>NC_088206.1:66033686-68433686 GCF_037126465.1 Ornithodoros turicata | reverse complement strand
TTCTGCCAAACAAGTCAGTTAGTGCATTCCTACTGACGTCCCAGTGAGGGCAATTTGCCGGGTAAAAATCGGGTTTCACCCTAAAGAGGCAACCTTCAATTCGGGGTGCAAATTCGGGGAAGAATCGGGTAAAACCCTAAAACTTCAGGCTCTAAATATCTTATACTCAAGCTGACATTAGGATTTCTGCACAAGCAGGTCATGATGTGTTGCTATATAAATTCTAAATGATAATCGTCATTATTATCAAAGCGGGTTAACGCTGTGCCACGTGCTGTCGTGTGCTATTGCTGTGTGCTCATACTGCAACTTGTAAAGTAAAATTTCGAGTGTCCAGCCACAGCACATATCTGGTAATCCGATCTGTGGTGTCCCTGGTGGAAAGGGAACACAATAGGGGTTGCAGATTGTGACGTGGATGGTATAATCAGTGGGTTGTAGGTCTTGCATACCTTTTTCTCTTTCCTCGAGGAAGTGTCAGAAACATGTCCTTAGCTGAGCGTTCGCCAGATATGGCTATCGTGGCCGTGACTGCCGTTCCAATCTCTTCCTGTTGCCGACGGGGGAAATGGTGTACTTCATCGCAGCGGTTGTGGTCCTCTATAACGTAGAGGATCAAATCCAGAGACATTACTTAGGACATACAGACGATATAAAGTGGTAGGTGACAGATATCCCAGTCTTGGTACAAGCAGCATGTACTCGTAAATGATAAAAACGTACCTTGCCTTTCAAGCCTTGCTATCCACCCCAACAAGTTGGTCATTGCAACGGGTCAGGTTGCCAGCATCGACAGGAGAGACCGTAAGGTAAGTTGGTTCAAACCCTATAGCACTACATATGGCCTGCAGTGTCTTCAGACAAAGATCCTTCCCATGTTCTCACCTCCACTTTCACCATTACAGATAATGTAAAATGGTAACGACTAATTCAGACGAGCCTGAAACTGCAACGATCGGTATAAATGTGGATAAATTGTGTGAAACGTTGTTCATCCCAATTTGAATCTGTTTTGAACTAAACGGCTTTCTAATCAAGTGATAATCAAGCAGATGGTAGCTGTCCGATTAATGTAACAGCATAGAGCCTTCACATTATCGCTATATTCAAATTAACACGTCATGATGGATGACCTATTTTGAACTGTTGCCAAGTACTCATTCACGCAAATTTGGATCTGTTTTGACTTAAACGGCCTTTCTAGTCAGCGATAATCAAGCAAATGGTAGCTGTCCGATTAATGCAACATCATAGAACCCTCAAATTATCACTATATTCAAATTAACGGGTCATCATGGATGATGTATCACTGTTGCAAAGTGCCCAGCTTATGTTGTCAGTTCAACTGGGTTTCTCTGTATTAGCCTTGTTTGCCTCAATCAACATTCAGGCACCCCCACCTTCACCTGCAGGCACCCCCACAAAGTAGAGTCAGTGTTTCTAAACTGCTTTTGCCACGATGCACAGCATGATACAAATCGTTTGTAGTGTCTTTTCTTTTTGTCTGTTCTTCACACGGCGCTTAGCAACACATCTGTATCACATTTTTCGTTTCTGTTATGTAATGCAGCTCCATGGCTGCTAGCGCTGAAAACATGTTTCGCGGGTCACTCGCTTTATCTTTGCTATATTTGGTTTCCTGCACACTTGTGTTATGGGTGATATTCAAACACTTTGCATTTTGTAACCCTTTGCAGTTCCATCGTAAGTATGTTACAGAAATAATGGTGCAAAGAGAGAGAAAGTGCAATAGTCTTTTGATTGATTGATTACAGCATATCGATCATTATGTGCTACCGTCATGATACAGTGCAGACTGTTTATAGCCAATAGAGCCACGGAAAGGCTTAATGCGTCCACGCGTTTACCATAACAGTGTCACAAAGTGATTAACATGCAGAACAAAAGACACAAATAATATGAGAACAGTTGGTTTCTGCATATTCTGAGTATTATGGAAACACATGCAGGATAGCTACAAGCAGTCTTCACTGTATAAACAGTGAGATAGCAATGACATGGACAATACATACACATTACCAGAGATATTAAAATGTAGGGGAATTTTTTGTGGAAGAGCAGAATAAGCAGTTACACGAAACATATCGACAGCAGTTATCCTGTCTCTTCAGGAAAGCTTATCGGGAAATTATCAGAGTACCCAGTTTGACTTTCATGAACTTTTGAGGACTTTGCCTGAAACATTTTGATATCTGTTTGGTGTTCAGAGTCAAACCTTTGATGCTTCATCACCTGAAGCAAGTCTGCTGGTGAGTTAAAAACCTCAGACCCAGACCACTGTTAACAGTCTGCACCACTCTCTCCCCTTAATGTGTTCTCTGTCCTCTCTGCTTAATCGTATCCTAATCGTCACCAGTACTCACCATACACCAGTGTGCTTTTTGCCTATCGATGCCAGCTAATGTAATGTATTGTCCAAAATGCTGTTGATCATTGTTCTTTCTGTGTTGTTCACCAAACTTGCTTCCGTACAACATGCCGTTACGGTGTGCGTCGCTACGTGGTTGCGATCTTATTGGACCACAGGCACGCGGTTGTCTCATGGTTAGCAGGTATAAAGTGTGGAGAGGGTGTTACATACCTGTAACCTTTAATCATTATTTCAGGGTGTATAGATTATAGCTATAGGGTCTGACTTCTTCTGGTTAAATTCTTTCCCAGATTCAAGAGGGAAAAAATCATAAATCATTAAATTAAATGATCAGATTGAATAAAAATTTTAATACGTAATTCAGGATGAATTCTGGGTGCTATTGGTACATTCAGATACTACTATATAGTGGATGTGCTACAACATGATACGTGATCGGACTTCCGGGAGAAATTGAGCGTAACCTGAATTGGTACCGAGACTGATTCAATGGGCAATATAATTGGGAGAAATTAGGATTAACCCGAAAGAGTCAGTCCCTATAATTATAGCTGCTTACATAATAAAGGGCAAAAGACACGTCTGTTTGGAGTGTCTTCGATAATCATTCCAGTTTAAAAACAGCGTTCCCAGTCAACATAATCAACAGCAAGGGCTACAACATTGGTGTTTCCCGCAGTCTTTTGCATTTTTGTGCTCGTGAAACAAAATTTTTACTGGTCTACTAGCCGAGTTTGACAGTGGAAACCAATACGTAATAAAAATGTCGTCCGATACCAGTAATGAAAAGTTGTAGGAACGTTAGTGTCCAGGCTACCTGCAGTTACTTTGCAGTTGCGCAATAATAGTGTACGTTCTCTTGCTGTGTGCTCCGCAGCGCAGTCGTTAACACACGTTCTCTTTTTCTTTTTTCTAGCCCCGCGTCGTAAGCAGGGTAAATCATCCTTTATCTATCTTGCAATCACCCACACACTCCAGAGCAGTGGCAGTCGCATGTTGCACTGTTGCATTTGGGGCGATTGGCGTTTGTGTGGCATGCACTTTGGCCCATAATGTCATTAGTGGTACGAATGTTAGTGCACTGCTGTACTCACAGGCTTGCATTCCATGCAGTCCCTGGACCTCATCCACAATTCATAATGATTAAGGGATAGCTCTCAGTCGGTTTTGTGCCACATCATTAAAGCCCGTAAGCTTTCTGCTGTGGAAAGCTAATGTTTTCGCGAAGCGGGATTCACAAATCCGCAGGATTCCGCGGGCAAGAGGTACATAACGGGCAAAAAATGTTGCAGCAACCTTTAAAGATTGCTTCTCGAATAATCTTGCGCGCTTTGCCACCCTTTCGTAACTTTTTAGTGCGCAAAGAAAATTAGACGATTACACTCAACTCTTACCATTTCTCTCGGAGCGTTCTTGTCGTTAAATTTTCATTCGTTGCGGCACGTTCAGCCGTGTAAGTGTCAGCAGTATCAGCCGCACCAGGCATTGCTGTAGCGACTGGATAGCTAGGGGATAGCTAGCCGACTAAAGCGAACCTATGTCTTTACGTAAAACTATCTACACTGTAGTTTCACATTATCCTGCTAGCGACAGTAATATCGTAGCAGAACTATGTCGTAGTTTTACTGCGATATTACTATTTCCCCAAAAACGTTACGTAAAACTACATTGCAAAAGTGAAACTGCGTTATGTCAACCCTAGCATTTTTCTTTCTTTTTTTGTCACTCAAGGATACATGCATGGTATGTGTCGTGCTGTATGTGCATCAAGTGTACATGCCTTCGTTGTGCTTGTGAAGCGTTTCAGTGTGGTGTCTACTTGCAGTTTATGTATGTATGGACTTGTTGACTGTATGTATGCGAGAGTATTGTTTGCAGCTGGAGAACCTTGGCATGCACCACTTTACAATGCTCGCTGATACGAAATTGTGCTTAACAAAAGTCAGTAGTAGTCTCACGGCTGTGATTATTACCTATCGCAATAATGTGGTGATGGCAAAGTATTACGGTTATGCCTGAAGGATCTTGACATTATTAAAGGGATACCGCTTGTGAACATCATGCAAAATGGTGTTTTGAGTGAGCGCTTTGATGATAACCTGGTTTCATGGAAAATGCTGAGCATTGCAGGTAGCAGTAGTGCTTCAGTACAGGTGGTTGGGTGTTGCGTTCAATGCTCCTTTGATAGTTATTACACGTGCCAAGCACCACAGCATCTTGGTCCAATATTGGCGATATTGGTCCAATACTGGGCCGGCATTGCCAATATTGGCAATACTGGCCCAATCTTGGTCCAATATTGGACTGATATTGTCAACACTGGCCCAGTATTGGTCCAATTTTGGTCTAATACTGGGCTGGCATTGCCAATATTGGTCCAATATTGGGCCAAGATATTGTGCTGCTTTTAATATCCACACATTGTTAACAAACATTGTGGTTCCACAAACAGTCATTGGTACTTTTGCAGGACGCAGCAAGCACATTGAGAGTGAGAACTGTGTGTGTATGTGTGTGTGTATCAATGTGTGTGTGTTCTATTAACTCAACAGTTGACCATTGATGTTTTGGTTGCTGCTTAGCTAGAAACGAATTATCCGCATTTGCTGAACTGCAGGACGTGCACTTGTAGCAGTCCACACACCCTGTACAGTTCACAATTGTACACACGACTAAGAGCCAGTGGTACTTGTTGTGCATATGAAAGGTACAGAAAAGTTACTTTAAATATAAAGAAGCCACCTCTTCCCAGTTCACAAATTGGGACTGGCAGGCAAGAATGCTGGCAGTAGCTTTGGCAGATCTTCAAAACACATTTTTACATCTCGGAGATTGCTCCAGAACAACTAAAAGGTGCCGCGTACCTACGCTAAATTGCTGCCGACATCTACAGGGACATAATAAAGAAACTAAATCTGCATAAGAATTCTGAAGCTGTGTGCCACTGGAGGAGGTGACATTTATTTGCGTTTATCCAGAGCTCCAGAATCGTGCGTGCTTTTACAACTTGATGTTTTGGGCTAACATCAAAAACAACTTTATTTTTTAGATGTCTGCCATACCCTCCATGTGTGTCTGTTGCATTTTGCACTTGCATCTGCAAACTGGCAGGATACTGCTGATGCATGCTAAATTGTACTATATTATCAGTCTTATAGCACTGGCAGTTCCTGCTTTTACTAAAAGGCGAGACCAGTGGCGTCACTAGGGGACACGTCACCCACACCCAATGATGCGTCCCCCTCTATACCAGGCGATTCATGATAAATAGGGTTCCGACTTTTCGGGGTTTTCTTTTGGCAAAAATCGGGGGATGTTTATCGGAGTTTTCAAATTTTAGAAAACTCGGGGTTTTTTACGTACTTCTCAAGGATTGGAACAGCCCGAGGAATGGGTTGCAAAGAAACATAGCTGAATATGTTGTTTCTAAGCGCGATGCTCAGAAGTTATGCAGGATGCTTTTCCACCGCTAACGTTGAAAGTCACCCTGCAAAACATACGAATCACTAGGAATCACCTCGAATTCCCAGTGTTGCCTAGCTTAGGTGCCTGGCCTGGTGGCCAATGACTCATTGGCCATGCAATGGAATAGTGGCCCTGCAATACAGGCTAGGTGGACATTGCCGCGCATTGATATGTTTTCAGTGGTGAGCTATACTGAGCTGTCTCTGTTGGGCTCAGTCGGAATTCTCCTTGTGCAGGGCATTCTATCCAGTTCTGGAACAGGAAACAACCAGACCAGGCGAGCCCAGGGCTGTTTAAGAAAATCAGAATTTTTCGGATAAATCCGAAAATAGTAAATGAAAAAAATACCGGGGGATGTTTATCGGAGCTTATCGGAAAAAAACGAAAAGTCTGAACCCTAATGATAAATCACAATTTTCCGTCCTGTGAACAATATCATATCACACGCAGAAAAAAATAATGTGCTCGCAGAGGGCTCCTCATGTTGTCTTTGGCTTCATGGCGTCACCCTCTTCCGTCGCATCACCCAGCGCGGACCGCACCCTCCTGGTGACGCCACTGGGCAAGACCAATTTCTGTACTTTCCATCTTAGTGGCTGTAGCAGTGCAACCTTTAATTAACAACGTACAACCTCGCATGCAGCTTTAGCTTTGATGAGCTTTCCCACGTTAGCCCGTGATGACCTCTTTTGTATTAAAAGAAATACTTACATATTTGTCCCGCATAATTTCCAGCCGCACGTCAGGATATGGGACTCTGTTAGCCTGCACACCCTGCACGTCATCGGGATTGGAGAGTTCGAGAGGGCCGTCAGCTGCGTCGCATTTTCAAAGACGGTACGCTAAATCCATTCTGCTTTCAGATTACTCGCTGCACATATATGTGTGTTTGCTGAACACTGAATGTCTCGCCCCTTTTGCAGGATGGTGGCTCCATCTTATGTGCGGTCGATGACTCAAACGAGCATACGATATCGCTCTGGGACTGGCAGAGGGGTGAGAGGGGACAGAAGATAACGGAGACAAAGGTAACAGTGAACGGAAACAGCTCCTGGAACAGCTGTTTATGAATGGGTGGCGGAGCGGTCGGTACTTTCATCGTGTCGGAACCGGTACATTGCGAATATAATTGCCGGTACAAATAATGCACCGGACCCGGTGCATTGATTGTACAGTGCTGGACAGAAGTTAATGGAATACGCTCAGTGGCATTCTTTCCTCAGAATGACACGCTAGCAGCGAATGATATCCTACGGACTTGCAAACAGGTGACTGGGTTACCTAGGCACATATCCATAAGTCTGTAGGATTCCATTCGCTGCTAGCGTGTCACTCCGAGGAAGGAATTCGCCGAAGGGTGTTTTCCGTAAACTTTTGCCCAGCACTGTACAGTCACAGTGCCAGCGTTGTACGGTACCTGATACGACGCTGGTGCTATGACTCTGGTACCTGAAACATACAAGAACCTGGTACATTCTGCCCACTGGAGCCAGTGCAAAGGGGCAACGGGGCTTCAAAGGCATTCGTATTTTCACGTCATCCGTAACGTAATTTGCAGAGTGCGTCGGATGCGGTGCTGGCAGTCGAGTTCCACCCAATGGACCGGCACACGTTGGTCACTCTCGGAAAGGGGCACATCCACTTCTGGGATATGGAAGGAGGAACGCTGGCCAAAAAACTTGGCATCTTCGAGGTTAGTCGTTGCGTAGAAAATTCCCACTCACGCAGGGCATGCGTTTAATGCCGTCAAAGTGCATCTTGTCTCAGCCGCTATAAAGTGATGTCTCACGCCTTTCCGCACACGTATAGTTTTTTTTTTTCTTTCCCTGTGGATGCTCGGCGTGTTACACTAATGTCTACTTCAAACACATCATCGTTATCACTAGGGATGTGACAGCCAAATCCTTGAATCCTTGAATCCACGAATCCTTGAATCTTCGAATCCTAGGCAGGGATTCGAGATTTGGGAATCCGAATCCCAGTGCCCAAACCGGCCATTCGAATCTTTCGAATCCACCAACCATGTTTGTTTGTTTCTTTTTAAAATTGGCGCCTGCGGAGTCTGTCGAGAACCTGATTGGCCGGAGGATGTTTTCTTGTTTGTTTGTTTGTTTGTTTACATTGCTCAGGGCTGAAGGAGTTCAGGCAGGAACTCTTACATTACAAGTTTAAGAGTAACACGGTTTTGCTTTTGATTTTTTCTTAGTTCTACGGAAACGACTCAGACTCGAGAATTTATGTATTTCCTGTAGTCGATGAGCAACGTGTTAAATAAATTACATGTAAGAAGAAGTACATGGGTATGTTTTCTCCTGAAAGTGAACTATTAATCAATTCGTTTTTCATTAAACAAATATATCATATTCTGCTTCAAAATACTTTTCAGTAGAAGTGTTTTTTTCCCCTGGCATTTTAAACTCTTCTTTTTTTTTCTTTTTTTAAAGAAAGGTTCGTGGATTCGCAGAACCTTCCTTGGATTCGGATTCGGATTCGGAAAATTTTGGATTCGTCCCATCTCTAGTTATCACTAGTGTGTGTTTTATTATGTGTACTCTTTTAATGTCATGTATGGCGTTAGTAATAGCACATCTCTGCCTGCATTTTATAGTGGCAGAGGACTCTGTGTAGAAGTAGACTGTTAACCGTATTTTTTCATGTACATCTAACCTGCACCGTCGCGATTACACTACGCGCTGAATTTTTGTTAAAAATGCCAGGGCCGCAGAGCGGTTGAGCTCCCATTGTGCAAAGCGCTGTTCCCCAAGTTTGTACCAGGAATACGGATGGAATCTTGAGACATAATGAACTTTCTGACGAACTGGAGTTTAGCAGCCCCCACCAGAATCAACATTGGAAGTGGTGAAGAAAAACTGCACGCTTTCCTTCTGGGTAATGGTGCCAATATAGATGCGAGAAAATACGGGTAGTCTTGTGCCTGGCTCAGCGCAGATGCATTGTAGCCCACGTAGTGGAGTGTAGTCCGGTAGTCCCTTAGCGGCAGTCTTTGGAGACCACATGTCTTGATGAGTAGTTTGTGTACTGTCCGCCTTATCAACACCTGTGTTCCCTCGCCCCGTGTGTTGTCTTTCCCTCTCCTGGACGCAGAGCGCATTGTCAGAGGAGTCGCCCGGTGAGAACGTCCTGGTGAGTGATACACCCCCCCCGAGAGCGCCCACGGCAAGATGGGTGGTGGCAGCGATGCTTAACTTTGCTAGTTGTGGCATGACCTGATGCTTTGTGACATGCGTAACGTGGCATGTATGGCAGTAACAAGTGACTGTCGCAGTCACGTGATTAGGCGTGCTTTCCCGCATCTGCAGGTTTTCCCGGCGATTTTAATCCGAGTTCCAGCTAAATTAGTCCATGCCCCATAAAGTTTGCATGGCACATGGATTAATTTCGATGGCGCTTGGATTAAAATCACCGGAAAAACCTGTAGTCTTGTGTGCTGCATCTTGCTTTTGTATGTTGTGTTCCTACTTAAACTAACTGTTTTTGACTAAACGTTTTGTCATTTTTAAATGGCTCCTTACTTAATATATACGAAAATAATTGGAGTGCCTATAATCCTGCCTATTTTTATACGTAATGCATTACTCTGACCTACCATGAACCCCCCTCTGTGATAATAATTTTAACGTGTCTTAAGATGGTCCTAAAATGTTTCACCTAATGTGTCACATGATTCTGTTAAAATATTTACTAGTTTCAAAACGATGACTTTTGCAATTTTTTTTGTTTTGTTTCAGTTGTTACTATTGTAGCAGGGAATATATTTTGTACATAATGGGAATTGACTACATCCCTCATGTGCTTTCTGTATCTGACAAGGAAAATTTGTCACGACTTAAAATTTATGAAGCTGATATTGCATCGAAAGCTAATCGGAGATAAATATCGTTGATACCATAATTTTTAGGCAGATAACTTTTAAGAGGATTTTGTGACATGTTGGAGAAACAACCTGTGTGCTCACGTACTTTTATACTACAATTAATGTAATATTTGTAATGAGTAACCTATCTTGACAGTGAATCACCGTGAATAAAACACGAGTCTTTGATGAAAATGTGATTATAAAGGATAGTGGCAGACGAGAAGCACCAGCAGTCGGACATCTCCAGCTACTTGTATGAGAAAAATGTGACCTTACATTAAGTAAGCAAGAAAGTGTGATTGCTATTAAAAAAAAAAAAAAAAGACAAAAAGTGTTTGGAAAAGTATCTTATATACAGCACAGCTCTGAACTAGCCCAAAAATAATAATAGTAAGCATATCTGGGACAGAGAAATGATATCCCGCGTATAAGTACGATTTGACGTCTGAATTTATCGTTGATACTTCAATTTCAGAAGAGCAACAAGCCCAAGTATGTTCTATGCATGACATTCACGGAGGTGGGAGACTTGCTCACCGGTGACTCCAACGGAAACATCATTGTTTGGCAAAGAGGTACTCACTTTGACCAATTTTTTTTTACTCACTTTTCACTTTGACCGATTTTCCACACTCTGCTGATTTCTGACTCGGGGCCAAATTTGTTGCCACACAGGGTCAAACAGAGTGTCAAGGCTTGTGAGCAACGCACATGATGGCCCTGTGTTCTCAGTCTGCTCCATGAAGGACGGCACCATCGTCAGCGGAGGTGGAAAGGACCGTAGAGTCGTCGAGTGGGACTCTGCTCTTCAGCGGACGGGGAGAGAGGCCAGGGTTAGAATATATTTGTGTGATCGCTAGCTTGGTTCTTTAAGATACCGTCACTGTTTAGTAATGCGCTCGGAAGCTGTACTTCAGGGAAGGTGCAAAATACTAGGTAGTGTATTATTAATGCACTAAGCGCTCGGTACGATAAAGTATGTTATATAATTCCAAATGTGGATTTACTGAGAAGCATTTTGACTTTAGGGTTGTTTATCTAGAAAATTTAAAGGTTCGGCATTAAATAAGAAAGAGAAAACATGCAACAGACAAAGAAATCGGGCTGCGGTTT
The DNA here is from genome assembly GCF_037126465.1 of Ornithodoros turicata. Taxonomy (NCBI): domain Eukaryota; kingdom Metazoa; phylum Arthropoda; class Arachnida; order Ixodida; family Argasidae; genus Ornithodoros; species Ornithodoros turicata. The sequence goes on along the minus strand of NC_088206.1, from coordinate 68,422,839 downwards.
TAAAGGAACTTTTACTGCAGCAGCTTTTATTACTGGTAGTTTCTTGCAGTATTCATTCTCTGATTCCAAGATCGTAGAGATAAGCAAAAGTGCAAATTTTGATTTGATTATGCTGATCATAATCGATTACAGTCAATCTCAAGACTGGAATTTTGCATGAAGTGTACTGACTTGTTGCTGTCTCCGACTTCGTTTGACTGTTTTTGTTTTGTGCTTTGATGTAAGGCAAAGTTGGTTAAAATGCTCCAATGAATCACATTGTTGCCTTCTCTGTTCAGCTTCCAGACAGTGTAGGGGGCATCCGCACACTGACACAGGGAAAGGGTAGTATGCTGCTTATTGGGACCACAAGAAACTCCATCCTACAAGGAACGTTCAGTCTAAATTTTTCCACCGTCGTCCAAGTAAGTCCGCCAAGAACACAAAAGCTAACAGTGCGGCCGCCGAAAAGCTGTGATTGTCACCGTGCTGAATCCCGTGCTTCCAGGGCCACACTGAAGAAATTTGGGCTCTCGCCGTGAGTCCGACTCAGAATCAATTTGTAACTGGAGGTTACGACTGCCAGGTCCACTTGTGGGACACCATGTCACATTCCGTCGTCTGGAGCAAGGATTTTGGGGCGAGTTACGCTTGAATGTTAAGAATTCTCTACTTGACTTGACTTGACTTGACTTGACTTGACTTGCAGGAGCCAGTGCAGGCTGCATGCTTTTCTCCAGACGGCAACATCCTGGTGGTGACCACACGGACTGGGCGATGGAGTGCAATGGATGCTTCTACACGGCAGGTGTATTCGACACATGCAGATGGTCAAGAAGCCATTGATGTTGTCAAGTTTTCTCCGAGTGAGTAGTGATCTTTTGTTTCAGTATATTCAGGTACTTACCGCTGCGCGAAGTGTCACATACCTGGTGTCCGTACAAGCGACTTCAGCGGGTGAGATGTCAGCGGAGACTCAAGTGCAAAAAGATCCGCAATCAGAGCTAGTTGAGCGCACATGACCCTCTGAGACTTACATCACGTCCGCTCGCTACAAAACATTCCTTCTTCCGCTGGTCGTCTGCATTCGATTGAGCACGCTGTTTCACGTTGTGGGAGCCTATTCCAACACTCTAGGGGGCAAAGCCCGTCCATTCGATCCCAGTGGAAGGCGAGGCACAAATGCAAACACAAGATATACTTAACAACCGCTGTTTTAATGACTTACATCTTACAGTGTCTTTTCTTCTCCGCTTCCACGTCCACACTGACCTCCCAAACCCCTCGTCGTTCTCCTTTTTACCCCCAAGTCTCTCACTTCCTCGTCGTCCCCCAACATCCAAACTTCTTCCTTTACTTCGTCCCACAACGTTTTCCAACAAATCTTCCATCTTTTCTTCCACTATCGTTCGGATGAGTACTCTCGTCATTTCTTCCGCAATACCTTCTTGAAGTGTGCCTTCCTCTTCGCTCTCTCATGCCAACATCTCGCCCAATAAAGTTGCTTTACCCAATATAAAAAGGACGAATTCTATATATCAACAAATATGTGTGTGCTAACTTATTTTGCAGACGGGCAGCTGTTAGCGTTGGGTTCCAGGGACAATTTCATCTATGTGTACCAAGTCAGTGAAGAGGGTCACAAGTACAACCGTATCAGTCGTTGCACGGTAAGTGACTTACGGATTGAATGTTGTCGATCTTATCAATTTTCTTCTGTTGTCGTCTGTCAAGATTGGCTCTTGCATTTCTATGTGCGAATCCTCATCTGCTGCTGCTTTACACGTGCAATTTCTGCATTCTGTCGAGCCTGCTAGTATTACGCACACGTGTTGTGTACAACTAAATGCTTCTAGCTTGTGAGGATTAACACTGACTAGTGTGGATTATAATGAAATTATGCTCCTATACAGAAATATACTAACATGTATATTGTGCGGTTTCTACACGTCCGTAAGATAGGGTAGCGGCCGTAACGCAGCATAATTCACGGCCTCAGCACATAGCTTTCGCACTGTGGCACTTGCTCTGGACTCACGAGCTGCTCTCCTTTTTATGCCATGCTTCTTCCTTCTTTTCCTGTCCCTGTGGAACTGAGAAGCCTCTGTCCGACGAGCGCCGCTCTCGGCGCCAGTCGATAGCATTATGGGTATGCCCACCTATGGTGATGGGACTTTTCTTTCAATACTTGGCATGTTTATGCTCATGCATGTCTTTCTTTGCGCATCCACATGTGCATGCCTCACGTTTTCTTCTGTTCTTGATACGCATGGGTACACAGGAAAAACGTCTTGTGATTTTTCTTTCGTTCTTGACATTTGTTACAACACAGACGTCCATGTTGTAACAAATGTTGAGACCGGAGAGTGCCGAGAACCGACTGTGCGATGGCGAGAATTCTCGACACGTTGACGAAATGCTTTAATGTAATTCAACCCGCCCTCGTTCCAGTCAGTTGTCGTTTATTTTGCAAGCATGCTTTGCACCTAAGGTTTTGCAACACTGTTCTTCACCAAACATTCTTCATGTACAAGGTTTGCTGTTGCATGTTGATAGTGCCAGGATTGAGTGCTTAAGCCATACGTGGTTAGTGCATCCCTTCACTTATTTCCAGGGACATCACAGTTTCATAACACACTTGGACTGGTCAGCAGACAGCACGTACCTCCAGTCTAATTCAGGCGACTACGAAATCCTCTACTGTAAGAAGCCCATCGTGTCCATACCTGTTTTGTTTCACGTGTCAGCTAAGTTAATCCGAGTACAAATATATTAATCCGAGAGCCAAAATGAAATGCTTCAGTGAAATTAGCCAGAGTGATATCTAGTTTAATCGTAGTGCAGTTTAGCATCGTAACTTGGTTTATAATTTCACGTGGGACACGGATTAATTTAGATGGCACTCGGATTAACGTTAGTGGCAAAACCTGTCGAGCTCCTGGCCTGGTGTTCTGACACATTTTTAAACCCTTGCAGGGAACGCGTTGGTGTGTCGCCAAGTGACAAACATGTCGATCACAAGGGACCTCAAGTGGCATTCGCACACCTGCACAATTGGGTTCAATGTATTTGGTAAAGCAAATTTTTGTAATAAATATAGCTTGAATTGTGTTGTACCTACTGGCACAGTCTTTATTAACTTACTTGTAACTAACTCTTTTAGGCATTTGGCCCGAAGGTGCTGACGGTACAGATGTCAACACATGTAGCCGATCACACTCGTCCAAGCTCTTGGCAACGGGAGACGATTTTGGAAAAGTGAAGCTGTTCTCATATCCTGCCAATGAGCCCAAGGTAAGTGTAATGACTGACTGCAGCTATGCACTGTATGCACTCCATCCCTATAATTTCCCCAAAGCTTAATATAGAATTATATGTTATAGCTTCAGCAAGTTAAGCGTTGGCTTTTCCTATTTAGAACATTCTGTACGAGCTGTTATGTCACATAAAAGGCAGCCATGTACACAAGAGCTGTCGTACCTTACATGCTGTGGCAGCTTCAGAGCGAGTCGAGAGCTCTTAGTTAGGTCCTTGGTTGTAGGCTCATCAATTTATTTATTTATTTATTTTACCCCAAGGGCCCTTACGGTCATTACATGGGGGTGGGGAAAAAACAGAGTTGCAATTGCAGTACAGTTACAGTGGAACAAATACAGTGAACATACAGCGCAATGAGGAGAAAAAAAAAGAAAAGAAAAGAGGACATAAATACAAAAAGAGTTAGTACACCATTGAGCAATATGAACATACTCAGTACACTTTGCAAGTAACCTAAAAGACAACGAAAAAAAAAAAAAAGCTTTTATTAACTTATTACTAACATAGTTCCCTTATTTACACAATTTTGACACACCCCTGATTGTAATGTGCAGGCTTATTTAGTTCTCGAAAATCCGTAAACTGGGTTCTAATTCTGTTACACGGATATTCCGAAAAAACAACAACAAAAAAACGTGTAGTAGAATCGTGCACCTGTTTTTACTGAGCTTGATGAAATGTATAACATTTTGCTCTCAACATCCCTTTTACAGTGCCTGCACCATGTACATAACGGTCACAGCAGTCACGTGACCGCCGTCGATTTCCTGCCAGACGACACGCGACTCACCTCATTAGGCGGCAGGGATTGTAGCATCATGCAGTGGGCTGTGCTCTAAGGTTACGTCGTAATCCTGCCACGCCATTCCTCGTTTACACGCACACGCAAGACGACGACGGCGACGATGACGGTGCCCCAAGGGAGTGCCGCTCGTGTGCCGGTACTACAGTTGACCGGTGTTTCTACCTGTTTCAAGAAGCTAACTTAAGCCTAGTTCGAACGGTGACGTACGTACGATTGTTTGTGCGTCTAGCACGGGTGTGATGGTGCAGTTGATAAATGCGAGGCAGCATCACGTTTCGAGCAAATAAGTTAGATATAGTACCGTTTTGACAGCTGGAAAAAGTGCTGCTAAAAGTTCTGCAAGTTTTGATACATGTTGTACCCCGCTGAACATGCGCAATTTTACCTGTGTTTGTTTGGTCCGTGAGACATGTCAAATTCATCAGTTATTGAACACTTTGAAAACGGTATGATTAAGTACTGGGCTGTGAGCATCGACTACATTACTTGTTGACTAATGCGTACAGTTGACCACAGCTTTAATCACACTGCAGTACTGCCAGTACCCGCTACGGCATTGGAAACTACAGTACTGCCATACACTACACGGAACAGTACAGTCTGTACGTAAGTTTTGTGTACAATACAAGTACTGTCAGTTCCAGCAACAGCACTACAGGTTACAGCCCTGTCAATACATTGTTGTAAGTTGGTGAACAGACATCTAGTTTGTATTAAGACCCAAAACCGACAAAGTTGACATCTAAATTACGTGATAATTTCTAGAAAAAGTGTTCATCAAGCATTGTTCCGTATAAGTGAAATCCATCGCTAAATGCATGTGTCTGATACCAAGAAATAACATTTTCATTTTTGTGTGCCCTCTACCTTTGATTGATAATGTTTTTACAAATCTACCTTCAAAGAGAAATGTGAACGTTTTGCACACAGATTGCGCTCTTTGTTTCTGCACATATCATTAAAATATGTGGTGTAATGTGTGCCACATGTTAGCTTCTCTCAAACGCTATACAACTCCCCAAGTTTTTTCTGTAGAGATTACACACATCAATTTTTGTTGTTGTTGTTGATTTGCCAGGGCAAATGTGCATGAAGATTTGAGTTTTGACCCCCAGCCCTTCGTGTTTCACACCTGTATCTACGTTTTGTAAAAGTTGAATGTTTTCAAGCTGACGAAAGTCGAAGCTGTGTAAGAACATCCTTGTTTTGAAAGACACAGCCATGTTTTACGGAAATACCAGTGCTGTGGAAAAAGAAGTGTCGGGTATACATTTTTTATTTCTTGGAACGCTGTTTATAGGACGTTGAGAGATTTGTTCTTTTGCGGATCGTTTAATATATATGCACGCTCGAGCAGAGCGAGAACAACATTTGTATATAGTGCAGAGGCATTTTTTGCTGCACGGGCATCTAAAAAGAAAGTGTATTTAATCAAAATTTTACTTCCGCAAGCCAACGTTCTCATCAGAGGGACTGCCTCTATGCAGTGTAGTGCTACGCCTGTGGGACGCTGATATCTCATTGGACGAGAGGTGTGCTACGGCATTGGATTTCTCCCCTTACTCTTGCCCAACGCACGTTATTTTGGTCTCCTACCAAAGCGTTGGCGGGTAGAAGGCGTGACGGAGCTTCTTGCTTCATCCTTGTGGGCAGGTGCCAGGGGAGGAGGGTCCTCGTGAGGTGTGTGTGGTAATATTTACACGTCCTTCGATAAAAATGTTGGCTGTGTTGCACAAGTCGTGCAATCTTGAGTTATGTGTGTTCACGTTGACGCATGTGGCAGAAGGGGCTTTGAAAAACGTGGTAATATGAAAAAAAAAAATGTGATGTTACACATCAGGGTGCATTGTACTCACGTAGGGTATTTATTAGCGCCATATCTTCCCGACTCTTTGCCAGAAGGAAAGATACGAACAGAACCTTCAAGTTAACGCTCAAGAGTAGACTAGCACTGATTATCGTGCTCACGTACATCTATTTTGACAGTTTAGAATGTTCGACATTCTTTCTCGGGGGGGGGGGGGGGGGGGGGACCAGCTTTCGGTCGTATGCCAGGAAGGAGCCCCACATCTTCGATACACCTACGCTACACAGGATACACCATTCTCTATGAGGTGTCATGCTGTGCATTTATAAATTAGGTTCCTACCATGTAATGCTCAGACAGAACTCCTCAGTAGCATAGCCTTCCAGACCTGCAACTTGCCCAAATCGTCGAGAGCTTAGGATTATTTAGCGAGTTCATCCATGTCACATCATCTTTACATTACGATGTATACCGCATGTGCCACCCCCTCGCCTGATTTGGCTAACAGGCCGATTATTTATCCAGATCTGACCCGAGTTAACTTTTTGTTTGTTCCTCAGGACGTTTTTACTTTTTTTTTTGTAGGTACAACTACGATTTATAACATCATAATTTCCGTATCTAGCTTAACATCGAATGTCAGGATTTACGGCCAACTAGTGCCTAGCAGAATAATAGCATTGTACGCCTTTTTCAGGAGTAGGTAGGGTTGTATTTTTTAAAAATTGCCTCTGTGGGACAAGACTTGTGACACGTGTAAATAATAAAGCGATTGCAAATTACGCTGACGACTGCTTACTGTCTTCTCTGCTCCAAAATTATAAGCATATTGATGTTTTGAAATTTGTAAATAAAGCTATATTGAAACTAATATGGAACGCGAAACCGAAACCAGAACTACACGCACCTTTTTTGTCGTCAGATGGCGCATCGTATTTTCAAGCAGACGCACAAAAAAATGGCGGCGAAGTCGTGACTCACGTGTTGAGTTCAGTTGTCACGTTTCTAGCTGAAGAGAAAGCTTCCCTATGAATTTCCTTTCATACAAAGAGTGCCCCGAAGAGGGAGATACAGTCATTGTGTACCTGAGTTTCGCAAATATTTACGCTTTGAAGCTCGTACGCGGCGAAGTTTTCCAGACGAAATATGGGGCCCTCAAACACGACGTCGTTATTGGCAAACAGTACGGTTCCAAAGTTGACTGCTCGCGCGGGTACGTCTACATTCTGTTTCCAACGCCAGAGTTATGGACGTTGACGCTACCGCATCGGACGCAGATCTTGTACAGTCGTGACATCAGCTTTGTGACTTTGCAACTGGACCTGAAACCCGGCTCTATCGTCTGTGAAGCCGGTGAGTTCGCAAAGTTGTTTGAACAGGATTTTATGTGCCTGAGAAAAAGAGTGTCCTGGGAAATGCATCAAGAAGGTACCCCTGCTGGTGTACTCAGTCTGCAGTGCTCTGCACAGTTTCTAACTCGACATTTAAATTTTTCTTGCACATGATTTTGCAGCATTAAAACGCAAGTGAACTTTTATGCCTTACAGGTACTGGCAGTGGATCAATGACACATGCCTTGGCTCGTACAATAGGTCCCAGTGGCCACGTACACACTTTTGACTTCCACGAACACAGAGCTGAACTTGCACGTCGTGAGTTTGAAGAGCATGCTATGACGAAAGTCGTGACCGCGTCGCACAGAGATGTTTGTGAAGACGGATTTGGCTTACAAGATGTTGCAGACGCTGTCTTCCTCGACTTGCCACATCCTTGGAAAGTCATTGAATCTGCTGTGAAAGCCTTCAAGGCCACATCTGGTAATTTTGCAATTTGTTCTCCTGCCTGGTCGTATCCCTTCGTCGAATTGATTCTGGGGGCCTCCCCAGACATAGGGCCCAGAAATTTGAAATGCGCGCTTTTTTTCGTCATTTCTGGGCGGGATGCAAGGTGGCGCCACATACTAGGCAGTGAGCGAGTTTCGTTCTCACTTTTACATACATATTCCGACCTGTATTTGTGATAAGTACTTTCAGATCCATGTCACAACGTACAAGTGTTTCACAACGATAATAATTCACGCTTGCTTATTCGGATGCTAATTCGCACAGTTGTTTGCCTACGTGAATCGTAATCGTCTGCTAAGTGCGGTCGGCAATTTGAAGCAGACGACACACTCACACCCTTCGTAAACGCCGGTACATTGTATCTTTCCCGTACTGTTTTTGAGCCTGCTTTCGCGAAAAGTTATGATTCACAGACACCCTAGGGCTGTTTCGACGAGTAGCACAGGCGTGTCCAACCAGCAGGTTGGTGAAAGTGTCGGCGGGACGAGGTCAAGTTCACATGACTCGAATGGTATGCGGATGTCAGCATAAGCGCTGTTTTCGCATTAAACATTTCTGCGTTGACGATTGCGAATATTCTTAGTGGCGAGGTTGACGTACAAGTGAATGCGTGGGAAAAGAGCTGACTGTCATGCTTTGTTTCTTCTTGTTCTTTTTCCTTCCAAAGTGTGTAACTCTGTAGTCTGCTTCTCTCCCAGCCGAAACTACATCCCCTGTTCCGAAGTTTTTTGTTTGTTCGTTTTGTGTGTGTCTGTCAATTGATTTATGTGTTTAATCGCTCTATGTAATGTGTTGTGGTGAATGACCTTACTCACTAGAGTGGTGGTAAGGTTCCTGGATAATAACTCACAATACACATCTTTCCATCACTTCCTTTGTCTCGGAAACGCGCTTGCAACAATACATCTGCTGAGCCAGTCAGACGTTGTAGTTGTCGTTATCTGTCTCAGCCCAACAGGTATCGTCATCATGCAAGCAGAACATACACAAGCGCGCGCGACGCAGAAGCGAAGATTATCTCTCGGCGTGGGCGAGAAAGATGCGCCAACCGATACATTTTTTTTTTCTCCTCTCTTCTTTTTAACGTGTACATAAAAAATAACGACGAAGTGGCTCACAAAATGGCTGCTCTTCCCGCGTCGTGACTGGTCCCTCCTCGCCGTCGTCTGCTTATCTTCGACGGTACGAGGAAAAGCATGTATCGATCTTCTTGTTATTATTAACAGGTACAACACCCCTCTTTCTCGACATGTGTACCGGATTTAAGATGGAAAAAAGAAGCGCATATAATAAGTAAGGAATGAAAATGACGTCTCTAGCCTTTTCGTGAAAGCGAGCGCTCCGTGTCGTCTGCGTTCTTTTTGTTTGTTTCTTCCGTGTTCTGTGTATATGCGTTCGAGTTACGAATTTATCGTGAGATGAAGAGGTGCTCGATCGCCAACATACCGTATGTCCCACAATCCTACAGCAACTACAAAGGCGCGAATAACCGCCTAAAGCTGTCAACCGATCAGTATGTTGTTATCACGGTGGTCGGTATCTTTCTGCATCATTCATAGACCTTTGGCTACGGTTCTTGGAGTGACTACAGATCACCGTGAACCATTGCGCACTCCCTCATTTTGCAGACGATGTCTGCTGATGCCGTCTTTCCTTTCCTGTTGTCGCTGTTGTCGTGTGTTTACCGATTCCCTAGAATACTCCAGCGGAAGATGCACAAAACGCCATAGCTTCCTGCTATCATGCGAGCGTGGGTGTCTTTTCGTGCTCTTCTAACCATGTCGAATACCCTTTGACTCAGCCACAAGATATTCCGCAGCAGACGACACGGGCGATGGTGTCGTCTGCTATGTGTAGTGTCGTCTGCTATCGGTGTAGTACGCCACTCCCGACATTCCTGCGTCACGCGAAAGCCGAATGTTCAAAATAAGACGCGACGGAACTTCTGCCCAGTGAGCAGTTATTTGCTCTTTCTTGCACTAGAATATTCCGTTAGGATGTCGCCCGTATATGAATACACGGTTTAGGTCAGTTCCCGCCATCCGAAAGGGATTGAACCTTCTCGCACAGAGATAATCCGCTTAGCAGCGTTCGGCGAACTGAGATTCGGCTGATCGTGCTGTGACGGTTTGAAGCTTTCTCACTGAAATAAGGGGGTCGTGCAGTTTTTAATCGAGGAAATGTGTGTCAGCGTCATTCTGTTCGAGAGCAGCAGCCATATAATCAGACTGACTCAGTAATACAACCTTCTCTTTCGACAATACCACGGGGCTAGGGCACATGGTCGTGGTCCTTAAGACGAAGATATTTGTGTACCGGAATGGTCGCTAGCAGACTCTCTCGTGAGAGCTCAGCGCCAGCTTGCAGGATATGGAAAACGTGTGCCCACATCTGCAGACGCTCGCATAGCCACAGTTGTGTCGCGGTGCTAAACCACGCACTTATAAGCTGCTTGTCTCAGCAGCAGGTTTAAAGAAGCAAAAGGGAAAAGGAAGGGTCTTGGGGGGGAGAGGGATCTCGAACTTTCGCAACATCAATTTGTAAGTGGATTACAGCACACCGCAACCACAGCCCTCTGATAATTTTTTTTTTTTTTTCCCTATCCGGATACACAAGCGCTTGCGGTCAGCGCTGGCGGCGGCGGAGGGTCATTCCCATGACCTCGCTTTGACCCTTTGGGTGGGGTTCCATCCCGCCCCCTCTTCCACAAACCCCGCTCATTTTCGTTAGGTACTCCCCCCCCCCCCCCCACACACACACACACACACCTGTATGTACCTACCCTTCTTTCCGTCTCGAGAACCGTACAACTACCGTTTTTACGATGTTTTCTAGAAACTGCAGAAATTGCCCCAATTTCGAAAGCGTTTTCGGTCGTCCAGATTGGGTTGATGACGATGGTGATTATGGGGAGTCACGTGGTGTGGAGACCGCGCGCTGGCTGCTGTGTGGTTTTTGGCGGTCGCGATTATCTCTCGGGTTCCGGATGTTGTCTGTTCTTCTTACTAATTGATTCATCGATACGTACTCTGTAATTTTATTTTCTCGCTGGAATTCTGGGTAGCTTTTGAACGAACAGGTGTGGCTTATTCGTTGAAAATCCTGTGAAAGTATATTGATTGAAGCAGAAGCCAATGTTTCTAACAGATACATTTTTATCTGTACTGTGCTGTCATATGTAGTCCGTTGCAGGTTTGTAGTCACTTTAGTTTCAATTTCCAAATTGCAAGTAACTTGATTTTTTCTCTCTTAACATTCGAAAAAGAATACAAAGGGAAAGTTATGGGCATAGTTTCGACAGTTTAGGCGAATTGCCCGTTCGTTAAATTATTACAGAGTTCATTTACGTTATCTGTCCTAAAGGAGTCGTGATAAATTCACACATATTGTTCGTTACATCATGCTCGCATTTAGGCACTGGGAGCCACGTGACAGTGAACGAAAAGGAATCACTTTTTCTACGTGTTGTAGCTGCTATTGTTGTTAGTTGTAGATATTATGAGGAGCTACTCGTCAGAACCCTGTCAAATTAAAATTTAATTTTAAAAAATCAGCGAATCACAAACGACAGACATCTGTCTGCGAAGCTTATGAGGTTGGACCACGATGTGGTTGCTCTATGAAGAAAGAAAACGTGAAAGTAGGCGAGGAGGAGGATTTTACGCGTAGCTGGCTTATGACTTCTCACTCCAAAACCGATTCTTGTTCATGCTTTTCGCCCCGCACAACAGCAAAAATAGTTCCTCTAACCTCTCTCTACATTTTGATTCATTTCTCAATTCCGATTCCGGCGCAGATTTCGCAAAAGAGCTCCGGGAGCTCCAGAGAACGGGGGCAGCCCAATGTGGCGAACACATCCGCTTGGGGCGTGGCGGTGCTGCCACCGAGAAAGGGGGCGGAGCGAAACCCTCGAAAACCACAAAGTGGGCGGTGGGGAAGTCGCTCTCCGCAGGGGGGCGCCGCCGAATACGCGCCGCCGAACAGCCGAAAAACAGATAAATGCGGGTGCACTACAGCACCCGTTTAACGCGGGACATCCCGCGTATATAAACCTTCGTCGCGTTCCCTTTCCCCTGAAAGCTGAGTCTCTGTCACGCTAAAAACGGTACCAATGTGTCGTCACTTCGTGAATGGGACTCGTGTAGCCTGTACTCATGTTTTCTTCACGCGTGAAAAAAACAAAAAAAAGAAAAAAAAAAGATGAAAGCGCGCATTAACGAGCGCATTAACAAAATATCGCATTAACGAGCATGTTGCAGGGAGAGAGCTTTCCAGGCAGTACACTGATTGGGACACGCCGTCACACACGCAATATTTCACCCACCTCCGCAACTGCCCCCTAGCGGTCTGTAGTTTAAGAGAATGACACGCCGTTGTATAGAAATAATTGGCTAATAACCCACGTATATATATACGCTCGTTGCAGTTCCACTTTGCTAAAGTGTGTATCTGCTCAAATTAGCCTGGTTACCGCAACCTAATATTTTCCCGTGTCATTGCCAGCGCTGTGATAAACGTTTCTGGCAACCCGGCCGAACGATTTATTTACTTCCACTTTCCGCAACCAACAAGGTTGGCTTCCCGTGTTTGCTTCTTTCTGTTTTCCTTTTTAAAGAGAAAATTACGGTTCTTCGTTTCTGAAACAAAAAAAGGTACAGTGGTGTGTGTGTGGGTGCGGTTTGAAGGATGCTCCACACCCCTTGTGCACCCCTTTTGACCTTTTGGTGGTGGTTGTTTTGGGGGTATATACGTCAAGCGCTTCCGTTTGTGTGGCTTATGTGTGATAGACGTGGGAAAAGAAAGAGTCTTGTGCGGCGCATCCGCGAGCAGTGTCAGATCATTTGACCCCCTCCAACCGTTGCGCGAGGTTACCGATAATAATGTACCGGGGAAATATGGAAGTAATTGGACTAATGGCGGCATACTGTTGTTGTATGTACCTGTGGTTGTTCTGTATACTTTGCTTCAAAGTGTCAGGGGAAGCTTTTGAAAGGCTAGATGCGGAGATTGTTTGAAAAGTTGAGGGGTGGGAAAAGACGGGATGGGGTATTTAGAAAAGCGAGGCGTGAAATTTTCCTTTTCTGTTTCGTTTTTGCGATGCGAGAGTACGTTTTGATGCATATGCACACTGGTTAGCGTAGATGACATAAAGGTGCTGAACTGTAACACTTCCTCGAAAGAGCTATCTAAGAACGGTGCTATTATATAGATAGCAGCGCGTAGCGAGAGAAAAAATATTTTTGGAGTGTTTTTTTTCATGAGAACTTTACAGGACATCATACTAGTTTTCGTTTCCCCATACCAAAGGTAGAAGATCAGGTGGAAGTTTGAACCCCCCCTCCCCCCCTAATCCATCCCCTGGTATTAGTAGAGAATTTGTCTGCAGGCCCATTGACCGCACTGTCGTGGAACAGTTCATTACTGAATCATCGTCAGAGGAACGCCACAGTCACGTGACCTACTGTGACACCAATTTAAGGTCTTTTACTTTGAATCCTATCAAAGATCTTGCGAGTTCAGTGCTATAGTGTTATAGTGCTATAGGTCTCCTGCAGAGGGATAGTATTCAGGCACCCTATAAGTCCGGTTCGAAACGTCGCGCCGTCTGGTGGTTGGTTTCGCTCCTACTCCCTTATTCGCTTTTTCTTCTCATCTTCGCACGTTCCAATGTCCCGATATTTACCGCGATAAGGAAAGTACGCGCCAGGCACGTACACTCCATTTATAGAGGACACGTCTTCTTAACTAACCGCTGTTAACCATTAAATGTCATTTAGCTATTACTATCGATTAGTCACACTTTTTTCCCGCCGCGCATATCGCATTAATCTGGTATATACTTACAGGCGAGGTGCTCGCAACAGATACAAATCACGTATCTTGGCTCACGCAGCAGACATTATCCGGCTAACCAAAACGACAATAAGTGCACCGCCCAGCTCAGTAATTTATTCGGAACAAACACATTATACCCCGCAACACTTTGGACGGTCAACGGGGTGGCCGAGTGGACTGCGTGGATACCGGGTCCGTTAGGTGGCGTAAGCTTCAAGGTCATGCTGAGCAGTGGGAGGTATAGTGTGTTCGAACCCTGTACCACTGGCTGCGCTGTCTCAGGTTTTGATACTGTCTTCCAGTTCATCGCGAAGTCGGCCGCGGACGCACACAAATTCCTTCTCTCCTTTCCGCTATCCTCTCTCCATCTGTCTACGCCGCTCATGGCGACAGTTGTTTCGCGGTGCTCATATGGAATCAAGGAAAGCAAAAAGTCACCCTATATGAGACGAGCAAACTATATAAGAGTCTGGCAACCACGCCACGCGAACTTCTTGCATAATGTAAAATCCCCGAGACTATAGGGAACACGAAGGGACAGACACAAACACACGAACTTCTTGTCTTCGCTATAAGCTCTCCCTTCTTCAATCTCTGTTCGACCTCGTGTTCCTGTCCGTGTAGTCACACGAGCGATGTTCTCCAGGATATTCCAGCGGAAGATGCACGAACATCTTTCTGCTGCAGCATGAGCGCGGGCGCGTTCAACCGTTTTTTTTTTTTTTTTCGTGTTCTACTTCTAAGTTTTTTTGTTGACAACTGAGCTATAAATCAGCATTGTTCTCTTCGAAGTAATATATCTCCATCGGAAAGCCAACACACCTCCGGAGATGTCTGCAACTGCCTTCAGCGCTGGTCTGTCACGACAACGTGGATGTATAGGTCTTAAGGTGCATCTTAAATTTGAGTTTCAGGAAAAGCAGGAAGTCACACTGTCTCTGACCAGGCGAGTATATGGAGGCTGCGGAACCACTGGAATACCCCTTTTTGGTCAACAACTCGCTCACAGAGATGTCAAGTCTGACAGAGAGTGCTGTCGTGATGCAGCATCCAAGAATCCGCAATCTCCGGATGAACACTGTCAACTTTATTTTTCCCTAAGTCTTTCGACGACTTCACGATAGTATAATGTCGATTAACTGGTTACTAACGACCATTCTGACTATATGAAACGTCTATCAGACCTCACAAGATCACTCACGTTGGTCGCATTTTCAGGCCGTATTTGACGTGTAACGTCGAGACTCCGTCTTCCACACTCTCAAGGCCATCCAAAAATGCTTGTGTCCACCTGAGCTCCTGTGCACTTGATAGAGCATGCTCCATTAGCGATCGAGCGTTAGTTAACAGTAATTAATTTTTCGTTTCTGTAGCGTTTTCGTTAAGTTCGACGCAAAGTTTGAAACTGCTCGCGATTACGTAACACAGTCGCACAACTCTCTGTCAGGTACAGGCTTGTAAACGCGATCAACGAAATCAGACAACTCAAGAAAAAGGCGCTGACGCCAAGAATTGAGCCTGGACCCTCCTGATCGATTTGAGACTTTGAAGTGGAGACTTGGATCCCACTAGGGGCCGAGTTTGGCAACCTCCTTTCGTCGAACTGACACGGAGGGCGCGCATGTTCGGCTATTTCTTTTCATTTTTTTTTTAAAATATGGTATAGCTCCTCAATATCCGTGTCAAATGGACGATTTTAAAAAGATGCGCGCGCCATCAAGCGCGTGGCGCAAGGCAGCATGGGAACTTTGAGGGACACTGCTCCGTCGTCTGCTTCGGATATGGTTCATATCGGCTGACGCTGTGGCTGCGCACACCGGGAATGTTGTTGTTCTTCTTCTGCCTCCGCCTCTGGCCGTATCGTAATGCTTGAAGGCGCTCTAAGTTCCCATGAGCCCTTGCGTACCACAGGTGGCGCTTGCTTTTCTAAAATGGTCTATTATCATGACCTTGAGTAAATTCGGCACGCGCTTGACATTGGTGGAGTAAAAAAAGCGACCTTTACTTAGGAAATTTTCGAGTTCAGTTCGTAAAAATTGACATAATAAAACTTAAGTTGGATGACACTCACATCTGGGAGGTGGTAAAAATCTAGTAAGAACAAATGCCGTTCACCGCATGATTCTAGGTGGTGTCGTTTTTTTTAAAATTATAATTCAATGACACGTATTCTGGGACACCCTGTATATGAGCAACATCGGCGTCGATGAAAATTATTGCGTTCGTTGGCAACCACGTCGCTACATACGTTACACTAAGCCAACGGCGTGTCGGACTCTGGACGGGCGAATTGGACGATTCCATTTCTGCATGCTTGGCTCGATCGTCGAATATATATATATATACACCCGCGTGCTGCTGTTCTTTCTTGATTAGCTGGCCAGTCTGGAGAGACAAGTCTGATATCGTCCCCGAGGCGCAGTTCTCGCCAGACCGACGAGCAAAATAAAATAAAAATAAAAAACAGAAAACATTCCCCCGGGGACAAGATCTCATGCGGTCGAATAGCCTATACATATAATAAGCGCGGGGGTCGTAGGGGTCGTCCATAACATCCTGGTTCCGAAAGGGAAAAAAATATATCTAACAAAAAGTAAGGTGAAGCTCGAAAGAAGAAAATGTCGATCTAATCTATGTATCTGTGTCTTGTCGGCGTGGTTTCATTTTTAATCTCCCGATTAGATCTCGTTTGTTTGTGTCGTGCACTAGCGTATAACATTGAGACGTCAGCGTTGTGTCAGTCTCTATTAATTTGTGGTTGGCGTATATAGATAAGATATTGCATTTGGACTTGCATGGGCGCGCACGTACATAAACGTCAGTGATCGAGCGAAGTGGTATTCGATTAAAACGAGATTGTCGTGTTTTATATCATGATTACCTCGATGGGTTGACTGATTTCATTTGATTCTCTAATCTGATTATAAGCGCCGCAAAGTATTTTTCTATGTTTTTCGTTTTCTTCCTTTTCTTTTTCGTGAGGCAACATTCTTGTTACTTTAGTATTTGTCCAGCCAAGCTCTTGCAACAGTTACTCTGGAAGCAGGAAAAGACAGATGTGTCAATCCCCCCGTACATTAACAGTCATTTTGCAGCCAGAAATACTAGCCATTATGTGCAGAATACGATGTGCACGAATACTGCGAGCGTGTGATTTTACTGACATTAAGAATGGAACTGCATGTTCGATATTTTCGCCAATGGACATATGGATTGCCGATAAAATATTTTCTCTCGCGGATTGTATATTTGTACGCATATAAAGTATCGACATTTTTAATGGATCCTTATCGATATTCTATTTCGCTATTTTTGCACCTCTACACTGTAGTGAAGTGAACCCGGTATCCCATACCGCATTGTGATAAAAGCGTATAGGCAGAAACCGCAAGAACCAAAGTCAAAATATCCTGTGTACATACACGTGGCTATAGATATATATAGTGTGCATCCAACTAGCAATTAAGCGGAGATCTCCAGTCGCGTTCGTCCGCGATCTTTGCCCTCTCTCCCTCCCTCTTTTCTCTCTCTCTCTCTCTCTTGAAAAAAAGAGCAAGAAACACAGAAAAAAAAAAAAACAAGCATCGAAATAAAAATACAAACGCAGATGAGATATAAAAAGAATGCAGCTGCTCTGGAGCAAGAAGGCACGAAATCGACAAAGTCACACCGAACCATCCACAAATACAAACAACCTCAAACAGAAACAAATTCGGTCGCTTGGGTCACGCGGGTTAGAGGTCGCCACGGGTCTGGCTGCGCTGGCGGGCGAAAAAAAAAAACAAAGAAGAGAGATCGGCACGTAGCCGACGTTTGTGCGTATATACTTAAAATCAGAAACGCTGCTCGCGTGATCCCAAGCGTAAACTTAATTCCCTGTTGTTGTAATACATGCTTCTCCCATGCGGGGGCGTTCGCGTTTTCTATTTTTCTTTTTTAGTTCACGTCCGATATCAGAGTATCGCCTGCTGTTCTGTGATATACTAACGGACCTTGGCCTTGCACACGACGACCTTTTAGGTTTGCGGGGTGGAGATGTTCTTCACCCTCCACCTATGTATAGCTACGAGGTCGAGTCCTTTCTCCCCACACCGGCCACACCTGGGGTGGGGTCAGCTGACCCGAGATGTTGGCTCCAAATTTGGCAGCGTCGTTGATATTGAGGAGTGGCCGATCTTTTCCTTTGACCCGCAGTGTGTGTGTGTGTGTGTGTGTTGTTTGATATGTTGTAATTTGCGCGTGGGATTGTGATCGTGACTGCGGGAAATTGGAGTATGTAATTTCCATGTTTTCTGCGCGCACGATTTTTTTTTCGGGGGGGGGGGGGGGGTATGATGTTGTCCGGGTTGCTCGTTTAGACTTTGGAGAGACTGGACTCGTTATTTCTTCTATATCCATAGAGTCAATACCATACTGAGCACAGTGTTGCTTATCATGCTCCCCCTTTCCGTTCCGTGTTAACACCTCACACATCCCGACGCAGCTCTGGCTGTGAGCATGTTTAGGATGGAGACAGAGACAAGGGGAGACAAATATATATCTATTTTTAAATCTAACAAAGGAACGCTTCAGATTTCAGAATCGTATCACTGCACTACTGGTCCGCCCTTATTGCGATCGGGTGCACTTAACCGATAACTCGTATCACTCTCAATGGTGCCCCTCGCGACATTTACCATAGAAGATATCTATCGAACAGAGAAAGTGGTTCAGCTATAACCGCTGTAACAGAGGAGACATTGCAACAACGTATTATCATCGTCATCATCGTCGAAGCATGTCTGTAACACAAATATGGCTTTGCGCCCATAATCACCAGGGCCCCTCCATGGCCCGGTTGACCTTTGCACTGCCTGTCGTATAGCGGCAGTTTCAACAACCCCCGCAGTCCGATTGGTCCGCAAATCACCCGCGATTTGACGGGAGATTGCACGTTTTGCGTTCGTCGCGGTGAAGAAATCGGGGGGGGGGGGGGGGGGGGGGGTTATACATAATGGTACCACTACCCGTATAAGATCGGAGCGGGAATGGGGTAATAATGCGTCCCCGATGCGTGCATAGCGCATTTTATGCTGGTTCTGTTTAGTTCGGCATGTCATTTTGTCGGAACTCCCATATATACAGCGCTGATATGGTGAAAGTGTTTCCTTGGCTCTTTTTGATGCTCTTTTTGCTCTTTGATGCTCTTTTTGATGCTCTGTACGCTATAGGAACAGACGGGAATCCAGCTATATGTGCGAATGCAGTGGCTAATATGCATCTCGTGAGTGTGAAGTGTTAGTCTCTTTCGACAGACCTGACTCTGGTCCCGGACCACAAGTTTTAAAAGCCGTTGTCATTCATAACCTCCGTACCACGCAAAAAAGTCGAGAATGTATCGTGTGTCACCCTTTTACCCGAGTAATAGCCGCACCGTGCCGTTCACATCCATGGAAACGCCGCATTGACGTAACACATGTCGCGTAGATACCAGGGGGAATCGGACCCGTGGATTGTTTTTGTTCAGTTTCTCCAACATTATCGGTTCAACGGCAATCGAAGGTAAAAGTTTCACGAAAGGGCTGTCACTTTAAATGCTGCTGTACCTTGTACAGTCGACCGGCGTTTATCCGGACGGCTCCGTTATATAGTGAAAGTGTCCGGATAGCGGGGGTACATTATAAGTGAAACACGAAAACCCAGAGTGATCCAAAGGACACCTTTATTGACCATTACACAGAAAACTATCCATTGTCATCTGCTTCATTCCAATACATGGGTAGAAATCCGTCCCCATGCTTTTTTTTTCTTTATTTATTTATTTATTTATTTATTTATTTATTTTTTCGGATAGCGCAGGATACGGATAAATGAAGTCCGGATAAACGCGGGTCGACTGTACTTAGTATATGTGCGTGTTCGCACTTCGTTCATGCTGCTGTGTATACATTTAAACGTATTGAGAACAAAACAGACACAAGCCAATATACGCCAGACAGAAAAAAGAAGTAGCATGAAAAACAAAATACAAGAATAAAAAAGAAAGAAAACTGATCGTGTGTATAGTACGGTCTTACGGGCTGCAAGGGATATATAGCGGGGAAGAGACGCGCGTTCGGCGTTGGTGATCGTGGTCTAGTCGTGTATCGTGACCCGGGGGTGTGGCGGATGCGATCTCTCCCCCCCCCCTTTTTTTTTTCTTTCTTTCTTTCTGTCTTTCTTTCTTAGGATCAGATCTTTTCGCCGGCATGAAAATGGTCCGTTGGTACAGATTGTCGCTTGTAGTACAACAGTATATGTTTTGTGTGCGAGTAAATGCCCGGTTTGTTCCTCCTGTACTATAGGCTGAACCTTATATTGTTCGTGCTCTCGGTTACTTTCGTTTTGCGTGTTTGTGGTTTCTTTTGCTCGTTTCTTTTGAGCGAACAATATCGGGACATTGTTTGGGAGGAGGAAGGAGCGTAAGAAAGTGAACTGAGAATGTTGCGTTAGAACAATGTTTTTTTTTTCTATGTTTCTGTGTGTTCCTTTTACTTTGTGGAACCCACGTAAAGTGGTGGTTTAGCCACGTCTGGAAGCGGCGTTACAGATTCTTGTGCGCGGGTTTTATGAAAATGAATGTCTACAGCGCGGTTTTCGTATTTTACCCCCCCCCCTTTTTTTTTGTTCAATGATTTCCTTTGTGTTGCCCGCTGTTTGGGAATGTTTATTCCCTTTTCATTGGCGTTTTGTGCGAGGGGGGGGGGGGGGGGGAGAAGAAATGCAGAAATGAATGCGACTTTTGCCCCATATTTGTTTCGCCCGTACATTCTCGCCAGAGTCTGCAACACGTATTATGCATTGTTCTTTTTTTTGCGAAACAGCATGTAACAGTGTTGCAATTCCGACGGTGCGGCGAACGTTATGTTGAACATAGAAGTGTGCCGCGTGTTGCCTTTACGTCCCGCTACGGCGCTGCAATCGCTGCTGCTTATATGGTGAAGCTCGAGATTTAGGTACGTCTGATTCGCAAGAAATGCTTCGGTGAAGTTTCTGAAATTTTGTAAGTTATTCGAATACACGAAGAAAAAATAAACTACCACGTTTGATTGAAATGTGACGGTCCTCGAAAAAGGCTGTCAGCGTCGGGATTCGAACCACGTACCTTTTTTCCGACCACTGCCATATTTCAATAT
Source organism: Ornithodoros turicata (assembly GCF_037126465.1). NCBI lineage: Eukaryota > Metazoa > Arthropoda > Arachnida > Ixodida > Argasidae > Ornithodoros > Ornithodoros turicata. The sequence goes on along the minus strand of NC_088206.1, from coordinate 68,402,097 downwards.
TTCATATTTTCGGGCACGTTGAGGCTCATGTTGTGTTCGTCTGTAGATGTGTGTCCCAGCCTCAGAACGGTTATTTTCCATCGTGTGGACGATGTTGAATTATGAGCTTGTTTTGCCAGCACGACTATAATACGATATAACGAATTTTTCGCATTCCGTGCTCTTACCACGTGGCCGGGCGAAACCAGCCGATTAGCTGTGCCAGGTTTTCTTCGGGAAAAAAAATCTGTTGCATCACGGCAATTTCGTGGACGAATATCAAAGCTACAAAGACTCTTACGTTTACTCATGCAACATGTACAATATTTCGACTTAATTGTCAGTCAATTATTTATAATTAAATCGGTGCTTTCGCCGTGACATCACCGTGAGCCGCTTCCGCGGTTTGTGTTTTGCCAGACAATCAAGTCGCCAATTAGAGACAAAAATAGCAAATTACTGTTCGTCATATATCTCAGAGTTCTCATTCAGCTATATCTCGGTCATGCACCCTTTTGTGACGTCACGGTAGTTCTGTAACTTACATCAAAGTAAAACCGAAACTAGGATGTGAACGTGACGTTCTTGTTTATCTCGGAGAAGTACAGCGCTCTGCTTGGGTGACATTTTGTATGTGACTCCTCAAGCGAACACAGCTCGAACCTGAGACACTTTGATGTATGTGATTGATTGATTGATTGATTACATGACGCGCACATTGCACACCCACACGGCAGGGTATCCAGGAGAAAAATATTTTTCTTTGTGTCATATATGGTTACTCAGATACAGACTTTTGAACGCACTTTGCCGTTATTGAGCTCTGGCGTGAGAGGATTGAAAGCCCCGGCTATTTTCTATTGGCTCTCATAAGCGCGTGATTTCTCTCTGGCCCGGAGGCCGGATGAGTTTCGATGTTCGCAGTGCCGATCTTCTACCGTCTAGTAATCTATTAATCCACTATTAATTATTAATCCAGTTGGTGTAAGACTTAGAGGGTTTCCATGGACGCAAATAACACATCTCTTACATTTATCCAGCATAACTTATTTGTCCAAGTGCGCTACACTCTAAATCTTTTCACACCTTTAAGGGTGTAATAGCGTGCATGGCGCACGCCTTTTTAGGTGTCATTTTCGTAACACCATAATGGAGCACGGTTTCGCACACATTTTCTTTACTCGAGTGTTGTCTGTCCTCCAAAAATTCAGTCTTGCAACATCTCAACATTGTTCAACAGTATTGTAGACACTTGCGCGTGCTCGATTATCGATAGCGATGCATATGTGCATTAGCTCGTACCTACGATATCCAAGACATAATGAAAGCAAGATTTGCACTGACACTTGATCTTTAGTAATGCTTTCCAAATTTTGTAAAATATCACCCTGGAGATGCAATGTTACGCAACCAGGTTGAATGTTCATAGCGCACACCTTCAAAGGTGTGAAAAAGTTTACAGTGTATGATGCTTTTACCAGTTTTCACGGGAAGACGGCAGTACATTTTCCGTGATCCAGGTGGGACGTATCTTTGAGTGCGCGCCCTATATATGAAACTGTCGTCGGGCCAGCATCCTTGGGAGTGCTGTTCCCGAGAAGATTGTTTTCTAAAATCTTGCAAAAATGTGAAGTGATGTGGGCTAGCATTGCGCTTGTCCCAATCCTGCATCATTTGGCAATACAAAAAAGGGGAGCCTGCTCTTCTTCTTGGGACGACAGTGTGGACAGTGCGTATGTCTTTGGAATATCGGCCGAACGGTTGCGTGGCTGTATTGCTTGCGGTATTGCTCCCTTGAAAGATATTTCCTAAATCGTGCAGTAGGGTAAGGTGGGGCAAGGTGAGACAGAAATTTGCAATTGAATATGAAATTTTTATTTTTCGTGTTAAAAAAAAAACAGCCATAGGCACATTCTCACGGGTCTAGAACTTCCGGCCTGTAACTGCAGAACGGACGTAGCCTGTTTAAAATAAACACGGAACAAGAAATTAGAAAATGCGGATTGTCTCATCCTCATATCTTGCCCCCGAGGGTTGGGGCAAGATGAGACAATCCGCATTTTCTAACACACGCCGTGGTAGTCAACTATACAGATTACTTTTTGCAATCCAAGCGGACAAAGTAAAGCCCGTGGGCCCCCTACACAACCCCCTTGAGCCGAGAGCCCACACTCTTAAAAATGAACTTCACCGCATAGCACGCTCTTAGCCAACCATAATCTGGAATGATATCGTTATCTGCCCTGATTTGTTGAAAATGGGAGGCGTACGCCTTTTTGTGACACTTATGCTGTTCATAATTGTCACAAAAAAGGCGTACGCCTCCCGTTTTCAACAAATCAGGGCAGATAACGATATCATTCCAGATTATGGTTGGCTAAGAGCGTGCTATGCGGTGAAGTTCATTTTTAAGAGTGCACGTGGTGTGCTGTCAAACCACACAGAACCCGGTGCTATTTTGCTCTCCCCGTCCTTTGCAAACAAGTCGCCACCAGTCTGATCTGTTACTGGTTGCTCGCTTTTGCGTGCCCTTCAGCTTCGCTGGATATATCTTAGAAAAGAGGAAAATTTGCTGGAAAATCCTGGGCAATATGCAAAAACCAAGTACTTTATAGGAACAAGCATAAAGCCACCTAATAGTTGATTTATCTGTTTCTGAATTACATTAAATTTAAATCGCATTAAATTTAAATTGGCAATTTAAATTTAAGCCTTGGCTCAACGAAGGAAAATTCGGCGTCTCAAGTTTTTGCACGACATAGTTAGCGGTACTAGTGGGCTCAAGTTCTGCGATTACTTAACTTACAATTCGAGCCGATCCACAAGACCGAAACATAGTAAATTAATCCGTGAGTTTCGTTGCAATAAAGATGTGTTTAAATTTTCTTTTTTTCCTCGCACTGTACGAGAATGGAACAAATTGCCCTCTTGTCTTACACAAATTTCATCACCAACCCGGTTTTTACAAGGTCTTGTAGACTAACTTTCTTTCTTGACTTCAGATGTTTAACACTTGACATTTTGCACTGTGTATAGCCGTATGTTGTATGTGTTGTATGTAGTGTACTCACCTCATCTGCCATGGCCATCAAGAGATGGCCGGTTCAAATAAATAATAAATAAATTACATTAAATTGTCGCGTCTTGCCCGGTGCATATCATCCTGCGCATTATTTTTTTCTGTTCAACACCGTATAACAAAGAGTGCTCATATTTTGCATATATCTACATGAATGAATAATGAAATAGTATGTGGACTTACGCTGACAGAATAAGCCTGCGAAACGCTGCTGCACAGATGACGAGAAAATGGCCTACAGAGAATCGCGTCTTTTTCGCGTGTCTTTACATTCCAGGCAGAAGCAACCGATTTTTGTTTTCTCTCTCTTCAACGCACGCACCAATCCGGACAATCCTCACGTGCAAATAAAGCGTACATGCAGACCCACCTATGAGTAAAGTTTCATGTGCACTGTGCAACGCATCTCGATCTGAGACGGGCACCGTCCAGCGAAAAATGTCGCGTCTTACCCAGTGTCTCATCTTGCTCCACCTTATACCAAAGCAGTTTTGACTTTCTTGAGCGATTCAGGTCTTACGAACAACCTGTGAACTCCAGTCGTGCCATCTCATTCTTCAGTGCCCCACTCTCACCCTCAACGCATTAACCTCATGCTTTTCTTTTAGAGTCATCTTCTGTAATCCATCTCATCATTCTTTCGCCGTTTGTTAGTCATCTTTTTTGTTTGTCATCTTTGTCTTTAATCTATCTCATCCTTCTTTGACCGTTTCTTAGTTTATCTTTTATTTCCTAATTATTTTCTTTTCTTTTTATTTATTTCCTTCTTTCATTTATTTTTCTTTCTTTGCGGAATAGCAAGCCGACGTCTCGTTTGTCTGATCTTTCCCTCCGTTTTTTTTTTCCTTTGGTCTAATAAATATACCCCCCCCTCCCCCTCAACCTTACCCTACTGCATCACGGCGAGGTAGTTCCTATAATTGATGACAATACACACGTGATAGTCTCACTTCAAATCCTCACCTGCCCTTTGTCTGCATGGCGATGGCAGTAATATTTCTGCAACGCAATGTTGTCAAGCTCTGCGACTTGTCCAGGTATCAATACAAGATAGCACAGGCACTCTAGAGATTTTCGAGTGTGCCTGAAGTATAGACTCTGCGAATCGTATAGGAAGAAAAAGCCATACTAGGATTTTTTTTTTTTTTTCCCCTGCAGCAGTTGAAGCATAGACTTTGAAGGGGTAGAAGTTCGGCGGATGCTTGGCGACGACTAGCACATACAATAATCCTTGACATGTTCTCAGTACTTATTCAGGAGCTGGTATATTCTGTTCTAAATGTTAGAGGGAGCCACTCCGTGTGATTTAACTTCCAATTTGATGCCAATACGTATATATATACAGGGTGTTTCTCCTGACGTAAAAAAAAAAAAATCATATTGAAAAATCTACTTACCAAAACACTATGGGATCAACGCCGTTTATCTCGGGTGAGATTTTCCTATGGCTTCTGAGCACATTGATGAAATTTAGTTCGCGGGAAATTGAATTTTCCCAATTGAACTCCGGAATTTGCCAAGTCAGCGTCAGTTTTTTTTTTTTTTTTTTTACCAGAAAGCGCACGCCGGATTTACCCAACACCACCTAGATAGAAAAAGCCTGCTTACTTGTCGACGTGACGTAACTAAGAGTCAGCCAATCAAGATCGTATTTTCAGCGGCGGCAGCAAATCACGAACGAGCTTTCGGCGGTCGTTGCCACGGAGACGAACCACCGTCGTCTGCGAGTATATAGTGATTGAACGACCCCCCGTTATAAATAGGAAAACTTTAAAATAGAGCGCAGAAGGGTCGCATATCTTCCTCAAGACTGATTTTCTGGAACGCGTGTTGCACTTTTTGTCTTCAGGTCTACAGGTTCCAAGTTAGCAGCAATCATTTGCGAGTTCTTTAATTCGCAGAACAGTGAATCGGGCAGTATAGCACAGACGAGTTCTGACTTCATATGTCCACGTAGCGAGCGACCCAAGCAGCACAACATGTTGGCCCAATATTGGACCAATATTGGCAATACCGGCCCAATATTGGCCCAATCTTGTGCCAATATTGGGCCAACATGCTGTGCTGCTTGGGGAAGGAGGGAGAGGAGGCAATAAGCAGGCCTTCTGTAATCTAGGTGGCGTTGATTTTCCCCATTCTATTGAAAAATACATTCAAATATAATACAAAGGTAATAGCCGCAAAAAAATTGCGAACAGCGTCATTTGGAGAGGAGCAAATTGCCGGCGCGCTCAGAGCTCCGAAAGGAGCGATGCCAGGAGGCCCATTCGCTTTTCCTTATCTTCTGCTTCTGCTGATAACGTCAGCATGGTTGCAAAGCAAAGTTAGCTAAAAGAAGAGCGAGAAGGAAACAGGAAGGGGCAAGCGACAGTGTTTCTTCCGCCGCGCATCTGAGCTCCCCCTAAACGAATGTTTTTCGCATATTTTTTTTTCAGCTATTACCAAAAGCAGTAGGGAATGTATTTTAGAAAGCGGTAGGGTAAATCCTACGTAGGCTTTCTGTTTTTGTCAAAAACAAACAAACAAACAAAACGTGAGGTTGACTTGGCAAATTTCGGGGATCAATTGGGAAAATTCAATTTCGCGCAATTCAATTTGATAAAAGCGCTCAGAAGTAATGGCAAAATCGCCCTCGAGATAAATGGCGTTGCCCCCATAATGTTCAGACAAATAAGGTTGTTTTTATAAGATTTTTTTTTCGCGTTAGGTGGTACACCCTATATGTGGAGGAGTATATATAGACACACACCTGGTCATCCGATCTCAGAACAGATTTGTTGGGTGTGCTGCACCTACAAAAAAAAAAAAAAAAAAAAGGAAGTTAGAAATTGCGATTGTGGTCGTTTTAAACGCTCCCCAGAGCAATTCCCGTTACGGAATTACGCTATATAAAAACGTAACTACTCTAAAGCAAAGGCACCTATCATACGGGTGTTTCGAGGAAAAGGATCCACGTGCCAGGGACTTCTAATTTACCGCACGTTTCGGAGCTCGAAACGTTCAAGTCTCTCGGGGCGTCGTCTGTGCTGCCGTATTCGTGAATGCAGGGCATCAGCGGCGTCGGCAAAGTTGCGTCGGCGGGACGTGTGTTCCCGCAGTGGGAGGCCGGGCGTGGTTCCGCCACCGTACTTACGCAGCCACGAGGGAGTGTCGCTATCATCGTTGAATCGAGCAGGGAGTGGCCCACAAGGCGGTTCGGCCACCGTGCATATACCGCGGATTCGGCGTGCGATATTGCCTCGTGATTATGAGAGTTATATAGGCCTTGGAAAGTGTGTTGATGTCTCATTTCCGAGGTCTGCTCTTCCAGGAGGACGCCTCTGTTCCTTCTCGCCGTGCATGGAACAAGTGCAGAGGACCTGTCAAGCGCTCCAGTCTCACGGCTTCGTTGACATCACCACGTACGAGTGCCTGGAGCGGCCGTTCGAAGTGAAACGTGTGGCGCTGCAGGACGCCCTCGGTAATTCTGCGTCCAAAGTGTCTCGCAAGAAGCGGGTAAGTTATTCTTGACGTGTCTTACGGTTGTGACGCTTACGTGGAAACGGCTCGCTAACGAAGTGCTCCGCCGGTTTTTGGCAGAAAGCGAAATCCGACGAGAATGTCTCTGACGTCGGTGCCGCAACGGAAGCAGACGACACTACGCAGACGACAACTGGCGAAGCAGACGACGGTAGCTTTCTGGCTGCCGTGCCGTCGCTCCAGATACCGGGACATACGGGGTACCTGACGTTTGCGACGTTGTTAGCGACTTAGCGCGACGTTAAAGGTAAGTTGGAGCCATCTAGTTTGTGGCCTTGCTGTTGCCATGTGAACGCGCGACATCGTGGATGGCTGTCGTCTGCTAACGTGCCTGTGTCATTTGTTCTTTCCAGACTATATATCGGAACTACTGGGTAAGAAAGACAACGGAAGTAAGGAGGTCATATTTAGACGCCCGTCTTCCAAATTTATATGACAGGTTTCTGGCGCATGCAGATAAACTACGTCACGAAGCATTATTACGTTGTGTTCCATCGTCCTGGCAGTACAGACGGTACCCTTATCGTGTACCTCAGAAATTGAGCACGCTCATTATCATCATCGTATAGCCGAGGGGCACCGTTGAGCAGGTGAGGGAGGGAGGCGAAGCAACTTTTATATCTAATTCCTTCCCGCGGAATTGAAAGAGGGAGCCGATCATTCGGCCCCCGTGGTAATCTGTGTGGCCGGGTTGTGTCCCCCGCGGGCGCGTGACCCTGCTGACCCGGATCTGCTGGGTGGCGGCAGAGCGACCTTGGCTCCCGGAAACCGGCGCTGCTGGCCAGGGGTCAACCACTCGCTACCAACGACGCCGCCCCTCTCCCCACCGCACTCCCGCCTGTCGGGCAGAGCGGCCGACGGACTCGCGTCGACCGCTTGCCAAGTGAAACCTGTGGTTTGAGAGAAGTTGTCTGCAACCGTCAGTTTGACCAGGATCGGCTCTTGAGTGTCATTTTCGCGAGGACATTTCGAGAGGTACATGCCAGAAGCCGACTTGTGAGGTGCAAGCTCCGGAGCACTTGTGTTTGGGGCAGTGGTTCATCCAGAATACCATGCACGGAGGGGGTGTTGGAAAAAGTGGGTGGGGGGTGGGGTCATTATCATAGTTACGTCATTACAGCTTAACATATCGTTATCGACATGTGTATAAAGCTGAAATCGCTGGTGAAAAAGGTGGTTAAAAAGTTAGGGGGATGTCTCTGAACATTTGGGGGGTTTAGGGGGGTGTAGGAGTGGTCTGGATAAATCACTGGTTTGGGGTCTGACTTTCTTTCGTCATGTGCTTTTCCCCAAATTCAGGCGGCAAAAATCGGGTTTTATCTTCACACCTACAGGAGAAACTTCGGAGAAAATCGGGTTTTATGATGCCAACAACAGGAGCTGCTGTTGCTGCTACTGTTATGCAAAGTGACAGAGTGCAGAAGCTGGCAACAGCGTCTGTTGCATCTATTAAAAAGTGGAACAAAAACCAGCATAAAAGAAACGACTTTTCTTTTAATTGCCGCATTGCCACTCAAGACAGCCGGGGCACATGAACCGGTGAATGCATCTTCTTTGTACAAGTCACATAGCATGAACAACATCGAGCGAGGCAACAAAAATCACATTTTCTTACACATTGCAGTGAGGAGTGTCGTGCACGTTGTCTACACTAGTAGCCAAACCGAAACAGGTGTGATGTGTAACTAATAAATATGTATTTTTCTCTAACAACGTGCAGCCCACCTAGATGAGATCTACAAACTAAACTTGCCACCTTGCTGTGTCATCTTATTTCTGGGTATGTACATAGGTGTTGCATCAGCTTACATTATATTTACACATTGTCGTGATGTGTAGCAGTGTGTAGTGTGAAAATAAGGCACATAATTCAGATGAAAGGCACATTCCCTGATAAGGCACATTGTCCTAGACGTGTCCTTGGGTATTGGACTTGTGGATCAGCATGAACTTGAAGCCTGAACTGGGGGGGTTTCTCTAACCTAGCATGCGCACCACCTTGATATGTGCATCAAACCTTACCACGCAATGTGCTTTCTGGTAGCCGCGAAGCATTTGACACATTATTTAACAGTCTCGGACACTTTGCACAGTCCTGGTTGATGACGTCACTCTTCAGAACAGTAACCGTGCTGTCTTCCGTTTCTTGTCTGGAGCGGTTCCTTGCAGTGGTGTGTGAGGGGATAATAAATTACGTGGTGTGGGCGCAAAACAGGACACGTGATTCCTCTTCGCCAATGGCAATATGCCATACTGCCGTCCTCTTCTTGGAACTAAATACTATTCACAGAACCTTGGGTCGACCTGGAACGAGGAAGGAAAGTATCAATATTTGCGGTCTCACCTTGATTATTGCGCTAATTATCACCGGCGTTACGGGACCCCACCTAATTAATATGCCTATTCGATTAAGAACCCTCCAGGAATGTGAACCGGATGTATTGCCAAGTTGGCGCACGCATTTAATCATTCGCTACCGACGTCGGAGTGTCTGCAAGGGTTCATGGGTATTGTACAGGGGGAGCTGTAGCCCACTGGAGGACCTTAAAGTCGTGATGTCATCGGACAGCTTCGAAGACTGCGCTGTTCTGCCATCGCCCTCGCCGAAAACGCGCGGTATCCATGGCGACTACTGACGTCACTGCGCATGACGTCGTATCGTCTTATCCGGGCAGTTCGAAAACGTTCGGCCTAATTGTCCGAATCATCGTCTGCGCTCATTTTCTTCGGACGTCATTACCATAGTCTCGTTCTTCGCTCTGTAACATACTTTCGCGAAAATTGATTTCTGCGAGCGACCAATTTAATTGGTCATCGTCGACCAATATACGTGAGCGGTCAGGGGTTACCGGCAAATGACGGAAACTTCTCCAAAGGTACGCCATCTTTTTGAAGGTAAAGCTCTCTTCCCTTTTCCTTACTGGTCAGCTGTCCTCGATTCGAGAATCTCTGGACTGACCGGAGTAAATGATTAAACCGACTAATCGGCATTTCTTTTCCTCGCTCACTCTCTCTCACGCTAAATGAATGGGCGATACCCTGGAACAAGCCTGGCTGTGCCATCACTCAATACGTCGCCACAGGGCATTTCGATCGGGAACAACAAAAAAGTCGTCCGATTTGCATTGTTGAACGCTGGTTCCTTAGTATAGCGATACCGCGGTTGTACGCCTTGGCACCGTTGCATGTATATTGCCTGTATTCAGCGCGTTGTACTCATTCATACTGTCGATATGTTCGATGATCGATCATCGATCTTTTAACAATGAGGAGCGGACAACATTGTTTGCTGAAGGTTAGAATGATGTGATGGTGTAATGTGAAAGGGTCCTTTATCGGCTATCTGTTTTGGACATCGTGGATTGTTGTAAGACGTGGTCTTGACGTGACCTCTAGGAAGGGTGCCGTACTCGAGGGTGCTGTTGAACGAGTTCTTCGAGAACAATTGCTCTGCAATCGCTAATCTAAAACGAAACCTAAGCGAGAAAAAAAAAAGTTACTCACAATCACGATTCCGATGGTTCTTCTGTCGTCTGAACACCCGTTTGACACGTCGTCCCTGACTCCTGGCCGCCGCCGTTGTTGACTAGACTCGAGCCTACCGAGGTCCCCCTCCAGTACGACGCCACTTCCTCCCGCCTCGCGTCTTCCCCTCTGATGACGTCGTCCATGAGCCCCGGTCTGCTCGGAGCCGCCAGTATGCCTCGGTGGTACAGGAAATCTTCTCGAAGATGGTGGTCCATACAAGGACCGCCGTAGCCAACGTCCTTCTTGCCCAGGTCCAGTCTGAACTCCAGGTACCGTGGGTAGTACGGTGGAGGCGGTGCTTCGAGTACGGGAGGGTACACGGTGGCTAAGGTCTTTGGATCCGAGTGTTCGTCTAAGGTCATGTACGCAGGCCGTAAGGAGTGGTACCCGGAAGAGATGAGCTGCGAAACGTCTTCCGTGTTCGTCGGCGTTAACGACTGCTCGACGTCCGTGAGACGATCTTCGTCGAAAGTCAGTTTCGTCGGACCGCGAAGCGCAGTCGGTATGGGACCGGCCGTAAGCACTTGCGCACCGTAGTATCCGGTAGACACAACGGGTCCCAACTCCGTGAAGGCCCCGTTGGGCCTCAGGACTTTGACCCTGTCTTGAGCTTGCGGAGACATGGACCTTTTAATGCCGGCACTTTGCTGAGACCACTTTGAAGACGACCTGTCGGGCGAAGAACAAGGCGGACTGGCTGCGATGCTCGTGTAGGGTAAGGGTGCTCCGTGTGGACCACCGTACTGCAGGACACCAGGATGGTGCTGTCCTGGAGATCCGTTCAAGGAACCGGGATGTAAGGGGTACGGCGAGTGCGGCTGAGGAATGGCAGACGGTTGGTCTCCTCGGGACGGCGGGTACGGCATCAGGGCCGGGTAGTAAGCGGGGAGACGTGGCGCAGGGGTCGCTTCGTAAGGTGTCAGGCCGTAGTGCATCTTCGAGTGGAGGGAATAGTACTGGTAGAGCCAACCATTCGCACGCATCACTGTTGCTTCTCGATCGCTACAAAGGAAATGGTGGCCATTGTTTTAGCTTCTTTCTACCGGGGGGACTCCTGTGACCAATGTATCAGGTTGGAGGCTTACCTAAGGACTTGGTTTGTGCAAACGATGACGGGTTGTTGGGAACTGTCCGAAGCGTCCTTGACCTGGAGCACGACGTGTACCCAGATCCAGTTTCCGCGTCGCGCTTGCAGTCGGACGAGAAGGATGCAGGACCGTTCTTGTTCAGATTGCGTGACTGGAAGGAAAATGTAAAAAAAAAATGTCACGTTCTAACAGCTCTTGCGCCAACACATTTCTTTCAAACGAGTTACGAGTTATAATGGCACTTACTGAGCCTATGTTTCGACTGGGCTTCCCGCAGATGTTCCCAGTGAACCAGCTCGTACCAGGAGATGCTTTGTAAGGAAGATTTCTGGTAGCCTAGATGGAATTCGCCACTGTAACGAGAAGGCAGAGCACTTAGCATGAGCGCCCAGTAGTAATTGTAACGAGACAAGTTGGAAGAAAGGGCTAAGGAATTGTAAGATGTTATACTTTATGATCGGTACTATGTACCAGTAGTGCCTGCAACGCGATGTCTTCGACGCTAAGGCTAGCAGAGTTCGGTAAAATAATAGCAACGTTTGGTATTCAGGATACGGGTTGTACCCAGCACCACAAGGTAAAGCTTGATCGGTTGAACGACGTCACGTAGTCATTAAGAGTCCCCCAATTACGAGCGTGCCTTCGGCGGCCGCAGCCGTGGGGACAAGCAGCCACAAAAAACGTGCGCTGGAAATCGTCTGCGGCAATAGACCTCTACCCGAGAAACGTCATCATGACGTTGGTAGACAGACTGAAACCGAAACAAATATGAAGGGGAGGGCTGGGTTCCACGAATGGGCACTTGTTGGCTAGCTGCCTTCTATTGAAAGACAAGTAGGACCGAAGGTCGCGTCCCTTTCAGGGACCATCGTAATCCCCTCAAGACCGTGGCTTTCGGGCGCGACCTTGTTCGCCACTAGCTTCCAGCGTAGTTCAACTCTACCAAATTGGTGGCGCTGTCGAACACTATGACGTCATTTGTTTACAAACAGGGAGAGGTCTATTTGCTGAAGCATGACGACATCCTGACTCTAGTATGCTAATCTACGTGGCGAAGGAGTGAGATTAACACATTAATCAGGCTTTCTTTATCCTGGTGGCGTTGGCTTGCTACCTTGGCTTTTAGCTGCTGCGGGAGTTCTGTGTACTGCAACTGCGAACACACTTAAAGGTACTGTAAAGCAGGAGGCATACAATTTTATACTGCTGGCTCGTTTGACAGCCCGGGGGCTCGGTATACAAACGCCACAAATTTCGTTCAAATCCACCACGTAGTTTTTTTTTAGAAAATGATATTACGGGCAACCCTGTGTCTAAGACCCGACATGAACTCCGCAGTTCCCGCCATGCAAGGCGGCGATCACAAACATGCCAATAACAATGGGAGCGTTCAGCGACATCTGTGGACCGCTACCATCACCACGCCGGCTCGCCGGACGTGGTGCTTTTTTGCGTATAGATGACTCTCGTGGTTGCGTTCGTCTATTGGACTCGAGAGCCGAGAGAGTCGACTCTTGGCGGGCGAAAATGCCGCGACGCGGCTCTCATGACGCCGCCCACGTGACACTAACTCCCGTTCTAAAATTCGAGGATTCAACACTTGAGGTGCTCAAGAGTCGACTGTTGAACTTCGTCCAAATGTTAATGGCGTTGGTGAAACCGGACCTATATGTCAGGAACTGTCTCGTTTGAACAAACTTTTCAGAGAGAGTTCAAGAAGCCGGCTACGTAGCCCGTGACTTAGCCGATATAGGGTTGGAGATAGTTGGGGACATGCAATCAAAGAGAGGAAGACGGGGGAGTTGGTGATAGTTCATGTCGCTACAATGCAGCACTGAGACGTTTGTCTCCTTGTTTTAACCGCCCTTCGTCCCGTCTCAGTGCTGCATTGTAGCGACAGGGGACATGTAACACTGTTGCTCGACGAATGGACGAAATTTTCGCACCAGGCGTCGCCCCACGTCTTTTCACGGCAATTTCAGTCGTGATTAAAAAATATCCAGTTTTCTGTCGCACATTACGGGTTTCTTTCGGAATAAGCTTTCAAATGCCGCTGCCAATATTAACAGTTTGCCCGCTCCTTTACAGATCTAAGTCTTCCCAAATATACCACGGAGCTCACGCAATCCGAAAGGACCTGCGCACCAGACACGAGCAAATATTACGCAGTTTTCACTTCATCTATCCTCGTGGCGTGTGCCATATATCTCATACCGCCTCCGACCCGCGGGGCCTCTGACATTACGGCATGTCCTCGTATAGTAATACCCGGCTCCCTCTTACAAATCAAAGCTCTGCCCCGAGAAGCAGGAAAAAAAAAAAAAAAAGACAGTTATCCAATCCAACGGGCGCGTTACAAATCTGCTTGTCGTTGCCAGACGACGTAAATTATCTGTTATTTTCGGCGGTCAATCTCTTCCACAGTGGGATTATAAAAACTCGGGCGAAAATATTCTGTCTCCTTGCCCACGTATAAAAAACGATTCGCCTCAGATTGTAGCCCCCGATAAGACGACGTTTAAACGTAGATATATTAAACCTCTCCAATGTAGACTCTCAGGATTACCTGTTTCGCTGTTCCTGTCACCAAGGGGTTTCCTTTTAGATGTCGTTAATGGGACGTTTTTTTTTTAAACGCATACTCTTCGACTTTAAATTACAGAGTGTCGCTGTTCTGATGCGAGTGTATATATGCAGTTAATTATCTAAATCGGATTTCATTAAAAAAATTGCTCGAGCCTTCGCAATCGATACGACACGCTATCGTATACATAGCGATGAGACTGTAATCGTCTTATCCGGACACCACATCGTTATATATAGTGTTGATCAATATTCGCAGCGCAGTCGGGTGCTCAGTCTTGTGGGTTCTTGTCGCGATAGTTTTACTTTATTCCCTTTTAGTTTCTGCCTCCCATGCCTGTTTTTTTTAAATGTTTTTTCCCCTCTACCTGTGTCGTTGATTTTATTTCTTTCACATTCTATGCACACACATTTTCATTATATGCGACTTAGATTAGCCAGCTTCCGTCTCACTCATGATGATAACCTCTCGCTTGATCCATCCTAACCACTCCAACCAACAGATTTTCTATTTTGTCTTTCCGTGCGTGTGTTGTCATTTTTCATCGCTTTCTACTCTCGTTTCTCAAGGATATTTTCACTATATGCTGTGTGGCCTGAAGTGGCCCCGCTTGCACGTCGTTCTAGCTAACCACCCTTTTCAGAACCCCTAACTACACCGGCCATATAAATGCATTCTCGCAGCGTCACAAGCCAATGAATTAATTCCCGTCCGTTTTCCCCGTGCACAGATTCCAGTTTTTGTGCTGGTGATTACTTTCGGAAAAAGAAACCCTAGCGACTCCGAACGCTCTCGTGAAGACTATTAGCAGCGAAGAAAAACAAAGTAGAGTAGAAGAAAATAAAAATGAACAAGTATTGCCGAGCGATGTATCGTAATTGGTCGATGCCCCTGTTGCGTCATAATTACTGGGAGTACCAATTGAAAGCCAGCTCGAGAAACGAGTGTTACATCCGGGTGCTATTCCATCGCTTTAACGAGCACGCATTTGTTCCTGATGCTTTTATCATTTACTTACTTACGCATATCGCTAATTATATTTTTTCCTCACTTTGAGAACGAGGATAACTTTTTTTTCTCTCGAAAAGCGACGATTTTCTGCCCAAGGAATCCAAATGACTGCAGGCACTGCGGTTGTGCGTGTGAGAGTATATGCCAGATGCAGTGCCAAGAGACCGGGCGGGGGATAAATTTATGGCTGATACGCGTGGAACGGTATTCCGCGAGGAATAGATCGCCGCGAAGGTGTCAGACTGATTGTTTGATTAGATGGCTGATAAGACTAAAGCCAAGGTTGGTGCCTTGTAATTGGATTACCCTAGAATGGTATTAGATTACCATTTTGAAAGCCGGGAGTGATATTTATAGAGGGTGATATCATTATACTTCTCGTCGGACTTTATGCGTCACGATTAATGCGTGGCTCCTTCTGGTGGGGGTTATGGCTAGATACTTATCCGCAAATTAAAGTGCAGGGTGCGCGCAGGTAAACCTAAGTGACTTTGGCACATGTAACTCGTTGTCTATACTTAACTGACGAACTTATTTTGGCGCGCGATGTCGCACTTATGCCTGCGAAAGCTACAGAAAAATCCTGGAAGCCATACTCGGCTTACAAAATAAACGGAGCGACGAAAACATGGGCTTCTGTGCATTAGAATAGGGCAACATGGCGTTCTCAGGTGAGTTGTGTGTAGGTACCGCTAGGGGAGCTATCGGTGCAGAAACGGATGTCCAATATGGATGCTCATCGGTGGTGCCCCTAGCGGCACCTGGGCACAACTCTCTTGAGACCGCCATGTTGGCCTATTCTAATGCAGGAAAGCCGTTGTTTCCGTCGCGCTGTTTTTTTTTTTCTTTTTCTTTTTTACGCTGAGTATGGCTTACACGATTTTTCTGTAGCTTTCGCACGCGCATAAATGCGATATCGTGCGCCACCGGAAGTTCGTCCGATAAACAGGGAACGAGTTATATGTTTGCAAATGCCACTTTAGTTTATCAGTACAATTTCTCACCCTTTTTTTGTCGTTCCGTGTTACGTCGCGAAGCTGTCTGTAACATGTACATGAACATGTACTGTACATGGCTATCCGAGCCGTACACACACGCGTGGACAATGATACAAGGAGAGATGGACAGACCGCCAAGTCGTCACCGACTCCATTCCCCGACAAGTCCTCTAATCTGACACGTCTGTATATCCGCCACGCGGATAGCGCTAGGTATTCACGTGATGGCTCACCACGTAACTCTCCCCGCACGCGCTTCACTTTAAAAGTTTGCAAAAAGTGTGTTCATTCAGAACAAGGGCCTGATCGCCGCATTCAAAACACGTACTTGCACCACATGACCTCTACGCGACCGTCCTGACAGAACGCGGCCGACTGAGAGAGAAAAAAAAATAAAAAAATGTCTCGATGGGCACCGATAGATTCTGCGCTCGTTAATCCCGCAAATCAATAATCTCTCATTTGTCAATGTCCCGAGCGGGGCAGCGAAACACACCAAAAGGACATGTACATATACGACAGCGTGTGTGGGATGTTGTTATTCGGTCTCCTTATAAACAAAAAAGAGAGAAAAAGGCTCTGTCGGGGGCAGTAGTTTTCCGGTTGTGTTTCCTTTTCCTATTTTTTTCAAAATATATTCTTTTTTTATATGCGTGTGGATTAAGAGAGATTGATGTTGGTGCAGAAACCTAGCTCGCTTGTCTGAATGAAACAGAAGGGTTTGCTTTAGAAAGCGATGGCTCAAGTTGTTCCCGCCCTGGCAACAGGGGATAATAATTATTCCGCAATTTTTTTACGTGTACACGCTGGGTAACATCTCATTACGGGTGAAAATCTCATGACGGCCAATAATCCTTTAATCCACAAGTGTTCCATTAGTCATTACGACCAAATACAGTCTCATTTCGGCCAAAAAGATGGAGAAAAAAAAGCATCCGCCATGTTAGCAATCACTGTGTTGTATGCTCCCTAAAGTGTACGTCCCCGAGGCGGGTGTGCTCGCGTGGCTTGTGTCACAATGGTGTGTGCACGCAGTACTAGATGACAGCGCTTTATGCATCTCTCGTGAAAAATGTTTTTATTTCCATACTGTGTGCACCACCTGATACGTTTCCCTCCGTGCATTCAGAAGAGCGACATTCCCCAGCTGACATCATAGCTTTCTGCTTCCACGATTATGTCTTTTCGTGCACCGCAAACCGCGAGAAATATCTTGAGGCGCGACCGCGAGATATTATATGCGTAGCAGACGACAGGATAGCAGACGAAGACAGTGTCGTCTGCTAAGGTTATTCCGGCACTGTGCGCTGCTCAATACAACATGCTGTGAAACATCAGTCCCTCAAGCAGTTTTTTTTTGTTTTTTGTTTTTGTTTTTCTTCCACTGGATTATTCCGTGAGGAATGTCGCTCCTGGTATATACGCGGTTTGTGCATACTATTAAGTACTCGGTGACTCACTTTCTGTCGATGTGGAGGAATTTCATGTCCATGCCATGAATGGAGGTAAAGACTGACGTGGAACCCTGGACGACACATTCCCTCGTCTCGGGCATGGCAACGGGGGTGCACGTGGCCAGAAACACCGGTTCATTCCTACTGCACAACGGCAGGAAGGAGACGTAGTGGCCCTGCACCAATACTACCTGCAGGAATGATACACAACAAGTAGTTAGTGTACCTGCAAGCACTTATACTTCAAACATTCATGCGTGTAATGCGTAAGACGTCTTAACGGTACGATCCTCTAAGGCGAAATAATTGGTTGTATCGGAACTTCAGTATTTCGAACACGACAAATAATATAGTTCGTTTAAGACGAAAAATTTGGCTTGTTCCTATAATGGCTGCACTAACTAAGCCGCATAACTGTACGGCATGCCAAGCAGGACGCCGACTATACTGATGCCGTATAGTTTTTTCGGCGGAGTAACTTTATGTTGAATAGGGGCGTAGCTGCCTGGAAAAAAAAATGTTTTTGGAAAAATGAAATTCAGTTTTATTCCATTGCACGCATTTGCCCGTACAATGACACAGAAAAAAACTCTGAAACTAGGTAGTGCGTTATTCCTAAAGGCATACAAATATATTCAACCGATTTTAGTACCATGGGCGACCCCGGCTCCACGTATATATCACTTCCGCATACCTGCGTACGCGAACAGTGCGCATTAGTCACAACAGGAAGAGCTAACCGAAAGTAACCCTGCGCGCTAATGAAGGAGAAAAAAGAAGGATGGCGCTGGGCAGCTAAACTGAGATTCAATTCAAGGACCACCGCTGACGCTATGTTGTATGCATGCAGTCACTTATATAGGAACAGGTTGAGTTGGGAGATCGAACCGGACGCCCCCAGGCGGCCCTTGAAGAGGGGGGTAACACAACAAGGATGCAGGTAGCGTTGTTTCTTGTTATGACCGCGTTATTGATCATTTCTTATATGAGGCCCCCTCGCTCCTCTTTTTCGTAACACGAGTTCTAACGTATCGTAGAAATTTGCCCGACTCTAGATGATCTATGAAGGTCATCCGTATCCACAGTGTTGTGTATAACAGAAGATCTACGCACTATACATGGTACCATGGTCTCTACGCACTATTTCTGGCCTATAGCCTGGCACTGTACAGCAAAACGTTAATGCACCTAGCGCCCTCTAGTAGCCACGGTTGACTGAGCAATGTTTTTCAGAAACAGCGGACCGCAACATCGTCATGCAAATGACGCCCACGCGAGAGAATTGAATGCAGAAATCGTCTGAAAGCAAAACGCCCTCACGCACATAGGTACATCGAAATTGCGTAGCAGACGAACAAACGAAAATGGAAAGCGAAAATGAGATTCCGAGAAAATAGAAAAGAAAAAAGGAGAACGGTTTTTCCTAGACATAGAATCCGTTTTCTTGTTTAGCAGAAGTCGTCTGCTATCTAGTTAGTCGTCGCAGCCATCCGGAACGGCCCACTGACCAACGCAGATGAACTTTTGATACTCGCAGACGACGCGAGAGAAAGCTCGCCATATTTGGCGGAGAAAATCGCGTGTATCCGGAGACGCCGATGATATTAGCCAAAGCAACTAGTAGATGTTCCTTTGAGTGAAAAAAAGGGCTTCGTTCGACGGAAGGAACAGGATGTAGCGGCGGACGTATAATCGTCGTCTGCTTCTGCGATGCTATCGTCTGCTTTGAAAAGAGCGAAATTGCGCGTATTGTGGAAGAAAGTGGCGTTTTTTGGAGAAAGCCACTCTGTCAAAATTTTCTCCCGACAGCATTTTTTATTATTATTGTTTGTAATATAAGCGGGAGAAACGTTTCGCTGTGTGAACACGTACCCTACTGATTAATTTTTGTTTTGCTTATTGACAAAGGCCAATAGCAAATACTGCCGTCAAAAGTACCTAAGGTATACACGTATAGCAGAAGGCGTTCGGGTGTACGAAGCTATTAGATTCGCCTATCTTTTGTGTCCGCGTGTACGTTTAACATATAGAGACTGCAAACAAGAGGGCATATACCTTTTGGTCGCCGAATCGCATCTGTCTCCGCGCATTCCGAGAGACATTCATTCTGCACAGGAAGAGCCTGGTGTCGGCTTGAGGACCGAGAACTGCCATGGGACTTGGGCTTCGCATAAGTTCCGCCTGAATAGCCTGGTGGTCCTGCTTCTCGATGATGTCGTACACGCTGTCACCGTGGATCAACAGGTCCTCCTGAACAGGGATAGAGAGAAAACCCCACACCCTTTTCTATAGAGAACGCACGGATTTAATATACGAAGAGTACATATACATGGTGATCACTGTTAGAAGATGTTAGCTGGAAGAACTCTGGGATATGTGGCGAGGAATGAAATACATGCTTCGTTTCAAACAGACTTTCAGGCAGTCGACATACATTCATATACCGGCATGCAGTGTACTGTACACTAATAGTACATGTTAACTGGAACAACTTAGGAAGGCGTCTTGAGGGAGCCTGTGTGGAGTAAAATACTATATACGTCTATGATGCGTGGTGACATGCACTCTTAGAAAAAAGAGGATGGAGCAGTTACACCCTTTACGAGGTAATAGTTGTCGCATATGTTGAGCCTAAAAGGTTGCAAAGTTCTACCCGCTACCTACGAATGATAGGGTTACTGCTTCTGATTCGGTGAGCGAGGGGGGCGTACGCCTTTTTGTAGCAATTTGGATATATGATAATTGCTTTTACCATTTTTTTACACCCTTTATCAGATGCAATGTTGACCTAGGTAGTAACTATAGAAATTACCACCTTTCCCCACCCTTTTTTCTTAGAGTGTGGGTCTATAATTTCTAACAGTTTCATACAAATTAAGCAGGGCGCCTCGAATGTAACACGTTTTCTTACATTAATTATATTGTGGGGAAGAAGGAAACAGGATCTTTCTAACGCACATATGTGCGCTCTCGTGGTGCTAGAGTGCTTGGCTGCACACATATATATACGCTGCATGCCCGCAGCCGACTGTATATAGTACACTCACAAAGAAAATTAATTAGCGCGGATTCTACAAGGAAGCTCCCGTCATTTCGCGCGAAGTACACACAAACCAATTACACGGGTTCACCCCTTTCGCGGCCGGTTCAGACAAGGCGGACGTCGTTCAAAGAATCCTCGACATCGCGAGAAATGACACACTTCCCAGAAGCGCACGTTTCTTCCACGAATACAGGAATACACTTTTCAAACAACCTTCTTCCGCTCAATTTTTCTTACACACACACACATAAAACGGATGAACCAATTGGCGTCCACATTAACTCGTCAGCTACTAACAAGAAAAATAAAAATAAAAATCACACAGGGAAAGTCCTCGCCGTTCTTTTGCCGCCAGTCTGCACACTTAGTCATCTTCAGTCGCTACCGCGTTACACACACAGTAGCGCCTCACATCGCCACAGGGGGCGCCACTGTTGCGGTCATCGGTAGGTATATACTACACACACACATACAGTGGCGTCGGCCTGACTGCTCGAGTTCCGGCATCATCGAAGATTGCTCCCTTCGTCGTATGTATACGCTATAGAGACCCCCTCCCCCAGCATCCCTTATTCTTGTGTCGGAGGCAGAGTGAAAAGTAGCCAGAGCGCCTTGTCCGCCCATGTTAATAAGTGTCGATTTTTCTCTGCACCGGGGGCAAGGTCGTTTCCGTCGAGAAGGTGGGGACTTTGTAACACAAGAGGGGGAACTTGGGGGTACAAAGGTGGTTAACATGTGTGCGACATATGTTCCAGTTACGTAGCGGTATCGTCTTGTTTTGGTTCCCGTTGGCTCTTCCTGCGAACTGTATTCGCGTTAAGTTTCTTGCAGTTCGGTTTCGATTGACTCGTACAAAAATTGTTTCGTCTGCGGACAAGTATAAGCTCGGCGGACACACCGGCGACGTTGTGTGCTGATGTTCGCATGGAGTTCTTTTTGTATCCTTCTAATTGTTTGTTTCGATGGCGATATAAATTAGTTGGTATCAATTGCGCGTTACGAGACGCGCCTCTTATCTGCCTGTGCCGTTGGGGCGTTTTTTAGCCATGGTTTAGCCCGGTGGAGTACGACCGTGACAATAACGGTCGGGTTCTCGCACTAGAATTAGACGTGCAGACTTTTTTTGGAGCCTCGATTGTTTTTTGTAGGAAACTGTAATGTTGTGGTTGCGGGAGATTTCAACTGCGTTATTGACCGGCATGTGAGTAGCCGTAGACCAGTTAACGTGGAGCTTTCTCGCTTAGTTAATGAGCTTGGACTTGTAGATGCCTTTCTGCAATTCAACAATGGACAGTACCAGTCCACTTGGTCGAACTCTCGTGGTGCACATAGCCGTATAGATCGTTTTTATGTTTCTTCTGGCATCGTCTCGCATATATGCGCGAGTGTGTGTTGTCTGCCCTTCTGCGGACTTATCAAACCATGAAGGGGTTCTTTTTGTTCTTGGTGGCTTTCGGCGTTACCGCGCTGGATCAGGCTGTTGGAGCTGCTTCCCTGTTGAGTGACTCGGAGGTACGTAATGGCGTCAAATTGTGGCTCGAGAGTCAGTGCGCTGTCTCTGTTGATTCGCCAGAATGGTGGGAACAGACGAAGCTCGGAGCCGCGAGACTTTTTCGCCAGTGGCGGGCAAGACGTGCTCGTGAGAGCCGGGAGGCGATACAGCACCTCCGGCAAGTATACTCTCCATCTTGCGTCACCCAGGTTCGAGGGGCTCTGCACTGTTAAAACAGAGCTTCACCACATAGCACGCTCCTAACCAACCATCATACCAAATGATATCATTCTGTGTCACGATTTGTTCAAAACAGGGAGGAGGCGCCTATCTGGGACAAGATAATCTGTCCCAGATAGGCGCCTCCTCTCATTTGCAACAAATCAATGCACAGAATGATATCATTCGGAATGATGGTTGGCTAGGAGCGTGCTATGTGGTGAAGTTCTGTTTTAACAGTGTGGAAACGACGACGCTGTTCAGGACGTACTCAGGAGGATCACCTCTTTGAAGTTACGTGCCTGGGACCAGTTCGCTGCCCAGTTTTCGTTATAAGGCAAGAGCAGTAGTATATTTCCTACGTGGTCAGACATTGCGGCCTGTATACCCAGTCTTCGGTATAGGATGAAAGTGACGATACGCCTAGCTATCTGCAGTTTTCAATAAAGGTGCTCTACAATAACGCTGCCAGAATATCGACCACACCGCTTCCCATCACCACGTGAACTACTCCGGTTCACACGGATCCATATTGCGAGAGACGCAAGAAACGAGAAAACTGTTGCGCCATGTCCGCTTTTTCTTGCGTCTTGTACCCACGTATAGATAATCGAGCTCTCCATGCAAAGATCGTTAAAGAAAAAACGAAATAAAAAAAACAATAATCACCTTTTTCGTGCACACTCTCCGGTGTTAATCGGTTCAAATCGAACGAAGTTGTGGCCTAGCGCAACCGATCGACAGACGCGTCTTCGGGGAAAGATCTCCCACATGCACAGCGTATATCCACGTAGAAGGTATATATACAGGTGACGCCATCGTAGTCCATCGGAGCCATCCATCTTGAAGAGGGGAGTCTATTTGGCGAATTACGTTAATTATGGCCAACCAGACAGAAGCCACTTTTGTGCTCCTGCAAGGTTCGCCCAGACAGCACCCGGATGTCCATGCGGGCCTTTATATTATATATGTGTTCGTCACGTACACAGTTATGTCTTCTTTCATAGCCACTTTTGCTCGATCTACCAGATGCAGGATTATGTATGTATGTGCGTGCGTGCGTTATAGCTTTAATTTAGTTTAATACACGCGCGAGCCTTTTAACACGATCTGAACTACGTAATATATTGGGGGTAAAATGTTGAAATGGTGGGACTATGCCCATCCGGTGTGTCTTGTATGGCACCCGTTATTGTATCGAATTATTTTTGTATTCTATAGCGGCAAGATGAAACAGGATAAAAACTATAAGCCGCGTCAGAACAGAACAATTCCAGCTTTAATATTGGATATATATGTCATTCTCGTGTATCCTATTCGAGTCTCCATTTAGCGTGACAATACTATAGATTAGACGCACTCAAAATCATTCAATTTCATCATATATAGAGAGAGATAATGCGGAAGATGACTTAATTACGCTATTATACGCACTCGAAAAAGATTATCGTAAAGAAAGAAGAAAAAAAAAGCCGCAGAGAAAAGGGCATATAGCTGGCAGCATGCACGAAATCTGTGCGCCAAATTGAGTCGAGCGAGCCGTCAAGCAGTTCATAACCCACCCCTTGCGTCATCGAGGCCAGCCAATGGGGAACGTTCCTGGAGCAGGATCAAGGCGTTTTCCGACCAATGGAGAGATCGTATTTTTTTCCGGACGCGATAAAAGAGTATAGGAGACCCGAAAAAGAGAGCCCCCGTCTACTGATTTAATTTGCAGCCATATATCATTCAGCGGCGCGAACTTTCCTCGGGCCGAACCAAATAAGCGATCTGCTTCATTCGGAGGGGCTGTAATTATTTTCCTATATGGCGAATCAGTATGGCGGGTAGTTTTTTTTAGTTTTTCCTCCGGACTACCCGATGCTAAAAGGAAGATGGAACTACTAATCTGTTTGGAAGTGCATCACGCGCACACTGCAGTCGTGAGTTGTGTATACTGTTCGAGAGCTTCGGGCTGCAGTATTGATTGCACCATGCTTTCTTTGGGGGGTATAGCGATCGCTGTGAGATTGCAGATCAGGAAAACGCGGCTGGAGAATGTATAGTAGATATTACACCGTCCACAGTTGACCCTATAACCTTTTATTTCAGTGCAGAAAAGTGGAACATACAGGGAACTGGTGGAAGTAGATTGGAGAAGAAGTCGGACGAATACAGTTCTATACTGCTGTTCCGCTACTACTGTGTTTCTGTTTCTTCTGCTTCGAGCGGGCCCCGACCTGAGGTTTCTACTTTAACCTTCTCAAGCTTTTATTTTTTTTAATATTTTTTTTTAGGTTGTGTAGTGAATTATATCGCTCTGCTGTTGACCCGAACAGCAAGCCCGTCGTCACGTCCCACAAACGTCCATCTGATAGCACTGTCGGGATATAACCGAACATTTCTTTACGGGTGCCCTTACCTGGATGGTCTATACGACCTTCTAAGATTGCGACAAACGTCATCGATTATACATCTTATCTTGCATAATCTCTGATCCCGAAAATCATTGTCGAAATAAAGTGAGTATATGCGACACATATTCGAAACAAAATAGAAAAGCCGATTGATCACTGCCAGCGAGTCCCTTTAACCGATCACTTGACCTTATCACACCGGAGGTCGCTGTCTCAAAGTGACCTTGCCTCGCACCTAAACTGATTAACCCATCCGGCTGTGCGGACCACCCACTTCATCCCATATGGCACGTCTTATCTCTGTTCTTATCTCAATGGGAAAAGACAGAGAGCACTGTGGAATGTTCTTACGGAGTACCCATGCGAGTTAATTCAGTTTCTCGACAAGTTCCGTGTCACCTTTTCCAAAAGCGCCTTAACCCCACGTGCTTCTCCATCAATGTCGCGCGGCAGCGTTTGAGGGTGTATTTTTTACTGTCGTAGTAAAAGTCACTCGCTTTTTCTTTTTTTGTTTGTTCGTAAAGTACGATATTTCGGGCGAGATTGACCGCGAAGAAGGGTCACGTGACCTTTTTTTTTTTTTTATCTATCATAGAATATTTTTGTGTTTAGTTCCAAGTTCTGAATTGGTAGGTTCCTGATTACTCTATAGACTCGAATGTCGCTAACACCTATAATGTCCAGTACGTCGAATCTGTTCATTCCTCCGAAGTCAACTGCACTCTTAAAAATGAGCTTCAACGCATAGCACGCTCCTATATAGACAACCATGATCTTGAATGATATCGCTATCTGATGCCCTGATTTGTTGAAAACAGGAGGCGTACGCCTTTTTTGTGACACTTATGCCGTTCATAATTGTCACAAAAAAAAAGCGCACGCCTCCCGTTTTCAACAAATCAGGGCAGGTAACGATATCATTCGAGAGGTTGGTTGTCTATATAGGAGCGTGCTATGCAGTGAAGTTCGTTTCTAAGCGTGTAGGATTCGCAAGACAGTACCCAAGCAGCACAATGCACTGAAAGTCGAGTGCAATAGGGGTGGACGGGTAGGTGGAAGGCCTTGAACAGGTTCGTGAAAGTAAAGAACGTTGATAAGACACATACCGTCCACCCCTATTGCACTCGACTTTTAGTACATTGTGCTGCTTGGGTAGTCACAGCCAAGTCTCGTGCTTTTTTGACCAGCAAAAAATTCCCGAACAAGAAAGACAGAAAATACATCAGATTAGATAAGAGCTATATCACACACGCAGAGGATGTCGCAAGTACCCCTACTATAACCTTTCTGTGCTTGAGAAAGACAAGCTCTCTCTACCTATACTCGTAGAACGCGCCGTTAAGATGAGATAACTCTCCTAAAAGGTCTCTTATTAAAAAACCTTCTTCCACATCGTAAACAGACCATGGAGGAGGAGGGAGGGGGGAGATGCTATGCGTGCACAGTAGCATCATATCCTCATCCCTAATTGCTGGCAGACGGCGATCAACATGCAAATCACATCAACAATCCGTGCCCTCTTCGTCACGCGTTTTCCCCCTTGGTCTCAACTTCCGCCCCTTTTTTTATCTCTCTCCCCCTCTCTATCTGTCTCTCTTACAGACATGTACTGATCACACGTGCACTTGTGAAAGCCCAGCACGTCCGCCTTCAAAATGGCTCAACTGTGGCCACCCAGTATTATGCGGTATCCGTTATTCCTTTCCCCCTCTCCCCTCCCTCCTCCATGTGTTGCGGGGCCAAATTGATTATTCCCGTTTCGAAATCTGCCTGAAAAATTATCTGGCCGCGAACGTGGACACGTGATGTGTTGGAAGAAAGAGGACGTTCGGCCGTTACGAGCCTATATAGTACGTGTTCCTCGAAGGTATATGTATAAGGTAGCGGTTACAAAAGCGGTTACTGGCCCACATTTCTGCGGAAATGAAAGTGAAATAAATGAAAATAAATGAAAAAAAGGGTGGTAATTTATTCATTATTTGTTTAATATCAATATCCCGCTGATCCACTTCAGTGGCATGGTGTAGAGGAGAGGAGGATTACATCGGGGAGCACACAGCTTGTCACATCTGAACAAATTAAGGGCACAAATACAGCGAAAGCAGTAATAAGGATCATGCAGAAAGAAATGCAGGTAAATCATCTGAAAGGTACCACTATGCTACGAGAAAGATTGTTCCACTGAGGACAAAATTCTTTAGATATTAGAATTTTTGTAATTTTGTAATTAAGATTTTTAGGATTATTTAGAAAAATTTTTTGAAGGAATATTTGAAGTTAAATCTGAAAAGTTACCTGAGAAAACTAAAGACTGTGTTCTGCAATAGACAGCGATTTAGTTTTTGCTCATAAAATCTACCTTTACAACAACCAGCGAAACGATAGCATTAACCATCGTTCGGTTCGGAAACTGGAAGGCCTGCACCGACATGGAACTATTAGGCGCACCGTCGTCGATCCACCGCGTTGGATGACGTATCACTGCACTCTCCAATCAGGGATTAGCCAGCTCAACTCAATTAGCCTTTAAGTCGGATGGATCTCTGGAGATGGATCGCCTTCTCCGACGAGCCCATCTATTATGACGGATGGGAGTTAAAATGCACGGGGCAAGAGAACGACCTGGGCATGCGCTTATTGGCTCACACAATCGTATAAAGAGTGTGGACCGGAACTCTTTTTGTTCAGCTGCAACGCGACTGCGCCCCAGAAATGTATTGTTTTTTTATGTGCAAACCTCTCTGTGGCACATATGTAATTTCTGTTTAATTAAACACCGTGGGCATCTTAAATACACTTGCGGAACTTTGAAATATTTGCGACGATGAAACTGGATAAAATGGCGACGATCACGGCTGTACGCAACAAGCAAAAGCGCGTGTGTACCAGACCATGATGATGATGATGAATCAACATCAACATTAATGATGACGATGGTCATGATTCGTCATTGTACAAATGCTTGGCATGAACATTGATGAGGTTTGTGTCTGTCTCCGACTGTCTGACGGCTCGAGCTATACGTGCCTTTTATCCTGCTGTTCTCCTGCACACAGCTCAGGGTGTCCTCCGCATTCGCGTCTTACATGCCCAAGTCACTGACATTGGCACGTGTGGTGTGCTAACTGCTAACGTGTGTGTTGTGCATAGGCGATTGAGACCACATTTGCGGGTCGGCCCGTTCTCAAGCCGTCGGTAGAAAAGCATATGCGTCGTATACCTGATGGCTGTAAAGCGGGTTGGCCCGGTATCCATCCGTCGGATCCGCCTCGGTGGCTCAGTTGGAAGCGTGTTCGCCTATTCATCCCAAGGGTGCGGGTTCGAACCTTCGAACGCCTGCCTGGAACAGCAGACGTTGCGGACCACCGCCAGGTAGCACGTATATAAAGCCACGTAATGACTGCCACGAAGCAGAACAACGGTGTATCTGCAGCCATGACGTCACAGACAATGAAGCCAATAAGAACCACTTTGTGAGATACCCTTGGTAGACTTAGCGACGTTACAGTGCAGCATTTCACTATTTGATGGTGAACAGCGATGGTGAATAGGTCGGTTGATTTCTGGTTTAAAAAAAATATTGCTATAGCAAAACCTCAAGATGGGGCCTTGTACGCTTCAAAATTTGCAGATTAATAACCATTGGTTTGTTGCAGTTTATTTCTATCGTATATCGTTCTGTGAAAACGGAAATTCGCGTAAAATCTCAGCCCATGCATTTTGCATTTAGCAATCATTCCACATTTCAGTCACGTCTCAAAAATAGAAGGTGATTAATTACAGTGATTCCAACACGAGGCGGACACGAGGAAAAATAATTACGGTCTAGGGTTCGATATGCCATTCAAAATGTATGGGGTGAGATGTTTTACGCGATTTTGCAGTTCTGGTTCTTCAAGACGATACGACTGAAAAATATTGCAACAAACCTTCAGTCGATTAGCTATTCAATCTGCAAAGTTTGAGACAGGACAAGGCGCCATCTTGAGTTTTTGCGGTATCAATATTTTTTAACGCGAAACCAACCGGCCTATCGCTACAGTCACAACGGTCACTATCGCTAATCGTCACCAAACGGTGAAATGCTGCACTGCAAAGTCACCATAGACAATCAGGAGGGTCTATCACAAAGTGGCTCTTGCGGTCTTCATTGCCTGACGACAGCAGTTACCTTGCTCTTCTACTTCGTTGCAGCCTTTACCTGGCTGTTTGGGTGCTACCTCGCGGTAGCCCTAAACGGCTGCTGTTCCCGGGCGGCGAAGAGGTTTGTCTCGGCTCCGTCGCCGACAACCTCCAGGGGCAGCAGCGTTTGGTCCCTGGGAACGCCATGCCTCTACCAGCTCTTTCGGACGAGACCCTCGCAGTCCGATGGCTCTCGGAATGCCTCCAGAAGAGCCCCGTACCCATCCATAGGACAGGGCCTGAAGTCGTCTGAGTATAGGAGGAGAAGTTTGTGTCCACATCATACCATCCGCCGTGGTGCGGTTTTTTGCCGCGGGAGAAGACGAGGAGGGGATTTGGGACCTCGTCCACCACCACCAGCGCCTGGTACACGCTTTCAAGTCAACGCCTGCGATCATGAGCGACGCCACAGTGTCTGTGGGTTAATTTTTAACGCCGGTATAGTACTGGAGTACGACGCATGCTTTCCTACCCACGGCTGGAGAACGGGCCAACCCGCATTCGTGCTGCAGGCTGCGCAGCCATGAAGTACGACGCATGCTTTTCCACCGACGGCTGGACAACGGGCCATCCCGCAGATGTGCTGCAGGCTGCCATGCGTTGTCCATCCGTCGATAGAAAAGCATGAGTTGTACTTAATGGCAGCCTGCAGCAGCAGGCTGCCATCAAGTATACGACGGATGGACAACGGGTCAACCCGCATACACGCGATCACAATGTAACCAGGACAATTCAGCTGGATCCTGATCCAGGAATGCTGATTTGTCGTGGTTGCATTGTGATCGCGTGTTTTGCGTTCTACAGTCTGGAGTCTATAGGTTGAGTAGAATAAAATATATGCTCACCATAGAATGTCCCAGGTACTCGGCTGCGTTGTCTGAGATGTAGAGTAGCTTGCCATTCTGAGTCATCATCATAAGGAAACCACTCATGGCCTGTTAACGCAAAACAACACAATCAAAATCGACATCCGAGAGCAAATTACCCAGGAACTGCATATCTCTCCGCCACGAATGACCTATCGATATCCTTTTAATCCCTACGTCACGATCGCATCTGTTACTACCGACACCAGAAACAACAAACATGCACATAAAACGCATAAAATGTCTGCTCAGCCACATCACAGTTGCCAGAATACATTGCGTGAGAGCCCACATACGGCGGCCTATAATCGCTCACCCGTTCGCAGACGACACGCGAATTCGAAACCGGAACTGTAACGCCGCGTCGTCTGCCAAGAATGAGACATCACCGAACGATGCGTCCGACGTGCGTGATCTATTTTATGAATCCGCGGTGGGTTGATGGACACGTGGATCGGTTAAAAGGCTGAGCTCGTAAAAAGGAGAATTTAATCCGCACTTTACTGTTTCGCGCGCTACGGAGATTATCGAAAGCCAAAGAAAGCGCCGCGTTGCGGCAGGAGCGAAAAAAACAGGACGTCGTGTTTTATGGCAGCTCATCTAGATCAGGGTGACCCTGTGCTAGTCCTTGTCGCCGGATTTAGTTCGAGTTTTACGGCTTGTATTCCGGACGGATGGGATTAGTACTTAGTCTGCGTCGTACTCACTTTCGAGGAGTACAGTGGTCGGGAATTTATGCTTTCGTAACGGAGACACTTCACAAGAGAAATCGTAATGACATAAAATTTCGTGCATTTCGCATTATACCTTTGCATACGATGCTCGATCACGTTGAAATTTACCAGGACTAAATCGTCTGCAGATCTTTGTGCATAGGCCGCCACCATTAGTACCCCTGAACGGAGGAAGACGTATTGCGACGTCAGGGAGATATGCAGAACAGGGACGTACCGACGGCAAGATGATACGCAAGAAGTCGCTCAATACATAATCGATACCCTATTTTGCGCCATTAAATTAAATTATGATGACCACTACAATGCCTCTGGGGGACATTACAGGAACAACCCGCATCCCCGCAAATAATTCTTCGCGGCACCCAAACGTTCCTCCGCTTCGACACATACACACCGATCCAAAGCCCACAAAAGAGCCACATATAATTCTCGAGTCTCCGCCCGTTTTATTGCCGTCCTCATAGATGCATAAAGGCTCGCGCAGATGTTTTCTCAACTTTTGTTTTCTTCTACTTCTTCTTCTTCACCGCACCGAGCGCACTATTGCAAGCGGAGACATTACGCAAGCTTGCCCGAAATACGCTACAAAAGGAAAAAGGCAACACTTGTGCTGCTTTGGTTTCTTTTCGTTGCAGACGACGCAATATGGCGAGCGTGGTGGCTGCCATTACGTTGTCTCGATGGCGATGGGACGGCCTGCGGAGGTCAGAGGTTAATAGGTGCCTCGACGTAGGAATACGGCAAAATAATTTCGTGCTCAAGGTTCGCGGGGGTCTCGCTTTTGGGTTGCCGAACTTGTATTACACAACAGTGTCCTTGGCAGAGCCACATCTGCGCTGGCATGACGTCCCCTGCAAAACCGTTACGAAATGTATAGCAGTGGTGCGTGGTACTGGATCCAATTGATTAATGCGCCAGTTTGAAGATCTAGTCGCGTATTACGAGTGCTACGTGAATTTTACGCAAATATTACGAACCGTCGTGTGGGCCCTGTCCGCGGCTTTATAAGGGTCACGTGATCGACAGGCTGTGTTTGCGTTAGGCTGAAACTGGGTAACCACCACGGTAACAAATGCAAAAACGAAAAAAGAAAGAAAGAAAGATTCCACAAAACGTTAAAAGACTTTCAATAAAAATTTTATAGCACACCGAAAAAGAATAAAAATGCACGGCCAACGATGACGCTACTGAGCTACCGCGTTTAAAGTTTTTGCCTAGTTTAGTTTGTAACCGTATTTGTAGTGCCATTTAGCACAATCCTCAATGATACAACCTTTGTGGGTTCTTTTCTTTCTTTCTTTTTTTTTTTTTTGCTTATTTTGCTACAACTGTGTTTGTGTCATTTGTGCAGGTTACAAGAAACGGTATTCGATATGTTTTATTTAGCGATATGTTCTACTGAGAGTGTTCATTTCTGGTTCTTGCTGGTCCTGTTCATTTCGTGAAATAATCTTGGTCAAAAATAAGAACCAAATAAGCAGTTGCATCCTTTAGAATCAGGACATAGTCGGGGCGCGTCTTCTCCCCTTTGCAAAGACCACGTCTCATACCTTCCATCAACTAATTAAAGAATGACGCATCTTCAAACAGTCGCCTTATACTCTCGAACACGAGCCCAAGCCACTGTAATAACTGTAATAGAACGTGGACGAAACAGAAAGAGCACATCCGGAACCGTACAGCGGTCCCTAATATCAGTATACACGGGCACACATGGTCGCAACGTAATAAGTACCAGCCCAAGACAAACCAACAGGGCGGACGCGACCGACCTCGTAATTCCGACAGCGACCGTTAGGCGTCGCACAGTCGCCTGTTGCGCCGCCGCACAGTCAGTAGTATAGTGGTAGTTGTACTTCTAGTTGCGGTGTGCATAGTGGGGTGGCGACATCGCTAATGACAGAGGGGCATCTGAGACCGAGGAGAAAAAAAGCTTTCTTCGCGGAGACCGGTTTCTTTTTTTTTCTTTTTTTGAAGGTTTATATCAAGTGGCACTTTTTTTGGTTTGCGCCCCGATCCTTCGTTGTTGGTTTTAGAGGCGGTTTTCACTTAGGCCTACTCTTTCTTTTTATGTGTGTACCTGCTTTCTAATTTGGTGTCGTTGCGCGCCACCTGTTGGGATGCGCCGCGTAGTGTGTAATGACATACTGGTGCGGTTGAAACAACATGTGGACAACGGAGAGCATATTGTATAGATTTGTACTTAATACGTGTGTGAGTCATCTGCAAGCTTTTTTTGTTCCCCTGTTCCTTTTTGCTTTTTATTTGCTTTTTTTTTGTGTGTGTGTTTCTCGAGGTAGATGGGCTTCGGAGGTTCAGGTGAACTGTGGTTCGGCGATATGTTCTGGTGTTCTGATGCCACAGCAGTAAGGATTAATAATGCAGGTGGGGATTATTTGGCGCTTACATTGATGAGGGTGTAGTAAAATCGAAGCAGATTACTGAAGAAAACAAAAACAAATAAACAAAAATAAAACATTTTATCCGCAGGCTGATAAAAATGCAAATTTAGAGCACCCACCTTGGAGAAGCCGAAGTGAAGCATAGGAACTTCGGGCATGATTTCGTGTTTCCGAAACACTGCAACGATCAAAATATGTCGTGTTAACAGACGTCCACATCCAAATCAGCAAAAATAAATAAGATAAATAAATAGATAAATAAACAGCACTCTTTTATTCACAACGTATTTCTTACTTTTAAGCGAAGTACTACACTGTACTTTCCCATAAGCGAGATATGCATGTTAAAAGGTGATGCAGAATTTGCAGTGCCAACCATTTTTGTTCTTTTTTTATCGTGTTTATCTTGTTATCCTGTCCGCAAAAAATCATGCATACATGTTCATATCTGCACATGAAGACGATAATGCAGAAACGAGCTACCTAACCAGAGTACGACAACATACGTATCGGTGCATCTAGTTATCCTTCTCTCATACTTCTTCCCCCGCCAACACGTAACCATGAAGATACCACACAAAAAAACTACATATATCCCCCAAGAGCACCGTATGCGATCGCAGCGCCCCACCCTCGGTGTGGGAGGAGCCCGACATGGCACGCGATTGGCCACCTTTGTTATTTATTCCCCCCTTCTTAATGCAAGCGACCGGAAAGGGATTGATCCGACTTATCAGACCGGCATAGGACGCAGCGAGAGAGAAATAAATCGGGGCTAATGGTTGCTGACCCTCCCAGCTGACTAGTTCGCCTCCTCACCGCGAGCGGTCGCCACAGCCGGATGTGTGGTTGCGAGTGTGGGCAAAGCGAGGATGGAAATGGATCGGTTGCACGACAACGCAGCGAATAATGAAAGTGAATCTTTTTTGTTTCTGCTCTTTCTTTTCCAAGAGGGTTGCCGAGCTGGGAGGAGGCTGAAGATATTGCTCAAGATTCAATGGCCACGCAGTGAATTATCAGTTATACTGGTAGTAAACTGAACGCAGTGATGTCTAGAAACGAATTTACGCATATGCTTTCGTAATTCAGAAAGTTATTTCATCGGTAGTGTTCATTTCGCCCAAGCAAAATGAAAATGTTTATCTTCTTTTTTTTTTCGTCCGACACAAGGCACACTCTGCAAGAGCGCGCAGTATGTTCATTCCTTTTAGTATGCACGTGCGTTAGAACACAAAGAACGCACGCAAAAAAAAAGGAAACGAAAAATGTCGGCGTGTCCATTATCATGCTGAAAGCACCATGGTCTTCAACAGAGACTGAAGCGTATCCTTTCAAGTACAGCCAGTGTTTTCCAGGGACCGTTCAACCTGGCGATGAAACTCCCCAATCATAATCACAGAATAAAGTTGTTATTGTTGTTACCATGGGCCGACGAATTCAGCACACGTATACGTCTTGAGCCCGTATACAAAGAGGACATGGTTGTCCGCATGCGGGAACAAACGGCTCCTGACGTGTGTCGCCCTCTAATCTATTTACGCAGCCTCCCTCTACCGGCGGCATCCCGACACCTCCACCACACACGTGTGTAAACACAGAGGACGATAATGTTGCCAATGTACGTTGGAACGCGGCGGCATCGTTTATGATTACACGCGTCGGCGGTTAGACGCCACCGGTCGCCTCCCAAATCACAGGAGCTGCGCCGACCGACAGTGACCATCGAATAAACACCCGGATGTCGCTGCCGTCCGACTCTCTCTCGAGTCGTACAACCATCGTTCCACCGGCATTGGTATATAGCCGCTGTAGTAGGTACGTATTTCCCGAATTTCCCGGCAGTCTTTCCAAAACCCGTGTCCCTCCCTCTACTTCTTGCAGCCTTCACTTCATGCACTTGTCTATATACGGCTGCGTGTAGTCCCTAGAGTCACAGCCGGTTTGCGGTGCAATGCGTCAGAAAAAAATGTGCACCGCGTCCGCACATTCCCGCAGACACAAGTGAACTTACGGCACTGCTTTTTTAAGTGTATACGGTTGGCCGCAGACTGTGTTAGAATAGACCTCTACCCGAGAAACGTCATCATGACGTTGGTAGACGGACTGAAACCGAAACAAATCGGAAGGGGAGGGCTGGGTTCCACGAATGGGCACTTGTTCGCTCCCCCCTATTGAAAGAAAAGTAGGACCGTAGGTTGCGTCCCTTTCAGGGACCATCGTAATCCCCTCAAGACCGTGGCTTTCGGGCGCGACCTTGTTCGTCCCTATATAGCTTCCAGCGTAGTTCAACTCTACCACATTGGTGGTGCTGTCGAGCACTATGACGTCATTTGTTTACAAACAGAGAGAAATCTATTCCTACTATGCACCGACTGTATAGGGTTTATTCACTGACGTTACCTCCCCGCCAAAAACTGTAGGTCCCTCTAAGTTATGTTACCGCATTCGTACGCTGCCATACGCTTTTTGGATGACTTTTAACGTCGAAAACATGGAAATTGCTTGGATATGCTACAAATCACACAGCACAATAATTTTGAAACGCCAGATATACGGTGACTGCGATATGGGTAATGACTTGGATGGGGCCTACAATATGGCGGCCGACGGCAGCACATCTGCTTGCTAGCGACAGTGGCGGTCCTACGGATGACGTCATGTGAATAAACCCTATATGAACGCATCTGTTCCTATTTTGCCGTGCCTGGGTTTTCTTGTAGATGCCATGCAGATGCGAATATATGTCCGACACGCTATTGGAGCCTGAAGAAGGCTATATACGTATACTACCCGTACTTCCAAGCGCTTTCTGTATGCCTATCCATGTATACATCTGCACTCTGAATATGGATTCAGATGGCTCGCTGTATTGAGGATAAACAAAGAAAGAAAGAAAGAAAAAAAAAAAAAAACTCGGTGCGCCGTTATGACTTGATGTCCACCATGCGTTCTCAGCCCAAGGAAGCAAAGAGAGTTTATTCACTGTCCTCATCCCTCCAGAGTGCACTAGCTTCGAAAAGACGAAATCGCCTCCATGACGTAGGTCCCTCGAAGTTTGGTGTCCATGGAAACTACTTGGATTGTGGTACAAATAATATTCGCACAGTACAGTCACTCTGAAACACCAAATGTACTGTGTATGCGAAGTGCGTGGAGGCATGGACGGTCAAACCTGCGGACCTATACATTATGGCGGCAGATCTGCTAGCGACAGTGGCGCTCTCTTGCGAATGACGTCATGTGAATAAACCCTATGTATATACGGCATCTTGGTACTATTGGTTCATCGTAGCTTTCAGTGCTTCTCGGTACTTTTCCGAAGCCTAAGACAGCGATAGATTACTATGCATTGACACTCATGACAAATGGCTTAGAAAGCAGAAAGAAAGATCCAGAAAGAAAAAGGGGCTACCCCTGCATTCATAACAAAGAAGTGGGATACGGCGAACATCTCTCATCGCTTATACAATCAAGCAATCACCCACATTCCTGCGCAAACCAATCACAATCGCGTTTGTAAGCCGATCCTCGATCAGATAGCGTAAGTGCCACCATCATCGTCATCATCATCGCTTCCAACCAATGACCGTACTGCGGATCAGATAGCGCGGTTCCCATCCAGGTGCACAAGTTAAAATGATCAATGTTCGCCGTGGCTAAAAACAGCACTGGGACAATCCAGCTTTTCCAACGTGGTTCCAAGGCCTTTTATGAAGGAACAATCAACTCATCGAACGCTGTTCACAAAAAAGGCCATACCACAAACGTAACAGATCCCTTTTGTTTGAACCGCTCACACCTGCTAAGAGTTGATCACGACTGTTGTTGTAATTGCTTTACGGGCGCTTACAGCGCACCTGGTGGTTGTGAGTGAACAACACCGATGATTCGTCAATACACAGATTGTGTGTACTTACGATGCTCCTTCTGCGAGGGGGGTGCATGGTGTCCACCTGTCTGTACTGGGTGCTCAGATAGCGGACAGCTGGCGTTAAGTGGTATATAGTGAAGGTAGCTGGCAGAACTTATAGGTCACGTGACGTGGGTGTCAGGTCGTGAGCGCCCTCTGGCGTGAGTGATGAGGAGTGACTTACGCAACCGGGATATCAGGATGGTGTGCGAGAGTGTAGTATATAGGTGGGGTGGGTTTTTCTCTTCGAACCTTGTGGTATATAGCTTGAAAATAAGCATTTTGATAATTAAATTGAATCAATTTTTCTGATGGTTCGAGTAGTTATACGTTGTAACCCGGCATTTTGTTGTGTCTTTCGTACAATTTAAGTACTTTTACTTTATTTTCACAATTCACTATTATCAATTCATTATTATGGCATTCACAAGGTTTTTGCGAGATAAAGTGCCACAAATGGTGTACTATCCGCTGAATAACTATTTCTGGTTGTGTAGAATCGGGCACGATGCACTTTCTCCTCTTCGGTTTCTTTGTGCTAGTTATTTTCTATAGTAACTCAAGTGCAAGCATTGTGCTTGCCCCATCCAACACTTTGCAAACATACTGAATGGCGAGTAAGGCGAAAATTGTACCTGTAGACGAATTACACTTGAATTTACGTTATTCAATTACGTTTAGTCCACACCTTGGCTTGTAATCCCAAAAGGGTGCACGAGTATCGGTGAGAGAGAGTGAAAAAATAATTGAATTGTCAGAAAGAAAAATAGTAAAAATAAAAAGAAGGGGATCGCGCATTGCTCGATTATGCAATCAATTATGCCTTAGTGGAACCCTTATTCATGTCCGCATTTTGAACACAGTTTGTGCATCAAGAATTTATTTTTATAATTTATGCATGGGATGGCAATGTGCAATACCCCATGCCTATATATATATACGTGCACTTCAGAACTACTACTTTGTGCTACATATAGTGCACCAAGAATCTACCACGTCATCACAGTGCACGACGTGACAACCCAATCTGCCGTTGAAGAGCGAGTAACAGAAGCCGAACCATGATTGGCTGCGAATGGGAATATGCGGCAGATGACGTCTACTTACGCAATGCGAGCCATACTACATAAACAGGTTTCAGTTGTGACGCCGAAGGACGGAGAAAATTTATTTTTTCCCTTCCCAGTCCGTCAGGAGTTGAAGAAACGCAAGGATGCTAACCGGACCAGCTTTTACTTCTGCATAATATAGCTTGTGGTCTGCTGCGAGGAAAATAAAGTTGGGTGTAATATAAGGTGCGCAATTTGGCGAGTGTTCCATGTAGGGCAACGTCAAGGCTGCCACGGGTGTTCGGATGGGTTCGGCAGTAAATTGAATAAGACCCGCTTGAGTGATAGGAACAAAATTATTGGCAAAGAACTGCCTCCACGCTCTCGAGTGTGAAAGAGCGAAAAAGATTAATAAAAGCTCGCCGGCCTCTTTGGCACTGTGCCGAGCGCGTTTAACTGCGGTGGTTTTATTGGACCATAATTTGCAGTAAATTTTTTTGCGATTTTTTTTAATGCTGTTGAATTTTTATGCAGTATTTTGTGAAATTATTGCATCATTGCTGAGGTGGCTACAGAATTTCAGTGTGCCGCAAACACGATCTGGCGATGACGTGGCCGTGACACGTGACGGGTCACGAGTTCTATGAATCCACTGATGGTCGCTTTGGTAGACCCTTGGGGCGTCCGACCACTATAAGCTACGTCAACAACACACGTTACATAACCGACTGTATCAGCTTTTTATATTGCTTACTGTTCTTGCTAGCGCCGCGAACCAATTGTGGCAACCAGGACAGTATACAGATGTAGACAGATAGGGAGAGGGCAGCTGGAAGGGGTCAGGAGATAGGATGTCTCATTCGCGTCGTGGGCCGACTTCAGGGGAAACTGTGCAAAGTCTGGGAAATCCTGAGACGACACAGCCAGTGGCGGGGTTCGACCCCGACACTTCCCGGTCCTTGCTCCTTAGTAAAGCCCACCACAAACCAACGGATGCTGCTGTCCTATGTAGTTGATGCTCAACGCCACGTATATTTTCTGTTCAACGTATATAGTGCCTGTGAAATTCGCTCATGATCATGCTCACTTGTGCGGTGAATGAGTTAGCATGAATGAGCAGTGTGAGCAAACGATGATCTGAGTGGGAGTTCCGGCCCGTGCTATGTATCGATAATACGTACCCCCAGAGGGCGTAATGTTCGCTTTGCGCGCCCTCTATCTCTATACGTCATCCACATGCGCAGCTTCTGGGCACAAACTCTTTAACAACATCGAGCGTGTAGTACATATAGAGTGCTGTGTCTTATCGCGTAGTATACACTCGTACCCTCGTATATATATACGCACGAAGAGCGCTATTTCGGACGGCTGGATCGTGATGAGACGTCGTGACTTCGAACCCATTCTCCGTGAGCTACATTCATTCCCTCGCACACCTGGGAGAACCAGATGAAAAAATAAATAAATAAAAGGAAGAAGAGGTGTTTCAGTGGTATCCATGTTTCGGCTGGAAGCCGCCACTACGGGTAAACTACAGCTAGCAACATTGTGTTAAGGGGGAGTGGTTCGTGGCCTATGTTGCAGTGCTCATGTTATTTGTCCGTCTTTTGCTGCTCCTTCTTTGTTTTTTATTTTTTTCGATAGGAAAGACTGTGTGCTGCATGATGATGAGCTAAGAAGACCAGTGTATACGCGGTATTGCTTTGCAGGTTTATAAGCATACAGGGATGGATATCTGTTAGGTATTTTCTCTTATTGACGCTAGTGTTTACATATTTCTTCCCTTTACAGACTTTGATTGTTACGAGCTATGTTATTACGAATATTGTTATATGTATTAATAACGCGTTATGTCTCCAAAATAAAATTCTAAATTGATGAACGTGTCAACATAATTTTACGTGGCCAATCACGGCGTTGTTTGCCCGACAATAACCGTATTCAAGCGCGGGAGTCCGTACTGACTGCACTGCCTGCACGCCACATCTTTCACTACAACAAAGAGCATTCGACTTTAACGCAAAAAAAAAACAAAAAAAATCACATTACGCGAGACTTTTTACACGTATGTGATTTTTTTAAATTCCGTGTCAGCGCCGCGAAGCGACTGTGGCTATGAGCGCCGTACAGGACGTGGACAGATGGAGAGAGGACAGCAGGAAGGAGTCGGGGACAGGGGGGGGGTTAATATGCGTCCTGGGCCGACTTCAGAGGGAAGTGTGCCGACATTCGTGTGAAAAAGACTGCAGGGAAACCCCAGACAGCACAGCCGGTATGGGGCTTCGAACCTTCGTCAACTCCCAGTTTCATCGTAACCTATTTTAACATTTTAGAATACACCAACGCAGACGAACCAGCTACCATATCCTTGGACGAACGGGAAACACTCCCTGCTTTACTCAAGAGACCGGTCGTTCACCTGGTCTTCACTCAGACTTAGCGGTTCACGAGAAAAACGTCGCCGCAACCATACCAGTATAACTTCACACACGCATCATCATCATCATCAGGGCACAACCATGCCACTCCCACATATCTCTTATCTAAGCCTCATCCGAAGCGCTATATAACACAATTAGTACCCACATTATCGCGGAAAATAATGATAAACTCCCAATCTTAACACACACATGGAGGAACCAATATACGGGAGGAACCAATTTCATCCAATTACGCAAAGCAGCTCGCTCGCATATTCCCGGGCATTTTTTTCCCATGCGGGCAGTAGCGTATATTATACCCATATAGCCCGCGACACGGTATGTGTCCCTCGGAGGCACGTACACCCATATACATACCATATATAACGTGTTATGGATATAAAAAGGTGACGCTATCAGTAAAGGGAATATACTACGGTATGCGAGCAGGTCCGCTTCCCACGCAAAACCAAAGCGGCACATACCTGAGAACTTTTCCTGCGTCGAGGGCAAGGGGGAGGTCATGCCCCCCTCGGGGGCAACCTGGCGATATTGCCCCGCGATCGCGCGCGCGCGCGAAAGGCGGGTGGAGGGGGGGGGGGGGGGTAGGGGGGAGATGCCCTCATGGACGCAGGTCGCGATGATGCTGGTATACATGCGTATATACTTTTGATGAAGCTGGATTTTTTCTCGTTCGTCCGTTCTTTCTTTCTTTCTTTTTTTTTCTTTTTTGTTGTTGAAGGAAGGAAATAGAAAGAAGGAAGAAAATGCGAAGGGGTATTCGGAGTATCCCGGATGTGCTGACTGATGATGATGACAGTACGACGTCGTCATTTAGAAAACGGTCTCGTGTTCGGTCCCCGCAACGTATATTTTCACACTCTGTCTGTCTGTTGCGTATAGCTGTATTTTGATAACGCGGCTTATACTCGTGGCTTACATTTGGCTTAATGTTGTCTATGGAAAATACTGGAAGTTGGTGCTGCGCACACATTTCGAACTGAGGGAAGTGCGCGTGATAGAGAACAGTAATTTCTTAGCTTCCTTTTCCATCAGATCGGAATACGCTGATTTTACGGCTACCGGAGGTGGTTTCGTTTTGATTCCGTAATAGCACCGCGAAGCAGCTGGGGCTGTGAGTGATGTACAGACACGACCAGATGAAAAAAGAAAAAAAAGGAGAAGGAGAAGAAGAAAGGACAGCAGGAAGGATCGGGGTTACAATGCGTCCTTGGGTGGCTTCAGGAGGGGGGCGTCTTGCAAGTTTACTTGAAAATCCAGGGGCACTCCACTTCTCAGAGTTCACCATGAGACTATAAGCTCTACGCTATTATATACATCGAAGTTAGCTGTAGCGCTGTAAGGGCAAAAAAAGGAGTAAATTTAGTCGTTTTGAAAAGTAGGATATATGCTCCAAAAAGACTAAAGTTACTCCTTTTCATTTCTTGGAGTGCACTACACCTAACTTCGAAATATAGAGGAGACTAATGCCAAACTATGAGAGGCGGTGGGTTCAAGTCCTATATCAGCAGTTAAGTAGCTGTCCCTTTTCGGACTAAATGCACGGCCGTTTACGCGATGCTTAGGGACTATTTGCACTGTTGTTGAGTATAAATTTCAAGGCCAGTGGATGAGGGAGTATGATTACGACCCAAGAAGGTTCTAAAATCTAGAATTGCTCCCTTTAGTTTATCCCTTAATTTCTCGTCATCTACCCACCATCACCACACACACACACACACACACACACACACACATACAAACGCTAGAGCACCATACATTTCCGTTCCTCGATGTTAACTCCGACAAGAAACGGGTACACGCTATAAAATTACAGGATGCAATACACCTCCCCCGCAGTGACCCCGTACCCGAACGCGCATCTTCCTGTATCACGTAACAACTTCCTTAACTATTAATACCCGTTAAATTGAAGCGAAGCACAACCTGCGTGCCTGCAAAGCTTTTCTCTTATATACGTATAGTTGTGTTTTGATGCACTATAAACGTAACCGCAAGAGTGAGGAAGAATATATGGCTGCGTTTTGTTGCTTTTCAATCGTCATGCCTTTGATTCCTAACCGTATATCTCCCTCATGAATAAAATATGGGCTCTTTTTTTTTCGCGGAGGGCTGACAAACGAGTTTTCTTGGTCCGCTTGAGAAACGCATGTCCCAGGAGGCATTTTACGATGTGCCTCTGCAACAACGCTCGAGAACAATCGGCTTATATACAAAAGTGTACGTATAGTGCGTTGCGTTGGAAAGCTGGTCTTGGTATGCAGATTTGTTATGCAATGTAACTGGTCCTTACTATCACGTCGTGCAAAGGACACACTTTTTGTGACGTCACGCAAGCATTTTTGTTCTAAATAAAAAAGAGAGAGAGATTAGTTTTAAACCGGCCTGCCAGCATGCAAACCAAGCAAATGTTAGTTGATAAACGCGAAAGTTGCGGGACACGTGCTTCGATGACGTCACTTTGAGTAATCTGGTTTCGGTTTCAATTTCTACCGCGTGTACTGTGCGTAAAAATCGGGCCAACATTACTCTCCTCATTTTTTTCTTCTCCTCTTTCGGTTACGGAACACTATACTTCGAACTCTGGTAATTAATAACGCGAATAAATAAAAAGGTGCGCACACGCACCTGACTCTCGTTCGTCTAGCAACACTGCATCTCACCCGCGGGATATACCCAGACGGCGTTGCATGCGCCACCGTTTCTCAGAAAACAACAGCTCGTTGTTGCTGTCTTTTCTTTCTTTTTTCTTTTTTTAAGTAACTTTCAATCTCTCGCGCACACACATACTGGTCCGCCCCCGTCTGACAGCATTTCATCAATCTCCTATAACTCTCACAAAGGAACAAACTTGCCGCGCCTCAAAATCCAATACCGTCCTGGGCGTGAACTGTGTTTGCCACCGTGCACAAGACGGGCCGCATTGCTTCCTTATAGAACCTACATACTGCTTTATCATCCTAAAGACTCATCCTGACGAACTTCCTTCCGAAGGGACCGCTCCCACCGACGCCTTCGCAGTATATAGAGCGCCAGTATATAGCCTATGGCTAAATTAATTAACTAAGTCCTAACAGTGCCCGAAGGCCCTAATGAAATTGAGAACCGACTTGGGCGGGCATCGCTTCCAGTATATGGCTTTTGTTGGGTATACCGATAAGCGATAATGCCGTCCTCCATATAGCTCTAGGATGGCTTTCTTCGAGAGGGCGTGGTAAGGTGCTGTTATATGACGCAGTTCTCG
This sequence comes from Ornithodoros turicata, assembly GCF_037126465.1. NCBI lineage: Eukaryota > Metazoa > Arthropoda > Arachnida > Ixodida > Argasidae > Ornithodoros > Ornithodoros turicata. The sequence continues at coordinate 68,358,876 of NC_088206.1, read as the reverse complement.
TATATATTCTGGAAATATGCTGGGGAAAAGCCCGACTCCTGGCCCTTGTGTAAAATATAGTTTACGTCAAATTCGAGGAAAGTTACCTAAGTACGCTATACGCGGAATTATCTTCGTTATAAGAAACTAACCGATTTGTAAAAATTTATAATCCCAACTTGAACCTAAATATTTCAAAATCTAACTCAGTCAATGCGCCGATGGATGCATCGAAAAATTCCGATCGAGATTTCATCTCTCCCCCCCCCCCCCCCCTCTTCTTGTTCTTTTCTTTTTTTTCTTTTTTTTTAAATACTTAGGTGTCTTGTATGGAAGTTCTAGAATCTAGATAAAGACCGAAACTGCAGTATCAGGTATACAGGTAGTAGGTATCCATGGTTTGTTTATACACATGCAAGTAATATACCTCTACCCGAGAAACGTCATCATGACGTTGGTAGACAGACTGAAACCGAAACAAATCGGAAGGAAAGCGCTGGGTTCCACGAATGGGCACTTGTTCGCTGCCCCCTATTGAAAAAAAAAAGAAAAGAAAAAAGAAACAGTAGGACCGAAGGCCGTGTCCCATTCAGGGACCATCGTTGTCCCCTCAAGACCGTGCTGGCTTTCGGGCGCGACATTGTTCGGCCCTATAGCTTCGAGAGTAGTTCAACTCTACCAGATTGGTGGCGCTGTTGAATAGTATGACGTCATTTGTTTACAAACAGGGAGATGTCTACATAGACACAAGCCAAGAGAGTCCATTTTCGTGGAACTCGGTCCGCACGCGACGCGTAGCTTACATCCAACTTGCATAACCACGTCATACGTTTAATTCGAACTGAATGTAAATTCTCAAGTTTCTATATCGAATTATGTAATTAATGCACTTATGTACTTATATACTATACTATATTATGCGACCTCTCCTCTATGCGAATCAACTCGACACCAGCAAGGGGCAATGCCCGATATACGTCTACCTGCCATCATATACGGCAAATCACCCCAACAGGTATACAGTGTGTACTGATAGGCGTGTTGGAGAACCGTTACGTAAGAGAGAAAAACATAGCTGGGAGACAAACACCTGTTTTGGAGAAGAACCTCTCTCTCTCTCTCTCTCTCTCTCCCGATATGCCACAGGTTATATATCCATCAGGGTGTTCCATCGAATCCTTGCAAAGGGGAGGGGAAGAAAACCGATTCCCACGACCTCTACAGGGAGTCAGATGGACTGATGAACTCTGGATGAACCCCTCGTGTTTTCTCGTATATAGGAGTGGGAGGTCCACATTCCCTCTCTCCACCAGTCGAGCGCGAACCATACGTGTATATATAGTTACATGTCTTCCTATATACCATGCCGTGCATATATAGTTAAACACGAATTCGTACTGGAACCAGCAATAAAACAAAAAGTAACTAAATCTCCCTATTATTCTTTTCGTTAACATCGACATCAACATCAACAAAAACTAAATGTCACCATCCAGCTAATAAATTCTCCAAATGACGAGTATTCTTTTTTGTTCGAATGAGAAATTAGCTATTAGCTTAGCTAGAAATAAGCTTAGCAACTTTTGAAGGAATTTTTCTATGTAGGTTTTAGGGAATTCGGAAGTTTAAAAACATAGCGTCTTTGGGCATTGTACCAAAGAAGTTCAAATGCTTTAGCTTTATGAGGCCGTCACGTGGCCATATCACGTGACATCGTCGCGTGCTCATATAGGGTGTTACGTGGCGACTGGCCCCATATAAACCTATCGCCTTAAAAACATTTTAGAGATACGCGGATTAATTTCAAGCAGGGGAAGAATAGCTTTCTCCTCGTGCTGTGTAATACAATTACGAAAGAGAGTATAAGCCTGTAAGTTGCCATCGTCGAACCTCTCCCCAGCTAAATTGCTTAATAACCTTGCACTTTCACCTAGCAATTTCCGCCTCCGCATTCGCAGCAACAGAAACGAACCGAATTCGACATAACATCCGTTGTCTACGCATTCGATATACGAGATCGGAAGTATAATCATGCCGATTATCTCGCACGATTTAAAAGCTGCAAACAAACAAAAAAACAAAAGCAATCTACTTACAGAAGGAATAGCAAAATGACAAAACACACACAAAAAACGCTCTCATCCTCCGCCAGAAGGGGGAGTGTCGTTGCCGTCGGCGACTGCAACGCCCCCTATTAACGTCCTCTCGAGACAATCCGCGTTTCATTCCCACGTACGTATTTCTCTGTGGGGGAACTAGCAGAAAACACCATTCCGAAACTACATAGATACATCGTTTTGCGCTTAAAAATAAGTGTAATTGCAGCTTTTGTTTTAGCTCTAAATGCCGACTTGCTTCTCCCTGGTGTGTATTACGTGCACTCCCCGCTACGTGTCGCCTATGTAGTTATGATTACAGGCCGTCTGCTAAGCGACCGGGCGAGGGGAGGAGTTGTGAAGTGGCGACATGATGAACGATGTCGCCGTCTTATTTTCTTCGAGTCCTTCTGTACGTTTCACTGCTTCGTAGCACAAACGCCAGAGGGCGTACGAGAAAGTGGGGGGGGGGGGGGGCTACAGGGGATACTAAACGTCGCTCTCTGAGAAATAATTTGTTCTAAATTGGGGGAGGTACCCGAGTCGGCCGTTTGGCTTTTCGCAGACTCCTTTTTTTCTTTGGTGCTCTGCTCGAAACTAGAAGTTCGAAATACGGGAATTACGTTGTATTTGTGAAACGCAGCCTTTTTCGTCGCACTTGTGGCGCGGTAGCTAAAAGTAGGTAGCTGCTACATAATTGTATACCGCGTAGAGTGTACGTGTTATTTCGAAACAAAAGGGAAAGTTAGCTCCAATTGCAGACTGTGTACAGTGTGTAGTTCGAGTTAAAACGTTGCTTTAACAGTGGCGTTTTCTGCTCGAGGGCTTAGCACACGTGTCAGCGATGTCGTCGTTGTACTTTTACTTGTTTTTGCCATGTAATTATGCGATCGTAATAACGGAGCATTTGTTGACTCTAATCACAGCCTGCTGTTAGACGGGATGGCGGTGTAAGCTCTGAGCAACGTTTCTCACAGTAGCTGCATGCAGTCTCTGTCTTGTATGCCATTTCTATGGAATATGCTTATCTCACTTTTTCACGTCGTAGTCTGTTTTTGAACTTAAGCCTTATGTACAGGTACGGGCGTTACGCTGTGAGACATTTCGTTCTCCCTGGATGAGTACAATACCAGTACAACACATGAACATCATCATCATTAAAAAACAAAAAAAAAACAATCGGAAATGCTTTGCTTCGATGCTTTGCTTCGTCTCGGTACGGATACCACCTAGTGTGCGGCGATGTCACCTCTATACGAATTCGAATTATCCGAACGCTATCCGATCGTGGCCTTCCAGCATCCACACCGCATGCGCACACGTGAAATCGTGTCTCGTTTATTCGAACTCTCCTGTCTATACCGAGCTTCCAGATGCTCAGCCCCACGTTCCCACACGTTGGATCATGGCTCGGATTCGTAATAACAGAAATATCGAATTACCTTGTAACTTTCAGGAGACAAAAACGAGGCATTGCTGCCTTTTCACACAAAACATTATTTCGACATTATTTCGAATAAAACAAGATAACTCCATCATATATCTGGCAGCAACTTGCGCTGTACGGAGTCGATACGTGTGTACTCACGTCCACTACTGACCCGGCGAGACTGCTATATATGTGATTTTTTTCCGAGTAGCACGTGCGACATAGCGGGTTAACAAACTCCCCTTCTTATAACTACATTATTACCGAGCAAATAAACTCTCGACGCCAGACCAGACCACCCCTGCACGAGACGGACTCCCACGACCAATCGCCTTCCATATCTCATCCCGACATCACCGCACGTATAGACGGCGCCACACATAGACACACTAATAGACGACATCATAGGTCGAGAGAAAGAGAGAGAGAAAGAAAAAAAAACACTAAAAGTAACAACAACAAAAAAAAACTCGGTTTTATTGGCGCCCGGAGCGCTAAAACATTACACTAGCCCACTGCGAGGAGAACCGCGAACATTAATCACGTACTGTTTAATTCTTCGCGGATGCACGGCGAATGGCTCTAACTCTTTCGCCTCCTGCGACAACACTCTTTCCCCCCCTCCGGGCTGTAAACGCGGTGAAAGTATAACATTATTGCTTAATGACAGTCCTTAATCGAGGTATCATGCGTTTCGGGCCATGTCATCCAAGGTTGTTCCGAGAGAAAGTATAACGAAGAAGAAGGTTTTGTTTTTGTCTATACTCTCGTTTCTACTAGTACGGACTAACATACTGATAATCGTAACAATAAAAAAAAAAGGAGAGGGGTTAAGAACGAGGCTTATATAGTTTGGAATACTTAATAGAGTTATTTCTGCTGTTTCCTCGTTTAAGGCGGTTATTTTTTCTAACGTGTGTATCTGTTTTTTATTTTTATTTTTACGACGCCATTTTGTGTGAGTCACGAAAAAAGGGAGGAGGATCGGAGGCCGCCATAACTGGTTATACCCTTTGTCATCTTTGATTAGCTGTGGCAGACAAAAATATGATTGATTATTTAACGATGGAGGCGACGAAAGACCGCGAATAAGAAGATATGACGCGAATCCCCGTGGCACAGTGACGCGAAAAAGCTGCGAGAGATAATAATTGTCCCACGGTTTGGCAAATAATGAGAGACTTCAGGATCATTTAGAGGTCATTAGACAATGTTCAATGTAAGAAACACATTTAACTTTGCGGGAACGCAAGAAGAACAATATATTTACGATATAGTCGTTCATAGGCCATAAACAACGTACTAGCAATACGCCGAAGAACGGAACGGCTCTTTGAATAAGCAAACTCCCAACGCACAGGTATAGACAGAGGCATAACGTCCACTTATAGGTGCCTTACTAATTTCGACCATATTCCCACGCCACATGTATACAAGGCTTGGCTTTCCCCCCTATTTATTATGTCGGCCACCTCGGCGCTACCTGGTGGCGGTGTTTTAGCGCATTTTTTTACGACGCTGTACGGCGGGGTCTATATACTGTACCGAATTTAATGTCTGCCGTAAAGCAATACGGAAGCTTATTCGTTTAATGGGGACGTTGAGACACTTTATAGAGGATATTGTGTAGGCGGTTCGCTGGCGTCTTCGGTGGTCTGACTGTTAAGCGAAGTCGGTTTAGCGAATTGTCGCCGTACCATATAGAATCTGCATATATGGGCACGTTGTTTCGCAGTTTGGCTCTAGTGGTAGACGTCGGAAATAAGTTACAATAACTATACGTGGAAAAGAATTGGCCCTTGTCCCTGCGAACGAGGCTATATTGTTGGATCTATAGCTATACGTATACTTTGCAGAAAGTATTTGCATATATTTGGGGTAGAGTATCTCCCCTGTCGATGAAACTCCGCATCCATCATCTCGAAGTAAAGTTGTTGTTGTTGTTGTATATTTGCATATCAAATTTGGGGTGGATACCTTCACGCACGTGCGTGTTTCGGGATTTTTTAAACGTGGAATGGCTTTCAACTAGGATGGTCTCTCATTCTGCTCCCCTGCTTTTGCCCGAAATCCCCTAATTAAAAAGTTGGTTAATTAATTTTAGGTAATTAGTCATCTTGTAGTTGCATAGTTTCTTCGAGGGGATGTCGGCCTGGCCGCGAGTTCAACTTCAAAAACGGCATTTATTTTGCTCTGCTAGTTTTTCAAATAAAAATTCTGTAACGAATAAAAATAAACAACGCTATTTCGGTCATTTACAACAAACACTATACGAAGTGATTTGCTGTATTTTTGGATATTGTGCTAAACGCGCGATTAAACGCGAAAGCTTTACAGGGACATCGTTGGTGGTAAATTTGTGATCACCTGGTCCTTTCAACCTACGGACGGACACGGTGGTTGGTCCTAATATAACGATCGTTTTAAAAGTACTCAAAAAGTTTAAAAAAGTTTTTTAAAAAGTTTAAAAAAGAACATTGCATGTTTACACGGCTGCGTTGGCCATATAGGAACTATTGGAAGATAGGGTAAGATTTCAACATAGGGACTATATACAGGATTGCGGGGGTTATTTTTACTTCTTAAATTAATTTATTTTGTTTTCGCTGCAGTCACCCCCCGGCGGAGCTATACAAACAAAAGGCAATCTGGTCACCTGATTGGTCTTAATCAGGAGCTCTGAGAAGGTATGAAGATCAATGACAAGTTACCGAGAAAAGATTCGAACTAAAAATAAGGCGGTTGAGAGCATCTGTTTAATACATTGTGTTTGTGTTTCTATTATGCGTTTTGTATTGTATTTTATTATTATTTGATATTTGTATTGTATTTGTGTTTGTGTAATATATTGTGTGTTCGTGTTCGTATAACGTTAGTTTATGTTGTCATGTTCCTTTTCTTATCCCCCCTGCTGTAAAGCCTTCCTGGCGAATGTAGGTATCCGAAAAAAAGAAAAAAAAACTTTCATGCAGCAGACTGCACCTCTTCAGGTGAACGTGAAGAAGTGCAGTCTGCTGCACGAAAGGACAGATGCTCTCAATCGCCTTATTTTAATTTAAAAATACCTTATAAGTAATCTTTTCTTAAATTATGTACAGTCAAACTCCTTTATAGCGAACACCTTTTTAACGAAAATACCACTACAGCAAATTTTTTTTGCGGTCCCGCTGGAGCCCTCGGGTCCAATAATGGACATCTTTTTTTAACGAAAATACCTTTACTGCAAATCTTTTTTGCTGTCCCCTGAGTTTCGTTGTAAAGGAGTTTGACTGTATAGTACCCTTCCAGGCCAGTCGCATAACTTTCATTATATTGCAGTGATAGTCACATATATACTGGGTGTGGAGGTTCCGGGAGATTTCCCCCACGCTCCTGGCGGTCACCGTCGTCAACCTTTTGAGTGGAGACGCAGAAGAAAGCGTTTAGCGTTTGGGTGGAGTAGGCAGATGTCCGTGCTGTGTTGCGCCTGCTTTCCAAATGCCCGCAAAAATGTTTTTCTTATACGGTCAGCTTCTGTTCGGTAAGACAGGCGTGGCACTCTGACTATACAATGGTCGGGAGGTGGACGACCCTTTTAGTTCGTCGGTTGAATTGAGGGATCTGGTGCTGCTGCTGGTGCTGCTGCCGTTTCTGGCATGCCCAGCAACCCTTTGAAAAGCGTGTCTCGGGAGCTATATAGTAATCGATGCCCGTTACTTCGAGTTTAGATTAAGTTAGGCTTAACGGCGAGACAACATGCGTCACGGTGGTCGCTCCGTGAATTAATTTTGACGATATGCCCGACGGACTTGCACCGTGCCTGCGCCATCAAGTTACTGGCGACCTCGACCGTGTTCGAACCCTCTGATTGTCTCGTGTGCTTGGTCCGGTCTACGCGTGTGAACTCAGACGTACATGGGACTGGAAACTACTGAAACAAAAAAAGAAAAAAAAGAAGAAGAAAGGGGAAAAGAAATGTGTGTAAAACGAAAAAGCGTCGAAGAAGGCCCGCCTGCGTGCTTAGACAATATACCCTGAGACACATACTTTCCCACAATCCAACTACGCGGCACGAAGGTCTCTGTAATCCTGCCAAATACTATATTATCTACATTGTTCTGTACGCGACAAGGTGGACGCCGAATCGCTGGGTGGGTGTCAACGTCTTAATGACCCCGCGACCGTATACCGTCCTCCTCCTCCTGCCAATCGAGTCCGGCCGTCACCGCCAGGTGGCCGCCGGCGCATTCCCACTGTTGCCGGATCACAAGCTTCGTTTCTTTCTTTTTCCCGCTAAAGGTGACGGCGCATATATATATACGGGGGGGAATCTTATAGAGGGTGAGAAAAGAGGCGGAAGAGGCCAAAAAACAGAGACATAAAAATCGCCCTTACATTCGGACACAACAATGACCAAATCGTCTCCCTCACGCTGTTAGCCGAGAAACTTTGAAATCGGAGGCCGAATTCTCGCCGCTCTTAATGATGCGAAGGGTGCGAGAATTTTTTTTCTTCGCGGATTCGCGGAGATCATCATCCCGAGTGACTTCTCGTCGGCGATGACACGAGAGCGCCTTGATGATGGCGATGACGATGTCAATGTCCCTATCTGCGCTCGTATCAGGGCACGTATATACACGAGGAAATGTAAAAAAAAAAAACAAAAAAAAAACGATGAGTCTGTGGAGAACTATCCCGCAATAGTTTTTCACAAAATTCTTGGTAGGGACGCTGTTTTTTCCCGAGTTGAATGTTCGAGGTGTGGTGGTGCGGTTAATAGCGCGGGAGTTCCGTACGCCCTCACGTATCCGATTCCTGCAGTGTTGACATTTCTGACCGATCTGAAAGCTTTCCAGGAAGATGTACACATCCGAACGTGGAGGTCACCTCTCAGCTGAAATTAGCGTAAGAAATCTTTCTGTTCGCGTTACGAAAAAATATACGTAGAAATTTTTATTTTTATTTATTTATTTTTCAACGAATGCGCTGTCGTGCGCCTGTTTTATGAACTTGTATAATAACACCTCAGTCACCCACAACACTTATTCGAACCCAGTTCTCAATAAACTAGATTATGCTTTTATTTATTTATTTATTTTTTGTCTGAAATGTAAACTATCCAGGACAGTCATCTCCAACGTGGCATGTCCCAGTCAAGAAAGACGTAGTAAATATCGTGCACCAATCAGACTAGACCTTCTTCGCAGAGGCACATTTACCCTCACCCCCAGCTTCCTCCTTGCGTTAAAAGAGCGACACCTAGCGGCATAGAAAACGGCGTCGCTACACGAGAAGCCAACCAAGTATACAACGTCGCTCACCGCACAGAAGCCCCATTCGGTAGAAACGTGACGACAGAACCGCATCAAAGGTCGCACTTTGTTTCACCGCTTGTATGTAACTTCTCCACATCTAACACGTGACTTACGAAGGAAAAAAAAAAAAAAAAGGGAAACAAGTACGCTACTATGTTTGCTCTTGCAGGCAGCACGTACTACGTGACCCGTGCAGCGCTACTTAAAAAAGGAACAAGAATATAATAAATGACGTCGCGTGGAAGGCGATCACGACAGGTCAGGTGACCGACTGCTACCAAGGTCGAAAGTCATGGCCTTCTGTGGTCGAGTCACGCTTTCCGTGTGCTGTGGATGTCGCCTTTCCCCGTGCGTCACTCTGTGTAGACGGGACGAAGCGATCTGTCTTGGATACGTTGGCATCAAGACACTCGTGAAGCACACAGAGTGACACCGCGGAGAGATTGCCGCCTTGAGTTTGTGTGTCACCAAAATGGCGGACAGTGTGAAGAGTGACGGTTTCGCGAAACCGGGCAAGCCGGCTTCGTAGCCTGCATGTAGTCGTCTCTCGAGTCGACATGCTTCAGCTGCGTGCAGCTGACGCATACTTTACAGAGGAATTCCGCCATATAATGCTGCATATTTATACTGTAGAGCACGAAATTGGACAGATACTGCGCATCACTATTGGTTAAATGGATCCTCTTCCGTGACATCGCTGCTTATTTTCGACCTTTAATAGTCGATATGGTAGAACAAACCCTTCGACGCAGCGTTGTTCCAATCCCCTTCTTACGTCACCGAGCTAATACAAGCCAATCCGAGCCAATAGGCTTAAATTAGGCTTACTTCATCGCGTCTTGTTACCAAATGTCATTTCAGCATAGAATAGTGCAGATTACTTGCAGAGTATCAGGTCATGAAATCAAACACACTTCAGCCGTCGAAGCTTCGGCTATATAAGGTTACCCAAACCATTTAAAGCACATCAGTCATCGCATCACTAGAATCAGCCGTCATTAACGAAGCTTTGCTTCACACAAAAGACTGAATACAAGACGTAAATACGTACAAAAATAGTGGCGCGTATTATTTTCCACTGGTCATTTCTCCTTCCCATCTTTCAACGGCGCCCATACATTGCAGACGACAGCAGAGCTCCACTAGCGCCATCTCGCGTCGTCGTCTGCTGCGGACTGATCGACGCCACAAATATTGCAGACGACTACTACACGGACGTGCGTAATTACAGAGTGGACGCGCTACCTGTGGTTAACAGCAGCACAACCGTGCCGCTTAAACGCCCTTCACTCTCATACGCGTATGGGAGAGGGCAAGAAATTATACTTGGGGAGGAAAAGTCCGTTTTTGCCCGTGTGCGTTGAGAAAGATTTCCCAACGCGACAGCCGCGTTAAATCACATGCGGGTGTTTGCATGGGAGCCGTGATTGATATGGAATGATGGATGTGCATAGTGCCGGGTCTTCTGCAAGGGTGTCGTCTGCCACGGAACGGGAAAGACGTGGAGGTTACACGTGTACAGCTCGTAAGATTCCATGCCGATATATAAGTATGTAGCGCTTAAAGCTACGGTAAAGCAGTGAAGCTGCAATCCCAGAAAATTTGTCTATTCAATAACCTGAACCCTCAGTACTTTGACGTCACACTTTTCGTCCCAACTGCGCTCATGGTTTTCTTAGAAAATTAAAATTAAAAATTACGGGCAACACTGTGTCGAAGTGCACCGCTCGTCAAGTAAGGCGGTGAAACTGCATTGCATGCGCATAACCTTGTGTCTAAAACAAGCGAAGTCGGCTACGTAGTCGCCAGGAGCAGCTAGCCAGTTGGGAACATAGGACACTGTTGCTTAAAATTAGGGATTATTTCCCACCAGACGCGTCACCCCGAGCCGTTTTACAGTCATTTTACTATAGCGAATTAAAAATATTTAGCGTTCCCTGTCACATTTATAACTTGCTGCGCTATGTTTGCAATCAACAAGCTGTTAAACTATATGCCGCCAACATGACCTGTTTGTCTGCTGCTTTGGGGAGTCGCTAACAGTTTATTTATGTTGCTTTTTGCCTTTGGGATTGTGAAAGTTGCGTTTTATGTAATGTGTACACTCTCGGAAGTATTTCCGTCAATTCCGCCGATTTAATAAACCAGTGTCTCGTATACGACTGTTCAAAGAATAAAAAATGAATGAATTTATAGAATTTACACATAGCTGCACTTAAATTTAAAAAAAGGGAGTAAATGCAGCTCTTAGTCCCCAGAAATTGCTATCACTGCCCATTTTAGTCACGTGACCCTGAAATTTACTCGCCAGCACTGCAAATAGTCCCTAGACTTCGCAGGACTCCCACGTATTTCGTCCGGCAAGGGACTAGCAGTTGCTGCAATGCATTTTGACCCCTAAAAGGACCACAGTTACCCATATTTTTCACGGGGTGTACGACAGAGACGTTATTATAGAAAGTTTCTTTTTCTTTTTTTTCTTCTTCCAAAGCATTAGAGTGCCATGCGACGGCTCCTCAAAATTACAAACTAGCCGCGGACATCTACAGCAGCCCAGTACAACACGTATATCTCACTTCTATATAGATTCCATCCGGCGCTACTTGCTCCAAAATGGCAGCGCGCACGACGATGGGGAGATGGTTGATAACGATGACGATGGGGCTGCCCCCGCCGCCTGTTCAACAAAAAAGCTGATCGTGGTTTCGAGAGCCGACTAAAGCCGCCCACGGGTGATCTTTTTTTTTTTTATTGATTTATTTATTCTTATTATTTTCGATCCCTATCGTGGATGGTCTCGTGAAAATCGTGACGCGTGTTTAGAGTTAGTCGTATCCGCATTCTACGCGATGTCGGCGTATCCGTGTTCCAAGTGGACTTGTTCTTTTCTTAAGCGAAGGCCGTGCAACGCCATTATAATATGTACGAACGGCTCTACAGCACGGAATACGTTTCGCTTTGAAGCCCCCCGTTCTTTTTTATATACTTTATTGTGCGCCCGTTGCTTTTGTAATATAGTAGCAAACAGGACGTGTCAGTCCCCATTACTCACGCTATGTACCCAGGACTATATTCAAATGACGGGTAAATATTTGGATGTCACGGAAGCTGCATACACGTCAATGACTGTGAGAGGTGGAAGTTCTCGTCAAAAAAAAGAAAAGAAAAAGAAAGAACGGCGGAACTTTCGTTGATTGCCGATATCGTAATGTGTATTTAACCGTTGTGCAGCTTCAGAGCTGCGTGTCTCATTCACATTCGGGTCTTATCCCTGTTTAATGTGATTCGGACGAAGTTTAAAGCTTATATCGAATAAAATTATGCAGCAACTCCCGTGTGTGTAGGTGTTTGGCTGCCATTTGTCAGGCCATCCTTATGCAGCATTATCCGATCAGTCCAAGTTTCTCTATATAATCATCATGTCTATAGATCTCCATGCTTCGTCGTGTTCTATCGCCCTATAGATGCTTTTGAAAACCCTCCTGTTCAGTACTGCTGGCCTCTCGCTCATTTCAATCAATCTGTCAGACAATTTAATCCAAAGCCCTAGTCAGTTCCAATCCATGCACCAACATTTATAAATTAACCCGAGAAAAAATTATTTTCCCCTGAATTACGATAATGACCCCGGACATATACGTGTGATTCTTACTCAACCTAAAAGAGCAAACAATTGTGTGTGACATAGTGTTAATGACTTACCGTGTTGGAAGTAGTTAGCTTTCCGAACGTATACGCAGACGAGTGCCATGAGCTGCAGCTGCGACAAGCGTTGCCTGGTGGACGACGGCAGAGGTAGTAGATCACGTAGATTGGCGATTTCGGCGTTAATCAGGTCCCTGCGTAGCTTCGAAGCGCCTTTCGTCGACTTGTTCGCTTCGAAGCTGTAACAATAAACGAAACGTGTACTTCAGCAAACGTGCCTCTTTGCGTGTATTGCGCTGAATAGCGTCATATCGAACAGTTCGAAATGTTCGAGTTCGATATACTAAGACAGTTCGAAATAGCCGAGTTCGATGTACTAAGACAGTTCGAAATAGTCGAGTTCGACATATAAGAGAGTTCGCAATATACTTATTTCGAGGCTGTTGGAAAAATAACACACACGGAACACGACACACTGTGCATCTTTCGCCCTTACACTCTTCTATACGCCGTTTTTTGGGCTACACTATCAAAATTCTTTCAGAAGGGTACCCGCAAAAAAAAAAGCGTTACTAACAGTTTTTTTTTAACATTCCCGAGCACGTCTTAGCCTTAAAGAAACCATCTAAAAAACCCGCAAACAAAATTCAAACTCGTTTAAGCGTGAAGCCATGTACACTAAACGACATCAGCGAACCTTCACCAACAGGAAGTCGTAATATGCCCGATCCACATCACACATGCGTACAATAACATGTTTACGACTTTGAAAAACTGTAGCGTACGCACATCATCATCATCAACACTGCCGCAACATATCCGGAAGGAATTCCAGGATATATATCAGAGCAACCGCGTTTTTGGGGCTTTTTTTTTAAAGCCGTCTCGCCTTTTTGTTCTTTCAAGACATCAGGAGCGACTAATGTTTCAATGCACCCGGACAGAGCCCATCTTCTTCACGATTAAGAAACGGATCCTTTCTTTATATCTTATTTCCTTAAAAAAGAAAGAAAGGAAAAAAAAGAAGAGGCTCAAACGCGTAAATGGTTGCGGCAAAACGGATTCTTTTCTTGCGCTCGGCGGTCTTTACCGTTTGCGTCTTCGTGGATGCGCATTCTTCTGTTTGCGGGTAACATCATCGTTTGCCGGCACTATTATACTTTGTCGGAATGTTCCTTCTTGAATACCAGTGCTTTCCTTTTCTTTTTTTTTTTTTCGGCAGAGATCGCTTTACGCATATGAAACGTCGCAGTAATCTTTTTTAAGAGCTCATGCAGCATCCCAGAGGCCAATGTTTTTCTGTCCAATGCTTTTTGATGCGGTTGAGGGATCGTGGCTTTCGAGAAAAGAAGGGGTGATATGTTCATAATGAACAGGAAAAAAAAGCAAAGAAAAAAAAAGATAGTCATGAAGGCGAAAAAGTAATGTCATTATGTGCGGAACGTTCGATTTTGTTGTTACAATAGGGCCGCTATCCCAATGTAGTAAACGTATGTGCATAAGAGAGAAACTGATGTTCTGAGGCTGGAACAAACATGGAAGGGACAGATACAAACAAAGCCTCAAATTGCCTAAGAAATCAACGATGAAAGATGAAAGTCACTGAAAAGGTTAGCCAGCTGTAGGGATCCAGAAGATGTGGGTTCGATCCCTACAGCTGGCTAACCTTTTCAGCGACTTTCATCTTTCATCGTATATGCATGACACGACTTAGCGCTTGGGTGTCAAAGGTACGTCCCAAGTAGCAGATACGCCCAGGTGCAAAGTGCATAGCTGTGAGTGGCAGGTGCTTTTAGGAAACACTGCGTATCGAAGACTATATAGTGAAAGCACCTGCTGCATGGTCATCGCCCCGCGTCCGAACATGCTTGGGATATACTTCCTCGTACACTCTAAGAAAAAAAGGAGTACTTTTACTCCTTTTGGGGAGTAATTGCATTGCCACAAAAAATAGTCCCTTTCGGGAGTAAATGCACGGGAGTAAATGAATGTCACAGGGTGAAGACCGCATTTCACGCGCTGTTGTAAGAGTCCCAGGTACATAATTGGTGCGCATGCATGAAAATACTTTGAAGCAAACCGTCAACCGTGATATATCGAGTGATATAAAATCTTGCGCCATACTAGGGCACAATTTGCGAAGAAAGAATCGCTGTTTCTTTCTCTGTGTGGCTGGAAAATTGCTACTTGGTCTGAGTTATACAGCCTTATGTCGTTCAAATTGACCAAGGGCACATATTTACGTAGACTGTTGCATTCAGGAGACCATTCGCGAAGTTTAGTGACAATTTGCAGTCCTGGGGAGTAAATGTCGGGACTAAATGTTGGGTTAGGGGACTAAAATGGGGAGTAATTGCACACTAGGAGAGTAGAAGCTGCAATTACTCCCCGTTTTACTCCTTTTTTTTTTCTTAAAGTGTACATTGCAGAATATATGCGTATTATTTCACGACTTCACTGAAGCAGACCACCGTGCTTGATCATGTCAGCTGAATTCTGAGCATATTCCGAACACAAGGCGGAAAAACTGCCAGTATAAGGTCTATTCCAATTACTTTCGGACGTACAATTATTCTCGGCACGCTGCATAGCGCTTTATCGTCGTGGAAACAAATTACTTTATTCTCACGCGGCTGTGAAAGATGTCAAAATTACTGCGCTTTATGAGTTCCTCTATTTATGAGAGAGCGGAAGAATATAAATGCTCTACATCCTCGTATACACCAGCACATACTCCTCTCAGGAACGCGAACTTCCTTTTTCCACCGCTTATTTTCGTCCTTTAATGTCTTCTAACCCCCGACCGCATAAATGACCAGAAAGAAGCTCCGCGGCTCCCGAGACACACAATGGCTTCGCGCGTAATTATAATGCGGACAGTTTTTTTCCTAACTGCGCTCCCATTACGGCGTTAGTTCTGGTTTCGCTTTCGGTTGCCACCCGCTCTGAGGGTGGCCAGACTATAAGAAAGGTAAGTGTTAGAATATAGTTAGGGTTCCGCGTTTTCGGGTTTTATTTTTGGGTGGATTCGGCGTATGTTTTTCGGTGTTTATTGATTTCACGAAATCGGCGTTTTTCGGTGTTTTTCCTCACGTGTACATGGTTTACCCCGGTAGTTATCGGCGAATAGAAATAACAATGTAATTTCAGTGCTGCGGACAACAAGTAAACGGACATTTTTCACAACCAGCATATATCTGTCTGATCTGCATCAACAACTTGCTGGGCACGTGCAGCAATTTATCCCTGTCATAGTTCCTGGAATGTCCCTCTGTATACGGTGTTTTTCGATTAAAACCGAATGAGGGTAAAATTTACCCGGCGTATGTTTTTCGTTTTTTTTTTTTTATTGAAACGAAAGCGCGGGACCCTAAATATGGTGTACCCAGAGCAACTTTTGGGGCCCCTTCGCCGTCACTACGTATTGCTCAAAACACTGTTTGGGTTCTTATTACTTTGAGAATAGAACGGGACGCCCTTCTAGAATAGAACAGCCAATGTTGCCACATCAAAGACGGGGATCACAATTAAGTAATTCTAATTCTGCGGAGAGCTATTTCTGTCGGACTCCGACGGTGACGCTTGTACTCCTAAAGTAGAACTTCACCGCATCACAAGCTGAAAGGGCCAACCATCGAATAAATTAAACCAAATTAATTACTCTATACCCCACTGTGGCGGTAATGTGGTGAAATGGGATAATGGTGCAGTGCAGATTACATGTACAAGCTGTGTTTTTATCAACGAATGTTCCTTTATCATTTTTTTTATCGCCCTTCGACGTTTTTTCGTCAGCCGACACTCGTTGCTATGCAGTTAAGCATTCTGTTACATTTCAATTATTGAATTATACTAAAACTAAAGACTATTAGGATGACTAGGAGGTGCCGCGTTCGAATCCCACTACCTGTTGTGCTGTGCGGTGTCTTCCCAGTGTTTTCTGACAAACTTTACGGGAGGATATCGTTGGGCTGTCCTTCGATACTGAGGTCGATTCCGGACGCAGACTATCCCGCTGCATTCTCTCTTGACCCTCTCCACGTCTGTACAACGCTCACGGCAATAGTCGCTTCGCGGCGCAAACATAGAACTAAAAAAACACATTAGTATATATATCTGGCTATAATATTGATACGACAGCGAGGCATGGTATAGATAATAGGTGGATCACAGTCCCTCCATTCCATTATTATATACAGACGCGAAAACAATAAAGCACTAAACTAAAAGCAACCAGCCATTTTCTCCGCATGCGATGCCGACGCAGTAAATGTAACTTAAAACTATATTCTTTGGACTCCGACGTAACCCACGTGACCGGCGAGCTTTCTATAGAATACCTCTAAGAGGGAGAGAGGGAGTCGTCCCCGCCTACCTCTGGTCTGTAATGACAGGCTCTGGTCTGGAGCCTAATGTCTCCGACGGAGACGATGTCTCACCTAAATGTGCATGTGGCCAGCCATAGGGCACAAGCTGCTGCCTTGTACTGTATTCAAGGTCCTTCGAACCGACGGCCATTTTTTTTTGTCATTTTTTGATGGTTGTGTGTCAAGCACTTTGTGCAGAGGAATTCCATTCTAATGGTTCAGTGATTGGCTTGTATACAGTATCGTATTCTGTGAGAGGGCTGTTTGAGAACATGTTCCAAGAACAGGGACGCTCCAAGAAAAAAAACGAAAAAAAAAAAACAACATGCTCCGTAGAGAGAGAGGGATTTATTGAAGAACACTGATACCACATACGTCAGCGGTATAGACCGCCTGAACCAATTCCGTCATAAAAATATGTGTTTCGGGATGGTTTAATTTGCGATTATTTAAAATATTTAAAATATGGGGCCACTTTCTGGAAATGAAGGGTGGTTCCAGACACAGTTGGATATATCGTTACAGTTTCAAAAAGTCAAGGTATTACCCCCGTAGCTGCCCTTTAAGGGGGAACTACACGCTTAGAAATGAACTTCACCGCAAAGCCTCGCTCCTAACCAACCATAATCTCGAATGATACGGTTATCTGTCCTGATTTGTTGAAAACGGGGGGCGTACGCCTTTTTTTGTGTGTGTGTGACAATTATGAACAGCATAAGTGTCACAAAAACGGCGTACGCCTCACGTTTTCAACACATCAGAGCGGATAACGATATCATTCGAGATGATGGTTGGCTAGGAGCGTGCTATGCGGTGAAGTTCATTTTTAAGAGTGTATTTTTTCAGATCTGAGGAGTAAAGTTCAGTGTCAAAGGGACTAAAACGGGGAGAGTAATTGCTGTCTAAGGGACCATATACCGACACACAGGTTATCAGCGGTCATATCAGGACACGTATTTGTAGACCTCTCATGATCACTTTGTTTTTCTTTTTCTTTTTTTACGAGTGAACGTCACGCAGCTGCGTAACAGCGACGAGCTAATCGCACGCTTCAACGCGTATACAGTCCTGACAACTACATTTACAAATAGTCTCTCGTATATACCTTTGGCTAGAATTAAACACGCCTCCTAAACGGTATATGTGCGAAAGAGTTATTGCAACCACACGTACATATACCGCATGTGGTCCCGAAAGGCAGTTGTCACCTCCGGCGCCGTAAAATAAGCGGCGTGAGTCAGATATACTAACGGAAATAAGAGAAGCGGTCCCACAACACTGTGCTCTTATGCAAAGGTGCGCAGCTGGATGCCCCATCACCTTTGCCACCTGGTGGTGTGCTTCCGACAAATAGACCCGAAAAGATTTACGATTGTACGGAAGAACGACTCTGTGGACAGGTCTGTGTACACGCGTAAAACGATCAGTTTCCCTTTACAGCGAACACATTGAATAGATATTTTTCTCGTTTTCAATGAAAGGGATCTGTGCTCAGTGGTCGGCCTTTTTTAAGTGAAATATTAAATGGGCAGAGAAAGTTCTTAGTAACAAGTTCAGGTATGTCGTTTTTAGGTTAGACGGTAACGTGCGTTAAAGCGTTAATACGTTTTTTTGTTGTTGTTGTTGTTAATACGTTTTTTCGTATCAACGTTGTTTCGTATCCCGCTCGCCGCAGTCAGTGTCCACTCTGTTTGGAGACACAGCGTTTCTCTACTAAGCACGAGAAATTAGAAGGCTTGTGGCGAATCAAAGTTTTACACGAACAGCATTCTAAAGTGACAGACAGGCAGTGGCGAAGTACCTTTTAAATGTGTACTACTTACTTCCTCTTTATTCATATTTACAAGGTTTACGACTTTCGGGAAAACGTAATTGGGCAAGAGTCCCAATTTCACCGCACTTCAAAAGTTCTTTCTCTCTCTCCCTCTCTCTCACGTCCTCTAACACGCTCTACATTTTCCCCACATTACTGCATTCCTGCTAAATATTATTGGGCGCACACAGCCTGAGAAGCCGGTCCTGTCCGGCCGCTAGGTGTCGCGCCAGTTCGGAGCGACAATGATCACACATTGTCTCCATTCCGAAACAAAGGTCCAATTACGGGCACCCCCATTGTTGCATGAGTCAGACGCGTGAGAAAAAAACAGCTTCCCCCGCATGCATTCGGAGCACAACGGCATTTCTTTCATTCGCACAAGGATGACATATTCTTAACGCCTTCTTCCTACTCGGTGAGAACGAGAGTATATGCACATGGTTGCTATCATAACTGATGCGCGCCTTGTTCCGACGCCTTTAGTCACACGTTTTATTGTTGTACATATATCGAAGCGCCTGCATTGTTCCCAGTTATTATATTTCTCTCAGCGCGTGGCGTGTAGGAAGGAATTTTTCTGCCGGAACGCCACCTGGCGGTGAATAATGGCACGAATGAGGGGTCGTCTGTTACGATGTGAGAAGCAGAAGGACGAAAAGGATTTTGTGTTGTCGCCCGCTTGAGATGTCGTGAGTCGAGGAATCGTCTCCGTTTGTGATCGTCGGTGTCGTGAATGGGATCGAGCGTTAAAATTAGAAGCAGACGACGCGCGTGACTTCTGCTTCGTGTTGCTGCGCGCGCCATTTCCTTCTGGTCATTGTTATTGCTTTTTTTTTTCTTCTTCTTCTTTTATGGAGGACATATGGGAGAAGATAGCAGACACTTCCTCTCCCTTCCTTCCTCAGCAGTGGTACGAACGTTGGAATATTACGTTCAATAGCCAAGTCGTGTCAATCCAGTCAACGGGCCAATATATTGCAAAGTCGTCACTGACAGCATAAAACGAAGGCAGCGAAAGGACCTCGTTATTTCAATGCTGCAAGTAAGCTAAACTAATCATCACCAATGACACAAGTGGAAAATACCGATTCGCAATTGGCTATGGTATGGGCCCATGACGATGACAACTACCTCCCGGGATTCGAACCCGGGAGGTACCCGGGTTCGAATCCCGGTGCCAGCTGTGCTGTCTGGGGTTTTCCCTGGGTTTTCCTCAGACGCTTTCAGACATATGTCAGCACAGTTCCCCTAGAAGTCGGCCCAGGACGCACATTCCCCCAGGGCGTCAGTCGTGACGTTGCCCACATACGTGAGGCCGACAACGGCAAGCCCTTTCACCATCACCACCACCACCACCACCACCACCAACTATATACTTTGTTTAGCAGAAATCAAGAGTGACCTTATGACGTCACGTTACTATGAACCAATACGATGCACAGGTCCTAAGTAGTGTGATTGTCCCCTCGTACCCAGAAGTATAGTATTTTTTTTCGTACCAGGAAAACGTCAGAGAAGCACCATCCCCCAGCGCAACGTCGACATAAATGAGTTTCGGTTTCACAACAATTCGCCATTAACTACTCTAAACTTTCAAGGTATCACATAATAAAAAAATTCCCATCTATATTGCCTCACAATACCACGCAGACAGGCCGCCGTCCACATGACGAGGTCACGTGAAGCCACCCAAGGTTGTCTGCCCCATTGAGATCCGGCAACTGAATGAAACCGACCCGTACATCCAATGGAATCGCGTACATTATAATGTGCGCTCGATACACGCATAAAACCATGAAAACGAAATCAAGCGAAGCCAAGTGGCTTCATTAAGTTTGTTTGCATTGCACGCACGACAGCGCATGCGCGATGGTCACGAAGCGTCTCTTCTAAGCACGCTGCGCTTCGAATGCATCTGCAAGGTTCGTTTGCAAACTGCAACAAGTGTATATTTCAGATGGAATAGAAGAGCGTACAGTGCGTTTGAAGCTATAAAAAGCTGCGTGTTACTGTCGTATATCGTCACAGGAGGTGTAGTATGTATAGATGGGAGGATATGGTTACCTTTAAAGCCTTACGGGTTACTACAAGAATCTAACAGCACATCTCGGGTTACTGACCCTATATAACTGTCCCGCTTTGTAATTAACACTGTTGATGAGAACGATTACTAAAATAGTGCATCCCTTCCCTACAGTTTTTTCTGACTTTGAATCATAATGAATCAAACTCGAAATTGTATTACATACTATACTTTACGAAGTACGCTCAATTTCAGGTGTTCCTATGCTGAGGGGATGCATACATTTATAGTAAGTAGTACGTTAATTGAACTGCCACGCCATACAACATTAATTTTTGTTACTGCCATTTCCATGACGAGAACGACCATCAGTCGTGTGTCGTTTCGCCGTCGAATGCTGCGTAATCTACTCCATGGCTTCTTGTCGCTTTCTTCACGATCCAGAGACTTATTTCTTTCTTCGTTCCTTACTTTTCGTAGCTAATATTCGTCCTTGAGAGCGAAACTCCAATGAACGGAAACACCTCCGTGACTGACACGCCAAAAATGAAACACATTGTATCTCCAGCCCATGCGCGCAATTTCCTGACCACACTCGGATCTTGTACACAATACCCCGGCACAGTGTTTGCAGGCTCCAAACATTCCACACCACCATTTCCGCCAAGTGTGTCCCCGCATACGACTTTCTCTGTCTATATGTGCGTCTAGCAACCTCTATATACTCTGCAGAGTCCGGGGGGGGGGGATGTGACCTCGGCGACCTCCCCCCTCCTCCCCCCTCCTGCTCCCCGTAAAACGTATATATCATAACGACTATTAGACGGAGCAAGAACCATTGTTTCGCGGAACTTATAAAGGCGACCTCTGGTGGCAGATGCGAACCATTATGGAGGGCAAACTGCGCTCTCTCACTCTCTCTGCCCAAGTAAAAGGTGCCTTCTTTTCAACGTGCGGTTAGAAAGGTCATTTATACGGTCGGGAATGTTCGTATATACGGCTAGACAATGTAGGCAAACTCCGTTTCGCTTTCGTTCGGTACTGCTTATATGTATATATGTTGCGTGGGTACGGATATGGTCTGTCGTGTCCGTCGAAGATATATATATATATATATATATATATATATATATATATCTATATCTATATTGAAAAGTTGAAGTTGGGTGGGACGGCTGACGTAGTTATAGTGAGCGTTGAGATAAATGGGAAACAGAAAACAAAAGTATAGGAGGAGTAACAAACAAAAAAAGGGGTTTATTAAAAGTTATAGAAGTTAGGGGCGACGTGTACGTTACGTCGGAAGCTCCGCCTTCGTCAGGACGAAGTAGCTATGGGGTGAATAGGTGAAAGTATGGGGAACGGAATAAAGACATTTGCGTGAGAGAGAACAGTCGCGTTCTAGTGTCCTCAAAATGGCGAACGGCGCAGGAAATGCTCACATAGTGTTTCGTAAGAAACTGGTTGTTTCCATTGCTTCTTTGCATTACTCACGCAAACATCAGCAAGGCACAAAAAGGAAGAGTGCTGTCAGAGTTTTAATCGGAAATTATCCGAAAGCTTGTGGAATGGTGACAGAACTTGTATTGCCTAAATTTCACCCCCAGTATGCGGCTTCTCTCTTGGACAGGGCTAAGTATATCCTTGAGAACCACAAACGGCACCATCGGTACGTTATTGGGAACGGTCTTTTCCTATAACGTGATACTGCTTCAGCCGTTACAGTGCGTGTTACAATTATCCGTATTAAGATCAAGTAACGATGGGCATTAGCAGGGATAGTGCACAGGTATGTTTCGCAGTGGAAAATGTCGACACGGATATTAGAGGTCGTTGTCGTATGGTTCGAATCCGGCTTTGTAGCCTTAGCCGGAGTTCAGGCTAATAAGTACAAGACAGGTTCTATATATGAAATAGAGCAAATGTGGCATTCTCAGCAATACGCAAAGGCGGCATCTCAATGGCGTAGAGCTAATTAACCCTGTGTTGCACACAATAAAACGTTCCAGATACCAACAGCGCAATCGCGATACAAACACATCGTTGTGTCCGTGATCGCTATAACCGATAATACTAGCAAAATACGCAAAAGGTACAAGCGTGTGTCGAAATCAAAGGTGGACAGCGGTGTTTTCACACTTCGCTGCCATATCTCTCACGTGAAAATTGCAATAATGTCCGTGCAGAGTTGTTCAGCTCAACCGTTTCCACTGTGCACCGCCAGAAACAATTACGTTAAACACTTTGCGTGTGTATTTCAAATGATAAGCGAGCTGAGCCAACAAAGAGACCGACACCGCAGATGAGCAGTAGTTGCATAATGGAAGGGTGTGTTTTTACACGGCACGTTGCGTCCGTGACAGCTCCATTTGCGGTACACGCGTCGCTGCGTTTTCAATTTATCAACGCAGCACAGCGTGGGACAAAGGTCTGCGTTCGAGGATACGTGTCGCCGCTTTTCCGATAAATTTCAATTTGACATCGCTGCACTGGTGATTAACGATGAAACGTATTAACGAATTAACGTGCTAACATCTGATGGATATAATCGTACGTAAAATAGAGGGCGCCGCTGTGCGATCTGGTATAGGATGCCTCAATACTAGCTCCCTCTTCATAGGGTTAAGACTACCCGCGTCGTCTGCTACGAATTTCCGCCATTTTGACGCCCACGCGTATCTCGCAATTAAAAGTATATAGCTATACTCTTAGCGACACACTACACTTTGGAGTTGAGTAAATACATAGCAAAGGAGGTTTTAAAAAGTGGGTGAATTTGGGTACACAGCATGTATGCATGGTAAGCGTGGGAGTCAACATGGCGGCTTTGGGGCATACGCTTCTACAAAGGGTGACCCCACATAT
This sequence comes from Ornithodoros turicata, assembly GCF_037126465.1. Lineage (NCBI taxonomy): Eukaryota > Metazoa > Arthropoda > Arachnida > Ixodida > Argasidae > Ornithodoros > Ornithodoros turicata. The sequence continues at coordinate 68,335,362 of NC_088206.1, read as the reverse complement.
ACACAGAGGAAGCCAGGCACCCTAATCTGAAATGGCCATATAAACGCTTCGAGTTATCTATTTCTTACTGCCCCGAACTTCGTCCACCATGCGGCCCCCTGGTGGCAATCTCTGTATGACAAACCACGTCCCGTTTCAACCGCCGAGTGCGTTACGTCATAAATCTGCTTAAACGCATCACAAAATGCCTGCTCGATCTATAAGATCATGCAACGCAATGCCCACACTGACCCTACCCACTCGTCTGTCTTTCTTGCCATGTTTCATCTGCCTCTGTGCATGCTACCTACAACTGTCCGACCTACTCAGCTGTCATTGCAGGTATACGGCATACCGGCCCGTCCCAACATGGCGGCTGCCGCCCAGCGGACAGCTACGCCGCAGACGCATCGGTAAACGACAAAATGTCCGGTTCACTCGATATGTACACCGCTCCTACTCACAAAGTAAGACTAAGTGAAGGCATATCACAACAAAGAAACTGTCAGTCGCATGTCATCCGAAGGCGCATAGAGCTCTGCAGGGAGGCTCGTCCCGACCCCCCACCAATTTTTAGCAGACGAACGCTTAACAGGATCAAATAACAGGATAGACAAAAATAAAAGTTACGTTCTCGAAACGAAGAAATAAAACGCAGAAACTAATGCAAATGTGAAGCCCCGCAAAACAAAAACAACCGGCAATGAGGAACGGTTCCGCTTTCGACTACCCCGTGGCGCTGCGATCGCCGTCGTCTGCTAGCATTTCCCTTTTTGAAATGGCCGCACCGTTGTCGTCTGCCACCGATATCACTGTGCGTTTTGTGACAGCGTGAGAAGTGTTTCTGGCTCGGCCACTCGGGTGGTTGTTGCCAGTTGGATCAGTGTTAGTTCCTTGTGTGTAGGTATTTTGATGCTACGATGCTTGAGACGTTCCTTTCTTGTACTGGCTTTATAGACGGCTCGCTATGCGAACGTTGTGTGGGACTGGCTCCGCCGCGGAGTCAGTCAAGCAGAGCATATTGAATGTTGAATACAAGCGAATGGTATGTGCTCGGTGTTGCAAGAAAGGGCTTTTTTGTTCTGCGACGGTATACGTATGGGAAAGTGTTAGATGACGTACCTCTTCCTCGACATAGCTTTTGACGCTGCACGTTTGGGAAAGAATTCAGCAGAGATCACGCAAAGTGGAAGATATGGACAGGGAAAACGACATATACATCTATCTTGAGCTGAAGCACAACAATGCAACATTCTACGACGTCCTACACCGCTCTGAGATATATCAACAACGAGGGCTAATTAACCAAATGTGCGAATTAACTGCTTACGTATTATCCTCTCTTAGATCCGGGTCCTATAAGCGAGAGCGCAGATGGGTGCTTCAGGAACGAATCTGTGAACCTCTGCCTGCTACTATCGATGACGATTTGATTCTGAATACTGTGCATCACTCCAACTTGGGTTGGTGGGGGGGACGGGGGGTTCTTTTCAATATCGCATTACCCGGAATTCGCAGAAATCAGTTGATTAGCTGTAAACGAAAGTTCACATTAACTACAAATGTACACATAACACTAAGACACGTTATCAGGAAGACCAGAAGTTAGCTGCGACACAGCAGCGCATCCCCGCGAAATTTGCGATTTATTTCAAAAAGTAGCTCTACGTAACACACTAAGGAATCTGACGAAATGACACGTCGTCTTAAAAGGATACGGTAAGTAATTAATATTCTGACTCATTAACGAATACGCTACAATTTACTCTCGGCGTGGCATTTATAGAAACTGGGTGATCCGAAATGACGGCGCTCCTTCATGTGGTACCGGGCGTACGTACACGCGGCGTTAGAATAAATTATTCGCGATTACGCGGGATTTATCGTATGCGGAAACGGTCGCGGCCGTATAAGCTGTCTTAACTGCACACAACAGCAGGTCACAGCACCTGTGTGTCTGAGAAACGTTTATCACGGGCTGACGGTGCTTTATGGCTTCTCACTGCAGCTGTGCTGCCGATATATACATGCCACCTCCATTGCCGCTTTTTCGCCCCATCAAATGTACCACGAAATGTAATTTCCCGTGGTGGGCTAAATTCTACCCGTTCTTCCCGAATCTGTCGAAAAAATGTTAGGTTGACCAGGATATTTCCGGACTATAATTCGGAAAATTAAATTTCCCATGGGGAAAAATTCGTAGAAGTGTTCTCACATGATGGCAAAAACTCTCTAAAGGCGAATACCGTTGACCCCATAATTTTCCGGCGTGTATATTTTTAAATATAATTTTTTGACACGTTACGTGAGACACCCTGTACATACGAAGTGTCCCAACTCATATTCTTCGTATTCGCTATATCCGAAAGAAACGAACTAAATTTCGTTGACAGTCGTTTATTGTATATTACAGTTGCCAGCATTTTTTAACTGCGATTAATTAAATAATTAATTGGACACGGCTAATTCGCTAACTTTTGAAGTATTGGTTTTCAAAAGTCCAACCATTGCAGAGAGTGATCGCGCTATCACTCCTGTGGAAAGTTCGGGGCGGACGCTTTTTTGTGACAATTAACCTAATTTCATAAGTTGTCACACAAAGGCGTGCGTCTCCCGTTCCGTTTTGATGCGATTGTGGTGTAGCGTCACTTGGCGCAGCTCTCATATGCCACATCGCCTGTATCTATGGTTTGGCAATGCGACAGCATATAATCCATTGACTGCGTCTCTTATCAAGATTACGTCTCTTATATATGTGCTCGCCGTTATCGCGCATGGCAATCCTGAAAGGATTTCTATATAAGAACAAATATCTACCTTCGGAGGAGATTTGCCGATAAGAGAATAATAGTAATAAGCCTATACCTGAGGTAGCAAACTATGTAGCGAAGGCATATAATACAAATTCATGGACGCCTTTCCTTGCTTTGTTCTAAGCAGCGCCAGCACCACCCTCACCAAGATCATCAGAAGATAAGAGACACCGACACAATTGTTCCGCCAATCTCAAAATCACTTCCACAACACCCGTTATTATCGATAACTAATTCGATAATATTGCAATGTCGTCTACCGTGGTATACATTCGAGAAAATTCGACACTATACGTGTATGGCTAGAGGCACAGCGTCCGCTCGCTCGGGATCAAAATACGATATTAGGCAGCGTCAGAACATCTCCCCTTCTGCCATCGAGCAAATATTCAAAGGCAGCTGAGCACTCTTGTACATCGTGTACTGGCAAATGTTGGCGATGATTTTGTTGGTTGGCTTGGTGTATAAGGCAGCTAGGGGTCGGAAACCGGCGGGCCGCTTACTTGCGGCCCAGCGCACAGACCAAACGCGTGACAAAAAGTCCGGTGGTTAGGAGTTGTTGTTGGTTATGGGCTTCAGGAGAGGTTATCCAAGACTGGGCTGGCTTGAGCAGAGGGCGCGGCACAGCAAGCGAATTCCTCAGGCAGAACGGCGCGCTGTGTTGTTGCCTTTCCCGCTGTTACTATACAGTTAACAAAAGGTGTTTGTTGTACACTCTCTTACCATAACTTTGTGAATGTAACAAGCCATGGAAAATGCGAGCTTTCAGTAGATTACGCTTAAAAAGTAACAGCAAAAGTGATTTTCAGCTTGTTCGACCGCTTAGTTCGACCGCGGCAGGTTACTTTAGACTTCCTCTGAAATGGTTTCAAATATGTTCTGCGGCCCCTGAAAAAAAAAAAAAAAAATTTTGACGAGGGGGATGAAATGTGGACCTTGGGATTGCAAAAGTTCCCGCGACCCCCGGTGTATAAGGTAAGATGGTATAAATCACGTTTCGGTATTAACAATGAAGTGGCTCAATTCATCACATACTGACACGAAACTGGAAGTATGGCGCCACAACGGACAGGCTATACAAGGAGATCAATACGCAACCACGATGCCCAAATACTGCGTGATGCCAATAGGATATTTGTGTTCGCCACAGTCGTGAGAGTCTGTAGAATACTTATTTGACAGTGTTTCAACAAAGCTATCACAATGTTACAATGTTGTGACGCAGTGTTGCACTGCACAAGATGCGATAGGCATCAAACTAGAAATCAGTTCAAGTGGTGTATTGTCATCAGGCAGGAAACCTAGAGCGCCCCGAGTCATGCGTGCGTGTATTACAACAAGTATATATGTCCTGTCAGAAAATGTTGTATTGGAGACGGTCTACTTGGAGAGACGACTAAGAAGTCCATTCTCAAGCCACGTCAATCCAATAGCGTGTGACAAACGCGTATATTATCGTTCTCGTCACCAATACCATCATCACCTACCACCAATACCATCGTGACGCTATAGCTAGTCTTTCTATCCCACCATCCATATACCATCCACTCGAAAGAGACTGACACGTGGTTTCCGTGCCGGTAGCCGCATCTTTTCCAAATCGCTGCCCCACCCATATGTGTCGAGAGCGGTATATGTTTCCTAATTGACTGCCACTCCTCTATCGTTCCATATATATACAATGAGTATATGAATTTAGAAATATAGGTTGATGGCGTTGACGATGCGGTTTCCTCGTCACTTTTGGAAGGTGCGTTGTTATGGGATGGGCATGAAGATGTATATACCGCGTGGGTGTGGAACGAATTGTGTTGCCGCACCTCTCTCTATATACGCGTGTTGCGCGCGATAAATCGTCCAATCTCGTAAGCTTTGTTCGAGGGTGGCCCCGCGCCCATTGGAAGGTTAATTGATTGCTTCCATAGGGAGGTTTTGATCAGTTCATCGGGGCCTCCGCGATCATATAAGGGACGTAAAGAAAGGTTTGTCTTTCTGTTTATGAGAATCGAAAAACATCATACGTTACGTAAAATAGTAAGGTACGCTACACTCTAAAAACAAAGGGCTTCACCGCGTAGCATGCTGTGCGCCAACGGTTGCCACGAATGATATAGGGTTATATCGCTTCCGCTTCGAAGAGAGAGAGGGGCGTACGCCTTTTTGTGTCAATTTGGATATATGATAATTGATACAAAAAGGCGTACGCCTCCTCTCTCTCTCTTCGAATCGGAAGCGATAACACAATCATTCATGGCAACGGTTGGCGCACGGCGTGCTATGCGATGAAGTTCTGTTTTTCTTTTCCTTTCTTTTCCTTTTTTTTTTTGGCTATAGTCGTGACGATGCCCACTTGAGTGCGGCCAACAACGGCAAGCTACCTCGACACCCCCCCCCCCCCTCTGTTTTTAGAGTGTAAAAAAGGTGTAATTTTAATCATTTTGGGGAGTAAATGCATTGCCACTAATATTAGTCTATTTATGGAGTAAATGAATGTCACAGAGTGGGGGACTGCGTTATGTTCAAACAGTCCCGCCGGGTACATGATTCATGTGCATGAGTTAAAATACTTTGAATTAAACCGTCAACCGTAATATATGTCGAGTGGTATGAAACCTTGCGTCATGCATATACATAGAGCACAATTTGCGAAGAAAGAACCGTTAACTACTTCTTCCTCGATGTGGGTGGAAAATTGCTAAGTTAGATAGCCTTATATTCCGTCAAATTCACAAAGAACACGTATTTACGTAGACTGTTGCATTCGGGAGACCTTTTGCAAAGTTCAGTGACTATCACTCTAAGAAAAAAAGGAGTACTTTTACTCCTTTTGGGGAGTAATTGCATTGCCACAAAAAATAGTCCCTTTAGGGAGTAAATGCACGGGAGTAAATGAATGTCACAGAGTGAAGACCGCATTTCACGCGCTGTTGTAAGAATCCCAGGTACATAATTGGTGCGCATGCATGAAGATACTTTGAAGCAAACCGTCAACCGTGATATATCGAGTGATATAAAATCTCGCGCCATACTATAGGGCACAATTTGCGAAGAAAGATGCGCTAACTGTTTCTTACTCTGTGTGGCTGGAAAGTTGCTCCGTTGTGTGAGTTATACAGCCTTATGTCGTTCAAATTGAGCAAGGGCACATATTTACGTAGACTTTTGCATTCAGGAGACCATTCGCGAAGTTTAGTGACAATTTGCAGTCCTGGGGAGTAAACGGCGGGACTAAATGTCGGGTTAGGGGACTAAAATGGGGAGTAATTGCAGACTAGGGGAGTAGAAGCTGCAATTACTCCCCGTTTGACTCCTTTTTTTCTTAGAGTGTATATCTGCAGTGCTGGGGAGTAAATGTCGGGGTAATGTCGAGCTAAAATGGAGCGTGATTGCAGAAGAGTATGAAGCTGCAATTACTCCCAGTTTCACTCATTTTTTTCTTAGAGTGATACATAGGCAAACTTATTAGTCAGAACACTAAGTGGAGTCAGTATATAGGAGGTGTCGCAAATTCATATTACAATTGAAGCACAGACGCATTTTAGCATATACGCTCTACAAAGGGATTACATTTAGTCCCTTCTAATTGGGGAGTAACTGCAGCTTCTAGTCCCCTATGGGATTACACCCTAATGTTAGTGTACAGTTACTGTAAAGTGAATGAAAATTTACTTTTCGAGTGTATTGTGCTTGGCGGCAGTGTTGGCGGTACTTTGTATAGACTTCGTTATAAATATCAATGCTCATAATTGTTGTAACCCTTATATGCGCATTAGGGAGGAGGCTTTAACAGGGAGTGTTTCCCTCAGTCTCCTCCACCCTATGTATGCGTAAAAAATAAAATCAATCAATCAATCAATCAATGTAGTCCCCTGACCTCGATATTTATACATGTGCAACACGGGCAGAACAAATGACATTATCGTCTAATGTCATTCGTGTCCCAAGTGGCACGTGCCACACGTCAGTTTGTAATGACATTAACCCCCATGATGCCGATGCGGCCCACTCACTAAGTAAAATATTATATAAGTTACGCTACTTTAAAAAAATTAAACCTGTACTTGTTGAGAATACACGTATAATATTCTGATACATAATAATATCAAGTGGGTCTTTGTGTGGAACACTTCTATTATACTTGAATATTTTATATTTTTATATTATATATTTATATATAATTTCAAATAGCGGTGAAAATTGCAAATAGCTTGGAACTTCTTTCGCCAAAAGATGTTTGAAAATGCTCAAATTTAACAAATCACATTGTGTTGTATACAGTATAGAATGTGGTGTTATGAAATTGTTACATGCGCTATAACAATGGGAGAGGACATATTTCATTGGCGAATCAGTTGTGGTCAGCTCAATAAGCAGAAAATGGCATTAAAGCAAATGCCATTAAAACTGCCCGTGCGGCACGAATGACATCACAACTTTTACTCCCCTTGTATTAATGTATATTACTTGTTTGCAGCGTATAACATCAGCGCTTCGTATCTGAACAGGAGACGAAAATTGCCTGATAACACCAACATCGTATACAAAGATGTCGTGTTCCACCGATATATCTTCGACTATATACATGAAAGCTTTTCAATGCATATATTTCGGCGACTTTAAACGACATTTACGTTGATCGATGCCCAACCTCGCCCGGTGGGCAAAATGTGAGCTCTAACTCAGCTATTTGTCTATCGACATTCATTCGTCATTTTATTGAAGAATAAATAAGATTGTGTTCGACTATATCCAATACACGTATTAGGTGTTGAAACCATGTCTTCCGTTACGTATTTATTTTTAGACGGCAACGTCATTATGGAAGCCGTCACACATGAAAATATATTTAGAACGGTGAATACAGGAACCAGTATACAGGTGTCCCAGAAAAAGTGTCATTGAATTATAATAATTTTTAAAAAATACATCACATATAGAATCATGCGGTCAACAGCATTTGTCCTTACTAGGTTTTTTCCACCTCCTGATTTGAATGTTATGTAACGTAAGTTTAATTATGTAAATCTTTGCGAACTGAACTCGGAAAGTTGCCAAGTAAAGGTCACTTTTTTACCCCACCAATGTGAAGAGCGTGCCGAATTTACTCATATTCATGATAATTGACAGTGATATTGAGGAGCTGATCATCATGCTTTACGGAGCACTCGGAGCATAGCGCGCGACGAATTTTTCAGCGCAATCGAATTTTCAGTCTGACGAAAGGTGGTTGGAAACCCGGCCCACACTGGGATAGTAGAACGAGATAACGCATTCACATGGCTTATCGGATCTGGCTTCCGCTGGGATCATGCCTTATTCTCTTTCCCAATTTCAGGAACTGTCACTTTTTCTACTGTCACTCTGTGGGCTGGGTTATTTTTTCCGATGGGATAGCTCCTCAATATCACTGTCAATTATCATGAATTTGAGTAAATTCGGCACGCTCTTGACATTCACTCTTAAAAATGAACTTCACCGCATAGCACGCTCCTAGCCAACCATTATCTCGAATGATATCGTTATCTGCCCTGATTTGTTGAAAACGGGAGGCGTACGCCTTTTTTTGTGACACTTATGCTGTTCATAATTGTCACAAAAAAGGCGTACGCCTCCCGTTTTCAACAAATCAGGGAAGATAACGATATCATTCGAGACAATGGTTGGCTAGGAGCGTGCTATGCGGTGAAATTCACTTTTAAGAGTGTTGGTGGAGTAAAAAAGTGACATTTACTTGGCAAATATCCGAGTTCAGTTCGCGAAAATTTACATAATTAAACTTACGTTACATGACATTCACATCAGGAGGTGCCAAAAACCTATTAAGAATAAATGGCGTTGATCGCATGATTCCAGGTAGCGTAGTTTTATTATTATTATTATTATTATAATTCAATGACACGTTTTTTGGGACACCCTGTATAGGAAAAAATATGGGGGAAAAGTGCATCGTAAGGTGTTTCGTATATACAAGGGGAGATCCATGGCGAAAGTTTTATTAAACTTCATACGTGCTCGTTAGTCGGATATCCGTGATTTAGGGATGACGCCGTTCGAATCTGCGCTTCGGTCTGCGGTCGTATATAACTGTAACTGTATGCTAGTTACCACTTTTGGTGACGGTATAATCGTAAAATAAAACTACACCTGGGCAGTGCCATATTTTTGCCACTTGCACGCTCTGAACGATCTTATTTGTCATCGACGGAGCAATTAATCGGCCTTTTTAATGTGCGATCTCTTTGAACTGCGAAGTGACAGAGGATTGCTGATGGTGACTTGGAAAAATAACTATCGTTTAAATGTAACGAGGATGTCAGGTAACTGCGGTCGACAGTACAGTGCTATATAAAATAAAGTTTTTGAAAATCGATTTTACTCGGATTCAGTTTCTTAAAACGTAATTAGGCGCTCACCTTGTATAGCGTGGTATATAGCAGTTACTTTTTCGAAATGTAACCCAGTAAACCATGTAACTTTCATACATGGCGCGGTCGGTCCGAAGCAGTCACGGGGATTTTACTTTTAAAAAGCAGCCAACATAAGTTCCAATTCCAGAAGCTTGTCAAAATAGTATGCTAGTTACCATTTTCACGAGCTAAACTGGAATTGGAACTTACGTTGGCTAAAGTATATAACTTCCGCGTGACGCTGCTTCGCAACGACCGCGGCATGTATGAAAGTCACTGGTTTTTGTTCTTCTTTCAACCGCAACATTTATTTGAGTATCAATTTATTAGTATTATTATTATTTATTATCGATTTATTAGGAGGAATATACAGTGACGGTAGTTAAATGACAGTGAGTTAGAAAATTAAAGCCTCTCATGAAGTCTGAAATTATTCACCTGACGGAGACGGTCATTGAATTCCATCAATATTGAATTATTGTTATTATTATTATACAGTCGAATTACCGAAAATTACGTTCAACTGGTAAATAATAGTAAATATAATATGAGCTTGGACGACGCGGTCCCTCATTGTCGCGAAGGGTTGCCAGAAAATCGTGAACGATTTCCTATCAGCAAATGACCTATCACTATATCGATCGTTAACCAATATGTCTTAACAAGAACGTCGAAATACAAGTTGTTGTTGTTGTTTTCTTTTTTTCTGTTGTATATGCATGATCCTCGAATATTGTTGTATCCACTGATGTCCTTCGATGGTGTATAAATATGTCAACTATCCAAATTATACTCGAACGATTCCGCGCCGAATGCCTTCATCGCCACCAGACTCCCGTTATCACGGACAATCGAATAGCTTATCAGATCAGATCCAGAAATTATATAAGCCACCTCGCATAGTTCATTCGGATAGCGCCAACTACATGGTCGGCTTATGATATTGACAGCGTTTTCATAACAGAGGGCATGATATAGTGGCTCTCGGTGTTGACTCGGAAGAAGAGTTGCGAAATATATATTCGCGGCAAACAATTACGACAGCGGCCATGTTACAGGCGGATAAGTTGCATGATGTTGGAATGTCATACGTAGACGTAGGTGAAGACGTATACGCGCATCACAGAATGTGGCGTGACCATTCGAGATGTTTTGTAAACTGACTTATTATTTCACTAAGTCACAAATCAAAACTTGTTTACTATGCACTTCCACTTCATTCACAATCTGGTCAGTCCGAAATTGAAACCGAAACCAGAACCGACGCGTCGTCCAGTAGCTGTTCGGTCCTCCCACACCACGCTACTATACAACCATAGCAACAAACGAACTACCAACATTAACCCCCCCCGCCCTGTTGTGTGATCCCCACCCCGACATCAGAGTCACGCGTCACACGCACACAAGCGGTGAATGAAACCGACCTTGCGTCGGGCTCACGACGGACACGCACAGCCGTGACTCAAGACACCCCCCCTCCTCACCACCTACCTGCACATCTGCAGGATGTTGGGACCGTTCGCCAGCATCGACGACATCCTCGTGCCGAACAAGACACTCACAGACACAACACAACAAAGTAGGCACGGAGCTCAAAATCCGTTCCGAATCGCACCAGGTTGCAGCGAAGCAGAAGACATGACGCGCGCACCGGACAAAAAAACTCGGTCTTGCTTTCGAACGCACGCAGACGAGAATGAAGCAGACGAGATTTCGAAGCAGATGAGAAAGCTGCGCGCGCGCTACCGTCCGAAACGGCGCACGCTGTTTCTGCGAAAAAAGGCGTAGCCAAAGACGAGCGGGAGGAGTTAAAGGAAAAGGTGGAGTTCGAGGCTCCGCCGCCAGGCGGACAGGATTGGAGTGCAAGGCAGGTGACGTAGCATGACGTCAACTTACAAAACGGCCAATGAGAATCGGGTGCGTCGTTTTGCCGGCGATATTTGCCTTTGGGAATATCAAAGCGCGGAATTGTGTCGGGGCGTTGGTGTACGTGTGTTGTCTGGGGTTAAAATGGGGGAGGAGATGCGAGGGGTGAGTCTGGGGATCAGCAGCGGTGCGTTGTTGTTGTTCTGCTTCTTTCTTTTTGTTTCGGTTTTGGTTTCTGGTGACGTCGGTACGTGGCTGTTGCGATATGAAAGTAAAAATGCGAACACCTGCGTGACAGTGAGTTATTTCTGAAGGGGCAGAAGTGGCTGCTACTGTTGCATGTATCCTTTCTTGTATGTACGAGGGGATTCAACGACATGCTTCTGTTGCTTGTTTCCTTATCACAAACAGGTAAGCAAAAAAAAAGAAAGAAAAACATTCAAGCCTTGCAAGCGCTTGTCGCCAAGATACAGGAAACGGAAAATAAGTTACACCGTGGTTGAACTTACAGTGAATGTTAAATGGGTACATGAAATGCTGAATCCACCTTGGAATACCCCATTTAATGCAGTCATCAAGATCCTGTCCATTTGATGTACGCGGTGATTGGCTGTGTCCACAAAGATCCGCTATTGGGGTGTTGAGGAGCACCCTAAAAAAAAAAAACGTGGAACGACCCAGAAGGCCCAAAAGAAACGTGTATTATCCGTTTCCTCGCTAATTCACGCCTCCTCCCTCATAAGGAAAAAAAGCAAAGTACTTCCTGGACATTTTAATCTAACCAACCTTCCTCATTTCCAATTATCCGCCCAACACAATGAAGCCCGTGTGTCTGTCTCGGAGGAGAAGGTCAGTTCTGTCGGCCAACAAAGTGTTGCCATGGACGTAAACCCATACTGACCACGTGCAGCAGGTGTCGATTCGAAACGCCTGGGGGCCTTTTTCGTCACGGCTCTAGGCCCCAGTCACGTCTTCGGGGCCAGGGGTTACTTGCAGGGGGCACACCCTCCTCTAAACGTCACCCCCCCTCCGTCGTTTTGTACTTAATTGCCGCCCCTCAGCAGCCGTCGTATCGTTATCTGCTTCTTCATATTTTTTCCCTCTCTCTCTCTATAAGACAAAGGAGTATTTCGTACAAAAAGAAGCGAGATGTGTGAGGCATATACGCACCTGTGCTTGTACGCCCATTTCAATAAGGAAAAGAATACGTGAATATGGATGCAGTGTAGTGAAAGTTGCTGCGCAGGCAGAGAGGCGCCGGCGCGTCGCTTGGAGATACCTGTATTACCATTAAAGGTCTTATAAGCGCTGTCGCACATAAAACCCAGCCGATAAGGCACACGGGTTGGTCTAGCAAACATTACACATTTCGATCGCGTCGTTGAAGTAGAGGACTGCGTTTATCCCGCTCCGAAATTTGCATCCTGATAGCCATTTGTCTGAAAGTTTATTGTTTTTTTTTGTTTTGTTTTTTTGCGAGTGTCGTGGTTATGTACAAGAAAAAATTAAAAATCAAGCAAAATCTCACCACATGCTTTTTCTATGGCCTATATATATCCCACTCAAAATGTGTCTTTTTTTTTTCCTGTGTGCGCTTCATTTTCATACCACCGCGCACAGGTGGCGCCAACATACAGAAGGGGATAACGTCACCATGTCGCATTGTTGTAGGCAGCGCCACCTGTGTGTGGTGATGTGAACGTGAAACAGGCACTAGAAAAATTGCGATGTTTGTGTGCTATACGCCATTGAAAATGCATGGGGTGAGATACTGCTTGATTTTTTTATTTTTTCTCTACATGGCCATAACACTCGCAAAAAAATAAAAAATCCAATAAAGCTTCAGACAAATAGCTATAAGTCTTCAAGGTTTGGGCATTTCTATACGATGCGATCGAAATATGTAACGTTTGCTATATAGACCCTCGTCTTGTGATTTCATCTCCTTCAAGATCACATTGCATGGGACATGTGCTGATTCGAAGCGGCATTCGAAAGGCATTCGTGACGTACTTCTTCATCTGGAACATGTCAAGTGGCAGGTCATCAAGAACATGTCAAGCTACAGCTTTTTTCCCCATCTGCACATCCTAGGGATGAAATAAAATTGAATTGAATTCAACAAGTCAAGTGACATTCGTGTTTTCAAGTATCGACTTTCGTTGGCCACTATAAGCCTATAGACCAGCTTCAGTCCGTGACGTCACGCGAAGCGGCGGCGCTGCCGTCAGTGTTGTTTGGGTCTGGTTGGCAAAAAGCGCGCGCGCTGAGCTTGACTCTTTGTGCAAGCAAACATGCCTCAAAGTTGTGCAGCTGTTGGGTGTGCAATGCGCTATACGAAAGACAACCCTGTGAGCTTTCACAGGTTTCCCAAGGAAGCACACAGACGTATGTTGTGGATCAACGCAGTAAAGCGGAAGAATTGGACGCCGTCCGATTATGACCGCATATGCGGCCTCCACTTCGTGCATGGTAAGTCAAGCTAGCACCGATCCGTAGCTGGATAATTTACCTTGTGCTGGCAGTAAGCTTGTTCTTGTTTTAAACAGGAAAGGCGTCAGATGATCCAGAACACCCAGACTTCGTGCCGTCCGTGTTTGTGTACGCAAAGCCGAGGACCGCCGCTGCCGTTGAACGATATCAGCGAGCTCAGAAAAGGAGACGCGCTGAGGAGCAACACCGTGATGGTGAGCCCACGGACTCTGAGGAACAAGTGGCCAACGATTGTGTAGAGGAAGTCCAGCCGGAGGGTAAGCCTTCCCGTGATCACAAGCATATATCTCCCCTGTGGCTATCTGTCCATATCTTTCTTAAATACAAGCTGTTCCTCCATGGTAGCACTGAGAAACTGATGGTTACCAATGTGGCAATTTTTCAATTGGAAAGTTATTGCGGGCCCCCAACCCAGTAACAGTTCATACCGTTCCAGGTGACATGGTTGATGATCATGAAAGGACAACATGCGAACAATGTGTGGAAACTGACATGACGTATTCTGTTCCCTGCCATATGTGCAGTAAGTAGACCGTGTACTATAAATAGTCTTCAGCTCTCTGACAGCATCTTCCTTTCAGCTCCCACCTTCCAGGAGCTCAACAATAATATCAGCAAACTACAAAACACCATTAAGAATCTCGAGAGGGACAATGCTGTGCTCAGAACTGCCATTTCAGTGAAGGCGGTAACAACGTTCTCTGCCTCGAGCCTCAACGACACTTCAGTAGAATTCTACACTGGTGTGCAGTCTATGGCGCTTTTCAACTTTGTTGTAAGCTTGGTCAGTGGAAAGAACATCTACCTCCCACGTGGGCTGAGTGTCCATGATGCTGTATGTATCGTCTTAATGAAGTTACGGCTGGCACTTCTTAACAGAGACCTTGCATTTCGTTTTGGTACAGCCGAGAGTACTGTGTCTCGCATCCTGTGTTCGTACTTGCCAGCTCTTGTGAATGAACTGAAGAGGTTTATTGTGTGGCCATCAAGGGAGGATGTACAAAATCGGCTGCCAACCCATGTGCGCCGGCAGTACCCGGACTGCAGGGTCATTATTGACTGCACGGAGTGTCATGTTGAGCGTCCTTTGGCATTTAAAGCACGAGCACAAAGTTACTCAAACTACAAAGGAAGCAACACGATCAAGTTTCTTGTGGGCATAACCCCAAGAGGTGCTGTGAGCTTCATTTCAAAAGCCTGGGCAGGAAGAGCTTCTGATAAGAAAGTAACTGAGTCATGTGGATTCTTGGACAAGCTGGAACCTGGAGATGTGGTCCTAGCAGACCGGGGCTTTCACGTTAAGATTGAAATAGCAAAGAAAGGTGCACGGCTAGTAATACCTCCGTTCACAAGAGGAAAGAGGCAGCTTGAAGGTAGGGAAGCAGAAGAGGCGCGACAAATTTCAAGTGTGAGGATACATGTGGAGCGGGCAATAGGACGGATGAAGGTGTTTCGAATTCTCAGGAACAGGCTTCCTGTCACACTGTTGAGGCATGCTACAGGCATTCTGATCATTTGTTCAGCAATTGTAAACATGAAGAAACCACTTGTGTAAAGTTGTGCTTGATAGCCACGTGTTAATAAATTTCTCTCAACAACAAATTGTGCAACAATGCTTCCACCAGCCATGGTCAAAATTTATTTACAGCAACCTTGGTAGGACATGCTCCTTCCAGAAAGCCCTCATTTTTTCCAGGACATGGCTGAAAAATACTCGATCATACTGTACAATTGTTACAGAGAATTCATGAGGAACCCAGACAACAAAATGACACACTTCCTTTTGACACACATGCAGCTGGGTCTGAATCTGTGTGTAGTAAGGGTGGTTCTTGTCTACGTTGCCATTCTGGGTCAAACATGTTGCTTCACGTGTCGTCCTACTTGGCTGTCTCAGAGAGAAGGGGCATTTGATCTCCAGCAAGCCGACACCATGGCAATCACATGCCCAAACACCATCAGGTGAGGCGCCGAGGAAGTGGTCCTAACGGCAAGAAAACATCAATTCCGAATACGTGAACAAACATACTTTAGCATAAGTTGTGAAGTGACATGCACTGCCCTTTGCTCTGAGAACGCTAGTTAACACGAAAAGTGATGCAAAACAAGCCTACCACAGGGTCAATCACGAAGCCAGCATCGTACAGACGGAAGTTCCTGTGACATGCTTTCATGTAATTAGCATAGTGGTGCTTTGCATTGTTTTCGTTGTCGAGGCCCCACTTCATGGCTTCAGTTTGTGGAGTACTCCGTCGTTGCAGCACCACATCCAAAATGCTCTCTGGGGATGACGTCGTTTTAAATGTCTTGATCTGAACAAAAGAAAGCAGAAGGTGTCTCGTAACTCGCAACGAGATGTATCCGTACACTATTTCCTTAAACTTGTTACTGCCCGTTTCAGTAAAGGATTGGCTGCGACATGCTCCGAGTCTAGGAGGGGAAACGTCATAGTACTACACCCCATGCAAACAACCGAAATCGAAAATAATAATGAGTGATCGACAAAAAAATAAAACCACATCTCGGGTACCCGGTGACTGATTGAGGACCCAAACCGTCCATATTTTGCTTCTTTCCACAACAGGCTTCTGCTTTGCTGTCTCGTAGCTTTCTCTATCCTCTCAATTTCTTTGAGAGGCACAAACATGTCATCCATGAAGGTGTCCCGCGTGCTGCTGGTCTTCTGGGCTCTCCTTTGAAGCAAAGCGTCATTTTCGCAACAATAGATTAGACACCAATGTTAGCCAAGCCTGTTCTGAGTATCAGGGCTACATCTTCACTTCATGGCATAAGAGTGACGAACATCTGGGCGCAAACTGTCATGAATATGGCCTAGCAGTTCAGCATGTCCACTAAGGTTTTGCAGTTGCGAATATGGATGACTGACATACCTGAGTAGCGTATAGCATTGCTCGTCTTCTGAACCAGAGTCAGTGTCTTCTGGATCGAGTTTTGGGATACTTCGGAGTACAACGGCACCTGGGGCAATCCTTTTTAGCTCATCGAAGATATTTTTGTCCGTAGCTGAATATTGTTCGGATGTGTATGGTGGTTCCGTCTTCATTAGCCTTTTTGCTTTTCGGGGTTTGCTCAAGTCCAGTTCATCCAGGGCCACCATATTTTCCTGTATTGGAACAGGGCAAAGAAGGAGCTTGGGAATTAATGATGAAGGGTGATGCATTCTTGGCCATCAGATCACACATGTAAGCAATAAAATGTATGACGCAAAATCTCATTTGCCAAGCATTCTCCCTAGAATGTGCACAGCTTCCCACAATTCATGCAATACAAACAGGATTAAGGCAGTGGGGATTACGATGATCTACCGACGACGTAGATGCGAAATTATCTTGCTCTTACTCCTATCCACGCATGCTACATGCCAGGTTATGTGTACCTTTTTTGACGTCGCCTTGTTCCAGACGCATTGCTTCGACGTGCATGAAACATCACGCTTTTGTGAGGCATACTCAACAGCAAAGAGGACTGCTGCTACATGGCTGCACACAGTACTGAGGCTGAGACGTGTGAATAAGGCATTAGTTAAGCATGTCTACAAGCTAAATCGAGAAACAGAACCGTTGTCACACCTACCCTGCCATGCATTGACAGTGGGCTGTAAGCACTTGCTCAGTGAGAGAGTCAATGCAGACCCACACGTCATGGCCCTTTTGGGTGACACGTTGTGATGGCATTACTTCTGCTCTGACGAAGCTGACCTTCCTGTCCGGTAACCAGAGTCTACAGCTCCTCACAAGACCTATGACAAGCACAACTTCGTGAAAAGGTTGGCCGCTAACACCATTAGTGGCCAAAACAACGTTAATGTACTCAAAGAAAATGCCACCAACCTGACTCGAAGTAATTGTACGCTTCCATGGACTTATACGCTTTTACTGTATCCGGAGTGAATTCGCTGCTGGAAAACAGTAGGTACACCACAACGGCAGGCATGGTCACCGCTGGGCACTGCTGCTCGGCGTCATCACCTTCCAGCCACATTTCTTTCCGAATTACGTACGGATCATCGTAAACAACACCATGTACGTGCAGTTTTTTCCGATAACGATCTTTCTCAGCGTCGCTGAGGCCGTCAAAATACGTTGCCATTGCGAACGATTACAACCGACGAAGCAACGCACGTGTAATGCACACGGTTCGTTTTGCCAACCAGCCGTCGTCTGCTCTCCGCGCATGCGCAAATGCGGCGCGTTGTTTACAAACAAGGAAGAGGTCTATACGTCTTGGCACTATATATGAGAAGGTACATCTTTTCATGGAGGAGAATGTTTACGAGTAATACTTGCATTAATTGCTTTTGCGGGATTACAGGGGGAGAGGGTGGTTCGTTATTTTCTGAGGGGAATGGTTAAGCCTGACTGTTTTTATACTTTGGCAGTTTGACTACATATATATCTTAGTAAATATCAACCAATCGCAACGATTATACCTTCAAGCCAACGACTTAATTATTCCCATCTATGAAATGAACAAGGGCCCCTTATTTTTCGTACGAATGATATTGGAATATTTGGATCATGAAACATTCGTCAATGTTGCGAATCACACGTAAATAAATTTCCTCTCATAAACACACATGAAGCTGTGCAATCGGTATGGGATACTATATAACATTACTGGTAGTTTTGGTGCCAAAATTTCGATGTCACAATTCACGTTTACATTCACCACCAGTCTCTGGCGATAAAACTCCCCATTCATCATCATAAAATAAAGCTGTTGTTCTTCTTGTTACATTGTGATGCAAAATAAAAACGATCTTCCGGTTATACGGGTAATTTCAGTTCTATACTTAGAAACCCTAACTTTCTGCGTCTGCCCGTGGGAAAGACCCTTACCCACATTACAGCTGACCCACACTCTTAAAAATGAACTTCACCGCATAGCACGCTCCTAGCCAACCATAATATCGAATGATATCATTATCTGCCCTGGTTTGTTGAAAACGGGAGGGTACGCCTTTTTTGTGACAATTATGAGCAGCATAAGTGTCACAAAAAAGGCGTACGCCTCCCGTTTTCAACAAATCAGGGGAGATAACGATATCATTCGATATTATGGTTGGCTAGGAGCGTGCTATGCGGTGAAGTTCATTTTTAAGAGTGTACCGCTATGTACCCCCGAGGTTGAGGCCCAAAACCTTACCCGGGTATTGGTTGCGTTTCGAAGGCAGGGTCTTTCTGAAGCGCTGAATCAACATGAGCATTTGCAACAGCATGCCCTGTCACGAAGCGTTTATCGATGCCGCGTTTACTGATACGCTATCCCGTATGGCGACATTTCATTCTACGGATAACAGATGGTGTTGTATACCACATTTACTTTCTCTACATGACATTCTCGGATAAACATAAACAAGCCTTCGCGCCACAACTTCCGGTGCCACGAAGACTTCCGGTTCTTCCCCGACTGTAAGGACGATCAGAATCAAACGCCATGCAGAATTATATCTTTCGCTTTCCTGATTTGTTGGAAACGGGAAGCGTACGCCTTTTTGTGACAATTTGAATTGAAAAACAGAGCTTCACCGCATAGCACGCTGTGCGCCAACCATTGCCATGAATGATAGGGTTATCGCTTCCGATTCGAGGAGAGAACGGGGCGTACGCCTTTGTGTGGCAATTTGGGTATATGGTAATTGCCACAAAAAGGCGTACGCCTCCCTCTCTCCTCGAATGAAAAGCGATAACCCTATCGTTCGCGGCAATGATTGGCGCGCTACGTGCTATCATGTGGTGAAGCTCAGTTTTTAGAGTGTGTTTTCTGTGAAACCGGATGTCGTTTTGGCACCATACCGGAAGCGGTGAAAACGGCATGTCTACACACTCTAAAAACAGGACACTCTAAAAACAGAACGTGCTATGCGGTGAAGTTCAGTTTTTAGAGTGTATCCTTCTGTATACGTCCTTCGAGACGTTTTTCTTCATTTCCCATGCGTTGAACAGGATACAAGCTGCATTACTGAAATAGGATAGTCATGATAGGCTTGCCGCACATTGCCTGTGGTGCCTTTGTGCCTTTTTAAGATCAAAACTTCAAGGTCGCAATCTATAGGTTCAGATTAAAAAAACAACGATATATCGTGTCCGGGTAACTCTAAGTACTCAGTAGGAAGTAGGAAAGTAGGAAGTACTCAAAAAGAATCCTCGACAAAACGTCGGTGAAGGCGCGAAGCCAACAGCGCATAACATTGCAAGTAAAACATGAGACAATTGATGTTCTCAGGCTGGAACACATAGAAAGGACAAATACATACAAAGCCTCAAGTGCCTAAGAAATTAATGGTGAAAGATAGAATCTTTCATCATTGCAAGTAAGCCTTCGGAAGCTACAGCTGCTTCAAAGAATGGCAAGTATGGTACACTATATAATACAAGGGACGCCGTATGCTCGCTG
Source organism: Ornithodoros turicata (assembly GCF_037126465.1). NCBI lineage: Eukaryota > Metazoa > Arthropoda > Arachnida > Ixodida > Argasidae > Ornithodoros > Ornithodoros turicata. Next base: position 68,315,387 of record NC_088206.1, on the reverse strand, counting down.
AATGTCTAGATAACTTGATGCGTGGAGAAAGCTTACACACTCTTATTGGACAGCGGAGTCCCCGCTAAACAGCAAAGTCATGCTTATAGAAAGGGACTCCTCTGTGTTTTTGATTTTCTATATCATTTCTATAGCCGTAACGGCGCTGCAAGCGATGGACGCAAGCCAAGCAGCCTTACGGCACGGAAACGTGATTCTGTACCCTGCTGGCAGGCCCGTTGCGTCCGATATAGCGTTTACGTTTTGCGTTTGCGTTAAGAAACTCTATTCTAAAGCTCCCTATTGACACCGTTGCTCCGTATATAACGGAGCTCCTCTTGATGCTTGGCGTCTTCATCTGTCTGTATAGCTTATGACTATATATTATAGAGCGCTGATAAATAGGCACTAAAAACTCCCGAAATATGCATGAAACTAATAGGCACTGAAAATCTTCGAAATATGCAGTAAAAATAATCAAATGTGCAATGGTTTCCATTGTTCTTGGTACGAAACCAATGCACCAAATGGCTACTATTATAAAGGCTAAAATGGCTAATAAAAAGTGAGTATTTTATTAGGGATAGCACGGTAAAATAAAGCCGCGCTTTCGTTCTGCAGCACACAACAAAGAATACTTGCGCCACAGCAGAGAGCGAGCTGAGACGGCTTTGCGCTCGTGGTTGATAAAATATAGCGTAAACGCAGGCTATAGCTGTATATGGTGGACGAAACCCATGCTCGGGCTTGTTTCGGCACTGCGTCATGCCGATTAAAATGCGAACGCATTCGTAATGGTGATGTTGCGCAGGTGAAGTACGGTCCGTCGGCCATGCACGGAGGATGGAGCAGCCAGGGGGCTGAACACCGCGTACACTTCATCCCACCGAAACGTGAAAAATATCCGATTCCGACTAGAATTTTCGCCAAAGATGACCCAACGCCGTCCCGAACCGTTCATGAAAAAAGAAAAAAGAAAAGGAAATGAAAGAAGAAACAGAAAAGAAAGGGAAAAAATTAAGCTCTCGCACCTGAAAATATGGCAAAATATGCTTCTTTTCATGCACTTTCTCGAGAAATATGCCACAACGTATACAAAACATGCATTTATCTTTATTTTTTAATTTCTGCGTTAGCACCGCGAAGCAACTGTGGCTATGAGCGGCGTACAGACGTGGACAGATGGAGAGAAGACGGCAAGAAGGAGTGGTGGACAGGAGGGTTAGTGTGCGTCCTGGGCCGACTTCGGGGGGAACTGTGCCGACATTCATCTGGAAAGTCTTCGGAAAACCCAGGGAAAACCTCAGACAGCACAGCCGGTGACAGGATTCCAACCCGTGTCACCTCCCAGTCTCCGCGTGGAAAACGTGCATTTATATGTACTATATAGAACTCTTCTGATCGGTCCCAAACCAATACCACGTGCCAATACCAATATCAATGTGCCAATACACCGTGCCAATACTAAAAAGTGTTTTTTCGTCGTCCACATACGAAACCATATCGAGAAAAAACAAACACGCATTTTCGTGAAAATTCGCTATCTTTAACCCCCGTTGTTGCAGAGCCGTATATGGGAAAGCCTCAACAGTGAACTGCTAAAATGGTATACCGTTTTTTTGTTCTTCGGTATACCGATTTTTGTTCTTCGACAGTCGTGGTCTGGTATAGACGGAACCTCCGAACCCGTTCGAAGGTTCCGTCTATACCAGGCCACGAATGTCGAAGAACAAAAATCTGCCTTATGTCGTCATTTGGGAACCATACGATATCGTCAATGCAGCCAAATACCAATTAGCAACACACGTATATACACTCAGGTAGAAGAGATAATATACTTGATCACCACTCATCTCGAACGAAGGGGTCGAACGAATCAAGTCGCGAGACAACTGAGTTTAAAAGAAACTATAATTCGAAAACAATATATTGGCGGCTCGTCGAGGGCTTTTATCGCAACCGTCGTTTATCGCTCAGCATCTTATCGAAACCAAATGAATAACAGCGGGGAAATATGCAAGCTTAAAGGGGCACTAAAACGCAAAAACAACTTGCTCTCAAATGAAAGTCCGCGTTTCAGTTAGTATAATGAAAGCAAAATTAGTTCACACTGCGCTACCGTGTAGAAGAAAATCGCGGTGAAAACAGAGTCGTCTTTGGCGGCAACGAATGGGATCCCCAGGAGGCAAAGATTAACGGCATCCAATGAGACAGCAGGAGAAGCGAGCGTATACCTATCGTGGGCAGGGGCGGATTTAAGGGGGGGGCGACCCCCCCCCCCCCCATAGGTTGTGGTTTATGTAAAAACCCTATCTCCTGGATGATGCTGTGCCGCAAAGCACGAAATTTCTTTTTTTTAAGACCGCCCCCCCCCCCTCCATGACAGACCCTTAAATCTGCCCCTGATCGTGGGCATGTGGATTTGGAACGGGTCCCATCGTAGTGTTCCGTATATGCGCGGGCACTGCTGCATTTTTCAATACCGATTCACTGAATTGTAGCCCAGAAACAGTTCTCGCGAATGTTCCACTGACAACACTTATCTTCACGTCCTTCGGACAGCGACGCCAGTCCGCTTCGCAACGCGCACTATGTTTTTCACCGGGATTGCTCCATGGCGTGGCACGGGCGTGTGCACGCGCAGTATGAACTAAAAACACCGATGCACGAGCTGAAACGACGTTCACTGCTTAGCGCCGTAGGTAGTTTAATTAGTAGTTTAACCAGCTGCACCAGCTTACTGGCTCCCTGGTGGATGCAAAGAAGGAGGGTCTGGTATATTCACATGCACCTCCACAGGCGTTTCATTCAGCATCTTTCAGTTCGTATTTTGTTATTCGCTAATCCTTTTTTCCCTTTGTGCGGGAGATCCCCATCTGGGGGCGATGTCACATCATCAGTCATGTTGGTGCTCACTGGCGGCGAAGACAAATGTTGCTAACTTCGTATATATACTGTGTATAGCAGGGGAAATGTATAACGAAGAGGCTAAAGTGCTCTTCGAATGATTGCGCACGTTTTTGAGACTATCAGAACTGCGCGCTCTTATGAGTCGACAAAAGGAAGAAGGAATAGAAAAATTAAACCTCCCATTGCACACCGGTCCTTGTGATGAATCTATCCATCTATATTATAGCCTTTTGGAGGAGTTATCGTGTCCTATTACAGCTATGTACTCTCCCACCATCCTACCTCGCGTATCCCATCGAAAACGGGTTAAAAAGAGTATCGCTAGTAAACATATGATCCACGACGTGCGTATTGGTGTGTCGTTTAATAGAAAGGTCATCGGAGAGTCTCTCTGTTGTATCAATCGATGCACACTCTTGAAATGACCAACCGTATACACTGATGCTATATATACGACGACAAAAAATAGTGTCTATCTGAATCATGTATACTACGACGCTACTGAATCATGTCCTGATACGAAAGGGAATGAGTACATATATACTGGCGTTATGGAAAACGTTTTTATTTCTGTTCAAGGTCATTTAATTGCTGCACAATTGCTGCACAAAAATGTATACTGTATATGTATATTGTATATCTGTATACTGTAAATGTATATTGCATACTGCCTTTCGGTCTGCTTTCATTCAGGCGAAACTGAAATTTTTCGCAAAGTTCTTTCCTTCGCTGGATTGTCATGTTGGAGAGTCCAGCATCACTGGCATTAGAACTGGCTCCAGTATGCTCAATAATGACGACGACGATGATAACAATCCGATAATGGGGACGTAAATGATAAACGAAATATTCGTTCACGTCTACTGGGTCGTTGCGCATGCGCATGGGGCACGCAGGCGGCTGCAAAATCAGCCATGGTTACGCCACACAGCGGAAATAAGGACAATTTATCCCGATCTCATAATACTGGCAGTATAGATAGCAATCATAAATTCACAGGCTCCAGATATCTTGGCTGTGCTGTTGGCACTTTGGGATGACGGTTTTACGAGATACATATATGCTCTTGAAAAAGCTTGTGCGGATAAAACACTCGAGAGGTCTTTCCAGCATGGAGATCGAAACAGGCTGGAAAAGTCAAGACATACTGTATATGTGCACAGCCTGTTTATAATAAAAATCTGATTACTGTTGCAGCCCGCTCACATATACTTCATACTTTCGTAGTTTTTACAGGAATGATGAGTGACGACTCAGTGGTCGGTTCGCAGATTATCCCCCCCCCCCTCATCTTTTTCTGCGTGTTGTACACAAAGCAATAAACAAATTTATTTTCGCGTCAGTCTATATGACATCAGGGGAGGGAGTTCCTCGGCCATTCCATAGGTCGGTATTTATTAGAATTCATTCAACATAACGCCGATACTGCCCATCATATCAACTCCTCAACCATTCTCGCGGGTCCCGCCACGGGCTGCTGTGGAAATATAGAAACTTTCCATTCATTTCATTCATTCACCGTCAAAGCCCAGACCTGCGAGCGTGCGCTGTCTTTCAGGAATGGCGTGGGTATATACGCTAAGCTTTTGCGGGAGCGTCTCGCAGAATTCCGGCTACAGTTTATCGGCTACTCCTCAGATCCTTAAGATCCGGAAAAGCAAAGTTCACTCAAAAAGTACTCGTCAAATATTACAACAACAACAACAACAATACATGATGACGATGAGATGGGCTGTTTCACCGTGGTGGTGCGGTACCCTACACCATTGCACGTGGAACGTTATATGAAGATTATGAAGGTAGGATGAAAATACGAGAGAGAATTAAAGCGTCCACTGGATTGGTAAAATATTAAAAAATAAATTCGTACACCTCGTTTAATTGTCAGTTATTACGTTCCGTACGACATGTGTATGAAATGTGGCTCTTTGATTGGGCTCGTCGTGTTTCTGCGCACGTGCATGATCCTCCATGTTGCTTACTGTCTCATCACAAGTCACATCGACAGTTCAGCATGATCTTTATTATGAATACTATTATTTTCCAGGTTTCAACAGAAAGCTATATGAGTATAGGCAGCTACGACGGGCAATCAGCTCTCTAACTGTATAAGGTATGTGCATTACTCCACATTTTAAAGAGTGATGTTAAACGGTAGGAGCAACTTATTTATTTACACATGGTAACAAGACTTTCGTGTACGGGACTGCACTTCTTCAGGTTACAAAAATATGAACATGGTGCAGGAACATATATACAGTTGACGAAGGAGTTTTCGTATGAGAGGGTAACAAGGTGATGGAAAGGATGTAAATACAGGTAAAAATGAAAACAACATAAATACAAACGAATGGGTTTGTATTCATTCGTTGTATTTCGTTCTTATTTGTTATTATTTATTATTGTTATTGTTCGTTTGTATTTATGTTCTTTTCATTTTTACCTGTATTTACATCCTTTCCATCACCTTGTTAACCCTCTCATACGAAAACTCCTTCGTCAACTGTATATATCTTCCTGCACTATGTTCATACTTTTGTAACCTGAAGAAGTGCAGTCTCGTGCACGAAAGTCTTGTTACCATGTGTAAATAAATAAGTTGCTCCTACCGTTTAATATCACTCTTTGATCTACTCATCACCGGCAAGTTGACATCGCCTATTTTTCTGTCGTCGTAATCTACATTTTAACGAAGAAACCCAGATACTAAAGTCATCCACAAACGATATGTTCTTTTTGCGTCTCTGTCATCGCGGAAAATTCGCGATCCGGATCCGGATTGATAATCAGGATGTGACCCAAGCCCATTGATATACTTACAGTCAATACTCATATAGGAGGAGGGCTCCAATTTATATCTCGTTACCGCATTGGTGAGGCCAATACATCAAGCTCCAATTAGAAAGAGGGTAAATCACGCAAAGAGCACTATTAGGAACGGCATACTTGCACGACTTCCAATCAAAAGCCCCGAGCAATCGGTATAAAAAGAAATTGGGATTCGTCTAACGACCATCTTATATAGAGAGAGGCACTCGCCGAAGGAATAATCGGGTAATGTTCGCTCTTTCGGTGCGGGAAACCTGGCGGCGCAATTGGGATATATTTCCGGACCCAGATGGTTCAAGTGTGTTTTCATTTCACGAAGAAAGAAAAAAAAACTATTAGCTTTTGTAGAACGGGGTTATTCGTGACGAGCGCGTCAGGCTAATTCGTTCTAATATCGTCCATATCTGCCCAGATACGATTGCGAACACTAATCACGAAATGCTAAAGGGCGTATAGTTTTTCGTATATGTACCTTCTTACAGAGTCTTAATCGAATATTTTACTCCGTTCGTCTCCGTTGGGATTGCTCATGAGGTAAGGCAAGCCATTCAGTAAGTTGTCTCTGCCGCATTGTCACCATATCCACAGTGAAGCATCCTTTACAGGAGTGTCATTTTTTTTACAAAAAGAAAAAAAAAGTGTGCGGATATTCGGATTTTTCGGATACCGAAGCGACTAATCTGCACAGACTTAAAAAATACAGTATTGGAAGCGACAGTGAACAGATACTATACGGACCATGACGCAGCATCACCAAGCATCATAAGCGCTATGCTCTCTCCCTCGATTGGGACGTGAAATACTAACCAACAAAAAAAATATTAATAAACTTTCGCACGTCACACGTTTAACATACTATCAGGTATTTTAATCACGCTCACGGCAGGCTAGCCATTGCAGACGACAGGCAGGTGACGTGTCGTCTGCCATTATTATCTCGAAGCAGACGATACGAAACACCTGCACGGCAACTACGTTCGCGGTGATACCCAGCATTCGAGCGCAGAATGCATAACACGTTTTTCCTCTTCTGTTGTTGAGGCAATGACGTATAGAGCAGACCAAATTAAACGTAACCGAATCACCGACGTCGTCGAAAGTAAAACATCCGTAATTCGGATTCATCTTTCATAATTCGAATGATCCAGATAAAGGCTGCTGCAGCATGTTCATAATCAACGGTCGCATCTCATGTGCAGTCTCGACCAAGCACCATCCCAACATGAGCGATGGGCCCTTAACGCCGACCTTCCACCTAAATTGGGCTACTGATACCCCGATACCCCTACCGGCAGAGCTCCCGCCTCATCATTCTATCAAATACACGGAACTGATTCGAAACAACGAATGGGCTTACATACACACCATTACAAATAAAAAGAAAACGCGTCGATACAACAAGCCGGGAAAGGGTCATCACGAACGGTCAAGTTCGAAATCCGCTTCGCCGCCATGATATACGACGGAGCGCAGCCAGCGCCACCTTGCGGAACTAAGCCTAATTTCTGTTTCTGCTTTGATTTTGCGCCGGCGCGGCCGCCATACGCTGGCTTTTGTTTCTTTTTGTTTTTTAATTGGACCGCTCTTTCTCTTTTGCGTCAGATAGACTACACCCCTCTTTGAGAGTCCATGTACAGTAATAAATGGCTGGAACATGTTGTTGGCAAGTCACGGATTGGGCAGCAAGAGGCAGCCTATCGTTGAATGATCTGCGAGTGAGAGTTTGGGCAATAAGGGGGTTGTCTCTCGTTTGATGTGGGTTCGAGATTAACGTAGCGCGCCCGCTTTGTAATGGGGGTGGAGTTGCGAGGGGTAAGGCACATTGAACTCGAGGTGGTGGTATAGCAGCATTGTGAAATGTTTTTGTGCTGCGCTGAAGCGATGTATTCGTTTTGCGAAATGGGATGTGTGATGGTGGGGGGGAGGTGTTTGACGGATCTGTGTTTTACTTTGCTCTTTAACGTTGTCTGGATGTTGCAACAACTTCTGAAGGCACGCGAGAGCACTCCATTCTGTTCTTGAAACGGCAAGTTGAAAGCAATAAGGAAATGCTGAACGCCGAAAAACGATGCTTCACCACATTACACGCTCGAGGGTAACCACTGCACAGAACGATGTCCTTGTCACTTCCAATTCGAGGAGTACGCTCCTTCTAAGACCATTAATGTAAATGGAAGCTATCAAAAAAATAAAAAATAAAAATAAAATAAAAGAAAAGGAAAAAAGAAAAAAACGTACCCTTTTATTTTCATTGAATCAACGGGAACGGGAGCCATGCTGTAGATATCATTGGGATTATATATATTATATATATATAAAAACTGCACGGCGCGCGCCAGGGCGATAAAGTGCTTGAGTTTCCCCGTCAGCTTTCTACTTTTCTGTTTCTCTTTTTTTTTTTTTTTTTGCTTTGCGCATTTTTTTCGGATTCTTTCTTCTTTTGTGAATTTACATGAACGTTTGTGGACGAATATAATCCCAATGATATCTACAGCATCGTTCACAAACGTTCATGTAACTTCACAAAAGAAGAAAGAATCCGAAAAAAATGCGCAAAGCAAAAAAAAAAAAAAGAAACAGTGCTTATGGCTACGCGGCGGTCAATGACGTCATAGGAAGGAGTGAGAGGCAGGAAGGATGGTACCCATCCTGGGCCGGCTTCAAAGGGAACAGTGCAAGGGAACAAGATGGAAGTCGATCAGAAAACCTCGAGAAAACGGTTGGGAAAGACGGTCGTGTGGTTCGATTCCAGCACGTTTCCAGTCTTCAGCAATTTTTTTTTCTATTTTTTTTTTTTTAATCTACCAATGCTGTATGCTCTGGAACAAGGAGCGGTGAAAAGTAGATAGATGCATAAAGAGGCCACAGCATCCGCAGCGCAAATGCAATCGAAATGCTAAAACAACAACATCGCACACCACGTTGTTACACACTGTGTAGGAGATATGGTAGTCTAGTAGGTTAGGCGTCCCCATGTTTGAAACGTTCGTCCGTTGCAGAAGAAAATAAATATTCACGAATGTTTCGCATTCGTACTCACACGGGATACGCTCGTGGTACTACGTAACACTTTTCTGCCCCACAAGGCATATATGACTGTAGTATATATTTCTCCGCTTTAAAAGACCCACTCCGAGCGCCTTTGGCTTCGTGTCGGAAACGTGCGCACACACCAACGCTGCATGTGTTCTCGTCAGTTACCCGCTTCATACTGCTTTTATCGCCCGCAAGTGGAATTTGCATTAAAGTAACGCTGGTTATAATGAACTGTGCCATCGCATTTTGCTGTAAAACTTGTTTCTTACCCGTTTCCAGACAGTTTGAAGCGAGATGAATACGCAGACGACACTCTAAATAGCGGAGACGGAAAAGGTTGTCACGTGATGTCGCTGCCAGTGATTGGCCGAGGTACACGCTCGTTGGAATTTGCGCTCGGCGAATCCTTGTCCGACTCCGAACTCGAGTTGGACTCGGCTCTGTTTGCTGCTTCGTCCCACAGATCTCTTGGTTGTCAAGAGCGCAGAGAGGGGATAGTTGAGCTCATGTGACGAATGGGGATAACGTGAGTGTGAAATTAGGGTAGGAAAGGGCAGTAAGGTAAAGGGGTAAAAATGAAACCACGTAGATTCTGATACAAGGTGAAAGGCAGTAGTTTATCTGGAACCGCAAGTACGGGGAGGGGGGTGGCATCACACTGAGCGTTCATCAAGTTCGCGCATGCTCAGTTCACCCAATTTGAGCATCATTTCAGCTCATTCATGCTCATGAGTGAATTTTGCTCATGCTCATATTCTCGTTTGCTCGCTCATCTTGCGCAGCTCTCCGTTTGCTCACGCATGCTCATGAGGGAGTTTTATTTATTTATTTATTTATTTATGTTCACCAGCGCCTGGAGTGGAAGCCTGTCATACTTTGGATGGGTTGGCTAAAAAGAGAACAACTAAGTGTTCGAATTTTCCACATTTTCGACTGAAGGGCAGGAAAGATGTAGTGGCCATCTATGGTTTTCCGTGGAACAAGGAAGCTCTTATTGCTTGGGAGAAGTGAGTGCTCTTGACATGCAAATTTCCTCACTTCTTTTCTCAAAGATGACCAGGGTGAAGATCCGAAGGACTAAAACCTTGCAATCAATTTTCGCAAGTGACCTTGGAGCTCCAGGGTGGGGCCACGGCCCCCTTGCCCCCCTCTTTGTACGCCCATAACTGTGAACGCATGCACCCTCATCAATACTATTCTTCAACAGCGCACCCCTGAAGTTACTCCAATACTTCCAGACTGTACTGGATCCGGTACATTTCATGCATCTCAGTTCATAAAGAAATATAAATAAAAAAAAGCACAAGATTTGCATGTTTATCGCACGCTGCATACCACTATTCTTCAACAGCGTGCACTGGCTCCAACACTTTCAGACCGTACCGGATCCGGTACACAAAAGTAAAAAATAATGGTACAAAATTTGCACATTCACCACACGCTGCATACCATCGTTCGAGACACTTTTTATTCTATTATACAGTCAGTGAATGCCAGTTACAGTGGCCCATTTTTATCTACAGTTTGTAAACGTACATGGCAAACAGATCAATCCCGTTAAGTAGGTATGGACAATCAAGGACATGGAAATTCCATTATAAAACCATATCGATACAGTGAGTACATGCATGTAGTGCAAGTGAAAACCTAGCAAAGTGCTGGTTTTTCATGGTTTGTACAACTTCCTCACGTTCGATCGCTACGCGCTATAAGACCCTCTGTACAAGTCTCGCTACAGTTTGTGTTCAACATTCATTGAAAAATATAGTGCCTTTCTCTTACATTCACCATTAAGGTACAACAGTGGATACGCCAGAAAAGCCATGTTCAGAAAGAGGGAATACGTTGGAGATATTACATGCAAGCAAATAATAAAGAGGAGGGAAAAAAAAAAAAGGTTTCAAATGCATTCGAGTCATCCTCCACGAATCTGTCAAATATTCCAGTCAATACAAAAGTAGCACGAGGTGTACCCAATTGGATTCTAAATACTACATATACAACACAGCGAAATCTCATCAATTGAAACTTAACTAAATCGAGGACCTGCTAGTGTTATTAGCACATTCTTGTCGTTACTTTTGTAGATTAATTAATCCAAAACTGCTTAATTCGGGCACTTGGTTAACTGACTTAATGAGGTGTCAGCACTTTATGGCCTCCACAATGCAGTGCAACAATGGATTCACAGAATCTTCGCCTTTCGTTATCCTTAATCAAATTTGGCTATAAATACAAACGGTAAAATGGAATCACAAGACCACTAGCTGCTCTGACATGCTTACATCATTGCTGAGGCCATAAAAATAATATTCAGCGGAAGTGTTCTGAACTTCTATTCCGCAAGAAGCCACACTGGAAAGGAATGCAGGTATCGTTGTGTAGGCAAACACATTCAGTTCCTTTTGCTGGGAAGATGATTTTTTAAACGCGTAATATGTCTCACAGGTGCTATGAGTGTCACAAAAAATAACTTACAGTTTGTAATAAATACGTGTCTCCCAAGTTATGTACACTAGCATTCTTTGGTCAGAATTCTTATTGTAAGATGCCTTCTTTCAGGGCTAGTCTTTCAGAGCAGGTGCACTCCCAATTTGACGGAACAGTGATTTTTGGCATCCAATCCAATGTTAAATCGTTGTTAACTGATGCTACGGATTTGTTTGAGGTTTCGAAACTAGCTGGAGCACTACTAACGCCAATGTTGTTGGATGCTCCAAATATTTGGATCCTCATTCATTGCCTACACGTCGTAGGGGCATCCTCTGTGCTGGCAAGAAAAATCCTTTTTTTTTTTCTTTGCTATCATGCATGCGTTGTGAACATGGAAATTGGGGGACTTTGAGATCCAAGAAAACGCTCCTGCATGCAATGGCGGAATGGAATATGTATTAATGTGCTCATAGAAGTGAAAGCAGCAGCAAAAGTAGGCAGGTTTGTTTGGTAGGAAAACCATGTACGAGGCAATGTTCTGGTGCAGTCCGCCCTCAGTTTTACGAAACGTCCACTTTGTTCCCTGACTATTGCAATAGAGTGTTTCTGTTGACATTGCTGCTGTTTCCCACAGGAAACCTCAAAGTCCAAAGTAAAAGTAGGTTATGAGAGTAATTTATAGTTTTATAAGGAAGAGTTCAAAGTTACCATTCTTGTGCTGCAAACTGACCACCTCCATTGGGTAACACATGCGAGTGTTGTCGGTCTGCAGGGAAAAGGGGCATCCGTAGTGTCTACATAGTGTCTGTGTCTGACTGCACCAACACATTTAGCTACGGTATCCAGCACACCATCTTCACTACTATTTTGCTACCTTTCACAAAAGATGCTTTCGTTCCACTATTTTCCTGCCGCATAATCAATCGCCATAGAAAAAGTTACAAGAGTCGTGGGACATCCACAAAATATAATGCAGCACAATGTTGTAAAGTTCTACGACTTTTTAAGAACTGTGATCAAAATGAAAACGGTAAATTTGTCTCCTCCTTCAAACCCAACTCGACCTCCCTCCATTGCATCCGCCGTACATTGTAAAAAAAGTAGCTTTGATCTCTAAGAAAATACAAAAGCTCAGAGTGTTTTTTTTTTCTCTTCATCTTTTTTCACAGTTCTGCGAAAAGAACAATGTGTCGGAGACAGTACACATTTTTATTTTTTAGAAAAAAAAAAGAAACACACAAAAACCTGGGGCATTTTGTCATACTCATGATTCAGAAGATCAGGCGATCTGCAAAGCCCACTGTGACATCTCGGCAACATATACATCTAACTTCGTCGTCATTTACTTTAGGGTGATGATGATGACGCGGCTCAAATATGAAAGGAGGAATGTGACAGATGGAAAGATTACCTGCACAACCACTCTGTGATATGATTCAGCACTGTTTGAAGGATCAAACCTGCGACATGCAGGGCTGCATGGTTGGAATATAAGTAGAGGTCATGAAATTGTGGGGACATTTCATGCAGCTTAGTGCACCCGCTTGCTGTGGCACGGGCAGGCCTACAGAATCGTGGAGCAAGGAACTATGACTACTAAGCTGACCTTGAAAACTTGTCAAAATGTTACTAAATGAGCCTTTTCTATTTTATAGTCCCAGAAAATGCAGTCAAAGGCAGGGTATGTAAGAAGTATAGAATTGAACACATTTTTCAAATAACGAGTAACTTATGAATCACTTCTGTAAGCTTACAGCTTGTGTAGACGCACATGTGAAGCTCACGTTCACAACATTTCATCTTCGTTGTGAAAATGTTTGCGGTATAGAAATATGGTACACAAATTATAGTATGCAAATTTCATGCCTCTATACACCAGTGCATGTTCAATGATGTTTGTAGCTATAGCGACATATTCATTTGGCATCCTAAATCTACATACATAGAGCAGCGTTGAACTTCAGCGGCGTAGCCAGAAGGGGGGGGGAAGGGTTTCTAAAAACCCCTCTGGAAACTGCATTTGGGAGAGGGTAAATAGGGCGAAATCCTCCTCCCCCATGTAAAGTCCCCATCGAAGCTCTCCCGAAATATTTTTCTGGCTACGCTGCTGTTGAACTTCAACTGCCACAAAGACTCTTTATCAAATCTCCTACAGCGATGCATACTGCTATCATGTTGAACAAAACATATCCATTAAAAGAATACAAAAGGCCTTTAGAATGTGGTATACTTAAATAACATTCACTCAACTGACACTGAAATGTGCATCGTAAGCTCCGTTTGCTTCAAAACATGCACACTATGATGATGAAACCACTCTTACAGTTGTTAGCACGGCAGCTCACAATATAGCACAGTGCAATCTCAACATGGCACCTTATGCAATTATCCAGCAAACAAGGGGAAGCTATAATCCCTGGTTACGAGTGACAAGTTAGAATATTCGTTGATGCCGCTCGAGAAAGAAACTTAAGTGACGTTCCAGTTAAGCATGTAATTAACTGGTTATCTAATTAACCAGCAAACAACGAGGAGCTATAATCCATGGTTACGAGTGACAAGTTCAAATATTCGCTGATGCTGCTCGAGAAAGAAACTTAAGCGATGTCCCAGTTAAGTGTGATTTCTCTCCTAAGTGGCATCTGTTCATAACGTGTCGGCAACTTTCTCAACTTCTCTCGCCGGCATGTGAGATGTTTACGCTTTCTCTCGTTCCAGCGTTTTGCAAGGTGTGTAATGACTACTACTAGTTGCGAGTTTTCAATCGACGTGATCTTGAAAAATTAGTCTCACATAACCAGGATATCCCTTGAGGGGAACAGCACAGAATGGACATGCGGCCAGCATGCCGTTGGTTCCATGGGGAATGGGTACGAGAGCCCAGTACCTGCAACAAATTGAAGCATCAAAACGATTAATGCCAATTAACATTTCAACCGAGATCTAGAGTCCCCTAACTTGAATTTAACTCTGTTTCACTAAAGGGAGTTATTGTCACTGAAACATTCATCACGTCACCAACTAACGTTTGTAAAAAAAAAAAAAGAATTGAGTGTTAACCTCAGGTTTTAGCCACCCTTGGTCTCATTTCAAGATTACAACTAGGTACTCGATATTTCGTCACTGCACTGCAGTATTGCATAATGCCATGTAATGAGAAGGTTACATAAACCTGACGTCAAAAATAGTGGGTGATTCTTCTAATGCTTCAGTAAAATCACGATTACCATGTTCTTAGTCACTTTCGGGTATATTCTAGTAGACAAGCTCTGATGGCTTAAAAATCTGGCAGTTTTAGCCAATTTCTTATTCTGTGTCTGGTACAATGACAAGAATCCAGTAGAATCCAGTAAAATCCAAAGCAAAATGCATTAGAGCAGCATTCAGGGTGACAAGGCACCTTTCTGGTGGTGATGAGGTCAATCACTAATGCATAATGTTGAGGCAACAAGAAAGTTCCTTTGTTGTACACTACAGATATGACCCCACACAAAAGGATTTCTCTTACTTTATACAGAAAAGCAAAAAATGTAACTTACTTCACTGTTTTCTCTGAAGCCATGTGACCACAAGGATTAAAAGCGTAGGTGGGAGGCTCACTGTCAACGTAGAATGCCGGTTCAATGCCCATGCATAATTTTACCACTGGACCAATCTAGACATTGGAAGCACAAGTCCATCAATATTCATGATCCCACCATTAAATCCAATTCCTCTCAACACTCAATACCATCAGCAATGTGTAGTACGTCTATACAGTGAGCATGCCTTCAGTGAAGTATGCCTGCGGTCTTGTGCTTTGAAACCCCAACCGTGAGCCACAGATAATAGCTTGCAGAATGGCAACGTAAACTTAATGACAGTCAACCCTGCTGAACCTTTACAAAATACAGTATTAATTGAGTACAGTCAAAGCTCGTTAATATGACCACAGCCGTTCCCTCGGATTTTGGTCATAAAGTGAATTGTCCTATTAACGTACACCACGTGTTATGTGTTGTACCATACTCTGTATATAAGCTTCGAAAAGTAGAAAATTCTGTAAGCTGGTAAGAGGATACGAATAATGAGGCATTTAAAAAATATATATACAGTAGAATCTCGATGATACGATCACGGATGATACGAATTTCGGGATGATACGAATTCTTTTCCGGTCCCGGCCGGAATGCCTATTCTTCCCATGTATTAGAGTTCGGATGATACGAACGCGTTATCTTGCCTTTACGGATGATACGAAAGAGCCGAGGATGCGACAGAGGTCGCTCCCCCGTGACGCGAGAGCGCGCGAGTCGTGCTGCTGCGTCTTTCGAAAAGGGAGGGCGATCCCCACCACGAACTCCCTTCCATCATGTAGCGCAATGCAAGCAATGACTTTCCTTTTGGTGGTGGTGGCGGAGATAAGATCAAAGGGATTGAACGGCGCGGAACCTTATCACCTTATCTCTGTTTTGACCTTTTTACCCCCCTCGCAACAATGAACCGTGAAGCTGTGTGACATTGCTCTGGCGGAAAACAGCGACCAGAACCCCAGAACACGTGGAGGGAACGTATCGGGACAACTTCTGGCAACATTACGCGTCACCATTCCGCAAGTCGGCTGCACCTAACGCCTGCTTGCTTTAGGAGAAGCTCGCTTTAGACCACTGTCGCGCGACTCGCGGGTGAAAAGCACGTGCTACGTCTTTTGAATCATCTCGCGTATTTGGGCAGCATTGGCCAAAAACAGAGACACAAAAGCGTTACAGCCGGCCTCTTTCATTGACAGTAACAGAAAATGAACAGTCACTGTCTATTTTCTTGCCTCAATTTTTATTTTGGTTTAATTCGTTATGATACAAATTTTTTCCGCGACCCCGTGAGATTCGTATCATCGAGATTCTACTGTATAACACTTTATTTTTATGTCATATTAACGAAAAAGAGTTACATGCGAAGGCCATTGGGAGGGAACGGTTCCCGAGAAAAAGGGTCGTAAAGCGGAGATGTCACATTAACGAGGTTTGACTGTACCAGAACATTGTGATATTGCTTCTGCCTTAACATTGGGAAATTGTGGCAATAACAGGTGGTGTATACAGTATAGGGGCGATGACAGGGGACAAACATTTGCATGGGCTTTAGCCTTGGGGGGAATTCCATCAGGGGGTATGACACCCATATCTCCTGTCACTTTTTCTTTTCCTGCACATATTTGGGGGGCTGTGGGGGTGCTCAGAAAATTCCTGCAGGGTGAGCTAGCAGGGGCTACTTGTGGAAATTATACAGAAAAATACTGCAGAAACCGCAGAGACTCGACTGCGCCTGCCAGCTCTCAGCCTTCAGTAGGATCTCAGAGCTACCACAAACGAGCAGACGCCGTTATCGGAATATTGTGGTAGGCAAGTCGGGGATGAGCACTGTGACAAGGAGGAGGGTTTGTACCTTGAAGCACATGGGGCACTCGCGAGCATCGGGGCAGTGGTCCTGCAGCCCCCAAGAGTGGAGTCCCTGGACGTGGCCGCAGTTGAGGTACACGTAGGGCTGCTTATCTGCGTGGCTCAGCGTTGAACGTGTGGCAATCACCAGCGTGTTGAGCCCCACAGGACACTGCGGACGTCCCGCGTTCAGCTCCTCTATCTTCTGCTCCAAGTGACGCTTCGTCTGCGAGAACCATAAACGACGTGTGAAGAAGAAGAAGAAAAAACAATCAAGGGTACACTTGAGAGATACACTTAAATGAACAGTGAAAGCCCCCTCCATAATTTTTTTTTTTTTTCTGCAGTAAAATTGTGCAACAAGTAACGATTATCGTAGCAGACCTGCACACACTTTAGAAATCTCACGGCTCCTTCAGAGAGTGAAGTACGAGTAAACAAGTGATGATGGCGTCACTCTGTAATAAGTGCTTTCACACAAGAGACATTCCTTAGAACATTCCTGCGGAAGACGCAAAAAACGTTTAGCTTTTTTATGCACTGGCTAACAGTGAGGTTTTTTATGTACTGCAAACATGAGGTGAGTACCAGGTCATGTTGAGCATCTCGACCCATGCACTCTCAAAGTTTGTCAGCAATTTGTGAAGCCAGCCAGAAAAGTAACTCACGGGTGATTTCATAAGTCCTTCTGCCGATCTGAACAACAGCGTGGCACCGCAAAGATCGATTAAGGAACCGTCCCGTAGCATGTTTGTTTCGTCTTCCTTCTGCGGGAGGGAAAGCAAGAAAGCATATTAACATCAGTGAAGTGACACAATGACCAGCGTAATACATGTAGATGGACAAAACAAATTTTGATGCACATATTTTGATGTGTTCCACGCATCTCATGTTTGCAACACTGGTTAAGCTCATATCCAACCTGTCTTTACTACTTCTGCTCTGCTCTCAGCGGCGATATCCCATCTAGCGCGTTCCGGACGGTGAAGCGTGTGATGGCTAAACGTTCCCTCTTAGGGAAGCAAGGGTAGAAAGGTTAGCATAGTAGTGAAGAATTCTACGAAAGCGCCCCATCGTTTTTCTGCCATTAAAATGTTAACTATGTTATGCTAGTGTTAAAACAATGCAAAGTACCATATGATGCATATCTACAACTGTATTTTGGATATGTAGGCACCTTATTTCTATGTTATGCAAGTTAATAAGGATTTTGTATCCGTATATCTGCATCAGTGCAAGCACTTGCTGCGGAAAATTGCAGAATTTCGAGCAATGTTAAACGTCACTTCATTGCTCCACTGCATTTCTGAATAACTAGAGCCTGAAGTTTTAGCGTTTTACCCGATTCTTCCCCGAATTGATGGTTGCCTCTTTAGGGTGAAACCCGATTTTTACCCGGCAAATTGCCCTCGCTCGGATGACTGTAGGAATGCACTAACTTACTTGTTTGGCAGAAAAATGCAGTCGCATCACCGTCTGTACCAAACCGCTACAGTTAGTTTGAATAACTGAGCCAGATTTCTCCCCGAATTTAGCGTACTGGAAGTTTTTTCACCCGAATTTGCACGAATTTAGCGTGCACATTTATTTACCCGATTTTTACCCCCCCCCCCCCCCCCCCCCGAATGTAGCAAAAAATATTTCCCGAAAACTTCAGGCTCTATCAGAATAACGTGTTCTGATGCTCTACCTTGATCCCCTTCTGTGGTGTTGAGCGAGACTCTCGTAGCGTGTAGATTCCACCACCTACAGACACTTCCCTCCATATCCCTGAGCTTTCTCCCCCACAGAAAGGACCCTGAGGATGCATTATGAGAACACCGTTCGTCGTCAGGCCGTCGATTTCTCCATCCTGTTGCCATTTTGTTGCCTTCTCCTGCGTATCGAGAAACAAAGTGATTGCTGATAACAACGTAAACAACGAGAATTGGTCGGGGCAGACCACAATGTTTGAATTTGTTACTGGGTAACAGGCATCTCAAACACATTGCAGCATAACAAGTGTTATTGCCTGACATGTATGCAGATAACCTAAGGACAGCATATATCAAGGGAGTGACTTTTTTGGGTTAAATGGTTTTCTCAGATTCGGGGGGTAAAAATCGGGCGCTATTTTTAAATCTGTAATTCGGGGAGAAATCAGGTGATAATTGTGCATTCGGGTGTCTTTGTTTCTCCTCTTGTCTATTAAGTCCTTTCCTAATCTCTGTTTTTTTTTGTTTTTTTTTGCGGAATCGTGACCTTCCAGTGGTAATTCCCGAAGGCATAGACAGGTGACCCATTCTTACATGTGTCACACGTGGCGACCTTTGTTCGTCTTCAGTGGAAACGTCACTCGAGGATTTCATAGTGACTGGAATTCGGGGAGAAATCGGGTTTAACCCGAATTGGTAGGAGGTCAGTTCGGGGGGAATAATCGGGCAGAATCGGGTTTAACCCGAAAAAGTCACTCCCTACATATATCGTGTGGGACCTACATCAAAGAAGAAGAAGCTGGCCCGAAAACGCAAGCCCAACTTGGCCAGTGGTTCAACTTTGGGAATTTTTCTCAGGCCTGGTCGTTCCCGAGCCTTCGTCGCACTCGTATTCCACTTACTGTGCAACAGTGCAACAGATTGTGACTAGATGCTAAGGGGTGAAAACGTGTTTATGTGCCATGTTTAAACCTAGAGCACAAGGCTCCACGTGTATATGTGCCACCTTGGGAAAAAGATGGGCAGAGCAGTGTCGGGGACTCATTTGCTACGTAGAAAACGTGAGTGTCACTGGTGTTTTGAGGTCAGTGGTGAATGTCACTCGATGCCAGTCAGTGTTCTTTCTTCCAGCCCCCAATTTTTTTTTATATCACTTACATGTTTTCTTTCCGAATGCTGCAACATTTTGAAATTATAGGTAAAAATTCTTAGTAACCTTTTCACTTTTGAAACGTGCATCGTTGTTGTCATTTATTATACTGATTTTGCACTTCAGTAATGTAGAACTTGTGGCACGGAATAGCGTCTTTTTTGACGACGAATAAATATCTTTTTCTGTGTGAAAAACTATTTTTCCATTTTTGCCTATCCAAAAGTGGGGGGGGGGGTTGACTTACATTCGGGTCGACTTATTTTCGGGTAAATACGGTACGCTCCATTTCATCATGGAACGACCCTCCAATACTGGCAAAAATTATATTTGTAAATTTTAGAAATTCGTATACCACATCAAAGACAGGGAGACTTACGCCTAGGAAAATATTCCGTGAAGAGTCGAACCCGGCAGCGTAGACGAAAGTACGATGGTTCTTGTTTCTCTCGACCAAGATGCGACACGCAAATCTAGAGATGGTGCTCTGCAAGATCTCGTGGGCCCCTGCCTTATCCCCTGGAATGGTGTCCATGACGACAAAGTCTATCGGACTCTCCGACGAACGTCCAATCTGAAATGCGTGACACAGCGTGAGCTTTCCCCTCCCTCAAAATTGTTTTTTTGTTGTTTTTTTTTTCAAATCGCTTGGGAGTTCTTCTGAAGCATGCAGCATGCTAGTATCACCTGAAACATGTCTGTTTCTTCGTCTAGAACATATTCGACAATGACGGCTTGTGTCCGAGAAAGTGTGTACGAAATGGAGTGCTGTTTGCTGTCCAGCACAGCCTGCAAACAAGAAGATAAGAATGGAACACAGGATAAAGTCCAAGTACTCGATAGCCATAAAGGGTGTTATCAACTTGCATGCTGTACCTCCTCTAACTGAAATAAAAAGAAAAAGTAATATGGCACTACATCAGAAAGAGTAGGTTTAGATAAAGTCAGATAAGAGAAAGATAAGAGCCTCTGGGCCAAACCCATTTTTGGAGGAAAGGATATGCAGTTGCTTCCTGTACCGTACGGGCATAAATGATTTGAATTGAAAATGAAATGAATGAGACTGAATAAAATAACCTGTACACTAAATGATAGGAAAGACTTGGGGAAACAGGATCAGCGAGGCACAGTTTGTAAAGAATCTGAGTAAGTGTTTATATTTAGATATGAGATTGCTAACTATCAATGAATATGTGTAGATAAGTGTAGCACAAAAAAAGATAGCTTAACAAAAATATGCATGAACCCCATAATGTTAAAAGAGCTTCCTTAACTGAAGAATGCAATGAATTTCAATATTCCTTTGCACATGCTGATGTGCTATGACACTATGGCCCATCAGCATCAAAGACATCAAAAGCAAAGAAATAGAATACTCATAATCTTACTTGTGAAGATTGTGGGGTTTTGACGATGTAGTGCTTCGACTTTTTAATCCCATTTGGAAAATTCCGCCTGTACAAAACAAACTTGCTTCTCCGACGACCTTTCTCTCCATGAGGTAAGGAACCGTTGTACCTGCAAGTGGCGTAAAAATGTTTTAGATAGTGGGATAATTTTAAATTAGTCGAATTAATTAGTTAATCGTACGATAGTCTCAATGGCTTTTATATTTTAACACCGCAGCAAAGTCACATGGGACACAACGGCGAAACAATGGGGGCAGGTTGTCCCCAACGACCCATTAGATTTCAGCCCTTCAGTTAGTGCGCAATATACTTGAAGACACATTCCATTTATCATCAACTCAATGTGCCAGTTCTTAAAGTAAAGTTAGTGGAATAAAAACGATGGCATGAAAATGAAATTATTCGTGTCTTTAAAAAAAAATCTGCGTGCAGCAATACTATGACGTGACAGCAGTTATGTCCCATCTCGATATGCGTACAAGTGTGTTTGTCTCTGTGGCTGCTCTGCTGAATTTTTTTCTTTTTTTGTAATACATGGAAAACGTTCGTGCAAATACCACGTGTTGCTTCTCACCCGAGAATGACGAGCTCCCCAAACTTAACGGGTTGTGGGGAACCCCGCAGTGCAGGTGAAAGATGGGGACCGACAAGGGGGTCCGAGATTGGACAGCAGCTGCTGCTCCGCTCAGAGAGGTCCTGGTGGGGCGATGACGGACCCGAGGACCCGCTCGACTGCTCAGAGCTCTGGCCTTGGTAGGCCAGCTGCGGGTGGGAGCTGGCACTGGCGCCGGTGCCACTGCTGTCTGCTGCCCTACATGTACAAGCAGGAAGGAAAACAAATCAATAAATAAATCAATAAGTGTCAGTTGCAGTCGAAAACCCTGTCCGTGTCTGTCTCCAGCGTTCTCCCACCATGTTACGTTACTATTATAGTATTATGATTGTGTGGACATCTTAGAACACGTTCCACAACCAGTGTGTACAGAATTATCCACTGTGTTCGGCTAATCACTGAACAATCACAGTGCCGTTCTTTGGACCTATCCAACTTCAAGAAAAGTAAATCGCAATATTTTTCACGTGTAGGAAATGCCAAAATTATCTTCCGTGCGTGATTTTTCTTAATCAGTGCTTATAGGTCCCAGACAGGTGATAAAGATATCCATCTGGCCATGTGCTGTGCATAACAATGATCAATGATTCGAATTTGACCCCTACCTTAAGCAGTTAACCTGTTAAGCAGTGCATTTTTAGGAATAGTACTTGTAAACAAGGAATAAAGACAGTGGAGTAGCCAGGAGGGGGGGGGGGGGGTAATACATTTGGGAGAGATCCTCCTTCACCTTTGCAAAGTCCCCACAGAACCCCTCCCGAAATATTTTTGTGGACAAGCGCAAGGGTGTCAACGATGGAGGTGTCAAAGTGATCTTATCTTGGTCTGCAAAACCTGGCCAGTGATAAAGTATGCCTAGCAGACTTAGGGGCGACTAAAAAGATGACGCTAGATGATTTCAAAGCAGCTTTCTGCACCAGAATTGCATTCGAAGCGTAAATGTGCACGTTGAAGCAGGTGTCAAATGAAGTTGACCAATCTTGCAGCAGAATAACATTAAGCAGAATTTACATTGTTTCCTTTTTAGCAAAAATGAAATAACTACAGATTAAATTAGATTAGATAGAAAGTAAAAACAGAGTTGTCACTGTCTGTGGAAGCAACGAGTCTCCTTGTTGCAAAGCTAATTTTTAATTTGTGGTCCTTATCAATATTACAATTTTGTTCTGAGCTTAATTTGCTATATTCTTCTTTACTAGTAGGTAATCTTACCAGCAAAATCCTATCGTTAAATACAAAAATTAAATATAACAGGACAGCATTTTTTTTTAATCTGTAAGGAGTTTTGAAATGACATGCACCCTCTTGCACGCCTCACCAGATCCCTTAGAAACAACCACAAAACGAAGCCTTTCCACTACAACATCGCTACACGTCTTTTGGAGCTGCAATCTATTTTGGTTTTCTGCTACGCTCTAAGGTCACTGATCTCGCTGGTATCGCCTAAGTAGCAATTTTTCGCATCCCTAAACATAGACACGCGGGCTCGCTCCCACTCTTTACGGCCGTACAGCATGATAAAGAAGCACAAAAATAAAGGCTCACGCGCACCACGAGCGGCAAAAAAAAAAAAAAAAAAAAAAAACGCTACCTTCGAAAGGTCAACAGAAGGCTTGGAAGCAGACGAACATGATGCAGACGACACGATACGAAATACAGTATTGACAATTTGGAAGCGATATCATCCTCCTTATCATTATAGCATGCTTCGTATAAGATAATTTGAGTTCACTTGAGGTAATTAAGTTAATTTGAGTAATAATGAAGTTAAATGCAGAGATGACGTCACGCATGCGACTGCAAAATACGCGATCCGATGAGAGCCCTGGTGTTTTGCGCTGTCGTCTGCTACGGCTTTGTCGCGAGCAGAATGCGCAACTAATGGATTGAGTAAATTCATAGCTTTTTCCAAAGAAATTTATCTTTTGTCGCCTTTCCTTTTTTGTAGTAAATTCCTGCCAAACCCTGCGATGACGTCATGACACCTACCGGTGAAGCAGACAAATCAGACGGAACGTCTCCTGTGACTTCGTAAAGATATGGCGACAACGAACGATGAGAAACATCCGTATTTCTGGTATCAACACCCCTTTAATAGAACCATCACAATACAAGCAAAAGAATACTGAGCAGCAAGCCACAATAAGCCTACGGTGGACCGTGTGTGTCCGAGAAAGTTCGCAAATACGTCGCTGTACAGCAGATCGTGTCCAGCGAAACCTCCGAGACGTCTAACCATTAGTTGATGAACATTACAAATACCTTGCCTTCGCTGTACTGACGTCACGCCTTTGCACTCATAACGTTGTATCCATGACGCGACGTTGCGGCCTTACCGGTTCTTGCTGTCCACTGAGCAACGGTGACGTCGGGGACGACTTGCTGGTACGGGTTCTCTGGCGCACGCCGTCTGCGGGAGCGTCTTCGGCTTCCGCGGGGGCTTCAGACTTGGAGTCTGACTTCTGTCCTTCGTTCTCCGCCTTGTCCGCTTGCTCAGCGGTCAAGGCCGGCTGACGTCTTATGACCCTTCTCCAGACGAACTGTCCGACTGTCTTGATGACAGAACCGGTGAAGTACAAGACGCTCACAAGGAAGTTGCCCACGGCTTGCCACATCAGAATGACGTTTGAGACTATGAAGACTGCAGGTTCTGGATGTTCCAGGACTGGGAGCTGGTGGTATGTTGACGGCTACAGTGACGTCGAAGACGTGTCCTTCAGTAATTCCAATCAGGATGTCAGTTTTTTTTAAGTCGTAAGGGCTTCCAGTCCAAAAGTCTGCTAGTCCGCTTGATTACTCAGAAGGCCTCTCGTAGCGTGGAAGTTCCAGACGACGGTCTTCGAAGACGTCTTGCACCGTATCAGCTATCCGCAATACTGTCCCTATATGCCTTCTACTAACACTGCCTCCTCACGACCAGCCCTCTGCGACATTTACCGCACCATACAGCGTCACGAAATCACCAGATGCCACTCTCAACGCGACAAGTGTTCAACAGCAGATGACGTCTCAGCCGCCCATTCGCTGAAGACGACCTCAAGTCGTCGTCAGAAACAATTTTCCGATCTTTCCCAAACAGACACTTTCAACCAACAAGACTCGGTTCTCCGACTGAACCGAAAGTGGTCACGGTGCCCTTTTATACCTTCTGCTAAGTTCTGCCGCCAGAGCTGGGGGGGTCAGACATGTTGGTGACCCACACTGTCTGCGTTTTAGTGGCGCATTAGACGCATCAGGGTGTGTAGGCGTGACGCTAAACATGCTAAAAGTCACACAGACGTGCACCGGAAGATTCAAACCGCGAAGGCCTCCTGTGGTGCCGTCTGCAATGGGCGGCGGTCTCCGATGGTCATTAAGCAAATCGGGTACGGGAGACCGCAAAGACGTTAGAGTACGGAAGAAGCGAAGGCGTGGACGACACTTAAAAAGCACGAAGCACGAGTGAGTCTGCGGTGGGTTTGTCTGTATTTTATATACACTACAGGGTCTGTGGGAATGTGTTTCTACCTTCCTCCGTATCTGGTAGTTTGAGATGTTGTTAGACTAAATATAGTTTTTAAAAAAAACACTAAACTCTAACTAAAAACAAAACTGAAAACTCTAAACGTCATCCACGGCGGAATTTTACACATGTACAGCTCCAGTCAACCTTAATAATAACACTGGAAAAATTTCGGTCTCATTTTCGAGCGCGATAACTGCCACCCTGGGGGAATGTTTAATGAACAAAACCCTCGCGTTAAACAAACAGAATAATTTTTGTTCAATTAAGCTTTCCTCATAGCCCCCAGGGTTGCAGTAATCGTGCTCGGGAACGACATCATATATATATGTAACACTCGCGTGGCGGTGGCTTGGTGTGGAAGGGGTGAGATGATGAGTGATTGGATGATGAGGGCACTACAGGTTTATTTACATTACTATTTACAATGGATAGAAGCTATAACGGACATGAACTGGCTGGGACGATGGCTGAGTCCGGACTGCTTGACACAGTCGAAGCGTCGCTCCCAAATTGTTCTTGGAAGGAGTCCTCTTCCCCATTTCTTGGAACTGAGGGGTCGCCCTTCGTGTGACACAGCTGTGGGGTGGAGATGATGAGGTTTTGGGGATGGCTATGTTACATATATATATATATATATTTTTTTTTTTTTCTGGTGTTATTATTAAGCTTGACGGGGGCTGTACAAGGTAGCTACTTCTTCCTCATTAGACGCTAAACGAGACTGGGAGTGTGATGCGGGTTCGAATCCCGGTACCGGCTGTGCTATCTGAGGTTTTCCGTGGGTTTTCAGGCAGACTTTACCGACGAATGTCGGCACAGTTACCCCTGAAGTCGGCCCAGGACGCATACTAATCCCCCTGTTCCTCACTCCTTCCTGCTGTCCTCTCTCCATCTGTCCACGGCTGTACGCCGCTCATAGCACAGTTGCTTCGCGGTTCTAACGTGGAATATATAAAAATCGCATTAAATATATCGTAAGACCTGGCTTGCCCCAATGATTTATCAGACTCGTCTGCACCCCCTAACACCCCCCCCCCACACACACACACACAAAAAAAAAATCTAGAGGAGATCCCCCCCCCCCAAATCTTGTGAGATTGCGCAATATTGAGTCAAAAGCATCTATAAATACGCCCCCTTGCAGCAACCCCCCAGGTTGCGGGTTCGAAACCGGCCGAAGACGCCAGCAACATGGCGGCAGGATACAAAATAAGGACACACAAGCTAGGATTTCAGACACGCCTTATATCATCGAATATTAGCGATCATATCCCCCCCCTTTTGGTAACAATAAAACCCACCACTATCCGTAATAGGAATGCGTTAAAGCCACCCTGTGTTACCTGTCCTGCCTCAGGAACGGATTTAATCGCTCCATCACAAAGAAAGGCACTACCGGGAAAAGTACACCGAAATTATGGTCAAGGAAGCGAAACGATCCGAGCAGTAACAGCATGTACTTACACGCGGAACCGGACACTTCATTGGCTAAGGGGATCACCCCACCAATGGTACAGATAAAACAATCAGGAAAAAGCTCAATGTCATGAACAGCACACGCACTAATCAATTCGCATCTGAGGAAATCAAACAGCTGTATACTGCATTCCATTAGCCTTCGTGTGATGAGTTGCGCATGCATGTCAACAGGAAAGACCGTTGTTTCTTGTTCTTTTTTTTTTTCTTTCTTTTCTCGACAGGTAGCAACAGGAAAGCATCAGTCGCATGCTACCAGCCAAAAGGATGTATTGCCTAATATGATATTAATGTGGAGGGATACGGACTTTACCGACACGAGCAGGCCATCGACTGCATATGTACAAAGCAGGAACCACAATGTGCATTTCGGCTCCAGAATAAGTATAGCTCTCTTCGACGTTGCCATGCGACTGTATCTGTTTGTCTCTCTAAGTTAAATAAAACAACGATAAATTGAAAGAGTTGCTGATAACGATCCCGAATTATTGGTAATGTGAGCAATTACGTTTTTTATGCAATAAGTATCGGGCATATTATCTACGAAAAACAAAAAACAAATAGAGGCTAATTTATACAATACGTACCAGAAATATCTCTCGTGGAAAAATAACAAAAATAATCCGCTCACGTATACGCCTACATTTTTATTTATTTTTTTTCTGCTATTTGCGGCTCTGTCTTATTTTTATTTGGCTCTGCTTTTCGGCTGCATTTCGGTCAAAAGTCTCATTACGCCCAATTATCTTTCTTTTCTTTTTTTTATCGAAGTCAGAAGGATTTTGAGCATGATGGAGACACCTTCTACCGAACTGAGATTTTGAACGTAATGAGACAACTTGAGCATCAAAGGATTATTGGGCGTAATGAGACTTTTGACCGTAATGAGATGCAATCTGCTAATTGCGGCTTCCACGGCACGACCTGTGTGCCCACAAGTAATGACAACAACGACAACTTTATTTGAACGATGATAAGTGGAGAGAGCTTCGTCGCCCGCAAGTAATGACGTCACACCAACTTGCCCGCAATTTCCGGCCATCGCACAACGAACCCATCAGGACCGTAAAAACGCCCCCCCCCCCCCCTCATTTATCACTAATCAACTAAGAATGCGTGAAATCATTGAACATGTGTGTGCATCTTATGAATGAATCACAAGCGGCTGTCACCGTTGTCATATAGACTTTGTGGGGGGGGGGGGGCCCCTTCTGAGCCACGCACATCTGCTAACAACGTGCTGTTCCACAGAGAGCGCTTGTGAAGTGCCTTCCGGGTCGCTTTCTCTGTAGCCCCACCTATATGGTGAGGCAGAAAAATAAGAAGGCTCCAATCGATATATCACAGAAGCGGTATTACGGCCGCCCGTTAATGATTGTCGCCCGTTTATGGCGAGGGGGAGCGAGGCAAATACTCCAAGGTATGCGACATACCGGGTTTCCCCGAAGATAAAGCGTGCTAAGTTTCTAGTGAAGCGAAAATCAATGACAGATATACTGCTTATATAGGAGCTATGAATCATAAAGTTAAGGGTTGTATATATGAGACGCTCCAAATTCCTACGTTCTGTATACAACACTTATAAGATATCGTGTGTTTGCAGGTTTTTCGCGAATATGGTTCCGTGACATTTCATCGAACGCCATTTTTGTCGAAAATGGACGTTTCATCGAACGCCGTTTCATCGAATCGGTGGCCGCCGCTCTTTCTCGCTGCAACGTGTGAAATACGTAAAAGGCTCTCCTGACCTAACCTTGGTCAGGCGTCGATAAAACTGCGTCGATGAAACGGGCGGACAACCGTAAATATGCGTTCTTTAGTTCATTACGGAGAACACACCGTGACCATATTTGGAAATTCGGATCTCTCGAGCTAACGCTTATATACTTATGCGTTACATATGCGGTGCAGTTGTCATGGCAACGAAGCATATGCTGTAAACGTCCGTGCGCTGCATATTTATTTTCCCAGGCGCATCGATGATCGAGACCCCAAACGCGCTCGTGTGTTTCAGAACGGATCTCATCCAGGCCTCCAGTCCAATGCAACGCACGCGTGAAGAACAACACGTGTCACGGAAGTATTAGAACAATCATGAACACATGCAAAAGACCCCTTCAAGGCTGTCGGCCATGGTGCGACCGTGCACGGCATGAACTTCCTGCGGCATGCTAGCAACAGTGAAAGCAGACACAATAGCAGACGACAAAAGAATGGTGAAAAGGCATCCACCTGTCGGTTGCTGCTGCTGCCACTGACCCACATCGGGCGTGCACGGCAAGTTCAAACAGACCCATTTTGTTATAGTAGAGCCACGGAAGTGCGTGACGTGTTTCCCATTGCGTCAGGCTCACTTTCAACGTGTTGTTTCTGCCTACAAAATAGCAGGTGGCCCTTTGTGTTTCACATCGTCTGCTTTGCCATGTCTTCTGCCAAACCCACCGAAGAAATACACGTCTGCAATGTCTGGGGAACAGTGTGATTTTTTTTAAAGAGCTACATACAGCAGTTCAAAAAATGAAGACTGCAACTTCAGGAAACGGAAGTACTAATTCGAATTTAAATTCAGTTCGAATTACGAAGGTTGCGCTGCAGTGTAGGAAAACCACACTAAAATTGCCGAATGAGTACGATCGTTTGCAGATTTTCGAATATCAACGTTTTCTTACCAAATCGATTACGACTATCAAAAAGATAATCCGTTCCCACTCAAATTATCGATTACGTCTACAGAGTTATCCAATGTACAGGGAGAAACAACTAAGCAACGTGCCGCAAAGAAAATTGACTGTGCTATCTACGTCTCAACAAATCGTTCAGGACGTCGAGGGTACACATATGTATTTACATCAGCAGCAGGATTAGATAAGAAACTGACTACACAAGGCCACCTAAGTAAAAGCGCGGGGCCTCGGCACTGCACTATTGGATAGAAAACACACTTCAATCATTGCATCATTCGATTCGATCCATCATTCTTAGTGCATTGCCGTATATATATATATATATATATATATATATATATATATAGCGCTGTTCTCAATTACTACTTATGCTATTTCTAATTGGTGTATTACTTTGGGATATCCCTGGAAAGAGTACAGTGTAATTATAATATTTTTTACCTTCTTCATATATATATATATTTTTTTTCTTTTCTTTTTCTCTTGTGCGTGTCACTGACTTCCCAAGGTTGACTGACGAGGTTTCCTCTCAGGGAACCACGCAATCTACAGGGTGACTGAAAGGTATTTTTCTTTTAAATAGCGCAGTTGATGAAACAGACTCCCTTGTACAATTTCATCAGCATCTTTCGCGCAACTTTACACCGTTGCCATGCTTTCGTCAAAGCTAGTTTACTCAGAACCGCCCTGCACAACTGAGAAAAAAGCAGTTTCAACATTTCCGCATGCAGAACGTTCCTGTCGCTCTTCTTTGAGAAGCGCAAAGATTGACACAGATAAGCGATGATCTGGGCTGGGCCAGTGTCTGGGTTTTCCCTTTGCCGACGGACACAGAATAGTACTCTATTTACTTTGTCACCTGATGATTTTTCAAGCTGCACTGCGTTGCGCGTCAGCGAAACATTGTATGCTCGACTTTAACGGGACTTGTAGATGTAATTCGTTCATACAGTTCATGAGCGAAATTATAAAAAATACATTGCTAAATTAACAAACTTGTTTATTTTCTCAGCGATATGCCTGTTTGGGAGACTTATATGAAACAGAACTTCTGCTGCCAATGCCAGGTTTCGAGGATGGTTTCGTGGTCACTTTCCCTTTAATGGAAAACGGTGTACGAGGAAAGATTTCGAAATAAATTTATGTCCTTCGATTGGCACGCATGATATGCATGAACGGACATCGCTGAGCCGATTCTAATCCTGCGCAACAAATGCTAAGAGCCAGGCTAAATTATTTGGCAGAAATAGCTCGTTCCCTATTCCGGTCAATATCGTTTCCAGTGTTCCTGGGTCTGCTTTGCAGAAATCGTCTGCTAGGACGAGAGATTTTCCCTTTCGTTTTTCTTAAGCAGACGACAGGAACGGATCGTTCACCTATTTCGGTAACTGTTTACCTGCACGCGGACATGCGCGATTATGCTTCCACACGCGATGGAGAACGATATACGCATTGTTGGAACACTGCACAAAACCATACAAATACACACAAAGGGTACAACAACCTCTCGGTATCCAGCGGTCGTCTGTTAACTGTCGTCTGCAAAACATAAATAAATTGTCGCATCTGCGCTGCACTTTCTCAGCATCCAGTATTACCAGTTTGCGACATTTTTTATTTACACTGTATGTGGCTAGTGGTTTATATTAAAAAAAAGTAAAACAGTGTTCCTCGAAATAAGTTTATAAGTGCTGACATTGTCACGGATGAGTTTTAGATGGGAGCAGGATAACAAGGTTACAATTCAGCCTTCAAAGATTCGTGAACGAGATGGAGTTCGCATTGTAAAACGGCCGAGATGCCCCCTCCCGCTGAGTTCAAAAGAATAGCGTAGAGTATTGTGCCACTTAACAGAACCAGAAATACTTGTCCCAACAACTCTTCACTTCACAACTGCCATCGATGCCTTGACGTATTGAGGTTCGCGTTTAGATAAAAAAAAAAAAAGAAAAAAGCCAAGTAGGATGCATGTTTCGGCATCGGTTCGCTTCGATGCGCAGTTGTTCGCCCTATCCGTTTACAAATTAACGTTCCCCCTGCAAAGCACCGTAATGCATTCAATTTAGAATAAAAAAGAAAAATAGCGTCTAAACAATCGCCGGATCTTGCTGCGACGTTTTGATGAAGAATGACTCCTGTAATCCTTGAGCATGACAAATCCCGGGCAGGCCCCCTCGTGAAACACTGTATGTAGGTCGTATCTAAGCTAATACACATCCTGGAATACGTGTCGGCAGAAGACTTAGACAAACCGATCTTTCGCAGAAACCAACATTGAATTTCTGCGGAAGCAGACACACACACTGATGCATTGTCTCCATGTTTACAGTGTTGTTTCTGCCTTGAGATACTTTGTTTCCTACCTACGCTACACTGATATCCAAACACAAATGTTTAACATAGGTTGTCTTGTCGGAGGCACTCAACTACATTTGTATCCAAGTCGTGTGAGAAAAATGTAAGCGTGCAAAGTCGCTCAAACACGATCAGCAGGTGTATAAACAACGAAAAGCATGATAATAATCGGGGAAGCACAGGAGTACTGTAAACTTTTCGGCGCAAGTATGTTATGCTTATAGCGTTCAAAGATAATGTTTTACGTCAGAAACCAGCTGCAGTAGTGATAAGACAACCTCCGAGATCGAAATGCGTGTGTTTTGTACACATACATGAGGCACAAAACAAACACTGCTGATGCTGGCTCTCGTGCTGGTTACCAAATAACTGCACGACAGAGCCTTGTTCCAACAGTCGCTTGTCTTGTTGATTTACACGAGAGACAACACAATTAAAGCAATGATCACGAGTAAAAACCGCCACTTACAGCTTTTGATGGTCAGGCATCGTCCATTATTGTGATAGCTTTTGCGTCTGCGGAAATCGGTGTCGCCACCTAGAGTCGTCTGCTTTCAGCTCCGCTTTCATGGTTGCCTACTGTCAACCATTTGATTATTTCCAACATGAATTAGAAAATGAACAAATTATTTATAGGAACATATTTGCCAGCATGAAAACCACTTAATTTTCATTTATTGTAACCAGGAAGATTACGCAACGTAAGACGACGTGCGGCTTATATTCGAAAACGAGACTCGCGCCAAATCAAACCAAAAGTAGCAAATGGAGGTGTGGATGTGATACGACACTGTGCAGACGCTGAAGTTTTCGCTTTGATGCAGCTCGTGCGGAACAAAATGTGATGCTGAGAAAGAAGGCGCCTCGCATGCGTCGTGGTCAATGTACGGCTTGTTTTACCCATACGGCATGATGTTACCGCGACTACCTTTGGGTCTCAGGGGTAGGCCCCGAACTCATTATTTTTTACCAAAACTCCGCACTCTTCAAGAACTCTGCGAACGGGTTCTCGTATCGAAGCTCTCCCTACGCCAGTACAAGCTCATGACACTCATGTTTGCCGAACCTTTCCGTCGTTCGATAAGCACCTTGCTTTCAGAGTACTTCACCGGTTGCGCCGTGGACTTTTGTCTGGAGTGGACGTTCACGAAGCACGGCAAGCCGTCGTACAGCGTACGATGTACTCTTGACGGACAAAAGTACCTGGCCATCAAAGCTGTAGCGACTCCAACGTCAATCAAGGACGACGACCTATTCTGGAAGTGGACAAAGTTGCAGCATGATAACCTGTTGTCGATTTTCGTAGTTGCGGTCGACATTCCAGCTGCAAAGGTGTGGTAAGACTTCTATGAATACTTCGAATACGCAAGCACCTGCGCAGTGCGTGCAAAGGACAATAGAGAGAAAAAGAAAAGAAAAGAAAAAAGATGGCGGTCATTGTCATCCGATTGATCTGTCCAGTGATTTATCCAGACCCCCCCCCCCCAAAAAAAAGGAAAATTGTGACATTGCACAATATTTCGTAAATACACCCCCCTTGTGGAGCCCCCCCCCCCCCCCAAGGACGAATTTCGGGTAAACCACTGATGTCGTCTGTTACGATGTAAATTTTGCAATTGTCGTAAATTATACATCGTTTGCAAGTTTTTGGAAAGATAGCGGACAGCGTTCAGGTTTCTTTTCCACGACAAGGACTGCAGCACTTTCTTTAAAAAATGACTCGAATAAGAACACGAGTTCCTCTCTGCAGTATCAAATACTGCCCACCAACATAAAAATACTCTACTCTACTGCTCCAGGTATTTCTGGTAACAGCTCTCCCAGAGGACAACCTGGACCGCTTCGCCAGCCAACTTTCCGCCAAACTTCTTTGCATTCAAGAATTCTTCCTGTGGAAATTCCTCGCCCAGCTGTGTTCAGTCATCCAATACATTGAATCAGCGGGCCTCGTGTGCAGCAGTTTCGACTGCACCAACATCCACCTTGGCCATGCCAACGTCATCTTGAACAACATGCTGACGTGGCGCAACAAGAAGCTGGACCTCTGCAACATGCCCGAGGTGGTCCGCAACGTCGTTTTTGGCAGCGAATCTTGCTGCCAACAGTTTCTGGACACGCTGAGCGGCGCACGCAACACCACAGTTTCCCTCGGCCTCGTCATGTGCCAGTTGATTCACCTTGCCCTGCGCAAACAAATTATCGAGGAAGAAAAACGTGTCCAGGAGCTCCACTGTTTCTACAGCGTCGACTTGGCGCTGAGTCCGTCGACGTACAGCGAAGAGCTTTTGAACACTGTTGCCGAACTTTATCAGCTGCCTCAGCCGTCGCTGCAGGCGGTGGAGAAAAAGGCTGCCGAAGTGATGGCGGAGATTTCGAGACATGCGGGAAGCGATCCCACAACCGCAACCTGAACGATCTTATAAAATATGGATATTGTAAAATAGAAATTACATCAACGTCCGTTCATAAAGGACTCTAAAAAAAAAGTCCTAGCTTGAATACATCATTAAACTTATTTACTTGAAGGTTGCCTCTTTAGGGTGAAACCTGATTTTTACCCGGCAAATGGCCCTCACTGGGATGTTGATAGGAATGCACTAACTTGTTTAGCAGCAAATGCGGTTACATTACAGTTGAGTAACTGAGCCAGATTTCCCCCCCAAATTTAGCATACTGGGAGTCTTTCACCTGAATTCGCATGAATTTAGAGCACATGTTTATTTACCCGATTTTTAACCCCCCGAATTTAGAAAAAAAATATTTCCCCAAAACTTCAGGCTCTACTTATGTATCTGTGCCAATTATGTAGCATTTGTCCTGTAGCACTGCCGCTGCTTTTTTGTCTTTAAATAACTGCTGTAAATACTAATGGATGACAAAGCAAACTTGCAACATTTATTCCATTCACAATTAAATATACATTTCTCATTCGTATAAAGCTGCAATCCAAAAAGCTGCAAAGTCCTCCCCAGCCACTTGATATAGGCGACTTCTTAATTTAAATAACTAGCAAAGAACTAAGAGCAGCAGTATCGGTCCAGGGTAGGGAAAGAACAAAAAGCTTTACAGAGTTTCCTGTCGGTTACGAATCTCAGCCCAAGGTCGTCGAGCACAGGAGCGCGACGCCGCGCTCGTAGAAGCTGTGCGCTTCCCGCACGTCCGAAGCCGGGAGGTCGACGGTGAAGAGGAGGTCGGCACGGCTGGAGTTGAGGTACACCGGAAGGGTTACCTGAGGGTGAACGGTGTGTGAAAAAAAATGGCTCGTCTCAACCATACGAGGCCACTGTCTCACCATTGTCCATTGAGGCTGTTCAGTCTGCACCTTGACCCATCTGATTATTGTCAGGGGCAACTCTGTGAAGATGGTCGAAGTCAGGGACAGCTTACTATCCACACATTTGGCTCCCTGCAGTTTGAGCCCAGCCAGAGCGAAGCTGCACTCGTCCATAGATGTCGGCTTGTCGTTTGGATTGGCCACCGACACCTGGGTTGACAAATAATGTACACCGCGTTACACCCCCCAGCTATCAAGTAGGTGATATGCCGTCGCCTGGCCACTTGATTTTTACCTCGAGCTTGAGTTCCTCGAGCGACCAACCATTGGCTTGGGCCACGTACTGTCTTGTGGCAGTGATGTATGCCTCTGGATTGAACAGGCCTCCGAGCCAGACGTGGAGAGCCTACAGGAAGTGGTAATATATAAGTTTACGTTATAATTTCCATTCTGCATAAGTACGGTACAGTTAACTGAAACAAGCCATACATTTTTGTTTTAATTATCAAAATTTCTGAAAGTGCCATGCAAAAGTGCAAAAGGAAAGCTATATCAAGACATTTTTCCTTGTTTCAATTTTAAAATTTCTATGCTATACCACGTCCAACTGAAGACTGACGAAACGCCGGGAACATGCATGTTTACAAAAGCAAGAAAAATCTACCGGCACACTCAACAGGTTAGCATATAACAAAGACCTCCCCAGCCACTCCTGCTGTATTCCATAGACTCCGAAATGCCAATGCTTCCTTATATTTTAGCCTGTTGTGTGCGCCGTGAATTTCTATCGCTTTTATAAACATGTATATCTATCTGTATAGGGTTCTACGCAAGAACGAAAAATATAATGAGACGTTTTTTAAATTCAGTAATAGTGGTGTTCGCTACCGGTGTGGAAGGCACCGGAAATGTTTTTTATCCCACAGTTACTGCTGTGGCAATCTGCAGTGAGTTTGGCTGAAACCCCCTCGCACAGGTGCAACAGCTTATCATTGTGGATATGAATAATGCACACTAGTCATATACACATAAACATAGTCAAACGCAGTAAAACAGTCAAATAAAACAAAAAAAACAACAAAAAAACATGTGCTCAGTGATACTGGTAATAAAATGCTATATAATACTTGCAGGTACCCAGTTCACTAATGTGGTGTCTTACACCATATTGTAGCGCATCCAGGAACCACCCAGCCTCATGCCTTCATTCCTAGGACTTTATTCTCTTTTTTCACGTGCCGTGATGACCATGCGATACCCGATACTACAACTAATAAAGCAGTTTAAAAACACAGCGTAGGTACCTTGTAGAAAAGATTGTATGAACGCCCGATACACATTGCGCAATGTATCATCAATATATTTATTAATTATTTTTAATTTATTTATTATTTCATCGTCATTATCATTTCAATTAATTAATTTATTATTTTATTGTTATTAATTTATTTATTTTTATTAATTAATTTATTTATTTTTATTAATTAATTTATTTATTTTTATTAATTAATTTATTATACATTTATTTGTTTATTTATTTATTATTATTTATTTATTTAATATACAACTTCCTACAAACACATAATCACATTCACCTTGAGAGCGGCTGCTCCTCCCGAAGTGCACGACTGGGACACCTTGTGCAGCTGTTTGACGCGATCCGAGAAGTCCGTCACCCACTGGATGACAGTGCACCCTACAGAGACAGTGTACTTCTTCCAGTGGGCAGGTAACATTCCTGCAACATCCAAGCTTCTCGTTAGTCACATCCAATCGCACCATCGTTGTTTTTTTCCGCGCTGACCCTTGGCCAAGTCCGCAATGACGGTCCTGTGGTAGTTTGTCTGCCTTTTCTCTCCGCGGCAGATGCGGACGACGTCTTCGAGGTCCGATCGCACGACGCGTAGGAGAGCTGCTCCGACGCTGACTTCTCTTTCCAGACAACGGTAGAGCGGGTCGCCGATGTTGTCTTTCGTCCTGCGCAGTGTTGCCAGGCTCTGTGGCAGCAGACGCAGCCAGGTTGAGCCGCTCTGTTGCAGAGCAGCCATCCAGGCCGGTCTTCCATCTCCTGCTGGTCGGAGAGAGGCGCCGCTCTCGTCCTCGGTGGCGACGTACGCTGGTTCGTCGTCGTCCTCTAGGAGCTGCATCTTCAGCAACTTTGCTATGAGGTCACTGCCTGTAACGGCAAAGGCACACTTTATGAAAATAATGACAATCAAGTGCAGCCTCCTCGCTTTTGTATTGTATTTGTATTGTAGCTCTTGTATTTCCAATGCTTGTGCTAGTCGTTAAAAAAATAAGTAGAGCCTGAAATTTTTGGGATTTTTTCCCCCAAATTCGGGAGGCAAAAATTGGGGAAATAAACGTGTGCTCTAAATTCACGTGAATTCGGGTGGAAAAACTTTCCTTACGCTAAATTTGGGGAGAAATCAGGCACTGTTACTCCAAGGTACAAGCGGTTATGTAACTATGTTTGCTATCAAACAAGCTAGTGTGCCTTGCTGCAGATGTTTCATGTGATGGCAATTTGTTGGGTAAAAAAAAAATCGGGTTTCACCCTAAAGAGGCAACCTTCAGTTGGGGGTGCAAATTCGGGGAAGAATCCGGTTAAACCCATAAAACTTCAGGCTCTAAAAATAAGCTAACCTACGATAAATTAGTGCCCCAGCTCAAGTACAGAGTAGACTGTCTATCATCAATCTCACAGCTGACTATCTCCACTCAATGAATATGAGTAACGACATGATACATTCCCATGTGAATTATTCCCATACGTTCAAATTCACTTGGCCAATAGCAGACTGGACACGGAGTTCTACTGTACATCCAATACCGCACGAGGATTTTTTGTTCCGCGATACTCGACAAACCCTTTGTACTGACCTCTGTTTGTTAGGAGCACCTTTTCTGCATTGTTAGGAAGACCAAGCCAAGCTGGTGTCTGACGTTCCGTCAGGGATTCAACCCAGTGGAGGAACTGGTCACGCCTGAAAATATAATAAGAGGTGATACCGACATAGGTCAGCAACCTTCGCTACGCTTTGCTGAAACATTATTTGTTACGGCACACGCTACGCAAGGAATGCAGGAACAGGACAGAGGGGAAGAAAATTTTCACCTGATGCCCTCTGGCATGATGATGCCCTTCTCGGGTGTCCCGTCGACACCGGGTGACACCAACATGAAGTCCGGGTTGAAACTCTCTTCCGTGAAGAGCTTGTTGAGGAAGGAGTTCAACAGCCGCTGCGTAGAT
The DNA here is from genome assembly GCF_037126465.1 of Ornithodoros turicata. Taxonomy (NCBI): domain Eukaryota; kingdom Metazoa; phylum Arthropoda; class Arachnida; order Ixodida; family Argasidae; genus Ornithodoros; species Ornithodoros turicata. The sequence continues at coordinate 68,277,370 of NC_088206.1, read as the reverse complement.
TTGAAACCAATTAGCTGCTGCCCGTAATTTTTAAGTGCCTCTCGGTCTAAATACCTGGTCAAAGTCGTTGTCGATCTTTCCGCCGTAAATGCACTGTCCGAACAAAATCCTCAGCGCGTTCCACGGCACCTTTTCTGGCGGAAGATTTGTGCGTCCCTGAAATGAAACAGGGCCTCTTGATGATACAGATGCGCAGCAGACTTCGGCTGTGTAATACTGATATGCAGATTAGAGGATGCTTTGTTACCATAGCGATGGTGTCTATCCAGGTGTCTAGCGTGTCGCAGGCAACACGCAAGTCGGACTCGTTGAACTCATAGTGCTTGGCCCAACCCAATGGGCAGTAACGGAGTCGTTCCTGGACCATAGCGTGGAACCAGGCGAGGAGGAAGTAGAGACGTGCACGCTCCCCAGGAGCCTGGAATAAAGGAGAGAGAGAGAATGAAAATGGTGTGCAGGTTACGTTTATGAAACGTGAAACGCTGTGAAAATTTACAGCGTATCATTTTACAGCACAGATAGGGTGCTGACGGGGGTTTCATAAAAATTCACCGAAACCCTCCCCGGACTTCAACGAACCTCACGTAATATTACGGCGTACTAACAGTGGAATATCGCAGGTTACTGTGAAACTTTTGTGGTATCAGAAACAGTGTGGTCTGCAGAATTATCTGAGCACTTTCAGGACCTCACTGACCATGGTCATGAAACGATATATCTCGCAGGACATCACGAATCCTTGCAATATGGTTCACAGCAATACAGGATCTTGCAAAAATGACACAAAAAAGCTACGCACAAAACAGTGAAGACAGATTAAAATGAGATAGTCAAATCAGGATTTTATGGAACCTAACAAAAGCGTGATTAAAGAATCACAGTTGATGAAAAGGCACCAGATTCGAACCCACATACTCCGACGTCCCGTCAGAGATCCCACCAGTTACACCATGCTAGCTACGCTCTCATCAACATACCGAGTCACGCTAAGAAACGACGCAATCAACTAACGATGCAAAGAAATAACTAGAGCCCCTAGCAGTCCACAATTCCGCGAAATTGTCCTTGTCTCGCGGAACCTGCTGTTTCCCTCAGCATCTCGCGTCTTTCGCGGAATATTCGAATGTGCCACGACAAAAGAATATTCAGCGACATGAACGCAGGGAGAGGAACTGTCAGAGTTGAGTCATTTTCTTTGCTCACCGAAAAGTTACGATTGGCTGAAAAAGTGCGCGAGACGAGTCGGTAAGCTATCTTGAGAGAATCCAGCAACGTTGCAAATCCTCGTAATCTTCGTAAATCCCACTTCGCGGAAGTGTTCATTTTCCGCCGCAGAAAGCTAGGGGATTTAGCGAGTGACGCCGTGATTAAGTTCCGCATCGGGTAAAAAAGCACGTTGATTTACCTTCATCATTCGCTGGGCTGGCACCGTCGAGAAGGTTCGAAGCAGATTGGCGCGAATTCCCGGCGGAGGTTCAAAGACGAAGACGCGGCCAGCACGCAGTAGGTTCACTGGAACCTTGGGATGAACCTCGAGGGTGAGGAAGAGGCGGAATCCTGGGTGGGGTTGTAAAGCGTGAAGCTTCTTTTCTAGCTGCACCAGCCATTGGGGTGCTAGGTGAACGTTCTTCAGCATCACCCAGCTGTGGTAACAAAAAGAAATATATATTTTTTTAAAGACTCGCGGGAATGAGGTTTGAAAGACACGGCTACAAATGAAATAACTAGAGCCTGAAGTTTTGGGGAAATATTTTTTTTCTCCAAGTTCCGGGGGTAAAAATCGGGGAAATAAACGTGTGTTCTAAATTCATGCAAATTCGGGTGGAAAGACTTCCAGTATGCTAAATTCGGGGAGAAATCGGACTCTTTTACTCGAACGAATTGTACCGGTATGGTACAAACGGTGACGTGGTTGTGTTTACTGCCAAACAAACTAGTGTTCGTTCTTACAGATGTTTCAGTGAGGGCAATTGGCACAGTAAAAATCTGGTTTCACCCTAAAGTGGCAACGTTCAATTCAGGATGCAAATTCGGGGAAGAATCGTGTTAAATCCCAAAACTTCATGCTCCAGAATTAACGGGTGACCAAGAAATGTGGAATAAAGTCAATGGGTTTTTCTGCCTGACGCGCTTTCACATTCAGATAATCAAGCAACAGATAATCATGTCACCATGGTCTACGCAAAAGACACAATGTAGGCAGAATATGAAGTTTTCAGAAATTTTTCTCCCCCAAATTCGGGGGGGTAAAAATCGGGGAAATCAACATGTGCTCTAAATTCATGCAAATTCTTGGAGAAATTGGGCTCAGTTACTCGAACTAACTGTACTGGTTTGCTACAAACGGTGATGTAACTGCATCTGCTGCCAAACAAGTTAGTGTGCATTCCTGCAGACATCTCAGTGAGGGCAATTTGCCGGGTAAAATTTGGGGGTTTTACCTTAAGGCGGTAACCTTCAATTCAGGGTGCAAATTCGGGGAAGAATCAGGCTAAACCCTAAAACTTCAGGCTCTAGATATAGGTCTATGATTGGTCTAGATAGGTCTATGATATAGGTCTACATGATTATAGTCTAAATGCATTTCTTTAACATCGTTTTCTCGGTAAAGTGACCCACCGTCCGTTCTTAGAAGCTGAATTGATAGCCTTTTCAGCCTGGCTGAACCCTTCGGCCGAGCCCATCGCCAAGGAAGTGATGCTTCTTCCCAATTCCGTAGCCAGGTCGTCCACACGACCACTGGCGTCATAGCCGGGCACGGAACACATAAGGATGGGTGTGTTTGCCTTGATCTGAAAGAACGGCACGAATGTGGGCACTTGCTTTCAAGAACGAAGCCTACAGATAGAACGTCGTACCTCATTGTCCACAATGGCCGCTAGATCCAGCTCCGTCTCTGCGCTGGTCATGAATTCGTGGCCCAACACCGTGGAGACGACTTGGTGTCCCTGCGCGATAATGCGGTCGGGCCGGAACGCCTGGATGAGGAGCAGCTGGTGCATGGCTGTGCCCACATGGGTCATAGCCTTGGAACCTTCCTCCCACAGTTCTGGAACGGCTCGTTCGGGAGCACTGCTTTCGACCCAGTTCGTGAAGTCCTACGAATAGCGGGTTTTGCTTTACCAGGAAGCAAAGATATTTTGCCGGAGTTCGAAGTAACTTACAATTTACAATACAGGTTACAATTAACTCGTTACTGTAACTAAGTTCCCCCTTTTTGGTAACTTGTAACTTAACTCGGTACTTCTGCAACTTACAATACAGGTTACAATTAACTCGTTACTGTAACTAAGTTCCCCTTTTTTGGTAACTTGTAACTTAACTCAGTACTTTTGCGCCGTGGTAACTTTCAGAGGAACTAGTTTCTTTTTTGGGTAACTTTGCCAAAGTAACTTAAGCTAAGTTCCAAGTTACTTTTAATTCGCTTTTCACTCACATCCACATATTTTCTTGCTTTCAGGCGACTCACGGTCTAACCCAACTGCTCACGCGCGCTGCACCTTTGTGGCGCTATTTTGAGTCTGAAGTAACTTGGAAGTAACTCGTCCTCTTTTTAAGTGACTCCGTAACTGCGAGTTACATTTCAGGCTGAAGAACTTCGTTATTAACATAGTTACATTTTTCACACGGTAACTTAACTCGTAACGAGTTCTTTTTGATGGGTATTTTGTCGATCTACGTATTTTTACGACCACGTACCTGATTTTCGTCCAGCTTCTTCTGTAGGTTTTGGAATGCCGGCAGTCGAGACAGAGCTGTTGCGCCTTCCAACTGCTCGGGAGAGAGTCCCTCTTTGTGAATGGTCGGCTGGCCTGGCAGGATTCCTTCCTTGCCTCTCAAAAAGTGGTGGAACTCGTGTTCGAAGTTGGGTTCCCTGTAATTACGAAGAGGTGAGGCTGCTTGAAAGGACTGTGCCGAGACTAGCCCGTAATAAGGAAATCCTACGAGACAGGTCAGAAGGAAAGCTGAGGGGAGGGGGAAGGATATGTAATGATATCACGAAGGTTACGATAGGCTCAATGCAACAGATGCCATGCTGTTCCTTTCGAATTGGGTGCCAGCTGGCAAATTGCCTTTACGTGATCACATTAGTAAGGTGTATTACAGCTTATCTGCATACTACTGTTAAATTTCTGAATATGAAATTAATTAAACTTAAATATTTAAATTTGCTTATTAAATTTATATTTTATTATAATTTATATTTAAATTATTATATATTATAAATCACTCAATTTTTTTAACTATTCAATTTTTATTACAGTTAACTGAAATGTCAATTAACAGGCATAAATTTTAGTTGACTAGTGAGTGGGTGGCATCGATATCATGGGGCTTAATGTCATTAGTAAGTGATGTGCGGCACAACCTTCATGAATAATGCCACTCAGGACCCAAATGGCATTAAATGATAATGTCATTTGTTCTGCACAGGTATAAGTGCTACTGCATCTAGCACGGCAGCTCTGCCGTCAAAGTGCCTCTCTTCCCCGTCTTCCTTTCTAGCCAATCCGAGAGGTCTACGGTACATACTGTGAGAAACCTCGCAGATGAATCCTGCACAACAGAAGTGCAAAGGCCAACTTGTCCTCGTGTAGCATGCCACGAGTCACCCTATCGTACACAACCTGGAAGAGCACGGGACACATTAGTCAATGTCGGGTCATGAAAGGGGTCTGTCAAAAAGTGCGCCGAAAAGCACCTACCTGGAATAGATCCTTGGTTATAACGTTGAGGCGGGCAGTGTGTTCCATCACGCCCGTGAGGTGAGGGTTGCTCGTGAGGACGTCGCTGTAGATCTCGAGGAAGAAGTGCAGAGAGTACTGGTACAAGAAGTGGGCCTGAAAGTCAATGCCTGTTAGTCTCATGCGATGAATGAAGGTTGGAGCAGAACTACATCCAGATCAACTGTAATTAGAGCCTGAAGTTTTCGGGAAATATTTTTTCCTACATTCGGGGGGTTAGAAAATCGGGTAAATAAACGTGTGCACTAAATTCACGCAAATTCGGGTGAAAAAACTTCCAGTATATTAAATTCGGGGAGAAATCGGGCTAAGTTATTCAAACTAACTGTAGCGGTTAGGTACAAACGGTGGTGTAACTGCATTTTTCTGCTGAACTAGTAAGTTAGTGCATTCCTACAGACATCCCAGTGATGGCAATTTGCCGGGTAAAAATCGGATCTCACCATAAAGAGGCAACCTTCAATTCAGGGAAGAATCGTGTAAAACCCTAAAACTTCAGGCTCTAACTGTAATCTAGATCAACTGTAATCCAGATCAATCCATACCTGGTGCAAGCCTTCCAGCGTGAAGTAAATGCTACTGCATGCCTGAGCCAATGGCTGGTACTGAAGCGACACCGTCTCAACTTCCTCCATAACCTTGTCTGTCTCTTCGACTTTGCGAGATATTTCTGCGGCTTCGTTCTTCAGTTTCTCGAGCGTGCCGATAACGCTGCGATAACGCTTGTGTTTACAATGGCACGCTCGCGAAAACATTCCAAAGTATATGTTGCCGTACCGTGAGGCACTTACCTGTCGTCATCCAAAATTCTTCCCTTTGCATCATTAAGAGCTTGCAGCAGAGATTTTTCCAACTGACGCAGGCGGACATGGAATTCACCTGCGCGCATTTCGGGACAAAAGTTTTTTTAGTTACGTGGACATATTTTTGTGAATGCTCACGTGATGATATCGGCAAATTTCTTTACCTTGCAACTTTAGGAGGTCGGAACGTTTCTCATCGATGTCTTCTCTCTCTGCCTTGAGGACCTTTAAAAATTACATGTTTGTCAGCAGTGTTTGAAACCAATACATTAGCACTGACTGTAATTTTAATTTTTATAAACTTAATTAATAAATAAATATTTATAATTAATAATAATAACTAATAATTATTAATAATTAAATATAAACAATATTTTGTTCACCTGGTTCAAACACTGGCTCTGCAAGCTGCTCCGCGTCACGGTAAAGTTGACAAAGGTCACACGGGAGCAAAGGTCAGGGGGGAACTCAACCTGTTGGAATTGAAGTTGGCATTTAGATTACGTTTAATTAATTTAATAGAAATAATTTAATTTATTAAATTTAAATAACTTCGGAGCTCTTACAGTTGGGTCTCTCGTCGAGAGGAAGATGCAGAAGGTGGGCGAAAGATCGATATCCTGATCGCCCAGGGTTATCAGCACTCGGCCGCCCGTCTTCCGAACTTCACGATTCAGGACGGGGTTCAAGATGGGGTCGTAGCTCTCAACATCCTGAAAAAAAAAAAAAAAAAAAAGGGGGATCACTATCTCTTTAGCCAACAGGTGATGTCGCAGAAGCATAATGACGTAGTAAAGGTGCGCAATTGGCAATTGTAGTGCAGAATGTTAAACGTATCATATACAAACGCGTAACACATTAGAATACCTTATAAAACAAACATTGACAACAAAACTAGTTTAAAATAATGTTGACCTTGCCATCAGGGCTTTACATTGCCTTGTGCTGTTTCTCTAAAGAAGTGACAATATGTAAGTAGGGCCTGACTTTTTCGGGTTTTATTTTTGGCCAAATTCGGGGGGTAAATATCGGGTGATATTTTTCATTTGAAAATTCGGGTGTATTCGGGTTAAATCCCGTTACGGCATATTCTGTCGTCAGGAATTCAGGTGATTTTTTTTTGTTTAATAAAAATTTGTCTTAACATGGAACTAATGTTTAGCAATGTTATCAAACTTTATTTTAATGCACGCTTACGAGTGTGCCAGGCGACCCTGATGTTTTCGGGTAGATTCGGGTTAAACCCGAATTTTACAGATTTCGTTCGGGGGGTAAATATCGGGCGGATACGGGTTTAACCCTAAAAAGTCAGGCCCTATATGTAAGCAAAGTAATCTTAAAGTTTCCATTACAACGCGCTGTAGCAACGTGTCTTTCTGATACATACATACAAAAAATTTAAACATCATACAGATGATTATGCAGACTTTGTTGTAATCGAAGATGTCTAAAAAAAACACAATTCTGAAATCAAATCAGCTAAAATTCAAATCTATATCTCGCAAAATCTATATAAAACTGCTCAAAGTGATAAAAAGTCTGCTCTACCTGCACAAGTAGAGGGTTTCCAAAACGGAGCGCGCTCTCAAGGTTCTTCCGGAAGGAGTCATCAAGGAAACTCGTCTTAGTGATCTTTCGTTCCCGGAACTCGTTGAGGATGTACCGAGTGGCCTGGCCCGAAGGATCGATGATTAGGGGGTACCGGTTGAACCTCTTGAGCATGATGGCGTTCTCCGTGCACAGGTCATCCGTCGGAAGGGCGTTAGCTTGCCAGCGCAGCCGTTCATCCGCCGTGGATAGATACTGCACACACATTTACAGCAAAACGAGAGGCTTTTCCTTCACGTAACAAGTTCAGGAAATGACGGCTAGACGGCGCCACTAGTACCCACCTCTGTGCGAGCCAAATCCAGTCGAAAATGGATGCCCGCCTGTTGGAGGTGGGAGCACCAGTTGTGGAACAGGTTGTGCCGATACTGCTGGTCAAAGTAGCCAGCGTACGCCAAGAAAGCAGAGCCGAGGAGGACGTCACCCGCCATGGTGGACATCTGGTTCTTGAAAGTTTCGCTAGAGTCCTCCCAGCGCTGCTTCTCGGAGCTCAGGCTGCTCAGCAGGGCGATACTGCGGTCCACCTGTCAAGCACAGTTTTATAGGCACTAGAGAATGTGCACCCCGAATTTGCGCCCCAAATTGAAGGGTGCCCCTTTAGGGTGAAACCCTGAGTTTGACCTGTCAAATTGCCCTCGCCATCTGTAGGAACGCGCACTAGCTTGTTTGACAGCAAAACGCAATTACATCACCGTTTGTACCAAACCAGTACAGTTTGTTTGAGTAATAGAGTCCGATTTCTCCCTAAATTTAGCATACTGGAAGTTTTTGCACACAAAAACGACGATAAAAACCGGAGACACGGAACAGAAAAAAGACAACACGACATTTCTGTTCCGTGTCTCAGATTTTTATCGTCGTTTTACAATGTACCAGCTCGCCTGCACCCTTGCAATTCTACCATTTTTGCACACAAATATGCATGAATTTAGAGCACAAGTTGATTTTTCCCCCGATATTTACCCCCCGAATTGGGAAAAAAAAATATTTCCCAAAAACTTCAGGCTCTAAAGGTAGTCCAGTTCCCATTTTATGAAAGCAACATTGTCCTACTAGAAAAAAAAAAGAAGAAAAAAATCTCATTCTCCGCCGATGAAAGACATATTGAAAAGTTCTTCAGAGCTCCAAGACTGAGCAAGAACAAATCCCACCCACCTTCGCCTGGACATTGGCCAAATCAGTCTTGATGGCTTGCGCTTGAGAGACCAAGTTGGCATACTCTTCTTTGTAAGAGGCAATGCTTTTCTCAAGCTGCTCAATGACAGCGTCTATGTCCTCTGCCTTCCGCATGTTTTCATCTGCTTCGGATTCCAGGTTGTTGAGCTCGTTGCGGAGTGGCTCCACGCGTTTCAGCATGTCTGCATAGTTGATCTGCAAAAGCGTTCAGAGAAAGAATGAACTATTACACACTTCCCAAAGTGATGCCAGCATTTCCAGAGATGTTTCTCAGAGCTCCTATAAAAGTGGTGTCATCGGTGCTCTGCTATGTAAAATTTATTAGTTTAAAATTTATTTAGGTTAAAAATTATCGAAAATTTATTTTAAAATCCATTTGACACAAAACTTGCAGACAGAACTAATAGAGATGCTTGCAGCAGAGTTTTCATAGCAAACATCTTTGTGTATAAACCATGCACTTCGTATAAACAAATTACATATGCTACGAACCTCATACTTGAGTATGTAATGCTCCTTGTAATGCTTTTGTACTGGACGACGTACACAATTGTTCACACGTAGCTGTACACGTATTGTTCTGAATATTCGGATATCAAGCGTACTAGTGTCAATAAACTTTTTAACTTGTTAACTTTTTGTTTGAATTTCGTTTTCAAATTAGAAGTGACGAAACGAAGGATGCTTCCACGACTAATTAATATTCGTTAATACTATTTCAAATTTAATATTACCTGCGCAATAGCCCACTTCACCATAGGTCCACACGCATTGCTGGCCCTGTTCACCTTCTCAAAATTGTACTCTGGGCTAGTCAGGTACTTGCTCTTCATCTTGTTTCGAATGTCGTCTCTAAAACACCGTGACAAAAATGTCAACTACGGTGAATAAATTCCAGTGGAGAACCTCTCTACTCACGAGACATCATCTGTGCTGAAATTGACAATGGTGTTGATGAAGTTGTCGCGGATGATGACCGACCGGATGGCCTTCCAGTCTGACGCGGCTTCTCCGAGCAGGAGGCAGATGGATTCGAGCGCCAGTTTCACCGCGAATGGCGGGTTCGCCATCGACCGTACTTCCACTAGATGCTGCTTTTTGATTGATTTCACAGCTGCAGTGAGACGTTAGTTGTAACAATATGTCGTACTTGTTATAATTACTCCCTGAAACTGTGACAGAAAATGGTAACGGCAACAACTTACCTTGCTGAGCTTCGATCACAGCAGGTTCTACCTGCGCCAGGTCGGCCATGACGCTTGACCGTTTTTCGGCAATCACTTCCTCTTGTTTCTGAAAAAAAAAATAATAATAATAATATTAGAGTTGTGTATTGACTAGGGCTGTGCGAATAGTGATTTTTGGGTTCGAATCAAATCCGAATGCAATACTAAAATCTTCTAATAAGTAGCGAATCGAATAATGTCGTATACCACGCACAAGTGTGTACTTATTGCTGAATAGTAAGCAAAAGTCTCCATTGAAACCAGGTGCTCAGTTGTAGTTTGTGAAGGTCTGACTGCAAACTATGTCCTGACTAAGCTTTGCTACACCAGGAAACTCAAACTTGCCATCACTTGTAAGGGCAAAAGCTTGCACACTTTTGTGTTTCACATATTGACTGATGAATACATTAGTGCTAGAATTGTCCTGAAAATTGTAATTCGGGATGGAACCTAGTACCCAGACATAATGTAGTCAACCGTGTGATGAAATCCCTTTTTTCTATGGTGTCATAGCTGGTCCCAGCTAAAGCTTCAAATAATTAATTTCTAAAATATTTCTCAAAAGTGGCAATTTTCAGTGATCCCCCAAATCGCACTTTTTAAACCATGCCTGCAACCCGGCAGCACTGGCAGAAGTGTAAGCTAGGCTTCGCCCGACGCTCGGAGACATGAGGCGAAGCCAACTTGCAGGATATACGTCTGCACACATAAAAAGTGTAAAGTAAGCTTCACCTAATACTCAAAGGCATAAGGTGAAGCCACTTTGCAGGATATATTTGAGTCGCAGAAACGTAACGTAGGCTTCGCCCAATGCTCAGAGGCATTCAAGCCAGCTTATGGAATTTCAAATATATTCGAGTATTCAATAAAATGTTATTCGGTTCAAATACGAATAGCACAGCACCGTTATTATTGAAATAAATATTGACTATTGAATATTTTCATAGCCCTAGTACTGACTATGAATAGAGCCTGAAGTTTTCGCGAAATATTTTTTTCTAAATTCGGGGGCCGACACTGAAGATTTTTGTTTAAGTTTAATTTGTACAAGCTTTTGCGTGGAGGTTCACGCTTCCTCAGGTACCAAGCGTGGGCCTCCACGCGAAAGCTTGTACAAATTTAAAACTTAACTTAACTTAAACTTAAAAAAACTTAAAAAAAAAAACTTAAACAAAAATCTTCAGTGTCGGCTTCTGTATTTTGTTTATGTGATCTACAGGACTTGACTCCCCTCTTCGTATACGCTTAAATTCGGGGGGTAAAAATCAGGTAAATAAACATGTGCACTAAATCCATGCGAATTCGGGTGAAAAAACTTCCAGTACGCTAAAATCGGGGAGAAATCGGGCTCAGTTATTCAAACTAACTGTAGCGATTTGGTACAGACGGTGATGTAACTACATTTTTCTGCCAAACAAGTAAGTTGGTGCATTCCTACAGACATCCCAGTGAGAGCAATTTGCCTGGCAAAAATCGGGTTTCACCCTAAAGAGGTAACCTTCAATTCGGGGAAGAATCGGGTAAAACCCTAAAACTTCAGGCTCTAACTATGAACAAGGAGATTTGCATCAACATGTAATCATGTAAGAGACATGCTTACTCGTAACTGCGCCTGAATTTCGTGCGACTGCACTTTCTTCTTTTCAGCCTCTTGCTGGTCGTGCAACTGTAAACAAGAAACCATAGTTTTATAAATGGCTACAAAAGTGTGAGAGTCAATATGGCACATCAATAATTCCAAGCAGTACAAAAAAATCCGTAGTGTGACATGGAAACAAAAATCTATAATTGCTAACCATCTCCTTCAGCTTGGCATTTGCAGCCAGGTTTTTCGCCTCCAGCTCCCGAGACTTGAGCGCTAGAGACTTCTGCAGTTCTTCCACCTGCTCGACCGTCTCACGGATCTTCTGGAGACCAACGTTGAGGTGGAGCTGCTGTTCTTCCAGCTCGGAGCGCTTTTCGTTGAACAACTTCACCTGATGAAAAAAACCGGTTCGTACGGATGCCTCGATTCGCAGGACGGTTGGGTCCGGTGAACTCACGTAATGGTTGATGAAGTCAAGGTAGTGACGGGGAGTTATGGTAATGGAGCGAGCCCCTCGCTTCGCCAGGCGGCTGCTTGCACGGTGAAGCGTTTGGTGAACGTACACGAAGGCGTTGACGAGCGCTCCGCGGTGGCTCGGAGGCATGCGCAGTCCGGAAACGACGGCTGGGAAGTTGTCCGAAGGCACGCGGTACTGGGACGGATAAAAAAAAAAAAAAAATGTTGAGCACAAAACAGGAAGCACCCGACGTGACACGTGTAGTCATCTGGAGCGAAGGTTCTACCACTCACGTTGGAACGGTCAACGTCCAACTTTGAAGTGAACTCCTTTCCAACCTGGAAGAGCGCATCATCGGACCAATCGCCAAACCAGTTCAGGACGCACCTGTCAAGAAAAAAATAACAAGAAAAAAAAAGTGTTGGCAGTAACAAAAAGTAGCATATCATACACCGGTTATATGTCGGCTGTTCACGGGCACCTCAAAAACACATAAATTGAAATCAGTATACCTGTATTCTTCCCCCCCCCCAAAAAAAATCTGCGCAGAAACATTGCAACAGAGACTGAAAGTTAGGAGTCACACTTAGGAGTCGCACTTAGGAGTCGCACTTAGGAGTCGCACTTAGGAGTCGCACTTAGGAGTCGCACTTAGGAGTCACACTTAGGAGTCACACTTAGGAGTCACACTTAGGAGTCACACTTAGGAGTCACACTTAGGAGTCACACTTAGGAGGCACTAACAATTTTCACGTTGACAAAAGCAGCTCGGTTGGGAAGTCACGCTCACTCATGAGATCTACTATGACTACATTCTGTATTGCAGATTGTTGACCACAAATGGTACGCAAACGTATGTTCAGTACTGCTGTGACTGTTGCCATGGAAAAATCAAACCGATCCTGTCAGGACTATATGCGAGATACATAATTAAAAAACCGTACATCTGCATGACTCTCAATCAGCAATCCTCTACTGTCAGTCAGACACCTTGAAGACCACAAACCTGTTGAAAAGTGCAGGAGATGTTGCAGCCCTGTCTTTCAAGCCTTCCGAAGAAGGGTTCATCGTGAACACGACGTGCAAGTTTCGCATCACCTGCGTTACGGACGATTCATTATTAAGTGCTCGTTCAAGAAGTTCAAAGTTTCGTTCCGAAACAGGGTTTGCCACTTGCCTGTCCCGTGAACCACTTGTAGAGTTCTTCGTTTGAATCCAGCATGAGTCCCTCCCTCTGCGAACCTTCCTTACACTGAGTCATGAGTGTCGTGTACTCGTCGCCTTCGAAGAGTCCCGGAACCTCGCCGTTGGCAAGGAGGGTGTTCATGCGCTCCAGGAAGGACGAGTCCAACACGTTGCCTTCGTCCAGTACAAAGCAGATTTTTTCTCCCTGCAACGAAATTCATCCCGGATCTCAACTTCGCAACCAACCGTTAATAACTAGAGGTGTGCAAATATCGAATTTTAAAAAAAATACAAATATCTGCAAAATTGCCCTTCAAATATCGAATCAAATATAGTGTCACAGGATAAAGGCTTCTAAGAGTAACAATTAATCCCCGGCAAACTAACCTCGTCACAGTTGTGTGCTGCTGATCCTTAGAAAACTGCTCCAGGACATACACTTGAAAAGGGCTAACATATATTCACTCGACTGTTTGCTTGTTTCCTTTTGTGGGTTTACGTTGAGTATATGAGGACCTATCCCCATGATGCAACTGCACCTTTGTCTGCCGTGACCAAGTTGTGCACCAAACGAAAGCACGGTGAAACAAAGAAAGGAGACGTTCCCACCTTGCACGGGCCTTGCCACATCCACCAAATAGATATTATCAGTACGGATCGGTATTGGTCAATCGCCATCCGCCACCTAAGGTTTAGGGTGAACTTGTTGTTTGTTGCTATGTGCGGTGCAACAAGGGTACCTGGTTCGCGGACGCATTGGTCGAATTATACGATGTGGAATACTTTCGCATTCGGAACAACACACTTTTTTATCAATAGAAACATATAGGCATTTGACAGGACCTTCGAATTTAATCGAATTAACCGAAAAACAAAAAAACAAAAAAAAAACGAATTATCGGAAGTCGTATTAACGGAAGTCTACTGCATTCGATTCAATATTCATAGTCGTATTCGATTTGTACAGTCAAACTCCTTTATAGCGAGCAACGGAAGTACCACTACAGCAAATTTTTTGGGGGTCCCGCTGGAGCCCTATAGGTCCAATAATGGACATCCTTTTTAACGAAAATACCTTTACTGCAAATTTTGTTTGCTGTCCCCTGAGTTTCATTGTAAAGGAGTTTGACCGTATTCAACATTTTTTACTATTCGAACAGCTCTACAGTACATTAACCACCCACCTTGCAGCCGGACCTCCTGAGAACGGACCTCAGGTCTTCATCAAAGTCCGCAGCCGTGTATTTGTTGTGAACCTTAATCTGGAAGACCCTCAGGCCATTCATCCAGGCGACAAAGCGCGACAACGTGGTCTTGCCGGCACCGCTTACGCCAATTAGCAGTAAATGACCCTGAAGAAGAAGAAGAAAAATAATTTAATTAGGGTATCGTTAAAGTTTTTGAACAAACAAGAACATCACCGAAAAAACTAACCTGCGGTTGGCGGAATATCCTGTCGATCCGCAGAACATGATCAAGCACTTCGTTGAATAACACGAGCTGCACGTCCAGTTCTTCTTCGTAGAAAATCTGGAACATAAACATCGTGTAAACACGGCAACGCACACGGCTACCGAAAGTGACCGTAAAAGCCCTGAAGCCCGAGAGAAGACCAACCTTGAGTCGAGCCTTAACATAGTCTCTGAGCTCGTCCTGTTTAACGGGCACATAGTCTTTGGAGAGCCAATTGCTGTACAAGATTGGCCTGCCAAGTGCGCTCTCTTTATCAATATTCGGGAAGTGCTTGAGGCCGACAGAGTCGATGTGCTCGTCCGTCCAGGCCCGTTCTTCGTCTTCTACCAGTCTGATTAGCAGAAGGAGAAAATGTCAAAATGATGATAGCCAGGAATATAGGGAGTCCTGACCTGTCCTGGAAGAGGCGCAATCCCTCGTGCGCCCACATACGGACGAGGCCCTCGACAGGGAGCGTCTCGAGGGGTCGGAGAGCCTCACAGATGCCCCGCACCCAGCGGGTCAGTTCTCGAGGACTGTATACGTAGTGAGGTTGCATGTCTTGCGTGAAGCGTTCCTGTACAGGAGTTTTTTTACAGTTACGATTCTTCCGTTCATGTTACAGACGCCAAGTGCGCAATGCTATCACACTCACTTGGGACATGAGGTAAAATTCCACCATCGCCGCGGTGAGGGGTTCGGCGTAGGGCCTCAGCGACGGAACCATGCGCAACATGGCGCGGTTGAATGTTCCGTAAATCTGCTTCAGCGACGTCGCACCTGGGTAGTCTACGTACACGACTGGGACGTGTCGGAGGAACCTGCGGAATCGAGCCGAGCTGGATCAGTACTGCCTGGAAGAAGTCTTTCCCGTCAGTGACCGACCTGTATGAGAGTGGCTTTCTGCCAGGGTCCGTCGGTGGATTGCATGCTCCGACAAACTGGATGCGCTCCAAGCGGACCCACGTGTGATCCGTCGTGCGGTAGAAGCCCCCGTGCTCCACCAGCTGACGCAGGAATGAAATCACGCGTTGGGTTCCTGCGGACGAACGAGAAGTGTTCAGTGTGCACTTGAAGCTTGCTGAACTCGGACGCGGATGTATGGAGGTTCGAGGCACCTACCGTATTTATCCATGTCGGGTAAGTTGATTTCATCGCAGAAGAGCACAAGCCACTTGCCCAACTGGATGGGAGACAGGACGACACCGTTTGGTGTCCGCCGATATTCGCAGTAATGGTCAAATGTCTTCAGTAACAGCTCTGGAGTGGTGGCACTGGAGAAGTTGAGGCCAACAACCTGCACGGCGAACGGAATAGTTGCCGCTGAGATGCAGATCGCGACTTGTAATATTCAACTGGCTAAGGACGTGGCTATGTATACAAAAGGACTTGTGTTTTCAGTATTAATGTGTTAGAGAAGCCGGCCTCGTAGCGGGGTGACCGAGGTGTGTCTGTACAGTGCGTCACATGACGCAGAATGGCGGATCAGGCTGCGTTCTGCAAGCTGATTCGCTCTTATCCGTCACGTGATGGCAGCTTTATCAGACGTTATCAGTGACGGCAGCTGCAGCTTGAGCCGTCGTCAGTTACGCCTCGTCTCTGGACGTGTTGAGACATGTCCCATACATTCTCCGAGAGTTTTGTGAGCGGCTGAGTTTGTGTATCACGTCTTGTATGTGGTGTCTCTCGTGTGGTGCGGTGTATGAGGAGCAATCAGAAGTAAGACAAATGACTAACGCAATTGCCATCGCATTAATTACATTAATTGCCCTCAAATTCTTTTATGTTTATTCAAATTCTGGGCAAAAATCTGGTTCTATCTCTGGAGCTGTAAAACAGTTTAAAATTGGGCGGGTGAAAAATAAAAAAAAGGGGACTCGACGCATTTCAGTAGAGCACAAGGGGTGGAAGAGCAGTGCTGAATGTGCAGTGCTCAGCGTTTTCCAGTGCCCGGGTTTTGGTGGCTGAATTGGAACATTGCCAAGTTAGTTTACGGGGCTTTTCGATCAATCGAGGGCTGAAAACGGGTTTTACCGGATCTAACCCTAAAACACAAGGCCCTATGCATACGCAGGCATAGAGTACAACTTGCATCAAAGTTAACTTGAACACTGCTCCAGCCTGCAAAGCGGGGGAAAAAAAGACACCCTAGCAGAAGACAGTGCCTTCATAACAAGGGTCGCCCTCTCAATGTAAATAGATGACCAAAACACCCTCTTAGCTCTCAGCTGTACTCGATGTATTGCAACAGCCACACACAAACCTCCATGTCTGGTAGGGACCGGAGGGCCGAGAAGAGGGTCATGGTTTTGCCGGAGCCGGGAGGGCCGCAGAGCACGAGCGGTCGATGTTCCGCGAGCCAGGTGTACAGGAGCGCTTCGTGGCGCACGGTGTCCACCGTGGGCACCACAACGTCCGGTGCGGCAACCTTGTGAGTCTCAACCTCGACCACGGGTACTTTACTCTGCCAGGGTACCCATTCCCCATTTGCGATGGACACCTGCGACGAAAATCGAGAAATAAGAGCAACGCGCAAGACCCTTTCCATCGTAAACAACGATGACAAATCCCTCGTCCTTACTTCATAGTCGATGATTGGCAGACCGGTGTTGGGCGGCAAGGGGACCGTTGCTACGCTACGAATGAAGTCCCCGAGCTCTGAACGGATCTTCAAGCGGCCGTCGCCAGCAAACGACCAAAGCAGGGCATACACCAGGCATTTTGGGATGTATTTTTCCAGATGATCTTGCTGCAATAGTGCACAAGGCAAAAATCAGTCATGTGAACACTGTACCAGTCAGTCCGAGGAAGGAATCCGCCGGAGCGCGTCCCGTAAACTTTTGTCCAGCACCGTGCACGGTCACGAGGGAACGCATCTCAAAGGACGGGCGGCGGGACTTAGTATTTCTTACCTGCATGGGAAAGTCTACGTGGGAATGATTGTAATGCAGCACATTGTGCGCAGACTGGTTGAGCATGGAGAAGAGAGATCCCAGGGCACGGAACCGGGTGAAGTCCATCACATGCTCCTGCCGCGCCGCCCACTCTAACGCACGCACTACGAGTCCTTCGCTGCCGAAGAACGGCTGCAGGACTGCGGCCACGTCGCGTTGGACCTGCAAGCAAGGGTTATGGCTTGGTCTGCAAGCATTGATGCATATCTAACACTCCAGCTGCCCCTACCCCACCCCCTCACTGAGCACTTAGCTTTTTAAGCATCAACTTGTAGGTTTTTGCTCCCACGTGTAGTGTGTCTTTCGAATTTGCCGATTCACATCGTCTCCTTTTGCCAGTTTTTTTTAATTTTACTTTTATAAATAATTTATTTATTATTATTTTTATTTAATTTATATATTATATTAAAATTATTAAATTTATTATTATTATTAAAGTTATATATTAAAATTTAACTTATTTTAAATTTAATTTAAAAAATAAATTTAAATTAAATAAATAATTTATAATGTATTATCGGCGTTATAAATAGATGCGCTCGACACGGTTTGAAATTCCCACGCAGAGAGACGTGTGACACCAGTGGGATGACACCGTGATGACATATCTGTTCGGCTTACTACCACGCCATGTTTAAGTGGCCTTAACCGAGTTTACGATTGTACACTGTCCCACTTCGCCTGCATTCACTCCTGGCAGTCGTGACAAAATAGGAATAACCCTGAAAGTACACTGATTTCAAGTGCTCTTGTCGGGAATACTTATTTCAATTTCAGTTACAGTTGCGTGCAAACTTTAGCTTTAATAAGTAAAAACGCTAGATTCAGACCTGTAGTGTGGGTGAGAGAGCATCCTCTTTTGAATCCTTCTTGCGGTGGAAAGGTTCCTCTTCGGACTCTTCCAATGGAATGTTGCGAAGCTTCAGCAAGAAGTGCTCAAAGACCATCTCCGTGGAGAGCACGTCTTCGCTGAACCAGATCATGCCACAGCGCGACACGGTTGCGAGGGTCGCAAATTTCAGGTCTTGCACTTCGAACATCACCCTCACCTGCAGGCAGTATGACACCGATATGTTGACGAGGAACTTCCGCAAGGACGCGGATATGCATATTTTACTCACGTTCGGGGGCAAGCTCAACCGTTCACCGTTGGGAAGGGTCAAGAGCTTGTTGTCATCCAGGACACTGTTGAGATTCTCGACCCATTCTGGATCGACGTCTCCGTCGAAGATGATCCACTGTCGTTTGTTGATCTCGCCGCGGACATTGTCGATGATCCTGAATCATTACGGATCAGTAACGTGAGTACATGTTCTCTGGAACAACGCAGATTCCTCAACAACTCACTTCCTCAGGACGTGCGTGAAGAGACCGTCTGTCCATTCTCGAGTATTTGGGTCCAGGACACCGTATAAGGCTTCCTTGGAAATGGCCTGGGGAAGAAGAACGGGAATGGGTATTACCATTATGAATCACTGTTCAGGCAAAGAAATGATTGCGAGAGACCTACTTTGGGATCAATAACGTGGGCCACTCCTTCGATGCCTTCCAGACGTTCGAGAGCCTTGAGGAGAACTTTCCACGCAGTGGACTTGCCACTACCGCTCGGACCAACCATCATTAGGCCATGGTTGAGCTGGGAGATCTGGTACAGCTGCAGTACCTGCAAAAATAAGCTCGAGAATTAAAACGTTTCCTGCAACGCTAACGGACACAAGTTAGTCAAACTCTCATTAAAATTCTAACATCTGTACTTCCATATTTAGAACTCTCTCTCGCAAGTTTCTGTAGTCGCGGGAGAAAACGTCCGTACCTTCTCCATCCAGGCCCCTCCTTGCTCTTCTCCTTCGCCGGAGACGAGGTACATTTCCTGGCACACCTTGCCAATGTGCTCCTTGAGGTTCTTCATCTCGGCGCGCGTGTACGAAACTCCCGGGAACACATCTGACAGGAGAGAGAAGAGCAGCGGAATATCTTCGGCCACAAGTTTTGGAACCATGGTCTCACACACACTCTGGATCAGGATCTGGGTGGAAATGAGAACGGGATCACTCGAGCTCGGTCCACTTACCCCCGAGGACGCCGTCGAGAAAAAAAAATGTACCTCTTGTTCCGGTAGGTGCTCGGCAATGGTGCCTTCGTCGACTGTCTCCGATCCTTGCTCCTTGAGGTCGTCCTTGATTTTCTGGATGCGGTCGCGCTTTATGTTACCGGCGCTCACGAGCACGCTCTTGAGCGCACGCAGACCAAAGTCGTAGTGGGATTGGTTGGAAAGTTGCTCGTTGCACAGCCTGCATGTTGGAGGAAGTGCTCACTTAGCTGAAGTCACTGCTCTGTCTCATGACAGCACACGTAGCTAGCAATGGTTCAGGATGGGAAGACCCTTGTGTGCTCAATATTTTTTTTTTTTTTAGGGGGAGGAGGTTCAATTGGGATGAATGTGGGTTCCGTGCAGAATCTGTAGGGGTTCTTCGTTTTCGGGTTAAACCCGATTTTTCCCGATAGTTCCCCCCCTTAAAAACAAGTCTTCGAGAATACGGGTAAAACCAGATATCTACCCAAAATCCTCGCGGTCCTTCAGCTTGTCGTTCTAGGTAAACCGTCGGAAAAGTGAATCTTAATATCAGCTAAGAGTGCTATATGTGACAACCTATTTGTCCTCTTTTTATAAATCCTCTCCTCCAGGAGAAAAAAAACGAGCTTTTGTGGAGCTGGCACAAGTGTGTGAATGCCATGGTCATTCACAGCCCCAGTTCCAAGCAGAAATATATAAATATTCTTGTTTCTCGTCCCAGTGTCACAGCAGTGGCTCGTTTCATATGGCTTTCGTTTCACCCGAAAATACCCCGATGACATATCAACAGAGATCGTAGCACCCGATTTCTCACGTGTAAATCAGGTCCCCCAAACTCACCTCGGAAAAGCGTGCAACGAAGAAGGCCGCCACTAGATACCCCGCTGTTGCCGTTCCGGATCACTTCAGCCCGCTAAGTTTAGCGGCAAAATGTTTTTGTTGTTTCTGCGAATGAATCTAGTCTTTACATGTCCAAATAAGACGCGTATAACAACTTCCTCTGTCGTGTTTCACTTTTTGGTCCCGTTTTTAAACGTGTTGAGCGATCGGAAGGATCTAGTGCACGGCTGCGTGCATCACATAGCGTACCTGTCGTACCAGGCGCTGCAGTCGTCCATTTCTCCTTCGGTGACTTGGCCTGGCTTGGATTGTGCTTGAACTGGATCTTTAGCGCGCTATAATCCACGCAAGCCAACGTCTGGTAACAATGGGGTATCTAAGGGCGGCCTCCGGCATTGCACGCATCGGGATAGGAACAAATACATGGGAAAATGGCGACCTTGGGGGACCTGGTGTAAATAGCACCTGGCGTATCCCTCCCGAATTTGAAAAATCATAAAACCCGAAAACAAAGAACCCTACGCATAAGATACACTATTAGAAAACAGCAATGTGCAGTCACCTTAAGACAGGGTGCCCTCTCAGATAAGAAAATAATATCATCTAAACGTAAAGAGCCTCACTTGAAGAAAGGCACGATCTTGGATGCCAGTTTCTCCGCAGTGCGGAATCCCTGAGAGAAGAGCATAACTTGAGCGATGAGCTGCCGGTCAGGCGTCGTCATGGCCAGCGAGCGGAAGAGCTTCTTGAGGTTATCGGGAAGGTTCGAACGACCGGCATAGCCCGGGTTCATCGTGATGAAGATGGCCATGTCCGGGTTGAGGCGCACTTGCTTCCCAATCAGCTCCACGGTTAATTGTTCTGCGGAAGAATACGAGACGAGCCTCGCAGGAAGCCGAGAAACAAGAGCTCGACGAACCGTACCTTTTCCTCCTTCGCGACTTCGTAAGGTTTCTTGTATCATCTGCACTTGCTGCGAGACCGCAGATAACATGCGTTCTTCCAGCCGATTGAACTCGTCGAAGCAGCCCCAGGCACCCACTTGACACAGGCCGACAAATATACGACCCATTGCCTGAATGTACACATGCCCTCGTCAAGCACATACGCTAAATTCTGAGACAACGTAACAGTTGCAGTCACAGAGGTATATCACCACCAGCGGATAATGTAGTCTGAACATTCAGAGTGGAGCAATACGAGTGGACCCAAGCAGTACGGCGTCTGGACCCAATATTGGGCCGGTATTGCCAATATTGGACCAATATTGTGCCAAGATGTTGTGCTGCTTGGGGAAAGTGTTCGAGGTACATCATCTCTAAGGTTCCTGGTTTTCTGCTGCGGCAAATTCAAAATTCTGAGGCACTGCCTTGTAAACTCCGCGATTTTTCCGCGGCAAGCAGTCACCGGTTGCTTGGAAAGGGGAACACTTCATTTTCTTGGATAATGGGTATTTGATTTGCGAGTCGAACACTTCGAGTGATTGATATTCGATTCGAATTCGAGTATCAGCACGCCCTTATAAGTAAGGGGTTCCGTGAAATTTCGCGGAATCGCGGAAAACCTGGGGCCTTAGACATCTCGGACAAATATTTTTGTAGCATTATCAGTACACAAGCAACAGTTCGAAGCATGCGGGCAATCTACACTGTGACTCAGAGGTGTCATGCACCCGCCTAGACCAATCACAGACGTCTTTGGGTTTGTGGGCAGAGCTGACCTGCAGCAGTTAACGTGACCCAAAGTATGCACGCAAGCAATATACTATATACTAACCTGGAAGTCAAATGTTTCGTCACAGTTGAATACGAGGACAAAGCGACCCAACTGGTGTCCCAGGGCCTTCACTGATTCAGTCTTCCCAGTACCAGCAGGCCCTAGTGAGCAAAATTAAGGTCGCATCTGTCACTATCACTCTTCCATAAGACATCGCCCTTATTGGCCTTACCGAACGGTGACCCTCCGAGCCTCGACTCGAGGGCCTGGGTCATTGTAAGGTAGCAACGGTCTGTCAGAGGAGTCTGCACCAGCTTGTCTTGAACTCCGAGGTACTCGAAGCCATAGCTGAAGCGTGCGTTGGCCATGTGGATGCTCAACTGACGAAGCACCTCGCCCTGCCGTGGATCGAAGTAGAACCGCATCTGGCTCAGCCACTGGAAGTCCCTGGGGCCTTTCACCTCATTGCGGATCAGGGAACGGGTTACGTCTCGTTTGTGCACGAACTCAGTGATCTGAAGAGGTAAGAAGCTTCATGATCATCCTCACCCTTACCGGTACCTGCCACCTTCACCATTACTTCACCACCGAGCCACGGACACTCACCAAATGTTCGAGTTTTCTGCGTCGCAGCGGGGGCTGCTCCTGAAGCACCGAATCAGCAAGTACGTTCAGTGTCCGCTCAACAGAAGCAAGGACAGTCTCGAGGGGCTTTGCGTTGCCTCCTGCCTTGTCCATGGCTTGCAACGCTCCTTCTACGTCTTCGGACCATGAGATCTGTGCCGCCAGTACCACTATCTGGCTCTGTAAAGGCATCAAACCAGGAAGTTAATCGGTGGCCGTTATTCAGCCGACGGTAGACATTCTTACCTGGTACCTGTCGGCCCAGGCCATGTAGTCGGCCTGGTTGATGTTGCCCTCCTTGAACTGCGCGCTCTCCGCTACTGCCGAGGCCAGGTTCTTTGCCAAGGTCACGCGCATCTCCTTCTCCACCAGAGTGAGCCACTCGTTGATCTTGGGATTCTCCGCGATTGACACGGGGGTGCTGAACAACATCTGAATCGTCCAAACATCATTTCAGCTTCGTGAAGGAACACAAACAGGAGGATCTAAGCGAGGGTACCACATACTTCTTCGCCTTCTTTGGAGGACAGTCCTCGGACCAGGGTGTTGTCCTCATTGAGGATGATAGAGGCCACTCCAGCAAACATCTTCTTGAAGTGCTTCTGGAGCCTTGGTACATTCTTGCTGTTGCCAATGATTTCCAGCAGATCCTCGTCTCCCACAAAGTAGAACCTGAGCAGACCATCCGTTAGGACTAAAACACAGACCACAGTAAACTGCACGACTAGGAACAGAAGACTGCATCCAGGAGTGTTCTCCGATCCTCCTCCGCTGACCTTGGAAACGAAGAGCGCTCTCGTTCCAAGTATTCTCCGAGGGCCTTTTGGATCTTCCCGAGCAGATCTGCCAAACGCTCCAGCGACCGCTGAACTCCCTGAATGTTGAGTACGTCCAGAACCAAGGGAGACTTGCTCACTTTCTTCATCAGAGTCAGGAACTCTGAGCTGATACTGTAAAAAAAAAAAGAAAGATTAGATACATAAGCAACATTTTCAACACACGCAGCGCCGTGTGCAGACCTCATGAAACGGGACGTCTCCATGGGCAGCAGAGTTTGAATGTCGGCACTGCCGGAAAATATGCCCTCGAGGTAGACCCATCGCCTTTGCACGTCGATCCAGACATCGAACAACGCGTTGATGCGGTTCAGTTTTTCTTCCCAGGCCAGAGCATCTTCCTCAAATTCCTACAGGCCGCACAAGTACAACAAAATGATTTGCTTCAACTACGAGGCTACGGTAATTGGGACTACTTTGCGGTCCCAATTACTGGGACTACCTTGGAACTATTTTGGGACTACCGGGACTAATTTGGACTACCTTGTAGTACGGCGAAAGCTTCATGGCCGCCACAGAGTTGATGTGCTCCTTGACCTTGTTGAAGAGGTCGTCCCAGCCACGGATGAGACGGCACTTGTTCTGGTAGTTCACGAGGTCGAGTTCGTACGTCTGCCATGCTTCTCGCACCTGTTGTACACACGGGTATGTAGAACGGCACATGTTACGGAAACCAGTCCAACCTGTTTGAGAAACTCTTCCAGGGCCATCTCGCCCTGAGCGATGAGGATGACGTCTTTTACGATGGACTCGTTCTTCTGCAGGTCGATATCCCAAACCAGTCCCAGCGTGAGCTCCGAGAGCACCCAACGCACGCGCAGCTGCTTCATCAGCTGTTTCCAGTGACGCTCTTTCAGGGCGTCCGATTTGAGCTCAACGATCATCATGTTCACCTGCACGTCAACGATGACATGTCACTCCCAAGTGATTGTTTTTTTTTTCTTTCTTTTTTAATTCCACGTTTGTGCCGCGAAGCCACTGTGGCTATGAGCGGCGTACAGACGTGGACAGGTGGAGAGAGGACAGCAGGAAGGAGTGGGGGACAGAGGGGGGTTAGTACGCGTCGTGGGCAGACTTCAAGGGGAACTGCGTTCAGGCGATTGTTTACTGATAACGTGAAAGCAATCAAGACGACAGCGAGGACATGTCGTGAATGTGTCGGCCGATGGCGCAGCCAGAAAAAATATTTCGAGAGGGGTGTTATGGGGACTTTACAACATGGAGGAGGAGGAGGAGGATTTCCTTTTGTTTCCCTCTCCCAAACGCACAGCCAAACGTACGATTTTGGGGGGGGGAGGGGGATTTGAACCCTCGAAACACCTCACGGGCTACATGCTACAGCGTTACATGCATAAATTATTCGTAACTATATTTACAGCTATGAATACGCCAGAGCCGTATGCGCTACACTTCACGGTATTCTGTGCAGCATTATGAACAGCTGAATGTCCTCTTGATGGCATTAAGTGTGTCTGTCAATCGTATGTAGCTACTGCTGACACAATGTCAGAAATACTACCAATAGTTAACCCAATCTAAAGGTGGTCAACACTTGATAACTACTGGTCTGACTAGTGTTTGCGTAACTCTGGTAGATTGCCTGGTGAACTCACCTTTGTGTAACCAACGAGGACCTTTTTGACATATTCAAATGAAGCATACTGTCGCAGACGTGCCGGCAGCTCTTTGAGCTGGTTGAGCAATCCATCCAGTTGTTGGCGCAGCTGCTCGCAAGAAAAAAAAAAACATGGAAGTCAAGTCTTAACAACAATAATGCCCTGGATCATTCGACATTCACTATCCTATAATTCTAACCTTTCGAGCTTGAACAGAAAGCCAGGGCATCTCCTTCAGCTGGTCAATCTGTTCCCAGATCTTTGACAGTTCCGACCACACTCCTTTGAGGTCCTGCAGTTCTTCCAATGCCACCTGCAGCCTCTCATCGCCCGCTGAGACGACACCTGTTGGTAACAAAGGTCATTACAGTGAACCCTCGTTAATATGACCCCCGATAATCTGACATACGCGCTTTACGACCATACTCCTCGGGAACAATGCAGTGAAACCTCTGCAAATCCCCCGTTATAATAACAATTCCACATTATGACTAAAATTCTCGGGAACGACCACGGTCATAATAACGAGGGTTCACTGTATACGCAATTTTTCCCCAACGCATCCTTATATGTACAGTACAACAGCTGATATTACGATTACAGTGACGCTACTCCCAAAATGTAATTGGGAGCAATTTTCGAAGCATCGACATCGTTTCGGACACCAAATATAAATTTTCTGAGTGCTTTGGTAGCAGTACCATCAAGCCTCGCTTTGGCTTCACGTGACCTCAAACACACGACAATTATAACTGCAACATACCAGGCTCCTGCAGTTCAAGTGCTTCCTTGGCCTTAGCAAGGTTGTCTCTATCTTCTTTGAGACGGCCAAACTTGGATTCGAAGAGGGCCAGCTGGCTCATTGCATCGGAGGGTTTCAAAGAGCCCTGCATACAGCGACATGCTCAATGTTACGTCTTTTGAAACACGCGCAAATGAAGCTGTGCTTCATGCAGAAAAGTTATGGTTATTGAACAATTATTGGCAACGCTAGCACTGCGTGGCTTCATACAAAAATAATTAAGTATAATAACTTCAAAATCATTCACAGAAATGCCATTGTGATTACGTTACATTGGGGCATGTTACAAGTAATGCAAGTAATGCAACACAGTAATGCTCATTTGATATGCAGTGCAATCCCGTTAATTTGAACTCTAGAAGGGGGCCAAAGACCATATATGTTCCTGACGAAATCGACAACTTTTACAGTAAACGAAACACTTCCGCGAATTTAACATACTGTAAGTTGTTCCACCTGAATTTGCACGAATTTAATGCACGTGTTTATTTACCCAATTTTTACCCCCGAATTTAGAGGAAAAAAAAAATTCCCGAAAACTTCAGGCTCTAGCCATTAGACAGTAAGCGTCGCATACAAGCACGACACAGCTGCACCCCACTGGACAGATACTGACTAGTGGTTAAACGAGATCCTGCAAGTCATCCGCACGCACCTGCACGGGTTTCGTCTTCTCCCACTCTGTGAGGAACTCTGCGGTGCGTGCTTCGACAGTCTTGTCCTCAGCGACGACTTTCATCTGCAGGCTGGCCACCTGGGCAGCAATGGCGGCGTCCTTGCGCTGCATCATTTCGTTGAATGCTGACCACTCGCCCTCAATGTTGTCCACGTGCAGCCACGAATTGGGGAACTGAAATCGCTGCCGCTCCAGGATACGTTGGCCTTCTCTGTAAAGCTGCATTCAAAACAATGTCTCGAGAGAGGGATACACGCAAGATAACGGCTGTGGTTAACGTGGGATAAAAAGAAAAGAGACTAAGAAAGCGGTAGGTCTCAGTTAAATTTGGCAGAGCTCCACAGATTTCTATGGGGAAACGGAATATATATTGTTAATTTGAACGTGCACCTTAACTTGCACCTGTTAACTTGCAGCTGTTCCAGAACATACCCAGGGACTCCCCTACTCTGGTGGTCACGTGGTACAACTCTGTCACGTGACTAACTCTACTCAAGAGTTCGTTCTGGGATGCTCCCGTAAAGTCAGAATTCGTCTGCTACTGCGATTCACTGTTCAGCAAATTCAAGCACATTTGTGATTGGCTGACACTTAGTTGTTATGTCAACAAGTAAGCAGGCCTTTTCTATCTAGGTGGCATCAGTCTCGACCGTTAAGGTCAAGCCAACAGAAGTGTGCCGCAGAAAGATGAAACAAAACTCACGTCAACTTGCTTTTCCCAAGTTTTCATTTTTTTCTTGAGTGACTGCACATAGGTTATGAATGAGACGGCATCAGAGGTGCTAGCCGTGTCGATGGATTGCTGTTCAAGTTCTCCGCGTGACTGAAAGGAACATTTCAAACATCGGGTTCATAATGTTCATCAGGTTCATGTCAACGCTCCCCAATGCACCAGCTGGGCCTTGTGCATACCTTTGATACAGTGTTATGAAATCCTTGCATGTCAGTGCCGAGAAGTTGTCCAAATTTGCCGAGGACATCCTTGTGCCAGGAGTCGTACTTCAGGGACACCTTTGACTGAACCTGAACAACGAACACAGAATAATGACTAAGCAGATAAGGGATCAGATAGTACTAAGACAAGGTTAACTCTGATAAGACTATGACTAGAGTGCAGAGTTTTCGGGTTTAACCCGGTTATTCCCCGAATCTGCACCACGAATTGAGGTTCGCTAGTTTTGGGTTAAACCTGCAAAGTGTAAACTGCAAACCGCATTACCCGAAAAGCGGCCGAATTCTTTTGGAACCGAATTCGGGGCCAAACTTTTTTCGGAGAACAGAATTCCGGGCCGAATTCGGCCCTATCTTGCCAAGGCAGATAGGTGGAAGAAAATTTTAGAAAATGCTTGAAAGTATCCTCACCTTGGCATAGTCAATGATGATGGGGCCAATCTTCTTGTGCGTGTCCGAAATGTCGAAGGTCGTACGAGACTTCCTGTTTGAAACCGACCACGACCATCAGCAAAGGTACAAGGCGGCATCGACGACAACGGAGAGAACGTTCTTGCGCACACATTCGTGCGGAGAAGAAAGAGAATGCGGGACTTACTTAATCTCGACGAGGGTGTTCATCCACGTGGCTATGTCGCTGCCGAGACGCGCATACAGCACATCCTGTTGGAGATCCCACAGGGACTGGTACCGAGTCCACTCCCTCACGTAGTCCGTCATCTGACGCATGGTCGTCTCGATCGCTCCATAGCACTTCTCGAGCACGGCAGCGCCATCTTGCATCACCGTGAGCAGGTTGCGGTACGTCTGGGCTGTTTGACGTTCTAGTCCCACCTGAGAGTACAATATGTGCACCACTTCATTTGCACAGACATCACCTAGGGGCGACAAGGCTTTGCTTAAAGAGAATGGCTTTAATGGCTTAGTGGCTTTGGCTTAATGGCTTTTAATGGCTTAGTCCAGCAAGCAGGACCATGCTTTTGGAAGCCATAGCACGGAGAGGAGCTTCCACGGGTCATCTTAGACTCGAGAAAATACGGTAAATAATACGGAAAATATGGTAAATAATACGGAAAATAGGTAAATAATATGGAAAATACGGTAAATAATACGGAAAATAGGTAAATAATACGGAAAATACGGTAAATAATACGGAAAATAGGTAAATAATAGGGAAAATACGGTAAATAATGAGCATGTGCAAACGAGCCGCTTGCTGCCCAGTTCTTGGCCAGCGTCTCAAGGATCTACCAAACAACAGAGTTCTTCGACTGCACCACCTGTTGACGAATTACTCAGCCGGGGGACCTTTGTGAAACATCTGGTACATGTTCTGCGTAACATGATGCTACTCATGCTAAACGTGGCTACTCTGTAACACGATGAAGCGCAATAAAAGTTAATCTCATTATAGTGTTGCACTACATCCCGTGGAAAATTCATACCACGTGAAACGGGATCAACCGCTCAAACGTTGACTGCGTCACATACCTCCTCCGCGTAAAATTGCACTGCACGGTTGCACTGAACCGAAGCTGTTCAAACTCAACTGCACGCTACTAAAGCTGCTCAGATCTTGCGCACGCAACCTGTCGCTCACGATAAAGGTTAGGTTGCAGCGTGGACACAGGTCCACAAATGGTCGACGACGACGACAGACAAAAAAAAAAAAAAAGAGACGAGAAAAAGTTTCAATACCTGGTAGCGTGTGCTCTGAATTCTCTGCTGAGACAGGACAACGTTCTCCCAAGCGAACAGCTGTTGCAGCAATCCCAACCGGCACTCTTCTATGCTGGGGCTGATGTACATCTCCTGGTTCGTGATGCGCACCTCGTGCACCAGGGTCTGAATCTGGGGGTCTCCTCCCAGCAGGTGTACCACCGGTGTGCTTCCATCTCCCGCCGGCCCCATGGGAGTTTGCGGGAGACCGTCCCCGTCACCTTCGCCCGCGTCCTTCTTTCCCTCCAGGGCTCTGGTCCAGGCCTGAATTCCTGCTTCGAGACGTGTGGCCAGTTTCGCTTCCACCTGCGGCGTTGAAAGTACCGGGTCATACCCGCGTCGCACTGGCAGTGTTCAATGATGATTGAAAGCAATGGCCACTGAATGTGCACGTAGCGCCACCTAGTGTGTAACATGCAAACTTCTCAAAGAGCATTGAATCCCGTGCTCTCAGACAGGTTGACACGTTAGACGCTTGGTGGCGCTACGAATATGTTCAATGGTCATTGCTTTTAATCATCATTGAACACTGCGTGTGACACGGGTATTACAGACCACTGCTCGTCAAACTGGCAGTGTCCAATGATGATTGAAAGCAATGGCCACTGAATATGCACGTAGCGCCACCTAGTGTGTAACGTGCGAACTTCTCAGAGAGCATTGGATCCCATGCTCTCAGACAGGTTGACACGTCAGACACTTGGTGGCGCTATGAATATGTTCAATGGTCATTGGTTTTAATCATCATTGAACATTGCACGTGTGACACGGGTATTACAGACCATTGCTCGTCAAACTGGCAGTGTCCAATGATGATTGAAAGCAATGGCCACTGAACATGCACGTAGCGCCACCTAGTGTGTAACGTGCGAACTTCTCAGAGAGCATTGGATCCCATGCTCTCAGACAGGTTGACACGTCAGACACTTGGTGGCGCTACGAATATGTTCAATGGTCATTGGTTTTAATCATCATTGAACACTGCACGTGTGACACGGGTATTACAGACCACTGCTCGTCAAACTGGCAGTGTCCAATGATGATTGAAAGCAATGGCCACTGAACATGCACGTAGCGCCACCTAGTGTGTAACGTGCGAACTTCTCAGAGAGCATTGGATCCCATGCTCTCAGACAGGTTGACACGTCAGACACTTGGTGGTGCTACGAATATGTTCAATGGTCATTGGTTTTAATCATCATTGAACACTGCACGTGTGACACGGGTATTACAGACCACTGCGGCATCCTTCGAACTTAAAACATGAGCATATTTACCAAGAAGATATGGCAAGTACCAATGAGCTCATGTCACAAGATAATGTAAGATGACGAAACATGCAAGAGGAGAGAAGGAAATGTTTCTCACCGTTTCGTCCAGTTTGCTAACCCACAGGTGCAGGTTGGAGTACTGCCGCAAACTGAGATCGTCGACGGCACGCTGAATCTTATTGAGAATGTCCGCAAATGTTGTCGTACTGTAGGCGCAGGATTCCAGGGAACGCACGTCAATGTCCATCTGTTGTTCGATAGCTAGCAAGTCGTCAACCTATAGTTTAAAAAATACAGCAAGTTTGAAGAAGAATGCTGGATGGATCTTATTACAAACGTGCAAAATATTGTACAGTGGAATCTCGCGAAATAGAAATTGCTTTAACTGAGTTATGTATGAACGAAAAAAAACGGTACAAAGTTGTTTGGTTTTCTGTTCATGCAATACAAAAATATTCCCGTTAATCTGAAGCAAATTCTGGCATGTCCGGGGGTAAAGGCAGAAGAATTTGTGCTTTGGCTTGGAATTGAATTGGATTTCCCTGCAGCAAAGGCTGGTTGACAAAATTTAAAGAACACAACAGCCTCATTTTTCGTGCGGTGTTGGGAGAAAGTGTAGCTGCGGATACTACAGCATGCGCATAGACTGGTTCTTGATGAGTGAAGCGCTGTAATCAACATTGTCATTGTAAACTGTTTGCTACAGTGCTTGTACACCTCTAGAAACAATCGGTGACAACATTTAGCATTCTGCACCTCACGTCCAAAAAATTTTTTTCAGTGCCCTCAGGTTACATTTAAACAGATTCTACCGTAGAAACGGATACAGGGACTTAGCTTCTAAAAGAAATTAATCGTAAGAGAAAAGGAACCTCAGTTACCTTTTCTTGGAAGTTGAACACCATTTCTGCTAGCTTCTGGACGTACGGATCCATCTTGTACGATTCCCAGATCAGTCCAATTCCCTTACGTATCAACAATAACATCATTCAACCAACAGCACACTAAGGAACGGCCAAGCAAAGCTCCCAGGAAAATTTGTACAGGATGCTCAGCTAAGCGGTAAACAAATTACATACTTCTGCAATGCAGCTCTGAACATCCCTTTTCAGCCCAGCCACAAGAAGCGTTATTGCCGGCCTTTCTTCA
Organism: Ornithodoros turicata; assembly: GCF_037126465.1. NCBI lineage: Eukaryota > Metazoa > Arthropoda > Arachnida > Ixodida > Argasidae > Ornithodoros > Ornithodoros turicata. Next base: position 68,245,905 of record NC_088206.1, on the reverse strand, counting down.
ACCTAAAGGGGGGAAACATTTGTGCCAATATAATCGACAACCTAATAATGAGTAAAAATTATACTAATTAATTAATTAATACGTTTTATTGATTGTTTAATTAATTACACTTTATTAGTTGTTTAATTAACTACACTTTATTATATAATAATTACACTAATAATTATACAAATAATTATAACACAAATGCTAATCGAATACAATTTTGTCCAACAGAGCAGTCCCGCTATACCCTAAAGAATGTCGAGTACCTTCTCGCATGTACGCTCATAAGTGCGTACACTCTCGATGAGGGAGATCGCGAATGGATAGAGCTGGTTGGCCTGGTGGGCCTTGTTGACAATGGCAAGGGGGACTCTGAATCCCATCCACTTCAAGTTTCGCACCTGAAAGGAAAATTCGCCCATCGAGTCACGACAAACGTCCATCCAAAAAAAAAAAAAAACATCGAAAGCGGAGTTCACCTCCTTGGCGAGCGTGATGATGTCTGGCAGGAAGTTCACTTTCAGCTTGAGGATGTTGCCCTTGCCAGTGCGAGAACGGGAGCTCTCGATTGTGAAGATGCGTCCCGTTACTCCGACTTGCCTCTGCTGCACCTGCAGGGGAAGCAGCAATCTTTAAGCCACGCACATTTAAACCGGAGTGGTTTAAACAGCTATTGAACCATAGTGTTTATGAGTGCTCAACGCCACCACACCACTACTGGACGGCTGTTTCAGCTTCGTTGGGTCATCGTCGGCAGTGCGCAGGTAGCCGACATTCGAGAGAGTGACGTCAGAAGGTTCCGTCGCCACTCGCTCAAACGTCAGGAGTGACGACCATATCTGCTGATTTTGTGTGTGTGTGTGTGTGTTCTTTTGCCTATTTTAGAGGGGGGAGGGGTCGGATCTAGCGTTTTTCATTTTCGGGTTAAAGACGATTTTTCACGATAGTTCCCCCCCACCCGAACAAGTTCCCAAGCATTCGGGTAAAACCCGATATCAACCCGATGTCAACCCGAAATCCTTGCGGTCCTTCAACTTGTCATTCTCGGTAGCCGTCCGAAACGTGAATCATAATATCATCCAAGAGAGCTATTTGTGACAACGTATTTGTCCTCCTTTTATAATCCCCTCCCGCAGGAGTTTCAAAGACGAGCTTTTGTGGAGCTCGGGGAAGTGTTTGAATACCGCGGGTCATTCACTGTCCCAGTTCCGATTGGATATATAAAGATTCCTGTTTCTCGTCCCAGTGTTACAGCAGTGGCTCGTTTCATATGCCTCTCGTTTCACCCGAAAGTTCCCCGACGACATATCAAACAGAGATCATAGTGCCCCCGATTTCTCCCCGAATTCTCGCGTACGAATAGCACCAGATTTTTTCCCTCACGAATTTGAAAAATCATAAAACCAGAAAACGAAGAACCCTAGGGGATGTTGCACGATGATCTTTGGGGGGTACAGTAGAATCTCGATGATACGATCACGGATGATACGAATTTCGGGATTATATGAATTCTTTTCCGGTCCCGGCCGGAACGCCTATTCTTCCCATGTATTCGAGTTCGGATGATACGAACACGTTATCTTGCCTTTACGGACGATACGAACGAGCCGAGGATGCGACAGAGGTCGTTCCCCCGTGACGCGGGAGCGCGCGAGTCACGCTGCTCCTTCTTTCGAAAAGGGAGGGCGATCCTCACCACGAACTCCCTTACATCATGTTGCGCAATGCAAGCAATGGATTTCCCTTTGGTGGTGGTGGAGGAGATAATTGCACTTCCCGGAACCTTATCACCTTATCTCCGTTTTGACCTTTTTACCCCCCTCGCTGCAGTAAACCGCGAAGCTGTGTGACATCGCTATGGCGGAAAACAGCGACCCAGAACACATGGAGGGAACATATCAGGACAACTTCTGGCAACATTACGCGTCACAATTCCGCAAGTCGGCTTCACCTAACGCCTGCGTGCTTTAGGAGAAGCTCGCTTTAGAACAGTGTCGCGCGACTCGCGGGTGGGTGGAAAGCACATGCTGGGTCTTTTGAATCATCTCGCGAATTTGGGCAGCATTGACCAGAAACGGTGACACAAGAGCGTTACGACCGACCTCTTTCACTGACAGTAACGGAAAATGAACAGTCACTGTCTATTTTCTTGCCTCAATTTATATCTTTGTTTAATTCGTTTGATACGAATTTCGGATGATACCAATTTTTTCTGCTCCCCCATGAGATTCGTATCATCGAGATTCTACTGTATCAGGACGTATTGTCATATCCAAATTTATCAATTTTTTTACAAAACTTTCACTGAAATGAAATATAGTCAAAGTTCAAATGGAAATACCTCGAACAAAAATGGGAAAACAAAACAAAACAAGGACTCACTGCTCGTGACCACTCGTCGAAGATTCCCTGGGTGTTCAGCTTCGCGCGGAAACTGTCCGCGTCGCTCTTCAGCTTCTGCCCTTCGACGTGATTCTCCCAGCCTTTCCCCAGCACGTCTTCTACACGTTTCATGTACACAGACAGCTGGCGATCGATCTGAAGAAACCAAACAGCGTATTTACCAGACCGCCGAAATAACTTGTGTCAAAAACGGCACCGACGTGACCTTGAATTCTACGTTAGACATAAAGTCTGGTAATGGTTGAGCAAAAAAAAAAGGAATCTGCACTACGTTCACCCGTACTCAACGAAGCGTGATACGGGATATAAAAGCAGCAACGTCAGTCATGTTCCCACCTGTTTTGCCCAAATGATGGAGCCAGAGACAGGAGGGATGTCTCGCGCCTCGCTCATCCGCGAGACTCTGCTCTGTTGAAACTGCACGCGGAACTTCTCATGGAGGGCCTCGATGTCGTCCTTGACGCGCTGCATCAGCTGCGTCTGGTACTCTCGAATGGCACCACGGATGTGGGGACGCACGAAGAGCGCATTGAAGCGGGAGAAGATGCGGAACATCTCGTTGGCATTCTTGGCCGTGCCCAGCTGGTCGCGGAGCCGTGCCGTGATGCGGGCCTCCACACGATCAATGCGTTCCTCATAGCTGAGAAGCCACGTGCCGTTAGAATTACACTATCAACTGGCATCAATAATTTTATTAATAAATTTAATAAATTTATTATTATTATTATCAAGCTCATTAAATGTGTTGGCATATTGGGCCAAAAAACTTCATTCATTCAAACACCCAAACGCGGCTGACGATGTAAAAAGTTTGCTGCAGGGCACAACTTGTTCAGAAATATATTTATAATTAATAATAATAATTGTAAAATAATAATTGTAATTAATTAATTATAATTATAAATATTAACACAGTGAAGTGCACTGGGACTCACTAAAAGGACTCATTACGTCTCCGGACACACTTTCCATAAAGTAGCCATGTTACTGCTAAGCAATAATAGGCTGCAGTAATGAGATTAATGTTACAATATTAATGATTCTGTTGCTTCAACAAAAACATCTTTGGAAAACAGCGCACAGCCATCGGGACTTACCGTTTGACAGCAGCCTCCCAGGCTTCCGTTCCTTCTTTTGAAATGTCCAGACCGTCCACTTCTTTTACGTTCTCATATGCCAGGTTGACTTCCTGCACAGCACGAGATAACATGATACAGCAATGTAAGCACCTTAACCGGTTTTACAAGTGTATTGTATCCTGATTTAGTGGTACTGCCAATCAGTAGAGCTGTGCGAAGAGCTGTGCATTCGAGATTTCAAGTCGAATATAATACCTGATGCTATTCTATTTCTCAGTGTTCTCTCTATTTCTCTCAGTTTCTCTCTATTCTACCTGATGCTACCTGATTCTCAGTATTCAAAATTTTTGCCTATTTTTCGAATAGTGCTGAAGCGCGGTATCGCTACCGCCATTCTGCAAGTGGGCTTCGCCTTATTACATCCAAGAGTTAGGTGAGGCCCACTTCACGCCACCGCCATTGTTCTTTCGGTGTACAACCCCGTTCTGCAAGTCGGTTTCACCTCATTACACTAAAGTGTTAGGTGAAGCCCGCTTTATATGGTCAACACCGAGCTCATGGTCAACACTGCCCTCTGGGCAATGCACGCTCCAGTAAATGTACTCCAAACTTCCAGACTTATGTTTACTTATGTATTTAGCCTTTTCTCGTTATTCGAACTTGATTCAGCATCTAAAGAAATTATTTGGATTTGATTCACGGTGCGGGTTAAATATCTGTAAACTATTCGCCATGATAATTTTGCTACTGGCACAGCTCTAAGAACTAGCAACACACCTCAATGGCATTAATGTCAGCTGAATCCAAGACAGCAGCGTCGGGTATCTCAGGCGGGTCTTCGGGAGTGCTGCTGCCCACCTGTTGATGACTGCGTGGCGCCGCCACGGGCCTAAGCACGCGGACAATAACAGTCCGCAGCTGCTCGTGTTGCCGGCGGAACCTGTACCAAGATTACATTTTAATTGGAGGAAAAGATATCGTGCCATTTAAGCACGGTGCCGTGCTCATAGCACTTAACAGGTAATGCCAAACAGTTGCTGACTGATATTTCACCCAATAGAGCCAATATATTTTGGCTTCCAATATTTCGGACTGTGTTTCCGGACGGACTCACCGGTTTTTCGTATTCATTTCGCTCACAGCATGCCTATTATTTTCGGTCCTTTCGTCTTCCAAGTGCCAGAACAGAAGCAGTACGGCATACTTCGGGACTCCATAAAAATTGCAGAAATTGCGGAAATTCGCCGCAATGCGTTACACCATGTCCACGCGGCGATTCGAACTCGCGTCGACAGTTATTTCAAGCCAGTGCGAGAGCTCAAATAAAGTTTTTTTGAAACATTGCAGATTTAGGCCTTAATTTCGGGCTCATTTTGTGGCTCCTTCCGGTCCGAAAAATCGGTCGGCGATTGTACTAACGGATCGGCGTTGTTTCTATAACACATAAACAAAAACCAAGAATACAAAAATTTTTAGTACAATGTCCACTTGCAACGGTCTGCGTTCAGAGAGACAGACTGCATGCATCCCATAGAAAAAAAAAAAATTTTTTTAATTTTTTTTTCCCTTCAAAGGGGGAACACCCTTCCCCACAAAAACCCGAAACCTACTACTGTGTTAAAAAACATTATCCCGCGAGTTCCCACACTCACTTGCGCATCTGTTCCATCCGCGCCTGCAGCCTCTTGTGAGCGGGGCTCACTCTCCACACCATCTTGACGTGCTCATCCCTCTTCTTCTTGACGATGTCGCGCAGCAGCTGCTGAAGCTTGTCGTAGTCTTCGTCCCACGAGTTGAACACTTCCTGGCAGGCACCCAGGACGACCTCGAAGTGGTCGAAGGGCGCGTGCATCAGCCGCCGCGTACCCAACACGCGCAGGAGCTGCGTGCTGAGGTCCCTCGATATGGCCTCCACGAGCCGCAGGGCTCGCTGGATCGGGTACTTGGTGGAGCGGATCTTGCGGAGGTGGGAAAAGATCCCCTGGAGCGCCTGACGGACGCGGTCCAGGTCCGTCGCCGCCAGAAGGTCGTTTAGGGGGAAGTCTTTCATGAGCGGGTTGTAGTCGTTCACTGTGGCCAGTGCTTGCTTCAGGCCTGCGAGCATTCCCCTTTTTTTAGGTAAGGCTCACTAATACCTTTGTCAGACAGGTACATATACGGCCCTTAAAGTTACGGCATTAAAAGGAATGACCATAAGTTACATACGGCCCTAAGCTCTGGGGGGCTGCCAGACGGTATCCGTGAAGGCATTTAGTCGATGATGTCTATGTCGATAAAGGAGTCTGCGAACGGTGAATGTAATGTAGCGAAATCACGCTTTTTCTTAGTGAAAGTACACGAAAACGTTTTGTTGGTATTTTCAAAATACAGCAGCAAACTATATTTGCTTTTAAGTGCTTTGGATATTTTTTTGAGTGGAGTCAGACTTTTTGGATGCAGACGACACGGTGCAATGCCGCGTGCAGTGGTTCGAGGGTGTAGCCACAAACGTAGCGCTTGTACAGATGGGATAAAAAGCGAAGCAAAGTGCAAAAACGCCAAAAAACACGAAAAAGAAAAGATGACAATATTACGTCGGGTGAAAAGCACTTTATTTCGAATTGAATTAAACATGCTAAATCCTGTTTATGGTGTGCTTGGTGACGAGGCTTGGGCAGTTTCGATGGAATGCTGTAGACTGTCTCGCGGGAACCCCGTTGCCTTTCTACCTCAGTTTTGTCGCAAAGGCCTTATTGCTGACCGTCTGGCAGGAAGTTAATGACAGTATGCATTTACAGCCGCGACTGTTAAAGCCGTATATGTGCCCGTCTGACAGGGGTATAAGGTCGTAGGTACTTGAACAATGTGCCTTAAACTTTCACCTTACCGGTGTCTGTATCGAAGCTCACGGTGGCGTGAAATCGCTTCCCCTTCTTGAGAATATCCAAAGTCAAAGCCACTTCTAAGCTCTCCCTCTTTTCTTGAATCCTCAGCAGCGCCCTCTCCAGGTTGAGCCAGAAGCTGATCTCCTGTAGTGCGGTGCCAGAGGATGGGTCCCTGTCCAGTTTAGTCACCTGTACAAATAAATTAATCGAATTATATCAGAAGCCCATAATTCCTTTGCATGTCCCTTTGGTCCAGGTCACCTCTGGCTTTTAAAGCATCGCACTGTGCTGCTCGGTCGAAACAAAAGTAATATCCAAATAGTGCATCAAGGGCACAATGTTATCAAAGAAGCTCCTATATGAATATAGACTTGCTGTTTTCTAGCCACAGCAATGTTCGTAATGGGTCTATCAATAGATTATCAGCTGCACCTCTGACATGTTGTCAATGGTACAGTAGATAAAAACAGCCTCACACTCAACTATGTGCAGCAGCAGTCCATGCAAACAAAAGTATTCATCTTAATAGACTCATCAGTGGTTTAAAATAATAACAAAGTAATAACAAGAACCTTGCACAAGGTAGAATAAAGTCCTTTAATCTCTTTTCCAATGGTAAGCAGCAGAATACTGTGTAGTACTACCTTTTGAATCTCCCTGATCCATCGGTTGACTCCGTTCTGAAGCTGGTTCAGAAAGCTGGAGTCCTCGACACGATCTCCAAAGTCGGACACGTTGGCCCTCCTCCCTTCTTCCGCGCACTTCTTTATGGTGGCTGCCACCAAAGGGTGCACGGGAAGCGTGATCTCGGGAATGTCAATGTTCTGTTGCAGGTGAAGCAGGCCCATCTCCAGCTCCGCAATTTTCTTTTCGACAGTTGGTGCCATCTTGTCCCCATCCCTGCATTTAAAAATATTATTTTTTTTTAATTTAAGTATTGTATTGCAGTACAGGTTCCAGCACAGCAGCTATGACTAGCCACTCCAAATTACACTACCAACTGTTCGAAGTTTCGTCCAAGTATGCCACATTTTGTACCACTGCAACATTGCGAGTGTTCAGAATCATTGTTGAGCATCCCCAGATACTGGTTGCTCATTCTCTGCAAAGCATAACTACATGATTGCTAATATCTACAGCATAACTACATTGTTGTGTTTGGGAACATCTTGTAGAGCACCCTACTTATCCAGAATCATAAGAAACATTGGATACAAGTCACCAGGAATATGTGTGCTTTGTTCTCGAAGTTTCCTAGAGTGCAGCAAAACAGTTCTTTGTAGTTTTATTTATGTGTAGTCGTATTCCCCTAAACGTAATACATCGTGTAGGTACAGAACATCTGAATTATGGCACAAAGCATCCAATGCTTCCACCCGTTACGTCACTAGTTTGGAAGGGTGTCTGAGGCTGTTCTGAAGGGTTGACGAACTGAAAAGACCGTAAACTTTGCTACGTCATTTATGGATTCTGAGGTGAATATTTGGAGCCATGTGAAAGGATATGTTAATGCGATGCTGTGCAGCTTTTACGGCTGTAATTCTAATATTTGACAATTATGTCGGAAGGATTGTAAATGTTGCCTTGTCGATGATGCGGAGCCACACGGACTTGGTCCTGTCGAGCTTTACAAGGATTCGGTTGTTAACGTAGTTAATGTATTGCTACAGTTAGTTTGTTGATTCAATTCAATTCAATTTAGTTACAACCAAAAATCCCCGTAGAGGGCGTTACATGGGTGGGGTGGAGTATAACAGGTGTAAGAAACAATATAATATACACAGTAGCTAACTACGAACAACATAAGACAAGATGCAAAAACACAAGGTATAAGATGATGGTTGATACTGTGAGCTACTTTTGACTGAGTCACGCAATCATTCAAAGGCACTCATCGGCAAAGTCGTTGAGTTATGCACCACGTAAAGCCAACTCACCGTTCAGCACGACCAGTTTCCTTGATGTAAGACTTGAAGTACGGAGCGACTGCACTGCTGACATAGGAATGAAGCGTCTCGTAGGGTGAAGAATCATTCAGATTCATCACACGAACTTGACTGGCCACCTTCTTGTCGGCCTCGATGATGGCATACTTCTTGATTATCACCAAGCTACGAGCAAGGTTACCGCACATTACGAGGCATGTTTAGCATGCGGGAAACGACTTCAGACTAAGAAAGGCTAGGCTAGGTTGTGTTTGTATGTTCGATGTCCGTGTGTCGATACCTTTGTATGTTCAGCGCCCATGTGCTCTTGCATATCATTTTACGATGGAATTTTACGTGAAATTTTTTCAAATGTTCATAGTTTTACAGTTTCACAGAGTACTTCTTCAGCAAGGCGGCTTCCCCTACCACGGAACACATCACCTGCCCGGCTTTAACGATGTCCCGGACATTTAATAACTTGTAACAATTATTTTTATTTTTATTTAAACGACGAAACTTTATTATTAAAATGATAATAAGCAAAAAATATTATTCGATATATTTACAAACTGCATAAACAGGTATTAAAATTATGTACTATTCTAAAACAATTAGTGTGTCGATAATTGTTCGTAACTTTACAGTTTAGAGCAGTACCTTTAGTGTCAAGATCTAGAACGCCTAGCAGAGGTGCTTTTATCGAGTATATTCCAACCAATTTCTAGATTCCTCTCCCAGGAACACAAGGTGCACAGAAAAGGAAACACAGAAAAAAACAAAACAAAAAAACACAAAGCTTGGGACCCGCAACACCCAGTTGCATATTGCACAGGTGGTTGATGACAAAAACTGTCCTCCATCAACTGCCATTATTGAACAGGAGAGTGTGCAGGTCTATCAAATTCACCTGTTTATCTTTGCATTGGCAAAGTGCACTTCGCTGGAGATGGTGTATGTGACAGTATCTTCTTCCACGTCACCTCCACCTTCTCCCACGAGTTCTTCATCTGGAACAAAATTGGAATTTATTAACGATTCAAATTTTCAAAGCAAAAACAAAAACAGGCATACGTGCTCCACGCAAGCATCACCTTAGACTACCTTGACGGAGGTGTTCCAAGCAATGTTTGAAAACAAAAAAGCGCCTAGGGCAAAAGACTCTCCCATTACCGTGTATTCACACGAGCGGCGTCCCTGTGGAATATTCTCGAGGAAGAAAAAACAGAAAACTGCTAACGGGGCGAATGTTCCCCCTCGTCTTACGTTGAACATTAGCACAGCGGCACGGAATATCGGTAGTGGCGTACGACACACATAGCAAACGACGCCATTGACCCTGTCGTCTGCTACAGAATATCTAGTGACTGCGCTGCAGCATGTTCCCCATGTTTAGAAGAGCACGAAAAGACACGACTTTCAGCACTCGCACTCACGTTACAGCAGAAAGCTATGACATTTTATGCATTTTCCGCTGGAGTATTCTTGAGAACGTTGCTCGTGTGTGAGAGAAGGCTCCAGGTTATTGGACGAGACTTGCGGAATTTCCCTTGTAAATTGTCCAAAAGCCAGTGTCTAAACTGAGGTGAAACTGTCTTCAAGTGCATAGCTGAGAACACCACCCAGACTACATAATCGCCCGAACTGCGATTTCTTTTCTTAAACTGTTGTAAAATTCGTAAAATTCTTTGAAGCCCGACCCATAAGTATTTTTGAAGTGCAGCCTGACAATGAGTGGTACACTGGCCCAACCCTAAAATGTTATCTGATACCGGTTGCCAAATCAAACATCACTGTATCAAATCTAACATCCGGTTTAAGTTAACGAAGAAATTACTTTCACTTGTCTTTCCACGAAGATCTGAACAGATACTTGAATGTTAGAAACGTGTTCCAACGTACCAAGACCAAGGTAAATCAACTTCACGACACGACTACAGCCCCAGGCAAACACGCCCGATCTGCCATCAGCAACAAGTTATCAATTATCAAAATCATTAAAGAACACCGCTTGGACATCTTATGCCACGGATTTTGCACGATCAACGAACCGGTACGTCATGAGTCAACTTGAAACGCCCGTTCATCACGCTGTATTCCATTAGATCAGCCAAGTTTACGAAAATACAGCCACTAAGTAAATGTTGACCAGGCATAAAAACGCCGTCTCATGACTTGAGGCCCTTCCAATAGCAGATGGCGATCAGTACACATTAGCAGACGAGCAGCATTGCAAAGGGGTTAGGCTTAGTCATTCATGCAAGTGACTTTACCTTTGCTCGAAGCTCGCTGTATGAGCAACGACTTTATTTGAGAGTCGGCAATAAACTTTCGTATTGCCTCGTGGTTGTTTTTGTCTATAAGAGCACTTTCAAATGAGGGGTGGATGGTGTCATCGTCCTCAAGAAGCACCGGTACCACTTTTCGTAGATACTTCAGAACATCTTCCACGTCAGCTACTGCCACGCTTTCGGGCACTGGAGGTGCCCCTTCGGCAGTTTCAGCCATGGTGGATCACACTATGCGAAGTCTGTTGTTTAACATAGCATGATCGGTCACTGTAATGTAAATTCAACAACGGCCCAGCCCCACCGGCAACCGATACACAACTGTGAATGGTGGAAGAGGGAAGAACATCTGCTGACAGCTACTTCCGTTTAGGGTGGAAAGTATCATTCCGCTTTCCGAATTATTCCAAATTTATTACTGACGCATAAGATAGCATCAGTTTGGACAAAATTAAAACTATAATTCTATGTATTCTGTGTATGACAGCCTAACTTTGATAACAGCAAAGAGCCGTGCAGTATGGAAGGGCACTATCGCACTATTTTCTGTGTTACGATGCACATGTGTACGTGTCGTTGCACCTGTGCGTGCATGACGTCACGATTTTGCGTGCTCGCTAGGGAAAGTACCCTGGTACCCTGACCTGTACCAGTGCCTCCTCTGCCTGTCCATTTGCAGATGCGCCGAGCACTGATCTCGATTGTAAAAGTATGGTGAGCTAGAAGCCTTCTAACTAGAAGAAGAAGAAAAGTATGGTGAGCCTTCTAGCTTCTAGCTCACCATAGTAAAAGGCTGGATCGCAGATTGGGAGCGCGAGCGTGAAGAAACCGGCCGCCATCTTACTATACCCACAACAGTCGCCGCAGCGATCATAGCAACTTCTTGCAATTACGGTCGTACCAACCGTACTGGCAAGGTTACAGGGCCTAAATTTATACAGGCGAGTCACTTTTCATCAAGGAATAAATAGGCGTCCATTCTGTATATTTAGTTGACCATTATGAAGTGTTTTTTTGCCCAAAACGAGCACTGGATGCAGGTTGCTTGATCGCTCTTCCGACGTTCAATCGAGCACACTTGCATTTTACCCGGCGGCAAATACAGTTTGAGTCCATAATATGCTTGAAAGAACATGTTACACTACACAGGTAGTGTTGTCATCAATATATGTGCAAGCACTCGAGCGCTTTTTTGCATGCATTGCTAGCATGGTACACGGTGTTCTCTGCGGAAGCAAGTGCCACATTCATTTCTTTGAATTACCTTCGCGCACAAGTTCGGTATTACGTCATAATGAGACCAAGATTGTCACCTTTTTTCATGTATTGGTATTGTTTTGTGACAAAGAATCCTACGTAACAGTGGTGTGGCGCGACTTGAATAACGCCTTTGTGTCTGAGCTGTATCGTCAGCTTGTTACGATAGTACTAATCTGTAGCGTGTCGTGCTATTTGTAGCAGTTTTTTAAGGCAAAAGTGGTCTCTCAATACTGGTTTCGTCATGAGGGCTACACAGTGAATAATCTCTGCAGTGTGATACGGCTGGGTGTACAGGTAAGTATCACGTTCCTCATCCACTGGTTTCTACTTTACAGGAAGGAACAACCTCAGTGCACGCACTGTCGTTAGCCTCTCAGTTTTGCATATTTTCTTACATGTTCACATCAGAAACACACCTTACACTTTAGGCTCCTTCATCCAGCAATATAATAATTAGAGATTATAATTCTTTTTAGAAGAGTTCCCCATATTCTTTTTAGAATAGTTTTTAATCTTTTTAATTTTTAGAAGATACAGGGATTGTAAACCATGTTTTAAACTGATGTTTTAACATTTGTCCAATGCATTTATTAAACAACATATTCATTTTTAACTGGTTGCACCCAAACCAATGTTCTGATGTATTATTTCCTTTGTTGTCGATGCACCATAAAAATTGGAATAATCATCATCAATGCAGGTTACTTCACAGCTGCCTCGACATACTCAAGAAATGGGTGCAGAACCTGTGTAATGTCCACAAACTTTGACTACCACAGCACCTCCAGAAAGTAAAGGCATATGTGTCACATGGGATTTTTAAAGGCATTCACAGTATATAATGCCTTGTATGAACTGTTGTAGATCTAAGCAGCCTCTACAGTACACTCTCAGAAATTAAAACTTGTCAGGGAACTGTGATAATTGTTTCAGTTAATAGGCACGCACATATACGCTATAAGAAGAAAGTTATTTATTGTGAATGCACTTCTCTGGCTACTCATGTTGTTTACATCTACTGTTGATCACATTCATTTATCACATATTATATTCTTATATATTATTATTATATTATCACATATTCGATCACATTAAATTTAAAATTTAGCATATATGAGAAAATATCAGGAGGGAAGCTGCTATTCATTGCTCATTCCAACCTAAAATTGAGTGCTACAAATTTAGAGAGCGTACCTGACCATTGTCATTCCTAAAATATATATTGCCATTGTAGCAAGGTCACAAAACAATAAATGTAGTCTTTTGCAACCTGCCTGCACGTTCATTGTGTCCTGAAACGCGTAAGTGCAAGAAATAAATCTTGAACTTGAATAAACTTGTGATGTTGTATAAACTTGACATAAAATGTTGAATAATATAATGAATGATATAAAATATTGAATAAACTTGAACTCGTATATTCTCTTTACTCATCATCAGTGATCTTCATTACAAAAGCATATCGTGTTAGACTTTTTTGTTTGCGTTTCACAGACTGGGTACACGAGGGCCAAAATGACAAAATCACAACTGTTTCAAGCTCCAAATAGTCCTGTTGCAACTTGAAGACCATATGTGGAGCTGCATTTTTTGGAACATGCTCCACATAACAAGCATGACAAAGTAAGCACTGGATAGCAGGACCCCGTCCCCAAGCAGCTTTTCTCACGCTGCAGTTGTATTCAACAAAAGCATGTGAGTGCTGGAGAAGGACATTCAGTTTGGCACAACCGCGCCTGCAAATAATCAGAACAAATAAAGGAAGAAGCAAACAAACATAGAAGGGCTGTATTTAGTTCAAAAAGAGATAAGTCCTGTGTCTCAAGGAGGTGTTACCACTTTCTAAATAACTTAATTGATTAAGCTTACATCACTACCTGATTAAAACGAGTGTGATCTAATTGCGTGAAGTAATTATTTGCGCTGCTTCGGTGTGTCCATATTTGCGAGGCAAAGCACCGCTGTCGTTTACTAAAAGGCTCTTTCTAAGGCGATGCTTGATATAAATCATACTAAACGCATACACGGCTAAAACAACGGCTGTGATTATACAGAACGATCTCTTTCTGCCATGCGAGTATATCTTTTCCCGGACCGTTCTTTATGGAACAATTTTTGTTCAGAACGCAGTACGGGATATTATATACCTGGTTGTTGTTAACCTCAAGTCGTTTCTTATTGAAATATTGGCTGGGAAACGCGCTGTAGTACAATCCCCAGCGCTGCACTGCGGTGACGGTCTAGTTTCGGAATGCAAAACATAACGTAATTAAGAATCGAACGGCGGGACACCTGTGAAACACTGTTAGGATACATCAATATACTGGCACCTTACAAAATTGTGTGATGACAAACAACGATCAATGCTAGCAGCGCAAGAAATACTCACAATCTCTGTTGCCTCCCCACTTTAGGGCCCACCAACATGGCGGCCCGAAGGCACGCCTCTCCCCCACGAACCCCTCTCCCATGCGCGATCCAGCCTTTATACATAGAGATCAGTGGCGCCGAGTCGCTTCCCTTTCCCGCGGAGTGCACGTAGAGGGCGCCACTTCCCTATACCCCTTGTCGTCTGCTATGCGCTCGATAAGCGCGGTTTCGAACGTTTCGAAAAATGCGGTACTTCGTACTGCCTTCTGCCATTTTTTACTTCTGGGACCAAGAAAAAGGAGCAAGGGGTATCGTTTCACGAGGTGCCTGCGGATCTCGCGTTGCGAAAGAAGTGGTAGAAAGTGATAGCGAGGAAAGATTGGGAGCCGAACACTACTTCCAACTGTTCCGTTATGTGTAGTAAGCACTTCCTTGCGAGTGATTACAAAGAAAACATCAAAACACGAACATGTGCGGCAGGTGACGTCAGCGCGCGTCAGACCTGGGTGTAGGGTAGTGGCGCTGTCAAACGAGAGAACGTGAACTAATACGCATGCGCAGTACGGCAGCTCTGACCGAATGGAGAGGCATTGAGTAATAGCTAGAGGAGGCGCTGCTTGTACCTTGGGGTACCTAGGGTACTTTGGGGAAAGCAGATGCAAGCGTGGCGGAGTCGCGGAGTGGTGCGTGGTTCGATACCAGCCGCTGTTCTGCTTTTTCGACGACTACCACATATAAATTGCTAAGGAATGTTCCGCACGGTTTCAGCAAACGCTTTCGATTTCCAGATACAGTACTCACACAGGGACGGGGACAGGGACACCCCCTATTTAAAGCCCACCCACCCACCCCTGAAACCACCCTCGTCCCGTCCCATGAAACCAAGGCCGCCCTCGCCCCATCAGAATGCAAGGTTTTTCACGACCCACGTCGTCTGGACTTTGTACACATTTGGTTCAGCGGAAAAATAGAAATTCAATTGCTTTTGGTACAACAGTGAAATTTGTCATCTTCAGTAGTCTTTCTTCTTTAATTTTATTTGAAGTAACTTCAATTTCTTGAATTGAGTTTTAAAATTTGGCAAGTCAACCCCACATCTTCTCCACAGAAATGAAAAATCAATGTCAAACTTCGTCGAACTGGCCATGGACATTCTTCATATCACGGTTGCATCAGCATATTACTTTGTACCGTAATTCCGTGGTCTTTTGTACGTCATTTCTACATCTTCTCTTGTCTGGGTAAGAGTTACGAAATGCAAATAAAAATGTTCACGCTGAAAGGCGTTTGCAAGCAGTCTTGTTGCATAGTATCCCCTGCCTGTGGCTGCTGGTCCCGCCTGATATGATTTATGCGTATATGTGGTCAGGCCGAGCATGGGGTGTCCGCCACCCCCATACGGAAGTGTTAAATCCGCCCCTGTACTCACAGCTGTTTCTTGAAGGAACACCCCCTCACAGACGTACGGGCAGTTTTCAATTATCATTGAATTCAATGGTCATTGAACACGCGCGTGGCGCCACCAAGCGTGTAACGTGTCAACTTCGCAAAAAGTATTGGATCCAATGCTCCCTGAAAGGTTGACACGTTGCACCCTAGATGGCGCTACGCGCGTGTTCAATGACGATTGGTTTCAATGATCATTGAAGAGTGCACGTGCGGCAGGGGTATAAACAATAAACGTAATAAACATGAGATTCGCATCTAAAGTTTCTTTATTATTGCTTTTAATAGCATGTCACTCTAATGTTAAAACTTAGTAAGAAACCTTTGCCACCTCCAACTTCTCATCAGACACAATATAGGTCACCGGTCATTACCACATATTTGGTTTGGCTTATTGTGCAACGACAGTATATTACATTCCAATGTCTGGGGTTTTAGGCATACAGCGGAAAAACCCTCACTCTCTTGGTCATTTGTGCCACTCATACGTACAGCATTACAACTGCAAGTGCAGCATCTGATTTAATCATCAGTATGTAACATACTCAACAGATGGATCCAGCCAAAGGGTGCCTATATGTATACGGACAAGCTCATTCAGTTAAACATACAAACTGCACGTGACTACGGCACAGATCATACCAAACTAAGAAAATGTCCATAAATAGCATCCAACTAAAATGGTATTGCACAACACTTCACTCATAACAAAAAAGGAAAAGGTGTGACACGATATATAGGTATGCAATTTACACGTTAGAAAGTACAATTTTGAAGCAATCACCTGACAATATAACGACAATAAGTGCAACGAACTACAATACACGAACAACAATACGCTGACAGAAGTGCTGGACGAACTAGGTATGAACTTACAGCACAACATGACGAAGTTGGCGAAAACGGCATGCTTATTTCGGTTGTCAAGTGCGACTGGCGGTGTCTTCCAGCAGCGTCGCACCGTCTCGACATATTTCATCAGGAGCGGCGGTGGGCCCAGCCATAGCCTCCTAGCAGTATATAGGAGGCTATGGCCCAGCGTTTCCTGACTGCCTCCGGTTGTGCAGTATTCTTGTACTTACTTTGGGCTCACGAGATGCAGTCATAAAGTCAGTATCGGCTCTCAGGGGAGCCTATAGGACTGGCATAGTAAAATTTTGCAATTTTGCGTTCTTTTGCACATTGTAACGAACGTTACTCCGCAGTTCGCGCATTCTCATCTTTTCAGACTTTTTTTGTGACAGAGGTTCTGCTAATTATGTGAGTAAGTACGGTAGTACGACATTTTTCTTTTTGTTTCTTTTTTTGTGCAGTTATACCGAATTCAGTGAGCTGGCAAGGACCGCCTTTGCCATTGAGACCTCATACTGGTAGGGCCTTGTGTTTTTGGGGGTTACGCCTGGTAAAACCAGTTTTTATCCCCACGATGTTCATCATCGTTACTTAGAGTAAAGCTAGAAGGCTAACTTGGCAAAGTGCCAATTCGCCCACCAATATAGGTGCAGGACAGTACTGCATGGTATTGTATATTCACCATGGCTGTTCTGTCCATCTAAAATGTGAGAAATGCTCTTTTAGCTTTGTTTTTTCTTCCCACTTGATATCATCCAGTGTTACCATGTTCTATGGCTCCTGAAACAAAACTCAGTTTTTACCACCACCCCCACCCAGACATAAAAAAAGGAGGGCCCTGAAAATGGAGGGCCCTTCTCGTACGTCAGAGTAGATTTAAGGCATCAAAAGAAAAAAAAAGAAGAAAAAAAAAGAAACTTAAAGTACACTTCTTTCGCTTTATGAATGAAACAGGGATTCGAGCCACGTCAGATGTAATCTTCTTTGCTCTTCTTAATATTCATCCAGAATTAGATATAATTGCCCAACCAATAAAGTAATTTACGTATGATTTTTAAGAGTCTGACACGTCCACCAATGTGCTCCCTCGTTGCCTTTCTTCGTAATTCGTGTTCTTTAATTATTAGTTTGTTATTATTTATTACTTTATGATTATCTTATTATAATTATTTATTACTCTATCATAGGGAACCCTAACGTCCCTACAGGTTTGCATGGGAGGCCCAAGAGGTTTTACAAGCTAGTCTCTGACACGCCTATGGCGAAATGCAGCACTACCATCTCACCATAGACAATGAGATGGACATCATTCCACCCCCTCTGTGGTGAAATGTGGCACTACCATTTCACCATAGACAATGAGGTGGGCATTATTCCGCCCCCTCTGTGGCGAAATGTAGCACTACCATTTCACCATAGACAATGAGGTGGGCATTATTCCACCCCTCTGTGGTGAAATGTGGCACTACCATTTCACCATAGACAATGAGGTGGGCATTATTCCACCCCCTCTGTGGTGAAATGTGGCACTACCATTTCACCATAGACAACGAGGTGGGCATTATTCCACCCCTTCTATGGTGAAATGTGGCACTACCATTTCACCATAGACAATGAGGTGGGCATTATTCCACCCCCTCTGTGGTGAAATGTGGCACTACCATTTCACCATAGACAATGAGGTGGGCATTATTCCACCCCCTCTGTGGTGAAATGTGGCACTACCATTTCACCATAGACAATGAGGTGGGCATTATTCCACCCCCTCTGTGGTGAAATGTGGCACTACCATTTCACCATAGACAATGAGGTGGGCATTATTCCACCCCTCTGTGGTGAAATGTGGCACTACCATTTCACCATAGACAACGAGGTGGGCATTATTCCACCCCTTCTATGGTGAAATGTGGCACTACCATTTCACCATAGACAACGAGGTGGGCATCATTCCACGCCCTCTATGGTGAAATGTGGCACTACCATTTCACAAAAGACAACGAGGTGGGCATAATTCCACGCCCTCTATGGTGAAATGCGGCACTACCATTTCACCAAAGACAACGAGGTGGGCATTATTCCACGCCCTCTATGGTGAAATGTGGCACTACCATTTCACCATAGACAACGAGGTGGGCATCATTCCACGCCCTCTATGGTGAAATGTGGCACTACCATTTCACAAAAGACAACGAGACGGACATCATTCCACCCCGTCTATGATGAAATGTTGTACTACCATTTCACGGAAAACAACGAGATGAACATCATTCCACCCCTCTATGGCAAAATGCGGTACTACCATTTCACCAAAGACAATGAGCCAGACATCATTCCACCCCCTCTATGGTAAAATGCAGTACTACCATTTCATCAAAGACAATGAGATGGACATCATTCCACCCCCTCTATGGTGAAATGCGGTACTACCATTTCACCAAAGACAATGAGATAGACATCATTCCACCCCCTTTATGGTGAAATGCGGTACTACCATTTCACCAAAGACAATGAGATAGACATCATTCCACCCCCTCTATGGTGAAATGCGGTACTACCGTTTCACCAAAGACAATGAGATGGACATCATTCCACCCCCTCTATGGTGAAATGCAGTACTACCATTTCATCAAAGACAATGAGATGGACATCATTCCACCCCGTCTATGGTGAAATGCGGTACTACCATTTCACCAAAGACAATGAGATAGACATCATTCCACCCCCTCTATGGTGAAATGCGGTACTACCACTTCACCAAAGACATTGAGATGGACATCATTCCACCCCCTCTATGGTGAAATGCGGTACTACCATTTCACCAGAGACAATGAGATAGACATCATTCCACCCCCTCTATGGTGAAATGCGGTACTACCATTTCATCAAAGACAATGAGATGGACATCATTCCACCCCCTCTATGGTGAAATGCGGTACTACCATTTCACCAAAGACAATGAGATAGACATCATTCCACCCCCTCTGTGGTGAAATGCGGTACTACCATTTCACCAAAGACAATGAGATAGACATCATTCCACCCCCTCTATGGTGAAATGCGGTACTACCATTTCATCAAAGACAATGAGATGGACATCATTCCACCCCCTCTATGGTGAAATGCGGTACTACCACTTCACCAAAGACAATGAGATAGACATCATTCCACCCCCTCTATGGTGAAATGCGGTACTACCACTTCACCAAAGACAATGAGATAGACATCATTCCACCCCCTCTATGGTGAAATGCGGTACTACCATTTCACCAAAGACAATGAGATAGACGTCATTCCACCCCCTCTGTGGTGAAATGCGGTACTACCATTTCACCAAAGACAATGAGATGGACGTCATTCCACCCCCTCTATGGTGAAATGCGGTACTACCATTTCATCAAAGACAATGAGATGGACATCATTCCACCCCCTCTATGGTGAAATGCGGTACTACCATTTCACCAAAGACAATGAGATGGACATCATTCCACCCCCTCTATGGTGAAATGCGGTACTACCATTTCACCAAAGACAATGAGATGGACATCATTCCACCCCCTCTATGGTGAAATGCGGTACTACCATTTCACCAAAGACAATGAGATGGACATCATTCCACCCCCTCTATGGTGAAATGCGGTACTACCATTTCACCAAAGACAATGAGATGGACATCATTCCACCCCCTCTATGGTGAAATGCGGTACTACCACTTCACCAAAGACAATGAGATGGACATCATTCCACCCCCTCTATGGTGAAATGCGGTACTACCACTTCACCAAAGACAATGAGATGGACATCATTCCACCCCCTCTATGGTGAAATGCGGTACTACCACTTCACCAAAGACAATGAGATAGACATCATTCCACCCCCTCTATGGTGAAATGCAGAACTACCATTTCATCAAAGACAATGAGATGGACATCATTCCACCCCCTCTATGGTGAAATGCGGTACTACCATTTCACCAAAGACAATGAGGTGCCAAGGCATACCAGATTGCATTCTGAAGCATAGATATTGGGAAAAATGAAGGTCTCAGTGCTTTTTATCATTATGTGCATGGCCGGGAACGCCTTGGCCCAGAGGGACCGAGGCTTCCTAACGGAAGAGACGAGGTGGAAGGTTGTAGCAGTAGGTGCCCTCCTGGTCCTCATGGGGATCTGCACCTGCTGCTACGCCTGGGACCAGGCCACCACCAGCGTCCCGCCGACACCACCGGCAACGCCAACACCACCGGAGTCTCCAGAGAGCGGCAGTTGGTGGTCTTCAACACCTTCACCAACGTCGCTGCTCTCTGGGACCACCTCGTCCAGACACGTCCAGTGGATGTCTGACGTCCTGAGGGAAGACCCGGTTCCCATTCATGGGGCCGGGCCCGATCTCGTGTAACCCACGAGATCGGAGATGAGTCCACGTCATGCCATCCGACGTGGTGCGGCTTCGTGCCGCGGGAACGGACAGGGAGGGGACGGGCCCTGTCCATTTTTCCTGGCGTCTGATTGGTTTCCCTCAGTGATTTCCAAGATGTTCAGCCGTGCATTCAGCCGTGCATTCAGCCGTGCATTCAGCCGTGCATTCAGCCGTGCATTCAGCCATGCATTCAGCCATGCACACGACAATATTGGCAACAACACTGCTTCAATGCTTCAAAACTGCTTCAAAGTATCCTTGCAATCCTCAGTCCAAAATATTGAAAGAGAACCACTGATAGACGCAGAAAGCCTGTTTGACATCATTTGTACATTGGTGCTGACTACACAGTGGCGACTCTTGAAGACAAGGTAGGAGGGCTTGTCACAAAGACCATCCGGGCAACAATCTCTACAAAGGACAATCTACAAATCTCAACAATCTCTACGAAGGACTGCAAACAACGCAGTGAGGCGCAGGTTTGATATATCTTGTAAATAAGTGCCCGATATATTTGCCCTAGACATTGACAATTTGAAGGGCAAACGCATTCGGGTAGCGATCTTGACAGAGCACAGAGACCAACGCAATGAGGCTCCCAATATCAAAGCCAGGAAGTGCGCCGCGGAAGTATGTAATCTTCTGATGCGAGCACTGACGAATGACAATGCAGGAACAAATTCATAATGCATGGCATCTCTTACAAATGGCACAGTTGCAACTTCAAAGGTGGAATCTGGAGGCTACAAAGACATGCATTGTTAAATTGCATCTGCGCAATTTCACAGATGCCTTTCAAGGCCTTGACAGCGCACGGAAGCCAACGTGACAAGGTGCCAAAAGTAAGAGCCAGGAAGCGCGCAACAGAACTATGCAATTTTCTGATGCAAGCTCTGACGAATGACAACGCAGGAACAATTTCACAATGCACGGCTCCCCTTACGGACGGCATGGTTGCAGAGCCCTAGAGATGTGGTGGTGCATCTCCAAAGGTGTTGACATTTGGAGGCTACAAAGACAAGCTGACAAGTTTCTACAGTACAGCAGAGAAAGCCAGAGCCAAGAGGCATGTCTCAAGGCCATAGGGGCGGCAACCTCGATAGAGCACGGAAACCAACGTAACAAGGCGCCAAAAGTATGAGCCAGGAAGCGCGCCACAGAACTATGCAATCTTCTGATGCAAGCTCTGACGAATGACAACGCAGGAACAATTTCACAATGCACGGCTCCCTCTACGGATGGCATGGTTGCAGAGCCCTAGAGATGTGGTGGTGCATCTCCAAAGGTGTTGACATTTGGAGGCTACAAAGACAAGCTGACAAGTTTCTACAGTACAGCAGAGAAAGCCAGAGCCAAGAGGCATGTCTCAAGGCCATACGGGCGGCAACCTCGATAGAGCACGGAACGGCAACCTCGATAGAGCACGGAAACCAACGTAACAAGGCGCCAAAAGTATGAGCCAGGAAGGGCGCCACAGAACTATGCAATCTTCTGATGCAAGCTCTGACGAATGACAACGCAGGAACAATTTCACAATGCACGGCTCCCTCTACGGATGGCATGGTTGCAGAGCCCTAGAGATGTGGTGGTGCATCTCCAAAGGTGTTGACATTTGGAGGCTACAAAGACAAGCTGACAAGTTTCTACAGTACAGCAGAGAAAGCCAGAGCCAAGAGGCATGTCTCAAGGCCATACGGGCGGCAACCTCGATAGAGCACGGAACGGCAACCTCGATAGAGCACGGAAACCAACGTAACAAGGCGCCAAAAGTATGAGCCAGGAAGCGCGCCACAGAACTATGCAATCTTCTGATGCAATCTCTGACGAATGACAACGCAGGAACAATTTCACAATGCACGGCTCCTCATACGGATGGCATGGTTGCAGAGCCCTAGAGATGTGGTGGTGCATCTTCAAAGGTGTTGACATCTGGAGGCTACAAAGACAAGCTGACAAGTTTCTACGGTATAACAGAGAAAGCCAGCAGATCTGTCTTTTCGAAGACTTTTGTAAATGTTTTGTATCTTGTATTTGTATCTTGTAAATAAATATCCGATATGGCATCGGACATCGAGCATAAGAGACGTCGGAATCTCTTCTTTCCCAGAGTAATGCATTACGCAACTGCGCACACCGATGGCCGGCGAATTCAAATTTGTGATTGTGGGTGGGGTTGTCCTGCGACTTTTAACGTGTCTCTGAGGATTAACGTAGTTGTTGTAAGCCACCACGTGGGCCAATTCTTAGAAGGTGTGTTTTTTGCCTGAGAACTGAAAGAAAATGTACGAGAGTTGCATCGGTTCCCAGTCACTTTTGAAAGTCGTCTGCTCATGCCGGTGCACTAGCGAACGCAAAAGTAGCCGATTTCTGTATCCTATCACGGACTTTCACGCCTTTCACGCAGGGCAACGCTTCCTCTAGGAGGCGTTCCGCAGGGCGACGTAGCCGATCTTATTGTTGCCAACACAGATCGCGGAATGCTCTGCAATCTTTATCAATTTAATTCGGTTATTTGATAACCGTGACGCGCTTTGTCGGGTAAATTTGGGGTACTCCGTTTTCAACGAAGGGGCAATCGAATCGTCGGTTTGAACTGCTGTAAAATTCGTAAAATTATTTGAAGCCTGAATAGGAGCCCAAGCGGCAAGTATTTTTTTAAGTGCAGCTTGGACAATTAATGAGTGGTACACTGGCCCAAACCTACAATGTAAGACCAAGTAAACCAACCTCACGACACCACTAAAGCCCCAGGCAACCACGGTCAAATCTGCCATCAGCAACAACACAAAGTTATCAAAGAATACCCCTTGGATTTCTTCGGCCACAGATTTTGCACGATCAACGTACCGGTACGTCGTGAGTCAAGTTGAAACACACGTCATCACGCGCTTAGTCCTTTGCTCGAAGCTCGCTGTATGGGCAACGACTTTACTAGAGAGTCGACAATAAACAATAAACTTTCGTATCGCCGGTATGCCACCGTTGTTATGGATGCGCATGCGCATCGAGTCCACCAGGCCCAGTGCGCCCAGTGCCGTGTATGCCAAGACGCCAAGGGAGTCTGGACTTTTTGAGGTATCTAGCCAATCACAGGTCGAAATACAGTTGTCTGTTATTACCACGACCTACTCTATTGAAATATAGAGTAGGTCGTGGTTATTACATCCATCCAGTACTTATACCTCGCCCTTCTTTACTGGGTGCCACCATTTTGGGGAAACTCGATTGATTCCATGATGATTCTGATTGAGCAGATTGAGGCAGTGCGGGCCCAGGGTAGAAAGTATCATTCCGCTTTCCGAATTATTGCAAAAGTATTAATAACACATAGGATAGCATCATATGGGACAAAACTATACCTCTAACAAAAACACTAACTGTTAATTTCGAAAACAGCAAAGACCCGTGCCGTACTGAACGGCACTATTTTCTGTGCTACGATGCACCTTGGTCCTCATTGCGCCTACGCGTGCGTGCACATGAAGCATGCAAGCATACTGCATGCTTGATGTGCACGCACGCGTAGGTAGCGGTATAAAATAACACATACACTTTCTTCAGACGTCTTAACCTGAATTTCTTACTTTTTTTTCTTTTTTGATGGCCCTTTGTACTCCTTTAAGATAACGTTTTATATTGATAACTTCCGACAGGCATATGCCCTTTCTGTCAGTATTTTTGCACCGTTGAGCAACACACTACTTAACACTACACGCTTAACGCACACAGTGAGCAACACACACTTAACCCGCTACACAACCATCACTTTCGTACTGCCAATTGCGTGGCACATATTGCATGAACGCGTGGAGTAATAGAACATATTTCCTCATGGTGATCTATGCTACTGGTCTCTTCTATATATCAGAATATTCTCGTTATGTCCGTGCTAAACCATTGTTCACGTCGGATTAATCTCAAACATCCTAAGGATGTCTTTGGAAGATATTCATGATGGACGACAATCGGACGATTACCCTGACATCCTCTGGACGTTCTTACGACATTACTGTTCGACCAGGACGACAGGGCCATTTGGGGACGTCCTTCGGACGTCGATGGTTATGTGGGCAGAGTCGTACCATATATGCTTGTGCACATGCATGAATTATTTTACTATTGAGCTTCGGTCATGCGCGTGGTTGAAAATATGACGCAGAAATTTGATGTTCCCTACCAGCCGTTCCCCAGCCAAGCATGTTCTCCCACGACAAAACACGAACGACTTGCGCATAACTTGCGAAAAGAACAGGCATGTAAAAAACTTGGTGAGCATTTGTCCGCCTTGAGCTGCTTTCGGACGGTGAGCAAATGTCCTGGATCCGTTTCCAACATCGTTTTCATCATCAACAACATCCATTTTCACAACACCGTCAGTGCCGTCGGTGCTTGTGTTTGATTTGAGCACATCTTCGTGTGATGGTCCAATGAACGATACTGTCACGCGAACTACAATACGCTGACAGAAGTGCTGGACGAATACGGTATGAACTTACAGCACAACATGACAAAGTTGGCGAAAACGGCGTGCTTTCGGTTGTCAAGTGCGACTGGCGGTGTCTTCCAGCAGCGTCGCACCGTCTCGACATATTTCATCAGGAGCGGCCCAGCCATACCCTCCTAGTATATATAGGAGGCTATGGCCCAGCGTTTCCTGACTGCCTCCGGTTGTGCAGTATTCTTGAACTTATTTTGCGCTCACGAGATGCAGTCATAACGTCAGTATCGGCTCTCAGGGGAGCCTATAGGACTGGCATAGTAAAATTTTGCAATTTTGCGTTCTTTTGCACATTGTAACGAACGTTACTCCGCAGTTCGCGCATTCTCATCTTTTCAGACTTTTTTTGTGACAGAGGGTCTGCTAATTATGTGAGTAAGTACGGTAGTACGACATTTTTCTAGTTTTTTTATTTGTTATTTTTTGTGTGCAGCTATATAAAATTCAGTGAGCTGGGAAGGACCGCCTTTGCCATTGAAACCTCATACTGGTAGGGCCTTGTGTTTTGGGGGATTACGCCTGGTAAAACCAGCTTTTATCCCCTCGATGTTCATCATCGTTATTTAGAGTAAAGCTAGAAGGCTAACTTGGCAAAGTGCCAATTCGCCCACCAATATGGGTGCAGGACAGTACTGCATAGTATTGTATATTCACCATGGCTGTTCTGTCCATCTAAAATGTGAGAAATGCTCTTTTAGCTTTGTTTGTTGTTTTTTTTTTCATTTGATATCATCCAGTGTTACCATGTGCTATGGCTCATGAAACAAAACCCAGTTTTTTCCACCACCCCCACCCAGACATAAAAAAAGAAAAATCTGAAAACGGAGGGCCCTTCTCGTACGTCAGACTAGATTTAAGGCATCAAAAGACAAAAAAGAAGGAGAAAAAAAAAGAAACTTAAAGTACACTTCTTTCGCTTTATGAACGAAACAGGGACTCGAGCCACGTCAGATGTAATCTTCTTTGCTCTTCTTAATTTTCATCCAGGATTAGATATAATTGCCCCACCAATAAAGTAATTTACGTATGATTTTTAAGAGTCTGACACGTCCACCAATGTGCTCCCTCGTTGCATTTCTTTGTAATTCTTGTTCTTTAATTATTAGTTTGTTATTATTTATTACTTTATGATTATCTTATTATAATTATTTATTACTCTATCATAGGGAACCCTAACGTCCCTACAGGTTTGCATGAGAGGCTCAATAGGTTTTACAAGCTAGTCTCTGACACGCCTATGGTGAAATGCAGCACTACCATCTCACCATAGACAATGAGATGGGCATTATTCCACCCCCTCAGTGGTGAAATGTGGCACTACCATCTCACCATAGACAATGAGATGGATATCATTCCCGCCCCCCCTCTATGGTGAAATGAGGCACAACCTTGTCACAAAGCACGCTTGGAAGTAGTAGTGTATCAGCTCAACTGGCCCACAACTCACACAGTGGCCTGGACGCCATTAATGAGCAATTAGAGCTAATTGGGACCCCCCACATTAATCAGGATCATTCAGGGAGTCATTACACTAATTGGGGCGCATCTAGGACGTGTCCAGACCACTGTGTGAGTTGTGGGCTAGTTGAGCTGATAAAAAATAAAAAATAGGTAGAAAATAAAATAAAAAGATAGAGATAGAGTGGAGAGAAGGAGTTTAGTTGAAGATCAACGACGTCATCTTGAAGAGAGCGGCCTGGAACGGCCGCTGACCGTCGCTGGGCGACGGAGCACAGAGGCAGGTTGCAAAGCATCGCAGCACCAGTTCCGCACATCCTGTGACGTCAGCTGTGACGTCATCATGGCATGTCTGGGCAAGTTAGGACAGCTCTGGACATGCAAGGAGAAAAACACTCGTAATACAGAGGCTGGGAAAGCAAGAGTATGCAAACCATCAATAGCTATCAAGAAAAAACAATTAGTTACACAACAAATGAGCCCACCAGAACAGGAGCGCAGAACCATGCGACTGCTCCATCCGAGAGGCAGGCAGAAACTGACTCGTAATGGTTTTTGTCCTGTATAAACACCGCAGCTGCACCCCCTAGCGGTTACTTTCTCAACTAATCTCACAACAAAAGTATTAAGAATCACGCCAGCGCTACTCCCGGTCCCAAGGCAGAAGATGATAGAAAATGGTGGGAATGCCCGGACAGCACCCGACGTGCACGGGCACGAAAATCGCAAACAAAGCGGGAACAAAGTTGGCGAAATCATTAGTTACACAACAAATCACCTCACCACAGTAGGAGCGCAGACCGATGCGACTGCTCTCGTCGACAGCCAGGGATCAAGTGACGACGGAGCGAACGACCGCACGTCTTCTCCCAACGAGAGCCAGAGGTGGACTGACGTAAGCGCCACTCTACGGGTGCTACGCTCGTAGCGCCCTCTGCGCGCTCCTACCGCCACCTGCGAGAGGCTAAGAGAGAAGAGCATTCCTGCGCCCCCTGCTGGCCGTTCTCATTGGTCGTGAGGCTAAGTGAGAAGAGCATTCCTGCGCCCCCTGCTGGCAGTTCTCATTGGTCCAGACATCATCCTATTGTCTCAGGGCTACACTGTTTTTTTCCACTAATGCTCCTTTGGTCAATCTGCAGTGAAGCCACGGTATGACGTCATCATGCACCTGCGTGGCTCAAGGACGCGTGCGCTCTAGACAGGGGACCTATTATTTATTGAATCACTATCCCAAGATTATTTCCTTTATTCTTCTATAACGATTGCATAGGAAACTATTGCAGAAGAGCACCATGCATGAAAACTGATCGTAGGAATTCCAAAGTCTTACTAAATGAGACTTGCAAAAGAACAAAACATCCTAACATGTAACTCCATCAATGGCTAATAAGAGGACTAGGCACTCAACAAATCAACAGAACTCGGGGCAGCACTATCGTCAAGACGACAATGTTCCTTGTCAAAAAAGAAAAAATACTAAGCGTCAACAAAGGAAAGCATGCATATCGGGGCATATCAGGACACGTCAGGACAAATCGTACGACTGCTGGGCAACAGAGGAAAACAAACACTTGAACAGGGTGAAAAAGGCACTCACCATCATTTTTCCCGTTCACAGCATTCCCTCATTGTAAATCCGCTCGTCACAAAATCCACCTGCATCGTCGAACACCATTCACCAGTGAGGAACCACACATCCGCACCCCATCAGAGGCAGACAGAACCCCACCGAAGCTACGCTCTTCCACTGACGGCCAACGCCAGGAGCAGAATTTGCGTGTCGAGACCCGTCAGTGTCCAAGAGAGAAGTGAATCCTTGCGCCCCCTGCAGGCCGTTCTCATTGGTCGTAACGTCATCCTATTGTCTCGGGGCTACACAGTTTTTTTCCACTAATGCTCCTCTAGACAAGGTCAACCTGAAACAATAGTCTCTCGGTATGCGGTCATCATGCAGGTGCGTGGCTCAAGGACGCGTATGCTCTAGACAGGGCACCTGTTATTTATTGAATCACTATCCCTAGATTATTTCCTTTATTCTACTATAATGATTGCGTAGGGAACTATTGCAGAAAAACACCATAGACAAGAGGAGATTGTAGCATTTCATTCCCAAAGTTTTACTGCACAGGAAAAAAAAAAAAGGTTCAGCAAGACATAAAGTCACACACTTGTCCCCCTCGCGGTTACTCTCTGAACTAAATGAATCGCAAAATTATTAAGAATAGCTCTACTCCCATTCAAGGCAGCACTATCGTCAAGAATATGCCTTGTACAAAAAGAAAAAAACTACATGCAGAAGGAAAGCATGTCAGAACAAGCCCATGCATGTCAGCACATGTTTGTCAGACAAGGGGGGGAAAAGCGAAAAGAAACAAAGAAGGAAACCAGCATCAAACTATTTCTAAGCACACGCACTCCTCTTATTCAAAAACAGTGCTCATCATAAATCTGTCCAGGGGAATACACACCATTTTGCTACACTTTTTTCAGTAACAGTCAACGCATTGCTACAGACTGCGTGACGTCATCACATCCTGTCTGAAGAAGAAGACACCGGCAAAGACTCCTATTATTTATTGAATTGCAAGATTATTTCCTTTGTCCTACTCTTAATGACATTGATTCTCTCATTAAAATTCAACAAAAAAGCACCCCGCATATTAACGATTTTCACCCCAAAGGCTCATCATGGTCATTAGAATTACAGTAAACTGCCACTGCTCTTTTAAAATAATAAGTGAGACCACTCAACATCACCTCCAGGCTTATGTAATACATGACCCTTTCTATGCTCATACATTCGTTGTCTGAGGCTGCACCTGCGAGCAAAAAAGGCGCGGAAGCCGGGTGGGCAAAGTTCCATTCGCGCATTGCGAGCATAAAGGCGGGAAAGCCTGGGAGCAAAGTTCTATTCGCGCATTCCAAAGCAAAAGACAGAACGCCTTTACGGGAACACGATAGCATTCCTATACTATATTAATGATTATTGCATTGCAGTTTAGAAAAACTACAACTAAACTATAATTTTAGGAGCCCATTAAAATTCTACTTTCTATGAAAACTATAATTGCCCTATTACTTGGATCGCTACTAATGAAGCGCTCCAATTTTTTTCTCTCTTCCCATTTCAGCCTTGTCATGCAGGGAAGCAGACTCATATCCAAAATAATTAATTTACACTGGGGGTGCCGTGCTTCAGGAATTCCTATCCTGCGCTCAGATGCAAGCATTTCTTCACGGATACCTTTAACAGCTGACTTCCTCAACATATCGAACACCCAACAAAATCAAACAAACAATCAGAGAAACCCTCTTCTCAGCTGTACCATGCGACTGTCTTCTTCGTAAAATCGGTGATCTGAGGAAGAGAGCAGCGAAAAATTGCGCGCACTTGTGCTTGATTTAAAAAGCCTGAAGCATATGCCAATAAACCAAGAAAAAGACACTCATGTCTGGTATCTGATAGTGCCACATACACAGACGCATTGTCGCAAAGAAAGCACAGGACAGGGATACACAAATTTCCTTAGGTGAGCAGGGAAAAGGCTGAAGACCTCAGGTCACCACACATCGCCACGCGGCTAGCACAACATGACAGCAACAACATACTAGCAGCGGGAAGAACAGCAACACTGCTAAACAAGTCCAGACATGCCACGATGACGTCACAAATCAGGGGAAAAAGCACACGCATGCACGCACAGAGGACAACGCATTAAACACACGGAGCGCTCAGGAATAATCGTAGCGTTACCGCACATCGCTACGAAGTTCAACGTCTAACGCAAGACGGCAGCAACAAGATATTAGCGAAGGGTAAAAATTGCAACACTACTGAACAAGTCTAGACATGCGGCATCGAATGCGAAAACACTGGTGATCGGGGAAAAGGCCTAAGCCTGCGGCGGATCATCATAGAGCATACACAACTTCATTTTTCTATTTTGCGTAAACTAAACGCGGTCTGCTTGGAAAACGACGTACAAATTTTCTTAGGGAGCAGAGAAATATAGAAATTTGTACTCCGTGCTCAGGTACCAGCATTTCTGCTCAAAAACCTGCAAAATTAAGCTCTGCTTACTTCGTTAAGATATCGAACACCCAACAAAATCAAACAAACAACCCCACTTCCACTGGTAGAACACTATTCAGCTTTTACGCAGGAGGCTTTCTTCTACATAAAAAGTAGAGAAAATAAGAAAAGAGCAGCGAAATATTACACGCACTTTTGCTCGCATAGCTATAAGAGAAAAAAATAAATAAAATAACGACGCACACGCTAATAAACTGTGACAAAGACACCCATTTCTGCTATCAGATAATTATTGCATAATGCTAAATACTCATTTGCATTGGCCCTGCGTGAAGAAACCACAGGACAGGGATACACAATCTATCTTAAGCGAGCACGGAAAGTCACTTCTACTCGAACAGCTTAATACCATAAAGTCTGAATTTTTGCAAAGAAAATAAAGCCTGAACAGCGCTACGAAGGTGACAGACACATACTAACAAACAAACAAACAAACACTTCTTCGAGTCTGTATTATCTTTTAAAAAATAACGAAAGCACACATAAAAAAAATCAAATCGGCTAGGCAGCCTACCAGACGTTGTGCCTTAAAGTTGGCTGCACGCAATGTGCGGAAGCCAACTTGCGGTTTTGCTGGATGCACATGAAGTCCGATTCCAATTGGAAATCGCGCTAAGGACGTGCCAAACGTGGAATTTTCGCAAGATTAATCCCAATACCTGGAATTCTGTTCATTTTAGCGGGAATGCTGGCGCTTGTGCTCCATTATTCGAAATCTTCGAATATTCGAATTTCTCGATTATCAAATTTTCGAATACGAATAGGGTTCGAATATCAACAATATTCGAACAATATTCGAAATTTCGAATATTCGCACACCTCTAGTGAATACTGACACTCAACGATATATAACAAAAAACAAACAAATTCCATTCTCATGAACTCTCCTCTGCCGAGCGGCTTTCTCCTGCTCTACCTGGATGCTGACTTTTCCCCCCCTCACCTACATTCTGAGTAAAAACAGTGACAGAAGAAAAGAACCGCGAAAAATTACACGCATTTGTGTCACAGGACAGGGATACACAAATTTCCTTAAGTGAGCAGGGAAAAGGCTTAAGTCGGTACCGCTCAGGAATAATCGGAGAATCACCGGACATCGCTACGCGGCTAACACAAGATAACAACAACAACAAGATAATAGCGGCGGGTAAAATTGCAACACTGCTAAACAAGCCCCAACATGCCATCATGACGTCGCAAACCAGGAAAAAGAAGCACGCGCGCACACACACAGCAGCTCAGGAATGCACAAGGAGAGGTGCTTTATAGGAATTTCTACTCCACACTCAGATACCAACATTTCTGCACAAATACCTATAACGGCTGACTTCCTCAACATATCGAGGAAAGCGAATACCGACACTCAACATATAACAAAAAACAAACAAAGTCCATTCTCATGAACTCTCTCCTCTGCCGAGCGGCTTTCTCCTGCTCTACCTGGATGCTGACTGTTTCCCCTCATCTACATTCTGAGTAAAAGCCGTGAAAGGAGAAAAGAACCGCGAAAAATTACACGCATTTGTGGTCCAATAGCTGTAACCGCAAGAAACCGTAGCGCACACCAATACACTGAGAAAAAGACACCCGTTTCTGCCACCAGATAATTCTTGCATAATGCCACATACGCAGCCGCATTGCCCTTGCGTAAAGAAAGCACAGGACAGGGATACACAAATTTCCTTAGGTGAGCAGGGAAAAGGCTGAAGACCTCAGGCAACAGAGCTGACATCGTAGTACCCTCGCGATAAATCTTTTATTCCAGCGCCGGCAGAATGCATTCAGAAAAGGCTTCGGGTGTGTAAGGTCAGCCCAAGGCGTGTTGATAGGAGCGCGCTGCTCTGTTGGGTACCCAAGCTTGCAGCCAGCGATGCTGGAATGATTATTTTATTTTATTTTATTTGGAGTCATTATCGGCTCACCTATTTAGTGAAGACCTATGAACACGGTTTGGTTTAAAAATGATGAGAGCTACAGTGTGTAGCGAATGATGTTCACATTTACGCGTCTGTATAATGATCGCTGCGTAGAAGCACGGCACCGTTTTCTTCGTATAGCGAACATGCATTCCTTTCTTTCTTTATTGGTTCGCGCCGGCCGAGTGACGATATCCTATTACATCCGGAACGAGGACCGATTGTCTTGCGTAAGCATACATGTCTGTGCCGTCTTTTGACGATGGCAGGATAATTATTGACCTGAGGAATAACATGGATTTATGTGGTTGTGAAAATAGACTTTGTGTTTGTGAGTGTGAAAATGTTAGTGTGTGTGTGTGTGTGTGTGTGTGTGTGTGTGTGCCTGTGTGTGTGCGCGCGCGCACGCGCTGGGACCCCACTTGACAAGTAAGTGTTTGCCTTTTTGTGTGGCACGAGTGATACATTTATGTACTATTGCGTGAAATAGTGGTTTAAAAAATAAGGGCAGTCGCGTTTGCATTGCTATCTGTAGGATAGGACGAGCGTTTTTAATGGAATTGCCTCGCGAACCTGGCGAAGTCTTTGTTTTGGCCAGGGTATTTTATGAGTGCCCGACGCCGGTCCTGCTGTTGTTTGTTTGTTTGTTAGTATGTATCTGTCACGTTCGTAGCGCTGTTCAAGCGCTAGCCGCGTAGCGATACGCGGTGATTCTCCGATTATTCCTGAGCGGTACCGACTTAAGCCTTTTCCCTGCTCACTTAAGGAAATTTGTGTATCCCTGTCCTGTGACACAAATGCGTGTAATTTTTCGCGGTTCTTTTCTTCTGTCACTGTTTTTACTCAGAATGTAGGTGAGGGGGGGAAAAGTCAGCATCCAGGTAGAGCAGGAGAAAGCCGCTCGGCAGAGGAGAGTTCATGAGAATGGAATTTGTTTGTTTTTTGTTATATATCGTTGAGTGTCAGTATTCACTAGAGGTGTGCGAATATTCGAAATTTCGAATATTGTTCGAATATTGTTGATATTCGAACCCTATTCGTATTCGAAAATTTGATAATCGAGAAATTCGAATATTCGAAGATTTCGAATAATGGAGCACAAGCGCCAGCATTCCCGCTAAAATGAACAGAATTCCAGGTATTGGGATTAATCTTGCGAAAATTCCACGTTTGGCACGTCCTTAGCGCGATTTCCAATTGGAATCGGACTTCATGTGCATCCAGCAAAACCGCAAGTTGGCTTCCGCACATTGCGTGCAGCCAACTTTAAGGCACAACGTCTGGTAGGCTGCCTAGCCGATTTGATTTTTTTTATGTGTGCTTTCGTTATTTTTTAAAAGATAATACAGACTCGAAGAAGTGTTTGTTTGTTTGTTTGTTAGTATGTGTCTGTCACCTTCGTAGCGCTGTTCAGGCTTTATTTTCTTTGCAAAAATTCAGACTTTATGGTATTAAGCTGTTCGAGTAGAAGTGACTTTCCGTGCTCGCTTAAGATAGATTGTGTATCCCTGTCCTGTGGTTTCTTCACGCAGGGCCAATGCAAATGAGTATTTAGCATTATGCAATAATTATCTGATAGCAGAAATGGGTGTCTTTGTCACAGTTTATTAGCGTGTGCGTCGTTATTTTATTTATTTTTTTCTCTTATAGCTATGCGAGCAAAAGTGCGTGTAATATTTCGCTGCTCTTTTCTTATTTTCTCTACTTTTTATGTAGAAGAAAGCCTCCTGCGTAAAAGCTGAATAGTGTTCTACCAGTGGAAGTGGGGTTGTTTGTTTGATTTTGTTGGGTGTTCGATATCTTAACGAAGTAAGCAGAGCTTAATTTTGCAGGTTTTTGAGCAGAAATGCTGGTACCTGAGCACGGAGT
Organism: Ornithodoros turicata; assembly: GCF_037126465.1. Taxonomy (NCBI): domain Eukaryota; kingdom Metazoa; phylum Arthropoda; class Arachnida; order Ixodida; family Argasidae; genus Ornithodoros; species Ornithodoros turicata. The sequence goes on along the minus strand of NC_088206.1, from coordinate 68,211,183 downwards.
ACAAATTTCTATATTTCTCTGCTCCCTAAGAAAATTTGTACGTCGTTTTCCAAGCAGACCGCGTTTAGTTTACGCAAAATAGAAAAATGAAGTTGTGTATGCTCTATGATGATCCGCCGCAGGCTTAGGCCTTTTCCCCGATCACCAGTGTTTTCGCATTCGATGCCGCATGTCTAGACTTGTTCAGTAGTGTTGCAATTTTTACCCTTCGCTAATATCTTGTTGCTGCCGTCTTGCGTTAGACGTTGAACTTCGTAGCGATGTGCGGTAACGCTACGATTATTCCTGAGCGCTCCGTGTGTTTAATGCGTTGTCCTCTGTGCGTGCATGCGTGTGCTTTTTCCCCTGATTTGTGACGTCATCGTGGCATGTCTGGACTTGTTTAGCAGTGTTGCTGTTCTTCCCGCTGCTAGTATGTTGTTGCTGTCATGTTGTGCTAGCCGCGTGGCGATGTGTGGTGACCTGAGGTCTTCAGCCTTTTCCCTGCTCACCTAAGGAAATTTGTGTATCCCTGTCCTGTGCTTTCTTTACGCAAGGGCAATGCGGCTGCGTATGTGGCATTATGCAAGAATTATCTGGTGGCAGAAACGGGTGTCTTTTTCTCAGTGTATTGGTGTGCGCTACGGTTTCTTGCGGTTACAGCTATTGGACCACAAATGCGTGTAATTTTTCGCGGTTCTTTTCTCCTTTCACGGCTTTTACTCAGAATGTAGATGAGGGGAAACAGTCAGCATCCAGGTAGAGCAGGAGAAAGCCGCTCGGCAGAGGAGAGAGTTCATGAGAATGGACTTTGTTTGTTTTTTGTTATATGTTGAGTGTCGGTATTCGCTTTCCTCGATATGTTGAGGAAGTCAGCCGTTATAGGTATTTGTGCAGAAATGTTGGTATCTGAGTGTGGAGTAGAAATTCCTATAAAGCACCTCTCCTTGTGCATTCCTGAGCTGCTGTGTGTGTGCGCGCGTGCTTCTTTTTCCTGGTTTGCGACGTCATGATGGCATGTTGGGGCTTGTTTAGCAGTGTTGCAATTTTACCCGCCGCTATTATCTTGTTGTTGTTGTTATCTTGTGTTAGCCGCGTAGCGATGTCCGGTGACTCTGCTATTATTCCTGAGGTCTTAAGCCTTTTCCCTGCTCACCTAAGGAAATTTGTGTATCCCTGTCCTGTGCTTTCTTTGCGACAATGCGTCTGTGTATGTGGCACTATCAGATACCAGACATGAGTGTCTTTTTCTTGGTTTATTGGCATATGCTTCAGGCTTTTTAAATCAAGCACAAGTGTGCGCAATTTTTCGATGCTCTCTTCCTCAGATCACCGATTTTACGAAGAAGACAGTCGCATGGTACAGCTGAGAAGAGGGTTTCTCTGATTGTTTGTTTGATTTTGTTGGGTGTTCGATATGTTGAGGAAGTCAGCTGTTAAAGGTATCCGTGAAGAAATGCTTGCATCTGAGCGCAGGATAGGAATTCCTGAAGCACGGCACCCTCAGTGTAAATTAATTATTTTGGATATGAGTCTGCTTCCCTGCATGACAAGGCTGAAATGGGAAGAGAGAAAAAAATTGGAGCGCTTCATTAGTAGCGATCCAAGTAATAGGGCAATTATAGTTTTCATAGAAAGTAGAATTTTAATGGGCTCCTAAAATTATAGTTTAGTTGTAGTTTTTCTAAACTGCAATGCAATAATCATTAATATAGTATAGGAATGCTGTCGTGTTCCCGTAAAGGCGTTCTGTCTTGTGCTTTGGAATGCGCGAATAGAACTTTGCCCACCCGGCTTCCGCGCCTTTTTTGCTCGCAGGTGTAGCCTCAGACAACGAATGTATGAGCATAGAAAGGGTCATGTATTACATAAGCCTGGAGGTGATGTTGAGTGGTCTCACTTATTATTTTAAAAGAGCAGTGGCAGTTTACTGTAATTCTAATGACCATGATGAGCCTTTGGGGTGAAAATCGTTAATATGCGGGGTGCTTTTTTGTTGAATTTTAATGAGAGAATCAATGTCATTAAGAGTAGGACAAAGGAAATAATCTTGCGATTCAATAAATAATAGGAGTCTTTGCCGGTGTCTTCTTCTTCAGACAGGATGTGATGACGTCACGCAGTCTGTAGCAATGCATTGACTGTTACTGAAAAAAGTGTAGCAAAATGGTGTGTATTCCCCTGGACAGATTTATGATGAGCACTGTTTTTGAATAAGAGGAGTGCGTGTGCTTAGAAATAGTTTGATGCTGGTTTCCTTCTTTGTTTCTTTTCGCTTTTTCCCCCCTTGTCTGACAAACATGTGCTGACATGCCTGGGCTTGTTCTGACATGCTTTCCTTCTGCATGTAGTTTTTTTCTTTTTGTACAAGGCATATTCTTGACGATAGTGCTGCCTTGAATGGGAATAGTGCTATTCTTAATACTTTTGCGATTCATTTAGTTCAGAGAGTAACCGCGAGGGGAACAGGTGTGTGACTTTATGTCTTGCTGAACCATTTTTTTTTTTCCTGTACAGTAAGACTTTGGGAATGAAATGCTACAATCTCCTCTTGTCTATGGTGTTTTTCTGCAATAGTTCCCTACGCAATCATTATAGTAGAATAAAGGAAATAATCTAGGGATAGTGATTCAATAAATAACAGGTGCCCTATCTAGAGCGTACGCGTCCTTGAGCCACGCACCTGCATGATGACCGCATACCGAGAGACTATTGTTTCAGGTTGACCTTGTCTAGAGGAGCATTAGTGGAAAAAAACTGTGTAGCCCTGAGACAATAGGATGACGTTACGACCAATGAGAACGGCCTGCAGGGGGCGCAAGGATTCACTTCTCTCTTGGACACTGACTGGTCTCGACACGCAAATTCTGCTCCTGGCGTTGGCCGTCAGTGGAAGAGCGTAGCTTCGGTGGGGTTCTGTCTGCCTCTGATGGGGTGCGGATGTGTGGTTCGTCACTGGTGAATGGTGTTCGACGATGCAGGTGGATTTTGTGACGAGCGGATTTACAATGAGGGAATGCTGTGAACGGGAAAAATGATGGTGAGTGCCTTTTTCACTCTGTTCAAGTGTTTGTTTTCCTTTGTTGCCCAGCAGTCGTACGATTTGTCCTGACGTGTCCTGATATGCCCCGATATGCATGCTTTCCTTTGTTGACGCTTAGTATTTTTTTCTTTTTTGACAAGGAACATTGTCGTCTTGACGATAGTGCTGCCCCGAGTTCCGTTGATTTGTTGAGTGCCTAGTCCTCTTATTAGCCATTGATGGAGTTACATGTTAGGATGTTTTGTTCTTTTGCAAGTCTCATTTAGTAAGACTTTGGAATTCCTACGATCAGTTTTCATGCATGGTGCTCTTCTGCAATAGTTTCCTATGCAATCGTTATAGAAGAATAAAGGAAATAATCTTGGGATAGTGATTCAATAAATAATAGGTCCCCTGTCTAGAGCGCACGCGTCCTTGAGCCACGCAGGTGCATGATGACGTCATACCGTGGCTTCACTGCAGATTGACCAAAGGAGCATTAGTGGAAAAAAACAGTGTAGCCCTGAGACAATAGGATGATGTCTGGACCAATGAGAACTGCCAGCAGGGGGCGCAGGAATGCTCTTCTCACTTAGCCTCACGACCAATGAGAACGGCCAGCAGGGGGCGCAGGAATGCTCTTCTCTCTTAGCCTCTCGCAGGTGGCGGTAGGAGCGCGCAGAGGGCGCTACGAGCGTAGCACCCGTAGAGTGGCGCTTACGTCAGTCCACCTCTGGCTCTCGTTGGGAGAAGACGTGCGGTCGTTCGCTCCGTCGTCACTTGATCCCTGGCTGTCGACGAGAGCAGTCGCATCGGTCTGCGCTCCTACTGTGGTGAGGTGATTTGTTGTGTAACTAATGATTTCGCCAACTTTGTTCCCGCTTTGTTTGCGATTTTCGTGCCCGTGCACGTCGGGTGCTGGTTGCTGTTGTCCGGGCATTCCCGCCATTTTCTATCATCTTCTGCCTTGGGACCGGGAGTAGCGCTGGCGTGATTCTTAATACTTTTGTTGTGAGATTAGTTGAGAAAGTAACCGCTAGGGGGTGCAGCTGCGGGGTTTATACAGGACAAAAACCATTACGAGTCAGTTTCTGCCTGCCTCTCGGATGGAGCAGTCGCATGGTTCTGCGCTCCTGTTCTGGTGGGCTCATTTGTTGTGTAACTAATTGTTTTTTCTTGTTAGCTATTGATGGTTTGCATACTCTTGCTTTCCCAGCCTCTGTATTACGAGTGTTTTTCTCCTTGCATGTCCAGAGCTGTCCTAACTTGCCCAGACATGCCATGATGACGTCACAGCTGACGTCACAGGATGTGCGGAACTGGTGCTGCGATGCTTTGCAACCTGCCTCTGTGCTCCGTCGCCCAGCGACGGTCAGCGGCCGTTCCGGGCCGCTTTCTTCAAGATGACGTCGTTGATCTTCAACTAAACTCCTTCTCTCCACTCTATCTCTATCTTTTCATTTTATTTTCTACCTATTTTTTTATTTTTTATCAGCTCAACTAGCCCACAACTCACACAGTGGTCTGGACGTGTCTTAGATGATCCCCAATTAGTGTAATGACTCCCTGGTGGGTCCTAATTACTGTGGGGGGTCCCAAATTGCTCTAATTGCTAATTAATGGCGTCCAGACGAAGATGTGAGTTGTGGGCCAGTTGAGCTGATACATTACTACTCTTGGAACATGTTTATTCCGCCTTATTCACAAGCTTCCAACGCTACAACACACCCGGCTCATCGTCCACGTCCTGCACAGGGCACACCCTCCCGAACTGTCTCCGTGCCTTCCTCTTTCCCCCTCTGTCCTCCTCGTGCTCCGGGGAGAGGGCACACCCCGTGCCCTTGCCCTTTCTCCTTCCCTTTCTTCTTCTTGCTTAGCTGGCCCTCGCTCCTCACTCCCTCTCACCTACAAGTCCCCCCTTCCTCACAGTTCCCCCCCCCTTAAACCGTGCAAGGGGGAGTCCAGGGGGCACTGTAGGGCATCAACTGGTCAGCATTGGCGAGGCCCTTATTTTTGCCGGAGTTGACATCCTTTAGTCGAAACGTGTTCCGTCCAACTTGGGCCACGATACGAAATGGACCTGTCCGACGCGGGGCCAACTTGGCTGTGAAGCCAGCACTGGCTTTGGATGCACCTCTCGAAGCACCAAGTCCCCGACCCTGAAGTGTGATGTCTGGCGTTTCTGGTTGTAGTGCCTTTCTTGGTCAGTCCTGGCCGAGTCTTGACACTCCCTGGCCATGTCTAGGGCATCCTGAAGATAGCGATCTAGTTCGTCTGCCAGAGAATGTGGTGCAGACGGTGGCACCTCGGCGTGAGCAGTCTTGGGACGCTGGTCCCATGGTGCCCGCAGCTCACGGCCATAGCAGAGGAAGGCTGGTGTGTAGCCTGTTACTGCACTCTCTGATGTACGCATCGCAAACGCCACCTCGGGCAGTCTTTTATCCCAGTCACGGTGAGAGAGACAGTGACTAGTGATACACTGTTTCACCGTGGCATTGTGGCGTTCAACCATTTGACCTGTGGGTCGGTACGGGACCGTATGGCGCTCCTTTATGCCCCAATGCTGCAGGACCCCTTTCCACAGCTTGCTAACAAAGGGTTGCCCATTGTCGCTGGAAATTGAGCCGGGCACACCATGCCGGCAGAAGACGTCGACCATCTTGTCAATGATGTTTCTTGAAGTTGGTGTACGTAAGTGGAAGAGTTCGATAAACTTCGTGAAAATGTCAACAACTACCAGAATGTACTTGTTCTGTTTGGACGTTGCAGGCAATGGACCTATAAGATCCACGCTGAGTTGCTCCATTGGTTGGGCAGCACGAGAGCTGTCCATCAGTCCCCTTGGCTTTTGCCGATTCGGCTTGAACGCTTGGCATTGCTGGCACCCCCTCACATAGCGTGATGTGTCAGACCAGACACCGAGCCAAGTGAAACGGCCACGAATGCGTCGCAAGGTTTTGAAGATTCCTACATGGCCACTCAAGGGGTGATCGTGCTCAATCTTCAGCACCAATTCTCTGAGATGCAGGGGAAGCCAGGCAACGCTTTGTCCGCCAGCCATGTACATCAGGACACCATCTGCAGTAATCTCACTATCTCTGGCTAGGTCAGCAACTTTCTTGTTCTCTTTTGGGTCGTTAGGTAGCGTTCCTGACTCAAGGTATTCAAATAGCTGCTGTAAAAGCACATCCTTATGCTGTTCAGCAGCAAACAAGGTAGGATCAGTGAGGATGGATGTGTCTAGTGGGTCTATGGAGGCTGCAGCATCGAAGTAAACTGTGTGCTGTGGCTCATCAGTCTCAATAGGAAACCACTCTTCCGCCAGAGTTGGCACGACAGCCTCCTTTGTTGCAACTGGACACCTGCTCAGAGCGTCTGCAGGTATATTTGCGCGTCCCCTTCGGTGCTTGATCATGCAGTTAAAACCCTGCAGTCGCAGAACCCACCGTCGCACTCGCCCAGAAGACTGTTCTGTTTGGAACATCCACGAAAGGGATGCGTGATCGCAGTGCACCTCAAAGGAGGTAAATTCGATGTACGGTCTGAACTTATCTACCGCCCATACCACAGCGAGGCACTCCCATTCTTGGACGGTGTAATTCCTTTCTGCTTCAGTGAGGGTTCTGCTGACAAATGATACGGGCCGGAGGTGACCTTCAACATCCTGTAGTAGCACTCCGGCAATGCCAATGCCGCTGGCGTCCGTTTCAATCACAAATGGCCTGTTCAGGTCGGGCAATGAAAGGGCAACTTCTCCAGCTAGGGCATCCTTCAATAGGTCAAACGCAGCTTGCTGTTCAGCACCCCATCTCCAGCGCACAGTCTTTTTAAGTAGTAATGTAAGTGGTTTCGCTTTATCGGAAAACCAGGGAATGAAGTTGCGATAATATCCGACTAGTCCTAGAAACAGTGGCGTATCTAGAGCTACCTGCGCCCATGGCAACCTGTGAGTCTGCGCCCCTGTTCAGGCACATATCGAGGACACAGTTGGTCATGTTTTGTAAATACTTTAATGAAATCCACAGAACTACTACACATGCAGATGGCCCACTAACGTCACATGATAGCCTTTCTGGCTTTTGCTGCTGCAAATTTGTGGATAATGTCACTGAAATCAATTTTTTCTGCTTCTTCTCGTTCAACACTTAGGACAGCAAGGTCGGAAAGCCTGTCCTGGCCCATTGATCCTCTTAAATACGAAAGTATCAGCTTTAGCTTGCTAAATGACCACTCACAGCTGGCAATTGAAACCGCGATCGTATCTGGACCGCAACCCGAAAGTTCGGGAAGACATTCTCATCTCCAGGAAGTCACATCACTTTACACCTGCCCCAGCCCGACAGACGGGTTCAGGTCGACCCTCTTGTTGGTCCGCCCGATACGAACTCCTCTTTTCGTCGTGTCGATTTTCTTGCTCAGATATCTCTCTCAAAGTCCCACTGCTGCGATCGGCTTGCTACCTAAACGTCCTCAAATGCTGCTGTCGCGTCTCGAGTAACCGTACAGGGTACTGGGATCTCCCTTTTGTTTAGGCTGCTTTGGTCTCGGCCGTGCCAGTCGCTCACTGAGCTGGTTCGGTTTGCTCACGGTGCCTCGTTCTCGTCAAATACGTCACGCGCCCAGTTTAGCTACCTCGTGGTTAACATGATGTCCTTGGGGATGCGTTTTCGTGTGGTCCGCACTAGGGTTCACACTACAACCTCTCTAATGGCGGGTGCTTTAGATCATTTATGAATGTGCCAGGTTGAGTGCCAGACCTGGCACATTCACACCCGACCACATAATGGCGCCCCTGTTTACCTGGCGCCCATGGCACCTGTCCACACCTGCCACACCCTAGATACGCCACTGCCTAGAAACATCTGTAGTTCTTTCACTGTGGTTGGACGGGGAAACTCCGATACAGCCCGCACCTTATCTGGATCGGGACGACATTCACCGGGTGAAATGACGTGCCCTAGAAACTTCAGGGTCTGCTTACAGATGCTTACTTTTGCTGGGTTAACAGTGAGTCCTGCTGATTCAATGCGACGCAGCACCTCTGCTACATGCTTCACGTGGTCGTCATAGTTATCTGAATAGATTAGAACATCGTCCAAAAATGCCATTGCGTAATCATGTTTGATTCCCTCCAGCACTTTATCCATCAGGCCTTGAAAGGTTGCTGGGCCCCCAGCTACACCAAATGGCATCCTTTTAAACTGGAACGTTCCCTTGTGGCATAAGAAGGCAGTTTTTGGCCTGTCTTCTGGGTCGAGTGGGACTTGAAAGAATCCTTGTGATAGGTCTAGAGTCGTAAACCACCGTGCACGGCCCAGTTGGGCAAGCACCCAGTCTGTCCGCGGCATAGGATACACGGGAACTGTGGTCCTGGCGTTGAGAGGACGATAGTCGATGGCGAGACGGTGACCCCCTGTCTTTTTCTTTATCAAGACTGGCGCACTGGCCCACGGACTGGTACTTGGTTCAATAAGGTCTTCGTCTAAGAGGTCCCTTATACACTCATCAAGTATCTCCCTTTTCTGTGAATTTACTGGGCGCAGTTTGCAGCGAACTGGCTGATGTTCTCCAGTCTCTATTTTGTGCACTATCAATGATGTACAACCAGGTTGGGACGTGAAGACATGTTTGTAACTGTTCAGTACATTTTGTAACTCTTTATTATCTACTTCAGAAATACGGGAGGTTTGTTGATTCTGCTGGTTGTCATCTTTTAAGGCGCTGACCTCTTCTGTCGCAAACAGCGCGTGCAGGGAAGTGCTTAGATCATAGTCGATCGCCTCGCCATCTGCTGCAACCTTGACGGCGTCCACAGAGTTGATGGCCTGGAGACCTCCTGATGGTGCATTTGGTGTATGCCTTCTGGGTGCTCGCTTGCAAAATTTGACTATGTTGTATGGGTCCGAGCTTCGTGTCCATCCTCCTTGAGCCATGTGCAGGGAGATGCCAGCAGCCTCCAGGAAATCTCGCCCGAGCACAATGTCATGGCAGAGGTTGGGCAGGAGGAGGAACCGTTGTTTCCTGGACATGCCGTGCCATCTGATACGGCAACGCACAGAGTGTCCAGTCTCTGACCATCCCTTTGCAAGCCGCAGTGTTCGTCTTTCTTCCTTGGTAGCGGCTCCTGTTGCCCTTGCAGCCTCGAAGGCACGTTCTCCGACTAAGCTGACGCTCGCGCCAGTATCCAGCAGTGCAAAAAACACATTTTCTCCAATCAACACTTCCAGCAATGGTTCCTTCCCTCCCACTGTCGCCAAGATTTGCAGGGAAGTCGCGTAGCCGTCAGCTGGAACAACCGCTACGCCCGACCGTTTCCCGGGCACTCCGCTTGAATGTGGCCCCGCTGATTGCAATTGAAGCACCGCTGACGGCCACGTTGGCCACGTCCCCTGCCGGTGGCGCAGTCTCGCGCGATGTGTCCGGTCCCGCCGCAGCGACGGCATATGATGCCTCCATTGTTCCACATGTGGCCTCGTTGTTGTGCCTGTGCGAGACGTGGGTCCAGTTGCGGCAGTGGTTGCGGTTGATTGCACTGTTGCATGCTCTGTTGATTCGCCGGCGTCCACTCGGGGGCATCAGCACACAGTCCCAAAGAGGGGTGATGGGCATTGTGAGAGGCAAGCACTGCTGTGGGATGAAGCGGCCATTCCCTCTGGTTCGTTGTGACGTACGTTGATGCTGGAGCAGAAACCACGGGCTGCTGTGTCACCGCCGAGGCGACGAAAACCAGGTCCGCTGCCAGCTGCCCAGTTCGTGGAGGTGGTGGGGTGTAGCGGAGGCGATGCCACGCGCGTTCCATCATTGGTCCAGCAGCCTTTGCCATTTCGTGCAGGTTTGCGAACTCCATGTTTGCTGTTAAGTCCTGGAAAGTAGGGTGCATCTGACGACGGACTCTTTCAACCTTTTCGGCGTCGGACACCGGCTCCCCGATCCTGTCATAAAACTCAGAAATCACGTGGATAAACTGCTTCAAGTTTTCAGCCGGGTGTTGGGTCCGCTGGTCCAGTTCTTGTTTAAGCTTGTACGTTTGATCAACCGGCGTGAATTCCTGTGTGAATTCGGTGACGAACTTCTGCCAGTCCACAAAACCGCCCGCGAACTTCCACCATTGCTTTGCAGATCCGTCAAGCGACGCGGGGAGCATTTGGGTACGCCGATCAACGGGAATGCCACAAACGTCGCAATATTCCCCGTATCGGTCCATGAATTCTTGGGGGGTTTGGGTGTCTTCGTAGCCGCTGAATTTTGGCAGGGGGACGGGGGGTCCTCTGATCGTCAGTGGTTGTCCCATGTCACGAGGCTTTTCCACGGCACGTGTTCCCGCCATGTTGGTTGGCTCCGCCGACTCCTCTTTGTCGTTAGGCCTAGCGTCGTTAGGCCTTTCCGTGTCGTTCCGAAGGGTGGCCGTCATCAGGACGTCTCGAACTTGCGCGGCCAGACGTTCTCTGTCGAGGATGGTCCCGGTGGTTGTTGCTAGAAGCTGTTCGATCAGATCCGGCGGGATGATAACTTCTTTCGGCGCTGCCGTGACTGCGTTATCGCCCTCCATGCCGGGTTCTTGAGGACGAGCCCCCACTTGTCACAAAGCACGCTTGGGACACGTTTATTCCGCCTTATTCACAAGCTTCCAACGCTACAACACACCCGGCTCATCGTCCACGTCCTGCACAGAGCACACCCTCCCGAACTGTCTCCGTGCCTTCCTCTTTCCCCCTCTGTCCTCCTCGTGCTCCGGGGAGAGGGCACACCCCGTGCCCTTGCCCTTTCTCCTTCCCTTTCTTCTTCTTGCTTAGCTGGCCCTCGCTCCTCACTCCCTCTCACCTACAAGTCCCCCCTTCCTCACAACCATCCCACCATAGACAATGAGATAGATACCATTCCCGCCCCCCCTCTATGGTGAAATGAGGCACTACCATCTCACCATAGACAATGAGATAGATACCATTCCCGCCCCCCCCCCTCTATGGTGAAATGAGGCACTGCCATCTCACCATAGACAATGAGATAGATATCATTCCCGCCCCCCCCCCCCTCTATGGTGAAATGAGGCACTACCATCTCACCATAGACAATGAGATAGATACCATTCCCGCCCCCCCCCTCTATGGTGAAATGAGGCACTACCATTTCACCAAAAACAATGAGATGGACATCATTCCACCCCCTCTATGGTGAAATGCGGTACTACCATTTCACCAAAGACAATGAGGTGCCTAGGCATACCGGTTTGCATTCTGAAGCATAGATGTTGGGAAAAATGAAGGTCTCAGTGCTTTTCATCATTGTGTGCATGACTGGGAACGCCTTGGCCCAGGGGGACCGAGGCTTCCTGACGGACGAGACGAGGTGGAAGGTCGTAGCAGTAGGCGCCCTCCTGGTCCTCTTGGGGATCTGCACCTGCTGCTACGCCTGGGACGAGACCACCACCAACGTCCCGCCAACACCACCGGCAACTCCACCACCACCGGAGTCTCCAGAGAGCGGCAGTTGGTGGTCTTCAACACCTTCACCAACGTCGCCGCTCTCTGTGACCACCTCGTCCAGACATGTCCATTGGATGTCTGACGTCCTGAGGGAAGACCCGGTTCCCATTCATGGGGCCGGGCCCGATCTCGTGTAACCCACGAGATCGGAGATTGAGTCCACGTCATGCCATCCGACGTGGTGCGGCTTCGTGCCGCGGGAACGGACAGGGAGGGGACGGGCCCTGTCCATTTTTCCTGGCGTCTGATTGGTTTCCCTCAGTGATTTCCAAGATGTTCAGCCGTGCATTCAGCCGTGCATTCAGCCGTGCATTCAGCCATGCATTCAGCCATGCATTCAGCCATGCACACGACAATATTGGCAACAACACTGCTTCAATGCTTCAAAAATGCTTCAAGGTATCCTTGCTATCCTCAGTCCAAAATATCGAAAGAGAACCACTGATAGACGCAGAAAGCCTGTTTGACATCATTTGTACATTGGTGCTGACTGACAGTGGCGACTCTTGAAGACAAGGTAGGAGGGCTTGTCACAAAGACCATCCGGGCAACAATCTCTACAAGGGACAATCTACAAATCTCAACAATCTCTACGAAGGACTGCAAACAACGCAGTGAGGCGCAGGTTTGATATATCTTGTAAATAAGTGCCCGATATATTTGCCCTAGACATTGACAATTTGAAGGGCAAACGCATTCGGGTAGCGATCTTGACAGAGCACAGAGACCAACGCAATGAGGCTCCCAATATCAAAGCCAGGAAGTGCGCCGCGGAAGTATGTAATGTTCTGATGCGTGCACTGACGAATGACAATGCAGGAACAAATTCACAATGCATGGCATCTCTTACAAATGGCACAGTTGCAACTTCAAAGGTGGAATCTGGAGGCTACAAAGACGTGCATTGTGAAATTGCATCTGCGCAATTTCACAGCTGCCTTTCAAGGCCTCGACAGCGCACGGAAGCCAACGTGACAAGGTGCCAAAAGTAAGAGCCAGGAAGCGCGCCACAGAACTATGCAAATTTCTGATGCAAGCTCTGACGAAGGACAACGCAGGAACAATTTCACGATGCACGGCTCCCCCTACGGATGGCATGGTTGCAGAGCCCTAGAGATGTGGTGGTGCATCTCCGAAGGTGTTGACATCTGGAGGCTACAAAGACAAGCTGACAAGTTTCTACGGTACAGCAGAGAAAGCCAGAGCCGAGAGGCATGTCTCAAGGCCATACGGGCGGCAACCTCGATAGAGCACGGAAACCAACGTAACAAGGCGCCAAAAGTATGAGCCAGGAAGCGCGCCACAGAACTATGCAATCTTCTGATGCAATCTCTGACGAATGACAACGCAGGAACAATTTCACAATGCACGGCTCCTCATACGGATGGCATGGTTGCAGAGCCCTAGAGATGTGGTGGTGCATCTTCAAAGGTGTTGACATCTGGAGGCTACAAAGACAAGCTGACAAGTTTCTACGGTATAACAGAGAAAGCCAGCAGATCTGTCTTTTCGAAGACTTTTGTAAATGTTTTGTATCTTGTATTTGTATCTTGTAAATAAATATCCGATATGGCATCGGACATCGAGCATAAGAGACGTCGGAATCTCTTCTTTCCCAGAGTAATGCATTACGCAACTGCGCACACCGATGGCCGGCGAATTCAAATTTGTGATTGTGGGTGGGGTTGTCCTGCGACTTTTAACGTGTCTCTGAGGATTAACGTAGTTGTTGTAAGCCACCACGTGGGCCAATTCTTAGAAGGTGTGTTCTTTGCCTGAGAACTGAAAGAAAATGTACGAGAGTTGCTTCGGTTCCCAGTCACTTCTGAAAGTCGTCTGCTCATGCCGGTGCACTGGCGAACGCAAAAGTAGCCGATTTCTGTATCCTACCTCGGACTTTCACGCCTTTAACGCAGGTCAACGCCTCCTCTAGGAGTCGTTGCGCAGGGCGACGTAGCCGATCTTATTGTTGCCAACACAGACCGCGGCATGCTCTGCAATCTTTATCAATTTAATTCGGTTATTTGATAACAGGGACGCGCATTGTCAGGTAAATTTGGAGTACTCCGTTTTCAACGAAGGGGCAATCGAATCGTCGCTTTGAACTGCTGTAAAATTCGTAAAATTATTTGAAGCCTGAATAGGAGCCCAAGCGGCAAGTATTTTTTTTAAGTGCAGCTTGACAATGAGTGGTACACTGGCCCAAACCTACAATGTAAGACCAAGTAAACCAACCTCACGAGACCACTAGAGCCCCAGGCAACCACGGCCAAATCTGCCATTAGCAACAACACAAAGTTATCAAAGAATACCGCTTGGATTTCTTCGGCCACAGATTTTGCACGATCAACGTACCGGTACGTCGTGAGTCAAGTTGAAACACACGTCATCACGCGCTTAGTCCTTTGCTTGAAGCTCGCTGTATGGGCAACGACTTTATTAGAGAGTCGACAATAAACAATAAACTTTCACCGTATGCCACCGTTGTTATGGAGGCGGATGCGCATCGAGTCCACCAGGCCCAGTGCGCCCAGTGCCGTGTATGCCAAGACGCCAAGGGAGTCTGGACTTTTTGAGGTATCTAGCCAATCACAGGTCGAAATACAGTTGTCTGTTACTACCACGACCTACTCTATTGAAATATAGAGTAGGTCCTGGTTATTATATCCATCCAGTACTTATACCTCGCCCTTCTTTACTGGGTGCCACCATTTTGGGGAAACTCGATTGATTCCATGATGATTCTGATTGAGCAGATTGAGGCAGTGCGAGCCCAGGGTAGAAAGTATCATTCCGCTTTCCGAATTATTCCAAAAGTATTAATAACACATAAGATAGCATCATATGGGACAAAACTATACCTCTAACAAAAAATATAACTGTTAATTTCGAAAACAGCAAAGACCCGTGCCGTACTGAACGGCACTATTTTCTGTGCTACGATGCACCTTGGTCTTCGTTGCACCTACGCGTGCGTGCACATCAAGCATGCAGTATGCTTGCATGCTTGCTAGGGGAAGCCACAGTACTCACAGTTTCAGGAGGACCTCGATATTCCCAGTTGCAAAATCTCCAATCTCGAAATTCACAAGGAGAATCAAGGAGAATGCCTGGTTGCTTCGTAAGATGATATGCCGCGCTTAAAAACACGACATCACAATTTAACCACTCAAATTCACGACTTTTTGATGTCTATCCAAACAATAAATGTAATAAACATACTTTCTCTGCGAACAAGGCGCCTGAAGTGTCTTTATTCTGTGTCTGTTGAAACTTACAACTTTGCTGCCTCCTACTTCTATGTTGTTGTTATCGGTCATTACCACAAATCTGGTGTGGTCAGTACTCACATAAGCGAGGCAAACCTGAGCAACCGTGAAACCTCTGACCACAATCTTTGTTAAATTATGGCTCAAGACCTTTCATAGGGGCTTTTACGGGGTTTTTCCTTCAACATTCCACTACAGCTTGAATAAAACTGGAGCACAGACCACACTCCGCAGTCACCAATCGTTTTCTTGGTCATTCATTATTATTATTATTATCATTATTATTCATTACGTCTTGTGTTGGGAGGGTACAAGAGCAGTGGTTGTGCAAAGCTGTTGGTGGTTGTGTCGAGCCAGCTAGAACGTTCCTCACCCACTTTCCCTTTCCCACGAGGAGTTCCTCCTTTCCCTCTATTCCACCTCCTCTCCCTCAGCCGGTATTTTTCACTCCGAAAGGTGGCAACCCTAGTACCACCCTATATCCCACCACAAAGTTAGTTTATTTTCGCATGTACCAGCAGAGGGCCTGATATGTTTTTGTGACATGCTTGGGTAAATGGAAAGATTTCTTATTGTTACAACAGTTATCGTGCCTTCCAAGGAGGGTATATAACGATGCTCTTCTTACTGCCATCCATCCTTTACTCGTTACTAAACTGTACTTCAATGTACCTGATACTTCGGGTTCTTTGTTTTCAGGTTCTATGATTTTTTTCAAAAATGGGTGCAGGGGAAACCTGGTGCTATTTACACACGAGAATTTGGAGACAAATCGGGCGCTATGAATTATTTATTTATTTATTCAGAGAGCTCTGCAGCGCCGTAGGGCATTACAGCAGAGGAGTGAGGTAATACAATAGTGATGCTACTTGCATCATTCTCAGCAGGTCAAACACACGATATTGAAAAAAAAGAAAAGAAAAAAGAAATAACAAAAAAAAACTAAGAATCAATGCATAAGACCTAATCTTAACCATAGATAAAGAGTTATTGGCAGCATTAACATCTTCTTGGGGCAGAGAATTTCACTCTGGAATGGTAGAACAAAAGAAAGATTGCCTAAAAACACTCGTCGAAAAATGTTATCGGGGAATTTTTGGGTGAAACGAAAGGCATATGAAACAAGCCACTGCTCTGACACTAGGACAAGAAACAACCCCAGTAGCACAATTTGTTGCCGGAATGTTGATTGGGAAACATTTCTGCAACAGTGTGGCAACACTAGAATCATATATGCTTTCCCAACGCAAATATGTAAAACTTGGAGGAAGAGAGCTGGAAGTATCGGTACGGTCTTAACGTTGCAACAGCAACAACGAAGTATGTCTGCAGTACATGTGTGACAGGCACCTCTCAGCTCCGCCACGAACGCTGAGGCGGCACCGCTTTTTGAAACACATGTGTGATTGGGCCTTTGTACCGACATAACCCATTACCACGTTTTTTTTCCTGAACCCCAGAGTCGTACCATATATGCTTGTGCACATGTATGAATTATTTTACTATTGAGCTTCGGTCATGCGCGTGGTTGAAAATATGACGCAGAAATTTGACGTTCCCTACCAGCCGTTCCCCAGCCAAGCATGTTCTCCCACGACAAAACACGAACGACTTGCGCATAACTTGCGAAAAGAACAGGCATGTAAAAAACTTGGTGAGCATTTGTCCGCCTTGAGCTTTCGGACGGTGAGAAAATGTCCTGGATCCGTTTCCAACATCGTTTTCATCATCATCAACATCCATTTTCACAACACCGTCAGTGCTGTCGGTGCTTGTGTTTGATTTGAGCACATCTTCGTGTGATGGTCCAATGAACGATACTGTCACACGAACTACAATACGCTGACAGAAGTGCTGGACGAACACGGTATGAACTTACAGCACAACATGACACAGTTGGCGAAAACGGCGTGCTTTCGGTTGTCAAGTGCGACTAGCGGTGTCTTGCAGCAGCGTCGCACCGTCTCGACATATTTCATCAGGAGCGGCAGTGGGCCCAGCCATAGCCTCCTAGTATATAGGAGGCTATAGCCCAGCGTTTCCTGACTGCCTCCGGTTGTGCAGTATTCTTGTACTTATTTTGCGCTCACGAGATGCAGTCATAACGTCAGTATCGGCTCTCAGGGGAGCCTATAGGACTGGCATAGTAAAATTTTGCAATTTTGCGTTTTTTTGCATATTGTAACGAACGTTACTCCGCAGTTCGCCCATTCTCATCTTTTCAGGCTTTTTTTGTGACAGAGGGTGTGCAAATTATGTGAGTAAGTACGGGAGTACGACATTTTTTTTTGTTTTTTTTTTTTGTGCAGTTATACCGAATTCAGTGAGCTGGGAAGGACCGCCTTTGCCATTGAAACCTCATACTGGTAGGGCCTTGTGTTTATGGGGGTTACGCCTGGTGAAACCAGTTTTTATCCCCTCGATGTTCATCATCGTTCTTTAGAGTAAAGCTAGAAGGCTAACTTGGCAAAGTGCCAATTCGCCCACCAATATGGGTGCAGGACAGTACTGCATAGTATTGTATATTCACCATGGCTGTTCTGTCCATCTAAAATGTGAGAAATGCTCTTTTAGCTTTGTTTTTTTTTTTTTTTTTTCATTTGATATCATCCAGTGTTACCATGTGCTATGGCTCCTGAAACAAAACCCAGTTTTTACCACCACCCCCTCCCAGACATAAAAAAAGAAAAATCAGAAAACGGAGGGCCCTTCTCGTACTCCAGACTAGATTTAAGGCATCAAAAGACAAAAAAGAAGGAGAAAAAAAAAAAGAAACTTAAAGTACACTTCTTTCGCTTTATGAATGAAACAGGGATTCGAGCCACGTCAGATGTAATCTTCTTTGCTCTTCTTAATTTTCATCCAAATTAGATATAATTGCCCAACCAATAAAGTATTTTACTTATGATTTTTAAGAGTCTGACAGGTCCACCAATGTGCTCCCTCGTTGCCTTTCTTTGTAATTCTTGTTCTTTAATTATTAGTTTGTTATTATTTATTACTTTATGATTATCTTATTATAATTATTTATTATTCTATCACAGGGAACCCTAACGTCCCTACACGTTTGCATAAGAGGCTCAAGAGGTTTTACAAGCTAGTCTCTGACACGCCTATGGTGAAATGCAGCACTACCATTTCACCATAGACAATGAGATAGTTATCATTCCCGCCCCCCCCCCCATGGTGAAATGAGGCACTACCATTTCACCATACACAATGAGATGGACATCATTCCACCCCCTCTATGGTGAAATACGGCACTACCATTTCACCGTAGACAATGAGGTCGGCATTATTCCACCCCCTCTGTGGTGAAATGTGGCACTACCATTTCACCATAGACAATGAGGTGGGCATTATTCCACCCCCTCTGTGGTGAAATGTGGCACTACCATTTCACCATAGACAATGAGGTGGGCATTATTCCACCCCCTCTATGGTGAACTGTGGCACTACCATTTCACCATAGAACACGAGGTGGGCATCATTCCACCCCCTCTATGGTGAAATGTGGCACTACCATTTCACCAAAGACAATGAGATGGACATCATTCCACCCCCTCTATGGTGAAATGCGGTACTACCGTTTCACCAAAGACAATGAGATGGGCATTATTCCACCCCCTCTATGGTGAAATGCGGTACTACCGTTTCACCAAAGACAATGAGATGGACATCATTCCACCCCCTCTATGGTGAAATGCGGTACTACCATTTCACCAAAGACAATCAGATAATCATTCCACCACCTCTATGGTGAAATGCGGTACTACCACTTCACCAAAGACAATGAGATGGACATCATTCCACCCCCTCTATGGTGAAATGCGGTACTACCGTTTCACCAAAGACAATGAGATAGACATCATTCCACCCCCTCTATGGTGAAATGCGGTACTACCGTTTCACCAGAGACAATGAGATGGACATCATTCCACCCCCTCTATGGTGAAATGCGGTACTACCACTTCACCAAAGACAATGAGATAGACATCATTCCACCCCCTCTATGGTGAAATGAGGCACTACCATTTCACCATACACAATGAGATGGACATCATTCCACCCCCTCTATGGTGAACTGTGGCACTACCATTTCACCATAGAACACGAGGTGGGCATCATTCCACCCCCTCTGTGGTGAAATGTGGCACTACCATTTCACCATAGACAACGAGGTGGGCATTATTCCACCCCCTCTGTGGTGAAATGTGGCACTACCATTTCACCATAGACAATGAGGTGGGCATTATTCCACCCCCTCTATGGTGAACTGTGGCACTACCATTTCACCATAGAACACGAGGTAGGCATCATTCCACCCCCTCTATGGTGAAATGCGGTACTACCATTTCACCAAAGACAATGAGATAATCATTCCACCCCCTCTATGGTGAAATGCGGTACTACCACTTCACCAAAGACAATGAGATGGACATCATTCCACCCCCTCTATGGTGAAATGCGGTACTACCGTTTCACCAAAGACTATGAGATAGACATCATTCCACCCCCTCTATGGTGAAATGCGGTACTACCGTTTCACCAGAGACAATGAGATGGACATCATTCCACCCCTCTATGGTGAAATGCGGTACTACCACTTCACCAAACACAATGAGATGGACATTATTCCACCCCCTCTATGGTGAAATGCGGTACTACCATTTCACCAAAGACAATGAGATGGACATCATTCCACCCCCTCTATGGTGAAATGCGGTACTACCAATTCACCAAAGACAATGAGGTGCCAAGGCATACCAGTTTGCATTCTGAAGCATAGTTATTGGGAAATATGAAGGTCTTTGTGCTTTTCATCGTTCTGTGCATGGCTGGGGACGCCTTGGCCCAGAGGGACCGAGGCTTCCTCACGGACGAGACGAGGTGGAAGGTGGTAGCAGTAGGCGCCCTCCTGGTCCTCATGGGGATCTGTACCTGCTGCTACGCCTGGGACCAGGCCACCACCAGCGTCCCGCCAACACCACCGGCAACTCCACCACCACCGGAGTCTCCAGAGAGCGGCAGTTGGTGGTCTTCAACACCTTCACCAACATCGCCGCTCTCTGTGACCACCTCGTCCAGACACGTCCACTGGATGTCTGACGTCCTGAGGGAAGACCCGGTTCCCATTCATGGGGCCGGGCCCGATCTCGTGTAACCCACGAGATCGGAGATGAGTCCACGTCATGCCATCCGACGTGGTGCGGCTTCGTGCCGCGGGAACGGACAGGGAGGGGACGGGCCCTGTCCATTTTTCCTGGCGTCTGATTGGTTTCCCTCAGTGATTTCCAAGATGTTCAGCCGTGCATTCAGCCGTGCATTCAGCCGTGCATTTAGCCGTGCATTCAGCCATGCATTCAGCCATGCACACGACAATATTGGCAACAACACTGCTTCAATGCTTCAAAAATGCTTCAAGGTATCCTTGCAATCCTCAGTCCAAAATATCGAAAGAGAACCACTGATAGACGCAGAAAGCCTGTTTGATATCATTTGTACATGCTGACTGACAGTGGCGACTCTTGAAGACAAGGTAGGAGGGCTTGTCACAAAGACCATCCGGGCAACAATCTCTACAAAGGACAATCTACAAATCTCAACAATCTCTACGAAGGACTGCAAACAACGCAGTGAGGCGCAGGTTTGATATATCTTGTAAATAAGTGCCCGATATATTTGCCCTGGACATTGACAATTTGAAGGGCAAACGCATTCGGGTAGCGATCTTGACAGAGCACAGAGACCAACGCAATGAGGCTCCCAATATCAAAGCCAGGAAGTGCGCCGCGGAAGTATGTAATCTTCTGATGCGAGCACTGACGAATGACAATGCAGGAACAAATTCACAATGCATGGCATCTCTTACAAATGGCACAGTTGCAACTTCAAAGGTGGAATCTGGAGGCTACAAAGACATGCATTGTGCAATTGCATCTGCGCAATTTCACAGATGCCTTTCAAGGCCTCGACAGCGCACGGAAGCCAACGTGACAAGGTGCCAAAAGTAAGAGCCAGGAAGCGCGCAACAGAACTATGCAATTTTCTGATGCAAGCTCTGACGAAGGACAACGCAGGAACAATTTCACAATGCACGGCTCCCCCTACGGATGGCATGGTTGCAGAGCCCTAGAGATGTGGTGGTGCATCTCCAAAGGTGTTGAAATCTGGAGGCTACAAAGACAAGCTGACAAGTTTCTACGGTACAGCAGAGAACGCCAGAGCCGAGATGCATGTCTCAAGATCATACGGGCGGCAACCTCGACAGAGCACAGAAACCAACGTGACAAGGCGCCAAAAGTATGAGCCAGGAAGCGCGCCACAGAACTATGCAATCTTCTGATGCAAGCTCTGACGAATGACAATGCAGGAACAATTTCACAATGCACGGCTCCCCATACGGATGGCATGGTTGCAGAGCCCTAGAGATGTGGTGGTGCATCTCCAAAGGTGTTGACATTTGGAGGCTACAAAGACAAGCTGACAAGTTTCTACGGTACAGCAGAGAAAGCCAGAGCAAAGAGGCATGTCTCAAGACCATACGGGCGGCAACCTCGACAGAGCACGGAAACCAACGTGAAAAGGCGGCAAAAGTATGAACCAGGAAGCGCGCCACAGAACTATGCAATCTTCTGATGCAATCTCTGACGAATGACAACGCAGGAACAATTTCACAATGCACGGTGCCCCTTACGGATGGCATGGTTGCAGAGCCCTAGAGATGTGGTGGTGCATCTTCAAAGGTGTTGACATCTGGAGGCTACAAAGACAAGCTGACAAGTTTCTACGGTACAGCAGAGAAAGCCAGAGCCAAGAGGCATGTCTCAAGACCATACGGGCGGCAACCTCGACAGAGCACGGAAACCAACGTGAAAAGGCGGCAAAAGTATGAACCAGGAAGCGCGCCACAGAACTATGCAATCTTCTGATGCAATCTCTGACGAATGACAACGCAGGAACAATTTCACAATGCACGGTGCCCCTTACGGATGGCATGGTTGCAGAGCCCTAGAGATGTGGTGGTGCATCTTCAAAGGTGTTGACATCTGGAGGCTACAAAGACAAGCTGACAAGTTTCTACGGTACAGCAGAGAAAGCCAGAGCCAAGAGGCATGTCTCAAGACCATACGGGCGGCAACCTCGACAGAGCACGGAAACCAACGTGAAAAGGCGGCAAAAGTATGAACCAGGAAGAGCGCCACAGAACTATGCAATCTTCTGATGCAATCTCTGACGAATGACAACGCAGGAACAATTTCACAATGCACGGCGCCCCTTACGGATGGCATGGTTGCAGAGCCCTAGAGATGTGGTGGTGCATCTTCAAAGGTGTTGACATCTGGAGGCTACAAAGACAAGCTGACAAGTTTCTACGGTATAACAGAGAAAGCCAGCAGATCTGTCTTTTCGAAGACTTTTGTAAATGTTTTGTATCTTGTATCTGTATCTTGTAAATAAATATCCGATATGGCATCGGGCATCGAGCATAAGAGACGTCGGAATCTCTTCTTTCCCAGAGTAATGCATTACGCAACTGCGCACACCGATGGCCGGCGAATTCAAATTTGTGATTGTGGGTGGGGTTGTCCTGCGACTTTTAACGTGTCTCTGAGGATTAACGTAGTTGTTGTAACCCACCACGTGGGCCAATTCTTAGAAGGTGTGTTTTTTGCCTGAGTACTGAAAGAAAATGTACGAGAGTTGCTTCGGTTCCCAGTCACTTCTGAAAGTCGTCTGCTCATGCCGGTGCACTGGCGAACGCAAAAGTAGCCGATTTCTGTATCCTACCTCGGACTTTCACGCCTTTCACGCAGGTCAACGCCTCCTCTAGGAGGCGTTGCGCAGGGCGACGTAGCCGATCTTATTGTTGCCAACACAGACCGCGGCATGCTCTGCAATCTTTATCAATTTAATTCGGTTATTTGATAACAGGGACGCGCATTGTCAGGTAAATTTGGAGTACTCCGTTTTCAACGAAGGGGCAATCGAATCGTCGCTTTGAACTGCTGTAAAATTCGTAAAATTATTTGAAGCCTGAATAGGAGCCCAAGCGGGAAGTATTTTTTTAAGTGCAGCTTGACAATTAATGAGTGGCACACTGGCCCAAACCTACAATGTAAGACCAAGTAAACCAACCTCACGACACCACTAAAGCCCCAGGCAACCACGGCCAAATCTGCCATTAGCAACAACACAAAGTTTTCAAAGAATACCGCTTGGATTTCTTCGGCCACAGATTTTGCACGATCAACGTACCGGTACATCGTGAGTCAAGTTGAAACACACGTCAACACGCGCTTAGTCCTTTGCTCGAAGCTCGCTGTATGGGCAACGACTTTATTAGAGAGTCGACAATAAACAATGAACTTTCGTATCGCCGGTATGCCACCGTTGTTATGGATGCGCATGCGCATCGAGTCCACCAGGCCCAGTGCGCCCAGTGCCGTGTATTCCAAGACGCCAAGGGAGTCTGGACTTTTTGAGGTATCTAGCCAATCACAGGTCGAAATACAGTTGTCTGTTATTACCACGACCTACTCTATTGAAATATAGAGTAGGTCGTGGTTATTACATCCATCCAGTACTTATACCTCGCCCTTCTTTACTGGCTGCCACCATTTTGGGGAAACTGGATTGATTCCATGATGATTCTGATTGAGCAGATTGAGGCAGTGCGGGCCCAAGGTAGAAAGTATCATTCCGCTTTTCGAATTATTCAAAAAGTATTAATAACACATAAGATAGCATCATATGGGACAAAACTATACCTCTAACGAAAACTGTAACTGTTAATTTCGAAAACAGCAAAGACCCGTGCCGTATTGAACGGCACTATTTTCTGTGCTACGATGCACCTTAGTCCTCGTTGCACCTACGCGTGCGTGCACATTAAGCATGCAAGCATACTGCATGCTTGATGTGCACGCACGCGTAGGTAGCGGTATAAAATAACACACACACTTTCTTCAGACGTCTTAACCTGAATTTCTCTCTTTTTTCTGATGGCCCTTTGTACTCCTTTAAGATAACGTTTTATATTGATAACTTCCGACAGGCATATGCCCTTTCTGTCAGTATTTTTGCCCCGTTGAGCAACACACTACTTAACACTACGCGCTTAACGCACACAGTGAGCAACACACACTTAACGCGCTACACAACCATCACTTTCGTACTGCCAATTGCGTGGCAGATATTGCATGAACGCGTGGAGTAATAGAACATATTTCCTCATGGTGATCTATGCTACTGGTCTCTTCTATATATCCGAATATTCTCGTTATGTCCGTGCTAAACCATTGTTCACGTCGGATTAATTTCAAACATCCCAATGATGTCTTTGGAAGATATCCATAATGGACGACAATCGGACGATTACCCTGACATCCTCTGGACGTTCTTACGACATTACTGTTCGACCAGGACGACAGGGACCATTTGGGGACGTCCTTCGGACGTCGATGGTTATGTGGGCAGAGTCGTATCATATATGCTTGTGCACATGTATGAATTACTTTACTATTGAGCTTCGGTCATGCGCGTGGTTGAAAATATGACGCAGAAATTTGATGTTCCCTACCAGCCGTTCCCCAGCCAAGCATGTTCTCCCACGACAAAACACGAACGACTTGCGCATAACTTGCGAAAAGAACAGGCATGTAAAAAACTTGGTGAGCATTTGTCCGCCTTGAGCTGCTTTCGGACGGTGAGCAAATGTCCTGGATCCGTTTCCAACATCGTTTTCATCATCATCAACATCCATTTTCACAACACCGTCAGTGCTGTCGGTGCTTGTGTTTGATTTGAGCACATCTTCGTGTGATGGTCCAATGAACGATACTGTCACACGAACTACAATACGCTGACAGAAGTGCTGGACGAACACGGTATGAACTTTACAGCACAACATGACACAGTTGGCCAAAACGGCGTGCTTTCGGTTGTCAAATGCGACTAGCGGTGTCTTCCAGCAGCGTCGCACCATCTCGACATATTTCATCAGGAGCGGCAGTGGGCCCAGCTATAGCCTCCTAGTATACAGGAGGCTATGGTCCAGCGTTTCCTGACTGCCTCCGGTTGTGCAGTATTCTTGAACTTATTTTGCGCTCACGAGATGCAGTCATAACGTCAGTATCGGCTCTCAGGGGAGCCTATAGGACTGGCATAGTAAAATTTTGCAATTTTGCGTTCTTTTGCACATTGTAACGAACGTTACTCCGCAGTTCGCGCATTCTCATCTTTTCAGACTTTTTTTGTGACAGAGGGTGTGCGAATTATGTGAGTAAGTTGTAGTACCACGTTTTTCTTTTTCTTTTTTTTTTTGTGCAGTTATATCGAATTCAGTGAGCTGGGAAGGACCGCCTTTGCCATTGAGACCTCATACTGGTAGGGCCTTGTGTTTATGGGGGTTACGCCTGGTGAAACCAGTTTTTATCCCCTCGATGTCGATCACCGTTATTTAGAGTAAAGCTAGGAGGCTAACTTGGCAAAGTGCCAATTCGTCCACCAATATGGGTGCAGGACAGTACTGCATAGTATTGTATATTCACCATGGCTGTTCTGTCCATCTAAAATGTGAGAAATGCTCTTTTAGCTTTGTTTTTTTTTTTTTTTTTTCACTTGATATCATCCAGTGTTACCATGTGCTATGGCTCCTGAAACAAAACCCAGTTTTTACCACCGCCCCCACCCAGACATAAAAAAAGAAAAATCTGAAAACGGAGGGCCCTTCTCGTACGTCAGACTAGATTTAAGGCATCAAAAGACAAAAAAGAAGGAGAAAAAAAAGAAACTTAAAGTACACCTCTTTCGCTTTATGAATGAAACAGGGATTCGAGCCACGTCAGATGTAATCTTCTTTGCTCTTCTTAATTTTTATCCAGGATTAGATATAATTGCCCCACCAATAAAGTAATTTACGTATGATTTTTAAGAGTCTGACACGTCCACCAATGTGCTCCCTCGTTGCATTTCTTTGTAATTCTTGTTCTTTAATTATTAGTTTGTTATTATTTATTACTTTATGATTATCTTATTATAATTATTTATTACTCTATCATAGGGAACCCTAACGTCCCTACAGGTTTGCATGGGAGGCTCAAGAGGTTTTACAAGCTAGTCTCTGACACGCCTATGGTGAAATGCAGCACTACCATCTCACCATAGACAATGAGATGGACATCATTCCACCCCTCTATGGTGAAATGCGGTACTACCACTTCACCAAACACAATGAGATGGACATTATTCCACCCCCTCTATGGTGAAATGCGGTATTACCATTTCACCAAAGACAGTGAGATGGACATCATTCCACCCCCTCTATGGTGAAATGCGGTACTACCATTTCACCAAAGACAATGAGATGGACATCATTCCACCCCTCTATGGTGAAATGCGGTACTACCACTTCACCAAACACAATGAGATGGACATTATTCCACCCCCTCTATGGTGAAATGCGGTACTACCATTTCACCAAAGACAATGAGATGGACATCATTCCACCCCCTCTATGGTGAAATGCGGTACTACCAATTCACCAAAGACAATGAGGTGCCAAGGCATACCAGTTTGCATTCTGAAGCATAGTTATTGGGAAATATGAAGGTCTTTGTGCTTTTCATCGTTCTGTGCATGGCTGGGGACGCCTTGGCCCAGAGGGACCGAGGCTTCCTCACGGACGAGACGAGGTGGAAGGTGGTAGCAGTAGGCGCCCTCCTGGTCCTCATGGGGATCTGTACCTGCTGCTACGCCTGGGACCAGGCCACCACCAGCGTCCCGCCAACACCACCGGCAACTCCACCACCACCGGAGTCTCCAGAGAGCGGCAGTTGGTGGTCTTCAACACCTTCACCAACGTCGCCGCTCTCTGTGACCACCTCGTCCAGACACCTCCACTGGATGTCTGACGTCCTGAGGGAAGACCCGGTTCCCATTCATGGGGCCGGGCCCGATCTCGTGTAACCCACGAGATCGGAGATTGAGTCCACGTCATGCCATCCGACGTGGTGCGGCTTCGTGCCGCGGGAACGGACAGGGAGGGGACGGGCCCTGTCCATTTTTCCTGGCGTCTGATTGGTTTCCCTCAGTGATTTCCAAGATGTTCAGCCGTGCATTCAGCCGTGCATTCAGCCGTGCATTCAGCCGTGCATTCAGCCATGCATTCAGCCATGCACATGACAATATTGGCAACAACACTGCTTCAATGCTTCAAAAATGCTTCAAGGTATCCTTGCAATCCTCAGTCCAAAATATCGAAAGAGAACCACTGATAGACGCAGAAAGCCTGTTTGACATCATTTGTACATTGGTGCTGACTGACAGTGGCGACTCTTGAAGACAAGCTTGTAGGAGGGCTTGTAGACAAGTAGGAGGGCTTGTCACAAAGACCATCCGGGCAACAATCTCTACAAAGGACAATCTACAAATCTCAACAATCTCTACGAAGGACTGCAAACAACGCAGTGAGGCGCAGGTTTGATATATCTTGTAAATAAGTGCCCGATATATTTGCCCTAGACATTGAC
Organism: Ornithodoros turicata; assembly: GCF_037126465.1. NCBI lineage: Eukaryota > Metazoa > Arthropoda > Arachnida > Ixodida > Argasidae > Ornithodoros > Ornithodoros turicata. The sequence goes on along the minus strand of NC_088206.1, from coordinate 68,183,897 downwards.
AATTTGAAGGGCAAACGCATTCGGGTAGCGATCTTGACAGAGCACAGAGACCAACGCAATGAGGCTCCCAATATCAAAGCCAGGAAGTGCGCCGCGGAAGTATGTAATCTTCTGATGCGAGCACTGACGAATGACAATGCAGGAACAAATTCACAATGCATGGCATCTCTTACAAATGGCACAGTTGCAACTTCAAAGGTGAAATCTGGAGGCTACAAAGACATGCATTGTGAAATTGCATCTGCGCAATTTCACAGATGCCTTTCAAGGCCTCGACAGCGCACGGAAACCAACGTGACAAAGTGCCAAAAGTAAGAGCCAGGAAGCGTGTCACAGAACTATGCAATTTTCTGATGCAAGCTCTGACGAAGGACAACGCAGGAACAATTTCACAATGCACGGCTCCCCCTACGGATGGCGTGGTTGCAGAGCCCTAGAGACGTGGTGGTGCATCTCCAAAGGTGTTGACATCTGGAGGCTACAAACACAAGCTGACAAGTTTCTACGGTACAGCAGAGAAAGCCAGAGCCGAGAGGCATGTCTCAAGACCAGACGGGCGGCAACCTCGACAGAGCACGGAAACCAACGTGACAAGGCGCCAAAAGTAAGAGCCAGGAAGCGCCTCACAGAACTATGCAATCTTCTGATGCAAGCTCTGACGAATGACAACGCAGGAACAATTTCACAATGCACGGCTCCTGCTACGGATGGCATGGTTGCAGAGGCCTAGAGATGTGGTGGTGCATCTCCAAAGGTGTTGATATCTGGTGACTACAAAGACAAGCTGACAAGTTTCTACGGTAAAGCAAAGAAAGCCAGAGCCGAGAGGCATGTCTCAAGACCATACGGGCGGCAACCTCGACAGAGCACGGAAACCAACGTGACAAGGCGCCAAAAGTATGAGCCAGGAAGCGCCCCACAGAACTATGCAATCTTCTGATGCAAGCTCTGACGAATGACAACGCAGGAACAATTTCACAATGCACGGCTCCCGCTACGGATGGCATGGTTGCAGAGACCTAAAGATGTGGTGGTGCATCTCCAAAGGTGTTGATATCTGGTGACCACAAAGACAAGCTGACAAGTTTCTACGGTATAACAGAGAAAGCCAGCAGATCTGTCTTTTCGAAGACTTTTGTAAATGTTTTGTATCTTGTATCTGTATCTTGTAAATAAATATCCGATATGGCATCGGGCATCGAGCATAAGAGACGTCGGAATCTCTTCTTTCCCAGAGTAATGCATTACGCAACTGCGCACACCGATGGCCGGCGAATTCAAATTTGTGATTGTGGGTGGGGTTGTCCTGCGACTTTTAACGTGTCTCTGAGGATTAACGTAGTTGTTGTAAACCACCACGTGGGCCAATTCTTAGAAGGTGTGAATTGTTAGAATTCTTAGAAGCAGCAGGCTACAGCTGGCTAACCTTTTCAGTGACTTTCATCTTTCATCGTTGATTTCTTAGGCAATTTGAGGCTTTGTTTGTATCTGTCCCCTCTATGTTGTTCCAGCCTCAGAACATCAGTTTATCTCTTGTTTAGAAGGTGTGTTTTTTGCCTGAGAACTGAAAGAAAATGTACGAGAGTTGCATCGGTTCCCAGTCACTTCTGAAAGTCGTCTGCTCATGCCGGTGCACTAGCGAACGCAAAAGTAGCCGATTTCTGTATCCTACCTCGGACTTTCACGCCTTTCACGCAGGGCAACGCTTCCTCTAGGAGGCGTTCCGCAGGGCGACGTAGCCGATCTTATTGTTGCCAACACAGATCGCGGCATGCTCTGCAATCTTTATCAATTTAATTCGGTTATTTGATAACCGTGACGCGCTTTGTCGGGTAAATTTGGAGTACTCCGTTTTCAACGAAGGGGCAATCGAATCGTCGCTTTGAACTGCTGTAAAATTCGTAAAATTATTTGAAGCCTGAATATAGGAGCTCAAGCGGCAAGTATTTTTTTAAGTGCAGCTTGACATTGACAATGAGTGGTATCTGGCCCAAACCTACAATGTAAGACCAAGTAAACCAACCTCACCACTAGCGCCCCAGGCAACCACGGCCAAATCTGCCATCAGCAACAACACAAAGTTATCAAAGAATACCGCTTGGATTTCTTCGGCCACAGATTTTGCACGATCAACGTACCGGTACGTCGTGAGTCAAGTTGAAACACACGTCATCACGCGCTTAGTCCTTTGCTCGAAGCTCGCTGTATGGGCAACGACTTTATTAGAGAGTCGACAATAAACAAACTTTCGTATCGCCGGTATGCCACCGTTGTTATGGATGCGCATGCGCATCGAGTCCACCAGGCCCAGTGCCGTGTATGCCAAGATGTCAAGGGAGTCTGGACTTTTTGAGGTATCTGGCCAATCACAGGTCGAAATACAGTTGTCTGTTATTGCCACGACCTACTCTATATTGAAATATAGAGTAGGTCGTGGTTATTACATCCATCCAGTACTTATACCTCGCCCTTCTTTACTGGGTGCCACCATTTTGGGGAAACTCGATTGATTGCATGATGATTCTGATTGAGCAGATTGAGGCAGTGCGGGCCCAGGGCAGAAAGTATCATTCTGCTTTCCGAATTATTCCAAAAGTATTAATAACACATAAGATAGCATCATATGGGACAAAACTATACCTCTCACAAAAACTGTAACTGTTAATTTCGAAAACAGCAAAGAACCGTGCCGTACTGAACGGCACTATTTTATGTGCTACGATGCACCTTGGTCCTCGTTGCACCTACGCGTGCGTGCACATCAAGCATGCAGCATGCTTGCATGCTTGCTAGGGGAAGCCACAGTACTCACAGTTTCAGGAGGACCTCGATATTCCCAGTTGCAAAATCTCCAATCTCGAAATTCACAAGGAGAATCAAGGAGAATGCCTGGTTGCTTCGCAAGATGATATGCCGTGCTTAAAAACACGACATCACAATTTAACCACTGAAATTCACGGGTTTTCGATGTCTATCCAAACAGTAAATGTAATAAACATACTTTCTCTGCGAACAAGGTGCCTGAAGTGTCTTTATTCTGTGTCTGTTGAAACTTACAACTTTGCTGCCCCGTACTTCTTATGTTGTTGTTATCGGTCATTACCACAAATCTGGTGTGGTCAGTACTCACATAAGCGAGGCAAACCTGAGCAACCGTGAAACCTCTGACCACAATCTTTGTTAAATTATGTCACATCTTATTCTTACTGAAGTATGATGTGCCATGACGGTATTACGCTTCAATGTCTGGGTTTTTAGGCATGCAACTGGAAAACCCTCACTTTCTGAGTCATATGTACAGCATCACAACTTCAAGTTCAGCATTTGATTTAATCATCAGGATGTAACATGCTCCACAGATGAATCCAGCCAAAGGGTGCTTATGTATACGGACAAGCTCATTCAGTAAAACTTATAGACTGCACGTGTCACAGATCATGCCAAACTAAGAAAATGTCCATGCACATCATAAATAGCATCCAATTAAAATTGTGTGCACACAACACTTCATTCATAACAAGAAAGGAAAAGAAGAAGTGTGACACTAGGTATGCATTGACACGTTAAAAACTACAATTTCGAAGCAATCACCTGACAATATAATAATAATACGCGCGAGTCAGAAATGCACGTGTATGCCTTGTATATTACAACTAGATTACAAGCATTTGTTCACTTCACAGCAGTAAACAGAGATTCACATCAATGACACATCTTTCACCACCTTAACTGCAAATTTAATATTGTATTTAATTTAATTCATGATGTAATGCTGGAGCAAACACCTGAGCAATCTAATCCATTGCAATTGTGCAGTAACAAGAACTGGTATCATTATGGGCAACTATTCACACATTAATGTGTCTCAAAAAATGTGTCTTGAGAACAAAACAAATAGGTCAAAAACATTTTGTCACTCATACAGTTATTTACAACCAGCAGATGTTGTTGTTATTTTCTTTTTGTACAGAAAATGCTACATGGCAGCACCCCCAGCCCTCTAAAACGGGGTCCAGGTCACCTCTCATGCTGAGTGGTCAACTTCAAAAGAAAAAGAATGAGTATTCACTACGTCGTAAAGCAATTACAAAATTAGGCGGATCATGAGATGGCTATCCGTAGTGGCCTGTCATCCCATCCCTCCACGTGTATTTTTGTTTCTTCTTTTTTTGCATGTACCTCTTGGGCCTGACATGTCTTTGTGACATGGTTGGATAGATGGCAAGCGTTCTTACTGCTACAATGGTTATTATGGCCTCCAAGTAGGGTATTGTCATTCTTTTAAGAACTTTTCGGACACCATCCCTCCATGACAGTGGCATAGCCAGAAGGGGGGGGGGGTTCAAACCCCACAAAAATTATACCTTTGGTAGTGCATTTGGGGAAAGGAAAACAAGGGTGAAATCCTCTCCCCCACGTAATCTTTCCGTAGGAACCCTGCCGAATTTTTTGTTGGCTACGCTACTGTCCCACGAAGTTCGTGTTCTGTTTTTGCATGTATCTACAGGAGCTGACATGACTATGTGACAAGTTTGGACAAATGGCGGGACATCTTATTCCTATTGCAGGGAGTTGCCATTTCTCCAAAAGGTTCATCGTTTTCATGTCTCAGTAGGGCCTGACATGTCTCTCTGACATATTTGGATAAATTATCAAGAATCCTTACTCTTATGATGTTCTGGGTTGTGGCTTCAAGGAGGGAGTTTGCTGTTCTTTTACGACAGCCTTCCGCACCCCTACTCCTCCGTGAGGTTGGGTATTCCTTCTTTGCATGTACCAACAGGACCTGACATGTTCCCGTGTCAGATGTATGGCGAGATTTCTTACCCCTATGACAGTTTTGAGCAGGGAGTTTTTCTGTTCTTGTGAGAGCTTTCCTAACCTGTTTGTGTGGTTTCCTGAGTAAGCAGCATATAACAGTTATTGGAGATCTACACTTTATGACATTCACAGCTGAAGCAAATGTGCTCTTCAAATTCTTAAACATGTCGGGACTTCGACATTATGCCGACCAAAGTGCCGGCCACCTAGACAGCAGTGCATTTCCTCCTGTTCTAGGGAGAGGTGGAGCTTTTCATCAAATGAACACAATATCCCGAGCCATAGTGGGGCAACATGCCAGCGCAGTCCATGCTGTCACCCATGGGACTAGTTTTCAACAACCCTTGCCATAGTGACACATTTCATGGTTTCTGATGGGATTTTAACAACACCTCTAGTCACTTCCAAAACTGGCAGAGCCACTGCCAGAATGTCTAGCAACTACAAACCATAATCAACGATGAAAACTAGCATTTAACGAATGCTAAATGCTGACAAGAAGTGTGAAAAGTAGCTTCTCGGTAAAAGCAACTTGCATTGTGCGTCGGGAAAACCGAGAATCTGGTCGGCTCTGAAGCAAAGCAATCGTTTCCACAAACAGACCCGACACTTTTTTACAGCACTGTGTTCCGCAGCAACAGTCCCATGGCTCTTCCTTGGAAATGACTCGCAGAACCGAACATGCGTAACAAAGCTTTCTGTTCAGCCCGTCATCTGAAGTGGGCGCGAGATACTGTTGTTTGTTGTCATCGTTGATATTTCCCACCTGCAATGCAGAGATCGCGTATCGGTATTAGGAACTGTGATGCGAAATATCCCGAGACGTGTGCCATCTCACCTGATGTCTTGTGGCAAGTTTGAAATGTCCAATCGCGCCTCGATCACAGCAAGGAGGCTTAGGGTCTTCAGTGTCGGAGCTATGAGCAAATACGGGAGCACACATGAAAAGAAAAGAAAAGTGTGATTAGGTTAGGTGTGATTTTACGTATGGAATGCAGGAACAGCATATGCCCAAATAATCTAAACTCTGAAGAATCTAACCGCCTTCCCCATCTTTCAAGCTCAACACAAAGGAGAGTAAATTTTTCAAAGAATTGAATTGATTGCGAAAGCAAAAGTTTTCTTCGGAAATAGCTCTGTCCAATGTAGCGATGCTATTTATTGCACTGGACAAAGATTACTTTTCCAAAAGCTACATGCACAGTAACTTTGCTGCAACTTTCTCACTTTATTAACTGGTTTTCTATAGATAATATGCTAATATTTGCCATGCTAATTATTAAGTTCACGATGACCCATGCACTGCATCTAGGACCAGGAGCCCCCCCCTTTCAATCAACTGTGCACTCACTTTAATAGTGATCCTCTTCTTACTACCCTTCTACCTTTACTAGTTACTACACTGTACTCCAATGTACCTGGTACTGAACCTAAACCTTAATTTGTTCTTGACAGTACATGGTATACATCAGTGGCAATCCTCAGTTTAAGTGAGGCCTCTACTGACTGCTTCTCCGACACCACGCTTCAACTGTCTCTCGCCATCCCGCAGTACCCACCAAAGTCGAGCACGTGCAGATCTGAGTGATCCATGAGTGTCTGGTCGGGCGGTTCGAAGTCTTGCAGCCTCTGTGCAGGCTGGACGGGCAGGGGGCTGTGAAAAGGAATACAAGAACGACTGCAAACTTTATGAGCATTGCCTCAGTTTCGTAATGAACAGAACAAAGGAATATATGCCATTGTGTCCTACAGACGTAAGCCTCCAACGCTTTGTGCCACACACCAAATGAGCAGGAGACAGTTCTAAAGAAACGAAACGGGCTATGGTTATTAAAATCCACGTTGATCGCGCTTCTCCTTCAACATGATAGAGTTGTGCTGATGCCAGAGCTGGGCAAATGGGTGCATCAACTTGGTTTCGCGCGCAGAAGGGAATATGGCAAGGGTAGGAAAAGGTGACGGTGAGGGTGATCGTTAACGAATGAGGCGTCTAAGACAGGTAGGCAGCCGATACAAGTCAAAGACAACAGCTGCTCCGAAAACAAACTCCGATGTAGTGCAGTGAGCAAATCGGAGCGGCTTAATAAGTTGATTTTTTTAGTCGTCTAGACTTTTTTGCTTCAACTGCCCCTCATTAAATGCGATAAATATATAAATTATTGCTATCGTTAATTTACCCGAAGATACGAGATTTTCTTGTAATGTAACCGTGGTTCATTCGAGAAACCTTTACGTTCAATTGTGTCAGACTCGTTTTAAATGGCAATAAAGGTAGCACAGTGCACTCATCCTAAATTTGAAAAATTTTTCAAAACTCCGCGATAAAGACAAGGCCGCATTCTCTTCTCTTTTAAAGCAAAAAAAAATTAAATTTCGAAGCTTTTGACAGCCACGATGCTGATTGCAAAGAAGGTTTCGAAGGAGCTACTTTTTCTGACTACTCTTCGTGTGAATGTCAATGGTGGTGATTCAAGAGGTTCCTTTCAAAGGCATTTGCCCATCTTTGGCTTTTGCCCCATTCAAAAGTGACATAACTGTATGCACTGGCAATGCATTTCAGTGAAACATGTGCACAGGTCGTACTGCCGTACAGTCGCCACAGAGAACACAAAAGTCGTCAACAAGGGAAGAGGCGTAATCCTACGAATGTGATATAAGCAGTTACATCTACGTACATTTTAGAAGGCATACATTTTGATCTACAGTTCATGCATGCCTGTGTTTGATCTATACAAGAGAGAGAAGAGGAATGTTATCACTGAAAAAGTATACTGTTAAAATCGTTTTTTCTTTCTTTTTTTTGTCGATGACTTAGCGGGTTGACTCTAGAGGACTACAGACACGTTAAATTATTTTCCTTGAAGAGCTCTCCCGTTGTTTTGTGAGCCGTGGTAGTATGCATCTGCTTCACTAGAGGTATCGTACACATGCACACTCTTCTGTTCTCTTCCAATCACGCACACTTTTACATGCACAAATCACTGTTGCACGTATACACTGAATCTCGTGTGCACACAAGCGTGAGCACACAGTATATTTGGCACACATCTATATGCACCTCGGTCGGTCACTATGCAGGACATGTTCATCACACCTCACGCTCTGTTCATGTGCAGCGTGTCTTGTGTACTGCCAACTCTGTTATGCACACTGTTTACATATGTACAATCCACATTTGCACACACACACACCACGTCGCATGTATGCACTCGCTCATCCACGTTTCACACACACAATGCTGGAAGCTGCCGTCCACACGTACGTTTCCTCTGGTACTTAGTCGACCGCCATTTATCTGTGCTTCCATGTGCGATCCACACAAGAAACATGGGGACAGATTTCAGGCCGTGCAATTTGCCTTTGTTAGTCTGATCTCCATGTAAAGGATCCAAACAAAAGTTTCCGCTGCGGAAAATACACAACCACCACCTCCACTTACACCACCATATACAACTGCGTTGCATCTGCGTTGGCATCTGATGGGTCGTCTACTCTAGAGTCCAATTTTTCCGCATCCCCTGCCGTCTGAACATTTTTGCTGGAAACTGCCAGTGCCAGATAAACGGGGTCGACGGTATTATTATTACACCATGTGTGTTATGATGTCATCATCTTCGTCATACACACTGCTCACATGTGCTATTGTGGCCCTCCACTCACACATACTTGCGCCGAGTTATCCCCTCTTCCTTCCTCGCACATACACACAACGTGCACGCTGTTCCAGATGCTGCTATCTCACTGCACCGTGTTTCATATCCACTAAAATCGCATGTGTGCTTTCTGTACACATCTGTTTCACGTGTACACATTCATTGCAATGGGCGCCCTATTCGGGACAATGCAGTTCACGTGCAAACCCCTTGTCCCCAATATAGCAACCCTTTATGTAGTATGTAGCGTCTGTCACACGTCGATTGGCATACACACTTTTAGCATGTTCACACTTTGTTCACACGCACATTTCTCACTCCAGCATATTCATAAAAAGGGTCACATCCATTTCACGAAAAGCACTTTCACCGTCCTCACACTCTGGGTCACACCCAATTCTTACCACCTCCACATGGCACACAAACATGTGCTACGTGTCTCACGTTCCTTCACGCACGCGCACTATGTGCAACTATCATCATCCATACCACTATCAGCGCCACCTAGATAAAGAAAGCTCGATCGCCTAACGACATGACGTACCGTAATTTCACCCGTATAAGCCGCAGTACCCGTTTTATGGAACACTTTGAAAATTTTCGGGCGGATAATCCGCGGGCAATATGATGCGATGGATTCGTGCGACAAAGGAGACCGTAAAGAAGGCCATAAACCCTATGGTCCATACTCTAAGGCCAGCATGGTGTACAACAAAGAAGGTCGGTTCTAGTGTTCTACCAAGATCGGATTGTGCCCTTTTTTGCGTGTTTTTCGTGGATCGACGGGTCAGTGGCCTTCCAAGGAAGACACGAATCACTGTCACCACTTTCGTTAAAGCTGCTTGGGGGAAGGCACCAGGAAGGTCAGGCTACTCGAATGTGGACACAACCCTGTTACACAGTGTTTGTGGATCGGCAGGGCGGTGCTGTTCCAGAGACGCTGCTGGCCCGTTTGTTAAAACCGGAGTACGGAGAAAATACCAGGGGAAAATAGCCGCACCGGTGAATAACCGCAGAGTGCCCGTGAGAAAAAAAAAAAAAATTGCGCATAAGCCGTGGCTAATACGCTTGAAATTACGGTACATTAAGAGTCCAGCAGTCACGACAGTGCTTTCAGAGGATGTCGCCCTGCAGATGAGCCACAGCCAATCGTCTGCTGAGACTGGCTGAGGCAGACGACATGCCGCCTTTATCCGTTTATACGTGGCACAGGAAAAAACGTGAGACATTGCACGAGCTTTCTTTATCTTGGCGGCGACGCCACTACCACCTCACACATTAGCTCGATTTACGTTGACTGTCGGGTGATTGGACGCTTTGCTCGTTACACTGTTACAAAAGCTTTCGTGTAACAATGTGCTGGATTCCCAAAATGCTGCCACTTAACTCACCTAGTGCCACCAAAAAGGTACAGTTTGTCACCAACAATACAGCAGCACTGTCGCCTCCTTGCACAGGGACCGTCCCTTAACGTGTTCACTTTTGTCCAGACCGACGTTTCTGAAAATGTAACGATAGACATACGTGATCGATTCGGCCAGCAAGAGCCGTGTCGACGCTTACCTGCGTCGTATTTGTACATGTCACCAAAGTGACAGAGCCTGAGCCCGTTGTAGCCTCCAAATATGTACAGTTCCCCTTTATATACAACTGTTGAAGACAAGAAATTGGTTAGCAACGCTACCATGGGTACCCTAAGACAGACGTCAAGGCCCATCGAGATAAGAGTACCACCATTCTGTTCTCAGAGATCGTGATTTTACTGGTGGGTGTTGAATTGCGTGTTAGGGATGTATCAATTGTTGGGGTATGATGTGAAATCGCACTTAACGTTCCAATTTTGTTGCTGAAAAAGATACATCAAGAAGCATGTGTAGTCGCATATTGTAGATGTATTGTAGATGTATGCAGGGGGATGTTTTACCATTGCAGTTATTTTCACATTATCAGTAGTGAGAGGCATGTTCGTAGCTGACAAATCAACGGCAGTGCTTGTAATGTGTTATGAAATGTTTAATGTTTGTTTTATGTTTAATGTTTGTTTCAGTGTAATGTTTTAGAAATGTAGTACAGTAGTAGGACAAACGATAGGGTAGAGGCAATAACGTTAACAAACACGCACTAAAGATAAAGACCGCAAGCGAATTTTTTCGCTTTTTTGAGTCTTAATTTCTTATGATAACATGTCACACTTCATAACAACGCACACTTCAGGATGAAAGCTGTCAATATTTTCGAACTCTCCGTGTTTGAAATATCCGCAGCTCTCATCCCGAGTCTCTTCCCTCAACGTTTCCTCACCGGCTGGCTGGTTTTTCTATCTCTCTACCTTGTTGTTTGCAAGATACTTTTACCTTCGCGATAAATATGAACGGTGACACGCATTTTTGGGTTATGGCCTTTTTGTTTTGTTTGTTTTTCTTCCTCCATATGTGGAGCACAAGACCGAAAATGTGAAATCTGTGCTTGACCCTGTTGCTTTGAAGAAGCAACATGGCGAGGCTCCTACTACTAAACAGTGAAGTACTGCAATAGCTCTCCCCCTTTTCCCCACAGTTTCCCAATTTTCGATGCCCCATACAAGAGTTCCTTCTACTTTAGGGTTAAACCCGGTAAAACCAGTTTTTGCCTCCCAATTTGCATCATCGTCACTACGAGGAAGACTTGAAAAACCCAGAAAACTAACTTGGCATATTGCCAATTCAGCCACCTATACAGGTAGTACTAGGGAATGTTAAGCACTGCACATTCAGCATGGCTATTCTGTGTCCCATGGTCATCTAAAATGCGAGAAACGCGTTTTTTATTTTTCATCAACAAATTTGCTTTTCCTCCCGATATCCTCCAGTTTTACCCTGTCGTTTGGCTCCTGAAATAAAACCTGATTTTTACCCCCACCCCACCCCCAATTTAATTTGAGTGACTGAGCCCGATTTATCCCCGAATTTAGCATACTGGAAGTTTTCCCACTCGTATTCGCACGAATTCATGGCACATGCTTAGTTACCTGATTTCCCCCCCCCCCCCCCCCCCCAAATTTAGAAAAAAATATTTCCCAAAAACTTAAGGCTCTATTCACATACACGACGGGTACACAGTGAAGTACCCTTTGAAGGTTTGTCCCTAAAAATGTGGTACTCCATCTTGATGAGCCCTGCACACGTTACGAATGTAATCTCTATCTCTATTTTGCGGCAGTTCACGAGGTGGGAGTTGTCGAACCCGCTCCAGACAAGAAGGCTTACCACACAAGGCTCAGCGCAAAATGCATAGCAACAGACAATATAGATAAGATAGAAGCAAGTAACACACAAGCCGAGTGGCTCCTTCGCCCTCTGGGGATGTCCCCGTACGTTGGCGGGTGAACCCACGTAGAGGTAGGCGTGTCGAGGTAGGCGATGCGGTTGCAATATACCTCCCGCTGAGAGTGGAAGGGACCCTGGCTGTCCCCGCGGCCGCCCCACACGTACATGCGGTGCCCCAGCGCCGTCGCTGAGTGGAAGTCTCGCCACTGCGGCGGTAGACCCTGTAGGAAAAAAAAAAAATCTCGATACTTCAATTTAATTTTATTTTAATTTATTCCACTCGGTGTACATGCTGTATTCACCGGAAGGTTCAGTGTTGGACTAGAGTAAGGGCCTCAAAGTTGTTATTATGAATGAGGCCCCTGGTTTTCTGCTGCGGCAAATTCAAAATTCTGCGGCACCGACTCGTAAATTCCGTGATTTTTTCCGCAGCAAGCAGGCAACGGCTGCTTGCAATGTTGAAACATTTTTTCACTCGGATAATTTGGGGGCAAAAAATATTGTATAAAATTACAGATTCGAAGTACTGTTGTGGTTCAGCATTACATACATGATACCTTGTGTTCTCCTCTGACATAGGATACCCGATACCGTCTGTCGCCTGCAATCATTTTATACCTGCTGAAACAACTTTTGGCATCTACAGAGTTTACAGGAACTTCATAGGAGCGTACAATACATGCCTTGTGGAAGTTACATCTTTAGGACACCCGTTTTTTTTTCAGTGCTGTAGGATTTATTTAAGGCAAACTCCCAACCATCAAATCAAGATCCCCCATTGCCACCGCTAAACTGCACACGGGAAGAACGCTGCCGCTTCCTCGGGCGGCGTATGCACAATAAACTTGGGCTAACGTTACCTCAAGCTAAACTACAATCTCTCTGTGTTGGTCCTGCATTACGGGCAATTTTGTAAAGCAGGCTTCACCTCATGCAGGGAAGCATCGGGTGAAGCCCACTTTCGGGAGATGTCGTTCATATTCTGCGAATAGCCGGATATTCGGAAATCTCAATATTGGGTATTCGATTCGTGAATGAAATGCTTCGAGTGATTGCTATTTGATTCGAATTCGAGGACTCCAATATCCACATGCCCCTAAAAATAAGGGATTCCGTGAAATCCCATGCCAAACGAAGGATTTCGCGAGAAATTCCAGATTCCGCGATATTTCGCATATTTCGCGGAAAACCTGGGGCCTTAACTATTAATACATGCAGTGTGAGTGTGCACGATATATATATATATATATATATATATATACATAAAAGTGAAATAATAAGACTTGGACTACAGATTACAGGAATGTTAACAAAAACTAATTTATTTAATGGGCAATTTAACACATAGATTAAAAAAAAATTCAACTCTTATTCAACTTCGTAGCCGTCTGATATATTAACCTATTTGTTCTATATATATATATATATATATAGACAACGGCAAACGAAGAATGTGAAATGACTAGATAATGACACTCATTAAAAAACTCGACAAAAAGAAAACAAAAGATCAAAGACAGGAGCACTTAAATCCGTCGCCACAGTCGGTCGAGACACTAATCCGTCCACTACAGTCCAATGCATTTTTAAGAAGAGCTGCAAACTTGATGAATGGCATGCGCAGGCAGTGATAAAGAACTGTCTGAGAATGATGGGCATTAACGCTAAAGCAGAAATAAATGTTGCTTCGAGCAATGTTTCTTTTTTTCCCGTGAATATTAAAACCGAGTGGACGTTGCAATCAGGTAAATACGGCACGTTGGATACACGCCGACAGGCTGTGTCCCTGCATTAGCCTCCAGTCTAACTCTGCACGTCAACTTACCCTGGTGTAGACGTATTGCCAGTGCATCGTCTCGAAGTCGAGAACGTGCACCTCCTGAGAAAACCTGTCGGCCTGTTCTTCGTAACCGCCGAAGACGTACATGTGGTTGCCCATCACACACGCCGAGTGTCCATCCCTCGCTCCGGGGATTGAACCTGTCACCTTTGGTCGACTCCACAGCGACGTGCCTACAGACAGTACTACTGATTACTAAATAGTGGAATTGAGTCAACTAAAAGCTAACCTGAAAGTGAACAAAAGCGTCTGACCGACATTTACGTTACAGACGTGTAAGCTGGCAGCGCCACCTTTTATCATGTTGAGCTACTACATAACCACGACCTAGTAGATCATAATGGCCATGTCATGGGCACCCCTTCCCAGCGCCGCATTTGGACGCTATAGTGGTGGCGCTACTCATCCGCCCGGTTTATTGCTTCCTCAACTTCTACGATACTTTTGTACTTCAGCTTACCTCCGTATTTCTGCACAAGTGGTGGATGTCCCGCGGAAGATGTTTCATTCTAAAGTTGATTATCATCATCATTCTACGCGTTTTCATGGGAGCTGTTGCCGTCGTCTGCTGCGGTAGTCGTACGTCCGCTTCTGCGTGTTAAAAATTCAAATTTCCATTGCCCAATCACGATGTAGATCTTGCGGGCCAATGAGTAGCGCCCCTAGCGGATCGTGCGGACGGGCTCCTCATAGGGGTTGCCGATTATGACATGGTCGTTATAATCTACACGTTTTCCCGGCGATTTTAATCCAAGTGCCAGCTAAATTAATCCGCGTGCCATGCAAACTTTATGGGGCATGGATTAATTTAGCTGGCACTTTAATTAAAACCGCCGGGAAAACCTGTAGTAGGTCGTGATACAGACGGCATAGAAATAAAAGCTGCAGCTTGTCAAACCTCAGGGCAGGGATATACCCAGGATTTTCGTCTCGGGTATGTGTGTGTTAGTCAGGGGGGGGACATCCACATCTGCTGCTTTTATAGTGTTTTGACGGTATTTTGGGGGCACGGAGGGGCATTAGTGGGGGTGCTGGGACAATCTCCACCTTAGAGGTTTATCTGCGCAATTTTTAGCGTGACCCGCCACGCTGACCACACAGGACCATATTTCGTTCGACCGTGTCTTTTGTTTATTATAAGAACAGAGTAGAGACGGCTTACTTGTGTCAAACCTGTAGAGTATATTACACGCCCCGTCGTCGTTCCGCCCACCCCAGAGGTAGGCGTAGTCCCCGTAGGCAACCACGGTGTGACCGTAGCGCTGGAATGGCACATCTTCAAGGTTGGACTGACACGGAATCAGGGCCCACCTCAGTGAGACTACGAGTGGAGCGAAAGAAAAAAACACAACAAAATCGGATTACTTAAAACTTAATTACTTACTAGCGTTACTAATCAGATTACTTAGAAACTCTAGGGCTGTGTGAATACTCAGATTTTTCTAATACCTAAGTGAATAATTAAGCGTGTATTCGATACCATAATGTAACAATTATTATTACATTCATCTGAATCGAAGCGATGTGTCGCTCCCCCAAAACGAATAAATTCTAATAGTTCCAAAGCCACACTCGTGAGCCCAAAAATGCTGGAAGAGGGAGTATATGCTGCTTCACACACAGATCTGTCTGCATATATCATGTACAACTCGCATTAGAGTTAACTTGAATGCCATTTCAAACATGCACGTCATGTTTGCTTCTGATATCTAACTATTGTCTTCATATTTGCTTCGGTTACGTAATTATTTGCTTTGGGTACGTAACCATTCGCTTCAGGTATGTAACTGTTTGCTTTGTGTTTACTTCACATATGTAATTATTCGCTTCGTATTCACTTCAGGTATGTAACTATTTGCAGATATCATGTTTCCTTCTTATATCTAACTATACTGTCTTTGTATTTGCTCTGGTTACATAATTATTTGCTTTGGGTACATATCCATTTGCTTCAGGTATATAACTGTTTGCTTTGTGTTCACTTCAGGTATGTAAATATTCACATAACGTTTGTTTGTATTAACTATAGTCTTCGTATTTGCTTCAGGTATGTAACCACTTGCCTCATATTCAATTCGCATTTAATTATTAACTTCACAATAAATTTACCTGTGCTGAGCACATGAACATCAATAGGTTTTCGCGTGCTGTAGTCCTCCCCAGTACAGTAGCCGCCAAATGAGAAGATCCTGCCGTTGATGGCGACGGCGGCGTGGTTCACTCGCCGTGGCCCCCCCTCCAGACGCACTGTCCACATCCTTCTGCGGCCCAGTGACTCTCTGCCCTGCGAGAAAGTGACTGCCCTTTAGGGTGAAGGTGCTGCGGATACCATCTCGCCTGAACCCCAGTCGGAACATTTCTCTACGCGATCGTGCAACACGATCCTTATCCGTCACACCTCCGGATATCTTTGCTCTGAACACCAGCGCAGGTTACGTCCCGCGACAGCTAGGGTTGCCACCAGGCCGGTATTATACCGGCACGGCCGGTTATTTGGGCGCTCTGCCGGTTGCCGGTAGGAAGGTGATACCGGCAGCCGGTATTTTGCCGGTATTTATGGCTGAAGACCTTTCATAAGGGCTTCTGGAACACAGACCCAGCTCCGCAGTCACTCGTCGTTTTCTTCGGTATTCATTCTTATTATTATTCATTGTTATTATTATTATCATTGTTATTTTTCTAGCATCAATGACACAGCCACACACAGGAACATATGTTTCCTTGTATTATCTTGAGTGAGGACGCTCTCTCTCTCGTGTGTGTGTGTGTGCTCGTCCACCCCTCACCCACTTTCCCTTTTCCACGAGTCTTTCCTCCTTTCCCTCTATTCCACCTCCTCTCCCTCAGCCGGTATTTTTCACTACGAAAGGTGGCAACCCTAGCGACAGCTCCGACGTGCCTAAGGCGTCGTACGGGAGGCCGCTTACAACCAAAGGGCATCCTGATATAGTCTTTCTTGTCAAAGATGAGGCCTCCTTCACAAAGAATGTTTGCCCAGTCGCGCCGAGGATAGCATAACGGATCAGCGTAGATAAGCCCAGCGAAGACGCTACATGGGGTGCCGCATCGGCGGTGTTTCCCGTAACTGCTCTTGACGTCTCGGAACCTGGCACTGACATTTTTGGGGGTTTTTGTGTCGGAATGTTCTGCTCATTTTTGGTTTTGTTTGCGTAACTGCGCAAGTTAACGAAGCGAGCTTATTTATTATTATTATTTATGAACATCTTCCGCGCTCCCCTTTATTTTTATTTTTTGCTGTGGCTCAAGATTTTCTTAGCACGCAATCATACAGTGAAATATGTATCACAAGTTATTGCAGCGTAAAAAGACTTGGCGAAGTAGTCTAAACTCCCTAGTCAAATTGCCTCGACTCCTGATCACAAAGATTTTACCGACAGGCTCTCCTCACTTTGCCTTGAACAGTAGTTTGCGGAACCTACCCCACGCTTTGGCTTTTCTGATAATTCCTCTGGAGTTGTTAGCTCCAAAATCCAGCATGTAGTCAAGTTTTCTTTTTTTGTTCCGACCTGATGTAGGTAACCAGATGTTCATATGTTAGCATTAGTCATGTTTCTGTCTTGTTTTTAGATAATGAATCCGTTTGTGGTACTGCTCTAATCGATCATTGTCACATGAAAAATGCTCAGTGCCTCCCCTACTCCAATGCCAGTGCAGAGTACTATACATAAACAAATAATACGACAAAAGAAAAATATTTACGAACAAAACAGTCTGTGATGAATTTTTGCGCGAAAGAAAAATGATTTCCTTGTATACACATAAAAAACTCTTGTTTCAAACGACGTTTAGTGGGATCCAATGAAAAAACAAACACAAAAAACAAAAGGGAGCAACATTTTGGCACATATTCGTTGTTAATGCATCAATGCTCCAAGACACCGCACAGAATACCGACGTTCAAAAACGTGATTGGCCACCTCCTGCTCACGACCGTACATCACAGCGACGGCGCAAACATGCCTGTTCAAGGTCATCACAAAATAAATATTTACATGCACACAGACGGCACGTACGCCCCCTTCGTAGCACGCGCACACGCACGATTTTTCAGATATTCAGAAACACGAACGTCTTATGTTTGCACAATTTTTGTTGTTTTCGCGCTTGTGCCCATCCATAATCTGCTTCGCATCACAAACCGTTTCACCCAAAACACACACACACAGTGCAACCGCAAGGAATCTAGCACATAATGTGTACCTACACCTCATGCAATGACAAGAAACGAAGAAACACAGTGGACATGACAACAAAAACATCCGGGAAGGATGCCAGAACGAGCAGCTAGAGTTTCGAAATGGTACGGAAGATGCAGGCATCGTCTGCTTTGGAAACGCGATCAGTTATCGTACAATAAAGATATTTATCGTACGTTCTCCCAAAGGTAGGGACCGTGTACCGCACCTTGCGCACCCGGGGGTTCCAAAAGAGCTTACTAGTGACGAGTCCCGTTGCGATTCACAATACTCCGCATCAACTGACAACAGCCATTTTGGCCTTCGGGCTCTATGAGCACAACGTTGCCAGAGGCGTCCGTCAGGAGAACAACCCGTCCAAAACGTCCTCCTGCTCTGTTTTTAGATAAAGTCAGTGTTTTCCGCACGAAAAGCAGTCACGTGTGACACATAAGACATCATGTTTTCAATCTGGTTTACTTGAAGGAGAAGCACATAACATTCAAAAGAAAGGAGCAACCCCTTACCTTTCCGTGACTCGCTATCAGACGTAGTCGAGCGCAACAACGCTATGTGTTCGTTTGCACTGCTATCCTATACTTTTGCACTATACCCAATTTTGTAAGCAGATCGGAGCTTGGTCGACGCGCAAGCGGTACGGATTTTGCGCCATGTTATAATGTTACATCTCGCACGTGCTGGCATGTGGCATGTTGTTTTGATATATCTCTATTCCTATATGGTTACAGGATTAATTATGCATGCGCGACGGAAATCTGAACCCATTGTGGGGGCGATGATTGTCCGCTTACGAAAGAGAAGTTTCTTAGCAGACGAGTCTGCAAAAGGACGGCTCCGTTTTTGTTACGGTTTCGACTTTATTGTTTCTTGGACGTTATATGTTAATTTGTAAAAAAAAAAAATAATAAAGAAATATCCTTGGCAGCGGGTACTATACCTGAAACGATAGTTTCGGTACATCCTTAGAGAACATCTCATGCTACAGATGCTGAGTTTCCTGTTTACTTTTGCTGCGTCGCTGCCAAGTCCGCGGCTTATCTGCAGAGCACGCCAAATGCGTCGACAACCAGTTAGGATTAATTTGTTCACATACGTTTTTTTTTTTTTTTTTTTTTTTTCGGGTGAACCATTTATTTATTTTTCTGGTGACAAGTGCCTATCGCAATTCCGGTCTGACATTCAAGCTTACCTACGTAGAGTTTCCTTGTTCATTTTTTATGCTAGTAATATATAAAAATCGTTCACGCTCGGACCTCACAGCGCCCCATGCAGCGTGGGAATTTTTCCAAAAATACGCCTTGCAGAGTGCTAATTTAGGGGATTAAATTTGCATTAGTTGGTCAATAATGTTCCGAATACCAATTAATATCCGTGCTTATCGAGTAAAAGTCTCACCACGCATTTCCCAGCGAACTTTCTCACGCCGGCTGTATCTTCCGCTTAATTTAACATCTCATTGTTGTTTATTAGTCTCGTTTTTTTTTACTTTTTTTTTTATTAATATCATTTTTAGAGTCGAGTGAATGCGGCAGTGTGGCAATCTCACGAGGACAGATGAAGTTCAGGAATCACCTCACGGACATTGACGTGAGGTGAGTAAAAATTCTTAGAAACGTACGTCTGAGCTGAAGCGCGAAAACTTTCTGTTGACAGAAATGGAGGAAAGGCCAAAGATCGTGAGGGCATTTGGCCACCTCTTTTGGTAGTAGCGCCAAGTTCATACTAAAGACTGGGAGGTTGCGGGTTCGAATCCCTTTTCCCGGTTCCCCACCCCCTCTTCCTACTGTCATCTTTCCATTTGTATATAGCCGTGTTACTTGGCGGCACAATCATCGAATAAAAAAAAAAAAAGAAATCCCAGAGATACGCATATTCTCGTTCGCAGTCGGGTAAAGACTTCTTATGCAACGGAGTAACAACGCGAAAAGACCTCGTCATACTAATCGGACTATCT
Source organism: Ornithodoros turicata (assembly GCF_037126465.1). Lineage (NCBI taxonomy): Eukaryota > Metazoa > Arthropoda > Arachnida > Ixodida > Argasidae > Ornithodoros > Ornithodoros turicata. Next base: position 68,164,107 of record NC_088206.1, on the reverse strand, counting down.
AATCAAGATTACCTTCAGCACGCGTTCGTGCCACGCGGTTACACCGGCTATACGAAGGCCGCGAACTGGATATATCTCGCAATTTTGATTAATCGTGTTTTTGCCGTGATGTTCTATGCTCGAGTCACGTGACAGATCGGGGGACTACGTTTGCGGTATGCGTGAATTGTGTAACCACCGCAGTAATGATAAAAAAAAAAATTACTGCCAACAATGCCCCCCGTAAAGATACCGCGCCTAAACGTGTTCGGCTCAGGGCCAAAAAAGATAGCCAATCTTTTTATTAGTACTCGGCTATTTTTATTATTGGCTATGAGCGGTGTACAGATTTCAACACCTGGAGAGGAGACAGCAGCAATGAGATGTGGGGAGAGAGGGGGGTTCACTATTCGCCCTGGGCCAACTTCGCGGGCAACCGTGCCGAGGTCTGTCCGAAAAAAATCTGCCAGTAAAAACAGGGGAAAATTCGGAGAACACAGCCGGCGTTGGGACCACCTTCCCGGGAGTCACCACCGGGAGGTTTTGCAAAATTCATTTAATCTAATCAATAAAATAATAATAATAAAAAAAAGGGAGATGAAATCAATAAAATAAAAATAATCATGTAGTAGATTAGGCTAAAAGCCACAAAAGTAAATTCTACCTCTAAACCTCGTGGACCTCGGTAACGGGGCGACCCCCCCCCCCCCCCCCAGTTTCCTTTTTTTCACGACATGACCGTTGGAATTATCTCATAAAAGGAATCATGCTTTCACTATACGAAGCGTCCGTCGGTGTGTCCACGCTATATTGGGACATCACCGCGGAATATTCTACTGTAAGAAAACGCAGAATTTGCGTTGTCTATAGAGATCATGACGTCTCACTCGGTCATTTATTAATTGGAATTAGGCTATGGTATCCAATTGTATGGCGTAGGTATAGTGGTACATTCAAGTTGCCACTTGCTATAATTGAATTGAATTGAATAATATGGGTGATTGTTGTACGTAGGCAGAATACTTACTCGCCGTTGTCGAGGCTGTTGAGCATTATGGATGGAGTTGCCTGTTGGGTGCAACTGGAAAATAAAGGTGAAAAGGAAGAGGGAAAAGGCAAGCTGGTTCTGTGTAAATTGCAATTAATTTGCACGGTTCACATTCACTTCACTTTAATTGTCGCCATGCTGACATGCTCCGTGACTTGAAATGGAGGTCTGTCCTTTTCTTGTTTTTATCAGATAACCGGATGTTTTGTTTTATGTTGACGGCTACACTGTATTGCTGATCGATATTGGTCTATTTTGATGACGATCGCGGTATTATTAATGATAATGAACATAATAAGCTCTTTCGTATACATTGTCGCCGTTTTATACACAGTTTTTTTTTTACCCTTTACAGAATTTTATAAAAAGTTATGAGAGGAGCACAAATGTCGTTTTTGCTGTTGAGTTCTACGGCCATGCGGACATACTCTCGAAGAGGGTGTGCAACTAAAGGATGACTAATTACCTAAAATTCGTTAATTAACGTTTTAATTATGCAATTTCGGACAAAAGCGAGATAGCAGATTGAGAGACTATCCTAGTTGCGAGCCATAATTTCACGTTTAAAAAAAAAATCGTGAAACACGCACGTGCGTTGAAATATCCATCCTCGAATTTTGGATATGCAAATGAGCCGAAACCGAAACCGAAACCAGCTCTCATTTCACGCCAGGGGGCCACGTGACCTGGAGTGGTAGAGGTGATTGGAGTAGGTGCCGCTCAGCCGGTAAGCCACCGTCGGCGAGGGTGATGCGCTCCTCAGGCGCGCTTTTTTCGGTTCCGCTCATTCGAATACCGAAATCCAGCGATGGATTTTTTACGGCACGCACTCGCTCGTGCTCGCTGTTGCCCGAAATTAAAATGGTTGATTAATGAATTTCAGGTAACGAGTCATCTTGTAGTCAGATACTCTGTTCCAGAGGATGTCCGGCTGGCCGTAGAACTCAACTGCAAAAAAACGACATCTGTGCTGGTCTCACAGCTTTTTTTATAAGCATTCTGTAAAGGCTAAAAAATATAAAAAATACTCGTATATTTCTACGCGCTATCCGCAAAAAAAAAAAAAAATAATAATAATAATAATCTGGGCTAAGTGGAAAATTTTATGTGTAATTTTATAGCATATAATACGTCCTCCAACACATAGCTTACCGGCGGAACCCTCTTGCTATACATCGTGGCGCATCTAACTTATTAGGCGTCCTGATTTTTATTTTCAAGTGTTTTATAGTGGCCACCACCTGTGTTTTGCAGGAGCCTCTACCTCCATATTCTCCTTTCCGAACTCTAACTGACTAACAAACCCCGTACTTTATCTTGGACAGCCCTGTATGCGAAAAACCAAATCCACTATATCCAATCCAATCCAATCCAATATTGGTCCAAATGCAACAGAACCTCGCGCGCAACGCATGCCTCCTTCTAGCGCTGAGAGTTTATTTCGTTACTATCTGCATTACTTCACACGGGGAAATTAAATTATTTCCAGAATTTCAAACCGACTCTAATATGTGCACTATACTACACGCACGTGTTGACGGATATCACCGTGAAATGTTCAAAAAATGTTCGCCTATTACACCTTCCTTCATCCGAACTAATTGCAAAATAATAATAATAATAATAATAATAATAATAATAATAATAATAATAATAATAATAATAATAATAAATACAAAGCAGCATTAGAAAAAGAAGGCGCTTTCCTGCAACATTATTCACAGGATTTTAATGTTTAACATTGCTGAACCAACTTTCCTGGAATGTATCGTCCCGCTACTTCAACCTCAAACTCACTTTATTTATTTTTTTTTTTTGCAACATCCAGCGCTAAAATGTGTCCAACATACACATGGGGACTGGGCACACGCAAATGTCGAACACGCACGAAGTATATGATTAAAACATGGGAGACACAAGAGACATTGCAAAAGCAAAAATAATGATATGCGAGTGTAATAAAAAAAGAAGTTCAATATCCGATAAATCATCAATTCCTATGTATAAAAAAAAAAAGACCGAAAGACATTCTCCGAATGAATGAAGAAAGAAAAGAAAAAAAAGGGGGGGGGGGAGTGAGCACGCGGAACCGCTAACATACCCCGTCACGAGCTGCAATCCTCCTGCGAGATTCGAGCGACTACCAGACATCCTACGGATGCGGCTCACCGTGATGTCGCTTTGTATGTGAAAAGATGGAATTTGTAACAAATCTCAAGGAATGACGTTGACTATCGAAATTATATAACGTCAATATTGTATATTGCATCGTGGTGTATCGGATGTCTTCCCATTGGAAATGTATTCGGTATTTTTCTAATATTCGCAGATGCTTTCGTTTACGCATCGATTACGCAATTTATGTGGCAGCACCACCTTACTTCTCTGTTGTTGTCATTATCCTATCAGCTTTCAGCCATGGCCCCATTCTGCTCACGGTAAGCAAAGAAAGATAAGAAAAGTGCGATAACATGTAACGTTAAAATGGGTATACGTAAAGTATTGTACAGTCACCATGGGATTTAACTGTACAAAAATCAGAAGAGTAAAAAACAAGAAACAGCAACTACGAAAGCAGAAGTTAAAAAGCTGACAAATTTATAGACAACCTGAAACAAAACTCCAGTGCGTCAGGAATTTGACCTCCAGACAACTTCCATTACAAGTCAACATCTTATGAGTACATACAAAATAGCACTCACGCCACGCGTGATTATACAGGCAATCCTAAAAATAATAACAGATAGCTAATATATCTGCACGAATTACCGACAATTAAATCAATAACGCGAACCATTTCACTCTCTTCCCATATGCTCGATCCGCATCCTCGTCATATATAGCAGACGACAGTCACAAACGTCTAAAAATGCCCCAACATTGAACCGCAGTTCGGCAACCCTGATTTCTCTTACCATCTGTTCTTCGTCTGCTAGAATAATGCTGGCGAGAAGACGCTTGAAAAAAGCACATAACCACTAGGTATGTGATAGTAGATAATAATAGATAGCAAATAATAACATATAGCTAATACCCGCACGAATTACCCACAATCAAATCAATAACGCGAACCATTTCACTCTCTTCCCATATGCTCGATCCGCATCCTCATCATATATAGCAGACGACAGCCACAAACATCCAAAATGCCCCAACCTTGAACCGCAGTTCGGCAACCCTGATTTCTCTTACCGTCTGTTCTTCGTCTGCTAGAATAATCCTGGCGAGAAGACGCTTGAAAAAAGCACATAACCACTGGGTGAGGTGACTCGTTATTTTCACCATGCCGTACAACGTTATCCAAACAGCACTTTCCGCGCGAACCTACTCCAAGAGTAGAGTAGGGAGAGGGTTAGAAGGATAAGATCGCTGATCCCTCGCCCCGCGTCGGACCGAAAGGTGTCAGGGTCGAAAGATGCTGCGAGTCGCCGACGTAACGTTCGATGTTTTTGAATCTAGCACTTTTTGAGAGGCGATCGCCTTGACTTCGTTACGAGACTCGACGAGATTTTCTTTCTCTGGAAGTGAGTGCAGTGCAGCCAGAGGAGGGGCGATTATGAAAGAGAAAAAGAACGTATTGGCCAGTAAAGTGGATGGAGGTTTTAACGCCACGTGGAATTTTGGTAAAACGGTAAAAGGTATGGAAAGGGTGTGACGCATCCTTGGTATGGGATGAATCCAAGGACGGACCAGCTTTTGGAGAGGTTAGGTAACTGCCATATTGCTACTGCGGCTACGGTTGTGGGGTTCTTGCCCAACCTTTTCTCGCGGTGACTGCAAATAAAACGAAATGAAAAATAACAATAAACAAGCACATGTTTTGGTGCTGTGCTCTTTCTTAATTTGGGATAAAAAAAGAACGTGTGTGTTTTCATACCTGCTTACCTGTTCACATGATTCAATAATTCAATTCAATAATTCAACTATGGGACCTCTTTCTGTATACAATCTACGATCTGTACTACCATGGAAATGAGAAATAAAATGTGAAAAAAAAGTGAAAATTCCATAATTTTAGCAAGTAAAGAGACGAAAAGCGATACAAACAAGTCTGAGTTTTTATTTTCTCTAGATGTTATGGCGCAGTAATTACACTACTGCGACATCTTACAATACAATACATACCTTACATATGCATGTAACAACAAACAACACAATATGTGTTGATGCACATGGGCCACAACCGTTGACAAATCCGACTAACACTAAAAAACCCAAAAGTAATAATTATATCGTGAGATATCCTTTTAAAAACCCACTAAAGAGAGAACAAACAGAGCTCCCTGGCACATCATATTTCTATGTATATTTATTTCTACAAATGTTTTCTTCCAGCAACGGCTTTATATTCCTGGCTAGCGTTCAAAATAAAACCACTGACGTCATCTTTGAAGACTTTGCACATAAAGGACGGTTTAGCACCCGATATAGCCTTAGTCAAGGTCGCACCAAAAATACTTGGCATGCCACAAAATTAAGCTAAAGAAAAAAGACAACCACTTATTTACTCGATCCTTATCACGACTGCCCACCTTTCCATGACGCAACTGCAAAGATCGAAAGATTTCTTTATTTCTTTCTCCCTCTTTTTTTTTTCACTGCACGTTCAAGGCATGCAAGCAAGCGCCGATGTTATCAACCTTATCCATACACGTACGTCACGCCTATAACAAGGACTCTGCCAGAAGAAGTAGCAGTAAATAAAAAGTGCTGGAGGAGGGTACTATTATTTTTCTATTGTAGCATTGTGACTTAGCCAGCTTTATTAAAATATTTACCTTTGTTTACGCGAATTGTTGTCTGGTGCATCATCCGGCGTGGCACGGTAAAAAGGAAAGGAAGTTGTTATCACCCTGCATAAAGATGGGCATCTGCTTTGTTTTTCTGTCTTGTGTTTCCGTGAAGTTTTCCGTTTCTTCTGCGCAAATAGCCACCGTCGATTGAGTACTACGATGAATTCTTTTGAGTGGAGGGTTGATCGATAAAGCACTAACCGTGTATTCATACGAGGGATATTCCCCAAGCAGCACAGTGTACTGAAAGTCGAGTGCAATAGGGGTGGACGGTATGTGTCTTATCAATCTTCTTTAGTTTCACGAGTGTGTTCAAGGCCCTCCACCTACCCGTCCACCCCTATTGCACTCGACTTTCAGTACATTGTGCTGCCTGGGTCCCCAGCGGAAGAGCTCAGTGTCATATGTCTTCTCGTGCTCTTCCAGCACCAGAGAATATCCTGCGGCTCAGCCGCAAGATATTCCGTAGCAGACGACAAGCCCTAAGGTGTCGTCTGCTATCGACATTCCCGATACTTCAGCGCCGTGCGAATGCCCAGGCGTGGCGAAACTTTTAATCCCGTGAGCAGTGTTTTACTTTTTCTCTCCTTAGAATATTCCGTGGGGTGTCCGTATATATAGTGGCTGCTAATGCGGATGACGGCGGCTTGTCTCCATAACTATGGCCGCAGAAAGCACAGCCCTGATTGGCGGACTTGTAATGTCTACTTGTCACGTCGATCAGGCCTCGTTTATCTAGATGGCGTTAAAACCGAAGAGTGCAAACCTCTCGTCTCTCATTTATGCACGTCCACAGTGACGTATGTTCCTCGCTAATAAACAAGATTCAGCCGCAAGCACACACCGCTTCAAATTTTGCACATAAAAGATGCTCAACATAGCATAGACAAGGTCGCATCAAATAGATTTCGCACACCATGAAGTGCCAAGAAAGAACACCCCATATGTTTGCTTGGCATCTGCACTTATGCAAGCGCATTTCGCTATGACGTAACGCAAAATCGAATCGTTTCTTTCTTCACCTGGCGGTGGTGTTCAAGGCATGCAAGTTCGCCGATGTTATCGGCCTCATCCCGAGACATCACGGTTTGGGGTCATACCTAACATATATGCAAGTGTATGTTCTTGGCAATTAAGAGTCTGTCAGAAGCATTTTTTTTCTCCTTGCCCTATCCACAGACAGAAAGGCCAGGGGCAGCAAGCATTGATACCTACGTAATGTTTAGTGGAAGTCGTGAAGTTGCCATTTGATTGCCCTGAGATGGGGTGACCGCTTTGGTAGCAACCACAGCATGGAGTTTTATGGTATACATAAAGCTTTAAATAGCAAATTGTGGAAGAACTCACCAATATATCTCAATATGTGAACTCTAAAGTCACACTTCTTTTTTTTTTTTTTTTCAATTTGTGAGAAATCAAACAACACCGTATCATGCCGGCAATGCCATCCCATCACCACAGTCCCTTACCAGTTTCCATTGCGCATTACGCGTTAGCAGACGACAGAAAAAAGAACTGAAAAGCGCAGTTAGCGCCGCCTCATGGAGTATCATTGAATTATTTCGCCGTATTATTATATACGTTCGTAACAGTCTAATCAACGCCCACTTTCGCTACTTCACTAATATAGGAAAATATTAATGGAAACAAAAACTTATTGTTCTTAGTCATGGGCACGTGCATATTGCATTTTTAACATTACAAAAGCAGCAACGTTTCCAGCAGCAGAGCCGATCGAGGCGTCGCCCTGTGTCGATTCTCTGCGACACAGGTATTTCCGACAAGTGCTAACACTTTTTGTGCGGTGACCGAATCAGGCTATCTTTGGTAATTCGTCGAAAAACGGCAGAAATCCGGCGGTTTCTACACCGTACACCACCCTAACTACTACACAACAAGAATGGCCCTGAAAAGAATAAAAAAGGAGCTCGAAGACCTCAAGCGGGATCCACCAGCTCAGTGTTCCGCGGGTCCGGTAAACGACGACTTATTTCACTGGCAAGCCACGATCATGGGGCCACCCGATAGCCCTTACCAGGGTGGAGTATTTTTCCTTACCATCCACTTCCCGACGGATTACCCATTCAAGCCGCCCAAGGTGGCATTCACAACTCGCATCTACCATCCCAACATAAACAGCAACGGAAGTATTTGCTTGGATATCCTCCGATCGCAATGGTCGCCAGCTCTAACCATATCGAAAGTGTTGCTATCCATTTGCTCACTACTGTGTGATCCAAACCCGGATGATCCGCTAGTACCGGAGATTGCAAGATTCTACAAGACTGACCGCGAGAAATACAACGAACTTGCCAGGGAGTGGACACGTAAATATGCCATGTGACGACGGGGATGCTCATGGACTCTGTACAAAAAAAAGCCGTTAGGCCTAACTCAAATTTAGCTCCGGGTTCATCCACACAAGATATACCAAGGATCAAGTAGTAGACTCTTCTTTTTTTTGTCAGTGACTTTTTTTATCGGTGTTGATTTCAATTTTTTTTTCTGCTTCTGCGTGACTTTGAAGCTTGGCGCTGGTTTGTGGGGAAAGAAAATGAGTTGATGGTGATGCTAATATAAACGGCACCGGCGCCTAATATGCTTGCTTCAAGAGCCAAGCTATTCGGATGATTCGAAGAGATCAAGATGTACTACAGCACCGTACGGCGGTCATGTCAAGATTAGAGACACGTACTGTAAGAGAAAAAAAAAGTGTTTTGTGGCCATTCTTCAGGCTCTCTGTACTCGTTTTCGTCGGAAATGCGTAGTGTGGTGTATATCTTCCAACCCCTGTCCCCTTGGCAATTGGTTCGCTGCTTCACAAATGCTGATTTCGGATTAAAGTATATTTTGCGTGTGAGGTATCACCATGCGTTGTAGTCGGTCATTACCGTTCTCGCAGGAACGTGTGCTTTGAGTTTGGGGGGTTTGTGCTGGTCACGCGGCATTGTTGGATGTGAAACGTTTCCTTTTTTTTTTGTTAGAAAACCATGTGACACTTTTAGCCGGACTTGTTTGTAACAATACGAGACTATGTAACTTTTATTTAGAGATTAAAGTTGGCTGTTGTGAGTCGAGTGATGCCGAGCGAAGTACATAGACGAGCACGAAGTTTGTGTGCAAACAGCTGTGGTGGATGGGTTCGAGGTCACGACCTTTAATGGGGTTGACACACATGCTCACACAACTTATGCGCTGCCTGCTTTAGCACCCAATATGCGCTTCGTCCCTGGGGGATGTCACCTTGACACGTCGCATGTGCTAGAGGAGTCTGCCACAGTGCCATGGTACCCAGAATATCTGCAGAGTTTTTAGCTTTAAAACTTCATTGCATAAGCATTCTGCAGTTCGCTTCGGTGTACACTTCATTCCTGGCCGCTTTGGGTCCTTGTATGTTTGGTGTGATCAAAATCAATCATGCACCGAAAGAGACCAATAAATCGAGATCAATTGTAACTGCAACGAAGACGGAAAGATTTCTCTGCACGTAAATAACGGTACCTCATGTTAGCGGCACGCTGTTGTGCTTACTCTCAACGTATCCCGATGTTGATGCTAAATTTTTGGATTAACTCTATTGTAAAGCATGTTTTAACAAAAAAAATATAGAACTGTGATTACATGTGCACTGATATAAAGCCGTCGAGCAATCAGTGTTTCGTGAACTGCAAGATTGAGATTGTCGACACATTGTGTCGAGATCTTTACTGTGCCTTCCTCATATTATACCTGTTTCTTCCTTCGGCATTTAACGTAAGTGCCCAGCTGTTGAGGAAGTGCTCCTTTAGTGCCATAATGGCATGGGTCATTTCATGGTCACTTGGCAGTGATCCCAGATTATGTGACGACAAAGGTGCTTTTATTACTGAGGAGTCACTAAAAAAAGTCTGCTGCCAATAGCTTTTGATGCAGCAAAAATTTTTATTTATGCTTGTTCTGCAAATTGACACAGTTGGTCAGCTTCATGTAGTTGAAAGGCATACAAAAGTGATATAGGAATGATAGGACAAGAAGACCAATTTCAACACTCTGCACAAATCTCAAACACCCACTGCAAATACAAACAGAAAAAGCTGTGTAACTTATTGCAAAAAAAGTATAATAAGCAAACGCATAACCAAACAATGTCAGAAAAGTTCTATAAATAAAAATGGGAAAAGCAAGGTGATCTAGACTAGTAGCACTAGTGGACTAGTAGTACAATACGTCAGCGCTAGGGTATTTTTATAATAAAACAATATTTTTTTACAATTTTATAGCAAAACAAATATTAGCACTGTTTCTTGAATATTACTCAACACTAGTGCTGACTTGCCACAGCTTTGAAGGGAAGACAGGGGGAGCTAACACAACTAGGCCAGTTGTTCATTTCACCTTTTTTTTTTTTTACATAATTTTGTGCAAAAACTTTACGTCTCTTTACTTCTCAAATTTTACTTCTGCCATATACACACACATAATATCCATGAAACTTGTTGTCCCACATTTTCAGCTGAAACAAAAAGAAAAGGTAGAGAACACCAGGGCTGAAAGCATTTAATCTATATAGCTTCGACTAACCTTTTCAGATAATGAAGCAATGATATGAATTTTGAGGAAGTTGGAAGGTAAATTATTTAAATACTTTGAAGGTCAAATGAACTGACCTTCAAGGCAATTACGTTGAACTTCTAGCGCAAGTGTTGAATGTTGTATGTTAGTTGTGTTGCCACTGTACCAAATGTGGGGCTGCTGCTAATACCATAGGAGCAAAAATAACTTAAGCACAATAACAGAGATGAATAGAAGGGAAATGTGTCAATTGCATTAATTAATTACCTATAACTTAACGAGGTAAATTAATAATAACTATACGCCTACAGCAGTATCTTGTGACAACACCATTTGAAAAGCCTGCCGGTTGCAACAAACAGCAAACTTAGTACATGAGAGTTCCAACGCAATTCTGTATCATCCCTGGAATTAACTCTAGGAGTTCCTTCACAACTTCAAGTTCCGCTTCAACCTGTGAAGCATGATCGGGGTGGCTTTTACAGTAGTCGACGATGTAGTCGTAATACGTCTGTGTGGTCTTGTAGTTCTCGATTTGATCTCTCGGGTCACTTGCAACGCGCCTCGTGTTCAACCGTCCGATGCAGAAATGAGCTAGCAACGCCGGTCGCACATATTCTTCCGGCAACCTCGACGGCAGCCTCTTCTCCGAGTCGTGCAGTGTTTCTAGGAAGCCCTGGAAGTTTTTAATTGCTTTATCGATGAGTGAATTGATCTTTTTAACTGGATGCGACTGAGGCTGCACGGCTCCGGGCAACTGCGAGAATTTTATGTCCGCCATCTCGCTGTACGTTTCTCCAAGCTCGAACAAGATCTGTCGGCATTCGTTGATGTAGTACCTGGGGCTGACCTCTTTCAACACTTCTTCCAAGATGTCGATCCGCCGCTTGTGCATCTTGCACTGGCGGTCTGGAGCGTCTTCGAATGCAATCAGAGCATTGTATAACTTGCTCGTCTCTTGGATTATTGCGATATAGTCCGACGCATGGTCCTTGAGTGTGTAGTACTCCTTCGCTTCATTCAACCACCTCTGCGCCGACAAGAATATCGGCCGGGCACTTTGGAAGTCCGTCACCAGTTTGTCGGTGACGGACTTCTCGTACGGCAAGATCTCCTCCGAATTTATGAGGACGTGCGGTTTCTTCTCCGCTTCCGTTTGATCTGGTCTTCCTTCTTTTTCTTCCCCGGCCTTTACTTTTAAGAGTGCCTCTTTTGACGCACACAGAAGCAGGAGGCCGTATTTTGCCCAGCAACGTGCAATGTCCGCACTCCTATGATTCACCGTTTCCTCTTTCCCCTCCCTTTCCTCTGGAGTGAGCTGTTCCTTGTCGAGCTTATCTTTATATTGCTTCATGACAAGGCTGGCACACGCGAGGTGGTGTCGTCCGGCGTTGAAATCGCCCCGGACGATAAAGAACTGCGACAACGTCGCAGCATTGAGTGCCCAGTCCACATTGTCCAGTTCATCTGTGGCCAGCTGCTTCTTCAATGTGCTGTGGCAGTAGATCGCTGACATCTCCGCCTCTTCTAAGGCCCCGTAAACTTGCGCCAAGTAGTACAGCGTGTGAATAAAGGCCCTCTCGAAGTTTTTGTGCGTAGTTTTGCTGCATGGCTGCTCTCCTTCAGGCAGGAAGTAGTCCGTGAAGTCGTACACAACGACGTCTTGCTGCGCTTTTATGTTCGAGTACAGTTTTTCGGCCCGTTTCAAGAGGTCGCGTGCTTTCGATTTGTCTTCCCTTCCGGAGTACAAGATTCCGAGCTGGTTCAAGAGGTGGATGGCGAGCATGCAGCACTTGGGATCCTCGTAACGATCCTCACCTATTATTTTGAGTCCGTCTTCGAAATACTCCTGACCCAAAGACAGTTCGTCGGTGTCCGCTGCGATAGTACCGAGATCGTATTTCAGAAGTGCGCGGACCAAAACTAGTCTGCTTAACTCGGTGCTCTCGTCACTTCCAATAACCTCGAGAAGCTCTTTCAGAATTTCGCGTGCTTTGTATTTAGACCTGTAAGGTTCCGTTGGAGGGTCCAGGAGACTATCGTTGTCGATAAGTTTCCGTGCACGGTCGTAATCTTCGCGTACTTTGGGTAACTTCGCATCCCATGCCGCATCCGCCATGATTTTGAACGGTTAAATTTTGCTCCGCCAGACGGCAGATGAGTCGACTAACTTTCGGTCGTTATGGAAACCGTAAACAAATATGCGTGGTTGTTTTCTGTTCTGGGAAGCTGTTGAACTTGAACCCTGATAGGCAGTGTATCTTTTCGGTTGTTGAAAGAGTGTCGGCGGGATTCGTAGCAATGCCAGCGTAAGAGCCTGGCAGTCTTGTGCCAGATAATGTATTTTTAGGGGCTAAGGAGGTGTCAGTTTACACGCTATTTATACACTGATGCAGGGAGTTGAAAGCTGAATGCCAAATTAATTTCAAATACAGTATGTGAGCTATTTGCGGCGCGTAACGGATGACATAATTTCATGTCGAGATGGATGTGCTCTTTCCTTTTTTGCATTTTTCATTTCTTCGAAATAAATAAATTCTTCCCTTTCAGAGACAATATTTGGGATGCCGCAATCGCGTTGCAAAGAGAAGCGAAACATGGTAAATATTAGACTCACCTAAGTCAGAACAGTTCTTTTCAGAAAGAAGAAAATTACAAGTGCTGATCAATTTTGTTACAGACAGTTCATCGGAGTCAACATTGATTTTTCTTGGCAGCAAACGCAGTGTAAGTAGAATTCGCTTCAACAGCAAGTTTTAAATTGATAAAATATTCAACTTGGAAAAACTGTCGAATTTGCAGGGAAAATCGAGCGTGATGTATCGCTTTGTGGAGCGCTCTGAACTTCCAAGGCCGTCCCTAGCGCTCGAGTACATGTTTGCTCGGAAGACCCGAGGTGCCAGTTCGGTGAGCAAAATATTTTTCAATATTATAATATTTAAAAAAATGCCGTCGCGGTAAGCAGAAGCAGATATTAAAAATATTTCTTTTTGTTTCGTTGACCACACAGATGAAAGAGGTGTGCCACATGTGGGAGTTAGCTGGAGGCTCCCTGTCATCTCATCTGCTCGAAATCCCTATCACAAAGAGATCGCTTTCGTAAGTCATCTGCTAATAAAAACGCACACTGTCTGCGGTTTGTTTCTTTTCTGAAATGTACAGCTTTGTGGGCTGTGGAATAAAAATTACTAATTAAAATCACAACCGAGAATATGCGAACCGAGAATTCCTAGAGCGCAGCAGACGACAACACTAAAGCGCACTTGAGATGCCACCTGCGTGAGTTTGCAAATGAGCACTCACCTCCAACTTACGAAAACATGATACTCCAACATGTTCTCTAATTCTTTTTTCTTCTTCCTAATTGAGCTAAAATTGCACGCTTCAGCCTTGAGATTCTGATTCTGTAATTTACTAAATTGTGCCCCCCATGCGCGAGCGACTGTTCGGCGCTGTCGTCTGCTACGCTGTCGTCTGCTACTCTCAGGAGCCTCTTGAGCTCGCTGTTCTGTAACTGACTTTCTTTTAATCAAAAATGTAATTGTGAATTAAATTTTTGTCAATAAGGAAAAAAAAAATTACGACGTAAAAATTGTGCTGCTGTTTCAGATCGCTAGCAGTGGTGATGGTTACGGATCTTTCGATACCAGAAGAACTTTGGGTGACCATGGAAGCGTTGCTGAAAGCTGCGCAGTCTCAGATTGAAACCGTAATCACCCAAGCGGAGAAAAGTGAACCGGGTTACCGGGAAGTACTAGAATCAAAGGTCGCTGATCGGATCCCGAGTGATCATCCTGTGAGAAAACTCGTACTTTCGATATTTTCTAATATTCTATTTATTTGCTAAGATATCCTAACCGACAGCAATAACAAACCGGTTGTGGTACCTTACAAGGTAACAGCACTTCTGGGCATTTTATTCAAAACAAGAATAACGTTTGCAATTACATGGGCTTCACCATGGCTATGGTAAATTTATAACAACAGCAAAGTTAAAAATCAGAAAACGAAGCGATAGAAAACCGAGTTTTGATGGTCGAACTTGAAGTGTTGTCCAAAATTACCAAAATTACTTAGTGAGGTCTAACACTTTCAACTTTTTAAATATCGCTTTCTGAAGGTTTGTTGGCTTATTTGTTGAGTTATTTACGTATTTATTGATTTAAGTACTGACAAAATTAAGTAAAAAGAATTACCTACTGTTGGTTCAATTATTTCCAGGATAGAAGCCATCTAAAGCCGTTCCCAGTACCCCTTCTCATTGTTGGCACAAAATACGACATATTTCAGGTAATTGTTACTGACTTGATCTTCAATATCACATCCTACACATACTTATCTAAGGAAAGGATTAAAACAGACATGTTTTATTATTTTAGGATGTGGACCCTGAGAAGAAAAAGGTCGTCTGCAGATTTTTGAGGAATGTCGCTCACGTAAACTGCGCCTCACTGCAATTTGTAAACTTGAAATCTGAGAGCTCTGTCAGCAAACTCAAGGCAACCTTAAGTCATTTGGGATTTCGTTCCAGTCTCAGGTAGTCTTCTGCCTTCTGATAACGGTGCAGAAGTATGCAACATTGATAAATAATACTTTAATTATTATAACCAATTATTAACGACGTTTAGGGCGTAAGTTATCATTTATTGTCATGTAGCTTACTGCACTAACGAACAACTTTCTTCTTGTTGACGAAACATTAATAATTGAATTGAATTAATGCTCTGTTTAGCAAAAGTATGCAAGCTGACTACAACAAACAGCTGAATATTACGGCTGGCGAAGACACTTTTCATTCTATTGGTAAGGTGATACATAGTTTAGTTAATTATTGTGGATTAATATTTGGACAAGTAGTTTATTTCGCACTCATTGTCATATCAGGAGGGACGCTGAACGATGAGACAGACAACGCGACGAATGTCTTCAAGTAAGCGAAAGAAAAAAAAAAAAAAAGAAAAGAAAAGAAAAGGAAAACTGCATGTAGATGAAGTCCTGTAATGTGCTGCCACCTATTGTCTTTTTACGAATCTATTTAGAATGCAGGAGCTGTGGAAATACCAATTTCTTGAATATTTTCCTCAAGTGGTACGTTGCAATGTCACTAATATCAAATCTTGTTGTCATAAATTATTTTTTTGGTCCTGCAGGTCATGTAATTTAATTCTGATGCATTACTTTGCAGGAACTAAAAACAATTTTGCCAGACGACCCTTGTAAAGATCCAAATTTCAGGGAGAAAGATATTGATACTTTGAGGACTCAAAAAGACAAGGTGGTATTATAAAAAAAAAGTCGCCCCTCTCACAAAATATTCTGCTTTAATAAGTGTATTTATTTTTCCAGGAGCTGGAACAGTTTCGAACAGAGCGGGAGCGCGCAGAGCGTGCAAAAATGCATTTGGACTGGGATAAGGACCTGTGAGAATATTTATGCGAATAAACGTCACGACGAAAGAAGCTCGTTGGGCTTGTTGTTGCTTGTTGGCAAACTCATGTGCTTTGCCAAGTTCATGTGCCTAGCCTCTTTTTCCGCGCCTCTTTTACATAACAGGAAATAATAACGGAAAGTGTCGTCTGCTACTTGCCTCTGCGCGTCCGCGGTTTCTATAGCAACCAGGTGGTACGATGTCACGTGGTATTATTTCTGTCCAATCAGACTGCAGAATACTGCTTCAGCCGGCACTTCAGATTAGGCTTTGGGTGTTGTGCATGCGAGGACAGATTTGACAGGTCGGACCATGTACAAGTAAGAATTTTGATTGACATCATGCTGCTAGGCGAAGTAGAATGTCTCTCGACGACTATCACACCGTACAAAACGTTGATGGAGTAACACAGACGAACGTGCGAGGCAAGGTTTCTCGATGACGGCTCCCTCTCGATTTACAGAACCAGCAGTTTTCATATGGTTTTATACAGTTTTATCAGTTGCCATTAAGAGAAATCTGAACTGTTAAACGCGCCGTATATCTGAGACGATTGTTTTCTACCATTGACGAAAGTGCCAGAACTTCTGCTGGTAGAGTGATCACACGTTGCTATCCCGTCATAGGAGCCCGCGTTTTGTGACATTTATGAGTCATTATGAACTCTCTATCAGATGAGTAGGCATTAGTAAGTGCTAACTACCACAACCTGATAGTTACCTAGTTCTCAGTGGTTACGATAATAATAAAAAAGTTCGATCAACTGCTTGACTTTTACGTCATCGAAGCTTTTTGACCGTCATGCTCCCCCAAACAGATTTCTTATTCGCAAGCTTTCTGTGAAGGACATATGATGTGAACATATTTCCCTGATGACTTCCCCTTTCAAGGACAAGATGAGCATCACCGTGGACGGGGAGAAATTTGACGACCTCCTAGCCGACAGGAGAGAGCTGGGTGAACTGTCCTGGTGTACACGCAACTGGGAATCCCCCAAGTACCGTTTCAACTTATCCCGGGCACCAGGATGCATCAAGACACAAGTGTTTGAAAGCCCAAGAGTTCAGAATGCCATCTCAGAGGTGAGCCCGGTATTCTATTCTTCAAGTTCTGGGAAAAGGAGTTGGCAGCATTCGTAAGAGGACAGTTGAGTTGCATTTTACGTACGTGGCCCGAATGTTTGTGGATCATTAGGAACCACTCCCAGATGCAGCATGCTTGACATTGATACTGCAGTTGCTTCATCGCAATACAGTTCAACTGAATTATGCCACATTGTGATCTAGTGCGAACAGTACAAGTTCCCATATTCGATTCAGCGGAGGTGCAGCCTTTGCGCTACACTCGATCATCCGATTAGAAAAAGTGTCGCGGTAGTGCAGCACGAGTTTACGAAAATGCTGCACCTCCTATGACGTCCATGCAACGTCTCGTGCACCATGGAGCAGACGACATGGCTATGGTTGCTGTAATTGTTAGCGATGTCTTATCATGGATCCAGCGCACACTGACAATCAATTTTGTGAAGATGGGCCTGTTTTTACTCCTCGAGTCAATTAATACGACCCTAATCACACAAAAAGTCGCGTTGCAGTGCGGACGTCGGTGAGGAACGATCTGAGGCTTCCACTTTTGTAGTCGATTCGGCTCTAGTGTACTTTGTACGAGGGCAGCACCTGTCGTGCGCTTTTTTGCACTCTTTTACACTGCCCATTGCACTTCTTGCACTTTTAGTGTATAACAGGTCACCATGAAAATCTTCACATCTATTCGTGTCGTATCGGGTGGGAATAAACAAATTATCCCCATAAAAAAAAAAAAAAGCAACAGATGTTCGTGGACATTGTAGTGGGTTACTGCTGCCCCAACACTTTTCCGTACCTATATTTTTACGAGGGAAAGTACAATCATTTTATTTTTAGCAGCTACAGACTACTAGTGGACATGTTGTTGTACTCTGCCCACCACAGGTCAGCAAGAAACACGGTCGACCCAGGACGGACGTGGAGCAGGAGGTCCGCGGCATCGTCGAGGAGATGGGGCATAACATGAAGATGGGCAACATTCGATTCTTGGGTTACGTCCTCAGCAAGTGCTACAAGAGCATGTACCGCTCCTTGTATGTCCACTCCAAGGGCATGGAGAAGGTGGGTATCTTGGCTGTACCGTATTTTCCGGTGTATAACGTGCACCCCTAAAAACAGGCAGAATTTGAAAAGAAGTTCCACATATAACGCGCACCGCAATGTTGCTGCAAGCTTCTGCACTGCCATCAGTATCCACAATAAACCATGGCAGTGTATCATATATGCATATGCTTTATTTGAAGCACATTTAGCCAAATCCGTTAAACTATGATGCAACAGAGTCAGTTTCATAGTACACTTCAGACTCCTCTCCGCCTTTGGTTTTGCGTCCTTTCTCAATCGCGCCAGCCTTCTGAAATGAATTCAGGATTATTGACTGCTCAACAGCATCCTTAAGCAGCATCATTAACCTTTTTGTGAAGTCCAGTGTCCTTTCGCCGGTTTTGTCAACTGATCCTAAGGCAGCGTTCACACGGGGCAACTTTTTCCAGCAACTATGAGCAACTTTGGAGTTGCTGTCAGCCGGCAACCTCCAGCAACTCGAGTTGCTCAGAGTTGCTGCGAATCGCACGCCGACCGAAAACTTGAGAAGTTGCTCGTGCACCGGCCAATCAGTGAGGGGAGCATTGACACGTGACTCCCGATGGCGTTGTGGATTTCCTTCGTGGATTCATGGGTTCAAATCCTGCAGGTGCAGCTGAGAAATAACTTTTTCTTTTTTTACGAACTTCACGGAAACATATCGGTTGCCATTTTTGGAAGGTAATAATGATCTATTGGGGCAATAAAACTGACTGAAATTTGATAAACAGCAGCTACAGAAAAGATTTCACCAGTTCGATTCGAACCCACATTCTCCGGTCACCATAAGGTTGCTTGTGGGCGGAGCTACCAAGTTGCTGCGTGCGAACGCGGACTCGAAATTGCTCGAAAGACGTTGGTTTGAGTTGCTTCGAGTTGCTGGGAAAAGTTGCCCCGTGTGAACGCCGGCTTAGAGAAACTCACAGCACACCCTGGAAGGGGCTAGAATTTGTACGTCACCGACCTAAAAAGGAACTCTGCGGGAAAACATTTCCGTGTATAACGTGCACCGTTCGACAACGCGTGGGGCCTCTCCAGAGCACATTTTTACTGTATAACGCACGCGCTATACACTGGAAAATACGGTAATTATAATGCTGCATACCTGACTGAAACGTGTGGTACGTTGCAGTATCGAAAGATGGCACTGGAGAACCCAATCCTGCTCCTCCCAACCCATAGAAGCTACAACGATTTCCTTCTCATGTCCTACGTGTGCTTCTACTATGACGTTCCTCTCCCGGTCATTGCAGCTGGCCTCGGTAAGGAGCGTCACGAGTGTCTGAACTTTTAACTGCCATCTGCTGCCATCTGAACTGCTTCTGCCATTACTCATTACATTACCCTTGCCCTGTTGTACTACATAGCAGTGGGACTGGTGGCTTCTAAGAATTGGTGAGTGTGCTTAAAAGTGAAATAATGCATGTAAGTGAAAGAAGGCCATATACCGAGTTTAAAAATATAAGAATTATAAAATTATGTGGTCTAGAACATTTTTTTATATGCATTTCAATAACACCATCTGAACCACGGAGAAACACGACCATGCTAAGCCTAATGGCTTTGAATGGGTGATGTTGCCTTGGGTTAGGTCAGGTTAGGTTCGACAGATTGGGGACACAGGCACACACTTGGCAGTGCGGGCACGAGACTGCCTGACTAAAGATGGCGGAAATCAGTCCCATTGCTACAGTATCAGTCCTTTGCCCTATCGAGCATCTGTGCCAAAATGTGCAATGTCCTTGCTACATGCTGCCTGCAAATTTCTACAAATCAGACTTCCTCGGCATGCCGGCTGTCACCATGTTACTGCGAAACGGTGGAGCTTTTTTCATCCGTCGCACTTTTGGGTCGGACCAGCTCTACTGGGAGGTCTTTCGAGAGTACGTTCACACGCTCGTCGTTGGTGGCGAACACCCCGTTGAATTCTTTGTGGAGGGAACAAGAAGCAGGACTGCGAAATCCCTTTGTCCAAGGACTGGTAAGTCTGTAGTCAGCCTGCACATCTTTGTACAGTCAAACTCCTTTACAACGAAACTCAGGGGACAGCAAAAAAAAAAATTGCAGTAAAGGTATTTTCGTTAAAAAGGATGTCCATTATTGGACCTACAGGGCTCCAGCGGGACCGCAAAAAAATTTGCTGTATTGGTATTTTCATTAAAAAGGTGTTCGCTGTAGAGGAGTTTGACTGTAGTATAAACGAAAAAAGAAAAAAAAAAGTGATGTAATTTTAATTTTCTAAACCTTGCAGGCCTTTTACACACTGCTTTAGAAATGTTCTTCACTTCGAGGGTGTCCGATATCAACATAATCCCGATCACAATCACGTACGACCGCACACTGGAGGAGAACCTGTACGCGTACGAGCTTCTCGGAGTTCCGAAACCAAAGGAATCTACGTCGGTAATTTCGTTGGGAAAATGGTACTGTGAATCGCACTGAAAGTGTCTTTACTGGTTTACAGGGATTGGTGAAAGCCAGGGGGATATTGAATGACAACTACGGTGACATCTTCATTCGGTTTGGGGATCCTATCTCCGTACGAAGCTTCTGTGACCCCCATGTCGATCGGACGTTTCATGCCCTTCAACCGAGGTTTGCTCACTAATTGTGTCTACCTGCATTTCTACGAGGCACTTTTGTTGCAGCCGTTGCTACATACAGTCAAACTCCTTTACAACGAAGCTCAGGGGACAGCAAAAAAAATTCGCAGTAAAGGTATTTTCGTTAAAAAGGATGTCCATTATTGGACCTATAGGCTCCAGTGGGACCGCAAAAAAAATTTGCTGTAGTGGTATTTTCGTTAAGAAGGTGTTCGCTATAAAGGAGTTTGATTGTAGTTAGAGCCTGAAGTTTAGGGTTTTACCCGATTCTTCCCCGAATTTGCACCCCGAATTGAAGGTTGCCTCTTTAGGGTGAAACCCGATTTTTACCCGGCAAATTGCCCTCACTGGGACGTCTGTTGGAATGCACTAACTTACTTGTTTGGCAGAAAAATGCAGTTGCATCACCGTTTGTACCAAACCGCTACAGTTAGTTTGACTGAGTCCAATTTCTCCCCGAATTTAGCGTACTGGAAGTTTTTTCACCTGAATTTGCATGAATTTAGTGCACATGTTTATTTACCCGATTTTTACCCCCCCCCCCCCCCCAAATGTAGGAAAAAATATTTCCCGAAAACTTCAGGCTCTATACATAGTTCTGGAAACCCACGAGCACAAAAAAATATTATGAACTTCGGTAGTCAGGAGCCGAACCGCATGGCGACAGTTCGAACATGGCTCTTTGACCAAGCTCAAGCTTTTCTATTCACACAGTTAATGCATCAGCTTGCCCACATGCTATTCTCTCCTTTCTTTGCTTATGAGTAGGGTTTCCGTTTTTTGGTGTTCATAACTTTTTGGATCCATCTGAAACAGAGCAGGAATGAACGCCTAGCCAAATTACGGTTGTGCAACATCGAGTTGGCTTATCATAATGGGGTAACAGGATAACCCCTCTTTGTCACGTATATTCGCCCAATCTTATCATACCTCAGAAAACACAAACACCGAAAACCGGAAGCCCTACTTATGAGTATGAGCCTGACTTTTTCGGGTTTTATTTTTGGCCAAATTTGGGGGGTAAGTATCGGGTGCTATTTTTCATTTGAAAATTCGGGTGTATTCGGGTGATTTTTTTTGTTTAATAAAAATTTGTCTTAACATGGAAGTAATGTTTAGCAATGTTATCAAACTTTATTTTAATGCACGCTTATGAGTGTGCCACCCGACCCGGATGTTTTCGGGTAGATTCAAGTTAAACCCGAATTTTACAGATTTCGTTCCGGGGGGTAAATATCGAGCGGGTACGGGTTTAACCCTAAAACGTCAGGCCCTACTTATGAGCCGCATGGGCATTCCTTCGGATAATATTGGACCTAAGGATCCACGAAATCTGCCGTTAAATTTTCTAACGTCAGAGCCCTAAACAACAGCCTATCCCTGGTATTCACTACGGTTTCCATACAACTGAGCAAATCACAGTTCGAGAACCCACATCCTATTGTGTCATCTACAGGTTTATTACACATCACACGCCAGCAGAGGCCGAAGCGTGCGCGAGGCTGGCGCGGAGGGTGATCAAGGCTCATCACGGCATTCTGGCCATGTCTCCATTTCCACTCCTCTGCCTCGTGCTACATTCGCAGCTGTCACGGCTTCCTGGTATTGCAACCCCTCCCGCGGACAAGTTGGCCGAAGAAGTGCTCTGGCTACGGCAGTTCCTGCGGAGAGCTGGCGTTGTCGTGAAGTTTCACGGTGAGTGCCTTTGAAATGTTCTTTTTGTGTGGTATGAATGTTCCGTGAACAACGACGTGTTCCAGTGCCGGATTTAGGGGAGGGCAGACGGGGCATTTGCCCAGGGGCCCCCACCACAAAGGGGCCCCCACCAGTAAAGGTCTTGTCCAAGGGAAATCTGTTTTGCATGCCTGTCACCAGATGTGTTGTCTGAGGTTTTCCCTGGGTCTTCCGAAGACTTCCCCCTGAAGTCTGCCCAGGACGCACACTAACCCTCTGTCCCCCACTCCTTGCTGCTGTCCTCTCTCCATCTGTCCATGTCTGTACGCCACTCATAGCAACAGTTGCTTCGAGGCGCTAACACGAAAAGAAGAAAAAAATGATATGAAGGATTGTGGTGCGACGCCATGTACCCTGTGAGGTGCATTGATTGCAAATACTGTAAAGTAATGTGACATGGAAAGTTTGGTACAAATGAGAAATAAATGTGTAACAACAGCATGGATATTCCTCCACTTTGAGGTGGAGATATATAGTGGGTGAAGTTTGGATTGCTAGATTCATTTGATTTATTGATCCGCACAAAATGTAGAACAATATCCAAGTGGGACTGCGACGTGTTCACCTGTTACCATGCTGTCCCTGCTGCAGTTCACTATAGCAGTTACCTTGACAGATGCTACGAGATATGGTGATGGTGTACGATGTGGGGCACTGTGAATGGCAGTGACTGTGAAGTTGAGGAGCTTCTTATGAATCCCAGCTGTGTTGTGCCATAATGTTACACCAAGCGGTGTCATGCAGAGGGTTGAACGAGCACCTTTGGTGTTAATTTGTGCTACGTGAATCTCTGCACCGTATGTTGTGAAGACTGCTATGAATGACAAACCTAGGGGATGGTATGTAGGACATCATGTTTAGAATCATATGTTTCAACATGGCAACTGTACCACGCAACTGTTCACAGTAAATTTGCCTCGCTGTACCGTTCAACTCTGCTGAAGCACGTTCTATACCAGACTGAAATATGAAAAAAATAAATAAATACATAACGAAAGCAAAAGAAGGTGTTCTGACAGATTCCAGGAGACTCAAGCAGTAGCAATCAGGGATCGGAACCGGTATTTTTTTCGGTTCGGTCTGGTTCAGGTTCAGGCATATTAGTTTGGTTTGGGTTTAGCTCCGAAATTATCAGCTCGAACCGGTTCAGGCTCGGCTCAGGGAGAAACGATAAAAAAAATACGGTTGGGATATTTACAGAGATTGGAACCGTTACTTTTTCCCCCCCCTGGTTTAACCGGTTCATCGTCAGTAACTTTGCTACATGAATGTGAGCTTAACCTCATTGTAAGAGAAGGTGTGAGATAACCATTTCAGGTGAAAAACCTTTCATGAAAGCAAGTGAAAACACAAGAAAAGTAATAAACGCATTTATTATTTATATGATATTTTACTGTATTACACTCTCGTGGTCGTCTGCTGAAAACAAAAAGCGAAGTACTTGCAAGCCTTTCGGCGGAACGCGGTCAGGGCCCTCTTTTGCTCTGGCAAAAAAAACTGGCGCTACAGTCACAAACTTTTACTTGCATCCGGCATCGTACAAAAAATAAATAAAAAACAAAAAATGTCATTCGGTAGTACAATTATTTCACCTCTGAACCAATTCCCGAACCGGTAACATAATCAAATTTTTTCGGTTCAGTTCCAGTTCGGCTCAGGACAAGCAAAAAAATTGTTCAGGTTTGACAGAAAATAACTTTTTTTTAAAACACAGTCACAAACTTTTACTTGCATCCGGCATCGTACAAAAAATAAATAAAAAACAAAAAATGTCATTCGGTAGTACAGTTATTTCACCTCTGAACCAATTCCCGAACCGGTAACATAATCAAATTTTTTCGGTTCAGTTCCAGTTCGGCTCAGGACAAGCAAAAAAATTGTTCAGGTTTGACAGAAAATAACTTTTTTTTTCCGGTTCGGGTTCTGTTCCGGTTCCGATCCCTGGTAGCGATGCATGAATGATTGGCAACCTTCCACAACAGGTGCGGAATCTGGATCATCCTTGGATTGGCTACGGAGGGAGATCAACACCCACTCGTACCTCCTCAGACTTTCTCCATCCAACGAAGTGGAATTTGCGAAGGGGTCCAAGAAAAAACTGAAGGCAAGTAAGGATCCCAAGAATAGCTCTCTGCTGCGGATAAAGAGCAACACCGTGGAAGCGGCACTGCCTCGGATGCTGCTCTATCACTACGGCAACCAAGCTCTCCAAGTGCTAGCACCGGCCTGCATGACCGCCCTCGTCCTGGTCACTACGCCGGTGCCGAGGACCCATGGTGAGCGGAATTTCTCGAAGGCTGTCCTCTCTGTACGGTGTGTCCCGCATATATCTAAGGAAACTGGCAGTTTGCTCAGTTTTCAATAGTCACAACAGAATCTTCTAGCTTTTGATTTGGGTAGAATAAGAATAAACTCAAAAGAGCTCCATATTTTATGATTAGAGCTTGAAGTTTTCGGGAAATATTTTTTTTCTAAATTCGGAGGGTAAAAATCGGGTAAATAAACGTGTGCTCTAAATTCGTGCGAATTCGGGTGGAAAAACTTCCAGTGTGCTAAATTCGGGGAGAAATCGGGCTCAGTTACTCAAACTAACTGTACTGGATTGGTACAAACTGTGATGTAACTGCATTTGCTGCCAAACAAGCTAAGTATGCATTCCTACGGACTTCTCAGTGAGGGCAATTTGCCGGGTAAATATCGGGTTTCACCCTAAAGAGGCAACCTTCAATTCGGGGAAGAATCGGGTAAAACACTAAAACTTCAGGCTCTATTTATGATTAAAACGTAATATTTTTTGTTTCTAAATGTGTACGGTTCTAAACTCTCTTCCAGATGTCCTTTTCGAAAACTTCAAGAGACTTCAGAATCTTCTGCAAAGGGAGTTTGTCTTCGAAATGGACAAGCTTGAAAATGTGAGTGCGGTCGCTCAGGATTTCAAAACTTTTAACTGTGAAAGCTTAGAGCTGATTTTAATATGTGTTTTTCTAGAACTTTCTGGACACGGTTGAAGTGCTTCGACATGTCGGTGCCCTCGGTGTTCCTTCTTCGAGTGACATGGATACCCTCTCTGACGATAGCATCCAGTTGCTTAACTCCTTGGCTAGTCATGTGATGCCGTTTTTAAAGGGCTTTCAGGTTTGTCTGATTTACTTTAACTTGTACCTTAAAGGGGCACTAAAATTCTACCACAAGTTCACTCCAAATTATGTTACATGCTACGTTAATTTTGTGCTGCACATCGGGTATGTTTCGGGTATACATCGGGTGCCTTCAGTCCATGTTGCGCAACATAGAGTGACCTACGTAGCACGCCGGTGTCGCTGTTTGAAAGACGTGAAGATAATTGTTGTCACTAGAACATTTGGGATTACTGTTGTGGGCTGCAATTCAGTGAGTTGGTATTAAAAAATGCTGCAGTGCACATCATGTGCATGCCGCGCAAGGACACAACTTTACGACACGACCCGTTCCACATCCGCTTCTCCTGCTCTCTGATTGGATGCCGCCAATCGTGCTTCCCGAGGATCCCATTCTTTGCCGCCAAACGAGGCTCTGTTTTTATTGCGTTTTTCTTCTAAACGGTATTCCTGTGTGAACTAATTATACGAACTGAATCACAGACTTTCATTTGAGAACAAGCTGCGACAACAGCAACTTTATTGGCAAGTTGTTTTCGCATTTTAGTGCCCCTTTAAGCCCCTGCAACATTTTGGATGCTGCTCTTGCATCAGTCTCAACAGTACTTTATTTCTTGCAGATTGTTTGCGAATTTTTGGTAAGTCGAAGAGTGTCCGAGGTGGATGTTCCGATACCAGAGCTTGTGAGGCAATGCCAGTGTGCCGCGGAAGAGGCAATCCTCAACGGGCGGACGAGCGAGTACCATGTCCTGTCGTTGGACTTGCTCAACAACTGCTTGCTGTGTCTCACGTTCCTTGGAGCAGCCAAGAAGGAAGTCAGGTTAGCCAAGCAGTACAATGAAAGTGTGGTTAATATGGAGGTGTTGTTCGTGGTTGTACAAAACTGGGGAGAAAACTGTAACAGATGCTATGCAACATGAAACACCAGCTCACATTTGTGTTGGAAGGCTACATCACCCACTCAACATAGGAATCTGTCACAAAGTTGTTTGATTGAGCGTGTACCTTTTGTGGCGTCTGCTTTTGATCAGTAAATGCCACTGTGCTGCTGTTAGACACGTCACACAAAAGACTTAAATTGTTTATTCAGCCTCTGGTCTGGAGCACTTGGTGATGTCTAAATGAAGGCCGCAGTAGTTCAAGCCGAAACACGTCCTAAACCTTTATCCCCCTCTCCCACACTCCTACACCATTTTGCATCGCCTCTGTTGAAATCGAAACTGCAGAAACAAGAACAGTTTGACCTGGAAATAATAATTATCGTAATTTCACGCTTATGAGCTGCGCCGCAGATGAGCCGCAGTACCCCGTTTTTAGGAATGTTTTGAAAATTTTCGGGCAGATAAACCACGGGCAATATGACGCCACTGATTGTGCAACAAAGGAAACCGTAGAGAAGACCATAAACCCTGTGGTCCATACTCCGGGGTCGGCATGGTGTACAACAAAGGAGGTCAGTTCTAAAGTTCTGCCACAATCGGACTGAGCCTTTCTTGCATGTTTTTCATGGATCAATGGGTCAGTGGCCTTCCAGAAGACATGAATCACAGTCACCAGTTTAGTTAGAGTTGCTAGGGGGAAGGCACAAAGAAGGTCAGTCTACTCGAATGTGGACGCGCCCCTGTTACGGATTGTTTGCCGGTTGGCAGGGCGGTTCTGTTCAGAGACAGTGTCGGCCGTTTTGTTAAAACTGGCGTACGGGGCAAATACCAGGGAGAAATAGTCATCAGATAAGGCGCAGAGTGCCCGTGGGAAAAAAAAAAATCTCGCATAAGCCGCGGCTAATGCGCGTGAAATTACGGTAATTGTCAGTCTCAACCGTGCAGACGACACAGTTGACTGCATTACAACTCTGTCATATTGTTGCCCTGCAGGAAAGAAGGCACGGTACTGGTACCCAACGCAGACGAAGTCACCAAAGTTCTTCACAGTATAAGTAGGTTAACCCTTCCTGCACTTGGGGACGATCACTTGTGACGCACGACATTTCTTTCCAGAATCATTTCTTCCTGGCACTTCCCAGTTTTCTGCAGAGGAGCTACCACTGTTGAGAGCCAAGCTGTAGGGGTAACTTATTAGCGAAGCAACACGCGAAAATGTTGACACATTTAGGCATATTTATTTTGTGTTCCGTCCTAGGGACGGACGTTGCATGTGTTAGCTTTCACCTTGTTACATAAGATGCGACACTGTGTTGCGCGTCGTGATCCTAGAGATCGTACAGGAAGTCCCGCCCTTTGTCGTACGAGCTATATCGAGAAGCGATGTTGTGTGCCAAGTAGCAGCTCGGGGAAAGGTTGCTGGTTGTAGAGACGTAGAAAATGGAAGACCTTGACGTGTTTAGTGTATAAAGAGCCTATTTGTGTGAAGAAAGAAAGCATTTTTTTGTCATACGCCAACCTTGGCATCTAACAGCAGTGTGGCCAAAATTTGTGTCACACTGCTGTTCCGTTCTACACCACGCTTGTCACAATGGCAAACGAAGGCACCTACCTTAAATGAAATGACACTTCGCTTTGGTCGAAACACTGCGTCATTCTTCAAGCAGTGTATCGGAAGCTACCATGCAAAATATTTTCGCTGGACGGTTTCTCCTCACTGTGCAATTTAATTTACAAAAATGAAAAACAAAACAAAAACATGCACGCGCACAAACAAAAACTACCGCAAGTGGTGTGGCATTACATTGGAAGGCCCGCCCCCGATGTGCTGGTGTGTCTTATTCCCACTGAGAGTTAATTCACTATGGACATGGTGCGGTGCTACTTGCAGCGTGCTCTGTATGTCACGGAGTGATGTCATTCATTTGTGGGCTCTCGGAAAGAGTTGAGAGGGTTGTAGACTATGTGTGCGAATGAAAGCTCTCTCTCTCTCGGACGGCGGAGGAACAGTTCCGATGGTCGTTCTTTGGCACGATCCACTACAGCGAATGAAGGAAAGAAGAAAAGAAAGAAAGAAAATGTATTCAAATTTAGATAATAATAATAACAATAATAATTTATTTGCTCACAAAGTTGACCAGGGACGTTGACAAAAAGTCACAATGTGACTTATAGATACTAAATGCTGCCTTTTAAAAGTATTTGTAAGATACCAAGTTACTCCCAAAATGCACTTAAGGTAGAGTAACTTGAGTAGAGTATTTTTGTTACGTACAAGTCTGTCTGAAGCTCTCACATGTTTTGTGAGATAGCTAGGTAGAGCACTGCACGGGCCGACTTTTCCGGGCCCGACCCGGCCCGGCCCGGCCCGGTGACCCAGTGACTAGAGCCCGGCCCGGCCCGGTGACCCGGCGAGTAGATCCCGGCCTAGTATTTCCAGCCGCGACGTACGCGTTTCTGGCGATTATCAAACAAATTTATAAGTAAATTTATAAGGAGAGAAGACAAACATACAAGTGATGGCGGTTTAACACGGTAACCGCACGAGACCAAATTAAATCCAGAACGCACGGGGCGTTATCGTTACACTGTCAAGATTTTGCGGAGGTAGAGCATGCTGTCGACAAACTGCTTCTCCCAGTCCCTATCCCTCTCACCAGGCTTTGCCAAAGTGATTGTGAAATATGTGAGGAGTGAGGAGCAATGTAAAGTGGCTTGGAGAATGTTCTAGACGGTCGAATCATATGCATAATGCAGTACCCTTTGCTTGTCTTTGCAAAATATGCACAGGAATGACGCAAGCGCATGATGATATGAACTAATGCATCTCCAATGTGTGGAATTAGCTGCGTGGCCGGGCCGGGCCTGACTCTTGGGAACATATTTGTCGGCCCGGGCCCGGCCCGGCCCGCGGTGGTGGCGTATTTTAACGGCCCGGCCCGGCCCGTGGTGCTGGCGTATTTTGTCGGCCCGGGCTCGGCCCGGCCCGGAGCACACAGCCAATAACAAGCCCAGCCCGGCCCGCGGGCCGGGTCGGGCCCTGGCCGGGTCGGGGGCCCGGGCCCGTGCAGTGCTCTCTAGGGCTACACTTATGATTTTTTCGTTTTTTTTTGTGTTGTTTTGTATGTTCTTCATTAGCTTTTACTTTGTATTTTCTTTTTAAATTTCGAGGAACAGTCTGGAGCTGTTGACTAATTTTGAGATTGGGGTCGTATTGATATATGCATGCGCAAGATTTCATCCAGCATAGTGTCGTAGAAAAAATACGAACCACATTTTCACATCCAGTTTCGGTTGCACAGTGACATAAGCGTTCGCAGACACACCTTGGTGGACATCACCAGGATGTGCGACCGAAATAAAGATTATTGATGGCACTGTTTTGAGGTATTGTAAGACACAGTCGGCAAGATTTGTGTTCAGTCTGTGGCTCGATTGCTTGTCGAAGCAAGAACCGGAGGTTACTTACTGTGATGTCACGTTGGCGATAGCTCTGGTTATTAACTTTGTTTATTTACATTTTTTTAATATTTATGTGCCTTCACAAAAGGGGAAAAACAGTGGGTACCTTTTGTGACGCCTGCTTTCGCAAATTTAGCCCTACTATTTTGCAGCATCGTGAGCAGCATGTGACAGCAATTGTCCTGCTTTGGTTTAATTGGGTTAGGTTAGACTGCAAAAAAAAATAAAATAAACCTCACTGAAAGACTCAGTACAAATATAAATACTGTCACAGAACATATTTTCGAAAAGAACCCGCCAAACTCAATAGTGTCCGATTCTCCAAGAGTCGTCATCAATAGCTCCTGAGTCTTTCTCTCGGCAACAGCACGCATGCGCTACTTCGCTGTCTCCGCTCTCCTCCCCACGTTGGAAGGCTGCCAGCAGCCGTGGTGGGGAGACTGAACTTGGCCTTGGAGGAGCAAGGTTGCTATACAGGTGGTACATTGCGTGCACTATGATGTCATACTTCTCAAAATTAGAAATCTTATCATAGGGAAACAATATTCTGGTAGAATACTGTGTGAGGCACCCGCATTGCAATGACAAATTCGGCAGGATCGCGATTTGTCTCTCTGTTATACCCCTGTCACATGGATAGTCTTCGATGATAATCGAAACCAACGGCCATTGAACATGTGCGTAGCGCTACCTAGCGTGTAACGTGTCAACTTCTCAAACAGCATTGGATTCAATGCTCTCTGACAGGTTGATGCATTACACTCCAGATGGCGCTACGCGCATGTTGAATGGCCATTACTTTCAATTGTCCTTGAATAATGCTTGTGTAACAACAGCGAGCCTGATTTCAGTTCGGCGACCGCGTCATACCCCAATAACCCGGACAGTCTTCAATGATAATCGAAACCAACGGCCATTGAACATGTGCGTAGCGCTACCTATCGTGTAACGTGTTAACTTCTCAAACAGCATTGGATTCAATGCTCTCTGACAGGTTGACGCATTACACTCTAGGTGGCGCTACGCGCATGTTTAATGACCATTAGTTTCAATCGTTCTTGAAGAATGCCCGTGTAACAACAGCGGACCTGGTTTCAGTTTGGCGACAGGGTTAATACCCCTGTCACACGGACAGTCTTCAATGATCATCGAAACGAATGGCCATTGAAGGTGCGCGTAGTGCCACCTAGCGTGTAACGTGTCAACTTCTCAAACAGCATTGCATTCAATGCTCCTACCGCCGGCTGTGCTCTCTGAGGTTTTCCCTGGGTTTTCCGAAGACTTTCCAGACGAATGTCGGCACAGTTCCCCCTGAAGTCGGCCCAGGACGCATACTAATCCCCCTGTCCCCCACTCCTTCCTGCTGTCCTCTCTCCGTCTGTCCACATCTGTACGTCGCTCATAGCCACAGTTGCTTCGCGGCGCTAACACGCAATCAAAAAAAAAAAAAAATTGCATTCAATGCTTTCTGACAGGTTGACGCATTACACTCTAGATGGCGCTATGCTATGCCCAGTGCAATATACGGCTCTGCCCAGTGCCGGTGGTTTCGATGATAATTGAAGACTGCCCATGTGACAGGGGAATTAACCCGGTCGCCAAACTGAAATCAGGTCCGTTGCTGTTACACGGGCATTCTTCAAGGATAATCGTAACCAATGGCCATTGGAGGTGCGCGTAGCGTCACCAAGCGTGCAGCACCTCAACTTCTCAAACAGCATTGGATCCAATGATCTTCGAGCAGTTGACACGTTACACACGTGGTGGCGTTACGCGTATCTTCAGTTGCCATTGGTCTCAATGGGCATTGAAGAATGCCCAACCGTGTGAGAAGGCACAACCGGAAGTTGTCCAGGATTCCCAGCGTCAGCATGTGGCGCCACGCCGTGTCACTCATTTGAGTTAAACCCTTTCATTATTTGTAAACAGTGAAATAATTTAACTGAAATGAGTAACACGGCGTGGCGCCACATGTATCCGCTCGATAGGAAGCATTTCAAGGATGTAGTCTCAAAACTCGTATGGCACTTATCAGAAACATCTGCTTCAATAAAAGCAGGTGTGCAAAATTCTTGACAGGATCTTCGATCTGTTTTTTTTTCTCTTATATCTCACCAGATACGCCCGAAACGTAGAATATAGATGGCGCGTATAGATTAAATATATCCGATAGAGCTTATCAGCCTTCAGCTTGCTCATGTGTTGCTCATAAAGGGATGATGCTTTGGAACACCTGTCGTAATGAAAAAAAAAAAAAAAAAAGGAAAATACAAAGAAAGTTCGCGCTCGTTTTGTCTGTTGGTGTGGGCTATCAACAAAACGTCTTAGGGCACAGATGGCCTGGTTCAGGAACAGAGCTGTTCCGGTAATGTCGGCCACAGTAGCAGCGGTTATGCTGCCGCCACTGGGTGTGGTGGGACGCAAATCAAAGGGAGGTCTTTCAAGCAATTGTTGCGGCGAATTTTGCATTTGCGCAAAGTACCAGAGCATTTGTGTGGCTAAATTTGACTAACTATGCTGATAACTAGAGCTGTGCAAGTATGTAACAACAACAACTACTACTTTATTTCAAGATGACGAATGGGGAATTTCATCACCAGGGGCGACACTCTACCCCATTGCAATAATAATTATACCGTATCATTGCATCCATGCAATAATCTTATAATATAATATATATGTATATATATAACATATATCTTAATATATACAATAAGTTCTACGTAACCAAATCGAATGCACATACGGATATACCAGCGGCATCGGCCAAGTGGATACAAGCATCCGTCCGTTGGCGGTTACTTCAAGGTCGTGCTGAATGCTAACACGGGCTGTGCTGTCTGAGCCTTTCCAGACGAACGTCGGCGCAGTTCCCCCTGAAGTATGGCCCAGGACGCCTACTAGCCCCTCCTGTCTTCCACTGACTCCTCTCTGCTGTGCTTTCGCTTCCTCCATCTCTCCGCGTCCGTACGCCGCTCATAGCTGCAGTTGCTTCGCGGCGCTAACACGGAGTTGGAACAAAAAGCACACTGACACGTATTTGTACGTGGTGTTTGCATGTGGATCTCCGTATGAAGCGAGCTCGTGTGACGTCTCCAGGCATAGCCTCCTATATACTACGTCTATATACTATATACAGGATGTCACAGCTAAAGGCGAACAGATTTTTTTTTTTTTTTCAAATATATGTATCACTTCTTTCGAGGTGAAGTCATGCTGAAGGGCACTCCTTAAGAGGGCACTAGCAATCTCCTAAGGCAATGTCCTAATTAACTTTCAATAATTAAATTTGTAATTATAAAATCTACGAAGTTGTCCCAATATTGGAAATATAGTATTGGAAATAAGTTTGACTGATTTTAGTGAAGGCTGGATCATATAACGTAGAAGATAAATGAATGATTAGCTATGCAGTCTTCTCACCGAAGGTGTCACAGCGGCTAGGTGGATGACCTTGAAGGCACATCTTTTTTTTTTCCCCTCTTGATTACTGCCCGCATGTTGCGGATATACGAGTTTTAGTGCATCTACGCAAATGCGATAGCCTATTATGTAACTTATGGTTACCCAATTTACGTTTCATCGTTGTAACCGGTACTTCGTTATAAGAAATATCGCTGTAACCGATATTAGCTATAATCCGTAGTTTCTCGATTCTGCGAACGTTTGTAACGAGAGTTGTGCCTATAATTGACTGCCTTTCCCGCGAGGTCATACTACATGCTCATAAAAGTAATTAAATTGACTAAATCACAATTTAATAACACTAACCTAATGACAATTAAAGTTCCTCCGAAAAGAATTGAGTCACACCAAGCTGCCTATAGAAATGTTTATGCAGTTGGGGTTGGAGTAAGGAAAGAAAACTATGGAGATGGTGGCTCCTACAAAACACAGGAGCCGGCATTGCAGCGCCTCTAACCTTTTAGGGCGATTTCATTCAGATTCAGGCAGGGCCCTAACCTTTGGGTCTCCGATTTTTTCCGTTATTTTTTATGAGATAGCCCCACCTGTGGCATGAACACTGGCGTTGGTCCCAGGTTCCGAGACGACGTGGTAGGCGAGATATAAAATCAAGAGCGTCAGAGCTGAAAACAACGGCTGTGCTCCGAAGCGATTTGTGCCCACTTTGAAGCGATCTACTCCGGCGTCTGTAACTACCACAGCCTCCAGTCTTCCGCAACCTATTCATCATGTCATTGGCTCTGGGGCTGATTAATAATTATTGTCTCCGACGAGCGAAACCTTTTGTAAAAAATCCTAGAAAAGCCATCCCTACCGAATTTTACGCATTTTTTGTACCCATATGCCTGCGTTCGTGATTTTAGCAAAACAATGAGCTACAAGTTAAACGAAAGCCTAATTTTCGCTCTGTTCAACGATGTGCAGCACAATTCTCTATCCTGTTTCGTTTCGATAAAATTTGCGCCGCAGGTGTCAGAGGTACGAAATTTTTGTCAAAGTTCGCGAGGCGCGTGCGTAAAAAGGCCATGATGGATTTGTAAAAAAAAATTCTGGTTCACGACGAATGCCTTAGGTTTCTTTTGACATACAATTCATGGTTGCTAAAAGCTTGGTGACCGAGTTACAGCGCTCACAAACTGCCATACTTCGCCACGCCCGACGGACCGGCGTACATCGCCGTCACTTGCTGTTTTCAAGCATGTGTACTCACCACAAGTTTATAAATGCTGGTGCATGAGTCACAATACACGTACCAGTTCATAACGAATATATATTCGCTTCAGAAGCATTCCACTTTGCAGAAAAATGAAGGAAAACCGGTAAAGAGAGGAACAAGGAATGGCAATGAGATCAACAAGCGCTTCATTTTCCATATTTTATTCAAAGAGAACAGTGCCTTAAAGGTGCATTAAAGCGTGGTCGTCACTTCACGCATTGTTCTCCCAAGGGAAACATCCTCGTGTGCACTCCTGTCAGCTTTGTACCAAACATGACATGAAGGAAGGCCGGGTACTGGCCGCACCGACGACCATTCGGTCTGTTTCGATTCCCTGAATGCTGCCACTTCATCTGAAGGCAGGTGCAAGATATGCGTTGCGTGCCCTCGTTCTGTCAGCACCGAAACGAAGTCCTGAGCCGACCGAATTACCTGCGTTGCTTGAGACCGCATGTTGTACACACTTGCTGCGTGTTTAAGCGAGCCCCCTAGTCCATCACAGGCATTCTTCTCATGTCCACTCGCTGAAAATATCCAGTGTGTCAGCAGAGTGTTACGGCGCATCTCGTGTAACTGACACCTGTTTTTGAAATGCGCCGCTGCACCGTCCGACACATAGACGACGTGTGAGAACACCGGCAGTATGTCATCAAGGGTGTTCAACATTGTCTTCAACGCAAAAAGCGCGTGCGCTGTATCATGGCGCAGGTCATCGCTTACCGTTGCCAGGCTAACGGTGTAAGATTTTGCCGGTGTAAGATTTTGCCGTTGCAACGCACGTGAAAAGCGATACTTGGCTTCTCTGCCAATAGTGGCTCTGGACTTCATAAGGCAAATTAATCGTCCAGTTCTCCTCAAAATCGAAGTGAAGGACAGTGTGTCGAAGCCTCAGGAAAGATTTCACATTCCAAATGGCCTTGCTCTGAATGTTGCGAATGTGGTCGTGCTTTATAAAGAGTGCAACCCCCTTGCGGAGCTCCTTGACGAATGCGCGACCGCTCATCGTTTTTCTTATGAGGTCGCCGGACTCCCACAACGCGAGAACAACTTCATCTTCAGCACTTATTTGTAAAGTCTTCACTGTTAACTTTTTAGCTCCGGCGCATGCTTGGCACTCCTGGAACAGCCATGCTTCACTTGGTGGGTCACATAAACACATTAGTTTAATGCTGTCTTTACACAGATCACGTGCAGAGATTGTGTTCACGGCAATAACGACAAGTTCGAAGTTGGCACAGTACGTGCAAACACACTGAAACTGATGGGGTGTCACTCGAACCCATTTCGGCCGAAGTGTGTAAAACTTCGTGAATCCTAGCTTTATATCCGGGTGGTCGTTTTTGAACATGTGGTACGTTTCTCTTATGGATCTCATCATGAATCGCTTCACAACTGCTTGCTTTTCCCCGTTCTGCCGTATGTGAATGACATCTTTCTTATTCGGGCTTCCTTAAAGCTTGTGCTGCGTGCATCCCAAGAAAAAAAAAAAAAAAAAAAAAATCAGACACTACGAGCCCGCATACGTGCTCTATTCACCCCATTTGACTTGTTCGTTTCTTTCCCTCCTTTCTTTATTTTATATTGTTTGCAAAGTGGATTTGCTTCTGAAGTGAATATATATTCGTTATGAACTGGTAGGTGTATTGTGGCTCATGCACCAGCTTTTATAAACTTGGGGTGGATGCACATGCTTGAAAACTGCAAGTGACTTCGAAGTACGCCGGTCCGTCGTGCGTGGCGAAGTATGGCAGTTTATGAGCGCTGTAACTCAGTCACCAAGCTTTTAGCAACCATGAATTGTATGTCAAAAGAAAGCTAAGGCATTCGTCGTGAACCAGAATTTTTTTTTTACAAATCCATCATGGCCTTTTTACGCACGCGCCTCGCGAACTTTGACAAAATTTTCGTACCTCTGACAGCTGCGGCGCAAATTTTATCGAAACGAAACAGGATAGGGAATTGTGCTGCACATCGTTGAACAGAGCGAAAATTAGGCTTTCGTTTAACT
Source organism: Ornithodoros turicata (assembly GCF_037126465.1). Lineage (NCBI taxonomy): Eukaryota > Metazoa > Arthropoda > Arachnida > Ixodida > Argasidae > Ornithodoros > Ornithodoros turicata. The sequence continues at coordinate 68,127,634 of NC_088206.1, read as the reverse complement.
TGTAGCTCATTGTTTTGCTAAAATCACGAACGCAGATATATGGGAACAAAAAGTGCGTAAAATTCGGTAGGGATGGCTTTTCTATGATTTTTTACAAAAGGTTTCGCTCGTCGGAGACAAGAATTATTAATCAGCCCCAGAGCCTATGACATGGTGAATAGGTTGCGGAAGACTGGAGGCTGTGGTCGTTACAGACGCCGGATTAGATGGCTTCAAAGTGGGCAGAAATCGCTTCGGAGCACAGCCGTTGCTTTCACCCCTGACGCTCTTGATTTTATATCTCGCCTACCACGTCGTCTCGGAACCTGGGACCAACGCCAGTGTTCATGCCACAGGTGGGGCTATCCCATAAAAAATGACGGAAAAAATCGGAGACCCAAAGGTTAGGGCCCTGCCTGAATCTGAATGAAATCGCCCTTTAGAAATATTTATTGAAAGGACAAAATTTATTCACTTGTTCAGTTGACGATTCATGCGAACTATTTGGACGAAGCTGGAGAGGTTACAGCAGGCACCACGCAAGAACAGAATTCCGACACTGTGGACTCGTATTGGTCTCCGCAAACGCATTGGCCAATCGTCACGAGAGATCATTTGAGGAGAAGACCAATCCGAGGCCCCTCCGCATTGTCGGGCTTCTTGAAATATAAGAACATGGCTATGTACTGATATAAGCCAGATACCACTGAAATATGGTGAAAAGCTGCGCATATCTACAGCTTGTAACGTTCATTAGCCCTCAAAAGGCCTTGGGCCCAACGGGCCTTGAGGGTATAATAAGTAAATAAATAAAAGCATTCTCGAAGCCCTCGTCTGTTACACTGCCACGCTGGTTTCGGTTTCGTAATATCGAGTGTAATTCAGGAAGTAATTAAATACGGGGATGTAGTCACTTACAGTAATTGGACAACTTGTAAGCATTTACTTCACAACGGTATACGTACAATTCCTTGCCATGTAAAAGTCAGTACAAGTCATGCACGTATACCCTCGCCTGGTGTTACACGAGCCTTCGTGAGGACAGTCGTACTTTTCCGTTTGCGTGTCCGTGAACGATCGTGCAGTTACTTCGCTTCGGCTACTTTTTTGCAGAAGGCGCGGAAACATGGCGTCCCAGGTCTTTCATTACACACTTCGTAACAACAACCATTTTCTGCTTCACTAGTAAACGCCGTTACATAATCTCTTGTCCCTGTGAGCGCCTTCTCAAGTGACGGTTCCACATCGAGCGTAAAAAGAAGACAGGACATTTTTTCCGCCATGTTTTTTCCCCCTAGATTGTTTCCTTCGTGTACGTTGCACCTATGTGGTTTATTGTGGATGGTTGGGTGACCAGGAGGAAGTGATGCAAATAGATATCGAGGTAATGAATCTTGTCCCCCAAGATAGCTTTCGACCAACTAGAGGGACTGTATCTGCAAAGGAAACGCCGGTTTGTTCCTTTTCTTTTAAATTCGCGGATGGTGTCGTCTGCGTTTAGTGTCGTCTGCGTTCTGTTACGTTCGCTGGTTCTTATCCAATCAGGAGTTAGGTAAAAGCAGGTTGTCTGCAAACTATTGACAACGCGACGTAATAGGTGGTGGTGGTTGATTTGAAGGCTTTGCAACAGATATTCGGGTGTGCAGGCGGAGAAATAAAGTAGACGAAATGTTTGCCTGTCGATCTCATCATTCACTCGTGAGCGTTACTTACCCGTCGCTCGTAAATACTTTCGTAATAAACATGCAAATTGTCCAGTGTAGTGAAATGCTTTAAGAAGCAGAAGAAGAAAGAATGTCGAGCAGAAAAAGGAAAACGTCGTCTGCTAAAATTGTCTCTCATCTCACGTCGCCCTCGAAGCGAAAGTTTGCAGGGCGTTTAGATTAAAACCACGCAGAAAAAGATAGAAGCTGTCAGGCAGGTATCGCATTAAGTTATCGTTCATATACAGGGACCTCTTCTGCTGCGCACCCTGTTTCTGCTATTCCACGTGGTCCGTTGCTGACGTCATTGTTCTATTACGTAACGCATGCGCTTAACGGGCGCTACCATCGTGTATAGGTGCCGTGAAAAACTAAATAGCTGCTGCCATCACCACAAACGTTCCGCTCGGGATCTTTTGGGGATTTTGTTTTGTTTTGTTTTATTCCCTCATTGTTACTGTTGTCTGCCGCGCATGGTTTCCTGGTCACTTCTGCTACGGCACTTTCGTTTCCGGAAGTCGTCTGCTTTGAAAAGGATCGTTGCTTCGGCTTCTGATGCGGTCGTGGCGATGAAAGAAGGGTCGTTATTCGGGCCGTGAGAATAACACAGTGACAGACACTGTTCCGGCAGATACATGTTCAGATTAAAGCGTCTACGAGTTTCATTTTGATAGTAATGGATAGTGCAGGTTTGTGCGGCTTATGTTCTGCTCCAGTTGCTTGTCGTCTGCAAATGAGGCTGTTTCGAAATCTGCCGTAATATCGTGCTTGCAAGCGCCATAGCCTCCAGCTTCGGAGGTCATTGTACCAGAATTCCTAGTAAAGCAATACAAAAACCGTCTTTATGTAAAACATCGTAAAGTTTGTGTGAGGTATATAATAAAAATTAGTGCTCAAATTTATTTATTTATTTTTATTTAAATGTACTACCAGCTCTTTTGGGCCGAAACAGGCATACACGACAGAAACATGAATAGCTGCACACGCACATCATCTCCACACACACGTCATCTCACATATACATCATTGTACCTAGAATGCAATGCTAAGGTCTCGTAAACTCTTTCAATACAAAAGATGACTACGACACAAATCTTACTAATCTATTACTAATCTTCTATGGGGCCCTAAAAAGCTATTGGATGTACTACTCCCATTTACTGTCAAAGTCATTTACTTGCGTATACTGTCTATTATATCCTGCGGGATCCGCGTTCCGGTCATCAATACATCGTGGTAAAAAGGAAGTTTCAAAGAGATCTGTTTGGCTGAAGATGAGCATGTAAGTAAGTAAGCATGAGTGTTTAGTAAGTTTAGTTTGACGTAAAGTTGAAGAGGTGTAAAGTTCGGTGTAAAGTTGAATGAATCTGATAACATGTTCAAAAAATTATCGGCATATGTGGCATTGGAAATTTGGCTTGAGGTACTCGATGTCTTCAAACTAAATTCTCAAGAACATAAATTTTCAGCGCCTTTTCTTGCTGCTGACATAAACTTATGTTACATGGCTGACTGACATGCCGTCCGGGCAAAAAACATGAGTGTCTCATAGCGCTGGTGTGCCATGTCAACAGTTAGGTATATCCTCGAAAACACGAGGCGAATAAGTCTTACTTGGCACGACATCTCATCACAAAATACAGATCAGAAATTATCAGAAGCGCTTGTACCGGGCCGTCGGCTAAGCCGTTTTAAGCGACGGATAGTGTTCCATGACTTCACGATATTTCGTGTTAATCAAGCTCATTTGCACACAGTATCCACCATGGTGCTAATGCTATAGTTAGTGTGTTTCATGCACACTGTGGTGCTCATGAAACAGGGATTGGTCAAGCAAAAGTACAGCCACATTATTGACTTGAGCAGGTATATGGTTTACCTTTATATCCAACCATTTCACCTGCTGCCGGGAATTCGAATAACAAGGACAGCCGTCAATCGGGAATTCGAATAACAAGGTTGCACGCATTCAATGGTCATTAAAAAAAACAGACTCGTGTTAGCGCCGCGAAGCAACTGTGGCTCTGACCGGCAGACAGACAACAGAAGGGTGGAGTGGTGGGGATAGTGGGTTTAATGTGCGCTCTGGGCCGACTTCACGGGGAACTACGTCTCGTCTTTCGTCTGGGGAGCCTGCCAGAAAACACAGGGAAAATAGCAGACAGCACAGCCGGTGTTGGGGTTCGAACCCGCGTCATCTTCCAGTCTCGGCGTGGAAGGCGGTCCTGCTAACCACTACGCCACTCAGGCTGGTTCCAATGGGCACGTTATAGCCATCTCAACCACGTAACAGCAATCCACATCAAACTCGCATTTCTGCTACTGTTCCTGTACTGGGTAATGGTAATGGTACCGTGGTAATGGTTCCATACCGTTGTAATGGTGTACCGGGTTCCATCGACAAAGACATATCTATCTGTATAGGTCGCGTGCACTGGCACGCGCCCGTAATTGTTTCGTCTATAATACTTATAGTGGTGCTCCTGGTGTTATGCAAGTATAACTGGCCCTCTGGTACGAAATTATCTCTTAGATAATCTCGACGCCCAACGAGGAAATGTTCCAGTTGCCAGTGCGGAGTGTATCATGGTATATTTATTATGGGGGTCATTTACTGGCAGGGATCTGCGTTTATTCTGTTAAGTGACCGTGGTGGAGCACCATATGAATTGTGTATGACGACGACCCCTTACGACGACTCCGTACAGGGGGTTGGCAAATTGACGACGTGCGAATGCCTTGTATCTCAATAAGACAGTTCGCGAAAGATGAGTCGTCTGATATTGAGTTGGTTATGGCGAATGTGTCTTAATCCTGCCTACCGCAAATTGCTACCAATCTCTTCTGCAATACCGAAAACGAAACTAATGCAATATTTATGAAAACAATTGAAGCAATTTAAGAAGCAAAGTTTCAACATCGCCACAGCAGTTACTGTCCACCACAATACGGTTTCCATTCACTTATTCGTCAACGTGCACAGTCTTGACCAATAGCAATCCTACTTGAGTCTGCCGCAGATCGTCGTCATTGGCCACTTGCAGGAAGCAGACGACAGCAACCTTTTCTGCCACGGCGTGGCGTTCGATTCGCCGCCCAAAAAATTGGGTCAGCGGCCCAGGAGGAAAACAGATGAACCTGACGAAATGAAAACGTATAAACGGAGAGGAGAAAGTTGGAGGAAAAACATTTTGGAGCAGACGATCGCAAAAAAGCGACGCTATCGAAAGTGTGGGCGCCATCTTGTAGACCTGTAGGTAGCAGACGACCACATTGCAGGCCGCAGACGAACAGAAAACGTGGATTTCTCGTATAGAAGCGAATCTTTTGGATTTTGTGCCGGTTTCGACCGAAAAGTGTGTGTGTGTGTGTGAAAGTCCAGGGTTGATGGTAAAAAAAGAAACAAAGGGATTCTGGGGACTGGCACCATCGGGTCATCACCACACGGAAGTCATGATCTTCCTGGCTACTGTTCTGTTTGTGGGTAAGTGTCTGCTAAACTCTGACACCATAAAGATCCGTATGCTGGATCCGCGCAGAGTCAGATGATTTAGTCAGGGCTTTATGTCATCTTTTTAGTTTCGGAACATGTTGTAACAGGTCCCCCGTGTAAGTAAGCGCACCGCACTGTTGCATTTTCCCACAGTAGCGATGTACCGTGGATTTGGTGGGTGTTTGATATGGGAAACCAATCACGAGTTCTCATCTGCTCGGTTCACGTTCAAGGTGGACTGGGATCTCGAAGCCTCTGACCGATAGCAGCCTCAGCGCTTTAATGTCGTGAAAGAAGGACATTGCACGTAGATGAGCTTGAAAGGTTGTAAAACTCAGTTGGTAAAAAGAAGAAAAGTATCGTTATTTCTGTTCGGTATTACGTGACCGTTACGTATCGCAAAGGTGAGTTATATCAGTACGTGTACAAGGACAAGTAAAAATGCTATGGGTAAATATCGACGTAGAAAATATCGTGGAGCGCATAATATTTCGTATTGAGAATCCCGTACTATATACATTCTAACTCTTCTGTTCTTTCTAATGAGAACGAAGAGCGACCCAAAGGTTTTGCTTCCTTCTGGTGGATAATAAACTGGACTATTATGACAATACCTATTGCTTTGAAGTCGAAGAAGTAAAAGTGTTTCATTAGCACGATTCGAACCTGGACCCTGCATATTTACGGTGGGTTTCCTTACCGGTTTGACTGCGTCAACCATATTAGGGAGCATTAGAATAGCGTACACCACACGCATTTGGGGGCCCAAAACGCTCGGGGACGGCACTGGAAAACTTCCTTCCTATATCCTTAGAACGTAAACCACTAGCTTCACTTCGTTCAGCTTTTCTCTACCCTACAAATCGTACCCCCTCTATTTTTTGTATGTTTTCCACAAAAGCACACTCTTGTCAAAACTGTATTTTTGAAGTACAGCAACAGTTTTGCGTTACCTTCAGAACCCACGATAAATCGCAGCTCTCTCGTACACGAACGCACATTAACATTGCAGACGACAGCCACCTCTTGGAGCTGGTGCGCCTTGCGAAATACTTGCCAATTCTTTCTTTGATGATAACGCGGAACATCGTGCCATCGCACTCTATCTCATAATTGCCGGCTTCATACGTGCTTTATTATACCCGCAAGTTTTCTCAGAACCTGTCGCCAGGGGGAGTTGCAACAGCCGCTCTGCTTTCGCGTCGTCTGCTCGAGTGCTTTTTGTTGTCGTCTGCTAGCTAATCAGTTGGATTACGCGAAGGCGTGTTTCGTAGTTGCTCCGAAGTTCCTCCCTACTAACATCGTGATCTGACCGGCTTGCTTAATCAGATATTGGCTGGGGACGTTGCACCTGTTGGGCCCGATTACGTCACACTTCAAACATGCAGCATGTGATGTAATTTTCGGCGAGTCAAGGACACGTGGTTGGTATGGAAGATGGATTGCGGAACTGATAACGGGGAAAATGTTGGGACGATGGTGGTTGAGCGCTGGCACCGCAAAGCAACTTGACCTATGCATATTACGGAGGGATTGAGTGCTGACATTCGAGTGAGCACGAAAAACACTAAGGGAGCTGACAAGTGTAATGAAAACACCGTACACTCTTAGAAAAAAGGAGTAGGTTTTGTCATGCCGGGGACCGAATGCATTTACACAACCATTTGTCCTTTCGTGGGCTAAATAAATCATACTATTTCGAATTTGGGGACTAATTGCAAGGGCCTATTTACAGTGCCTAAGCGTGAATTTTAGGCCAGAGTACTTTAAAAAGTGGGTAGTAATTGGCGAGTAATTGCAGCTTATAATCAATTACGACATTGTCAGTCGAGAGCAGAACGTCTCAGAGGCAAAATTGACGACACGGGCAATGCACCTGAAACAACCTTTTACACCCTTACCGCTTATCTTATCTTCGTTTACATAGCTGATCTCGTATGATAATTTCGCGCAATCCGATCATAACGTGGATTCACATCGCGCCATAATCACATGCACTGTGAATTTCACAGTCACCCTTCTACCTTTGCATACGCGGGTTCCTTTGAAGGACATTTCAATGAACTCTTTTTTACCATAATACTACAAAGGGTACACTAGAATAATCAACGCAGTTCCCCCGTATTTTTTACTTTCCTTTCACACATTGTTATCACTCGTCCGGTGTATAGATTTACGATCGGAATTGGATCGTTCCATGGGAATCACGCATTCTTCTGGAATCGCTTGCGGGCAGCCGTTTGTTCTTCGAGCACAATGAAACGCAGTAATTTTTTTTTACAATGCTTTTACTTAGCAATAGGATAGGCTATTAACCCAGATAGCTTTAACCACGAGAGCTGTCATAATCGGTAATCTTTGCCGGTAATGCCGCGTCATTCGCTCACAGGGTTTGTGACACCATTGATGGATGTGGTGCATTGCGTTGTAAAGGAACACCCTACTTCCTCTACACGCCAGTTTCACTGCCTGTTCAGGGGAAAAAGTATTTCTCTACTTGGTCGTTATTGGCGAGAGAGACTCTGTTGAACAAACTCCCTGCGTCAAACTCTGGCGTCACTTCTGACGAACATAAAATTCCGATGCCTGTTTTTCCTTTTAAATTATGTGTTAGCGCCGCGAAGCAACTATGGCTATGAGCGGAATACAGATATGGACAGATAGAAAGAGGACATCAGGAAGGAGTGGGGTACAAGGGGGTTAGTGTGCGTCCTGGGCCGACTTCAGGGGGAACTGTGCCGACTTTCGTCCGGAAAGTCTGATGGAAAGCCCAGGGAAAACCTCAGACAGCACAGCTGGCGGTGGGGTTCGAACCCACCACATCCCAGTCTTCAGCGCGACCTATGTTTGGTTTGTCCCATGTTGAAGTTTCATCACCTTTCTTGTAAAAAAAAAAAAAAAATTAAAAAATGTATAAAACGTCTCGCACCACCCTTTGTGGGATCTGAAGAGCGCGTCTCACGCTGCAAGTAACTTGAAAGTAACACGTTTCTTTCTACTTACTGGTTCATGTTCCAAACTTGTAACTTAGTTAGCAAGTAGCAACTTATACCCTAGCCACACGGCAAACTTAATGCATTAATGGGAACGGCATTTACTTCGCCTCCTAACCAACAATAAACTCCAATGACATCGTTCGATCCCCTCATTAGTTGAAAACAGGAGGCGTACGTCTTTTTATGACAATTATGCGGAAAATAATTGCAACAGAAAAGACGTACGCCTCCTTTTTTTTCAACTAATCAGGGGAGTGAACGATGTCATTCGAGTTTATTGTTGGTTAGGAGGCGAAGTAAATGCCATTCCCTTTAATGCATTAAATTTACCGTGTGGCTAGGGTAATAATGGTGTCTTTTATACCGTAACTTAGCTTGTAACGAGATTCCCATTGTCTGGTACATTTCTTACGTCTAGCCAGAAGCTCGTGTTTGAAGTCGTTACACATATCCAATCACCGCGTTAGAGAATGGGAGCACGAAATGACGAGACGGGACGAAACGAAACTTTCGCTATATTTCTCTTCATTATTTAGGTTATTTAAGTTTTCCTTGACACAAAAATCAGCCGCTATTATAGTGCACAAAGTCCTGGATTTTATGCGTGTTTCCTCTAATTTTAGGTCATAATTGTGCGCTTACTTCATTTTTATGAGGTGTTATATATATATTTATCTGCGCTCTGGTGAGGCAGTTGATTATCTGCCACAGATGGCGTCATCGTCGGCGATACTGTGCAAACCCACGAAGTATATAGTTGTTGTTTCTTGAGGTGTTTCTGTTGCATAAAAGAAATAATCGGTAGACTTCAATGGTCTTCCCTTGCGGAGTACTGAGGAGCGCACCCTAGAATCAGCGGACCCAGAAGAGCTCCATTAAGAGAACGCGCTAATGTACTGGAAGAACGTGCTCGAAGAATGACAATTGTTACAGTATTTAATGAGTATAAATACACGCACGAAAAAAAAAAAAATGCCGGAACCATCATGCGTAATTATAGGGGCGTTCTACGGTACTCCGAATTGTTCCAGCATTTCTTAAGTGCCCTATATGGTCAAGGATTCCGGGCTATGGAAAGAGCTCACAGCACGTACCACATGAAATATCCGAATAAAAGTGGTTTGCATGCAGGGTTGGGGAAGGCGGCCATCAATTCCATTCCAATTCCATTCCGAGGAATTGAGATTTGTGATAATTCCATTCCTTTCAATTCCTCGGAATGAAACGGTATGACCAATTCCCACTCCTGGAATGGGCTTGGCAAACCCCATTCCATTCCGTTAATTCCACCAATAAAAGAAAAGCGGCCTAGTTCCATTCCCATTCCATTCCTAGGACAGTTTCCGCCATTCCATTCCCATTCCATTCCGGGCTCTGATAAATCTGGAATGATTCCGGAATCATTCCAACTCCGGAGTGGCAACTCCGCAACCCTGGTTGCAAGTGTACGAGGCATCCAAACTGCAGAAGCATTTCTTCAATTAAAAATTAAGAAAGCAATAATAATAACAATAATAATAAAGAAATTATCAAAAATGTCGGGAAAGAAGCCTATCAGTACCTTCGTTAATCACCACAATCGCGCACCCGTATCTCATTTATCAAGAACACAATCGCACATCATAGATTATGTAACACTTTCTCTTTTCAGCATTTTTTTTTGTACATACTATTTGCTATCTTTTATTTATTTCAGCGTGTGTCTCTTTCGCCCTCTCATTCTACGGAAACAAGGGCGTTTCCGCTTCCGGTTTTTTTTTTCTTGCTAGCCACAAAGACGTGCACAAATCTCACGCATTTTTTTTTTCTCTCACGCGCGCGAGTTAAGCCTTTAATTCTTGGACGGCTCTTTCTCCCCGTTTCCTTTCGTTTCCGCCTGCATCCGAAACGTGCACCCCTTTTTACGAGGTTCGTCTGCTTGGAAATTCGCGCGACCTGTTCGCAGAAACACCATCTCGGACATCGTTCTAATTTATTTTACTTTTACTCGGCTCGCGTGCGTAGCAGACCGACAACGGGTTTTACTGCGTCCGGAAATTCCCCGGGCATATGGGAGTGAGTGATATTATCTGTTCTGCTGCTCGTCAAAGATCGACGATGTTGTCAGACGACTTTTTTTTTTTTTTTTTGTTGCGTGATAAGTAATCCGTGTAGTTTTCGGCAAAGCGAAATGAAGAAAGTGCGAAGAAAGCGAGAGATTGTAAAGAAATAGAAGGACAATATAGAGCCAAACTTCGTAATGACTTAGTGCTTCGAAAAAAAAAAAAAAAAGTTCATGTGCTCGCGTACATTTGCGTTTGAGTACCCGAAAACGAATCAGAATTTTGGTTCAGATAAAAAATGATGATGATGATGAAAGAAGAGAAAAATATGGAAATGTACGCCCACTTAGCGTGCGAGCAGCTTACATAGGCATCCCGTGATTTTTTATCCAGGGAACAGCAAAGAGCTTCTAAAAGGGAGGAAAGCATGCAACCAATAGATGCTTGACAATAGCATGACGACAGTCGAAACGTCTGATGCGACATGCGAGGAAGGAGATCGCAATAGACGATTTTAAAAAGATGCGCGCGCCACCAAGCGCGCGCGTAAAGCAGCATGGGAACTGTGAGGGACACTGCTCTGTCGTCTGCTTCGGTTATGGTTTACCCCAGCAGACGCTTCCGCTGCGCACACCCGGGAATGTTGTTCTTCTTCTACCTCCGCCTCTGGTCATCTCGTAATACTCTAGGACGCTCCAAGTTCCCATGTTGCGTGCCACAGGTGGCGCCTCGATGCTAATACACAGGTGGCGCTTGCTTTTTTAAAAAAGGTCCCATCCTACAGTTGGCGATACAAGGTCTATTTCCACTTGTGGTTTTGGAGCCCCAGGGAAGGGGAGGCCAAGGACACTCTTTTCGCCTTCTGATGACCCTACTGTAGAAGGATCATGTAAAAGCACATCGCTCGTTGGTGGTAGCGAAGGTCGTGGGTTGGAACCCTGGGATCGAACTGGGAGGTGGTGGGTTCGAATCCCCCCCACACACACATGCACACGGACACCTTGTGCGTTCTTTTACCATGTCGAATTTTAGCCAGCACGCTCTTCACCTTCTGGCACTGTGTTGTCATATTGGGAAGTGTCACCTGCTGAACAGTGCACGACTTTCATTCGGTTCTTTCTGAAGTTGCCTATTTTTCGGTATCGAATGCAAACACAAAGTGTGCTCTTTCCTACAACGACGCCGTCCTGTAGTACACCTTTGATTACCACCTTGCTCTTTTTTCCTCTGCTTTGTCTGCGCTTTACGCTTGGTTGGTGGTGTGTATTCATGAGTGATCTGCCTAGCGGCCTACGGGGATTGTGCGTCCATCAGGGCCGACTTCATGGGGGAACTGTGCCTACATTGGATTCGTCGCGGAAAACTCAGAAAAAAAAAAAAAGCGCCAGTGCAGGACGGCCAATGCCGCGGAACCGACACGCTCTTCCGGCATGTCCGCGATGCTATCCGTAACGGCCGCCAAAGTGTGGCTTTCATTCGCCAAAGCCACTTCGTCAGACATCAAAAACTTGTGAAGCAGAGGGGCTAATTAGTGTTACAGTCAAACTCCTTTACAACGAAACTCAGGGGACAGCAAAAAAAATTCGCAGTAAAGGTATTTTCGTTAAAAAGGATGTCCATTATTGGACCTATAGGTCTCCAGCGGGACCGCAAAAAAATTTGCTGTAGTGGCATTTTCGTTAAAAAGGTGTTCGCAATAAAGGAGTTTGACTGTATAGAATTTTTAAACACGACACAACATCTTACGAAGCAATCGGGCATTTTCTTTGTTTCGAGACCGTTAATTTCGAGATGAAGAATTCCGCAATCGGGAATATCGAACCCCTCTCTTCAAGGACAGGGTCACCTCCCAGCCCCGGCGTGGGGTTTGTAAGGCGATCACCTTAGCAACGAAGCCTATACGAAAGGTGGAACCACGCTGCATTAAGAACACGTCGGTTATTCCTGTGTCAGTCACGTGCGTGTGTAAAAGTTTGCGAGGTGACAACATCGGGTCTTGGATTGCAGCCTCCCACACTTTTAAGCGCGTGCTGGGTTCGTGTCATTGCCGTTCCGTTGTAAGGGACGCCGTGAGCACATTGTCCTTCAACTATTTTGAAAGCCCCACTGTGTACGTTTACGCTTGTAAGTACGGCGGGTAAAGACCGTTAACCCCAATGAAGTCAAAGAAAAAGAAAAGAAAAGCGCGCCTTGTTACAAATTCGACCTCGACCACGTTTATGTGCCTAACAGTCGTGCATAACGTCGATATCCCATTATGATAGCCTCTGTTACATAAGCCACTACCCTGAACATATATGGTAGTCACGAAGTGTCTCGGCCTTGGAAGCACATATAAAAGGCGATATTTTCTAAGTGGCTTTGACTTACGCAGCTGTGTAACGTTGAATGATCTTTTTTTTTTTCTGAGTGTGATTAAGTGCTGGGGTATTACGTGGAAGGTCGTCCGAAGTTTGCAAAACAGCGAATATTGGGTTGTCCGTATACGAGACGAGATGCTAACGAAGTCACAAAAGTAATGTTGTATGTTGAAACGCTAATGCACCAGCTCTCATGTGGCATATAGCATTACAGTGGGTATCTGGTCATGTGGGCATACCCGGCAATGAAGAGGCTGCAGCCAGGATGCTCTATACGGGTGATCATCAGATACCTTCAGCCCATTCTATCATCTTGCCCAAAGGGGACCGTCGGGCCCATTGTCTGTGCTATCTCTGCTATATATATATTGTAGAGCGGAAGAGCGCAGGTAGGCGTGACCGTAGGAATAGGTTTATTCAGACAGCCGCGCGGGAGTGGCGCGAGTCATCGTCGTCATCTGACGTGTCGTTATCTTCACTACATTGCCCCCCCTCGGAAGACGGAAGCCCGGTGATGTCGGAAGGGGTGGACTGTGAAGCCGTGGTCTCGGGTGTGTGGCCAGGGAGAGTGACGAAAGGCTTCATCCGCATGACATGGACGACTTCGGTGCCACGGGATCGACGATCAGGTGGTGGGGTAAGGGGCGTCACTTCATAGTTGAGGGGTGAAAGCTTTCGAGTGACACGGTATGGGCCAACATAGCGCTTCATAAGCTTCGATGAGCGGCCGGGTACACGAAGCGGAGTCCATAGAAGGACTTCGTCGCCGACTTCGTAGCGGACTTGCCGATGGCGTTCGTCGTACCGAAAGCGCTCTGTGTCCTGATTTTCCAAGGTACGCAAACGCGCGAGTTGACGAGTCTCCTCGGCATGGGCGGCCGCGTCGAGAACCACGTCTGGGTCATCAGAGTGCGGGGGGCAAGGAAAAAGAGTGTCCAAGATTGTGGTCGGAGCACGGGAGTACAGAAGGTAATAGGGGCTGTATGCAGTGGTACGCTGACGAGCAGTATTATAGGCGAAGGTGACGAAAGGGAGGACGACATCCCAATTGGTGTGGTCACAGGAGACGTATATCGAAAGCATGTCACCAAATGATGCGGGCAGCACAGCGTCGTGATAGCAATGATTTAATGACAGAATGATAATGCGCGTGACATGCGCCCGCCGCTGCTAACACCACCGTCGTCGTCGTCGTAACATTGCCCCCCTCCCCGAGGCGTGACCTCCGGGGCACGACAGATGGAGAATGCAATGCGATGGGGGGCACAACAGGTGTCGACGATGATGAGCAAGGCAACGGTGGGGGCGAATGATGGAGATGTGTCCCGATGCGGTGACGTACAAATGGTGTACAGGTGGGCGATGATGGGGCGCTGGTGAATTGACGCTGTGCTGCCTCCACAGGGTCTGTGTCGAGAGTATCCCTCACTGGGCGCTGCCGTCGTGGGCGTCGTTGGGCGTCTTCGGGGCTGGGGCATCTTCGGGGCTTCGTCGTCGTCTCGTCATAGGGTCGGGGCTTCGTCGTCGTCTCGTCATAGGGTCGGGGCTGGGGCGTCAGATGGCCACGACAACAGCGCTTTCAACGAAGGGTGCCCCGCACCTCCACCAAATATGTAGAGCGGAAGAGCGCAGGTAGGCGTGACCGTAGGAATAGGTTTATTCAGACAGCCGCGCGGGAGTGGCGCGAGTCATCGTCGTCATCTGACGTGTCGTTATCTTCACTACAATATGCAGACAAGACGAGATCACAGTGGCTGCATGACATGACACCCTACCCTCTGCTCCACGCAATGGATCCGTCTCTCTCTCTCTGTCGCTTCCTCATCGCCTTCCGCGACACTACGCATCTCTTCTTCACCGTATGCGGCTGAATGTTGCATTTACCCCAGTTAAGGCAGCGCCTTGGCCGCGTGCGCCATCGAACCTTTGTGCATCATGCAATGTGCGCGCTGACCTGCACCACCTACGTATGGACTGCCCTGACTATACCAGGGGGAGCGCGAGATCTTGCAGCACGGAATGCATGCAATCGACCACCGCCCCTTTACCAGAGGCAAGGTGCTGGGTCCATGGTCCAGTAGCGTTCATATGCACCAAGGTCTCCGTCACCTTTGGGAGTTCCTGTCATCAACAGGCCTCTCCACCCTGCTTTGATCACCTGAATCCTCATCTCCATCACCATCTCTCACTATCTACAAATGGCACTGGGGTAGCGCCCAGCCTATTGGCCGGCATCAACCCCATCTCATCATCGTCTCTTTGTGTGTGTGTATGTGACATATAGTGGTTAGGGGGGGGGGAATATGTTTATTATATATATAAAAAAAATGAGAGGGAAAGGTTAGCCACCGGTATGGCAGCTTGCTATTCCCAGAAAAAAAAATAGTGGTTAGGATGTTCGCTTTCCACGTAGAGACTGGGAGGTGACGGGGGTTCGAATTCTGGCACCGGCTGTGCTGTCTGGGGTTTTCCCTGAGTCTTCCCTGGGTTGTCCAGGGAGCTTTCCAGGCGAATTTCGGCACATTTCCCCCTGAAGTCGGCCCAGGACGCATGCTAGCCCCCTGTTCCCCACTCCTTCCTGCTGTCCTTCACCATCTGTCTGTACGACGCTCATAGTCACAGTTGCTTCGCGGCGCAGCTGCGAGTACCCCGCCAGAAACGATGATGAGGTCATCATCATCCCTGTTCGTCATCTCTCATCTGTTTGTACTTTCTGTGTGTAAGCGTATACTGGGGTAGCCAGTTCGACTGCGTCGAAACTCACAGCCCCAACTCACATCACCATCACTTCGGAGCTGAACTGAAGATCGTTTACTTCACCAAGAGTGACACCAGCAGTATTATTCACAGGCTCAGACAACAAATGTTCACCACTTCCTGGGCGTCATAGCTCGGCATTTGGGGCCTCGAAACTCACGATTTACAATCATCTCATAAGACGTACAGGCCCGGCTACGAATTCACGTGAAGGTCGACATAGTGTATCGGTGAGCTCGATCATGCCGCATATTAGCGCGCTCTTTCCAGATAACATCACACCTCCTCTGTTTCTAAGTGTGATGTTATCCGGTGAGTGGACTAATATATATGCGGCATGATCGAGCTCACCGATACGCCATGTGGACCTCGGGTTGACCCTGAGCTCGGATTCCAAGCGCTTCCAGCCCTACCTCGACCTGCTGCGTCCCTTGTGCATACGCTTCGACTGAACGTCCCGAATAGCGTTCGCTTGCTGCACAAACTGGGCAAGTGTGCTTCCCCCAACTGCGGCCAATGCGGTGTCATAGAAGAGTCTAAACACATCCTCCTCGATTGTTCGAAGTACGCCGACAGTCGTAGGGCCCTAGAAGTGAGCTTGGTTCGTCTGGATGCCCGCCCTTTAGACGCTGAAAAATTTTAGGTCCTTGGCCAGCACACCGCCAAGCGGTCGCACAAATTGCAGGCTCTGCTGCGGTTTCTTGAGTCAACCAAGTTGATCAGTACCTTGTAACTTATGACCTCTATACATTAGAACTACGGTACTAACATGGCAACAAACGCAAAGAAACGAACGGACAGACGGACGGACGAATGTATGGGTTCTAATCCTACCATCGGCTGTACTGTCTGAGGTTTTCCGTAGACTTTCTAGACGAATGTCTGCAAAGTTCCCACTGAAGTCGGCCCAGGATGCATACTAACCCCCCTGTCCCCCACTCCTTCCTGCTGTCCTCTCTCCACCTATCCACACCTGTACGCCACTCATAGTCACAGTTGCTTCGCGGCTCTAACGCGTAATAAAAAAAATCTTACATACCAGATAACAACACTCCCGAGGGGAGATTGCCTTTTTATGTGCCGTACCACGAGAACAATCCCGGCACTCCGGAAGAGTCGCTATACGGAGGGCACCACAGTCCCTGCTTACTAGAACTTGATGTGCCGCCCACCTTGATCATGATCAAAGAGCCGAGTCGAGGTAAGCCAGCGGCGTGAGCACGCCACTGCTCACGAATGATGTGTGCACGCAGCCACGCTCCCACCATCTGGGTCACCGAGAGTCAATCGACACCGGCGAATCCAATTTCGATCAAAATTTACAGCTGTTTCCGCACTGTGTGCACTATTCCACAGTAAACGCGGAGACGATGTTCCATAGGTATTCCGCTTGCGGTGCTGTTCCGGGAAGATCTTTCCCTGATCTTTCTCCTACTTTCTTTCGATCTTTCGTGGTAGAGGGAGGCGAAAGGGAGCCGGTCCTTCATTTCTGGAGAAGGGCCCCTTGATAACGCGGTCCGCCCCCGGGTGTGCCGTGTCTTTGAACGCGCGGCCGATAACAAGGTCGTCGGGGCAGTACCGCTTGCGGTGCTGTTCCGGGAAGATCTTTTCTTGATCTTTCTCCTACTTGATGACAATACACAATGTTCTGCAGTCTCGGACAACTTGAAAAACCTGCAATAACGATGCAACGTGCAAAACCTTTCCCAGTCGTCCTGCCTCTTAACAGTGTAAGATGCCAGTAATGTAGTGCCCGCTCTTCGTTTTTAGGGCGAGGGCAGTACTATTTTTGAAGTGTGATGTGGGCAGGCATTGCACTTGTCCCACAGTCCTACAGTTGGCGTGTGTTGTCATCAAGTAGGGGAACTACCTATGGAAGTTGTCCTCTTTACACAATCCTAAAGTTGGCGTGTGTGTTGTCATCAAGTAGGGGAACTACCTATGGAAGTAGTCCTCTTTACACAATCCTGCAGTTGGCGTGTGTGTTGTCATCAAGTAGGGGAACTACCTATGGGGGTAGTCCCCTTTACACTGACGGAAACTCACATACTGGATAACAACGCTTCAACAAGGGGAGTTTGCTACGACAGTTATCTATGGAGGTAGTCCTATGGAGGCACCATGTTGTCATCAGAAAAAAACGAGAGAGTCCCATGGTACTTTGCGAAATATTCTGGGTGATAGAATTATGCAATGACTTAGTTACCATTTAATGTTCACGGTGTACCCGATAACAGGTTACCTGTACCGTCTGGAACATGGGGTCCTGAAATTAGCTGCTTTTTCACTTCGCTTATACGAAGACCAAACACGACAAGAAGACTTTTCTCCAGCCACGTGATTCCGAAGCGATTCGTGTTATCATTAAGTGCGAACGATGAGATGTAGCGGATTTCTTGTGCACAACCACTCAAACGCCGCAGCACCACCCTGGTGCATTTCCTGCAACTCGAGCAAACCGACACATCTAACCACTTGACTCACTGGTTCTCGTCATCTCTTAAAGCAGACGACAGCACTGTCTTCTGTTTTGGCTTTGGTATAGGTTGGCCGTTGTCGTCTGCAAAATATCTTCCCGGTCAGATGTGCACGGACAGCTGTAAACTTTGTATCTACGTACTCTGAACTTTCGTGTATCCAACCAAATGCGCGTTATCAACAAAACGTAAATTAACGTTTTAGAAGTACGCTTCGTTTAAACTTACCGCAAAACCGGTAGACGGAACTCGCTCGAAGTCAATAGCTGCACTGCCCTCTATCGGAGCACGGAAAGTGGAAACCGAAAGTAAAAAGAAGCGATAATAACAGTGCACGTTCTAGTTTTGACGCTCTCGACTGGTTAGCTCGTGACCTGACCCACTATACCGAGAAAGCAACAACAATCACAGCCACCAGGGCGGTTTGGATTGGAGTATATGCAGATAAGCATTTACCTTTTATTACTACTGTTATTACCCCGGCACTGTAA
Source organism: Ornithodoros turicata (assembly GCF_037126465.1). Taxonomy (NCBI): domain Eukaryota; kingdom Metazoa; phylum Arthropoda; class Arachnida; order Ixodida; family Argasidae; genus Ornithodoros; species Ornithodoros turicata. Next base: position 68,109,336 of record NC_088206.1, on the reverse strand, counting down.
CTGGAGTAGATTTACGCGTATAAGGTGTGTCCGCACATTGCTTTATTCCTCCCTGACCCCATTGTGTTACTTTGGCTCCCTTGAGTCTTGACCCAGTGAGGCTGTGTCTCAGCACTCAAGTACTCGATCTTCAAATATTTGCGCGTGCCATACCCAACGCGACCGCGTCTTCCTGATTGCGAAGAGATATAGGTACCCCGTCCACGCTAGTTCGTGACGGATAATGGCGATGTTTAAATAGCGTGCCCTAATCTTAGCGACGTAAAAATAGCGTTTCTAAAAAAAATTTCAGCGCTTCTGTCACTTTCTAGTCACGATGCGATGTTTTTCTCTAACGTCTCTATACTTGAAAACTAGCGTTGTTTTAACGACGTTTCAAAGGCAAGAATTTCATCAAGATTTCAGCGCTCCGTTTCACGTGACCAGCCTACGTGGCTTATTGGCGGAGACGATCGCCTTTCACACCAAGTTTGGGAGGTGACCCTGGTTCGAGTCCTGGAACCAGCTGTTCCGTTGGGGCGTTTTCCTTGGGCTTTCTTCTGTAAGACTAGATGTCGGCACATTCCCCTATCAAGTTTTATTATTTATTATTTTTTATATAATAAACATTATTTTTTAAAGATTATTATTTGTATATAATAAACATTATTTTTTTAAAGATTATTATTTGTATATAATAAACATTATTTTTTTAAAGATTATTATTTTTATATAATAAACATCATTTTTTTAAAGATTATTATTTTTATATAATAAACATATCCCCCCCCTCAAGACGTCGACCGCGTACACATGCAGAATTGCATCTTTGTGGTCATTGAAACTGGCACAAAATGCTCCATAAAGGTCTTGGCAACGCTGGCATAGGAACAATGAAAACAGAGCTTCCCAAGTTGCTATGTCCTCTATACGTTAGTTTTTCACCGTGCCGACTCAGAGCGTTCCACTCAGCTACGCTTACAGCGATGATCGCTCAGCAGGCTGCCACAGAAAAACGTCTATAGCCGTCACTTTTGGGGGTCAGCCAATCATCACGGCCATTCGTCATACGTCCACAATAGAATCACGTCTACCAGGAAGCGTGGCAAGGAGGAGCGAAAAAGGGCACATACTGTGACGTGTCCAATTGATTGCTCGCGATGTTATCTCATACGCAACCAGGCGCAACGCTCGCTCTTCAATGCGGACATTATGGAGCTGTATTGCGTATGCACAGATGAGCTCTTTTCAGACGACGTTGTAGCAGGTTACTGTTGTTGCAGCTATAGGTGTTGATGCAATGCAAATAGTGGAAAATGCTTCACGCACGGTAGCACATAGTCCGTCAGTCTTTGTGATGGACCAGTCGAATTCGTATAAATAGAATCGGTTGAAGCATTTTAATATTCCGGAACTGGGAAGTGGAAGGCACATGGCTGTATGTGTTCGTCCTTTTCATTATCGAATGGAGGTCATTGACTTTTCAAAGATTGTTCCAAATTACCGGAATGTTACGGGCACTGCAGTGCTGCAACAGTCAACGAAGCAGGACCCGCATGACGTCGTCCAGAGCCAAAGCCAGAGCCAGTTCCTCTCGTCCACAAGACCCTGTAGCTCGCATTTATGCAAATGTAAGAGGGGATGGAAAACATTATTGAAAGAGAGCATACAGGGTCTATTTGTCTGTCTACACAAGACCTTACTGTGATGTGGACGTCATATATCATCGTGGTTCTATGAGAAAATAATTGAATGGTCATCGGATAAGTTTCAGACTTGCATTCGCTGTCTTCCTCTTCGATTGCAGTTCTTTAAAGGCGCAGTAAAAAAATTCCCTTAGTCAGTTTCACCTTTTATGCTCTCGCGGGTTATGTGATGAGCTCTTGCGAAGGAACGACGGGACCAGCTCCCCTGCAGCACGTGCGAGAGGCCTCTACCGTATAGAGATCCCTGGGTGCTCCAAGCCTACCGCGAACCACCGTCAACGACCGAAGCCGCCATATTGTGACCCAGAATTGCCCGGCTGATTTTTCCAGTGTCTATAACAAATCAGTGTTTCTAATATGAGTGAATAAAATGAATAACAAGTGGGGTAACGAGCGGGATAAATGTTTAGGGAAAGTTTAGGAAGATGAGTACACAATCTCCTGTGGCTCATCTCATAGAGTCAACTCATAGAGTCAACAATACAAAAAATGATAAATGGGTTAGAAACGGCTTAAACCCACAGTGAAACGTTATGGCCCTTCGGGCTACGGCGGCTGCGGTTCAGCTTCGACTTGGATTGGATTCGTAGCACACTGCAATCCGCTATGAGCCAACTTTGGAGCAAATATATCCAGACAAGTTCTGCATGGACCCAGATTCGGGTGTGGCATTTTTTATGCTGATAACAATGGGTCAGCATACTGCTGCCTCCGGTGTTTGACGTTCCAGATAGGAAGAAATGGGTGGGGAAATGGCGACTTAGGCTCGCTTACCCGAGAAACCCTCTACTCCTTCAAAGAGCATGACGTCGCTCATGATCTCAGTTGTCTCGCGACGTAAACCCCCAATTATTATTATTATTATTATCAAAGAGCATGTAAGTGAGCGAGGCAAGTCGACGTCAGTCCGTGACGTTCACAGTCCCAATAGGGGCAGTCAGGTGACTCATGACGTTGCACGATGCGGCCGAAGCTCTGTAGCAGACGAATTTTCGGTGGCCAATGAGAACTTCTGGTTGTTCGCAGGCCTGCTGACGTCACGCGAGGAGATAAGGACGGGCCGATGACTGCTTTCTCCGTGCGCTTTTGTAAGTTGGATCGCGCAGTCACAATAACACTGCACAGCGAAAATATTGTATACACCCAGTACAAAGCACTATAAGCCATCTCATTATGACCGTTTTATAAATGGAGGGTTCAAAGCAATGCTAAATATCACTTCCTTGCTCCTTTAATGAAATTTCATCTCTGTGCCAAAACAGAAGACGGTTCGTACTTCTTTCCTGTCGGATGCCGTGAATCTGACCCCTATTTTTTCTTCTTCTATGATTGTAGCGTCCACCACCTGCCCTGTCTATAGATACGCTTCGCCCGGCTAGGTAGAATACTACGCATACGTACGATTCGGTTAGGAACTTTCGCTGGAAAAAAATCTCTTTAGTATATATGCGGAGCTATTTTTAAGCTGCATGCGATGTTATCCTGTACGCTTCGGTGATTCTCAGCATAGCGATGCTTTTCCTCCGACCACTTTGCTATACCGGAGCACGGGAGCGAGTGTTTGTTGCAAATATGGCATTTCCGCCACGGCTCACAATAGAAAATAACGGAAAAGAATCGCCCGTCTACTTTCGGGCGCATTATGGTTGCGTGCAATCTCGCATCTTTTACATGCGTTGCTGTAGACTGGTCCTCACTGGCTGATGCTGGATGACAGCATGATGGGGTTGTACGTCCTTGCCCGAGTCGAAGTCGGCCATGTTACGACGCACGAGCGCCCTCGCGTGTCGCAAGCAAAAAGCACCGTTAGAGTAACACCACCTGGGGCTGATTTCAAATGGAGCTTTGCCGGCGTTTCTCCGAAACGTCGCCGGTAGGGGCGCCACTGGTGCAGCACTGCCGGTGCCGTGATTCGAAGCCGGGTCACCTTCCCGGAAGCTCGGAGAAACTGGATCAGGATCAAGCTTTTGACGTCTAATATTTTATCAGGATAATGTTGACGCTCGGAACTTCTGCGTAGACCTCTGCAGGAAAGACATCCACCGAGGGGACAACGAGGTCAGCACTTAAGGCCTATTCAGCACCGCATCTGCGTCAATGCGCACAATTCCGCCCACGTTTTAGAAATCCTATACGCTAAATATGAACACCCTTCTAATCTCGCTTCGCGTCTCGCACTATCTAACGCACTACATCCACGAGTGACGCAACAGTGGTTTCCAAAAAAAGGCAGCCAAGCCTAATCCTTATCGCATCTCTCATCTCCTAACAGCCCCAACAGCCGTGGACGATAGATCTCCGCAACTTCCTACAGCAACGTAACATCGTCCGCACACTGTCGCCGATAACCCTAAAGGAAAATCACAGATGGAATCATCGACGAACCACGCCGTCCGCAATGTGGCCTCCTTAGCGGAACTAGCAGTGTATCCGGCGTCATAATTTCCGTCCACAACTCGGCATACGCGTTCAAAGAAGGTCTGCATGAAAAGGTCGCATGGCAGTCTTGCATTAGCGAACGAGGAAATGAAGACTTGTATGCCACTGCCATGTGGGTCAGGTGCTGGATGGAAGAGTGAAAAAAAAAAAAAAAAAGAAAAAGAAAAAGAACCGTGTCTTGCTTTCCGTCTTTGGTGAGGTCATCTGTGACGACGTATGACCTGCCAGGGTGGATGGTATGGGACGGATCGTGCGGATTAACCGGTCAGCTTTTTGTGCTAACGTAGCTTTATGCGCGTCATGGTAGGAAGAATAAGAGAAAGCGAGTTTTATAACAGCGTGTAGCCTGCGGGTATGTCAGATTAACCACATACCAGTTTGGTTCAAGTCTGAAGTCTGTCAGTAAACCAGAAAGTCTTCAAGCACTCGTTGGCAAGATCGACCTCCGTGGATGAATGGATAGCATGTCTGCGAACTGATCCCAACGTTGTGGCTTCGAGTCCGTCCGATGACACCATCGGCCTGGTTTCCGGATGCAAGATGCTTTGATACGTCGTCTTTCGCGAAGGACGTTGAATATGGCCTGCCGCGTACTGAGGTATCGGCAGAATTAATTCCGCGGAATTAATCCAGGATTAATTCGTAGAACAACCGGTGTCGCGTCGCTCATGAGTTGCCTCACGACGCGAATGACCTAGTATCGTAACACCTTGGCTAATGCTGCCTACCAGTAGTTGTCCCTCGACCAGTCCTACAAACTGCCCTAATCCATGTCCATGAGGCTGAACTCTTCGGCGCCCTGATCGCCCTGGAATACATCGCTGACTTGCCACCTGGGAAATGGGTCGCCCTCACCGACAGAAAGGCGTCCCTCCTCCTCTTGATGTCGTCCCGTCCCAACCTCATACATGATATACCCAGCCTGGTCATACAGTCGTACAACCATGGGCGTATCTAGAGGGGGGTCTGGACATCCTGACCCCCTCCTTAATTTCTGTCTTCACATAGTATTTAATTGACCCCAGACCGCGTGTCTAGCATGCTGTCCGTGGCTGGACCCCCTCTTCAGAAAAATCCTGGATCCGCCCTGCGTACAACAGGCTCCGCGCCCATGGTCATGTGTTGTCCCTCCAATGGGTACCTGGTCACGTGGGCCTGACCTGTAACACACGCGCAGACGCAGCTGCCACTCCGGCCACTGCACGTCTGCTCCTTACAGTTTGGCCTCTCCGTCTATCTATTCGTCGCCGGTGTGCTGCCCGTGCCCAAGCGTTCCGATCTGAGGCTGCCTCATACAACAGTCACATGCAGTCCATCGACCTCTCGGTTGCCTTCTTCATTGCGCGTCACTGCAGTCGCCGCGAGGAATCACTTCTGCACCGCCTCCGTCTCAACGTTGCCCGCACTCCGTTGCTGCTATACAGAATGGGCCAATCTAGCTCCCCCTTATGTTCCAGCCGTGGTGAAGTGGCCGATGTTCCACATTGTCTTCCACACTGCCAGCAGCACCTTCCCCAACGGCAACCTCTCCGTCGTCCTTTCATACAGCTTGGGCGCTGCACGATGTCCATGGCCACCCTCCTTGGCCCCGAACTCGGCCTACTCAGTGGGACGTCACCACAGCCTTGCTCCGCTTCCTGCAAGATTCGGGCCTTACGACTGCCCTCTGACCGGGCTTTCTCGCGCCACGTTGTGCCTATGCTGCACTGACTGTTCTCCTTTCTTTCTTGTTCTATATTTTTGAAATGTTTATTTTGAGTTTGTTTCTTTCTAATTTCTTTTTTGTGGAATAGCAAGCTGGGATCAAGCTGGTTGACATTCCCAGTTTTCTTTCTATTAAACATATTCCCCCCTCCCTTAACGCAGGAGAAAGGGAGAAGCTGGCAGCATAATGGATGATGTGTTATCAATAGACCTCTACCCGAGAAACGTCGTCATGGCGTTGGTAGACAGACTGAAACCGAAACAAATCGGAAGGGGAGGGCTGGGTTCCACGAATGGACAATTGTTCGCTGCATCCTATTGAAAGACAAGTAGGACCGAAGGTCACGTCCCTTTCAGGAACCATCGTAATCCCCTCAAGACCGTGGCTTTCGGGCGCGACCTTGTTCGCCAGTAGCTTCGAGCGTAGTTCAACTCTACCAAATTGGTGGCGCTGTCGAACACTATGACGTCATTTGTTTACAAACAGGGAGAGGTCTATTACACTTGTGAAGTGAACGCAAAGCAAACAGTTACATACCTGAAGCAAATGGTTATGCACCGGAAGCAAATACAAAGACAGTATAGTTAGATATCAGAACAGGGAGAGGTCTATTCTGTACGCGTCGAAGCACTACCATGGCGGTGACAGTGAAAACAGTGATAACATGGTAACACGCGTGGTTACGAGTTCTACGAAAGCTTGAGTGTAATGATATTTTCCGCTCGGAAGCTAGCATTTATTGGTCTTCGTTGGGTCATCCTTGTAGCAGTACGTATACTTAAACGAGCCTTAATGTTCCTCTTGCAGGTCTGGGGACTGCAGCCGCCGTGCCTCTGAAGATTGGCTGTGATACAGAAACCCTGGACAAGTGTGGAGCCGACTTAGTCATTTTCGGAACTGGTCCCAAAGTCCCGACGAACAAGAAAGAACTCCTGGCACAGTGCGAGTAAGTCTTGTACGGGCTCCAGCCTCTACGCATGTTCATTGTGGAAACGGCACATGGTGGTCAGCTTTGTAACAGTTGTGTGTTTGGTTTGATACTTTCTATGAATCTGGACACGTTACAGGGTGGAATATGCTGCGGAGCTATGTGCTAGGGAGTTTGCGACCAAGTGTCTACCGCCGTTGCCGAGAGGCATGGTTGTCGTCATCCTAGAAGGCATCAGTCAGGAAGTGTCTTCTAAGTGCAATGCTACAAATCCTCTTCACCACGGTACGGATGTCATACGTTCGCATAATACACAGTCGCAGTTTTCAATTGTAATTGAAAGCCAATGGTCATTGAACGTGCGAGTAGCGTCACCAGGCGTGTTCCGTGCGAGCTTCTCAAAGAGCATTGGATCCATTGTACGGGACATTGGAGCATCGGACAGGTTGACACGTTGAACGCTTTGAGGCGCTACTGCTCATGTTCAATGCTCATTAGCTTTCAATTATTAATGAAGATCAAGGGTATAAGAGTTTGTCAGTGGTTCATGGTAGAAATTCTGACGATGAACGTATTTTCGTTGACAGCAATGTAGCCAGAAAAATATTTCGGGAGGGGCCCTATGGGGCCTTTACATGGGGGAGGAGGATTTCACCCTCATTTCCCTCTCTCAAATGCACTACCAATGGTACGAATTCGTGTTCTCCTCGAGTTTATCTAGGGAATGACATATTTTTGAAGGCCTCCCCCTGATTTTTGGTGAATTAAAGTTTGTCGAACTTTCAATACATGGGAGTGTATGGGAGATGCAACGAAATCGCTTCTCTCGGCTCGCCCGCACGCGATATTTGGGCCAAACTGATGTCATTCCCTACAGTAATAGTCGGGGAATTGATTGCGATCAATAAAATTGACAAGCCTACTGCAATTTTCCAGATCCTTGAGAATGTAAAATAATGGCTATGTCGTTTGCTATCATGTTCTGCAACATGAGAGAACATGAGAGAACTGATGTTCTGAGGCTGGAACAACATAGAAGGGACAAATACATGCAAAGCCTCAATTTGCCTAAGAAATTAACTCTGAAAGATGGAAGGTTAGCCAGCTGTTCAGATGGCGCACCCTGGAAGTCGCTGGGGAGGCGTAGTTAGCTTCGCTCAATTGATAGAGCCCTGGACCGGTAATCCAGATGATGTGGGTTCGAGTCCTACAGCTGGCTAACCTTTTCAGTGACTTCCATCTTTCATCGTCAATTTCTTAGGCAAATTGAGGCTTTGTATGTATTTGTCCCTTCTATGTTGTTCCAGCCTCAGAACATCAGTTCTCTCATGCTCAACAGTTGCCGCTTGCGTCGATCCCGTCGTATGAAAGTGTGTATGAGTGAGCAAAAATGTAAGAGTGAAAGGAGGTTCAGTGAGAGAGAGTGACTGGTTTGTGCCTTCAGATGACGCACACTGGAAGTCGCTGGAGAGGCCTGTTAGCTTAGCTGAATTGGTAGAGCTCTGGACCGGTAATCCAGAAGGTTCCTGTCCTACAGCTGGCTAACGTTTTCAGTGACTTATTATTATTATTTATTGGTCCACCAAGGGGCCTTTAGGCCATTACATGAGGGAGTGAACACGTATGCAACACACTGGCACTATACATCAAACAATGAACATAGACTAAAAAAAAAGAAAAAAAAAAGACATCAGACAAAAAAAGATTATAACCAGATGAAAAGCAGAGAATATATCTACATTAGAGAGCAATGATGTGCGTGTACATGTGGAGCGACAATGGTCAAGTGAACTCGGCGATTAACTCGTTGGTAAATTGGATATGATCCGTGAGTTCTGCAATATGCCGTGGGAGTTTATTCCAATCTGATGATGTTCGTTGAAAGAAGGATGCCTCGAATGATGTTGTACGTGACCGAGTTAGTAGTACCTTATGTTGATGGTCAACGCGGCGGGAAAGGTAAGAAGGGGAGCGGATGTAATTACTGCGGAGCGCGGGAGAGTGATAGAACTTGTGAAATAATGACAGGCGTTGAATCATGCGACGTGTTTTACGGTCGGTGAGCTCAGTTCGGACCTTGAGTGAGGTTGCGCTGGTGTAAGGTGAATATTGTTTGAAAAAGAACCTGGCAGCCCGATTCTGCAAGGCTTCGATATTCGACTTCCATCTTTCATCGTTATGTTCTGCAAGCTGGCGCCGATCACATTACTTCCTTAAAGCTTGGGAGGAAAGCAAAGCGAAGAAAACAATTTTGCGACGGTGCAATCAACTCTCTCCGGAAGCGCGAACGTTAACTGGACCGCACGAGTCCGCCTTAATTATTTCGCTCTATCTTTGCGAGGAGGAACGCAATAGATACCCGTGTGGTATTGGTTTAGACGTCTCAGCAGCTGCTCTGCAGCACATATAAAATGTCTTGGACATGCGGTTGGATATTTATATCGACGATGCCACTCTTAAGAGATCCCAAAGATCCCTACATTTATATCGACGATATGTCGGTCTTAAGACATCTTTCAATGACTTCACTGAGAACGGCTTTCTTTTCTTTTTTTTTTCAGATTTCCTCAAGCACGCTGCTTGTATGAACAAGGTGGGAGATCGCCTGCACAAATGCATGAAGAAGTTAACCCTAACGCTGGACTACAGCGCCAGCATCGAGCCCCACCTTAGGGTCGGGAGGTCTTGCTGGTGAGGTGCTAATACATTTCTTGATCCTGGCCTATAACATAATTCAATGCATTTGAGTCAGCCGCAAGAGGTCGCTGGCTGCTTTACATGTCATAGGTTGTGGGAATATTTGGGTATATACTTTTGTGACGATATAGGTTTTCAGTACGCTACTAATAGTTGCACCATTGAATGAGTAACTCTTGGAGTCGCTGTGAGTCGGTAAGCTAGTTGTTAGTAGAAATCGAAGTGTCCTTGTGACAACACCATGCCGTCAGTATTGGCAGCCCCTGAAACGTACAATATTATAGAAAAAGATACCCAGGCAATGGTTACTAGGCTCTACTGCGGCACGGGTGATGACATCTGGATAGGATGACACTGCCTTCTGTGAACTTAACACGGGACGGTGCGGAAGTTCCCAAGTACCCTCAAATTCTTTTTTGCTTTCATGCGCAGTAACTTCGCCGAGTACCTCCAGTGTTCCGGAGACGCCGTCAAGAAAGACTGCGGAAGCGAGGCGGAGGACTATCTCAAGAAGTTGCTCACACGGTCCGCTGGCGACTTTATAGAGATTGCGTGCATCAACCACAGGACGGACTTCGAGGCGTGCAAAGCGACGTCAGAACATCTCGTCGATATGTCTACCACGAGAGTAACGTCCCTGCTCTCGCCCATGGCTAAATTGGTATCTGCAGAGGGCTAAACGCATTCTTAGGACTGGAGGTCTATGTCCTGGTACACTGTTCTTCGACGAGACTTGCTGTTTGATCTAACGCGTTTGTTGAGGGTGATAATGTGCGTGGTACGTTGATGGTGAAACTTTTCTTGTTCGTGGCTATAAAAGCTACTGTGCGTCACGTGACATTTTGCAGATGGCGCCACATTCGCGATTAATTGTGTTCGGCCTCTTGGTTGGCGCTTCTGAATATAGTCAGTGACAACTTAAGTCCTACAATTGGAACCGCCCACTCATCCGTGGAGGGCTCCTGCGATTGGCTACCAGCCTTTGCACGACACCCGCGCCTCGCGATGTAGTGCCAGCTCTCTATATCTCCCCCCAGTCCCCACTTGGGCGCGCCGCACTACATTCGCGCGCGCGGAGGGATTCTTGTGTTAGGGCGGGATCAAGGATATGACTTATGTTGTCACTGACTATAGTTGTCAGAATTTCGTTCGCATGGGAAGCGAACTTTTGAACGAAAATTCCGACGGAAACGCCCTCTGTCGGAGATAGGAATAATCAGCCATAATAGTAGTGAGTTTTAGTATATCGTGCGCTATGGCCTTTGCGTACGTAAGGGATAGGCGTGGTAGTTCTGCACAATGCGCAAAGCTCTCTTTATGTTCTGCGCGTGCGCGGAACCACCAACGCTATCCCCTACGTACGCAAAGGCCATAGCGTACGATACACTAAAACTCACTATTAGAACTGAAGCCCAACGCCGTAGGCTTTGAATCGAGCTATAGGCTAATAGAAGCTCCTTTAAATCACTGCATCGGTGCTAACATTTTCAAACCTATACCCGCTGTACTGCATTGGTAATGGTCAGCCTGCATTACATATCTCACAGAGCAGGCCAAACGTATAAAATGTACGAGATCATACAGACTTGTACCGGTAGCGCACATTGTTGCGCTACTACCGTTTACGCTTAAAATTCTAAGGCGCGGTTCAGCGCAACTGTACCTTGCGGAGTCATAACAAACCAAAAAGAGACAATTTAATCGTGTGTTTTATTTTATCGTGTTATGATTCCGATGTCTCACAACGGTCAAAGTCTTACGAATCACAAACATGCCGGGAGCGCGCACTTATTTTCTGGGGCTTACTAAAAATGACGTCACAGCAGAGACCGGAACCGAAAGCGGACTTCGAAAATCGCTTTTTCTTTTTTTTTTTTTTGTCACAGCGTTGGTTAGTACTGCACTTCTTTTGTGTGCAAAGTAACCTTGGATGCGTAATACAAGTTGTAAAGTATACTTCTATTTTCGTTACGTTGGATTGCCACCCTCTCCCAGTATTATGACAACAGCGCAACATGTCGAGGTACATTTCGGCCATGTTGTTGATCTGCTTGAAAAGCAAGAATGCAGAAGAGCAGTTTTGCGTCACTGTTCTTATTGGACCCAATGATTTATATTATTTATTCTGGTTGCCAGTAGCACTCGTTCCGCCGGTTATCTTATCTCATCTTATCTTTAAAGGCCGATCGTATATTGCAAGCATGACCGAGTTGAACTCGGTACTCTAAGAAGGGGACATGGTGGTTGCTGTAGGCAAGATTTGAAATTGAATGCTCTACTTTTGCGCTTTATCGCAGTCTGCTTTCTTCTGTTACTTTTTTTTTTATCTGTGCAGATACGATTTAAAATAATGTTTTGCACACGCTTTACATTTTCAGTGCGTAACAGTCCTATGCCCAGATTGTAGTTTCTAATCACGATTTCTCATCGAGCATTATTTGTAAAGATCATCTTATCATTCATCACTTTTGTTATCACCGTCACTTACCGAAATAAAGTTTCGTGTGGTTATAAGACGTTGGTGGCTGGAAAGGTGGCAAAAGAGGGGAAGCCGGGTTCCAAGAAAAATGCAGGAGTCGCCCTTAGTAACCATTACAATGTACGGACTCTGACAGGAACAAGCCGAATACGCCGAACAGGTACGCGTTCTTCAACACGATAGGGGAAAATGGTACGGTGCAGAATATTACCGTACTGTAATCCCAAAAACATTGCAAAAGGGCTTAACAAGGATTTCGGGACTAACCTCTCGATATTTTCCAATCCGATCCGATCCGATCCAAACCAAACCAATCCGATCCGATCCGTTCCGTTCCGATCCGATCCGATCCGATCCAACGATCTCGGAGAGCGTTGCGCCGACAAGCGCCAAAATTTCCCAGCAAGCGAGACCAACTCGAGTTGGTCAAGAGGTGGTGGGGTGGTGGTGGTGGTGAGACTGCTTACCATAGTTTCCCACGCATAAGGCGGCCAACGTCACCAATAACGAAGGGGATATTGTTGGTCAAGAGCACAAACCTGTCAACGCTGGTTTGTGCCTAGGGCTAATCACCGTCGGCTAGAGCACGCGATACCTCTTTTCCGTTTCCGCTTCCAGGTCCTTTCGTCCCAGGTCCCCAACGTTGCCCAACGGAGCTGACACCGATGATGCCGACGCCATTGTGTCACTCATTTGTCATTCTGTCAGTAACGATGTTCGCTGAAGTATTACTTTTCACTATTTCGCTTTTTTAAACGTGAGATCATCCAGGAGAAGAAACCCGAGGTTCGTGTATTTAAACAATTACGATTTTATGCATACGCATGGGAACAGACAGAAAAAAAGAAATGCTTTATTGTAACTGTCACAGTGTACAAAACAGGATTATCTTCACCGAGCGAAACGTGCACTATAGACGGTACTAGTACAGTAGAAGTGTTACTCAACGAGCACAGATACAGCACTTACTGATTGGAGCTCGGACACTGTTTCGGGAGAAGGTACAATTCGCAGTATGGTCGTAGAGAGAGCAGAGATCACACAGGGCTCGCGCTAAACGACGCAGACAGAGGGCGCGGAAAGGATGGTTTTGAGTCACTCGGTTGATTAGTCTCGGAAAGCGAGCATAAACAAAATACGCTGGCTCGTGATCAAAAGTGAAACTAACAACCTCCAAGATGCACGACTAAACGTGAAAACTAAAAAAAAAAAAAAAAAATACAAGAAAAGACGAAGAAGAAAAGGAGATCATACCTCGATACTATATCGATACCCATCGCAACAGGACTGCAAAGCCTGACGGCTTAAACGTCGTGACGTAACCATTAAGAGTCCGCCAATCGCGGCCGTGTTTTCGGCGACCGTTGCCATTGAGACGAGCCGCCATAAGCCACATGGTCAGCCATTAGTAGCCACAGGAAGCCTGTGATTGACATCGCCTGCGCCGATTGACTGAAGCAGACGACATCGCGACTCGATCTTTTAGAACACGTTGCAAGAACTCTAAAAAGGAATGACTCCTGGTTGTACATCGCGAGACAAACATGGTCATGATGAACGCTATACGGTTCTCGGTCCATCGGTTAGTTTTGCCTAGCAGTCGCTAACGGCCTCGTAGCCCTTTGCAGCGGTATATGTCTGTCTTCGAGAGGACACACGTCTGCAGACCATTAAAATGCCACTACGGAATAAATCTCGTGTCTTCAGAATCTTAGCCAATTTGCAATCCACGTGTCCCGCGCTGTATTCTGTATTCTCCCGAAATATTGTTTCTCTACGTGACGCTGATGTATCATAAAATTAATTTATAGCTCTGAGAAGCATGACGTCATATAGGGCTCCCACTCTATACCCACGCATCTGGTAACATTGCTCCTCGAAGATAAATTTCACTCTCCTCACTACAGCTGCAGGCAGTCTTCCAACCTAGGGCGGAGAGCGGAGACACGCACCGTTGCTATGATACGGAGTTCATAGCTCTCGGTGACGTCACCTACAATCCGAAACTATAAAGACCTGCAGCTCCTTTGGGACACTCGCGGAAGCTCCTTTTGTTCTCTGACTGGATTTGTGTGTTGCGTACTTGTTCTATGGGCAAGGTTGATTAGAAAAAATAAATATCAGCTTTTAGTCCCTCAGGACACAAAAACTGAAAACAACAACAACAACGACGACAACAACAACAAAACACCCCACCATAGTCTTCGCCTCTCTGTCTACGCCTCACAAATCTTCATGCCCTTCCAAAGCTGCATGACGTCACTGCCCGCCGTCTTCTCCGCGATTCGCTGTTTCATCCTGTCCACCTGCTCTTCTGAGAAATGGTTCCTCCAGTCCCCGACGACTCCCTTGCGGACAAAGTCCCCGGTCATGGGCTTCCTGCTCAGGTATCCCGAAGCCCTGAGGGTGAGCGCTGCCCAACGTGGTAGCTTCTCTCGAGGGGTATCCCAGAGCATTTTGACCTGGAGTTGTCTTTCGTTCCTTGCGGCTTCCTTCATCTTGGAGACGCTCGTCAACTCCAAGATCCTGTCCAGGACGCTGGGGTCTTCGCGAAGGTTTTCGCCGTACTTGTTACCGAGGAAGTCTGCGATCTGTGGAGGTGGGAAGGAATGGTTCTGGTGAATCTGCCGAGTATCGATATTTTCACGGGAGATCGCATTAAAGGGTGAACCGCATGGCACGAAAAACTGGCCGAAAACTGGCCGAACCGAAATCGGGACGGAACTTTTTTCTGTGCATCACCGCATGCTACCGAAATGCACTCCGAATTTCGGCCGAAGACTTCTGGCCTTGGGGAACATCGCCTTTCAACCATCCGGGTCAATGACATAATCCCTGTATTCATAGGAGTAGAAGTCGCACACACACGGCAACAGTCAACCCCATTGCTACGTCATCGTTGCTATGGTTCTCCTTCCGGCTGGATAGCCATTGGTTGCTTCTACTTTTTCGGTTGGCGTCACTTCCCATTTCGGAGGAGAAATCTGGCTTGGCCAGATCGGACCGAATTCGGCACGGAATTCTGTTCTCCGAAAAAAGTTCGGTCCCGAATTCGGTTCGGAAAGAATTCGGACGCTTTTCGGGCCATGCGGTTCACGCTTAACGCCGCGGTGCAACTGACGCCATATGTGATGTACATGTATGGATGGATGTGGACAGAAACGGAGTAATCCGTACTTCTCCTAGAGCAGCAGTACTAGATCTTCTACTTGATGACAACACTGGTCAGTGACTAACACAGTGACACTAATCTGAAATGGCGGCATCAGTGCAAAGGGGACTACGCTACGTAGTTCTACTTGAAGATAAGAGGCACAGCAGTACAGTCATACTGCCCTCTTTAGCAACTTCTCTGGAGCTTCAGTATTGTTCACATGGTACGGCACGTACAGAAAGCAATCTGAACTTAGGAGCGTTTCTATCCAGTATGTATGATAGAGTTTCCGTCGGTGTAAAAGGGCTACCTTCAGAGGTAGTTCATACACCTATCCATAGAAGGTTTCCTGCTTGATGACAGTACACCCAATACCTGTCCATGTTTCCCGACTTGATGACACACACCTATCCAGAGAGGTGGAAGACCACGCTGACCCTGGTCTTCGTTTTAGGGCGCGAGCACTAATATTATTGAAACGCGATGTGGTCAGGCGTCGTGCTTTGTCCCATCTTCCATCTTTCAATAAAGAAATGCACCTATCCATGATTCATTGCTAAAGTCAGCTCATACAGGTAAAGGGAGACCATGTCTGTTAATAGCAGCCCATACAGGTGAATTTACAAATAATCGTTGACACCATATAGCACACCTTGCGCTTCGAAGCGACCGGACAGCAGCAAACATTTCTGAGGTGCCGTCTACCTCATAATCAACACCTGACTTACCTTGAGTATCCAGTGCCTGGTGTCCTTCTTGATGTCTTCGTACGTCAAGAACAGCACATTTTCCTCGTCCTTGTACTTGTACCAGGACAGAAGATGATCGAAGTAATCTCCGAAGTCTACTTCTCCCTTCATAAACATTTCGAAGAACTCGTCGAAAGTCCCGTTCTCAAACTGATACACTGGAAAGTGCCTCGTATGATAATAGAAGGACACACAGCAGTCAAAGGGGTTCCTCGCGACGTAGATGTACTTTGCGTGCTTCGAGAAGCGCTCTGGGTCGAACGGCGTATGCGTCTTTATGGCTGAGGGACAGGGCCTCCTTAAGACCTCTTCTGCTCCTACGCGTTCCAGGAAGGGTGTCTTCAGCGTGAACTCTGTGATGTCCTGTGCCGGAACGCCATTGCTGAAGATGTGGTAGATGATGTGCTGCATCCACGTCGTGCCGCATTTGGGATACGTGGCTATGTACACGTCTTCTGGTCTTGCCTTGTAGGATAAAGAAGAACGGATGATCTCTTCCGGGTAGTGTGTGCTGACCACATAGCATCCGATGCGACGGTAGTAGTGTGGAGGCAGGTTCTCCTTGTGGAAGCTTGGTTTGTCCTGGAAGGGTAGAAGGAGCCGGTGGTAGGTTGTGTTGTTTTTGAATGAAGGTTGAAAGGACACAGAAAAGAGCAGGAGCCCTCTGGTTTGCTGGTAAAGTCACAATATTTTTATACCACGTTTTTTCAATATATAACCCACAAGCTTTATTGAAATAATGCTATGGGATACAGCGCTGAACTGATGCTAGCCAGCACCATATTAATGAGCCTTGTTAGCTGCTAAATTGGTTTAATCCATCTGTCGGCAGAGAACTGGGTCAAGGAAATCGACACCGCTGGGTCGCAGATATCACCATAGCTAGATACGTAGACGACAACCTTATCATCCTCGAAGGGCACCGCGAAGAGGCTATTATTTTGGCCCTGTTCAAACTATAGCCCAGGTCCTCAGTTTAAAAGGGCTTTTAAACTGAGGACCACTGGAGAGATCCCCGACACATCGGGTAGCATCCACTTTCTGGATCTCAAAATCAAAGGGGTTGACAAATTCCTATGAGAATTCGCCCCATCCCCTATCTCTATGGGAGTCCCCAAGCAATCCATAGTTCCCTATCACCGTCGTATCGCACATAAGATTAGAAAAATTGGCGCCCAGCACATTGTTGAAGCGGGGTTCAAGCGCGAGAGCAATCTCTCCGGACTTCCAAAAAGGGGTAAATCGTTCCTCAGGTTGATGCAAGAAGCAGTGCGGGAAAAACTATACGTAGAATGCAAAGCCTGCACAGTATACGAGATTCCCCTCACATGCGGAAAAAGCTATTTTGGACAAACCGTGTATTCGCACGAACGAGATTCCCAAGAATAAGCGGAAGATGCGAAAAACGTCACAGCTTTCTGCTTTCACGTCGTGCTGTGACGTCGTGTCTTCACGTGCACTGCTAACTGTGGGGAATATCCTTGCGACACCGCCAAAAGATATTCCGTAGCAGACGACAGGAAAAGATGCATACGGCGTCGTCTGCTTGGTGTCGTCTGCTAAGCGCGAAGTACGCCACTGCTGATATTTCGGCACCGTTTGAATGCTCAACGTAACACATGGCGAACCGCGGCTCTGTGGGCAGCCTTTTTTGTTTTTTCTTCCATTAGAATCTTCCGTGAAGGTGCTATGAATACACGGAAACGTGCCGGCGCGTGAACCACAGATCGCGTGATCACACCAACTCGATCAGAAACGGCCTGCAAACTCCCCTGGGTATCTTTTCATCCGGGAGACAGTGTCTCGTCCTTTCACAGAAAGAACAGAGGCCGAGAAATCCTAGTAGCAATTCGCATCAGAGAAGCATGGCCATTGTGCATAAGCTCAACCGTCGGTCGAACTGTCCAAGAGGGAAGTTGAGTTGTTGTTAGGCCAGGTTTCAAGACAAAACGACATCTCCCCTCCCCCACCTCATGAGCCGCCCCCGCCGCGTCTAAAATAAACCTCGGACCTCAGTTGTTAGAAAGTGGTTTTATGTGGTTCCGTCATTTTTCCGCACCATCTCTACGTTTAATCCAAACCAACTCGCTCGCGTCAGTGCTCTCTAATTCAGTACGTAAGCAACGTTCCTCACCACTTCCGGCATTTTTCGGAATCAATCCGATGCAGATCGACGTTGGCAGACGACAGCGGTGAGCACCGAGCGATAGCAGACGACGGATGTGACTTGCCTGGAGAGCCGAGTGTCAGCGAACTTATATCTTTTCTGCATGCCGGCCAAGGTACCACGTGCATGTGTGACGCTTTCCAGGAAATCCAGGTTAGGGACATAGCTAAGTGCCGCGAACCGGCGGAATAACCCTTTGGGAATTAATCGGAACGCGATTATGCCGTCTGTTTGGATAATTGGTTCATGTAATAGCTGGCTATCGAGTTGTGCGAATCGATGCAAGCAGGAGATGTTCACGTGATATTGCAGTCTTCGTTTTTTTCTGGTGTATACAGAGCGAAAGGATGGAGTGCTCTGGATCACAGCCACGGTTACCTGCGTACTATTTTGGTTCGGGTTTTGAGTCGGTCTTGCGGTGCGTGTGATATTGCACCGTGCTCTATATGCGCGGAGCGTTGCAGCGGATACCCCTTCTCACATGAGGGCTCTTCATTAATTCAGTATTTCGAAGCATGTAACGGGTAGTGAAGAGTAACATTGATCAGATGGAAGCAATCATGCGTTACGACTAATATTACCATTATTCATCGTCACGTTTGTTCATGCCAAATCCACCCACTCGATGACGTCATGGAAAAGAAATGCGCAGTCCAAGTTACCTAAATATATAACTCGTGTTCGTCGCACATGATGTACACCAACGTGGTCAATCACTTTGAAACATCACGTAACATTCCGAGAACAACATAGCAACTGTATTTCGATCGGGGTGTTTAATCGCAGTTATTTATTTATTTATTTATTGTGGTGCTCCAAGGGCCTTGCGGCATTACATGGAGAAAGCATAACTGCAATGAAAATGATTACAGAACAGCCACAAAAAAAAAAAAAAGAGAGAGAGAAAAAAGACAAGAAACAGAAAATGGATTCACGCAGCGTTCCATAACTGCGTTGACATTAACTGACTAACATGACTGCGTGACACAACTGAATAACATTAACACTGCAACGAAACTGATATCAGAACAGTAAAAAAAAAAAAAACCCATAAAAGAAACAGAAAATGGATTAACACAGCATTGCATAACTGCATTGACATTAACTGACTGATAGAAGTGACTAACATTAACATTGCAACGAAAATGATAACGGAACAGTAACAAAAAAAGAAACAAACAAGGAACGGATTAACACAGGAAAAGAGTAATACGAGGAAGTTACATCTAGAAAATGTATTATTTGTACAGGACATGAATTGCAACGTAACATGAAACAGCATCACACCACCCCGCAACAAGAAAAAAAAGTAAAGCAACAAAGTAAACCTCGGAGAAGCAGCGACTGCGTTGCACAGAGAGATAGAGAGAGTGGAGCCTTGAGCTTGATATTGAACTATGAGCCAGACGATAGGGGACGGACAAAGCTCGAACGGAGTCTCGCTATTGCATCGTCATCGGTCACCTCTCACGCTATGCTTCGTTGCTTCGCGTTTTTAACGGGTCTGCGCAAAATATACTTTCAACTCTGCCTCACTCCTCTTTATTCTTGGTAAGCGATTGGCGAAAAAAGAAAAAAAAAAAGAAAGAAAAAAGATACAGGTCCGCCCCGAGCAGTTGTGGGAAGAGATAGATAGGTAGATAGATAGATAGGTAGGTAGGTAGATAGGTAGGTAGGGGTAGGTATGGGGGTATGTAGGTAGGTGGGTAGGTGGGTGGGTAGGTAGGTAGATAGATAGATAGATAGTTGTAGATAGGATAGGATATAGGATAGGATAGGATATAGAGAGTCACATTGGCACAGAGATGATTTTTGTCGGTGCTTTTCTCAGATTTCACCAGTGGTTGATTGATTGAGTGGTTGGCTTAGTTAAACCAGTTGGTGAACGTTATTTCTGTCTGTTTGCCGCAAGAGTGTCTGTTATGTTGTTGTCTAATTTTGGTTTTGTTTTATTGTTGATTTTTATGCCATAACTTAAAAAAGGGGTTTTTAAGTTATGCCATAACTTAAAAACGGGGTTTTTAAGTTATGAGTCTATACCACCAGCTCGCTCGCTACATCTCTATCCTCTTGTGTGCCATATTACGGCTCCAGTAATCGACGCCTTCAGAAAATCACAGAGAGCTTAGTGCCGCTTTGGACTCTGGGAACTTGCTGTTTAACAAAGGTGGAGAAGGTCTCCAAGCTGTTTCGATTCCATCTCTCTCGGCCGATTATTCAAGAGGAGTGAAGGTCAGCGAAAACGAATCGTGAAGGACAGTTCATTCCGGTAATCTCCCAGATAATTAATTCCGGTAATCTCTTGTTAAGGCTGGTGGCAATCACCGGATATGCGTTGATCTGAACCGTTTCAATCAAGTTGTGAAGTTGAGAATGACACACTCTACCTTTGGTTAAAAACATCCTGGAACAGATTGTCCTAGCGGGAGTCTTCTCGAAACTTGATGTTTCCATCCAGTTAAGCTCACAGAAGAAAGCCGAGAGCTCAGCACGAAAATCGGGAGATTTTCTGAAATCGTCTAATTGTGTATGGGGTCCAATAACGGTTTCATCAATGTCTTTCAGAACAAGATTGAAAACGTCGGAAGCACTATGCCGGATTCGTTTCATCTGCAATTTTGTATAGGATTTTGTGGCCCCTTATCATTCGTTCCATGACGGGACCACGCTTGTTTGTTTCTTTTTAAAATTGGTGCCTCCGGAGACCGGCTAAAGCCTGATTGGCCTAAAAACTTCCTGATCACACTCCCATCGACACTGATGTCAGAAGGACTCTTCAGCACATCGGGTGTCATAGCTGACCCCGAGCGGCTGAGAACGCTGGTGTTTTTGAACGAAAATCTGCATTAATTTAAAAATCTTAGCTGTATTTTCTTGTCTGTCTGTTAACATGGCCCTGGACCGGAGAAGTTTAAAATTAGCATTGTTTTGCTTTTGATTGTTTCTTAGTTTTATGGTATGCATTCAGATTCGATAGTTATGTATTTCCTGCGATCGAGGAACAACATGTTAAACAAATTACATTTAAGAATATATTGGGTATGTTTTCTCCTGAAAGTGAACTGTTATTTAATTAGTTTTTCGTTTAACAAAGATATCAAATTCTGCTTTAGAACGCTTTTGAGTAGAAGTGTTCTTTCCCGTGGCTTTCTAAACCCTTTCTTAAAAAAAATTCCAAAGATTCGAGATTCGTTCCATTTCGAACGAAAACATGCGCTGTTACTGTATGCTTGGTGACAGTATACACTGTATTGTTGCAGTTGTTTGAAGGCTTCAATAATTGGCTAGACTTCTGACCTAATTGGGTTCGATATGCGTAGAAAAATTCCGTTGCTCTCATGACCGTGTTGTTTGGAGTGTTGTTTACCGGGGACCGACGATGAATATGAGACAGAGCCTAGGTCGTGAAGTACCTCTCAGATAAATATATCGACAACTGGGAGACTTGGCCAGGTCAATAGAAGTGACAGCACTGAATGAAACATGTTATATGTATGTTCAACATTCTGCTGCATGGAGTGTCGGCGGAAATTTCTGCATACGAGCACTATACGCAGACGACACGTGGTCTTCCAGTGTCGTCTGCTCAGTGAGGATGCACAGAACAGCACTTTATTTTGATGATGACGAGCGGGGTGTTTGATCGTCATAGGGGATACAATACCCTGGCGATGAATTTGGCCTTTATACTGACGCGCGCAAACTACTACCTACACCAGAGAAAACAAAGCATTATCGTCATCACCTAGCAGACGATCTTTTGGCCACGACGTGTCGTCTGCAATGGATAGCTGGTTCACGGGGGCGTGTTATTTTCGAGCGGTGTGCTTGCCAGAAAGGGTAGCTGGTACACAGGTAAAGAACAACTCACTATCATCATCATCATTAGCATCATTAGCAGCATTGAACGGGCGAATATTCGTCTGCCTATTGGCCTTCGCTCGGAACACACACACACTCGAAAGAGAAAAAAAGAAAAAAGAAGGAAAAGCAAGCATTTCCAATATACTAGATGTATCAGTTCAAGAAGTACTTATAGCGTTCCACAGATACATAAACATCAAGTGCGGTTGCTGGAGGCGGCGAACAACGACAACAACCTCCGTGAACAATGTTCGGAATGTCACGGAGGAGAAATCGACGTGCGATAGATATTGCGTATATATACACGCGAGGCGCGCTTCGCAAACATGAGCAGGCTGTTCTCAATCCTGAAGTGCCGTGCGGGACGTCGTTGACCGCGGGCTTAACCTGCTGGAAACCTTCCAGACAATTTTCCGCCGAGAAAATCCCGCAAGACGAGCACCTTTCAGTGCTGGATACGACTTTCGACTCTGCACTCATTAGCGTATTGAAGTGCAAGGCTAGAAAAGGGCAATGTAGCATGTTATTCAATGTTATTCATATGTTATTCAACTACATGAACATCAACCAACTTGGCCGTCTTTCCGCACATAGGCTTGCTTTGCTGTTGAGTGTTTTCCATCGGTCTTCCTCTGACTCTCCTCGCAAATGTTGAAAGAGGAAATAGTAATACGTTTTTTTTTGTGTGTGTGTTAGCGCCGCGAAGCAACCGTGGCTATGAGAGGCGTAGAGATGGAGAGAGGATACAGACAGGAAGGAGTGGGGGAGTTAGTACGCGTCTCGGGCCGACTTCATGGGGAAGTGTGCCGACCTTCGTCATGAGAGTCTCCGGGAAAACCCAGGAAAAAGCCTCAGACAGAAGTCACAGAACAGGCGGTGCCGCGGGATTCAAACCCACGTCACCTGTCAGTGGCGGCGCGGAAAGTGATGAACTTAGTATCCAGGGTGGCGGAGTTCCCACTACGGGGTTGGAATGATTCCGGAATCATTCCAGATTTATCGGAGCCCGGAATGGAATTGGAATGGAATGGCGGAAACTGTCCTAGGAATGGAATGGAATTAGGCATTTTTTTCGCAGGCGGAATGGAATTGGAATGGAATGGCAGAATCTGTCCTTGGAATAGAATGGAATTAGGCATTTTTTTCGCAGGCGGAATGGCAGAATCTGTCCTAGGAATGGAATGGAATTAGGCATTTTTTTTCGCAGGCGGAATGGAATTGGAATGGAATGGCAGAATCTGTCCTAGGAATAGAATGGAATTAGGCATTTTTTCGCAGGCGGAATGGAATTGGAATGGAATGGCAGAATCTGTCCTAGGAATAGAATGGAATTAGGCATTTTTTCGCAGGCGGAATGGAATTGGAATGGAATGGCAGAATCTGTCCTAGGAATAGAATGGAATTAGGCATTTTTTCGCAGGCGGAATGGAATTGGAATGGAATGGCAGAAACTGTCCTAGGAATGGAATGGAATTAGGCATTTTTTTTTCGCAGGCGGAATGGAATTGGAATGGAATGGCAGAATCTGTTCTAGGAATAGAATGGAATTAGGCTTTTTTTTTTCGCAGGCAGAATGGAATTGGAATGGAATGGCAGAATCTGTTCTAGGAATGGAATGGAATTAGGCATTTTTTTTCGCAGGCGGAATGGAATTGGAATGGAATGGCAGAATCTGTTCTAGGAATGGAATGGAATTAGGCATTTTTTTTTCGCAGGCGGAATGAAATTGGAATGGAATGGCAGAATCTGTTCTAGGAATGGAATGGAATTAGGCATTTTTTTTTCGCAGGCGGAATGGAATTGGAATGGAATGGCAGAATCTGTCCTAGGAATAGAATGGAATTAGGCATTTTTTCGCAGGCGGAATGGAATTGGAATGGAATGGCAGAATCTGTCCTAGGAATAGAATGGAATTAGGCATTTTTTCGCAGGCGGAATGGAATTGGAATGGAATGGCAGAATCTGTCCTAGGAATAGAATGGAATTAGGCATTTTTTCGCAGGCGGAATGGAATTGGAATGGAATGGCAGAAACTGTCCTAGGAATGGAATGGAATTAGGCATTTTTTTTTCGCAGGCGGAATGGAATTGGAATGGAATGGCAGAATCTGTTCTAGGAATAGAATGGAATTAGGCTTTTTTTTTCGCAGGCGGAATGGAATTGGAATGGAATGGCAGAATCTGTTCTAGGAATGGAATGGAATTAGGCATTTTTTTTTCGCAGGCGGAATGGAATTGGAATGGAATGGCAGAATCTGTTCTAGGAATGGAATGGAATTAGGCATTTTTTTTTCGCAGGCGGAATGAAATTGGAATGGAATGGCGGAAACTGTCCTAGGAATAGAATGGAATTAGGCATTTTTTTTTTCGCAGGCGGAATGGAATTGGAATGGAATGGCAGAATCTGTCCTAGGAATGGAATGGAATTAGGCATTTTTTTTTCGCAGGCGGAATGGAATTGGAATGGACTGGTCTGGGTGCCACACGTCAATCTCCTCTATGTAGCTTTGCTGGGCTACCCAGCACGGTTACCGGTCCCTTTTCTTTTATTGATGGAATTAAAGGAATGGAATGGGGTTGCCAAGCCATTCCAGGAGTGGGAATTGGCCATATACCTTTTCATTCCGAGGAATTGAAAGGAATGGAGTTATCGCAAATCTCTATTCTTCGGAATGGAATTGGAATGGAATGGGAGATCCCATTTCGCAACCCTGTACTTAACCACTATGCCACGGTTAGAAGGCGAGATAGTACTACACTGTTCCCTAAGAATGTAGCACAAGGTCTGAGGGAAGCGACGGTGACCAGATACTCCGACCCTGCTGAGATTCCCGTCCTGGAACTTTATCGCATAAAGATAATCCCCGCCGCATATGGTAATACATCTTATTTGGAAGGATTAAAATTGTTATTTTTTCATTTTTTTTTTGCAGAGTGACGAAACCCTCGCGGCACAAGGCATCATTCCCATCCAACCTATCTTGAACCTCTCGACAGCATTACGTTGCATTTCTCGCTGTGTTTACCCACCGGAGTCACGAGCCCACGATGACGACGTAAACACGCTTCCGGTGTATCAATCGCTGTGAAGTACTTTCGCTCGGAACACCATCTGAGAACAATGTCGCCAACTGATAACGTGTTGCAGATACGTCGTCGGACACGGTGGAAATCCCCGCACCTTGTCAGTGGGAGAATTCCAGAGGGTCAAACGCGATCCGATTTCTGCTCCGACTTTTGATTGTGATTCCACGGAACGGGTGTTAGCTGCCGCTCGGAGCACGAAGGTGCGCATGAATTTCAGAGACAGCTTGGGAGAAAAATTCAGGGAACACTGAGATGTCGCATTTCTCCACTGGAGCGACACACTAGCAGCAAACAGGAGCAGATATGCATACTGAGAGATTGATAAAATATCATGTCACCCGTTTCTTCTTTGATTTCTTCCTGATATCTATAGCAGGGGCCCGCTCCCATGAAGAAATGCGCCAGCGTCGTGTTTCGTAAACTTTTGTCCCACGCCGTACGTGTCAGGGACCCTGCCAGGGGTAAGCAAACCCGGAAGAGCCCTGTTCGGTACTGCTGAGCGATATTTTTGAGAGCTGACGTCAAATGCTAGGAATTACGTAGTACTGCCTTCCATAATTTAGGCTTGTGCTGTCGTAGTCTCCTGCTAGCGTATTCTTCTTCGGACACTGCCTGGTCATGAAACCACGCTGTCGCTTACGAGTAACGGCTGGTACAAGCCATGGATACAAGCTGTACAAGACAAGGATACAAGCCATGCCCATTTGGCAATGCAGTTTTTATTTTTTAATTTTTACTTGATTGGCGTTGACGTGTGGCTGGCATGAACAGGCGTGTTATATCCAGAAAGGTTTTGGCTTTCGTAGATGACCGTTTTCTTGGTATGAGTTCGCTGCGAGATCGACCTAAAGGGGGCGACACCGTCAACTTTCTAGTGTGGATAACACGCCGGCCGATGTTCGGAGTTGATTATTCATGCGTATATTCACCGGAAGATCACCTGTGCCGCGATGGCACGATACTGTTTGGTTCCCCGATGCTCCACCTACAGCACTGAACGCGGAATAAACGTGTAAAAGCAGACGACGCGAGGAAGCTATCCACACTACGGTAGTTCAACGTTTCTCCGCAGCGCGCCGACATCGTTCGATCTCGGAGCGAATATGCACCACGCACGGCGTGAAGAGGGAGGTGCTTGTAGACCTGCGGTGGGGAAGCAGACGCCATCTAGTAGAGGGCTTACGTACTGTGAAACGTTCGACTAGATAAGGATCCCGCAAAGGACAGTGCAAAGCCGCTCTGATTCCTCCCAGTCCCAGATTTAGCGGGGTAGGGACCTGGCGCAGCGTACATGGTTGGGGCCCTTCTGCATGGTCAGTAATTTTCATGCTGGTTCATAAGGATAAATCATGAGTTATGACCAAGTCCATAAAGATACCTGACCTCGGTGCGACTATTCCGTGCGATATATACATGAAAAAGTTCAGTGTACAGTAGTTGGTTCGTCTGTTACCACCCAGTTTCCAAAAAGAGTGCGCCACCTTAGCTTTTTCAGTTTTTCTTCTAAGATCTTGCGTCAATTATCTTGCAAGCTGTTCGAGACTACATTACGCTGCTAGCGTAAATTGAAACCATCCCCGATTTTCTTACTAAAGAACCAGTAATGAGCTCTGCAAAATCAAGCTGTCTAAGAATGTCCCTTTCCACGCGTAAAAGTGAGATCATCTCCCGTGCGTCATGGTTGCACGATGACAGTACTCTGTGAGCTTTAATTTCAGAAATGAGATATATACGAGAGCAGAGCTATATCTGAGAGTTGTGGTAACCTTTACATTAAGGGAAGCTTTCTTCACTCCCTTTTTTATAATTAGCGTCTCGAGGGACTGTTCTCGTCTGCCGACCTCGTCTTGCAAAAATGCCTTGCCAAAGTGGCTGTCATGTGCTATCTCGTCAGGACATCCCAATTCAAATCCAAATCCAAATCTTTTGTAGACTTCTGCCAGGCATCCTGTCTTCTTCCTGATCTATTCGATGTCGAGGGGGCCGGTTTCTCCAGAGAGATCAAACCTGGACGACAGTTCTTCATGCGCGGCCAACCGTTGATCAAGAGAAACTAGAAACTGATCTTCAGCCGGGATAAAATTCTCTATAAATACTCCTAAATTCCCTCGTTCCAGTTGCACCTTCCCAAGCCATGCGGTAATGATCGAATCTTCGCGCTTTGCGGCGATCTCAATGAGGGAACTGCGCTGTTCCGGGCAATTTTTGGTCTTGGTCTTGTCTTGTCCGTTCTGTCTAAAACGTCGTCCCTAAACGCGACATAAGTTCCCGTTTCAAGTCTAGACACTGTGTCAATGAGACCGCCGGCTTTAAAGCGCACTTAAGCGATTTCATCTCGATCGTTAGCATGGACTTCCAGCGCTTTTAAGAAAAACAGTAGCCCCTGACTAAGGCTCCAACAGCATCCGCTCTACAAATGACTCTTTATGGTAAGCTTGGATCTTATAAAGAACGCGTAACCTGCATGAGGAAATCAAAAGGGCAACAACAACGGGGCCGCACCTGGCAGCTGAATTTGCAACCAGATTCAGTGCGCGCTGAACAAGGAACCCACGTGGCCAGAGGATTTTTCTGTCGTACAAGTGGTTGAAGACCTTTGTACTTTCAACTCATGGACGCAGCATCTTCGTATGACTGCCTGTGAAAGTCCTTGATGTTTACTCCATGTGCGTCGAGGAAACTCATTTTACAGCTTCGAACATGTCCTCAACCGTATGTCCCTGGACAGGCATGATCAGCATGAATACGTGTAGTATTTCTGAGGTACACGAGAGGCGAGAACCTAAAGCCGTATCGTTTACAGAAGAAACTGACACTTGTAGTAGTGGGGGGCCCCCTTGTGGTGAGGGCATCGGGGCATACGCCCCGTCCGCCCCTCCCTTAAATCCGGCACTGGTTCCCCCGGGTTATCTGGCCGAATTCTTTCAACTTTCTGAAGCATTCATAAGGTGCAGTTGCACTCCTGCCACTTTCGGGATTGAACATTGAACAGGTCGGTGTGAAATAGCGCCGATAATACAAATAGAAAAATACAAGAAGAAAGAAACACTGAAAAAGGGAAGACGTCCTACCAATTATAACTTTATCAATCGAAATATCCGAAATCGTCAACCTATACGGTCTCAACCATTCTTGCTGCACCACAGGCTTGTATATATAGATGTGTGCTCAACACGTACAATACATCTCCATGACCCTGTCACGCACACAAGTCCTGTCATACTTATCTATGCGGCTTACACCAATCAGATTCATCCCTTCCGTCCTGTTTGTTTGTATCGTTGCTTCAAACGTGGCGTCCTTGGGATTCGTTCTCACAGCAATAGTAAAATACTTATGACCTTCATCTTCACCTTCAAACCGCCTCTCCTCAACATTCAATATATCAGCCAATAAGAGCGGGTCACACGCTACTGGATGTGACTCCTTCAGCCAATCGTTGATCGTCTGCAACAAGAACTCCACCATTAAATGTGCATCGCGTTTTGTTGGCGAAGCACCACCTGGTGGATGACAGGCGCACCAATGCTGTGACACAAACGCGTCTTTGCATGTTCTGCTTTCTGGTATTTCATGCAGAAGGCTCAAACCGAACGTCGTCTGAAATGTCGTCCGCTTGGACTGCTGTTTACCCTGTCGTCTGCTACCGTCCGCATCTTGAAGACCTGACGTAAGGTCAGCCAGTTCCATCAGCGTCGCGTGAACATCAAACGGTGTAGTCAAGCGATGCTGGTTTCTTTCGAGGTTCTCCATAGCGTCAGCGTGGCTTGCTCTGAAAGCTGGCGGGAAAATCAGGAAACAAAATGGCAGACGATCTTCGTACCCTCCGGAACGGGTCCGTCTGATTGGTCCATACCTCATGCCATGGTCGCTGAGAAAGATGACGATCGTCTTGTGCAGCACTCCAGACTTTTGAAGTTCCTGAAAGAACTTCTTCAACATGGCGTCGATTTTGCTCGGGGCGTTGACGTCATGTTTCGTCACGGATGAGAGCCACGTGTAACCGAAGAGAGGATGTCCGTCCGGAAACTTGAGGAGTGACAAAGTGTAATTCAGCGAAAAGTCCGTTTCACTTTGGTTCGTCCCGTAGCACTTGTGCGAGTTCTTGGAAGGGAGTAACATCTCCATTGCGAGAAGAATGGATCTCGGATGGTAATCGGTAGGAGGTTCAGAAAATCCTTTCGCTCGATAGTGGAACAAGCCATAGACGGGGCTTTCTTCGAGAAAAAGAGTGCGGTACCCGAGTGCAGCGTACTTCTTCCAGACGAAGTCCAAGCTATCGAAAAAGGACCCTCCGGGAACGTCCTGTTCCCTCAGACCCGTCAAGATCGGGACTTGGTTCGAGAAGCCACCGTCACCGACTTTGTTGTAACCCAGGAGCTCGATAGACTTCAAGTCTTCCATGAGGTACCGCCTGGTCTTTACTAGATGCCTGTGGGAGTTGATGCGCGACACGGAACTCAGGCCGAGCACCAGGACATTGTGCCGCACCGCACTGGGCGGCAGCTGTTTCTCAGCTTCCGAGCAACGACTTTCGACATCGCGTTTCAATACTGGCATCATGAAGAATTCCTTGTGGAAGGTAGCACTATCTTTCTGACACGACAGGAGGAAGTAGTCATCCTGCAAAGGTATACCGAAATAAAGAGGGCTCTTAGCCTTGAGGAGCACGGACTTGTCCGGGGCGTCGTCTTTTTCGTGACGGGATATTTTGGAGTAGTAGCATATAATTTCTTCTGGCGTTAGATTGTAGACTCGAAACAGGATATCTTTGTCGACTTCGAGGACGTCGTCCCGGCGTTTGATGAAAGACGGTTTCCCGGTACAGACAGTGGCGGGTAAACGGCGGTATGACCTGTAAGTGGCTGAGGTGAAGATCGGGAAGTCTGGTATTCTGCATCCAGTGGTGCTGATGAGGGATGCGTTTGCGGAGGACTGTGTTTCGCTTTGTCCCGTGGTTCTGGCGTAGAGTGTTGTTGCTATGGCGGTCAGGGCTAGAAGCAAAGTGACGCCCAGCACGCTCTTGCAGCAGTTCTTGCGCATGGTGCGACAGCGGTACTGTCTATGGTGTGGGCAAAGAAGATCATCATGAGTATGGATCAGTAATTTGCGATTTGGAAAACATGTAGTGCATGTAGTGTGCGTGACAATATTAATATTTCGAGATACTTTAGCGATCATGAGATCGACATGAAACACGCGTTCCTCCGCGTTCCACAAGTGTGAGGTGAATATTGTGGTTTTAAAAAGTTATTGACAGATTGATTGATTGGGGTTATGAAGTCCTGGTCGGCGTCGGCAGATTCCGCTGAGCAACCCTGCTGGTTCCAGCTATGAGCACCGGTAGAAGCCCAAAAGAACTATTAAAATAAAGTTTCAATATTTTATCACATTCCACGATAACTTTAGCGTTCATCAGCGTCTAAATTTTCACTCCTTCCCCTAATACCGTTTTCGATTTTCTTTTCTTGAAGAACACAATCCCACACACAAGACTACGTTCCTTTTGTGTTTGCCCTCCAATGAGTAAGTTGTACAGGTCCCAAGAATAGCTTAAAGCGCACGCAACAGCTGCCGCACTCTAAAATGGACGAAACAGTCACTGAAACGGGTGTTACCTGCGCATGCAGCAAAATGTAATGAAGGCGACAGAAAGTCTCTTAGAAATGTTGGAAACCATTCCGCAACATGTTCCTGGACGTCGTCTTCTTCTTCTTCTTCTTCACCTTCTACCAATCGGTCAGCGAACGGTATACCACGTAGAGCGTCCTCTTCGTCGTTCACAATTCGTGGCTGACTGGACAACAGCACATGATCTCGGTAGCGATAACAACATCATCAACAGTATACCATGTCACGTCGAGACTGGGCGGTACCGGGGTTCGAATCCTGGTGCCGTCTGTGCTGTCTCGGGTTTTTCATGGGTTTCCCTCAGACGCTTTCAGACCTATGTGTCGGCACAGTTCCCTTAGAAGTTGGCCCAGGACGCATATTCCCCAGGGCGTCAGTCGTGACGTTGCCCACCTCTGTGAAGCCGACAACGGCGAGCCATTTCACCACCATCACCACCACCACCACCACCCTTGGCCTAGTGGCTACGATGATGGCATTCCACGCCCAGATTGGGAGGTGACCCGGGTTCGAAATCGGACGCCGGCTGTGCTGTCTGGGTGTTTTCCCTGGGTTTTTCCTCAGCCGATTTAAGACAAATGTCGACGCAGTTGCCTGTGAAGTCGGCCCAGGACGCACGATACCCCCCCCCCCCCCTTCCCCATGATAGTCGTGACGTTGCCCGCCTGAACGTGGCCGGTTACGGCGAGCAGTCCCACCACCACATCAACAGTAATAGATAGTCAGGGGCGCGGACAGTGTGACATGCACATGGCTACACTGCATGAGTAACACGCCATGTTTTTCTGTCTGCCAATATTAGGTTTAGACCCGAAAAGGAGGAAAAAGAAAGGAGGAGCGCCTTCGTTTTGAACACCGGTGGTGGTGAAGCACTTCTGACGTTTCCCAGCAGGCTGGGCTCTTGGTGGCATCTCGACGCAAGGTATCAGCCCTAACTCGGACTATCACTCACTATCATCATAATCAGGAGTTACTTTTAAAATTATCTTTATTTTACTTGAAGATCAGCATTTATAATTTGTGTTGTCTCTTGTTCAGAATGTACGAAGGTGGGGCACCTACTCATCTGCAAAGTAAAGTGCACTACGTACTTCTGTGAGATTTGGTTCCTCATTTTGGTGACGATGTCTTTTACCTGTTTTTGCTTCATTGAGTCGGCGCTGTAATTCTACGTTATAATGTTGTCTATTTAGAGACCAAAACTAAGAAATTTCAACTGATGCACTCCTGATTGAGGGGGAAGGGTTTTCGCTGCAGGACGTGACGAACGTGGGCTTCACTGATGACGTGACACCGTGACAGAAACTCTCTTTACTCCAATAGATTACCCGGTTCTGCTACGAGCGAAACTTCGTAAGATCGAGGTCATCAAATCTCAAACTTCAAGTCCTTCCACAGTTCCATCACGTCACTTCCAGCCGTCTTGATCGCAATCCTCTCTTTCAGCCTCCTGACCTGTTCAGACGAGAAGTGGCGCTTCCAGTCGCCAACCTCACCTTTCCTCACAAAGTCACCCGTCATCGGTTTCTTCAGATCGTCGTCGACTGCGCTGATGCCAGACACCAAAGACGGTGGCAACTGGTCCACTGGTCCACAATATATATTCATCCTGCCCTCGTTCACCACCTTCTTCATACTTTTGAGGCTAGAATTCTCCAGAACGTTCTCCAAGATGCCGGGATCACTGCGGAGTTTATCACCGTAACTGGGTCCGAGGAAGTCGGCCACCTTCTGTATCCAGGACCGGGGATCTTTCTTGAGGTCTTCGTACGTAAGGAAGAAGACGTTGGGGTCGTTCCTGTGAGGGTACCAGGACATCAAGTGGTCGAAGTAGTCTCCGAAGTCGACTTCCCCCTTCATAAACATTTCGAAGAATTCGTCAAAGGTTCCCGTCTCGAACAAGTAGGCCGGTATGTTCTTGGTATGGTAGTAGAAGGACACGCAGCAGTCGAATGGGTTTCTCGTGATGTAGATGTATTTCGCCTGGAAGGGAAGGAGTTTGTAGTCGTCTATATAGAGCCAGCCACAGTATAGCCAATTAGAACTACGCGGGAGTTGTTCATGTCGTAAAAAAAAACATACAAACAAGATTGAGTCGCAGAATATGTACAATAATTCGTTGTACGATATACAGCGTGGTAGTAACGAAAATCTTCTTGCCGGGGTTCGAATTTCGTGATTCGTCGGATTGCTTTTCAGTCACGTGACGGAGACCGCTGACGTGTACGCTAGGTAACGCTTCAACAGATCGATTTAGGTTTCCAGGTGTGAACTGTATATGCCGCGACTCTACAAACATTCTTTGAGACCGGCTCCGAAACGTCGGGTATTCCCTTCCTGTACCTTGGTTGGAGATTTTCGTTACTATCATTGTTTTTACTCATCCAGAAACAGTTGTGTCGAAGATGCTCACGTTCAAGATATACAGGGTGATTAATTTTATCGTTTACAGATTTTTTTAAATAAAAAAAGCTATGAGAACAGCATATATGTCGTTTCTGCAGTTGAGTTATACGGCCAGGCGGGCATCCACTCGAAGAAAGTATGCAACTACAAGATTACGTAAATTACCTAAAACTCATTAATTAACTCTTTAATTTGGATATTTAAAGCGAGATAGCAGAATGAGAGACTATCCTCGTTGAGAGCCATTATCACGTTTTAACATACTGAATCACGTGCGTTAAAAAATTCATAACCGAACTTCGATATGCAAGTGAGCCGAAACCGACACCCCTGCAACCGAAAATCAACGTTGTATGCGTTACCTAAATATGGTATCGCGATACTGATATTGATACTTCTTTTTTAAAGTAACGGAGTACCGTTACTAAAAAACGTAACGCGATACTTTGCCCGATACGTTTGTTGGAAATACGAAGATGATCCAACATAGAAATCACGCTTGCGTGAACAACAACAACTACCTTACAAAACAAACAAACAAACAAACAAACAAACAAACAAACAAACAAACAAACAAACAAACAAAACAAACAAAACAAACAAAACAAACAAAACAAACAAAACAAACAAAACAAAACAAAACAAAACAAAACAAAACAAAACAAAACAAAACAAAACAAAACAAAACAAACAAACAAACAAACAAACAAACAAACAAACAAACAAACAAACAAACAAACAAACAAACAACTGCATGAATGGCAATGGGATGAGGTGTTGCACTGCAATTGCGGTGCCATATCTCAGTGCATGTGGGATAATATATGAGCGGGATGACGATCAAAAAGATCAGGCAGACACGCACACACACATGACACACGGAAATGAGATATCACACACGCGGGTGCATCTAACTGATGGGGATAGTATTTCATCTGGTCTGCCACCGGAGATGTAGTGCTGTGAAGATCACATCTCCGCTTTCGTGCCAAAAGCGCTGAGGTCAGAGGAGTTGAAGCAAGCTGGCAGACGCCAAGAACAAATAGAATGAGTGCAGGAAATGACGAAATATCCTAATTAAGGAGTTAATTAATGGATTTTATGTAATTAATCATTTTGTTGTTGCACACTTTCTTCGAGAGGATGTCCGCCTGGCAGTAGAACTCAACTGCAAAAACGACATCTATGCTGTTGTCATAGCCTTTTTAATAAAAAAATCTGTAAAGGATAAAAATGAAAACCCTGTAGTGTGCATAGCCAACAGGTACTAATTCACGCAAAAGTCAGTGAGTGCCAGCGCCAGGGGGTGAAACTTGTCCCTCCTCATTACCTTTACACTCATTGGCTCTTTCGTGAATTCCTTGATGACTTTCTCCCTCAGGCTCTTGGAGGCTTGGTATGTTGTGTTTGTGCCTATAGATGGAGCTCGCCCTGGCTCGTTTGCCTATCAGTGCGCCAGTGGCGTAGCCACGGGGGGGGGGGGCTAGGGGGGCTCGAGCCCCCCCTACCTTTCCACGGACCGACCCACACAAATCGTGCAAATTCGAGAACATAATATATGGGGGGGGGGGGGACCAGTGTGACTATCGCGAAAGTTCTTGCAGTTCATGGCGTCTATCTAAGAAGCACTCTTGAATGGTTTTCAAAGTATGAGCTTTTCAAAATACTTCCAATCTCGTGACACCACTTCATTGGTCATGACAGCCTATACATGTAATCGTACTGTGAACGTCTAAATCAACTATTTTCGTTCCCTTTTTTAATCCTCAGTTTGCAGTGTGCACAAGTATGTGTGTGTTGTCGACACAGGATCAGCGGGCAACAGGAGCGGGGGGGGGGGGGCGAGGTTTCGTATCGAGCCCCCCCTACCTTTCAGGTCTGGCTACGCCACTGCAGTGCGCATTAGTATGCTGGAAGTGTTCTGGGGTTGATGTAGCCTGCGGCCATCCATGTTGATGCAGCCTACATGTCCAAGGTTTATTTATACATATATATATATATATTAAATTCAATTAAGTAGACAGCGTCAGTAGAGAGCGACAAGTATATACCATTTATGTTAGATGTGCTTTCTGGCTTCCCAGGTTTTTCTGTTCTGCTGTGGTTCAGCAGTACATTTGACGACAACTGTAAACAAATTACAATTTGGACTCGATAGCTCTTCCTGTAACGAAATTACTTTCATATTCGGGAACTATAACTCAACTACCTCTACCGAGTAGTTCATACATCTGTACTCGCTACTATCGTTTACGAACTGATCTCCTCAATTGAAAAGCATTCAGTGAACGGTTACTTGAGGACGCGAAAGCTCACCTGATCCGAATAAGGCTGCCTGTGGAACGGCTGGTGTGTCTTGATCGCTGCTGGTCTTGGCAGTTGAACCGCTGAATCTATCCCGTGCATTTCTAAAAACGGCGTCTTCGCCGCAAG
Source organism: Ornithodoros turicata (assembly GCF_037126465.1). Taxonomy (NCBI): domain Eukaryota; kingdom Metazoa; phylum Arthropoda; class Arachnida; order Ixodida; family Argasidae; genus Ornithodoros; species Ornithodoros turicata. The sequence goes on along the minus strand of NC_088206.1, from coordinate 68,073,913 downwards.
CTCCAACCTGTCCTTTGCGGGAACTCCTCCGCTGTAGATGAGGTAGACGATGTGCTGCATCCACGTGGTGCCGCACTTGGGGTAGCTCACGATAAAGACGTCGTCCGGACGTGGTTGATAGGCCAACGCCGGACGGACGATGTCATCTTGGAAGCATCGACTGATGAAGAGGCCGTCCAGGTCACGATACACTTGCACAGACATGGATTGGCTTCTTTTCGGGTCTGGTGGCAGTTCGTGGTCTGGTCCGTGGTCTTTAGGTCCGCGGTCTGGTGGCAAGACGCTATCGTGGTACCTTCCACTGTACTTCCGGTATATCTAAAATCGAAAAGACGAATGGATGCAAGCACAGAGTAGGGTATGAGCTCGGGTATGCAACGGCTGAAGGCTAGTCTATACGAAAGAGAAGACGAGAAAGATATCGTGCCTCTGCGTGGACGCAGCTCGAAATGGAAGGGAAGAGATGGGACGAGAGCGTGGGATTGCATGGGTTCCATGCGGCTTCGTACGTTGGCGGAGCTTACGGAATACAGATTAAGTCATGACGTCACGAAGCTGCTAGCCTCCCAGGAATCTGTCACGGACGGGAGGCCGGATCAGATCAGACTTTGCAGCCTGTTAGTCTGTTTGACTGATGGCGAATTCGGGTGGTCATTTCATGGCAACAAGGCATAGCGCTCGGACGTTACCCGCGCTGGATCATGTGACCGTTGCCACCCGAACATGAGTGCCTAGCGTCTGTCTAGCGGTTTTAGCCGCTTGGATCACACTAGGGGCATCGCGGTCGCTCGTCTTCGGGTTTCGTCGTCTGCTAACCCACGTGAACTTTGATGTGGGGGTGGGGGGGGGGGCAGTGTGGGCCCTCACCACCCTTGCAGTGCGAATGTGGCGACACCGGATATAGTGGGGCAACACGCCGCCCGATCGTATCGTGGTTCAGGGGAAAAAAAAGTGCTAGCGGGCAAATTCCGGGAGCTCGGAAAGCGCCACGCGAACATATGCGAGAATTCTTTCACCATGCGAACATGACTGCTCGGAATTTGACAAAAAAAAAAAAAAAAAAGTCAAGATTCCTCTCAGTCATTCCTTATCTCTTGGAGACGTTTTGAAGCATTTGCGTGCATAACTCTGGGAGCTACTCTCTATGAGCTCGATCAACTTTGATGACATAGCAGCAGCGTAACGAGAAATAATTTTTCGGAGGGTACCAAAGGTACGATTTTTTTTTTTTGGGGGGGGGGGAGGGAGAAAGAGGGGTTGAACCCCAGAAGCAACCGCACGGGCTACGCCAATCCTACGTGTTCTTTCTTTCTTTGTCATTTCTTCTCCTGGGGTGGCCCACTTACACAGCTTCTCATTTGGTTCCGCACACATACAACTCAGAGGGACACAAAAAGTAATTCGTTAAGGGAACGGAATCTTTCTCTGTTGCATGGAACAAGCGCCTTAAATTTGCCATTCAAAATGGTGCGCAAAATATAGAGATGAGACGAATCCAGAAATATCCCAATCCGAATCCAAGGAAGGTTGTGCGAATCCACGAATCTCGAATCTTTCGAACCTTTTCTTAAAAAGAAAGAAAAAAGAAGGAAGAGTTGAAAAAACCAGGCGAAAAACACTTATAGTGAAAAATGTTTCGAAGCAGAGTTTGATACCTTTGTTTAATGAAAAGCAAATTACGTAATAGTTCACTTTAAGGAGGAAACATACCCGTATACTTCTTCCTAAATGTAATTTATTTAACTTGTCGTTCATCTACTACAGGAAGTACATAAACTCTCGAGTTCCAACTCTTCCCGTAAAACCAGGAAACAATCAAAAGCAAAACCCGGTTGTGGTAGGAAAATTTAATGCGGCGTGGAACGGTCAGTATACATGGTCAGCGCCTCGCGAACAATATTTACAATCTATGAGCTATGAGGCTACGAGGTGAGTGGGGAGAGGTTGCTTTTAAAGGTATGTTACTCTTAAACTTGTAATAAGAGCTCCTGCTTGAACTCTTTCAGTCCAGCACAATGTAAACAAACAAGAAAACTCCCGCCGGCCAATCAGGCTTTCGGTGGACTCCGGAGGCGCCAATTTTAAAAAGAAACAAACAAACGAGGTTTGTGGATTCGAAAGATTCGATTCCCGAATCTCGAATCCCTGCCTAGGATTGGCCGATTCGGTTGGCCCATCCCCAGTAAAGTACAAGGCTGTCGTTGAAAGCTGTGGACTCCCACTCAGACACTTCCTATATTCTATCCAATGTACCCTGGCCAGACAGCGCTGCGACTGTAATTGCGATGGTGCAGCAGTTTTGCCGCCACTCTTCTAGTTGAGAAGCTGCAGTAACTTTCCGCAACTACAGTGTGAAAAGTCCACTGTAAAATATGTGGCAGACAACATTACATCGATATTATACTGTGCCGCTACATCAATTCAGACATCGAACAAATCATGTAGTATACGAGCCTCCGAATTGTACAGCTGGCTAGATTGGATTTTAGGAGAAAAGGAAAGCCGGGAAAAAATTTGGGAACATTTTAAGTACACCGAATATTATGCCGATGACTCTACGGAGACACAATAAAATTGCTACGTCTTCAGGAACCGTTCTACAGAGTGTACGGTACATTGTTGACTGCACTACTGCGAGGGGGACCTACACTAACTATCGCAATTATCTGAGAACCCTGCATACTTTTCACTTGCCTCCATTCTTATAATAATCGCAGAAAAATATCATCGCAAACCACCCACCTTTGATGTAGCTGTTATAGAGCTCACATGTGCGGACGGTTTTCAGATCATCAGACACAGCTGGAACAGTTCCAAGGAAACCGGTAATAACGCTTGATCGGTGGCGGGGCGCCTCATTGTGGGGAATGATGTAAACTGGCTGGGAAGGGAAAGCTAACACGGAAGAAAAAGAAAGAAAGGAAAGGAGGCAGAGTAAATTGTGAGTGACAGCTGGAAGCGAAGCCCGTAGCATACGATATCCTGTGGTTGCACTAGTCAAATCGGAATGTCGCAGACGGAATGGTGCAGTTTCATTTGTCTTTTGTATGAGAAGAGGAGTATAATTTGGTGCAAACGTGTTGGCGAGTTATCCACTCAGATTATCGAGACAGAGATTATACGCGCAATTTATCTACGACTTTCCTGGAACGAAAAAGTAGATGGAATGGCATCTCGCCACGGGTTAGCAATTCTGTTTCATGGGATAATCCCGGCGGTTATCGACCGGGCGACGCGGCGCAGGTGCGCCCGTTTCCAGTCCTGGACGGATCATCGCCGGACAGCTTGAACACGGCCTTTGAAGGGGAAATATTCACATCCTCGTGGGACTTCCCTGGGACATCTGCCCAGGATGCGGACATGGATGATCGATTTGGGAATATTATGGGACACAGTGTTCTGTCTGGGCAGGGAGCATCCCAATGAGGACTACTGAGGGATGCTCGCATGTTTTCTGTAGTGGGTAGTCCTCCCTTGGACTACCCACAATCCCACAACAAGAGGGTTAGCACACCGCTCCCTCTCCTGTACCACCATCATCTCTCCTATCCCTCTTTCACCCTTCCCTATTGTCCCTCCCCTGGGTGCACCGAGCCGCCACTTATGAGCAGGCTGGCCGCACTTTCCCCCTACATCACTCCCCCCCCCCCAATTCTGTTTCACGAACGTGAAAGGGGAAGACAACTGCAAAGTACACTTTGAGAGACGCAGACGAAAAGTGTGTGAACGGAAAAATAAAATGCAGCAAGATAGAAAAGGTCAGCTGTAAAAAGAACTGTTTCGACCATCAGACATATTCATGGTTGCGAAGCTTCTACGCTGTCGGAGCAACAACAACAACAACAATATATGTTGACGATGAGATGGGGGTCGGAGCAACCCGAGCTGCACCAGGGATTAGGTCCGCATACTTTAAAAGATTTCCAATATAGGGGGGTCGGCCTGGTGAAGAGGCTGCAACATACAGAAGCTCATAACTTTTGCTTTTGTGTACCGGCCCCGGTAGCTCAGTCGGTAACGTGTTGGCTCGCCGAGCTCAAAATGGCGGGTTCGCGGTCACGGCCGAGGACGGTAGCAATGTAGGGGAGGTAAACATTGCTTTGAACACAGCGTGTCGGCTATTTCCGCCGCATGTCAAAAGAACCACGGATGGTCGAAATTATCCGGACTCCTACCCTGCGGCATGTGGGCGTACTCACTTTACGTATAAATCTACTCCCAATCATTAATTTTGCTTCTTCATCATCACGTGCTCGTAATAATAATAATAATAATAATAATAATAATAATAATAATAATAATAATAATAATAATAATAATAATAATAATAATAATAATAATAATAATAATAATAATAATAATAATAATAATAATAATAATAATAATAATAATAATAATAATAATAATAATAATAATAATAATAATAATAATAATTCGGAGTAGAATGACACGTAAGGCGAGTCCGCCCACACTTGCGTGTCTACATGCTGTACGTGCCGCACATGCACTCTAAGAAAAGAAGGAGTAAAATGGGGAGCCAAATGGCAGCTTCTAGCCCCCTAGACAGCAATTACTCCCTATATTTTAGTCCCCTAATCCCGGCATTTACTCCCCAGCACTGCAAATTGTCACTGAACTTGGAAAATGGCCTTCCGAATGCAACAAACTACGTAAATAAAAATATGAGCTCTCGGTCAATTCGATGGCATAACGCTGCATAACTCAGCCAACTTAGCAATTCTTCACCCACACAGAGAAAGAAACAGTGCTTCTTTCTTCGCAAATTGTGCCCTATGTATGTCGCAAGATTTTTTATCACTCGATATATCACGGTTGACGGTCTGATTCAAAGTATTTTCCTGCATGCACACGAATTATGTACCTGAGACTCTTAGAACAGAGCGTGAAATGTAGATTCCACTCTGTGACATTCATTTACTCCCGAAAGGGACTATGTTTTGTGGCATTGCATTTACTCCCCAAAGGGAGTAAAATTACTCCTTTTTTTCCCTTAGAGTGCAGGGTAGGAGTGCGAATAATTTCGACACGAGCTCTTCCTTTTTCGGCTGCAAGTACAGAATACCAGAGCCCCCTTCTGTTTCTCTATGTATTCACTGTTTTTGTTTTTTTCACGCCCTTTGCCAGTACTTCTTCCTACACCCAGAACCATTCAAGAACTTTGTACCGCACCTTAATACGTAGATAATTACGCGAAATGAGCGTATGAGGCGCAATTTCGCACGAGCCACATATATTTGCTCGGCTGCCAGAAAGCTCTCAATCACGCAATGCCTATGTAAACAGCCTTACGCGAAAACACCCGTACGAAGTCTGCACCTATGATGCGTACGTCATAGATATCCCCTCTTAACTCACGCGACCACATAATAGTCCCTCCTCCTTTCCTCATCTCATCGACTCCCGACACAAACAACACATTACGCAGGCCAGAACACGACAACCTGTCTTATCACCCACTCGGCAATATACAAACTCCCAACCCTCAATCCCAATTCCTTCATTCTGTCCACGATGCCAGCTCCTCCGGGCTTCCGCAGAGTCAACGGACTTCCTCTGGGGAAGCACTTTACGGACGAGACCATTTACTACGTCTTCGGTTACAGACCCACGGCAGACGACGTCTTCATCGTAACCTACCCAAAATGCGGCACGACCTGGATGCAGCACATCGTTTATTACATCTACAGCGACGGCGAACCTCGTCGGAGTCGCGAAGACTTCTCGGCGAGGACTCCCTTCTTCGAGGTGCTCGGAGCCGAAGCCATAGCCAACTTAATCCGACCGGCAGCCATCAAGACTCATCTGCCGTTCGAATACCAGCCGTACTCGGAGCAAGCTAAGTACATCTACGTGGCCAGAAACCCTTTCGACTGTTGCGTGTCGTTCTACAACCATTACAAAGTATTTCCAGAGTATGACTTTGCGGATGGAACGTTCGATAAATTCTTCGAGATGTTTCTGGAAGGGAACGTCGATTTTGGGGACTACTTTCACCACTTGCTCTCTTGGTACCCGCATAAGAATGATTCAAACGTCCTGTTCTTAACCTACGAGGACCTAAAGAAGGATGTTAGGGCCGGGGTACTGAAGGTCGCCGAGTTCTTGGGACCGAAGTACGGCAACAAGGTACGTCGTAGTAATGGCATTATCCTTGACAAGATCGTGCAGCTGACTGACTTTGAGTCAATGAAGAAGGTTGTTAACCACGAAATCAAAGAAGTGCGTTCGCTGCACAGTGAGAAGCCGATCGAGGATCTTCCGCGTTTCGCGCAGCTGATGAGACAGGCGTGCGGTGATGTGGTGAAGAAGCCGGTGACGAGAGATTTTGTTCGGAAGGGGCAGGTCGGTGATTGGAGGAATTACTTTACTGACGAACAAATCAGTAGGCTTCGGGAGAAGATTAAATTGGAGACGGCAGGAAGTGACGTCATGAACCTTTGGAAGGATCTGGACTTCATAGGACCTGTTTCGTGATGCGATGGCATGGAATATTCGCAACATCTCGATCGATTTTTTTTTTCGCTTTGAGATTATTGATTTCTCGTTGCGTGAATGATGTTTGAAGTGCGCAGTCTGTCACTAGGTTGGATTGGAGTTTGAGTTTGATTATAGAAAAAAAAAAGAAAAACGTGGGTTGGATTGGACTATCAATGTCTGCCGTTTCAACGTGAGAGTATGCTGCAGTCGGTCATATCTGCCTCACAACCTAAAACCACAAATTGTTTAATAATTCGGGGTTTTATGTCGCGAAACAACTGTAATCAAGAAATTCATCATCATCATCATTATCATGAATATAGTAATAATAATAATAAATCATCAAAAAATCATTACTATTATCGATCGCTGTAATATAATCGTAATAACATCTCCAATACGTCACAAGGCAATGAGACAGGGGTCATTCTCGATAACGGACAACAGTTCTACATCATTATTCTTTGTGTTTTCTTGTGTGTATTTTTCGGATGTACCAATTGCCTTGTATTGCAAATCGAATATATCGAATACACACAAATATCGAACACAATGTTTTCCCAGGTCGATGTCAAGAATCTGTGACTCCTACCCAGGCCTAGCTAAACTTTACATTCCAATGTGAAGCGGGTGTATTGTCAAGAAATTTACATGACACAGTTTCGGCTGGGGATCGGGGAATGTCGAAACTGATTCAAGTACAGTCAACACAAGTGATAAAAATGCGGTCCACTGCATGAAGGCTTGTATCATAATAAACACAGTAGTTGCAATATCTTATCTTTTTGTCATAGACTTTTTATCGTAGTCAGCATACGAAACGGCTAACCAGTGACGCGCGAATGCAATACAACGTTTTAAGGCGGGCTTCGCCGCAGAACACTACCGTCATGTGGAAAAGACACCTTGCAGTCTATGTGTCTCAAGTTCTTTATCAAGTCCGAGCTTACCCGTCACTGAGCTCACTTGAGACGGCGGGTCATGCGACACACCATTGATTGATTTTAAAAGAAAAAAAATGGAGATGGTAGTCTCGAGCCACTCGGGACTGGCTACTCCAGGACGCGTTATTAATAAACGAAAGGGAAACTACACTAACCTCGACGCTTTGAAAGTCATTCTTTTTGCTCTTAATAATGAGTTCTTGCGGACATGCAGTCATGGTAACTTTTCTCACTCGTCGCGACTGATGTTCACGTTTATGTCTTTTATGGTACGGATAAGTGATGGCCAGTAGTTAACTACAGGTAGTTAAACTACTATTTTGAGTGGTTAACTACAGTAGTTAGGTTACTGCAGGCGCCAACTACTTCCCATTTTGCCGCAAGCTTTACGGCACGATCGTGCTTCCGACTTTTACCTTGAGCTACTTGTTTGATGAGAACGGAGGTGCAGAGCCATTGTGCCGTGCACGTGTACTAAATCTTCACTTTTATTATTGCTTGTGATCCATATTTAGGTGTCCAAGAACACTATAGAATGGGATTGGTGGACAACGTTAAGTAGTTATTGATGTAGTTAAAATACATTGCAGTAGTTAAAGAAGTAGTTTGGAACTACCTCCCCTGAAAAGTAGTTGAACTACTAGCTAAGCTACTCCATCGCGAAGTAGTTAGTAGTTATAGTTATATAGCAGTTATAGTTAGTTATTAGATAGTTATAGTTAGTAGTTATAATATATATATAGTTATAACTACTGTGGAAGTAGTCAGTGGCCATCACTGGTACGGAGCACGGCTGATCCATATGCACCCGGACATTCCTTCAAGACATCCTTCACTGTTAAAGAAAAGATGCTGTACTATCACTTTTTAACAAACTAGCTTAAAACACTTCCATCTCCAATGAGTTATAAACAACTATTTGTATCCTGGCTGTCAGCCTGGCAGGCTGCGCCACCTTGGAAGAAACGCACGTACTTGCTGTCTATGTCGGTTGGCACACAGCCTTGGAAGGCAAGGCGCCCGTTGCCCTATCTAAACCAGTTTATAACAGGTTGGCGGCTGCCGATAACGCTCAAATGGGATGTATAGTGTTTCTCTTCAAGCCTCCACTCGCGCGTTTGCGCATGGGCTAGCCTGAACAATGCACACGTGATCGAGAAGGGTTCACCGAGGACAATTTCCTTCACTCAGCGGTACATGATGTGGAAGCCCCGTTGCAACTCGATCGACGGCATGCTCTTTTCCGCACACTTCTCCGAAGAAATAGTGCGGTCTGCTCTGTCTTACGAACCCCGTCCGGGCGACATTTTTCTGGTGAGTTACCCCAAATGTGGGACGACATGGATGCAGCACATTCTTTACGGCATCTTTAACGATGGCAAAGCCCCCTCTAGTTACTCGGAAGTGTCAGCCAAAATGCCCTTCCTGGAGAGTCAAGGAGCGGAGGTTGTGGCTAACCTCTCCGCTCCTCGAGTCATCAAGACGCACCTACCGTTTGGGAAGCAACCTTACTCTGCGAAGGCAAAGTATGTGTACATAACGCGGAATCCGTACGACTGTTGCGTGTCTTATTATTATCACATAAAGCACATGCCCGTTTATGCTTTCGGCGACGGAGCGTTCGACGTGTTCTTCGACGTGTTTGTGCAGGGACGCATCGGCTTCGGCGATTACTTCGATCACCTGCTGCCCTGGTACGCACATAGGGACGACCCTAATGTTTTCTTTCTAACGTACGAAGATTTGAAAGAAAATACGGCGTTATGGATACGGAAAGTGGCAGACTTTCTGGGGTCCGGCTACGGCGACATCCTCCGGGAGAATCCTGCTGTCGTCGAGAGTATCGTCGAAGCGACGACTGTTGCCAACATGAAGAAGCTGGTGAACCCATACATGAAAAACATCGGAGAAATATTTAGGTCGACGCCATTCGACGAGTTACCGCGATGGGCCAGGCTCAAGTTGGAGTGCGGGGGTGAGAGGATGAAGGAACCCATGACGGGCGATTTCATTCGAAAAGGCGAAGTGGGAGACTGGAAGAATCACTTCTCGGCGGAGCAAGTTAAAAGGATGAAAGAGAGGATTGCGTTCAAAACTGGAGGTAGTGACGTCATGACACTTTGGAGCAAACTTGACCTGTGACATGCGGTTGTTGTATCTTTCAGCAGGGCGCTACGCGATGACCTCAAAGAAGCTTTCACTGTCGAACGATAATTACACTGTCGATACCACGTTCACGACCGGTGCTCATTGAGACGCGCAATGAGACCCCTTTCGTAGTGTTGCAACACCCTAGCGGCCCGTGAGCGAACTGTTTTTGTCGCCCATCAAAACCTACCCAAACATAAAGTATCCAACCACGAAGCTGCGCAGGACTGGTTGCACTGAACCTCCCTGGCCTCCGTCGTGCTGGGATATATGTATTTTGCGTTAATTGACTGCGGAAAGGCGCCACCTATTGATTACGCACAAAATGTTCTTCGGCGCCTCTAAGGTCGAAGGTGCTGTTCACGTGGGCATCAGCAATTCAGAAAAAGGTTCACTGGGGATAAAGTTGAGTAAGCGAGAGTGCAAAGCTTAGGAAAGAAAGGTGCATGAATATTATTAGGAAATGCCGTTATATTTGTGTAATTTCAACACACATCGGCGCTCGGATAGGTCCAAAGAAGCGGCATGTATAGCAATGAGGACCAATCGAAATGCGTGTAAACTCTCAGTACCGTCATTTATGTGTAAGTCAGCTGTCTAAAAACGATTCAGACAATAATCGTTTATGCATGTTCACTTGGTCCGCGTTAGCTGTGCTGTATAGGAATAAATAAATAACACAGGGCTACAAGCTGTATTACAGTTACAGCTCCTACACCAGATTTAGGCGCCAGGCTGTCGCCATGAAACTGTTTAGTGCAGTGTGCCTACGTGCTTATGCATGCATGTTTGCGTCATATATGCGTATGTGAAATCTCACTCATTCCCGCCAAAAGATGGTCGACAGCATTGGCTAAATAACTGTAGCGAACTAGGACTATAGGTCAGGCGGTAGAAGAAGAAAAGGAGGAGGAGGTCTGGTGCAGGTTACTGGGGCTCTCGAAACCCGTGTTGACGTTACAATAAATAGCATAAATAATGTTAGAAACAATAAAGAAGCAGAGGTGCTCAGTTGTACGGTTGCAACAGAATTCGCTTTTGTGTGCACATTTTCTGGAACTTTTCGTATTCTTCTGCGCGAGCACCGTGAAGTAATAGACCTCTACCCGATAAACGTCATCATGACGTTGGTAGACAGACCGAAACCGAAACAAATCGGAAGGGGAGAGGAATGGGCACTTGTTCGCTGTCTCCTATTCAACCAAAAGTAGGACCGAAGGTCGCGTCCCTTCCAGGGACCATCGTAATCCTCTCAATACCGTGGCTTTCGGGCGCGAACTTGTTCGCCCCTGGCTTCGAGCGTAGTTCAACTCTACCAAATTGGTGGCGCTGTCGAACACTATGACGTCATTGGGTTACAAACGGGGAGAGGTTTGCTGTGGTAGTGATCGGCGCACATGCGCACACGGATGAAAAGAGGACACAAGGAATGTAATGGGAGGCACTGGGTTAGCAACCTTTCTGGGCAGGCCCTTGGGGAATCTGTGGCGGTATCAGTCTAGGATGTACCTCGGAACACTCAAGAAATACAACCGGTACTGGGACTCGTTCCCGCCACCTCTCAGTCCCAACGAGTGAATGCTCTATTCACTGACGTTGAAGTCTAAGTATAGATAAAGTGCATGTCATTCATAGACTCTACCAAACTAGGAGTGAAGCACGACGCCCTGTATGGTACGACTAGCATTTTATACTTTGTTGTGACCGGTAAAGCGCTCATCAACGAACACTTCACTCCATCCACTTGAGATTCTTCCAGAGCCCCATGACGTCGGTTCCTGCTGTCCTCTTTGCGATATACTCCTTCATCCTTTTCACCTGATCCTGCGTCAATTCAGTCTTGTAGTCTCCTACCTCGCCTTTACGTACGAATGTTCCCACCGACTGCTTCTGTAATAAATCTCCACAGCCACGCAGGAACCTTTGGGCCCAGCGCGGCCATTGGTCCCGTGGAAGTCCCTGAAACTTCTGGTCGAGGCGCGTCATTACCGGATTCACCGTCTTCTTCATGTACTCAACGGAAGTATACTGGAGAATCTTCTCCATCACTTCCGGTTCGTTGCGAAGTCTTTCGCCGTACTCCTTGCCTAGAAAGTCTGCAACCTTCTGGATCCAAGTTCTGGTGTCATTTTTGAGGTCTTCGAAAGTGAGGAACAGGACGTTAGGGTCGTGCCTGTGTGGGTACCAGGACAGCAGGTGGTCGAAGTAGTCTCCAAAGTCGACCTCGCCCCTGAGGAATTCTTCGAAGAACTCGTCAAATGTTCCGTCTTCGTAGTCGTACATTGGAAAGAACCGGACGTGATGGAAGAAAGAGATGCAGCAGTCAAACGGGTTCCTCGCCACATAGATGTACTTGGCGTCTTTCGAATACGGTTGTTTGTTGAAGGCTAGATGCGTCTTGATCGCAGCTGGGCGAGGTAGATTGTCAACGGCTTCTTGTCCCATGTACTCGAAGAAGGGCGTTTTGGAATCGAACTCGTCAGAATCTTTGGGCGGAGTCCCGTTGCTGAAGATGTAATAGACGATGTGCTGCATCCACGTCGTTCCACATTTCGGATACGTCACGACGAAGACGTCGTCTGGTCGTGGCTCGTAAGCTAGGACTTCTCGAACGCTTTCTTCAGAGAAGTGTTTGCCCAGGAAGATCCCGTCGACAATGTGGAATCTCTCACGAGGCATGGTGCCTGCATGTATACGGTACTCGGTTAGGGCGAAGTACGATTAAGAGGTCCTGCCTGCGTGCATTTAGGAGTGGCATGAACTGCCATAACAACGTAAGGCTCGAATCATCGCCAGTTAGTTTCGGTCACTGTAAGTAAGACACTCGTGTCTGGAGCGCAAGTAGCGTTACACATTTTTAGTGCACATCTTTTCGGAATCTATGGTGACGTCACCAGAGCCGTTCCAGCTATTGGCGCCGAGAAGTTTGGGAGTCGCCCCCTGGTGTTCACTGAACGAACCTTGTCCTGGGGATGTCCCCGGGCAGTATTCTCACATTGCATTGCGTATAAAGGCATTGCACGTGTTAGGGGCTGTCCAGCATTGATATTTCCTGGGGATTCATGAAGAAAACGACATATGCGTTCCAAGTAAATCGCATTTTTATTCCAATATGACAGTTTTTACTGTAAGTAACAGAAACGAAACCGAAACGGGGATCACCACCAAGAGACGGCGCAGTGGCGCCCCTAGTGAGGGTCTCGCCGCCAATAGAGACTACTCTCTCTTTACAAACATGTGACGTCACGAGAAGTCTGGTTCGAGGTTATATTTTGCTGTGGTGGGCAAGAAGCGAAAAAAAAAAAAAAAACGTTTCGGCTGATAGGCCGAAAAAACTGATAAGGTTGCTAGGTGCCAACCAGCATGCTTTGCGCGGCGGCGGAACGTAATCGATGACGTAGGGGAGCAGGTCGTCTATTCTCAATTTCTTTTTCGGAAGATAAACTTGATTCCTCTATTAATTTGGAGTGTTGAGATATTTGTTTCTGCATGCGAAAGGGACGGAACCGTCGAACTGTTGAAGGATATAAAGAAAGTAATGTTGGTAAGAAAGTAAAGTAGGAAATAAAAAAAATTGTTGGTAAAAAGATTTTCGATTACATTTCGATTGAATCTTTCGATTAGATCGAAACAGAACAGATTCGATTAGAAACAGAAAGAAAAAAAAAGCCTCGTAATCTGCACCGATTGCTTCACAATACACATAGCAGAGAGACACGTACAAATCACTGAAGTGTTTTTCTACGATGTTTGACGGAGACGTCCTATGCGATGTATTTCCTTTTAAAATCATGGAAACGCTCGACATACAACCACAAACGTTGCTTATCCATTCGAAATATGGGTGTTCAAGAACTTACTTGCAAAATAGACACAGACGTCTCCGTCCACTTATATGCTGCTAATGAGTCCATGCCCTCTTTCACGTGTATCCGTATCTTATCTCCTAGAGGGAGGTACACGTATGCTTAAGTGCCTGTCATTTTTTACCTTTGTCATTCTTATCTTGCGTCACATAAATGTTTTCCTTTCATTGCGGACGGACCAAGAGGCTGTTTGTGTGAAATTAACCTCCGAAACAAGGACATTATTCTTTGTTAACTAATGTGTCTTCGTTACAGGGAGGCCTATAAGGTACTCAGTGACGAGGTACAACAGACGAACAAGAGACAGGAGAGAACTGATGTTCTGAGGCTGGAACAACATAGAAGGGACAAATACATACAAAGCCTCAATTTGCCTAAGTGGTGAACTTAGGTGAAGGTGAACTTTTGTACCTCGTCGCTGAGATCGTCATAGTCATGTACCGACTTATTAGCCTATAATGAGCCAGTGTACCGTGGACGTAGTACCTCCATATACATTATTTGATAGTATTGCATTGGTACATTTCTTCACATCCCCAATTCCCGTCAGTAGTGTAAAAGAAGAGCAGCAACAACAACCACCACCACCACAGACGATGACGATGAGATGGGGTGTTTCACCGTCGTGGTGCGGTACCCTACCCCATTGCACTGGAACATTATGTGAAGATGATGAAGGAAGGATGAAAATACGTGAAAAAGAGCTTCGCCGCATAACACGCAAAACTACTACCAGAACAACCACGGCGTTAAATGGTGCGCGGTGATATCTTCGCCTGTCTTCAGACACCGCGTACAAAAAACAACAACAACTTTATCTTTAAGATGATGAATGGAGAGTTTCAGCGTCAGGGGCGACACTCTACCGCATTGACGGTGGTGATCCGCATACAATAATATACTACACGTATTTGAGATTCGCGATGAGTTGTTTTTATGCTCTGATGTACACAAGAACGCGCAAGTGACATCAGTAACGGCAGAACACCAGTACAGTCGAACTCCTTTACAACGAAACTCGGGGGACAACAACAACAAAAAAAAAAAAAAATTCAGTAAAGGTATTTTTGTTAAAAAGGATGTCCATTATTGGACCTATAGGGCTCCAGCGGGACCGCAAAAAAAATTGCTGTAGTGGTATTTTCGTTAAAAAGGTGTTCGCTATAAAAGAGTTTGACTGTATAAGTAAAATCAGACACTTGTGGAAACTCATATCCCCATTTTTTCTTTATGAAATCACCGTCAATGGCAACGTGCCCTTCCTATATTTTATTTTCCAACCTAATCACCTAGTCAATCCAATCGCCGGCAGCTAGTAAAATATAGTCTACGAGGTAGTTGAGCTGCCCCTGACTATTGTCAAGGGCTTATATATGCCTTATACTCAGGAGTGCAACATTTCTGCTTCCACTGTCATGTCACTCGTCGTTCATCCAAAAACCATGAACGTCCTTCCAGAGATCCATGACGTCACTTCCTGCAGTCCTCTTCTCGATCCAGTCATTCATTCGCTTCACCTGATCGGCATTAAAATGATTCTTCCAATCACCAATAATACCCTTGCGCACGAAGTCTCCATAAACAGGCTTTAAAATCACATCTCCGCACGTTTCTAGCGAACGCTGCGCCCATCCTGGCAAGGATTCCATCGGTATACTTGTGTACTTGTCGGCTAAGCCTCTCATCAAGGGGTTCATTATTCTTTGCATGTTTTCGAAGGACGTTACCTCAACTATTCGCTCCATCAGTCCTGGATCTTTTCGCAGTTGTGCACCGTAATCCTCACCAAGAAAATCTGCTACTTTCTGAATGGCTGCTCTGGTGTCCTTCTTCAGCCCTTCATAAGTCAAGAACAAGACGTTCGGGTCGTTCCGGTGTGGGTACCAGGACAACAAGTGGTCGAAGTAGTCTCCAAAATCGACCTTGCCATCGAGGAAATATTGGAAGAGTTCTTCGAATGTGCCATGTTCAAAATCGTACATTGGAAACAGTTTAACGTGGTGATAGTAAGCCACGCAGCAGTCGAAAGGATTCCGGGCTGTGTAGATGTATTTGGCGTGCTTCGAGTAAGGCATCTTGTGGAACGGCAAATGGTTCTTCACTGCAGCAGGACGAGGTAGGTTCTCGAAGGCTGCGTTCCCCATGAACTCGAGGAACGGAGTCTTAGCTATGAGCTCATCCTCGGATTCCGGTGGTACCCCGTTGCTGAAGATGTGGTAGACGATGTGCTGCGTCCATGTGGTGCCGCATTTCGGATAGGTCGTGATGAATACGTCATCTGGGCACGGCTTGTAGTTGAAGGCTTCGCGGACGCTTTGTTCGTGGAAGTGCTTTCCAAGAAACAGGCCATCCACGTTATGGTAGCGATGGCGTGACATAGTTTCCTGCAGAGCCCCACGACGGTCTCAGCCACTCTTTCCTGTCTGGTATGAAGACGCTTAGCACCTGTTGAAAGAAGAGCGGATGTTTCGTTATGCGTGGTTTATGTAGGGCAAGCATACTGAAAGCGCAGCGCCGTCTAGGCGGGGGAGCACGTTGAAAAACAACAACAAGTTTATTATGAACTGTTGAAAACAGTTTAACGCTCAAGCCAGATAGCAGCAGAGCACACGTGCCCTGTGTTCACTCCCCATGCAGCACAATGTACTGAAAGTCGGGTGCAATAGGGGTGGACGGCATGTATCTTATCAATGTTCTTTCAATTCACCAGTCTGTTCAACGCCTTCCACCCACCCGTCCACCCCTATTACACTCGACTTTCAGTACATTTTGCTGCTCGTGTCCATCAGATCGATTTCCTCCTTTCAGGCTTGTGCTAGCTGCAGAAGCGCTGAGTGTGAGGCTGGCTGGGGGGGAAAACGGTGTGGAATAGTCATGCTAAAAACACGTTGGCATGCAATCTGTACGAAGCAGCATTCTGCAACTTGTGCATATCAGTTATCAGGGAACCAAGTGATACAAACGATAAGTTAATGAAAAGAAGAAAAAAAAAAGAGAAACAAAAAATGAAAAATAAGGACGGCAACCCCTACTCCTCCCTTGTCTTGTGTTTCCCTTTTGTGTCTCCCTTGTCGTGTGTCCTTGTGGATCTATACCACCAGGGCCTCGCCTCCTATCATAACTATTCTTTCGAAATAATTCAGATTCAACTAGCCGGCTAGTGACACTGAATGTGAGACGTGCTTCGCTAGAATACGCAGACGACTGTCTGTTTGCAAACGGTCTACGTCACAACGCCAGATGTCACGACCCGCCGCTGGCAAAAGAATGCCACGTGCGCTGTCAGGCGCTGATCACATGAGCTGTTTTCACGGTTGTTTCCGATGATGGATGCCATTGCGCGAAGCAAACAAGAAGGAAACCTTCATGTGTGAGGCAGATACTACCCTGACCTCACCTCAAAAAATGCGAAAACCACAAAGTTTCACGACGGCAACACGAACGTGCACTAATTTTGCCAACGATGAACTCTTTCCCAATCTCATGATATCTGTATGTGACGTGCCGCGGCGGAGTGATCTATAAGGTTACATTTTAGAAGTCGCATCGCACAGGCGTATGGTGACTAACAATTTGCAGAGTACGAGCTATACGCATACATTGTTTCAAGTAAGGAATGTTGCGACCGATAGTACTTAGGTCTACTATACTTAGGCTGTGTTCGTTTATTGGACTGGAGCAACTCGAGAGCCGAGAGAGTCGAATCTTGCAGGGCGAAAATGGCCTGGTGAGGCCCTCGTGACGTCATCGCCCTAGCAGAGACTCCCGTTCAAAAATTCGAGGAATCAACACTACAAGATCTGGAGGGTCGACTCCCAGCGACTCTCTTCTCGATGCCAGTCGCTGGAGTCGGTGACGTACGATGACACTCACACGTCACGACTCTGACTCTCGGGTCGCGCGAGTTGAATAAACCAACACTTGTCTGGACAGTGAAATAATCGAAATTCTCATCCGGTTCTAGTGTTTGCCTTATGCGATACATATGCCTCGTCGATACCCTGTCCCATATCGTCCAACCCACAACTGTGCGCTTATACTTCCAGCCCCCCTGCCGGCCTATTAGGCTGACTGTTCTTAACGTCAACATGAAGGTATATGGTACTTACCAGAGCCAGACGCAGCGTTGTTCGATGATTGAGACGCTTGTCCCTCGGCAAAGACGTCCGTTCTCTTTCGAGTCGAGACAAACACTAGCTTTATTAACAACTAACATCTTTACAGCGAAAGAGAGAAAAGATCGATGCCCGTATTCACCAAGCGCATGGAGGAAGCGACTTAAAGCGAACCAGGCGACTTAAACGTTTAGTGACGTCGGGTTTAAATCGATCACCTGGTTGTTTCCGGCTGTGAAGAACGGTTGACCACAACGCATGCGTATTATTCGCATTGTCACGAGATGGTTGAGAAAGTAGCAGACGGCAGAAGGATTGCGAAGAGGACAGCTCCCGTCGTTTTTTGGCCATGAGCTCAGGCGGCGCGCTGGACGGTGTGTGGGTATACTCGGCGCTTAGGCCAGAGAAAGGCCTAACCGCCGACTACCCACCCCCCTGTCCCGCAACCACCTGTAGCAACGCCAGCGCCGCCGGAGCTTTTTCTTCCGTTAACAAATTAACGAACTCATAACCAAAAGACGACGGGAGCCTTCCTCTTCGCAATCCTTCTGCCGTCTGCTACTTTCTTCATCCCCTCAACCATCTCGTGTCAATGTGAATAATACGCATGCGTTGTGGTCAACCGTTCTTCACAGCCGGAAAGACCAGGTGATCGATTTAAACCCGACGTCATAAACAATGGTTTAAGTCGCTTGGTCGCCTTAAGTCGCTTCCTCCATGCGCTTGGTGAATACGGGCATAGATCTTTTCCGTCTTTCGCTGTAAAGATGCTAGTTGTTTCAGAATAAAGCTAGTGTTTGTTTCAACTCTAAAGAGAACGGACGTCTCTGCCAAGGGACAAGCGTCTGAATCATCGAAGAACGCTGCGTCCGGCTCTGGTAGGTACCATACCTTCATGTTGACGTTAAGAACAGTCAGCCTAATAAGCCAGCACGGGAGCTGGAAGTATAAGTACACTGTTGTGGGTTGGACGATATAAGACGGGGAATCGACGAGGCATACACAGGGTGGATGCAGATAAAATAGCCCCACATTTTTGCACGTATGGCGTTCCCTGCGTACCGCATGAACTTCCGGTGGCGCGGGATGACGCATTTATCCGGTAGCAAACGCACAAAAAATCGTAGTAACCCAACTCCACGTAACAAAGAAGTTATTCACGCGAACGTTGCTCTCCGTGCATCCCGATTTTCCTATGCAGAAGTCAATATGGCGGTCACAGCACAGCTGCGTCTAGCTGCCGCTAGGCGTACCAGATCTCGCTTTGTTTTGTGTAGGTGGCATCCCCAGCGGTAGGCCAATGCCACTGTGCTACACTGCAATGTCCCATTGGAAATTATTGCGCAGAGTTTGGTTACCACGATTTTGTTTCTCAATTTGCACTGCAAAAAAATGCACCATCGTGCGCCGCCGGAAGTTCGTATACGGTATATGCAGGGAACGCGCTATGTGCGAAAATGTGGGGCGACTTTATCTGCACCCACCCTGTATATCGTATAAGACAAACACTGGAGCTGGATGAGTATTTCGATTATCTCAATGTTCCAGACAAGTACCCTAAGTATAGTAGACCTAAATACTATCGGTCGCAATATTACTTACTTGAAACAATGTAGACGTAGCTCGTGCTCTTCAATTTGTTACTCACAATACGCCTGTGCGATGCGAGTCCTAAAATGTAACCTAATAGATCACCCTGCCGCGGCACATCACATACAGATATCGTGAGATTGGGAAAGAGTAGAACACACGTTTGTGCTGCCGTCGGGAAACTTTATGTGTTTCGCGTTTGTGAGGTGAGGACAGGACTTCAGTATAAAAGAAGAGCAACAACAACAACAACAACAACCACAGATGATGACGATGAGATCGGTTGTTTCACCGCGGTGGTGTGGTACATTACATGGAGATGGTGAAGGAAGGATGAAAATACGAGAAAGAGAGCTTCACCGCATAACATGCCCAGCTACTACCAGAACTGCCACGGCGTTAAATGGTGCACGGCGATATCTTCGCCTGTCTTCAGACACCGCGTTATAGCAACCAACAACTTTACTTTTAAGATGACGAATGGGGAGTTTCACCGCCAGGGGGCGGTACTATACCCCACTACTGGTGGCGATCCGCATACAATAATATACTACACGTATTTGAGATTCACGATGAGTTGTTTTTGTGCTCTGATGTACGCAAGAATGCGCAAGTGACAGCAGTAACGACAGAACACCAGTAAGTTAAATCAGACACTTGTGGAAACTCATATCCCCATTTTTTCTATATGAAATTACCATCAATGGCCACGTACCCTTCCTATATTTTATTTCCAACCCAATCACCTAGTCAATCCAATCGCCGGCAGCTAGTCAAATATAGTCTACGAGGTAGTTGAGCTGCACCTGACTATTGTCAAGGATTATATATACCTTATACTCGGGAGTGCAACATTTCTGGTTCCAATGTCATGTCACGCGCCGTTCATCCAAGAACCGTGAACGTCCTTCCAGAGATCCATGACGTCGCTTCCTGCAGTCCTCTTCTTGATCCAGTCATTCATTCGCTTCACCTGATCGGCATTAAAATGATTCTTCCAATCGCCAATAATACCCTTGCGCACGAAGTCTCCAAAAACAGGCTTTAAAATCACATCTCCGCACGTTTCTAGCGAACGCTGCGCCCATCCTGGCAAGGATTCCACCGGTATACTTGTGTACTTGTCGGCTAAGCCTCTCATCAAGGGGTTCATTATCCTTTGCATGTTTTCGAAGGACGTTACCTCAACTATTCGCTCCCTCAGTCCTGGATCTTTTCGCAGTTGTGCACCGTAATCCTCACCAAGAAAATCTGCTACTTTCTGAATGGCTGCTCTGATGTCCTTCTTCAGGCCTTCATAAGTCAAGAACAAGACGTTCGGGTCGTTCCGGTGTGGGTACCAGGACAACAAGTGGTCGAAGTAGTCTCCAAAATCGACTTTGCCATCGAGGAAATACTGGAAGAGCTCTTCGAATGTGCCATGTTCAAAATCGTACATTGGAAACAGTTTAACGTGGTGGTAGTAAGCCACGCAGCAGTCGAAAGGATTCCGGGCTGTGTAGATGTATTTGACGTGCTTTGAGTAAGGCATCTTGTGGAACGGCAAATGGTTCTTCACTGCAGCAGGACGAGGTAGGTTCTCGAAGGCTGCGTTCCCCATGAACTCGAGGAACGGAGTCTTAGCTATGAGCTCATCCTCGGATTCCGGTGGTACCCCGTTGCTGAAGATGTGGTAGACGATGTGCTGCGTCCATGTGGTGCCGCATTTCGGATAGGTCGTGATGAATACGTCATCTGGGCACGGCTTGTAGTTGAAGGCTTCCCGGACGCTTTGTTCGTGGAAGTGCTTTCCCAGAAACAGGCCATCCACGTTATGGTAGCGATGGCGTGACATAGTTACCTGCAGAGCCCCACGACGGTCTTAGACACTCTTTCCCGTCTGGTATGAGGACGCTTAGCACCTGTTGAAACAAGAGCCGATGTTTCGATACGTGTGGTTTATGTAGGGCAGGTACGGTGCTGGACAAAAGTTTACGGAACACGCTTCGGTGCATTCCATCCTCGGAGTGACATGCTAGCAGCGAATAGTACCGTACAGACTTACGAACCGGTGACCGGGTTATCTACCCGCATTTCTGCAAGCGTGTATTCACACGAGCGACATCCTCACGGAATATTCTAGTGGAAGAAAAAGCGAAAAGACTGCTCACAGAGCCGAAGTTCCGTCCCGTGTTATGTTGAGCATTCACAATGTGGGGAATATCGGGAGTGGCGTACTGCGCATTTAGCAGACGACACTTAGCAGACGACACCGTCAGCGTGTTTTGCTGTCGTCTGCTACGGAATACCTTGTGGCTGTGTAGCAAGATATTACCCACGGTTAGCAATGTACGGGAAGACAGGTCGTTGAGCGTTCGCGCTCACGTGACAGCAGAAAGCTATGACGCTTTTCGCATCTTCCGCTTCTTGGGGAATGTCGCTCGTGTGAATACGCAGTAAGCCTATACGGTCCCATTCGCTGCTAGCGTGTTACTCTGAAGAAGGAATTCGTTGGCGGTGCGTGTTCCGTAAACTTTTGTTCAGCACTGTACAAACAGGGTTTATGTGTGCTCATATTGGGGACTAGATTATATTAGACTTCAGGGAAGCTTGGACTAAATGCGCGTTTATGCGAAGCTTGGAGTCTGTTTGCGGTACTGTGGAGTAAATTTTACGGCCGGGGGACACTAAATAGGGACTAATTTCAATCTGAGGGCTTAGAAGCTGTAATGGCTCCCCAATGTATTCCCTTTTCCCTTAGAGTGTGGGGTATGATATAACAGTGAGTTTCAGTGCATCGTACGCGATGTTTGTAGATGAGAATCCAACAAAAGGAACGCAGAACTTTCTTCAAGTTGCTTTCACAAAGTTACCTATAGAAAATTAACGAGTTCCTCAAGAAGTTACCGGAGCTCAAAAGCAACGACTTAAGTTAACACTTACGAAAAAAAAAAAAAAAAAAACAGCGCAGAAACGGAATGTGAAGTATAGACAAACAAAGCAGTGACTAAGAACTGCGGTTTATTGGGCAGGAATGAAAGCATCAGGAACAAGTTAGCGGTTGACATACCGGCCCTCCTGGGAAAGGAAGTTAATAAGAAGCACGCTCACACTGTTATCACGTCTGTTATGAATCTGAACAGCTTCGATGATTGCCCTGGCCCCCTTTATCCCGATATCGTCCTAACACTCGTGTGCCTTTAAGCATAGGACGGCATCCGCGGTCACGGCAATTAATGGCTAGGTTGCTCCCCGCGTGTGCATAGTGAGTGACCTGGCGTGCTCCCGGAGTCCGTCATTTACACATCGTCCTGTTTGGCCCACATACGTCTTTTCCACAGGAAAGGCTTATCTCATATACAACATTACATCGGCACTGCGGTTGAATTGAGTTGATGAGAAAGAAGAAGAAGAAGAAAAAAAAAAGGAGAAATAGGCACTCATTACGAGAGCCGGCTACTCCAGATCATCACAGAAAAGATAAATGACTATCTACGATAAAACCAATGAGTGACAAAGACACTCAGTCAGTCACTCACACACACTGTCAGTCACACTGTCCACCAACTTGGAGTCTTCGCAAAATCGCACAAACGCCTGCATGGCATGGAACTGACGGTCGGGTGTCCAAGGGCCCAGAACCGTAACAATCGGCACTGGACATAAGGTTTTGCATGTTTCGTCCCGCAGACCGATAGAGAAGGTCCTTCCAGGTTTACTCGCAAGCACGGTCACAAGTTGGTATCTCAACCACTAACTTGTTCCTGATGTTTTCATTCCTTCCCAATAAACCGCAGCTGTTAGTCAGCGCTTCGTTGTCTACTTCACGTCCCGTTACTGCGCTGTTCTTTTTTTTTTTTTGTGTGTGTGTCAGTATGTATCATCTCGCCCACACCGTTGCTTTCATTACAGTACCGAGTTACCCCCCGCACTGGTATTTAGGTCTACACTACTTAGGGTACCTGTCCGGACAGCGAAATAATCGAAATACTCACCCAGCTCCAGCCCTTATTGTCTTGTCCGTTACGTCGTTTGCCCGTCTTATATCGTCCAGCCTGCAGCAGTGCACTTATACTTACACCACCCGTGCCGGCCTCTTAGGCTGACTGTTCTTAACGTCAACATGAAGGTATGGTACTTACCAGAACCAGCCGCAGCGTTGTTCGATGATTCTGACGCTTGTCCCTCGGCAAAGACGTCCGTCCTCGTTAGAGTCCAGACAAACACTACTTTATTCTAAAACAACCAACATGTTTACAGTAAAAGAGGGAAAAGATATCGAGCGTTCGCCCCCCCCAGAGGATCCGGGATCTTTACTCGCTTTCGGGTCCCCCACACCCTGCTGACAGACTTCACGCTGCGCTGTCCTCGGGGCCCCTATACTGAACATCACGGAGCTGGACCACTTCGTGGAACATTTCCACGGCAGATTGTAGATCGGTTGTTGTAGACGCTGTCCTCTGAGTACGACGTTGTTCAGCGGCTTCCTAAAGCCCCGTATTTATCGTGCGCCATCTATTCACAAGGGAAGTAAGTTTGAAGGAGCGCCGTTCATCTTCTGATGACGGACGTGAAATATATGAACCAGACGACCTGTCTATTTTTTACCGAATGAAAAATGTGGCGCCTATTTCAGCATATTCACTGGGCAGAGCAACACAGACGAGCGTCAACGATGATCAATTGCTAAGACTTAGTGACTACACATTGTGGGACGGGATAATGCATTTGGGTCACCAAAGACGGGCATGTTGTTTTGCATGTTCTTTGTCTGCATGTTGTTTGCGTGCCGAGGCGGCCATGACAATGTTACACTTTGTTGTTGTTAAGTACAGGTGTCGTTCACGTAACACAGTCAATCATTGTCATCATTATCAACATGGGAATGAATGTACGCGAATGAATGGAAATGAATGTCATCGCTTCTTCATCCGTGGCGGACACACCATTTGCCAAGGTTGGGAATTTAAATCTTACCGAGTACTGTGATAGTGCAGATATGGTTTTATGCTGCCTCGTCATGATAACTTTCTCGGGAGACCTCAAGCAATATATATGTGAGCACAGGTGTAACGTCCCTCGTCAGTGAAACATACATAATTAATTAATAGCGTCCCTAGGATTCCGTTAGTCGCGAAAAAACGCGAAGACTAACGCGGATTTTAATTTGGGTCACGGCAAAATGCGGATTGGGCATTTCGAAACGGAATAGCACACGCTGTTTTGGGGAGCTGAAAGACGTGAAGTTTCTTTCTCCTTGGGTACGAGAGTAGTACTGTCTACAGTGAACCCTCGTTAATATGACCCCCGATAATCTGACATACGCGGTTTACGACCATACTCCTACCTAGGGAACAATGCAGTGAAACCTCTGCAAATCCCCCCGTTAATATGACATTTCCGCATTATGACCAAAACTTTCGGGAACGAGCATGGTCATAATAACGAGGGTTCACTGTATACTCCGCCATTAATCTTAGAAAATTTGCCCGCTGTTGTTTCCGGTGAATCGTAGCAGCTAATATACCTTTTTTAGAAAGCAAGCGCCACCTGTAGCACGCAAGGGCTCATGGGAGGGCTCATGGGAACAAGGGCTCATGGGACGGGACGGCCAGAGGCGGAGGTAGAGGAAGAACAACATCACTCCCGGTTGTGCGCAGCAGCATCGTCAGCCCCGGGCAAGCCATAACCGTAGCAGACGGCAGAGCAGTGTCCCTGAAAATTCCCATGCTGCTTTGCGCCGCGCGCTTGGTGGCGCGCGCATCTTTTAAAAATCGTCTATTGTAAACTCGAAAGAGAACAACAGCGATGCCCATCTTTCAAGACCTAGCTCGCAGATTCCAGGCAAGTTTTATTGCGAGGAACGTCAATGTAACATTCCAGTGTGAGCAGTCGCGTGGAATGTTGCGACAGGCCAGGACCGGGGGCGCCACCATCACTGTGTTATTTTAGTCGCGGGTGTCACGGATGTACGTTTTGTCGCGGTGCAGTTCGGGCGTTTTTTACTACCGAGAGCTAGGAATCCCGATTTAGTTAATCTAGAAGGGGAGATACTACTAGAATGGGAGCATTAGTATATTCGTCGGATGACGATTACGTCTCCCTTTTTATTTTCCAATCCAATCCAATCCAATCCAATCCAAACCCAGACGCCTCCATGGTGGCGTCGATGAAAAGGCCCCTTTGCGAGGTACAGTAAGCATAGGTTGCGTTCGTAGGTCGTACGCCACCCCAATTGTACGAATAGGTTGCGTTCGAGTAGAAGTAGCTGCGTTTTGGAGCTTGGTGACCCCCGAATATAATCAGCACGAGCTAATCTGCTTCCACCTTCTTGCAGTGTTTTTATTGGAAGGACAGAGGGTCTCGGGCAGATACGCTATGTTAGCATACGTGAGGCCGACAACGGCAAGCCCTATCACCACCACCACCACCACCACCACCGCTATGTTAGACTGTGAAAAATCTTAACCGGAGGGGACTTCGGATGTGGAGGAATTCGAAACTCTCTTACAATCACAAGGGGGTCGTGGCTTAATAGTCAAAATTAATGTCCTTCCAGAGGTCCATGACGTCACTACCTGCAGTGTTCTTCTTGATCCACTCCTTCATCCTTTCGGCTTGCAGTGGCGTAAAATCGTCCCTCCAACGTCCGACCTCCCCCTTGCGCACGAAGTCGCCTTGCGACGGCTTCAGTATCTCTTCTCCACACGACCGGACCATACGTTGCATCCAGAGCGGCATCGCTTCCACGGGAATGCCACGGAACCTTCCCGCAAAATCTCGCATAATTGGATTGACCACTTTCTGCATGTTTTCAAACGATGTCAGATCAACTATCCTTTCCAACGCGGAAGGATCTCGACGTAGTACCTCGCCGTACTCATCTCCCAGGAAGTCAGCGATCTTCTGAATCGAAGACCTGATGTCCCACTTGAGTTCCTCGTACGTCAAGAACAAAACGTTAGGGTCGTCTCTATGAGGGTACCAGGACAGGAGATGGTCAAAGTAGTTTCCGAATGGTACTTCGCCTTTGAGGAAGTTCTCAAAGAAATCGTCAAAGGAACCGTTTTCGTAATGCAGAGTCGTGATCATGCGGACATGATAGAAGAAGGAAACGCAACAGTCGTAAGGGTTTCTGGTGATGTACACGTATTTAGCTTCAGCGGAGTACGGTTGCTTGTTGAAGGGGAGGTGTGTCTTTATGGCAGCTGGCCGTGGAAGGTTCTCCACGCCTTCTTGTCCTTTCATCTCGAAGAAGGGCGTCTTCGATTGGAACTCTTCAGGGTCTTCCGATGGAGTCCCCTTGCTGAAGATGTGGTACACGATGTGCTGCATCCAGGTTGTGCCGCATTTTGGGTAAGACACGATGAAGACGTCTTCCGGACGAGCTTCGTAAGCGAGGGCTTCACGAATGCTTTCGGCAGGGAACAGCTTTGGGACGAACAATCCGTCCACCGTGTGGTAACCATCACGTGACATTGGTTCTGGTGCTGCTGAAAAGTAACATATGTGTGGGCATTGGTGATGGAAAAATATCGATTTTTTTTCGATATCGTTAAATATCAACATCGTAAAAAAATAATCAATGAAATCGATTAAAATATCGATATTTATATCGACGAATTATCGATATATATATATATATATATATATGCTGAAGGAAATGGGTTCGGGCGACCGCCCAATGTAACACAGTGAACCCTCGTTAATATGACCCCCGATAATCTGACATACGCGCTTTACAACCACACTCTTGGGGAACAATGTTGTGCAAGCCCTGCAAATCTCCCCCGTTAATATGACAATTCCGCGTTATGACCAAAATTTTCGGGAACGACCATGGTCATAATAACGAGGGTTCACTAGGTACTAGAAAAAACGAAAGGCAGACAACGAAGGTATAGGAAGTAAGAAAATGGGGCGAAAAGTTATTTATTTACATGTGAAAATTTAACGGACACTTCGACGTTGCGGGGGAAGCTCCGCCTTCGTCAGGAATAAGTGGTGACAAGGTTACAGGATATAAATATCGTTGTTTGAAAAGCCGTCACTTCATTGTTTGAACAATTGAAAAAAGTTGCCCTCGTTCTATTACGTTTTATTATCTTCCATGTGTATTACCGCTGAGGCACGTGATGAAGATGGTGGTGGGTGGTGGTGGGTGGTGAAAGGGCTTGCCGTTGTCGGCCTCACAGAGGTGGGCAACATCACGACTGACGTGATGAAGACGGTGACGAACAACGTGCACGAGGAGGACCAATGAGGATACATCCTCAATTATCGTAATAGGAAGATTGGGGAATAAGTAGTGCAAGAAATTAGGTGAATGCAGAGGATGTCTCCCTCTTCCCGATCCGAACCACCTTGCCTGCCTCCTCCTCCTTTGTTCCTCGAAGAATGGATGTTTACGAATACAGGGCCATGCGAGCAACACAAAATCATCTGTTTCGACCGCCGTGTATACGTTGCGCGCTCGGTGAACGCGTTCTGCACACTCCAATGCGTCGTTCTGCATGAAATGCAGCCCTAGACGATCCACGAAGTTTTAGAAAGTAACAAAGTTTTCCTCTAACGTGCATCACATCTTTACAGGAAATATCGGCATCGTGTTGCAAAACCAAATCAAGAGGGAGAGAGGGAAAAACCAGTTAAGTTTGGTTAATAAACTCGTTGATCCGTTCCTTTCATATCTTGTCCACGTGCAGAAGCCGCCGAATTACTAATATTTCTATCAGCATGCATATCGATATCTATAACGATGTGATACGTAATAATATCTATATCGATGATATAGCAAAATGCAAAAATATCGACATTTTCGGTATCGTTATATATCAACATCGTAAAAAAAAATCGATTAAATCGATTAAAATATCGATATTTATATCGATAAATTATCGATATGTATATCTCGGATATAAAAGTATAATAATAAGACGTGGACGACAGATTACAGGAAAGTTAACAAAAACTATAACTTAAAAACCCGAGATTAGGGGAAAAAAAAAAGAAAAAAACGACAACACAGACCTAGTCTCGGGTTTTTAAGTTATGGATCTATACCACCAGCTCGCTTGCTACCTCTCTATCCTCTCATTATCCAATCGCAGGCTTAAAATATCGATAATATCGGTAGGAATATCGATAGCATTCCATCCCTAGTGAACATGCCCCCCCCCCCCCCCCCCATGTGCAAATGCATCGTTGTTTCAGTACATGACAAGATCTGAACTTATGTTATGGATGGTGATTGATCAGCGATACACTGCTCAAGGGAGAAGGCACACAGCGCTTTTTTCTATTTCGTGTTAGCGCCGCGAAGCAACTGTAGCTATGAGCGGCGTGCAGACGTCGACAGCTGGAGAGAGGACAGCAGGAAGGAGCGGGGGATAGGGGGGTTAGTATGCGTCCTAGGCCGACTTCAGGGGGAACTCTGCGGACATTCATATGGAAAGTCGCACACAGCGGTATAGTCCTGTGTGTTCTCTTTTTGGTCTGGGTCTCACTGAACAACCAATCGTGTTGCGTGACAAGTACTAGAAATCGCGACTGTCCCCGCAGTGTGGAGTTGGGGCTCAGATGTTATACATCGGAAAAAGAAATTAATGTATACGGTCCATGGACAATAGGATCACTCCGCTCACAGATGTGTGGAAGTCGCCATAGCAAAGAGAGAGATAGAGATAGATCTGATATAATAGAGGGTGCCTGAATCAACGACAAACAGTTTTTCAAGGCGGGATTGGTGGTCACCTTCGAGGTTACACGTCCTTTTTTTTTATCTCTTTTGACAATTATTCCTAGCACAACGTTGTAGAACGCGTTATTCTTTATTGATGCAGGCACTAAGGTGCAAAGGATGCCTTTTCTTTCGAGAGTTCTTCCTAGCACAATGTTGCAAAGCGCGTTATTCTTTAGTTAGACGGGCACTAAGGTGCAAAAGATCCTGTTTCTTTCGACACTTGTTCCTAGCGCAACGTTTTAGATTTAACTTTATCGAAATCTTTAATTAGGCCTGCACTACGGTGCAAAGGATGCCGTTTCTTTGGACAGTTCTTCCTAGAACAACGTTGTAAAGCGCGTTATTCTTTAATTAGACGGGCACTAAGGTGCAAAAGATCCTGTTTTTTTTCGCACTTGTTCCTAGCACAACGTTGTAAATTTTATTTTTATCGAAATCTTTAATTAGGCCTGCACTAAGGTGCAAAAGATGCCGTTTCTTTGGACTTTGGTTTCTTTCCTAGCAGAACGTTGTAAAGCGCATTATTCTTTAATTAGGCGAACACTAAGGTGCAAAAGATTGTTTCTTTTTCCAGTTCTTCCTAGAAGAACGTTGTAAAGCGCGTTATTCTTTAATTAGGCGGGCACTAAGGTGCAAAAGATTGTTTCTTTCTCCAGTTGTTCCTATCCCCACGTCGTAAAGCGCGTTATCCTTTAATTAGGCGGGCGCTAAGGTGCAAAAGATGCTGTTTCTTTCGACAGTTCTCCCTCAACGTTGTAAAGCGCGTTATCCTTTAATTAGGCGGGCACTAATGTGCGAAAGATTCTGTTTCTTTCGACAGTTGTTCCTAACACAATTTGTGTATCCTGCTCTATCCAATGTACCCCAGACTGCTGCGACTGTAATTGCAATGATGCAACGGTTTCGCTGCCACTCTTTTAGTTGAGAGGCTCCGGCCATTTTCTGTGACTACAATGCGAAAAGGCCACTGTAAAATATGTGGCAGTCAGCATTACATCAATATTACTGTGCCGCTACACTAATACGGGCTTCCGAATTGTATACAGCCAATTGTACAGATTAGATTATAGGAGAAAAGAAAGACGTAAAATTTGGGAATATTCTAAGCGCACCGAACATTACGCCAATGACTCTACAGAGAGCCCCCCCCCCCCCCCCAAAAAAAAGCGACGCCCTTAGAAACCGTTGTACAGAGTACGGTCTGTTGTTGACTGCCGTATGGGGGACCTGCAATAACTCTCGCAATTATCAGAGAACCCTGAATGCTTTTTCGTTGCCCCCATTGTTACAGTAATCCCAGAAAAATATCATGGCAAACCACCCACCTTTGATGTAGCGGTTATACAGCTCACGTGTACTGACGGTTTCCAGGTCATCAGACACAGCTGGAACAGTTCCAAGGAGGCCGATTATGACACCCACTCGATGGTGGAGCGCCTCATTGTGGGGAATGATGCAAGCTTTCCAACCAAACAACATAACAAGCAAAATAAAAGAAAGACACAAAACAGCAAAACAAAACTCAATCAATGTAAAGGTGATGTAAGAGGGCAAATGTAAATGGAGCTAAATGATTTGAAATTGAACTAGTCGAAGGTAATGAACGGTAAGAGGTAAGAGCAATTGAAAGTAATGAGAGGTAATTAAGGGCAATTAAAGTAAGAAAGCTCCGTTTAAACGTAATGAATGTATATGTGATGATCATGATCATTGATTTTTTTTGGCGCAAAAGGAATGTATTTGCAATGGAGATACATGAAATTAAAGATTACTGAAGGTAATTAAATGTAATTAAAGGTAATTCACGTCATTTAAAGGGGAATTTAGAGTAATTGAAGTAAACGTAATTAAAGTGGATTAAATGAAATTCAAGAGCACCTCCGGTATCCTGCGGTTACCACCGGTAATTAAAGGGTAATTGAAAGTAATTGAGGCTAATTAAAGGTTAAGTAAATGGACTTACATATAGTAATCGAAAGTGTCGAACCAGAGTCAAGTATAGACCGGAAGTGGAGAACGGGAAGTGGAGAACCGGAAGTTAGGTTTAGACCGGAAGTGCATACCCGTAAGTCAAGTATGGACTGGGAAAGGCGTTTAATGCCAATACATTTACCTCTAAATCGCCACTGTATTTTTTTAGTCGTGGGTGTCACGGATGTACGTTTGGTAACGGCGAAGTTCAGGGGCTCTTTACTACGGAAACCTAGGAATCCCGAGATGGTTTATCGAGAAGCGGAGCGACAAACGGTGTGTACTATAGTATATTCGTCGGATGACCGATTAGGTCTCCCTTTTTTATTTTCCAATCCAATCCAGTCCAATCCAAATGATGATAGGGATATAATGATGATAGATGATATAATCGATGAAAAGGCCCCTTCGCGAGGTACAGTAAGCATAGAGTAGAGTAGAAGTAGCTGCGATTCGGTGACGTCCGAATATAAGCAGCACGAGTTAATATGCTTCCACCTTCTCGCAGTGTTTTTTATTGGAAGGACAGGGGGTCTCGTGCAGAGGTGCTCTGTCACACTGTACAAAATCTTCGAAAGTCTCCGACAACCACAAGGAGGTCCCAGCTTAATAGTCAAAATTAATGTCCTTCCAGAGGTCCATGACGTCACTACCTGCGGTGCTCTTCTTGATCCACTCCTTCATCCTTTCGGCTTGTACTGGCGTAAAGTGATCCCTCCAACCTCCGACCTTCCCCTTGCGTACAAAGTCGCCTTGCGACGGCTTCAGTATCTCTTCTCCACACGATCGGATCATACGTTGCGTCCAGAGCGGCATCGCTTCCACGGGAATGCCACGGAACCTTCTCCCGAAATCTCGCATAATTGGATTGACCACTTTTTGCATGTTTTCAAACGATGTCAGATCAACTATCCTTTCCAACGCGGAAGGATCTCGACGTAGTACCTCGCCGTACTCATCTCCCAGGAAGTCGGCGATCTTCTGAATCGAGGACCTGACGTCCCTCTTGAGTTCCTCGTACGTCAAGAACAAAACGTTAGGGTCGTCTCGATGAGGGTACCAGGACAGGAGATAGTCAAAGTAGTTTCCGAATGGTACTTCGCCTTTGAGGAACTTCTCAAAGAAATCGTCAAAGGAACCGTTTTCGTAATGGAGAGTCAGGATCATGCGGACATGATAGAAGAAGGAAACGCAACAGTCGTAAGGGTTTCTGGTGATGTACACGTATTTAGCCTCGGCGGAGTATGGTTGCTTGTTGAAGGGGAGATGTGTCTTTATGGCAGCTGGCCGTGGAAGATTCTCCACGCCTTCTTGTCCTTTCATCTCGAAGAAGGGCGTCTTAGATTGGAACTCTTCAGGATCTTCCGACGGAGTCCCCTTGCTGAAGATGTGGTACACGATGTGCTGCATCCAGGTCGTGCCGCATTTTGGGTAAGCCACGATGAAGACGTCGTCCGGACGAGGTTCGTAAGCGAGTGCTTCACGAATGCTTTCGGCAGGGAACAGCTTTGGGACGAATAATCCGTCCACCGTGTGGTAATGATCACGTGACATTGGTCCTGGGGGCTGCTGAAAAGCAATGCATACATGTGTGGACATTCAAATGCGTCGTTCTTTCAATACGTGACAAGATCTAAGCAGTGTTATGGATGGCTGATTGATCAGCGACACCCAGATCAAGGGAGAGAGCATACAGGCGGTGTAGTCCTGTGTACTCTCTCTCTCTTTCTTTACCCTGGGTGTCACTGATCAACCAATCGAGTTGCGTAACAAGTACTAGAAATTGCGACTATCCCCGTAGTGTGCAGTTTGAGCCTCAGGTGGAATAGCTAAAAAAAAAGCTAATCGTAGACTCACTTCACTACGTGACGTCATAACGATGCGGCGGCGCTACTGTCCGGTTTGGTACAAAGCCGTATATTAAAAGGGAGTCTGGCCATTGGGAGGAGTCACAAAAAGAGGCTCGACCTGTCAATCACAGTTTCGCTCCTCTGATTGGTTTGCTTTTTACCAAGGGGGTCGCCATGACACCATACTGCCACCCAAAATGGCGACGAAAACAAGCACAGTGAAGCGGGGATTTCGTGACAAAAAATTTTCACAGACTAACCTGATTTTACGCTGCAAATGTACATCCTAATATAAATTTCTCGGAAATCAGTTTCAACTTATGCTCATCCATTGCTATCTAACTGAAAATAATACGTTTTGTCGCCGGTGTTAGGCCTCGTGAACACGGCGATCACGACGAAATCATAACAAAAACGGCGCTGTGCTGTACAATCTTATTTTTAACAGCTGGATTTCATGGATATAAACATTCTTGCCCCTTATATTCCAACTATTCATGTACATTTGTTTAAAAATCATACCGGCAACAGAATGTGTCCCAATAGGTGGTTCTGCCGGCAGCGGTACAACGACGGAAGCAGACGACAATTCCCGACGTGCCTTACGCTCCCTAGGTGGCGCTTATCAAATTTGCGACCAACAATCAACTACTTTTGCAGATTGCGAGAGGTATCCATTTCAATCCCATCCAATCCACTTGCCACCCAAAATGGCGCCGCCCATGTTGGATATGGGGGCAATAGTGAGGATAGGCTGAGTGATAGCGCCCCATATTTGAAGACTTCATTGGTCGGAAAGCTGAAAAAGTGGGTGGAGCTTCAGGTATAGGCATGACCCATTAATGGCCAGACTCCCTTTTAATATACGGCTCTGGTTTGGTAGGCAAAAAGCACGCGATCACCGAGTCACTGGGTGTTTTCGGTCGTTATTAAAGGTATGCCACAAAGCCTATTGGTTGTGCTACGCGGTACAAAAAGGCCAATGCGCCGTACACGCCATGCGGTTTCCTCCCCCCTTTTGCCCCCCCAGCGAACCCTGCTCTACGCGCATGCGCAGATGCGCCCGAGACCGAAACTATGGTGCAAAAGGTGCTGTTTCTCTGGACAATTCTTCCTCGCACAATGTTGTAAAGCGCGTTATGCTTTAATTAAGCGAGCACTATAGGTGCGATGTTGTTACCTTGACACCAACGCAAAAGGAACGACATCTGTCCGTGACATCATTCGTCATTTATGAGCTAAAGAAAACCGCTTTCTCTCTGTCTCCCTTTGAGAAGGTCCACAGTGCGGAGTGGCCTCCCATTGGTTCCCTCAAACGATTTGTCCAATAATCGCGTCCAAATCTAAAATCCCGTTCCTTTTGTGTAGGTGTAGAGGTTACGCCATCTTTCATTCCGCAAGGACAAATTTTTTAATGGCATCTGGCATTGGTTCCACTCCTACAGTGGAAATTCTCCACACTTCAGCATCAAAATATAAGCCAATCCGAGACAAGCCGAGGAGCTGTGGCTACATTGGCAGATACATAAACGTTCTTCGTTGTGCATTTCAACACAGAGGACTTATAATACTTTGACTTGCGAAGCCTAAGGTCTGACTGTATCGAGGTGCTCTGGACCATAGGGTACAGAGAGTACCAAACGAGGTTTTGCAATATTGCTGAAAGATGTAGCTACCTTGCTGTGATGCTTCACATTGAACGACCAGTGATTTTTTTTTTTTCAACTTAAAGACAAGATAACACTTACCAGGTAAACACAGTTACCAGAACACAGAAGCAGCGAGAGCAGGCGGACGCGCTGATATTCCTCGTTAGTGTGATCTGAACACTTCGAGCCTGAGTTGAGAGCGAAATGGTCTTCCGCCTTTGTGCGTCCGTGTGTGACTGCAGATAAGAAGACCAAAAGACAATGGCCGCTTCTATTTATCGCCCTACGTCTGACCTGGAGGGTTCATCGTACACTTACAAACTCACACAATAGCCCATGGAGACAAATATCTCAAGCAAATACTGCTGGACGACTTAAGCCCCACAGGGAACTTCGCCCACAAACCTGACAACGTCCATGATTGGCTGGAGCGGACTCAGGACTCCTCCGACTCACAACGTAGTGCGCTCGTGTGACCCAAACTGTACGTTGCTTGCAGACTGGTCATGTTGCACTCTTCAGAGACGACGTACTTGCAGCAGATTGACGTGCTTTTAAAGCAAACACATAAGATATATTCGCGTTAATAAAACGTGTGAATCGGCGTCTTCGTCCGCCTGGTTCACTCCCAATGTGCGAACTACATTATGCGTTGGCGGAGGTATATCTCTGTTCTGTGACTGTAGCTCTTACGTTGTCTCTGAGTGCAGTAGCAACATCTGGCGTTAGTATGCCTGTATCCTTGTAAAGCCTCTTACTGCCACGAAGTCTATATGATAGATATATTTTTTTGCGATCTCAACCTTTGCGCCTTTCGTCATTAAACAGTCTCGAAAATAATGCAAGGCATATTGTTTCTACATTATCAAATTATTAGCTAACTATCATAAGCCCTAGTTTGTGTTGCACGATTAAAATGTCGTTAATATGTCACGTAAATTAAGTTTCGCGCCGCAACATCGCTCGTAGAAAAGCACGGCGATCGCTGTGCGGTATCCTAGGGAGGCAGCGCTCCTTGCGGAGGGCGCCAGAAACAGAGTGGTCATGCGGCTCTCTTTGATCTCGGCGTCGCGAAGTTGTCACAGGCTGTTAACGAGAGTAATGACATGTTTTTTGGCACCATCTCACACTGTACCCAAATAAAATAGAAACACTGTTGAAAATACCTCTTCAAAAATATTGTGGTGTCGGGACCCCTCGCTTCTTCTCCATATATTTTACCTGTGCCACAAATCCTGCCATCGAGGCTACACGCTTTCCCCGCTGAAGAGAAGTGAGGTGTGAGTTTGTGAGGTGAGTTTGAGTTTGGAGAACTCACTAAATCGTTAGTGCACTTTCTGCCGAGTGTCACTAAAAGATGTCGTGTGGCAGCACACCGATGACACTAGGTGCAAGTGTCACAGTGACAGGGGTATTACTTTACTCTGTCACGACCTTATCGGTTGGTATCAGGGACCGTGCAGTAAAGTTTCGGAGCGGAGACAGAAGGCGCTAAGCGGTCGTCTATTATAGAGTCACTAAATAGGGGTACAGAGTATCGCATTCCTTTTCCGCGCCGGAGCCGCCGTTCGGCGTCCGAGATTGGACCGATCGTGTCACGTGGTTTCTCCTTCCAAGAACGGGACATCCATGTTGAGTCCCCTCCATCCGCAACCGGTTTCCTCGGTTGCGAGCTGGCCCGACTGCGCGCATTTCTCCGGCGGAGAAGGTGGAGATTGGCGTCCCATTGCTAGGTGACGTAGCCGCGCCGAACCCAAAATGGCGGTCTCGTTCGCCGGCGTGGCTCAGTGTTGCTAATCTGCTCCCTATTTAGTGACTCTAGTCGTGTTGTATAACTCCCGCAAACGAACGCGCACGAACGTGCAGCGGCCGTGTTCTGTTCGCAAGACATTTCGTTTACTTCCCTTATCTATTTTTTTTTTTGAATGGCATTGTAGTCGGTAGGGATGAAAAGGCTATGCAGGGAGCGACCAGAGGTCATTTCTGCCACTTCGGCGCTGCCGCCATACTGTTCGGCGCGCCACCTGGAGAAGCGCCCGTCCCCTATAGTGCTTTCGGTACTGAGGCTGCACCAGTTTAGGCAGCAGGAACACGAAATTGCGCGTGAGTGTCACAATAAGAAGTACAGGTAAGGGGAAAAGGAGGCGTGACGTAGCTAAGGCGTTAATGCAGGGGTTATTGCGGGGTGGGGTTGGGGGGAGGAGGATATGTTTAATAGGAAGAAAAGAAAAGAGGAAAGATCAGCATGGCTCATGCAGGCTTGATATTCAAGAGAGAGAGAGAGAGAAAGAAAGAAAGGAAACTGTCAGAGCAGCACAGGCACGACATAGCACGAGGAAGCCTGGTCAGGGGGTGGCCTGAAGGTCCGAATCTTGCAGGATCGGGAGCAGGGCTGTGGTGACGGCCCACTAGGTGTGCGGGTTAATGCAACGTAAGACGAAATATTTTGTATGCTCGCCTGTACATTATAAAAGGGTACGTGTTTCTATTCATAGGACACAAAGAGACAGTTATATACTTTGGTAAAAAAAGCAATTTTTCGAGCGTAGTAGGGTACATGTATATATAATATATATCTATTGGAGTAAAACATATCACCAGTATTTGTGTGGGGATTAGAAAGTGTAGTTCCCAAAAGTGAAAGTGCATACGCGGCAACCGGCACTGAGTTGAGTTAGGTGACTAACGAAGATACGAAGTACTTTTTCACGTTTCAGTGCTCGCAGATGCTCGCACAAGAGCGGATGGAGTGGCCATTCATATCCAACCCTACCTGTAACAAAGCATACTTGTGAAACTGGGCTCTTCAACCGGAAGTAGGCTAGGTATCATAGCAACAGCAGTGCGAGCCGTTGTCTGTCTCATTTCTTCCGGTGACATGGTCGCTAGATGCCACTAGGACGGCATCCGATCTTTAGAATGGGGATGCGCGCAGTCGATAGCCGGGTAAAATGAGGTCGTCATCGCACAAGGCTTCGCTCCGTTTGTTAGTTCAATCCGTGAACTTCATGTCCTTCCAGAGATCCATAACGTCACTTCCTGCAGACCTCTCGGCGATCCACTCCTTCATCCTCTCTACTTGGTCCGCTGTAAAGTAGCTTCGCCATCCCCCAACCTGACCTTTACGCACAAAATCCCCAGTCACGGGTTTCTTCAACAGATCTCCACAGTCCTCTACCAGACGCTGAGCCCAAGGTGGCAGGAACTGGACCGGCACACCAGTGAACTTTTGACCTATCTCTCGCATCGCTGGGTTCACCACC
This sequence comes from Ornithodoros turicata, assembly GCF_037126465.1. Taxonomy (NCBI): domain Eukaryota; kingdom Metazoa; phylum Arthropoda; class Arachnida; order Ixodida; family Argasidae; genus Ornithodoros; species Ornithodoros turicata. Next base: position 68,036,298 of record NC_088206.1, on the reverse strand, counting down.
TTCCGCATAGCTTCCAGGGATGTACACTGCACGATTCTTTCGAGCAAAGCGGGATCTTCCCGAAGCTCCTTCCCGTACTCTTCTCCCAAAAAATCTGCCATCTTCTGAATCCACCCCCTGACGTCCTTCTTGAGGTCTTCGTACGTGAAGAACAAGACGTTCGGGTCGTTTCTGTGCGGGTACCAGGACAACAGGTGGTCGAAGTAGTCGCCAAAGTCGACTTCGCCGCTGAGGAAGCTCTCAAAGAACTCGTCGAACGTTCCGTTTTCGAAGTCGTACATTGGCATCAACTTCACGTGATGATAGAACGACACGCAGCAATCGAATGGGTTTCTAGCGATGTAGATGTACTTAGCGTCCTTGGAATAAGGTTGCCTGTCGAATGGTAGATGAGTCTTGATCGCGGCAGGTCTAACTAAGTTTTCGACAGCAGCTTGTCCTTTGAGTTCGAAGAATGGCGTTTTCGACTCGAACTCTTCGTGGTCCTGCGGTGGAACGCCGTGGTTCAAGACGTAGAATACGATGTGCTGGACCCATGTGGTGCCACATTTCGGGTAAGTGACGATGAAGATGTCGTCAGGACGTGGCTTGTAGGCGAACACCTCCCGCACGGTTGGTGCGGTGAAGTGTTTACCGAGGTGGAATCCGTCAACGCGGTGGTACCGGTGGCGTGACATGGCCTCCTGAAAATGTAAGCGAAATGCCTCATCAAACTTGCCCCGGTTAAAATGAACGCTATAGTTTCAGTTCGCGAGGCAAGGCTATGGTGGGGAATGTAGCGTACCCTGGTACACTCTTAAAAAAAGGGTACTTTAACTCATTTTTCTTGCCACATATATAACTTCCTTTTGGAGAGTACAATTACTCTCAAAGAAGGAGTCTTCCCACTCCCTCAAGGGAGTAGCATAACTCCCTTTCTCCCTCCCGGAGAGTAACATTACTCTCCAGTAAGGAGGAGAGCATAACCCCACTCCCTCAAGGGAGTAGCATAACTCCCTTTCTCCCTCCCGGAGAGTAACATTACTCTCCAGTAAGGAGGAGAGCGTAACCCCACTCCCTAAAGGGAGTGGAGGGACTCCTTTTTTTTAGAGTAATTGTACTCTCCGAAAGGGAGTTATATATGTGGCAAGGAAAGGAGCTAAAGCACACCCTTTGTTTAAGAGTGTAGGCTGGTGCTATGCCGCCAAGCAAATGGCTTTCAGTATACGCTATGCAACTATAGGTTGTAGGTCAGAGCAGACCTCTAGCTTGCTCCTTTCCCTGTTTTTAAGGTCACCTCCTCATTGGTTGGGCCTCAAAACGAGGGGGAATGAAGTTTTGAGGCAAGTTTGAGTTTCAGGCGATCAAGTTTGAGGAGTTTTGAGGAGATAAGGTTTGAGCGGGCCATATGTGCGTTCTAGCATGGCCTCAGCGTCAGAGACGAAAAGATCTAGCTAAACAGACAAAGCCATATACCCTGACAATGGTCAGATGTTTGACGTTACCAACCCCAGTATTTGGCCAGTCACGTGACATCCCCTCTGTTCACCTCCTGTCATGCGCAGAGACACACTGCCACGTAAGATGTAACGCATTCTAAACATCACCGTCATATTCGCTTCCCAGCATTGCAACGGCCGCCTTTCGCACTTATAAGAGCCAACTTGTACATTTTTGCACCTTGTTCACTCTCATTTCAATTTCATCTTACCTTCTTTCCGAGAATAAAAAAGTAAGTAACAGCCTTGTGAGTGTGCTTGAGCAATGTAGTCTGCTGCGATTGTAGGATACCATATGGCATGGAAAAACAATGAAGGAAAACGAAACTCCTTCTAACGCTGTCCTTGTAACTACTTCTCTCGATGTAGAGGTCAACACGTGCTATTGGGATTCAAAAATTCCGCTTCGTTGCTCGTCTAACAGGTCATAGCTCGTCTAACAGGACTGTTAGACGAGCTATATTGTTGTTGTTGTTGAATCGAAACGTGTTTGTTCTTCTCTTATCATCTTGATGATGATGATGATGACAGATAGAATAAAAAATATTGGGAGCTGCGTCGTGAATACGTCAGGCTGATAATGATTGATTTTTTTTTGGCACAATAACATCATGACTATAAGTCGGACTGGCTACCCCAGTACACCTACGTAGAACAAAAAAGAGAAAGGGGAAAGGCGGTAAGAAGAAGAGATCCGTCGGTGAAAGAAGACGAAAATCCACAGTCAGAGCGCCAAACACTGTGTTGTGTTGTGTGAGTCACAACATACTGTCACGGTTCTCGGTCACGATCACGAGATAACTATAGCGTACGGACACAATAGTGCAATATAGTCCTAATGTATAGAAGTCACATGTTACCAAGCACGGATCAAGTTGGTTGACTTAAGAAACCGCAGCAGAGCCTGCAATGCAACCGCTTTGGTGCGTGCGTTGGCCAAGGACCTGGCTAACCTTTCCTTTCTTTTTTTCTTAATAAACATATACCCCCCCCCCCAAGGGGGCCAAGCTCACTTCTAGGCAGACTTGTACGTATTTGGAGTATTGTATTTAAAATACTGTATTTTAAATACAGTTTGCGGTATTTTGGTACTCTACTCAATACTTTTTGTTTTGTGTATTTGTACTCTATTTAAAATACATTTTATGGTATTTTCTACTCAATACTCTAATTACATATTTTGGATCTCCCTCTCAGACTTTCCGTGTCTCTTCTTTCTATTATCTTGCTTGTTCAGTGGAAATTTCCTGAGTCCCTCGGACTTGACCCGGACATTGGCCCTTCTTGGAAGTCCCCATTTAGAGATCTTGCCCCGCGTGTACTAATCCTTGGCCAGTCAGGGTTCTATTATGTGTACCCTGACATGGTGATGCCGAATTCTGACCTCGCCGAGCAGGGACATGCTAGAAGTTTGCTTTGTTCTGGGTCACATATACTTAGTGGAGTTATATGGTATCTCTTTGTCATCTTACTGGGACTTGTGTTTAGATGACTCCTATCACACAGCGGCGGTTAGCGTAGTGCGCGGGGTTTGGGTGATTCATGTCACGTCGCGCCGACTTGCCGCATTGACCAGTGACTGGTAACTTTTTGCGTTCAAGGATAAATAGTAAAAAGATTAATTTATATCAAATACTTTTTGAAGTATTTTGTACTCTATCTTAATTACATTAATTTTCACGTATTTATACTCTATCTTAATTACATTCTAACGTTAGTATTTATTATCTTATCTTAAATACATTTTCGAGTATCTTGTACATGTCTGCTTCTAGGGCCCTCATGCGACTGCCGGCGTATTTCGAACAATCGAGGAGTATATGTTTTATGAGTTTGTGTTTGTGCGCTACTCGGAACGTTCAGTCGAATCCTATATGCGCAAGGGACGCAGCAGGGCGAGGGAGGGATGGAGGCACTTGGAATCCGAGCTCAGGGTCAACCCTGTATATTTTTTTATTTATTTCGTGTTAGCACCGCGAAGCAACTGTGGCTACGTGCGGCGTACAGATATGGACAGGTGGAGAGAGGACAGCAGGAAGGAGTGATAGCGACAGGGGGATGGGGTGGGGTTAGTATGCGTCCTGGGCAGACTTCGGGGGGAACTCTGCCAACATTTGTCCGGAAAGTTTTCGGAAAACCCAGAGAAAATCTCAGGCAGCCCATTCAGTGGTGGGATTCGTGAATAACACTGCACTGTCTTCTTTTTTTTTTTTTTTTATACGATGCTTGTAATTCGAATTCGTTCAGCCAAAGCGCGCAACGGTCCTGTAACCGATGGCACGTGTTCAGAGGAGAGGGTCGTTTTAAGGGAGAGAAAACGCACAAATCGTAGCCTGCAAGGTATGCAATCATGGCATGCTTCCGCAACAATTACGTGAATGACTTTTAACGAGAGAAGGAAAAGAAGAGAAACGAAAAAGTACGTAAAAATCGGCGCGAATCGCAGTCTCATATATACATGCAACATGCAAGCAGGAAATGCACACGTTGCCCCGTAGGAATTCAATATCGCTTTGCTCGACCGAGTTGGCAGTCGCGAGAAGAGGAAACACGGAGGCATGATCAGGAAAACGAGTAGCACACACGAATAGCTAGCACAACAAACGAGTAGCTAGCGAGCAGTAGCAAACGAGTAGCTAGCACAACTAAATCGTGCACCCATATCCACTGCGCACATGTTTGGTTAATGTTTGGTTAATGCAGACCATCCCACCATGGGCAAATACGGGACTAGAATGGTAGAATAGAATAGAAGTAGAAAACAAAAAATGGAAACGTAATTCGCACTCGTGTGACCAGCTGTTCTATGACGCTTAATGTGTGAAAGCACTGAATGATTTAAATGATTACGGGACTACGGGACTATGCAACACTAAAAGATTCAACAGGTGTCAGAAGTAGATAACAATCCCGCGTATATGCTGTTACGCTGATCATTCTACATTACACAGAACACAAACCCACCTGTGTATCTCAGCACCTCTTCCGAACACACCTAAAAAAACACCTAACTGGATAGTGGATACTCCACGAGTGTCGCCGTTGTCCCTTGCTCCAGCGGCCGGCATGCAAGCGCGTATTCTCCTGTGCGGCTGATGAAACATCCAAACAACGGGACAGGTTTTTCCGCGTACTCTCTCCCTCTCCTCTAACTTCCTTCCCGTATTTCCACGGCTGAGTGGTGCATGATTTCGTCTGCGATTTGCAACGGGGCATTGCGTCACTTTTGAGGCGAACACGCAACGTGACAGCGGGGTTTCACGTGTCTGTCATTACGCTCGGAAACGATGCGTTTGTGTGCAAGTTCAGTCGGAATAATTAATGCGCATGATATGATGCGTAAGAATGTGTGTCATGTTTATGGAATACTTACAAGGTGATCCTAACAGAGTTATCTGAAAACACTGAACATCTTGCTTCGACGTTCTCGATACAGATCACATCGACGTGGTTGAAGGCACAACCGGAAGCTGTCTAGGGTTCCCAGCGTCAGTAACTGCACGTGGCGCCACGCCGCGACACTGAATATCAGTTACTAAAGCCTTTCACTGTTTACAAATAGTGCAAGGGTTTAACTCAAATGACTAACACGGCGTGGCGCCAAATCCCAAGCACGGAGGAGTGTTGGAAAAAATTGAAGGGGTAATTATTATAGCTATACGTCATTACACCTTAACATATCATTACCGACATGTGTCTAAAGCCGAAATCGCAGGGCCCCCCCCCTGTAGTGGGTACACAGCTGAAAAAGTTAGAGGGATGTCACCGAACATTTGGGGGGTGTAAGAGGGGTCTGGATAAATCACTGGCCACATGGAGCCGCTGACGTTGCGAACCCTACACAACTTCCTGTTGTGCCTTCTGTTTGTGAGCAGTTAAAGGTTGAAGGGTGACTTGCATAAAGAACGCTATTGGAAACGAGGACTATCGTATAAAACGTTGCTGGCCGTACGCGTATCTCTTTTTGCCACGGAAGTCGGTGTCGTTCTGTGGGGGGTTCATGGCGTCACTTCCGGCAGTCACCATTCCATGTCCGCTCCTTCAATATAATACGAACAACATGCAATATTCAGTATCATGCACGCGGGTACCACAGCTGCCCTTCTGTCCTTTTGTGCGCTCCACGCCTCAACCATCTTGCTCAATCCGCAAGTCTGATGTCTCTCCACAGTTCCATGACGTCACTTCCGGCAGACCTCTTTGCGATCCAATCTTTCATCCTCTTCACTTGCTCAGCCGTAAAGAGATTCCTCCAATCTCCAACTTGTCCTTTCCGTACGAAGTCTCCAGTGATGGGCTTCTTCAACAGCTCTCCGCCACTTTCCACCACACGCTGCGCCCAGGGCGGCAACTTCTCCGCGGGCACGTCCGTAAACCTGCGAAATTGTTTTTGCATCGCTGGGTTCACTTCTTTCCGCATGGCGTCGAGAGATGTACGTTCTACGATCCTTTCGAGCAACAGAGGATCTTCCCGCAGTTCTTCTCCGTACTCTTTCCCAAGAAAATCTGCCATCTTCAGAATCCAGCTCCTGACATCCTTCTTCAGGTCTTCGTACGTGAAGAACAGGACGTTAGGGTCGTTTCTGTGCGAGTACCAGGACAACAAGTGGTCGAAGTACTCTCCGTAGTCAACGTCGCCATTGAGGAAGTCCTCGAAGAATTCATCGAACGTTCCGTTAAACTCGTAGATCGGAAAAAGCTTGACGTGATGGTAAAAGGAGACGCAGCAATCAAAGGGGTTTCTGGCGATGTAGATGTACTTGGCGTCCTTAGAGTAAGGTTGTCTGTCGAACGGTAGATGGGTCTTGATGGCGGCAGGTCTGACCAAGTCGTCGACAGCAGCTCGGCCCCTGAGTTCGAAGAAGGGCGTCCTTTTTAAGAACTCCTCCGTGCTTTGAGGGGCGACACCGTGGTTCAAGATGTAATACACAATGTGCTGAGTCCACGTCGTGCCGCACTTTGGGTACGTGACGATGAAGATGTCGTCCGGTCGTGGCTTGTAGGCGAAGACTTCTCTCACATGGGTGGCCGGGAAGGACTTTACGATGCGCAGTCCATCGACGAAATGGCAGCGGTCACGTGACATGGGTGCTGCGAAAGAAAACGAGAAAAAGCAGGAGGAAAAAGAAAATTATTGCAGGAGCCTGACTTGTGGCGAGGTCTGGCGATGCTAGCAGTCACTCCTCATGAGGTTCGCAGTGCCCTTGTGTTGAGCATATATATATTATTCAAGTGCCACCGGACAAGATGCAAAGTGCGGTAGTATCGCTAATTGTTGGCTATACAGGGTGTTTATTTCTAGCCTTTACAGAATTTTTATTTAAAAAATATGAGAGCAGCACAGATGTTGTTTTTGCAGTTGAGCTCTACGGCCAAGCCTCTGGAAGAGGGCTTGTACCTACAAGGTGACTAATTACCTAAAATTCATTAATTAACCCTTTAATTAGGGGATTTCGGGCAAAAGCGAGATTGAAGGTTGAAAGTTTATATGCTCGTTGAACGCCATTCCACGTTTAAAAAATCCTGAAACACGCACGTGCGTTAAAATATTCATCCCCCAAATTTTGATGCGCAAATGAGCCGAAACCGAAAAACGCGTGCCCGAGGAGCACCTCACCCTTGCTGACGGAGGCTTATCTGGGTCGGAAAGCGGTTTATCTGGCCAGCTGAGCGGCACCAACTCCAAGCATGTCCATTTCTCCGAAGCACGTAACCCTCTGACGTGAAGCGAGCGCTGTACTCCCCGCGTTCCCAGAGCCGTATAGAGAGAGACTTTCGTCATCTTGCACCGCCCAAAAAGCCTGAATCCAAGCAGAATCCGCTTATCAGCCAGTATAGGTTGGCGCCATTGTGATGCAGTCCGCCAGCTGGTCGACACGCGCTTTGTCGCGCCCAATATAATCTACCAGAATCGCAGGCTTATGACCCACAGCCTCCTGTGACATTGGGGCCTTGTTGACAAACTAAATGAATTCAAGGGCGAAGGGCTCTCCAAGGACGCAATACGCACGTGTCTTTCCCCTTGTTCCATGATGTACTTGCACCGTAAACAGCGATCTGCATCAACGTGGCGTCGGCGACCAACTGACGACGGGATAACAATACAGCGCGGCGGAGGAGGTCATTCAGCGGTTCAGCCGTGTCGTCGCATGACGCTCTTCAAGTTAGGCTCCTCCTAATGACCAAGCTCTCTCTGTATACGGCTCTGTCCCGTCTCGTTCCCTGTCGCCGCGGTTTCTGTTCATTTACATCTGAAAATTCGGGGATGGATATTTTAACGCACGTGCGCGTTTCAGGATTTGTTAAACGCGGAATGGCTCGCGACTAGGATAGTCTCCCAATCTGCCATCTCGCTTTTTGCCCGAAATCCCCTAATTGAAAAGTTAATTAATGAATTTAAGGTAATGAGTCACTTTGTAGTTACACTTTCTTCGAGAGGACGTCCGCCTGGCCGCCGAACTCAACTGATAAAAACGACATCTGTGCTGTTCTCATAGTTTCCTTAAATAAAAATTCTGTACAGGCTAAATATACAAATACCCTGCATATACGTGTCATCCTAAGAACGTCGCCATTAAGTACACCCGCGCACGCCACTAGCCATAACCAAACAACGCCGCACTCTCACCTGCTTTCCTCAACGCTCCGTGTACAGATAGAACCCTGCTTGCAGAGGTTCCGTATGGTTGCACATCAGAAGTAAGTGCTTGGTACTCCACGACTAGTGGTCACTGTCGTCTACTTCCTTCTCCGGTTGGCAAAACAGAGAAGTGAGTTTTCACTCAGGTCTCTCTCTGCCGCGTTCGCTCTTTTTGTGCTGTCACAGCTGGAGTGCCCTTCATACGGTGGGGAACCCCTGTCGGCGATGAACTATACGAAGGAACTATACCAATACACTGCCCGAGGGGAGGCCGCGCTGAACCGCTCACCCTAGCAGACGACGCTGAGAATGCGATGGTACTCTCTCTCGACAGGTGGCGCTGCGTGGCCTTGGCCTTACCTCGGAGACTGTAATAGTATAGTGTATAGTTCCTTCGTGCGCGACGTCGCCGACAGGGGACTGCTCGGCCACGGGCTGGAGATTTTCGACAAGCGTGTCCCCAACAGTACAGGCGCTGGCTGCCAAAGAAGAGTGCTTGCGATTCGCGCGCAAATTCTAACTACCGTCACAACACGAGACATGGTTTATTCTCGTTTCACGACTACCGTTTTCGAGAATTTGGGTCTTTGCAGCCGTGTTTTGCTGGAGAAAGGAAATGAGAAAAAGCACCCAGGCTCAAAAAGAATTGGCCACTTCTGTAAGAACGAAGCGCACACACTGCATCCCATATAGTCTGATTTCTACTGGCTTGTGCTTTTCGTATAGTTGTCAGGTTTGCTGTAAATATCTGGTTGTATGTTTTGCTGTTGTACTTCGCCGGGGGAGAGGTTACATATCAGAAATAGTCTTATTCACACTGAACTGTTTTGTGTTCTCGTTGGTACCCACTGATCTCTATGTATAAAGGCTGGATCGCGTATGGGAGAGGGGCTCGTGGGAGAGAGGTACGCATTCGGGCCGCCATGTTGGTGGGCCCTAAAACGCTGTGTGTGCCCATTGGAAACAATGGGAGGCAACAGAGATTGTGAGTATTTATTGCGCTACAGGCGCTGATCATTGTCGTCACGCGATTTTGTAAGGTGCCAGTATACTGATGTATCCTAACAGTGTTTCGCAGGTGCCCTGCTTTTCGATTTTTAATAACGTTATGTTTTGCATTCCGAAACTAGACTGTCACTGCAGTGCAGCGCTGGGAATTGTACTACAGCACGTTTCCCAGCCAATATTTCAATGAGAAACGATGTGAGGTTAACAACAACCATGTATATAATATCCTGTGCTGCGTTCTGGACAAAAAATTTTCCGTCACGAACGGTCCGGGAAAAGATATACTCGCATGACAGAAACATATCGTTCTGTAGACTCTCAGCCGTTGTTTTAGCCGTGTATGCGCTTAGTATGATTTATATCAAGCATCGCCGCAGAAAGAGTCTTTTAGTGAACGACATGGGTGCCATGCCTCGCACATATGGACACACCGCCAAGCAGCTCAAATAATTACTACACGCAATTCGTTCGCGCTCGTTAGAACAGTTAGTCAGGTAGTGATGTAAGCTTAATCAATTAACTTACTTAGGAAGTGGTGACACCTGCTTTAAACACAGGACTTATCTCTTTTTGAAGTACAGCCCTTCTATTATAGCCTTCTATTACAGCCCTTCTATTATATATATATTCTATATATATAGGTATTATATACTTCTATGTTTGTTTGTTGCTTCCTTCATTTGTTCTGCGTATTTGCAGGCGCGGTTGTGCCAAACTGAATGTCCATCCAGCATTGGCTTTGTCATGCTTGTTATGTGGAGCACGTTACAAAAAATGCAGCTCCACATCTGAAACATCAATCAGTATCATCGTCATCTAAAAGGGGCACCGTTGTGAGACCAGACACGCTTTCTGGAGATCTTCTATGGCACTTTCCGCAGTTTGCACAATTTTCTTCAGCATCGAAGTCTCTCATAGGAACCACTTTCATTAACGACTCCCATCTTACCCTTTGATGTGCAGGGGCCCTCTTGCACTACACACGTATGGTCTGCAAATTGCAACAGAACGATTTGGAGCTTAAAACAGTTGTGCTTTTGTCATTTTGGACCTCGTGTATCCTGTCTGTGAAGCGTAAACAAAAAAGTCTAACACGATATGCTTTTGTAAACAAGATCACTGATGATGAGTAAAGAGAGTATACATTTTTCAAGTTCAACATTTATTTCTTGCACTTATGCATTTCAGGATACAATGAACGTGCAGGAAGGTCGCAAAAGACTACATTTACTGTTTTGTGACCTTCCTACAATGACAATATATATTTTAGGGATGACAATGGACAAGTACACTCTCTAAATTTGTAGCACTCAATTTTAGGTTGGAATGAGCAAAGAATAGCAACTTCCCTCCTGATATTTTCTCATATACGCTGAATTTTAAATTTAATGTGATCAACGGTAGATGTAAACATCATCAGTACCAGAGAAATGCATCCTCAATAAATAAGTTTCTTCTTATAGCATATATGTGCATGCCTATTAACTGAAACGATTATCACAGTTCCCTGACATGTTTTAATTTCTGAGAGTGTACTGTAGAGGCTGCTTAGATCTACAACAGTTCACACAAGGTATTATATACTGTGAATGCCTTTAAAAATCCCATGTGACACATATGCTTTTACTTTCTGGAGGTGCTGTGGTAGTCAAAGTTTGTGGGCATTACGCAGGTTAAGCACCCATTTCTTGAGTATGTCGAGGCAGCTGTGAAGTAACCTGTATTGATGATTATTCCAATTTTTATGGTGCATCGACAACAAAGGCAATAATACATCAGAACATTGGTTTGGGTGCAACCAGTTAAAAATGAATGTTGTTTAATAAATGCATTGGACAAATGTTAAAACATCAGTTTAAAACATGGCTTACAATCCCTGTATCTTCTAAAAATTGAAAAGATTAAAACCTATTCTAAAAAGAATATGGGGAACTCTTCTAAAAAGAATTATAATTATTATATTGCTGGGTGAAGGAGCCTAAGGTGTGTTTCTGATGTCAACATGTATGAAAATGTGCAAATTTGAGAGAGGCTAACCACAGTGCGTGCACTGAGGTGGTTCCTTCCTGTAAAGTAGAAACCAGTGGATGAGGAACTTGATACTTATCTGTACACCCAGTCGTATCACACTGCACAGATTATTCACTGGGTAGTCCACATGACGAAACCTGTATTGACGAGACACCACTTTTGCCTTAAAAACTGCTACAAATAGCACGGCACGCTACAAATTATTATTATCGTAACAAGCTGACGATAAAGGTGAGACACAAGGTGTTATCCAAGTCGCGCCACACCACCGTCACGTAGCATTCTGTGTCACAAATCAAACCAAGGCAGAAAACAATACCAATACATGAAAAAATGTGACAATCTTGGTCTAATCACGACGTAATACCGAACTTGTGCGCGAAGGTAATTCAAAGAAATGAATGTGGCACTTGCTTCCGCAGAGAACACGGTGTACCATGCTAGCAATGCATGCAAAAAAGCGCTCGAGTGCTCGCACATATATTGATGACAACACTACCAGTGTACTATAACATGTTCTTTCAAGCACATTATGCACTCAAACTGTATTTGCCACCAGGTAACATGCAAGTGTGCTCGATTGAACCTCGGAAGAGCGATCAAGCAACCTGCATCCAGTGCTCGTTCTGAACAAAAAAACACTTCATAATGGTCAACTAAATATACAGAATGGACGCCTATTTATTCCTTGATAAAGAATTACTCACCTGTAGAAATTTAGGCCCTGTATCCTTGCCAGTACGGTTGGTACGACCGTAATTGCAAGAAGTTGCCATGATCGCTGCGGCGACTGTTGTGGGTACAGTAAGATGGCGGCCGGTTTCCTCACGCTCGCGCTCCCCATCCGCGATCCAGCCTTTTACAATCGAGATCAGTGTTGGTACCCTTGCGTGCATGCTAATACCACGTCAAATTAAGTTTTCCTCAAACACACAAGAAAGAAAGAAAGAAGGGACTAATAAAGAAGGTGAAATGGAATAAAAGAACATGGACATCGTGTGAGAGAGAGCTCACGAGAAGCTCATGTGGGTGTCAGGGAGTTTTGCAGCAATTCGTCAGGGAAGGAACGAGGAGTATGGGGGTGGGGGGTGGGGAGGGATATGTTTAATGCTGATAGAAAAAGAAGAAGGGAGAGGCTAGCCATGATGTAGGCTTGCTATTCTCAAAAGCAAACACAGCCAACACCACCACTACCACTGGCCGAGGGTGTTTGGGTGTCAGTAAGGTGTTGCATCTCACACACACCATAGTTTTTTTTTCATTACGTGTTAGCGCCGCGAAGCAACTGTTGCTAAGAGCGGCGTACAGATGTGGACAAATGGAGAGAGGACTGCAGGAAGGGGTGGGGGACAAGGGGGTTAGTATGCGTCTTGGGCCGACTTCAGGGGGAACTGTACCGACATTCGTCTAGAAAGTCTCCGAAAAACCCAGGGAAAACCTCGGACAGCACAGCCGGTGGTAGGATTCGAACCCACCACCTCCCCAGTCTTCGGAACGAGAGGGACGCCGTAACCCGCTCGGCCATGCCGCTGGTCACACGTACCATAGTGTGAACAGAAGAAGAAGCGGGGCCGCTTTGTGCCTATTCTGGGGCTTATCTTGGACAGTGCTGTGGAGGTGCTATAACCAAACATTTATTGCTATTTATTCTGTCTAGTTCAGCGGTGTGCTCGTGCGCGATTGTTTACTAGAGCTTTGAAGAGAACACTATCAGCAAACATCAAACGTCAAAACCTAAACACACGGCTTGCTTTCATGAGTTTCGTTGGTTGGGAAGTTTTGCGTGGTTTGCAATGTTAAATACGGGGCTGTCAGAGCTCTCGTCCCTGAATAAGCAGAACATTGCCGTTGACCGACAAGATTAAGCGTTCGGCGCCATTTTGGTTCCACACTTGCTAAGCTAGGCTAGGCTAGAAAGACTAGCAGTGCTATCTGTCGGACAGAGTGCGAAGCTCTGTCGGCAGCAGCTGTACACCAGCCTAGAAATGACTGACTTGCCCAGCAGCGTCGCAGGTGGCGTCGTTGACGTACAAGATTAGCGTTCGGCGCCATTTTGTTTCCACACTTGCTAGAAAGACTAGCAGAGCTATCTGTCGGACAGAGTGCGAAGCTCTGTCGGCAGCAGCTGTGCACCAACCAAGAAATGACTGACTTGCCCAGCAGCGTCGCAGGTGGCGCTGTTTGACGCAGACACAATATGGCGACTGCCTTCCTTGCCCGCCGCTTGGAGGTGTTGCAAGATCTTTGGGGCGCTTTGGGTGCGTGAGGTGCGCTGCGAGAACCCCTGGTGATTATATCCAGCTTATTTGGTGACGAGTCAGTCCATGTGGTCTCCGTTTTATGTGCGTACTATATGATGGAAATTTGCACTCGCCGAGATGCGTGCAAGCTTAACAGACACCCCTATATATAAAGACGAAAGAGATATCAGAGGAAGATAAATGACTTTTATTCAACCACTAAAACATGGCATAAAAACACAACGTATGCTTACACATATATACAGCACATCACATCTCACATTGCAAATTCGTTATAGCTAGAAGTGTTTATACATAATTTCACGCACGATTGTGCTTTGCAAACAAGGTCTCCAAGAGGAAACTTTTTATAATGAAATGCGTTAATTATTAGCTAGGTTGGTAATACTGTAGTTGTCAACCGTAAACATTACTATGTCTAGCAAGTTACCAATGATACGCAAGCAAAACAATACAATTACTTCTAAGCCTACTGTTTCGCTAATTTTTTAAATACGTAAAATTACCGCGAAAATCACGGAGGCTTCTCCTCACAGAGTAACTTATATTAATTAATAAAAAAATATATTAAGCTCTAATAACCCTTTGTACTTGAAACGCACCAAACACAGTTACACTTACACATTTAAATGTAAACAAACTCGAGCAAACGATGACAAGTGTAAAATGCAAGATGCGGTGGCCCCCCGGTAAGGTTACAACAAAATCCTCAGCTCGGGAGCCGCCAATATTTCGAACAGAGGCTGTTCTTCCACTGTCCTTCTATCCAGTAGAGGAACAGCCTCTGTTCGAAATATCGGCGGCTGCCAACCTGAGCTTCTTGCTTCAATCAAATAATATAAGACCACCAATTTTTTTCACTTTTTTTTCCTAACAACAGGGTATGTCTTCAACAAAGCTCCGACTACATCAGCTTCTAACAACACACTTTTGCAAAAGCACATTTCTCGCAACTTTGTTACGAGCATTATATCACAATACATTACAAACACTGAAAACGGGTCAGGTTGAGTTTGCTTTCGCAGTTGTACTGAAAGCCCTCGTTATCCCAGGGTCCTGAGGATGGCCGCAAGTGGTGGGAGGAGAGACTGGGACCTGGCCTTCTTGGGCGGGTGCAGGGCTGGAAGGGAAGAACATGCTGGGCTACCAGACTTGTAACGGACGCAGACTGTGTCCAGGAGGTCGCCGGCGTAGCTCTGGATGATTTCACCGGCGTACGCGGTATGGCTCTCTGTGCAGGTGCTCCGGGAAGCGTTCAAGATGCATTGCTGGTAGTCGGAGAAAGAACTGGAAAAAACAGAAAAGAAGGCGATATGACGAAGCGGTTATGATGGAGGAAGCAAATGGGGCCAGAGGGTTTTGGAAAATGTAATGGAGGTGAAATTTGTAAAATGGATGCCTGACAATGTGACGTCATACACCGTTTATCCAGCGACTTCTAAATACGCTTTCTGTTTCGCTCCTCCTTGTAGAAATATAAGGTTCGTAATACATTCTGGAGAACAGGCTATACACTTAAGGCTGTCACAAACACCAAAATTGATCTTTTTGGAGTACGTGGAACGGCTGACATCATAGTGCAATTTTTCTAGAAGGAACGTTAATTCTCGATGACAATGGCGGTGGCGATGAATGGATTTACGTGCACAAGGGCGACACAGGACACTGCACGCGTGCTTCAGGTTGGGTCAGACTTGGGCAGCATATGTAGATTTCTACAGAGCACGACTACATTAAGAGCATAAACGTTGAGATGCGGCAAATGCAGCTACGTCGCAGAATAACTTTTCAGACGAAGAAGTGTAATAAAGTAACACCATAGAGTATGTGCGCGAGGAGTGAATAGTTTAGCGGTAAAGTACATTTAAGCAGTCTGTAATGGAGCGACGTTATCGTAGCAATAACTGTGAAACGAATACAAAAGGGCAGAGGGGTGGCGGAAGTGACGTCATGAGACTTACCAGCAGGCAAGGCCAACCTTGTGCTTTCCCTCTGGATGCTCGGAACTAGCCTCGAGGACGGCGCTCAGCTGGTTCATGCAGGGATGGATCTTGTCGCCGGCCTTGTTCAGACAGTCCACGTTGTCGAGGTACTCTACGCAGTCAGATATACCATAGTGATGTGTAACTTACGGGCTCTTTTTTTTTTTCGGATGTTCTTCCATAGTTTGTAGTAGTCCATAGTGTTCGTCTTGGGGTTGCATTCACCCCCCATTTCAAGCATCTGATCGGCCGCTCTGACTCGATGCTCTGCTCTCGCTGTGCTGTTTTGGCGGACACCAAGCATGTGCTCCTCGACTGTCATCTATACACCTCCCAAAGAGCAGCTCTACAGTGTCGCCTGCAGTCGATCACGGCCGCACCACTCACATTGGCAACCATTCTCGGCCCTGGGTCTAATCAGACTGACCATCGTCAAGTTCTTGAGTATTTCAAGATGTTTCTCCGGGACACTGGTCTCCTCTCTACCCTATAATCTGCCTGCGTACCTGTGTGCTGTGTGTGTATTTTTGTGTGCTGTGGTTTTCCCTACCGTTGTGATGTCATACTGTCTCCACTGACTATCCCTATTTAGCATCGTTCATCACCTCATCATCAGGACACATCACATCCTGCCCCATTGTGCCTTGGGGTAGTGGGCCGCACCTTAAGTGGCGAATTTCCCCATTCATTATCATTAACTTATTTGTTGTTGTTTGTTGTAGTAGTGAGACCCACTGTGCACTTACGAGCGTGCTTTGGAGATCCTGGTACACATTTCTCGCTGATGACTTTGCTGCAACCGTCCAGAAGAAGTTGCACCATGCCACGAGCTAATCCGGTCAGACAGGCGTTGGCGTAGTTCTGGACGCAGTCCAGGTCCTTCATTTCATCCCTGTGTTTCACAGTGAAAGCATGTCATTGTCTAGGGTACACTCTCAGCACGGTGCGCTCGTTCCTTAGGGCGCAGCCTCTCACGAATATGTTGCTATATGATCACTGTGCGTTTTCCAGGGAACGTGCTAACCCAGGGTTTTCGTGCGGTTTTCTTAAAGAGGAAAGTTAAGAGGGCGATTTTGTGAGGTTGACTTTCAAACTCATGAGGCTACTTTCACGGAGAAAAACACGACAGAATCAAGGCGGCTTCTGTCCTGAGGCAACACACTTCCTACTACAGAATCAAGGAATACAAGTGCAAGTTGATTAAAAGGTTACCGACACCAACTCCTGTAAACGCGACCCAACGATCTCAGCTTGGACAGAGCCTCACAGAGCCGAAAAACTGCACGAATGCGGAAATACGGGTACAAATATAGAAAACGGCTTCCTCTAACAGAAAAAAGGTGCTTTTCATTCACAAATTTCACTCGTCTTGTTTTGACAGACTTTTTCTGCGATCTATTTCTTTTTTTTTTTTCAGGACTACGAATCCCAAAAGATCGACATTCCCGCCCCTAAGACTGACAGAGACATGTCCAACTTCCCAATGGGCCATCGTGTCTTGCTGTGTAGCAGCGCCGAAATTCCTTCGAGTTCAACTGCGTTCGACAACCTCGAAGGTCTTCGAAGGTCGACCGCCATTTCAGAATGTCCGTGCAGACATCGGTGTAACTACTCACTTGCACGCCTTGGCGAGTTCCTCAGCATTTCCTGCAACCTTGGTGCTCTTGGCGAAGAAAAACAGGCCTGTTCCGCATTGGTCCAGAATGCTCTCATCGCAGTCTGGTTTGCCCGTGGAAGCGGCGTAGGTGCTGCTCAAGCCCACAGCTGCGTTGAACACGAAGATACGTTTTATTGCTTTCGTCTGTAGTTTATTGATGCTTCTAGGAATGCTAGAGTTCATCCAGTAGGACTGTGGCTAATAGACCTTCGTGTGCATGTAATGCTAAATGATCAATGCAATCTAAGAACCTCATGGACATCGTCAGTCATAATGTCACTGTTGCTAGGACGCTAGCCACACGTATTACCACGCCGAAAAGATGCCAGAAATGCAAGAGGAAAATAATTTATTTTTTTTTACATAAAAGAAAAAGTGAATTTTAGGTGACAACAAAACGCAATGCTAGAAAATAATTTCGATGTTCATAATCCAATCATCTCCCTAATGTTACACTTGCACCGTCGAAATGTGATCATTGTGGTTTATCATATAGTTTAAACTAAAGTATGAATTGTGAAGTTAAGTTGAATTAAATAATTTTTAAAAGTCTTAGATGGACACGAAAGAAAACCCCCTACAACGAGAAACACACAGAGTTCCCGACCTCTTCCTTCTGTAAGAAAGTTTTGCAAAAACTATTGCTGAAACGATTCAAACACATGTCAGTGCAGTATAACCTCTACTGCACTAGCTGCTTCGCTACAATGACAAATACTAAGCTGACTATAACTGCCCGTGTCTCAACATAGAATAACTTGGAGAGAGACTCCAGCTCAATCGTGCTAGGTCCCGAACCACAATTTGAGCTCACCCAGGACGGTAAGGTATACGAGGAACAGCTTCATCTTGTTAAATAAAGTCCTACTTGACGGAGTCTCAAACTGATTCTGTGTTGTCCGTCTCTTCCGCATCCCCGTTTATATATGATTTTCCAGACAACCACCTTGGAAGCGTTCACTCTCCCTTTCGTTTATCTCGCCTTGATTCTTAATCTCTGATCAACCTCGTCGGGCCAGCAAGACAATATGACCTTTGAGGGTGGACGCCAGACTGCGCGCTTGGTTATCTATCCTTGAATCGGAGACGCAGACGACGGTTTCTATTGTGCGAATGTAAATATTATTCCTTTTTCCTCTAATTCGACAGCGAGGTTTGTTAACCTTTCAGTAATCGCTGAAATCGCAAGTAAGCGCGAAGGTTTGTTTGAAGCCAAAACGAAGAGACAGCCTCGCTGTCGAAGCAGACGACAGATGCGTTCGTTCGCAGATGGGCTCGGCGCATGCGCGAAAGTGGTGAGGGCAAGGCTGAAGAGCGTATCTGTGAATCGGAGCGAAGACTCATGGCAGTATCTGAAATATGCGCACCTAGATAATGAGGCGCGATCGCAGTTATGAAGATAATGTTTTAGATTAGCGGGCGGTGTTGTGACTTTAGAACATGTGTGCGATTATTTGACTTATGAATGGGTGCCAGGAAAATGTCTACACGAAATTATGTGCGTGATGGCAGCTTTGACATAATAGCGCCAGCTACTAAACGCCGTGTTTGTGTTTCGACACTTGTGCTTCGATAGTTTTTCGGTGTACTGCAGCGAAAATGATGCCGCTATGTCTGGGAAAGCATGAATAATAAATAAAATGCGCTGATGCCGGTTGTGGGTAGGCAGAATGTGTTCGTAACACCCTAACCCCAGACCCGGATTGTGTTCAGGGGTCGCCATGACGTGCAAAAAACGAGATAATGACGTTAATCAGGTTAAAAGGGACAAGCAGAGGAGAGCGTGAGGACTATATATACACTAATTCAAACCCGACCGAGAACGACAGCAGCTTGGTGGCATTGTACGAAGTGCTTAGACACATTACACACGTTAATCAAGGTGTGCCATGGGCTGAGGTTTGAATATACATTGAAGATCCCTCATGTGGACGAAATTAATCCGCATTAATCAACCTCATTTCACTCGTGATCAGCTCAGCGACGTAAAACCATTTTCCGTTGACAATATTAGGACACTTTTATTCCAGCCGTAATTTATCTCGACGTGTGTCGCCGTTAGCTAGCTGTCTTCTACGAAGTTAAATAAAATTTTAATGACACCTCAGTTGGCAACCCTGGTTGAGCGCACCATCGAGCCTGGTAGTACACTTATGTCCTGCACTTGCGAAAACAGGGGTGGTGCGTGCGCTACGTAAGATAGCATTGAACCCATTGCGCATGCGTGGTGGTAGCGAACGTGAGGACAGCTTGCGAACGCACGCTATTTTACGGATCAGCGTGCGTACGCTAGAAGCTTTTGCGGGAGCATGTCGCAGTATATAGCGTCGGCTGCTCTTTGACTTTAGCGTTCCTTTCGTTATGATAGGAAAACAAAGTTATGTATACTGAAAGTACAGTCAAATATTACAAAAGTAGATTCGTTCATTTCGTTTAATAGCGTCATGTCATTTCAGCTATGGAAGTCGTCCGACTCAGCTGCAGATGACCGCTTGGCTACTCTTTGGGAAAGAGCTTGCGAACGGCATCCCGGACCCGGAATGCTAAACGTATTTTCGCTCCTTCCGCCGTTGATCGCGTAGCGTCTTCTCGTAGCATATACGCAGAACGATAGGGTTCCATCCAACAAAACTCTCTATCATGATCATATCAAAGATAATACATGATAGGCGTCCCATGCCCCAGAATCGCATGTACCATTACGTCGTGGCTTCACTACACTTCGATATCAGCGTCCGTTCAGTCTTAATCTACATTACAAACACAACCTCATCTGCAAGTATGAAGCAACCTGCGCCCATGATATCAGCCTTATCATACGCGAGTGATATCTCTTCAGTTGACGAGGGTGGGATGTCCGGGTGTTGTTTCCCGCTCAAGTTGTTTCATCTTGCAAGTCATCCTTCTAATCTTGCTTTCTGGCCGAGAAACGTGATGCTTCCCCGCAACTGCTGGCTGTGGCGTTCAAGATCGGCATCGTTGCCCAGAAAAGGTGTGCGTGGTGGATCGGAGCGGTAATGCGAAGCTGAATGCTTCAACTATTCCATTGCCTTACAAGTAAGTGCGAATGTGGACGTGTCGTCGCTGCATTATTCTCCCTACAACTGCTCTCTTGGGATATATTGTCACATGTGTTACTACTATATTCCCAAGAAGAAGCTGTGCCAAACTCAGCGTAACTTACCTGTTAACGGTTACCTGTTACTTGTTAACGATTAAAGTGTGCTTCCCTCCTCGGTAATTGGGAGCTGCAGCTTTCTCTAATGTGGTTTCAGACGTCCCGTGCACCACCCGTATGTAATTCGTTGCCGCTTTGTCTTCGAGTAAGCATTATATTGAACTTTGACGTAGACGACGTTAACATTTGTCATGACACTTCTTCTATTTTGTGCGTGTTGAAAATTCACATACGTTCCAGTCAATTCTAAATTGGATTCATAAAAGAAAACGTATACTGTACTGCTTCCCATTATTCTTAGACATATCAACAGGCTACATCCAAAGACATCGCCACCGGTCTGGGTCATGCAGCGAGGGCCATTGCGTTAAGTTCTGCAAAACCTTTTAATGGAAGACTCCCGCTGTATGTCTGATCCCTGCAGGCCCATAGACCGACACATGTAGGCCTAGCAATAACAAAGTACCTGCGTATACTCTATAGAGTCTGAAACCCTAGCGGCACGCGCGAGTGACACGAGAATTATGATGACCACCATATACCGTTATATGTTGACGGACAGACAAAGATGATCGGCATTGTGCCACCCATTGACACTTGTCTCGAATTATCGAATCGACGTCTATAGTACGGGGCCGTGCAGGTTCACAAAATGAGGGAATAGGTCGGGTTTCCCAAATTCCATCTTGCATTTTGCCTTGCCTTGCACATGCCTTGTGCGGAAGCCATGCACTGTTTCCGAGCGCAATGCGTTGCATTCATTTTAACCCGGTTGCTAGCTCACATCCGTATGTCTGAGCTACCTGCTGCAGCTCTTCCTCTTTTTTTTGCTTGGTTTCTAGTTTATAAAATTCTGGGGCAAACGCCAAGTAAAGGCAAACGGGGAGATACCGAAACACATTGAAGCAAGCTGACAACACACTGCTGCCGTCGTGCCACGGCAAGACGGGAAGCTCCTTCAACGCTCATAAAGATGCCATTTTCTGGTCTGATAGCAAGTTGTGTAGGGATAGACTAGGCACTGGCGTAATATTCGCAACAGCGTACGGACCAGGCTCCTGCGTTCGAATTTGGAAAGCTTCTTCGCCTTTTGCATTTCCAGCTCACACACATCAGTTTCCTTCCTTGAAGTTACTGCGAGGCAAACCTCGCAGAGTGAAGCCATAAGTACATATCGGTGTTCGTACTGCTATGGAGCACCAACAGTTCAGTGACCTGCAAACTCAAAGAACATCGACCTTGTTCTCGGAAAGCGCGAGTCCATGCTGCGAACAGTGGGACGTGGAAACAGAGTCCTGGGACTTACTCGACGGACCACCACCAGGTGGAAACTTTGAAGACCGACGTCCAACAGCTCAACATCAGAATACGTGCGCGATGACGCAGCAGAAATCTTCAGGGTAAAGTATGCCGCACTTCTGATGATGCTACTGTCATGTATGTAACTGAGACGCGATCATGCAGCGGAACCTTATCGAGGGCTGTTCCGCTGTGTCACCAAGCGTTGTGTTGGCTCCGCCTGTTGTAGTCACGATGGGAAAAGCCTCCTGTAGGTGAAACACAGCGTGCGAGTTTGCCCAGCTGAGGGTTCTCTAGCACGAAAGCACGGTGCAGGCAGGCTCCTTTGAACGCGTATTGCGCGACATGGTATCTTGTACACTTGCCTTTCTCTTGCCTTTCAGTAGAAAGGCAAGAGATTGCCCCAAGGCAAGGCATTGTCCCATCCTCCAGTCTTCTATGGAAGCTTACCACGAATAACGCACGTTCACATCATGCATGAGATGTAAATATATTTTCTGTGCATGTGAATAACACTGCAATGCGTGTAGTAGTAGTTGTCCTATACTTGATGGCTGTACGCACCTCCCATGGTAGTTCTTCTTGATGACAGTACACACACGTACCGGTATGTACGACAGAGCTGCTGTTTGTGTGAGGGGCCAACCTCTAGTGATTGACTACTATAAGTGAGTAATGTATATGCTAAAATCTGTCAGTTTGTGATAATGATCCAATAAATATCCCGTTCAATGATAAATAGGGCGAATAGGGTTAGTTCGACTTCGTCCTAACTCACATCTACATTTTTTTTTCTCTTTATTACATCACCGTCACTATCGGGGCGAAAGAAGAGAATGGTTCTTGCAGCCCTCGTCGTCAGACATTGCATCCCACCCACACAGTTTTTACCTTTACGGAGTAATACCTCGGATGTCTTGGTCGTTTAACGAACGCATTTCATCACTGGTGCATGCAGATCGGCATGAACCTCTGTAAATACGCACTGTATTTCTCTTGCGACAGGCTAGCGTCGTCGACTGATCGTTCGTTACCGGACGCCTTCGATCCGTCGTCCTACTGCCCAGATTTCTCTCAGATCTTCGACGATTCTTTCCTCTTCTGGGACCCTCCGGACAGCTGCGATGACTCGAACAGGGATGGCTTGCAGACTCCAGCCCCGGAATGGGTTGACGTCATGTGTCCTCCCCAACACCTCTCTGACGTATGCGTGTCATCAACCTTTCTGGGCAGCGTGCAACATTACATCCCACATCTTTGCATTCTTGCCACAGGGTCCGAGCGCCAGTAACCAGTGCAGAGGGGGAGACCGTCTGGACGTCTTCGATGCTCCTTCCCCACCCTCCTTCCACCAGTTCCAGCCACCCAGTTCTCCGTGTCTGAATGACATGTCCGCCAGCTGGACGGTACGTTGGCTGCTGCACCACGATATCTGTTAGGC
The DNA here is from genome assembly GCF_037126465.1 of Ornithodoros turicata. Classification (NCBI taxonomy): domain Eukaryota; kingdom Metazoa; phylum Arthropoda; class Arachnida; order Ixodida; family Argasidae; genus Ornithodoros; species Ornithodoros turicata. The sequence continues at coordinate 68,013,323 of NC_088206.1, read as the reverse complement.
CATCTCGGCCGTTCTACAACAACTTGCGGTGCAGTGGACTGCAGTTGACGCGATAGTTGTAGCCAACCAAAAATTGCATGTAGACAGACATAGGAAAGTGTAGGATTCAGTGGTCCGGCGAACGTTCCTTGCAAGAAAAGCGGAATTGCAGCAGTTTTCCCTCGTCGCCAAATTGTTCTGTGGTGTCGTATTATTAGGAGGGTGTCCAGATCGTACACGCCAGCCACTGTTCCATTCTCGTATCTCCTTTATTCGACCTCTTCTTCTACACATCGCACTTTCGCCACTATTTCGAACAGAGACTGTTCTTCTAAGGTATAGGAGTAAGACAGTATAGGAGAACAGTCTCTGTACGAAGTATGGACAGCCCCCACAGCTTCCCGACCTGAAGGTTTTGCGTCAACGTATAGGGGGGACAGGTAGACGAGGGTAATGGTTTGCCCTATGAATATGTCGATTTCATTACCCAAGGAGTACGCATATACTCAGTTTATTTCTCACTGTGGTTCAGCTGGACTTTTCGGTTCGTGTGGGGAGCTCACCCCAGGGCGTTGCCACGGCAACACGAAAGATGCAGATGCACACCGATGTCACTACACGAAGTCAAACCATCATGGCTCCTCCAGCAACACCGACCGCGGTGTCGAGGAACCTCAACATCCAGTTCACCTCTTCCCTGGCGCAAGGGACCTCATTGCCAGAGTACCAGGCCAGGCAGAACACGTCATTTAGAAGGCTTCACTCCGTGTCGTCTACGGCCTCACCCGCTGTTCAGTGCTCTGCTACCCAGGCAAGTCACGTGCAGGTAAATGGGTCCCTATAACTGGGACGAGAGGACTAGTGTTTCGTTACTTTTATTCCTGTGATGCGTGTTCGCGTATTTTCTTTTTTGATTTTTAATTTTATTTATATAACGTGCTTAGACGAATTTTCGAAAGAACAGCCGAAGACTCATAGTTTCGGATCCTCCGAGAGTACGTGACGTCACCGGGGGCTCTGGCGTGTGTCTCCTAGCAACAACGCGTGTCTCCGTTCTCCCCCTCACGTTGCAAGGCTGCCAGCAGCTGCAGTGAGGAGATGGAAATCAGTCTTCCAGGAGCGATTTTTCCAGTCGCCCTGCAGATTCGGCACCTTATGACGTCATGCATTCCAAAGCTGAAAATTAATTTTAGTATAATTCCGCCTGATATAGAGAAACTATATTTTTTTAGAGAAAACAGCGGGAGAGACTGATATCGCAATGACATATGTTCGGTAGCATTCTGAAGATATGAGTTTTAATTTAATTTAATTTACAATTGACTCCTATGTTTACCCATGTAAGTGGACTAAAGCAACCTAGGGGACCTTACTACAGTGAACTAGAGGAGTACAATGGAACAACAGCTCTATCCGTGTGGTTATCGGCGGTGCTGCAATCGACGACTACGAAGACGCCATAGAGTTCCTGTAATGCCCTTTGCATCATATCTGATACGCGTTGTTCTGTAAGGCGCACTTCCGTCCCAACTCACTCCTCTCCAGTAGGAATGCCCGATGGAGGAGACGCGAAATAAAAATGCAATTCTAATTGCAGTTAGAGTTAATTACAATTAATTGTTCTCAACAGAACCGAAGAGAACAAAAAGCTCGATTCGTTAACTTGCTGAGACGCAGACGACACGCTTTGCGAAGCATGTCCGCGCATTGTAGCTAGCGATAGCAGTGCCGCCGCTACATTTTCGCCACTTGCTCTGACACCCGTGCCGCAGATCTCTCCGTTCGTTCCACTGCCCTCTTCTATTTCACTGTAACCATACGGAATAGCCGATCGCAAGTCATAGACACAGGGGAGATGTTAACTCCTGCTCTTATGGTTGTGCATCAAGGTGTAAAGAAACCTTTGTCTTAATATTCCGAATACACGCAAGAAAGGCGACGCTCGCAGCTTCGCAGGAATGTATGTACGTCGCCCGTATGTGGCACCCGACTAATAGACCTCTACCCGAGAAACGTCATCATGACGTTGGTAGACAAACTGAAACCGAAACAAATCGGAAGGGGAGGGCTGGGTTCCACGAATGGGCACTTGGGCCTCCTATATTGAAAGAAAAGTAGGACCGAAGGTCGCGTCCCGTTCAGGGACCATGGTAATCCCCTCAAGACTGTGGCTTTCGGGCGCGACCTTGTTCGCCCCCCCTAGCTTCCAGCATAGTTCAACTCTACCAAATTGGTGGCGCTGTCGAACACTATGACGTCATTTGTTTACAAACAGAGAGAGGTCTATGAGAACACCAGCGGCGCACGGCGGTCTTAAATTTGTATTTATAAAAATGTGTTTAATAGATTACTACAAACGATGATCGCCCCTCACTTCTGTCGTGTCGTTACCTCGCCGGACGAACCATTAAGCACGCAAGTCTTTGCGTAAAAAGACAACTCCGGTCTGCGTGCTACACCTAGCACCATTCAGGAGAAGATCTCAGAGTAGACACCCAAGGTATGGCATTCCCGAGTTGGCTTCGGAAAGGTTTAGAGGAAGCTTCAGGGAACCATTCAATGCTAGCCCCCCCCCCCCCCCCCTCTTTCCCGTTCTTCACTGATGAAAACGCTGTCGAGGCGTGAGTGGCCCTCATCCTACGTGCTAGACTTTTTCTTTTATCTTTCCTTTGCGGTGGGAAAAATTTAGTCTTTGGCTGGGAGTTGCTTTTTCCAAATTCTTTCTTCCAGTCCAAGTTCATCTGTCCTGTGGGTAGTCATTGCCGCCAGTTTCAGAAAAATAATATGGTGCCTGATGCATCTATCTTCGGCCTCGTATTTGGTGCGGACGGTCACAGGGGCAGTTCCCGGACAGTTTGTGAGAACATACGACGAAAACGCTTCTACGGCGTTTCCTCAAAGACGAAACCCATGAAAACGACGAAGACGATGTGAAGGAAGCGGAAGCCGTGATATGGTGAACTAGGACCATCTTCCTGTCGAGGTCAGATAAGGTAGAGTTCAGCAGAAGCTCACCGGATGCGAGCCTTATTGGCCACACGGCAGTCATAGATAACATGCTCATTTGGCTCCAGGTCATTTGGTAGGGCCCGGTTAGTTGTTCACACGTCGGCGGAGTCGCTCAGGCAAATGTCTACAGGTTATGCTGCAGTGCTCCGGGAAGCCACGACGGGACGAAAGCATCCAACCTTATCGGCTCACCTTGGGAGCCACAGTACGCGCGGGTCTATTCATGCATGTCACAAGGGTTGCGAGCCGCAACGCTGGTGCTACCGCAGGGTCTGTGGCTGGTGTATCTGGATCTCACTATGGCAGCTTGACATCTCTGAAACAAAGGAAACTAACACCTTATAATGTGGTGGGAAAGAACTATTCCGGGTGCACCGAAATAACCCTTAAATTTTCACCAAGTACCTGTAGTCTGAATGGCTTGTGTGTGCCTTGTCATAAAAAAGGTAGCCTACCTATAGATATAGGCCCCTTTACACCTATTCTAGCTCTAGCCTACGTATTGGAGAGTAAGTCCAGGGGGGTTTCTGTGCGTACCCGTCAGAACATGCGAACAGTCCAGAACTCAGGAAGAGTTGCTTCGGAGGCGCATCTTCCCTTTGTTCACAATGTGAGAGGGTGAAGGAGCACAGTGCCGCCTCATGCGTCGAAGATGAGCTTTAACTTGCGGAAACAAAACAAAAACAGACGTATCGGGTGACGCTATCGGAACTGCCCTTATCTTGGGTTGCATTGTTTGTTTTCTTTTAATCTTTTTCCGGGGCGCAAGGGGCGATAGTGTGCTCTTTCACCCTCTCACATTGGCGGTGAAGGAAGGACGCTTCCCCGAAGATGCGCAATAAACAAAATAAAGGGAGAAAAGGGTGTTTTTTTTTTTTTCGGACGATCTATCGCACGGATTTTTGTTCTGATAGCGGAAGCGATATCAGGGGAACGAAGGGGGGGGGGGTGACTAGATGTTCTTATTGAGACGACTTCGTAGCTTTTATAGTTATGAAGGTAATTATTAAAAGTTAGTTAGGACATTCCCTTTGGAGTTTGCTGGAGCCCACCTAAGGAGTACTCACTGTTGCCCCCGTCCACCGCGAAAGATTAATACGCAGATTTGACGGGAGACCGTATGAAGGAGAGAGTGTATCGGCAACAAAAAAGGAAGGCCAACTTCAGAGGCCGGCTTCCCGTAGCATCTCAAACAGGCTTCAAATACATTCTGAATACCAACTCTCGCCCAGCGACTAAGGCTGTTCAGAGGTTGCTATACGTGTCAGTTTCGGCATGCAAGAGTCCATGACACTGGAAAGCTGTAAGTGGAATAACACAAGGACGCCTCTGAATACGCGACGAATGCGAGTGCTAGGGTCGCCGATAAAGCGCAAGACGTGTCACGTAAAGGCGCCGCACAGGCCATGATGTCGTATCATCATCCGAGAAATAAACTCGCCGGCTGCGCATTGCCACAACGTATGCCTTCAAGTGGGGTGCCACGCACTCTGAACGCGAGCGTGTGTGTGTGTGTGTCAACACAGAAAAGAAACGAATGTCATGCCCTAACAGGAAAGTTATAAGGCCGCGAGCAGGATGATTCTGCTCTTGGAGACCCTGAAAGATCACGTGCAGGCCTGTGTGTATTATCATCAAGCCAAAAGGACTACACATGGAGGTAGCCCCTTTTACACAAACTCTATCTTACGTACCAGATAACAGCGCTCCAAAGAGAGATTGCTTTTTGTACACAGACTGGAGATCGTATTGCCAACTGTAGAATGGGACAAGCGAAGGCTTGCCCGCATCACATATATCAAAAATAGACTTGATATCTAAGAAAAGGCCTTCCCGGAACAGCACCGCAAGCGGTACTGCCCCGGCGGCCTTTTTATCGGCCGTGCATTTAAAGATACAGCCCACCCGGGGGCGGACCGCGTTATCAAGGGGTAGTATATGAGGGACCGGCTCCCCTTCGCCTCCCTTCACCGCTTACGCGGGTTTGAAAGGTTACCAGAGCATAGACTGGACTGGGCTATTGCCAACTGTAGGATGGGACCAGCGAAAACTTGCCCACATCACACTTCAAATATAGTACTGTTCTCGCCTTAAAAACTGGACTGGACTGGGAGACTGGAGATCTAAGGAAAGACTTTTCAGGAGTGTATTGGCATCAAATGGAAGGCCGGCCACAGGGGCCGGCTTCCTGTAGCAACTCGACTCGACTCGACTCGAACAACATTCTGGACACCAACTCTCGCCCAGCGACTGAGGCTGTTTAGAGATTCCTATACGTGTCCGTTTCGCCATACGATAGTCCATGACACTGGAAAGCCGCAAGTGGGAGAAAAACACGGGGACGTGGACACCTCATAGGTTGACATAGAACTTGCCATTGTCCACCAGGAAGAACGTATTGCCAACTGTAGGAGCGATGCATACCTGTGTATTGGCATCGAGGCGGAAGACCAGTCACAAGGACTGGCTCCCATATAACTATCTGAACAAGCGATGCATACCGAAGCGTATGTATATATATATACATAACAAAACAAAGCGCAACCAACCAGCGAGCTGACCTGCCGATATCATCAGCGATTACTTTCGACAGTGTGCAGTATAAGCCTTGTGCACGCGCCTTCCTTGTCATTGCACTTCGACATCTGCATTCAAGCGCATGCACCATGTCCGCACACAAAAGCGGGCTGACTCAGTAGTGGTACCGTGATGCGACACGTAAGGTTTGTTTCCCCAGCGTGGCGGCATATTGCACGTGCCGCAGGCATATAGCTGGGCGTCCTCACTCATGAGGACCCTCATGAAGACGCCTCACCCTCACGACGATGAGGTGAGGGTGAGTGAGGCCAGACCACGCTGAACGTTATTCACGAGGACAGTCGTGAGGCACTGTCCCTCATGAGGCCCACCGTGAGGGCCCTCATGAGGTCAGTCGTCGTGAGGGCATTAATACGTGAGGGTACAACGTATTCCGTGAGGAGCCTCACTGATGAGGCCATGAGGCCCTTTGTGAGGAACCTCACAGATAAGGCCGTGAGACCCTTTGTGAGGAACCTCACGGATGAGGCTGTGAGGCCTTTCGTGAGGGACCTCAGGGATGAGGCCGTGACGCCTTTCGTGAGGGATCTCAGGGTTGAGACCATGAGGCCTTTCATTAGGGTCTCACGGATTAGGTGATGGGTTCGGGCTCCTCTTTGCTGATGCCAGACACTAACGTTACACCTCAGTGTGACAGCAACAACTGTTACCAAATTTATCCAATCACAGCACGAAACTCTATGAACAGTTTAATGCCGCGTAGTATCATTAGTACAAACTACCGGCACAGTAGTTCAACGCCGACGTGTCATGTGAACATGACGGAACGTTCTTTTAAGGCCAATGTGCCTCCTAGTGACTTGAAGACACGTCAGGCCATGAGGGTATTCACGAGGCGACCGCTCGTGAGGATGAGGGGTCGTGAGGCCATGAGGGTCCTCATGAGAAGAAGGTACGTGAGGCCATGAGGGCGAGGTGAGGGCATGTGAGGATGGGGACTCGTGAGGCCGTGTGAGTCCTCACTATGCGAAAGTACTTGAGGCGCCGTGAGGACATGAGGGCCCTCATGAGGTGAGAACACGTGAGGATGATGACCCTCATGAAGTGAAGTTACATGAGGCCATAAGGGTTGTGAATAGCCTCATGAAGTGAAGGCATGTGAGGATGAGGATGGTGAGGCCTTTCGGGATCACGATGCCCTGAGGTGAGGTTTGTGAGGGCAAAATTTAAAATGGAATGTGAGGGTGAGGGGGACTGAGGTTTAGTTACTGGTGAGGAAAATTTGGTGAGGGTGAGTGAGGCCGATGAAGTCTGTGCTTCGTGAAGTGAGGATGAGTGAGGCCCCAGGAAAATGCCCACCTATGGCCGCAGGGTAGGTGTGCGGATAATTTGGACCACCTGGGGTTCTTTCACCACGTGCCCCGAAAATCTCCGACACACGGTGCTCGAAGCAATGTTTACCTTCTTCACAATGCTACCGCCCTGGCCGATCTTGAGCTCAGCAAGCCAGCACGTTATCGACTGAGCTACCGAGGACGGCGGGCTTATATATAAATCTAGTCCCGGTTGTTATTACTATTATCCTTATTATCATTGTTGTTGTTTTTTGTTGTTTGTTTGTTGGTGGTGTTGTTGTTGTTAGCTCCGAACCCTAGCAATACGCACATTTTGTAGCAAAGACAACACTCCTACGCCCCCTTCTACACAGTGTCCCGCGCGAGATACCAGGCCCTCTTACGTGCGAGTTGGGAAGTATGCCATACCCTACGTCCCGACGTCTCACTACTCAGTCACGGAAGACAACCAATCAGGGCATTCCTCTGGACCTCAGCTGGCGTCATTTCCGGTTCGTCAATTTCCACTTAGTTTGCCGAACGCTGTGCCCTGCAGGCTGTACGTCCCAAATGGTAAGTCGGAGTACAGTATGAAAGCCCATCTATTTGCAACCCACTGCGCCACTTTAGATTTGCAGTCCGCTGATGGAGCGCTGGATCTTAGCAAGAACCGTCTGGGAGGCGTGCGCTCTGCGAACGCCAGGGAACTCCTTTCTGCCCGGAGGGCAATGCAGCAATGTCACGTGGGACACAGGGTTATCCCTATTCGTCAGCCCAGACGAGTTGCTGTCCCTGTGGTGGACATCTCGCAGGTAGACCCTGACGACAGAGCATCGTCACACGTCCTTCCAGAGGCAAACCTTCAACGCTTAGTATCAGGAGGGATAAGTGATGTTGAGCTTAAGGAGAAACGTAGCCCAGTTGGTACGCTTTATGGTGCTTTGTTTACGAGTTGAAGCAACGCCACCTAGATAAACAAAGCCTGATCAAGCCTAGATAAACAAAGCCTAGATAACAACAAAGCCAAAGTTGAACGAAGCGACTAGGTCATTAGTGAGTTTTAGTACACCGTTGGTAAAGTTATCGTCTCTATCGGAAGCAATCGCACTCGTGCGTGACTCAGGATCTTATCCACTGATTGGTTCCGGTTGATACGGTGAGACGCTAGCCCCGTTATCAACGCTCTGCTAAAACTCTCTATTAAGACCCGTGCTCTTCGGCGGCCATAGCTCTGGAGATGAACCGCCATCAGCCATATATCGGCAGCCATCTGGTGGCTTCAGAAAGCCTGTGTTTTAAATAGTCTGCGGTGATTTGCTGAAACAGGTGACTGAGTGAGAGGAGGCAGGCCTTCTATATCTGTAGGTGGCGTTGGTTGTAGACTCCTGCCTCTCTCTTCTGCTATCGAGGTTCAAACTGTAAGGGGGGCGTCATCGATGATTGGTTTTCGATGGAACAATGTAAAGGTTACAGGTACAAAGATCACACCATGCGAATAATGCCAAGAGGCCTGTGCCTGTTTATTGATGATCTCTGGAGATATCTCCAGCACTCCCAGCTATTCAAAGTCGAGCTCTTTACAGTGCACTTTGATTTCTCTGATGTCAATACTGCAGTACTGCAGCTAGACGTGCGCAATGCATATATTGTTTCGTAGAGTGGGTAGCTTAGTACTTAGTCGCCGTTAGCTTACCAATCCCTGCATTAGGTCTTATTCAAGAGTACAACGCTGATTCATAGAACTTACCATTAACTTCAGAGAGTCGATGTTATGCAGCGGAGTACAAGATGATGACTCTGAAGATCGGACCTTTCACTGTATGCTGCGTAAGTTCCATTACGAGTGCCACGCAAGCACTACGTTTGATCAATATGCGTTGTGAAGGACTATCTTAACGGTAAGTGTCACCCGCTTTCTAGCTGGATGATGAAACGTCTTCGCGACTTAGCTGCAAGTTCAAGATCATCTTCAGCAAGCGGTGCTTAATAATTTATTAGGATATCTGGACACAAATGCATGCTACAAACGTTTTACAGGAGGTTTATCTACGAGTTTGATACCTACACCGCTGTGAACGAAGCTGAGATGCGGACGTCTTGCATTATCGTTCCGTTTCAATCCCTCAGCGCCTTCAGATGCGAGGATACCTGGTTGACAATACAGGTAAAGCTAAAGGATACTCGTTCACTTGTGTCTTCGCTTGTACCGAGTACCCTTGAATGCTACACCAGGTCCAAGCAAGACCGTTAATCTTCTATGGCCGTCGAACAGAGAAGTCGCCAGCCGACGTGGCCGATGCATCGCGCTTGATCCGCGCAGCCCACTTGGAGTACTTTCCCATTCATAAGGTACGCACTGAAGACTACAACTGAGGACAGCGACTCGAATCTCTTTTCTCAGATCCAACTCCATCCGCTCGACGCATCGCAAGCGCGACAGAAGCTGTGGCAGTACAGCCCAAAGTTCCATGAGCTGATGCTGCGGCACATCTGCGTACCAGAAACGAGATTGCGGCATCCATTACCACCACATCCTTCCAGAGGGCGGTGGTGTCAACCAAGACCTCGCGCTCGACCATCCAGTGAGTATCTATAGACACCAACTGTATGTTCCTTTTGGACTTTTGCAAAAACCCACGCGATATTTGCTTGAGTTCGAAAAAGTCTTGTTGTGGATGCCCTCCTCCATTCCTCGAAGGCATGGAAGTGTGCATATATTGCAGAGTCGGAACGAAAAATTAAAGCAAATATAACATAGTTATAAGCATCATCGTTGCCCAAGCAATGATCTGAAAGACGTCCTTCATATCATTGATTCGACTTCTTGCTCCGCAGTTGTCAACTATAGTGTGGCAGAAGGTGTCTCAAAAATCATTTTGGCGCGAAAACAAGTTCCCTTGAATATTATAGGGAGCCACTGCCTTAGAGCGTTATGGCAACACAGCTTGGACTTCGGCCTGTCTTAAGCATGACTTCTGCTCTCCACTTGCTTGCAGGAATAAACCAAAGCAGGCAACCAGCGTCAGTAGCAGCACGCCCCCTCCTGGCGCGAACCGCAGGAAGTGTGGCAAGTTCAGCATGCTCATGTCACGTCAACTGTCGTTCCAGCGACACATGTTCATGCGCAAGAGCTCGCGCACCGTGCGACAGTCAACGATGTTCCTGCGCAGGATGCGACAACCCCCTCAATCACTTGCTCACTGTCGGGGTCAGCCTGCAAGAAGCGCGTGCTGATCTGTGTCTCATGGAAGGAATTTATCGAGTAGGCTTACAATCTCTGGTGGTGTCTCAGCAACCTATAATGTCACTCGTGTGCTCGTAGGTCCGCGACCTGTCGTGGTACCTGTACCAGGCGGTTAGACTTCACTGCAGTCCAGAGAGCGCTACAGTTCGAGAGTGCATTCCTGGACTGAAGCCATGTCCGCGGTGTGGGGTACCGGCACAATTCTCGTGGTGCACAAACGCGCTTTTCCATGACGCCACGGTGTACCATTGTCCGAACTGTGCCCGGTGTAACTATGGAGTGGGAAGACATTGTCTGGTGAGCACCCGTTGACTCGTTCTGCAAACTATGTCTTTTGTCTCGTTCAAACCAGGCTTACTATTCTCGTGAGTGTCCCCCGTAGCTTCCACGAGACCACTTGCCAAAGGCGACTAACTACATCTTTATATAGACCATTTCACTGTTTGCAAACAAACGGCGCGAACCGGAAGACAGACGGGGAACAAAACAGGTTAACGTGCGCTGGCGCTACCTGGCGGCCCTGACCTGTCAAGAGGGTCTTTGCAAACAATAGCTGTAACCGGAAGACCAATGGGACGCACGTCCAGGTGTCGCGCGTTGGCGCACCCTGGTGTCGCCAAAGGGTCTATAGGGGTAGTCTGTAGCAGAACTGGTTTCGGTGTCTTCTGCAAGCTTCTGCGAAGGCGACGTCCGATTGCAGACGACACATGGCGTGCAGCTGGCTTATTCCTGGCTACTTAGTACACACTAAACTGCACTTACCTTTTACAGAAATGCAACGCGTGCTTCCACCTCGATATCGGCAACCAGCATTGCCCCAGGTGCCGACTAAATCAAGTACAGTCCCAGGAGGCCCCCGATTCCACCACACCTGTACTTGGTTGAACAGAGAAAAGCATCCGAAGAAAGGAACTCTCACGGCGAGCCTGTCATCGACCTAATGAGTCAATAGCCCAGACGTATCATATGTTTTCGGTGGAGGTGCAGCTCATGCTTTTGTCACTGCTAGTCGCAAGGTTGCATGCTTTTTTTTCGTTATAGGACTACATAGTTGTGTCCTACCTCTTTTGTTACTAGACAAGTTTTGTCGTGCAGCTGTTGGGTTTTGTTTGCTGGGCTCTAAAGATGGTGACTTATTTTATTTAAATCTATGTAAATGGTGTTACATTGTTCAGCTTGCGAGAAGCATACGTTTTCGTTTTCTTTCTTTGTGACATATAACAATAAATAGAGTTCGTTGAGTTGAGTGTACAGTAGCAGGAGTTGAGAGAGTATCGTTTGTGGCACTTTTCTTCGAGGCATTGTGACCCGTTTCGTACAGCATTCATAAAATCATGACTACAAACACTACTTTTATAACATAAAACAAGAAAACAAAGTTATATCTCCAACGTTAGCAAATGGTGTCCATGGTCTTTTGATCCAGTGGTGGCTACAACAAGAAAAAGAAAAGAAAACTGGAGCAGTAGTGGTGCCTTGCCGTTGTTGGCCTCTGAGCTGTGGGCAGCGTCAAAAAGGAAACTGTGTATTCGCACAACCAGTCGCCAATCTGTTTGCCTGGAACTGCGCAATAATGGTGGATATCCTCGTTGGACAGGATCTACCAGCAAGACGTCGTTAAGATACAACGCTTAAGGCGTTCGGCCATACAAACAGCGATAAAGCGGCAAGCACTGAATGGAAATATCAGCCATATCACGTGACGCCCGTAGTCGGAATGGCGTCGGAGGCATAATCTCCTAAGCTCTACTCACAGTACGCAATATTTCTTGCGTCCCTGCAGACGCTGAACCCTTGAGCACGACCTGTACAAATTGCACTCTGCAAAGAAATTGCTATACCCTCAAAGTCCCCCATAATCATTCGTCCAGTTCAGCAATTTATGGTAAACACTGGTGGACGTGAGTTCTATGGGTCGAAGCTATTGTTGGAGGCAGGCGCGTCTCCCAGGGGCTTATTCTCGATTTCAGCACCCGTTGCAGCAGGAGATCCTGTCGTTCCTGGACACTTGCAAATGGGACAACCGTTCGTAGACTTCGTTTTAACGCACGGGGCGTGGCAAGGTGTGGCACCCAGGTCTGGACACTTGGTGCATCGGCAAGAGAAGCATCCTGTACTGTCTTGTTCAAAGACGCAGCCGTAGCCTTTTTCAGGGGAGCACGGCTTGTTTTCACAAGGAACTGTAAGGCAACGGTCATATTTCAGAATCACTGAATAATTTTTATTCGAGGCGATCAGTCAAGAAATCACGGGATCTACAGAGTGGAGGTGGGAGCGACGGCATAAGTCGAGGCTACAAGGAAGGTGCTGTACGGAAGGAGGCGTCCTTACGGACCACGGCATTGGGCGGCCGCTTGAGATAGTGTGTGTAGTGCGCTATGCTGTGGTTGAGAGAGGATGGCATAGGTGTACTGAGAGCACATGTACAGCTACGGTCAACCTTAACAATAACACTGGAAAAAATTCGGTCTCATTTCCGAGCGCGATAACAGCAACCCTTGGGGGCACTGGGGGAATGTTAAGTGAACAAAATACTTGCGTTAAACTAACAGAATAATTTTGTTCAATTACGATGTCCTCACGGCCCCAAGGGTTGCCCTAATCGCGTTCGGGAACGAGACCGCATTTTTTTCCAGTGTTATTACTAAGAGTGACCGGAGCTGTACATGGTGTTTCTACCATGGGACAGCAGGTTAACAGCGATGACATTATTGGACTTGAGATATAGCCTTGCATGTACTTGAGTCCACGTAGTGGAACTATATAGGATTGATAAAGATTGATATTGCATCACGTCTAAGGTGGTGCAGCTGCGCTTGTACTGCAAGAATCGTTTCATAAACGCGCAAGGCAAAACGCCGAGTCAGATTTTACAGGAAAGCGATATGGTTTTGTATGATATCGAGCGGATTCTCGTTGTTGTCGTTGCTGGACTCTCGCCCTTTCTCCCTATCGAAATTGCTTGGTCCCTGGCCCAATCCAGCCCAGCAACGCTCTGCGCTCAAAGCTCTTCTGACATTTCTGGACACCATCGGACTTCGATCGTTATTGTGAAGGGGCTCGTTATTTTATTCCCCCAATTCCATCCAGCAATGGGGTAGAGTATCGCCTGTGGCGATGAAACTCCCCACTCTCCAAGGTCGCAAATAAAGTTGTTGTTGTTTCGTTGTTGTAGACTAAGGAATTAATATGAACGCACGCTCTCTATGGGAATTATAAATGCTTTGTGCCTTTCTGTACGGGTACCATTGCTTGGTTACAAAACGTCTTATAATGAGGAAGCTTCGTATTTACTATGGAACACGACACTTCTATGCAGACCGCCCTGTACACAGGAGATAACGTAATCTGGCACGCTGCCACAAATGCCGTCTCTTTGTTAACAAACGTCTCCAAACCGAACGACGTGACGTGGTTTGTTTACCATATAAATACGTTAGCCATGTCCCGTCAAAGAATGACTCACCGCATTTGCACATGGGGCAGTTATCCGGATGTGGTAGGATTTCCTTGCACGTGTAGCCCCGGTCACAGTTTGGAATCGGCGGGCACTCCGTGCTCTCCGTTTGGGCCTCGCTCACTGGCGTCTGTGTCGTGACTTGTGCTTCTGTCTTTGCTTCGATTGTCGTCTGTTTAGGTGCTTCCGTCGTCTGTGTTTCGGTTTCTAAGAAAAGAAATATGCATCGAATTATATGTCAACCGTAGGACGTAAAACATGTACGTCAAAAGGCATGGTTTGTTCCCGAAAGGTCCAATTTGTAAGAGTTTTGCTTCCGCACGGGTGGACATTCCCTGATTCAGCGATGCCGTTGTCTTGGAAACCATTTAGTTTCTTCACCGTAAGGGGGTGCCAGCAATGCGCTAACGGTTCCGTCACCCGGTAGGAGGTACGGTTATAAGAGGCATTGACCGGGAACAGTTGATCTGTACAGCTATTGGCAGAAGTTCGAGGATTTTTATTTTCTTTTCATGATGCCATTACAATATTGTGACGTACTCATGACGTAATCAACAGGAGGCAGCAAGTGCGGAATCCCTATAGCTGTTAGCTTGCTCGACACCCAAAAGAGCCTTCGTGACAGCTCTTTTATTTGCACCTGTCTGCCTAGCCGTTATATGCAGGGTATGTTGGCTACCTCTTCCCCTAATTGAATAGAATCATTGGAAACGAAAATTCTACAACGCTCTGGACGATTCTAAAACGACACGCAAACCAAACGGCTTCGGAGAGTGCCAATATTACTACGCATGCTACGTATTGCATATCAGAAATTCAGAGAAAGAAGACAGAATGAAGCAATGGCTAACGGTGCGCGCTTATGTGTCACTTGGCTTGGCTTCGTTTCGAAAAAAACACACAACGACCATTGAATTAACGTCACGCGATGGCAACGCATTTCGCTCAAGGCTCTTCGGGGTAATTTCCACGAAACAACTTTCCTTCGTAAACACAACACACTTGCTACAGTGCCATGTACTCGATGAAGTTATATACTGTCATCTGTGTCTATTTCTGTAGACTTCTACTTCCCCCCTTGTGTAATCCGTTTGGGTCGAGAATAAAACGTGCTTCGAGTAACATTTGCATTCTGAAATGCCAGCAATGCTCCCCACGAGTCTTCAGGGTACTATTGTTCTTGTAATGGGTAATATAGTATCGATATGGATAGCATAACGAACAAAGTATCCAAAATATATGTATACTAAAGAGGTTGTAACACTGTGAAAGTGGTTCGGTATATGTGTGGTTCATTGCATTATGTACGCATTGTACGTGACATATTCTATACATTGTACACCGTACACATTTACGTTGTACTTGTAAGAATTACTTCTATACGTGTCATATTAGCCTGATACAAACCCTCGAACGCACGTACGCGTCGAGCTCTGACGTCGGGGTAGTGAGATCTACGGCCATTACCGTTGGTTCTTGTATGCACGTGACCTCTCTCACGATGCCTTACTGGCAATGACGTCACAGTCGAGGGAGTTTCTGTATTCGCAGTGCCAATGTTCCCTTCCCTTTAGCACTTGACCCTTCATTTCTATGTGAAATGAAAATAAATACAATACAATGTTCGTATATTTCCTGTTCCTTAGGCTTGGAAGGTTCATCGGTAATTTAAATGTATTTAGCGTTACTTAGGAAGAAGTGCCACAAGTCCTACATTATAGTTGAGAACCGATGAGTTGAGCGACAACGCGACCTGCCGAGATGGTTGGTAACCCGACAGATGCTGTTTCTGCAGCATCTGTCGGGTTACCAACCACGACGCTTGGCTTTCTACATTGAATCCGGAGCGTCCCTTCAGTTTACGGCAAGTATCACTTCTTCCCAATAGTGACCAACATCCTATGGGTCCTGGGTCGAGGTAACATCTTCATCTTCTAATGGACCACAAGGCACTGCGGTGGTGGTGGTGTTAGGTCTCGCCGTTGTCGGTCTCACAGAGGTGAACAACGTCACGGTTAACGCCCTGGGGAATGTGCTTCCTGGGCCGACTTCTAAGGGAACTGTACCGACGTATGTCTGAAAGCGTCTGAGGAAAACCCAGGAAGAACCCCCCAGACACTGCGCTGGTAATCGGCAACAACGACCCCGAGGCCTATGCTGTGGCAGCACTTCTCCGTGTGCCTTGGTATTCTTATTTGGCCGCCCAACAGTGAAGACCCGACATCGCAGTCCCACCTACATTTTGTGCATCCGACTGTATCGTGCCGTCTGCTCACAAATCTCCATCGCCTCGCGAAGTCGCCAAATAGGCTGTAACACCTGCCCATTCTTCTGTCGATCTGTCTTGTCTGTCGCCGGAACACAAGTGAGCGACACCGCCATCCTCGGTCCTTGGAACGACGTGGCCAAAAACTTAGACAAGACCTGCGCTCTGTTGTCAACTCTTTGCAATCGACTGCCCTGCTCGATTCTTCGACACTGCATGGATGTCTTCTCTTCTTTATTTCTCTGCATTCCTTTATCATCGTTATCGTCATATCATACCCTCACACTATAGACTCAACGGGGTAGTGTCCCGCTCGTGGAGCTGAGAATCTCCCCACATCATTACCATCATCGGCAGCATGATTTTAAGCGGTATTGCTGAGTTACAATGCTGTGCTCTATAAACAGCACCGTAGTAACGTGGTAAAAAAAAAAGGAATCGCGATTATTGCAAAAATAATAATATTTGCAGGTAATTCAACTATCCGGAAACCGCATTCGAACTCGCACCTGCACTTTGGAACTTACCCCCAGGTAGCCTTTACTATACCCGTGTTCAACGTAAGAGCGGCAGGTAATGTAGTCCGTCGACACTAACAGAGTTACTCCGCGGGAGAAATTATAGTACAGCGCCACCAGATGTCAGTTGTAAGGCTTTATAGTTTCGGTGCCTGCACAGTACTTGTCGCGACATAGAGTGACAAACTATTGCAGCCAATGGGAACAAGCATAAAGACAACATATAATGATAAGAATTACAGTCAGCTGTACTCCGCATACAGAGAGAGGCGCATACGAGAAGATGGCGGACGTCACGAAGATTAATCGATTGATTGATTGACATATAAAAATATGGAGATGTGAGACCCGAAGCTGATTTACATGTTTTGTTATCGCGCATATGTCGCGTTTCCGCAACGTCATCAATCTACAAGCAACGGCTTGAAGCGCGTAGGAGCACTAGGCTGTGACGTCACGCAAACGCCTAAGCCCATCCCAGAAGACGTCTTTAGATGCGTGGGCGGTGTTCAACTGTAAGAGCTGACTCGTCCCGAAGTACACGGTTGAACGCAGTTTAGAACCCTTTTACGAACTTGGACGTGACTAAGAGCATCTATATAAGAAGTGAGGAGACCTCTTCAACCCACGTCCACCCATTCGTTGTTACTATTATCAAATGCCCGCAAATGGTGTTGACATTTTGCGCACGGTTCTCACGAAGTTTCGCCATTCTGAATGATTCATTGCGGAACACCCGTTCAAGGTCTCCCATATTGAGGCCACTCTTACAAGAACTTGTCGCGACTCGCGAACGAACGTAAATATGGGAAGGTATAATTTCCCAATCTCTAATCCGCTCTGCGTGTCAGCTAGACTCGCGTGTTTTACCGGGGATTTCCGACCGTTTCTTCGCGAGAGAAAATAAAAAATAAAAAATAAAAATAAAAGTAAAGCGATTTAGATTCCCATGTCTGCGGCACGTGCACGATTTACATGCGCGTGTGGAAGATGTGTGAAAGAGTAAGACGGAATGCGGTAGCCTGGAATGTTGTCTGGAAAAATGCCTCGTCATGGGCGCGGTGTGTTACATGGGAGGTTGAATTTTAATGTTGGAGCTTTTTCCGTGACTGCGAGGTTAAGGTGACCTATACGAATCGTAGACGGTTAGAAATCCAGCGAACCGGTAGAGATGTAGGAAGGGAGTTGCCTCGGGACAGAAGCTGCCGATGTTTCGAACAGAGACTGTTCTTCTTCTCTCTGAACAGTCTCTGTTAAGACAGTTAAGAACAGCCTCTGTTCGAAATTGACTAGAGTAGCTTGATGGGCTTGTTTTAAGTATCAGTAAAAACTTGTTGATAGTGGAGCCTCTGTTTGTGTGTCTTCTTGTGTCTTTGTCCCTGTTTTGACTGCTCCTTGTTCTCTGAGTCTGTTCGAAATATCGGCGGCTTCTGTCCCGAGGCGACTCCCTTCCTATACGAATCGTAGAATTTTATGGAAGGTCCGTCATGCTGCGTGGCATCGCTTGTAATGAATTTTAAGAAAGCTCCGTATTTCGCTGGCTGAAGATCGGAATCAACCATAGAACGAGCAGGATATATGGCGTGTAATAATTGAAGATGGTACTATCCTGCGAGGCTGACTCGGAGCCTGACCACCTCCAAATACTGTAATTCGTAGCAAACTGTTGCGTGTGAATGCAGCCGCATCGTCATCGGAATAAGGGATGCAAGGTACATATTACAAGGTATATTGTGGAAGGTAAATTTGCCTTGAAAGATGACTGGAACTGGCACAGAGGATGTGTGCTTGGTGTTCAACTCTGGAGTTCGGAGAGAACTGAACCTCCACGACAGACGCCACACAAGCACCCTACGACCTACGGGATTAAAAAGTTATAACGTAAGGATATCAAGTTACGTGAAATGGCTCTGAGCCCTGCGTTCCATATAACTAACGAATAATTGAAAAATTAATGTTTGGAAATCAATTTTGATGCATTGGGTTTTGTTTTTCTTGTTTCGCTTTCATTTACGTGTTCTGCAGTACCCTGTCCTGACTTTGTCAGAACTCACATCTCCATATTCAATCAATCAATAAATAAAAAGAAGCAGGAACATTTTTGGGAACATTTTGGAACATTCACGGGGAATCGGGTGCGAGAATCGTTTTTACGAATACCAGATTTCGTTCCATATGCTGCACGATGAGACCAGAGGAACAAATCGGTTAATTGGCAGTCATTTTTGCCTAGTATTTCTGAGGTCATAAATAGTCAGTGCTGACACGCAGCAATAGATTATCAAGTCTTCTTCGAGATGATGCTTAACCTTTTGATCTTTTCTTCTATCTGTAATTTAATTTCGTTAAGTAATTGATAACATGAACGTTAAGGCGATAACTCAACAGAGTCAACCACCACGTGAAAGCCCTGTGGTCAAAGCTCAAGCCATTTCTTTTTTCTCATGTGGAGTATGGGGCGACAGCACTGAAACAAGTTTGAATCCAGTACATCTGCACCTACTTGAAGTGCTGTATTATTAACGTCACATTTCCTTCTTATCACTCCAATTTCACTTTCAGCAATATTAGGTAACCAGTCACGTTTTTAGTGTAGACAAAATGCTAAAGTCACTATACGAGCTCTAAACTATATAACCCGTACATTAAAAGTAACTTCCCATATAATAAAGACGCAACGTCCTTATCAAATGATATAATTGCAAGGAAACAGGTTCGTATCCTTATAGTGTCGGAACAGCCCGAGCGAGGATCTATTTTTACGGAGAAATAATTCCCTCTATTGGATATTCCCGCTACTGGGCTTGAATATAAATGCACTCATCGCAAAGGAAGTCCAAGGTTAAGTGCAAGCTAAGGATTTCCCCCTACTTTCGTAATGTCCTGTTCCAGAATGCGCGTATGAGTTCACGCGAGTGACATTTAAACCAATTTTCGACACACCGTGTGCTGACAATCCGGAGATCGTGAAAATCCCAGCTCGCCGGATGTCCGTTTCCTCGTTCAGAACCTGGGTTCATCCGCACGCGGTTGCCAGACGGAAATAAACATTTCCCCCGGTGGTGGTTTGAGTGGGCTATCGGTAGAATTGACATTAAAAGTTGAGAACGTCCCAAATACAACAGCTCTTTCCGTTGATGGTCAATGACGTTTTCTGTGTGTTTTACCTGCGTTAATAAATCGACACTACAGACAGGGACATGTAATAAAACGTGTCTTCCGGTTTCCCACGGGTCTGTGGTGACGGTGGTAATTTGATGGCGGACACTCAGCTTGAGAGTGACGTAAAATTTGAATTCGTCGGAATACAAAGAGAGCTATAACGCGCTCAAAACAACATACCCTGTCGATTGAAATAATATTTCGTTCCAAAGAAGTTTCTCGACGATGACGTTAACAGTGCTTTGAGTTTGAGGTAGAACACAGGACGGGAAGAACACACGATAGACTCATCAAGTTTCTCTACGTTTGTTGTGTTGCATGGGTCACATTGCAATTGCGATTTCTAATACATCGGGTACACTAGCCGCGTAGTTGACACGCAGTGTTTGGTTCATCGATCAGCAGAACGGTTCAGCTACCGTTACGCGAGTCTCTGCTCCTGCTGTAAGCCAAAAATAACCAACGTCTATCGACCATTGTTGAAAAGTACTTTTACAACCCTTGAAAAGCAGTCCAACGGCGAAGCAGACGACAGCACATCGACTGTCGTCTGCGATAGGCGTGAACATTTTCCGCACGTCTCATCACGAACACCACGCCATATCATACGCGGTCATACGACAAGTTGAAATAGAATAACATCACCGTCACGATTCAGTTGTCGCAAACAAGAGACAGCGCAACTTTGAGGCTCACCGTTGGCACTAGCATCTTGCGCAGACGACAACGTTGCGACGCAGAAGGCCGCAAACAGGAACGTCACGGTAAACCGGATCACCATGATTCCAGTCTACTCGTAGCAGAAGTTAGCAAAGCGACTTTCTCAGTGAGCAAATGCTTGTCTTTTCGGCCTTACCTCTGCGGAGAGGATGGAGAGAAAGGGAAAGCAACTCGTTCCTCTGAATCATCACGACGTCATCGGAAGAGGTCAACACACGAAGCAGACGACAGGAAGAAGGCGTCCGCCAGGGCGAGGCTTTCCGCCAACAGGACCTTGTTCTTTCGTAGAAGACCGAAACGGGGGAGGAATTTTATGAACTGAATAAAGTTATTTTTATTTATAAAGGAGAAACTCCTTTTACGCTTGCAGCACAGGATGTAGGGACCAAAAATAAAGAAGGTATATTGTAAAGCGTAATGTTTCTCCTCGTGTCGGTCACAAAGAACGCATTATACGCAAGCCCAGAGCTGTCGATTTTGAAATGTTGTGAGACTTTATCTTATTAGATTTTCTTACAAATTGTAGAACAGCAGATACGACCGCGTTCAACGCCTTTGAGAAACGGATATTTCTAGGATACTGTGAACCGTATCTTACCGTATGAGCCCGTAAAACTCGGGACCGCAGCTTGATCACAAGGAGAAGTGCTTTTTGGTTCATACCGCATGCTCTTGAAGTAAGCTAAAATATACCATTTGATAAGACATGCGAGAAATGTGCTAACACTTCTGGCGTCAATTGCTGAAATCCTAATATGTGATTATGATTTGCTAATTGGTTTACCTGTTCGTCAGTACGACTTGCAATTTTTCAGGGAAGGGTTTTCCCTGCCCGCCGATGCTACAATTCTTCCCACTCTAAGAGCTCTTAACTGCTTCTTCCATTGATTTACCAAAGCCAGAGGTCGTGGGTTCGATCCCTACCACTGACTTGTTGTCTGAAGCCTCCTCTGGGTTTTTCCGCTGTCCTCTCTCCATCTGTCCACGTCTGTACGACACTAACGTTCCCTGCACAGTATAAAAGATGATCGACTGGACAGTTAATCGTTTAATTATTTTGTCTAGTGCTACCCTCTCCCGGTACATGTTGTCGTCCAGCCGCACAACAGTGTGCGTAGAGAGGCAGTTTATTGGTTCATTCCGGCTGGTGTGTCGTGGTTCACGACATTTATTTTATAGTTGATTCAGGGTGTGTTTCTTGGTGCATTCTACCTTAAAATTACGAACACATTTTATTTTCGACGTTACCGGCATTGTCATTTGCTATTAAACACTCAAATTTTTCTATCTTTTTATCTTTTTTTTTTGTCTTCCTGGGGTGCAGTACGCACTCACGCATTCATTTTGCACGTCCTTAGTTTCGGTTTCTGTTTGAGACCTCGCGCCACCTGGAGGTGCGTCAAAAAGGTGTGTCCACTACAATGCGCTACAATGCACCTTATAATCTTTTAAACTATACATAATTTCATGGAAAGAGCAACCAAATAAATATACATCAGCTAGGTAAACGATCATTAAGCTTCGTGCATATTTCGTCTGCTGCTTTTTCCCTACGACAACAGCGAGCAAGCGGACGACCACGGGTTAACGAAGCAAAACTGGATTTAATGTAATCGCCAGACGTGTTTTATTACCGCAAGTGTATGCAAACAAAGCACAGTTTCTCTAGGAACCGTCCCAGCGATTGTTGCGTCTTTTCGCCACGTCGCGTGTGGTGACGTCATTCATCAATTCTACAGCCAGAGAGATTTCGTCGACCAGAGGGTGGAGGCAGCCATATTGTTAACTTCCGGAATCGTCAGGTCTGACGAAAAACGCAGATAGGCACACATTTATAGCTACAACTCGTCAGGGAACGTCCATCATACAGATTCACAATGTCCACAATGAATCCTGAATAGTAAGTACCAATCCATATGGCTATTAACATGTCTTGGCAACTGTCAGGAGTGGTTAGGCGAGCTAGGCCTATTTGCACGAAAAAACTTTCGTGACGCACCAGTTTCATTGTCTTGCATAAGGTTGCATATTTCGACTGTGCCATCGCAGCTGTCTCTTGTTGCATTTGCAAACGTGTCTATCTCTCTAGATGATGTGTTGTGTCATATCTCATTGATATTGAAGTAGTCCTATGCTTTTCGCTGCGAGGGGTGTTACAGATGGATCACAAAAAGTGGCGTGCACTGTTCAATATCGTACGCTTTTAACCCATAAATGTTTATTAAATAGCGCATTACTGGCCTGGGGAAATGAAAGGCGTGTTGCGTTGTCCTTATCTTCGTGCGCTCAAATTTCATTGACTGTAAACACAGTGTGCTGATAATTACACATGTTCCAGTTTAACCTTCAGAAATAAACACTCAAATATTTCGTACACACAGTCCTTGGGAGCGTTGCAAAAGCCAGCAAGCGTGTAAAGCATCTTTTTTTGTTTTTATTCCCGAAATTTCTACCTGGATTGGGTAAGCCTAAACTTAGGGGTGGTTCACAGCGCTTTGTGACGGGCACTTGAGATACAAACGCGTACGCAACTTTTTGCCGTACACGATTAAAGTCTTCGTGTCGTTGCGTTGATGTAGCCAGCCGTCGGCAAGTTGAAGGGCAACTTGTTGATAGGCAGGCGAGAGGACGTATCATCTGATGTGAACACGTAGCAGCAGCGTAGCATTAATGTGTTGCGTCATTGGTTAAGCATGTGATTCGTCATTGATGATAGTGCGGTTCTGTTTTGCCCTATGTGACTGTGTTGATCGGTGTGCTGATAACGGACAAGGTTTTTTTTTCTTTTTCTCAGTGATTATTTATTCAAGCTCCTACTCATTGGCGACTCCGGCGTAGGAAAGTCTTGCTTGCTCCTACGATTCGCGGTAAGACTTTTTTTTTGTTGCTGTTTCTGTTTGTGTCTATATTGGTTCCCCTGTTTCTTGTGAATCACACCCCTCTTTACATATTACAGGATGACACTTATACAGAAAGCTATATCAGCACCATTGGCGTTGATTTTGTAAGTTCAAATTCTTGTACTAAACTCTCAATGCTCCGAGCATTGTTCATTGTAGCAAGTGACCTATTGCCACTATCTTCAGTGATAACGCCTCATTTGTGCCGACAGGACATAGATGGTGTTACAGTGACGTGCAGACTCGCCTTAAACTGCGGAGCGCGTGTCATCGGGCGCTGATAGACAGCTGGAAATGAGTTCGGGATGATCCACTATCCCGTTGAAGGGCAGGTCGTCAGATAAACTGTGTGAAGCTCAGGAGAAGCCAGAATGCGAACGCATCCGTTATGTGTACCGAACCTCCCTTCAAGGGGATAGTGGATCATCCCAGTCTCATTTCCAGCTGTCTATTAGTGCCCGATGACACGCGCTCCGCTGTTTAAGGTGAGTCTGCGGGCCGCTGTATGTGAAGCAGCTTATGACAGGGAGTCTCGTGTTTATCGCAAATATGATTGTCTCCTTTCGCATGTTTGATGTCAAATTGAAGAAAGCTGAATCTTGCATCCTGTCATTGCATGTTTCGCGTACAGTACACGAAAGTGGAATGGTCGTAGAATCACATGCCCAAGCGTGATGAGAATGCCTTTTTTCGCACTGATGCCACCGTGATTGTTTTCAATTGTTCCCATGGCTGTCTGACGGGCATGTCTGCAGTTGATTGCAGTCTGGTTGCGTCATTCAACATCTGAGGGTAACGTCTGCTCGCTTGTATTTCAGAAAATACGGACGATAGAATTAGGCGACAAGACTATCAAGTTGCAGATTGTAAGTACGTTTTATGACTCGCGTTGAACCGATTTTGGCACCTCGTCACATGTGCTCGTTTGAGAATGCGTGTCACTTGCCGCGGTGTTGTAGGGGGTTGTACTGATGTGTTTTTTGTGCTGGTTCGATCCGACACAGTGGGACACTGCTGGCCAGGAAAGGTTCCGCACCATCACATCGAGTTACTACAGGGGGGCACATGGAATCATCGTCGCGTACGACGTCACAGATCAGGTTAGTGCCGGCCGGTTTTCTTGCTCTACTAAGTCACCCATTGTGTTGGAATTTTGTGCTGGTCAGTGACAGTACGTGTAGATCCTGAAGTCTTCGGGAAATATTTTTTTTCTAATTTTGGGAGGAGGGGGTAAAAATCTGGTAAATAAACATGTGCTCTAAATTCACGCGAATTGGGGTTTAAAAAAAACTCCAGTATGCTAAATTCGGGGAGAAAGCGCGCTCAGTTACTCAAATTAACTGTAATGGTTTGGTACAAATGGTGATGTAACTGCATTTGCTGCCAAACAGGTTAGTGTGCATTCCTACAGACATCTCAGTGAGGACAATTTGATGGGTAAAAATCGGGTTTTACCCTAAAGAGGCAACCTTCAATTCGGGGTGCAAATTCGGGGAAGAATAGGGTTAAACCCTAAAGTTTCAGGCTCTAAGTATGTGCTGTAGTGCTGTCAACAGGTATGGAGGTGTGGAGATCCAAGATTCCTGTCGTAAGATAGCTGGCGAAATTAATTACAATAGATGTTCTGAAATTGTATGTCAGCAAGCTTATCCTTTAAGACAAGTTCATTCCTATAGGTAAACTCTGCCCAGTCATTTGTGATTGGCTGAGATGGATGAAGGGTGTCTTCGAGTAACAATGTGATATTACCACATGCCTCAAACTGTTGCTTGTGCACTGACCATGTTGTGAAAACTTCTCAGAGGCAACATAAAAATATTAATATTAAATAAAACAGTTGACTTCCCCTTCTGAATGATATCTGCTATCTTTCCGCATGCCCCACTCCTGACTTGCAAACTACATTCTCTGCTGGCTGGGGTATTCCTCTGTGCCTGTCTCTCTTACGTTGTCTCAGGGTATAGTGAGTTTCCAGTCAGACTAAAGCAAGCATGCTGAGTTGCTCGTGTCTACTATGGTTGATCCCAATTTTAAGCTCTAACAGACTTTGGCACAACATATTCAGTGGTTTACGAGTGGGTACAATAAGTACAAGCATGAATGCTCTTTCACGTTTTGTTCCAATGACTATTTCAGGAGTCCTTCAACAACGTGAAACAATGGCTGCAAGAAATTGACCGTTATGCCTGCGAAAATGTCAACAAATTGCTTGTGGGCAACAAGAGTGACCTGACGACGAAAAAGGTGGTAGACTACACCACGGCTAAGGTGAGGACTCTGACGTGTTCGCGCAGTTCACAAGTTTGCTGAAGTAGGGGAACAATACTTTGATGCTACTAGGTTGCAAATTTTTAGTTTAGATGTTAAAGTATTGTAGGTCACAGCAGAGCTTTTATTGTGGCCTATACATAACCTGGCATAAAGTGCAGCAAAAATTGTAGTGCAGTGAAGCCTCGTTAATTCCAAATTCCGGATAATTAGAACTTCTGTGGTCCCTCTTTTGTCCATTGCGATATGACCACTGAATTCAAAGTATGTGCGTGCTGCGGCTTAGCTTAATTTGAAATGTTTCCCGTGCGGTTCCTTCAATGTCCTTCAGCGCGGTGCATCGGTGAGTCAGCTTTGCAGCGCCCTCGAAACCACGTGCCCAGTGACTTGCCAATCATGCTGCACATGCACATGCTCCTCTCCACTGCCATTGCTCTCACCCTCTCTCTCTCTCGTTGCCGCTTCTGTTCTTCGTGTTCTCGCGCGTTTGGGAACGCAACACTCAAGCTGTGATTGACTGCTGCGTGCAGGAACCATATTGAAGTACAAAACACTGATCAAAGACAAAGTGGCGGTTATCAAGGCCACAAAAGCTGGAGCGTGTTCGAAAAACCTACCTGACGTACCAAGGAGGGCATGTTTGTTCAGTTTTGATATATTTGATGTGTCTGGAAAAGTAATCAGAAAGTGCTGCTGGACAGCAGGAGGCACAGTGCTCCCTACTGCCCAATGAGGGCATTCCGTTTGTTTTCTTATAGCATGAAGTATCTCGACACTGAACAAACATGGCCTCCCAACTTGATGAAAAAAAAGTAAAGTGAGAAAAGAAAAGTACGCTGAAGGTGCGAAGTGGCCAGGGGGGAGCACCGTGGTGCCGGCTGTCCAATAGTTGCATTCTGCCCGCTTTCCTTGATGCATGAAATTATCTCGATCAGCGAACATAGCCTTCCTGGTCGGTGTCCCGCTTTCGACTATCTCGAAGAACAGTGACAAGATCATGAGCGGGAATCGTCACGATTGATGAGGGTATCGTTCTTGACAGAACTGCTGATGATCAGATCGCCGAGGTTGACAATGAGCCACTGTCTGTGCCATCATTTACCGAGGTGCTGGCTTACGTTCGTGTGGTGCGGTACTTGGTAGAGGCAAGCGGCGTGTGCACCAATCTCATTGATTTAACGTCCCATCTTCAAAAAGTACTAGGTTGTGAAGTAAATTGCTGCATGTGCCGAACAAAAATAGTTTTTTCCGTTCTGAGCATCAGTGAACACATCTTCGTGTCAGTAAATGTATAAAAGTCAACCGTGTCACATAGTTCCAAGCCCTGCTTAATTCAGAGTTTTTTTTATATATATATATTTTTTTTTGATTGAGCGACTTTGATTTAACGAGGCTTTACTGTATATAGTTATGCACGTGGATCTCATCTTGCCCGATACACGACGTTTGAGACAGGGAATGTCTGCCATGCTATTGTTCATGTGTTGGTTTTGCTGGTTCACATTGCACAGTATGCGGCGATACCTTGCGCATGATATCGCCACATGCTGTGCAATGGCTGAAGTGAACCAGCAAAACCAACACATGAACAATAGGACACAAGGAATCTGCATGCAGATTCCTTTGGTTCTTTCATGTCCATTGTGTGGTTCCATCTTCCTCATTTTCTCCATACTCCACGTTATCTTGCCATGTGACATCTGTTTTCTTTGTTAATGTCATATTGTGCGACTCCAGCACTTATCTTTATTTGCGCTGTGCATGCATGTTTATCATGCAGAGATATTACAGATTAGATAGTGTGGCTATTACACTGCTATCACATGACGAGGCCAATTCTGAGCATTCTTGTGTAGTCCATGAGTAATTGTACTGTACTTACTCTCCTAATGGGAGCACCGTTTTTGCTCAAACATAACTGACGTGGAAGAGTGGATTAATTGTACGAGGAAAAAGTCTCGAAATCCAATACGATATCAGACTCCATTTTTTATTCCAAAACATCCTGGTTTGCATTGCTGTAACTGTCAAGCTCTATCTTATCGTCGTTTGGGTTGCAACCTACCCGTTATCAACTTCCATTCTTTCAAAAGCTCCGTAAATTCTGGTCGTAGAGGCTTACACAGTGTTGTTGGGAGATGCATCCTACGCCAGACTGGTCTGTTTGGGAGAATGCTCACAAATGGTCTGCAGTGACGGCTGCATCAGATTTCTAGTTCTCGCGGGATCATGTTCAGTGCATTTCTCTGCCGTGTCAGCAATCCGTAATTTTCTTTTGTCCCGATATTCAATATTTGCACCATATTGGTTGGTCTCCTCCAGTACGAGACTCACATGGCCCCAGTTGTGCTGCGTTGGCCAGCATCGTTCAGCGCGCGCACTGCACGCTGGTAGCTGTGGCATGTTATGTATGCAAAAGAAAAGAGAGCGCTGACATTTCTGCACCCAAGTTTGCAGTGTGTCATTATACGAGTAAATACGGTGGTGTTGGAGGAACACTGATAGCGGACTCGGGCAGTTCACCACGGTAAACGCCGTGCATGTATTACGTGCATCTATGCTGCTTACACGCTCCCTAAAGGGCGAAACACATGTACGACAAAATGCACGCCCCGTCGTGCGACGAGTCGCACAGTTTCGTGTCACGAGTTGTCGCGTGCTGCATCAGCAGACACATGGGCGGCGACATCCTTACGACATGTCGCTCTGAACCGCCGTGTTGCTGGTGGTGCTAGAACAGCGCGGCAGGAGGTACACTCGCTTACACTTTATTTAACATAACGAAATGTGCTCACAGTAAACGAGAACAATTCATTCCTTATTTCACGTGTCTTTCAAGGCACAACACGACGAAATCTGCCGCTGTTTGCATTCAGAACACACACTGTCCGCCATTTTTTCTCGGATCCATCGCATCTACCAGAGAGGCAGCATCATTGGCTGCTTGGCTCATGACGTCACTACATCCACACGACAACCCGCCGACGGGAGCGGAGATATCTGAGCAGTTTTGTCGCGCTGCGACGACCTATTTCTCCAGAATCAGTCCCAGGATGCTTTGCGCTGCGACGGGTCGCACATTTCGTCGTACATGTGTCTCAGCCTTAAGGTTTTCCCGACTCAGTTTTGCAGTCTTTGTTAAGGCCTGAGGTTAAGGTTTGTTGCGAGCGCAAAAGCATTTTATCTAGCTCTAAGTTGACGCAGTTTTATGTCGAAAGTCTTTCCAAGGACAACGTACCCACCAATACCATGTGGGGCTCTACACCTTTTGAGATCGACGACTCGATCTATTGTTAGTCATCCAGTGCCATAGTCACACTCCATTCTAACTATCTATTCTCCCCATTCCATCCGGTGCCATTCTCACTATCGGAACTACATTATCCATCAGAACTCGCCTCGTGCATGGGTAGTTAATCGATGTGTGTTTAGGTGGCAACACACAACCGTCTGCCAAACCATGTTTTGGAAACTGCTGTACTTTGCGACCAGCACAAAAGTTTGATCGCAATATCAGAGTTATCATTATTTTGAAGATAGTAATAAACGGGCTCGAATGTCTCTGAAGTGACAGATGTTGCCAGCACGTCTTGCAGTAAGCTACGCAACTCTTACTAGTTCATTTCACAACACTGATGCATTGGTTCGAGAGAGAGCATTAATGCATTATTAACGACTGAGATTTGAATGGGATTCTGGATGAGTGGGTCGTCCGAAGAAACCATCCCTCAAGTTCTGTTCTGTTTTGGTCTCGGAATTTGCTCGAACTGGTCAGTAAAAACCTGGAAAAAATTTGAGGAGAAATGAATTTAAAGGCTACTCTTTTGGTAGACGCCCTGAGATACAAACTTGTCTTCACCTACATTCAGTTCTGTGACAATCTAAGCATTAATTGGCGCACATTTGCAGACACAATGCAGGTGTGAGCAGGAGCTCTCTTGAGACTCGCTCAAAACCAGTCTGCAATCTGAATCTCGCATAATTTCACTACATGCTCGGAGAAGAACCAACCCACTGCCCACAAAGGAATTATTTATGAAGGAATAGCAAGCTGTCCTTACTGGCTGACTTTTCCTGCCAAAATAAGTAGGTCCCCCACCCCTTCAGAAAAGAGTCTCTGCACCGGAGTGACGTCTCTGTAGACGCTTGCCTTTGTGTGCCACTTTGTATGCGTATAAATTGCCAGAGAAAGGGGTATACACTCCTTGCTGTGTTGTGAATAGCTTCTAATGTGCCGTGATTCCTTTCTGAGGCTGTGGATTGCAAGCTGCAGCTGCTTGTGTTGTTGTGAGCGCAAGGCTGTCAAATTTAGTTAGAAGGATTCAAAAGCAAGTTTTATTGAAAGACTTAGCATGGTAGTAATGAACTATTGCGGCACCGAATTTTCTGGGTCATGTTGGAAGTTGAATTTGCCTTCTCTTCGATGTTGATGTCACCTTGCTTTCTCCAGCCATCGATGGTTGCCGAGTTGCCAGACGGATACATCGTTGTAGTAGCGGATAACGACCTTTGATTTAGTGAATTCATTAGTCGGTTATTTTTATTAATGAGGGGTAGGCTACTTTCTAGCCGATGTCTGGGTCATTGCGTATTGACATGATACCATGATGACAGCAACACTTGGCGTGATTCACAGTGATCTTTCGCTATCTTCCTTGGATGTCTGATTGCACGTGACCTCGTTTCAAGCCAGTGTTTCCCTTTGGGAGAGCTCACGTGTGCTGTTCCCCCCCCCCCCTCTCGCTTTTACAGGAGTTTGCCGACCAGTTGGGCATACCCTTCCTGGAAACTAGCGCCAAGAACGCCACCAACGTGGAGCAGGCCTTCATGACCATGGCAGCGGAGATCAAGAACCGCATGGGACCCCCGACCACGGAAGCTGGACTGCGCTCTGAGGGCAAGATCAACCCCGGAACCCCCGTCAAGCCCCAGGGTGCTGGCTGCTGCTGAATGGAAGAGGAAGAGGGGGGGAACGCCCCTCCTTCTTTTCCCTTCCTCCTTCCACCCCTTTCTTCCCCCGCATCCTTCGTTCCTCCCCTGCCCCCTCACAGCACGCGAAGCGGGGAAAGAGAACGGAAAGGAAAGAGAGGAGGTGTCCACTGTGGGGACCGGGAGGGTTGGGGATGCGGGATTTTTGGGAGAGGGGTGCCACATCGTCCTCTTTTTTTTTTTTTTCCCTCCAGGTTATGCCAAGTGCAACTGTGTAAATGAAGGATGTACACATGTGCTTCATCATTTGTTGTTTTTTAAGAAAAAAAAGTGAGACGGAAGTAACTGTAGAAAGAAACTTTTTCGAAGTGTGTCTTTCTTTTTTTTTTTCTTTCTTTCTTTTACTATACATAAAGGCTTTTTGCAGCGTGGATAGGGGCTGCAGGTTTTTTGAGGGAGGGGGATAGACTCGTGTCGTGTACGTATTTAAGAGAGGCGGGCGTGTGTATGTAAAAAAAAAAAAGAGCCTGGATAACCCTCTTAGCATTCCACCTTGCGTGTGCTGAAAAATTCTACGTTGCGCATTTTTTTAAAGAAACAGTTAGCACTACCGTTTGACATGCGTTGCTTCTCGACGCGTTTCTTTCGAGATGCAAACTCTTAACAAAGAAAAAAAAAGGCAGGTGGAGCTTGGCTTCGTGATTGTGTGCTTCGAGGATTACCTGTACATAAAGTCCCGGAACTCAGCTAATAGTGCAGCGAGAGGGGAACCATCTCCGCCGCGGAAGTGGGCGGTGGTCCGAGCGGGGATAGCCAGCCATGGATAGCCAGTTTGTCTCGAAGCTTTGACTTTTTAAAAGCGAGGATGGCGGCGTACGACGCCGTCTTTCAGTTTTCTTTTTTTTTCTTTTTTTTCGAAGTAATATTCACCGCAACGTTTTTGTATTTATATAGTCCCAGGCTCCATTATCCACTGCAGCAGTTTTGCGAGGAGTCCACACTCCCTTGAAGCCCTTCATTACGAGCGTATGATTTAGTGTATATTGAAGCATATTAAAAGCAATCTTTTGTTGGGCATATCTCGCGTGCTTGGCTTTCGTGTTGGGTGTCTGTGGCGGTGACTGGTGGTCGCAGATGCCTAGGGCCCCCGGCTTTCTTGCTGTGGGAAGTAAAACGTGTCTGCGAAGTGGGACATATACAAACCTGCGGGCAAATGATTACAAGCAAAAAATGTTGCAGGTTGACTGAGATACTTCGATAGTTGTGTATTATGTGGAATATTCAGCAAAAAACATACTATTCTTGGGGAAACAGCAGGTCCTGTGAGGCATGCGATTTCACGAAAAAAGGGGGGGGGGGGCGGATCATGTCAAATTTCGTGCTGTGTAAGCCAACAACCGCTTACTTTGTACCGTGTAGCTATAAGTAGTGTTGATTTTGGAGAGCGATGTACAGCAGTTGCAGAATGTGTACAAAATGGAAAAGATGACTGTACAGCGTGCTGTCAGCCAACGTATGGGAGCGCGCTGCAGACTTTGTCGGCAGATGTGTGGGCATCTGAAGAGTCTCCACAAAATTGCAGCTGTGCACTCTTACCTGGGTATTGCAGCAGGTGCATGACAAATGAGGCTGGCCCACTCTGCATACTCTTGTCTTCAAGCTGCTGTGTCATTCTGACTAAAGCAACAGTTCAGGCGGTTCAGCTTGCGATTTTCACAACTGCTCCAAAATATAGTCCGTGAATTTGATATAACCTGATGAGTTAATGTAACACAGGAGCATGCTTTCATCGAGTAATGACATTATCCAGGAAAGGAACAAAAGGCAAGCCAGTTGGTGTGTGTCCCGGAGTTTCGAGAAATAAATTAATCTCTGCTTGGAGCAGAGAAGCGAAGAGAGCGTTCATTGGAGGAACGCAACGGCCAGGACGCAAAAATGTGAACTGGGCCGTGTGCGCGAAAGCGTCACCCGGTTCTGTGAGGAAACGCGCGTTGAGGGAAACTGCTGCACTCAAGCACAGACTCTGCCTTTATTCATGAAAAATTTGGGCACAAATGTGAAGGGTTTTACAGTAGCCTTACTGCAGACAAGGAGTTACGTGTGGCATGGATTTTATCAGAATCAACACGCGCGCGTTATAGCACATGAAGTGGCGCATATCGCATCCGTAACGCTTCGTTGTGGCTCTACAATGTCATTCAATACTGATGAACATGAAAGAACTGATGTTCTGAGGCTGGAACAACATAGAAGGGACAAATACATACATCTTTTATCATCCAATACTCCTCGACATGTGCCATACGTATAGATTGCCTCGTGCCTGTAGCGACAAAAGGGGCTTAGTGAGTGCGTCTGAGAAAACTTTATTTAATGATGGTGAAGGGGTAGCTTCATCGCCAGGGGCGATACTCTACCCCATTGCTGTTGGTGATGTGGGGAATGAAATAATGAGCCCCTTCACAGTACGGATCGAAGTCCTATGGTGTCCAAAACGTTCAGAAGAGCTTTGAGGACAGAGCGCTGGATTTGGCGATGGACATTTTGATATGGATATTTGAGATATGGATTTGATATGGATATTTGATGATTTTGGGCTGGATTTGGACATGGATATTTTGATAGAGAGCGGGGGCGAGAGTCCAGCTGATTAAAGCGCCACTACGGACTAAATCTCGTGTCTTCAGAATCCTAGCAAAGTTAGAAATTACTGAAACCTTCTCGTCTCATTTTACATTCCTGCAAAATATTTTTGCCCTACGTGATGCGAAAGCTGGAGAAAATATTTATTTTTGAGAACTATGACGTCATGTTAGGCTCCGACGGAGCGCCTGGCTCTCATCTGGCAACGTTGTTGCCCTTCGCGTCTTCTGGGAGGGGGGCGCACTTTTTGCACTTCGTTAGCGGAGCCCCACGTGACATATCATCCGACCGCCCCGACCTTCGAGAAAACACAAAGGAGGGAGAAGACATCTCTCCCATTTTCCGATCTTTGGAGCAGCCTCACTAGGAGACGAGTGCCCTCTCCAGAACATGACGTCATTGCAGTTTGTGGGCTAATGATTACGTCACTCGCTCCTCCCATCATCGAAACTTGTGGAGGCTCAGCAGACCTTCAAAAATTGACAGGAATGCACAGCGTTCGTAAACAGCATTGAAATTTCGCGCATAGAGTCCTTGAGGCACCTTCTTTTCATGGACTAAATAAAATAAACGCTGTTTTCTGAGTGCGGAGTGGCACTTTAAAGAGACCCGGTAAATGCGGTTCGGGAAGGTTGGTAGTGTGGGCAATGAAGAAGAATGTGCTTCAGATCCTTTCAGAGCACCGCAGTGACAGCAAGTCAGTGGTTTAGACAAGTTGAGTCTAAAGTTCAAAAGTAGCCGACGAAGCCAGGTAACTTCTTGGGAAGCGACTGCAGCGGAGACGTATTCCGGTTCTGTGGAGCAGAGGGCCACAGAAGACAGCTTGTGACAGGACGAAGAGTTCGGGTTTTTGGCCTAGTTGGGTGAAATATCGACTTGTCGATTTTGGTCAGATAGGTCTCGGGCCCAGTCAGCGCAGCGTGCACATAACACACAAGCTCGAGAGATGATTGTGCGGACAACTTAAAGTAGCACAGAAGTCATTTTTAACATCCTGTTTTCTTCCCACAAAACTGTCTAGTAGGCCAGTAAGATGCATAATGCGAAGTAATTCACACCACAGAGTCGTAATTATCGCGGAAATTGAATTTAAAGTACGCCGCAAAAAGCGGCCGTGCGCAACGCCCGTACCAGTGATCAGTACCAGTGGCAGTACCAGTGATCTGTCTGGGACCTCGCGCAAATGCTACAGGGGACATGCTCGCTGATTGGTCGAGAGAAATGTCTGCTACTCCGCTGTCGCCTGCTACTCGGCTGTTCGGGGTTCTGAAAAAGCATTGCTTCTAGCTCGGTCATGATTCGGCCGCTCCTTCTATCCCCAATTCTCCTAGGGAACTGGCAAAACTGGTTTACGGCGGCGAAGGGACAAGGCGCTGACCCCCACTGACCGGCAAATGAGAACGATTTCCCCCCTGCAACGTCATCGGTGACGTGGCATCAAACCTTCTCCTCCTCGTTATACCCGGAGTGGCGAGTTAAGGGTGAGCACGCGGAGCTATGTTTATGTGAGTTTTTTTTTTTCCTGGGAAACAAATTGCACACATCAAAACCTCTCGCGCTATTCGGTAAAATGACACGCACACTTTCATCAGACTTCTTAATCTGGATTTTTTCTTTTTTTGATGGCCCTCTGTACTCCTTTAAAGGGGCACTGAACAGCTCGACGACCATCCTCCAATTATTACGCTCCATGAAAGAACGTGGCTCACTATATCCAAATATGAAATTCATTTAACAATGGGATTCAAACAGCATAATTCACGTGAGTCTCTCCTTCATCCTTGGAACGAGGTCACGTCACAACGTGTCAACGTATAGCAGCATCGTACTCCATAGGTTCTGGGGGTGGGGGAGATTTCGCTCTCCCAGCCAGTGACTGGTCCCACTGTGGCAAGCTGAAGCTGGAATCGGTTGCGGGAACGTCGCTGCGACCTCGCGGAGCAATACAGTGACTGGAAACATAGTGCGCACATGAAATGAAACATTGCGGGTTTTTGGTATCGTTTGATCTGGCTACCTCGGGATTGACACTCCCGATAGTACAACAAAATCAATGTAAGCACACCGCATTTTGAATGGTTGATGGTGCTCGACGTCAAAATAACGTGTGACTGTAGGGTGTATTCACATGACGTCAGACGAACGCGTTTGGCCGCCATGGTGGTGGTCACTTGTTCGGTGCAGCTGCCGAGATTATCTGCATTTACTCGAAGGCGGAGCCGTAGAATGTGGTGTTTTGCGATTGAAATCAGGTCGCGTCCATTCCCTTCGTTTATGCAGAACATATGATGCAGAAGGCACTTCTTCATTGTCGTTGCAGAACATATGATGCAGAAGGCACTTCTTCATTGTCGTTGCAGAACATATGATGCAGAAGGCACTTCTTCATTGTCGTTCTCACGTTTCCTTTTACGAAAACTATAGTGGTCGCCACATCGAAAAATCGCGCAGTTTGTCATATTTCAATGCCGCTACTACGAAAAGTGACTAGTACTAGTGGGAGGAGCTTACGCGCATGCCACGTCACAAACTGACGTGGATGAATACACTGTAATAGAGGGTGGGGCGTGAGCACGAAAGTGTGCAGTGAGTTTGGAGCCATTATTTACTTTTTTTTCCACAACTGTTTTTGGAAAACGTTCATCATAGCAACGAATCACACTGCATTAGAAAAAAATGCACCTTGTATACCTGTTTACCGCCCTTTTAAGTTGAGGTTTGGTGGTTGTGGTAGGGCTGAAAGCGCTGTTGTTGTCGGCCTTACAGATGTGGGCAACGTCACGACTGACGCCCTAGGGGAATATGCGTCCTGGGCCGGCTTCTAAGGGAACTGTGCCGACATATGTCTGAAAGCGTCTGTTTGAGGTAGCGAGTATCTTTTTGAGAGCACACCAATCACATTCGCGCGGGTTGCTGACATGTCGACATAGTATGACGGTGGCGTAAGAGATGTCCTGGCGTGTCGTAGTGTTGAGGTAAAGCAACTCTCCTGCTGCTTGGCGATAAAATTCATTATTTAGTTTGAGGTCGTGATCACAATCCGCGTCCATGAGGACGTGACTTCCCTTCGCATCGAGGAGATTGTGTTTCTCAACAAGACTGTCAATCTTGTTTCTCTGGTGAAGAAGAAAGGAACCATCTGGGGACTTGTCTAGTTGGATTGGATAGTAGCCAAGATAGCGGCTCGCAGGCCCCAGATCCTTGACTTCGAAGTACTGAGTCAGTTCTTCGCCAACGCCCACATGGATGAGAGACTCTTCAACCAAGGAGTCCATTCGTAAAAAGTCTCCTTTGTCGTGTGGCGGCGTTTTGCCGTCAAGTCCTTGCATGAAAAAATCTCGTCCAGGACCACGCTTCTAGTAGTTACCTTCACATTGTTGCCATCTTTCAAGAGAATTCGGTCGCCTTCTTCTGCACGTGCATCCTATTTGTCGCGATGTTCATTAGGTACGTGCATACAGAGCCGTTCCGATGGGGGTGGAGAGAGGGGCGCCTTCGCCAGAGGGTGCGCCGGAGAGCAGGTTCTGGGAGCTAGGTTGGACAATAAAACGAGAATCAAGATAGTTTTGATATAGTTCACCACAATTTGAAGCTCGGAACTGCATATGAGCTTTTCACTCTTTTTTCTTTACACAGCGTCCAGTGCGGGAGAGGGGGTGCCTGGTGGGGAGGCTTGACGTAATCGTGCCCCAGGCTGAGGCTTGCTTTGGGAATGCTCTGCGTGCATGTAAGCTCTGCTTCCGAACATCTTAACATGCTCCAAATGGGGTTTCCGTTTCTGCTACCACACGTAAGGTGTAGTATCGTCAGCACTAGAGTCACTAAATAGCGTAGCCAAGTATAGTGCTGACTAGAGTCACTAAATAGCGTAGCCAAGTATAGTGACTCTAGTCAGCACTATACTTGGTAACCGGCTGTGAATATAACATGCCGTGAGGATTGCATCGCCCCAGTGTACGTTTTGGGTAAAGTTGCGCCGAACAGCATGCTCCTCGCACTGTCACACATGGTCCTGTTTGTCCTTTCTGCCACCCCATTTTGTTGTGAGCTGTAAGGCACAGCAGTCTGGAGCTTGATGGCACGGTGCCGCAGCATTTCCAAGGTCTTGCCGGACGTGTACTCGGTGTCATTATCGGTACGAACAACCTGCGGGTATTTACCAAACTTATTCGAGACGTACGTCAGATATTCTTCGAATTTGGCAGATACCAGGTCTTTGAACTGCAGCAAGTACACAACTGTATACGTTGAAAAGTCGTCTATAAACGTTAAGAAATACTTGTTCTTGCTGGAAGATAAAGTCCTCCTTGGCCCGCAGACATCCGTGTCTGCGTGTATGAGATCTAGTGTACCCGTGTGTTTGAGGTCTAGCACGCACATGCACCGTCCGTGCCCCATGAAGGGACGGGGCCCCATGAAGGGAAGCGATGGGGCCATGGAGGATGGTCTAAAAGCGATAAAACCCCAGTGCAGGGGACACAAAGAGACAACACAGACGAAGCACTGTTTTTTTTTATTTTTTAGCAGCTTGGCGATGAACTTTGTGTCCCCTGCACTGGGGTTTTATCGCTTTTAGATGTACCACCAAACAGCCCGGTTTTTATCGCTTTTTAACATGGAGGATGGGGCAGCTTTCAAACAAGCCTTTAGCAGGGATGGAAGAGCTGACATTAAACCCGAGCTGAGAGGACCCGTTTCACGAGCACCTGGCCATGGACTGCCGTAAGACCATCAAGGGGTTGGGAACGGACGAAGATTCCCTCGTCCCCGAAGATGGACGCTTGCCTTCCTATTGGCACGAAGACTACTGAAAGGAACAGGCTTATGGCATTTCTGCATATATTTACACAGTGCGCGTTATCACGCCATTTTTGGCGCTAAGAATACGGGTGAACACCCTCTTATTCGAGCACTTAACACCTGCACGTGACGCTCTTTGACGTCAGAGATTGACGCGCTCCTACGCTCGAGGGCTCATATTATGCCAAACACGGCACGTAGTTAAAAATAAACGTTTTCGAGAACACTTTTGCGTGCAGTACAACGCCCGTGGGATGTAATGAACTACATTATCGAAGCGCCAACACCCCTTTGTCAAACAATAGGCGATGAAGCGTCCCACGGAAGGCTCAGGCACTTCCTGTCGGACCTCTGGATGACTCAACCGAGCTCGGATGAACAAAATAAAGCTGCCCTCTCTCAGCTGATGGAAACTTGTTCCGACGAAAAGAATGCGAACCGCTATTCTCGGGGGAAAAACTTGGTCGGTCGGCCATCACTTTTCACTGGTGCTCCGGGCGGTCGTTCCACTTCCAAGTTGTCTTCCTGGCGAGTGTGTATTTTTGAAAAGGGGGTCTGCCTGCGTCAAGGGCGACGCATTTCCAGGTTATAAAAGAGATGCCCGTCCAGGGGGCGAGCTCATTGAGGGCTCCATCGGGTTGACTAACCGCCATGAAGGTTGCCGGACTTGTTTCCTCTATTGCCATCATCGGTGAGTGACAATTGGTGTTCGCTTTGCGCAGTGTCGCCCTTCTGTATTTGAACCCATGCTACTCTCGAAGCCTCATACTGTCGATAAGTACGAACGTACTTTGTAGATCATGGCAGCAGAATGCAAGCAAGCTGGTATTGGCTAGTGGTTGGTAACGCTCTTCTGAGCACGCGGCGTAAGGACAGACAAGACCAGCGAATGAGCGTTAGTACAGCACGCACAACCTTGTGCATATGTATCCACACCCAGGGAAGTGTTGCCAGCATCTACGTAGTTTCCGGTGGCAGTCCGTGGGGGACGCACGGCAGCGGCGAAAGCGACAAAACCGTGTTTCGTGGGTTACTCGCGTTATAGCGAATCCCGTTGCAGAGAGGGTTCGTCTTACGGAACCCCCTTATAACGAATTAATGTGCGAGTTTTAGCTTAGTTCGTGAATTCAAGGCGTGGTTTCTGGGAAAGGTAACTACGGGACGTTCAAATCAGGACATGTGATCGTTGGTCGGCAAGCAATTGATTTGTCCTTCAAATTGCGCCGATTATTTGAACATTATACGAAGCGATAGGATAAAAGCTACATTCCATTGAAAGCTTCTTGAAAGCACGGTTCAAGTCACCTTTCTTCTGCGTTTCCTACAGATGGCATCGCTTTTACACTCCAAGCGAGCATTTTTTTAAACTGCCACACTGAACATAACTGACCTAGTTTCACTTTCTTTAAAGAACCTTAGCAGTTAACGTCCAGCGCATTAGCCTGCAACTTACAAAAGGCTCTAATGTCTGTTCTTATAATGACCTAAGCCATTAACCAGCTACTAACTAACCAGCGAGGCAGCAACAACTGGAGAGGTCTCGCGGAACAGTTGTACACGCGAATCATCTTCTAGGTGTGCTATTTTAGACAGATGCACGTTCTTTTGGTGCACGCATTTTCCCCTTTCTATATGGGTATATTTGTACTAATCATGAATAATCATCAATCCATACTAATCATACTGGCGCGGAGTAATACGCGGCGCGATATTTCATCTCACGTTTATCGTGTACCGATGGTTTTAGCGCGTCCCACTAACTAAAAGCGGAAGCTGGGCGAATGCCGTCTCTGATGAGCTTCTGTTACCCACCGGTAGAGGCCGCTAGTAAGCACGTTTTGAATGTCAACGTGATAACTCCATAACGGCAAAGCTGACCGGGCCAAAAACACATAGACGACACAACAGAGCGGTGTATGTATTTTGGCCCCGCCCACACTCTTAAAAATGAACTTCACCGCATAGCACGCTCCTAGCCAACCATTATCTCGAATGATATCGTTATCTGCCCTGATTTGTTGAAAACACGGGGCGTACGCATTTTCTGTGACAATTATGAACAGCATAAGTGTCACAGAAATGGCGTACGCCCCCCGTTTTCAACAAATCAGGGCAGATAACCATATCATTCGAGATAATGGTTGGCTAGGAGCGTGCTATGAGGTGAAGTTCATTTTTAAGAGTACAGGTTTGCCGTTACGGAGTCCATCCACTAGCTTGCCTGTGTCAACCAGAGTTCGAGATAACGCGTTACTGTAACTAAGATCCTTTTTTTTTTGGTAACTTGAAACTTAACTCGGTACTTTTGCGCCGTGGTAACTTTCAGAGGAACTCGTTTCTTTTCCAGGTCACTTTTTGAAAGTAACTTGAGCTAAGTTCCAAGTTAATTTTATTTCGCTTTTCACTCGCGTCCACTTATTTTCTTGCTTTCTCTCCGGTTCTTTCATGGCATTTTGTGCCATAAAACGTGATATTCAATCAATGACAGTATTTTATTCAGGAAGTAAGGAGCGCTGCCATTGAAATGAAACTGAACAATTGTGCGCCAACAGGGAGTAAGATGCAAAGCGTTCGCATTGTTGGACATAAACGAAAACTATCTAAGCGCGTTGCACTCCATCGCAGACAACTCAAGGTAGAACTCAACTGTTCACGCGCGCTGCATCTGTGTAGTGCTATTTTGCTTCCGACGTAACTTGGAAGTAACTCGTTCTTTTTTTAGGTAACTCCGTAACTGCAAGTTACATTTCAGGCTGAAGAACTTCGTTATTAATTTAGTTAAATTTTTCACACGGTAACTTAACTCGTAACCAGCTTTTTTTTTTTTTTTTTTTCGAGTAACTTCTCGATCTATGGTGTCTACGCAATTTTATCTGTCGCCAATATGATAACATCTGTAGCTTTGCATACTGTGGTGAAGTGAGTACACGCATCTAGACCGCTAAGAACGTTCGTGAAACCCTCCTTGATGCCAAAAGTGATTGGTCAGGCGGGAACTGTGACGTCACTGACACCGCTTCACGAGCGTTTTCCCTGCATGGAAACAGCACGGCGTCAAAACAACTTTTCTTCATCCATGCGTATAGTATAATGGAAACGAAACCAAAACTATTTTTGGTGCGCGCATCGTAGCAGTCGAGCGCTGTTTGAGAAGCAAAGCAGGCGACCAGTGATCCGTTTTCGAAAGCTTTCGGGGCACGCATCTTGGTGACCAATAGCTGCGCGCGGTAGCAAGTAGGCTATCGCTTCATCAGTCACAACGAAGGAAAGAGGGAAAGCGAGCCTCAGGCGCCATTGTGACAGCGAAGAAAAGTTTTCCGCATAGATATGGCCCTCCCTTTCCCGTCATTACGTTTTCGTTTAATTGAAATCGAAACAGGAAACCGGAATTGAAAACGCATCTCTTTCCGCCAGTTGGGTGAGGGCACGCCCTGTGACATGTTTTGCGCTTTCTTCTTGAGAGCTTTATTTCTGTTTCGGACTCTTTTCGTTACAGTGTTTAGTATTCTGCAGTATTTTTTCGTTGTGTTAGCGCCGCGAAGCAACTGTGGCTATGCGCGGCGTACAGATGTGGACAGATGGAGAGAGGACAGCAGGAAGGAGAGGGGGACAGGGGGGTTAGTATTCCTCCAGTGCCGACTGTGGGGGTCTGGAAAGTCTTCGGAAAACTCAGGGAAAACCTCAGACAGCACAGCCTCGTACCAGTAGCCAGTAGGACTCGAACACACTACCTCCCAGTCTTCAGCACGACCTTGGCTACTACGAACGAGCGGTCTCTGGTCTCTGCAGGCGTTTGTCAAGCCTCGTTCTCGGTTAAGTTCTACTTGGTCGTGCCGTTTCACTGCCGAGTGGTTTGCAGCATGGTGCTTACGCGGGGGAGCCCGTGCGTTCCGAATCTACTTTTATCGGGATTTGTTCCGATATATGAGTGAAAGGTTCTGAAGAAATCACTGATGGTGCCGGAATTTAGCGTGCTGGCATATACTGAGCTCAAGATCGCGGGTTTGAACCCCTTCCAAGGATGGCAACAATGGGGGGGGGGAGGTAAACATGCCTTCCAGCACCGTGCGTTGGAGATTTCTGGCGCGTGTTAAAGAACCGTAGGTGATCGAAATGGTCCACATTCCTACCCTGGAATCAAGGCATCTTTATTCTACACACAGCCGCGGCGTTGATTACGGAATCGGGACTGCTAGGGTTAAACCTGTTATACAGTCCCTATAATATACAAGAACACTGTCTTAGTAAAAAGCCCTGTGGCACGCGCAGCATGTTGACACAAAAGAAAAAAGAAAAGCCAACTGACCTTACGTTTAAATCTGCTCTCAATATTGTTGGCACCAGGATTCTAGAGGTCACCTCCTGGTCACTTGGTGGTTATCCATACAGGTGTGCTAATGGCTTAGGGTCTCAGTCCAGTGGCCCTGTCGGGGGCTTGTAGTGGCGTGTGCCGCACTCAGAGCTGTACCGCAATCCAGTGAACGGAGTGTTCACAAACAGCAAACATGCAGACGCAAAAAAATGCTGTCTTTCCCTGCATGCGGCAGTCACAGAGACGTCGTAGACGTCGCGGGAACTGGAAACATGTTTCTTTGTTTCTGCCTCCCGTACGATACAAGCCAGGACAAAACAACCAGCATCGAAGCCATCGAAGCCCATTGTTGTCTGTTTTCGCGTGAAACAAGAAGCATTATCGTAATCATGCATAAAGTGAGAATGATCACAGTGGTCTTGTTACCTGACGTCAACGTCGTCTTCTGCAGGTGTTCTCGTAGGCGTCCAGGCAGGTCCGACGTCGAAGCCCGCAGGGTGTGGTACCGAGAGCTTCGAGAAGTGCGGCACTGATCTCATCATTTTCGCCGGGGGTCCTGTCATTGCTAAGTCAAAGGAAGAAGTAGGAACATCGTGTCCGTGAGTGAAACCGACCTATCCTCTCCTGTCCTATCCTATCCTATCCTTACGTGTTTACATGTCTGGCTACTACAAGACCACGCAGTGCGTAAGACTGCGACAAAGTGTGGGCATATTAGCACACATGTGATCATGCACTGCTTTTGTGTGCAGACGTATGCAAACCACGCTGAACAGTAGTTCTTTACGTGCAGCAAAGAAAAGGCATCGGAAAAGTGTGCCAGGACCT
The DNA here is from genome assembly GCF_037126465.1 of Ornithodoros turicata. Taxonomy (NCBI): domain Eukaryota; kingdom Metazoa; phylum Arthropoda; class Arachnida; order Ixodida; family Argasidae; genus Ornithodoros; species Ornithodoros turicata. The sequence goes on along the minus strand of NC_088206.1, from coordinate 67,970,416 downwards.
ACGCTCAGAAATGCCTGGCCAGGTTTCCTCGGGGCATGGTCATGCTCCTTCTGGACGGCATTAAAACGGAAGTCAATGGCAAATGCAACGTCACGAGCAATGCTGGAAAAGGTATTGTACAGTGCAGTATTTGTGAACGTGCACCGCCAAACCTTGAGTGTGTTCACGTCTGTGCTGTCTTGTCCGAGACAGACCCGTTATGAACCTGATACCAACTGAGGCTTCTATGTCCTTAGACGGACTTGGACGTGTCTGATGCATGATTGCTTTTCAGAGTACCTAAAGCACGCCACATGCATGAACAACCAGGGCGAAAAGCTTCATCAATGCATGAGAGATTTAACTCACGTTCTGGACTACAGTGTTGACGCTCCTTCAAAGAGCAGACTGGCGCTGTCATGTTGGTGGGTTGCCTTGTCAAGACTAAAACGTACGGCATAGTGACTAACATAAAAAATATGTTACCCCCAGTTCCTTTGCCACATATAAGGCATGCATGACAGAGTCCGTCAAGAAGCCCTGCGGAGGCGATACCAGTTCTTACGTGGATAAGCTTATCAACGGTTATGCAGGTAAGATATCTCAGAGCTATATCCAGTGTATTGCTCTTAGCACACGTTCCTGTCATCGGTTTCGATATTGCATTGGAAAATGTTTCATTTTCGTAGCCAGTTATCTGTAATCGAATGCCGCAGCGAGTCGTTTGTGTATAGTCTAACGTAATCACTACCAGCCCTCGCTATCTGCTGTGAGGAACATCGAATCCAACGAATATGCAGACAAAATTTGCGGATCCTCTAAGATCACATACCTCTGTGACGTGGACACGACACTGGTGCGCCTGCTTATGTGTACGTTACCGTAAACAGCCGATGCTGACACGTGATTTGTTTTTCTTGTGGCTCGAGGTTCCGTTGAAGGACATGTTGCATGCAATACCTGTACACGTAATTCATGATCGATACATTGCTGAAAACCAGTAAACGTCCTCAGACTGTCGCCTTAGGCACCTGGCAAGATTTACATATGGGACTGCATCTCATTGATCTCATCCTTCAGCAGCTCACGCGCTTGATTTTCCGCAGGTGACCTCTTGGATACCGTCTGCGCAAACTTCAAACCAGGCGCCGATTCCTGCAAGAACCTTCCCGAGGTGCCCGCACCCCAAACCAAGTCCGGGCGTTCCATGTCTCTCCTCTCTCCGCTGGCACGGATTGTTACCAGTCTTAACGGCTGATTTTCTATAAGCGTCACACCAAATAAGCGTCACGACCGTTGTCCACGTCCAGTCAGAGTCAGTCGGTGTAAAGCATTTCAGCTCGGACGCCATTACGTTCGGCGGAAAATGTCTTACGCGAATGGAGAGATGGTATGCCTTCTTCCGAAGGGATGCAGGTGTCCAGTCACAACGCTCGTCACAAATCAATGGTGACTGTGACGAATTTTTCTTCGCTTTCATTATGTATTCCTCATGAACACGCGCCATTGTGTCATCACCAGTTGTCATAATTCATCCTCCACGTCATTTTTCGCCAATAAACAGGCTGGTAGCCTCGCTCACAGTGTCATTGTTCATTTTGTCTCTTCCCATTGGGATGTGTGAATTTACGCAAGAGGGAAAATATCATTGAACACTTTTTACTAGCCCTGGTACTACCTTGCCAACAGTGGCGTATCTAGGGTGTGGCAGGTGTGGACAGGTGCCATGGGCGCCAAGTGAACAGGGGCGCCATTATGTGGTCGGGTGTGAATGTGCCAGGTCGGGCACTCAACCTGGCACATTCATAAATAGTTTAAAGCACCCGCCATTAGAGAGGTTGTAGCGCGAAACCTAGTGCGGACCACACGAAACCGCATCCCCAAGGACATCATGTTAACCATGTTGCCATGGGCGCAGGTAGCTCTAGATACGCCACTGCTTGCCAACTAGCCTTGCTGCATTGCACTATGAAGGGTACAAGTGAACTGGTGTAGATTCGATGAGGGAAGCATATACTTCCTAAAGCTGAGTGTCTGAGGGAAACTTGCAACAGGACGACACTGGACTCAAAGTCACGAGTCGGGACTCAAAGTCACAAGTCCCGTGTCGTCTCGTCCAGTTTGTCTTTGTCTCTTGAGCAAGTTTCCCTCAGACTCAAGGAATTATGCTTACCTCATAGCATCATATTCAACATTTTCAACGTAGGTAACGCTATATACAGATGATGCCTCGTCACTCAGCTTTCGTGCGACTCCACAAAGAGTCCTTATCGAAGCTCCATATCACATGCGTTTGGCTAGCTTTGGCTGACAGCCACGGCATTTAATAATGCGACGTAATATTATATTTCCTCGTCCCAACGAATTATTCACCCGGGGAGCGATCGCATCGTCCGTGTGAGCACTATGCGGAAACGGAGTAAAGAGGGAAACTAAAAGGTAGTTTTGCGAGACTTCGTACACCATTCCAAACCAGACGACAGAATCAGTGCTTGCATCCGTCCAGGAAAATAGCAGCGTAAAGGGAAAGTTAAAAACGCACTGTCATCATTCATCGTTAACGTAACGATCATTACCAGAGTTGCCACACAAAAATATGCGAGGAAAATTCGCGGATAAATGTTCACACTCTAAGAAATAAGGGTGTCATTGGGGTGTAACCTCCAGCACATACACCCCAGAACACCTATGTACACCCCAGCCTGAGTGAGCGGTGTTACAGAACGCCCTTACACACCCCGCGACTGCCCTGTACACCCCATCTTGAGTGAGCGGTGTTACAGAGCGCCCTTGTACACCTCGCTACCGCAATGTACACCCCAGCTCGAGTGAACGGTGTTACAGAACACCCTTGTACACCTCGCCACAACAATGTACAACATAGCTCGAGTGAGCGGTGTTACAGAACGCCTTTTTTTTTTTCGAAGTCACCTGAAGTTAATCAAAGTGATGTTTTATTGTAATTATACCACGCAGAATAACTGCTTATGAAACATTTTATTATGCATGTGATAACAAATTACGAAGGGTGCATTACCATCCATTGACAAACCTGGCGCAGCGCGAGAAGTTATGTAATTTCACAGCGAGGCATCACCTCGCACCCACAAGTCCAGTCGTTGTTTGGAGGCCTCCTGGCCAGGGTGGCTTGCCCAAAATTTATCAGTTTTCGATAACTCTGTATGAATGTCTGTGCCTCCGAAATTAATCAACACAAAGATCACATAAAAGCAGGAAGAGTTTGCCGGGTTCTGATGTACAAAGCCACCACTTGGGAGAACTCTGGACTTTCTCCTTTCTTCATGATCAGAATGTCATCCATATAATATGCTATGTTTCCTACACTTGCCTCCAATACTGGGCACTCCTCCGTTAACAGCACACATGGCTTAAGTGTGGACAGGACTGCTTGCTAAGCGCCTGTGGTAGTAAGGTTATGGTCGGCGGAGTGCGCGTGAAAACTATAGCTTTGCAACAGCTGGTGCATGGATACAAATATCGTACATATGTTCTTGTAGTTCTTTGCCCTTGAGGCAATCCTCTTGAAGTATTGGTGTTTTGCCTCAAACCGCATGCACCAGTATTGTCGCAAGGGTCCCAGTGTCGATAATGAACCCTCAGCTATCGCTGCGCCATTAAACTCACAATCAAATCAAATCAAACCGATAATGAACCTTTGGTAATGTATAAGATAGTTCAACTTGGAGTAAACCGCGCTGAAGGATGCATTTCCTGAAACGAACACAGAAATCCCTGGATTTTGACGTCTACATGCGGAGAGCTCCTCAGCGAGCACAACATCCACTATCTCGCGAAATGCTCACATGCAGCACATGTACGCCATCACGAACGGTCATAACCGGGAACGTCACCTCGCCAAGGCAAGCAATAGGCACTCAAAAGCCGTGCTAAAAACGCGCGCTTCTCGGAAAAACTCCCGACCGCAGACCACGCATGCGCAGAAGCTAGTTTCTGCTGTCGCTCAGTGCTGTATACCTCGGTCCATCGGCTTCGTGCGTGGGCGCAAAGTTTGAAACTTGGATAACAAAGCACCCGCTACTTTCTATCGGACCTTCTATTACGCTGGGCTCATCACGTTCTTCTTATGGCAGGTGAGTCCACTGACGTTTGCAACTTGATTGTAACTACAGTATCACAATATATGATGAAAACCCGTTGTCCGTTTAACTGAGCTGTTAACGCTGCTTGCGACTGTAATGCTTGTCGTTACATAAAGTGTTTCTGTTTGTAGATATTTCAGGCGTTGTTGCAGTGGGCACTGTTTATCTCGCAACACATGGCACGTCAAGAAAGAAAATTACTGTTCGTGGTGAACGCAAGCTGGCGACGTGCTGCTGGCACTTAGGGAATCTCCCTTTCGGGACTTGGTGAACGAGAGCCTTCTTGTGCAGGTATTGTAAAGAATTCGTTACGGTATACGGTCCGCAATGCGGACAGCATAACACGTCTCACGAGGGAAGCTGGCGCATATATCACGGTGAAAAAAAATGATTTGTGCGATGCCTCTGCAGAATATGTTAAAGTCCGATTCATTTCTGAACTGGACTGCATCGTCGATTTTATTGTATTCTGTGGTGCTATCAACAGTTAAATTACGGTAAACAGTAATATGATTCAGTTCAACGTCAAAATTGTACATAGGCCGATGTGTGTGTGTGTAATTTTAGCTCTTGCCTCTTTCCCCTGGTGTAACGCAACCCACGAAGAGGGACAGGGTCATAAAATACAAATGGGGATCTTGAGCAACAGGAAGCAATAAACGTTCCTTCTTTGAGCGACATGTTCAACACAGACGGAGGTAGGGCCCCATGCATTTCTGCTGTCGTTTTCCTTTTCCTCCCCTTTTCCTTTTTTTGTGATGACAAGCCCGTTCCCTCGTTTGGCATGACAGCACTAGTCAGATCATTATTATAAGTTCTCCATTTGCTTCAAATATATTATTTCTTTTCCGCCCTTTCTGCTTGTCTTTTAATTCTTATTCTACACTTTAAGCATACTTTTATCCCACGTTGTAGTCTGAGGTACAGTAGAAGTGATAAAAATACTAAGTTGGTACTAAATTCCTTGGAGGTTAGAGAAGATATATCTATGAGCATAGCCTATACTCTCTACTCTAGGTCCATGTGTCTGAAATACGTACTCCTATGCCAGTGAACCTGACAGCTGGTTTCATTTATGTTACAGGATCCCAATCAGGCGCATGCAAACCCGAAATAACATATGCTTGCAAAGACCCACTGACAACAGACAGCGTCAGTGTCACCGCAGAAAGGCTCACCATCGATGTCGTCGATGTGACATCATCGGTGTCACTCTTGTTCTGCAGCTACTGGACATTTAACATTCAGTATACATCCAAGCTGAAGAACGAACACACTCTGTATGTGCTTGAAAGGATGATGGGTGTGGAGTACACTCAGGAAACGTCCCTCCAACTATGTATCATTCATAACGGCACTCAGTCCGTAAGTGCCTCATACTTTTTTCTCTCTCTTTTGTATGTATGTGTGTGCCCATAATCATTTTTGTTATTGTTCAGAGAACATTTTACTGTACCATGTTAGCTAGCTTCTTATCTTACCATCTACCATCACTTAGATACAGAAGGCCCCTCTACTAGTTATGATACACAATAGGTATCACTCCAGAAGTCTTAAAACTGCAATAGTTAATATTACCAATATTATTAGGAAGTGTACATGTCCGATAAAATGTATTAGTATTATTCCTGTTTTCATGCACACTCAAAAACTAGGTTCACCACAAAGCATGGTTACAAACAACCATAACTGAGAATGGAAAAGTTATATTTTTTATTTCTTGAGAACAGAGGAAACTATTATTTATTATGCAAAGTGATACAGAATATCTGTTCCATATCCAAACAAATCAAAATAGGTAACGTTATTATTCCCAATGACGGTTAATTCTGAGCATGTTCCGTGGTGAAGATTTTTTAAACGTGTACTTGTGCAATATGTGTTATTATTCCAGCGGATATACATGTGGAATAAGTCTTATTGTTATTAATGTTGTTGTTATTAATATTATTGTGCATTATTCTGCAGTTATAGGTATGTGTAAATAAATATGTGCATAATAAATTCTTGTTAATCTGCATAAACTGTGGTATGTCGTTCAATACGATATTTTGCGTGTTCCCTCAGGCAGTGTGATTACTCGGTTGACTATAGAAAACTGCAGGCGCAAAATGTCCTGAGAAAGAGTTTCTGTATAATTTGCAGAAACCAGGCAGTGTAGTATCACTCTTTACTTTGCCGAGGTGTACTAGTACACTCTATGCCGGGGTGTACTAGTACACTCTATGAGGGGTGTACTAGTACACTCCATGCCGGGTGTACTAGTACACTCTATGCCGGGGTGTACTAGTACACTCTATGCCGGGGTGTACTAGTACACTCTATGAGGGGTGTACTAGTACACTCCATGCCGGGTGTACTAGTACACTCTATGCCGGGGTGTACTAGTACACTCTATGCCGGGGTGTACTAGTACACTCTATGCCGGGGTGTACTAGTACACTCTACGCCAGGGTGTACTAGTACACTCCACGCCAGGGTGTACTAGAACACCCTTGTGGCGTGGTGTACTAGTACACTCCCAGGGGTGTCATATGTGCGACATCCAAGTACACCCCAAAAGGGTGTTAGAGGACACCCTTATTTCTTAGAGTGCATAATGGAACTTAATAGCTGGCGGCACCGCTTCCATGACTCCATTGTAGGTAGCTGACGTAATTGTGATGTCTGAGGAGTAGACAAGAACGGAGAACAAAGGTCCAGTACAAAATTCAATTGATATCATTTTCTTGTGCTGCTGTGCTGTTTGTTTCTGTGTTCTGTTCCCTTATCTACACGCCAAATCTGAGGGATATGCTGCTCACGACAACAGTACATAGTACAACCGACTCTCTGGGGTACACTCTTTTATGTTCAGCAAGGCGTGTCTCGCATGTGACGTCACACGGTTGCATGGTGTGCAAAGCGCTCTGGCAACCGCAGAGGTTCATCTCATCTCTGTATTCGCACACTCTTTTCGCCATTCATTTTTGGGCATCTAATGCTGTCGTGTTTTGTGTCTACCACCTTACCCCCTGTCTACCCCTTCTACCCTATCATCTCCTCATGCTCACCGAGGAAATGATACCGACCACATCCATACAGCAGCTTGCTTGCGTTTTGATTATTTGCTCACCTAATACCCACCGCCTTCCTTTGCTTCCTCCACAGTTTCCACTGACTCTCTTCGTATGTTATTTGAATTAAACAATTAAAAAAAGTAATTCGGGGCTTCACGCTGCGAGAGAACTATGATCATGAACGACGTTAGTGTTCTTTAACACGCACCGAATCTGATTTCGCGCAGGGTCTGTCACGAAACTGTCGTCATGCATGGTGGCCCTTCAAAACAACCGCGTGTTGAATTGAAAATTTCCCCCTATAATAATCGAAATCCGAAATAATCGAACAGTTTAAAAAGTATTCATCTTTTTTAAAACGTACTGCTTTCAAGGGCTGTGAGGGTCGCCGCGAAGGCTACTTTTATGTCTTCTCGCTACCGGACAACTGCCATTCCAATATATAATGCCCGATATGATATTTTATCGCGTGATGACCTTGATATCCGGCTTTCCTTGACGAAGGTGCATATATACGTTTTTGGCGTTAACTTCAGGCCTCACAAAGTTGCATTAGCGCATCGTTGACGTTCGGCTTTCGTTCAAGGCCAAGTTGAACGCAGTCTATCTCAGGATGACGCCTTTGCCGAAAGCCGCTGAACCCTTCCAGCAAAAGGAGAGCAAACGCCTATTGGTGTTTTCGTTTACTGTGGGGTGCCATTAATAAACATTATTGGAGTTTTTTCTTCGGGAAGGATCTTGGAGAAAGGAGGTTTGCATCACGTGATTCTCGAGATCCCCGCACGAGGAAGGAAGAACCGCTAGGATTTAAGCGTTGGACGTTGAGCGAAGAAAAGCTCAGGTACACTCGTGAAAGTGGCAGAACATGAGGAATTTGGTGTTTTTATTGGTTGTCCTGGTCTATGGCACAGGTAAGCGTCAAAGCCAAAGTGCATTTATTACATTCGATAAATATGTTGTTTATCGTGGACCAACCACGGCAGTTTCATGACATGGCTCTGGGATTTGTCACGAACGACGTGTTCTGGGAGCGGGAGGGTATATATCCGTATGACTAAGTACTTCCTCGTCATCTTCGAATAATGTAACCGCAATTCGTACTGTAGTTGGTCAATGCTGAAATTGAATTAACACGAACCAATAAATTTCGTATGCGCGAGTATATGCCTTGTCCTGTAGCACATACGTTCCGAGGTTAAATTTTTACACCGTACAGAAGCGTGCTTTGTAAAACACTTTCTAAATCATCGCGTACCCTGCTAGAAGCTCAATTTGAAATTTGCATATTCTGCAGTAAACGCCATTTGATGCCGGGGAGGGGGGGGGGGGGTATTCCGTTTTAAACACTGTTTCATATTGGTGTTTTTTCGACACCTCTTTCACCACCATTATTACACACTCCAGTTGAGCCTAAAGCGCGTGCTTGTTTACACCCGTTTTACACACGAAAGGTGTAAAAAAAAAAAAAAACGATTGCTGTGCGTTTACAGTATTGGTATGATATCCACCGGTGCAAATATGTCGCGACTTAGTCACAGTTGGCGACGGATAGGAGCAGATAATCAGGAGATACAATTTTCGAGATCATTTCCTATACTCTGAAGCTAAAAGAATATAAAGATCAAAATAGAAGAACATGCAGAAGATGTCTCAAGAATGTACGAAGAATCATAGAATGTCAATCTGGTTGTTTTCTTCCCACCCCGTCCCCCAGTCCTTCCTGCTGTCCTCTCTACATCTGTTCACGTCTATATATACGCTGCTCATAGCCACAATTGCTTCGCGGCGCTAACACCAAATTAAAAAAAAAGTCGTTTTATTCACGCAAACACTCCCTAAGCAGAGCAATATCTCGAAAGCGTGGGTGCAAAAATTGCAGATGTGCGCTCGATATTGCCGTTGTATGCCGCCGCACGGCGCAGGCAGTGACGTGGAAAGTGCCAGTAATTTTACGCACCCGAATTCCTAGTGCACTTGCCTTGTGCACTAGTGGCTTGGCTGAGCAGGCGCACCTTACCTTTCTTTTTAAATTATTGGACGCTCCCCCCCGCGCGCGCAAGTGCACTGTGCCTAATTCACATTCGGTTGACGGGCTATATTTGATGCCGATCTTGGATCGAACACACGGCTACAGCTTCAGCCCTTTGCACACGTCCCTTTGGACGCCCTGGGATTGGATTGGATTATGTGGTATCTGACAGGATATAACGTGTTTTTGCTCTAGGCCTGTGCCTCTGTCAGATAAAGCGCGAGCCAGGATGCGAAATTGAACGTATTCGCACCTGCGGGATGGACTTCGTCCCCTACTACACCAACTCCCATTTACCGGAAACACGGGAAGAGTACGCCGAGAAATGCAAGTGAGTATGGAAAGAACTTCGGCCTAACCAATCGAGCACAGAATAGGCTTGCGGAACGGATAATTCACACGAGCGACATTCCCCGCAGAAGCGGAAGACGCGAAAAACGTCATAGCTTTCTGAGCACGAGCACTCAACGTCCAGTGTTCACGTGCACTGCTAACCGTGGGGAATATCCTGCAACACAGTCACAAGATATTCTGTAGCAGACGACAGGAAAGACGCTGACGGTGTCGTCTGCGAAGTGTCGTCTGCTAAGTGCGCAGTATATACGCCACTCCCGCTATTCCGTACCGTGTGAATGCTCACATAAGACCGGACGGAACTTCGTCTCTGTGAGCAGTGTTTTTGCTTTTCCTTCCACTGGAATCTTCCGTGAGGATGTCGTTCGTGTGAATACACAGTTACGTTTGTATCTGGGTTCATATTTGAAGCGTAAACTATTGCACGCTCATCAAGCAACTTTGAGCTAATCCTCACATCCACGTGCAGGTTGTACATCCACCAAGTGAATTGCGCTGAAAATTACACGCTACATTGCATCGACGGTATCCCCCGCGCGGTGGCGCTACTGGGGCTGAGGGCAGCGTTGGCAGACCACGAAGAAAGTTGCAACCATACTTCGCCCAAATACAAAGGTGAATACTGTTCGACACCGAATATGCGATCGACATTTATCGGCGTTTGGACCAGCACGCATGCAGGGGCGGGTTCAGACGCATGTCATGTTGAATGAATTGGACATTTCGCTGCAGTAGCAAAGAACAGAGCATGATCTTACTGGGATATGAGTTCCATCACGATATGACGTTTGTGGGAAACTTGGGACCTCTGTGTAAGAAATAGATTCTATGTTTTATTCGTTATGCATTTCACTTCATACCCATTTGTGGGCACCCGTAAGAAAGGCATAACCCAAGTAGGCATACAGTATGTATGAAAGTGCCCTGCATCACATAGAAATATACCACGTGGTGTGCCGTGATTATGATGCTACTATAATAATCATTACATACTCCGTAACCATATATATAGCGCATGGCGACGTGTATTCATGCGAACGTCTCTAATCTCGTATCGCAACCAGGATCTTTGTGGTTATTTGACAGAAGAAACCCCTTTGACACAACAAGAAGCCACACTTGCACATTTAATTTAATGCACAGCCAATTTAATGCACAGAAGAAAGTCCACACACAAATTATGATACGGGGCCTCAATGGGTAGCAGCGTACATCTCCTTGGCTTGCCAGGTTGCAAAAGATGTTGCCAACCGTTCTTTCGGCTGCAAACCTGGACAATTATATACAGACAGATGCAACGTTAAACGGCGGTAAGTGTTTCCCACGGAGAATTGCGCACAAAATTGCAAACAATGAAGTATGAGAAAGAAAGAAAGGAAAGGACAAGGGGGAAAACCATCGGGCATGACGTCAACACGGAGAAAAAGTATTAACTTTCGCTGCTTTTCCAGTGTATATCGAAAACGTATCGTGCTTCAACAAGGCTGGCTCTCGGTTGCATCATTGCATCAACCATGCATTCGCTTCTCTTCAGACAGCCATTGACAAAGCACCAGAGAGGGAGAAAGTGAACTATGCCTGTTGGTGAGTATACACTGAACCAAGTTCAGTTGACGGGAACGTCTTGGCCGTCATTGTCTGCTGTGCATGCTACCATTACACCACGCTGACATGGCCCTCTCGTCAACGTTACCAGCACCTCGTCCAGACCAGTGTTGTACTTGCTACCCGAAAAAGGTAGCGTAATACCGATACGCGCTACCTGGGCAAAAAGTAAAGAAATCCCGATATCGGTACGGGTTTCTAAAAGTAGCGGAATACCGCTGCGGTTACGCATAAAATGTAACACGGTACTTAATGTGCTACTTTTTAGGAAAGAAAAAGTTACGTGAAAGGCTCGCTGGTAACGCGGTCGTTAAGAGGACGAACATCGCACGACAGTTTTTGGAGGTTACACGTATAGGTCCTCAAGGCTATAATTTGGAAAACAATTTTTACAGATTTACTAAAAGCCACTTTGGTCGATACCTGCGTATCTTTTTCTCTTCCCTTAAAACAAATAAATCACAAAGCAAGCCTATCGCTAAAACGTTCTACAGCTTTGTTACAAAAAGAACTTGCCCAGAACGAGAAGTTAGTAAATATAGCTCGATGTGCTTTTTAAAATTGGACGTTGACTTCCTTGGCTCACAGATGAGCTTTTTCACCGGGGCGCATTGTAGACATCTGAGCACCACGTCACCGCTTTGTTTCGCCTCCTTATCCGCAAAGACGCTTGCTGTAGCAGGCCATGGTTTCTCCATCGCAGCGGTCACTCAACCGCAACGTTCATCCAGCTAATCATATTGGGTGCAATGTCATGTGGCTAGCGTACCTAATAACCCTGCGTTAAACGTAGCATCTCGATGACTAGCTAGCGGTGTCCTTTCCCCGATGTCCGGGTTCGATATGGCGGACACTGTGCCTCCGCTGTGACAGCGTTATGTTGACGCTAGAGTTAGCGGAGTTCGAGAAACTGTTAGCAACGTGCGGTGCTCCTTGGTATCTAATCCGACCCAGACCGCGATTTTCCCCCACGTTATTCTCCACGAGTCCCCCGCGTGAAGGCTAACCGCGACGTTTATTTAAAATCCCTAACATCCGGCCTTCTGGGCCTCTAATGAAATGACGTCCGTACGACGTTAGTAGTCTCATTGCTATCGTGGATGCTAAGAGACTTTGCGCTACCTTGTTTTCTAAATATACTGGGAGAGTTCTGTGGGAAAAATGGTAAAGATGCTGAATGGCGACCATTATAGGTTAATATGAAAGCCCCCAGGGGGCTTAATCGCTTCATCGTCGTTACGGTCGTTACAAGCTAACGAGTGGCGGGAAATTTAAAAAGGTGGGCACGTGATAAAACACGTGCACGGCCAGTGGCGTATCTACAGCTACCTGCGCCCATGGCAACATGGTTAACATGATGTCCTTGGGGATGCGTTTTCATGTGGTCCGCAATAGGTTTCACACTACAACCTCTCTAATGGCGGGTGCTTTAGATCATTTATGAATGTGCCAGGTTGAGTGCCCGACCTGGCACATTCACACCCGACCACATAATGGCGCCCCTGTTCACCTGGCGCCCATGGCACCTGTCCACACCTGCCACACCCTAGATACGCCACTGTGCACGGCGCTCTTCGCGCGGTACGTGAAGGTCGTGGTACACGTCACGCGCAATGTGTCACGTGCCCACCTTTTTGAATTTCCCGCCACTTAAGTCCCCTGCTGTTTTGTCGTCGTGAGGTTCCTTCGCATACTTGCTCCTATTTTCATCTCTCCCTCTGTGCTCCTTCTTGTTTCTTGTTAGTTTATATATATATTGTGCATCTATCACCGCAGCCACTACTTCGACCTACAAGACTGCTTTACGGACGCCCTGAAGCACAAGTGCGACAGGCCTGACGTACTGGACTTTTTCACGGAGATCATGGACCACGTGTTTGGCGACCTGTTAGTGTTAGCTTGTGGCCCGTATCAACGCGGATCTCAGGAGTGCAAGTCGATTCCTCCACTGCCGATAAGTGACGTACATGGCCTTGTCAACATCGTCGAGCCGCTGGCGGCCCTCGTCCAGTCGTTTGGTTGATCGTGGTTCCGTGTGGGTCGCATCCGCCGGGATTTGAACAAAGCCGCGGCATCTTTCCGTGTAATATAGAAGGACTTGGTGTGCGGAAACGGTGACATCCGAAGTTCCGTTTTTAGCGCCGTATTGTGGACGTGACGAGTTAATAAATGTTCGGTTTCGTTTTTACTCTCAGTGCTCCAGACGTACGTTAAATTGTGCCTCTGTTCAGAAGTTGCGTTTAAAATGTGCGATCGTGTACCATGACTACGACGTGCAGACGTGATGGTGGTGGTGGTGGTGGTGAAAGGGTTTGCCGTTGTCGGCCTCACGTATGTGGGCAACGTCACGACTGACGCCCTGGGGAAATGTGCGTCCTGGGCCGACTTCTAGGGGAACTGTGCCGACATATGTCTGAAAGCGTGTGAGGAAAACCCAGGAAAAACCCCAGACAGCACAGGCGGCACCGGGATTCGAACCCGGGTACCTCCCAGTCTCGACATGACATGGCACTCTCATGGCACTCTCAGAGAGAAAATGAACTGTTTTTAGTCCTCTCGGGGGAACTAGCATTGCTAGACGCATTAGGTCTCCTTTCGGGGGGGGGGGGGGGGGGGAGGTCAGCCAAACGGAACGTCGGCTTGCTATTCCGCAAAGAAAAAAGAAAAATAAATGAAAGAAGAATAAAATAAATAAAAAGGAAGAGGGAAAAAAAAGAATTAGGAAATAAAGGATAAACTAACAAACGGCGAAAGAAGAATGAGATGGATTACAGAAGCAGATGACTTTAAAAGAAAAGCATGAGGTTAACGCTTTGAGGATGAGAGCGGGGCACTGAAGAATGAGATTGCACGACCGGAGTTACCAGGCCGTTCATAAGACTTGAATCGCTCAAGAATGTCAAAACTGCTTTGGTCACATACAGCTGTGTGTGTGATGTCGTACTGGGTCGAGCAGAGTGGCCAGAGAAAAGTCTGTGCACCGCAGCTCGAGTAGGCGTCGTCCGAGCGTGGCTCGAGGAGTGTCGAATCTGCGACACTCGAGGAGAAGATGTTTGGGACGAAGTACGCAAACACGCTTTCGTGTTTTAAGCCTATACTCGCCGTGAAGAGCAGTAAATTCGGGATGAGATGACTAAAATGGTGGAGCAGTAATTGCAGTATAAATGAATAAAAGCTGTAATTGGTCGACAGTTTGATTGATTTTGTCGTAGGGTGTAGCGGTAACTGTATAGCGTCCCTGATGATCACCGTTTTGCGCCCCGAAACCGGAACTATTGCAGTTTCCAGGAACTGCATGCAGCTTCCTGAAGCCTTGCAAATATTTTTCTGATTATCTCGGTGGCCTTTGATGAACGACTGCTCTTTCACAAGCAGTTCATGTCGTGTTCACGACCTACTACATTATAGCGACCGTGTCAAAATCGGCAACCCCTATGGTGAGCCCGTCCGCACGATCCGCTAGGGGCGCTACGCATCGGCCCGCGAGATCTACGTCGTGATTGGACAATGGAAATTTGAATTTGAACGCGCAGACGCGGACGTACGACTACCGTTGCAGACGACAGCAACAGCTCCTATGAAAACACGTAGAATGATGATGATGATAATCAACTTTAGAAAGAAGCATTGCCCTCTTGTACAAAAATACTAAGGTAAGCTGAAGTAGACAGTATTGCAGTAATTGAGGAAGCAATAACCAGGCCGACGAGTACCGCCACCGCTATAGCTTCCAAATGCGGCGCTGGAAAGGGTGCCTATATGTCATGGTCGTTATAATATAGTATGTCACATCTGATTAGAGAAATTGACGTTCCGCGTTTAGCCGCACGTCTTCCTTACATAGCAACTGTCCTTTTAAATGATGTTCCGCCGCATCAGATATCACGGCACAGATTATTTTCCGCGTTTCTGGACTGATGCCAGGCATAGGACGGCGAATGTCACAGCTGGTAAAGCTGTATAGAGCCAGGCTTACGTCGAAAATGCATGTCCGAATATCATTACTGCGATCGTAAGGCCATACAGCTCGATCCCGTATGTTTGCTATACTTCCACTCCATATTGCTTATTACAGTCTATTACATAAGCAATATATATATATGTATTAGAGCGTACATTGCAGAAATACTTGTACCGCGATGTGACCTTACGATCGGAGCTACGATATTCGGACATCCATCTTCGAGGCAGTATTTTGTCTCAAGGTAAGCCTGTTTGTGGAGAGGGGGAGCACGTGGTTGTTTACTCATAACATACGGAACAAGATAAATATCGCCTGCAAGCGCAGTGTAATGGGATCCAGAATTAAACTGAGGCGACATGAGGTACTCTGTGGTCTACTTGCTACTTTTGGCTTATGGCGCAGGTAAGTAGGTTACGCTTCACGCCTTTAGGGACGGTGCGTTGCGGGAATACACTCGCGAAGATCATCTGACGCCATCAGATCATCTGAGGTCATCAGCTGCAGATCTCAGTGTATAGCTTTGAGGTTACGAAGCGTAAGAGTAATAGGGAATTTAACAGATCAGGAGGTCACGGTTGCGCGTGGTGGCACATTTTGTTATCACTGGCTGGCTCCCTGGTGGTCCCTAGACCGACTTCATGAGGAACTGTGCAATATTCATCTCGAAGCTGTTGTGAAAAACTCGGGTTACAGCAGCATTCACGCGGGAAGCTGCTAGCCGAACATATTCTGAAGAGGAAGTCAGTGTTTATGCCCAAGCTGAGGTCGGCCAAGTCGGATTAATCCTGCTTCAGTCTAGTTAAAATGACATTGTGCAGTGCCTAGCATGACAGCTCCTTGTACTGCTTGTCGTGCTTGAGATATGAGGCATGCAACTCTTTGGTATTTTCTACTTTCCAACTCACCATTCTGACAGGAGACGCGTGTTGGAGAAAGGCCACGCGGTGGGTCGTCTCAGCTGGGCGGCAATGTGTTCGAAATAGGCACCACGAGGTTCGCTGAAGCAGAATGATGCTGATATTTCGAACAGAGGTTGTTCTTTTACTGTAATGACGTGTTGAGGAAGCGTAGGGCATATGGTAGGTCAACTCTTGCGTTCTCGGGAGAACCTAACCACTGGCACCTTCTCGTCAGCGCGGGAGTTGACCCTCAGTGTTATTCGGTTATCTAACCCATATATCTCTCGACCATTTAAATAGACTGCCATTGATTAGGACTGCGCCTAGTAAAATAACAGTCTGTGTTCGAAATATCGGCTCCCTTCCTCTTCCCTTAAATCTCCCCAACGGTTTGCTGGATTTCTTTAACTTTTCTGCGGTAATTATCAATCGTTCGTGAGGAGGACTTAGGATGTCGTTGTCTGGCGTGTGGTAGCTACGGCTGTCAGTCTGGACAGGCTGTGGAGTCTGGAGTAGTTGCAGAATTCCGTTACAGTATTGGTATTTTTAGAGCTCTTCAGTTTCGAAAGGAACCATATCAAGTCCGTCGGCATACGATATAATAATTGGTAACCACTGGTAACAACTGGTGACCACACTCGGAAGCGAAGCAAGCAGCCCCGAATGACAGTCACACCGAGGCTGGGAAAGGATCCGGCTCCAAATCATTGCACCGGCCTCTCTGGACATTTTCCCTCAGTTATCCTCAGATGCCGTAATGCAAATGTCGAATAGTTCCCCGTGAAGTAGGCCCCAGGCGGCCACGTAACGTACCACCATATTGGGAGACAGATATCGCTCTGCAAAAAAGTGGAACCAACCGAACAAAATGAAATAGGCAAAGAGAAAGAAGACGAAGAAGAAGAAGAAGACACAAAATCTTATGGCGAAATTTATTCTTTGCCTTAGAGATAGATCTGAAGCACACACGCATTAATTAAAATTACGCACGATTAAAATACGCGCTAAAAAGGTCCAGGTTCAGCCATCTTGGTTGGGCTACCTCATCTTACCCATTCATGGGTGCGATCCCCCTACCGTTAGACGCGGGAACTTTTGCCTGCTGCGTTTCCGCCCTGGGCCGGTTCGCCCCTCTTTAGACAACCTGGTGGTCCACGACTCCTCGTAGCCCTCCATGTCGACGTCCATCTTAGTGCGGACACCCAATCAACATGGGCAAGGATGAAACAGTGACCCCAGCCTCAGGTTGTCCACTGGACCTGGCCTCCCAGGTAGCTGGATTACAGGATCCTGTAATCCAGTAACCAACGTAACCCTGTAACCTGTAATCCCCTGTAAACCCTGTAAACCCTGTAATCCTGTAACCAACGGCCGGGAGTTGTGGCGTGCTCGAGCACGCCACAACTCCCGGCCGTTGGTTCGTAACCCACTTTGGGTATTTGAAGCACGCGATGCTTCGATGATGTGCAAAGCAGAATCCGAGCATTGACCTCTGTGATACGTGCTTTGATGCATCGGCGTACATTTCGCTACTCGGTGCATAGATGGCGGCACCAGACCAGATTCTTCGTTATTTCTTAAAAAAAAGGAAAAAAAAAAACGCTTTCTCATACTTTCGGTAACGATGTGATGTGTGTATTGTAAATTACAAGCGAACACGGGCATGTCCCTCCAGGGGAGGAGGGGGGGGAGGAGGAGGAGGATATATTTATCAGAACAAAGGAAAAAAAAGGGGGAAAGGTCATCCAAACGGGAAGCCGGCTTGCTATTCCGCAAAAAAAAAAGAAAAAGAGACATACATAAAAGAAGAATAAAATAAATAAAAAGAAAATAATTTGGAAATAAAGGAACAACGGTGAAATCATGGAGGAAAGAAACACAGGAGCGGCCGTTTCGAGCAGATTTCCGTGGGAACCCTCTGGCGGTCGCTCCTGTCAAAACCGCCATTCCTTCCTGTCCGCCACGTGATCCTCTCTAAAGTTTCGATTTGGCAACGCTTTGTTGCTCGCGCTGCTTTTCGTGCTTTTATGCTCTTCCAAAGTCATTTACTCTTAAAATGTGAACATCGCTGCAAAAACAACGTAGTGTTAACGTATTCCTACCGCTGTTGCGGCTGTGGTTCAACAGAAAACAGCTCTGCCACGGGAATACGTTTCATTCGTAAGCACGTACTTGTCTGGTTGTTTCGTACCCCTGTCTGTAAGAGAGTCATCTTGAATCGTTCCTTTGCAAGCTGTGGCTGTGCTACAGCTAGATTCAATTGATTTGCTTCATCGTTGTACAAATTTCATTACTGGCAAGCAACAAACACACAAAACGTGGCCACGTCGCCATGCAAACATCGCTGCCACGAATGATGTTTCTAGTCCTACGTGGTTGTCCTGCAGACGCTGACCGGTCTTGTAGTAGAAGGGTAAACCAAGAGTAAACCTCCGAACACACACAAATAAAGCTGGACGTGCGGCGTTCATCACAATGCACATATCTGAACTGCAAGACAATCACGACTCCCGTCGTCTGCTGTGACAGCTGGCCTGCGCATGCTCTTGGGGGTCACGTGAGCGGTCACATGGTAGACAGGAGCATCCCAGAAAGCATTGCGAAGCTGGCACGCTCGTCCCGATGGCAAAAAGTTGGAAGGGCCGCTCCTGTGTTTCCTTCCTCCATGGGTGAAATAAAGATGCGTTAGATTAAAGACAAAGATGGCAAAAAATGACTAACCAACGGTGACAGAAGGATGAGATAGATTACAGAAAAAGGTTACTTAAAAAAACACACATGAGGTTAATGCCTTGAGGGTGAGAGTGGTGTACTAAAGTATGATCACTCCAGGCATTCACAAGGCATCCTCCAGACACGCGTTTGCATGCATTTGCCGCACTACGGTCGCCACTACAATTAAAATACCCAATATTTCATTTAGGTATCCTTGTGTCCACGGTAACGAGTGGTCCAGGATGCTCAGATAAGGACATCCGATCGTGCGGAATGGATTTCATCCCATTTTATAACGCGACGCGTTTGGCAGAAGACGCAGCAGGCCTTGAAGCTCAATGCAAGTGAGGAGAAATTACATCAAGTTCTTTATTCATTCGCTTGCTATACGTCGAATTAGAAGTAGCATTCAGTTTTACTGACACTTTTAAGCATCAGTTCCTCGGGCTTCCAGGTTGTATATCACGCAAGTTTCCTGCGCGGAGAATTTCACGCGTCGTTGCCTGCAGGGATTTCCTCGTGCGGTGGCGCTCTTGGGACTTCAAGCAGCGTTGGCAGACTACGAAGAAGGTTGCAACGCCACCTCTGCCAAATATAAAGGTAAAACAACACGTCATCTGGCAACACTGTATCACACATTTTCCGCAGCCGCGGAAGCAGCGCTGATCATTAAAATTCGTTCATGTAATATATAAGTACTCTTTGGACGACAAATATAGCCAAGCAGATTATCGACCAATGCCGAGCATAGCGGTATCTGTTTCACAGGTGGATTTCTGAATGCAACCATCCCGCAAAAGAGTACCATTCACAGCCTTGAAGGCACGAACACAGTTTGCGCATTCATCAGTTCAGAAGGGGCTAATCTGGGGGTCTGCTGTTCTTTCGACGGAACTAACATATGCTTGCAGTTTACATCGAGAATATACCCTGCATCAACAAGGCTGGTCCAAGACTACACCAGTGCATCAACAGTGCATTCGATATATTCCAAACGGCCACAGAGAAGGCTCCGGAGAAACGAAAGATTGGTTATGCCTGCTGGTGAGTGCTCCACAAAGTCATTCTGCTCAAGCGCTCCGTCTGACGTGAAAATTACTTCTACAGTTACTACTACGAGCTGCAGGACTGCTTCCGAGACGCTCTGAGAGACAAGTGCAACAGACCGCAAGTGCTGAATTTCTTCACCGAAATCATGGATCATGTATTCGGTGACATGCTTCAGCTTGGGTGTGGACGGTACAGGCGCGGTTCGTCCGGTTGTAAAACAATTCCTCCGCTGCCGCGCAACAGGGACCTGTCTTTGGGAGCAGTGAACATCGTCGAAACCATCAAGGATGTTGTTAATTCTCTTGGCTAATTTACCTTGGCGTCTAAAGTCTTGCTTGACGCTCGCCGCGAGATAGGCGATCTCCACTAGCAACCCTGGTGCTACTCGAATTTTTGGGCTTGACTGGATGAATTATGAGACTTAGGCAATCGCTGGACCGGTGCACCGGGCAAGGCTGCTACAAGGGTACACTATGATAACTGTTAATGTTAAGAATGAAACGAGGGTATTCCATTTTGTATTCTCCCGATTGATTGGCACAAGGCAAAGAGAAAGACGACGACGATGACGACGGCGGCATAATAATGGCATCGACGAAACGTATTCATGGATGTATAGTGAGCTATAATGGATGCCAGGGACCTCGCGTGTTTTTCAATTTGCACCAAGGTGTACTAAAAGGTCTAGGTTCAGCCTTGTTGGCTGGGCTGCCTCATGTTACCCATTCACGGGTGCGGTCCCACAACTCCTGGACGCGGGAACTTCTACCTGCTGCGTTTCCGCCCTGGGCCGGTTCGCCCCTCCTTAGACAACCTGGGGGTCCTGGACTCCTCCGGGACCTCCATGTTGACGTCCACCTTAGTGCGGACACCCGATCAACATGGGCAGGCACGAGACATGGACCCCAACCTCAGGTTGTCCTCTAGACCTGGCCTCCGAGTAGCTGGATTACAGGAGCACGCCACAACTCCCAGCCGCTATTGCACCAGCTATTTCAGATATTTGAGGGATACATTTCGTATTTAATGTTCGCTAAGATTAACGTTATGTACCACACATGTAAATGCTGCATTAAAGGCGCATTTCGTTTCCACAATCCGTCTTGATTGTTTAGAGTTTGTAGTGTTTTGTTTTCGCCAGCTCTGGGAGCTGTGGCAATTCTTGTTGACTACCCTGGAATTGCTTGGATTTGACTAATTTTTTTAAAATTACGATGCAGGTAATCTCAGAACCCGTGTCCCGCGTACATCTGGACCGCCGTATGTATGCAGTATTTGAAGTGTCACTGTTCATCTATGAACATGTTTATGCACTCTGCCTGAAATGTGTAGCGGCTTTATTAGTGGAGCAAAGTGATTGCAGGCTGTTACGGTATATTCGTGGAATGGTTAATACATTTGTGTTGTCCAATCCCTAAAAGGGCCTAACGGTCCGTTAGAGCAGTGTTTCCCAAAGTGTGGTCCGCGGACCCCTGGGGGTCCGCGAGAGTGTCCGTGGGGGTCCGCGACCGTCTCTCACGTTTCAGTGAGGATTTTCGTCCCCACAAACACGCGCTCATACATGTTCCCGATTTCCAAACACCCAGAACTTCCAAAATTGCTACAAGCATGCCTCAACGGCTAGCTTCTAATTTCTGATAGAAAAGTCCTGCAATGCACGTTTGTCCGCGTCATCCACATACAAACAAGAAGAAGAAACCAGTCCGGAATCGTTTCTGAAGCTGTATCGAAAGCACGCAGCAGTTGACGAGGTTGCTGGTTATGCACTGACTGTGACGGTGTGGGGGTTCACGAATTGATTCTCATCGCTTCCGGGGGTCCGTTACCGCCAAAAGTTTGGGAAGCACTGCGTTAGAGGACACATTTCGAGGTGGACGGTAAGTGCGCATAACTGTGCACCTCAAATCTCCTTTGTGCTTCCACGGTCGGTGCTTGTCCCGAGATGGGGCACGAAGGCTAGGGCAAAAGGTTATCGCATGGATTTGTCCCTCAGCCGAAAAAGGTTTCAGCGGTCGCAAGAATGCTCCTGGACCAGATGATCTTAATCGGAACTGTTCGGAAAGTGCTCGCGCAATTTTGTTTCAGTATTGTTATTTTGAATGTTTTTTTTTTTCACTGTTAGTATATAAACCATATCGATCTTGTCGACATTAAGCGATATAAATCCGAGATGATAATATGTGATAAGCATGCTGGGAACCTAGATAAGCGGGGCTCAAGACAGGTATTAGCCCAGAAGGGTGTGCTAGAATTGTACACGGGGGCCTGCGACAGCCATATCTGGTATCTGCTGGCTTTTCTGCTTTTTTTAAGCCTTTTATTCGGTATTATTATTTTTTTTTGTGGGGGCAGAGGAAGAGGGGAATGCTGTA
The DNA here is from genome assembly GCF_037126465.1 of Ornithodoros turicata. Lineage (NCBI taxonomy): Eukaryota > Metazoa > Arthropoda > Arachnida > Ixodida > Argasidae > Ornithodoros > Ornithodoros turicata. Next base: position 67,948,269 of record NC_088206.1, on the reverse strand, counting down.
AAGACTCTCTGGGGGTACAGGGGGCGCTGGGGCTTGCCGGGAAAATCCGTGTCAGACGAGAAGCCGAAAGATGGACACTACACCAGAAGTGCCCGTCCCGACTGACCAGTATGTGTCAAAGAGAACAAAGAAGACGATGACGATATCATAATTCTGAAAAACTCTTTTAGCGAAGTTTATTCATTGTTGTCAGAACAGTTCGGAGAACTATTTTTTTACTTTAATGCGTTCAGTGAAGATTAAAATCATTAAAATGTTCCTCCACCTGTCCCTGAAAGGGACAGGTTCAGCCTCGTTGTCGAAGCCCGTGTTTCGCATATTTGCAGGATATATACTTGTTATTCAATGTTGAACGCAGGTATCATTGGCGGATGAGTAGTTGCCAACAGTTCTCCAAAGAGGTATTATTCTTATTAATAAATAAATTAGGCAAGGCTAGTCAAGCTGTTGCTAGCAACAGCTTTTTCCTCGTGCTTCATGTGTATGTTCAATAACCATTTCATTAAATAAACTCAAATGTGAATAATAACGATACGAGTTGGCAAAGTATTTTCACGTAAGGCGAGTCAGCCTGCATTTGCGTGGTGACATGCTGCAGGGTGGACTGCAATTTCAACCACCTTGGGTTAACGTGCACCACGAATCTTCGACACAGGGAGTTGGAAGCAATGTTTACCTGCCCCGTACGGCTGGCGTCCTCGGTTGGGATCGAACCCGCGATCTTGAGCCCAGTGACCCCTCCAGTTGTTGTGTTTCGCACGAACTGGGAACATGAGCCGGATGTGTGCACCAGATATGTAAACGTCGTTTTTAGATACGTCGTTTTTGCACAGTCCTTTGTGACTGTTTAGAAACTCATTTGGCAGCCTTGGTGTATACACTGGGATATGCGATAACATCTATTCACATTGGGAATCGAGGCAAGCGATGACCAAGACAGGAAAAAGTCGAGGTATAATAATCACATATCCCATATAGGTATCCCTTATAGGTATTCCATATAGCTATAATAATCCGAGGTACAATAAAGTGGCCATCCCATTGGACTGATACGAAGCAAAGAGAAGGAAGAAAACAGCTTGAAATTAATTAATTCTTTTCCATGGAAATAACGAACATATTTCTTCTTTTCTTTTTTCTTTTTTTTAGCGGACACAAGCAGGATCGAAATATTTTGCGAACTGTGATCAAAAAGTCTGGGTCCAGCCGTTTTGGCTGGATAGCCTCATGTTACCCGTTCACGGGTGCGATCGCCCTACCGCTGGACGCGGGAACTTTTTCCTGCTGCGTTTCCACCCCTCCTTAGGCAACCTGGTGGTGTAGGACTCTGTAAGACCTCCACATTGACGTCCATCGTAAGTGCGGACAGATATCTTAGGTATTTTAGACATACATTTCGTATTTAATATTTACGCGGATTTAGAACACTGACCACATGTAAGTACGTATCAGGTATACAGAAGCCCCATTTAAAATACGTCTCTTTCGTACAATTCTTTGTGACAATATAGAAATAAAATTTTCGGTTTTGCCATGGGCTCTGGGACTTTCTTGGATGGATCATGACTTAGGTAATCGCGGAACGGGTGGACTCATGGCCAGGCCATTCTGAGAACTATTAACCTGCTAGGAGCAATTGATCATGTATTCCGTTTTGTATTCTTCCGATTACTTGGCGCATGGCAAAGAGAAAGATGACGACGAATACGATATAATAATGGCACCGTATCCTGTACGAAATTTATTCATGGATGCCACAGGGAACTTTAAAAAATCACTTCTTCGACGTTCACCAACAATATCAGGCAAAGTGAACATAAAAAGGTGTAGGTTCAGCCTTGTTGGCTGGGCTGCCTCACGATACCCATTCATGGGTGCGATCCCACAACTGCTGGGCGCGGGAACTTTTACCTGCTGCGTTTCCGCCCTGGGCCGGTTCGCCCCTCCTTACACAACCTGGTGGTTCCGGACTCCTCCGGGACCACCATGTTGACGTCCATCTTAGTGCGGACACCCGATCAACATGGGCAGGCGTGAGACATGAACCCCAACCTCAGGTCGTCCTCCAGACCTGGCCTCCCAAGTAGCTGGATTACAGGAGCGCGCCACAACTCCCAGCCGCTAATGCACCAGCTATCTCAGATATTTGAGATACACATTTCGTATTTAACGTATACAGATTAATGTACACAATGTACCTCACATATAAATGCTGGGAGCATTACCTTTGCACAATCATCTTTCTTGGTTGTTTAGTTTTTTTATTTTATTGTCTTCTCTTTTTTTTTTTGTTCGCGCGCCCTGGCTGCTGGGGGGGTTCTTGTTGTCTACCTTGAAGTTGCTTGGATCTGAACTTAGAATTATTTTTGTTTACGACATAGGTAATCGCAGAACCCGAGACCCGTTTTTACACGTGGCCGGATCGCGCTATCTGTGCAGTATTTGAAGTGTCATTGTTCTTCAACAGTTTACGCACTCTGCTTGAAATGTGTAGTGGCTTTACCAGCGGAGCAAAACGGTTGAAGGCTATTACGGTATATTCGAGGAATGGTCAATATGTTTGTGCTGTCCAATCCCTAAAAGAGTCTTACAGTCCGATAGAGGTACACATTTCGTGATGGACGGTAAGTACACAAGATAACTGCCACGACCGCTCCTGGGATCATCTTCGTTACATGAGTCAGTGCGCACAAGGTCGGTGGTTATCCCAGGACGGGGCACAAAGGCTATACGGTAAACAGTTATCGCGTATGCTTCTGTATCCCAGCCAGAAGAGGTGTCAGGGTTCGAAAAAATGCTCCCGCGCCAGATGATCTTACAGTCTGAACTATATGTATAGCTCGCAGAAGTTAGTCACACTATCATTCATTTGAATGTTTTTCGGTGCTAGTATACAAACCATATCGAGTTTGTCTACATTAAACTATATATTACAAGAGATAAGAATCTCAGATCAGCAAGCTGGGTATCGACATAAGCAACGTGGCAATGGATGAAGCGCTGAAGATATGTCGGCACGACATATCTTCAGCGCTTGCCCACGCTAAAAGGGTATTCAAAGTACAACGACATACAGTTACACAAAGCTTACATTGTAACGTGAATTAGTACTGAAAAACTTGCACTTGGCATAACAATTAATACATTGCACGCAAATATCAGAGCACAGTGCCGTGAAGAACAAAAAAGTACAACAAAAGTCATATAGCCACACGCACAGAGCGTCAATACCCTAGTGAACATACAGCGCGTTTATGTTCTGGGTGCAAAGCGATTTTACGGTAAAATCCCGTATGATGACGCTCGAGTGCTTATGCAGCTCTAAGCATCTTATTTTACTATAGTATATAAGGCGACCTATTGAGCACGCAGAGCCCACCTTACTAGCGTAGCTCATGTTGACTGACAGCACCCTCGCTGGATGCGGAATAACGATTTGCCGTCGTGCCTAGAGGAGGCAGAGCTGCGGTGCATCCAACGCTATCTCTCGGTGCGAAGAAACGAATTGGCAAAGTCCCGTTACCGGCGATTGGCCGAGGGCTCATCCAGCACTGGCTGCGGATGGAAACAAACGATTTGACGAAGAGTTTGAGGAGTACGATGGGCGAAAAAATGGCAAAATCCCGTTACCGGCAAATGACCGAGGGCTGATCCAGCACTGGCTGTGGATGGAAACAAAGGATTTGACGAAGAGTTTGAAGAGTACGATGGCGGTAAATTGGCAAAGTCCGTTAGCGGCGGATGGCCGAGGGCTCATCCAGCACTGGCTGCGGATGGAAACAAACGATTTGACGAAGAGTTTGGGGAGTACGGTGGCGAAAAAATGGCAAGCTCTCGTTACCGGATTGGCCCAGGGCTCATCCAGCACTGACTGTGGATGGAAACAAACGATTTGACGAAGAGTTTGAGGAGTACGATGGCGAAAAAATGGCAAGCTCTCGTTACCGGATTGGCCCAGGGCTCATCCAGCACTGACTGTGGATGGAAACAAACGATTTGACGAAGAGTTTGAGGAGTACGATGGGCGAAAAAATGGCAAAGTCCCGTTACCGGCAAATGGCCGAGGGCTGATCCAGCACTGGCTGTGGATGGAAACAAAGGATTTGACGAAGAGTTTGAAGAGTACGATGGCGGTAAATTGGCAAAGTCCGTTAGCGGCGGATGGCCGAGGGCTCATCCAGCACTGGCTGCGGATGGAAACAAACGATTTGACGAAGAGTTTGGGGAGTACGGTGGCGAAAAAATGGCAAGCTCTCGTTACCGGATTGGCCCAGGGCTCATCCAGCACTGACTGTGGATGGAAACAAACGATTTGACGAAGAGTTTGAGGAGTACGATGGCGAAAAAATGGCAAGCTCTCGTTACCGGATTGGCCCAGGGCTCATCCAGCACTGACTGTGGATGGAAACAAACGATTTGACGAAGAGTTTGAGGAGTACGATGGGCGAAAAAATGGCAAAGTCCCGTTACCGGCAAATGGCCGAGGGCTGATCCAGCACTGGCTGTGGATGGAAACAAAGGATTTGACGAAGAGTTTGAAGAGTACGATGGCGGTAAATTGGCAAAGTCCGTTAGCGGCGAATGGCCGAGGGCTCATCCAGCACTGGCTGCGGATGGAAACAAACGATTTGACGAAGAGTTTGAGGAGTACGATGGGCGAAAAAATGGCAAAGTCCCGTTACTGGCAAATGACCGAGGGCTGATCCAGCACTGGCTGTGGATGGAAACAAAGGATTTGACGAAGAGTTTGAAGAGTACGATGGCGGTAAATTGGCAAAGTCCGTTAGCGGCGGATGGCCGAGGGCTCATCCAGCACTGGCTGCGGATGGAAACAAACGATTTGACGAAGAGTTTGGGGAGTACGGTGGCGAAAAAATGGCAAGCTCTCGTTACCGGATTGGCCCAGGGCTCATCCAGCACTGACTGTGGATGGAAACAAACGATTTGACGAAGAGTTTGAGGAGTACGATGGCGAAAAAATGGCAAAGTCCCGTTACCGGCAAATGGCCGAGGGCTGATCCAGCACTGGCTGTGGATGGAAACAAAGGATTTGACGAAGAGTTTGAAGAGTACGATGGCGGTAAATTGGCAAAGTCCGTTAGCGGCGAATGGCCGAGGGCTCATCCAGCACTGGCTGCGGATGGAAACAAACGATTTGACGAAAAGTTTGAAGAGCACGATGGCGAAAAAATGGCAAACTCTCGTTACCGGCTATTGGACCAGGGCTCATCCAGCACTGGCTGCGGATGGAAACAAACGATTTGACGGAGAGTTTGTGGAGTACGATGGGCGAAAAAATGGCAAAGTCCCGTTACCGGCGATTGGCCGAGGGCTCATCCAGCACTGGCTGCGGATGAAAACAAACGATTTGACGAAGAGTTTGAGGAGCACGATGGCGAAAAAATGGCAAACTCTCGTTACCGGCTATTGGACCAGGGCTCATCCAGCACTGGCTGCGGATGGAAACAAACGATTTGACGGAGAGTTTGTGGAGTACGATGGGCGAAAAAATGGCAAACTCTCGTTACCGGCTATTGGACCAGGGCTCATCCAGCACTGGCTGCGGATGGAAACAAACGATTTGACGGAGAGTTTGTGGAGTACGATGGGCGAAAAAATGGCAAAGTCCCGTTACCGGCGATTGGCCGAGGGCTCATCCAGCACTGGCTGCGGATGAAAACAAACGATTTGACGAAGAGTTTGAGGAGTACGATGGGCGAAAAAATGGCAAAGTCCCGTTACCGGCGATTGGCCGAGGGCTCATCCAGCACTGGCTGCGGATGAAAACAAACGATTTGACGAAGAGTTTGAGGAGTACGATGGGCGAAAAAATGGCAAAGTCCCGTTACCGGCGATTGGCCGAGGGCTCATCCAGCACTGGCTGCGGATGAAAACAAACGATTTGACGAAGAGTTTGAGGAGTACGATGGGCGAAAAAATGGCAAAGTCCCGTTACCGGCGATTGGCCGAGGGCTCATCCAGCACTGGCTGCGGATGGAAACAAACGATTTGACGAAGAGTTTGAGGAGTACGATGGGCGAAAAAATGGCAAAGTCCCGTTAGCGGCGGATGGCCGAGGGCTGATCCAGCACTGGCTGCGGATGGAAACAAACGATTTGACGAAAAGTTTGAAGAGCACGATGGCGAAAAAATGGCAAACTCTCGTTACCGGCTATTGGACCAGGGCTCATCCAGCACTGGCTGTGGATGGAAACAAACGATTTGACGAAGAGTTTGATGAGTTACGATGGCGGTAAATTGGCAAAGTCCGTTAGCGGCGGATGGCCGAGGGCTCATCCAGCACTGGCTGCATCCAGCTGGGTGCATCCAACGCTATCTCTGGGTGTGAAAAAACGAATTGGCTTCTTTTTCTTTTGCTATTGTTTTCTTCTTTTTCTTCTCCTTTTCTTTTCTGTCCTTCTTATCATTTTCCTTTCTTATTTTTCGTTTCCTTTTCTTTGTTCCCGTTCCCCCCCCTTTTTTTTGGAATAGCAAGCCGGCCTCTGGCTGGCTGGCCTTTTCTTTTTTGTTAATAAACATATTCCCCCCCAGTGCGACTTTTTCTGCGGGAAAACAATCAGCTGAATTCGCTTTTTTAATACGACTTATTTTAATTACGGCCTTATGAGACAGCGCCAAAGACGGAGTTTTGACGACATAAGACGTTCCAAATTCGGCTATCTTTCGTTGTCAATAATGTCTGCGGTGGTCTTATTCATACATCTCACTATCGATCTCTGATAGCGAAGGTGCCAAACGACACCATGGCCGTGTGGCAATGACGTGTAGCACGAGCTTCGTAAGTAATGTCATTTGAGACCCGAATGCCATCAGACGACAATGACGTGCTGGTGTGGTTCTTGTTGTTCCTGTCCACAAAATAGGTGACACCTGTAGCCCATATTCGGAACTACAACCCAGTCATCGAGGGGCTCAACAAATTCTGCAAAATATACGACCAATCTTCTCAACAGCGTACACGCCGCATCTAAAGGGGCGGTATAATTACCGTGTCCAATTCATTGACCTCTTAATGAAGCATCTATGCTTCATATGATAGACATCGTTTTTTTCTGTTTTTTGTTTTACACCAAGGACGAATAGGAGTTACCTGCACTGTCGCGGTTCTTGATGTGCACGTAGCCACATCTAATAACAGGTTTCAAGTCACGTGCTTAAGTTCATCGACGGAGCGGCGTTGTGCGGTGTCAGTGGGTCTGGCTGTGGCGGTTACTAAGCGGGAATGCCGGGAATGCCGCTCTTTCAATGTGTTGTCACGGGGAACGTAATAACTCCAACTGTATGATGACACAACGAATAGAGGGTTCGTGTCTGTGCCGTCGCTTCGTTCACAAGGACGATCGGAGCAGACGACAGTCGTGGGCGATAAGACATATTTTGCATCTTTCGAGTCGCTGATTGAGCCACTACTCGACGTTTAATGACTTCTTTTTTTCTATAGGGCGTGGGGGCAGTGCGCAAAGTTTGGGTTCTAGACTGTTCGACGATTTGAGAAAATCCCAGTGCTCCATGCGCTCGCGTTGCATCCTGGGAGAGTACTGGAATACGCGGGGGAGAACTGTCCTTGACGTTTCGTTTTCGCTGACCTTGACTCCTCGTGGACAATCGGTCCAGAGAGAAGGAACCGAAACAGTTTGGAGACCTTCTCCTCCTTTTCCTCCTTTTCCCAGCAAGTTCCCATAGTTCAAAGCGACGCTAAGCTCTCTGGGATTTACTGCAGTCTTCTATTCGCTGTGACCGGTTGACGAGGGGTGGCTTGCCGTCGAAATGCTCGTGTAGAGCCCACTTTTCCCGAAAGGCTTATACGTCGAATTTTCGAGGGAAGTGACAAAGCACATTCTGCCCCTTTACTGAAACGAAAGGTGAAAACATAAATGAAACTACTACGCACGAGGATGCATCCTCAAGTTTCTGGTAAGGACGCTCACCACTGGCCCCTTGCGCCTAGACTAGCTCCATGTCTATATCTGTGTCTCTGTCCACGTGAAGATGCATCGCAGTTGCTTCGTTGGTACTCAGATGGAATAAAATGACGGTTATTACGAATGAAAAACTAAAAACTATTTAGGGTACGCTATTACGAGTTTTCTTTTTTTTTTTTTAAAAACGAAAACGATATAACAGTAGCAGTGCCCCGAATGGACACAACATCCTCTCACAGGCGGTACCCTCATAATCATAGTGAATTTTGGAGGATGGTGGGTTCGAATCGCCTCAGAGGCTGTGCTGTCGGAGTTTTTTTCTTCCGAATTTTGTCCTGATTATTTTTTAAAGATGTGTTGGTCCCGTCTCCCTTGAAGTCGGCACAAGACGTGTACTAACGCGGTGTACTAACGTGGATCTCAACTACCGTTGAAATCAGTATATGGGGTGAACCATAGTCAATGGTAGATGAGCATCCAAAAGGCACTTTAGCTGAACAGAAGTTCGCTGCGGCTCTCACGACTCTTTCCATGCCTCGTTGGGTTAAACTTGTGTATCACGTGATGCTGTCACGTGATAGTTGTCGATGGGATGTAGCTCGCAGCTCGACATTCTTGCTTTTCAGAGACATGTTTTTTTTTGCTTTAGGGTGTTCTATCACAAGTAGTACACTTTCCGCGCTGCCGCGAAACACCACCCAACTATATATAGTTGGGGTGAAATGTCATTGGCGCAACGACAGCTGAAAGTGCCAGAACCATGCCACATATCCCGACTAAGTTAATTGCAAAAAAGCAGGAGAATAAATCGTCGAAGTACATGTTCTACCTCTCGGCGACTATAATATGAGTAAACTTGGCCTAAACGAATACGGCCGCGTAGAACTGCCACAGGGCGCGAGATAATTTCCTGAATGGCGTCATCACATCAGGCTCTGTTGATAAGTCTAGCCTTTGTGTATGCAACCCACAAGCCATGGTTCACTCGCACGCAGATCGTTCTAATAGGTCGGAATATCTCTCATGTACGTCACATATGGAACTTCTTGAGGTGACATTGCCAGCTCATGAAAATTTATAGACACGAACGGGGCGCCAGCCCTTTCAGCGAACATGGATAAAACTTCCCTCACGACTGCGTCGACACCGGGTCATCCACTTATGATGAACCAATGGGTTCTAATGCTAAAACGTTTTTTTCCCTCTGATAAGAATGTCGTCAACAGATCTCTGCTACCGTGACTTCCATCACAGAGAGCTCAATCATAAGGCGCTGATGACGTACAGGGGAAAGGTATAGACAGCCGAATGTACCTTCATTTTGTAGGTGTTTTATTTTAATCGGTAATTTGTCTGTAGAGAGCAGAGGAGGAAAGAAAGATAAAACACGCCTACTTTTAATGTAAGGCATAGCGAGATGTAAGGCATCTATATATATCTGAGAGTCGAACTAGGTGTTTGGAGAAGGATCAGACCTGTGGTATAGAGAGACAGGATGAGGTACACTGTGGTCTACTGGCTTCTGCTGGCCTGCAGTGCAGGTGAGTGTAGATAATAATCGACAGTTGAACTCAATAGTGTGGCTCTTTATGGCACGCGAAGCGCATAATAAAATTAAGCCTAAATGATTGTTTCGTTCAGGCGTAACGCGGGTGTTGGGCTGCTCACCGAATGACATCCGCGCCTGTGGGATGGGCTTCGTTCCATTCTATAACAGCTCTCGTTTAGCCGAAAGCGAAGCCGAATTCGAAGAGCAATGCAGGTGAGCATATACGATGTTCTTCTTGAAGTACGACCCATACCGTGTATTCACACGAGCGACATCATCACGGAATATTCTAGTGGAAGAAAAAGCGAATACACTGCTCACAGGGCCGAAGTTCCGACCCGTGTTATGTTTAGCATTCACACGGTGCGGAATATCCGGGAGTGGCGAACTGCGCATTTAGCAGACGACACTTAGCAGACGACACCGTCAGCGTGTTTTCCTGTCGTCTGCTACGGAATATCTTGTGGCTGTGTAGCAGTATATTCCCCACGGTTAGCAGTGTACGTGACGTTGAGCGCTCACGTGAAAGCTATGACGCTTTTCGCATCTTCCGCTTCTGCGGGAATGTCGCTCGTGTGAATACAGGGATAGTGTAGCCAGCCGAATAACCGTGTTAAGCCAGATCTGATTGTCCTTTCAGGGTGTACCTCAAGGAAGCCAGTTGCGCCAACAGCTACAGCGTGCGTTGTCTGCGAGGACTGCCCCGCTCCATTGCGGTGTTGGGTCTTGAAGCAGCGGTCACCAACTACAAGGACATCTGTGACAAAAAATCCGCCAGATACAAGGGTGAGAGGTTTACAGAAAACTTGAGAGCGACTATAAGTTGTTACTATTTATTGTTTAGGTGGTAGTTTCCTGATATTTTGTACAGTAGCATATAGCGTATAAAACCTGTGCCCGTAAGTCAAGCGAAAGCACCGAAGGCCAAATATTGCACAGAATGACACCGATTTTTTTTTGAAAGCGAGGGATGTACTTCTTTTTGTGACAATTAACGTAACTGCATAAGTGCCACACGGAGGCGTAGGCTTCCCTTTTCCAACGGATCAGGGAATGACGGCAGGGAAGGCAGGGATTTGGCTAGGACCGTGTTCTGCGGTAAAGTCCTGGTTTTAACAGTGCGGTAAATTTTTATTGGTTTGGCGGTTCGTTTCAACACCGCCATACACTATTGTAGTCGACGCCGTCAAATAATAAACATATTTACAACCCTTAGCACTATATGCTTTGTCAAATAGTTCGAACTATCGTCTAGATTTCAGTATACAAGGTGTCAGTCGGATTTGCACGATTGTCATACTGCGGAATACCTGGCACCTCCCTGTATTGATCGCTACACACCAGGAACATGGCCGCTCTTTAGTGGCGCTAATTCGCTTTCGCTAATTCGTTGGCGCTTTAATTCGCTCTTTAGTGGCTGTACTGCCAGGTCATACTCAAGACTGGGAGGTTTTTGGTTCGAATCGCACCCCCTTCTCATGTCTCAGGATTATCCGGGGTTTTCCTCAAACTTTCCAGACGCATACCTGCAAACTTCCCTCCGAAGTTGGCCCAGTACTCATACTAACCCCATTGTCCCCCACTCTTTTCTTCTGTCAACGTCTGTACGCCACTCATATAGAGACAGTTGCATCGCGCTGGTAAGGTAGAATGAAACGCAGTCAAACAGTCCAATATTAATTTTTACAGTGTACATGGACAACATAGCCTGCATCAACCAGGCTGGTCCAAGACTGCACCAATGCATCAACACCGCACTGGACGTCTTTCAAACGGCTTCCAAAAAGGCTCCGCAGAAGCGAAAGATTGGCTACGCCTGCTGGTACAAGATTTTCTCCATATTTTGCTTGCATATCCAATCCAATCCAATCCAATCTTGAGAATAGACGACTTCCGCAGAAAATATTCGTCTTTAACGCCTTAACATTGAATATATTCCATTTCGCAGTTATTACTATAAGCTGAAGGACTGCTTCCACGACGCTTTCGTGGCCAAGTGTAACCGACCGCAAGTGCTGGAATTCTTCACGAAGATCATGGACGAGGTGTTCGGTGACCTGCTTCAACTTGCTTGCAGACAGTACAGGAAAGACTCAGCCGGATGTCGGTCCATTCCTCCGCTGCCCATCGCAAAGAAAGACCCGTCCGAGGCGCTCAATATCGTCGAGACCTTAACGGATTTGGTAAATTCTCTCGGATAGGCGCATGAGACGGTGTCCCTCTGATCTAGTGAATTGTTAAGTCTGTATGTTCAAGTTGTTAAATGCATTAAGTCAAGTTAAAGGCATTAAGTGACGCTTGCGAAGTGTGACATATGGACCGTTGTGTAGTTCTGTGACGACAACGCATGCGGTGTGTGTCTTCAGGCGCGGTGTGTATCTGCGGTGTGTATCATGTGTATCTTCAGGTGCGGCCACAAATGAGCATGAATGTCACAAACCCGCTGCATGACGGGAAGAGGAATATATATGTTTTTTAAAGACTATGTAATAATGTGCCATCATGGAACTCATGAATGTTGTAAATGCATTTGTTCCTGACATGACCGGGAGCCTGCCAGCGTGATGTTGTCTATACTCCCTGTTTTGCCATGTGCACATTGTTAAAGTTTGTGAAAATGTGAAAGCTTTCAATCTATAGAATGGGAGGAACTAGCCTATGTGTCATTAGGAAGTCAGCCGACTAGCCAATGTCAGCCGAATATCCTGTCTAAGCCTCCAACGTTTTAATCTCGTTTTGCCTTCCTAACTTAACTTAACCGGACGTCGCTTAATCTGACCGGGTCACAAAATGGTGTTTGCCACTCCCCTCAATCATGAGCAAATACGGGTTATTGTCAGAAACTCACTGTTTTTCTCGTACCAGAAATGCCCTATACTTCTGCCTAAGACATCGAGAAAGTAATTGGTACTCTAAAGAACTGTAATAGTTACGGGTATACTTTCTGTCCTTTGGCTTCGCCCAAAAGTTGTTGACAGTGTGTATATATTGATACCTTCGAATGTATTGGTACCTGAAAATGTAGTTTCTGTACTGTGTGGATTGTCATGACTACGAATAAAGGTACTCGATTAAATATTACGTGAACAAATCTCGTGAATGTGTCAATGACTTCTTAAGAGGTGCCCTCGTGAACAGAATTCATCGAGCTCTTAATGATACACAATAATTGGATACAACGCGAATCACAGCTGCACAACGCCAAGGTGAGCGACATTTACCTTGTGCGCCTTCTCAAGCACAACCTGCCAAGGCATTATTAAGTGACCGGGAGTCGCGTGTATATTAGATCGCCTCCGCAACGATGACCTCTTACGGGCAAGTCTATAGCAGGGTTGATGTGTCATTTGAACTTTGGAGCTGTACCTGTAGTTTCTTCCAACGTCGTCTTGCTGCTCATTGGCATTTCTCCCACGATATCTTATTGGGGCGTGTTTCCCCTCTCAACTTCTGCGATCTACACTCTTAAAAATGAGGTGGTGGTGGTGGTGGTGATGGTGAAAGGGCTTGCCGTCTCTTAAAAATGAACTTCACCGCAAAGCACGCTTCTAGTCAACCATCATCTGGAATGATATCGTTATCTGCCTTGTTACGCCTTTTTGTGACACTTATGCTGTTCATAATTGTCACAAAAAAGGCGTACGCCTCCCGTTTTCAACAAATCAGGGCAGGTAACAATATCATTCGAGATGATGGTTGGCCAGGAGCGTGCTATGCGGTGAAGTTCATTTTTAAGAGTGTACATCTCGCCCGATGAAAGTCTTCCGTACGGACACTTGACAATGGGCTGTGAAGAATCGTCAACTGAGAAGCTGTCGTCGTGCTTATTCACTGTGTTCTGTCTGCGTTATTTTGGCTCCTGGTGTGCCAGTCTGACGTATTCCTACCGACAAATCCACATTCGTGTGTTACTAGTCAACCAAGAGGACACTCTTCAAGACCCATTATCCACCTCCTAACAACTGTAATGCGCACATGTATAAAGTTCTACGGATTACACCTATACAGCACCCAAATGCTCGTCGTGCGATGGCCACCAGGGCCCTCACGATCTTCCTCCTGGCCTCAGAATTTCTTGGCACTCGTTTCGCGGTACTGTGCCAGACTGAGATTCATAACAACGTTCCATTTCATGTGTGCTCTTTTAGCATTCCCGTGATGTTATTGGCGTGATAAAGCCCGATAAGGATCGCAATGACGACGTGATAAGAAAAGTGAATCTTTTTACTGTTCTGGCTTATATCCACCAGGCGAGGTCCTTGAACAAGATCACGGTCAACCGTATCGTCCCATCGGTGAGAGAAGACGCGATAAATTGAATAAAACTTAGATCGCCTTATCGGTACTGATGTGTCTGCAGAATTAATAACAACGCTAATATTCCAGGTTATAGTGACTATCCTGCAGCTTCTTATCTATGCTATGTATCTCTATATAAAAGCTCAATTATACCTAGACACGTGTTCGACGCAGCAAGGTCACTACGTCACATCTAATCTGTAGATCTCGCTCGTTTTTTCTTTTTTATTGTTATTAATTTTACATAATGGGTATAATGATAGTACATGCAAGGCTGCAGTAGGGGAAAACTCGGGGATGCGACGAAACCGGCTGTCTGTGCGTTCGTATAGTTTAACATAAAAGGTAATGCAGTCCTCGATGTCCAGTATCATTTCATCATGGACGGAGCTGTGGTGCACGCGCTTCTTCTCATGTTTCTAATAGGTAAGCGATCTTGTAACGCAAAAAGGGCACTTGCAGAGAATGGGATGTCACGAGTAGTCAGTGTTCGTGTGCAGTGGAAGTGTTGTGACTACGGTACGATGACAGTCAGGGACTCTTGGAAAGGTGCTCGCTAGAAAGGGCTTGCCTCTGTAAGGCTTGCCCGTCTCTTGTCCCCGCCAAGGCTCCTCTTGCGGTTCTCCACCTGCTGCACGACGGAGCTGGATTAGTTTCTGGGACGCAGGGTTTTGTTTGGCGTGGGTGGCGTCTCTGCCCGTACAGTGTTTGTTTACACTTTTCCTGATGTTTAGCGTGACGGCTCTTTCGTATCTCGTTTTGTTTCGTTTTGTGCACTCTTAAAAATGAACTTCGCCGCACAGCACGCTCCTAGCGAACCATCATCTTTAATGATATCGTTATTTGCCCTGATTTGTTGAAAACGGGAGGCGTACGCCTTTTCTGTGACACTTCTGCTGTTCATAATTGTCACAGAAAAGGCGTACGCCTCCCGTTTTCAACAAATCAGGGCAGATAACGATATCATTAAAGGTGATGGTTCTCTAGGACCGTGCCCTGCGGTGAAGTTCATTTTTAAGAGTGTAGATGTAGTGGGGACATTCAGCGTCCTGTAAAACTCCGTGTACACACTCTTAAAAATGAACTTCACCGCATGGCACGCTCATAGCCAACCATCATCTCAAATGATATCGTCATCTGCCCTGATTTGTTGAAAACGGGATGCGTATGCTTTTTTGTTCACTTATTAACGATATCATTCGAGATGATAGTTGGTTAGGAGAGTGCTGTGCGGTGAAGTTCATTTCTAAGAGTGTACGCTTCGTCACGCTGGTATTAGCCACATCAGGTCTTTCTATCGTCTATATGCAGTTCATTATAGATTAAATTGAGCACTATGTTTAGTTTGACTGAAGACGCTGATTGTTTGTGTACTGAGAAACCAGGTCTTGCCCCCGCTTAGCACATTGCAGAGCACAGTACAAAGATCTGCCCGGCTGCAATAAGGAGGCTCTGGAAGCCTGCGGCACAGACTTTGTTCTATTTGCAAATACTACGCACTTGGCTGAAGATGGCGATAAGATCAAAGAAAGCTGCAAGTAAGTAAAGCTTTGTAAAGTATTGTAGTCAAACGACACACCGCTGTCATTCACCGCCGCGAGCTGCTTACCAACGCATGTGGTAAGGAACCGGGCAACCAAGTCAAACGTATTTCCATGAACAGCCAGGGTGACTGGATGTGTGTATATACTCTAACCGCCCTTTTCATTTCCCTCCTTTTTCTTGCATCCGAGTTTACGGTTTAGTAGTTCATTGGACAAACTTTTTGTTGTTCCTCGCGGAACGCGGGGATTCTGAAAAGGCTCTACAGCGGTGGGATTTGAACCCAACACCTCTTCATTGCCGATGTGGGTTCAACCAAGAGGTGTGAGTTCAACTCTCGCTGCTGTCTAGACTTCTCATCGACTGCCTTATTTGAATCTTTCAATGTTCTCAAACGTTAGAGACTTTGTGCTTGTCTTTGTGTATACCAGCCTCCGCTTGATTAATTTCTACCACGCGCACAAAGAGGAATTGTGTACAGTGAACCCTCGTTAATATGACCCCCGATAATCTGACATACGCGCTTTACGACCATACTCCTGGGGAACAATGCAGTGAAACCTCTGCAAATCCCCCCGTTAATATGACAATTCCGCATTATGACCAAAATTTTCGGGAACGACCGTGGTCATAATAACGAGGGTTCACTGTATTGACATCAAGTAAGACACCTATGGAGGTAGCCCCATTTACACTGACTCTATATCTCACATACCAGATAACAACGCTCTCGAAGGGAGAGGAATTGGAGACCGTGGTTTGAGCCAGAGTCACTCTGAGTCGCACTTTAGGTATCACAGTGTGCAAATAGCGGTAACCCATTGAAAGAACGAAAAGGCTAGTTCTATGGTGACAGAAAATCCTCATGTCGGCCGATTTCGCCGAATACGGGCTGTTCTTCTTCAGGGCGCCCTCTCCGTTGATATAGTTCAGATGTGCTTACTTTTTCAATTCGTCCGCAGATTACACCTGAAACAACTCGAATGTGCAGACGAGTTCTGTAGCCGCTGCCTCCTGGGTTTCTCCCGTGCTGCTGCGCTTCTGGGTGTCAGGTCTGCGTACGATTTTTTTGAAGAGAAATGCACCGAGTCATCCGAACTACATCGGCGTGAGTAGCAAATTCGAGCCCCTTTATCGCGAGTCTTTCGGAGAGGTTCTGTCGGTAATGTTGTTGTGGCATTGACCTGGTGGTTTCAGGTGCACTCCAAGAAAAAAAAAAAAAAAGAAAAGAAAAAGGAGTAAAACGGGGAGTAATTGCAGCTTCTACTCCCCTAGATTGCAATTGCTCCCCATTTTAGTCCCATAACCCGACATTTAGTCCCCAGGACCGCAAATTGTCACTGAACTTCGCGAGTGGTCTCCTGAATGCAACAGTCTACATCAACACGTGCCCTTGGTCAATTTGATGGCATAAGGCTGTATAACTTAGCCAACGTAGCAATTTTCCAGCAACACAGAGTAAGAAACAGTTAGCGCAACTTTCTTCGCAAATCGTGCCCTATGCATGGCGCAAGATTTTATATAATTCGATATATCACGGTTGACGGTTTGCTTCAAAGTATTTTCATGCATGCACACGAATTACGTACCTGGGACTCTTACAACAGCGCGTGAAATGCAGTCTGCACTCTGTGACATTCATTTACTCCCGTGCATTTACTCTCGAAAGGGACTATTTTTTGTGGCAATGCATTTAGTCCCCAAGAGGAGTACAAGTACTCCTTTTTTTTTCTTAGAGTGTGTACGGTATATCGTAAGCGTTCAACAAATATCCGGTAGATGTTCATGAGTGGATATCCCGGGAACATGTGTGGTTATCGTAGCAGTGGCCCCAATTCCTTTCTTTGCCACTCCACAAATACCACACACAATACCCGTGTGAACTGTGTCCAAGAGAACATAACAAAAAGAAGGGGTCCGCAGTACTTAGAAACCCGTCAACCTCAACAGGCTTTCTTTAAGTCAGTAATACATTCCCAACTCTTTCTCTCTCTCTTTCTATCTCTCTCTCTCTCTCACACACACACAACAAAAGAGGGGAATGTGAGTCTTCGTCAGATCCAAAACAAATTTCAGCATGTGAGGGCTACCCGCCGCTAGGTGCACCTACATGCAATGCTCTCATGCGTGGCAGGAAAACAAAATTTACAGGTACGTGGCACTATATCACGAGAGAATGGTGGCGACTTGGGGCAGTTTGCGTTTCATCCGTAAATGCTCAAGAGTTTAGTGCGTCAGGTACCACCATGTTTGCCTTCCGTGCGTTCTTTGTATTGTCAAGGATGCACCGCATCACAAGCACATTACGGATCTCAGTAAAATGTATCTTAAACAAAAACAAAAACACTGGAGACTTCCAAAAATTTAATAAGGTACAAGCTTTCGCGCAGAGTCTGCGCTTCTTCAGGTACAAGGAGTACTCAACACAGCAATACGTATATATGACAAACCCGTCACGTGGTGAAAGGAAGAAACTGAGAGAGTAACAAAGATATCAACACTTGACCTCCAATCCGTCGCTGGCATGAAAAAGGGTGCACCCACACTCTTAAAAATGAACTTCACCTCATAGCACGCTCCTAGCCAACCATTATCTCGAATGATATCGTTATCTGCCCTGATTTGTTGAAAACACGGGGCGTACGCCTTTTCTGTGACAATTATGAACAGCATAAGTGTCACAGAAATGGCGTACGCCCCCCGTTTTCAACAAATCAGGGCAGATAACGATATCATTCGAGATAATGGTTGGCTAGGAGCGTGCTATGAGGTGAAGTTCATTTTTAAGAGTGCAGAATCGTGAGAACAAGAAACGACATCGGAAACCGATGTCGTTTCTTGTTCTCACGATTCTGGGTGCACCTTATCAAATTTTTGCAAGTCTCCAGCGTTTTCGTTTTTGTTTGTTATTCCCCACTTGTGGACCGGACACTTCTGTGATTTTCTTCTCAGCGAAAATGTATTTTATCATTCCAGAGTACCTTAGAGTTGTAAGTTGCTTGAACAAAGCGGGCCCCGAGATTCACCGGGAGGTAACAGATGTCCGCCTGAGACTCTACACTATCACTAAGACCATATCGGGCAGAGACAAGGTAGACTACGCATGCTGGTACGTTGCCGACATCATATATATGTATACCGTGATCATATTTTCACGGAGCCCCTTGATTGACGTTGCAGCACCTACTACGACTTCCACAAGATGACAGCTGACGCCATCGACTCGCACTGCGCCGATCCCGAGGCACGGAACTTCTACTTGACTTTGATGGAACGAAGCTTCGGCGAGTTGTTGGGCTTGGCTTGCGGCGAATACACGCAAGGTTCTTTGGCGTGCAAAAAATTGGGCAAAGTGACACCTCTGGAAGGCTTGAAATCGGAGGATGCTCGGAGCTTTGTCGGGCCCATGATCGATATTATACATTCATTGGGACTGGGCTCCGGTTGATGCTATGGAATGTATTGTGTGTAAATATTCTATTTGTCTAGGCGTCGTCGGGACGGTGAGTCTCGCCGTCTATCGACCACAAACGGCAACTAACGTTTCATCCGGCGCTTTCAGGGATGATCTCCGCAGGTCCAGTACTTGTACAAAAATAAATAAGGTATCAGCTGCGTCTTGCGTATTTCTTCCTTTTGTTTTTTTTGCAGACGACGACGATTTCACGCGAGCAGCCTCGAGTCAGTCCAACATGTCTGCCGTGTGGTCGTTGTACCTACCGCTCTTCGTTGTCTGTCTATCAATTCGTAAGCAGCACTTGACAATTACTAGTCAGTAGTCAGCGGTATAGTAGTCGGAATTTGTAGCTGGACACTTCCTGTTGTTACAGCTCGTTCCGGAGCTCAAGAGGACGACAGCAAGTGCTTACCGAAATCTCTCGACAAGTGTGGCTCAGATTATTTCCTCTTCAATCACCAGGAAAAGATCGCTACGGGAGATATGGAAACGAAGAAGCAATGCGAGTACGGAGAAATCGTTGTACAACCGTACTGTGTCTGCGGTACTGTATACGCTTTCCCGCGTAGAATAGATATGAAGAGATGTGAAAGCCTGTGCGCCATTACCGCTTGCGACAAGTGGCCCCCTTCAAGATGTCGTCACCCTTCCGTCCTTCCTTTGCTCGAACAAGAGTCATTAAATAGAGGGCAGAGTAGCGACACTGAGCCACGCCGGCGAGCGAGACCGCCATCTTGTGTCCGGCGTGGCTACGTCGCCCGCCAATGGGACGCCGATGTCCTCCTTCTCCGCCTGAGAACTGCGGGCAGTCGAGCCAGCTCGCAAACGAGGGAACCGGCTCTGGATGGAGGGGACTCAAGATGGACGGCGCGTTCTTGGAAGGAGAAACCACGTGGTATGACCGGGGGGCCCAATCGCGGACACCGAACGGCGGCTCCCTCGCGGAAAAGGAATGCCATACTCTGTACACCTATTTAGTGACTCTAGCTCGAAGAACCAAAGTATACCCCTGTAGCAAGGACAGAGTTTGAATGTCATTGAGACTAACGGCCATTGAACCAGAGCTGTTTATGGACATAATTTGGCCATTCCTTGATCTTTTGTGTGCCCGCAGTGACGTCAGACATGGCTCCCCTCACTTTACCGGAATGAAGGGTGAGCCACGGCGGCACGGGGAGACTTCAAGGCGGTAGCTCCGCCCTAAAATGGCGGCAATGGCCTTTGCGCCGTGTGACTTCCAATGGCGCACCTTAAAACAGGCTTCTCCCAATGGCCAAACTCTCCCTATAAACGGCTCTACATTGAACTTTCGCGTAGCGGCACCAAGCGTGCAAAGTGTGAACCTGCCAGGGAGTATTGAACCAAGCGTTCTTTCAGAAGTTGACACGTTAACCGCTTGGTTAACGCACCTCATTTTTCAAAAATTACTTGGTCTGTGTTCGAATACAGCCCACCAACTATCTGGCCTGAAGGCACTATAGTTAGTGACAACTTAAGCCGTACAACTGGAACCGCCCTCTCTCATCCGTGGAAGGCTCATGCGATTGGCTACCAGCCTTCGCACGACGCCCCCGTTTCGCGATGTAGTGCCTGCTCTCTCTCTCTCTATCTCCCCTGTCCCCAGTTGGCCCCGCCGCGCTACATTCGCGCACGCGGAGCGATTCTTGCGTGGGGGCGGTAGAGCCCTGCACCATCCGCGGATGGAAGCGGATATCCGCGGATATCCGCAATATACTTGCGGATTCGGATGAAAATTTAGCACTTTCTGCGGTGTGCGGATCGGATGCGGATGGCTCGAGGTCGGATGCGGATCGGATGCGGATACGAAGGCAGCGGATCGGATGCGGATATACCGCGTGCTGTAATTTTTCCACCCGCAATTTATTTGTATTGCGCGACGACAGCCGACAGCAAGCGCATGCTCTGGTTCACCTTTGACCATGCACGGCGTCAAGACGGTTAGAGGTAGCGTTCAGGCGTCTCGAACCGCGCGAGCGCCGACGAGGTAGCGTTCCACGCGTTCCAGAGGTCTCTCCATATCGCGTTTGTTGAAAGGTTTACCTTTGCTTGTCGTCATGACTGAGTCCTTCCGTGACAGCATGGAGGCATCCGAAATTATACCAACATGCTTCCGGCGGTCTTTACGCGTCTTTGGAAACGTGCGGATTTTTGCGGATCGGATGCGGATGGTGCGTTTTGCTCAGCGGATCGGATGCGGATGTAAACTGTTGTGTATGGTGCGGATGTGGATCGGATGCGGATAACGTGTGCGCGGATGCGGGTCGGATGCGGATGCCAAAAACCTCATCCGCGCAGGGCTCTAGGCGGAGGCAAGTGTATGACTTATGTAACCTTTGACTTATGTAACCACACTCTTAGAAATGAACTTCACCACATAGCACGCTCCTAGCCAACCATCATCCCGAATGACAACGTTCTCGCCCCTGATTTGTTGAAAACGGGAGGAGGAGCCTATTTTGTGTCTATTATGCACGGCACAAATAGGCTCCTCCTCCCGTTTTCAACAAATCAGGGGCGAGAACGTTCTCATTCGGGATGATGGTTGGCTAGGTGCGTGCTATGTGGTGAAGTTCAGTTTTAAGAGTGTGACTATAGTAACGTTTATGGACAATGTGGGACTTCGGCCCTCACTGTGCAACCCATCGTCACGTTTTTACCAAATTACAGCGGGAAATGGGGGAAAAGTATCCACATCCGGCGACGGAACATACGAATCACCATCGCCAAAATAAAGTAGCTGCTGTTGTGAAAGCCCGATCCAGAGAAACCTTCATGTTCACCCTTGTCCTTCTCTCGTCACGCAGTTTGTTCATGGATCAAATAACTTGCACGAACCAGGTCGTCAAATCCTGTTGGAGTCTGCTCTTTAGCACTATCGTCTCCAGAATTCTGCATGACTTATTTACCTACATCGACGGAACATGCACTTCTGGTTCTCCTCTCAATCAACGTAAGTATGATAGTGAATTGTCACCGTGTAGTAGTTAGACCTTGCTGAAGAACCCTTCTGGGTCGTTTGTAGTGTACAAGGACGCCACGGGGTGTCTCAACAAGGCAGGTCCCTCGATTCACAAAGAGACCCAGGACTTCCGGATGCGTCTCCACTCGGTGGCCAAAGATGTGTCTTACAAAGACAGGATCGACTACGCTTGCTGGTAAGGGATACGCTATGCAAGTACGTACAGCTGTCTACACAGCTCCGTAGTTTCCCTCTCTCCCCTATTGCCCCTGGAGCGACCTCATTGGTCCCTCTCTGAATGAGCGACGGGGTAATATTTCAAAGCTGAGGCGAACCCGGTCTCTTCTGTAGACCGATGCCGGTGTACGAGCACCTCCTTGTTGCTGCCTTGCAAGGAAAGACAGGAGGGGCCCATGTGCTCTGAGAAGTGAAGCCCAGGTTGGGGGCCACTCCAATGACATCACAGCTTGCTTTCCTGTTTCGATTACACACATCTCTATGGGAGCGCCCAAAGCATAGTTTCGGAATACTTGGAGAAGTGTGGTGGTGGCGGCGCGCCGAAGTGGCTCCCAAAGTGGCGTGTGCAAAGCGACCTCATTGGGTTATTCAGGTAACGTGACCCCCGCGTGGCTCCAAATAAGCTACAGGTCATCTCCTATCCTGACGTCACTTGCACCACGCTTCTCTCTTCTGTCGAAGAGCCGTTGGGGCGCCCCCTTTTCTTCTTTCCTCCATGCTGCATTGTGAGTGGACGGACATTGCGTCACGTGGTTTTTCTAAACTTTGTTGCTGAATTGTGATTGGACACGGCTCGGAGGAAGCAGCGCCGCGTCAAGTCATGGGCGTACCGTGTGGTGAGCGGTGACGTCATATGGCGCAGCTGTGATAACACCTCCTCTGCCGCCGCTCGCCGCTGTGCGCCGCCAGGTGTATCAGCCTTCTTTAACTTCGGTGCTTCGCCTTTACAGTTTCGCGCGAGAAAACCTTTCGATTGGCGAAAGTAAAATTTCGTGTTAGTATTCAGGGAACATCTCCCCTGTCAAAGGAAAAAAAAAAGAGAGAGGAAAAAGTCGTTTCATAGTCCCTTTAACATAAAATTTTTACATGCAAGGACAAAATACAGAGGTTTACTGCAGCCTGTAAAACCTCAACGTATCTGTTGCAGTTGCAGTTGTAGCTGGTGTAATAGTATGTAGTAGCTTAACATAATTTCCACTTTGACCGTATATGAAAGTATAAAAACGTCACGTCTGCATAAAAGAACGCTTACAGCTGCTTATGCACCGTAGGACGATTTCGTTTTGATGAAAACGACGAAACAGGCGACAGTGCTGTCACCTGCCTCGGGCACAGCAAGTGAATGGTTGTACACTCTTCCTCGAGGCAACGATCGTTGCAATTTTTGAGTGGTATCGCGAACGAGGTATCTGTGGTTCAGATAGAAGACCCCAGCGTGTCACTGCCAATTAAAGTCAATTCTGGTTAACAACGCTTTCCTGGTACAGTTATGTAATACATCATGTAATACATACATTTATGTGTTGAGTTACGTAAACGCTGCACCGACAGCTGTAACGTCTGCGTAACGCTGCGGCTAATCTGAAAAGCTTAGTTACGATCAGGGATGGGCATAGATATACTTTCCGAGTATATATTATTTATTTTTTAAGTATTTAAATACAAATACAAAATACTTTGTTGAAAGAGGTATTTAAATACTCTGCATAAATACTTTTCGACAGGAGTGTTTAAATGACGTAACTACTACCATAAATACTGTGAGGAAGATGTCATCTGGAACTCGAGAAATGAAGCACAAGAAATACAAGAAACAATAGCGTTTATTTGTTAGATTATGATGGCGATTCTAATATTAGAAGTTTCTCGAATGCTGCATATTCCAGGTATCTTCCGTTCGGCCGTAGAATCCAGGGTAACTTTAAGATGTGAGTCGGTATCTTGCGTATTTAGGAGCACTTATAAAGTATTCACAAAAATAAATACACCAAAACTGGTATTGAAATATAATTATAAACGCATCTTTCAAGTCTGTACATAAATACAAAATATAAAACAAGTATTTACATTTTAAATGCTATTTTAATTACAACGTATTTAAATCATGCCCCTACACTCTTAAAAATGAACTTCACCACATAGCACGCTCCTAGCCAACCACTATCCCGAATGACAACGTTCTCGCCCCTGATTTGTTGAAAACGGGAGGAGGAGCCTATTTTGTGCCGTGCATAATGGCACAAAATAGGCTCCTCCTCCCGTTTTCAACAAATCTAGGGCGAGAACGTTGTCATTCAGGGTGATGGTTGGCAAGGAGCGTGCTATGTGGTGAAGTTCATTTTTAAGAGTGTACCCTGGTTACGATGCACCACAGGAAGGTCCAATTACTCATTTCAAACACATGTTCTGCACTCTTCCAGCGCATACTCCACGTTTCGTAAACAGGCAATGGACGTCGTAAACAAGGAGTGTCCCGGAGACGACAAAGCCATGCGTCTGTACGACGACATGTTCAATCAAACCGTCGGGCGCGGAATCATGCCCGCGTGTGCTGGATTCGACTGGGATACCATGTGGTGCAAGGCCCTTCCCCAGGTATCCTCCACTGTGGATGCAAAACAAACCGAGGGCCTCGCAGGTCCCATCCACGATATCCTCAAGTCGTGGGAGATCAAGTACACCTGAATCGTTCTCCTCTCTCAACGCGTGGCCAAGAAGACGTTGATAACATCTGGTTGCGAGGGAGAGGTTGCTGTCTGGGAGAGAGGGAATAAAGTTACCCCTGCTTGAAGTGTGAATGAGCAGTTTGGTTGGGTAGGTTGCGGTCGGTTTGCGGAATAATTTTGCCCACCTGAGGGTTTGATTTTAGATTTTTTCACATACACGCACACGCATGAAGTTATGAAGGAATAATGAAAGGCAAACAACGAAGGTACACTGTTAAAACCGAACTTCACCACATAGCACGCTCCTATAGCCAATCGAATGATAATCATTCTCTGCACTGACTTATTGAAAATGGGAGGAGGCGCATATCTGAGACACATTATGCTTGTCCCAGATAGGCGCCTGCCCGCTGTTTTCAACAAAGCAGGACACAGAATGATATTATTCGGAATCATGGTCGGCTAGAAGCGT
Source organism: Ornithodoros turicata (assembly GCF_037126465.1). Classification (NCBI taxonomy): domain Eukaryota; kingdom Metazoa; phylum Arthropoda; class Arachnida; order Ixodida; family Argasidae; genus Ornithodoros; species Ornithodoros turicata. The sequence continues at coordinate 67,923,343 of NC_088206.1, read as the reverse complement.
GCTATGTGGTGAAGTTCTGTTTTAACAGTGTAGGGGAACCAAAAAAGGGGGTGATTTATTATAACGTAAGCTATTATAGAAAACTATTACACCTTTCACTATTAGACTAAAAATTATTACTCTCTAATAGCTTAAATTGTAATAAATTTCCCATTTTTTTGCTTCCCCTACCTTCGGTGTTTGCGTTTCATTCCTTCATAACTATATTTACTTCGTGGCCTTCTGAACTTACGAAACGCAGTGTGCGAGCGCCCAGCGGGTTCGCTGATAGGGTTTCCCTCTCAGTGAAACGAACCTAACGAAACAAAAATGAAGTTACGGAAAACACAGGGAACACCGCTATTAATCTTAATGTGACACAAAGTGCTGTCGCCTCAAAAACCATCCGAGACAAAAGGGTTAATTGCTCGCACTTAGCTATCATTCACATTAACATTATGCTGTGCCTGCACGCCTTTCAATCTCGAAGTATAGTATGTAACGATAGATCAGACCTGTCAGTTAATACGACGGCCGAGTCATGCGTTGACCAAGGTCTCGAAGTCATGCGACGGATGTGATAGATGTAGCGTTTCCTGCATTATACATTATGTTATGAAACCCCGACTGAAGGCTCCCTGTTCGGGGCGCCATAATAAGTGCGAGAAATCGCCAGAGGTATACATCACGTGGAAGTCGTTAAGCCCCAAAGCGCACCTTCGACCTTCGAACGTTAATTTCGTGCCCTCACAATTTGGAAGTGTAAAGCGGCTGCGGCTAGAAATTAAACGGTTCATCTTTCAAAGTCAAGGTCCCTATAGTGTTGAGAACGTGGCTTGGATCACGTGGAAAGTTGCGCGGGAAAGAGGATTTAAGCTTCGAATGGAGTTGCAGACCAGAACAAGATTCAGTTCCACGCTATTGAAGCCCAGCAAGATGAGATTCGTGGCGTTGCTTTCCCTTCTGCTAGTCTATGGGTCAGGTGAGTCTTTTCTTGTAGCCTTTATCGTTTCCCATAGTCTGTTTGTGCAGTTTCTCAGGCAGACCAGAAAGTGCTTTGGAAAGCACTTAACGCCTGAGAAAGTGAAAGTTAGAAAGTGTTTTTTTTTTGCAGTCTTTGATATAGTAGTTAAGTTAGGAATAACTCGTAATTGTAACTAGTTACTTCTTGCGGTAATTATAGACACTTTTCTATAAACGTAACAGTAACTATAGTTGCCGCTTTTTGTTAAGGTAACTGTAGATAAGCTACGCAGGTATTGCAATATTTTGCACACCCCAGTTTCCTAGAGAGTCATTTTGCCGGGACTTCGACTACCCAGTCGCTCTTCCCAACCGAGAATTGGCATTCCACGTGCAGCAGAATGACCTTAAATTAACTCACATCGTGGTGCTGGGACCCATGGAAAATTCTCTGAGGATTTTACGTGGGCAATGGGAAAATCCTCTGTTTATAGACACGGTATATATATAGCTAAGTGCTGGAACAAGTTTTCGAGTTCAACCCTCAACTGTTCAGCTGTCAACTAATTACACTGTAACTATTCTAATGCATTAACCGGTTATCAAAAGAGGAGTACGGAACTTTAAAAAAATGTACGCTTTTTACAGGTCAGTGTCTCTGTCAGTTTAATGACGCTCCGGGATGCTCGACTGGCCATATTCGCTCTTGCGGGATGGACTTCATACCGTACTACAACACCACACACTTAGCAGAAGACATTGAAGGATACGCCAAGCAGTGCAAGTACGCGGCCCTTCAACGCAGAAGCTTGAACTTGAAGTTGCTCTTCATAAAAGCAGTTTTAGCTTACGATTGTATTCCATAACAACCTTTCAGTTTGTACATAAGCCAAGTCGTCTGCGCCGAAAACTTCACCCTTCGTTGTCTACAAGGATTTTCCCGTGCGGTGGCGCTGCTGGGACTTCGCGCAGCGCTGGCAGACTACGAGGAAAGTTGCAATCACACTTCTGCGAACTATAAAGGTGAAAAATTGAACGTTGTCACGCAATTTTGAGTTGAAAAACAGGGACGCGTCGCATGAGTGAGGTACCTGATGAGTTCCGGGTGACTTCGCACGTTGACCAGAGGGGGAATGTTAAGCCGTCGACTGGTTTTGAGATTTTCATAGTATGCGATTGAGAATTACGGGTAACCGACTGTGTTAAACTGTTAATCCGTCGGAACGTAATAGTTTTTGAGGAAAAAAGAATGCATGATTGGCCACTGTCCGAAACGCATTTAAACGCGGTAGCGTTATATAGGGCTATAGTTGTCTCGCTGTGTAAATACACCAACTATCATCATTTACAGGGCCATCATTAGTGGGAATTTTTGGGGAAACTCTTTTCGAAATTATATTAAATCTCTAAAATCGTTGTAACGTTTTGTGAAGTTTACTTTTTTTGAAGTACTTTTTCTTTAGCAGTGTTACTGCGGTGGTTACAGAATTTCAGCGTACCGCAAACACAGACAACAGGTCACGTGGTATCATGTGACCAGTATATAGAGATGGATATCCTGAGTAAAACACCCACTTGTAACTTTAGGTATTGGTAATTCCCCTACTTCGTCCCCCTGCACTTTTTATTTGAAAAGCAACTCTATATACTGTCGCTCGCTGTTGTCTTGAACAGCCACCATCAAACGCCGAAAGTAACACTCGTATTTGTTTTCCTTTCCAGTGTATATAAACAACATAGCGTGTATAAACAAGGCGGGACCCAGGTTGCACCGCTGCATTAACGACGCATTCGCCTCATTTGAAACAGCAGTGGAGAAAGCCCCTTCGAAGCAGAAGATCAACTACGCGTGTTGGTCAGTATTGTCACGTATTATACGACATAGTAGCGCAAGGAAACGTTCGCGGGGCGAACCTCGCAACGCTCGCGGCGAACGTAAACGTTTATGAAGGCCAAGGTCGAAGTGCGTAGATTAAGTACAATGACGATGGCGCGAGGAACGCAACCGTTTTCTGAATCCACAATTTCAGGTCATTGTGACCAGCGAGATAAATTGAGGGGCATAGTACTCTTCTCACAATGTGTAACAGAAATGATTAATAATGGCTAGTAATCATGAAAATGATTACAACGATAATCGGGATTCTGATGGAAATGGAGCAGTGGACTGAGCAGTCACTGATGCAACTCAATATCTCCATAGAAAAAATAAAAAAAAATAAAAAAGACGCACTTCAAGAAATAATCACGGAGCGACATGTTTAGATAAAACTGAACGTAATGTGGAATCCTGAACATGATTATTCCAACTGAACAGTTAAACCCAGAGAGTAAACCCACGTGTAAGTTCACATTAACACGTCTGCACCCTCGCATAGAGTTACCAGAAATTCACGTTACTGGTCCCCCTCAGTCTTGTCTGTTGGTTTGTTGGTGTAAAAAAAAAATGTGGAAAGGTTTCCCTACTCAGTCGAGAGGCTTCTTGATCACAGAATATGTTAACAAGACCTTACATCCACACTACAGCCATCGCTATGTTATTAAGATCACATCGAACAGTACAGTGACCCTTTTCTGTTCCACAGCTACTACTATGACCTCCTAGACTGCTCAGCCGAAGCATTGAAGTCGGAATGTGGCAGACAAGATGTCATCAAGTTCTTTACGCAAATCATGGACCACGTCTTCGGCGACCTCCTCCAACTGGCATGCGGGCCATACAGACACGGCTCGCAGGCGTGCAAGACCATACGGCCTTTGCAAAAGATCGACAGCAGTGCCTTGGGAGCAATCAACATTGTCGAACCTTTGGCAGATATCGTCCGCTCGCTGGGATGATGGTTGGAATGACGATGAGTACCCATGTAGCCCGAAAGCCATATATCCCGAGCCTATGAAAGAACTGCTAATGGCAGTTTATGCTCATGCAACCAATATGCATCGTGATGTTTTTGGTGCCTTGCCTATCTGTGATTTCGCCTTCTTTTCTATAAGAAGCAATGCTACTGCTGCGACATTAGTCATAAATGAATGACAGCCTTGTTGTCTCGAAAGCAAACACGCAAGGTTTATTGTTTTGGTGGGACACTTCAGACCAGCTGTCGAATCACGTGTTGATGTGACGTGAATGTGATACTTGATGTGATATGAAATATAGTACGAGAATCAAGAGGAGATTGTATACGTATGAACGTGAAAAGCGTAAGAAATAAAAGCTTATCTATATAATTCGTGTGTTTCATGTGGCGAGATAGCTTCGTCGAAATAACAATCGTCGTCGTATACGCCACTGTCCGTGGACGGCGGGTCTCAGTCAGGTTTTGGTTCGAACCCTGCTACCTTTTTTTATCAGTGTACGAGCATGTTATCAGTTAATGTTTGGTGCACATCACTGATCTGTCCGTTGGATAGTTTGATTGGTACATACTGCGTTTTTTTGTTTTTGTTTTTTAAGATTCTTATTTAGAACACTTCAATCCGCCAGCATGGCCGAGCGGGTATAAAGACGTCACGCTCGTTGGTGGTAGCCAAGCTCGTGCTGAAGCCTGGGAGGTGGTGGGTTCGAATCCTACCACCGGTTTTCCTACCGAGGTTTTCCCTGGGTTTTCCGAAGACTTTCGAGACGAATGTCGGCACGGTTCCCCGTGAAGTCGGCTCAGGACTCATACTAAACCCCCTATCCCCACTCCTTCCTGCTGTCCTCTCTCCATCTATCCATATCTGTACACCGCTCATAGCCACAGTTGCCTCGCGGCGCTAACATAGATTTTAAAAAAAAGAACACTCAAAAGTATTAGTAGGAAAATGTAGTAGATGTTCTAGGAAGCGCCGTCCAACGAAATGCGAATGAAAGGATCAAACGGTGAACTTTGTGCGGTTCATGTCGGTTTAATGTGTTCAGGCTGTCATATACTGGACATGAAACCTGAACGACGCGCACATAATGTGGCTCATGGAAAGAAGGATGGATAGATGGATATAGAAAAACAGAAAGTGGACGTAGGAAGGGAGTTGCCTCAGGACAGAAGCCGCCGACATTTCGTGCAGAGCCTGTTCTTCTTCTGGGCGCCCAGAAGAAGAACAGTCTCTGTTCGAAATATCGGCGGCTTCTGTCCTGAGGCAACTCCTTTCCTACATCTCTACCGGTTCGCTGGATTTCTACCCAAAAATTGACATAGGCTCATAGACAAGGTGTATTATAGTTTAATATCGGTTCATCTTGGCGACACATGCATTTCCTGTATTTACAGTCGGGTGTTGAACAGAAAAAGAGGAAGGGGGAATGAGAAAAAGACTGAGCAAGCCGGCAGTCAGTTTCTTTTTTTTTCATTATACCCGTCAATTAAACACATTTCATCAAGTATTCGTCAGAATTTGATTAAGGGGACCATGAAATCTTGATCAAGTCAACTATAGAGGCTTCCTCAAATGTACCGGTTCCATGACTTTTCTGGAACAATGTTTGGAAAAGTTATATTTTTTTAAACGTTGAATGAGAGCTTAATCTATACCGTGCGAAATAAATCGCGTCATTTATTAAACATCGAAGAACCGTCACAAAGTCGAGAAGAGACACGATGGCCCATCATGTTCAACAGATGCCGCTTGCGTCGACCCCGTCGTATGAATGTGTGTATGAGTGAGAAAACATGTAAGAGTGTTAAGGGCGAAACACATGTACGACAAAATGCACGACCCGTCGTGCGACGAGTCGCACAGTTTCGTGTCACGAGTTGTCGCGTGCTGCATCAACAGACACATGGGCTGCGACATCCTTACGACATGTCGCTCTGAACCGCCGTGTTGCTAGAACAGCGCGGCCAGAGATACACTCGCTTACACTTTATTTAACATAACCAAATGAGCTCACAGTAAACGAGAACAATTCATTCCTTATTTCACGTGTCTTTCAAGGCGCAACACGACGAAGTCAGCCACTGTTTGCATTCAGAACACACACTGTCCGCCATTTTTTCTCGGATCCATCGCATCTACCAGAGAGGCAGCATCATTGGCTGCTTGGTTCATGACGTCACTACATCCGCACGACAACCCACCGACGGGAGCGGAGATATCTGAGCAGTTTTGTCGCGCTGCGACTTGTCGCAGCGCGCTGCTGCGACGACCTATTTCTCCAGAATCAGTCCCAGGATGCTTTGCGCTGCGGCGCGTCGCACGACGGGTCGCACATTTCGTCGTACATGTGTCTCAGCCTTTAGTGGGATGAGTGACAGACTGGTTGGTTTGTCCCTTCAGATGACGCATTCTGAGGAGGCGTGCGGTAATCCAGCAGATGTACGTTCGAGTCCTACAGCTGGCTTACGTTTCAGTGGCTCCCTTCATTCAACGAGAAGAGACGTTACAAAGGAAGGTCGCGGAAGTCAGCTTCCATGTGCTTGGCCGTCAAACGAAATATAACGTATACACACGGCGTGAAATAAACAAATCGACAATGTTTACATTATTATTGATCGAATCTTTGTCGAAGTCAAGAAGAATAGCTAGCACCAAATACCGAATAACTCCCTATACTTTCCCAACCCCCACTAAACATCGATGGAAGATAATGTTGAGCCAATATATAGTAACGCATTTCGATACCCAAGGACATTTGTTGATAAACACCAACACGCCAAAAGCAGTACAGTCAGCCTATCGGGTGCACAACCAAGCTACCTCTAATTCAGATGCACGTGCAATCGGCGCAGTAAGCTATGTTAATGAGATTGATCACTCCTCATACGGAAACACGGCGCGGCAAAGGAAACAAAAAAAAAAAAAAAAAAACGAAACAGAAAAGATCAATTCCTGGCAAGTTGCCAGAGGTATGCTTACATACCTCGAGCTCGTTCTGTGCGATGTTCACCAATCAGACACGGACAACTAAATTTTGATTGGCTGTACAACACGGCGTCACTTCTGGTACAGTAGCGCGTGCCTTCAACCGAGGTTAAATGTGCGTATATTAAAGGGAAGTGAATGCAGATACCCATGAAAGGCGATAGGAGCCTGTAAAAGTTCGCAGTACTGCCAAGTGTCTTCGTGCAAGACGGTCGAGGTTATCGTAATGAAGGCACCCACGTTATCTGGATTTATAGCGGTTCTGCTTATCGGTGAGTGGTTTGTTTTAGAATAATTACCAATTCGGGTTTTAGAAGGCAATCCTTGATGGAGTGGGCAATAATTGCGTATCATCTATTCTGTGTATGTCTATACATATGTGCATAGATCGAGAAGCTACCCGTCAAAAAGAGCTCGGTAAGTGAAAAATGAAAGCTAAGTGAAAAATGTAACTAAGTTAATAACGAAGTTCTTCGGCCTGAAATGCAACTCGCAGTTACGGGAGTTACTTTAAAAACGGGTTACTTCCAAGTTACTTCGTACACAAAATAGCACTGCACAGGAGCTGGGCGCGTGAGCAGTTCAGTTAGACCTTGAGTTGCCTGCGGAGGAATGCTACACGCTTATATCGTTTTCGTTTATGTCCACAAAATTCGAACGCTTTGCATCTTGCTTTCTGTGGGCGCACAATGGTTCAGCTTCATTTCAGTAGCAGCGGTTCTTAGTTCCTAAATAGAATACTGTCACTGATTGAATATCACGTTTTATGGCATAAAATGCCACGAAAGGACCGAACAGCAAGAAAGAAAACATGTGGACGTGAGTGAAAAGCGAATTAAAAGTAACTTGGAACTTAGCTTAAGTTACTTTGGAAAAGTTACCTGAAAAAGAAACGCTTTACCCTGAAAGTTACCATGGCACAAAAGTACCGAGTTAAGTTACATGTTACAAAAAAGAAAAAAAGCAAAGGAACTTACTTACATAGTTACAGTAACGAGTTACCTGGAACTCTGTGTGTTTGTAGGAGGGGCGTTGACGTGATTGTATATGTTCTGTTCCGTAAGGACGTGCACGTTGTTATAATACTGTATTTCCTACACATATTAGACAAACTTCTTCGAAGCGATATTACACTATTTTCCTTTCCCTATTCGTCAGTGTTTGTGCTGTTTTCAGAATTGCTTTTTTCTTTCGGGCGTTCGTGCTCGAGTAGTGTGAACGGACTTGGAAATGTTTTCATTACAGTTCTACACCTTGTAATTACCCTTTATGGCTTCAAGTCCTTTATTATCTGACAAGTTGAAATGCGCGATTTTAAATAAGTAGGTTGCCATTTTAGTCTAATATTTCTTTTGGCGATTTTAATGCGTCAGAAGTATACGCACGATTACTATATTAAGAGCCCCGATGGTGATGGTGGTGTGTTAAAAAGAAAGAGGGAAAGAAAGAAAGAGAAGCACTAATTTGTCATACTTGGATCATACTTCAGAATAGGTTCGTGCCATGATAATTACGGCGTAAGCTTGCAGAAGTTCACCATGTATATTTTGTTAATACATAAATGTAAGGGCTAATTTCCTTCGGAATATTATAGCTATCTCAAACGCTACATTTCACGGAACGCGATTTTAGAATGTGTTTACCTTATAGCCCATGACGCATGAGTTTCGTTGTTATCACATTCCTGCCATAGCACAGAGAAGTCTGAGAGAAGGCCGTCTATCCAGGTGAAATCTACGCTTCACCGTGATAAAGCACGCAACATAACGCACATACATGAACACAGTAGCACATATAGCACATACATGAACAAAAATTGGTAACTAAGAGTTTGCTGGTGGCCTTGGAATTTGAACATGTCGACTGTGGTGAACTCAACTTGATTCGGCGCCAGACAAGGTGAAGCGAATACGTTGCGGGTGAAAAGAACCGGTTAGATTTTCTATATAAATAAATATCTACTATGTTGTAGACGGTTTGATATGAATACTATATAGAACAGTTGTGGATCGGTAGCACACACCGGTAATAGGATGCAAAAGATATGCCACGGACATTGCTTGAATTCGCCACTATCAGTCATACCCCACCGGTTCCCGTGGTACCCGGTTAAACCCCGGATAAACGAGTTGCCATTCCCGTTTCTCTGGCTGTTCTCATGAACACAACTTAACCTTCTTCCCAGATTTGATTCTTGTATCTTTGCTGTGTGTGGTGCGGTGTAGTGTGGTGTGGCGTGGTGTGGTGTGCGGTGTAGTCGGACTCTCGTGTCATCCCGTGCACGTGTCGTCTTCTGTGTCTATGGGTCAATCACAAGCTACGAATATGATATCAACGCGATTTGACGTGACGTTGCAGTGCCTGCTTATGAATGCAAACGGTACCCTTTTTCTCTTCTTTATCATCTCCGTAATCTCCTCGCAGTGCACTGTAGCGACGCTCAGTTCAAAGACCTAGAAGGATGTAGCCTCAGCGATCTCGAAGCCTGCGGAACAGACTACGTTGTTTATGCGAATACTACGCATCTAGCAACCGGAGGAGAAGAACTCAAAGAGCAATGCAAGTGAGCGCGTGGGTCTCCTTGTGGTTTTCATTGAAGCGATGCAAAGCATAGTTACGTTTGGTTCCTGACCACAGGTTGTTCCTGGACCAGTTGACGTGCTCAGATAAGCTCTGCGCACGCTGTCTCATCGGATTCCCCCGCGTAGTGTCGCTGGTGGGCCTGAGAAACGCTCACGAGTTCTTCGAAGAATCTTGCACAGATGGGGCACCTCTGTACAAAGGTAATAAGTTCTGCGATCTGAACATAAAGAGAATACATTCTGAGGATCTTGTCACTTTTATAGAGCTCCTGCAGAACTCTTGCGCAATATTGGAGCCCTAAGGGCATTCCTTTGGTAGACGTCACCATTTGAAAGTTTGCTTCACCCAATACTTTAGTGTACTGCGGGCAAGCCTACTTCAACGAACGCTTACTGTTGCGGAATTGTATGTTTGTAAATTTTGCGGAACTTTTCCATTCATTTATTTATGTTGCGGGAAAGCCACCTTCAACCTGACATCATAGACGTTGTTTAATAATATCTTAGGTTAGATCAGTGCGGCTGTGGCAGTTTCAATCTCCCTCCCAACCTCATTATCGAAGCAACTTTGTGGGCAAAGCAAGCTGCCATGGCCCTATTAATCTAACCTAACTTCACTAAACTAACCTAAGACATCATAGGCTTTGTTTAGTGATCAGTTAGGTTAGATTAGTGCGGCTATTGCAGCTTGCCACGACCTCCCGACTTCATTATCGAAGCGGATCTGGGGGCAAAGGAAGCTGCCATGGCTCAATTAATCTAACCTAACTTCAGTAAACTAACCCAAGACATCATCAACTTGGTTAGTACCAACCATGGAGGTACCAAAGCAAAATCACGCTAAACAGCGAGGAAATGAAGATTTCAGCAAAGCTCGGTGTTCCTTGAAGTGGGCTTGCCCGCAATACGCGAAAGTATTAGGTGAAGCCAACTTTCAAATGGTGACGTCTCCCAAAGGAATGCCGAAGTAAGTCGTTTGTGAGTGAGTGTTCTGCATAGTGCGAGGAGTTTAAGGACCAGTATTATTTTCACGCGTAAAAGACAAAGTGTAGCCAAAGCCAAAAGATAATTGTCGCTGAAACTTTAGTAGTCAGCTACTGAGTCTACGGGGATTTTTGAAAGTCTCGTTCTGTTGCATAGAAGGTTACAAAATCCAGCGAACCGGTTAGGAAGTGTGAAAGGAAGTGCCTCAGGACGAGAGCCGCTGATATTTCGAACACAGAGTCTGTTCTTCTTCTGGGAACCGTCCTCATCGTTGCCATGGTGTTTAAATGGCTTTGTTAGGATCTCTCTAACGAAGCCACAGTTATGGACGCAGTCCGTTCACCTCTTTTCGTAAACGGTGGAACGGATTTTTTCTACTCGGACTGTTGACCCACAGTGCCCATGAACCCTTATCACGTCATCGTTAATTATTTAAATATCGTGCCAATGATGAGGACGGTGCCCAAGATCAGTCCCTGTTCGAAATATCGTCGGCTCTCAACCTGATGCAATCTCCTCCTATAGCTGCAGTGGAAAAGGTGTAGCCGGCAGCTAGTTATACACGCAAGCAGAAGATAGGATCTCTCGAAGACAAACAAGGGCATGTGCTGACCGGGAAGCAGAGTCGCCTTGTCTGCTTGCCGCAGCATTCTGCAATGCGTTGTCAAATAACTTTCTAATCAAATGCAATAAACGCTATATTTGGACGTCCTCTTTACAGACTACCAGAAGGTAATTGGATGCTTAAACGAAGCAGGAGCTAAAATCCACGAGCGCGTGACGGACATTCGTCTTAGGCTTCACACCATTACCAAGACTATTCCACCAAAGCAAAAGGTGGACTACGCTTGCTGGTAAGTAGTTTTCAGAACGGCAGAAGAAAGTTCGCGGTTTGGTGCACAAATGCAGAATTTTTTTTTACAACATTTAAGAAATGATGAATTGGTTGACTTCACGTGGAACTGTGCATATAGGCCGGCACCTTTCGAGATATTCATTCAACATCACATCATAGTGGGCATTACTCACAGTCCATCACACCACGTCAGCACGACAACCCATCATAAGATATCAACATCATAACCCGTGATGGGCATCAGCTCCAAAACCCATCATTCGACTTCAGCGTCACATCACACCATTGGTCATCACTCAACATCACGTCATATCGCGGCCCATCACTCATGCTGTCTGGGGTTTTTCCTGGGTTTTCCTCAGTCGCTTTCAGACATATGTCGGCACAGTTCCCCTAGAAGTCGGCCCAGGACGCACATTTCCCCAGGGCGTCAGTCGTGACGTTGCCCACTTACGTGAGGCCGACAACGGCAAGCCCTTTCACCATCACCACCACCACCACCACCCATCACTCAGCATCGCATCATCCTTCATGATATGATGGTTAGTGATGACCGCGGATGGCCTTCGTGAGCGATTGTGCCGTCATGTGCCTTAGAACATCAGAGAACATATACCCCAGGTGCGGCTGGGATTCGATCACGGTCACCTGCCGTTTGTTATCCCACCAAGAGAAAGAGCTGGCTGGGAAAAGGCCACCTAGATAACGGTAGGCCTGCGCAGACGCCACGCATCTAACCCAACTGTCGCTGTCGGCAATAGACAGATATGACGTCGCCGAAAGAGCGAAGAAGAGAACAGCTTCCTAATTGAAAATGTATATGTGTATCGGTCCAGGTGAGTAACGTTATGGAGAGATTGCGCAGGCCTTGTTATCTAGTGGCGAATTCGAGTGGTCATTTCGTGGCAACTTCTTCTATTTTTTTATCTTTTTTTTTTGCCAGATTCCGCCAGTTCTCGCCAGTTTTGCCAGGTTTCGCATGTTCGCGTGGCAGTTTCCGGAAGCAGGAATTTGCCAGCTAGGATCCACATCGTGAGGGTGGCAAACCGTACGTCGAAGCTCACATGGGTCAGCAGACGACGGAACCCGAAGACGGGTGACCGCGGTGCCCATAGCGTGATTAAGTAGATTCCATGGCGCTCATGTTCGGGTGGCAAAGGTCACGTGACTCAGCGCAGGCGCCGACGTAGCAATACATAGTGCTAACATGACATGACAACCCGAATTCGCGTAGGTGACATGGGCTGGAAGTGCAAATAACTGTTGCTCAATCTCACATTCTTTTAAAACTCTGTACCTCGTGAACTCGTGCCCACTGTGACATTAGAGGCGATGACGACGTTACGTGAGGGGCCGTCTCGTGACTGAGCAAGCAGTGACGTCGGCTGACAAAAAAGCACTGAAAAAGAAAATTAAATTATGACATGCTTGATAATTTTATTGCCTGGCGTAAAATATATTTTACGCCCTTTTACGAGCATGGCGCAATCCTTTAGCAGTTGCTTTCGTAAAGAGAAAGATCTGAGTACGAAATTAGTGTAAAAGAGTTCTCAGTAATCTTAAGAAGTCTCGCTTATGTGCTGTCATGAAGCAGGAGAGCTACCTGCGTGTGCGACGTTATCCAATAGCATATTCGATAAAGCCGCACCAAGGTTGCCGCGTAACCAGCAGGATGTGCAATTCTCCACATCGGTGTCACCTATAGAGCAAGGGCAATATCGACGATAATTCTGCACTACGGCGGCGCTCGTAGCGAACGGCACCTGATGCTTCGCGGAGAACTTGAAAACTTTTTCGTTGAAAAGTTTCTACCTTTGGTTCTGACGTTTCCATTAGCGTGTTGCGTGCCCCAGTTATACGCAGCAACACGTGGTGACAACGCGAATATGAGCATGGCTGACACTATTGTAGACGGAAGAGAACGTCGGCTAACGATCGGCTAAACCAGGTAATGAGTAGTGAGTGCCATTTTTGCGATATTGATCGCTGCAAAGTTGGTCCTCCCCACTTATTATCGTGGATTATCGCGAATGGATCGTCGTGATCGCTCTGCGATGGCCACGTCATTTCATACGAATGCCATAACGTCTTCAACGTCTGCTGGTGTTGCCTTTGCACTTGGTCGCCGGGCCGATTTTCTCGGTGTGCGTCGGGGCAACTCGGGGCAACTTGGGGGAGCACCAGGGGGTGCACTCCGTTAGTCTGCAATACATCTGGTGCGCACCGGTTCGGTTTATGGAAGATGGGTTGCCGCACCAGAGCGCATCAGTGTGCACGCTTGCAGTATATCGAAGATGCTACCAAGCAGTGGAATTGCCTTCCAGAGTGAAGAAGGCCCGCTCGAAGGCTCCTCGTTCGCTACGTGAACGGTGATGGAGGTGGACGTAGATAATATTGCGTTATTGTGTCCTACCACCCGATGGCCGCAGCTGATTTCAAACATGGAATGCCCTCGGTTGTACGAATGCCCGCCCGTACGGACCCTAGCGGCTCATTTCCACGACTGCAGCCGTTGAAAGCGCGGATCGGATGGCAGAACTAAGTGACATCGATTGGTGATCAGACCTCGTTCAACCTAGATGGCGTTGGCAGTGGTCATTCATCAGGACACACCATCGAAATTACGTGAGGACAAAACTGCGATGTCAGCTGGACACTTCCACGTCGTCGATGACGAGAATAGTTGATAAAACTACGAAGTGTGCGTGTGATTCGCCGCTCTGATGCCAATACAGAGTGTGATTCGCCTGCCTGCCTCCCTCAGGCTTGACGTATGTTTGGTCTTCCCGTATATCATGGATTGTTTGCACGGCGTGGCAACTTTTCTCTAGTAACGGTCTTCGTTTTTAGGGCGAGGGCAGTACTATTTTTGAACCGTGATGTGGGCAAGCTTACGCTTGTCCCATCCTACAGTTGGCAATACGAAACGGTTGCGCGCTATTACAGTTTGCACAAAGTTAGGACCTTTCACGCAGCGCGACCTGGCGCATCGCAAGTGCTGGTCTGTCCAACCAACGAGTTTCCAACCTAAAATCTCTATAAAAAGAATCTGCTTATCATGTTCCCCAAATATTGATTCCCAAATCATGAGCATCCTTCCTCGACATTTGTTTCATTTTTTCATGAGCACCAGTTGCCGTAGCGACTTGCTTACATCCTTGCTGAGCGTTGGGCCTGTTTCACACGAACGATTTTCTCGTCCGTGTTGAGGGAAAGCGGACCCATTGGAACTTACCACTGGTGCTCGGTTGCCCTTAGCTCCTATTTTTGAAGAGAACGAACGACAAAAAACGTTGTCGTGAAATGGACCTAAAGACTCTTTCACGCTTCTGCTGTCCGTTTGCTTCAAAAATGGAAGCAAAGGGCACTCAAGCCTCAATGGTGGTTTCCGATGGTCCGTTTTGGCCTGAAAACACGAACGAGAAAAAACCGATGATGAAAGATGGAAGTCACTGAAAAGGTTAGACAGCAGTAAGGCAGCTGGCTAACCTTTTCAGTGACTTCTATCTTTCATCATTAGTTTCTTAGGCACTTGAATGTATATTTGTCCTTCCTATGTGTTCCAGCCACAGGACATCAATTGTCTCATGAGAAAAAACTGCTCGACGAAAAACGAGAAAAAGCTTGTCAACCACCGTAGCTTTTGACTTGGCCACCGCCAGTTGGAAATAAGATTGACACGGCGTAACGGGAAAGTATAACAAATTTATTTTGAAATGATGAATGGGGAGTTTTATCACCAGGGGCGGTCAGGGTCGCCATGGGGGGCGATCTACTGTTGTGGGAATCGTCACGTTTCCTGCGTCATCACACTCGATCGCTAAGATGGTGCTGGCTGAACCAGCAGGAGCATCTCACAGGAAGCTAAGTAACGGAAACGAGCTATACAGTGACTGAGCGTCGTCGGGCAGCACCGCACATGGGAGTCCAGCCGAGCAGCACAGCTTAGAATACCGCAGGAAAACACAGAAATGCACGAAAGTGTCTGCGCACGTGAACTTTTTTGTGAACGTGAACTGGCACGTCTAAATGCACGCGTAATTATTGAGAGAAACGGACATCAAATTATTACAAGACGCTCCGAAAGTTGTTGAAAAAAGGTATATCGTCCATTACCGTTGGCTGGAGCGTTGTCCTCCTCTCTTGGGGAATATGCCCAAGCCATACAAAAGGACCATCCACTAGGCGCACTCGATGCAGGGAGGTACTGCGTACAATTGCAGCATCTCCTGCTAACGAAGGAAACACTTTTCTCGTGGTCTTACCATTGCACGCACGACCATGGATGCGGTTATAGTCCGGGGACCCACACGTCCTGCGGGGGAAAACGCGAGTATATCCGCACTCACGCAGACCTATGAGTCCATGACATGCCGTCGAGTCGTTCACGGCGAGGAAGATGCCCTGCGCAAGGTGCGCGCAAGGGCAGATTGGTGACGAATGTTACATGGTGTCATTGCCCCCTTGACTTCCCCAGGTTCCCCTCAGGGGGAACTCGGCACAGGTTGGGAATCCCTGTGGAAGCGCAGCTCTGTTACGCGTCGCTACATAGTTGCACCCTCTGGCTTGTCCCTATACTAAGACACACTTTGTAGGCTGGAGTAGACATGTGCCTGCCTTCATGGATATAGGTTCCTGGGGTCTTAGGGGAACCAGCCCAAGCGACTAGTGTTGAATGACAAGGCGTTCTGGGTGTACCCACCTGTATGAATATCAAAGCGCGTATATACAAGTACACTATATAATGGAAGCCCTCTTGTTTCGCAGCGCTTATTACAACTTCAGACAAGCCACGGGGGACGTCATCAAGTCCGAGTGTCCCGCGCCAGAAGTGGAAAAGTACTACTCATCCCTGATGGACAAAAGCTTCGGAGAACTGTTAGGCCTGGCCTGTGGGGAGCACACGCAGGGCTCAAGGGCATGCAGAGAACTTGGCGAAGTCGTCCCGCCGGAGTCACTGACACCCGAAGAGGCATCGAGCTTCGTCGGCCCTATGATTGACATTATTCATTCGCTGACTCACAGATCTGCCTGAACAGATGGCGGCGTTATTCCTCCTATCTTGTCTACCATAAGGGGATAAGACCCATTAACTCGCGCTGTACGTATAGCAGCCAATGTTCATCCACTAGGGCTGTTGCCCTATGACATATCAAGTGTCTCGTGCGGCATGTATTATTTAAAAGACAGTCCCGGTTCAAGAACGATTTCTTTGACATCGAATGACCAGTTCTGTAGGGCCGAGAGATTTCATAGTGAACTACTCGTAGCTGTCTTCATCCGGGTGGCAGTCTGTGGATCTGTCTTTACCATATCCACCAACAGAACTAATGCTGTTTTTCTGGACACTTGGTATATTGACATTGCTGATGGAGTGCACGAAATAAGCGCGTGCACAAAGGAATCCGAGAGGAGTTCCCCGAACATTTTCCTTGTGTCCGTATTGCAAAATAAAATATATCAGTTTTGACTGTCAGTCCTTGCATTGAAAGTGCTTTGTATTCATGCAAATGAGAAAGACTCCCAAGCTCAAATATTATTATGCGCATTCAGTAACAGGACGTGGCGGCAGTTCTCAGCCGACCTTCTATTACGCGGCGACTTTCGCTTGCATTATTATAACGAGACACGTTACGACAGAACTGGAAGGCCAGTGATAGCTACGCATGAACGCGCATCTCCACTTCTTAACTACTTCACATGGGAATATCTTGGATGGTCCCCAGATCTAATCTTTAAGGTCAAGCAAATGAGTCGCGTAATGACTGGAGAAATGCAACTTTAATTGCGGCCATACGCATTGGGAAGGCGAATGCGTAACGTTACTCTATTCCTGGTCGCGTGCGGCTTTCGCATGCTGCCAGTTTCCTGCGCGATAACATCTCGCGAGGTCTCGTGATACCGTCTTACCGTTGCATAGAGAGTGCGAGCGGATGGTTACGCAATGTTTTGCAAAATGCTCCGGTGTCCTTGGAAGGGAATATGCTGCAGGACACAGAAATTTTCTTATGTATTTATGGAATATTCTGGCTGGTAGAGGCAAGAAAAACGGGGCGCCCAGAGCGTTGTTTCGAGACACGTAGCAGAAGCAAGTGCGTTTTTAGCAGCTACTTAGATACTCAAAGTTGAGGTACAGCGTCTCACTGGATAGGTTTATGTTACTCGCTCCCGCTGTAAGTATATTATATATAAATTAACTAATGCGAGGGACATAGATCCGACCCAGGATAGCTCGGCGATGTATGCGTGCTAACGTTGACGTTCGGTTGGCTCCTGACAACAAGGGAAATGATTGCGATACAGAATTAAGGAAAGAAACGCGCACGAATATTCCGAAAGTGAGGTTACTTTCACTTTCCTGCGATTTGTTCTACGAGGCCCCTACAACAAACCACATGCAAACAAGGACACAAACAACAACAACAACAACAACTTTATTGCGAAATGATGAATGGAGCGTTTCATCGCCAGGGGGCGATAGTCTACCCCGTTGCCGGTGGTGAAGCGGGGAATGAAATAATGAGCTCCTTCGCAATAAGGATCGATGTCCTAGTGATATCCAGAAAGGTGAAGAGAGCTTCGAGGCCAGAGCGTTGGTGGGCTGGATGTGGCCAGGGACCAAGCAATTTTGTGAGAGAGAGTGGGGGCGAGAGTCCAGCAAGGACAGAAAGGACACAAACGACAAGGACACAAACGAGTGAGGCACCGAACAACGAATTGAAAACACTCTCAATCAACTAGAAAAGCAGCACCGCAAACAGCGTTATAGGACGCAAACACGCCTATCATCACAGAACTAGCAGAAGCAGACGACACTTGGCAGACACCGCCACTTAGCAGGCGACTTTCCTTCTCTTCCATCAACCGTACGGCTGATGGATGAATCACGAACTCCCAAGTAGACACCTATAATATTATGCAGCGTACCACCTTCAAGGTGACGGGTCAGTCACAGGTCGACCTTGAGGACGAAACGTCTGGGAATCAGAAATCGGTGGAAAGTATAGTATTTCTCGTCCGCGCGTGTCTCTCACTCCGTATCCGTGTTTACCAAGGCCTATACTGAGGTTTCTGACATTGAACGGAACCGGCATTGGCGCCACTTCCTCCTTTCTGTTTCTGGTTCTCAGCTATAAATGCAGCTTGTGTCACGTGCAGAGCGGAGTTTAATTTCTTTGCGTTCCCTCGCCATGAGAACACTTGCGGTTTCGCTGTTTCTGCTCGCTCTCTGCGCTTTAGGTGAGTATATTGGGTCTGTTCTGTTTGTGGTTCTTGCTTCTTTCTGTGCCAACCTCTTGACGCTTTTAGGAGTAATCGAACGCGTTTGTAGAGAACGCTGTGTTGGGTGTTAAATAAGAGGGCTTTTTTTTTATTTGGGAATGAGCAGTTCCTTCAGCATCTTTTGATTCGCGTCCCTCCCTTATTGTATTCCCACATACGGTGGAGTTCTTAAAGGTTGACCTCTGTTGGTGATGACCTTTGCGATGTCGGCAAGATAACGACCCTGATATGCTGTGTGGCTCTCGTGCTAAACGATATACTAAGAACAATATAACACTCAAGAAAGCATATTATTTTGTTTAAAAACCTGCTAGTGGACGCATCCTAAGAAAGAGTGGTTTAAAAAATGTTTGGACCAAGTGCCTTGACATCAAATAATCGAATATGTCCGTATGACTCGAAGGCGACGCGACTTTCGTTTGGGTTAGTTCTAACTATGGGAAGTCATGTCGGTTGCAAAACGCACTCTCACTCTGTGTTCTGTCAATGCCGTTAATACCTGCCTGGCAACCATTAAATCTACAGTTTGCACAACATAATCTCGTACCTAGGCTGTTGCGAAACGCAGCTGAACGGCCTTCCCGGATGTACCATCGACAAATTGGAAGCTTGCGGAACTGACTACGTCATATACGCCAATACCACAAATTTACCAGTTGAAGGGGAAAGTTTCACCCAACAGTGCAGGTAAGACGTACCACGAATACCACAATACGACAAACGCCTGTGTTCCGAGGGCAGAGCTTTCTGAAATGGTCTATACGTGTCCGTGAATGGTATCTGCTACAGTGACTAATATGATTATTTGATCACTTGCAGACTTATATTGGAACAACTTTCCTGTTCGATAGCATTCTGTCGACGCTGTCTTTCTGGATTTCCCCGAGCGGTGGCGCTGCTGGGCCTCAGGTCTGCTGAAGAGTTCTACGAGGAAAGTTGCGACTTATCCACGGACTTGTATCAAAGTAGGTTAATTATAACTTACTTCTTTTGTTGTTCTCTCTCTATTTTGATTTAACTAGTCGGACAGGAATCAAGCAGTTTCTCGCTTCGAATTCACAGGTTACAAGGTACACGTGAAATGCTTGAACAAGGCTGGAAAGGGACTCAATGAGCGCTTGAATAAAGTTCTTCAGAGACTGTACGCCATCAAAGAAACTGTCCGTACACGGGAGAAGATTGGACACGCTTGCTGGTACGTACGATAATGAGCTAATATGTTAATATGTGGCTGACGAGACACAATTGGTCAGCTATTCAGAAAGAGAGACATAGCTAGGGAGAGCGTTGAACATACGTCGCAATCTTTCTTCTGTTCTACTGGTTGTTTTTACGCAGACAAGACTCAGAAACATTTTCGATCACTCAATGAAATAAGTATGGATATGACATGAGCATAACTTCCTTGTCGTCTACTCCGTTTCATTGCAGATGACGTTTCGCGACTTGTCGTCTGCTTCGTTTCATTGCAGACGATGATTCGCGACTTGTCTGCTTCGTTCGTTTCATTGCAGACGACGACTGGCAACTTGTCGTCTGCTTCTTTTCATTGCAGACGATGATTCGCGACTTGTCGTCTGCTTCCTTTCATTGCAGACTGCCTGTTTTCGTCTGTTATGTGGGTCACACTAACGTCTACACACAGTACAGTGTCTTTCTGCAATAACAGGCCCGACCACTGTGGCGTCGCTCGTGATCGCGTAGTTGTCTCCCGACGTAAAGTCCCGAATTATTAACTTTCCGCAACGTATCGCTCAGCAATCATTGCTTAATGTCTGATTTGCAGCTTGTATCCCGAATTTCTTCACGATACGGCGGCTATCATCAGCAAACAGTGTCCCGACCCTGAGGTGAAAGAGTTCTTCCACGGGTTTATGGAACGCATCTTTGGCGAGCTTCTCGGCGTAGCCTGTGGAAAGTACAGAGAAGGCTCCGAGAACTGCAGAAGGATTCAGCCAGTTACACCCAGCGAAGCCGTGAAGGCCAAAGCAAAGAACTTTGTGGAACCTATGCTGGACATTGTTCATTCCCTCGGGTCAAGAGGCAGATGAGGGTCCAGCTGCGCCTGCAGTATGAAACCTACTTACCAAAACATCTTTTGTAGATAGCTGTTCAAGGGCAAGCCCACCATGCAACTATCGTGTTTATGCGAGCCGGACCATTTATGATGGCCGACGGAGGTCGTAGTAATCATGTGACGGATATCCTCTTGCTCTTAATCATGGTGATCATATTGGTTGGTCACTCGTTTTATACTGCTGTGATTGTAATCGTACTGCAATAGTGTGTATCGAATGTAATTATGCCATCATTTTTTATGTCTGTTGTGAATAATCACTCTCATGTAAGGTTGAACCAGGGGACCCAGTGCCAGCGCTGGGTTCAAATATCCTGGTATATTTATTTTCAAATAAAATACATAATAAACGATTCAGCATGCGTTCATTCCATGATAAATAAGGAAATATGTTACGCCGTAATTATCGAATGCTCCCTGGCGGCCGATGGCGCCTCCCCGTGTGATAATACATTGTTTTACTAGATCCTAACTGATACTGGAAAATAATGTCAATTTCAAACACTAACACAAGTCGTCTAAATTATGAGCACTTTATTAGCCTATACGGCTTCGAGAGCAGAATCGTGCCTATCTAGCTGTATCATGCGTATCGCCAAAGATTGCGGGGTTGCAGACAAAGCTTTGTGCAGCGGTTATCAACACGTGTAGCCTAGATTATCAGATCCTCGCCGTGCAGGGCACCATCGTAGTCAGACCATGATGCGAGCGAAGGCGGTGTTACCATGCCCGGGTGTAGTTGTAGTTCTTTTTTCTTCTTTCTTTTTTTTTTCAGCGCGACGGCAGACGATAGTCACAAGGAGTTGATGCCTGGTCACGACGCTAGTTATTGCCCACAGGTTGCCCTCGTCGTTGCTTTAGTCAGTAGCTACGATGCGGCAGCATTCTGCAGTTCGTGTTTAGTGACATGCTCTCCACGCACAGTGTGATCATCCAACAGTTATTCAGGTGAGTTTCGTAAAAAAATTACTTTATTACTGCATGAATTTTAGTCCGCAAGAACCGCTTAGATCGCAATTGTTTTGCAACGTAGGGGCACCACATTATTACTAGGATCCTCTTCGAGAATACTTCAGGATGCATTCACGTTTCAAACTGTACTCGAAACTTAAGGAAAAGAAATTTAGTCGCCTACGTCATCTACGTACGTAGAAATAGTCATCTACGTACGCCGTTGGAGATAACGAGACACCATAGCGCACCAGGAGAGATAGTGCAGCGCCGCCATGGGGAAGGGCTCGCGTAGTGTCACGTGGCCAGTCTTAACAGCCAATACGGAAGCAGAATGAGTGTGATGGATTACATTATCTGGCGGAGGAGGGAGAGTGAAGTCTTTGTGGCCAGCCATCCTCTCAGCGGTGCAGTACTATTTTGAGTTGAATGACTGCATTTCTTTACACATTCGTTCACACACTTCCATGGTTGTCTTCTTGACGAGGCACATAGTGCACTGAAACACCCTGAAATGCAAACCCTGCTATGGTCCACATACATATTTTCGCCATAACCCAGCTCCGATCAACAGCATGTAATGTAAAAAAAAAAGGCTCTGTTTTACAGTCCAGCACGCAACCATTTTGGGGGTTCACGTTATCATAGCTGTTACAACAGTTCCAACACTACACGAGCGCTGGAACAGAGAAACGAAGAGTGATTTAATCAAACAGGTAGAGAGACAATGTCCTGAATCCACGTCAGAAGGGAAGTGACATCGGAAAAAACGAAGGGTGACGTCCTGAAACGGGTCTCGTTTCCCCAGGACACGACGCCGACGACTGTCCATCCTCCGTTTCCTTCTTGAGTCATAAGAGGTCCTCCAGAGTCTCCCTGTTGGAGAGGTAGGTGAATCGGCGGTTACTTAGTTAACAGCGATAAAAATCGGATCTCTGCAACATTATTTCAACATCCTCATTTCCAGAAACGAATGCTAATATTCGCTAAGCCGCCATATATTCTCCTGCGGTGGCACTGTGCCTTTCCCACCTTGCTCCTGGAACTCCTGGACACACTCATATGGGGGTATGCAATACACACTGAAAGAGGATGCACAAGGGATTATCGATTATCGATTGTCGATTGTCGAAGGGATACGGTCGATTGAGAGAAAGGGAGGAATAGGTTTGGTTTCTTGCACGATCACTAAGACAATGAAGTGCAGGCCATCGTAACGATCCGTGAGGACAGCCGTTAATTGCTTTGTCGGTTCGAGACAGCAAATGGACGACGCGTTATCGCTTTTACGGGAAGATAACACTTTATGGTCTTTACTACAACTTGGACGCAACGACTGGTTCGCAAACCATGTTCCCATGTTCGCCATGTTCCCAGATTACCAACAGTCCCAGATAGACGTTTTAAGTACTCGTCATGTTGTCCATTGAGGATCCGTACATCTCGTTCTACGAGTCTTCTCAGAGTTCTGATTGCTTTGTTATTAGTAGAGACCATCGAAGTTTATAAGTCCGTATCCGATAGTTCCCATAGAGATACAAACGCTTTTTGAGACTCTCTTATAACGACAGTATCCTGAGCTGTGTCCTCAATGCCTTTCGTTACGGTTGATTCCGCACTCAGATGACTAGTCAACGCTATACGCAGCAACGGGAACACCAACTGGGAACCATTCCATTGGCGTAAAGAGAAACAATAGCACTGTGGTATAGTATCGAACGGAAGGGACTTTATAATATACGTCCGGACACGTTTATAGAATTCAAATAACTCGGGAAAAATATTTCATATATAGGTTTCCAAGCATACCCCAGAGCGAATTGTGAGATACATAGCGTGCGTTTTACTGGTAAGAAATATATCTTACTACGCCAGGGAATCCTGAAGACGGTTCAGCGCAGATCTGATGTTGAAGGTTTGCATAAGAATGCTCCTCCTGGCATTTCTCCTTCGGTATGACTTGCATATGGGCTTCTTTCAAAAGCTCAGGCAGCTGTAGGCTATCGATGCCTGCGATGAAGTGTTAAGAAGTCAATTGACACTTGGGGACACGCATTGTTGTTAACACATGTATAAATGAACACGGCGTTCTCGGTCTATGAAAACGTACACTAAGACGGATAGAAAGTTTCAAGAACTATGGCAGGAAGTAGGGCTGTTATCCTGCCTGAAGAGGAGCGCGAGATGAGGATACTGCGAAGATTCTTTGCGGCGACCGCACGTCTACCAGACAACAACAACAACAACAACTTTATTTCATCTGCCAGGTCGGCGCTCGTTGACAGTCAATAATGTTTCTTTTGTGTGATCCTACGGCCGATGTTATATTCAATACATAACTCGCGCAGCGGTGAGTAGCACTCATTCTGTTGTGTTATTATAAAACTATACGGGGTGTCTCAGTTAAATCCCCGGGCTAAATAATTCGCCAACCGGTGGACCGGTGCAGAACTTTCTATTTTACAAGTACCTGTCGGATACCGCCCACAACCTGCGCACCGTGTGAATGACTGGGAGGCGATCATTATTTAAATAAAAGTTCAGATGAGTTTCGTGAAACAAACTTTTAAAGTAGGGCGCCGTCGGCATTAAAATGGGTACTACCCCTTTTGGGACCTTCAGTGGACACCTTTTAGAGAAACATCCGCGCGAGTCATCTGTTGCAGTAATTAATTGGTTTCGGTTTAGATGTTTTTGTCGCGGTGAAGCGCAAAGCGACGCTCTTCCTCTCACATATCCACCAATTAATACCATCCTTACACCAATTAATTACGTCCTTTTGCGCTTCGCCACGACCAGTCGCGACAAAAATATCTCAACCGAACCCAATTAATTACTGCAACAAATGCCCCGCTTCGGTGGCAGATTCTTCTCTAAAACGTGTTCACTGAAGGTCCCAAATGGGGATAGTACCCATTTTCATGCCGACAGCGCCCCGCTTTAGAAGTTACGTTTTTTTTTTTTTTCACGAAACTCATTTGAATTTTTATTCAAATAATGAGCGCCTCCCACTCATTCACACGGTGCACAGGTTGTAGGCGGTATCGGACAGATATTTGTAAAAAAAAAAAAAAAAAGGAAATTTCTTCGATTGGTGTACCGGTTCGCGAACTGAGACACCCGCTATAGTACTTGCCATAAATCAGTATTACCGTACTAACAAGTAACACATAATGCTAATATTTCTATCTATTACAAACATACATACAGGGTGTCTCACGAAAAAAGAGCGAAAAAAGTTTTAAGAAAATGATTCATCGCACGTCTGCGGCAGGTCTCGCGTCGTTTTTATTTCATTTTATTTATTTTTTTTCAAACCTGAAAGTTAGCCTTTGGAGCCGGGTCTTGTTGTTAGTGCATATTGTATTACTGTATTTGTATGTATATTGTGCCTATTTGTAGTGCATTGTATTGTATTTGTGTGCGCCAACATCGTGGTCGTGTGGTCGTCAATTGGTGACCGTTCTTGGTCACCAATAAAACATTATTATGATTATTATTATTATTATTATTATTATTATTATTATTATTATTATTATTATTATGCGCAGAAAATGTCCAGCGGTGGCTGCGCATGTAGCACCGATGCAAGCGACTATATATTGCTTCCGCTCTTACCTCAACGTGGGTATCAGGCTAACATGCAAAGCTATAGCGAATAGAAAACTCCGTGAAACTAACAGCTATGTAAGGATAATGTATGTTTCAACTAGGGATCTATTTCAACGACAGGGATATTGCTCTTACCCTTTGGCACGTGACTTCCTTCTATCTTGCATCACATTGCAGATACAGAATAGAGAGGCGTCAGCATGGCCTTTAGCTTTGCCGGAACTCGGCTACGCAGCTTCCGATTTGCATAACATGGGTATGACGACAGGTATGTCATAACGAGCTCGATACAACGATGGCGTCATCTCGGAGGGAGATACGATAATTCGATATATCGGAGTTTTACATCGCGAGACACAGTAAGCCTTCGAACTTCTTTTAGTGTGCAAAAAGGATGTTTCGCAAATATAGGCAGTTTCTTTTTATTCCGTGGACTCAACTGAAACGCGTAATAACAGCCGGTTGTGGAAGGTGCTATGAGAAACCCCATCTGAACAAGATGTACCCGCCTCAAGAAATGGCGTCAAGAAATTTAGAGGCGTCTTCCAGAAAGTCTCTCATGTATGGCGTGAAACGTACCAAAAGTGTGTGTTTGCGGCATAGGGCAAAACATTTACATTTAACTTTGTGGTTGTAGCGATACCGCGGTGGTTAGCGTACGCTGAAATCTCGGCACATTGCAGCCCGTATGTTCTACGTCACTCGACGACCTGCCTCAGCAAACGCCACCTCGTAGCTGCCCCCATCGGTCACGTTTAAACCCGTAACCTAGGAGATACTAGTAAACCGACACGTTAGCAAATGAATCAATGCGTTCCTCTCGAAAGTTCATTTGACTTACACCATCCACGCACTACACTCTTAAAAAAAGGGTGTACTTTAATTCACTTTTTTTTGCCCCATATATAATACCCTTTTGGAGAGTACAATTACGCTCAAAAGGGTGTCTCCTCACTCCCTCAAGGGAGTAGCATAACACCTTCTCCCTACTGGGGAGTAATATTGCTCTCCTGCAGGGAGAAGGTGTTATGCTACTCCCTTGAGGGAGTGAGGAGACACCCTTTTGAGCGTAATTGTACTCTTCAAAAGGGTGTTATATATATGTGGCAAAATACTGAGTTAAAGTACACCCTTTTTTTTTAAGAGTGTATAATTACGGGACACTCAATATATTCGGTTATAAGCACGATTACGCAAGTTACTTTCGCAGCGAGGGCCACTCAATTTAAGCGTTCAGATAAACAAGAACAACATGTGTTACAGCACACAAATCAAATTAGGCAGAAACAAATTGCACATTATTGTACATTACACATAATTTCACGCTCGATTTCCAGCCAGAAGTGATCACAGTTACCATATACGTACATCAAGTACATCAGGCCATTTCTACGTACGGTTACACACCACGTATGTTTACGGTTATCTAAGTGGCCTCAGTTCTTCGCAGAATCGTCTTTTGTGCAATAGACCGCGCCGTCGTGGAGTTTCACGCGAACGTCGCAACAGAACAGGGTCATTGAGAAGCAACGAGTTCCCTTTAATCCACGGCATAGTAGGATATTTTCTCTTTGTTTTCGTTTCGATAGTCTTGCCAGATGCCCAGCGGGTGTTTGAAGCGGCGTCTCTAATTACCCGTTTGATATTTTTCTCGCAGCGGATAAACACACGTGTGGACACGACTGTGTACAACTGTTGCATTCCAACACAAGGCATCGAGATGCAGTTTGTTCCGAAGGACCGATATCTATATAATTACCCTTCGGGAATCTGGGCACAAATTGCGTTCGTTTTCATTTGCTCTCTTCTGGTTACGCAGCAATAAATGGCGATATTCCAACAAGTGAAAAAGCGTCGTGACAGTTTAGAAGCTGACCCTGTCGGTTGTGAGAGGACCACGCGGTGCAAACACGGCTCACAGAATCGATCGAAGACATAGTACAAAAGTATTGAGAAAATGATTACTTTTATGAGGCAGACTCTTTATTCGTTTATCAGATTACGGCGGTTTCTGCAGGTTGCCTTTTCTCTAGCAATCCTGAAGGGACAAAGCAGACGGACTTACTGGTAGTGACCTCGAACTATAATTTTGTTGTGCTGGACAGATGTGCTAGATCAGCAGATTGCGGGTATGAAATGAGGGTGTTTATTCATTGACATTGACATTGTATGTTACTCTTGCGTAGTGGCGAAGCCTATATACAGGCTTTACCTCTCACAATGCTGGCTATTTCTAGACTGTGCTCCCCTGAATTCCAGATCTATTATTTGTTTGCAGTTGGGAGCCTTTCATATCTGTTTCAAACATTGTTCGTTGCACCCATGTATGATGCTCACATATGAGTAAACTACGATAACCAGGTAACTAATGACCAAAAGCTACGTGCAACTCGAGCTGCACACGGAAAAACAAAACAGCCTAGCTGCTGCTATAGAATATGGACAACACTTGACGATTCTGTGCGTCTTAACTAACTACCCTTCTAACCAACATTACAGGGTTTCAAAGTACTGAATTGCTGACAAAAAGATCATTGGCTAGTTCGCTCGCAGTTGACGCGAACGGGACAAGGACAGAGAAAGTTGACAGGTACATCTGTCCTCGCTAACACTTAAAGTAGCACAGAAGTCATTTTTAACACCCAGTTTTCTTCCTGTAAAACTGTTAAGTAGGCCAGTAAGATGCACCATGCGAAGTAATTTACACCACAGAGTCATAATTATCGCGGAAATTGAATTTAAAATACGCCGCTAAAAGCGACCGTGCGCAACGGTGGTGAAGAGCAGTACCAGCCTGTGATCTGCCTGGAACCTCGCGCTGACGCTATAAGGATGACGCTCGCTGATTGGTCTAGAGAAATGCTGTCTGCTACTCCGCTGTCGTCTGCTACTCGGCTGTTCGGGGTTCTGATAAAGCCTTTCTCCTTGCTCGGCAATGCTTCGGCCGCTTCTTCTATCCCCAATTCTCCGGGAAAACTGGCAAAACAGGTTTACGGCGGCAAAGGGACAAGGCGCTGACCCCCACTGACCGGCAAACCAGAACGAGTCTCCTTATGCCGTCATCGGTGACGTGCCATCATACCTCCTCATCCTCGTTATAGCTGGAGTGGCGAGTTAAGGGTGAAGGCGCGGAGCTATGTTTATGTGAGTTTTTTTCCGGGAAACAAATTGCACACATCAAAACCTTTCGCGCTATTCGGTATAATGACACACACACTTTCATCAGATGTCTATATCTCAAATTTTTTTGGATGGCCCTCTGTACTCCTTAATTTTGAAGCATGCACTGATAAATCTTTCTACGGGCCCAGTCACCCTGTCTCGTTCACGTAGGTGCCATGGCATCTCTTGCTTTTTTTTTTCTTACTTGGAATAGTGTTTCCCCACCCAGCTACAGTGACTTCCGAAGGCAGTGGAGCCCCAGCACGTGGCAGGCATACTGGTGACAAGGGCACCGGCGCTCGGAGGACCATGACCGCAACATCGTCCACTGCTCTGTCCTGGTTCACTAGGTGGCAGTTGGGATGCTTGTAAACATGAGATACAAATGCCGTCGATTGTTTCGCGGCGCTCGCAGATCCGTAGTGCACCACGTAGCGTGGGTAGAACTCCCTATGCAAGGACAAGACAGGAAGAAGGACAGGTGAAGCACAGCGGTATAGCTACGAGTCCTGTCCTTCTGAACTCTAAGGAAGCTAACGCTTGCTCGTTTGTGTAAATGGTGAATGCTCGTATAACTTAGTGTGCATGCTGTTTTCACATTTTGAACTCTCAAGAATCGTACTGTACTCTTGGGACGTTCAAAGTGTGGAGAAAACTCTGCAGCACTTTTGGCAAACAATGTACGGCTCAGAGAAAAAAAAAAGTTGTTTGAAAGTTTCCTTTGCACAGTTAGTTTTCAAAAGCAAGTCATGGTGCCGAATACAAGGGTCACGCTTTCACAAGAGGTTACGGTATTTTCTTTGGTGTGTATACAAACGTTTTGAGGCTTACTCTGGAAGCAGGCAGTGTCCAGCTGTGAGCACATGTCGCGGTGTTATCAGAGATCCGCCGCAGAGTGACATCACAGTTTGAAGATCTTTAGCCACGTACCGAGCACTCTTTAGCTTGCCCTAATTGAGAGACCATTGTTGATGTATGACTGCGAGTATATATACGTTACATGATTATTTTTATTATTTCGTGTTTGCGCCGTGTGGCTACATACGTCACAGCTCTGTGCGCTTGTCACGTGTGACTTTTGGACGAGAATTCTCGCCATAAAGGATTAGACAGTTGATTTTCTCCCCATCTGTCTGTCACGGCAACGAAAGAACCCGCTCGTCCTTTACGCCAAGTCCGTCCATCAACGTATGTTTTCGATACCGCACCACGTGCTGGTGCAGCGCCTGCCAAGTATGCTATATTTCATCTATAAGCTATGCTTCTATGTGTTTCGAACTATATCGATAACACTAATAATGCTTAAAATAACAAACAAAGCTTGCTGAAAGACATTCCACACGTGCAGTGCGTCAAAACTTCGAGACTGCCTTTCTTCTGTCGCAGTTATGCAGTTCTATATACCCGTTTCTAGCTGGGACTTTTCTTGTTCATCCCACTTGGAAATACGTACTGACCGACTAAAGATGCCTCTTGCACTACTTCTAATTCAAACTTTTGCACTCTCATAAGCGTGCAATTAGAACTACGCTGCGGGATTCGTCGGACCAAACAGGCCCTAAGCGGGTACAGCTTGGGACAAAAGTTTACGGAACACGCCACTGACGTATTTCTTCATCGGAGCGGCCCCCTGCTAGCTATCAGGAAGAGGTCGAATAAGAAACGGGTGACAGGATGTTCTATCCATCTCTCAGAATATGTGCCCGCTCCTGTTTGCTGCTAGGGTGTCGTTCCAGTGGCGAAATGGGAAACCCCGGTGTTCCGTAAACTTTTGTCCCAAGCTGTACTAATGTTTCGCGTACTTCTACCTACTACAGTACCTGGCTCGTTTTGACGACGGAACACGCTGTGGAACTGTTCTTTTGGAAACCTTGAATCGGTCGGTAATAAGCCGAGATGCGAACCTGGATGGGATGAAGTAGAATGATAAACATCCCAGAGGGGTGCTCAGAATACCACAGTCCGTACAAGACGTCGGGGTACACTTACGATCCAAGGATATTTATTTGAAATAAGTGTGTCTCCATCCACAATTTTTCTTTCAGACTTTCTGCCGCAGCTAGTTCGCCCTGTAGAACGAATTAAGCAGATGGATAGATGGAACATCGCTGATGAATAGATAAAAATGCAGGACAGTGACGGGACAGGATAACGTCACGTCCCCCTAAATTGCGTGCTCATTAAAATAACGTGCACAGATTAGACATATTGTGTGCGAAGTCTAGTACATGCTTCGTACACGGCAACAATGTCATTAATTGTTCAAGACCATTAGAAATTGTCTTCACCACGACGCCTAGTGGAACACTCTGTGAATGAGTGTCAGAGGCGTGACGATAACAGGTGGCGCAGCGGGCGGCGCCGGAGGAGCGGAAACAAAATGGCGTCGATCGTACTCACGAAACGTCAATGGCAGAAGGCTCGCCTTACTGGGTATAGATAACTCGAAACATAATGAACTTACGCCGGGAAGACTCCGCTCTTGGTCTCTTGAGTGCAACCTATAAAGCAGTACAGAATGTTTCTGTAGAGTATCCCAGTGGTTTATCCAGAATCCCAAGCACGGAGGGGGTATTGAAAAAAATTGGGGGGGGGGTCATTATTATAGTTACGTCATTACAGCCTCACATATTACCGACATGTGTCTAAAACTGAGATCGCAAGGGCACCCCCTGTAGGGGGTACAAAGGTGAAAAATTTCGGGAGGTGTTAGGGGGGTGTATGGGGGTCTGGGTAAATCACTGGAGTAACCACATAGCCATATGGGGTGAAGCACGCAAAAGATCAGCCACGGACTCAGGCCGCAAGCATTGAAACATAAAAGATAGGCTTATCAGTTGACATATAATCATGTGTCATCATACTATCTCTGTAAGCAGTATTTTTGCTTTCAAACCCACGAATATTTAGGAGCTACTGCGTTTTACATGGATCCGGCCAGCAACACCACCATATATTTCTTCGCATACCCTATCGCGTTCAATGCTTCAAAAGGCGCTTAAAATACGTTGTGCAAAAACGGCACAAAAACTTACCCCAATGACGTCATTGAAAATGTACAAAAAAATCACGAAGCACAGCAAAGCATTCATGTGCGCCATCTTGGAATGAAACAAGGTATGGTTCCACGCTGCACGTGAACTTTTACGGCGTCTAATTAAATTCCTTTCTGTTCGACTAGTCACCGTGGATTGATACGGGTCCTTCAGCTGCTGTAATAACTGTTTTTCTTTATATATCCCTTTGTTTTTTATAGCTTGATCTCGGATCATGCTAAACTACGACTCTGTTTTACAAGCATGCAGTCGAGTAAATTGATCACTATAGACATTAAAAAGGAAAAAGACGCCCTACTGAAAACGAAACCTGCCCGCCACACTTGTGACGTCAACGAAACGCACAACGAGTGTATGCATATTTTTGTCCGGAGTGCACGTGGTAACGTCCACCATAGCTGTGACTTTGTTGAGACAGGTCTTCGCACGAATGGATTCCATTCAGCGACGCGCCAAATACCTAAAATTTAAGGTTCATTTTAGAGTGTGTCTTTTTCTTTTTTTTTTTCTTTTCTTTTTTTGTTGTTCCAGTTGTATTATCAAAATAATGTTTTGGGGTTGCTCGCAGCGAAAACTTTTTGCGTGACAATACAAACATTGGACCTCAGCGTCTACGTTAGACGTCATCAACAAGCATTGCGTCCTGTCTCCTGTCTTACAGTTGACAATACAAACGGCCATCATGTATGTGCGCATATATGGGCAAAGAACTACAATAACTTTATTTAATGATGGTGATTAGGGAGTTTCGTCGCCGTACTCTACCCCATTGCTGGCAGTATTGACATTTGCAATGCAAACGTTCATCATGTATGTGCGTACATGGCGTAGGTTCCGTCCGTGTAAAGGGGATTACATCCATTAGTACTTCTCTTACTTGATGACAATACATGCTAAGCTACAGGGAGCTAGTGAACTTGATGACAATACACGCTGCGGTGCAGGGAGTCAGTGAACATTATGACAATACACGCTACGTTGCAGGGTGCCAGTTCATGTGCCTGGACTTCCACTTTGATGCCAACACACACAGTTTTGGACTGCTGCTTGGCAACGACATGCACTAACCCTTCACCTGCTGTGCGTTCTTGTTCAGGAGATGGGATTGAGCTAGTTGTGTTCTAGTCCATTTGAAATGTATTGTTCAGAAGGAGCCGGTCCGTGTGTAGCACTTTGTCTTCATCCCTTGATGTAATACCGTCGGTGTTAACGGGACTAGCTCCATACGTAGTTTTTCTACTTCATGACAATACACACTGTTACACGCGCTCTCTGACCATCAATTAGCAGACATTTGTTTTCCTCGTTAGTCAGTTCTCTGATTTACCTGATTTAGGAATCGGAAGATTAGGATTAGGAGGCGTTGTCTTGTGTGTGCCTCGTGAATGTCCGTCTTTTCGTGCACCGCAGAGCCCAGTACAGACTCTGTTCGAAATATATCCGCTGCTCCCAGTTTCATGCCTCAGTCAACAAATAATCGGATCGACTGTTCAACAAACGATCGACAACGGTCCACTTTTCGGCGTTGTTTGTCTGCTTCGTTAAAGGCCAGTTGTAAGTTGGACTATGCGGAACAATGGGGGCGCCAGAACATCTGTACGTTGTGCCGTCGAACTCTGGCAACCAAGGCCGCTCAACTTGCCTCGACTGACAACATTGCATATGTGTGCTTCACCGAGACCTTTGCGCGCATGCGCTATGGCCCAGATCGCAGTTCAACGGCACACACACGTGCTTGGCACGTAACACCTACACCGGGACCGGGAAACTCCGCATAAAATCCGCATTATGAGTTTTACCAGTAGTGTTGGATAACGCCTCAGGAGTTGTGTTTAATTTGTGGTCCATATTCGACTGTTGGAAACCATGAAACTGATAGAGGATAAAACGGTGGTTTTCACCGCCATCATCGTTGCCACAATGGGTGAGCGAAATTATTATATCGCAGGCTGTGGTTAGGGTGTGCCTTCTTCAGCTAAAGCCTGGTTCCTCCTCTAACCGAGCTGATCTTGGCCTGAGAAGGCAGTGATATGTTTCTCTTTTTTCTTTTTTTTGTAGGCAATGTATTGCACTTTGGTCGTAACGCCATAGTCCACGACCTCAATAAGCTTATTGTGTACGATCACGTGAAGGCAGAAAGGGCACTGCGTATCCGTGGACCTAGTTAGAGGCAGTCAATTCTCGTTGTTCTTCCCCATGCAGAGAGTTCTTCCCTATGTCCCGTTCAGGGATCTGGCCAAGAGGGCACCAAGACGCTCGTGTATCAAGCACGGGTATTACATGTGGGAGACGCTAAGCCTGCCCTCTGGTTATGAGAAGGAGCACGAAGGAGCGGTTGATGTCCATGTAATGTAGGAGTTAATAACGTAGCAGAGAAGCGATGTTAATTCCGCGTCTTTACTGATGCCACAGAAAGCGCACAGGACGAGTTAGTTTGGGATACATATTGACAGGGGAGGCCAAACAGCGGAGTCTCTCGGAGCTCCCCCTCCTCCGTGCACATGAAACGACGAACCTACAGGCAACTCTGTCTAATACCCCTGTCACACGGGCAGTCTTCAATGACCACTGAAGTCAATAGCCACTGAACATGGGTGTAGCGCCAGCTAGCGAGCCACGCGTCAACCTATCAGGAAGCATTCAGTCCAATGCTACTTGACAGGTTGACGCGTTGCACGCTTGGTGGCGCTACACGCATGTCCAATGGCCATTAGCTTCAATCATCATTGAAGGCTGCCCGTGTGACAAGGGTATAAGTCTTTAGTTTCTAAGAGCATGGGCTAATTTTCTTCTTCTATCTTAGTCTTGTTTTCCTTTCTCATCATCAGTTAGCAGCTATAGGACGGCAATACAGTACTTTATTTTTAATACAGGCTGGCGATGTGCGCTATGTCTGTTGGGCCGACGGTAACAGGAAAGTGAACACTCTGTCGGGACTGTTTCTTCTCTTATTCGATGTCATTCTATCATTTGATGTCAACTTCATGATGTCATTGGCACTTTGTGTTCTTGTGATTGGACATAACTGAGAGACAAAATCGAGCATAATAACAGCCTCTTTTCCCATGCCTCTTGCAGGACACGTCGTTCAAGCTTCCTATACTCCGGAACCATGCGTCAGTGTAGGTTGAATCGTCTGCGTCCAGTGTCCTGCGTATTGTAGCAGACGGAGGCAGTAACTGTCTTTCTTTAGAAGAAAGCGCTGAAAGTAATCTTCTGCTTGCTCTTTCAGGATGCAGACTGCGTAGAAGGCACACTCTGCGTGCCCCACTACAACTACTCCAAGTCGAACCCTGGACAGTGCAGACCCATGTATTTTTGTAAGATATGCATGAGCGAATCAATGAGCCACAGCTGACGTAAAGCTCAGCGTTCGGTTAAATAGCATATCCCAGGCAGCATGACATCTTGGCCCAATAGTGGACAATATTGGCAATACTGGCCCACTGTTGGTCCAATGTTGGTCAAATACTGGGCTGACATTGGACCAGAATATTCAATACTGGCAAAATTTTGGTCCAATGCTGGTCCAGTGTTGGTCAAATATTGGGCTGACATTGGACCAACATAATCAATACTGGCCCAATGTTGGTCAAATACTGGGCTGACATTGGACCAATATAATCAATACTGGCCCAGTGTTGGTCCAATGTTCGTCAAATACTGGGCTGACATTGGACCGATATAATCAATACTGGCCCAATGGTGGTCCAATGGTGGTCAAATATTGGGCTGAGGTTGAACCAATATTTTCAATATTGGCCCAATGTTGGTCAAATATTGTCTGACATTGGACCAATATTTTCAATACTGGCCCAATGGTGGTCCAATATTGGGCTGACATTGCCAATGTTGATCCAATATTCGGCCAAGTTGTTGTGCTGCTTGGGGTCTCTTGTAGGCAGAACTACGCCAACTGATGTCGCTTGTCTTGCGCGTATCATAAAGTTGTGTGGAAAGGACAACCAACGAGCTAGTAATGAACTAGACGTCGTCATACCAGCACTGGACAACTGTTCTGAACTTATTGTGCCATTGTCACCAGTGCGTGTCCAGCTTGCAGCTGCCCAGGGCTGGTATGGCGTCGTTTGAGTATACTTATAAACACATACACTACGTACAACGAAATAAACAACAACGCTACACCAAAGGTAGGGTACAACCAAAGAGCTTCGGCTTCTGTTTTTTTTTCTTCTTTTTCTCGTACGAATCTTGTTTCACACAGCATATAACATAACATACCCTCCGACACACAGACAGTTCATTCGCTGTTACACTACACTAACAGTGATCAGGTGAGGAAATGAAACACGAACTTGTATAGCCTCTATCACCATCAGACACACCAGACGCACCTGCAACCACGCTACCCGCATGTCACCAAAAAGTCACAAAATGGAGTCGCCATCTGCCGACCCGGACGAACGCCACTTAGGCACGGAAGTCCTCCTAAAAACGTCCTCTCATCCCTTCGCACGTAGACTTATAAAGTCAGAATGTCAGCCAATCGCGGAAGATTGTTTCATACAGAGGCTTCCTGTGGCTACGAGTGGCGGATGTCGGGTCGTTTCTATGGTTACGGCCGCAGAAAGCACGGGCGTCATTGGCGGACTCTTAATTGTCACGTCACGTGGTTGAAGCGATCAGTCTTTGTTTCTATGTGGTTCTGCCTATCGTCTGAAAGATGACGTGATTGATGACGCGTCAACAAGCTCCTCCCTCGTAGCAAAAAAAGAAAAAAAGGAAAAAGAAAAAATCAAAGAACGGCCAAAGTCTCCGCCCACCACCTACCCGCCCACCACCCACCATCCCACTTTTGACGCAAATAAACCAGACCTGAGCTTGAAACAAATCCTTATACATTAACCGCTACATTTTTGTCGATGCTACACTGACATGTAGCATGCATGACAGCGCTACTCCAATTTTTCAGGTGTACCCGTGTCCTACGACGATTGTGCGGTACGTACAACACTACTTACTCGTCGTTCCCATAGGAAAGAGCAGTGGAAGAAGACGGGGCGTCACTTATGTATGGCAGGAAGATATTCGCAAAGAATATTCTAGTGGGGAATCGACTTGCATTGGTCACAGTCACGTCGCTTGAGTACGGTTGATACGCTCGCTGACTTCGACCTGCGGCTAATCTACAATGGGAGCTTACTATCGAATAAAAACTGCTTTGAAGTGCAGTCAACCACGTAATATTCGTTAAAAGAAAAAAAAAGAAACTGAACAGCTTTAAATCTGCACGCTGTCGGTTCTATTTCTGCTTCCGTAAGTTTGCTAATGAGCGCAGCGATGTCCATATCTTTATCCATGGTGCTTCTATCCCTAATTACGGTGTTTCCACTTTCGTTTTAGTGTGCGAGTCCGGGTTACGAGTGCAGGAAGAAGGACTGTGAATGCTCTCCTTTCGAATGTAAACCTCAACTTTGTTTGCGCAATTATTCGCGTGTCTCAACGGGTGTCTAACATGCGCCGTATTTCAGGTGTGGTAATTGACAACAGGGACACAAGATGCGACGGATCTAAGGTATGAACTCTAGTACGTGTGTGATTTGCATTTGAAACCAGCTTACTCAGGCGACTTACAGGGGCCAAGATGCCGAGAAGACCAAGTTTGTGGGTACCGGAGGACTGGACTCTATTGCTTCAATTGCCCTTGCTATGGTACCCATGTCGCTGAATGTGAGTATGTCACACATATTTATAATCATCGGGGAAGTTTTTTTTTTTGTCTTATACGTCGATGATAGACTAATACTATACCGCAAGCTAGTAAACCCACCAATTATATAAATACACTCGCGTGACGCTGCACGTTGTTAACATAAAGCAAGACCCTGTTGTATCCGTGTACTGAAGAAGTGAGGATCTCCAAGCATCGCTAATAGCTCAAAAGGAAAAGAAAAAAAAAAAAGAAATGAGCACGGGTAGTCTTTGCATTCCAGTTTCCAATCCAATCCAATCCAATGACATGACTGCATTCGCGAGCGATGGAAGTTTCTCCTGCACTGTCGATGGCTTTCTTGTCCTATGCATATCCAACTCCTCTTGATCGGTTTTTGTCCGTGTTTGTCCGGCTATAGCACTAACTGTCTTCTGCATGACACTACTCTTAACTTCTAATTACATACTTAGTAGTATAGAGTGCTTAATGAAAGAGTTCCGGAAGCCATCTTTTGGAAATGAACGTCTTTCATTGCCTGGATGGCGCTGTCGTCTGCAAAAACAAAAGGCCTGCGGCTACGCATGGCTGCGCAGGCGGGTTCGAGCCGGCTCTTTTCCATAGCCTCGGTGTCGCGTGGTCGTGATCGAACGTGTCATGAAGAAACTGTTTTCAACCCTCTCTGTAAAGAGACCATAATTTAGGATCACACTCTTTTAGGTGTGGACGTGAATCCTGACCAAGGCACATGCCCCGACAGCATCATTATCATCAACAACGACGGCAGCTACACCTGTGAAGGCTGCGAAACGATCGTCAACGTCTTAACGGGGCCCTGACAAGCAGAACGCGCAAGGCAGGCAGCCATCCGGACCAGTCAACGCATGCTTAATGTTCTTGGCCCTCTTGAAGTAAACATAAATAAAGCGAAATCTACAGGACTAATGGTATTGACCATTTGGTTTACAGTATAGGACAAGTGCCGGCAAATGAGAAGACCGTTCGAAATGCGCACGGATGCTGGAAGGCTGTGTTCGAATAACCAACCATTCGCATTACTGAAGTTCGTATTACCGGGACGCTGTAGCATTGAGTTCCGATCCTTTATTAGACAGCAGTAGTGGAAGGTGAAGCTCCAACAATTGAGAGGACTGTTCGCTGTCAGCACTGAAAAGGCTTTGAAGTTTGAACCGATAATTGGTACTAGTCAAGTTCGTATTTTACGGGACCGGTAGCATTGAGTTTTGGCCGTTCATTAGGTAATGTTAGCAGGCCGTTGATAACGCACAGGAATCAATGGCAGTGTGCATGACTCAGAATCGTATCAGTTGATAGGGTGCGGTGGATGCGGTACTTCGGAAACCACGGTATCAACGGCACACTCACTGTTGTTAGGAAGGTATACCTGTTTCATTGACTTTTTAATGCGTTAGGATTAGAAGCCCCATAGTGAAGAAAAGCCGGCGCGTAGCGGGGTTACTTAGTGTCCGTGTACAGCACGGCACGCGACAGAGAAGAGCGAATCAGCTGGAGCTGTCGTCAGTTGCGCCTCGTCTCTGAACGTCTTCAGACGTGTCTCTTGCGTTCTCCGAGTGTTTCGCAAGCAGCTGAGTTTGTGTCTCATGTCGTATTGCAGTTTAATCGGCAACGTTCTCCAATGAATCCCGGACCTCCGAATAGTCAAAATATCAGTCATATAAAAATATAAGAAGCAGAAAAGAAGCACAAGAGAAGCAATTAGAAACAAGACGAACGTGTAATGCTAACGCATTGTCATCGCACTATTTTTTTTTTTTTTTTCAGGGTCTTTTCGTTTCGTGAGAGTCATCTAATTGAAACATAGCACAAATATTCACGCTAGTTGAAGCCAACGGCAGAGGTCACCTCGTGAGCCGGAGACATAACACGTGAAAAATACGAGTCACACATTTCGCTTGTTTTCACATCCCACAACGCGCAGGTGACGTGGTATCACCTGAAGACAGACACCTTGATATCTACAATGATATCTTGACGACCGAAGAGCACGTTAACCTTGAACGAGGAATGGTGGTTTCCAACCTTTCGGCAGGTTGGGTTATAAAACCTGCCTGTTAGGTCTTCTTCCTTTAGTAATCCCCGAAACAGGCTGCGTGGAAGGTGGTGAAAATGCTAGTCGTTGTTCTTGCAGCGGTTGCTGTGTTTGGTAAGTTGGTGTTATCATTCTGAGCTAAGAAAGGCTGGGGTTCACGAAGGAAAGTTAGAAAACCCGTGTGTGGGTTCTGTGCGCGAGCGGTACATTTGTTTATGGTGCATGTGAAGTCACTTCATCGTATAGGAGTGGCCTTCTTACTAGCCTGGTGTTATTTCTAGTTTCATGATTAGGGCTTCGATCATCTATACACCTCTTCAATTCCCGAGGCAGACTGCCCTTTGGCAACAAGCTATGAAAGCTATACTACAGAATGCATGTCGTATAACCTCTTTGTTAGTACAGGAAGGAAGTTGCCTCAGGACAGAAACCGCCGATATTTCGAACAGAGACTGTTCTTCTTCTGGGCCCAGAAGAACAGTCTCTGTTCGAAATATCGGCGGCTTCTGTCCTGAGGCAACTTCCTTCCTACATCTCTACCGGTTCGCTGGATTTCTACCCCTCTTTGTTAGTACAGTTTGCTATGTGTTCGGATGGCATATACAGTGAGCCCTCGTTATTATGACCATGGTCGTTCCCAAAATTTTTGGTCATAATGCGAAATTGTCATATTAACGGGGGGATTTGCAGAGGTTTCACTCCATTGTTCCCCAGGAGTATGGTCGTAAAGCGCGTATGTCAGATTATCGGGGGTCATATTAACGAGGGTTCACTGTACATCAATCGCCGAACACGACACTATTTAGTAAGCTCCACATGCCTTTAGTACCAAATGCATATCACTCTTCTGGTGTAGCCTTACTATCTTCGCTATGCTCCTTAGGGCTTGGTGCATTCGCAAGCTCTCCCGCAAGAACATGCAGTGGTGTAAGCATTCCAACGTTGCAGACTTCACATTGAGCGAACATTTGCTTCAGTGTCCAATGGTAAATTTGCATTTGCCCCTTCAGGATGCGGACTGCGTGGAAGGCGCGTCATGTGTGCCACACTACAACTTTTCAAAGGCCAACCCTGGGCAATGCAGGCCTACTCATTACTGTGAGTGCTGTTCCGACGTCGTGCCTTTCCAACCTCTGTACAAGACACTGGGATACCTTTTTATGCGATGATTATGTGGCTTTAGAAACTTGTCTTTTGCAGGCGCTTCCGTGTCTGACAACCAGTGCACGGTATGTCTACATCGTTCTTGATGGTCATCTTAGCTACAAGTTTTTTGTTTAATTTTCTTTTTCACTGGCAGTGCCTACGCGACGGTTTTGAATGCCGGAAGAAAAACTGCACGGAATCGTCCTTTGAATGTAAAGTATCGTATCGATTCCTGCGCATATGTGACTGCGTGCGTGAGAATGGTTCATTTATGGTTCCTGCTTTTGTTGCTTCTTACAGGTGTAGTAGTGGACAACCAGGAGACTAGGTGTGGTGGAGACAAGGTAGGCAACATCATTTATTGCGTGCTTCCATACAGATAGAACGTCGCACATGGTTTATGATAAATGACTGCGTTTCACATAACAACTGACTTTGGCTGTGCTCCATTCATTCACCTCGTTTAGGCCACTTCGTGTCTTGAAAACCAGATCTGTGCTTACAGAAGAACTACGTTGTTTTGCTACAACTGTCCTTGCTATGGCACTCATTATGCAATATGTGAGTCATACTGCCTCTCATAATTCGATCACATCTATTCCAGTAATGCATTTTGTGTATGTATCGGTAGCAATGCCACATCGAACATAATGGCGCTTTTCGCAGGTCTTGACGAAGACCCCAAAAAAGGCACCTGTCCCGACAGCATTGTCATTGCTGCTGAAAATGGTACCTACAGTTGTAATGGCTGCTCTTCCGCCACTGATGTATTGACAGATGCCTAGTTCGTTAAATGGATGAATTCTGTAGCATATTTTATGTTGACCATTGTTATGATCATATCTGGTTAACAGCTCCTTTCATAATAAAGATGTTTTTAGCCCGGTCACTTTCTATGTTTTCCTGCTTGCTATCCAGTAGCATAGCCACTTTCTTTATCGAAAGATTATCATCAGATTCAATCTGTCAGACATGTCTACGTATATGGCGAACCACCATTAAGCATGACTGAGATAAATTGATGCTCTGAGGCTGGGGGGAACACCGAAGAATGGAGAGACACACAAAGCCCATTAAGTTCGCTAACCTTTATAGTGACTTCTTTCTTTCTTCGTTAGCACGAAGCAATTCGCGGCATATACGACCAAGGTGCAATGTGCTGGGCCACCTTCGATGTTTTCAGGCTTCCATAACCACATTCATGTTGACTGTTCATACTTTATAATTACTGTCCACTTGCTATCTGCGCTCATTAACGAAGGCACAAATTCAAGTTTACGTCATATTAGTCCCAAACTTAGCAATTATCACATAGCTGTTGTTCACGAAATGACCGGTAAGAAGGTAGAAAGGTACAAAGATTGTCCTCATTGGATGGAAGGTGCCGTTGCTTTGACATGAACACAAGAGGAACGTCGTCGTCGGTTGGGTCGTTCGTGACTTATGATCCATAGAATTGATGCTTTCCTTCTCAAGAAGGCCGACAATGCGGAACGGGCTCCCATTGGTCTCCTCAAACGATCTGTCCAATCGTCGCGGGATATATATTTACGGCGACCAATCCCAGGTCTGTCCGCATTATTGAGACGGAGAGGGAAAACATAAATTGCGCTTTCTCTCGCCCATAAATCGCGAACGATGCAATCGATGAATTTCGTTCCTTTTGTGTTGGAGTTAAGGTAACGTCACCTTCCGTGCCGTGAGGCGAAATTTTTGCGCTTTAGTGGGGCCCCTTTTACCACCGGCATCAAAACAGGATACGCGTATGAAGTAAGGGACATGTTTACCATGTTCTCGACTGAGTAAGGCAAGTGCCATACGCACGGAGATAAATGTTTACGTCAATCGTAGCCGCTTCCGAATTTATCAGACAAACACTTATCAGCGTCTCGAGGAGACCGACCGCCGCCAAAACACCGACTGTGCCAAAACACCGGCAGTGCTGAAGCAACAGACTACACTGGTGGTAAGATAACAAAAAAACTCCACTGTCGCGCCGAGCTAAAACATGAAAACAGCACGTGCGCTGATGCAGGATCAAAGTGGACGAGGTTCCCAAGTTTCTACTTTCGGTAAAACTGAAACTGCATGTAGAATGGATGGGATGCGCTGCGTGTCCACATCCATGTGGGTGAGGAGGTAATGTGTCTGGTTATAGTGATCCTAAGGAATGACATTATGCATTGTGCGCTGAGATTTGGATGCATATCAGTGTACACCCAGGTGGACAGGACTATTTGGTGATGGGCCGATCACTGTGGCTTTTGACGTGCTACCGATTATTATCGGCATTGAAAGGCCGTGGATTGCGCCTTTGACCTACAACATGAAGGATTAATAATTGAAATAATCAATTGCGTCAACATGGAGGGATGTTTATAGACGCTTCGCGGCGCGTGTGGAAGTCCGACATATTCAGACGGCATTTGCCCAGGAACCAGTTATTGGCAACCTGAAACGCCCTTGATAAGATAAACACCACCGCCACGCTCTTTCGAAAAGGAAGGACAAAAAGAAAAAAAAAGCTTTGCACTTGTTTTATGTTTCCGATGTCGTGTCGCCGGACTAAAGCTGACGGCATGTTTTCCTAAGCACGAGCGAAATCTGTAAGAGAGACACACGTGGATGACAGCACAGGAACCGGAAAACGACTGTCTGTTAAAACGTGGCTGGCTGGATGTGCTGTTTATAGGGCAAGGCGCGCGGCTCGGTACGACAGTGCGGTTGTCCCAGGCGAAAGAAGATGTGGTCTTTTATTGCAGTGTCGCTTGTCAGTGCCGGTAAGCCTGTTTGGTGATCTTGTTCAGTTGTTGCAGTTCA
Organism: Ornithodoros turicata; assembly: GCF_037126465.1. Taxonomy (NCBI): domain Eukaryota; kingdom Metazoa; phylum Arthropoda; class Arachnida; order Ixodida; family Argasidae; genus Ornithodoros; species Ornithodoros turicata. The sequence goes on along the minus strand of NC_088206.1, from coordinate 67,880,291 downwards.
TCGAAGTGGCCTCTGTTAGCATCGAGCTTTTTGTAGGACGGTTTGGTCTGCGTTGCCGTTGCTTTTACTGGCACAGTTTTTTCTACACGCAACGCTTTTGAAACCCTTTTTCTCTTTCAGTGGTAGTTGCGTCGGCCTCGGTTCAATTGTTGTGCCAAAATGTGAGTGTCTTTCATTTTTGTTCTCTTTTTTTTTTTTTTTTTCAGCCCACACGAGGTCATGTTCTAGTCGAAAACATTATAATGTCGTAGATCGGCAATCCTTTTTTTCCGTGCTTCTGGGATTGCAACTGAATTCGATTCAAATATACTAATATGTATGGGTAGTGATTCTGTCTTATACTTGTTTACGGTTTTGTGTCGTTATTTCTTGTAATCTTCTTCTACTGAGGCGAGCTGTTAGCCCCGTCAATCTTTACTGTCCTTGTCATTATTCCAGGATTCAGACTGCTCCAGAGGTGAACAGTGTGTTCGCCATGCTAATTTCTCGTCTTCTGCAAACTGCGAAAGCGTCAAATACTGTAAGCGTATTTTATGGAAACTGTCAGCTTGAACTGTTTTACTACTTCGTTAACACTATGTCGGGCAGTTGGTCGAATTAGTCGTCGGGAAAGGTTGCAGGGTTATGCATCACCCACGAGAACATATTTTGTCGCACTCATTGTTGGGCAGTCACCTTACGTGAACGTGCTCCAGCAACACTTCTGATTCGCATGATTCGATGTAGTCTATGCTAGAGCAGGGAAGTATTGAATCGTACTCGTGCCCCCATAGACAGGAAAAGTGAAATTGCGGATCAATTTCACTTCAATGGGATCACAAATTCTATTTGCGAAGCTCATGCCACACCGCCTAAAGACATGAAAATTCCATGGCAATAATAAATACAATAAAATTTCCTTCGCCGCTATTGGCCTCTTGACTGTAAAACTTGGAACAAGTCTTTCATATCTAGCCGCGATAACTTTCCGGCCAACGTTGTCGCAGTATCATCAGATTCAATATTGCGTATATAGCCATAGCCCGCTTTGCTGAAATTACGACAGCTGATGCACATCGATGTATCCGAGTCTTATGTATCTGTCATATATCTTTGAATTACTGCAAACATTTTAAAGCAGCATAGAGCTAGTCGAAAGAAAATACTACGTACATCAGAAGGCGTAGAAATTAGGTTTGCAACACCTGGGATGCATTGCGCGAATCTTATCTCATCTTTTATCGCAACTTTTATAGCGCATATTTTACATGCATACTTTGGCACAATTGATCTATCTCATGAACAAATTATCCTAGCTGTCTCCCAACAGATGTGCTATGTGAAGTATACGACTGTTCACCTTAAACTTAATGGACTACGTTTGCATTAGCTTGTATTGTCTCCGAACCCTTCAAATCGACTGAACACTTATTGTCGGTGCAATAGTTGTTAATAAATGCACGAATGTTACTATTTTTCCAGCGAAACTGATACTGGGTTATGCGTCGAATACGAGCGGTGATAGAGTTCGGATATTTAGATTTAATCGCAAGCGATTATGTTAATGCGTCGGTTTAAGTTACGAGGAGGCAACTAGTATCATAATGGCCAATGCTATACGCTGGTCGCTCTGCGTATTTATTTTACCATCCCAATGGTTCTTTTGCGTGCGGCGAAGTCTGTGCGTTACTTGTGTCTTGCCACCGGCGTCTTTCGTTGAGACTAATCCCCTTGGGATCAGTAGTCCCCCCTATCGTAAACGTTTTGCTAAGAACCGGGAACCGTGTAAAAATAAGGGTGTAGGACAAAATGTCCCCGGGGACCATTTCGTCCGGGGACATTTTGTCCGGATCCCAAAAACGAAGCGAGTGTATCTTAAGCCTTCTTTCTGGTTATCTTTTTCCGCAGGCATATCAGTACGTGGCGATTCCTGCGAGGTGCGTATAAAGACTTTTATTAATTGCTCGCACTACTAGTTTGCTGTAACAAAATTATCTTTATTTAGAGACGATTAATGGGAAGTCTCATCGCCATGGGGCGATACTCTACCCCATTGCTGCAGTTCGTTTTATAACAGATGTCATTAAGTTTGCTGTATAAGTAACATCTGTTATGTAAATACAAGTGTACAATACATGTGTTTTACTTCAGTGCGCAAGTGGATACACCTGTCGGGTGAGGGACTGTCCAAGGTCCCGATATGAATGTGAGTATGCAGACCGCTTCTTGGACATCCTTTACTATTGCATACTTCAACATTAGCAAATTTGCGTAGTTGGCATATCTACTTGCCTGTCTTTATACTGCTTAAATTATGCTGGTTTTGAAGCTGCGGCCTCACGGTACTTTCTTGTCAAATCTTCCTTTTCGTATCAAGAACGTGAAGAAAAACAATGCGCAAGTTTCCGGCGACGCAGAATCAAAAACAAGACTGTTAAGAGCATCAACTGTTTACTATACAGTGAAACCTTCCTATGTTGGACACCTGCGGTGCAGCAGAAGCGTGTCCTACTTATAGAGGTGTCCGAGTTACAGAATATGAGGGAAACAAAAAATGGAAAAGATCACAGCTGTGTTGCCAGAAATGTCCCCCTTCTTCAATTTATGGTCCTGAGTGGTACCTGGTGGTGGTGCCTAATAGTGGTACCTGGTGGCAGTGGTACCTCTACCCACTGTTCACTGATAATTATTACTGATTTTAGTAGATTCAATTCTGTTCAGATTCCACTCAATGGCATTACCTCTGGAGCTTTTTGAGCAGCGATGACTTGTCTCTGAAGCGTCAGCCCACTTTTCGTTGCTTCGGTGCATTGTACGTTCAAAGGCTCTAGACAAACCGAAGACAAGTGCTCACACAAAGAATTACGATGTACACTGACAGCACTTGTTTTTGGACTCAGAAAAACTAAAGCAACAAAATTCTGAGACCAGTATAGGGAAAAAAAAGGGCGAAAGTCAAGGCCACTGGCTCGTTTTGGGTATTTTTGGTGCAAAGATGGGCCAATATGGGCCGGTAATTTGGCCAGGGTTTTGTCCGACTTAGCAGGGAAAACCCTGTCCTACTTACGAGATAGGGAGGTGTCCGACATAGAGAATTTCGTCCCCGTGTAGTTTCAATGGGAGCCTGCCCGTGCAATGAAATCTTGTCCGACATGGGGAGTTGTCCGAGGTAAGGAGGTGTCCGACTTTGGAGGTTTTACTGTACACATTAAAAACGAGACTTTCGTGCAGTAGGCTGCACTTCTTCAGGTTTAAGGACCTGTTACAAGTGGTGAAGGATATATCAAACAAGTACAAGTATCATGGTACAAGAGAAAAGTGTGAGGGTGAAGAGAAATACAAACAAATGCAATACAAATATAAACAAAGGCAATCAATAGGAGGTGGCTGGACAAGGACAGACATACAGAGGGGTCGGAGGTGGACGTGAAGGAAACCGATGCACATCACGTGAATAGGCACAACAGCCAGTTGGCAAAAAGAGCTTTAAAATGGGGACGGTGAATTGGGGCTCAAAGGCGAAGGATTGAGGACACAGAACACATTGATGGCTCCGTGTCCTCAATCCTTCGCCCTTGAGCCCTAATTCACCGTACGCATTGTAAAGCTCTTTTTGCCAACTGGCTGTTGTGCCTATTCATTGGATGTGCATCGGTTTCCTTCACGTCCACCTCCGACCCCTCTGTATGTCTGTCCTTGTCCTTCCACCTCCTATGGATTGCGTTTTGCTTTTGTTTATACTTGTAGTATTACATTTGTTTTTCTCTTCACCCTCACCCTTTTCTCTTGTACCATTTGACTTGATTTTTTTATATATCCTTCGCCACTTGTAACAGGTCTTCAAACCTCAAGAAGTGCAACCTACTGCACGGAGGTCTTGTTTTTAATGTGTATGTAGTAGGGGTCTGCGAATATTCGACTATTCCACGAATATGAGCGACACAATCCGAAAGTTGGCTTCACCTGATGCTTTTGTGCGTGAGGTGAAGCCTTCTTTACGAAATTGCCCTTGCTACCGGACCAACACAGGCCGGACGGTGTTTAGTTCAAGATAACGTTATCCAAAGTTGGTTTTCTAGACATCGTCTGTGGAAGGGGCACCGCCCCTCCCACATGCAGTTTAGCAGTGCCGACGAGGGACTTTGACTTGATGTCTGTGAGGTTGCCTTAAAAAAGTTAGGACTTTTGAATAATGACTACAGCCCAAGGAACAAGAAGGGTTTCTTAAAGATGTCCTTTACGTCAAAAATCTCAGTAGTGTAACTTCCTAGGACGAGTGCAAAGAAACTAAAAGGTGCTCATGGCAAAGCTGAGGCAGGGTTCCAATTCGTTTGTTTCACAAATGGCCTGTGGTTGTCTGAAACAATTACAGCCTCATCCGTATAACATGCTACTGCCTGACAAAATTTTGAAATGAAGGTAGCCACTCCACTACTCCAGTAAGTGTACGCTCACCTGAAAAGCAGGAACCACTCTCATGTAAAGTTAAAGAGTAGGGGCTTTAAACAGAAGAATTGCATGTCTCTCTTGTGACAGTTAATGCCAGAAAAATTACACTAAAGCCATGGGCTACAAAACGGAAATTTTTAGTGCGAAAGTCACATATTGTAAATTTTGCACTAATGTTCGATTTGGTATTCGGAATTTTTTCCCTCATTCGATTCGATATTCGATTCGCACACCCCTAGTATATAGTAAACAGTTGATGCTCTTAACCGTCTTTGTTATTTTCGTACCAAACACGAAAGCGCCCAGTGGATGCTCCAGCTTTCAATAGTTTCGCATAGTTATGTCTTTTTCTTCTTGTCTGCAGGCAATTATATTGAAAACCGCAACAGCAGATGCGGTTGGAGCGTGGTAATAATCTTTCTTCATTACGCTAATACCTTCTGCCTCTTTTGTTATCGTATTGAGTTTCGTTTCTTTCTTCAGGCTACCGCGTGCAGGTCCAACGAGCTTTGTGGCTACGAAGCCACAGGTCTTGTATGCATCAAGTGTCCCTGCTATGGTACCCATGTTGCGAAATGTGAGTTACACTAATTCCTAACATTCCTTATGACTCCTCCTACCTTCCAGTAGCTGCATAGGTACCTATTTCTCTCTCTCACCATAACTATTACAGACCACGGCTGTCAACGTTGGTGGTACCTACACAGTTACCGCTTTAAAGATCTCAAATGTATTCGATTTATTCTATGTACCGTATGCGTTCTGCTATATCATACAGTACTTTTTTTTTGCTATACAGTAAATGAAAAGGCATGCCTTGCGACTGTAATGTGCAGTAACACGAGTGTACATCAGGAATATTGTGTAATTTGTAGGCGTGAAGAGGGATCCTCGAGTTCCTTGTCCACCTCGTAGCATGGTCTTCGTCCAAGGCAACTCCTATACCTGCGTCCCTTGCGCGTCTGAAACCACTGCACTCACTGGACCTTCGCCAAGAAGATAGTCCTTTTTTATTATGTGTACATTCGAAATAAACGTTTACACTATGTACTGAACAAATAAGTGTTTACTAATCCCCTGTGTACATCCTTTCTTCCGCAATTTTATATCCTCTGGATCTTCTTGCGGACATTGCTTACGGGTTGAGCATGATCCACACGATCCACCATGGACATCCTTACACTTTTCAGGTATATCCGAACCTCCAGTACGGGATGTTACATGGATATTCATACAATAAATCTCGTTTGTTGGGATATAATTTTTCTTGCGTGCACTTTGACCTCTGGTGCAGTCATGCACGTTGGTTGTGCACTATCCATAGTACTGCAGCGCCGCAGATCATGTGGTAGGCTGGCGTTTGCCGTTGTCGGCTTCAGAAACAACGCGTCTTCTATGAATAGGCTACAGTGTATTTCTATCATGTTCTGACGCCGGTGACTGTTTTGGGTGTGCTTTCATCGTATCAATTAAAGGTTAGAAATTTATGAACAGCCCTCTCGTCACATAGGGCTACTTTCAACAGTTTGCCAACCTCATCTTCGGCCGACGAAACTGTGCTCACGCACATCATAGACGCGCACACACAGCTCAACATAGATGTTCTTGTGTGCTCAACTTTGCGGTGCGCATTCCGTGTGATTATATACCTGTTTGTTTTTAGCGCTGGTAATGAATTAAAGCATTTACAAACAGTGTTAAATGGCATTTCTGAAGTTTAATAGTATATCTGCCATTATTTACGCATATCAAAGCGCCTCCATTTTGGTGCTGGCACCTACTGCATCACGTAGTATTTTCCCTAGAAGAATGAAAGCCGTATAAGCACCAACAACGGTCCCCCATTAAAGTGTACTCATGCAATTGCTTCCTGGTTTCATATACAAAAAAAAAAAAAAACTTCATTTTCTGAGATCGTGATCTGTTTTTCGAGTGGTGGTGACTGCATATATTCCGTGGAAGTCTTTCTATTATTTTTTTGTAAGTAGCGCTTGTCCTTCGTCTGTTCTGTCCTTGTCTCGTGCTGTGCGCTTCTCTGGTAGTATGCCACAAAAACCATATTTGTCACCGGTAAGCTCCACACGTCCTTTCGATACTTTCGAACGTTAGATGTTTCTGGAACGTTAAGCACGACACGACACTGTGGCGAGCGAGTGACGAGAGATTTTGGGGGTGGCGATGGCCCAACCGTCCCTTCCTCAGGTCCGTCGCACTGCACTAACCAGAGTGTAAAACCAGGGCTGCATCAAGTGCGTAGCTTGCTATTGGCCTACTTCATCACAGATCACTACTTTAAACACACACAATGAATATTCCATCACTAAATGCCTACCAGGAAGTAATACGAAAAAATATCCGATCCACACAAAAGACATCCCTGTCTTCCTCCCGATTCACTGTGCGTTGCACTCCCCCTCTGACGACTTGTGGTGCGTGGGGCAACCTGCCTGGAGCAATCATGACATTGTCGCTTGCTGAACTTCTTCAAGGGTGGCATCATCGAAGAAGCACCCACACTTTCTGTCAAGTAGCCTGGAAAGAAAGCAAAAATACTCTAAATATTAGCAAAATCTACACCCAATTCATGCGTTGCGTATTCCAGGAATCTTGTCCCATCAACCAAACGCCGTCCCACATAGGCAAGCACTCGCGCTGAGTTGGCAAAAAATGTTGTGCAGAACGTCCAGGTCATGGCTCATTTAAAGGACAGTACATAACACCACATTTATGTAATTCGAATGTATGAATCGGCTACATACTTTATTCGCCACCCAGTGCTCTCGTCTGTACTTCACAAGCTAAGCCGGCACGCACACAGCCAACATGGAGGACAAGGTGTCGACGGAAATCTGCCTTCCCGCCAGTTTCAAAGATCAGTTTCAGCAAGCTACACGTCTGTATTCGTCATAATCCTGATCACGAAAACAAACGCCACGATTTATTACCACAAACAACATCCACGATAAAGACTAATGTCAACCGTAGCGGTGCTACGTATTCTACTCGGAAATGCGATGGAAACTCTCATCAAATGGCGTCTCGTATCCGCTGTCGCGCGGACGTTTCAGGGCCTGCTCTTTTATTCTTTCTCTCAACAACTAGGGAGAGAGAGAGGAGATCGCTACCACCGCTGCTTCGCACGCCGACCGACATTTCTGGGACTTCCTTAGCAAAAAAACAACAACAAGTACATCCGCGTTTTACAAGGGACACGTCCCAGAAACGCGGCTTCTGGAACCTGGGACGTTCGGATCTTTTTGGGACGTCCGAGTTACGTTTCGTGTTGTCTGGGTGATATATTTCACGCTTCCATAACCACATTAATTCTGACGATTCGTCGTTTATAATTCCTGTCTTGTAAACCCAAAAAGCAGCTTAGACAGGCACTTGCTATCTGCGCTAATTAACGAAGGCACGAAAACAAACAAATCGTTCTTTTGCTGTTGTTTACGAATGACCGTTAAGAAGGTACTAAGGTACAACAACAACAACAACAACATAGATGAACGGATGATGATGATGTAGGATGTTTCCCTAAGGTACAAAAAATTGCCGTCACAGGACGGAAGGCGCCGTTGCTTTGGTATGAACACAAGAGGAACGAGATTCGTCAGTTGGGTCGTCCATGACTTATAATCGATAGAAAAAAACGGCCCCCAGTCCCAAGGGGTTATCCGTACCGTGCCGAGGGGATTTAAGGTGAACGGCAGAAGCCTTGCGCGGTGGCGGCCTGGGTCTTGGTCAAGCCACGGCTGATGGGTTTTCCCTAAAACTCCGGAAACTTTCTCGTGCGTATGGACGTGAAACGTGAGCGGCTTGTTGGACCGTCCATTTCCTAAAACCGTGCATAGTTAAAACTTTCGTTCACTTCAGACAGTTTTATACACATCATTTACCTCTTCATACAGCCGTATATTGCTTGGTGATGAGACAATCATCCCCTATAGCAGAGTTTTTAACTCCTTAACAGAAATTGGAATTGTAAACGTTCTGTAGCTTTAGATAGGTAGAAATACAGCGAACCGGTAGAGATGTAGGAAGGGACTTGCCTCAGGACAGAAGCCGCCGACATTTAGAACAGAGACTGTTCTTCTTCTGGGCACCGTCCTCATCATGAGGTCATCATCATCAGGACGGTGCCCAGAAGAAGAACAGTCTCTGTTCGAAATATCGTCGGCTTCTGTGCTGAGGCAACTCCCTTCCTGTAGGTTTAGATAGACAGTTTTAGACATCTTCCTGTTTTAACTTCTTAACAGAAATTGGTATTTTAAACGTTCTGTAGTTTTAGATGGACAGATTTAGACACCTTGCTCACTTGTTATATTTAATTTTAACTAGTCACATCGCTACCCAGGTTTTGGCGCATTATCACCTTTGTTGTCGATGCGCAAAAAAAAGAAGAAAAACTCGAACTAACTCGAATTATCATCATTATCAGCATGTTATATTTACACCCTGGTGGACAAAACTAGTTGGTCATAGACCGATCACTGTGGCCTTTGAGGTGCTACCAATTATCATCGGCATTGAAGGGCGTGGACTGCGCCCTTGGCCTACAACATGAAAGATTAATAATAGTACTAGTGAATTGCATCAACGGGAGGCAGGTTATGACTCTTCGGCGCATGTGGAAATCCGACATATTCAGACGGCATTTGCCCAGGAACCAGTTATTGGCAACCTGGAACACCGTAGATAAGAAATCAGTACCGCCACCTTTTTCCGAAAGGGAAGGAGAAAAAAAAAAAGAAAAAAAAGCTTTGCACTTGTTTTATGTTTCCGTTGTCGTGTAGACGGAGGAAACAACGGCATGTCTTTCAAAGCGTGGGTGAAATCTGCAAAAGATACACCCGCGGATGACAGCACAGGAACCGGAAGACAACTGTCCGTTAAAACCTGGCTGGCTGCTCATCGGGCAAGTCTCGCGGCTCGGTAGGACAGTGTGGTTACTCAGGCCAAAGAAGATGTGGTCTTTTATTGCAGTATCTCTTTTCAGTGCCGGTAAGCCTGTTCAGTGATCTTGTTCAGTTGTTGCAGTTCACCGAAGCGTCCTTTCTTAGCACAGAGCTCTTCGCAGGTCGATTTGGTCTGCGCTGCCGCTGTTTTTACTGACCGGTGTAGTTTTCACGCAACGCTTTTGAAATCGTTCTTTTCTTGTTTGTTTTTTTTCAGTGGTAGTTGCGTCGGCCTCGGCTGAATCGTTGTGCCAAAATGTGAGTATCTTTCCTTTTTGTCCTTTTTTTTTAATTTTCAGCCTTCCTCTTCGCAAACCCCCCTCCCCCAACCCCTTTCATCACTTCTCCGAGCAACATGCCCAGGTGGAAATTGGAACTGGAATCCCAAGTGGATGCACTTGACTACCAAAGTGGTTGAAGTGGACTGAACAGGACCCACTTCAGAGTCAAGTGGTTCCAGTAGGGAACCACTAAGCCACCACTAAGAACCACTTAGTGGTTCCCGACTGGTTCCCTTAAACCTACACTTGAATAGAATAGAGTCACTAAATAAGCGTAGCTTATTTAGTGACTCTAGAATAGAAGTGGGTACCATGAAGGAATGAAATGGTTCCATTTTGCCAGCAAGTAGACTTGACAGGGTCCACTTTTAGTCCAATATGGCTATATTTTGGTGATAAAACGAGAATTAAAGTGGGTTAGACGGCCCCATCAGGAACACTGAAACCACTTTGACAACAATCTTGGAGAAAGTGGGAGCATCGCCGCGTCGCTGTCTGGCGGCATGGCCATCGCTAGCGACAGCACCAAAGAGATCATCAGTATCATCATCATCATCATCATCCAATCCGATCCAATCCGTGTCGTTCAACCGTTGAACTGTTGTTGTTACGTTGGTGCGGTTTTGGCGTGAACGGGTGGACACAGCCAGGTCACGCTCCCTGCTTGCGCCAGATAATGTAATCCATCGTACTCACTCCGTTTCCGTATTGACTGTTAAGACTGGTAACGTGGCACTACGCTGCGGCAGAAAGTGCACCCCGTCTACTGATGGCTCATGGTATGGAGTATTTCTATGCAGTATTTCTTCTGGCACACAAGTGCTTTTCATTATCTCCAGCAGCGTATGTAGTTGACAGACTAGATTCCTTTTCCTTCTTACGTTGAACACGGCTGCAGAGTGTTGACGAAAAAAAAAAGGTTTTTTTTTTCTACTTGTCTACGTGTCATTCTTGGCGAGATTAAGCTCTGATTAAGCTCTTGGGCTCTGACATCATAGCTCCGGTCACTGCTATTGGTAGTCTGTAAGCATGTGACTTCTCGCACGCTTCCTCATTGGCAGAAACGCTTACCATGACTCGTTTGCGACTGGGATCTGTCTGGATAGCAAACATCTGTCGGGTACATGGTAGCTCTGCCCGTTGGCTTTTGTGTGAACTACCGCCTTTTAAATTAGATTGTAGCAGTGAATATCAAAACTTCACAAGCTTCGATATTCTTGATGGCATTTTTCTGTGTCTATTACTCCCTTTGCTGTAAAAATTGGAATACTGGATGACATCAGTGCAAATAAGTGCATTTGACATTTTTTTCGTGACAGCTTGAAATGAACTGTTGCAGCTCATTTAGTATCTGTTTCTGTCTTTGTGCTGTTTTACATTGCTTTAAAACCAGCTGAGAGTGCAAAAATGAAAAATAAAAGTGCTATGCTGTTAAATAGGCGTCTGTGGCTGACTATAAGTTGGCTACAGAAGGGGAGTCACTTGCAAGTATTTGTTTACGGTTTTCTCACGTTGTTTCTCGTAATCTTCTTTTCCTGTGTTGAGCTGTTACCTACGTCAATCTCTACTGTTCTTCTCATTATTACAGGATTCAGACTGCTCCAGAGGTGAACGGTGTGTTCGCCACGCTAATTTCTCGTCTTCTGCAAACTGCGAAAGCGTCAAATACTGTAAGATTATTTTATGAAAACGACCCCCTTGAACTGTACTAAAATGTACGTCAGGCAGTCGGTGCAATTAGTCGACAGGAAAGGTTGCAGGGTTCTGCTTGACACATGAGAACATATTTTATCAAGTTCCTTGGAAGAGGAGCGTGCTTCGACGAACGCATCTGCAGTGATTCGATGTTGTCGATGTCGATGTAGTCGGCAGGAAACAAGAATTGAATTGTGCTCGTACCGCACAGCACGAAAAGTGATGGTTTTCTAATACCAATGGGATCGCATTCCATTATTCCAATTCCATTCCATTCCAATTCCATTATTTGCGAGGCTCGTGCCACTCCGCCTGCCTATAGACATTAAAATTTCCAGGTTATGACAGGACCCACTCGCTGAAGTAAAATGATCCTAGCTGTCTCCCAGCAGATGTGCTATATGAAGTACGATTGTTCACATTAAACGTAATGGACTACATTTGCATTTGGTTGTATTGTCTCCAAACTCTCGAGATCGACTGAGCACTTATTTATTTGTCGGTGCAGTTGTTGTTAACTAATGCACGAATGCCATTATTTTTTCAGCGAAACTGATGCCGGGTTACGCGTCGAGTACGAGAGATGATACTGAGAGAAGTTCTGATACTTAGGTTTAATCGAGAGAGATGATATTAATGCGTCTGTCTAAGCCGCGAGAACACTAGTATGATAATGGCCAATGCTATACACTGGTCGCCCTGTGTATTTATTTTGCCATCCCAATGGTTCTTTTGCGTGCGGCGAAGTATCTGATCTACTTGTATCTCGCTACCAAGCTCTTGGCATCTTTGGTCGAGACCCGCTTCTGGTCAAGAGATCCAACGAGTCAAGAGTTCCAACCCTGTTAAGAGTTCCCCGGTCAAGAGCTTCAACCTGGTCAAGAGCTCCACACCGGTCAAGAGCTCCACACCGGTCAAGAGCTCCACACCGGTCAAGAGCTCCACACCGGTCAAGTGCTTCAACCCGGTCAAGAGCCCCAACCCGGTCAAGAGCCCCAACCCGGTCAAGAGCCTCGACTCGGTCAAGTGCTTCGAGCTGGTCAAGAGCTTCGACCCGGTCAAGAGCCTCAGCCCGGTCAAGAGCTCCACACCGGTCAAGAGCTCCACACCGGTCAAGAGCTCCACACCGGTCAAGAACTCCACACCGGTCAACAACTCCACACCGGTCAAGAACTCCACACCGGTCAAGAACTCCACACCGGTCAAGAACTCCACATCGGCCAAGAGCTCCACACCGGTCAACAACTCCACACCCGGCAAGAGTTCCCACCCAGTCAAGAGTCCCAACCCAGTCAAGAGATCCAACAGGTCACGTGACAGGAAAACCAAGTGATCCAACCCGATCAACAGATCAATCGAGTCAAAGTGGATCCCCGGATCACCGGATCACGTCAGAAAAGGCCTATGCATTACCGTGTTCATTGCAGAACAGTTGCCCTGTAGCTTAAGTTAGAAAGCAATATGCCCGGTAACAGTGAAGATTTTTCTGTTTTCTCTCTTTTTACCACACACGCACACACAAGTAAGCGAGAAAAACCTGAGATTGTGCTGTAGGTTACAGCGGCCAGTCCCCCTCCAGGGCTTAAAGTTTCCTTTGCGCTTTTATGTTCATGGGTCCGAAGCGCCGTCAACACGCTATGCCAGAACAGATGCTTGTTACCAAGAATATTTACCTCAACTTACAAAGAACCGTGGTTTGCTTAAAACTTGTCTTTGTCGTGTTCTGTTCATTGGCCCCAACCCTTATCAATTTATTCTATTCTTTTACTGACAGACGTGAGGGAAAATATTATGACCGTGCTTCCCAGTAAACATTGACCTGTCACGTTCATTGACCTGAACCCCAAAATGCAGGGTATACGCAGGACTCAGACTTGTCTTTGTACTTTTGTTTCCATTGGCGTCAGCCGTCCCCACGTTATGCCAGAACTGAAGTTTGTTACTGAGAATATTGGGCCCAGCCGCAAAGTGCTTTATCTTTGTCCTTTTGTGAACTGCGGGAAAAATTGGAAAAGTGGATATAAAAATCTAAAGCGCAAGCCAGGGTCTTGGGATTCGCTGTACGCTTCTTTGCTGCAAGTCAACAGGAAACCAGGCTCTGCTGCATGCTGTCTGGGGTTTTTCCTGGGTTTTCCTCAGACGCTTTCAGACATATGTCGGCACAGTTCCCCTAGAAGTCGGCCCAGGACGCACATTCCCCCAGGGCGTGAGTCGTGACGTTGCCCACATACGTGAGGCCGTCAACGGCAAGCCCTATCACCACCACCACCACCACCACCTGCATTTTAATGAACATGAAGCACGAGTGGAACATTTTGAACGCTACTACAGGGAACGCTACTACTGGCTCTCAAACGCCCTACTGCGGGACCGTTGGGGACAATTTGACAACCGGGGACTCAGGACGACGAACATGGTCAACGGCTGGCATAACGGCCTACACAGCCGCTTCACGTCCAGCCACCCGAACTTCACGGAGTTCCTAGAGTTCTTGCGTTTCACCCAGCACGCTACACAGATCAGGACACCAGCACCCCTGTTTGACCCCCTCGCTGTGCCGACGCAGACTTCGACTGCTGTCCAAGAGAGGAACCGGGGACTCCTGCACGGAATGGACGCCATACTCTCATACATGAGCGCTAGCCCAGTCTCGTTTAAAAAGCAGGAAGTGTATTTGGACAAAATTGCCTCGGTTGGAGAGGAAGACCTCTGACCCCACAACGCCCGTTGTTCGTTTGTTTGTTCTTCTCTTTTTTCGGGCTCTATTTTTTCACCCACAAACGCGTTTTGGAGTAGCCAGTTCTGACTAGGTCGGGACTAACCTCTCCATATTTTTCTTTTCTCTTTCCAATCCAATCCCTCGGACGCAGAAGACCTCTGCCTCCACGTCGCCTGATTCTAACTATCCCAGTAACTTGACTACATACTAAGGAATGCTTTAGCAAGGAACAGGAAGCCGTTCTTTCTGGCTGACTTTTCCTGCCAAAATAAACAGACCCACCCTCCCCTCGGAGGCCTAATTTTATTTTCCATTTCTGTTTTAAATTGGACTTGTACTGTGGGAACTGCGGCCCAAAAACCCGGGTGGTTCCGTATCCGACCCGCCGCAACCCCGAAGAAGACAAGCACAGCAACTAACAATAAGAAAGAATATTTATTCTCACATGTTCAAACTGTCTTCTCCGTTTCTGACCGTGTCTCCATCATGCCTTCACTCAAACGCAGCCAAGCAAAGAAGACCCTCTTCGTGCTGCGGAACTGCTTATGGAGCTCCTTTACAGGAGAGAGGGTTTGCGCGCGGACGTTATGACACCGTGGCGGCGATATCGCTTGCTATGCTTGACGGTTATCGCGAAACAGGTCATATTGCCACACTTCCCCCCTCTAATTACACATCTGGTAAGTCCGGCAAGTCCAATATGGCGTCCTCACTGGTCCGGGCGGCCGCATTTCTAACCAACAGCTTGCGACCGTAACGTATTCGATAACTGATGCCAATTCTTGGGATGTTCATGGTCAAGCGTCCCCTGGTCACGTTCAAGCGTCCCCTTCGCTGGTGGCATCCAAGGTCGTGCTGAAGGCTGGGAGGAAGTGGGTTCGAATCCTACCACCGGCTGTTTTCACGGTTCCCCCTGAAGTCGGTCCAGGAGGCATGCTAACCCCCCTGTCCCCCACTCCTTCCTGCTGTCCCCACACCATCCGTACACATCTGTACGCCACTCATAGCTACAGTTGCTTCGCGGCTGTAACACAGGATCAGAAAAAGTGTAACGTTTTCTATAATATCCCGACCACCTCCTCCCGTTCCTTTCCTTCGTGTTCCTCCTTTCACTCGCTTCTTCACTACAACACACGTGTTCCCCAAGGCACCACACTCCCATGGTACAAGCTTCGTATAACTTCAGTACCACGAGAAAACCGCTGGCTTGCCGAACGTAATACATAGGTTGTGTGTCCATTTTTTTCTGCCAAACAAAAGCAAGGACAAAATCGTTCCACAGTCCCTTGGAACCAGATTCGAATAAGAGAGATTCATTTCGCAAAGATTCTTCACTAGATGAAGCACGTACAGTGTTCTCTTGTACCGGGCAGGTTGTGCACCAGTACGAAGCGGTGTTAAAATTGCTCCGTGGGCATAGGACTGAAGGAATATTTGTTGCCTGTAACATACCAATTCGTTGTCTTCTTGATTTCGAGATGACGTGGGGGTTAACCTGCAGTGACTCACGTTGATCGACCGGCAGAAGGGCGTTGTGTGTCACAACAAGGACGAAATTTCCGCTGGGGAAATGAGACAAACAGAAACAGAAACGCAGGTGGTGGTGTTGGTGGTCGTAGTAGTAGTAGTGGTGGCAGTGATAGTGGTAGTAGTAGTGGCAGTGGTGGTGGTAGTGGTGGAGTAGTAGTGGTAATGGTGGTGGTGGATAGTCGTAGAATTAGTATTAGTAGTAGAAGTAGTGGTGGCGGTGGTAGTAGTAGAGGTGGCGGTGGTAGTAGTAGTAGTGGTGGTGGTGGTGGTGGTGACAGTAGTAGTAGTCGTCATCATGGCCTGTTGGAATTTTTTATCCAGAATCGTGAGCACAGGTGAGGGAAACTGGGTTCACTATTTCATGCATCATCGCCCATTGGTGTCTACAGCTGAAAAACAAAAGGGACAGGGTATGCACAGGAAAGGAGAGCAGAGGGATGTCCCCAAATATTTGGGTGGATGCTAGTGCAGTGTAGGGGGTTTGGATATATCACTGGTCTTGGACATCACTTGCTGTCTTTCTTAAAGGAGCACTAAAACGCTAAAAACACGTTTACTTCAAACCACGTTACACGCTATGTTGGCTTTGTACTTGTTATCATAATTCGAAACTGATTCCGTTTCGAAGCTACAAACAAAATTGTACTGGACGCTTGCTTGCTTGCCTGGGGGCTAAGTGAAGGACCCTCAGCTCATACATCGGCGTTCTTAGTCCACGCTGCGTATGCATGCGCGTTCCACACCATGGAGCACAAAGTGCGCGAGCACAAAGCTGTGTGTGTAGCTGTTGTGGGCTACAATTCAGTGAAGAGTCATTGAAAAATGCAGCAGTGCGCATCATGCCGCGCAAATCCACACGTCCACGCGCGCTTCTCTGTTGTTTCATTGGATCTTTCCTTCCTATGGATCCCATTTGTTGCTGCCAAAGAATGCTGTTTTCATCATGTTTTCCTTCTAAACGGTAGGGTTGCGTGAACTAATTTTGTTTTAATTGCACTAATTGAGACAAGCTGTTTTTTTTTTTTCACTTTAGTGAACATTATCCCCCCCCCCCCCGCTGGTTTGTGGGTTCGTGACCCATAACGACTTGAGACAGAGGGATGTTTGACATATTTATTATTATCCATGTGGTTGACCGTGTATTATGCCAGCTACGTGTTTCACCCTTCCCAGAGACTCTTCTGGCTTACAATCGTCAGTCTCGAGCATATCAAACTGGATATCATGAAGCATCACGCCAAATGGGTACTTGACAGTGTTCGTCAATTTCTTGATCTGGAATAACAGAAGGCAATCAACGGGCAGTGCGTGTAGGGAGGTACCTCACAGTGTTGCAAAAACGTTTACGGAACACACTCCGGCGTATTTCTTGCCCAAAGTGACACCCTAGCGGCGAATGGTTCCGTACGGTCTTGCAAACCGGTGACTGGGTTACCTAGTCACATGCCTGTAAATCTGAAGGGTTCATTTCGCTGGCAGCGTGTCACTCTGTGGAAGGAACGCGCCGGAGCGTGTAACCGTAACTTTTATTCAGCACTGTAAACTGCGGCAATAGACGATGATAAAGGGTTAAGATGAAGTAGTGCAAAGGTTGAAGGATGAAGCAGGTGTCCTGTCACTTCTTTTTTGAACCCTTTGTCGTCGTCTATCACTGTAGTTTCATTATGAATAAAAGCACGGGACATTAAGTGGAGTGTCCTATGGGAAGAAAATTCGGCAGTGGTGCCCCAGTGGGTACGTGCAGCTAGAGCTTTCGCAAACCAAAAACCGCCCTTTATCTGGTTTCCCGGTGCCACTGGTCTCGTACTCCGGTCTCCAAGCCTATTGCCGTGCATTTGCATTCACTGAGTGCCGCTAACGTTTCTCCCCGCGGGACCACTCTGCCTTGCATCTAATATTGCACGAAGTAACATGAGGAACATGGCACGACAGTGTTGCGGCTTTAGGCACATCCTTGTGCAGAATTCTAATGGCAGCGTTCATGTCAGTCTCTGTTCATAGAACTAAGGGTGACCGGAAGCAGTCATCAAAGAATCCATAGATGCAATACGGCAAAAATGCCACGGCATAGGCATGCCGAGCTGAGACAGCAAGACCGCTCCATTTTGTACGAAAGCTACCGGCACCAAGATACTTGCTACACGACATGACGTGTTGCCGCTGTAGGCAAAGAGACCTCTTACAACCCGAATGGGGTATGCACCGGACGCGGTGTGTAAAAAGTGGTAGCTTCTATAATTACCACCTACGTCAACATAGCGTGTGACAAAGGGTGTAAAGGGTGGTAAAAGAAGTTATCCAAATTGCTACAAAAAGGCGTACGCCCCCCTCGCTCACCAAATCAGAAGGGGTAACCCTATCATTCGTGGCAGAGAGTGAGGTAGCAGGTAGAACTTTGCAGCCTTTTAGACACAACATATGCGACAACTATTACCTCCAATACGGTGTGACTGCTCCCCCCTTTTTTCTGCGAGTGCTGCTGTTTTGCTTGGGAACTGGACGAATGTGACGACGTTTGCGCAACAAAGTCATTCTCGCATTCTAAAGCCAGGAATCATTACGAATCGTCTATAATTACGGCATCCTTCAAACAAAGTTGTTGTTGCTTACAGAGTCCTCCATGCTCTTTGTGGTGCTGTAGGTGGCCACAGTTTGGCCAATGATATTGGTCGTCGTCAGCTTCGTATTATCGTACGCTTCCCCACTTCTGTATGGGCACCAATCCCCGTAGCGCACCATGGACTTGTACGTGCACGTGGCCGGCGGCGCGTTTGCAGGTATCGTGGTATTGTAAGCGTGTAACAGAACAGCCATAGTAAAAGAAACGCCGACACAGATCTGGGGAGTCATTCCTGACAAGGCGCTCTCAGCTACGGCCTGCACGTAAAAGAGAACACACAGATAAGAACATTCGGATACAACGCGTACGACGTCGGCTCTGGAGGCCGACATACATGCAGGATTCCTGTAACAATATCCATCAGTACATACTCCCAGTGTGTTCCGACTGTTCGGTAGGCATAAGACTGAACTGTAGGTAGGAATATTTGCAGTCCTGTAGCATACTTACCAATTCGTTGCCCCCTTGATTCCAAGATGATGCGGGGGTTAAGCTGCAGTGGCTCACGTTGCTCGGAGCGACCGGCAAAAGGGCGTTGTGCGTTACAACGACGACCAGGTCCCCTCTAGGGAAATGAGAGGGGTCATGCGTTAAGCCGCAAATGGTGAAGGATATTGGACACACACAGACATTGAATGATCAAAGAACACGGGAGGAATAGTACAAGAAATGCTATTGGTTCAGGCTTGGAGATCGTATATACAGGCTGTTTCACTGAAATACAAAACAAAAAAACAGTATCCTCACACCACTGGCAGCACTACGCAGCGCCTTTTTGGTTTTCGATACACCGCTTTCCTTTTTATTGTTTGGCTAATTTTTCGTGAAACACGCTGTATAATCGTCCATCGTAATTCGCTAGAGGATGGACACAATGTACCTATAGTAGTGCTTATTTATAGATGCCTCCGTTTCAGAAGGCATTAGGTACGAAAAGGCGAAATCGCTCGGTCTAGGGTAAGACTCCGTGCCATAGAGTAACGGGTCGGGGCTATACGGTCGTGTAAGACCCCTATATATTATTATAGGACAGCCTCGTCTGGTCGGTAGGTTCAACAACAACTTACGTGAATTTCTTCATAAAGTCCTCAAGGTTAGGAGCGCTTCTCGCGTTAATTTTTACGCTGCAGAAGGTGGTGAACTGCTGCCCTTTTTGCACTAGCGTAGAGTTTGCACTTGCCAAGCCCTGACATGAAAAGTAAAATGCGTTGATGAGATTGCGCATCTTGTGTTACGAAACCGCAAGCACGTCAGACTTAGTGCATCATTAGGGGAAAACCATTCAGCAGAATGTAACCGTTAAACACATCAGAAACACACCAATGTCATTGGTTCAATTGTTTCTGCTGTCACTAATTGATTGGTTTATTATTCTGCGTAGCTTTCCATGCAGAGACACGACTTACGCTGAAAAAGTGCGCTACTTGTGCAACGAAGGTGTCCACCTCAGCCGTAGCACTTGGCAGAGGTATTCCTGAAATGCCGTACGCGGTGATCCCCATGTCAGCCAGTCTCGTCATGTCCTTTTTCGCCGTTGCAGTATTCCAACCATAGGCAGTATCCTCGTAGAACCGACCCATGAAAGAGATGCCAAGCACTGGTGTCGGTTTCTTGGCGACAAGCTGGAGGGAATAAAGAACGCCGGTGTAAAAAGTGGAAAACAAAAACAACGCTGTGTCCATGTCGACATCGCACCGTGTAAGAACACAGTTTTTACGTCTCCATCAAATTACGCCACGTTGTACCTTCCCTCATTACGCACCCAGATACAAGAAGGAGCCACAACAGAGCGACAGGTGCCCGTCTCTATCTGTGACTCCGCACGTAGGCTTCCACTGGATCAGCCGGTGATACGCAATAAATTCTCACGATCTACGTTTGTAGTGGGCAGTGACCTAAGACCCACTTACGGAAGCGATGTGCCGGTGCCGTACCAGAGAACGAGCAGAAACAATGCAGCTATGTTGATGTTCTAAACGAGGATTAGATGGCGCAGCTACACTGGCATAAGTGTGTAGAGGAGATGGAGGAGATGGTACATGGGTCCTGATTGGTGATGATGGAAGGGCCAAATGTCCTAGGGAGCTATTCAGTCTGACGTTTCATTCTGGGGCCCTGACATAGCGCGCTCCACAGGGCACATTTGGTAGGCTCGCGCAAGTGCTCTTGGCAAATCACGGGGCCGAAGTGATGCATTTAAAGCGCGTCAATGCCAACAAGTACAACACACCCATCCTCGTATGGGAAGCGCCTTCTTCGAACTCCACTAAAAGCTGAACCACATGGCACGAACTAGAGCCCTGCACGGGCAGATTTTTCCGGGCCCGACCCGGCCCGGGCGCATCGAAAAATGGCCAGGCCCGACTCGGGCCCGGACCTTCATATTTTTATACGGCCTGGCGCGGCCCGGCCCGGTGAACCAGTGAGTATAGCCCGGCCCGACAAGGCGTCTAAGCAAATAGGGCCCGGCCCGACCCGGTGACTCAGCGAGTGGATCACGGCCCAGTATTTCCAGTCGGGACGTACGCGTTTCTGGCGCTTATCAAACAAATTTATAAGTAAATTTATAAAGTGAGAAGACAAGGCCACAAACATACAAGTGATGGCGGTTTAACACCGTAACCGCACGAGACCAAATTAAATCCAGAACGCACGCGGGCATGGGCGTTATCGTTAAGTTTTTGCGGAGGTAGAGGATGCTGTCGACAAACGTCTTCTCCCAGTCCCTTCCCCTCTCACCGAACTTTGCCAACGTGATTGTGAAATACGTGAGGAGTGAGGAGCAATGTAAAGTGGATTTGAGAATGTTCTAGAGGGTCGAATCATATGCATGATGCAGTGTCTTGTGTCAGTGTGTTTGCTTGTCTTTGCAAAACATGCACAGCAATGACGCAAGCGCATGATGATATGAACTCTCCATCGTGTGGAATTAGCTGCGTGGCCCGGCCGGGCCTGACTCTCGGAAACACGTTTGTCGGCCCGGCCTTGCCCGCGGTGGTGGCGTATTTTGACGGCCAGGGCACGGCCCGGCCCGGCGCCGCCATATTTTGTGAGCACACAGCCAATAACAAGCCCGGCCCGCGGGCCGGGTCGGGGACCCGGGCCCGTGGAGGCCTCTGGAACGAACACAGTCCGGAAACTGCTCGAACCGAAATCGGGACCGAACTTTTTTTCGTGCATCACCGCATGGTCCCGAATGGCAAGCCAAAGTTCGGCCGAAGACTTCTGACCTTTGGGCACATCCCCTTTCAACCATCGAGCTCAATGAGATGATCCCTTGAACGGAAACATCTCCTTGAGTCTGAGGAGCAAACGAAGGGGGGGAGGGAACTATACAGGACGGACACGGGACAAGAACCGACAACGACGACTCAAAAGTCGTCATTTGAGTCGTCGTTGCCGGTTCTTGTCCCGCGTCCGTCCTGTGTAGTTTTCCCCCCTTCGGTTGCTCCTCAGACTCAAGGAGATGTTTCCGTTCAAACCGCATACACCAGCTCGCTTGTCTACTCTACTTGTGTTCAACGAGATGATCCCTGTATTCATAGGTGTAGAAGTCGAACACACGCCAACAGTCGACCCGATTGCTACCTCATTGTTGCTATGGTTCTGCTTCTGGCTGAATTGCCATTCGATGCTTGCTGCTTTTTCGGTTGGCGTCACTTCCCATTTCGGAGCGGAAATCTGGCTTGGTCAGATGGAGCCGAATTTAACTCTGAATTCTGTTCTCTGAAGAAAGTTCGGTCCCGAATTCGGTTCGGAATGAATTCGGACGCTTTTCGGGACAAACTTTCCAGCCACCGACCCGAATGGTGGATCCAAAGTTACCTTACGGCAGCCGAAAGACAAGCACTCCCCGAGATGGGGTTGTAATGGGGCAGTTGCAAGAAACATTTGAAGATGCGGGACATGAACACCATGAACACCTGCGCCCATGACACTCATCGTTGCCGTTTTAGCTGTCTTTAGCTGTGTTTTAACTGTTTTGGCTAAATGAGCCCGCACTTGCTACTTTGCTGCTCCGAGCAGTAATGCCGAAGTCCTTGACTTACCTCGAGGAAGTTTTCCCAAGCTGTGAAATCCTGAGTTGGAAAAATCCCTTTCGAAGTCCCTACCATGTTGTCGTGTATGATGTAATCGCACGGGATGTTGATGTACTTGTCCGGTTCATTGAAGTGTGCGCCGACCGTGCACATGACGAAGTCTTTGAGGTTCCCTGGCGGTCCTGGTGGTGCTGGTGGTGGTTGTGGTGTTGGCTTTGGTGTTGGTGGTGTTGGTTTTGGTGTTGGTGGTGTTGGTTTTGGTGTTGGTGGGGTTGGTTTCGGTGTTGGTGGGGTTGGTTTCGGTTTCGGTGTTGGTGGGGTTGGTTTCGGTGTTGGTGGTGTTGGTTTCGGTTTCGGAGTTGGTGGTGGTTTCGGTTTCGGTGTTGGTGGTGTTGGTGGTGGAGTAGGTGGTGTTGGTG
The DNA here is from genome assembly GCF_037126465.1 of Ornithodoros turicata. Classification (NCBI taxonomy): domain Eukaryota; kingdom Metazoa; phylum Arthropoda; class Arachnida; order Ixodida; family Argasidae; genus Ornithodoros; species Ornithodoros turicata. The sequence continues at coordinate 67,857,604 of NC_088206.1, read as the reverse complement.
GTGGAGTAGGTGGTGTTGGTTGTGGTTTTGGTGGTGCTTTTGTTGGTTTTGTTGGTGGTGGTACTGGTTGTGGTGTTGGTGGTGCTGACGGTGGTGCTGCTGTTGGCGGTGGTGGTGCTGAAAAGTGAAAGGAACTGTAGCAGCAGCGTCATAATCATCACCAGCACCGCCATCGGTTACGCGCAGCACTGCGCGTGACCCGAGCTTTCGTTTTCGGTTCATCGCCATTAACCGTCATTAAACCCATCAACCTCAGTAGAGCCTGGTCGCCTCATTTCTCGCTCTACAACTGGTGACCCGGACGTGATCCAACGTTCCACCATCATGAACGGTGACCAGCACTCCACCAGCTCTTCGCCTCCCAGCCGGCCACCGCCACTTCCACCGCTCGAGGCTTCTGTGGCACCGCTCCGCCTGCCGCCTTTCTCCATCTCCGATCCTCAGCTGTGGTTCGCGCAGGCGGAGGTTCTCTTCGACGGACGCCGCGTCACTTCTCAAGCCTCAAGGTTTGGCTATGCCATCGCAAACCTTCCTCCCGAAGCTGCGGCGGAACTCCGTGACCTAATAATCCACCCTCACCCCGAGTTGCCCTACGACACCTTACGGGACGAGTTAATCCGCCGCACGTCTGCTTCGGAGGAGCGGCGATTGCAGCAGCTTCTGAACAGGGAAGAGCTCGGCGATCGACGGCCCACCCAGCTCCTACGCCGCATGCGCGACCTCGCCGGCAACCCTACCACGGACGACTCACTACTACGCGAGCTCTTCCTACAACGTTTGCCCCACAACGTACGCATGATCCTGGCCGCCGGCGAAAATTCCCGCCTGGATGACTTGGCGAAGATGGCGGACCGTATTCTGGATTTTGCTGGCCTTCCATCTCCAGGAGCCGTTGCCGCCCTGGCCCCCCGCACCTCCCCTCCACCGGTGGACGTTGCAATCAATGCCATCAGCACGTCGCTCCAGCAACTCCAGACTACGGTGGCGGCCCTGGTGAACCGGGTGGACGCCATTCCCCCGCAGCGACCACGTTCCCCTCTGCGCCCGTTTTGCCGTCGCTGCTCGCCATCCCGTCAACGGTCTCCTTCGCCCTCTCAGCACCACTTCTGCTGGTATCATCGAAAATTTGGCGATGCCGCAAGGAACTGCCAGGCCCCTTGCTCGTGGCCGGGAAACGCTCCCCCCAACCATTAACGGCTGGCGTGGCTGGGGGCGACAACAGCCGGCTCTTCCGGATCACGGACCGCGTGTCCGGCTGTCGCTTCCTGGTGGACACCGGGGCTGACGTGAGCGTCGTTCCACCAACCCCCGCAGAAAAACGACACCGACAACCAGACTTGGCTTTGCAGGCCGTCAACAAGTCCACCATCTCAACTTACGGTCAACGCTCCGTCACCCTTGACCTCGGCCTGCGCAGAGTATTTCGTTGGGTTTTTACCATCGCCGACCTCCCCTTCGCAATCCTTGGCGCCGACTTCCTCCACCATTTCGACCTTCTTGTGGATATTAGACGCCAGCGCCTCGTCGACAACACTACTTCTTTGCACGTTTATGGAGCCCCAGCGCATATAGCCGCCATTAGTCCCACCATACGGCTACCGTTGCCCACTGCTTTCGCCGACATTGTCACGGAGTTCCCCGCTGTCCTGCGCCAATCGCACGCCTCTTGCCCACCTCGCCACAGCGTCACTCACCACATCGTGACACGGGGCCCCCCTGTCTTCGCTCGCCCCAGACGGCTGGCTCCGGAGCGCCTCGTCATTGCCAAGAGGGAATTCGAGCACATGCTCGAACTGGGGATCATTCGGCCTTCCTCCAGCCCGTGGTCTTCCGCTCTCCACATGGTGCCCAAAGCAACACCTGGTGATTGGCGCCCATGTGGGGACTACCGTGCACTCAACATCGTCACGGTACCGGACAGATACCCGCTTCCCCATATTCAGGACTTCACCGCGAATCTTGACGGAGCGACCATCTTCTCCAAGATAGACCTCATCAAAGCCTATCACCAAATTCCCGTCCATCCCCCTGACATCCCGAAGACTGCTATAACCACCCCTTTTGGCCTCTTTGAATACGTGCGGATGCCCTTTGGCCTGCGTAATGCTGCGCAGACATTCCAACGATTCATCAACGAAGTGCTCCGCGGCCTGGACTTCGCATTCGCATACATGGATGACATCCTCGTCGCAAGTCCATCTCCGGAGGCTCATCGCGCCCATCTGCGCGCCCTGTTCTCGCGCCTGGAGGACTACGGAGTCTCCATCAATGCCGCGAAGTGCGAGTTTGGCGTTACCACCCTTACCTTCCTGGGACACACCATCACATCCGAACCACGGCCTACCATCCGGCTGCCAACGGCCTGGTCGAGCGCCTTCATCGGCAGCTCAAGGCTTCCCTCCGCGCCACTGACCACGGCGACACAACCTGGCCCGAGCGTCTACCCTTCGTCCTGCTTGGCCTTCGCGCCGCGATCCGCCAGGATGACTGCAGCGCGGCCCACATGGTCTACGGCTGCCCGCTCCGCCTTCCCGGATCATTCTTCACCCCCTCGGCCCCGCTCGTGCACGACCCTTCCTCCTACATCGACCGTCTCCGCCAGCTCTTCCGGGACCTCAAGCCCACGCCTACCCGCTCCGCTCCCGCAACACGCGTGTTCGTGAGCCCCGACCTTAATCAAGCCACCCACGTCTTCGTCCGCCGGGACGCTGTGCGCTCCAGCTTGCAGCCTCCCTATGACGGCCCCTACAGGGTCATCTCGCGAGCCGGGAAGTTTTTCCGCCTCGATCTTCCGCGGGGACCTGACACTGTGGCCATCGACAGGCTCAAGCCCGCATTCCTGGAGTCGGCACCTCTGGTATCGCCCGACCAGCCCTCCCTACGTCCGTGCTCAGCTCCTGTCTCCGGCATTCCTCCCCCTCCACGTCGAGTGCATTGGGCGCCGCAGCTCGCACACTACGAGCCGCCCGCCGCCTCGGGTCCGGCTCCTGCACTCCTTGGCCTCGGCGCCCGACCTTTCCGCCAACCTCGGCCCTCCTCGCCAGCCTTGTCATCCGCCACGGGGGGGAGCCCTGTAGCAGCAGCGTCATAATCATCACCAGCACCGCCATCGGTTACGCGCAGCACTGCGCGTGACCCGAGCTTTCGTTTTCGGTTCATCGCCATTAACCGTCATTAAACCCATCAACCTCAGTAGAGCCTGGTCGCCTCATTTCTCGCTCTACAGAACTAAGATTAGAACTACTGCAGCATAATGATCCACTTTCGGCACGAGTTACCCCAATTGACTGAATTGCTAAAGATTACAATGATCCGTAATCACTTGCCTCCCCGTCATGTGACGAGTATCTCGCTCATGTCATTCTTATCTCATTCGCGGGAATAAACATACGGTCAACGTGCCTCGCTGTCTCGTCTTCCACACCCCTAGCGGCCAGTTGTAGAATGCCATGTTTTGCCTCTAGTGATTATGACGATGGCAAGGGCAGAGAGAGAGAGAGATGATAGCGGCTATCAGGCATTACGAGTACGAAGGGTCGTCAAGTCTCACCCTTGAACGTGCACGTAACCACGAAGCCTATGAGGGACGAAGTTTTACCCCAATCAGCATGACAAAGGGCTATCCCCAAAGTTTGTTTTTCTTGAGTTTCTACCCAGTAGGTAGAAATCGCATGGGCGTACCCGCATATGGCAGAGGGGTCGCTGCAAGCGTCATCATTTCCTCTTCTGCGCAGGTTTGTCGGGAAGCAGTGAAGGTCCTTTCCACAAATTGTTCGAAGAGTGCGACATAACCTTTTGTCTAAGGAAGGATGAACAAGGAGACGAACACGCACAAAGTGGACAAGACAAACGCAGTCCAGGACAAACAGGACACAGTCATGTTCTCTTCGATGAAAGATGAAAGTCACTGAAAAGGTTAGCCAGCTGTGGGGATCGAACCCACATCTTATGGATTACCGGTTCTCTCTTGTTCTCTTCGTGTGTGTTCCGTATCTTTCCTCCATGATGTGAGTTTAGAATTCACACCAGCTTGCTTCCCTCCTTATGCTATGTTCCTCATATGTTGTCTGTTTTTGGCTGCTTTCGTTTGTTGTGGAAGTTCCATGCGTTCTTGCACAAGAACCATAATTGTAGCCGACCTGTAAACCGCGCAGAGGTCTTTGATCCGAACGGTACTCCGGACAATGCCTTCAGCTCATTCAGAGACCCGGGTCAAAGCTAAGCCATCTCTCCGACACTCAATGGTGTCATTCCGTGACGCGGGGAGGGGGGGGCGACACGATTGAACAACGAGAAAGGGAAGGAGAAGTGGTGAACTAAAACCTTCTGAAGGGGTGTAATAAAACGACTTGGGTGTGCAAAAAAAGAAACAGTTCGAAGAACTGACTGTCAGGTAGGAAAATATTGTTAATGGCGTGTATGCACAAAGTACCTAACCCACAGGTTAAAGAAGACTGTCCAGAAATAACGAGATTTGTGTCAACCTTGAGTTAAGGTCAAGTTAAGCTCACTTCCCAAAAAAAGCGGAAAAGAAAGAGATCCCACCCGACACACTTGCCTGTAGGGTAAGACACAGAGATAAAAAAGTTGAATGTGTCAAAGGCGTAGTTTATTCAATTCCGCTATAATACAATATAGGAGAGAGATAATGGGTTTAATGGCACAAAGGCAACAAAGGTCATAGAGCGCCAAAACTACGGTGAGTATGTGAGAGATGATTATGGGAGAGATGATGTGTGAGAGAGAGTGTGTGGTAGTTAAAAGCTATCTAGAGGTATGAGCGATGAGATGGACCAGGATAAGACAGGAGGAGAGAGAGGAGGATGACGATAACAAGTGAGTATGGTAGTTAAAAGCTATCTACAAGTGTGAGCGATCAGGTGATCCAGGATGAGATATTTACATGAGTTCGGTGATATTGGATAAAAGCGGAGCAATACTTAACATCTACATCTGACTAACCCACACATGGTCAAAAATTGGATGACATTATTAAACGTCACAAGAGGAGTGTCACCGGGAAAGTCACGAATAACGATTAGAGCTCTGCACGGGCTCGAGCTTACCCGAATATTCAAACCGCTGGCCAAGCCGCTTTCTTTTTTTGTGGGCCTAGGCTGGTCTTGGGAGTTGACCATAACGGGTCCGGCCCGAGCCTAGATGGGGCCCTAGCTTGTGTTACTGCTCTGTTAGTTAGCCACGGTCACATATTTACAGCCTGATGCACTGGGCGGGGCTGGGTAGCCTAAGAATTCCTTCGAGCTCGGGCCGAGAAACCTAAAATCCTCTGGGCTTGGGCCGGGACCGGGATAGGTATTCAGCCGTCGGGCCAGGCCCGGCCCTAAAAAATGCGGCCTGTGCAGTGCTCTAATAACGATACCAAAAGTTCCCATTTTGCAGCGCATATTAGTGAGTTTTAGTATATCGAAATCTATCGCTTTTGCGTGCGTATGGGATAGCGTTGATAGTTCTGCGCACGCGCAATACGTAAACAGAGTTCTGCGCATTGCGCAGAACCACCAACGCTATCCCTTACGTATACGCAAAGGCGACAGCATATGATATACTGAAACTCACTATTAGTGACTTTTAGTATAACGTTCTCTGTCGCCTTTGGGTACATATGGGATAGCGCGTTGGTTCTGCGCAATGCACTTTACGCATTGCGCGTGCGCAGAACCACCAACGCTATCCCATACGTACGCCAAGGGCGACAGCGTACGATGTACTCGCCGTTGACCGGTGCGGTTGTGTCCCTATTTTCTAAAGTACATGAATAATTACGGTGCCGAAAAATCCGCACCTCCGGCACGTGATCGAAACGACCAAGATAAAACAAAGAAAAGAAAAGTGTGTCAGCAAAGCGATAGAGACGCGCTCTTATCGCGAGCTCGACATGATTTGGGTAGTTTTATCGTTCTGATAATTGCAGCTAATAGGGCGAGGGATGTTTCCACACCCCACTTGAATCACAGTGCGTCTGTGTTTCAGCAAGTACACTCTTAAAAATGAACTTCACCACATAGCACGCTCCTAGCCAACCACCATTCCGAATGACAACGTTCTGGCCCCCGATTTGTTGAAAACGATAGGCCGAGCCTATTTTGTGCCCATTATGTACGGCACAAAATAGGCTCCGCCTCTCGTTTTCAACAAACCAAGGGAGAGAACGATGGCATTCGGGATGATGGTTGGCTAGGAGCGTGCTATGTGGTGAAGTTCATTTTTAAGAGTGTAGGGTCTCGTTCAAAGTTGCGGCTGTGTCGTCCAATTTGTTTCTTTCGACCAAGTTTTCGTCCTCCTAATTCCCTCCGATTCAGTGCAAGATTGAGAGAGAGAGAAAGAGGTAGCTGGGGCTGCTTGCTGTGCTACTACTATATACACTCTAAAAACAGAACTTCACCGCATAGCACGCTGTGCGCCAACCACAAACACGAATGACAGGGTTATCGCTCCTGATTCGAGGAGAGAGGAGGGCGTACGCCTTTTTGTGGCAATTTTCATATATCCAAATTGCCACAAGAAGGCGTACGCCCCGTTCGCTACTCGAATTATAAGCGATAACCGCATCATTCGTGGCAGTGCACTCTTAAAAATGAACTTCACCACATAGCACGCTCCTAGCCAACCACCATCCCGAATGACAACGTTCTCGCCCCTGATTTGTTGAAAACGGGAGGAGGAGCCTATTTTGTGCCGTGCATAATGGCACAAAATAGGCTCCTCCTCCCGTTTTCAACAAATCAGAGGCGAGAACGTTGTCATTCGGGATGGTGGTTGGCTAGGAGCGTGCTATGTGGTGAAGTTCATTTTTAAGAGTGTGCTTGGCACACAGCGTGCTATGCGGTGAAGCTCCGTTTTTAGAGTGTGCACTCTAAAAACACAACTTCACCGCATAGTCCACGATATTCACACTATGACAAGAATGTAGTCGCCGTTCGTTTGGACCCCTCAGGACCAACGTCCAGTTTACTTACGTTTTGGCGTTTGGTGTTTTGGCGTTGGTACGGAGGGAACTGGTACTGGTCTGACAGGAACGATAGTCAGGGGCATGCCGGGAACTTCATCGTCTTTGTCTACGCCTTAAAAAGAAATATTCTTACCATACTACCCCATAGGAATTGACATTTCAGAAACTTGTGTGTATGGCGTCGCATTCTGGCTTCGTGAACTAGACGAGCAACACGGGTACTCGGGCTCTCGTACTGGGGTACGAAAGCTGCTATCTCAGAGTTGCGTATTTACGCTAACGGAGAACCAGACTCGTACGTATCTTGAGTACGTACTCAAAATACAGTATGTTAAATCTTTTTCCGCTGTTTTGGTGCTCTCCTCAATACTTTTTTACTCAATACGACAAGTATTTTTAATGTATTCAAAATACTTTTTTTTTTCAGTATTTGCTACTCAGTACTCCAAATACTTTCCTTCCTCGTCAAGCAGACTTCCCACTGACAACGCTAGAATGGAGCCATTCCCACTGCTGGGAGTAACCTACCTGAACCTGAAACATTAATACATATTAAAGTTTGGTTAGATCGATTTATAGAGCCGCATAGTACAACAAGATCAATATACTGCCACAGCAAAGACATTTCGCGCGTGAAATATCCAGCGAATGCCATACAATCGCCTTTGCGATGTGATGTATACCCATAATTAAATACTGCTGTAATAGTCAATTGCTTGCGGAACATTCAAGCTATTAGTTATGCAAGATCTGGCATAACTATTCCTTACCAAAACCGATGACTCAATTTCCGTATATGGCATCACAAAGCCGCATAGCAAAGACATTCTGTATGTGAAATATGTTCACTGAATACCACAAAATCCAGACACAATTTCCTGGCGGTCACTACCAGAACCTCGCGACGGTGTCTGCAGAGGCACACTGTACTGCATGAATGTTAGCAAATAGGCTTAGTGCTTATGACGCCGAACACTGTAGGTGAAACAACGCAGCGTTCTTCAAGCATCACGGAGGAAGTCGTGACTCAACACGATGCTTGGCGGTAAAAGAGGCTTAGCAGCTCGGTACCTTGCACGTATCATGCATATTCTGGGTTTCATCGTCAACAAAAATGGCTTGGTCATTTCACCCCGCAAGACATGCTCGTTTCTACAAAAGGTAACTACGCTGTTAAAACAGAACTTCACCACATAGCATGCTCCTAGCCAACCATCATTCCGAATGATGTCATTCTGTGTCCTGATTTGTTCAAAACAGGGGGGGAGGCGCCTATGTTGGACAAGCATAATGTGACTCAGATAGGCGCCTCCTCCCATTTTCGACAAATCAATGCACAGAATGATATCATTCAGAATCATGGTTGGCTAGGAGCGTGCTATGCGGTGAAGTTCTGTTTTAACAGTGTAGTGCCATACGATGCAAACGTATCATTAATAATAATGGTAAGGCGTCCTAAATAATGGTGTCGCTCCCTCTGAGCGTTTGTGCCAATACAAAGTGTCATGTAAGGAAGTTGGACCTTTCTACATAACTGTTCCTCTAAATATTCCCTAGGCGATTGATTGTCAGCACTAATTTTGCACTGGCACGATTTAGTTGCCCATTACCTGTGAACCCCCACTGAATGCAAATAAAGGAAGCACAAACCTCTCGCCAGAAAGAAGATGAGTAGTCCAATTGCGAGGGCAAGCAGCAGCGCCGCAATAACGGCCAGTATCATGTTCCTGTACAGCAGACACATCAGGCACACAGTGGCAGAAAATTAGCTTACAATAGTGCGCGCAGCGGCAGTGATCTCTCCTGTCTGCTTCCGCTGTGTTGTGACGTCAGATCAGCCGAGCACTTTCATTGGCTACCGATAACCGTCTGCTACGGCACGAGATCAAGGCGCGGTACGGACGGCGCCAAATACAACCGCAAAAGAGGAAGCAGGAGAAGAAAAAGTCTCACTATTGGGCAGCCGCGGTGACGTCACAGGCTGGCAGCCAATGGAAGGTGATTTTCTGACCCACGAAATATAATGTTTTCTTGCGCATCAAAGATTATACGAGCTGCGCTCTTACTTCTCGTGCGAATATTTGTTGTAATTGGAATGTGTACTGTTCCTGAGTGATTTGTTTTTTAGACCTGCCAGGATTCTTGAGACAAGAGAGCTGAAATGCTTACATATCCCCGCCTGCAAAAGAAACAAATACGGTTTACCTACACAGATACAAAATAGATGTCGTTCACGAGTACAATGGTGGCACAACTGCGTATCACCCAGGCTGTCGCAGACGGGCAGTCTTCATTGACGTGAACGTTAAATCCGATGCACTGTGACAGGTCGACATAGTTCAAACGCTGGATGACACTGTGTACATGTTTAATGGCCATTGGTTCGAATATGGTCATTAAAGGCTGCCCTTGCGACAGGGGTGTAAGACGCGACCCCATGCTATATCTTGCCGCAGTTCACGTAATTGGCAGCGTCACCTATCATTTCCATCACGCGGATCAGGCTTTCCAAAATACGTGATCATGGACGCTATCAGTCAGTCAAGTGCATTGAAACCATCCAATGTGAACTTGTGCGAGACCAAAGATATCCAGCCATGTCGTGGGTCCTGCGTGACCTGCGCATAACTGCGGGTGCGGATCCAGATTTTTTATATTGTGCGGGTAGCGTTTCGGGGGTCACTCTTGATTCCGGTGAGGGCAACGGGTCAGACACGGGTTGGATAAGAACACACTCAATTTCAAAACCTTGTGCAGCGGGAGTTTTGTCTCGCCGCGGGTGCAGGGGTGCAACTCGGGTCGGATGCAAGTCGAGAAATTCCAACCCGTGCAGGATTCTAGTGATGGCAAGCATAAAAGGAGGCAAACTACTGAACGGTTGTTAATTTTTAATGTTCATAGTGTTCCCCCATTACTATTGTGTCAAAAATATTGCATCATATGTTGTCAGGAAGCTTCTGTAGGATTCGATATGGGAGAATACTACTTCATTGCAATCTGTAGTTCGCGACACAAACTGCACTTACCTAAAATGTCCGCTTCATCCTCGTCTTGCTGGCGACCGGACTCTGAAATAAGTGCCATAGGTTATCATCAATGACTTCTTAAAATTATCGATAAGACCTATTATTTCTTATTTTCCTTATTATGATTGCGCCACATTATTATTATCCTTACTTATTACTTATTTGCGAAGAGACACTTCCGTATCACATTTTGGAAAAAAAATTTGCACTGGAGCACTCACCCTGACAAGAGGGCATCCCATTCTATGTGACCTTGTGACGTCATCCACTCAAACACTGCCTACCTGCACATTACTCTCCACTGCTGGTATGGCGACGTTTGAGTTATATTATGCGCGTGTAGCTAATGAGTTTCTGTCTCTGTTTCCTGTGAGGAGCTGTGAGCTAAAGCATAGCGGGTAAACTGACATACCTGCTAAGGACAGTGCCATCGTTGAAGATCCTGAAAAAGGAATAAAATTTATAAAAATGACGTAACATGCAGTAGAGGGTAATGAAATGACGTCACCCATACCTTCGCCCATCATTGACCGTGACATTATATTTGACTGGTAAGGGCTACGGCTCTGAAACAGGGATGGATCGTGAGTAAGATATCGGGAAGCTGTCAACGCGCCCATTCAGTACCTTCATGGTAAATAAGCTGTTGGGTTTCAGTTCAGTACGGTTTTATGTGCCGCTCAGGATATGTTGCTCTGTACTTGCTTGCTTGATGTGTTTCTCTCAACATTTATTTTTATCTGTAAACGTCAGTGAATTCAAAGTCATCGGAATGGCTTTACATTTTTCACACTAACCTTTTTCTCGCCCCAAACTTTCACGGAGCCAAAACGGCCTGCTACAAGCTGCGGGACTCAATGGCGCTTAGGTTTTATTTGTGAAGCAAGTGGGCGACAACAACGTTAGTGCGAAATGAGCCTAACGTTCCTAATCTTTGATTTGACGTCTTCCTTTCAAGTTTTTTGTTTTTATAAACTGCTTAGGATCTACTAAAAATTCTGACTGTTGCTGTCTAGTAGCGGCTCTACTAGAAGGGTGTGTTGGGACTATCCTTGCGTTTGCTGACCAAGAGCGAGGGAGAACGCGGAGGGCAGACACTTCCCAAGCCTCTCCTCTCGCCTATGAGATGGCGCAGCGTTACCGTTGTTTCACGTGTCGCAAGGCTTCTGCCATGGTGCACCAATCTAACCAACTGCTTCGCCATCCGTTAGCAAGCAACTGACGCTGTTTTGCCTGCCGCCAGGCTTCTGCCGTGGCAAACCAATCTAACCAACGGGTTTGCCGTCCGTCAACATGAGAACGAGGCCAAGCGGGAGCCGCGCGTACGCCGGTTAACGGACGGCGAAGCCACTGGTTAGATTGGTGCGCCATTGCAGAAATCTTATGGCAGGCAAAACAGTGGCAGTTGCTGGTTAACGGACGGCGCAATGCGGAGTGCGCAATGGAAGAAGCCTTGCGACACGCGAAACAACGGTAAGACTGCGCTATCTCATAGACGAGAGCAGAGGCTTGAGAAGTGCCTGCCCTCCGCGTTCTATTGGACGGCATCCAGGAGGCGGAGCCTCCCTCGCTGTTGGTCAGCAAACGCAAGAATAGTCAACTGATTAAGGTGGAGGGCAATTGCAGCTTTTATTTCCCTAGATTGCACTGATTCCCACTTTGGTCCCCTTTCAGCTCAAAATTTACTCCCGGCACTGCAATTAGCGCATAGACTAAAGGATTAAACAACATAGGATAAACGAAGGGCAATCCTCACCAAAGATATCGGAAGGTACAAAATGCAGCAGAGAATGCGCAGTCAATATGCTGATCGGCGGGGTAGACAGGATGGTTCGGATGGTCGGGGCACGAGCTGCATGCACGATTCGAAACTTCTTCTTCTCGGCTTCGCGTGGATTGACCACCACCTAATACTACTAACGCCACCTGGATGCTTAGTGATGATGATGATGATGGTGCCTCCGGTTGTGGTGGTAATGGTTAAAGGGCTCACCGTTGTCGGCCTCCCATATGTGGGCAACGTCACGACTGACGCTCTGGGGAGGAATCTGTGTCCTGGGCCGACTTCTGAGGGAACTGTGCCGACATATGTCCGAAAAAACGTCTGAGGAGAACCCACGAAACACCCCACAAACAGCACAGCCGGCACCGGGATTCGAACCCGGGTACCCTCTCGGTGCTTCCCCTCACTCCTTCAGCAACGTGGACACAAAGTCGGGATGCGTGCAAATCGCCACAGATAATATAATAATGGTACCGTGATGTCACACGTCACGTTTGTCTGCTCAGCGTAGAGACATGTTGCACGTGCCGACAGGGTAGGACTGCCGATAATTTAGACCCCCTGGGGTTCTTTTGACGTTCGCCCGAAATCTCCGATAGGCGGTGCTAGAAGCAATGTTTCACCAGAGCCGTTTATAGGGAGAGTTTGGCCATTAGGAGGAGCCTAACGTGAAGCGCGTCATGCGACGTCACGGCTAAGCCACCTCCCTCGCCGTGCTCTATTGTTGTGCCGTTGTCAGCCGGTCGCCGACGCCATATTGATGCTGATCGTTGCTTACGATGCAAGGAGGGAAGACACGTGCGTACAATGGGGGGGGGGGGGGTCCTTCGAAAGCCCTTCGTCCTTGAACTCTTTCAGTTTGGCAACAAATTCCCCCCCCCCTTATCACAGGCGGCTGTGGGTCATAAGCCGGTTATTCCTGTAGACTGCATTCACTACGACAACAAAGCTGACAGACAGCATCAATATGGCGTGCATCAGATGGCTGATAAGCGGATTCTGCTTGGATTCAGTTTTTTTGGGCGGCGCAACGACGACTCTGACGTCAAAATAGGCTCCACCCACGAGGCGGCAAAAGATCAGAGAATGGCCAAACTCTCCCTATAAATGGCTCTGTGTTTCACCTCCTCCACTCCAGCTGACATGTCGAGCTGTGCCGCGCTACGTCGCGAGTCACATGCTCGAGGTTCTTGTTCTCCGATGCTATGGTAGACGTTTTCACGAGTGGAGGACATTTTCGAGGTGTGTGACGAGGCCTCGCGGGCCCTTTGTGGGTCACTTGGACAGCTGTTTCGGCCTTGGGACTTTAAACACATGTTCAACGTGCAACCAAAGAGCGTTTGCTAAAAGGTCAAAGGGAGGCTGGCAGTAGTGCGGGGGATGCTTCTGGAATGGGCAGCATGTCGTCTTAGCTTTTATATAGAGTAAGGGGACCCCCCTAATGTGACTTCAGTTTCTCCCGAGTTGATCATCGAGGACAGATCACATGGCTCGAGCAGGGCTCCAAACGGCGCTCCAGTTCTTCGAAGATAACGAGGACAGATCTCGAGCAATCAAAGTTGCTAAAATTCTGTCGACTTTGAGCTCCACGGGGTATGCGCATAAGCGAGCAGTGATTATTGAGTTTCTTTCGTGATAAATGGTACTAAATGTTGGACGATTCGTTATTATGGACGATTCACTTTATGGACAATTTTATCGAGGAACGAAAGTGTCCATATTAACGATGCGCGACTATACAGGGAGCGTGATTAAAAACTGACCAGAATTTTTATTTTTAAAAAGCTGCGAGAGCAGCATAGGTGTTGTTTTTGCAGTTGAGTTCCACGGCCAGGCGGGCACCCTCTGGAAGAGAGTATGTAATGTACCAGATGACTAATTACCTGAAATTCATTAATTAACTTTTTAATTAGGGGATTTCGGGTAAAAGCGAGATAGCAGATTGAGAGACTATCCTCGTTAAATACTTTTCCACGTTTAAAAAAATCCTGAAACACGCACGTGCGCTAAAATATTCATCCCCCAAATATTGATGTGCAAATGAGCCGAAACCGAAAATGCGCTCCTGAGAAGCGGATTACCCTCGCCGACGGAGGCTTATCTGGGCCGGATAAGCGGCTTATCTGCCCAGCTGAGCGGCAGCCTCCACTGCTCCAAATCACGTGGCCCTCTGACGTGTAATGAGCGCTGTACTCCCCGCGTTCCCGCTCGCCGCGGTTTCGATTTTGGCTCAATTTGCAAAACCGAAATTCGGGGATGGATATTTTAGCTCACGTGCGTGTTTCAGAATTTGTTAAACGTGGAAAGGTGTTCAACGAGGATAGTCTCTCAATCTGCTACCTCTCTTTTGCCCGAAATTCCTCAATTAAAAAATTAATGAGTGAATTTCAGGTAATTAGTCATCTGGTAGTTACATACACTCTTCCAGAGGGGTGTCCGGCTGGCCGTAGAACTCAACTGCAAAAACAACATCTATGCTGCTCTCACAGCTTTTTTTATAAAAATTCTGGTCAGTTTTTAATGACGCACCCTATATATATATATATATGTGTGTGTGTGTGTGTGTGTGTGTGTGTGTGTGTGTGTGTGTGTGTGTGTGTGTGTGTGTGTGTGTGTGTGTGTGTGTGTGTGTGTGTGTGTGTGTGTGTGTGTGTGTGTGTGTGTGTGTGTGTGTGTGTGTGTGTGTGTGTGTGTGTGTGTGTGTGTGTGTGTGTGTGTGTGTGTGTGTGTGTGCGCGCGCGCGCGCGTGCGTGCGTGCGTGCGTGTGTGTTTACAGTTTGACCGTGCACTCCCAGCCGAGTACAGCTGTTTCATCCTACTTGGGACTCGTCAGCCCGGCGTAAGGAGGTGACACGGTCTGCAGCCACAGCGCTTCGGCTATTTTCCATTTGTATATATATATATATATTAAACGATTATTTTGTTACGATGTTCATATTCATCGACATCCAATGTTTCGATATTTTTGCGTCACTAGTGGGAAGCCGGAAGGCGTCAGACTATCGTAGAACATCAGCCAATGTTAGCTATAGTACCGAAAGACTTCATGGTTGTTTATAAAGTCTCATATGCATAATGAGTAATTAGTGAAGGTACCAGACCGTCAACACGCGTTTTTTTTCGTTTTTTTTATTTTTACGTAACACAGTAGTAGGAAGTGTGCATCATTTGTTCGGCGAGTCCGGATATCCTTGTAACTCCTGTTACAGAACAATTGAATGAATCAGAAAAAGCTGTCTTGTATGCAACGTGGACATCGAGGAAGTGGTGGATTAAATAAGATAGTGGTGCTTTTAACCTTCAATCTAGATGCGTCCAGAACGCGAGAGCTACAAGCATTCGCAAGGCGTACTCTCGATGCGTATTTTGCGTCTCATGTGGTATCAGACATGTCGTATCTGATCCACTTGTATAGGATATTATCGGCCAGTAGGCTGTATTCACTGATCGCATCTTCTTAGGTGTGGAGAAGGGCTCTCAGGCCTCACGTTCAACTCGAGTACGGCCTTCGACCGGGGCGACGCTTGCGCCTTCCTATGGGCTTCTAAAACTGCTGTCTGTATCCAGTAAACAATAAATAAGGGCATTTACGCTGGTCGCATAGTATTGCAGAGTTAATTATGGGTGCAAATGACGCTTGGGCTCTGATTTCGGTTGTACGCGGGAATCATCGCTCAAATAATTTGTTATATTTTACGTTATTAAATGTAACTTTTGATTACTTATTTTCATTTTCAAATAAACGCGTAATTACTGCACATGTCCGCGTCTAATCTTCACTTGTTCACACGTAAAGTCCCATAACGTCCCATTGACATCCGGGTGTCCACCATAGACATCCCTTTGACGTTCCCTGGATTGCGACGTGACAAGTGACGAAGTAAGTGTGTTCCACTGGACATCTCGCGGGTGTAAACAGGATATTCTCGAACATGCCCAGGACGTTGAAGTGTCAAATGCCGTAGGTCCCCGGGACATCTTTAGGACATAGTTTGTCCGCTAGGTATACTATGTACGATTACTGGGTACGATGTGCAACGTAGAATATGTATTGCAGGACGAATACGAGGCACCATGCGAAAGTGTATGACGTATGAGAGGCACAGATGCCTTCTGGAGCGGTTACCTGGAACATGCGTCCACTTTTATCGCTGAAATTCGCGTGGCACATTCCACGTATTCCGACCATTGCTTCCTATATACTATAGGTGGTTATGTTCCGACTAGAACTCATTACGTTGTTGACTTATTCGATGAGTCAGAGAAACCAGGAATAAACGATTCCCTCAACTTTCCACATTAAAGTCAACAACCGAAGCTGCTTCTAAGACTCTGTCTCATATTGCCTTTGCACTCAAAATGTCACAGCGGACTGAATAAATGATGTTTATTTTATTTCGTGTTATACATCCACCTCGTTGAAAGACCCCGTAAGTAAAATAGAAATGCCGTCACTGAGCATTTCTTGCTTCCACGAGTTTCCGAAATAACTCTCAAGACTTACTAGTTTCGGACTCTCGGAGAGTAGGTGACGCAACCGGGAGCTCTGGCACATGTCTCCTAGCAACAACACGCGTCTCCCCTCTCTGCTCCGTGTTGGAACACTGCCAACGGCTTGGTGGGGAGACGGAAGTTGACCAGGGAGGAGAAAAGTTGACAGTCGCCTCGATAGACTGGGCACCCCGTGATATAATAACTTCCTAAAACCAGAAATTTCGTGATATTTTCGTGTCACACACGAGCGACGTTTCCCGGCATAATCCAGCGGAAAATCGGCAAAACGTCATAGCTTTCTGTTGCCACGTGAGCACGCAACGTCATGCCCCCCCCCCCCCGTTTTCGTGCTCGTCTAATCGTTTTTAACCACGGGGAATGTATCCTGTGGCACAGACACAAGACATGACATTCCAAAGCAGACGAGACAAAGCTCCTAGCACCGTGGGACTGAGATTTCTGGGGCACGTCTAAAGGACCCCAGCAGGTGGTTGAAATTAGACGCAGTTCTACCCTGCGGCACGTGGCGGCATGTCGTGCCACACAGGGCTGACACACCTCACGCGTGAATTTACTCCACTTTCCAATTACCTATACCGATACTGGTAAGCAGTTCGTTGCTTTTTTCTTCCACTAGAATGTTCCGTGAGAATGTCGCTCGTGTGTGAACGCGTTTAGAGAAACAATCCTCTCGGGGGACACAGTGTGAGACTCTGTAGATCCGGTAGGATGTGGAAGGCACCAGATTTAGCTCCTTAGTGGACTGACTTTTTGGTGGTGTCCTGAAGTCAACCGTGTCTGTGGCCGTAGCAGCTGCTGGATGGAGCCTGCTTGTGACGTGCTGTTGTGACGCAGACGACGTTGCTGACGTTACATTTGTGTTAAACGGACTCTGTGTGCTCTGCGTTTCACGTTAATATTAATTTGTAGCATGCTTGGAGCAACAGTTTACGGAAAACCGCGGTGTCGTATTTCTTCATTGGTGCACCGAGCCGCCACTTCAGAGCAGGCTGACCGCACCTTCCCCTTACATACCCCCCCCCCCCCCTGTATCTAAGGCTAGCTCACATCGAGCAGTCCTGCTTGCACTGAACTGCCACAGAAGGAAATTGCCAAATCAACACCTGTAGGGTAGTACTGCGGCTCACTTTGCTCGCAAACCACAGGATCTGCTTACGCGGGCATGCCGCTGTCCGAAATTCAGTAGCAGAGCGACTCTTGAAGTTAAGTTTACGTTTACGAGTGTCCTTTACCCTTTTCATCAAGAAACGTTGGCTGTAGCTTGCTGGTTAGTGAAAGCACAGAGACACACTTTTACTATAGTATATTTAATAGAGCCTCGCAACGTACCGTAAATTTCATCGTTAACGCTGCTCAGATACTTTTGACTGGAACAGTCCAGTTTCACCTCTGAGACTTGCAGTGTGCTTAGTGTGTCCACGTCAGGGAGAATCCTTTAGTCATCTGATAATGAAGTCCAGCGACCTTCATAAATTGACCTTCGTGATTGTACGTGAAGTTCGCCGGATGATTATTAAAACGAACATATTGCGGCTTCTGCTTCAACCCGTAGAGGACGACCGCGTTGAGAAGCATAATCGTATCGTATTTACAGTGCACGCAGTACCCGTTGAGCTGACCGTGCACCACATTGAACTCGACCAGGTTGTACTCTCCTCTTTCGTACGATCCTATCGACTCGCCATCGTCCCAGTAAAGTTCGCCCATGGCGACGCCCTCGTTGTCTTCCGCGACTAGAAGGCTGAAGGGCTTAAGCCGACTTCCTGCTGTCGTCTGCGCTGTTTCTTGGGTTGGAATCACAGCGCCCCCTCGGAGCATTAGACAGACCAGGTCTGCCTGGGGAGTGATAACGAAGTCTTCACCTGCGCTACGGTACGGCGTGCCGAGTAGGGTGTCGAACCAGATACCACGCGGGAGATAAGGTTTTATCTCTGTCGTGTTCGGTTCGACGACTGGAAGAATGAGAAGCGAGGCTCCCCAGAGAAACTGCGTGTCGATGGAGTACGTGCTGATATCCTTCGGGAACTCGAAGAACAGTGGCCGTGCTACAGTGTCCCCGAAGGCGTGACTGCGGTAGAAGAGCGTGTAAAGATACGGAAGGAAGTTGTAACGTACTCGTAAGATCTTTCGAGTCGCGGAAGAGAATTGCGTTCCCCAGGCTGCAGGGTCCTGATCAACGCTTCCTCTCGCGTTGTGGTTCCTGGCAAAAGGGTAAAATGCACCCAAAGCGTGCCAGCGATGGCAGAGCTCAGCCGTTGCATTGTCCCAGAAGCCGCAAATGTCAGAGCCGGTCATGGGCATGCCGAGAATATTGAATGTGAGCATAGATGAAATTGAATATCGCAACGAATCCCAGTCTGACTCGATGTCGCCACTCCAGTGTCCAGAGTACTGGCCTTGCCCGGAGAAGGTGGACCTGGAGATGATGAAAGGTCGGTTGGACGTGATTTGGAAGAGTGCCTCGTACGTCCGGAGGGTTTGGGCGTAGCTGTACAAGTTGTGGACGTCGTAATGCATAGAGGAGAAAAGTCTGGACGTCATGCAGAGGGTTTTCGTTGAGAGAACCTCTTGACCATCTCCAGGAAGGTACGGCGGTTTTTCGAACGATGAACTGGGACAGCCCACTTCCGAACCAGTGTAAAGCGACGACGGTTCGTTGAGGTCCAACCACAGACCATCAAAATGAATCGTCTGGTGAAAGTAAGACAGCATTTGACTCCAATATTCCTGACAGAGCGGATTCGTGAAGTCCGGAAAAACAATTCCACTTCTGTTGCCAATCAAACCGTGGTTATATTCTTCGTTCTCCATTCGGATGAAGATGTCACGCCTGTCACCCTCGTCGAACGGAAGATAACTGCCTCTGCCACGGTTGCTGTCAATACCAGGGTGCAAAGTGAGGACCAATTTTGTATCTCGCTTGTGGAGGTCCTGCGCGAACTCCGGAAGCCCCGCAAACCGCGACCGATCGTAGGAGAACGGTTTCAGGTCCTCCATGTAATCCGCATCGAGCCATATGGCCTCCACGGCGATGCCCATTCGTAAGTTCCTCTTCCAGACATCGTGAACCTCCTCAATCGTTGAGTACCCCCATCGACTAAGATGGAATCCCAGACTCCAATAAGGAGGCATGAATGACCTTCCCACAACAGCAGTGTACTGTCGGACTACGTGCTGCGGTGTTGGACCCAGGAAGACGAAAAAGTCCAGGATACCTCCGATTGTCCGGAACGTCGCGGCAGGGCTCGGTTGGAGAACAATGTCCATTGCATTGCTGTTCAGAAGGAACACTCCTGTGGTATCGCCGTTCTCTTCGAGCGTTAGGAGGAACGGGTGGGAGCTGTACAAGTTCTTCCCTTCTGTCGGCGAGCGGCCGGCATTGAAGAGCATGATTCTGTACCAGTCTGTGCTGCGAAGCAATGGCGACTTCACGTCCCCGATTCCATAAACGAACCGAGACGGTAGTCGAGTTGACAGCTGCAGGAATTGCTCTGCGTATACAAGTGTGGAAATATTCGTATGAAAGACGGGCTTCCTGGAAGACTGCCTAACGACCTGCAGTTCCCCGCAGAAGGCAACCACGACGTCATAAAATTTTGGGTGCGTCTTCTTCCGGTCAGGCACTTTTGGGAATGGTACCTCGTACCTTTTTACTTTCGCGTCGGTCACTCGTATCCGCACGGTAAAGTCATCGTAATTGACCACTTCAATTACAATGGAGTCGGCGTCCTTCGGGAATCCCGACGGGGTAACTCGCTTCGCTCTGACGATGGTTCCGAATAGGCTGTTTTCGACAGCTTCCACCTTGTAGCCAAGGTAATTTGACGGGTAGAAGCACGCGGGTGGAAGAATAAACCCTGCATCAGGCGGGGCCCCAGTGACGTTAACGGGCTCGTAGCAACAACCGCGTCTCAGGCAAGACTGGTGCGAGGGCGGACGGTCAGGGTGGCAGTCGATCCTATGGTTCTCCCACACTTGGCCACACTCCGGAGCTGGGATTATCACCAGTTCCTTGGCGTGGTTACCTTCACTGTACATCTGGCGTTCTGCATCTACCGGTAGGACACGTCCTCGTGCAGCGAAGTAAGGTCGATCGTCTGCCCTGGCCTGCGGCAACGGCGGCGGCGGCTGAGCTTCCGCATCCTTGAACAGCGTACCGTTCTTGTTGAGGAGCGAGAGTAAGTTGTTCTCCATGTCGGCCACGCGTACTTTGAGGGTCATGGTCGGTTCTGGTTTCGGCAGTATCGGAAAGCGTACTGGGCTAGTCTGTGGCTTGAAGAGCATGTAGACGTTACAGACGACAGTTACAAGAGAACTGACTATAAGGATGATACCGAAGAGAGTGCCCGCTAGAATGAGCTTCTTACGAGAAGCTTTGTCGACGCTGTCGGTGCTCGGGGCCAGGACATCGGTTTCCGCTCCGCGTTCGTCCATATTAACAAGGATGGAAGGGCTCCGGTACGTGACACACGAGCTGCACGGCGGACGAGATCTCAAGCGTCACGCGCACCCGTCACGTGACGCTGCAGACGTTGATAATATGGCGATGGTGATAATGATTACATCTGCACTCTGCCGAGTCAGGTATGACAAGTCTGGTGGGCTCATCAAGAACCTTTCAACATTAATAAAGCCATTTCAACGTATACAGACAGTCGATTCACAGACAAGAGTTAAAAAGACAACGACGGTGGTTGATAAGTTGATAAGAAAATTACGAAAAAAACTATTGAAAAATTGAATTCGGCACCCGACGATGACGGTGATGAAGGATGTTGTAGACCATAATTTGTTGTAAAAAGGTTGCGGCGGAGCGTGCCGGAGAGGCAACTAGAGTGCCCGAATACCAGCTTCCTCTGTGCAGAGGGAGCTAGTGTTGAGGCACCTTAGAGGCAACATGACAGTCATCATCGCAGACAGTGTAGGTGGCGCTGGCACTAGAGTGCCCCAATACTGGCTCCCTCTGTGCAGAGGGAGCTAGTAGTGAAGCACCTTAGAGGCAACGTGGCAATCACCATCAGAGACAGTATAGGTGGCGCTGGCACGAGGGTGAACCATTACTATCTTCCTCTGTGCAGAGGGAGCTAGTGTTTGGGCACCTTAGAGGCATCATGGCAGTCATCATCACAGACAGTTTAGGTGCCGCTGGCACTAGTGTGCCCGAATACTAACTCCCTCTGTGCAGAGGGAGCTAGTATTGAGGCACCTTAAAGGCAACATGACAGTCATCATCACAGACAGGGTAGGTGGCGCTGGCACTAGAGTGCCCGAATACTAGCTCCCTCTGTGCAGAGGGACCTAGCATTGAGGCACCTTAGAGGCAACCATGCAGTCATAATCATAGACAGTGTAGGTGGCGCTAGCTGAATTTTTCAGGCGTTATCTGCATTCCATTTGTTTCATGAGCTGTGTTTACATAAATGCGACGAAAGCGTGTCGTATCGAGTTATCGCAACAAATCCTCTCCGACAGAGCCACATCCGCCAATCCGCCGGTCATATTAGGTGCATGAAGTGCGAATACTCGATACGATACGCTTCTATCGATTCATGTAGCCACGGCTTATGGTCCTCTGAAGCGTGGCTCAGTGTCAAGGACACAAAGCCACCGCTCCCAACAGCGTGCCGCCGCGTCGGCTCACAAGAGCGCTCGGTAGCATATGGACACCGCCACCACGCGGACTTGCTCAAAAAAATACTTGCTGTCATTCGCGCGTGTTGGTAGGCAGACATCTAGGCTGCCCGGTGCTCAGCGCCACCTGGTTCTAGCATGGAGGAAGGAATGAGAAAAGGACACTGTTCTACCGCGAACAGTGAGGCTGAAACTATAGTGGCCAGTCATGCGACGACACCGCCATGCATCTGTCGCCATCTGTCGTACAGACCATTCGAAGATTGTTTCTGCAGTTCCTCTGTACATGCGCCCGCGAATTGTCAAGATTGACGTACCATCAGCAAAGCCCCCTCATTGACATTCTCGTGGCGAATTCGGGTGGTGATTTCGTGGCAACACGGCCTAGCGCTCGGAAATTGCTCGGTCGGCGTCCGAGCTGGATCACGTGACCGTTGCCACACGAACCCGACTGCCAGGGGTGTAGCGGTTTTTGTCCTTCGCCTCACGCTATGGGCATCGCTGTCGCTCGTCTTCAGGCTCCGCCGCGTCGTCTGCTAAACCACGTGAACTTCGACGTGTGTACCAATGGGGTCCCTATCGCCACCCTCGC
The DNA here is from genome assembly GCF_037126465.1 of Ornithodoros turicata. Taxonomy (NCBI): domain Eukaryota; kingdom Metazoa; phylum Arthropoda; class Arachnida; order Ixodida; family Argasidae; genus Ornithodoros; species Ornithodoros turicata. Next base: position 67,835,087 of record NC_088206.1, on the reverse strand, counting down.
GATGCGGATGTTACGACACCGGATATAGTAGGGCAATCCTCTGCCCGGTCGCTTCAAGGCCCTGCGAAAGAAGTGCCTGCTGGCAAATTTCTGGCGCTGGGAAGGCGCCACGTGAATATGCGAGATCTGGCAAAACTGGCGAGAACAGGAGGGATCTGGCAAAAAAAAAAAAAAAGTTACCACGATATGACCACCCGAATTCGCCATCAGGTAACGTGACTACTATCCACAGGTCACTTGCAGCACGCTTTCCCTTTCCCTGGGATGTACCGGCTCCTTCTCTGCTTTCTTTCATGGGAACCCGAGATGACGAAGGTTAGAGCATGCGCAGACGCTTTGAACCTCAGATGCCCTTCGCCGTTCATGCGGAAGGTCAGAGGTCCTAGAAGCTGCTTTGTGTGCGTAATCCCGAAGCTGCGCATGCGTTTTCGGAAACCCCATAGAACCAATCCTCTAGCCCAGGCTATAGAGCATAGCCTCTTCTAGAGCTAATTTGTCTCATTAAGGTACGATGCGTTCAATACTGGGTCTTCCTTGCATGTCGCGTGTACTAGTTATTAACCATAACTATACTTGCGAACTGCTCGCGCCGCCCTGCATAAACCGACATAGGCTGTAACGGGCATAAACGGACGTAGCTCTCAGATTTAACAGTACAAGGGTGTGGTAGCCTTCCTTCCTGTTCGATGACGTGCATGGTTCATCATTTGACCTTCTTCAGTGTCTCTGTTTTAGAGCTCGAAACTACTGGTCGAACCATATATTGAAATCGGTTCTGCCCGTATAGAGTCTTGGCGTTTCGTACGTATGTTGTTGACATATAGGTAAATATGAAATGGGGCGGCAATGTAGAAACAAGAAGACGGCAACTATATACCGGGTGTTTCAGTTAAATCCCCGGGCTAAATAATTCGCGAACCGGTGCACCAATCGAATAACTTTCTTTTTTACAAGTATCTGTCCAATACCGCCTACAAGATGCGCATCGCGTGAACGAGCGGGAGGCGCTCATTATTTAAATAAAAATTCAAATGAGTTTCGTGAAAAAAGCTAATTTCTAAAGCAGGGCACCGTCGGCATTAAAATGGGTACTACTCCTTTTGGGACCTTCAGTGGACACTTTTTAGAGAAAAATCTGCCACCGAAGCGGGTCATTTATTGCAGTAATTAATTGGTTTCGGTTTACGTATTTTTGTCGCGGCTGGTCGCGGCGAAGCGCAAAAGGACGTAATTCATTGGTGTAAGGATGTAATTCATTGGTGGACATGGGAGTGAAAGAGCGTCCTTTTGCGCTTCACCGCGACCAGCCGCGACAAAAATATGTAAACCGAAACCAATTAATTACTGCAACAAATGACCCGCTTCGGTTGCAGATTTTTCTCTAAAAGGTATCTACTGAAGGTCCCAGAAGGGGTAGTACCCATTTTAATGCCGACGGCGCCCTGCTTTAGAAGTTATCTTTTTTCGCGAAACTCATTTGAATTTTTATTTAAATAATGAGCGCCTCCCGCTCATTCACGCGGTGTGCATCTTGTAGGCGGTATTGGACAGATACTTGTAAAAAAGAAAGTTATTCGATTGGTGCACCGGTTCACGAATTATTTATCCCGGGGATTTAACTGAAACACCCGGTATAGTGTTGGACTTACAAGCTGGCAGGTATGGGACATAGTGAGGAACAACTACGATTCTTGAACAACCGTCAAACATAGTTTATTTAAGATGAGAACATGTGCGACAATAGATGAAGCATTTTAGTATGACGCCATCACTTTCAAACACGTAAATTCACGTAATTATCACCCGTCTTCTGCGACTCATTTTGTTTCATTGATGACACGATAAAATCGACGTATTTTACAGAGACTACCGTAAATATCGCTCGCAGCAAGGGCACGTGACTTAGCCGAGAGCTTCTCCGACCTTGATCAGAGGGGTGAGAGCAGATCGGATGTTAGGATCTCCCCTGAGGTTGTCATCGAAGACGATAGACTTGCACTTGTCGAGATTGCCTCTGTATGGTGCGCACACGGTAGAAAGGAGTTCGCCGGAATATTTCTGCACAAAGTTACGGGCGAGGTCCTCGGCTCCGCTGGGACACTTGCCTTTGACGGCGTTCTCGAAGCAGGTTTCAAAGACGTTAAATTTGCTGCAAGTAATGAAGTCAATTATGATTTATTCAGACGTAAAATATTTTGCTGAACAGTACAATAAAAATGGCCTCAGGAAGCTTGAAAGAACATGAAAGTGTGAAGAACATTCAGTGACTTTCATCTTTCATCAAGAAGCTTGTTCCATTTTATTTATTTATATCATATTTAGTCGAGATCTAAAACACTGTGCAGGAAATGTCGTCTACTACAATGATGGTCGTGTGACGGTCGTCCGCACGAGACGTTCATGATCTTCTCTTGACCCAAAATGGTGTGGATGTACCGGTAATATCAATGACGTTCCAGACATGTGCCTTCGCAGTATTTTGCGTGATATTCCTCGTGTGAATACACTATTACTTTCACGATTCCACGCAAATAAGTCTGCCAAAGAATTGTTTTACTCACCAGCAAGCACCGCCTATCCTGTGCTTAGATTGAAGCTGAGCGGCAGTGTCGAGGTCAAGGGTAAGGTTTCGCATGCAACGATGGAGGCCAGGACCAATGCTGTTCAAGCATGAAGCGTGTTCGAGGTAACCTGTAACGTCCGCGTCATGAGCGATTACAGAACAGTCCGAGATTTGACGAGCACAACGTATTGCGTACTTCCTGACCTATCTCAGTGCCTCACAGTTTATCTGGTCATTGTCCTAAAGGTTGGAAAGGATGATTTCAACGTTTCTCGGATGTCACTTAGTGACGTGCGAGTCGACTTCTGCATATAAGCTCCACACTCAGGGGAAAATAGTACTGCGCATGTGCCGCCACAACACTAGTTCAGGAAACGTGCGGTAGGTGGCACGACATGAATGACGTGACATGGAAGAGAGAATGAATGCTACTTACGCTTCTGGTACTCGCTGTCCTTCTCACACCTCGTTTCGATTTCGTCCCTAACGTCATCCAGGAAGATACTTCCGATGCCCTGAACGATACTCTCCGTGCATTTCTTCAGGTAATCGCGGGCACATTCCTCTGCCTCTGCCTGACGACTGAAATCAACGTAAAAAGCGCAAGTGAGCTGAACGCAGCCATTTAAGATGCGCTGAAGATCAAAAGCCAATTATGATACCTTATGGACCTGTCCCGCCTAAATCGGGACGTATGGTCCAACAATTGCCTACGACCACGCTCACAAATCAGACCGAATATTTAGCAACAACCGATTAGTTATGGGGAGTCTTCGTAGCTTTGTGTAAGATAAGCGCCAGAATAAGTATGGAGCAAATGCGATCCCCGCGGAATGGCGCAGATAAATGCTCTAGTCCTCACTAGCACCTCCCCAAACAACACCGGATATCCTCTGGATGTACGAATAATGTCCTAACGAGTTCGTACGTCCTATGGATGTCCCTCGGATATCAATCATCCGTTAGGACGTTATTCGTACATCCAGAGGACATTCGGTGCTGTTGGGGTCCTCGAGGAGCCCAACAGCGCTTTCCTCGTTGCCTGCCAGCGCATTATCCGAGCCAGGCCACGGGAACGGGAGGCTGTAGTAGTGATGAAGGAGGCCAGTGCATTAACCTATACATGTTAAACCTTCATTAGTTCAATCATTTCTTTCAGCCTGGATTATACCATGAAGAGGAATGGCGATTCATGTAGTCATCGAATAGACGGCGTCGGAAGCACTTTCGAGCGTCGCACGTATACGTGGCTCACATCAACAAGCAGGTGGGAATCAAGGAGGATATTCCGAGAAAAAGGACGGCAGCAGTCCTTATCGGATTATATCAGATCGAAGGCGATGCTATCATCCCCTCGCAATACAGTAAACTGTACGAGGTAAAACATAACCATTATCCGAACGATCGCCAATCATTTAGTTGGTTCTTCTCATTTCGGTGAATAGTCGGACCTTCAGCCTAACCTTGCGCGCGGGAAGCTTGCCAGTTGAGAATATGAATATGAAAATCTTACTCGGAAACGTTTCAAGATTTCAGATTTTGTTCGGTATTTATGTTATTCGTTACATAAAATGGAAATAACGCGAGTCGTATCTTGATCTTGACAAAATACGATACGATCTTTCTGAGATGACCATGGAAGATCCTCTGACCGGCATCGGCCGGTTCTTGTTCGTATTTCCCAGAGAGTAAAGATAAACAGGCGCTTTCCTAATGCGACTACCGTATTCACATGCATTCCAAGTGAGCGAGGATACTCTTTCTGTTTCGAGTTCCTGCTCGTACCGACCGCGAAGCATATGTGGTTATGAGCGGAGTACAGATGGTAGAGAACCGTAAAAAGGAGTAGGGGACATGGGGGATAGCATGCATCCAGGGCCGACTTCAGGGGAAGCTGGACCCCCATCCGTGTGAAAAGACCGCAGGAAAATCGAGGGACAACCACAGGCAGAACAGCCGGTGGTATATGGGTTTCGAACACGCCACGTCCAAGTCTTCAGCATGACCTCGTAGCTACCAAACGGTGTGCAGACATGGAGAGAGGGCAAGAAGGAGTGCGAGAGAGAGAAAAAGTTAGGAGTGGTAGTAGTTAGCGTCACCGGCTGACATCCACCAGAAAAGTATGCCGGAAGCCCTAAAGGGAAGCCTCAGACCTTAGCACGGCCTTGGAGTTGATGGTCAGCAAAGGGGCTCCTAGCGAGACTTCGCGGAAACGCGTTCCGGCATCGCTGTCAATACGACCGACACTATAAAGGTAAATAGATAACGGCAATGGGGTGTCGTAAGTAGGCTGTCGAATGTTTCGTGGAAAAAGCTACGTATAGACAAACGTTACCGCCATCTAGAGAGTAGACGAACGAATAAAGACTAACTCACGCGCAAACTTCATCGAGTTCCTGCGCGTTGATGGCGATCTTCTCGGAGGTAGCGAAAACGAAGAGCTCGCCGCCGCACTTGTCCAGGATCTCGAGCTCACAGCCTGGTTTTCGTGGAGCCGCCGATGCTGTGCTGAGGGTGCCTGAAATATTAATGGAATTGCATTGACCAAAGATTTTCTGCACGAAACGGTCATATGCGTGGATGGTGACGTCACCAGTGAGTGTTTAGTGCATGGTACGCTATCGCCTTTGCGTACGTAAGGGTTAGCGTAGGTGAAATATCATCGTGAAATTCCTCATTCCGATGTTGTGTCATTCCCCACATCACCACCAGCAATGATGTAATATTTCATCGTCTCTGATGAAACTCCATATTCATCGTTATAAAATAAAGTTGTTGTTGTTGTTGTTATATAAAACGCAATCTCTTTGACGATCCAGGCTGATTTAAGTGTTACGTATTTCAAATACTTTAGGTAATAGCTAACTGCTTTCATTTCCAGGTGTTTCTGCAGAATCTTAATTACGTTCTGCTGTCCATATTTAAGATCGCGTGTTAGATACTTTGTTATCTTGTACATGTCTAGGCCAGATGGTAAGACGTCCGGTAGCTTATCGTGAGACTTTGTGTTCGAACACTGAGGACGACGTTACCTCAGGTGTAGAAAAAAAAAAGAGAGAGAGAACTAATTCCTGGACCAAGCGCATGTGACTTGACTCATGATCGTACATCGAATTCCCAATATGCTGCCGGGCACACAAAACATAAGACCACAGAAACATGCACGTTCAACACCGCCCAGCTCCTGTATTGTTTCGTCTGAGGAAGCGATGCACGCTGGAAACGTTTCTTTATCCTTTTTTTTTTCTCTCTCTCTCTCAGTGTTAGGGTTGCTACCCAAGCGCTATGGGGCCACATGAAGAAACAAGGAGTCGCCATTTACGGGTGCCCTATTCTATAGAATACCCCAATATCTACATTTCACCGCCGTCACAAGGTTGCGTGACGTTGCCACGAATCTACCCATCCCCATCGATCTTCCGTGACTCCATATGACGCAATCGTGTGACAGAGACTCCCGGCCTGTCCGCCTGCGCGAACGGAAAACTAGGTTCGGTAAAGGAAATGTTCAAGGGTCACGCCTTCGTGGCTGCGAAAGTCAGAGAGCGGAAAAGCGAAGCGCACGAACGACAAACGGACGCAACAGGTCCGGCAGAATGGTTCGAGATTTGAGGGAAAGGGTTATATCCCACGACACCACTAGGGACACCACTAGGGACACCACTAACTGATATCCCACAGTTAGAAGTCCACAGGTACAAAGTCTCAAATATAGACACAACCTAATGCCGACACCGTCTACTACTAGACACGTTGAGGAGACTCCTCGGTGGTGTCCTCAGTGGCCTCGGTAGTGCTTTCGGCGCGGGCTACAGTATTCAACGCTGCACGTACGTAAAGCACCGCCAAGGCTACGGAGGAAGTCACTCAGGAATTTCCTCAACGTCCGCGCAAGCGGGCCCTGCACATAACAGACTTGGACTAACCTAGGCCTCATTACAGTCACTTATATAGGTCTTACCTAGGGTTGCCACCTTTCGGAGTGAAAAATACCGGCTGAGGGAGAGGAGGTAGAATAAAGGGAAAGGACGAAAAGCTCGTGGGAGAGGGAAAGTGGGTGAGGATACGTTGTAGCTGGCTCGACACAACCACCAACAGCTTTGCACAACCACTGCTCTTGTCCCCTCCGAACACAAGACTTATTGAATAACAGTGATAATAATAATAACAACGAATAGTAATAATAATGAATAATTAAGAAAACGACTGGTGACTGCGGGGTTGGGTCTGTGCTCCAGATTTATTCAAGCTGTAGTCGAATGTTGAAGGCAAAACCCCACAAAAGCCCCTATGAAAGGTCTTGAGCCACAAATACCGGCAAAAGGCTGCCGGTATCACCTTCCTACCGGCAACCGGCAGAGAGCGCAAATAACCGGCCGTGCCGGTATAATACCGGCCTGGTGGCAACCCTAGTCTTACCTAACCGTGGACTAATCAATCGACGTTTCGTTGTGGGTTTTTTTTTTTCAGCGCGCCCGCCCTGCTAAGCCTAATCGTCGTTAAAAGGTGCGCCTCATTCGCTCAAAATGTCTTCGACGGACACCGAAAAACACAAGAAGCTGACACGTTGCTCAGTGATATCATATTTTGAAATACGGTCATTCTCAGACCTCGCAGCTTTGATATTGCGATTTTGGGATTTTTTAGATCTGAGATCTTGAACGTTGTGATATGGAGGCTGTGATATAAATGTGGACAGACACTTAGATTCTAATAAATTTATGACCTGAGAGTGCTACTATCTTTCTGGGCCTCGATATGGAGGAACTTCCATCGATATGGCTCTCCGTATATCGTGTAAGTAACCTATCTACACATAACTTGAAGTCATGTACATTCCTAATATCATGCTTTCATGTACGTTCATTCAAGCTCAAACTCAACTTGGTCTATACTTCTCGCTCGTTCGTTTAAATTTTTCACTTCGTGGCTACCCCAAATGTTCCTGCTCTTCTTTTCTCTCTATCTTTTTTTTCTTTTTTTTTTTTTCTGTTTCACCATGCGGCGCTGATTCGATAGATGCATGCACGTGTATTTATCGGTATAAAATAACAGACTACAGGAGCATTCGTCAGAGTAAACTGTTCACGAACGGATAAGCTATATTATACAAACTAAACAGGTGCTATAAAACTATACAACTATACAAAACTAAACGGATAAACTATATAAAAAATGTTAGGAGAAGTATTTAATAGAACTGTCGGTATAAGACAGCGTCGATATAACCTCTAGCGCACCTCTAAATAGTTTACATATATATAGTATTTGCTTAAAGTTTGTAATAATTATTTTCGCTACTGTCCCAACTACCGTTTTCCGCATTCGGTTCACCTTATACCTGCGTCGCTTCGCGGTCACACTCCTAATCGTAGCACGCCTGTAATATGCGCGGATATCTGAGTGGATATCTATACGTAAAACTGTGGAGGCCGCAGGCAACAGTATTTGCGGAGGTCCCGATTATAGCGCAAGAGCCACACGATAAGACACCAGCAATAGCAACAAGCAAAAGTGTGAACATAAATATAATATGGGAAAGGTATACTTAAAATTCCACGCGGTGCAACGTAGACGGGCCTCCAGACAACATTGGAACGCAGGTAAACATAAACAACAGCAACAGACGAGGAAGTCTGCGTCACGACATCTCGTTATAAGTTTCCTTTCAATTGACTCTCGCTATCTGGCGGGTCGTTTATGTTTACTTCGTATTACCTCGCTGTCATCCGTCCGTTCACTTTTCGACACACGTGATCCGTGTGGATATCGATGCGTGCAAAAGGAGGGACCAACGTGCTTGACACACACAGGTAGCCGGAATACGGAGACGTAAGAAGTACGCCCTTCAATATGAGTACACGATATAGTTTCGTTACTTCCTTTCCGAGGGATGAGGGCAAAATGGGACATTGTTTTTGTTTGAAGCTGAAGGCTCATATAAGGTGTGTCGATCACAGGCTGTAAGAATGGTCTCCTGCTCAATATAGCTGCCGAACAGAGGCGCCTGCTTCAGTCTACCCTCACCGTTTTTCGATATAATGTTTGTTTGTTTGTTTGTTCGCTTTTTTGCATATTTTAGCCTAAATTTGTATTTGCGAGCTTCAATCTCCAAGTCTATGTAACAAAAATGAGAGCTGAGAATGTGAAAATAAATAATAGATCCTAAGAGCGCGTAAAAATTATTACACTTCTTTGTGAATAAAGTCTGTCCTATAGGTGCAGTAATCCCCCTTCCCCCGCACACACACAAACCTCACTTGAGGACCTCGACGCCACGTCGAGACAATGAACACGGTCAGTCCTCGTCCAATGACCACTACATACCATTAGTGACCAAACTAATAGTGCAGTAATGTTTCACGAGCATTTCTCAAGATTCTACGAAAATCCCCTCGGACATCGCTATGCCCCCATGATCAGCAAGGGACAACGGAGAACACCTATCATCATGCACGCACGGACCAAGCATCAATTTGTTACATCACACTTATCAGCTACTTGGCTCAGTATATTCACATATATAATTCCGAGGTTCCCTATTATACGATTAAGAAGTATACTTATAGGCTAGCTCGGGAGTACGACGCATAACTAGTACTCACCGAAGAGCACGGCAAAGACCGCCAGGCTTATTTTTCCCATTCTCACCGGATGTAACACTGTAATCCCTTCGACTTCCAATCTTGCCGCGAGACTTCTTATATTCATGAAGCGCCGTAACGTCCGATGCTACTGCCCCCTATACAGCCACACGTGAAGCCTCGGGCCAGGGGCGACCTTGGGCTGCCCACGTGATGCTAGGAAGCCCTTGAGACAGTCCTTTACAAAGCGACAACGTCCTTTGCCTCCGCTCGCTCATTTACATATCGGTCGGGATGTAGTTTAGCCGCGCGCATATATCCTTGCTTCCACTAGAAAAAGCAGCCGACTGTTTCAATATAGGTCATCTCGGATGACCTCTTATCTAATCCTTGATGTCAGTTTCGTTGTTTCGCTTCGCTAGTTTTGCCGAGTCCATGGGGATCTGCTTAAATGTGCTCTCCCATGTTAACGGAAGCGTTGTTTGTTTTCGTTGGCCCGCAAGGATGAAAGTGAATCCGATAACGATGCCGTTGACGCTTTCTGTAGTATGGCGGAAGAAGGATTGTATAATGTAGCCTTCTGGGGAGAGGACAGACGTTCCCTTGCGAGTGACGTGATGGGGGGTACTCATTTTCTTTACACGACGCTTCGAGGATGGACTGACGTTGTGGATGTCCTTATCTATATATTCTTGTTGGTGCAGCCTAGAAGACAGGGACAACGTAGAAGACAGGACAGGACACTGCAATCCTATCTTCCATGTTGTACGTGTGTTCTTGGGTGAATCAACAAGTACGTACATCGACTATAGCCAATTACCCCGCATCGCCACTCGACTATGTTCTTATCTGTTGGGTGAGTTGTTCGTTCTGCGTTTTGGCAGTAGGTGCGCTGGCATCGTTTTGGCAGCAAAGTGTTTAGAGCGTTTTAGTTGTAGTGTGTGAAAGGGAGTTGTGTACGTGTTCACACTGCACAAACACTATGTGCAGAATCACGTTTTGTGCATGAGGATGGTCACCCGCCATTACAGAGTGATACTGCATCGTATGTTGTCGCCTTTACGTATACGTAAGGGATATCGTTGGGGCTTCTGCACGCGCGCGAAACATAAAGAGGGCTTCGCGCACTACGCAGGACCAGCACGCTGTCCGTGACGTACGCAGCGCCATTACGTAAAAAGTGCTAGAATAGTGCTTCGTTAGAAAGTTTTAGTACATCGTATACGCTATCACCTCTGCGTACGTAAGGGATGGCGTGGTTCATTCTGTGCAGTGCGCGAAGCTCTCTTTATGTTTTGCGCATGCGCGGAAGCCCCCACGCTATCCTTTACGTGCGCAAAGGCGATAGCGCACTTTATACTAAAAATCACTATTGTTATAGTTCCGCCAGATACATTCGTTGACGTTGGACTAACGTAGTGAACAAAATTTAGAAGCGCGATAGCTGTGATTAAGAACTGTAAAATAAACTGAACGGAAAAATCACGTGCTAGTACGTGTAACACAACAAGCGCACAATAACGCCCGTCCGCGTTGAAACAGACACCGTACAGTGGCGCCTCAGGCACTTAGCAGCTCCATCTATACGATAAGCGAAGTTTTCAAGCCGCCCCTAGTGGAAGGTTTCGCAATGTCCCGTGCAATGCCGCAATAAATCGCTAGCCCTGAAACGTGTGCAGTGTTTGAATTCTGACACTCACTGCACTGTTTCCCCTATGTTCTTGTTTAGTGCTTTCGTACAGATGTCAGAACGGTTACCTATAAAGTCATAGGGCGCAATTGAACTGCCCTAAACAAACAGATACTCAGGAACACATAAAGCCCTACATCTCTGTCATGCATTCTGACTATGTCATACGTATGAGCTTCCTGCATGTGTACTGCAATTTTGTGAAACGTACGGTAAGTGAAAAACAGTATTGCAGGAAGAGGTGTCCTGTTCCTTATAGCTTCGTCCAACTGCTGTACCTTGTTTGTGATTCCGTTAAAAGTGTTATTGTTGGTTTTTGATCGGTCTTGTCCGTGTTCATCCCCTTCTTCATATTTCCTCAGACTCAAGGATATGTTCTCATCTTCAAGTTCACACCAGCTTGCTTGCTTGCCTCCAATACGTATGTTCTTGAATGAAGAGGGAACTGTGGAAGACGAAGACCGATAGCATTTTTAAAATGCACATCATGCATCCAGCAGCATGTGCAGTGAGGGAAAACATCACTTCACGACGCTTTCCCTAGAACAAGAAAAAAAAAAAGAAATATGTGCAGTTGCCCACAGTATCACAAGCTTTTCAAAGAAATCGTGATCGTCGCTGCGTCTCGCAAGGTGATATAGGACTTACTTCAATATTACTCTCTTAGATGGGCTACTAGGGAATATATCCTTTAAACAGGATGTCATTGCGACCGGCCTCGGTGGCTCAGTCGGTGCGTGTTCGCCTTCTGATCCCGAGATCGCGGGTTCGAACCCGGCCGAGGACGCCAGCAACTTGGTGGCAGGGTACAAGTTGCATAGACGCGAGGGACGTTAAATACGGGGGTGCCGTGTGGTGAGCTTTCATCGCACGTTAAAGAACCTCATGATCGCGACGTAAACCCCCAATTATTATTATTAGTATGTCATTGCGCAATACTGTGAAGGCCCGGGAGAGGGGTTGTTGCCGCAGAAGAAGGAAACAGGAAGGATTATACCGTAAAAAAATGTGCTCACGTGTGTGACCGTACCATCATCTGTCAAGGAAGTCGACCGTCACAGAAAAACACTCCGTTTACGCTTGTTTCTTTTTACCGCCTTGGCAGCAACTTATGATGTAGTAGCTTATGACTATAAAGTGTTGTACGTATAGACAACCTTGCGACCTGCACAGGTAATTTGGCGCGATCTGTCACGTCTGTCAAATAGATTGACATAACGCATGAAATTTCTTGCGCAGGCGTGTTTTTCTCTGTGCGTCGTCCTCCAGGAGAACCAGCTTCAGTGGCACTTCCTGTGCCAAGAAGAGCAACGCTTCATGGACAGTATAAATGTGCAAGAAGATAAAGGTTGTATGCTCCGAGCTTTGTTACGTGGCTTCATGTCACTTTCATTTAGCGTTTTGGCGTTACGAATAGCGTTGCATGTCCGAGAGCATGTAGCCAGAAGTTCTGCGGGGCAACCAATTTCGGCCAAACGCTCTGAAACACTCTTGATAGACCTCTCCCTGACTGTAAACAAATGACGTCATAGTGTTCGACAGCGCCACCAATTTGGTAGACTTGAACTATACGCTCGAAGCTATAAGGGCGAACATGGCCGCGCCAGGAAGCCACGGTCTTGAGAGGATTACGATGGTTCTGAGTTCTTCCAATGTACTAACATTCACTCTTGATAGCGAGCCTTTTCCTCCCGAGGGGGGGGGGATGAGGAGGGAAGGTTGAAATTGCATAACGGGGTGCGATACTCGTATCTTGGCAGGCCTTTGGGGGTGTTAAGGGACTACAAAGGGTGCGGTGCAGGAAAAGTGCCTGCTTAACCAACCCCGTTTCTTTCGCGAGAGGGGTGGGTGGGCGCAGGTGCAGGGGCGGATGTCCTGACCCCCCTCCCACACACACGCACGCACCACAAATTTCCGTCGTTACAGAGTATGAATTGACCCTGGTAGTATAATAGCATGTTTTCCAAGGCAGACATTCTCCCCTCATCTATGTTGAGCAGAGTTGATCCAACGCTCGCTTTCCGCATGCCACGAAACACCTCTCGTCAAGATGCTGCATTAGTCCACCGAATGCGCCTCGATGTGGCCTTTACAGCTCAGTGGCGTTACCGCTTGAGACAAGTTGACTCTCCCACCTGCTGCCACTGTGGTGCTCTTGAGGATCTGGAGCACATTCTTCTTTACTGCCCCCACTAACCAACCTTCTCGAACCGCGCTCTCCGAGTCTCTTCGTCAGCTGGACTCTCGCCCCTTCTCCCTATCGAAATTGCTTGGTCCCTGGCCCAATCCAGCCCAGCAACGATCTGCGCTCAAAGCTCTTCTGACATTTCTGGACACCATCGGACTCCGATCGTTATTGTGAAAGGGCTCGTCGTTTTATTCCCCACATCCCCACCAGCAATGGGGTAGAGTATCACCTCTGGCGATAAACCTCCCCACTCTCCAAAGTCAAAATAAAGTTGTTGTTTCCAAGGCACCCCCCCCTCCCCCCGAGAAAAATCATGCACCCGCCCCTATGAGCATGTGTGATAACGAAGTTTCTTTGATAGAGTCAAAGCCTTCCGGGACTTCGATTCCAGAAACAGATGTGGTGATAGAACACCCTCGGCGAAGGGGTCCTAAAATAAATGTCGCAAGCTCGCTGCTCCGCGATTTACATGTATACATAAAATCGCGTATTCGAGTGGAAGGACCGAGAATAAAGTCTTACAGCACGTACCGGACATCCTTTTTAGCGGCAGATTGCTCAACGCATTACGACAGCAGGGATAAACTGATGATTGAGATATTTGAGATAGCTGAGATGTTTCCGATAACTAAAGTGCATCGATAAAGGAAAAACCCTGCAATTACTGCGTATACGGTGATGTCAATGAGCTCGCATAGTTGAATTTCAACGCGTGTCGTCGTCCTCCGCAAAGGACGCCATTTGAGACGCGCGCGTCCAACCCCGTAATGTCGCTCATGAACTTAGCGTGTCGCAAGAATAGCCCTTCATTTGGCATCCTTACAAGACTCATTTCACGGTCGGTAATTTATCATGCGGCGTGCTCGCCATTACAGGTAAGGGGGGGGGGGGAGTAAATGGCTCGAAGGTTGAGTGAAGCCGTCACGCGAGATGCAAGTGGCTAGTCGGGATAGCAGACGACAAACATGCTTTAGCAGACGACAAAGGTTTCGACAGGCTTGGCAGCCATATTCTGACAAAAATGCTCGGTGTTGTTTGTGGATCAGGGACAGGGACACTGGGTGGGTATGGATGTGTAGGGCTTCTGGGAGGTCTTGGGGGTGCGTCGGGAATATCCCCGGCGTCGGCGATAAAAGGAAGTTCAACGCAAGAAATCGTGCTGGCGTCACACTGTAGAGGAAAATCACTCGCCACATCTTTGATGGTCCCTCTTGCGTGATTTGGTAAAATTGCCAGTGAAATTGCTTAACATTTAGAAGCGGATATTCAATAGTGTTGCGAAACTATCATAGTAGTAACTAGCTATCGATAAATTGACTATATCAATACTATCGATAGTTCTGTTTCAAAACTATGGATAGTGTCCAAAAAGTATCGATAGCCGACTGTTGATAGTACTGTCGATAGTGTAAGAACTATCTGTTGTTGGCTATCGGTAGTACTATCGATTGTTGACTATTGATAGTACTATCGTTAGTGTCGAAAAACTATCGATGGCCGACTACCGATAGCGCTATCTATAATGTCGAAAAACTATCGAAAGCCGACTGTCGATAGTACTATCGATTGTACTATCAACAGTCGATTATCGATAGAGTCGAAAAACTATCAGTAGCCGACTGTTGATAGCGCTATCGATAGTGTCGAAAAACTCTCGATAGCCTACTATCGGAAAGAATCGAAACACTGTCGATTGCCGACTGCTGGTAGTACTATCGATATTGTAAAAACTATCGATTGTTGACAGGCGACAGTACTATCGCTAGCGTTGAAAAATTATTGATAGCTGACTGTTGATAGTACTATCGATAGCCGACTATCGATATTACTACACTATCGATAGTGTAAAGACTGGCGATTGTTGACTCTCGATAGTAAGTACTATCGCTAGATTTGGTTGTCCTTATCGATGCATACGTTTCCGTCTTGGTTTTGCCACTGGCACAGTGTCAACGAAGACAGAATCACTTGCGACACAAATTCTTTCCGTTTAGCTGTAACTATGAACTGCAACGTATGAATGATGCATTGCAAGGAGTGAAAGAAGATGATCATCATAAAATCGTACGCTTACCCATGAGAATACAATGCCAGTCAATCTAGTACAGAGAGTATACCACATGACCTTGCGGTTGGTTTGAGAGGCATGAGAAGCACAATGTTCAAATTCAGAGGGAAAGCTGCTCTCAGTTGTCTTGTAAACCTGTAGGGGTAAGGCATTTTCTTTCTCTGTTTTTATCTGCTTCCCGATAGTTTTCCGATAGCCGACTATGAATAGTATACTATCGATAGTAATATAGGTAGTTTTTATACTATCGACAGTCCAATATGATAGTACTATCGATAGTCTATCAATAGTCAGCTATAGATATTGTTATCGATTGTTTCCTTATTATCGATAGTTCGATTCTCATACGACTATCGATAGTATCGGTAGTACTATCGATAGTTTTGCACCACTAGTACTCAAGCGGTATGGGGCCCCAAATAATAAGAAACCGCCACTGCGCATATCCCGAACCGAAACAGTGTTTCGGTTCGGGAACATCGGGAACATCGCTGCATGGAACAATGTCCATGCAGCGATGAGTCTAACGATATCTATATCTATACGATATCTATATATGCCTAACGATATCTCTACAAACGCACCCGACCTGCAATAGACAAGGACGAACACTGCACTTATACCTTATTCATATGGATCCAGCTTTTTTCGGGGCTAGTTTTTTTTTTTCTTATATGCGGAGGATTTCACGTTTTTCTGAGTTAATATTTTCCGAGAATTCGGAGTTTTTCGTCGTTTAATTATACCAGCTATGTTAATATCCGAAATACGTGTGGGGGAAAAAAGCCATGACTGTGAAACGAAAGAGAATGAGGAGCTGCATTGCGAAAGACAAACGTCTCCACTTTTTTCCTTTTTCTAAGCGATTAAGCAATCGAAGTGCAGAACTTGCAGGCCATGACATCTGCGCCACGATCGTCTGCCGACGCAAACATCTCGAAATCCTGATATTCCTCTACATAATCGTTACCGCAGCCGCTTCGCTAGCGTCCCATATCATGCTATATCAGCGTCGTAACAACTATGCTGCTCTTTCAAGAAAACAATGTGTTTGTCATCTGTATTTCCTTCTTCACTTTCAGGAGGAGAGGGAGCATATGATTCACAGAAAAAGGAAAACCCTAAACGTGCTGGACGCTTTCCAACCTGGAGAATGGCTTAAATGACCTCTAGATGTCCTAATGTCTAGTAGTGTCAGTAAATAAGGTGACTGAAATTCAGTGACTTCAATGGCGATGTGCCTCGAGGCAACAGTACGGCATAGATTCAGACCAGCTGGAGGACCCCAAACTGCATGATGTGAAAGGCCTGAAGCTGGGCACAACTAGTGACTCTAACCACATCTAGAAGGGCAGGACAAGGACGTTCTCAGGGTGCTGTTAACCAGGTGGTGGTGGGGGTGGGGGTGGGGGTGATAGGGCTTGCCGTTGTCGGCCTCACGTATGTGGGCAACGTCACGACTCACGCCCTGGGGGAATGTGCGTCCTGGGCCGACGTCTAAGGGAACTGTGCCGACATATGTCTGAAAGCGTCTGAGGAAAACCCAGGAAAAACCCCAGACAGCACAGCCGGCACCGGGATTCGAACCCGGGTACCTCCCGGCTGTTAACCAGGGTTGCTATATTTGACTATTTTGCGCCCAATGGGCTACCTTCGTCGTGGCGTCAAAATTTCAGCGAGTTGGCTACTTCATGGCTACTTCGTTGCTACCTTGTGGATACTTTGTGGATACTTCTTTTGCCTTTTTTTTTTTTACTGAGAGTCCATTCTGTAAGGCACCGGATCGGAAAGCTTCATAAAATGTTCTGAGTCAAGTTTCCTATACTGTTGGCCACTTCGTTGTCTACTTGTTGGCTACAAGTTGGCTACTTCGTGGCTACTTAGTGGCTACTTAGTAGATACTTCTTTTTCTTTTTTTTACGGAGACTCCATTCTGCGAGCGGACCGCCTAGCTTCACAAGATGTTGTGAATCAAGCGGGATTGACAGCGAGAGGGTGATACCTATGAACACAGTTGTAAAGTAACTTGAGAAGAGTATTTGAGGTACGTATCTAAAATACTATTGCGAGTAACTTGGTACCTTGCAAATACTTTTACAGGTCAGTATTTAGTAATCTAACTAGACTTTTTTTTTTTTCAATGAGCTCTACTCATTTTCCAAGTTACTTTGCAGATAGTTCCCTGTGCTGTACATATACTTTTAGCGTCTGAAACATTCGACACATCCACGTCACTCTTTCGGAAGGGCAAGCATGCAGCGCCTCGGGTTTGGGAGCACCCATGAGGCGATGTGTTGTCCTGAAGGTTATGCAGGTAAACCGTCGAGAACCCTGTCATGCAGGATAGAAGAACCGTGCCGGAAGTCGTAGCGAGAGAGGTCACGTAAAATATTTTTTAAAAAATTCTTCATGAGGTTAAAGCAACGACGAGAAGAAAGACGACATTAAATCCTGTCTTTTCTGTAGAGCAATCGTTCGCATTCGTAGAGCGCCTGTACAGTACTGGGGGAATGCCTTAAAAAACGGGGCAGGCTATCGGATAGTAATTTTGGAAAGCACTTGCACTTGTTCCTGCGAGCTAATAAAGCTTTTTGGTAATGGTCTTCGTGTTTCTTTAAAGTGCCACTGCGGACTAAATCTCGTGTCTTCAGAATCCTACCAAAGTTATGTTACTGAAATCTTCTTGTATCACTTTAAATCCCTGCAAAAGATTTTGGCTCTACGTGACGCGAAAGCTAGAGAAAATTAATTTCTATTTTTGAGAACTGTGACGTCATGTTAGGCTCCGACGGAGCGCCCGGCTCTCATCTGGCAACGTTGTTGCCCTTCGCCTCTTTTGGGGGGGCTCACTTTTTGCACCCCGTTAGCGGAGACCCACGAGACATCATCCGACTGATCCGACCTTTGAGAAAACTCAAAGAAGGGAGAAGACATCTCTCCCGTTTTCCCCTCTTTCGATGAGCGCACGTGACTTCACCACGTGACCCTCCCCAGACGACGGCATCGTTGCTAGGAGACGAGTGCCCTCCCCAGAACATGACGTCATTACCATTTGTGGGCTTATGATGACGTCACCCGCTCCTCGCGTCATGGAAACTTGTGGCGGCTCAGCATACCGTCAAAAATTTACAGAAATGCACAGCGTTCGTAAACGAGATTGAAATTTCTCGTGTAGAATCCGTGAGGCGCCTTCTTTTCGTGGACGAAATAAAATAAACGCGGTCTTCCGAGTCCGGAGTGGCACTTTAATACTATATCCAATTCCAACTGTGACGCCAAAGTATATCTCGGAAAAATCCAGTTGCTTTAAAGAGTATTTAATGCTCCTCGTTGAATACTTTTCCTTAAGAAATTTCTGTGCGAAATTCCGAATCGCGCTCTCACTGGCGCGGAAACTTGAGCCAATCAGTTCCGTCGTGACTTTCGAAGGACGCAAAGATATAATGAACCTGCCTGTACCACCTGAACACTGTACCAGCTCCCGTGGCTCAGTGGTTAGCGTGCTGCCCATGTCACGTCGAGACTGGGAGGTACCCGGGTTCGAGTCCTGGTGCCGGCTGTGCTGTCTGCGGTTTTTCCTGGGTTTTCCTCAGACGCTTTCAGACATATGTCGGCACAGTTCCCCTAGAAGTCGGCCCAGGACGCACATTTCCCCAGGGCGTCAGTCGTGACGTTGACCATATACGTGAGGCCGACAACGGCAAGCCCTTTCACCATCACCACCACCACCTGCCACTGTAACTTCTTCAGTCTTCAAATCAAGAACTTGAAAAGGAAGTGCGATCTCTGTAACAAATTCCTCACCAAGAGGCAGAAACCGACACCGTAAGGTCCTACACTCTTAAAAATGAACTTCACCACATTGCACGCTCCTAGACAACCATCATCCCGAATGACAACGTTCTCGCCCCTGATTTGTTGAAAACGGGAGGCGGAGCTTATTCTGTGCCGTGCATGATGAGCACAAAATAGGCTCCGCCTCCCGTTTTCAACAAATCGGGGGCGAGAACGTTGTCATTCGGGATGATGGTTGGCTAGGAGCGTGTGATGTGGTGAAGTTCATTTTTAAGAGTGTATATGCGTGGCATACAACTGTGCAGAGATCCACCAGGAGTAAGTTCCGTAGAATAAACAGCTCTCAAGCAGTGCCATGAAGATCCTTTCCATGCGCATGCGCACGCGTTTCGACAAATCCACACCCCTCGTCACGTGACTCTTCCTGAAGATGTGGTGTACACTAAGAACTTGTACACCAGCGGCAAGGGCGAGGGGTAAAAAAAAAACATCCGCTCGTTGCCAAGGTCATGCTGAAGACTGCGGTATGGTATGGGTTCGAATCCTACCAGCGGCTGTGTTGTCTGAGGTTTTTCCTCGCTTTTCTCGCAGACTTTCTAGACAGATATCGCAACAGTTCACCCCTTGAAGTCGGCCCAGGACGCATACTAACACCCCACCCCTGGTCCCATCTATACGCCGCTTACAGCTACAGTTGCGTCGCAGCGCTAACACGGAATAGAAAAGAAAATAACTTGTCATCCAGATTTTAACTTTCGAGCCACAATGACGTGGGCCACCAGTACTGCACATGTACTTGTGCAAATGGCAGGTCTGCATTCGAGGTAAAATTGGCTTGGATTGGATTGGAGCTTCATTCGGGATACCTGGTACACCACTGGCGACAAATATATGACTACGTAAAAGGCCACGTTACCTACATTTATTGGCCATATATTGGCCACGTTTGGCTACATTCTAAGGGGAACGTTGGCGACCTTTCACGATTTTGACCTGGCAACCCTGCTGCTAACCTGCGATGTCAGCTCATGCCGACACAGAAGGAAACCAACTCAGCCAACCTGTCATCAGGAACTGGTGAACTGAGTTCCCGGTAACAGGAACCCCAATATGCGGAGATTTTCGGCTAAATCCGAATTGGTTTAAATTTTTACCCGCGTACGTGTTTCGATTTTTTTCTTTCTGATACATTCAAAAACCGGAGCCCTACTTATTGTGCATCTTATTGTGTTAAAAATTAAATATTAAAAGACTTATCCACTTTTTCTTTTTCCTATACCTAAGAATGAAAATATGCACAGCACTCACGACAGAGCAGTGTTTCAGAAGTTTTGTACCGGAAGGATGAATGTTCCCGAATGTTGTTCTTGGTATACATGCAAGGGCAGGAGCGGGTCACAAACAAGCCCTTCCATAACATCACAACGGAAAACTTTCCCGTTGGAAAACAAACATGACACTGCTAAAAGTGTGGTTAATCTCGTATAGCTGAGGTACGGTCAAGTGACTACTCCATGAGATGAAAATGTTTATGAAGGTGACGACAGCGATGATTGATTTTGTTTACACCCGTACGATGTCTTTCAAGGGTGAGAGAAACCCAACAGGAAGCTTCTCATTCCCATTGATCTTTGGCAGAGGCTTGAGTTGGAGACAGTTCTTGGAGCCTTTCTGGTATGCACCGCAGACGAGGCTCAGGATGTTGCCGAACAAGTTGTCGATGGTTTCCATGACGTGTTGAGTTGTATCCGGCCTTCCGCAGTAGTCCGTCAGGCCTCGTTCCGTACAGTCGTAGAAGTCAGCGTATTGGCTAGAATGTGTAAGAGCAGAAAGGCGAAACTGAAGAATGTCACCAAGGTATATACGCGAAGTGTCGCCCGGTCGACAATCGGGACGTCTGCGTCGAAACCCATAGGAGGCTGGCAAGAGTGGGGTGCGGCTCTTATTGCCTGGGGTTTTTTGGAAAGGTTAAAGAACAATATACTGAAACGAGTATCGTCTATTGAAAGCTCGGAACTGTAGTTAAAAAATTATGACGCGTTATGAAAACCTTTACGTAAAAGATCTAAGTCACTTTCGGTTTCCTAGCAAGGAATATTCCATTAGAAGGAAGGAGCTCACAGCTGTGGAGTTTATCCGCAGACACCCTGTACTCTGCTAGACAATATTCGAGGGCAGGTCATTATTGTGCCATGGGTTATTATATTCTATGGACTATTCTTAATACCCCTGTCACACGGGCATTTCGATCCTTCTCGAACCGATCTGCATCGAACTTCCCGAGCACGCTCGAGTTTTGACGCTGCTACACGGCCACTTGCAATGCGCATTGAATAGTTGACCTGTGCAAATGAATAAACGGAACTCATTAATTTCGCGTTTCCTATATAACAGCGATATTAGTGGTAATTTATCGTATACCGGTGTAAGCATCATTTGTAGCTTCGCGCGCATGTCCGTCTTAAGTTATGACAGTTCACCGGGATCGAGGATGCAAATGGCGGCCGTCGAGCCGTCTTGAAATTCTCAATCCTGTTATGGGAACTGTCTTGAGTCAAGCAGGATCTAAGTTCGATCCTGCTTGGAAGCGGCCGTGTAGCACCATCCGACGACCTCTGCATTTGGGCCTCCTCCACCCGTCGGGATGTAATCCAGCGTCGCTTGCAAGGTGCTTTGGACACTATCGTATCTTACCTCTCCGACCGTGGTCTTTCTATCTCACCTAGCAAGACTGTTGCCATGGCATTCACCCGCCGATCCTTCCTCAAATTCCCCCTCCGCGTTGACGGCCAACAGCTCGCCTTCGTACGTCATCACAAGTACCTGGGCATAACCATTGACAGGGAGCTGACCTGGTCCAAGCACGTCAAGGCCCTGTCTACCGCGGCGACTACCATCGTGAACGTCCTCCGCCGCATCTCTGGTTCGTCCTGGGGCCCATCATACCCTGACCTTCGCCAGGTGCATACCTCACTCGTCCTAGGGCTCCTGCGTTACAGCTTACCGGTATTGCACGGTCTAAGTTCAACGACAGAGCGCGAACTTTTGAACATCCAGGCGCGAAGCCTTCGAGTGTGCCTTGGTGTCCCCAAAACGACCGACACCTTCCTGGTCTTGGCTGAGGCGAAGGAGACGCCAGCCCACGTCCTACGCGACATGGAGACCCTGCGCGCATGTGCGCGGTACCGCACACGACATGCTGCCCACTACCTACGGGACATTCACATACTCTATGAAAGCTCAGGTTTCGGGGCTGCTGTTTGCAGGCTGGCACAGTCTCTTCCGCCCCCTCCATCGCGCCTGCTATACGCTCCACCTTTGTGGACCCTCGAGCTGCCTCCGACGGACCTGCATATTCCCGACATGTCCCGCAAAAACGACACTCCTGTCCTCGCTGCGCGACAGTTTGCTCTTGACCATTTGAACTCTGTCCACGGTCAGCGTAAAGGAATTTTCACAGATGGCTCGGTTGTGTACGGCGCGTCGTCTGCAGCTTTCTACATACCTCACAGCGATACTACGCAGACTTTCAAGCTACCGCATGAAACTTCATCCACCGAAGCGGAACTGACAGCCATCTATGAAGCGCTCAACGCCATATCCGGTTCACAGGCCGACTCGTGGTCCATCTTCACGGACAGCAAGTCAGCATTGGAGACCTTGGCGTCGTACCGGTGCAGTGCTATTTGCGATCTCCGCACGCTTGTAATCGCCAGATACAACGAGCTCTTGGCTTCCGGCCACAGTGTACGGCTCCAGTGGGTACCCAGTCACGTCGGGTTGCCCGGAAATACCCGTGCCGACATTGCTGCGAAACGTGCCCATACCACGGCTGCCTTGAGTCTCAGCATCCCGCTTTCAATGTCTGCCTGCCTGCTCCAAATACGTCGCTTGCGCTCTCGCTGCGTCCAAGATTTCACAGAACGTGCCATCTCGCCCAATACATTTCTGCACTCCATCGACCCAAAAATGCAGTACGTCCCTCCCCCAAACATCACGAGGAGAGAGGCGTCCGTTATCCACCGTCTTCGGTTAAGCGTGGCTCGAACGCCAACACGGCTCTTCCAACTCAACACGCTTGACACCCCTACATGTGCAGCCTGCTCTACCGAGGGCACCACTTCCCACCTACTCCTCCACTGTCGCCTGTTCGCCGCTCCCCGTGCCGCTCTGATGGAGCGACTAGCTGCCCTAGGGCTCAGGGAGGTCACGCTGGCAACGCTACTGGGCCCTCTGCAACGCCCCATTCAGTGGCGCGTCGGAAGGGAACTCGTACGCTTCCTTACCGACACAGGGCTCGCGCTGAGCCTGTGACTGCGCCGCCTCTTTCGCTCTTTCCGATTTGTCTTTCTTTTTTCTTCTTTCTCTTTATTTTTCCTTTTCTCCCTTTTCCTTTTGTAAGCGGGAATAGCAAGTCGGCTGCTGGAGCCAGGCTAACCTTTCCCCTCTTTCGTGTTTTTTGTTTTGTTTTGCAATAAACCTATATTCCCCCCCCCCCCATCCGATCTGCATTGGGTTCAAACAGGTTCGGTCGAGCAGGACCGAAAATGCCCGTGTGACAGGGGTATTACACTCTCCTAGAATTCACACATTGAGCAATTGAAAACCATTGGCATCACCTGAATAGGTTGTCAGACATTGTCTCTTAATTTCGGGGGTTGGAAGTTTTTGCAGGAGTTGCAAAGCAAACTAAGGTACACCAAGGACACACAAGGTACACACAGAGACACACCAAGGGCGCACCGAGGTATCCCAAAAACACACTGCGGGGCAACAAGGCGCACTAAGTTGAAGGCTGCACCAAGGTTACCAAAGGCACACCGTCGGTACACCAAAGACACATTAAGCCACACCAAGTTAACAGGCCCACCAAGTGCACCAATGTACACCAAATGCGTACTTATGTGCAACGAGGAGCACCAAGTTGAAAGGCTCACCAATGTACACAAAAGGCGCACCGAGGTCCACCGAGGTGCACCAAGGCGTACCAGTCTGAAAGGTACACGCAAGGTGGCGTACAGAGTCGACACATGTACATACTTGCAATAAGTTCTCTTCGTGTCGTGCACTTCAGCATGGTACATTCGACAAGAACCCACTTATTGACACCAAGGTTGCTGGGGTCGGGCAAGGGACGTTCAATGTGGTGTACCATGGGCTGAAATTTCACTGCATGTTAAAGAATTCTCGGGCGAGCAGTATTCGTCCACCACTCATGGCTATAGTTGTCTCGCGGTGTAAGACCCCGAAGCACTGTTACGGAATTTGTGAATACGGGGCGCAATTTTAGCGTTACCAATAAACGTAACAAAAACCTTAAAATGATTAAATGAAAGGAGTTCTGTCCACCAGTTATGACCCTATAATGGCGAATTCGAGTGGTCATTCCATGGCAACGCGGCCTAGCGCTCGGGAATTGCTAGATCGGCACCCGAGCTGGATCACGTGGCCGTAGAAACCCGAACACGAGTGCCAGGAACCTAGCGGTTTTAGTCGCTTGGATTACACTATAGGGGCATCGCGGTCGCTCGTCTTCGGGTTCCGTCGTCTGCTGAACCACGTGAACTTCGACGTGCGGGCCAATGAGAGCACTCGCCACCGTTGCAATGCGGATGTGACGACACCGGATATAGTTGGGCTGCCCGCTGTTCGATCGTTTTGAGACCGGACGAAAAAAAAAAAAAAGTGCTAGCTGGCAAATGTCTGGCGCTCGGAAAGCGCCCCGCTCTGGATCTGGACTGCTCTGGATCTGGCAAAAAAAAAAAAAAAAGATGCCACGAAATGGCCATCCGAATTCGCCATAAGCAGTTCGTATCGGGCTTCCGAACTTACCGCATCCTCGAACCGATAACCGAGTCCGTATACCATCGCTACGAGAGCTGGCGTAAGGAATATGTAAGGCTTATAGAACCCGACCCAGAACTAAACATAAAAGTCCGAAATGTCAGGGTCATTACACGTGACTCACAAGAAATCAAAGCGTGACGTCATCGAACACGCGGGAACGTAATTCGACAGCCAATAAGAGGCTTCAAAGAGCGAGCAATAATACGCCCGATGTCAATATATTACCTCGAGCTCTTTGCCTGCCTAACACACAAGGCACGTTCGTTGCGTACCTGTTATCGCTGTTTCGCGCAAAGCACGAAAAGAGATGTTATCGAAGGTGAGAGGGAACGCGAGCACACGTCACTACGATTTGCGGAAAATTACGCCACTGGGTCGCCGTGACACAGAGACTCTGATGTCATCAAACAACCCTGTTTTGGCGTGGCGATATCCCCAAGCATAGCGCTTGGGTGCGTTGCAAGAAACGGCCTTGTGCAGGCTCTCGTGGATTCGATTTGTTTATAGCACCCTGTCTACGAGTCGACCAAAGGATTAGTACTCGTCAACATGTTCCGCGGCTGTATTGTACTGCTGCATTGAAAGAACGACAATTACCATGCAGAGAACAAGGAGTGGGTTCTCCGCATGGAATGTGATTAGCATATAAACTACATGTAAATGTGTGTTTCTGTCTCGTTTCTTCTAGTGGGTATATTGTTCGTGTTTCATTCTCTAAAAGTGTTGTATGCATAGGCAATGTTCCAAATATAAGGCAGGATGTTGCTTTCTGCTGCAGGTCTCGGCTAGAAATTGCGATAGGTTGTATTATTCGCAATTGTTTTTCTCGTATTGCATAGGGTACGTTATTATTATTATTTTTTTCATGTAATCTACTGAGTGTATTATTATTAGGTGTTTATTAGGAACCTTTCACGGTGCGCGTCTTTTGTTGCAACTTTTCGCCCGCCACGGTTAATTAATTGTGTGCGCCGTTTCATAGCGTAAGAAAACGCGCCGTATTAGAAACGCGTTGCGCTTTTTTTTCTTTTTTTGTACACGTTCGTACAAGAAAATGGGGGGTAAATTGGAGGGCAATTATGGTGTCTAGTCCCCTAGTTTGCAGCTACTTTCCATTCTACTTACCAGAGCCTCAAACTCACTCCCTTGCGCTCCTAATAGTTACTGAACTGAGCTAAACTAATCGTTGTGGAAATCTATTTAGTCCCCACCAGGACTAAAATTTCACCCCATTCACCAGCATGACTGTGCACATAACTAGAGGAGTAATTTACGAGGGTTAGCGACGCAAACTTCGTTGATTATGTGGTTTCATCTTGCTCACCAGCACGAGTAGGCAACCCTCTGCTTGGAAGGCGCATAGCGTGCAGTCTTCACCAGAGACTCTTGGAATGTCCTGACGCATTGGTGGAGCTCGTCTCCTGCCTTATTCATGCACTGGACGTGTTCGAAGTATGCTGCAAAAGATAACGATAAGTGACAAAGAATGTTCCAATATCCGTGTATTTGGGAGGGCGCGAGCGACGTTCCCTTCGGAGCTCCGAAAAAGCGAAAGTTGCACAAAACGTCACAGCTTTTTGTTGCCACGTGACCGTGAACGCTCAACGTCGTGTCTTTTCGTGATCATCTCACAATGGGGAATATCCGACGGCCAAGCCAGAAGGTATTCCTTAGACAGGGTAGATGTTGTCGTCTGCTACGACAACGTATAAGACAAGGCGCCACTTCCACCCCGTGAGATTTTTTTCTTTTTCCTTTTTCTTCGGCTAGAATATTCCGTTGGGATGTCGCTCCTGCGAACACACGGTATTTCCCCTAGGCACGACTGACATAAGTATCATGAACAGCTACTTAAACCAGCCTACATCACGTGAATTTAGCGCTTGTGTTCTCAAGTATGTACAGTGCTGGACAAAAGTTTACGTCATCAGAGTGACACGCAGGCAGCGAATAGGACCGTGCGGGCTTACAGACATGCGCCTAGGTAACCCCAGGAGCGGTGTACCGTAAACTTTTGTCCAGCGCTCTGAAGCCTTGGTTTTTGAACGTCTACTGTGAACAGAAGTAAAACTTGTGTACGGCACATCTGAAAAGAGAGTACTTTTGCGTTGTCATTGCGTCACGCCATTTAACTGCACCACAAGCCCGGTGCTACCGCCACACCGCGGAGATTGACCTTACTTCGCTGTCCAGGCCCGTCTGCATTACATTTCTTCTCTTGTTCTTCCTGAATGGTTCCAATGGACACCAGGGCGGCGCCATGAGCCAGTCCTTCCAGACAACGCACGGCGTAGTCTCTAGCACACAGTAGACTCTTCATTTCTATTCTGTAAAACGCCAAGCATGTTTAAACTGATAGCATATACTTAGTAGCAACGCATGAATGGCAATTGATTAATTGATTGACCGAGTCATAATACCGCTGCTAGCGAGAAATGAAGAGGCGATACACGAAGCAATGCACGGTCCTTCAAGTTATGGTCCTTCAATTATCTAAAATTGCAGTCACTAGTAGCAGTCACTTACGCGTGAAGGTCACAATAAATCATCCTCTCAAAGCCCTCGAGCTTAAATGTTTTAACGATACTTGTCGTCCGTGACTGAGTGCATTATGCAACTGCCTCGTCTGTTGTGTTACTGATGCCCCCGAGTGTGTGCCACCTAAACTGGATAAATAACTTCTGTATGTTATCGAAATGACTTGCACTTCTTTCAGTAAGTGCGTGATCTGAATATTGATGGGCTGTCTCGAAATAATTTAAGAGTATGCGTGAATGTCAGAAAGGTAAGCTGTAACTGTGATTGATCTGTTATGAAGAAAGCGTGAAGTTAATCGTGGAAGATGTTGGCGGGAAAACCACAGGTTCACGTAGAAACAATGTATTCCCTTACGGGTTGCTTACGCTTCAAAATAGCCATATGCAGACAGAAATCATTTTTCGAATAAATATCTCTCTTTGACTCACTGAACCTTGTACACGTCGAGTAAGCGCCACTGCTGTATCGGCCAATCAGGTTATCAGTAATTTCATTCCGTCAGTTTCCACACAATGATCTTACCGTGTAGTGTGCATACACTCGCCTTATTTCGTGCTGATCAAGTACTTTTTGTCTGCAACAATCCAAAGCACTGAAAGGAAAGCGCTCTGCGCTTTCTTAAAAGACAGCGGTATAAAAGATCGCTTCTAAATTCCATCACTCCCAGTTATTATATTTTAGCGTGTAAGAACTGGAGCTGCAGGCGCCCTTAGGGCAGCCACGGATGACTCCAATACATCACACCCCCAATTAAACTTATCGTATCTTATCTTTTTGTCTGCTACCGGATCTCCAGCGATTAAGTTTGAAGGCATTTATTCGCCCTTCTGCGATGTCTTCTTAACGTTCCGACAGCTAAACTTCTCAGAAAATAGAGAGTTTTAGTGTATCGTACGCTATCGCCTTTGCGTACGTAGGGGATAACGTAGTGGTTCTGCGCAGTGCGCGAAGCTCTCTTTATGTTTTGCGCGTGCGCATAACCACCAACGCTATTCCTTACGTACGCAAGGGCGATAGCGTACGATCCACTAAAACCCACTAATGTTGTTTTTGTGTGAGTGGCACAGGCACCCTGACGGATGCTGAACTGAATACAGTCAAACCAGCTCCCGTGGCACAGTGGATCGCTTTCCGCGTCGAGACTAGGAGGTGATACGGGTTCGAATCCTGTCAGCAGCTGTGCTGTCTGAGGTTTTCCCTGGGTTTTCCGAAGACTTTCAACACGAATGTCGGCATAGTTCCCCCTGAAGTCGGCCCAGGACGCATACTAAACCCCACTCATTCCTCCTGTCCTCTCTCCATCTATCCACGTCTGTACGCCGCTTATAGCCACAGCTGCTTCCTGTCAAACTGTCATTCCAATAATAACTGAAGCCAATTACCGTTGAACATGTTAAGCACCATTGAAAGGTTGTGGTTTCTGCCTGGTAGGGACAGCTCCGATGAACAAATGCGCCAGTGCCGTGTTTCGTGAGTTTTTGTCCCAAGCTGCCAACCAGCTTTCAACTCATATTTTTTCAGGCGTTTATTTCATCGCTGAGAGATCTGAGGAAGTGTTTTCTGCTGCTCCCATAGGACTCCATGTATCCGGATTCACAGAAACAAAAAAAATCGTATAAATTCGCCTATTTGCTGTATTCCGATAAAAAAATATGTCAGGACGTGCAGAATTTACCCATGTATTACCAGCTCGGCGTACTGCTTCATTACTGCAGTAGTTTTTGAGATGAACTGGACAAAGCAATGCCCACAGAGAATACATTGGGGTCACTCCGCCTTAAGAAACGAGGGACTGGCTATCCTTCCCATCTCTAAGTATGTGTGTCCGCTCTTGTTTGCTGCTAGAAAGTGACTCCAACGGAGAAGCACGACACCATGGTGTTCCTAAACTTTTGTCCCGAGCTCTGGTATGGTCCATAAGAACGCATCAGGAAGAACACGTAGTCTTGCACTTGGAGAACTTACTCGCAAGCCTTGCTAAGTTCGACGGGGTCCTCAGGAAGTCTTGGCGACCTCGAGAAGACGACGAAGTCCGTGCCGCATGCGTCGATATCTTCGTCGCCACAACCTGAGATGTTCTTGAACTGCGCCCGGCAGTTGCCTGGGGGAGTCCGTTTCGGAAACAACACACTTGTCACTTTTATTTCCAGCACTGCGTATATGTATACGTATACAGGGTGTTTGCTTTAACGTGTCCAGAAATATTTTATTTAAAGCTAGCGATAAAAGAGAAACGAGCGCTACTTTTCAGCTACTTGACTAAGAAAGGTGATACTAGTGCAGCAGTACCTGTCTCTTACTCAAGTAGCAGAAAAGTACCACTTGCTTTTCTTTTATCGCTCGCTTTAAATATAGTTTCTGGGCACGTTAGAGCAAACACCCTGTATAATTTGCGTCAACAATACAGATACTAGAGCACAAACCTCAAGCAAGCAGTGGTACCGCTATGCGCGCTGCTACAAAACGTACTCTACGGATAATTGTAGGACCTAAGTGCATGGCCATTTTTCTTCCTTTTTTCGTGGGGGATTGTTAGAGAGAATTTAAGAAAAAAGAAAAAAAACAACGCGAAGAGACGGCAAGAGGGAAAGCGCGAATTGCAGTTTCCTTGTCGCTAAAATCGCGACCAACGAGAAGACGGATGTATCGCCTACCTTTTGTACTGTTCTTAAGGTGATGGCATGTTTCAAGAGTTTTTGCCCTTTAACGTTTCTGTAAGGTTGGAGTTAAGTTATAGTCTTAAAAAATTTAACTGAGAGACGATACAACTTCAACTTTGTCCCACTGGCGTCACTAGACGGGTGCAAGAGGCGCGGTCTACACCAGGGGACGCGACGCTCCGGTGTCGTCGCTTCCTGTCTTTTTCTAGTCAAGTGACTCTAACTTTTTCTACAGCGCGATGACGCAGAACGAACACGCGGTTCGGTTCCGTGTGGTATGATACTGTTACGTTTATCGTGTATCGTCCGGTATGGAAAGAGATCATGCACTGGGTGACGCGTACTCAAGTGACGCCACTGCTTGGTCCCACTGACAGATCCCGATAAGCGTTGAATAAGTATACTCCCGGGATCACACGGGACAATAGCATTTATGTTTCAAGAACGCCGGTTATGCGCGCACGAGAAAAAGAAGGAAAACGACATTACACAGACGGAGAAGATTAAAAAAAAAAAAAAGTATGTCGGGGAACTGGTAGATGTTTATGTTGCACAGGAATCTTGAAGAACTTGAAGAGAACGCAAAGGACTACACGATAGAGAGGCTCTAAACCTGTGTATCAGTGCTCTATTGTCTCGAGGATTTACTTTCGTGAATTCTGCTCAATAGCTTTTCAGCAATGCTTTCAGCAAATGTCATTTAGTGGTTTTGGTCACATCGCCTAGGGTTCCTGTGCAGTACGCAGGGTTGTTAAAGTTACTTTTCAAAAGTAACTAAGTTACAGTTACATACAGGGTGTCCACGCTAAGTGTGAACAGATTTTTT
Source organism: Ornithodoros turicata (assembly GCF_037126465.1). Taxonomy (NCBI): domain Eukaryota; kingdom Metazoa; phylum Arthropoda; class Arachnida; order Ixodida; family Argasidae; genus Ornithodoros; species Ornithodoros turicata. The sequence goes on along the minus strand of NC_088206.1, from coordinate 67,804,328 downwards.
AAAAATATATATAACACTTTTTCCAAGATGAAATCAATTGCAATATAGCATATGCTAAAGGGCACTCCCTAGCAGGGCATTAGCAAAGTCTAAAGGCAATGTCTTAATTAAGACTTTAAGTATAGATGAAAGATGACTTTCATTAATTAACTTTTTAATTATAAAAGCTACAAAGTTGTCCCAATGAGAACATCTGTTCCTTTCGGTCACCTGATATCGTAGCCGTTTTCAGAACAAAAATCCGTTCGATAGATCGCCCGCAAAAAATTCGTGAAGGAACTCCATTTTTTTCTTTATTTTGTTCATTGCGCTTCTTAGAAGACGCGTTACACGTTACTGAAAAAAGTAATGAAGTTACAGTTAGAAGTGCGTGTTTGAAAATGTACCTAATATTTCCTCAAGATACACAAAAAGTATCTAAGTACACGTACTCAGATACTTTTACTAAGTTACTTAACAACCCTGGCAGTACGACGCAAGGAAAGCATACATCTAACTGCACTGCTCCACAGGGATAGAAACCACTCACAAGGCAGCAATAAGGGTACTGTATTCGTAGACCAGCATGGTTCTTTGTATGGATACAAAAAAGCAACCAGCTGAACAGCAGATGGACGGACAGCATGTGTTACCGGCATCGCTTAACAGCTTCGCCTTGCTTGTTGATCCAGCACAAGAAGTTGCACAAGTATGACAAGGAACGCTGAATATTCTGAATTTGCTAGTAAAATTGCGATAACACTGCTCGGGGTGACGCCTTGTGGGAAATAATCCCCGATTCATCCAAACCCCAATCAAGCAACAGTGATCTATGTTCCCGAATAAGGTGCCTGAATACTAGCTCCCTCTGTATTGAGGCACCCTATTCCCGACTGGCTTGCCGTTCGTGATGGCTACGAGGTCGACACGTAGCCAACTTCTTTTGTTTTAGACACAGTGTCACGCGCATGCGATGTAGTTTTGCCGCCGTACTTGCCGTATAATGTGCACTTTTTTGGCTACTCGACACAGTGTTGCCCTTAATTTTCAATTTTAATTTCTTTAAAAAGCTATGAGCGCATTTGGGATGAAAATTGTGACATGAGAGTACTGAGGGCTGAGGCTATCGAGTATAACGTTTCTGATATTCCAGCTCGATACTGCTTTGCAGTATCTTCAAGCTGTTTGCTGTTACCACCTTCGTTGGGACGACAACCAACGATGACGTCGCTTCGCGGACTACAGGGAGAGTGCGAAACAGGGGCGTCAGACAGGCGGGAGACGGGAGGCGTACGCCTGTTTGCCAATTTGTGACAATTGTGACATTTGTGCAGACATTTGTGACAATTTTGAACAGCGTAAGTGTCACAAAAAAAAGGCGCACGCCTTCCGTTTTCAACAAATCAGGGCAGATAACGATATCATTCGAGATGATAGTTGGCTAGGAGCGTGCTATGCGGTGAAGTTTACTTCTAAGAGTGTGCACTCTAAAAACAGCACTTCACCGCATAGAACGCTGTGTACCAACCGTTGCCAAGAATGATAGGGTTATCGCTTCTGATTCGAAGAGAGAGGGGGCGTACGCCTTTTTGTGGCAATTTTCATGTATCGAAATTGCCACAAAAAGGCGTACGCCCACCTCTCCCTTCGAATCAGAAGCGACAACCCTGTCATTCGTGGCAATGGTTGGCGCACAGCGTGCTATGCGGTGAAGAGCTGTTTTTAGAGTGCAGGCGCGGTCGCCCAGGTCGCAAGATTTTTGGGGGCGTGAATTATCGAGAGAGAGAGAGAGAGAGAGGGAAAAAGTCCGTCACATCACTTCGTCACATAGCACGGTGAAGATCAACCATTGCGCAGCGCATTATGATCGTCATCACTTCTGATTTGTGGAAAGCGCGTGACGTGTACGCCTTTTTGTGAGAATGGTAAATATTTCAGTAAATCCCACACTCTTAAAAATGAACTTCACCACATAGCACGCTCCTAGCCAACCACCACCCCGAATGACAACGTTCTCGCCCTAGATTTGTTGAAAACGGGAGGAGGAGCCTATTTTGTGCCGTGCATAATTGGCACAAAATAGGCTCCTCCTCCCGTTTTCAACAAATCATGGGCGAGAACGTTGTCATTCGGGATGATGGTTGGCTAGGAGCGTGCTATGTGGTGAAGTTCATTTTTAAGAGTGTACGAGTTGCATTCTCTGCGCTTATTGTCATGGGAGGGGGGGGGATGACTGTATACACACTAAAAACAGAACTTCACCGCATAGCACGCTGCGCCAGCCATGCCACGAATGATAGGTTTATCGCTTCCGATTCGAAGAGCGAGGAGGAAGCGATAACCCTATCATTCCTGGCAATGGTTGGCGCACAACGTGCTATGCGGTGAAGCTCTGTTTGTAGAGTGTGGTCCTTCACGTTTCGTTTTCGCTGACCTTGACAAGACGCGCACTCTAAAAAATTAACTTCACCTCCAACCGTCATCCCGAATGACAATGTTCTCTCCCCTGATTTGTTGAAAACGGAAGGCGGAGCCTATTCTGTGCCGGGCATAATGGCCACAAAATAGGCTCCTCCTCCCGTTTTCAACAAATCTAGGGCGAGAATGCCGTCATTCGAGATGATGGTTGGCTAGGATCGTGCCGTGTTGTGAAGCTCATTTTTAAGAGTGTATCTACCATACCTCTTGGTTGAACCCATTCACTCTTAGAAATGAACTTCACCGCATAGCACGCTCCTAGCCAACCATTATCGTTGATGATATCGTTCTCTGCCCGGGAGGCGCACACCTTTTTTGTGACAATTATGAACAGCATAAGTGTCACAGAAAAGGCGTACGCCCTCGTTTTCAATAAATCAGGGCAGATAACGATATCATTCGAGATAATGGTTGGCTAGGAGCGTGCTATGCGGTGAAGTTCATTTCTAAGAGTGAATGGGTTCAACCAAGAGGAGTCGAGAAACAAGCCGGAACAGTTTGGAAGCCTTTCCTTTCCTTCCGATAAACAAGTTCTCACAGTTCACAGCGGCGCTAAGCACTCTGGGAGTTTCTGAAGTCGCTGCATAAGTGACACAAAAAGGCCTCTCGTTTTCATCAAATCAGGTGCTATTCGGGATGATGGTTGGCTAGGAGCCTGCTATGCGGTGAGTTTCTGCTTTGAGAGTGCCGGTGTGAAAAAAAAAAAAAAGAAGAAAGAAAATTGAGGAGCAAAAGGGGACTCCGGGTGTCCACAACAAGTATTCAAAAACGACGTTATGGCATTTTTCAGTATCGTACTTCCGTTCCCCAGGATTCGTCAGCGAAACGCACTGAATTGTTGTCTTTTTCTTTGTTTTTTTTTTAACAGTATAAGAGGTACCTTACTGGTACCTCTCCCAAATACGGGGGGCACATTTCAATGTGGACTCTTCTGCGTACCCATGCGGATAATTATGCTGGCCTACGAGTACCCTCTTCTTGGTGCCTTGTGTGTGGACAGATACTTCGCTTTAAAAACTGTTACGGACACTGCGTCACGTTTTTTCTCCAAGCTCTATAACTTCTCCCTCTGTACAGAAAACAAACTGTCGCGGCGTATTGCAAGCAGGTATGAGGAAGTTAAGGGGGAAAAAAAAACTGAATTCAAAACAGAGGAAAAAGTAATGGAACTTCTTGAGGTTGCTTGTGCTGAAGCTTTCTGAAAGGCTTACATATGTAATAGGCTACTCAATAGTATCTTGCGCATCCTAAGCCTTGGCGTGCATACAGAGCGAAAACCATGAAGGAACGCGAAGGATTGAGGAAATGATTTTCGCGAACGCATATTTATGGTTTAAATGAGAGGAAAAAAAAAGAAAAGAATGAAGAAAAAGAAACGAGAAGTACAACACTCTGGTTCACGGCTTGTCAATCCGAAAGTGTCCCCCTTCCCCTCACCGTCGGTGTTTGGACATTCCCAAAGCAGCACAATGTACTGAAGGTCGAGTGCCATAGGGGTGAACGGCATGTCCCAAGCAGCACAATGTACTGAAAGTCGAGTGCAATAGGGGTGGACGGGTAGGTGAACGGCCTTGAACAGACTCGTGAATCAACAGAACATTGATAAGACGCATACCGTCCACCCCTATTGCACTCGACTTTCAGTACATTGTGCTGCTTGGGATGTGTCCTATCAATGTTCTTTAGTTGCACGAGCCTGTTGAAGGCTTTCCACCTATACCCGTCCACCTCTGTCTTACAGTACATTGTGCTGCTTGGGAATTTCTGGGCGTGCTCATCGTTGCGGAATTATTTGATATTTCTGTACGCTCAACTGCGTATGTTGCTAGTAGACCTTGAATCAAGGTTAGCATGTGGACTGGTTTGTAGGAAGTTTTCCTCGTGGTTAGTAAACATTCTTCTCTCCCCCCCCCCTTTCTTCCTTTTTTTTTTTTACCCTGCACTGAGTTTTTTCAATCGATATCGAAATCGCTAGTAAGATAAGAGTGGTAAATCAGGCACACAGATGGTGCGTAAACTGAAACTTAAAACTGGCATTGTGTTCTTCTTCATCGTCTGTCTATTTTTTTTTTTCTACTTTGCTATTTAAACAGAGGGACCCTGAAACCCATGTGCAAGATTGATCTCGAAGAATGAACCAGCGACTTACCCGTGAGGAGCAGAGTTCCGGCCACGATCACAAGTGTTGCATGCATCTTCGTTCCAAACTAACCTCACTAACAGCGCTGCAGACCACTCTTGAATGACGGAGAGCGTCCTACATTTTAGCCGACCTCCCATTGGTCGTGGAAACGTCGACTCTGAACCACTTTCTCTTTCTGGAGCTTCACCTTGAGGTTGCGATGGCCATCAAGGCCATGTTAACAAAATGTAGGCTACACGCATAATAGCAAACAGACGACAAAGCAGACAAACTTTCCGTGGTAACTTTCTTCGCGGTGTTGTTTACCGACGAAATCCACGGGCACGTGTGACTGGAGACGAAGAATTTCGGCAAATTTTGAACTGCCGGAAAAGGACTGCTCGTATGAACTTTTTGTGCAAAAATCGGGAGAAAAAAAAAACGAAATTTTCACTCATGCACGGCTCCGATTTATTATAGCGAACATTAGGGCACCAAACATGTAGCATAACGCAAATTGTAGGTGGTGGCAGTAGTACAAATAGTAAAATACGTCTGCACTGTGAATGAGGGAGCTTTTTTTGTTGTTTTTCTTTTTTTTTTTTCTGTGGCTTTCGTGGCATGGTGGTTAGGATTATCGCTTTCCGTGTAGAGGTCATTTTACAGAACTATTCAGTTTCTACTGTTTGTGTGTTTATTTAACTTAATCTTGGCAATAAGTCATAGTGGTAGTTTACCAAAGTGCATGCGAAGGCCAGGTTGCTGTGTCCGTAACTTGATTAGTCCCATGAAGCGCTCACATTCGTATGGTCGGCGTGACATGGCCAGGGAGAACACTGTGCCGGGCAAGGGTAAAAGCAATGCCTGAAAGCACAGTGCCCCGGGGCCCCTACCACTGTAAATCTGGCACTGTAGCGAGTGTAGTTAGTGAGCATCGACAGAACAACGGGGCGACTTTCAGATATGTTTATTACTCGTGGCACTTCCTCTCGGCTGACTACGGACTGGGTTTTGCCCCCTGGCCGCGTATCAGGTCGCCGATACTCTTTACCCTGGACAGAGACTTCTCTGTACACTTTGAAGTCTCTATGATATCAAACTGGATATCAGTGAGGAGCACGCCGATCGTCAACTTGACAGTTTGCTTGAACTTCGCTATCTGGAACAAGAGAAAGCGCCATAAGTGGTCGTAATGCCAGGATAGTAATAACTTCGCTGAGACAACGTAGGAGCTACGGAGGCATATTTTTCACTCTCGGATAGTGGGGCCACGCTGCTCGGAAAGCAGATTCACAGCTTTTCTAAGTTACTCCTTACACCTTTTGTTAACGCGACTATTTTTCGTGTTAGCCATATAAAACCGAGAAGGAACAGTGCATATACGGCAAGGGGGTTCAAACAAGCTACCAGGCTGTTTGCTCGACACAGAGCGCTGCACTGCACGCAAGCACTTACCAAGGCCTTCGCAGACGGTTCGGTGTTGTAGGTGACCACAACTATATCGACAACGTTTACCACCGCCATCGTCGTTGCGTCATACTTTTCAGAACTTCTTAACGGGCACCAATCGTCGTAGCTGGTCACTGACCTGTAGACGCACGCAGATATAGCACTTGCGTCCGTAGGTGCTCCTGTTTTGTTGAAAGCAGCTAGCTGGACAGCCATGCTGAAAGTCACCCCGATAGCGAATGGGAGGCTTTTCACACTCTTCAAGGAGTCCTCGACAGTCGCCTGAACAGACAAGGACAGTATTATTTCCGATGCGATTGCTTCAGACCGATGAGATTGCTGTGTGCCTACACTCGATGAGCTGCACCGCATGGCACGCTCTGTGCCACCCACTGTCACGAATTATATCATTATCTGGCCAGACTTGTTGTAAACGGGAGGCGTACGCCCTCTGTGACAATTACGCGTATACGCCCATACCGTTTTCAACAAATCGTGGCAGATATAACGATATAATTCGAGATGATGGTTGGCTAGGAGCGTGCAAGAGTGTACCCCATGGAAAGTCATACTGGTGCTGTACCAGCAACGGAGCAACGTCCGTACGAGCATCTACACTCTAAAAACAGCACTTCTCTGCATAGCACGCTGTGCGTCAACCGTTGCCAAGAATGATAGGGCTATCGCTAAGAGAGAGCGGGGGTGTACGCCTTTTTGTGGCAACTTTCATATATCCAAATGGCCACAAAAAAGGCGTATGCCTACCTGTCTGTTCGAATCAAAAGCGATAACGCTCTTAGTCGTGGCAATGGTTGGCGCACGGTGTGCTATGCAGTGAAGTGCTGCTTTTAGAGTGTACAACGAGCGATGCTGAGGATACAGCAGAACGCTAGGGCACTGCTGTGCGTCAAGATAACCTCGCGTAGGCCTCAGCAACGGCATGTCATCTCGAGCGCGACGCTGCTGTATCTACCGTACATAGGGCGGCTTTCGATAAAGCACCAGAGGGACGGACAGGTTATGCAATGGCGACACCCAGCAGTATTCCATACAGGGAACGTTGTACATGTGTGTTACGGCTTGGGCCGATGTGTGGCGGGAGAAGTTGTACTAAGCTGTGGTGTCACGTATGTCTCTACGATCTGTAAATGCGCGCGTTGACACGGTGTCCTCTTCCTGCTATATCGTCGTTGTGTATAAGCCCCCTTACACCCCTTCTCCGACGCTATGTTGACCTACATGACCTACAGCGCCTGTCCTGTCCTCTCTTCTTCCGTCGTGTCTTCTCGCGCTGTGTTTTGGATCTTCATGTATAGTCACCAACGTGCCCAACAGCGAGTCCTCTTGGATTATGTTGACCTAGGTGATAACTATAGAAGTTACCACCTTTTCACACCCTTTTGTCTGAGAGTGTGCATGTGGTCGCCAGAACCCTATAGCGAACGCTCAGTAGCAGCTGAGGACGCTTACGGACACTTTCGAATCACTGTCAGTCAATCACACATGATGTCAGCCACACAAAGAGTGAAGAGTGGCGACTGGCGAAAGGTGATGGGCGAAAGGAGATTTGCTTTCACGTTTTCGGAAACGTTATACCGTGAAACTTCCTGGTGCGAAAAGGTGGTAGCTTCTATGGCTCCCACCAGGCCAGTAGTGGCAGTGCGCAGCCAACATAGCGTCTGATAAAGGGTGTAACAGGGTGGCAAAAGCAATCATCATATACCCAAATTGCTACAAAAATGCGTACGCCCCCCTCGCTCACCGAATCAGGAGGCTTAATCGCTTCATCGTCGTTACGGTGACTACACATCGCAGAATTTGCAAAATTTGCTACGTACGACGTAAATCTGCTACTTTTTGTCTATCTTCCCGGAGAGACTTTCCAGGATTTTGACCTGTGGACCACAATGTTTGGGAGGACGTTCCTCACGTTCGGAAACCTCGTCTACTCTGCTCGCCACATGCAGGTGCATGTACGAACGCCTTCCCCGTTACGACAAAAAAGGGCTGGACTGCGACAGAGTGGATGCATCAATCTACGAATATAACGGCGGTATAGCGTTCAGGTATACGAGGGTCACAAGGTTTCCAAATCCTGGAACTAAGCACGTGCCGTGCCGGGAGTAGAGACAGTACTTACGAAATCAAAACCCTTAGGGTCATTCCACATTGATGCATGATAGAAGATGCACTTGTCCGGGAAAATGGCGGGCGGATCCATGTTGTGAGTCTTCACCACGAGCAGGTTCCCGCTGCGAAATAAGGTATTGGATCAAGAAACGAGAAATTTCCCATCGCATAGAGCCACTACAATACGGCCGCAAATAACATACCGTACGTACGCAGGGAAATGTGACAAACATTCATGCACGCGTGCGCGCCAAGAGGTACCAATATTCCCTATTCATGTCCATAGCATCTGTCCGTTGGGCTGCGCTGCACGAAACCTATAGCCTGGCTGGACTAACCAAACCGATTTTCGCGCGAAGGAAGAGGAGAGGAGTGAGAGAGGGCTGACACTCACCACACCATTCTTCACCACACTTCCTCGTAGCTCACAAGACTTGCCCTTGCCTCATTATCATCCGGCCTCCACGATATCCCTACCACTCCCCCACATAGCCCCGTACCTAGTGGAACCTTCCGGCTTGCTTTTGGTTCTCTCAGCCACTCATTCTGTCCCACGGAAAGCATTTCGCACCACATATGGTACGGTACTCTTTTGCTGCTTGTCGCAATCCTTCCCTTTTTTAAACCTTGCCTGGTTCACCAAAAACACACACACACAAACACACGTCGCTGGGCCTCTATCCTCTCTGCGTGATGGGCTGCACTGCCACATAAAACATAACGACGCAAAACTTACGTGAATTGTTTCAGGAAGTCTTCAAAACTAGCCTTGCTATCTTTTTGAAATTCCACAAGGCAGAACATGGTCATGTACCCTCCTTTCTTTGCTATAGTAGAGTTCGCGGCAGTCAGGGCCTGCAAAGAAAACAAGACTATGGTAACATTGCATACATCGTGAGCCCTACGAAGCCACAGGTCCGGCAGCTGGCCGACACCCCGAATGACAACGTTCTCGCCCTAGATTTGTTGAAAACGGGAGGAGGAGCCTATTTTGTGCAATTATGCACGGCACAAAATAGGCTCCTCCTCCCGTTTTCAACAAATCAGGGGCGAGAACGTTGTCATTCGGGATGGTGGTCGGCTAGGAGCGTGCTATGTGGTGAAGTTCATTTTTAAGAGTGTAGGAGTAGGCGTGTATTTACATAATGTACGAGTGGCACTCTAGCACGGGGGACAGCAGGTGGACGGTTTATCCTCTATAGAATTTGTCCACACACGCTTCGAACATGGAACTTTGTGTGTAAATGGCTTGTTCCACGGCGCACACCTTTTGGTGTTCCGAATGTATGGGAGGGGTTGAACCCAACCCCCCCCCAATACACACCCCTAGGATGGAGTCTTCTGGCAAGTACTCCCTCTCAAATAGCTAGTGTATAATACAAGCTCCCGCGGCAGCATGCGGTCACATATACAGTTCGACGTTCTTGCTTCTATGGCAAACACCACCCTGAACACGGCACACTTCCACCCAACAGGAGAGCAGTGAGTCACAGGCACGGCTCGTTAGCCTGGTAACACTGGGGGACTAGTGTGGTATGGCTTGTGGTAAGTGTGCCTATATGCAGGTTGTCCCCTTTGGACAGACACTAACTTCACGTTGCGATCCTACAAGCTCGAATACCTAGCCAAAGTGCCGAAGTAGCCTATATTGACGTATCGGATAGATCATATACTGAAATGCAATTCGTTGGGACACGTTTGTGAAGTGTAGTGGAGCACAAAACGTTTATAAAGGTGACGGGAATGCGTTCTTGCAATTATCACTTAAACTCCCTGTCAAACTCAGGTTATCATCTAATGTGATTACTTCTTTCTTTCACGAATTAACACTATATTTCCAGTTCAAATTCAAAGGTGTATTGGACGGTAAACACCTCTCAACACCTCATATCGATATGGCACCTATAGTAATGCTCTTGCACACTTTGCTTCAGTCTGCAGGATAGAAAAGGTGCTTTAGTTTATAGTGCATCGTAGTACGTAGAAGAGCGATGTAGAAGACGGGTCTGCGACTGAGAGCTACCTAGATGGTGTTTTCGTAGGCGGGTTATATGGCCAGGCGGACATCCTGACGCGTATTAGACGTCTTCCAGGGAATGCGACAGAGCCATTATTTGTGTAAAGTTCCATGCTCAGGCCAGTGGAACACGACTTTATACCTCGTCCTCCACAACGAGACTCTCTCGTACTTCCTGGCTTACAATTTTTCTTTTCACCTATTTTATCCTAAAGCGAAGCACGTCCACGCACTTCTTGAGCGCATAATGAGGGAAAGGGCATTCGGCGTCGGGCACATGCACGTCTCTCCCATTATGCATGCGCTGCGGCATCGCATAAAGCGGATTTCCTTTCGTGCCCCCTGTGCTTCGCTTTCGTCGCTTTGCAGCAACACCCTCAGCCAAACGAGCCTTTCAGGCTTGTCGCGGCGTCTCGCAGCCTCAGCCTTCTTTCGTCGCCGCTCGTCCACACAGCTTTCATAACTGATGGCGCGCGTACACAGACACATCTGAACCTGTCGACCACGGAACCGAAACGTTTATCGGTTCCGTTCGGGTTTAGGTTCGTCGACAAAAGGTTCAATTCCGGTTCAGCTCCGGAAGGCAACTATAATGGTTCGAACCGGTTTGGGCCACGCGTGGGAATAAAGCACAACAGGCATGTTAAATCACGCTTCCGTTGACATGATTAGTAGTGGTCCCGATAGGAGCATAACCATGAATTACCAGTTTGGGTTTCCTGCAGTTAACTAACCCACCGGGTTGCTTACAGAATCTCGGCAGGAATACAGCAGTCAATTAACCAAGCCTGCTCTCTTAGCCCAAGTCTTTTAATTCCTTCAAATTATTGATTACCAGTCAGTAGACGCGAATACACGTTAAGCAGAGGACGACGCTTCATGACATTTCATGACAGAGCTACATTCGGTAGCCGTTACTTCATGACACGACGTTTAATTCTTTCGACACTTCATGGTATGTAGTTGGATTGGCCCATGGAACGATGCCATTCTGAGCCCAGGGCCTTTATGTAAAAAGGCGCGTTCATGAATGCTTACATTAATATGCATCAATGCGACTTCATGAATGCTATCCACAGCTGTCGATGGTCCCTACTCCTTATATACATCCATGTATATGTCCTAGACGTTAATAGTCATATTTGTATATATTTCGCGACTCCAGCAAATCTAGAGCATTCCTGCACGGCACGACTTTTTCGGCAAGTAACATTAAGGCTACGAAGCTAATAAAAGAAGAAAAAGTAGTTTATGTTCAAATGTGCAAAGTTTCGCCCTTACCAATTCGAACCTTTCCCTGCGTTTGAGGCTTACTTGTCTGTCATCCCTAATTGGGGTCTGCCTCGGCCAATTCTCGTTTTTTTTTTCGCCCTTAGTTCCGTATGCACCGTTAATTGAATCTGTTACCGGTATTTTTTTAACGGTTCAGCTCCAAGATGGCGTCAGCTGTTTCGGTTCGGTTCAGTTCCGGTTCGGCCAAAAGTAACGGTTAATAACGGCTTTCGGTTCAGGTTCGGCTCTCTGCGCTACACTCTCAGGAAGAGATTTTACTTCTTTTTTGGGACTAAATGCACTGCCACAAAAAAATAGTCCCTTTCGGGAGTAAATGAATGTCACAGAGTGGAGACTGCATTTCACGCCCTGCACGAGTCCCAGGTACTGTTGGGGACACTGTTGTCCTCCAGTCCTCGGCTGAGCGATCCCCTATCGGCGATGTCGCGCACGAAGGTACTATACCAATACCCTCCCCGAGGGGAGGCCGCGCTGAACTGCTCTCCCTATAGCAGACGACGCTGTGAATGCGATGGTACTCTCCCGAGAGGTAGCGCTGCGTGGCCTTACCTCGGAGACTATCTTACACGTGCGCGACATCGCCGATAGGGGACTGCTCGGCCAATTTGCGAAGAAAGAAGCGCTGTTTCTAACTCTGTGTGGCTGGAAAATTGCTACGTTGGAAAATTGCTAGTTATACAGCCTTATGCCACGAAATTGACCAATAGCACATATTTACGTAGACTGTTGCATTCGGGAGACCATTCGCGAAGTTCAATTAGCAGTCCTGGGGAGTAAATGTTGGGACTGAATGTCGGGTTAGGAGACTAAAATGGGGAGTAATTGCAGTCTACGGGAGTAAAGTGTACTCTGCCGGCGCGCGCTCTACGCGCCCTCCTCCCCCTCGGAGCGTCTCTCTCCACTTCCCTGGCTACAGACAAGACTACGCGGATATTCTTTCGTAGCGAGGAACAAGGGGGGTATTCTGGAGAACACTCAGCTCTCCTGTCCCTTAACACGCGCAGTTATTCCTAGGGGCGCAAGTAGGGGAGGTAAAAATGCAATCTCTCGGTTTCGGGTCACGTCTCATGAACATGCATGGAACCTGTCGCGTGCTGCAGAATCCATTGGATCCGCGGTGCGCGTGGGAGAGATTTTTCAATATTTACCCTGTAGGTGACTCGCAAGGAAAAAGACATCCTCGCGACAAGTCAAATGAGTTCATATCCTTCCACCCCGAGATGAAACCACCCGCTTTCCACGCTTTAGAGCCCCTTCGTCGATATGAACTGAGCATGAGGTAAGGGCACACCATATACCCGCACTAGGTACTTCCGCGTACTTACACTGAAAAAGCTTGTTACTTTGCTGGTTAGTTTGGGCAGGTCCGTGCTTGCCTTTGGCATAGATAGTGAGCTGATGCCGTAGGCGACGATTCCTTTGTCAGCCATGCTCGTCAAGGTCTTTTCTTCTGGGACATCGTATTTTGGATCATCTAAGTGGGCCCCCATAAGTGAGATACCAGGCATGGGCTGCTTTGATCCCGCAGCAATAAACTAGAAGGAAGAGAAGACTATAATGTCAAGCAGCGACCGTACATAGGCGGTATTTCTGTGGATAATAGGGTAGCCTGCGCACTGCAGTGATACGCGGTGCCCAATTGTGTCAGCTCATCGTGGTCGTCGGCAGGTAAACATGTATCTCGCCTCAACTGCAGCTCTTCTTCAGGTCTTCACAGGTGGCTTCAGAAGAAGGAAACTAAATGTCTATCGATTCGACGATTGATTATGCAAGCTGAAATTATATACAATCTTGGGATAGCAACAAGGAAACGCGTTTGCACGCTGGTGGCAAACGCAAGTGTGACCGGCTCCTCTCAGCCGCGCGGCGCCGCTTTTTGAAAACGCATGTGTGAATGGGCCTTTAGGTCACATGTAGGCTCGTTGGAAGCGCCGTTAGTGCAGAGCCGTTAGTAACACAGTTCAATGACGTATTACCGATGGCAAGTACAATCTAAAAGAAAAAAAGGTAGAATTTCCTATACCCAGAGTTGCAGCGGGACGGTACTTCAAACTGGTTGGAGTAGAAATGTGGTTGCAATGCAGCTCTACCGAATCGTACCTTTTTTTTTTTTTTTTGTACCCGCGCACGTACGTCAGTAGTATGCCGCAGTGTCGAGAGCGCGTCCTGCTTTTGCTTGTACTAGGCTGCTGTACAGTTATTACCGCTACTTTACCTCGAGGAAGTGTTGCCATGCAATGAAATCTTGAGAGGGAATTATCCCTGATGGAATCACAACCATGTTGTCGAATATAATGTAATCGCACGGGACGTCCTTGTACTTCCCTGGGTCCCTGAAGCGTACGCCAACAGTGCACATCACAAAGTTCTTCGGCGGCTCCTTCGGTGGTGCTGAAAAGACGATTAGTGCTACTGAGCATAAGCGTAACGTGTCTACCACCAGCAAGAGCATGTGTCCTGAAAGACGCCCCAACGTACCCCAAGCGACATTGTGATAGTGAGAAAAGCTGGAATTTGCTTTGCTGTCCGATCTGGCCTAGCAAGGCAAGTGCTTGGCCACCCAACTTGGCGCTCGGCATGACTTGCCAAGCGTTGGCCAGCCTGCGTTGTGCCAAGCTTGTGCCAAGTTACACTAAACCGTAACATAACTTACAGATTTGATTACTGGCAAATTTTATTCTTTTTAGTAGGGAATAGTGTACGGAAAAGACTGTTGTGCATTCGAACATGTTTTACTGAGCAAATTGTTAATATTTTTACATATGCCTCTGTATGTGTTTACATGCTTAACGCATGGTTCACACTAGTGCGTTCTGCTGCGTGCGTATGCGTGAGTTGTAAGCAATCCGTTCCGCTGCTCACATACCTGCGTCCGAATGCGTGCGTCACCAAACCGTAAGCCAATATGTGGCGAAATGAAACGCGGGAAAGACTAGTGAGAAGGTTTCTACCAGGGAAGGGTATCGGTAATGGTAACGGAGACAGAAACGGTATATTAGCGAAATTACAGAGGGTAACGATAACGGAAACGCATACCACTGTCCTCCATTACAGGAAACAGAAAATTATCGTCCGCTATTGAATTCCGGTAATGGCTATTACTGTTGTGTGATGACATTTCAGTGACATTTTATTTTTCTATTGTGATGACTTCATTCCCTGTAATACTACACGACAGCATGGAAACAAAGCGCAATATGGGATATCGAGGGTGCATCATCCGCTTACCTACTCTGACATTACCTACCTATACGTGACATCAAGACACGACACGACAACGACACGACATAGACTTCACGCACCCTCCTCCACCTTAGCACAGGGATGACAGCATATGATTTTGATTTACTTTTTTACTTTCTTCAGTTCACCGTGGCTATGGCAGTCTTGTTTACTACTGAGAGCGTCCGCCCATGAATGTGACATTGGACGAAAGTGCGCACCCCAACGACGTAAAATTACTTGTGTAGTGCGTACGCGTGACACCGAAGCAGCACTAGGCCGGTAAGGTTCACAGTTAGACTTCCCTACAGCGCATTGAAAACCCTCCGAAATAAAGAAAGCATATACATGGTGTTTCAGTTAAATCCCCGGGCTAAATAATTCGCGAACCGGTGCACCAATCGAATAACTTTCTTTTTTACAAGTATCTGTCCAATACCGCCTACAAGATGCGCACCGCGTGAATGAGCGGGAGGCGCTCATTATTTAAATAAAAATGCAAATGAGTTTCGTAAAAAAGCGTAACTTCTAAAGCAGGGCGCTGTCGGTATTAAAATGGGTACTACCCCTTTTGGGACCTTCAGTGGACACCTTTCAGAGAAAAATCTGCCACCGAAGCGGGTCATTTGTTGCAGTAATTAATTGGTTTCGGTTTACGTATTTTTGTCGCGGCTGGTCGCGGCGAAGCGCAAAAGGACGTAATTCATCGGTGTAATTCATTGATGGATAAGGGAGTGAAAGAGCGTCTTTTTGCGCTTCGCCGCTTGTAAAAAAGAAAGTTATTCGATTGGTGCACCGGTTCGCGAATTATTTAGCCCGGGGATTTAACTGAAACACCCTGTATAGATATGCTCTCGGAAATGCTGCCTTCCATATACTATTGCGTAGGTTTTTCCGTTATGTCCCAGTACGTCGCGGCCTCCGGAAATGTGCTGCTCCGATAACAGCCAGCTGTAGAGAACAGTTTCCTCTCAAAACGGTTCGCGATCGGTTTTGCCACAAAGCAGTCGGATGATCCCGTTGTCCGTCACTCCCCCTCCTCAATGGCCATCCACAAAAGCGTTCGCGAACCGTTTGAGGAAAAACGATTCACTAAAACTCACTATTCACTAAACGATTTCTGTCCGTAAATCTGAAACCACGTAGAGGACGGTGCCGTGGCCCGGGATTTTGGAGGTTTAAAGGTACTGTAAAGCAGCAGGCAAGCTGTTATTGGCAGCGGCATTTCAAAGCTTATTCCGAACTTAACCCGCGCTGGAAATCACGTGCGACAGAAACAAGACAAGGAGCGACGACTGGTGGGAAACAACGGTGTTACATGTCCCCAACCCTCTAAGTGGTCGGCTTCTTGGAGTTATTTCTTCACATATGTTCTCTCAAAATGCAAGAACATTTGTCCATCGTTGAAATGGGTAAAGGAACAGTCAGCAGAATCCCTATAAAAGTAGCTACGCAAAAATGCACCACGTCTGGCGTGGTAGTAGGTAGTAGTAGTAGTAGGTAGCCTTGGCGTGGTGATGGTAACTGTCCACAGATGTCGCTGTGTGATCCCATTATTGGGATGTTCATGTTCGCCGCCCTACACAGCGACAACTGCGAAGTTCGTGTGGGGACACAGGGTTGCCTGTATTTGAACCCAATTTGTGTCGTTAGTATACTGAGCACCCGGGCTGTCAAACGAGCCAGCAGTCTGAAATTGTATGGTTGCTGCTTCACAGCAGTGTCGCCAAATCACATTCGCAAGAAGTCACTAGTGGCGCCCCGAAAAGTCGAAATTTAAACAAAGTCGCTAAAAAAGTCGCTGCCGCTATTGTTTCCTTTTTGTTCGTTGCATGTTATGAAACAATATGGTGACAGCCCTACCAAGATGATTCAGCAAATGAGCGTAGTGGATGGCCAAGAGAGAACATGAAGAAATGTGAAAGAGAAAGAGAATGAAATGAGAGAAAGTAAATGAAATTCGCCATCTTGAACATCATCTGCAGAACTTTTTCTCGTTTTGTCACCGGAGGCACTGAACATGGTTTGTTCCGACCTGCTTGTCTGACAACCTCGCACAAATCTCACGCTTATAATATAGGTGCACAGCACCCTTGTGTCAGTCTGACTGGACGAAGCTATCCCTTGAATACTGGCAGCATCACACAGCTCTTGCGGTATTTCTGATGCGGTATTTTGGAAAGCGCTTGCGTCTAGGCCACGTGGCACGTCAGCAATGGGGCAAACTGGAAACAGCTCAAAGAAACTAGCGCTGCGAAGAAACTACGAAACTGCACCTGCAGGGAGCACGCTGAGAGATCTCCGTTACAGGTGATCGGCCCTGAGGAGTTAGGGCCAGCGAGAAGTGGCGCGATTTCATATTATTCTTCGCTAGAGCTTGTCGGCCACTGAAATGTGAGCGATTCTTCCTGACTTCATGAAGGAATATTTGTCGCTAAACAGTCGATGAACATGTCAGAAAGTCACCAAAAAATCCGCTAATCCCATATACAAAATTTTGTCGCTAACAGACCTCGAAATCCGCTAAATTTAGCGACTTTCCCCAAATTTGGCAACACTGCTTCACAGTACCAGACCAACCTCCAAACCAACGGCCAGCATTCCTTCGCATGTCAGCCAATCGCTGCAAAGGATTTCAAATGGAGGCTTTTTCCGGCTACATATCGCTGCCCGGGCAACTCCTCGTCGCCATACCTACGGTCGGCACTGCATGATCCTCATTGGAGTCACCTAGTTCACGCAACTAGGCTTTGTTTCTTCATGGCGTCACGAACTCCTTTGTACAGGGTGTTCAAAGTTAAGCTTTCACCAGCACTTTATAAATAGGCGAAAGAAAGAAAACTGGCTGCTATTTTTCTGTTCCTTGAGTAAGAAACAGGTGCTACATAATTAGCAGCACCTGTTTCTTACACAAGTAGCGTAAAGTCATCTGGTTTCCTGTCATCGCTGTGTTTGCGTAGCGCTCGTGCAAGCTTAATTTTGAACACCCTGTATAGTGGATTTGAGACCCCCACGTGTTCCCACTTTCCATTGAATATTTTTCTGTCCTCTGGTATTCTAGGTGGTACAAGACTGGCATCCTTTGACCGCAATCCGCCAGCTACGAACGTATCTTAATGACCTCGAAGACAGCTACTCATTTTATGCTATAGGACGACTCACAACATTGGAGTCACCATTGATCTGGTGTCGAGCATTAGGGGAGACCACCAAATCAGCATACTCACGCTCTGGCGTTGGCGCCGGTGGTTCTGGACCGGGAAATGGATTCGAGTCAGAAGACCCGCCCCCTGGTGAAGATGATGATGATGACGATGATGAGCCTCCACCTCCAGGGCTGACGCTGTCATCGTCATTGTCGACGTCACCTCCTCCTAAGACAGAAATCGTGCCATAGTAATCCTGTAGATTGCCAGACTTGACAGTGTGGGAGCGGTAAAGTTAGATATTCTGTTGTGTTTGGGCCGTGGTTTCAGGCTATTCAACGGGATTCACTCCTTCGGGGACCTTTTCAAGCCCCCTTCCTGTTTACTGAAACCGTAGGAATATTCCAACGGTTTCAGTAACTCGAAACCGTCGGGGTCGAACTCGAACACGTGCATTTTGAAAGAATGACGAACGATGGAAGTCACTGAAAAGGTTAGCCAACTGTATAGGACTCGAACCCACATCTTCTGGATTACCGGTCCAGGGCTATACCAATGGACTTTTCACATACGCGTCGTATCCTAGTGGCTCTCCAGATAGCCATGCTCGGCGCCCGTCAAAAGGAATCCACGTGGATAGCACAAAGGACCAAAACCGGTCCAGAGTGGGGCCAACGAACTCCCGCCATTCGTGCGGTCTCCCCAGTGTTCCCCGCTTCTGTTGTCCCCGTAGTGCGCCATCTAGTGAAGACTGAGATAACCCTCTCCGGTGCCTCAAGGTCATACGCATGCGCATAGGCCATTAGAAAAAGGCGCGAGCGACTTCCCAAGGGCGCGTCACCTGAAGGGACAATCCAACCACACTTCGTATGTATTTGTCCTTTCTGTGTGTTCCAGCCTCGGAACATGAATTTCTCACGTGTATTTTCTCTGGGTGGTATTTCTGGTGGTACCACGTGACCTGGCGTCGCAGTGCACGGGGATGAAAAAAGCAAAACCGTGCAAGTTTTGGAATAAGCTTCCCTGCGCCAGAAAACATATGGTCCAACTGGGGGGTGGGCATATTTAAATACATTGTAATTAATACTGTTTAAAATACAAATACATGTATTTATATTTTGTATTTTTGTAATTATATTTAAATGCCAATTAAAACTTACTGCATTTGACCTTTCGGGAAGACGGACGAGTTTGGGGCGCGTTATGCCGTGCTTGCGCCAGCATGCGCACGCGGTAACCACTCTAGATGGCAAGTTTTTCACTGTTGTTGCGGACAACGGTCGCGACTACCCGATTACCTTGTTGTACGAAGCACCTTCGTCAAATTTAGTACGAGCCTTTGTTCATCGGCACCTGTGGAGATGCTGTTCTCCTTTGCCAATCTGATTGTACGGCCGAACATAGGATGCCTAAAAGATTCTACATTAACTTGGAACTTCGAAGTGGTCACGAACAAATAAATGTTATTGTTGCTCGCTGATTTGTTGTTATGATCATGATTATTTCTGTAAGTCCAGATGCCATCTAGTCACATTATTTATGGTAGTAGTTACGGTATTTTGTATTTGAATTCTCCATATTGAAAAGTATTTTGTATTTATGCCCATCCCTGCACTCTTAAAAATGAACTTCACCGCATAGCATGCTCCTAGCCAACCATAACCTCGAATGATATCGTTATCTGCCCTGGTTTGTTGAAAACGGGAGGCGTACGCCTTTTCTGTGACAATTATGAAGTGTCACAGAAAAGGCGTCCAGCTAGCACGGACAAAAAGCTGGACAAAAGTGGACAGGCTCAGGCGCATTCCTCACTGAGTGTGACATGCTAGCGGTGAAACGTGGCAGGTGAGTGGAACGTTACTGGCTGAAACTGGGTTCGTCCCACTCGCTGCTGGTGTTGTCACTCTCAGGCAGGAATGTGCCGGAGCGGGCTCCGTAAACTTCCAGCGCTGTACTGCCATGCTGAGTACTTCGTTCACTACTTTTACATGGCCACGCTTATGCGCTGTGGTATCTATACGGCACTTCTTTAGGTGCCGGTCTGTAACCGCCCCCCCCCCCCCCTGTTCCTGCATGCTCAGTGCGAGCTTTTCTGTGAATGACAGTGGCATATGGCATTACTATTCAGTGCCGGAGTGTCTCCGAAATGATTGTTCAAACACATACACGCAGAGTTCTAATTCGCGTCTCTGAGACGTGCCGTGAGGCGTTTGTGGGAATATATTCCAAAGCGGCTCTCAGCTCCACGCTACTAGGGTAACGAGGTCCACATCAGTATGGACGTCTGTCTGTCTATATTCCGTACTTCTGTGAAAGCTGTTGGAGTACCTTGTCGACACACTCAAGCCAGAGAAATATTTCCACTTGCGGGAACTACTTACCTGAACCTGTAATGTTTATAAGCTCTTGTAAGTCAATGGTTACACAACAGGTTTCACCTCGCGGTCCTATCACAGTATCATGTATAAAATTTATGTGGTAATAAAAAGAAATCCAAATCCAAATGTCACATCACGATCGCACATAGATTACAACCATGCATCTACATTTCGGTACAAAAACAAATCACCCGCAATACGGGAGTCGTGATAGCCATTAGCAAACAAGAGCGCTACAAGACAAGCACTAGACGAGACAAGAACTAGAGGAAGACCAGGCAATGCAAGGCAATTCTTACAAAGCAACTGCAAGCATTGCGCACGCGCCCTGTCGCGTGCGGTGGTGGTGCTTCTGAAGCAGCTTGCCGTTGTAGGCCTCAGAGGTGGGTCAGGTCACGATTAACGCTCTGGGGGAATGTGCGTCCTGGGCCGACTTCTAAGGGAACTGTGCCGACAATATGTCTGACAGCGTCTGAGGAAAACCCAGGAAAAAACGCTAGACTGCAGCACTGCTGGCTCTGGGAGCCTCCCAGTCGGCCCACGCGAGCGTGTTGGGATACTTGGGATTTTGGGTATTGTGGAATCCCCCCCCCCCCCCAAAAAAAAGGAAAATCTACCCATTGTGCTACGACATCTAGTTCGTCTGACCTGCTATACTATCCAAGTCGTCTGACCTGTTTATCATTTTATATGACAGAAGTTTCGCCGCTGCGTTCGCGGGTTCCTTCGGGTGATTCTCCTGACAGAGTAGTCTGCTAGTAGTCTCGCAACCACGTGTGCTGCAGGGAATGACCGGAAGGAGACGGAAGGACCGCGACGCTCCTGCTGACATTAACAGATAACTAGCCAATTTGCCACTGCAGTTGCGAAAGAATTATCACCGAGGATGGCAAGGAGCATAGAAGGGTGAATGTTTGGGCCTGTTGGTACATAGTAATGGAAAAAGGTAACCAGCGTGAAAGGTAAAAAAAAAAGGTAACCAGCTCTTGTCCAGTTTTTACCGCTGGTTACCTTTTTACATCAGGGAGCATAGACTATGCATACCATACTGGGGGCTGTAGCGAGCAAATTATCAGTATGGTCAGAACTCGCGATCTTACCGAGCTAATTATATACCGCGGGATTGGGAAAAGCGTCGGAAACCAAAGGCTACAATACGATGGCTAGAGCTTGGTTCACACCAGTGCTGTTCATAGCGTGCAAATGTTGGCGTACACATGCGTTCGACCCAAGCGACGTACATGCGGACCACGACCTACGACCTTACACTTATAACTTACTTATACTTTTACACTTACACTTATAACGACCATGTCATAATCAGCAACCCCTGTGAGGAGCCCCGTCCGCACGATCCGCTACGGGCGCTACTCATTGGCACGCGATCTGCACCACGATTGGACGTTGGAAATTCTGAACGCGCAGAAGCGTATGTACGACTACCGTAGCAGACGACAGCGATAGCTCCTATGAAAACGCGTAGAATGATGATGATAATCAACTTCCAGAATGAAACATCTGTGGAATATCCACCGCTTGTACAGAAATACTAAGGTAAGCTGAAGTACAAAGTATTGTAGAAGTTGATGAAGCAATAACTGGGACGATGAGTAGCGCCACCGCGACCTTCCAAAAATACGGCGCTGCGAAGGGGTGCCTACGACATGGTCGTTATAATCTAGTAGGTCGTGACGCGGACACCACAAGTGGGAGGCAGTATCGCGTGCTACGTGTCCCGAGTCCACGAAGTCTTACGGCAGAAAACTGTTCATGTTTGAGTCCGGCGTCACAGAAACGGCTGCCAGTTCGAAGAAAACGTAACCAAACTTTTTCTTCCTCCCTCCATTCGACGAAAACGTAGTACAGCTCTGGCGAACTTGTCGCGTTCTGCCGCGGAATCTGTGCCCACGGTGAACAACGTTCACCCGCGTGCGCAGGCAATCAAACGCGTGAGAGTCCACGAAGCCCAAGGAAAAGTTTTGGCTTTAGCCTGCGAAAGTACCCACTTAGATACCCTGGCTGTATCGGGTGAGTGTTACTGTCCACGGCAAGGTGGCAGTTCACACGTTCCTCCAGGTCTCGAGGTCTTCCCCCTAATTTGCAATTACCAGCCTCGACGGGTTTTCTCCCATCATCCAGCGAATCTCAACCACAGTGCATCCCCCATGTCCACTCCAAACGTTTTTTGCAGCCACGCCCGTGCTTAACATACTAATTTGGCAATGCCGAAGAGAGGGCTGACCTTGTCCCAGGAGGAGAAAGGCACCGATGCCAACCCCGACGAGGAGCACGACGACGCCAGTAACAATTATTGCAGTGTTTCTGCAAAAAGCGGAAATTAGAATCTCCACTGCTGCTCGGGCCATCATGAGACCAGATAACTTCATCGCCGAGTAATCGTTTAGGTTGCCGTCAAAACACTTACCCGCCTCCACCTGCTGTAAGGCCAACAGATAACTTTCAGCTACAATATGGATTTTTCGTCGTACGGCACGGTTGCGTACGTTTAGAGGGCGCAGCGCGCGCCTTGGCTAAGTGTGCCGGAAAATGCTGCGCAAAACTACAGTGATTTCTTCTTCAGCCAGGAGGGCAGTGATTTGCTATAGTCTCCGATCGTTGTCGTCGTCGTACTGGTGTATATGCACCGTCGCTGTCGTTTTGCCCAGCATTTCCCGGCATGCCCTACCAGGGCGCGCGCTGCTGCCTGGAACTTTTGCAAATGGCCTATTGTACCGCACTTTTCAGCTTCACCTGCGTGTTAATAATGGTTCTGACAATAGTGGTTGAAATGGTTTGTCGGCATGCGATGCCTACTGGCCAGTCGAGCCTTCCTAATATCGCACCCCACTTCGTATTCCTGGTTGGGTTACGCTCTGCGGGAGTCACGTGATAGGAGTTTTCAGCCGACGCTGTAAAATTTCACCCACGTCCAGATTTCGAACGATTGCTCCCGCGCAAAATGAGATACGCGCGTGAAATTTTCGGAATAAATTTTCGATCGTTCGATGGCAAGATCGCGTTTGTGGACCGCTTAAAGGCCCAAGGATTTTCTGGATTCTGCATAAAGTGGCGTGTCATCCACAATAAGCTTAGCAGGTTGATGGCGCTCCACAAGGCCTGAGCTGGGCGTTTCCAATCTATGTACCAAGAAAAATGACAGAAATAGCAGTTCAGCGTATTGGAGATTGCCGTTGTACAATGTGTCTCGATCGCTTGGGTTACACTCCGTGACGCGGCTTTTCTGCGGACGCGATCCTATCTCTTCGACGGTCTCTCTAAGACGTGCGTTTATAATGGCGTTCGATACGGGACGTCGTTGCTTCGTAAAGTTCCTGCGTTGAATTCTCGGGATTTACCTGCCGGAGCATCTCCAGTCGATCCTTGGGACTGACTGGACTCTGAAACAGAGACAAAACTATAAGAGAGACTCATCCCGAAAGACACCGCACTTTACTTCCCAGCTATACAATAGCTATGTGCCATGTACAGCTAACTCATATGGCGATAAAGTGCACGTACCCATTCCAGACATGCCAGACATTGAAGACATTGCGGACTCTGAAAATATAGGACAAAGCCTCGTGCATTGTACAGAAAAATGAAATGACGTCACACATACCTTCGCCCATCCTTGTAGATTCCTTGCTGTGTGACTGGTAATAGATAAGGACCTGAAATTAGCGAGCACCAGTCGTGAGTACGGAATCCGGGAGCTTCCTTATCCTCATTCTCATAGTCTGAACCCTGGTGCAACCAGAATTCATCAGCGATACGTACCCGCAATATTACTCATGGTGAAATGCACCGAGGCAAACGATCAACCAAAAACGAACCACATAACATAAAGGACGTAAAAGGCAACATTTCCTTGAGAAGATTTCAAGGTAGTGTTGCCGTCTACATCTTCACACCAGCTCGCTTGCCTCCATGTGTTATGTTCAGTAAAGGGTGTACCAAGCTATTTAGTATAGAGCTTTCCCTGACAATGAGAATACCAATCCTGAACAAGAATTCACATCAAGCAAATGATCAAGGTACGTTCTTACCGAACAGGAATTTGAAGCTCAAACGCGGCAGCGAATGACTGGGTAGTGGAGGTGACTCGTTGCTCGGTTGGGGATGTTCTGCCTTCTCCTCGAAAGCGGCGCACAGGAATGTTCCAACGATCGGTACGTGAGGCGCGAGGAGAATTTGAAACTTCTTCTTCACCTGGAGGATTAACCAGTTGTGGAATAATACCGCCGCACCGCGGACATGGGCAACGAACGTCCAAGTTCTTCTTCTTCTTCAGCCCGGGGGGGGGGGGGGGGCAGTGGCCTTGGCCGCTAGCCGTCCAACGTCCAAGTTCTTCTTCTTCTTCTTCTTCTACCAATGAGATGATGGCCCGTGCGGAGCCCGCCCTGATTCCAAAGGGTTTAGGCAACCTGAACCTGAACCTGGCCGTGGCCTCCTCCTCCTTCTTCTTCTACCAATGAGATAATGGCCGTGAGCCACTAAGGGAGATTGGCCAGGACAAGAGGGGCGAAAGATGTTTGTCTATGTCTGTGCAGTAATGATAGGGACTAAGGCCAGGTCAGATCCAAGTAACTCCACCTTCTTCCACCTCCAAGTTTAGCTGCGTTGTCCGTTTCTATGTCCTTCTTCTTCATCCTGGGGCAGTGGCCGTTATCCACTAAGGGCGATCGGCCAGGACCAGATGGAGAGCGTAGACTGCGATAATGGGTGCACTCGAGTACGAAATGCTGCACGGTTTCATCATGACCGCAGTGTAGACACCCTGGTGAAGATAGCACCCCAGCTTGATGGAGGTAGAAACTCAGCGGGAGGGCAAGGCACCGGAGACTTCGGTTCGGCGAGAGGTGCAGGGGTTCGGGTTCCAGGAGAAGGATAGGTGTTCATACCCAGGGCGGGGTGAGTGCTGTCGAAAGAGGGTGACATAGCGTCTAAAGCGCGACGAACGACGTCGGCGATTAGCGGAAGAATATTGATCAGCGGGCCAGCCAGGGCCATCTTCGTCAAGGCGTCGACAGCCGCATTGAACGAGAGACCACGATGGCCAGGGACCCAAGTAATGACAAGGTGAGAGATATGACGAGGAATATGCGACAGCAATGCATGAAACCACGCGTTGGTGTGACTATCTAAGCCCGATACTACCGATGAAGAGTTAGATAGCACAAGGACCTTACTGAAGCACGTGGGGACTCTCCGCAACGCCAATAACATCGCCAGGAACACTCTCTCGTACACGGGCGTGTAGTCCGGAAGGCGAACAGAGAAGTGAGAGTCGATTTGGGAAATAACGACACCCACAGCAGCTCGTTCGCCTGACATAGACGCGACGGTTGCAATGACCAGATGGTCAGTGAACCGTGAGAGGTGATCTGTTAACTCCGCCTGCAGATCCCACGCAAGGTGGCGTGTTTAGCACCGGGGCCAAAGATATCGAGGACCTGAATGGAGGCGGGTGTGGGCGGGAGCACTGGTGCAACTATGTCCACAAGGGAAACGTTCAGAGGGGCTAGAAGAGATTCAGCAAAGAGAAGCTGCGGGATATTAGACTTCCGCCACCGCCTACGCAGCCAAGATCTCATATCTCTCAGAGACTCGTTATGCCTATGGATGTAAGAGGACGCTGTAATAGCGAGAGGAGAGTGTTCACGGTTAGAAGGCGAAAGCGGGTCTTCAGCGGCAGACCGTGGGCGGGATTCAAGATACAGCGCATCGTTAGCCGTAAACTTCGGAAGGTCCAAGCACCGTCGAAGAGCTTTCTTCTAGATGACAAAGAGCTTCGTGAGACGATAGTCGGGGAGATGGGAGAAAATGGCACATCCGTACTCAAGGATGGGACGCAGGTAGTACTTGTAGACAAGCAGCAAGGCAGCCCTGCGCATCCCGACGTTGGCGCTGGAGCACCGTTGAATGCAGTCTAAAGCGACACTTGCTTTTTTCCTGATGTACTGGATGTGGTGACCCCAGGATAAGTGATCATCATACCATACCTCTAGATACTTCAGGGCGTGTGACTGGCAAATACGTGTATTTCCGATCAGTAACTCGACGCTTGGTGGCGGCTCCCGGGGAACCGAAAGGGCACATTTCTGGGTCTTCAGAGAGAGGTGTATATCCCGCGTCCATCCAATTAAGGTGTCGAGGTACCGTTGCAATTTATCGTACAACATCTGCAGAGATGGAGCAGAAGCAAAGAAGGCGACGTCGTCGGCGTAAGTGATGGTCACGATGTTCGGGTCCAGAGGAAGGGAGCTCATTAGGATATTGAATAAGAGCGGGGACAGGAAGGACCCTTGCGGCACCCCTCGGTATAGGAGCTGGGACGTGGAGACGAGATGACGGTCAGAGCAGTAGAATGACCTCCCGAACAGAAACTGCCCAATCCAGGACAGAATATACGCTGGCGGAGTGATAGCAGCGAGTCTCTACAGCAGGATGCGATGTTCAACGCTGTCGTATGCCTGGGCGACGTCCAAAGTAACAAGTGCACAGACCTCACCCATCTCTTAAGCGCGGCGGGTCTGGCTCTCAAGTTTAAGGTGAGCCATCCAAACGGAGCAGCGCGACAGGAAGCCGATTTGACTGGAGTTATAAACGCCGGCGGACTCCACGAAATCAGACAGCTTGCGATGTATGACCCGCTCTACGGTCTCGCAGAGGACTGACGTCAACGCTCTAGGCCATAGGTTGTCGTTCGCCAAACCCTTCGAAGCCATCTCTTTTAGCAGGATGATTCTCGCCACTTTTCGGGTAGAAGGAAGCCAGGACGACGCTAGAGAAGTGTTGACGATGTCGTGCAGGACGCGAGGGTGAGAAGACCAGGAGGTGTCTGATCATCCTAGATGTGATGGCGTCCGGGCCAGGGGCCGTCGCAGGTATAGGGCGCAGACAACGCATTCCAACTCTTCCCGTGTGACAGCGACGAAATCAGAGTGCGGTGTCCCCTGTGGAGGCAGCGTGAGTGGAAGAGGCACAGCGTTCTGGGATCGAGCAGCAGGTCCTACAGCGAGGCCTTCGAGGCGTAACTCGTGCGTCCGCGTCAGGTAGGGTATAGCAAGCTCGGAAGCAGGGGGAGAAGTTTGGCGGCGGATTGATGCAATATGACGATAGAGGGCTTTCCGGTGCCTAGAATGCGACAGGAAAGAGTTGCGCTCACTGTGGTGCACGTGTCTGGCAGCAGAGACCGCTCTTTCGAACGTGGCTTTTGGAACGCTTTCAATTTGCATGGCAGGTGTTGCAAAGTATACCTGCTTCCACAGGCCGCTTTACGGCGCCGGTAACCCCGGGAGCAAGCGGCGTTCCACCAGGGAGCGCGATCCGATAACGATCGCTTTTGTATCTGAAAGGATGACTGCTCGATTGACTTGGAGAGAGCATCCACCGCGCCGCTGCCAGCGTGAAGCAAGGAGGCGAGCTTCTTCCTACATAGAACAAAGTTAGTGCGCGTTACAACAGAGAGATGTGATGCTGCAAAAGGCACCCCGAAGATGATAGGGAGGTGGTCACTAGACGTAGTGAAGTCTACAGTCTTCCATGACGACGGCCGTGCATGAGGGGAGTGCAGCGTGAGGTCGAGGACGGACCTGGAAACACCACGTAAGAAAGTGGCTGAGCCATCATTGGCAACTGAGAGATTGTGGCTGCATATCCAACTCCACAGCGCGTTCCCATGGGCATCAATCTTGTTCCCCCACGCGACGTGGTGCGAATTGAAGTCACCCGCTACGATGTACTTTCCAGATACCTTAGAGACCAACGTAGTAAACGTTGAAGCTGATTGAAAACCCGTAGGGCAATACACATTTATAAGGGTAAAGGGCCGGTTTCCTGCCAGAGTAACTTGCACCGCTAACACCTCGCACACCGATGACATGACCTGGAACAATACATGAGACGAATGCACTAATCTGGCAGAGATTAGAGATAACAAGCCACCACCTCTCCCGGCGGACCTCTCCATACGATATGCATGAAAGCCTGAAAGCGAGAATGATCTGTATGGAGCTAGCCAGGTTTCTTGCAACAAGATGATATCAGGGGAAAAGAAGGAAACTAATGTACGTAAGTCGGGCAAAGCAGATTGGACCGAATAGCAATTCCGTTGGATGACACGAAGGTTATTCATCGACAAGGATAGACTCGGCAACGGCCGCTGCAAGGACTTCAGTTGCTGCACTGGGTTTCTTCTTGTTTCCACAGGTATTATTCCACAGTTGGTCACTCGTCCACGTGAAGAAGAAGTTTCAAATTTTCCTCATGCCTCACGTACCGAACCGTTGGGACATTCCTGTGAGCCACCTCCTCTTGGCACCAGGGCTCGGAACCGTTATTTTTTGGGGGTTCGGTTCCAGTTCTGGTTCAAGGTTATTGGTTCGGTTTGGGTTCGGGTTCAGCGCAACCAAAATAACGGTTTGAACCGATATTAATCGGTTCGAACCGGTTTATACGTGCGCTGTGGTATTCAGTGTTCCACACGTAAGAGGTTATATCAGGTTCCGGCGATGGCTCGCTCCTTCCTTCCTTCCTTCCCTCCTCATACTCCATCCCCTCTACACTTCATAAATACAAAGAACCATGTAGTTCACAGCAGATCATCCTTTACTGTACGGAAAAGTGCTAGGAAATTGCGTACAGCATACCATTGAACTCCATTGCAAAAAAGGCTATCGCTATTTTCTAAAGAAAAAGAAGAGGCGAAAGCAGTCACGGTGGTAGATAGGAGTATCCCAGAGTCCCAAGCGCAGGCCTCTTGAGTTTCCTTCCTCCATGCTCTGGAGCAAGCGCAAACCTCTTTCCCGTGAAAAAATGGCTAGGAAGCAAGCGAGCTGGTGAAGATGATGCATAATGTAAAACCCCGAGACTAGGGAACACGAAAGGACAGACACAAACACGAAGTCTCAAGACTTCGTGTTTGTGTCTGTCCTTTAGTGTTCCCTAGTCTCGGGGTTTTACATTATGCATCTCTTTCCCGTGTTCGCCAGACGTCTGCGTTGCTTGTGGATGTCACTGTGAACTACTAAAATTTACGTCGCCTTCACACTGCGGCGCTGAATGAAAGGAAGCAGCCGAGGCAACAATGCAAAGTGTAGCTGTCGTGTAGCACGTCTTTTTTTTTTTTTTACACCTCGAGTCACAAAAATGTACAGGGATGTCGTGAACCCTTCCGAGGTGAGGCTGTAGGACGTGCGTGGACTTCTTGGTTTATCAATTTGTCCGCTCTATGAATTCGGCAAGATTCCGAGCTATGCAGGGAGCTAGTATGCGGCAGTCGAGTGGGAAGGTATAGGCGCTTTTACTGTCGGGTGAACCGGTTACCGCATCATTTTTTTTTTTTTTTTGTTCAGTTCCGGTTCGCTCAAGGGGAGAGAAAAAATGTTTACGATTTGGTTCGGGTTCAGTTCGGTAAAAAATAACATTTTTTTTACGGTTTTCGGTTACGGCTCAGTTCCGGTTTCGACCCCCTGCTTGGCACTCACTCACTCATTCCCGTGAGCCACTTTTTGAAGAGGAGGAAGGTGGTGGTGGTGGTGGAGGTGGAGGTGGTGATGGTGAAAGGGCTTGCCGTTGTCGGCCTCACGTATGTGGGCAACGTCACGACTGAAGCCCTGGGGAAATGTGCGTCCTGGGCCGACTTCTAGGGGAACTGTGCCGACATATGTCTGAAAGCGTCTGAGGAAAACCCAGGAAAAACCCCAGACAGCACAGCCGGCACCGGCATTCGAACCCGGGTACCACCCAGAAGAGGAGGAAGAACGTCCCCGCCCAAGCAAGGATCTCTCGCCCCTTTTGTCCTGGCCAATCTCCCTTAGTGGCTCACGGCCATTATCTCATTGGTAGAAGAAGAAGAAGAAGAAGTAGTCACCTCCGCAGTCAGTCAGTCAGTCAGTCCATAGCTATGGTCAGTCATTCGCGGCCACATGTGAGCTTCCAACCATTGTTAGGTGAGAACGTATATTGATCATATACTTGCTGTGATTTACTTGTTCAGGATTTGTAGTCTCGTTGTCAGTAAAAGCCCTGTACTAAATACCTATAGGTATGCCCTGTATGTTATGTGGTCCGTAACTTCTCCTTTCACAACTGTATTAGTGCAAGTGCTTCGTATCTGGAATCGGCTTACCTTTGACTCTGGTGTCCATCTGCGTGCATTTAAATAGCGCAAAGCCAAGCAACATCGAACGAGTAACTGAATTGCAGACCGGGCATCCAATGCTCCCCATGGTTGTACACATACCGACGTGGGCCCTCGAATTTGCGTCGAAATAATGGTTGGCAGTATTATTGTGCTTGCGTATTGCCGGTAGAAATCTGATTGAACCACGGGAGTTCAAACCATGACAATGAGGATAATGAAGCTCCCGGATTCCGTACTCACGATTGGTGCTCGCCGATTTCAGGTCCTTATTTATTATTATTATATTATTATTATATTACCGGCCACACAGAAAGGAATCCACAAGGATGGGCGAAGGTGTACGTGAAACGTCATTCCATTTCTCTGTACTATGCACGAGGCTTTGTTGCATATTTTCAGAGTCCTCGATGTCTTCAATGTCCGGGATGTCTGGGATGGATATGGGCATTTTTTTTCTCACTGATCCTTAATGGCGCATATATGGGTTAACTGTACCTGCACTTAGCTATAGTCGTGCGTGCGTTACAGCTAGAACGTAACGTGCGACCTCTTTTGGGATGAGAGTCTCGCTTATAGTTTCACTGTCACCGTCACTGTCACTCACTGTTTCAGAGTCCAGTCAGTCCCAAGGTCCGATTGGAGATACACCAGCAGGTAAACACAGTTACGGCCCGAGAATTTAACGCAGGAATTTCAAGAAGCAACGGCGACCAGATTCGGAGGTTTGAACGTTGCTGATAATTGTACACTCTTAAAAATGAACTTCACCACATAGCAGGCTCCTAACCAACCATCATCCGGAATGACAACGTTCTCGCCCCTCATTTGTTGAAAACGGGAGGCGGAGCCAATTTTGTGCCGGGCATAATGGCGAAGCAATTCACATCAGAGAGTCATAATGATCGCAGAAATTGAATTTAAAATACGCCGCAAAAAGCGACCGTGCGCAACGGTGGTGAAGAGCAGTACCAGCCTGCGATCTGCCTGGAACCTCGCGCTGACGCTATAAGGAGAACGCTCGCTGATTGGTCTAGAGAAATGTTGTCTCCTACTCCGCTGTCGTCTGCTACTCGGCTGTTCGGAGTTCTGAAAAAGCCGTTCTCCGCGCTCGGTAATGATTCGGCTGCTCCTTCTATCCCCAATTCTCCGGGAGTACTACTACCACATAGTACCTGTCTCTCATGTACTACCCTCCTTCATGAACTTCTCATCTGTGTACCATTACTTAGCTGGTCTTCACTGGTGAAAATGAGGATAGAAGACGAAATTAAACACACAAGCCTAGTTGTTCCTTCAATTTTCTTGTTCAAAGTTTAGTATGTATCAACTCTTGTGACACTATCTAGGAAATGTTACGGGAAAATCCTCTGTGGCTCTAAGATAGTGGTCCACATGGAACCTTCATGTCCTTCGAAACATCTACACACGGGGTGACGCATTTTGCGTGCAGAAAGCTGGCAGTTTCATCGATTTCGGCACGACCAGGTTTGCCAATATGCTTAATGCTTCGTCGGACGAGAATATCCGCCATGTTACCGGCCCTTCGACGAACCGTTCAGTTGTCATGGCCAAGAACCGAACCTGTTTCAAGAATGGCTCAAGAGCTGTCCGCACATCTTCACCGGTTGCACTGCTCATTGTTTTCGAACACTTAGCACGTGCCCAGGCGTACAGCGCACACATCAAATCGTCCTCTGAAACGGTAAGTGTATTCATGCGCAAGATAGTATGAACGGTGTCTTCTGATGCTTCTATGAAGGCTTCAGACTCTAGAACGTCTTTCGTCTTCTCTTTGATTATTTCTTCGATCTTGTCGTCGAATCTGTTCTCGTGAAAGAGGGCCAGGTCTTCCTTCGCTTTGCAGACGTTCTTGGGGCTGAGTTCTTTGCCGATGTAGTCGGTGCACATGGTTACGAGGTGAGACACCAAGTACTTTTCTGCGGCAAGCCTCGTCTGCAGAGCTTCTAGGATCGTTGTTACTTCTAAGCGTTCGCTGTAGAGGTACCTGAAAAGAACAACAAGTTGGTTTGGTAGGTTGAACTGCACTTGTTGTTCGGGTTCCGGTATCGACCACATTAAGTCCTGCCTTGCTGGTCTCTTTTAAAGTGTTCATTACATACTAAATCTCGCGGTATACCTATTCAGAATTCTATCTAATTTGCGTCATTGGCATCTAGGCGTGTCGCATTGTATTCTGCCGCTCAAAAACCTCAGATGGTTACGTCGCAACAACACTGAGGAGGCTTTGTATTCATAAGGTGTTGTCAGGTGTAAGAACTCACCTGAGGAAGTACTCGAATCCAACAGCATCCAAGTCAACGACGCGTACCCTACCCTGTTCTGCGAGGTCACCGTAGAACATGGCTTCGAAGGCCTCGCTGTTCATTGCCAAGATCAATTTGTGTGCTTCGAAGAACTTGGTTTCACCACTCTCGCCCTCTTCAGGACCTACTATGAACTCGACGTCCACGTACGTTCTCTTTTCCAGTAGGTTCAGAGCTCGTCTGCTAAGTGATGGCAGTGCGCCTTGTTCAACGCTGGCGTTGGTGCGCTGAAATAGAGATCCCACAGTGCTCTACTTCAAAGCAACTTCATCTTAGGCTACTTTTTTTTTTCTGTTCGGAGTAAATTTACGAAAGAATTGCGCTCGAACACCTAGCACGCAATACCACTGCCATTCTGCAAGCCGTTTCAGAGAACGAGTAAAGTAAGATGCTGATCTTGAGCTCACCTCCCGCGCTAACCAATCGGCACCTGCCTTTGACGTGACCGTCCTAACTGCTACATTTACCGTCCTACAGGATACAGGAGGAACAAGGGGATGACCCTTCTCAAAATGGCCGCCAGCGTTTCGTGCCGCTACTTTTACACGGAACGCGTAAGTAATTCAGCTCCAGACTCTCGACACCACAAGACACCACATCTGAGCACGGAGTGCATTCAGCAATCGGTCAGGAGCCAGCAAAAGTGACAGGAAATTGTTGAAGGAAACATCACGCTCAACAAGACGGCTAACGTCTGCTTCGACACAGATTGCTTTTGTGTGGTCAACAAATGTTTATGGCGAGTAATAAAGCGCTTCCCGGAAATTTTTAAATGGACTATGCAACGATTTTTTCTGGCTTTTTGTGTGACAGAAGGGGTGTTCGCGAACACAAAACGGAAGTTTTACGTTGGGCGAGCCAGCGGATATGGAATTTAAACGAAGTACAGAAGTTAGACGAAGCTGTGGCGACGCGTAACGGGGAACGACGGCAGGAATGTACTGCGGAGAAACTAAACTCTGTGCTGCTGCGTCACCGACGACGTCATCGAATGGTATGCCCATGATTAGCCGACACCCTTTTGTGCGAGCTGCGTGCAAATTCAACGTAAGGAGGCCCCAAGACAGAGCGAGAGGAGGAACACGAGAGGAAGGTGGAGGCGAGATCCACACTCTTAAAAATGAACTTCACCACATCGCACGCTCCTAGCCAACCATCATCTCGAATGATATCGTTATCTGCCCTGATTTGTTGAAGACAGGAGGCGTACGCCATTTTTGTGACTCTTATGCCGTTCATAATTGTCACAAAAAAGGCGTACGCCTCCCGTTATCAAGAAATCAGCGCAGAAAACGATACCATTTGAGATAATGGTTGGCTTGGAGCGTGCTATGCAGTGAAGTTCATTTTTAAGAGTGCAGAGGCGATTTCAACCACACGATGGCTATAAACGACGCACTTTAATTGGGAATAATTTGTGGCCTGCGGGTTTGTCGTGGGGAATAATCGTTTTGAGCAAAACGTTTGTGGAGTGTTCGGTAAATTTCATGTTCTCGTTATGGTAAAAGTAGCAAGTTCGCTGCAGCTTTTGCTATCGGCGCGAAATTCACGGCCATAATATTTATTTCGCCTGTTTTTCTTTCTTCTTCACTTTCTTTTGTTCTTCTTTCTTTCTTTCATTTTTGTTCTTTTTTCAGCTGACAGTATAATCTGGAAACGAGGAATGGCCTCCGTTGGCGAAGATCTCTTGCGCTTGCGGAGGGCTAGAGGACTCAAATGCTCAATTCATACGCCGAACAGTATATGACTTACCAGGTTGTTCTTTGACATCTCTTTTGCAAAATTCTCGAAGTATAATACAGAAGTCTGTTGCTGGCGATCTTGTGCAAGTTCACCGAAGGTGTGAACGAATGCGACAGTTAATCCACTGTGCGAGAACTTGAAACCGTGCAGGGAGCTTCACCTAATATGGCAAAAGAATTATAGAGCAAATGCATGTTGTTGTTGTTCTCGATATGGTTTTGTATCTGGACGATGAAAATACACTATTGGCCTTTTTGGGTCCAATCAGAAGGGTTCTATGGTGCAGAATGCATGTTTTGCACGTTGTGGCATATATCGCATGAAAATGCCTGAAAAGTGCATATTTTGCCGTATTTTCAGCTTACTTCTTTTTCCATCGATTGGTTGCCGGGACTGCGTCGGGTCGTCTTTCGCGAACATTCTGATCGGAATGGAATATTTTCCGCGTTTCGGTGGGTTGAGGTGTCGTGTTCAGCCCGTACCTTACCCACACATTACCGTTACGACGACGGGCGGCGTTCACATTTCAATCGGCGTGATGCAGTGCCGAACTCAAAGCCATGACGAAACAAGCATGAGCATGGGCAACACGAAAAACACGAACATTCACGTTTGTTGGTGTTCTTTGTGCTGCCTATATGTTTAGGCTTGCTTCGTCATGGGTTTCGTCCACCAGGTAGACTGCGCTTACGCTATTCTATGAAACGGTTACTCAGAAAAACGGTAACCGAAATTTTCTAAATCGGTTGGGTTCCGGTTCAGCTCCAAAATGGCGGCAGCGTTTCCGGTTCGGTACCGGCAAAAAATAACGGTTCTTTACAGTTTTCGGTTCCGGTTCGGTTTGGTTCGGTTCCGGTTCGGTTCGTGGTCTGAAGTATAGAAAGGCGAGGGCAAGGTGGCGCTTCAGGTTTACCGTGACCAGGGGGCTTAATCGCTTCATCGTCGTTACGGTCGTTACAAGCTCACGAGTGGCGGGAAATTCAAAAAGGCTTGCGGGAAAGTTAAAAAGGTGGGCACGTGACAAAACGCGTGCACGCCGCCCTTCGCGCGATACGTGAAGGCCGTGGTACACGTCACGCGCAATGTGTCACGTGCCCACCCTTTTGAATTTCCCGCCATTCGTTAGCTTGTAACGACCGTAACGACGATGAAGCGATTAAGCCCCCTGAGCCGTTTATAGAGCCTGCGCGGGCAAGCATAAGGTGCGCTAGCGCACTGGCGACTGATCCAGAATGGCGTCGGCGCCAGTGCTGGAACTTTGCTCCGCCCGCCGAGTGATGTAAAACGACTCGCTTCAAAATAGGCTCCTCCCAATGGCCAAACTCTCCCTATAAACGGCTCTGACCATGCCAGGCGGACTTTGACATCGCGACGGCTCCGCTGCGGCTGTTCCTGGGGATCCGGGGATGGTCGATGGTGTAAGTCTGCTATATGCGCAGGCGCAGTATGTCAGTCCCGATATTCCTGAGTCGTGCGAATGCAGAACAGAAGCCGCAGCGGAACTTGCGCCCTGTGAGCAGTTTTTCGCTGTTTCTTCCACTAGAATATTCCGTGGGGGTGTCGCTCCTGCGAATACACGGAATCGCGAAAGGGGGAACTATGAGAAGAAAAGCAAACATGGTGCCAGACTCCCACACGTTGGAGATGTTCGTGTTCTAAAATCTTGTGTGAAATCACAACGACTTCTCAGGGAAATGACACGACGAAGATGGGAAGAGGAAAGTTCAAAGAAGCAAAAAACTTGAAGAGACAGCCTCGGTCAGACCAGCATAGTGTGCGCCGGCGCGTCAAGTTCAAACACACATGTGTACTCAAACTCATGCTATGTCAGAGTACACTCTTAAAAATGAACTTCACCGCATAGCACGCTCCTGGCCAACCCTAATCTCGAATGATATCGTTATCTGCCCTGATTTGTTGAAAACGAGAGGCGTACGCCTTTTTGTGACACTTATGCTGTTCATAATTGTCACAGAAAAGGCGTACGGCCCCCGTTTTCAACAAATCAGGGCAGATAACGATATCATTCGAGACGATGGTTGGCTAGGAACGTGCTATGCGGTGAAGTTCATTTTTAAGAGTGTACGTCGGATAACATTTTGTCATGTACGTCTCAGACGCCTCCCTTTTGAATCGAGAACCGTAATAGCTATATAAAAAAAAAAATAGAACACGCCCTTGTCTTTTTACAATTTCTTTGACGACGTGCTTTTGTCACAAAAGAAGTTTGACACTGCTCACGTGGCATTCTGCATAGTTTCGATTTACTCCTCCCGAACTCCACACGTAGTGTAAGGGTATCGGCAGTTTACTCTGAACGACGTCGTCTGCTAATTCGCTTCACTTGTTTTCGTTGCAAACCTACTCTCTTATGGTGTCAATATATAACACGTACGTACCTACATGCACAGGAAAATTATGACAAATATCTTCTTCGATGTGTGTGACTGAGAAGAGCAGGTGTTCACAAGCTCACAATACGCAATCAGTTATGACACGTCTGATATGGGAGCCAGAGTGCCGTATGCATAACGTCTGGCAGCTATGTGAGACGGACAGCGCTCGGCAGCGGAAATGGAAGTCAGATAATAATATCAAAGGGTTCAATGTCGGAGGAAGCACGACAGTGCGAATGAAACATCGGAAGCAGACGCTCGGAAATTTAATTCGCCTGTCCTTTCTGGTTTCTGAACACTTGCGTGTCATTACATTCACATTCTAACCGTTCACTTCGTGTCTTTTGCGAGTTCCTGTAACAGCTTCATCTGCGCTTTCAGCTCTTCCATTTTAAGTCCAATGGCTCTGGTGACACCAGTGCGCTGCGTATCGTCGAGGCTGTCGAGCAATTTCTGGAAATCCCTCAAAGTTTCCTGCACGAGATCTTCGGCGTCTTTTGCATCTTCGCTGAAATAAATGGTGCCGACGGAGCTCCTCTGAAAGTAAATACAATGCTCTGCGTAAAGCAAGCTGCCTAACATAAATAGCATGAAGCTTACAGCGTCAGCCAACTGTGCCAGAGCCTCGGCGAATTTATCCGCGATGTGATCCACAGCGTGCTTGACCTCAGCATTAGTTATCCCCGACGATGTTCCTGATCGTTCAGAACACAGCGAGCGGTAAGATCCTCGTACGTTGACACAAGGCGTATCGATGTGTGCGGAATAACATGTTAACTGAGAAGCTCTAAGTGCTTGTAGCCCAACTTGCCCAGTTGCTGTAGTAAGTAAAGTAGGTTTTAAAATTGACCCAGCGATAAAGGCCGCCCTTCTCATCGCGGCACTTTGTTTACATCTGTAGTGCACTAGTTGCCCGCTAGGGAATCAGACGACGCCACTGATCAGCGGACGATGCAGACGACAGGAAATTCTTTAAAATTATAGAACGTAGAAACTGAATGCAAACAACATTCAAAATTATGTTATGCCCTCTAAATACACGCCTCAATATTTTTACGCCCACAATATCAACTCGAAATGTAATCTTACAATTTTAATGGCGCGTGAAGAGCTCTGCAGGCTCTGCATCTGTTTCTCTCGCTAACAATAAATTTTGATTTTATTTCCATCGAAGAGTTCTTTCGGACTGACGTTTGCTGACTACCAGTTAAACTAATGATAGAACGACTCGTGGAAGGCTGTTCCTTCTACTCTTAGAAATGAACTTCACCGCATAGCACGCTCCTAGCCAACCATCATCTCGAATGATATCGTTATCTGCCATGATTTGTTGAAAACGGGAGGCGTACGGCGTACGCCTTTTTTGTGACAATATCATTCGAGATGCTTAGCTAGGAGCGTGTCATATGCGCGGTGAAGTTCATTTTTAAGAGTGTAGGGGCGAAGAACGCGTAGTGAAAAGACATCGAGCTTTCCTCAGTATAGCATCATGCGCGCGTATTGCACAGCGTGCCAGAGGAATAAACAATAATTATTTTCCTGCATGTCGTGTTTGGTTAGATACAACGCTCGAGCTGCTGTCAGAGGATGGTGATCCTCGGCCATTCCTATACTGGTTCTTGAAATCACGTGACCTCGACCCTCGGCCGCATGCTTGGTTTTGGGACGGAGTGTCAAACCCACCCGTAGCGCATTTAATTTCACGTTGTTCATGGACCTCTCGGTGTTCCCATGCCTTGCTACACTGAAGCTCGAAGCAATTCATTTGTTATACGTTGTAAATGAGAAAACTAAAACATTGCAAAGAAGAACGTGATGATGAAAAAAGGAAGTCACTGAAAAGGTTAGCCAGCTTACAGTGTTCTAGAAGGGTAACAGAGCTTCTAGAGCACTGTAGTCAGCTGTAGGACTCGAACGGCCACATCTTCCTTCTTTCGTCAATTTTTCAGGCACTTGAGGCGTTGTATGTATTTGTCCTTTCCATGTGTTCCAGCCTCAGAACATCAATTCCCATCATGTTCAAAAGAAGAACGAGCAGTAAATATGATTATTAGCTCATCATGAACCAAGTACGCCCAGCAACAACCAGAAGTAACAAACGCACTCAGAAACGAAACCGAAAGTATGTTCGCCTCGATGTCACGTAAAGTTCATGGATCAACCGCTAAAGGAAAATCAGTTCTTCCATCTAGAAACTAATCAGCAATTGTTTCTTCCAACGTTGGTAATGCGTTTAGATGTTCATGAAATTTTTAAGTACTGTGTAATCGAAACGGAAACGGGTAATATCCGGTTCCGCTTTGTTTGAAAGTGCTTGGAAGTTTGAAAAGCATATGTGTGAAAGGTAGTTCTCCTGTAGTTCTACATTCTGGCTTGTACTGGTATTTTCTGTATTCATCTTTTGAGGACTATTCAGGTTAAATAGCATCCAAAAACTCCACAAATTTCTGAAGCACATGCAATGAAGCTGACACATTTGAAAACGCGGTGAGCAAATGCACGTTGTCAGACATTGCTCACGTTGTACATTCTGCAAACATGTGATGATGTGTAACAAAACCCGCATTGCACACAGTACAGGACGTCACCCGCCCATACCATCGCCCATACACATAATTTTATATCTCTGTGACTGCTGTGTGTGTGCTTTGCTTGCAACTATCCCGCTTATTAACCACATCAACGTGGACAAAGAACTTAAAAAGTGGCATCCTTTCGAGATACGAAGCATTTTTGTTAGTAGTCCTGATAGCATTATGAAAGCAGAAGCATAGATCGCATATATCACAGAGCGCGTACCTAACTACTAGTGGAAGTGTCGTCACACGGCTTTCCCTAGCATATTGCCAAACAACTCGATTACAAGGAGCTCGCACAAGAATTCACACAAGTTAAATGAAACACTACAGAATCTTGAGCGCGGCTACGAATAACTGGGCAGTGGAAATGCCTCATTCTGCAGACAGGAATATTCCAACGGTTCAGCACGTGAGGCGCGAGGAGAATTTGAAACTGATTCCTCGTCATCACACGGGCGACTGACCAGCTGCGGAATAATACCACTGTATCTGGTAGGTCATTCCACAGGTGGAATGACATCTGTAGCATCCCAAAGCTTCACGGAAAATGATGAAGATCAGTATTGTCCCTTTCTATATGTTATTCATTTGATAGACATCTTTCCTGGCCCCCTTTGGATGCCTCTGTTACCCATTTCAACCAGCGTCTCAACCGGTTTCCTGTCCTTCTCGCCGTTGGCTTTCCTTGGCTCTGTCGTCTGCTGGTATGCGGAATATCTTGTGGCCGAGCTGCAGAATACATATTTCCCATAACTAGAGGAGCACGAGAAGATATCGCACTTGCACTCTGACTGTTTGCACTCATCTTCCATTGGAGTATTCTGGGGTACATCGCTCACTTAAGCACATGGACAGCAGGGTTGCGGAATGGGATCTCCCATTCCGTTCCAATTCCACTCCGAGGAATGGAGATTTGCGATAATTCCATTCCTTTCAATTCCTCGGAATGAAAAGGTATGGTCAGTTCCCACTCCTGGAATGGCTTGGCAACCCAATTCCATTCCGTTAATTCCCTCAATAAAAGAAAAGGACCGGTAACCATACTGGCAAGTCCAGCAGTGCTAGAGGAGATTGACATTACCTGGCACAGAAAAAGCACGAAGACAAGGTCATTTCACTCTTGACCGTATGCAGGTGTGGTGCAAAGGGTGACCAGCACGTTGAAACCAAAACTACCACCGGGGCACCCAGACCATTCCATTCCCATTCCTAGGACAGTTTCCGCCATTCCATTCCAATTCCATTCCGGGCTCTGCTAAATCTGGAATGATTCCGGAATCATTCCAACTCCGCAACCCTGATGGACAGTGTCATTATCCTCAGTTTCGGGGAGACAACTTTGAATGAGAAATGCTCACAGAATTAACGTACTAGAGGAGATTGCTTCTCCTGTCAGACATGCCAGTGGTATGCTGACAAGACAACGGTGTGTTATGCTCACTGATTTTGGCATACATTGAGGATCCTCGGAAGAAATTTGAGGAACTGCAACACCGTTCGGCGAAAACTCGCTGGCGGGTACGGGCAGATGCGACTGCAGCATCAGGATGGCCATCAGCACCAAGACTCGATGGAAACAGGTTGGCAGTTGGAAAAACGAGAGACACGGTGGATGCCATCATGAACCGTCTTTTTCCCCGAGTTCTTCAAAGGGTGACGATTTATGTGTACTGTTGCGGGGCAGCAGCCGTGACATGTAGTGCTAAATTCTGCAACGTCGAGCACGAACCAAAGTTACACCCTTTATTTGCTTTCGGCTTTTTTGGATTGTACGTGACTGGCAAGTGTTGCACCTTTCTGTGTTGTTTTTGCTTCATTCTTTCTTTCTGTCTTTCTTTCTTTTTTCTACTTTCTGCTTTGTACCTTTCCGGCCCACCCCTGTCGTGGACACATTTTATTTCTCAACACCTTTATTTCAAGAAGCTGAATCAATTTACACATTTTCAACCGTCTTTAGGTTCGCATATCT
Organism: Ornithodoros turicata; assembly: GCF_037126465.1. NCBI lineage: Eukaryota > Metazoa > Arthropoda > Arachnida > Ixodida > Argasidae > Ornithodoros > Ornithodoros turicata. The sequence goes on along the minus strand of NC_088206.1, from coordinate 67,762,956 downwards.
CGCAAACTACTTTCCTTCATTCACTCCGTATATGTGCACCGTTACTTAACTGTGTTTCACTAGCTCAAGTGAAAAAAAATAATGATCGAAAACGAAACTGAACATATATAAACCTAACCGATACACGCTACAGTGTATAGTGACTTTACTATGTGCTACACACGGGGTGACGCATTTTGCGTGCAAAAATCTGGCAGTTTCATGAGATTTGGCTTCATCAGGTTGGCCAATATACTCAACGCCTCGTCAGGCAAAAGTATATTCCAAGCTACCGGCCCTTCGAGGAACCGCCGAGTTGTCATAGCCAAGAAGCGAATCTCTCTAAAGAACGGCTTCATAACTTTCCTCACATCTCTACCGCCTACACTGCTGCTTTTCTTTGAACACCTGGCATGAGCCCAGGCGTACAAGGCGCACATCAGATCGTCCTCTGAAACACACAGTTGATTAATGTGCAAGATAGCATAAACTGTGTGCTCCGAGGCTTCTATGAAGGCTTCAGACTCTAGAACATCCTGTGTTCTATCTTTGATTATTGCTTTGATCTTGTCATCAAATCTGGTTTCTTGGAAGAGGGCCAAGTGCTCCATCGCTTTGCAGACGTTCTTGGGGCTGAGTTTTTTGCCGATGTATTCGGTGCACATGGTTACCAGCTGAGGTACCAAGTACTTTTCCGCTACCATTCTCGTATGCAGTGCCTGTAGGATGGTTGTTACTTCTAACCGTTCGCTGTAGAGGTACCTGAAAAGACCAGCGGTCTTCATTTGTGAGATTTGAATCTCAAGAAACCTGCAGCATTTCGTTAGCAACTGAGCAAAGCTTTCTCGGGGTATGCACGCAGTATACCGTAATTTCACTCGTATAAGCCGCAGGACCGGTTTTTAGGGACGTTTTGAAAATTTTCCAGCAGATATAAGCCGCGGGCAATACGAGGCGACTGATTTGTGCAACAAAGGAGACCGTAGGGAAGGCCATAAACCCTGTGTTGAATATTCCATGGTTGGCATGGTGTAGAACAAACGACTAGTATTGTACCAAGGCTGGACTGTGCCCTTGTTGCGTGTTTTTCGTGGATCGACGGGTCAGTGGCCTTCTAGAAGACATGAATCACCGTCACCACTTTCGTTACAGCTGCTTGGGGGAAGGCACGAGGAATGTCAGGCTACTCGAACGTGGACGTGCCCCTGTTACTCATTGTTAGTGCACCGGAAGGGTGGTGCTGTTCCGGAGACACTGTCGGCCCTTTTGTTAAAACCGGCGTACGGGGAAAATACTAGGGAAAAAAAATCATCCGTGAAGCCGCACCGGCGGATAAGCCGCAGAGCGCCAACGAGAGAAAAAAAAAATTGTGCATAAGCCGCGGCTAATACGCGTGAAATTACGGTAGTTGGAAACCCTAAAAACATTTTCCTATGTTGCGCGCACAGTAAGACAGTACACATTTTAGGTTATTTTACTTCACGTTCCTACACATGGCCCAAAACGTCACCCACTAAACCCGAGGCCTCCACAATATCCCAACATATCCTAATCAAATTGGTCTGCAGGCTCTCCCAACTTATGATCGTCGTCTGCTACGACTTGTAGCACTTGGTGAATGATGGCAGTCATTCACTGGCATGAGAAAGTGCTCGCACAAAACAAAAATGATATCTTTCATTTCCTTTTGTATGGAAAGATGTAACAAAATGTAGATGTATAACAATGTGTACAAAGTTCGTCCTTTCTCCCTCTCAGTGAAAATAAGTGTCAAGCCATGGTAACACCATTCAAAGCCGAACATTGTTATGTCGCGACCACACTGAAACGGCTTTGTATATTCATGAGGTGTATATTGTTCAAAATCAAACTCACCTGAGGAAATACTTGAATCCATCAGGATCCAAGTCAACGATACGTACTCTGCCCTTTTCCGCGAGGTCACCGTAGAACATGGCCTCGAAGGCCTCACTGTTCATTGCCAAAATCAACTTGTGTGCTTCGAAGGTCTGTGTATCACCGCTGTTGCCATCTTCAGGGCCTACAACGAACTGGACGTCCACGTACAGTCTCTTTTCCAGAAGGTTCAGCGCTCGTCCGCTAAGCGATTGCAGAGCGCCTTGTTCAACGTTTGCATTTGCGCGCTGAAATAGGGTATTCCACAATGCTGTACTTCAAAGCGGATTCTTCACTAGGCTGCCTTCCTCCATTTCAGCTAGCATTAAATCGCTGTTCTATAGGCTGTATTCTATAGTTGCCTGCAACACAAGCCATGCATAAAGTGACCATATTTCTGGAGGTAGAAAACAGGACACAGCAGCAGAGAGGGATACATGATAGAGAACACTTTATAGAACACTTGCATAAACATAGCTCCGCAAGTTCACCCTTAACTCACCACTCCAGCTACAACGAGGATGAGGAGGTATGATGCCACGTCACCGATGACGGTATAAGGAGAACTCGTTCTGGTTCGCCGGTCAGTGGGGGTCAGCGCCTTGTCCCTTTGCCGCCGTAAACCTGTTTTGCCAGTTCTCCCGGAGAATTGGGGATAGAAGGAGTGGCTGAAGCATTACCGAGCACGGATAAAGGCTTTATCATGACCCCGAACAGCCGAGTAGCAGACGACAGCGGAGTAGCAGACAACATTTATGTAGGCCAATCAGCGAGCGTTCTCCTTATAGCGTCAGCGCGAGGTTCCAAGCAGATCCCAGGCTGGTACTGCTCTTTACAACCGTTGCGCACGGTCGCTTTTTGCGGCGTATTTTAAATTCAATTTCCTCTATAATTATGACTCTGTGGTGTAAATTACTTCGCATGTTGCATCTTACTGGCCTACTTTGTTTTATTGGAAGAAAACTGGGCGTAAAAAAATGACTTCTGTGCTACTTTAAGGCGAATGTCGGCGGTGTGACGTCGGCCCAGGATGCACTATCCCCCCCAACGATAGTCCTGATGTTGCCCACCTAAGTGTGGCCGACTACGCAGCAAGCCACCACCAACTGAACAATGGCAGCTGAAGAAAAGGCACCAGCGATGGGATTCGAACCCACTCCAAAATTTTCAAAGAAAGCGGTAGTGGGCTTGATGCAGGCGCAGCCTGCTTTGATGCTCATGGCTATTGTATGTTCCTGCAGTTAATGAAGTGCGTACCACAAATTTTGAGAGAGTAACTGGAGGGAAACATTTTTTTTTTTTTTTAGTTGAGAGTATGTGGAAATGGGCTGTGGCCTCTCCTGAAGGTGACACTTATGAAAGACAGCTGCTATAGCCTGCTCAAAAACCTGTTAAGGGCTCAAGAGTATAGCTTACCTGGTTGATGGACATTTCGCTTGGCAAATCCTTGACGAGCAAAGTCAGAAATCTGTTCCTGTTGAAGCAGAAGCAGTTGAACTTGTGGTTCGCCTATATGTCAAAGAATGATACAATGTCAGTTATAGAAACCGCTGTGCGACCAGTAGCAATATCAATCAGATATAGGCATGAGACAGCATTCCTGCAAATTTTCTCTCTCTTTCGCTGCAAGACGGGAAGCTGAGATAACTGAGAGGATGGCAGCTAGCTGGTGAAGATTCACAGTACAAGAAAACCTTGAGCTTGAGGCAACATAAACGTCCAAGTAAAAGTGTCCTCGGGCTCAAGATTTCCTTGCACTAAGACAGGAAGCATTTGCATTCTTCATCCCATTCCGCCCATTCCATTTTTGCAATATATTTCGAACAGGCTGCAAGATCTTTTATGGGGAATCAAGCGAGTGCTGGGAAAGGGGGGTCTGCCTTAGTGCCCCTTTAAACGTTACTCACTAAAACAAACATTTTTGCTGCTAAAACGCAACTCGTTAAGCTGTAACTTCATCTGTAAAATTTATAATTCTCAGAGCAGGAAGCGATGAGTTTTGTGAAGGGCTCCCTGCACCATGGATGTACCGGGGAGGGGGGGTGGGGGGGGGCTCTTTACACACAGGTCGTCATGGTAATCTGAACCTCGCCCGCAAGATCCGCTGCATATCGGAACTTTCAGTGTCGCCATTGTGTTATCTAATGTCTATTTATTGAGCTCTTTGCCCTCTTAAGAAAGCCTTTGCTCCCGCTTTCTTCAGGTGTATCGATCGCCCTTGGGGGGGCGTGGGGCCATTTTTTCATGGCCTGATGAGTGGGGCCATTTTTTCCCGCACCCGTTTGCAACAAGCACACACACACAGGGGCGTTGGAAGGTGTGTGTGGTCGCTCTCCTCCCCTTGGAGTTAATACGTTCAATTGTTTTTCTCGCACGGTCTGGATGCCTTATCTTGTGCCAATAAATTTTTTTTGACAAACATGGTAATTGTATGTGTTTTCGAGGAGGTATCAATAATGTTTGTCCGCTCTACCGTATGTACCGCGTTATGTGCGAGAGCGTAAACTTGTGAAACCAACACGCTGAATTACTATACGGTCAACTAACCACAATGAAATCCAGTCGCAATGCGCCAGGGCTTCTGAATTTGGCCCGCCCCTCCCCCTTTTCGGTGACGGAATTCCTATGCCCCTGCTCACGCGCAATAAATAAGTATAAACGAGAAAAAAACAGGGTTTCTGCACAGCCAGCTATGAAACCTTGTTTGACAATAAAAACATGCCGTGTTCGCAAAAAGGGGAAAGGAAACCTCGAGAAAATTTCCAGATAGTTTGGCAAAAGGCAAATTTTCTTCGAAATACAGGGCACAGGGTGACCTTATGATACCTACTGCCGACATAGACATCAAAGTGGCATGAAAGCTGCCTTCGCGAATGAATATGACAAGGGCTATATGTCATATATAACCGCTTGCGTTTGATTGGACAGCAAAAAAGTCGGCTGAAACGCGAAACGCAATTCAAAATAACACTCCAGACCGTTCAAAACAAAGGTCCAGAGCCCATGACGTTTTAGACCAACTAGCGACTGGTAACAGAAACCGAAAGAACGCGTATGTGCGCGTTGCGGTTCGGAAAATTCGAAAGGCTGTCATGACACCACCACATCACGGCTAAGGCACTGCCCTACGTACCACTGCGATGATCTTGCTAGTAGCGTCGCTTGTAGGCTACCGAGTAAAAGACACAGCACAGCATGTTCACAAACCGAAACTCCCCCTCCCGGATCAGTCCCTCCACGTGAGAGGAGTGCTACATCGAGAGAGAGGGAAGGAGGTTCGGAAAGTCAGACAGCGATGATCTAGAAAAGCTGCAAGTTGTTCCAGAGCATGTGTGAGTAGCCGAGAGTATAGGACATGCCTATCAACTAAAATTTATTCTAACCATGATTCTAACCGACAGATTTTTGGACCAAGTGTGAGATAGCGAAAGGGCGAGAGAAGAGCCGTTTAATGAGGGCAGGAAGAATGAATGCGGGTGGTTGCAACTCGCGCTAAGATGCAGTGATGGTCATGGCGATGATTCTGCCTCACATCTTCCCCGTGGCGAAGGGGAAGCCATCCTGGCTTCACACTGTTCTGAGAGATGACGTTCCTTGTAGGGTTTTAGGCGGCAAACGTGTGCGTTCTCGCGGGAACGACAGCGGCGGTCGGAAGGTGGTTGAAGGGGCTCGATGGCATAGTTGGCGGCAGAGTTCCGAGCTAGGACACGGTAGGGCCCGACGTATCGGCAAATCAGCTTTTCGCAGAGGCCAGGCTTGCGAATTGGGACCCACAGCCAAACGAGGTCGCCCACTTCGTAATGTACTTGCTTGTGGTGTTCGTCATAGCGGTGCTTTGCCGTGGCCTGCTGCCCGAATGTGCGACACCGGGCAAGTTGGCGGCATTCCTCGGTTCGGGATGTCGCATCGGCCAAGGTGAGATTGTGGTCGGTGGAAGGATGATAGGGGAAGATGGTGTCCACGTTGCAGATAGGATCTCGACCGTAGACCAGACGAAAAGGGGAGAACTGAGTTGTGGACTGGATGGCGCTATTATAGGCGAATGTGAGGTAGGGCAGCAGGGTGTCCCAATTTGTTTGGTCGGACGACACATAAAGGGACAGCATGTCGCCGAGTGTATGGTTGAACCGCTCAGTAAGACCGTTGGTTTGCGGATGGTATGCGGAGGTTAGATTATGGACGACGGAACATGCCTTGAGAATATCTTGAAGGAGGTGAGCAAGAAATGGACGGCCACGATCACTGAGGAGGACTCTAGGAGCGCCGTGGCGGAGCAGGAGGCAGTGGATGAAGAAGTTGGCAATCTCGTCGGAAGAACCTGTTCGAAGCGGAGCGGTCTCGACGTAGCGTGTGAGGTGGTCGATCGCTACGACAACCCACTTGTAGCCAGATGGCGTGGTAGGAAGAGGGCCGAGCAAGTCGATGCCGACGCGATCGAATGGCGCATGGGGGGGTTGAAGAGGCTCCAGGAGACCGGCTGAGGGGGATGCAGGCGGCTTCCGGCGTTGGCAGGGAAGACAGGAAGAGACGTATTTGTAGACGCTGGAGTACATTCTGGGCCAGAAATAGCGCTTTCGTACACGGTCGTAGGTTTTATAGAATCCCAAGTGACCAGCGGTGGGGTCGTCGTGCAAGCTGTTGAGGATTTGCTGACGGAGCTGCCGAGGCACAGCCAGTAAGAGTCGTTGGCCTTCAGGATCGTAGTTACGCTTGTACAAAGTGGCATCCAGCAGCGTGAAGTTCTTACATTTACGCTGCAATTTGCGGTCGGAGGAAGGGGCTGTGCCGTCGAGGTGGCGAATGATCTCTGTGAAGTCGGGATCGTGAAGTTGGTATTCCTGGAGGAGGGGAAGGTCGACAGGTTGCAGAGAGAGAGCATTGATTGTCGCGTCACTTTCTTTTGCGGAAGGAGTCAAGGCAGGCAAAGGGCAGCGAGATAGTGCGTCAGCATCACGGTGCTTACGCCCGGATTTATACTTCACAGTATAGTCGAACTGTTGGAGACTCAGCACCCAGCGGCCTAAGCGTCCCGACGGGTCCTTGAGAGTAGTCAACCAACATAATGCGTGGTGGTCTGTAAGGATGAGGAAAGGACGTCCATAAAGGACGTCCATCCGGCGCGATCCCTTTCAGGATGTGCTTGATCTTGGCCTCTTCTGACATCGTCGGATCAGCACGGTTGCACAGGGACAGGATGTCTTCAATGTAAGAAGTAAAGGTCTCGTCGGGCAATTGTGTCCTCTGGGTCAGCCTGTGCTCGGCGTCGGCTTTCCGGAGTCCAGGTCGTCCAAACAAATCAACAGCACGCGAGCGGAATACTGACCAGGAGTTGATTTCCGTTTCATGATTTATAAACCAAGTTTTCGCAAGGTCCGTCAAGTAAAACGCCACATTGGTGAGCTTGCAGCTGTCATCCCAGGCATTAAATTTGCTCACCCTTTCGTAGCCAGCCAACCAGTCGTCAATATCGGACGTACCGGTGCCGGAAAATATGGGCGGGTCTCGTTGACGTGCTGCTGGAGGTTGAGGCAGTCTCGCAGGCGCCGTTTCGGCGTCGCCGGTTGCAACATTGGGGGAAGCCATAGACGAAAGGGAACGTCCGGAGCGCAGCTCCAGCGTACAGGTAGAAAAAGGCAACGGGAATTGGGGAATGCGTAGTCAGGAGAGTCGGGATCTCGAAGTCGCACCTCCACCAAATGTGAGATAGCGAAAGGGCGAGAGAAGAGCCGTTTAATGAGGGCAGGAAGAATGAATGCGGGTGGTTGCAACTCGCGCTAAGATGCAGTGATGGTCATGGCGATGATTCTGCCTCACACAAGCTATGTTTCGGTCTACTTTCCATCGCGCAGGAGCACAATGTGCGTTATGCGTCTCTCCCATCCTCCCTCCTCATCTCATCTCGCTTCTTCCCTTCCTCCTTTCCTGCGCTGCGATATGGTGTACGAAGATGATAATGGGAGATGTTCAGGATGCATGGGAAACTGCGCATAGCTCTTTGGCAGTTGACTTTAGTGACAAGTCCACTCAAATTAAGTGTTAATTATATCCATAGGCGCCGACTGCGGGGGGGGGGGGGGGGGGGCCTTGCCCCCCCCCCCCCCCGGAACATGAACTAGGGGGGGGAGCGCCTCCCCCGGGAAGTCCCGCTAAGAGACTGACACCAACCTTTGGGGCTCGGCGCGCCCAGGTCAAAAGAGCGAAGAGGCACCAACCCAAAAATGCACCTTGCAATTTGTAAAATATGTATCCGCCCACCATACTCATTATCACTGTAGAAGGTGAGGCGAAGAAACAGAGGATGACACAACACATAGCCTGAATTTCGCCCAAAGCAATCAGATCAATGAAACGAAGAAAAGGTACCAGCAGCTGCCAGTGAGGTGTAACGGTAGGATCTTCGGAATGCATATTCGTTGGGAGCGGGTTCAACTCCTGCTGCTCCATTTCTTGACCATATTCATTATTTGCGCGCATTTCGAGTCAAACACCGATGATTCAATGCATTTTGTTCTTTTTGCACTTAGTTTTCAAAGGCGTAATGCCTTCAGTTGTGCACATGTTCACTGTTTACGTTCTCTCTGTTTTTTTCTTTTGTTTTGCTTTTTCTGTTCTTCCTTCCTCTTATTTCTCTGCCAGTTCTGCATACATCATAGGATCCCGCAAGAGTGTGTGATTCTTCAGCTTTAGTTTTGTGTTCTTCATTTTACTTTTACTTTTCTTTCCTTCTTTTTATTTTCTTATTTTCTTTGCCTTTTTTTACTTCCCCCTTTCACTTTTTGTTTTGGAATAACAAGCCGACATCCATCTGGCTTACCTTTCCTTTCCTTTTTTTTTTATTTCTTCATAAACATGTCCCCCCCTCCTCCCCCCGCCAGAGTACTTACTTCGCGATGCGCCCTTGCCCCCTCCGGGAAAATGAAAACTCTCCGCCTCTGGTTATATCAACAAAACGTATGTCATATGGAAGTCCAACTGATTTTGAGATTAGAGTTGCGCTCGACTTGACGTCACGTGCAAAATTTCATCCCGCAGAGCGTGATAGCTTTTGAAATAAACGTTCACATCCGTTTACCGTTTCGCATCAACATATAAGCATGAGCTGCACACCTTGCTGGATGTCATACAGTGACAGATCCAGGGGGGCCCGGGCGGTCGGGCGATGCCCCCCCCCCCCCCCCTAAAAAAAAGGGCAAAGGCTTGGACAAAGAGGCACCTCCCCCTCCCCCAAATGGGGGTCTGAATCCATCCCCGACGTCACATGGGTGCACTAAAAGTGGTGCAGCACTCATTCGAGGTAAGGTGAAACCTATTTAGCAAGTTTTGTCTCAAATCGATGACTTCCATGGCATATGGGCTAAAAACCAACTGACAGTACGTGACACGGTGACTCACAGGGACGGAGCATAATGAGAGAGCAATGTAACTGCTTCTGCTTATTGGTTTTGATTTCGTACTTTCCCACGCAGCTGCAGAAAACACGATTGAAAATGAAGTACGAAAAATCCCACGTAACAGTGCCGATGTCGTCTGGTATAGACGACTTGCATAAATCCCAGGAGGCAACGTGAAACCGCGCTGTTAACTGTGGGAGCCCTGTATATGTTATTCTCTGTGCGAATTAACGTGCAGCTGCGTGAGGCTTCCTCTCAAGTTCATCGCACTGGCATTGCAGTTCTGCCCAAATGTACCTCAACCGCATTAGTTCGCGTCGGAATTACAAAATTACGAACGCTTAACTGCTTAATTGCTGTAACGCATGTGCAACGACGGCACTGAAATTCTCTTCATTCTCGTTTTCCCCTCTCCTAAGTGCGCTACGATTTGGTGATGACAGTGGTGGTGGTGAGGAAGAGGGTGGTTGAACACATCTAGATTTGCCACCAACAACACTTCAACAGATTCTAAAGAAAAAAAAAGAGAGGGAGAAACTTGCTGCAAATGTAATTTTTGCGTTATCAATGCATCATGAATATCAAGAACATGAACTCATCAAGGTCCAACTATGTAGGTCACGTAACCCACGCGCACGCGCTCAGAAGTGAAACAGAAACTGCTTCTCTTCAGCTCACAGCGCAGCTCAGTGCAGTTCATGTACCAACCGCTAGGAAAATAAATTCGTCAGTAGGAAAATTAATAAAAAAGTTACTTCTTTCAACCACGGCTTCCAACACTCTAGATGCATTTAGATGTATGCATTGTAGTCGTTCAAAGGTAACGGGGCAACAACAACAACTATGGGATGAGGTAGTAACGGGGCAATTTCCGGTTCCGCTTAGCGAGCTTGCGTGAAAGCGCTTGAAAGATTGTTCTGCCTTGTATTGGCGTTCCCTTCATGTTTATCTTTTGAGAACAGTTCAGGTTAGATATACATGTACGTACGTTGTACAGCATGCAAAACCTCGACAAATTTTTGTCGTAAATGCCATGACAACTGACACATCTGAGAACAGTGTCTCATACAAACCGCGTGGTTTTGGAACGCAAGCTTTCATGTCGGACGACGAGCTCCTCGAACTGCACTTTATGTTCTCTCTATTGTGACTGCAACGTGCTCACACATCAAGCACTGACTACCTGCACACAAGATGGCGAAAACTGCTGCAGACATAACTCTAGACGACATCCTGAGCGTGTTCAGTAGCACGAAGCAGGTGAAAACAGTACAACCCTCCTACGAGCCTGTATTCGCGCTTCGAGCAACTGAGGAGGAAATAAAGGCTTTGGAGCAACCAAAGAGAGCATTGTGAGTAAAAACATTGTGTAAGATATTTGGCAGCCGTGACGAGCGCATAACATTTGGACCACCCTTGCAGTTCCCAAGGCACCGATTACGCAAAACGCTACCAGCTGGAAGAGTTGAAGTCCGTTAATAAGGTAAGACTCTGCACCTAGATACGTTAGATGTGTTCATTGAAGTTTTATTCCTTCCTACTGAGTGCTAAGTAGGTGCATGCACTGGCCATTGTCATCCTTATTCTGATCTCTGTCTTCTGGTGTCTCGAAACACGTATGTCGTTTGCATGATGTACAATCACGAGGCTAGGGAACATGGAGGGACAGACACAAACACGAACTGTCTTCGTGTTTGTGTATATTCCTTGTTTTTTTCCTTTGATTTTTCATTAGGCATCAACATCCCCAGCTCACTTGCATCTTAGCCATCTTTCCATTCACACATGTCGTCTGTCTACCTTTCAGGAATGTTCCAGCACCTTGTCGAAACTCAACCTTCCTGGTCCCTCGAGGCAAGCCAGCGATGTTGACGCCATTACTGCAGTTACGATGGGCCTGGAAACCACACGCCTGGACGACTTGCAGTCCGAGGACACTGAACGCATATACGCGACATACTTCGGCACTACCCATCAGCACAACGGCGAACTTCCCATCGCTGCTTGCAAAGACCAAGTGAGCTCTTCTTCAGATCTTGGGGGTCTGGCTCTAGATTAAAGGAGTACAGAGGGCCATCCAAAAAAATTTCAGATTAAGACGTCTGATGAAAGTGCGTGTGTCATTATACAGAATAGCGCGAAAGGTTTTGATGTGTGCAATTTGTTTCCCAGAAAAAAACTCACATAAACGTAGCTCCGCGCGTTCACCCTTAACTCGCCACTCCAGCTATAACGAGGATGAGGAGGTATGATGGCACGTCACCGATGACGGTATAAGGAGAACTCGTTCTGGTTCGCCCGTCAGTGGGGGTCAGCGCCTTGTCTTTTTGCCGCCGTAAACCTGTTTTGCCAGTTCTCCCGGAGAATTGGGGATAGAAGGAGCGGCAGAAGCATTACCGAGCAAGGAGAAAGGCTTTATCAGAACCCCGAGCAGCCAAGGAGCAGGTGACAGCGGAGTAGCAGACATTTCTCTAGGCCAGTCAGCGAGCGTTCTCCCTATAACGTCAGCGCGAGGTTCCAGACAGATCACAGGCTGGTACTGCTCTTCGCCACCGTTGCGCACGGTCGCTTTTTGCGGCGTATTTTAAATTCAATTTCTGCGATAATTATGACTCTGTGGTGTAAATTATCTCGCATGGTGCATCTTACTGGCCTACTTAACAGTTTTATAGGAAGAAAACTGGGTGTTAAAAATGACTTCTGTGCTACTTTAAATACAATTTTAGCTCCAAATCAAATTAAAACACAGTTCGTGGCGACGTTTGCAAAGTTTGCTTGCAAATTTTGCAATTCGTTCGCGAAAGACCGTCCGCGAATCGGCAATGCTTAGAAGCCATTCTTTCGGCTTTGAGAGGGTCGTCCATTTTGTCGTGCTCGCTCACATTCAAGTTGCCCTCCTAGCCAGCGAAGGTTAGCCAACGTTGGCTAGGAGGGCAACTTGAACGTGAGCAAACACGACAAAATGGATGACCCTCTCAAAGCCGAAAGAATGGCTTCTAAGCGTTGCCGATTCGCGGATGGTCTTTCGCGAACATATTGCAAAATTTGCAATGCAAACATCGCCACGAACTATGTTTTAATTTGATTTGGAGCTAAGATCGTATTTAAGCCATTCTTTCGGCTTTGAGAGGGTCGTCCATTTTGTCGTTCTTGCTCACATTCAAGTTGTCCCCCTGGCCTAACGCTTGTGTCTTTCTTGCAGATCGTGAAGATGGTGGACACTTACCCCGTAGTGGTGATCCAGGGTACCACCGGTTGCGGGAAAACGACGCAGGTGCCCCAGTACCTGCTCGACAGCTCCGCGTCGCGGGGCAAGCGTTGCAACATCGTTGTGACGCAGCCCAGGCGCATCGCTGCCATCAGCGTGGCGAAGAGAGTTTGCCAGGAACGGCAGTGGAACTTGGGCACTGTGGTTGGTTACCAGGTGAGGGCGCTGTGTCGGTTTTCATGTTTGTTAGTCCCTGCGGTTGTGATACTAGGACTGCTAGTCAGCGTTGTGTGCTCGTATATGTTTCTTTTTTATTGTTGTTGCCATTTCGCTACGGTGCAATCCTCTTAACTCGTAATCTCTTAATTTGAACTTCCTGATAGTTAAAACTCGTGCGCGTGTCTGCTTAAAGTTGTGTGTGTCAATTAGTGGACCAGTAATTCAATTATATGAGTGGGTGCAACGTTTTACTCATACGAACGTGTTCAGTTTACTTAGTATAATTATACGACCATTACCTTTAAAAGCAATACTTGTGGCTGAGCAAAGAGACACGAGGAACAAATCACAATAACGGTGTGCTAGAACTCGTGGAACGGTTATGCTTAGAGCACCTAGATTTCAACGATTCCGCAAAATTTTGCGGAATTGGCCACGACTCGCGGAACATACCGTTTCCCGCAGAATCGTCCGTTTTTTTTTCCTTCAGAATATTCAGTATATATTTTAACTAGGGGTGTGCGAATCTGAATATTTTAAGTCGAATCTAATATCGAATCGAATGGAGAAAAAAAATTCCGAATACCGAATCGAATATGGAATATTCGTGCAAAATTTACAATATGAGACCTTCGCACTAAAAGTTTTCATTTTGTAGCCCATGGCTTTGGTGCTATTTTTCTGGCATTAACTGTCACAAGAGAGACACGCAATTCTTCTGTTTAAAGCCCCTACTCTTTAATTTTACATGAGAGTGCTTTCTGCTTTTCAGGTGAGCCTACACTTACTGGTGTACTGGAGTGGTTACCTTAATTTCAAAATTTTATGTCAGGCAGTAGCATGTTATACAGATGATGTTGTAATGGTTTCAGACAACCACAGGCCATTTGTCAAACAAACGAATTGGCATCCTGCCTCAGCTTTGCCATGAACACCCTTTAGTTTCTTTGCACTCGCCCTATGAAGTTGCACTACTGAAATTTTAGACGTAAACTGCATCTTTAAGACACCCTTCTTGTTCGTGAGATGTAGTCATTATTCGAGAGCCCTAACTTTTTAAAGGCAACCTCACAGACATCAAATCAAGGTCCCCCATCGCCAACGCTAAACTGCATGTGGGAGGGGTAGCGGCACCCTTTCCACAGACGATGTCTACAAAGCTAAGTTTGGATAACGTTATGTTAAACTAAACACCGTCCCGTCTGTGTTGGTCCTGCAGCAGGGGCAGTTTCGTAAAGCAGGCTTCACCTCATGCACGGAAGCATCGGGTCAAGCCCACTTTCGGGTTGTGTCCTTTTTACATTCGTGGAATAGTCGAATATTCGAAGAAATCGAATATCGGATATTCGATTCGCGAATCGAATAGTTCGAGCGTTTGATATTCGATTCGAATTCGAGAACTCGAATATTCGCACACCCCTACGTTGAAACCGATATCTGTCTCATCGACAGGTTGGCTTGGACAACATGACTTCAGCCGACACACGGTTAGCCTATGTGACGACGGGCGTTCTCCTGGAGAAACTGATTGGACAGAAGGAGATGAACGCCTACACCCACGTCATCATCGACGAGGTGCGTCAGTTGTGTTTACGGGAATCGAAAGCTCAAAAGAAATTTTCACGCGCGTCTCGCTGTTCAGGTTCACGAGAGGGACCAAGAAACAGACTTCCTGCTCCTAGTGGTGCGCAAGTTCCTGCGGAGCAACTCCAGAGGAGTAAAGGTTGGTTCCTCCGCGATGCTTATGGCTGGTAAATGTGACCCTTCTAGCTGAGGAGTGAGTAACACTGGTGTTAGTTCCTAAAGTCAGCTGTAGAGGATTTTTGTGTCAAGGTGTCATCATTGAGGTGTGCTGGAACAGGAAACATCAGCTCTTTGCAGGACACAAAGGACAGGACACGGAACTGGACACCAAGAAAATAGTGCCATCCCATAGTCCTGGGTACTGAAGTGATGGTTGTTGTGACTGATCATTAGAGCCTGAAGTTTTAGGGTTTAACCCGATTCTTCCCCGAATTTGCACCCCGAATTGAAGGTTTCCTCTTTAGGGTGAAACCCGATTTTTACCTGGCAAATTGCCCTCACTGGGATGTCTGCAGGAACGTACTAATTTACTTGTTTGGCAGAAAAATTCAGTTACATCACCCGTTTGTACCAAACCACTGCAGTTAGTTTGAGCAACTGAGCCCGATTTCACCCCGAATTTAGCATACTGGAAGTTTTTTCACCCGAATTAGCATGAATTTAGTGCACATGTTTATTTACCCGATTTTTACCCCCCGAACTTAGAAAAAAATATTTCCCGAAATCTTCCGGCTCTACTGATCATTGTGTGACCGTCGCATATATGATCATTACTTAGTGACTCTACTGGCTACCCATTCAAAGCTCAGAGCTTTCCAAAGTTTCATATGTTATAGTAGTGCAAAAAAATTGTCACATGACATGCATGTGGCCCTCACTGCTGAAAGCACCAATGTCTAAATACTCACTGTTATGCCTGTGTGTGATTTCGGTTGTAGGTCATCCTCATGTCTGCAACCATCGACGTGGCATTCTTCACGGAATACTTTTCGACCTCTTTCCTCAACAAGCTAGAGCCTGCACCAGTGATAGAGATACCCGGTAAAATGAAATCTGTCAAGGAATACTACATCGGAAGCTTACACACGCTCGGAGAGGTTAGTCTTCGTCCCACTCTTCTTGGCAAACAGCGGTTGGGTCAGTGCTTCACATGGAACGTAGCTGTGTGGCTTTTAGATGCACTTTAGTACCACTTCATCCTGACCTTACACGTTGCGTAGGAGTGAGAGGAGTCTTTAAGCCAGACTTCGTACCTAGGTGGCGTTGGCTGTATCCGTAACGGATGATTTTTCAGTGGGGAATGAGAACTCGCGGCTGCTTGCTACAGTGACCTGACAGCAGACCTGATCTGCCCGGGCCTCCAGTGTCATGTGGCACAACTCACGGCTGTTTTTTTTTTTTTAGGGTGTCCTTGTAAACTAAGCTGTGCAGTGACGTGGTTACGTACAGCGAAAATATTGTGCATATTGGCTTCTGATTGAGTGGGAATCCGCTGTTTCAGATTCCACAGTTTGACGCATCGGAGCCGTACGTCCCGCAAGAATCGTTCGTCCTCGCCCATCGTCTGATCAAGGTGTTCGACAGGATCGAACGAGGCGAGCAAGAGTGAGTAGGATTCTAGACGAGCAGCTCAGTTCACAGATTCTCTATTGCTGGGTGCTTTAAAGTGTACTCTCGCACGAAACTGCAAAATAAGGACATTTGCTTTTGCTCCTAGGATAGAGGATGGCCGGTTTGCTCCTGTTCGTGGGACGGTGCTGGTGTTCCTGCCAGGTTAGAAAAACGCAGTTTAGGTTGATGTAGACGCAGAGAGCCTGTAGTTTTAGGGTTTAACCCGATTTCCCCCCCGAATTTGCACCCCGAATTGACGGTTTCCTCTTTAGGGCGAAACCCAATTTTTACCCGGCAAATTGCCCTCACTGAGGCTGCGGTGTAGGAATGCACACTAACTTGTTTGGCAGCAAATGCAGCACCGTTAGTACAGTTAGTTTGAGTAACTGAGCCCGATTTCTTCCTGAATTTAGAATACTGGAAGTCATTTCACTCGAATTCGCATGAATTTTTAGCGCACGTTTATTTACCCGAGTTTCACTCCCAGAATTTAGAAAAAAATATTTCCCGCAAACTTCAGGCTCTATAGGTGCAGTGGTATTATGGATATCTGCTTCACGTACATGCACTTGCACACTTGTTCGTATGTGTTAATCGTTCGCTAATACGAAATGAAATTTTTTTTCTTAAATCTTCGTGCATGCATACGACAGACTAAATGATGCTGACTGTTCCTTTCAGGATACGAAGAAATTTCTACGTTGACTAACATACTACGTGACGATTGCGTTTCTTTGCGGTGGGCACTTTTTCTTATTTTTTCGTTGATGGTCTAAAGTTCCTTTCTAGTGAACCAGCGTTAATGTTTTCAGTGTAATTTTTGGTCCGTAGGTGGTCTGTACTGCCACTTCACTCAACGGTTACCCAGCAAGAGCAGCAGTCTGTGTTTCTTCCTCCTACGAAAGGTCACAGGAAGGTATGCTGCATGTTTCTTTTTGTACGGACAAATGTTGTTGTTGTTGTTTTCGCTTTTTTGAAATCTGATATTGCAGAGAGGCTGGGCCTTATCGAGCACACTTCTGTTGCTTTTTGCCCAGTACCCCAGCATCATCTTTTGGTTCAGAATAATAATAATAATAATAAACTGAACTGAACTGAACTGAACTGAAATGCACCTCCCATTAATGTTGCATTTATCTTCGTCTTCTCCAGATCATTTTGTCTACAAATATTGCAGAAAGCTCCATCACTGTACCTGACATCAAGTATGGTGAGTAACAAGAAGCTAGAGATAAAGAAGGAAAGCAGTGTGTAGGTTTTGCCGCCTTGAAGACATTTTTTCATGCTGGGCAGATTTGCTAAGTTTTTTTTTTTTTTTTTCATCTCAGTAGGGGTGGGAGCAGTGGGGGGTAACACTCATATCTGCAGGCTCGGCACACTGCTCGTACTTCGAGCCTGAAGTTTTGTGGGGAATATTTCTTTCTACGTTCGGGGGAGTAAAAATCGGGTAAATAAACATGTGCTCTGAATTAATGCAAAATCGGGTGGAAAAACTTCTAGTACAGTAAATTTGGGGATCAGTCGGGCTCAGTTACTCAAACTAACGGAACAGGTTCGGTACAGATGGCGATCTAACTGCGTTTGCTGCCAATCAAGTTAATGCACATTCCTACAGACGTCTCAGTGAGAACAATTTGCCGGGTATAAATTGGGGTTTCACCCTAAAGAGACAAACCTTCAGTTCGGGGTGCAAATTCGGGGAAGGATCGGGTTAAACCATGGGCGTATCGAGAGGGGGGCAAGTGGGGGGGGGGTCGTGTCCCCCCCCTGGAACTCCTAGATCGCTTGTGAAAATAGTGCGCTCTTTAATTGTAGATCGTAATGATTATTCAAAGATGTAATGATAGGAACCTCTGAACACCCACACATTGCGCAACGTCCGCCTCCGGAAAAAGATGTGGTAGGGAGGGGGGGTTTGCACTCTGCCCTTCCCCCCCCCCCCCTTGCCTCCTCTTTGCCCCTCCCTGGAAAAAATCCTGTGAACGCCCATGGGTTAAACCCTAAAACTTCAGGCTCTACTCATACTCTTTTACTCAGTGGCTTGAATGCCCCTTGTTCGTTTTTTTCGTGTTGTTACAACTGCTAATGCAATGCTTTCTGCAGTGATTGACTTTTGCCTCACAAAGAGTCTGATATGCGACCCGGACACAAACTACTCCTGTCTGAAGCTGGAGTGGGCCTCCAAGGCTAACTGTAAACAGAGGCAAGGTAACTAATTGTGACGAGTCGTCGCGGTAATCCTTTGACCGTTCCTTGCCCACTCCTTCCCACTCCTTGCCCACTCCTTGCCCACTCTTTGCCCACCTCAAGGACGTGCGGGTCGTGTGTCCGAAGGCAGGCTGTACCGGATGGTGCCTGAAGATTTCTACGAGAACGTGCTTCCAGACTATGGCATTCCTGAAATGAAGGTGGGTTTTGCTTCCTGGCCTAGCAGAAATAGGTGTAAAAATCAGCACGTTTCTTAAATTACAGTGTTGTCAACAGATGATGTCTCTGAATTTTGGCTGTTGTAGTTTTATGCATGACGGCTGTGTTTGTTGTTATCCTTGTCTGTGGCATCGGCGAATTTTTTTTTTTACTGGAACGATGTACTGGTTTTCTTTTTCTTTTTTAAGGCATTGTTCTGAGTTTCTGAGGCGTGCGTCTATCTTGGAAGTATTTCTGGAAAATCTGGGAAGGGTTTACGATGTTCTGTCTTTGCAGCGGTTATCATGACACTCAAAGCAATCAGTCGGAGTCAGATGACAGTCAAGTTATCAGTGTCATGTTCAGTCGGCTATGCATCACCCCAATGCTGCGTGACAGTCTTGCAAATTGCAAAATTCTAACTCACAAGTGCGAAGCAAGTGGCACTGAGCCTATATGCTTAAGTCCTTGTGTTTTAGGGTTAAACCTATTCTTACCCTCTCCCTGTTTGCATTATCGTCACTCGGGGTAAAACCCAAAGAACCCCGAACACAAACTTGTCAATGTGCAAGTTCAGTTGCCAATACGAACACTGGGGAACGTTAAGCACTGCACATTAAGCACCCGACTTTCAACCGATTTCCACCCGACATCCACCCGATATCACCCAGTCTTACCCGGTTTTACGGCTGCTGAAATAACACCCGGTCTTTACCCCTGATTTTCAAAAAACACATAAAACATAAAATCACAAGGCATATATGCTGCAGCTAGCAAAAAAAAAAAGAAAAGAAAAGAAACAGAAAAAGGCTTGACAAAGAACAGTGAATGCTCAGCTATCACAGCGATGCAACTCTCCTTCCAGAGTTACGGTAATCACAAGTGGCAAAGATTGCATTATTATTGATATGGCAATATTGGCAAATATTGATATAGTACATACATATGAGACATGCTCTGGAGACAGAAATCTGGGAATATATCACAATGAACTAAGGGCAATATATTGCGATGGCTTCCGCCGGAACCAAAACCGCTCGTCATTGTCCCCAACTGGCATCCATAATCATTAGAGCCTGAAGTTTTCGGGAAATATTTTTTTCTAAATTCAGGGAGTAAAAATCGGGTAAATAAACATGTGCTCTAAATTCATGCAAATTTTGGTGGAAAAACTTCCAGTAGGCTCAATTGGGGTACAAATCGGGCTCAGTTGCTCAAACAAATGGAACTAGCTGTGTACAAATGGTGATGTAAATGCGTTTGCTGCCAAAACAAGTTAGTGTGCATTCCTACAGACGCCTCGGTGAGCATAATATGCCGGGTAGAAATCGGGTTTCACCTCAAAGAGGCAACCTTGAATACGGGGTGCAAATTCGGGGAAGGATCGGGTTAAACCCTAAAACTTCAAGCTCTAATGATCATATGTCCCACACCCAATGTATAGGCAACGTAGCATCTGCATGAAAAATACCGAATAACTTTTTTTGGTACGTTTACCAGAGGTGTCCATTAGAGCTGACCGTGCTGAAGGCCAAGAAACTGGACCTGGGCGAACCCAGGGCCATCCTGGCCTTGTGCCTCGACCCTCCGGATCTCGGAGACATCGAGAGGGCCATCCTAGCGCTGAAAGAAGTACGTTTTCAGTTTGCCGTAATCCTGTCGTTGCGTCTCTTTCTGGAGCGAATGCCTTTGTGAACCAGGTGAGCGCTCTGACCACCATCATGGACGGAGAGTTCAACCCGTACGACGGCGACCTGACGTTCCTTGGGAAGGTGATGGCCAACCTGCCCTTGGACGTACGTGTCAGCAAGATGATCATCCTAGGCTTTGTCTTCAACTGCCTCGAGGATTGTGTCATCATTGGTAAGGCGTTGATCTTCACCTTGGACCTGTGTGTACTGTAAAACTAGAGCCCCTGTGTTTTAGGGTAAAACTTCATGAAACTCATTTTTACCCCCCCCCCGATTTGCATCATTATCACTTGCGGTAAAACCCGGAAAAACCCGAAAACGAGGGGTGAGGTGGGGTGCACTAACTTTGCAGTGTGCCAATTTGGCCGCCAGTAGGGGCACTGCCGAATGCTAAGCACTGCACAGTGAGCATAGCTGTCTCGTGATAATCTGAGATGCGCAAAGTGCTTTTTTTTTCTTTAGACCCTAAAAAATATGCTTTTCCATCCGATATTACCTGATTTTACCCTGTTTTACAGCTCCTGAAATAAAGCCGGATTTTCGAAACACGCAAAACCCGAAAACACAGGGCCCTGTGTAAAACTTTGGGTAACCTGTGTAAAAAAATTTTCGGATGCTTAAATTTGTGGCCCAGTTGTTTGAGTTTCTGGCCAGTCCGAGATTGCCCATAGCGCGTTTCATAAAAGCGATATTGCGCGTGCTTGTGCTGTAGATTGCTTGTAGCATGTTTCATAAAAGTGATATTGGGCATTCCTGTGCTGTAGATTGCCCGTAGCACATGTAATAAAGGCATTATTGCGCATCCTTGCGAAGTAGATTTCCTGTAGCATGTTTCATAAAAGCGATATTGCGCATTCTTGTGCTGCAAAGCAGTTGAAATGCTTAGCAGTATCCTGTACAGCGAACTGTGAAGTCTGTGATTTCAGCACAGTTTCTGAGGTGTCCAATTCTGCTAGAAATTTTTTGAGTGCCCCTAAAATTTGCAAATTTTTCTGTTCCTGAAAAATTATTCGCAAAGTATTATTAAAAGACATTAATTAAAATTAAAAATAAAAATAAAATAGGTTGAAATTAAAAATCAATTATTAAAATTATTATTAAATTCCTTAAAAATGGCTAGCAGACGATAACTGTTCTGCGATACCTGAGCGGTAGTTTTGGTCGCACGAAATAATGTTCGCTTCATGCGTGCTGCCATATCTCGGTTGCGGAAGCGTTGAGCAGTACGCTTTCTTTGCAGCTGCATGCTTGTCAGTTCAGTCCATGTTCTCGAAGCCCTTCCAGAAGCTTCTGGAAGCCTACAAGTGAGTGCATCCTGGTAGTTTTATCCCCTCTGCCATTGCCTCTGTGTGGCTTCCACTAGTCTGTTTGCATGTTGAAACGTAAGCAGTCTCACACCCTGAGACATCTCTTAACAGGTCTCGGCTGGCCTGGGCCGACGGTTCTTTCAGCGATTGCCTCGCGATGTTGCACGCGTACAAGGTAGAGCTGGCACAATATCTAGTTGTGCCATGTCAGTTTGTGAGCGTGTGTGGCCGTGAGTGATGCCTCGTTTGTTCCCAGACCTGGAAAAGCATCAAACATGATTCCCACTTCGATCGCCGTGGTGGGCTGAATGAGAAGGCCTGGTGTTCACACAATTTCCTGCAGCTTCGTCGCCTACGAGAGGTTCGTTTCATTAATTTAATCATTCATTTCATTCATTAATTTAATTTAATTCATTTAATTAAAATTTTCATTCATCATTTAAAGTGCCACTCCAGACTCGGGAGGGGGGAAAACGGCATTTATTTTATTTATTCCATGAAAAGAAGGTGCCTCGAGGATTCTATACGCGAAATTTCGATCGTGTTCACGAAAGCTGTACATTTCTGTCAGTTTTTGAACATCTGCCGAGCCTCCGCAAGTTTCGACGACGCGAGGAGTGGGTGACGTAATCATGAGCCCATAAATTGCAATGACGACATGTTCTGGAGAGGGCGCTCGTCTCCAAGCAACGACAGCGGCGTCCGGGAGGGGTCATGTGGTGGAGAAGTCATGTGAGGCTGATCATGGGGGAGATGTCATCTCCCTCGAATGTCTTTTCTCGAAGGTCGGACGATATGTCACGTGGGGCTCCGCTGACGGAGTGCAAAAAGTGAGCCCCCCCCCCGGAAGACGTGGGTGAGATGAAGACACAGATGAGAGCCAGGCGCTCTGTCGGAGCCCAACGTCAGAGTTCTCAAAAATAAACACTAATTTTCTCTAGCTTTCGCGCCACGTAGAGCCAAAATATTTTGCAGGAATGTAAAGTGACAATGAAAAAATGGCTAGGAAGTAAGCGAGCTGGTGAAGATGATGCATAATGTAAAAACCCCCGAGACTAGGGAACACGAAGGGAGAGACACAACACGAACAAGACTTCGTGTTGTGTCTGTCCCTTCGTGTTCCCTAGTCTCGGGGGTTTTTACATTATGTAAAGTGAGGCAGGTACATTTCAGAAGCATATCTTTGCTAGGATCCTGAGGACACAAGATTTAGTCCGTAGGGGCACTTTAATTTTTGCGTTATTTGGCACTGACACTCGCGTCGTCCGTTTTCGTAGATTGAGCGGCTCATCGACGAAATCACGAAGCGACTGCAGAACTTCAACATCCGCACGGCACGACAACCGAACCGGCGGAGGACCGACAGCGACGAGCATTTTCAGTTCCTCAGGGTAAGAAATGTTTTGGGCATCATATTCATCGTGCATCCTACAGAAGTTGAATAAATTTTGTGAGTTGTACAAACAAAAGTGACCAGCAGCAGCGATTGATGACTGTTCACAGCTGGTGATCTGCGGTGCCTTTTACCCTCACTACTTCGTCCACGACACCGTGGCTGATTACGATAACTTTCGGAAACTGGCAACAGATCCACTCTGCACGGTTCTGGTGAGCTGTTTAACGATTTTTTTCTGCTTTCTTTCGTGCGGTTTGTCTGGCTTGAAGGAACATGCTTGTCAGTGTAATTTGAGCTCATTTGCACGGTAGTTCGTTGTGGTGTGGTTTAAGGCGGAATCTCTTCTGCGCAAGACAGTAGAGAAAGTTTGTTCGCACACTGCTAAGAAACTGCGTAAAATGTCGTAAAAACAGAACCACTAGCATGTTCTTCTTGCTTTGCCCTCATCAGTGAGACATTTTGTAGAATTCCAGGTCTATCCGTTGATTTGTATTGAGCCCGAATTCGCAAACATTTTAGTGTGCGACACTCTAACGAGATGGCAGCAGATGTTCGAGATGCACCAAACTTTAATTTATTAAAAATCAATGGCTCAACGATGTCCCTTAAAGGACGACGGAAACGAAAATAGGCTGCAAAGCTATTTGCCTCATATTGCGATGTGTACCAAAACAATCCGGAATTCGACTTAGATTTGCGTATATGAGTTGAAACGCCGCCACAATCGCGATATAAAATTCAGCCGTGGAGCAATCTGAGCCCCTGGTGAGCGTCGCCGCGCCGCCGTAGCAGACCACGGAAGTGACGCACGTTGGCTCTCCTGTTGGAGTTCCTGTCTTTCATTTCGCTTCATTTCATTTGGTGTTTCGGCGTACGTCTAATTCCTGCTACGGGGAACGAACGGAGACGAAGAAGCATGTACGAACTAGAGGTGTGCGAATAGCAAAATTCCCATGTCGAATCGATTTCAAATATTTCATGTTCAATGCGAATCGAAGTCGAATAATTTGGCACCATTTCGAGTCGAATTCGAATATGTACGGAACATTCGAAACGAATACCTTTCGAATATCTCACCTTTATAGTTTGGAAATACTAAATCAAATAATTGGCTCACTCATAAGAATGGGTGGCCTGACAAGATCATGGCTGTCATCATATCTATGCAGACTTCCGCATCGCATGCCAAGACGTTGATTTGTGCAATCAGCCCTGAGTTTGTTTCGTGTGGCACATGTACATGTGGACGATTATGCACTTTACTCAGATGCAATCGATAGCTTTGGAATCTGAGGTGATCAGTTTTAATACAAGACTGGAAGCAAAGAAAACTTGATGAAGTTCACATTTCAAAGTAAGGTGGCACACATATGAAAGGGCTACAAATTATCATGCAAAAAAGCAAGATGTTCCACATGTCGTGGTGTAAGACGGGTCCTGCGTGTGCATGCAACATTGCCGGACAAAGAAAAAACGCGTTCACTTGGCACTGATGTTGCCGGTATAGGTAGGTACCTCCGTGCAAGTCTTGCCAATTGGGGAAATTTGTGTTGCCCCGTGGTGTACCACCACTGACATGGGTCAGCATCACGACTCACTGGTTTGTCACTAGTGTAGTTCTCCAGTTCTTTTTGTGGCTGGGAGGCAGAACACTCTTGATCCTTGACAAGCAGGTCAAAACTGTCCCAAAGTGTTATGCTAGCTGACTGACACTGATGTTCTTGATGAGGAGTCAGTTCGACCGAGGAAGGCCATTCATCTGGTCCTAATTTCTCTAGCTCCTTGGATACGACATCCCTTAGCCATACTTCTTTTGCCGGCACACTCTTGTAGATGAGAGTCTTATACCTGGGATCAATAAACATTGCTAGACTGGCGGCCACATCAAGCTGGTAGTCAGAAAACCTCGTTTTTAGACTCTTGACCAGGTTTTGGGCAAACTCTGAGTCTTCTTTCTCTGAGGCACACCTCAAGTGTTCAAAAATACAATACAGGATTGGTATCTGGGATGACAAAGTTGGGTATTTGTCCCCTCCTGCAGTTGTCGTTGCATCTGCCAGGGGCTTAAGGGTGCCAACATATTCTTTCATTTGCCTCCAGTCGGAGGCCGTTAATCCATCCACAGGCATATCATGAGATGCAAAGTCCACACATATCGCCTCTTTTAACTCAAGCAGACGATCTAGCATCAGAAATTCGCTGTTCCATCTAGTCTCTACGTCTTGCTTGACGTGGAGTGGAGCCTTTCCAGACTTTCGCCGATATTCGTCCAGTCGTCCCTGAGCTTGAGTGCTGTGCTTATAGTGTCCCACTACTGCCCTCGCCTTCTTACAGAGTTCTTGAATGCCGCGTGTGCAGTCCTTTGCATCACTTATGACTAACTGCAGTGTATGCGCCATACACGACCTTTAACACCAACCTAGTTCTCTGATGGCTGCCTTCATGTTACGGGCGTTATAGGTGACGATATACACAGGGCACGCATGAGTGTCTATACTCCACTCCGCTACCAGTTCCTCTAGGGCTGACGCGATCTTAGCGGTGGTGTGCCTTCCCGAGAAATACGATATATTTAGGTGATAGTGCTTCAAGCAATACGCTGAGTCCAAAAAGTGGCAAGTCAGGCTTATGTAGGCTTCGTTAGCACATGAAGTCCACATGTCCGATGTGAATGATATACTTTCCATACCGTTTTCAAAGGCTGCGCGAAGTTCTTCTTGCACCTTCCTTCTCGTGTCGTCATATAACTTAGGTATGATCGTCCGTGAAAGAGACGTTCTTGATGGTGGTGTGTAGCCCGGGACAGCCTCTGTCATCAGCTCCCGAAAACCACGATCGTTTGCAATAGAGAACGGCTGAAGATCGACGGCAATCATTCTTGCCACCTTCGCGTCAAGAGCCTCCTTCCTGAGGATATGGTGTCCTGCCTTTTCATCGTGTCTGTTACCTTGCGTTGCGTACCGTCTTTCAGCTGCTGACACTCATTTTGATATTCCTTGAAGACCAACACGTGTCGTCTCAAGTGATTAGCAAGAGCCGTCGTCGTCCCCGTTGGCGTCTGAAGGGACGCGCCACAGGTCTTGCACTTCCCGCCTGTCGCAGATTCTTCGAAGTACTTCCACACTGCACTGCGCTTCTTTTTCTTCGTCGGGCATTCGTCAGGCGTTTCCATTGTGCCGGAGAACGGCGTAGCGGCGTGAAGACTGCGGCACCAGTTGCACTTCCAAAGTTTCGGTTTACAGCTCGACTCGCGCACGTGAGTAGCATGCGTCAACAGGAAGAAGAGGAGGAGAAGGAAGGACGGTGACGATGGCGATATGGTTGCACTAGGTTTGCGCTAAACACGCTTAACGAAGTGCAGGGGACTTCTAGGACTCAAACCTGCGCGCATGGAGTACCAATTTTGCGGAATCCGGCCTCTTTTACGCGCATTTTTGGTTTTCTGTACACAATTCTATCTGCGGCCTCTCACGAACGGGCAGTCACGGCAATTTCCGGTAATATTCGAAAAATATTCGAAAAAATCGAATAGTTGTAACCATTTGCGAATACCATTCGAATAGCGCGAACTATTCGAATCGTATTCGAAACTTCGAATATTCGCACACCCCTAGTACGAACCCATCTCTCATAGGATATATTGTCTTCAGACTTCCACAAGATCTCCGAATCAAACATCTTCAGGCGTTATTCAGAATTCGCCGTGTTTGTGCCGGGCAGTCGCACATGGAGCGCGAGAGATATTTGACGTCACGCGCTCCTCAGATTTTCCCGCAATGCTTGGCGCGCTCCATGGGCGATCGTGTCGAGTGGGCGGCCCAGCGCTCTCGTAATCGTCAGAAATATGGCCATCCGCACAGCGTACTTGCAAAATACTAGTGGCACCATAATTTTACATAATATTTACACCTTGTTCGGTCCCCTTTTTGCAATGGACAAATTTCGTTTCCGTTGTCCTTTAAAAAATACGTCATTGACTAGAGAAAAGCTAAGAGAACACGCCAGTACCAATCTTGAGATGATAGTTTAGAGCACTCACGTGTCTTGTGCGAACGAAAATCACCCATAGACTTCTGAAGAAGTGATTCCCCCCTTAAGCGAACTGTATTTTCTTAGATGTCTAAATAGCATCCTATATCATTGAAAGTTCCTTGTCAGTGCCATAATTATTGGACATGAAATACATGGTGGATGGAGTTTGATTAGAAGTCAAGGACCTGCGTGATTGGGGGTTGTAGAATAGTACTGCACTTTTATTTTATTATTGTTACTGCTGGCAACCTGTTGGCACTTACGGCACGAATCGGTTAGATTGTACGAAAGCATGACACGTAAACAGACTTTCATAGTCCCGTAAGGATAAAAGAATGCACTAAAAGTGCCTGACGTCACTATTTGAGCCAATCTTCTTATTGTGGTGTTTTGACACTCCTTCCTCTCTTTTTCTAGAGATAAATTTTAAGATAGGATAGATTAGATTAAGATTAGATAGATAACATAGGATAGATTACGATTGGAATTGCTCAAAGTGTCCTTTGCTGTGGCCTTTTGTGACCCTGTGTTGACACTGCACAGAATCTTAAACCTCAGCCTCCTTTTCAGCTCGGAGGGGTTCCTCAGAACCAGGGACCCTTGTACGACCACGCGCTTCGTAGAATGTTCAGCTGTTGCAGCGAGCAGATGAAAATACACTTCGAAGAAACCAGGTGAGACACGCAACTTGGAGCACTGCAGGGGCTGTATTTTTAGGCCCAGACCCGGCCCGAGCCCAGCCTTCCTTTGATTTACCCGCCCGAGCCCGATGCGACGGCTGCATACCCATCCCGGCCCAAACCCGGCCCAAACCCGAGAAATTTATAGGCCACCTTACCTGTCCGAGCCCGGCACACTGTATGAGGCTGTAAGATTTGACCGTCGCTAACTAAGAGACGGATAACTCGGCCTCGAGCCCGACCTAGGCCGGGCAATGAACGGGCCGGGCCACTAATGGTCAAACTACTGAGCCTAGCCCGGCCTGGCTCGAGCTCGGGTTTTCGGCTAAGCCCGAAACCCATGTAGTGCTCTAACGCAACCTAACTCGTGTGTGGATGAGTGCACTCATGCAGATTCTCTGTCGTACGAAAGGGCCACGATAGAATTCATCCCGACAAATCGTCACAAGGTCGGTGTCTTGCCGGCAGTCTACAACGCTGTCAAGATGAGGTGAGTGACAGCTTTCAGGGTGCCCCGCGCTGCTCTGAAAAAGCACGAGCAGGGAACTTTAACGTGCGCTTCCCCACCAAACAGACAGCTGCGACTGCCACTGGAATTGCACCTCTTCAAACCGGACGAGGCGAAGGAGAAAATGGAGCGGCTGCTGAAGCTGAGCGCCGAGCAGAACGGTACGGTTGGAAGACTGCGCTCAAACAGGTGATAAGCCACGGTTGCTGCTTTATTTGATCATGTCAAAGCATCATGCGTGAAATGCGAGTGATGAAACAATATTTTGAGATTCGTTAAAATTAACTTCCGTTAATTTCATTCGTTTACCTTTAAAGGTGCATGCTTTTATGCATGCTGACAACGAACTTTGTTGATTTGAAAATGGAAGCAGTACGAGTTAGATAGTTTGACTGAAGCGCATGGGCACGTTGAACATCTGCAAATGAGTCCGATTTCGATTTGTACGTTGATATCTTGTCTGCGCAGCCAAGTGCTGGCTTCTCTTCCACACAGCAGTATGAACTTGTGACTTTCCTGCCCTATAATGGCTTAACAGTGGCCCATTTCAAAACATAAGGATGCTTTCTGGAGGTTGCTTTTTGATGAGTGTTTTGAGTTTTCTTTTCTTTTTTTTGTGATAGTGACCTCAAGTTGAACAGTTCTTCTTTTTTTTTGTATCATTACTTGGCTTTTTGTTAATATGATTTATTTTGCTTTCTTCTCTATCTTCTCGGTATCTCGATCAAATTGTTTCAAGTAATACCGTTTTACGAAGCCTTGCTTTCTTTTCCCTGTTCAGAATGGTCGTCGTGCCAAATATAAACCCGATAAAGAGCGTTCCTCTGCCCGGCACCAACCAGATGACCGTCAACATTTACTGCACGTCGGTATGTCCTGGATATGCGACCTAACGGCCACCGTCTCTGTTAGTGGGGTGTATTCACGGCTTGGTTTCGAACTGCAGGTCGTGACCTGTGGCCATTTCTACGCGCACTATTCGGAACAGTCTCACGAACTGGCAGAGCAACACATGAATGCTGCCATCAACCATAACAATGGAAAGCATCTTAAGGTAACATCTAACTTGCAGTGTGTGTGCGTGTGTTTGTTTGTTTTTGAGGAGTGACGAAAGACTTGTATTAAGTTGGATTTAAATTTATCCTTGCAAAATGAAAGGTGCCGTTACCTTGACAGCAGTACAAAAGGAACAAGATTCATCAGTTGCATCATTCGCGATTTATGAGTGCAAGACGCCAAAGCTTGTGCTTTCTGTCACACTCCTTCTCAAGGATTGGTCCCTTCAAACGATCCCCCGCGATGATTGGGCTGATTGTTTGAGGAGGCCAATGGGAAGCTGCTCTGCATTGTTGACTTTCTCGAGGAAGAGAGGAAAAGCGTGAGTTGCGGTGTTTCCCACTCAAATATCATGTACGATGCGATTGATGGACCCCGTTCCTTTTACATTGCTGTCAAAGGTAATGGAATTACATTTCTGTCAAAGGTAATGGAATCTTTCATTCCACGAGAAGAAATTTTTGTTCTCTAGAGCCCCTTAAAATTTGTTTTTGCATTTCTGTTGTTATCAAATTTGGTGAGTTGCAACTCTTTCTACGCAAGCTACGACGAAGCACTACAAGTGCTGTTTATCTTTTCCAGTCGATATACGTGTGTGATAAATAGACTTAACCCGATTTGCACCCCGGATTGAAGGTTGCCTCTTTAGGGTGAAACCCCGATTTTTACCCAGCAAATTGCCCTCATTGTGACGTCTGTAGTAGTGCACCAACTTACTTGTTTGGCAGCAGATGCCGTTACATACCCGTTTGTACCAAACCGGTACAGTTAGTTTGAACGATTGAGCCCGATTTCTCCCCGAATTTAACGTACTGCAAGTTTTTCCTGCCAAATTCGCATGAATTTAGGGCACATGCTTATTTACCCGATTTTTACCCCCAGTTTTAAAGAGTGATATTAAACGGTAGGAGCAACTTATTTATTTACACACGGTAACGAGACTTTCATGCACACGAAAGTCTCGTTACCATGTCTAAATAAATAAGTTGCTCCTACCGTTTGATATCACCCTTTGATTTACTCACCACCGGCAACTTGACATCGCCTATTTTTCTGCCTTCGTACCCCCAATTTTAGAAAAAAAACATACAGTGGACTCTCGTTAATTCGAACTCGAGGGGGCCGCGGTATTTGTTCGAATAAACCGGAGTTCGAACTAACGGGAGACGCTCTCCTGGAAGGGGGCTTGGGCGCAGGGAGCGCATGCAGATGTGTCGCGACGCACTTCGAGTCGCATTTTACGTTCGCGGTACCGGTGTCACTTCAAGACGCATTTATATTGGCGTAATTCAAATCGTTACTGCTGCCGAACTCCGCCGCTACCGTCGTTACGTTCCCGATACGGCGGAGAAAACTCCCAGAGCGTCACAGCCGCGCGTTGCGACTTTGAAGGAAATACAGGACTTATATGTTCACAAGAATTCACTTACAGAAATTATGAAGCGACTTAAGGTTGAAAGCAGTCAGTATTTCGCTCTTGCAACTGTTTCTTTTAGCGGGACTCTTAGCATCGCTTTGACTCGGACACAAGTTCAAGAGTGGCATCCGCATTTTTCTCGGAAGAAAAATGGCGCACTGTCATATCCAGCGCCGATGCTACATCAGATGCACTTGGTAAAGGCACTGGATCGCGAGACAGGTTCGTGACTTGAGTCGCCTGAACCCGCCGGCGCATGCGGTGTCGATGATGTCCGCGTCAGTTAAGAGCCCAGTCTCCACGCCGTCGTCTCTGCTGACATGGTGCACGTTAGGGAAATAAACGATGTCAGTGAACGGGTTGTAGAACGATATTGACAGTCGCGAAGTCATAAAAATGAGTGACGGCACGCGCACACACCTCCTCCACCCTCACGAGGGTCTCAAAAGGAAGAGAGAGAAAGAGGAGAAGGACAATGCAAGCGTTCGCGTAAACTTCTTGCTGTCGTGAAGAGGGGAGAGTGTCCTTGAACAGCGCAAAATGCGGAAAGAGGACGGGAAGCGTACGGAAGGTCAATAATCAGGGAGATATGGGGCGCTGTGACCCGTTCCTGTCTGACGCGCGAGCGCTGTTTGTTCGAATTATGCGGTGTATACGCTCGTCTGTTTGAATTAGCGGGAGTGTCTCCCCATTGAAATACATGTGCTTTAGACGGGACTCGGACGAGAGTTCGAATTATCCGGAGGTTCGAATTAAGCGATTTCGAATTAACGAGATTCTACTGTACTCCCAAAAACTTTCATTTTTTTTTTTTTCATTTTTGTTGGTGTAGCCCATTGTCGGTCCCGTCAAGTCGAACATGCTGGTGTTGGCCCCGTTCAAGGGTGCCTACTACCGTGCAAGAATCGAAGAAGTCTTTCCGCAGGACGGGAGCGCTCAGGTACTTGTAACAAGCATCTACATGTGCAAAGCCTGACCTTCCAAGCGTTCGCAGAAGTTTATTGTTTGTTGATGCACGCGTCCTCGGTGCCCAGGTCTTCTTCGTCGACTACGGCGACATGGCAAGAGTGAAAACGATGCTGCTGAGGGAGATAGATCCCGAAACGCTTCTCGACGCCTTGATCACTCCAGCACAGGTCTGTGGCATAGCAGCCTTACTGCAACGTGCCTCCTTTTAACCATGTGTTGGCCTTCCATGTAGGCGTTTGAGTGCAAGCTGGCGGAAGTAAAGCCGTCGGTGCTCAGGTCTGCGCAAGAGCAGTGGACGGGACAGGCAAACGAAACGTTCTTGAAGATGGTTATGGACAGACATCTCATTGCTAGGGTAAGATGTCAGTGGTTTTGCGCGTGGTTTAAGGACAAAATAGAGCAATTTTGCTGTTTACCGATCGTACGAATCCATTTGTAGCAGAAATGGAGGAACATATCTAAATTCTCAACACTGCAGCCTGACCACGATGCAGTTAGGTGCCAGTGGCGCTTCCGACTTTTTAGCCTTTTGAAGCAGACGACACAAGTACAGATCTTCTGATGAGAAGAGCTGCCGCCGCTTAACTATATGTGCCTTGCACAGATTGCAGCAGTGATTGCAGCATTTGATTATTCATGCATCTCATGTCGTGCAACAGACGTGTACTTACGTGTTCAAGCTAGGTGTTGAGCAAGCTGTACGTGTATGGGCTGTCGAGTAAGCTTCTGCCTATGAACCTGGCCGGGGACGCCCTTCTTTTTCTCTTTTTTTCAGGTATATTCCGTTGTGGACAATGTCGTACACGTTCACTTGTTTGTCAAAGAACCGGACGGTCGCACCTTAAATGTGAACGAGGAGCTGGTGCGTCTCGGACTAGCAGACGACGCGGAAGAGAGCCTTCACTCTGTGGTGAGCAACGGGAAAAATGGTGCTTGCACCATGGAGACCACATTGTTTAACGTGTGACTCAACCTCTTCTTTTATCCCTAGAGGGATCACCAGTTGAGAGAGCGTGTAGAATCTTACTACCAGTCTGTCAGTGACATGAGGGAGTCTGGAGGCCAAGGCTGTGGGGAAGTGGATGCATCCAAGCTCAACTTTGGGGTTCCCGAAGCGTCTTCGAGAAGAGTACGCTCTTCATATTTCTCTTACCTGTTTCAGTGTGCTTCACGTATCCTATCAAAGCCTATTGCAGCAGAATCTCGATGATACGAATCTTTCGAGGTTGCGGAAAATATTCGTACGATCAGAAATGAAGTAGATGCACGCCAGTGTGCAAGAAATCCATACTTGCTATATATTTTCTCTCTGCCCGCAATCAGGGAAGTTAGCTTGAAGTTTTTAACTTTTATCTTACCTGCAATACTGACCTGTAGACGCATATAAAATCCCGCGCATGCGGTTTACTCGGAAACGAATTAAAGGAGTCACAGCTAAGTTACGGAGCGGCGCTGTTGTCAGTGCCGCTCCGCTGTTGTCAGCGCCAGCTCAGCACAGGAGATGCTACACAACGCCTTGCCCGTTCGTATCATCCATCACAGCTTTGCGTTTTGAGAGACATTTTCATGGACCACAGTTCGATCAGTAATTGCCTTGAAATTGGGCAGCGCACGTGTGCGTATTTCTGTTTGGCACGTGGCACCCCCCCAGGGTGTTCTCAGAAGGATCACGACCGACGTGCGTTTGTCATAGGGGAATGACACCTGTACGAATGAGGGGAACAAGTTGGGAGAATGACATTTTCTAGACGAGACCGGAAACTAATTTGTGTCATCGTGAAATTCATATAACCTGTTATCGTATCATCGAGATTCTACTGTAGATGTCAGGCGCAGTGTTGTCTGTATGTTGGTTGTTGGTGTCTGTAAAAGCCGGACGGAGATGCTGCTGCTAAGACATCTCAGACATAAAAGTTGTCAAGGGTGACGATAGAAGAAACTTGGGAGAAACCGAAATGGGGAAGAGCAAAGGATTTGGTGGCGAGGCAGTGCCTTTAAAAGCGATAAAGCCGAACAGCCCAATTTTTAACCATTTTTGAGGCAGTGCCCTCTCCCAGCATCCGAATATGAAAGCCGTGCACAGTGTCAACAAAACTCTGGCACTTTTGTGTAGTTTATCTGTGTCCAGACAGTTGCCTATCTGCTTTGTTGATATCCACATACTGCAATGGTATAGATTAGTCATACTTAGAGCCTGAAGTTTTAGGATTTAGCTTGATTCTTCCCCAAATTTGCACCCCGAATTGAAGCTCGCCTATTTAGGGCAAAACCCAAATTTTCTGTCAGATTGCCCACACTGAGACATCTGCAGGAATGCACACTACCCTGTTTGTAAGCAAACGCAATTACATCACCATGTGTACTAAACCTGTGTGCTAAACATGTGTAACTAAAAACCACTTAGTTTGAGTAACTGAGCCTGATTTTTCTCTGAATTTAGCATACTGGAAGTTTTTCCACCCAAATTCGCACGAATTTAGAGCACACGTTTATTTACGCCCCGAATTTGGAAAAAAAAAAAAATTTCCCGAAAACTTTAGGTTCTAGATACTTCACCCGAATCCTCAAGTATGCTGATGTATCTATAGATAAGATATCTGCTTGCAACTGCAGACAGTCGAGGGCCTTAGCTGAGGCGTACCTTTTAGCTACCTCGATAGGCCTTTACAGAGCGCCACGACTGTACAATGGCATACAATGCGAACCTCTTTGCAGGCACGACTCCACGGCCCATTCAGTCCGCTCGAGTGCAAACTGTGTGGCGTCACCAGGCTGTGCGACTCCAGGTACGATATCCTGACTAGTGGTGATTGCAGGTGGAGAACTTGACCGTGGGAACAACACCTTCCATGCAGAGGAGTTCACGTGGAGCGGACGAGCGTCAACTCTGTCGTGTTGAACCCTGAACCTCAGAACCCTCACCCCCGCATGGTCGTGGCCAGCCATGTGAGCCAGAGCGCGACGAGCGACAACGTCACACTCCGCAACACCACCCTCATGCCCAGCATTCCGGGGTTGCACTGCCTCATGCCTATTCTCTTCTCACCATACGTAGAGTTTAGGTGAGGATATTTTTGCTCGGTTTGTCCTGCCAGGATTACGATTATTTTGT
Source organism: Ornithodoros turicata (assembly GCF_037126465.1). Lineage (NCBI taxonomy): Eukaryota > Metazoa > Arthropoda > Arachnida > Ixodida > Argasidae > Ornithodoros > Ornithodoros turicata. Next base: position 67,728,494 of record NC_088206.1, on the reverse strand, counting down.
CAAGTCTGTTTTTTTTTCTAGCGGTTATGATATCGGTAGGTTTTTGCGGCTGCTTTAGATGCAACTGGCAGAGCACGTAGTTTGAAGAGGTGCGAGTCCATAGGCAACATCGGAGTGTAGTGGCTCGCTTATTGCTTCTTTAATCACTGCAGCACCTTGTACTCAAGCTCACGTTAGAATTTTTGTACACGCAGTGCATGTTCCACGGGGTATATGCCGTTTCAGAAGTTATAACTCTGTAATCGTTGTCATTCTACGCACGTTGATGGGAGTTGTATCGTCACTGTCGTCTGCTTACGACAGCTTCTGCTGTTCAAACTGCAACTATTGAGTCACGACTGAGGGCCCAGATTCCACGGCTCGATGGGCAGCAGATCATGCTGATGACAAGTGCCATCGCTGTCGTCTGCTACGGCAGTGTGCCAGCTTCTGCTGCTCAAATTCCAACTATCCAGTCATGATGCAAGGCTGTGGTCATGATGATCCGTGGCTGGTTGGACAGCGTGTCATGCGGGTGATAATATCCTGGTTAACTAGATGGCAATGTCGTAACCTGCCTAATATTTGTACTAAGCTATACTTTGCAGCAGGGACTTTTGTCAGGCCTGGCAGGACGGCACTTACACCACGACGATTTTACTACTGGGTTAAATGCGCGACTCTTGCAACACCTCCCACCTTTGTCGCTTTCAGGGCCAACAGAGAAAGAACAGAGTACACCGGCGCCCTCTGTGGACTTGGTTATGACCGGAGGTCTAACCTGCCCGTGTACCCGGAACATGACATTGAGGTCGTCTTCGACATCTCTATGGAGCAGGACGACATGTTCATGGTGGGGTGACAGCCACGGGGGGAGAACGAGGAAGACATTGACAACATGGGTATCGTTGCAGATAAATGTGGTTCGCATGTTCATCAACATGATCCTACAAACTGACCCCGGGAGGTCAGTCATCGACTGGGATGGACCGGGTCTGTTGGACAAGCAAGATAAAGCTAGGAAATATCTCATGTCGTAAGTGCCCGTTTAGTTCTTAGCATGCGGCAAGACTTTTAAGGACAACTCGTTCAGGGAATTGTTTGGTGCAAAACAACTGGTGCAAAATGTGGTGCAAAATGTTTTCTTAGGCAAAGGTAAGTGATAAGTATTTAAAGAGATTGAAATATCTAAATAATTTATTTTACTGAAGAACAAGCTTTCGGACAGAGTCCGTCCTTCATCAGGTGTGATAACAATACATCCAACACTTGGTATAGATATTTATACTAATATTTTACTAATACTTTCTCTTATGCGCATTAGTGTAAACATCTCTACCAAGTGTTCAATGTATTGCTATCACACCTGACGAAGGATGGACTCCATCCGAAAGCTTGTTCTTTAGTAAAATAAATTATTTAAATATTTCAATCTCTTTAAATGCTTATCTTATTCACTTGCGAGTGCTAGATTTTTCCCATTTTGGGGAATGTAAGTGGTTCACTTTCGCTAATTGAGTCATGATCGGAGCTCAACACTAGCTGGAATTATCTGTAGATATAATACGGTGTGCAAGTGCGTCTCTGTGCATGAGAGGAGGCAGTGAGAGGGAAGGAGGAGGGTGCCGCCGTAGCCAATGGGGCTTCCCGAGTGGAGTAACCGGGAGAGGAGATACGCGCAGAACGCTCGGTTACTTGCAGAGCGTATTATAGAAGCAGAACGGAAGGAATGCTCAAGGAGCAACAAAGTGAGACTTAAAGCTGTATTCTTGTATCGTCCTCCACTTGAGAAGCCCTTGGGCTTCAAGGAGACATCGGCATTAACCGTGCTTGAGGAAAGCGCAAAGGACTTCCTCCTCTCGAGTAGTATTTTGAGTCAAAAGGTACCCTCACGTTACTTGCAGCCTCTTGAACCGCAAACGACAGCCGAGAGAACCACAGCCGTGCCCGAGACGCTACTACTGGGGGCTGCTGGACGATGAGTGTCGGTTGAAGCCCCCAAAAGACAATGGGCTGGGGACCGTGCTGGAGCCTCACGATTGTGTGCTGCTAGAAACTTCCACCAGCACAATGTTAGCCATGAAAAACAAGCTGGAAGAACTCCACATGATGGCCAGCAAGTAAGTGGGATCCTCTGCTGCTGCTGCGCGCATGGATTTAACAGTCAACCCTCGATTTATGAACACCCTCCATTCCCGGAAAAATCGTTCATAAATCGAGTGATTCACAAATCGAAAATTCCGTTAAGTCAGTACTATCGAGCTGACGAAACAGTATTTGCGAGTTGGGATTGTGTTTATGATGCAATGTATTGTGTCATTGTGTGTATTGTGTCATTGTGTATTGTGTGAAGTTTTCGGGAAATATTTTTTTCTAAATTCGGGGGGTAAAAATCGGGTAAATAAACACGTGCACTAAATTCATGCAAATTCGGGTGAAAAAACTTCCAGTACGCTAAATTCGGGGGAGAAATCGGGCTCAGTTATTCAAACTAACTGCAGCGGTTTGGTACAGACGGTGATGTAACTGCATTTTTCTGCCAAACAAGTAAGTCAGTGCATTCTTCACACATCCCAATGAGGGCAATTTGCCGGGTAAAAATCGGGTTTCACCCTAAAGGGGCAACCTTCAATTCGGGGTGCAAATTCGGGGAAGAATCGGGTAAAACCCTAAAACTTCAGGCTCTATGCATCGGCTTCCATGTTGTATGCTAACCTAATACGCGTCGTTCAAATCACTTCCAGCTGTCGATCGGCAGCGGAGAACATGATGCTGTGCCCAGTCTGCAACGTGATGTCCGTCAATCCGTACGACCTTCTGCACCACTTGAAGACGAAGAGCCACATGGAGAAAGAGGCCGAAGTCTTCGACTACTGTGCCGTGCTGGAAAACGAGGACGACTGTTGAGTGCAGCCATCCAGTTAGAAATCAATCATCTTCGTCTGCCCTCTCGGAAGAGTGCTTTTTCTCAGGAACAATAATCGAAAGAGTTGCGTTTGTGATAGTGCTGCAAGTTACCGCCATGTGTACGAGTGCTTACACCGATTATTCCTTCATTTGGGAACGTTCTATTCATAAACTGAAAGTCTCATTATTTTATTACGAGCTGTAAAAGAGCTGTAAATACGATGCTTGCTCTGTCGCTCCCATCAATTCGTAGACAAGAAACAAGATGGCATCTTGGATGGTGCCAAGCCGCAGTGGGAGCTTGATTGCGACACATATAGGTTAAATTTGTAAAAATGTGAATGTGCGTAATAAATCCGTGCTGTACGATGGCACAGAATATTGCCAGTGTTACATTCTCTGAAGCGGGGCGGTCGACTGGTGTCGAGATTAGACCTGTGCTTGTGTGCGAGTTATGTATTTGCATGTCCCGTACGGAAACTTGTGTTCAACAGAGCAGTAGTAGCTCTTGCGGTTCCTGTTTTGCCGTGCCGTAAACACCCGTCGCCACTGCTTTGTGCACGTCAAGGGCGTTGCAGTTGACACGCCCGAGGACTGTTTCGAGGTTAGCTAGAATGTATTTAGCAAGTTTTGTTTCGAATCTCTGCTTTTGATGCTTCACAGAGTGTAGCTATAGATTCATCAATAGTCAATACTACTAGTTGGCTGCAACCTTTGATATACATTTGCACAGTGACACTGAGCATTACAATGAATGAATTACAATTAAGAAAGGACAACCCTCCCTTTTAAAATGAATTTAATTATAATTATTCAATTTAATTTTAATGAATTTGCTCTATAAAATGCCTACACTGTAACGTTGGCAGATTCTAACATGCACGCACCTTATGTTTGAATAGAAAGTGTAGAGAGCCTGTAGTCAACATGACTTAAAGGCATGGAAATCTTTAATACATATTTCAACTATTTCACGATAACAAACGTGATAATATTTCCAAAACAGAGACAAAGAAAAAAAAAAAACTGACAGGATCAGGAAAAGCATGCAATAACAACAGAGCTTCTTGATTGACACAAATTAAATCCATTATATCCTTATCTGCTTTCATCAGTTTTAAAGCCCACAGCTGTGAAAAATGCACAAACCTAGGCAGACATATGCTAGACTTCCAGTTCATTGACACTTATCTTGGTTGATGTTCACCACCCTACAGCTAAGCTGTCCCCCCCCTAAAATTCGTCATGCCATTGCACTCGTTATCTAATCAAAACATAGTTAGACCCTGAAGTTTTTAGGGTTAAACCCGATTTTTCCCCGAATTTGCGCCCTGAAATGAGGTTCACCTATCTAGGGTTAAACCCGATTTCTATCTGCAAAACTGCACCTAGGCTAGGCACCTCAAGGCATCGACATACTAGTTTCTCACAAAATATGCGACTGCCCCTTACTTCTGGCACTCTGGATAAACGGTACAGTGAACGTTTATTCTACAATAATGCCCGATTTCTCCCCGAACTCAGTTAGATGGTAATTTTTCTGCCCGAATTTGCACGAATTTTCTACATCAATTTATTGACCCGATTTCTACCCCCCCCCCCCCCACCCCCGAGTTTGGAAAAATATAAAACCCGAAAACTTCAGGGTCTAAACATAGTACAGGCTCATTATTACATTGAACTTTGTGAAACTCATTTCACACATCCACACTAAAAATCGTGCGGCAACGCAGCACAACAGCGCCGCATCACTCCAAATTTTCTTTCAATATTTCTATCAGGTCTTTCAACAATTCGTTGATGCACTGCCCGCTTTCTTTTTCGTACAGTCTCACGACACGCTGCTTTTCGACGCATTCGACGACTTCTGCAACGAAAACTTGTCCCCGCAAATAAGCGATGATGCCCGCGTCGACCTCGTCGACCCCCTGCGGCCTGACGGACATCGCAAACGCGGGAACGTCGAGGAACGGTGCCGGGAGCGACCTTAAATTTTCCGTGCCAACTGTTCCTTTGTTTCCGTAGTCGACGTAGAACACTTCGACAGCGGCACCCCGCTCCCGTTCGACGCGTGCCCGGTACCACGTCCCGTCTTCCGGCCGTAGCGCCGCGACGTAGGTGTGCGGTTCCGGGACGCCCGGGACTTGCGGTTCGTCGGGGATCGCGGATTGCAGGGCCTGCATCGTGTTCACCAGTTCGCGGAGCATGGAAGTTTCTTGAACGTATATGAAGTTGGAGCGAACTCCGACGACGACTACGTCGGTGCGGGTGCTTTGTGGCAGGTGACGTTTTGCTATCTTGCGTTGTTGTCTCTGGCTGGGGACGTCTTGAGGCTGCAACAGAACGTGGAGCAGTGATGCGCGACGACAGCTTAATAAATGTGAAAGAACAGTTCTTTCGTGTTCATCAGTTGCCGCCTGCGTCGATCCCGTCGTATGAATGTGCACTCTTAAAAATGAACTTCACCGCATAGCAGGCTCCTGACCAACTATCATCTCGAATGATATCGTTATCTGCCCTGATTTGTTGAAAATGGGGGGCGTACGCCTTTTTTGTGACACTTATGCTGTTCATAATTGTCACGAAAAAGGCGTACGCCCCCGTTTTCCAACAAATCAGGGCAGATAACGATATCATTCGAGGTGATGGTTGGCTAGGAGCCTGCTATGCGGTGAAGTTCATTTTTAAGACTGTGTGTGAGAGTGAGCAAAAATGTATGAGTGAAAGGAGGATGAGTGAGAGAGAGTGGCTGGTGTGTCCCTTCAGATAACGCACCCAGGAAGTCGCTGAGAAGGCGTGTTAGCTTAGCTCAATTGGTAGAGCCCTGGACCGGCAATCCAGAAGATGTGGGTTAGAGTCCTACAGCTGGCTAACCTTTTCAGTGACTTTCATCTTTCATCGTTAATAAATGTGCTTCACCACCTTTTGTGTCACGCACGGGAAAATATGGAGGCCAAATACTTTTTTTTTGGGGGGGGAGGGGGGAGCGTAAAAGTTTGGTTTTATTTCGGGAGCTGTGAAATGGGGTGAAACATTGGGGCAACGTCGTTGAAATCGCAGAATTTCAGGTGAAAAAGATTATGAAGAAAAAAATCTCCTCTCCCACTTTATACGCAAATGGAATGCTGTGCTACAGTGCTTAGTGCGGAGCACTTGGGATTGTCCAGTGTCTTTTTGCACGGCTGGACCTGCACTTCGGTGAGTTTGGTTGCACAATGGTGCAGGTAGGGGGTGGAAACTGGTTCCACCCTAAAAAATGGTCTGCTTACGTTACACTTGCATGACCTATGCAACTTTTATGACCCTCCACGTATGTGTTTTGCTTTGAAACAGGTTAGGTACTATACTGACCTCTGGCGTGCTGCTGCCAGACGTTGGAATAATGGACGTGGTTTCACTGAAGGTGACACGTAATTTCGACGCTCGCTTTCGCTTGTCGGACCTCGTTGCTCCTTCCACACAGGATGTGGGATCCACCTTTTCGCTGACAACTACCTCGGCGGCAGATCCAACGTCGAGGGTCTCGCAGTTTCCCATAGTTCCGCTGCTGCTATCGCCGGATGCAACATTTTCGTTGCAGACTTTCTCGGTGGTTGCTTCTACGTCGTGCGACTTGCAGACCCGTGGAGTTCCTTTCTTTGCTAAAATCCGTTTCAGTCTGTCGACCGTGGGTGACCGGATGGGTTTGTTCTCTTCTGGTTCACAATTTGTCACGTGCACGTCAGGTGTATTAGGCCTTGATAGCAGCGGATCCGTCTGTGGTTGAGCGTCAGGACTAGGTTGTGGTTCACGTGAAGCTACTGGTGGACTTGTCACCTGCGTTGCAGGTTTCTGTATCAAATCACTGACTTCGTCACCCTTGTGTAAAATGTTCCTCAGGCGAAGCACTTTAGCCTTAGTAGAGTTTTTGTTGGGAAAAATTTCTGTTGGGAGCTGTTGAACTGTGGTTGTAAGTGCTGGTAGCTTGTGTTCTAGGTTACCAATATTACTGGAGTCGGATTTGGGCCTTCGAGGATTTATGGTCTTTCCCTGTAAGATATCTTTCAAACGTTGACAGCTGTTCGTAGTAGCCATGGCTGCCGAAGACGGAGGCGATTACGTTTTGTCGCTTTGTATGCGACAAGAACGTGAAACTAGTGAAACAAAAAAAAAAAAACAGGCAAGCAATGCACGCGCACGTGCCTTGCAGGCGTTTTTCCACGCGGAACACTTCCTCTTCTTCTTCGTCAAAACTGGCGCTTACTGGCAGTTTGTGATTTAAGCGCGAGGATTTAGCACACTATGAAAAACTGGCTGAGTGGATGATATGTAGGAGATGATTGAGAAAAACATGGTGTGAGCATAGGCTCGTCATGAACTTCGTCAACTTAGAACTTCTACTTCTCGTGTTCGCACGTCCTGTTCGATCAGTTGTTATGGTTGTTGACCCGCATGCATGGCAAATATTACGTGCCTTCATCGTCGTCTTAAGAGATGCAGAAGATGTGGGTTCAAGCCCTACAGCTGGCTAACGTTTTCAGTGACTTCCACCTTTTATCTTATGAGAGTTACGTTCCAAGCGTTTTTTTATGTCGTCTGCTAAAGCTACCGTGGTTTCATTTCCTCGTTTATCTTCACCATAAGCGAAAAACGAACGACGCTCGAAGCAACACGTTCGGACACATCAGTGACAAGTATTTGGTACACAAAACAGGAACTTTTACCAAACTGCAAAATAAACAAAACAAAGTACCCGAGAAAGCGACAGATGACGCTGTAAATCATACTGTGTGGCGACACCTAGACCTATTTCGTAGAACTAAAATAGAATTCATCTGTGGCTGTGCCGTGAAAGGATGTTATGATACCCGAAGTACACAACTTTTGTGCCTGAAAAATGCCGCTGTACGAAGGCATCAGCTTTGCGGCAGAGAAGAATTCCGTAATCTTGGACCTCGGGCGAGCTTACACAAAGTAAAAATGACATATATGTGCAGATAGTAGGATCTTTGACGAATTTGTCGAGAAGTCTCCACACACTTGCGTTGCGATGGAGGGGCTGCGAATTAAATTACAATTTAATAATATCTCACATAATACCCAGTACTTCAATGCCCCTTTTCTTTGTGACAGTGTTTGATTATCTGTAACTGAACGGGTGACTAATTCAACTGCTCCTGTGATTAAGAAAATGAGACGCTTGTTTTTAGTGGGACAGCTGCGAATATAATTTCTTCACGATTTCAGGTGTGGCTTTGCACGAGAACAAAGTCCAAGGATAATTATACCAAGCACAATCCCGATCTCCGACAGCGATCTGGCAAGTAGCAGAAATAATACGCCTGAGTACATTGTCACAGAAGCATGAAGGGCTGCGAGAATTAACAAAAACCTCTTCTGCGTCCAGGGTCACAACATATGGAACTACGTTGGAGCTGACGACCTGTTCACGACCTTGAAAGAGTTTATGTACATTTTATACTTCAAGTAAGTGACACAGCAAAACAGATACATTTTGCAGTGCTCACTACAAAAACGTCCTCACCTGTAATCGTCAACCTTTCACACAGATATCTTGCAGTCAGTCCAAAGGATCGTCAGGTCGTCATTGTGGAGTCTGTTTTATGTCCGACACTGTTCCGCAACACGATTGCGCAGGTTCTTCTTGAGCATTTCGAGGTTGGTTCTTGCTACTGCTCAATAGCGCAAGCGACCACGAACATAAATTATACACTCGCACACTTTGCAGGTGCCAGGTGTCGTATTTGTTCCTTCTCACCTGATGGCATTGTACACTCTTGGGATCAACAGTGCCCTTGTCTTGGATTGTGGCTACTTCGAAAGCATATGCCTTCCCATATCCTGTTTGTGTAACAAACTGAGGCGTAACTAAAAATTTACAGTGTTATGGTTACAGAACAGTAGTACCATACCTTGCGCCTGAAGATATACTCCAGGCACTGGAGTAGCCAGAAATGGGGGGGGGTTAAACCCCGCTCAAAATTGTACCTTTGATTATGCACTTGAGAGAGGGAAACAAGGAAGGAACTCCTGCTCCCCCATGTAAAGTCCCCATGGAGCCCCTCCCAAAATATTTTTCTGACTACGCCGCTCATCCCAGGGACATGGGAAGACTTGAAAGTGGAGGTTGTCAAACTATTTATTGGTAGAAGCTTTCTCAAATCCAAGAAATTTTGACTTTTTTGATGTGAGGTGCTTTTTTTTTTTCGCTTCAGCGAGCCATTTACGTGTCATTCCTTAACAATAGATTGTGCACGTATTTGAAGGGGTTTGTATATTGAGCGCATGGCAAGCTCTTCCTCTCGGTGGATCAGCTATCCACAGGTGGGTGGATGATACTGACTTTTCTTTTTTCCGTTATCTCATCAGATTGTTTTTCTTACAGGAGGATAGAAAGCGAACTTAGTGAGGCTTCAGTTCAGGGACCAGGGAGACGGCGATGTAGATTAGAAGACGTTCTACAAGGTACGTTGGCTCAAAACCATCGAGTGCGCTGCAAAAAAACAAAGTAACAAACATTTTGAGCTGTAAAAGTGCATGGAGGGCTAATAATTACATTGAAAACAGGTTTTAAACATAATACGTACTATCTTTTTTTTGTATTAGTATTCGCAGAATGATGCTCTTCAGATTATCGCCCAGTTGACAAACAAAAAAAACTAATAAACATTGGTGCTTGGAATATCAGTGAAATGATTACTGATTAGCAGTTTGGAAACTGATAATTAAAAATGTCACATTAGTTTACCCGTCTGATTCGCAAAAGATATTGACTCTGTCTTTGTCACAGCCTAATTGTCTTGGATACATGAGTCTGTGTGACAAGCTGCGTCTAAAAGTTGGCGGAACATCTTTTGTAGTTTCAATTTGAGAAGCGAAAGGACAAAACTCGAAAGTGGCATTTACACGGTTCAATCAATTTGCAGAACAGCTGAAGGAACCTGTCTTGGAAGACATCAAAGGTAAGGTAGACCCTTTAGCATCTAATCTGCTGTGGATGTGGACGGTTTGAGATACACATTCCCTTGGAAGAATACAAAGAAATGGACAAAGTTCAAGAGTATTTGCTTTGTGTGACAGGCACATTAAGGTCAAAAGCCGAGCTTGAGGTCACGCAAGATGTCGGCATTGAAACCAGGGAGAAACTGGTGCAAAAAACGACAAGTCTCTGTGACCCCCAAACTCTCGAACCCAGAAAGAAATGGCTAGTCTCGACAGCAGACACAATTACCTGTACAGCACGCTTTTCTAGCCTTCTGTAACTTTTCAGTGCGCAAAGAAAACTAGACTGAACTCTGTCAGGTACATGATTGGTAAAAGGTACCCTCCGCGTACTTTTTCCAGCTCGAACTTGCTTTGTGACAACAATGCAGAGAGGTCAGCAGCTTCAGATCTGGGGACTGTGTCGCAGTCAAGGGGAGTCAGCGGGCCATGTAAGTTGCCCCATGCGGGCTTTTTGTCACATAGTTTTTGTTTTGCTAGATGTGTGTATGTAGAGAGGACCTTCGAGAACACAGGAAGTAGCAAGGAAGCTCCTTTTCTGTACCTTTGCCAATTCTCATTGTTTGCAAAAATGGGTTTGACCAAGTTCGACCCCAAGATACAAGGCTCCTAAGTGTATACTTCGTAGATGAAGAACTGTTTTTTGTTATCAGGAGCCCCCGAAGCCACCACCCGAAGTGGAGTTTCCGCTGGATGGGGACATGGTGGTTACCGTTCCGGGAACATTGAGGTACGTCCTTGTAGTTCCTCATCAAATACTTTTTGGTACGAAGCAGGATGAGTAACTGATTTATTTCTATCCTATGTTTTGCAAACAGAGAGTACGCAGCAGAGGTGCTCTTTGAGCTGGATGGAGATATGAAATCTGTGGCCACGTTGTTGCTCGACTCCATCCTAAAGGTAGTATTTTTGCGAGTCGTTTGAAAGTCATGTTGTGATGGAACACGGCCTGGCAACCTGGCTGTACTCTTGTACAGCCGTACCTGTGCCTACAGATACTTTGGCCTAAGATTCCTGTGCACTGCACTGGCTGTTTTGCAGATATACTTGATATGATATGCCGATAGCTGATGTGCATGATGTTGGAGGAGTTTCGTTGTTGTCGGTGTTGATTTTCTATTCTCTGATTTTCCTTCTGTGTATTCACTAGATCATTCTGTTTTCAGTTGTTTTTTTTGTTTTTTTTCCCAGGTTGGGAAATAAAAATCGGGTTTTATGTCTGAAGCTGTGAAACAGGGCGAAATTGCGTGATATCGTGTCAAGGAGCAGATTTTGGGGAGGAAAAAAGAAATTGGTGGAAGGAACGAGGTGGCAAGAGGCAGAGGAAAGGGCAAAGTACTTTGTGCTCACTTGTGCTTGTGCTTTGGCAAGTTCAACTCTCAGGGTGTTTTTTTTAATGCTTTACCCGAAGTGACAGTGAGGGCAGATCACGGTGGAGTTTACCAAGTTCAACCGTAGAACACAAGGCTGTAAGACTTGACACGCACATTCACATCAATGAAAACTATGTATCTTTTACAGTTATCGGGCGTAACAAGAAACTAAAAACCTAAAAATAGCTTTTACTTCAGAAAATTATGAAACTACTTAGAATACACTGATACAAACTTTTGCCACAGTTTGAGGCCATTTGCATTCGTGTCATATATTAATTAAGCTAATTTTGCTAATTGAACTCAAAAATTGTCCAAGCAAAAGGTAGCATTTTTCATCATGAATTTGGAACCCTATAGGCATAACACAGTATTCCAGGCAGAAGCACTGTGATTTTTACAAAATTTCGACAAAAATTTGACAGCCAAAAATCCGTCGCTGGGCAAAGCATGTTCAGTGAAACCTGCATTTGCGGAACTTTTGGCTCCACCTTTATCGATGCGAAGTGGAAAGAGAGACACATCTTATTCTGATCAAGGGCCTTGTCGCACAACTGGTCATTATCAGTGGCTGACAACAGACACGTTGATAAGGGTGAAAGGTATGATTGTGGCGTGGTTTGTTTTCTTGCATAGGAGTGAAGGAATTTGGATGGAGCCAATAGTTCCGCACACGTAAATATCTGCGAGCACACTTTGCCCAATGACGGATTTTCGGCTGTCAAATTCTTGTAGAAATCTTGTAAAAAATCTTATTGTATTGGCAAAAATTAAAAAAAAACACGATTTTGATTTGAATAGTGTCTGATGACCACAGGCTCACGAATTCATGAAGCAAAATGCTACCTTCTCTTGGGTAATTTACGAGTTCAGTGAACAAAATTAGCTTCATTAATGCTGAGTAAATGGCCTCAATGTGTTGCAAAAGCCTGTATGAGTGTATTCCATGTAGTCTCATAATCTTCTCTAGTGAAACCTATTATTAGGAATTTTAATGACGTCCTTTCATGAAACACACATACGTGTTGTGAAGCCGAAGACCAAAGACACCTTCATAGTTGGTGTCTCGGTATGTCACGTAATGCTTCAAACCCAGGCTCCGATGGACGCGCGGAAGAAGTTGGCGGAGAACATTGTTGTCATGGGTGGCACGGCGATGCTGCCGGGATTCAGGCATCGTTTGCTCAACGAGCTGCACCAGCTTGTCAAAGACCCAGACTACAAGAGGAGAATGAAGATCTCAGTCTTCAAGTTCCACAATCCGCCATGCAAGGAGAACTACACTGCGTGGCTCGGAGGTGCGTTTCGTCCGCGTGTTATCGATGATATGAGCGGCTAGAGGTGGTTCTCCTACTAGAGGACACCTCGTGGGATTAACATTGAATCAGATATGAGCAGGGTTGTCTAGCGAAAACCTGTCGCTGTGTGGGCAGCACTGCCACGTACGCCCCTCCCCCTCCCCATCTGGATCCACCAGTACAATGATAGACAGGATAGACACTTTCTTTGAACTCAAACCAGAGGCGGATCCCGAGCCCTCTGTTTGTGTGTGTGTGTGTGTGCGGGGGGGGGGTTCTTTGTCGGAGCGCGTAGTGGAGGAGGGGAGAGAGGGAAACTCAATGTATAAAGTGACGTTTTGGGGGCGATCGCCCCACCCTCCCTCCTTAGATCCGCCACTGACTCGAACTATGGTTAAATCGCAGTATAAATCGCGTGCCTAAAGAATTCGCATATAACAAATTCGTCGTTAAAACAACAACTTTATTATAAAGGGACGGTCTCGTACAGCCGGGGCAATTCCGAAACTTAGCCAAGACTTTATTCACGAGTACTGTAGACATACAACCGTCAAAGTTTCATTCAGAATAACGGAGTCGTTTTCGAGGAATGTTTTTAAACGTTCCGTAATAGCAGACGACGAAAGCAGCGCTTCACCCTCATGCAACGTCACGCATGACATCTGCCTGCGGGTATGTCGCCCAATTGGTTGAGCGACGAGCGAATCAGCTGTTTGCCATGGCAGTTGCAACTCGCAGAATGATCGTGGGTGGAGTCATCCCCATAAGCTCTCCTTTGCTCTCGAAATGGGGACGGTCAGAGATAACATAAGAGCTGCGACCACAGACGTATATCTCCGCGAGCCGAGGATGTAGTCCGTGCAATGACTGTGGGGCTTGCGAGAATGTGGCGCATAATCGGATACGTGGAAGCTAAGTCACGTGTTTTCTTTCCGTGAGTATCCAATGCGGCTTTTAAATAAACACGCACTCCTCCCTCATGTACGTCGTCAGCGACACTTCATTTCGAAACTTTTATCAGTGTGCAACGAGAAGTGTAATGGAGGCGCGTAATATATTTTTGGTCGGAGCTGTAATGCGACCGCCAAAGACTGACGACTTCATATTTGTGTGTGGGATTGGCGTGCGGCTTTTAACTTGTCATACACATGGACATAGTTGTTCTAAACCAGCAAGTAGGACACTTCTTAGAATTCCCGCGAGAGTTCCCACGGTCCCCAGTCACTTCTGAAAGCCGCCTGCTCACGCCAGTGCACTAGAGCGTTTTTGGTTTTCGTTTCGTTTCGTGCGTTCGGCGGTTCGTTTTCGGTTTCGTGTTCCGCCAGCGTAAAGTACCAGCGCCAGGAAGATATGTACGAATGTTCCACTTCCTGCTTTGCTGTTTTTCGCTTTTCTTTTTAGTTCTGTTAATAATATTTTCAAATTATACGCCTTTATTAGTCGTGAGATTGCTGACGACATGGGAGGCGGTGTCATGTGGTACGCAGTTTTTCGCTAGGTGGCGCGTGCAAATTCCGTGTCCTAGGGTGCCTGAATACACATGTGATAGAGCACTCTTGATATGTTTACCTTTCTTTTCTGACTTTTTTTCACAACGGCATATGCGCATGACCTTGAGGCGCCGGACAGGGTTCCCTCTGTCTTCACTAGATGGCGCAGTATGGGGACGACAGAAGTGGGGACCAGTGGGGGGACCGCACGAACGGCGCGAGCTCGTCTGTTCCTCTCCGGATCGGTTTTGGTCCTCTGTGCTGCCCACGTGAACTTGTTTTGGCTCGCGCCGAGCGTGGTTCGCTGGAGAGCCGATAGGATACAACGCGTATATGAAAAAGGTTCATTGCGGTGATAGGGCTCGCGGCGACGTCTGGTGAGAAATAATTCGCCATTCGTCAAGCAACAGTGCTCTATGTTCCCGTGTGATCTGCGAGCTCGTGATGACTATGTAGTCGAAACGTAGCCTGCATTTTATTTCTTTTTGTTTCGTACCCGCTGTTATGCGAATTCAAAGTAGTTTTTCCTGACGTAGCAATGCGAAGGTAGCGGTACCTTCGACACAGTGTTGCCCGTCGTTTTCAACTTTCATTTTCTAAAATCCTGCGAGTACTGAGGGCTCATGCTGACAGACAGATGCATTTTGCTGAGATTTCACATCTCCTGCAAAGTAGTTTCCAGTGCAAATTCGTTATCCAGCGACTAAGATTTTTTAGAGTACGAACATATGCAAAATACGTAAATATAACACATATGCAACATATGTAAGTAAAAAGTGGAATAGCTGTTATTCGGTCTGACTCAAAAGGCCACATATATCGTCAATGTTTAGCCCACGTTTATTTTTTGTTTTTTTTCCCCAGAACTTTATATTTTTATTTTCGATAAGTGAAGATTTGGGTCAATTTTTGCGTGTTTTTTCGATGGCTGGTGGGAGCATAGAGAGCGATTGTGCCTGTTGACCAACCACACCTCCCTTTGGCTTATAAATCTTCTCCCTCGCATTCAGCGTCCATTTACGGATCTACGGATGCCCTGAACCTGCAGTGCATCACCAAGGATAAGTTCCAGGAAAACGGAAAACACATTCCCGATTGGTCGGACCAAATGTGGCAGAAGATGTCGGTCAGCAAGTCCAGCAAATCAGCATAAAGCTGATTATGCCTCTTTTTGTTTATTTTTTCTTCCCTTTTTACACGCTGCCGTTCATGAAAAAAAAAGAACACATTGTTTGATGTGTATTGTATCGTCCACTAAGTTAGTTTTTTTTTCTTTCCATAATTTATTTTGTGCATAATTCCGTGGGTATTTGAATTACTTTGTGCGGTTATTTTAATTCGCGCAAGCGTTTTATTCATTTGAACTTGTTACGACAATTGAAGTTAAGATACTGTGCCTGAGAATGTAACGTTTATTGAGATTGTTAAACTTATTTTGGAAATGAGGATAATAAAATAAGGAAAAGGGAAATGCTTCTGTGTACGTTATTTACTTTCACCTTTAGAAATAACTATGTCGGTATCTCTCGAGGTGTGTGGGAATATTTATGCATGTTTAAAATATAAAGGTTGCGTTCTGTAACCCGTATCGTTATATGATTTGTAATCGTCATCGTTGAATCGCGGATCAACAGACCTAGCGGATTCGCCGCGCAAGAAGCTGTAGAGAAAAACAAAACGAACTTCATGAAAACAGTTCATAGGCATCATTAAGCGAGAGTGACATCGAAATCAGGATCAGGTGACTTGGAAATGACCCGTATAATTTCCTGCCCGTAACCTGATTATTAGTGTCGAAACCGAAACTAACATTAATAAGCAAGTGGTAACAGTGTCTTCTGCTTTTTCATTCGTCGCAGACGACGAAACAACGCTACAAATTACACACAAGAAAGAGCAAAGTAGATAAGCAAAGAAAAAAAATTAGCACTTCTCCAACGGCAGCCCCTCAATCCTACATCGCCGGTCGGGAAAGAGAGTTTGGGGTCGCTCTTCCCTTGAGTCGTTTTTCTTGTTTCCCGGCCCCCCTCGCCTCTGCAAAGGAATCCCACGGAATCGCTAGTCAAGGGCCGGCCACGCTCAAAGCCGGATGGCAGCAGACGACCACCTGCTTTGATTTCTGCACGCTTTCTGGAACGTCTTCTGCTGTGTTCTGTTGGCGTTCTACGCCGTGGAAACCGGCCTTGTTATGGCTGGCAATAGGCGTCTGTTGATTTCCACAGCTTTAGTCGTCGTCTTTGTGCTTGTGCCGGTGTCTTCGTTGCCGACGACGGGTTCAGCCGCGGCGCCCTCATCGCCAGTGTCATCGCTTGACGAAAATTCGTCTGCGACAAAAAGTGACAATGAAGCGGGGGTTTCGGTTTTAAAATGTGCCTGTGGTGTTGACGTTAGCGATTGTCCCGCAGGTAGGACTGCAAAAACAACCAAGTGTCCGTGTGGGTTGATGTGCGCGAGGCTAACGGGTGAAAAGTGCTCGTCGGATGAGCCCTGTGCCAAGGAGTTCGGACTGTCCTGCGACCCCGTCGGCCTTATCTGCAAGGGTGAGTGTCAGCCAGGACGATACGTGTCAAATTCGTGTGGGCCCCTTTTGTTTTGAGTCGGTTGGGAAACAGGGTTTTTATGTGGGCGGGTTGGGTGGCGTATTTGGAGCAAGGCTGTCATGTTCGAGGATTCTGCCTCAAGAAAAAAGGTGGTGCAGGTAGTCGATAAGCTACCGCAACATCGTGGAGAAATGACATGAGGGTGCGACGAAAAACGCCTTTCCTTGCTGCTTTTTATTTTTTCCCCCTTTTTCTGTGTGAATGAGTGCGGTAGTGGTGACAGCTCGGCGTTTCGCCGGTCAACAAGCTGTCAGTTATCACCGATAAGGTAATGTCGTTGTCACGAAACCCAAGTGTGATAAACAACACAGTATTGGGTCTGATTTTCACAGATATCTATGCTCAGTAGCCGGTTGGTAACTTGTCAACTGTGTCAACGTACTACGGGTATGGAATGAATCGTTGACGTGATTGGAATTTTACAATTAGACAACACAATACCACGCTGAGTAGTAGTGCCCTCTGATATCACTGGAATTCGTTAATTTTTACTGAGCAGTAGGAATATTATTTATTTTCTGCTGGATATATACAACCTTTTTCTGTTGGTTAAGATAGAAACAGCTTGAACATATACACAAAAAATAAATTACGCAGAAAACTCCAATGTATAGAACGGAACAGAAAGACAACGCGAGCAAACATATGTAGTTCATAAAAATAAATAGAGCTAATACATCGAGTTCTCTTTGAGAATGTAGACAAGAACATTTGTGTCTGGGAGTACGCGTAACATGTTGTACGAAAAAAAAAAAAAAAAGTCACATGTTACAGCTATAGTAACGGGAGGGTCAAATCTGTGAACGTGTCTCGAAAAATGTTTTATTGTGAGAAATTTTACACGTGGACTTTATTTTGTAAGTATTCGTGACGTGGTCATAACTCTATTAACTCTGCTTTGTAGCCCTCTTTACTTTGTACACTAGTAAACAATCGTTTTGACATAACACGTAAGTAGTCCCCAATTTCAACACGTTGACACGAGTTATAGAAGAAAAAAAGCATACTTCCACTTCCTTTATTTGCAAGGCTCCCGAACACCAATTGGTCGCTTTTGTTTTTCTTTGCCTGAAGATGTCTGAGCAAAACACGGCACATCCATTACCATCGCCTATGTAATCATCTCCCCCTCACCCCTACATTGCACTGCACACACAAGTCGAGCAAGTCACACAAAGCAGACGACCTTCTTCGCACGCATCGCTGTCGTCTGCTACGAAAGAAAGCAAAGCAGCAGACAAATTAGCATTCCACAATCTCTCGATTCCCGTTTCTCATTTTCTTTTCGCGTTCTTGTTTTCTTCTTTTTTTTTTCTAAAAACAAAAAGAAAACGAGCTACGCAGGTCCAGAAGATTCTTCTTGAGCAATAATAATAATTTGGGGCCTTCCCTCCCCTTTCTCGAAGCACCACCGCGAAGAGCAGTGACTCCGTAACGACGCTGGCCAAAGTTGGCTGAAGCGCAAGTTGGGCAGGCAACTGTGGAAGAGGGGGGCAACCACTTTTCCTTCTGCGTTCATATCAAGAAGGTTCCTGCCCTTTGAGAAGCGCGGTCAAAGTAGACGTCGCTAGTAATAGGCATTACGCAAGGTCTCGGAGGGCGGACGGCCTTCGCCTTTTACTTCTTTCTCTGCGAATAAAATGCCGTGTGCGACAGATTCGTGGGCAACGTGAATATAGTTTCTGTTCCGGTTTTGCATTAGTGTACAGAAATCGGCCATGTTTCTTCGCAACTCGCACTCGTTTATTACACCCTTACACACTCGAGAAAAAGAAAAAGAAATCGAAATGAAAAGCAACTGTGGAGCAATTAGACAGGTTCTGGTACCTTTCGGTAGCAATCACCCCCATTTTTTTAGCCCCCGCACAGCAAATAGTTCCTGAGCGTCGCATAAACCTCCGTGTGTATTTATTCACAAAAGAGACTATTTGTTATGGCAAAGCGTCGAAACCGTAAAAGCACTAAAATTGCGCTTTTTTCTTCTTCTAACAGTGTAGTATTTTACTCAATCTATGGTTCATTTCCACTGATTCACATATTTTCCTTCTCGCTTTTATTCGCTCTCTCTCTCTCTCTCTCTTTTGCTATGTAGTCAGTTAATAGTCTTAGTACAGATAAATTGTAGTCCTGAACCAAATCACAGGAATACTGCAATTTTTTATTCGTTCATGTGTTTGTTTTGCAATTTCTTGGTTCGAACCACTGGCGTAGCCAGAGGGGGAGGGGGGTTAGGGAGTTCAACCCCCCCCCCCGAAATCGTACGTTTGGTACTGCATTTGGGAGAGGGAAACGAGAGGAATCCTCCTCCCCCATGTAAAGTCCCCGTAGAACTCTTCCCTAAATATTTTTCTGGTTATACGCCGCTGGTTCGCACACGCTCTGTACCTATAATAACCCCCTCCCCCCCCATCACGTGTTGGCACCCCCTCCCACCTCCCCAGTGAAACCAAACGGAGCGAACGTGTGTACGCTAGCCCGGATTCATTACACCATAATAATGAAGCGATCATTCCAGTCCATATAGACACCTGTCACTATTCTGCCCCTGTACCGAGACGTGCCGTCTGAAGACTCCCCCGCCTTGAAGCCTCCGGTCTAGCCCGTTTCGTCGAGGAACCGCGCCCCGAGACTTTGACGTTTCTTGGGCAAACCCTCCTACCCACGCCTGTACCACGATTGCTTTGTTTCTCGGGCTCCTGTGCGTGTGTGTGTGTGCTCAAGGTAGTGTGCTGGGTGAACGCCCACCCTGCAAATATATAGAGGCGTTTGCTTTTCTAATGGGAGGTGACGCATGCCCATCAAGGAGAATGTGACACATGTGGAAACGTTTGGGATCCGAGTAAGACGTCGGCGTACCTAGAAATTTCGAAGGGCCCCCAAGTTATGTTGTGTGCGTCGCCGCGTTTCCCAAAACATTGTGTTGGATTTATCCTGCAGCATCGCTTTGATTTATTTTTATTTATTTATTTATTTGTTTATTATTTATTGTTTCATTTACTGATGTGCTCCAAAAGTTGCCGTTGGACCGGCTCGTTGAGGCAACCAACACCGGAGGCTGCTAGACCTAAGTTTATGGCGATAAAAAAAAAAAAAAAAAGTAGAACAACATGCGGGGTGCACTGCTGGAGCGTGTCATAAATCTGCACATTAAAAACAAGCAGTAGCACTAAACGCATCCCCCCGAATGTTTTTTAGACCACAGGAATAAAAATAGCTTCTCCACAGCACAGACGAATCGTGCGGTGAAGATGCTTTCCACAGTATGTCACATTCCGCTCGTATCAAAAAAAGATTCACAACAAAAATTTCAACCGTAAAATTTCGCGTTATTTTCGTATCTCAGCTCCACATACAAAAAAGAAAGGTGCTCCTCGTGAAATTCGATTCATCAGGATTCACAGTTGTCAGCTACCTATATCAGGTATCGGAATCACCTTTTGGATGTGGTTACACGGCTTCCAAAACGTCCTGTCTTATCTGGTACTACCAACAATACTAAAGCCATCTCCCTATACTTCGCATTCCGCGCACACCCGAACAACAACCCGACATCACCCTATATACAGCCTGCACAATCAGCTCACCTTCGCACATTCCTAAGCCTAATCTGCACTCTAAATCGAGCCAACATTCCTTCGTCCCGCAGCGCCACTTTGCCCGAAGTCGGCGCAATTTTTTTCGGTATCGAACGTCACCATCTCTCAAGAACAGACCCCCACACCCTCTAATAACACCCCCATCAAATCAGAATACCTTGCCCGTCAAAAAAACACTCAGCTGCTCCACGCGATACAGTTGAGCCATGTCGGAGATCAAGAGGTCTTCGCGGAGGTCAAAGGTGTCCACAGGAACATGTCACGTTCCGTTGTTGTAGAATGCGAGCTGCTTCCCCCGCGCCATACCGCTTGTTCATAGTTCACCCCGAAGTGATTTCCGACGAATAACGTGATTACATGGTTGAAGTCGTGATGTAGGGCTCAGTTAATGATTGCCGTGCATACGAAGCCTTTGTAGTGGCCACGGCGAGATGCCGATTTGTGAATGGAATTTGGTTTTGTGGATTAGGTTATGTCGCGGCGGTGGTTTCTCAAGAATGGCGGTGAAAGTAGTGCGTCCGGACGTATATCGTTCCGCGGTGTAGTTCCGTCTAGGATCTGTAATGAAAGAAAAAAAGGAGGTTCGATATTAGGGGTTTGATGTAAAGACAGCTTGTAGGCTTGTGTCGGGAACCGTCGGAAGGAAAATATGAGAGGTTGATATTTACTAAATATCACTCATATATGAAAGTAAATAAGCATGGAATGTGTGTGTGTAAGAAGGGGAAAATAGCTATGTCGAATGGGCCGCGACATCCACGAAACCTAAGATGTTTTAGTGTTCTTATTTGTTTGTCTGTTGTGTATCTCTTTTTTTTCTTCTTTGCTTAGCGTAACTGGGGCCCGCAGGCTTAACGACTACAAAGTGAAACATTCTTTCTTGTGAAAGTGAAAAACATTCTGAACAATTCGCGCAGAAAACTGCGTAAAGAGCTTAGGCCAGCACAAGGCCATTGAATTCCTCCACAGAAACAAACATACCTATACCAGTAACCTACGGAGGAAAAAAATAAGACGAGATAAATAAGTATCCACCCAATGTTGTCATCGTTGCAACATCGATTTCAGCCTCTTTCAGCCGAATAAGCCACGGGACACGATCCGGTTACTTCGCCCCATTACCCGTGTTTATGACACGGATTAGACCTGCGGCGTCGTGTGGCTGTCGTCTGCAATGAGGGTCGACCACATCGGCCGCAAGGATAACGGCTTCTGCTACGGATTAAATAGTCGCTTTTTTGTCACCCTCGTCCTTTCTCGTGCAGCAGGTTACGTGTGGCTCGGCCACTAGGTCTAACCTCTGTGAACTTGAAGGCAGGAAACCTGTTTCCGTCAGTTTGTGTCGGAGATACCGGTTGCTTGAAATGTCCCAGACGTTTCTCGCATGAAATGTTTCTCAGTGGCGGCGTTCACGCAATCGGAATAAATTGCCAATTGGAATAAATTGCTAATTGGAATAAATTGCTAATTCGATTAAATTGCTAATTTGAAGAAATTGCTAATTCGAAATAGTTTGCGGGTGTCGATGGCTCCGTGATTTGCTACGTCTGCTTCGACGTTGTGAGTCGAAATTCCACGAGAAACAGCGCTTGAGTGAAAACTGAGCAACTTCAGCTACACTAGAAGCAGTGCACACGTTACCACATGTCTTACAGCCTATATCTTTTTCTTTTTAGGAATAGTAGTATATAATACGTATATCATTGCTATGTAGCATTAAATATGAGACTTCCAGTCCACTACCGAAACGGTTTGTTACCATAACAAAGCTAGCCTATAACGCGGGGCAGATTATAACTTGACCGTGTCCGACTCGGCGCTAATTCCGCCCCCTAGTGGACTTCGAGTTCCAAACTAGTGTCCGTGTGCAACGTCGCGTTAGAAGCAAGGTATAGTCACGAACGAGTTTACCAACACCAATCACGTCTGTATTTATACAATCTTGTACTTCCGCGACTGAATTACCTATACGTCTTAGAGATGCAAGGGAGTGCCGCGAGGTGCCGGTAAGGTGCGATAACTGATAAGCATCTTCAGCCTATTATGTACAATGTTGATGTTGATGTTGCCGAAAAAACAAACAAAATACCAGAGAGGGATTGAATTCGTCACACGACAAATTCGGCTCCTCCCATAACCAGACCCTACCCCCACCCCACCCCCAAAAAAGGAACAAAAGAGATAGAAAGAAAAACCTGCCATTTTCACAACAATCTGCCAAAGGTCAAATCATTGGTTAACGTTACTCACGATGAATCACACGGTCCTAATAGACTGACTCCAACGTACAGCTCTGAATAAATGTCATACACCTCAGCTTCTCTATCAAACGAGTCTTCTCCACTCCTCCAAAAAGGCCCCATTTGCGCTGTTGAAGCTGATATTCCACATCTTCTCCTCAAGTGCCGGACATTCGATACCCCTCGAGCCGCGCTCAGACGATGCCTACTCGAGCTGCGGTGCACAGACTTTTCTCTGGCCACTCTGCTCGGCCCAGTATATACGACATCCCGCACAGCGCGGTTTGTGACAAAAACAGTTTTTGAAGTTCCTCAGCGACACAGGTCTCATGAACAGCCTGTGAACTCAACTCGTGCCATATCTCATTCTTCACTGCCCCACCCTCACCTCTCACCTTCATACGCATTACCCTCATCCTTTTTTTTTTTTAAAGTCATCTCTGTCTTTAATCTATCTCATCTTGCTTTCACCTTTTATTAGTTTAGCCTTTATTTCCCAATTCGTCTCTCTTCTTTATATTTTACTTTTATTTATTTTTCTTTCGCTCTTTTCTTTCCTTTTTTATTTTTTGCGGAATAGCAAGCCGACGTGCCGTTTGGCTGACCTTTCCTCCCCGTATTTTTTCTTTCTTTGTTCTAATAAATATATGCCCCCCCCCCCCCCCCCCAGCTCGGCACCTTATTTTGATGAAGCTGCGCACGCAAAAACGCAAGTCACCCGCACATGTCACATATCGATATCGTCGAGTTCTAGCAGATGTAAAAGTACCGCTTTCACAAGGTTGCCAGTTGTGGTTCCCGTGAAAACGCATATGAAAAAGGAAGTGCTTTTTTATTACTTTTTCTTTTTTTTTAGGGCGGGGGAGGTCGCTGTCAAAGAAGCTCGCGTAAGTGTATGCTTCGACGCCCCGATATGAGGCATTATGGGTGTGCCTAACATTTCCTGCGCCCGCAACCTTGTCCTGCAGACTGCGTCTCGGCAACGTGCAAGCGCATGTTGAAGAGGATTTTGCTACGCGAGATGTCAAAAACAGGAAATGAAGTCTCAACACGATGGCTGGCTGTAAATACATTGAGAGTGGATCGTTCTTTTTAAAGTTACGTTGATTTGTTTAGTGCTTGGTTGCATATGTAAGCACCTCTTTCGTGTGTAAAATGTGTTCGAAGATGAACCTTATGAACTTGTATGTACATCTTCGGTGCTTTATTTTATCGTGCTTTTTTTTTTCGTGTGTTAAGTGTAGGAAGCGATTTCATTCAGTCATGAGCTGTCTCGTATAGGATCGTAATATCCGGACGCCATCTTCATCTATGGGAAATAGCGCGAAGAAAAAAAAAACATGAAAGAAAGACGCGGAGGGTTCGCTCTACCGAAAGTCGATCCAAGAAACCGGGCACATGTAACGCTCTCGAGATTTCGGCGTACCGATATTCAACTGAAGAAACCCTGCACATGTAACATTATGGAGATTTCGGTATGTCGAACGTCAATACAAAAATATATGCATATGTAATGATCTAGAGAGTTCGATATGCCGAAACGCAACTAAAAAATCTAGGCTCATGTAACGGTCTGGAGAGTTCGTTATGTCGGAAGTCAACAGCCAAAATTATAGGGACCTGTAACACTCCGAAGAATTCGACGTTCCGAAACGCAACTATAACATACAGGCACATCTAACGCTCCGAAGAGTTCGATATACAAAAAAAAAAGAGGAAATAGAAAACGAACCAGGCATAGCAAATGTCCTAAGACGATGTTAGTAGACGGTGGCCCGACACAACCTTCTTCTTTCTCTTCTTTTTTTTTTTTTTTCGAAGGGCACAAAGCAAACACAATTAAATCGCAAGGAGTAGAATTACACGTAATACGAATTTATTTCTCATTGGGTAATTTCTTCTTTCACTGTCTTGTATTAGGGCCAGCAGTTTTGTCAAACGAATCCCCCTTCAACCGAGGATGTGTTTCTGCATATTTACACCTTGCCGCCAACCTTCCGCTATGCACACCGGCCCCGCACGGAACATCTTGCACCATGTGCTACACGCGTACACAAGCGGTCATTAAAACCCCTTTTACGATCATCGAGCGAGAGCGATATACACGCCGAAATATCGCTCATGTACCACACTTTGTCGCCTTCGCGACGCATTGCGTATCCCGAAGAATGCCGTTCTCTTACATCAGACACAGGCTGTACATAAGACCATTTTGAGAATGGCTTTGTTGTTCTCGTTCCACTCAGCCCCCCCTGCCCTCAGAAATGGCGGTAGTCAGTTTTTTTATGACCCTGCATGGTGGAAGCGAACGTCGTAATGTTTCGCCAGGAATGTAGATGCGGAGGAAATATGGAAGGAACATATAACTTCCGCTCAAGAGGGCTATGTACTGCTAAACGGCTCCTCTTTTGTTCGGCATGCTGTAAGGTGGGTTCGCTCTTAGGAAGATCGTAAAGTGTATAAGGTAGAGTATTTAAAGAGTTCTCAGCTAAACGAGTGCTGTCGGCAGTGCTTTCGGAGCACTTTCAACTGCATAGACTGTTCTGTTACCTGCGTCTTCTCTGGTGAATGACTTTCACGCTACGTTTAATATCACGTTGCGTCTATATCCCATCGCTAAAACTAATTTGATGAAGACCGTACATTGTACAGGAAGCGCGTGAGAATACTTCTTTGCATTATGATCGCTATAAGGGTAGCGGTTAAGTTATCGTCCGTTCTCAAGAAACGTGACGCAGTTTACTACGCTGCTGCGACGACATAAAATTGTTACTTTCTAACGAATTTTGACCTTATGTTGTGCGTTTAAAGGATGATGATGATGGTAGGAGAAAAAATATGGAGATGTCAGCCGGCTCGCCGCGGAACTAAAGGAGTTAAGAATGTATTCTTAGTTTCTATAGTAACAGTGCTACCAATGCACCAGTGTACTCCGTATTAAATCTGAGTTATCGCCTTTCGTTCGATATAAAAGAAAAACTTCGATATACAAGAGTCTTGCGCGGCAGGCTTAAGGGCACTGCGGTATCGAGGTAACTTTTTTGACTAATTTGACACACGGAGCTTTAGTAGTAATTTTACTTACTACACGCGACTACAAACAGGGGTGGACAGCAGGAAGGAGTGGGGGACAGGGGGGTTAGTATACGTCCTGGGCCGGCTTCAAGGGGAACTGTGCCGTCATTCGTCTGGAAAGTCTTCGGAAAACCCAGGGAAAACCTCAGACAGCACAGCCGCGGTGGCAGGGTTCGAACCCACCACCTTCCAGTCTTCAGCACGACCTTGGCTATTCCACCACCCCAACAACACCGAACATCCTCTGGATGTACGAATGATGTCCTAACGAGTTCGTACGTCCGATGGGTGTCCCTCGGATATCACTCAGAGGATATTCGGTGTTGTTGGCGCAACCAGCTGGTATCGAGCCCACAGATCTTCGTTACCGGTCAAGTGTGCTAGAAATTACGCCATACTGGCGCAACTTTCCGACGCCTTTCCAGGGGGCCTCTTGCGGATGAACAGGTTGGAAGGGCGGACTGCTGGCCGTTGGACATGTTGTTGGACATCATGTTGGACATCGACCCGACGACACGTCTTAATGGACAGGACACAAACTCTACGCATGCACGAAAGAGTCCATTTTCCCACCACGATTGATGAGACTTCCGTCACATGAGTGTATACATTACGATAGTCCCGGCCGTTCGGCGTGCCGGTTGAAAGCGTGATGCTCTCAGCTGGTCAATCGGCAAACAATAATCCATGACTCTCTATAGCGTGAGTCGTGGTCACTGCACGAACTGAAGCACAGCTGCTGTGGATTGAGGAAGTTATTTCGGAGAGGTCATCTCTTTTTTCTGCTCACTTGAAACTTGGATGGCGGCTGCGCGGAAAGAGAAATAAGTTGAAAAACAGCGTCGACAGCGTATCGTAGTGTCACAGAAGGGCCGAGTCTTGACTTCGAATTGGAATATAAAATTAATTTTCCAAGCGATTTGCGAGTGTAGTGTCGGTTTATGTGTGGGTGGTGTTTTTTTTTTAAAAAGGTATCTGCGTTCACGTTTTTATATGTCATTTACACCAGTTCACCTTCGAAATATTTTTGTTCTTGACAAGGAATAACGCTGTTATTGGACCCAAGACGGTATACTTTGGCAATGTTTCACCAACGCTGATTAACGTTTGAACCAAGATCAACATTCGTCACATCTCCAACCAACGTTTGTAAAAGAAAATCTAGTACTAACTTCTAGTACTAAGTTCTAGCAGCCTTATTAGTCTCGGTTCAAATTTGACCAACGTTGGTGAAACCGGGCCAATTTGTGGCTTAATCGTCACTTTCAAATGCAAACAAAAGTCCTTAACGTAACAAACTTTCACAAAACTTCCTCCTTGCGTTCAGCGTACTCAACTGCCGAAAAATTAGCAGGATTACGAAAGCAGGCAAGCTCACATCCTCACTTTCCCCTAAAAACACCCCCTGGCCTAGATTCCGAAGCATCCAACCGCATTCTACAGTCCTCGCGAAGCCTGCATGTAAACCATCTTCCCAGCCATCTTCTATCCGCTGTACACATAATAATATCTTTTAATCGTCCCCCTATGGCTTATTAGACACCATCTGAACAGCTACCGTCATCTTCGCTGATATTCTCTCTCGTTCATTTAGTCATTAAAAAAAAAGTGAGACAGCACACATGCGCCAGCAGCAGCAGGCATGCTCCTAGGTATGCTCCGAGAGCGAGCGAATTCTTCGCCTTGTTTTTTTTTTAATTTTTTTGCCAGCCGGTCGCCGTTTCCTGTGGCTGTTCTCTAATTTGGTCTGACCGTCAGGTGGGGCATTTGGAGTTTCAAGGCCGTTCGAAGGGGCAGGTAAGGAGAGGCAACCTGTTCTTAGAAGATGCCATGTGACGCTTCACCGGAGGGGCTCTTCCTTTTTATTGAGTTTATGCGGCGAAAGTGGTCGCTGTCAGGTCACAGGAGCGACGGCAAAGTCAAAAGAGTGCCGTGCTTCGTGTACGTAGAATTTGTGTACACCGAATTTGTGTATATAGAATTTGTGTACACCGAATTTGTGTATATAGAATTTGTGTACATCGAATTTCTGCTTTGCAAATCGGTGTGTGTGTGTACACCCTCTCAGTGCGGCATGGCCGTTAGCTATACCTTGTCAGAATTCGATGTATGGTGTTGAAATTTATATTGAAAGTGTTTATCAACGTTGTTCTGGGGGCTTCTGAAGCGTTATGTCGTACTTTTTGCGTGTGCGAACAATCAAATCCTCTTCCCGTTCATTGATACGCATTTTAATTGAATGTATTTTGTAATTACGTGGATATAGTTTATTTACGCCTAGAGTACTGCCCGCGACACGGTTGTCTGAAATCGCCAGTCAGTAGTTCCGCAGCCCATATTAACTTCGTTGCGCTTGAAAGCGTTGTGCCAATATTGTATTTTATGGTTACACACTTAGAAATGAACTTCACCGCATAGCACGCTCCTAGCCAACCATCATCTCGAATGATATCGTTATCTGCCCTGATTTGTTGAAAATGGGAGGCGTACGCCTTTTTGTGACACTTATGCTGTTCATAATTGTCACAGAAAAGGCGTACGCCTCCCATTTTCAACAAATCAGGGCAGATAACGATATCATTCGCGATGATGGTTGGCTAGGAGCTTGCTATGCGGTGAAGTTCATTTTTAAGAGTGTAGGCTTCCGACTTTTCGGATTTATCCGATAGACTCCGATGAACTCCCTCCGATATTTTTTTTTTGCAAAACATCGGATTTATCCGATAAACTCCGATTTTTCCAACGCCCACGGGGCGGCCTTAAGGTTCTTCCCGTTTCCTTCTTCCTTTGTCTCCCTTCTTCCACACCTATAGATTTCGACTTCAAACTGATTCACAACTAAAAACAAAAGGTCAGAAGTGGTAGCCTCCTTCAGGGTCGCTGGACGCATGAATGGCCCAAAAGGAGGATACAACACACACTTATCCCATCTGTTCTATGTATCCTCGACCCTAGTGACTCTACTTGACCCCAGGTACTGGGCTAGTTTGGCACATAATAGTCCTGTGTCCGTCACAGCTGCTACTCATTTTGAGTCTGGGCACCATTCACAATTTGTGCAGATACACTTGTTTGTACTTCAATATAGCTCTCGGTATTAAAACATCCGTGCGTTACATCGTGTGGTCCCAGTCACTTTTGCACATCATTTCCTTGCATTGTCTCTGCGATGACTGCTCCGCAATTCTCCGAAATTGGCGCCGTTCATTTTTCAGACTTTTTAATCCTCAGAGAAACTCCGAATTTCCGAAAAGTTGAAAACTCCGATAAACACCCTCCGAATTTTCCAAAATGAAAACTCCGAAAACCCTATTTATGGTGGACCATATGCTGCGCATGTTTGTTACTCGAAAGAAATAGTACTGAAACACATGGAGATTAGAGATGGAATAAACTACGGGGGTGTTGATTTCAGACAAGCGTGTATATACATTAATATCCCAAGTGTCAGCTACACTCGAGCCTGATGTGAATTGGCTTCGGCTTACAATCTTACTTGTTCCTTACCTACTGGTTTACTACTGAGATCTCTTTTCTAAATGTGTACGCAGTGAAAAGCAGGATGCGTGTAGCAGAAAAAAAAGAAAGAAAGAAAAGAACAGCCAAAGTGTTCTTAGACGATTGCACAGTGAAACATGGTGGGGTAAGATACGCATTACTAAAGACGAAAAGAGGCGAAAAAACGAGACGATTGGAAGGAGACACACAACGAGCTTTATGCACGCTGGTGCCAGAAGTTACAACTTTTATGAAAAACAAAACACACACACAAAACACACACACACACACACACGCACACACACACACACAGGGAAAGGAAGGAAATAATAGAAGCTTATCGAAATAGGCATACATAGGTTACGTTTGTTTAATTTCGCAGGAAGGCTTCACCAAATTTAACTCATTTCGCATTATGTTCAGCGTAATCATTTATGGCATATCATGTGCATATGCCAACGAGAACATTACAAAATCCAAAGTGAAGCTCGTGTACCTCGCGTGAGCGACATTTCATCGACTTGTTTCGAGTTTGACAACGGCCACAATTTATTGATGAGCGCGGTTCAGTTCGACAGCTGTAGTACGATAGTGTACTACGTAAACAACTCTGGCTTTGCGTTCAAGGTCATCTAATGAATATCGAACCAATCTCCCTTATGGACTGTTTGTGTTTGGAGTCAGTCTTTATTGTCTGCAATGAGGTTGGACACGAACTACGCCTCCGTGCACGCTGTTTCATGCAGTCGTCTCCGCCCTGAAACAATGGAACAATTTACCGACACTCGACGTTTATTTAGTGTTCGATATCGGCCGCAGTAACTCTGTATCGCTGTAACAGGGTGTCAGGACCCGTTTTGAACGAGCCACATTGTTTCCAGATCAATACCTCCGATACGTCCAAGAAAGAAAAATCGCATCGTCATCGCTTTAAATTGGAAAGTTTTTCGTAGCAGACGACACGTTGGTGTGGTTCGTTTCAGACTCAGCAGGTGGCGTTCTTTTCGGCGCTTCGCGATGATTGTCTACTTGTAGAACCGTGCACGAGCTTACGTCATCAATCACCTAGATGACAGGCTGAGGGGGAGGACGCACAAAAATATGTATTTGTTTTCGTTGGTGCCGAGAGTTTTCGTCGTCTGCTTATATTTTGTGTATCGATGTCGTCTGCATTGTACATAGCGCGTGATTTTAGTGGGAATTTTTGAACTGGTAACGTAACACGCAGTGTTCGTAGGATGTTGTTGCACTTGCCGTAAACGAGAAAACGTGATTACGTGAGGTTTACGTTGTTTAGGAGATTTAGACGCCGCCAGGGTCGTGTTACAGTTCTGCATTTGTTTCAGGCAGCATTTGCAAGTTTCAGTATATCCACCTATCATAAACAGGGTGTTTCTTTTTAGCTGCAACAAATTTCCATAAAAGGGGGAGTTCTCTTAGGGCGCTTTTACATTTGTCACTGGGTTACTCTACGGGGCTGCTACTAGGAAAACGCATTTTTTTTCTCAGTTAGGGGACTAATTTTAATCAACTTTCTAATTATTGACTTTAGGGAGCACATTGCAATTACGATAAATAAAGCCTGATCTTCACATGATCCGCTCAAAGCACTGACGAAGTACAGTAGTAATAGCAGCGCGCCACACGCCTAACTATTTCAGCTCTGCCGTCTGCTGCAAACCGCAAGTGATCGGGAAAAGAGCTACAGTGACGTCGATGTCTCCACCCTAGGGAAAAAAAATAAATAAATAAAATGTCATGCGCGACAAAGATCGTGAAACATACCGCGGTGAGGGTTTGAATGGATAGCGTATGACGTTTTTCTGTGACGTTATAAGTGAGGGCGGAGATATCGACGTCGCTGTCGTTCTTTCGCCGATCACTTACGGTTTGCAGCAGACGGCAGAGCTGAAATAGTTAAGGTCCGGGGCGCGCGCTGCGATTACTTTTGTGCTTCGCCAGTCACTCGAGCGGATCATGTGAAGCTCAGGCTTTAATATCGCAAATGCGATGTGCTCCCCAAAGTCAATCATTAATAAGTTGATTGATATATCTCCGTTAATTAGTCCCCTAATTGAGAAAAAATGCGGTTTCCTAGTAGCAGCCACATCGAGTACTCCAATGACAAAAGTAAAAGCGTCCTAAGGTAATTAACTCCCCATTTTATGAAAATTCGTTGCAGCTTAAAAAAAAACACCCTGGATATATCCTGGTATCGCACATATGTATCCTGGCGCCTGGTATAACATCTCGAACATAATACAGACAGGGCTAAATACGCGATGGTTGCATAGGTTATTTATTGCAAAAAACACAGAAGGAATCCAGGTTAGGTTTGAAATCGGGCGATATCCGCTTTCAGTAAGATATCGTGTCCGATGTCGAGCGATAGACGGCAGAGCCGGCAAGTGGGCTACCGACGTGGCGGTGTGCTTTCGTCTCGATGTGGGACAACAAGTTTTTAAAACGGGTTCACCGCCCTCATGACGTCTCAAGAACCGCAAAGAGGATCCTTAATCCGGACGCGCAGATATTCGTGTGGATGGTTCGCAGCGGCTCGGAGCTGGATCAACGCTCTATAGATTCACGTTAGCACCATGCCTTGCCCTGAGAGATACAGGGTGTTTCACCGAACGTGTCTCAAAAGCCGCTTATTGAAGTATGTACTTGTCTGGTAACTATGGGGTGAGCGGTATTTATCAAAGGGTAACTACTGTCGTGTACTGCGGGGTAATTTCACCAAATTTTAATGGGGCTAAGTTAAATTGATTTTTTTAAATTAAACTTTTGAAATTTGCCATCTTAAAGTATCGTTTTCTAGCGGTAGCGCAACTTGTACATACACTATGTAGTGTACGAACTCATCATGAGAAGACAAGGCAACGCAGGCCCATTCCTTTTGAGAGTATGTTTTATTCTGCCTCCCTCATCATTTTCTTCCCTCTCCTGTCTTCTCTTCTTCTTCGCTGTTATACGTGTGATCTCTGACATGACTCAATATTGCATGGCAGGTATGCAGGCGCTGGAATGGAAGTGTTATTCCTTCGAGCGGAAATGAAGAAGTATACAAATGGTCCCGGTTAATAACATGTTTGACTGTGTGTACTACTGAACCCGAACAGGTTTGGCGCCAGGCGCAGGGGGAGGAAATGGTGTCACGTAATTACATGACGGTGGTGTCGTCTGCTTGTCTGTCGTCTGCTTGTCAGTTGCATGAACAGCTGCGCGAAGTTGAGCGGAATCACGCTGTCACCGCGTATATCGCATTCTCTGCAGTTCTCGGCTTCAAACCGAGGCCACCGCTCCGGGCGAACTTTACAAAACGTACGAGCACCGTTCGTGACAATATGATTGAGGCCTCCAGTCTATAACAATCCCATCGTCAATCACGCACGCACCGAATCTAGCTCTGCGCTGCAGTGCGTTTTCTCTTCCGCATGAAGTAAAAAAAACGCACACGAATAACCCGTTGGGATTCGAGAGATTGCGAAGGAGACGATAAAAAAGAAGCAGACGATGCTTTCTTCCCGTAGCATTGTCCTCTATACCATCGCCACACCACTGTCGTTACAAGAATTCCTTGAGAACTTCGACCTTTGCAGAGTCTCTCATACTCTTCTTTGTCAGTTCGTGTCGTCTGCGATGAATACCAGTATCGTTTCCTTGTCGTCTGTTTCGCACGCACTTCCTTTTCGGTTCCAGTACATCGAAAGTAGCGCTTCCATTCCATTTCGTCATCGAAGTGTGTCGAGTTCGGTTCGGTTCGGTTGACAGTCACTGAAGCAACAGTTTAACTATTTCTCGAGAATATATTCGATTTCTAAATAAAATAATTATTGTTGAAACGCCGCTGAAGAGCCGTATGTAACAGAGAGAAAACACTTTGTCTTTCAAAGCAGACGACGCTTCGCGGTTGCTAGACGAACTTCCTGTTTCGGTTCTACTGTCGTCTGCTAAC
The DNA here is from genome assembly GCF_037126465.1 of Ornithodoros turicata. NCBI lineage: Eukaryota > Metazoa > Arthropoda > Arachnida > Ixodida > Argasidae > Ornithodoros > Ornithodoros turicata. The sequence continues at coordinate 67,695,478 of NC_088206.1, read as the reverse complement.
GAAGCCTCCCATATTAAAACACGAGGCACTGTTTACAAATAGTGCTTTCCCCTCTGTACGTACAAATGACGAGACAAAGGCGTGAGTTCGTCACGCCTGTCTAGTCCCGAGATTATTCTTTTCTTCTGCTTAGAAAAAAAGCGGTGAAAAGACGACCTCCATACACGACTGAAGAGATGTCTCGCTAGAGTGCTGACACTAAAGAGTCATTTAACTGAAAGCACTCGGTTTCTCCGGTATTATTTATTTTTGTCGTCTGCGCTGTTCAAGGATCCGTTACGTTATTCGTACGCAGACGACGTTTCTGAAAAGAAGCTATTTTTGGCGGAATTTTGCATTTCAAATCAGCAGGTATTGTACATCAGCGGCGGTGGTTCGTTACTCTCTCAACGCTTCTGCTAGCTGCCGTCTCTTTTAAGAACTCACGCGATAAACTGAATTAGCTGCCAATATATTGATGTCTTTCTTTTTCATCAAATTTTGCAACCGAAGTGTTAAACACGCATGCACTTGAGAATGGTACGAGGATTTCTAGTACTTTGATTAGTATTTGTTGTATTGTCTTCCTCGTGTCCTATCTCGTTTCAAGGACCCTAATGTCGACTGCTCACTGCTAATGCACGTAGCACGCTTATCAATACATAAAATGCACATTTTGCTCTCTACTGACTGACGACATACAGTATCGTCCATAGTCATCTTGTGTAACAACAATGGCTTCTCGCTGTCCATCTTACACTTCTACAATACCACTGGCATGTCCCATCTTCCTTGACACTCCGACGTAACCTTTCCCCTACTGATTGTGTATCTGTCATGATCTCATTGGAAGGGCCGTCATGGCCGATGATGTCCCGACCCACTTCGCGCGCACACCGACACTATACCATCGAATGCTTACATCACTGTCTTATATTGTACTTATTGCATTCAAGGACCAGCATTGTTCCAGGGGAAGCTCAGATGCAGCAACCACTCTCAGCCCATTCAAATTATACACCAGTAGACCTGAGCTTGAAGGGTAACAAGAACATTTTAGTAAAAGACATCTTCAAACACAGGACGGTACTTAGATCCCCATACTATATAAAAAATCCCATAAATCCCATTAAAATCAAGTAAAAATCTCGTAAAAAATGCCAAAGTGCATACCTGCTCTTCGTTTTTAGGGCGTAGGGCAGTACTATTTTTGAAGCATAACGTGGGCAAGTATCGCACTTATCCCATCCTTATAGAGTTGGCAATACAAATATATATGGGGAACACGATAATGCGCGCAAAATCCTTCTAGTCGCTGAAGAGCTACAGTTAGCTGTGGAATTTCAGAAAAGCATATCGGCTCCCAGTGGGGTAATGACATCATCAATTTGGGGAAATTTCGGAATATACTTACCCAGTAGCTCTGCTACTCATTAACACTAAGGTGCTGTAAAACGGTGAGCTCAGAACATTTTCTCAGTTCAACGGTATTTTTTTCTTAAAGACGCCAACCTTTTACGATGTGTCGTTCATATAGGCATGTCATATGCTCGGCAATTTTCGTTTCTCGTTTCAATTTACGTTTCTCGACAGCTGAACAAACGTATTAGAAATTAATGCATGAAAATGAACGAATGTCGGACACTGCTTTGGATGTTTTTTTGAATTTTTTATGGAACTCTAGTCAGTTTTTTAGCATGTTTACAAATTTTTTTTACCAAGCAATCCCCAAGTGCACGCGCGAAGTCAGTAAATCATCTGTCACACAAATCAGACGTAGCTTTGTTTACATCTCTTTGGAACACAACAAGTATAGATAGCGCAAGATATTGGCGTAATATTGCCTTTTGTTCCGGATTCCATCGAACATTCCGTCTAAGTTACGAGACCCGTAAGGTGTTCATCAGCGGTCACGGGACCACGGTGTTCGTGCGTGTTAATCGGGCGGGGTCCCACATTGGGGTCCCAGCAACCATGGTGGGACTAGGTCACGTGTTTCGGTTCCTGAATTTTGACACGGGAAAGGTGCATATTTGTATCGTCTGCTTCACGGTCTTTAGCTTCAATAGAATAAGAAGGGACCACCGGCGTATTGTTGACACAGTTCTGCAAGGCTGAAGTTTTACTGAAAGAAGCTGGCGATGAGGATTCTGGTTTTGGTTTCGCTTTCGCTTTCGCTTTATTTGCAAGTTACAGTCTAGTTACGGTTTCGAGACCGGTAGTGTGTGTTTGTGGCTGAGTGAGGCGATGTGAGAACATACGTGCGCTGCTTTTTATGTCGCCACTAGACATGTTTTGAGATGAAGAAATTTGTTTGTGTACGGTTAATGTAGATGGGCTGTAGCAAAATGTCTGACACAACAACCCGATATATGAGCCATTTGAGAACGATGTTGACAGGTGCTCGGAATCCGATCGCTATAACAGGGTATCGTTATATGCAAAATTTTGAGGGGAACGTAAGCAAAGGCAAATGTCACATCAGGTAGTAGGAACACCCTATGAAAGTAGGGTAAAGGTGCAGTTGTAGCCCAGTATCGCGAAGTCTTGCGGTACGTCCAGTCGAGCAAACTCAGCTACGTTGAGGACTGTACGCCGTGCTAAGGCGAGCTTTCAGAACATCGCCTTATGGATGTTCTCACAGGTCACCATTTCCTATACCAGCTGCAATGCTACGTGGCACTGTTGGCGGGTACTATAAATCGATATGACTCAGTTATCGGCGTCATTCAGTTGTACTATACGAGCTACACACTACGACAAAAAGAAGGGAAAAAAATAAAAGGAGCAATTTTAGTCCTTTGAGGGACGAAATGCATTACCACGCGGCACTAACTCTAGACCATCAACTACATACGTCGTTGAAGATAAGGAGACCCAATAGCGAGCCAGCAGAAATACTGTAGCGCCACCATGCGCCATCGGTATAGGGGAGTGCACTTTCTGCCGCAGCGTAGTGTCACGCGGCCAGTCTTAACATCCAATACGGAAGCAGAGTGAGTATGATGGATTATATTATTTGGCGCAGGGAGAGAGCGTGACCTCTCTGCATCCAGCCATCCTATCTGCGGCGCAGTAATATTTTGAGAGCTGACGGACTGGATTCCTTTATCCTTCTTAAGTTGAACACGACTATATATATACACATTGCACGGAAATTGTGCGCAATTTATGCACCATTTGCGGTGCTGAGGGAGAAAATTTCAGGGACACAGGGGACTAACTGGGGAGTAATTGGGAGATACAGGGGAGTAGATGCTGTAGCTGCTTCCCAATACACTTCTTTTTGCTTATAGAGGAGCGTTTGCTTATAGAGAAACTCTTTATTCGGCATTCCAAATAAAGTTGTTGTTGCTGCTTATAGAAGCTGTCGAATTATAGCAAACACCGCAATATGAAATACCGATTAAGAAAAACGCTACGAGAGCAAAGCAGAAAAATGTATTCTGAGGTCGCTGCATAAGGTCATTGCACGCACTCATCATCACTGAGTGACTACCATCTTTCGTTGCATCCCATCAACGTTGTGCACAGGCAGGGATGCGAACATTGCTTACTTACAAAATGTCATAGCAGCCAAACAAGGCATAAAGAAATGCACACGACGGGACAAGCTTCATGAATCACGGGCAACGGGGGAGAATTAAACTAACGACCGACCTAATACACATATCGTGCTCACTGCAGATATATAGGTCGAGACATCTTACCGATAGCCGCCAAAGTCAATCCTGCTCCCGTGGGCCCGACCGTTCCACTTTTAGAACGGGAACGGTACCGTATTATGAGTGCCATAGTAATTAATACAGCGGCGTGTACACCCCCTTCTGTTTGTCAACTTTGTTACGGGCATTTATAGGGCTTGGAGGGACTTCCTGTCTGTTTCGAAAATGATGTGATCGAAGATGAAGGGATTGTTTGGAAAACGTTTTCATTCGTTAGTAACTTTTGGCTGTGATTATTGATTACACGATCGACGGATCTAATTTATTGGTTCGTGTGTTATAGGTAATATTAATACAGATAGATGGTTAACTATATATAACAGCCATGCGGTTATTTCAATGTCTATATCTACAGTTATCGCCAGGTCTTAACGTCCGTCTTGTTCGATTTTATTATCCCTTAAATTACCCAAACATTTGTAGTTGTTATATTTTGTATTAAAATCGATAAAAACCCCAATGCAGGGCGACACATAGACTTTTTTTTCATATTTTTTAACACTTTTCATATTCTGTATTGTTGCGGGTAACTGGTCATTTATGTTTACAGCTGTCATCGATGTACGGTTGGCATCAATACTTAGTTATTGTAACGTATTTACCGACGGACTTCGGATTTCTTCATTCGTGCGTTATCCTCGTGTTATATTAAAGATTAATCGACATCATCTTGTCCTTGCACTACGTTACATTTATTAATGGAGGCGTCAACAAACACGGCGGGGCCTCCGGTGTGCTTCACTACCAAAGAATACGACAGAGACAAAAATGCTGGCGCAGCAGTTTAGTTGAGGCAGCCCAATTAGCATCAACAGCACGCTCTTTTGCTCATCCTTTCAGGCAGGATACTAAGTTAGTAACCACCTTGAAAGATTGGTCACAACGAGTAGCTTAATAGGAATCAGGTATATGAATACTGTATCATGCAAATTTTATACCGTGCACGCAATACGAGCGCGTCTTGCGACCACAAGTCAGGCAACGACAAGCGAATTCATTTTCGGTTTCGGTTTCAAAAACGAAAATACTTTTTTTTTTTTTTTTCAGCTACCACGACAATAGACTTGTTAACGAAACGGGGGTAAAACAGATTCTTCTGACTGCGGAGAAGAACGTGACCCAGTCTGGAGACGCGTGTATTGTCTTTAGCAGAAAACGAAGGAAGATTTGGGTCATATATCGGCTAGTTTTGTTTTTGTTTTTTTTTCAACAACCGCTAAATATACGGTCGCACGTGGCCAGGAGGATTTGCTTCATAAAAGGACAGGAATACCCGCATAAATATACTTGTAGCAAACTGGTTTTTGATCTGACTATCACCCGCTCTTTGTGAAGAGGAAAGCTCGATGCATCTGCTCGGGAGCTGTAGTTTGGCAGGGTGATCATAGCAGGACTGCTCTCGACATGTCGACAGGTTTTGACGGAGCGAGAAAAATATTCCGGTAGGTTTTCTATGGGAACTTAACATGGGGGAGGAGGATAACTCCCTCGTTGCCCTCTCCCACATGCACTACCAAAGGTACGATTTCCGGAGGTTGACCCACACACACACACTGGCAAAGCCACTACTTCGGCGACACTCTGAAATAAGTGCCAGTGAGGCGTCTTTCCTTACCACGACGTACTAAATTATAACGACGATGTCATAATCAGCAACCCCTATGAGGAGCCCGTCCGCACGATCCGCTAGGGGCGCTACTCATCGGCACGTGAGATCTGCATCACGATTGGACGATGGAAATTTGAATTCTGAACGCGCAGAAGCGTATATGTACGTACGACCAGCTCCCGTGGCTTAGTGGTTAGCGTGCTGGCCATGTCACGTCGAGACTGGGAGGTACCCGGGTTCGAATCCCGGTGCCGGCTGTGCTGTCTGGAGTTTTTCCTGGGTTTTCCTCAGACGCTTTCAGACATATGTCGGCACAGTTCCCTTAGAAGTCGGCCCAGGACGCACATTCCCCCAGGGCGTGAGGCCGACAACGGCAAGCCCTATCACCACCACCACCACCACCATGTACGTACGTACGTACGACTACCGTAGCAGACGACAGCAATATCTCCTATGAAAACGCGTAGAATGATGATGATAATCAACTTTGGAAAGAAGCATCCCCCGTGGGACATTCACCGCTTGTACAGAAATACTAGGGTAAGTTGAAGTACAAAGTATTGTAGAAGTTGAGGAAGCAATAACTGGGACGACGAGTAGCGCCACCGCTAGCTTCCAACCGCGGCGCTGGGAAGGGGTGCCTATGATGACATGGTCGTTATAATCTAGTAGGTCGTGTTCCTTACTTATCCCAAGGTTTCGAACCCAGTGGAAGACGCCAGGGAACATATGGGCACATGGTGCGAGCTGTTGAAGTGCAATCGCATAACATGAGTACATTGAAGAACATAAATCCCCAGGACCATAACGTCACAATTTTCGTCAGGGTCACACTCAGTCTTTCTAGAAGACCAAAATTGACAATTGTGTGCAACACTAGGGTCGAAGTGGACACCAACTTCGCATTGTCCGTCAAGAATGGAGGAAGAACTACAATGCACGCACGTAACACTGGGTCGCGTACAGTGACGCCTACCTTGTGGTCACCAACATCACAAGAACAACAACAGGAAAAAGCTGGACACATGAGCGCCAGTGTTGCCCGCTAAAATGAAGGTTGTCTCTCACCGGGAGTCGCCCCGACCAATTTCATTACAATTTCGACACTATAGATTCAAACTTTTAGAGCGACTTATGATGTCTGCGTCATGTTGTAACGTATTTACAAGCAACCAGCTCTTAAATGACACGAAACATGTAAGCTCGTTAAAAGGGGAAAGGGGTTGTAACTCTCCGTTTCAAGTTATCTCGAATGCATGTAAAAGATGTTAACTTGCATCTGTATCGACTTGTATTTTGACAGCGAACGGGGAAAATTCGGCACTGGGAATGTACTGACACTCGCACGTGTGTGACGGCACAGCAAGCACCTCCGCAAAAATAGCGTGCGCACCGAAAACCCAAAGCGCGATTTGTGTTCGCATGCGCAGTGGACACGCGACGCTGTTTCTGGAATACAGCAGTGAACGAAAGTCACAATTACGTGAGTACAAAAATGGAAGTACGACAGACGAAAAAAACATCCAGATCATTTCTTGCGCGTTGGAGGCTTGAGTGTTGCAATTGTGTGTGTCCTAAATGCTCAATCACCCTCAGCAATTTACTATTTGTTTACTTCGCTGCACTTACTTTAGTTTGCTGTACTTACTTTACTTTGCTTTACTTCACTGTTTCTTTACTTTACTTTACACAATTTACTATTTCTACTATTTCGCAATTTACTATTTCTTTGGCGCCCCAATACGCTTGGGTCCCCTATTGTAAAGCTCCCCACCATACCGTAATATACCATACCATATGGCGGTAAATGTATACAATTTAAATTTACCAGCGTTCGCTGGTGGTAGCCAAGGTCGTGCTGAGGGCTGCGAGGTGGTGGGTTCGAATCTCAACACCGGCTGCGCTGTTTGAGGTTTTTCCTAGGTTTACCGTCAGACCTTCCGCACGAATGTCGGCACAGTTCCCTTTGATGTCGGCCCAGGACGCATACGAACACCCCCTGCCCCCCACTACTTCCTGCTGACCTCTCTCCATCTGCCCACGTCTGTCATAGCCACAGTTGCTTCGCGGCGCTAACGTGAAATTTAAAAAAAATTGCTTTTTCTGCATACCGTTGTTTCTATACGTTGTTTTCACTCGCTTCACTTCCTTTATGCGAACACACTGCGTATATACTATCTTCTGTGACATACTTATTTTTGTATCTTCGCCCTTATAACATTAAAAAAAAAAGATTAAAAAAAAAGCGAAACGTTTTCTAGCTCTCTATAGTAATTAGAGCAACGCGTCTTCCTGGTTTCTGTGGGAGTCAAAAACTCGGCATCGAGATCACGTGGGGGAGATTGCCGGAGTACGAGCACGGAGAAAAAAAAAAGTACAGCGACGGAGGTCATGTGCTACTGCTATTAAATTGCCTATTACGACCAAATAACTTCCCTTGCCATTCAACTTCCTATATTAAATACAACCTCATTCCACGTGGTGGCACGCGAACAAAGATTGGGTAACTGGCACGCCATGAATGCAGCCCGCCATTCCAACTCCCTCTCTCCTCTTCCGTTGAAAGTAACAGCCACGTAAATAAATAAATAAATAAACGCACGTGACCTCTCATTACTGGATATCCAGCGTTGATTTTCGAATGACACTATGCGTATTTTTCGTGACGTCTTTATGTTCACACACACACACACAAAAGTCCCTACATGGATCTCGTCTCAGGTTTTTGACCTTCCCCGAAGGAAATATCACTTCCAGACACACTAAAGCCCTCCCCATTGATATTCACTTTTTCTGCACCGCGACTCAGCGCTGACCATAAAAGGAACGAAGAAAGCGGAGGTAAAAAAAAAAAGCGACACAATCAGCCGAGCGAAAGTACCTATAAGCCTTACGGACGGCCCCGTTTTCTATATTATAATTTAAGAAAAAACAAATAAAGAAAAGAAAAGGGGTTCATAAAAGGCTGTGACAGTTTCTATAAGCCCCCCCCCCCCACCCGGGAGGGGAGTGTATATATTATCTTTCCCTTTATCATCCAATCTAAGCAACGGAAGCGATAGAGGAAAGGAGGGCGTGGTCCATTCGGCAGTGTCTCGTTTTTTTGAACGAGTGTCGTCGGTTGGGGGGAGAGAGGGATTTCTCTCTCTTACCGGAGGAGGGAATGTGGTAATTGGTATTCCTACATATTCTGCCTTTTTTTTTTTTTTTTTTTTACTTCTCTCTGTTTCTTAGCACTTAGAATTTAGCTTCTAAGAAGGGAAAACTGCATATAGTGTCGGCGGAGCGTCGCGTCGGTGATCGTTATTAGAAGAGGAGGGGGGAGGGAAGTGAAAGGTGGGGGGGGGAGATTTATAGGGGGCGCTGCGGGTCGAAAGTGGGTTGGTGTTAGGGTTGGCTACGTGGGATGCATAATACGGACGTTTCATAGTTTTAGTGAGAAGAAAACCATAGGTGAGAGGAAGATGCCAGGTACAGCTCCCGTCAACCTTAATAATAACACTGAAAAAAAAAAAACAAATAAAGGTCTCGTGCCCGAGCGTGTACCTATAAGAGCAGGAAGGGCTATTTATAGGCTGAACCTCCGTGTAAGTCCGTCCGTGACTTGATAGGGTCACGTGATACTCAATAAACATTTAATAGCATCTCCAAAAGAGTTTCGCAAAAAATTTACATAAGCCGTTTTTATTTATTTATTTATTTTGATGATATGCCCAGAAATGCGTGGTTCCACATCTACAACACTACTTTCCTTCCCGAGCACGTATTTAGAGACTCGACCTATTACAAACGAAAAAGTAGTACACGTATATTCAACCGCATATTATTCCATCCTACAGTTAGTTGGCGACAAGACGATGAGGCAACCGTGTACTATAACGTTCCTCGTTATAATCTAATCTACGACGCACGGAACTAAAGAGAACAATGGCTGGGTATACGTATAATAACAACTATAAAAGAAAGTTAATTGCAGCGACGATACAGGACACACAAGAAGACGGGACAGCAGACGGAGATCCAGGAAGTTTGATGTAAAACCTCAATTCCGGATGTACGGAGTTATCTCTACCGACTGTCAAGTCCCTGACCCATGTTGCCAACGTTTGACCCGTCGGTCGTGTGTGGATGGTATAACTACTGCTGCTGCCGGGGGGTCGAATTCGTGCGTCTGGCAACCCCTTGGCGGGTTTTTTTTTTTTCTGAGCTGTCTGCAGGATGTGCTTCAATTCAACACAATTACGGATATTTAGAAAATGTCTCGGGGCTGTTATATGGTCATAAACATTGTGAGCAGGACGGGCTTGCCTGCGCGGGTTGCGTGATCGTCTCTCTTTGCTCTTAGTCCTCGTACTTTAGTTGGCTTGATCTTTTCGGGTCAAATATGGCTTCCATATATTCGTTGGTCAAAGTCGGGTGCTATGTTTTTTTTTTTTTTTAAATCTCATAATTCAGGGTGAAAAGCTATTTCGGGTTAAGGTTTTATATCGGGTTAAAGTGAGGAGTTCCGTTTTTAGTTATTTATGCGGTATATAGAACGGAGGCGTTACGTTTTGAAATATAAAGGCTGACTACTCGAGGGGCGTAAAAAATATAGAGGAGGGAAGCGAACGAAGAAAAGAAAGAAGGGAACAGAAGCAAAGAGTACATAAAAAGATCAAACAGCGGTATCAAAACTGAGAGAAAGAGAGAGAGAGAGAGAGAGAGAGAGAGAGAGAGAGACCTTATAGGTGCACGAAAGAAATGCAAAAGAGGAACTAAAAACCGCGATTCCATGGCTGACTCAGAGTATCACGAAATAATATTACTAACAATACAATCCAATTTTATTCTCAATTCTGACGCACACTTACACACTTAAATGGGATGATGATGTGGTGCATCCCGAATGACAACGTTCTCGCCCCTGATTTGCTGAAAACGGGAGGAGGAGCCTATTTTGTGGCCATTATGCACGGCACAAAATAGCTCCTCCTCCCGTTTTCAACAAATCTAAGGCGAGAACGTTGTCATTCGGGGTGATGGTTGGCTAGGAGCGTGCTATGTGGTGGAGTTCATTTTTAAGAGTGTGGGTCATTCTCTGCCGTTATGGCGGTACACTGCCTCACTGCGCTTGTGGAAGGGATTAGAAAGCGATCATGATTGAAAGGTGTCCTATTATAGAGTTCGTCCATTAGTCCAGTGCTGGAGAGGAACTCAGCAACAGCTCGTAGGCCTTGCATCAGATGTGAGGGGTGTGACCATGGCCCGAGAATTTTGGCTAAGTCGAACTGGCGTTGATCGACGCGTTGGAGAGCGGTTTCCATGAGGGAATTCTGAACATATACTGTGTTACAGTTACATAATGCATTCAATAGTAATAACAAATGGATATATATACCATACCTAATATTAAAACAACAATAATGCTTATTTTGTTGCGTAATTTTTTGTGCATATTGAAGCGTTCCTGAACCGCAGTATATATAGATAGACGGATGCGTGTACACACAGGAAAGAAAAAAAAACGACGAAGACAAGGGTGTGCGGAATTCTCAACATGCGAAAGCGCTCCTGTCAGACAGGCAGAACAGATGCAGCATTCCTGCGTAGCCGCTGTTGACAGAGCATGACAGAGCATGAAAGAGCATAACACATTATGGATGACCGCCAATGGCTATCCTGGAACGCGATTTCGGAGTCTATTTACACGCTCCATAGCCTCGTTTCTTTCTTGTACCTTTTGCGGAAGTGACCCAGAACCCTTGTACTTCCCCTCCCGAAGAAACTGCTCTCCGATGGACGTAACCCACGCATCGGCCTTCAAAATGCGGAGCAAATTTGCGTTAGCGGTCGTCGGAACCATGCGTTTTCGATTTGCACTCAGATTGCTCCGACTTTTGTGTAGGACTGGAGGGTAGTGGTGGTGTAGGCCGTGTACGATGGCCCTATAGTACGTCATTGCGGTCAATGTTGCCCGTTCGGTTGCGCATCGCGGAACATTCGAAACACATAACGTGATGTCAGATTATAGGAATCGTAGTATTCGTCGTTAGACGAAATGTACTAGTTCTCAGGGCACGCTGTAATCTCAAATCGATCTACCGATGATAATGATGGTAATTGGACTTATGATAATTGGGTAATTGGGCTAATAATAAGGATAATTGGAGTGGGATGATAATTTGAGTTTTTATGGGACACAAGCATCAAAAGATATAGCACGTCGGTTTTCTATGAATAAACACTGATCCACCAGGAAATACACAGCGGCTAGCCTGTCGTGACACAGGCCCACAACGCACACCACACTCTTCTGTTTCCCCCCCCCCTTCTTTTGCGAACAAGGTCAGCATTTTAATCAGAATTCTTATCATTCAACTCTGTAAAAAAAAAAAAAAAAATCAATTTCTTCGCTTGAGAGAACTGCCGATGGTTGTCTCAGGTAAGGCCCAGGCAGGAGTAGCAAGCCAGCTTGGCTGGGCTAACCTCTCATTATATCCCGTAAAGAGCGAACGGAAGATTACGTGGACCTCCCATGATTTGCCAGGTCAGTCAAATTTTGATGCGAACTTTGCCTTCGAGAGACACCGAAAAAAGAAAAAATAAGAGCTCGCATTCAAAGATATATACTCGCACGACGAGTATGTTTTTTAGTTTCTGTTTTAACATTTTCTTCTTCGGAGAAGGGTAATGTGTCACGTTCGGAAGAACCAGCCAGAAGGGTCATCTATATACCACGCACTGGCCTGCTATACGACACGGGGGAAATAATGTCACAGCTGAAACGGAAGTCAGTGCGTGACACCATCTTCCTTTAGAATGTCACGCGCGCAGTGTGAGATTTAACCCTTCGTTCGTGCAGCAATGCGGTGCATTATCCGAGATGGGAACTCTGTCGTGTATCAAAACAAGGAGAGAATCAGAGGCGGGAACGCGTTCACGAAAATATGCGCGTTCTACGCGTATTGCTGCATATGTCTTTGAAGATGAGTTTTCCGGTTTAGAAAAACGCTGTGGGGGGGGGACTCAAAAAAGTTGTACAGTCAAACTCCTTTACAACGAAACTCAGGGGACAGCAAAAAAAAACAAAAAAAAAACATCGCAGTAAAGGTATTTTCGTTAAAAAGGATGTCCATTATTGGACCTATAGGGCTCCAGCGGGACCGGAAAAAAATTTGCTGTAGTGGTATTTTCGTTAAAAAGGTGTTCGCTATAAAGGAGTTTGACTGTATTTATTTTTTCTCGTATTATGAAACAACTCAAAAGCAACTTAGAGACTCAGTATACGAAACATGAATGCTAATCAAACTGAGAAAATATCGGCAAGGTGGTAAACACTGTTAATTGGATCCTCATTCCTAATGGCGTCTCTGTGTGTCTCTTTTTTGTCCCTCAAATGCTACTAATGAACGTGTTCTAGTAACCTTTTAAAGAACTGGCAAGTATTCCCTTCCACGAAGAGGTAGGCGACTAGCTTCGCCGGAGGAATCTAATCTAATCTTCTAATCTTGTGATATTTTATAGCGCTCTCTGTCACACGTCCTACTTTTAACTTTGTAATTGAAAATGGGATATCCTAGCGTTTTTACTCTTTTGCATTTTTATACACTTTGCTACCTTTTTCGTTGTTTGGTGAAATTGAAGTTGCAGAAGTGCTCAACAGAGGTTACAGTATAAAAGTACTCCACGAAATTACGTTAGGAAGGGTCGCGCCTGGCTCAACTTCTATTTACCGTAACGTCTTTTAAGACAGTTAAGGGTGTATAAAAACGATATAACACAAATTAAAATATGAAACAGAAGGACTGACAACCAGGCGCTGGTGCCCGTATGTGTAAGTCATATAACCAACACACCCAGTTCTCAAATACTTCATGGTGGCCTGTCTTAACTTATACTGAACTGAAAGTTTACTTGAAATTGCCTTCGAAATTACATTGAAAGCACTGTTCCCCGTCAGTTCACTGCAAGGAGGAACTACGGTCTTCGACACGCGAAACGATTTCCTCGAAATTAGTCTGTGGATGTGTGTGAGGTGCATCAACCCTGATCGAACGGAGACACTTTGTAACCTGCCTACATGAACGATCAAACCATAATGGAGTCGAGGGCGAGGGGGAAAATTGCTCTCCTCCACACATCGAAAGCCGAAACCGTAATACGCGTAACACATAATTAAGGTGCGTGCTTTTTTATAGCTCCTATCTGCCGAGCCATTTATCTGAACCCTCCCGCGTTTCTCCGCAGGCGGTTTTGCTTTGTTTGCTGGCTTCTTTTCGGGCTACGGAGCCGGCTTACATACACAGCAGACGATCGGCTTCATGCATTTCATTATAGGCCTGAACGAAAACGAGAAAGGGAATAGGTGAAACAAACAATAATAAGGATAAAAAAACAGTGTCGGTCACTGTATTGAGAGGACAGGTAACAACTCTGCTTTAAGGGGAAAGCTATTATGCACGGCTTTGGCTTCCTGCGGCGGCTGTCCGGTTTTCGCGCTGTCGTCTGCTATCGTATGAGTCGTTTTTATTTCGTTTCTGTCGGGGGAGGAAGGCGCCTTCTGCTGGGGCTGACTGGTATGAAATGTGTAGAGTGGGTCTTTCTTTCGGAGTGTCGTCTGCTATATACAGGGTGTGTGCAGAAAAACATGACCCGCATTTAGGCACATGGCTTGTTGCCTACCTAACTAACGAACTTCCGGTGGCGCACGATGGCGCATTTATGCGTGCGAAATCTGCAGAAAAATTGTGGAAGCCATACTCAGCTTAAAAAATAAACGGAACAACGAAGACGTCGCCTTCCGTGCATCAGAATAAGGCAACATGGTGGACAATAAGGTGTATGTGAAAGGGCAACGTGGTGCACGTAGGAGAGTTGTGTTCAAGTACCGCTAGGGGAGCTATCGGTGCATAAATCGAAACGATGTCCCACATGGATGCTCATCGGCAGTACCCCTAGCGGTGCCTGCACATAACTCTCGTGAGACCGAAATACACTACCATGCAATATCATGACCGCCCTATTCTAATGCATGGAAGCTCATGTTTTCGCGCTCTGTTTATTTTTTTACACTGAGTATGGCTTCCAGGATTTTTTTGTAGCTTTCGAACGCATAAATACACCATCGTGCGCCACCGGAAGTTCCTCGGCTAAGTAGACAACGAGTTACATGTAAAAATGCGGGTCATGTTTTTCTGCACACACCCTGTAGTTTCGGTTTTGATTAGTTCTTTCAATGTCGATAATGATTGCGCCGTGAAAAGAGAGTTTTTTTGGAGCTGGCAGTGAAGCGGGAAATGAGGTCGCTTATTTTTGTGTCCAATACAGCCGTTGTTGAGTGGAGGTGGAGGAAAACGTGGCGAAATACGGATAAAGATTTATAGCGCGACTCAGTGGGTGAGAAATTTCAATCGCCGTTTCCAAAACACATCCATTTTAAACATATTGGCTGCTGCTGTGATTTTAATTAGCGTCCTACTTTTTTTAAGGCTAAGTGTTTTCCTCAAATCCATGTGCTGTTCCCTGCGTACTGTGTGCGAAACATACAAGACAGAATCAGCAGGGCATGCCTGGTGCTGTCAGTCCCATATCGAGGCCCTGTAGTTCTCCCAGTGAAAAAAGAAAAAGAAAGGACATGTCTGTGGTGCAATTAATATGGCGCACGAGACCGAAGTCCACATTATCAAACAAGTAAAAGATATTCGTAGGGGCGTCTGGTTGCAAGAATACGCTGGCATAGCGGCCCGACAAAGTTTAGGACCTTGTTTTTTTTTTATTTCGTGTTAGTGCCGCGAAGCAACTGTGGCTATGAGCGGCGTACTGACGTGGACAGATGGAGAGAGGACAGCGAAAGAACCTCCCCCCCCCCCCCGCACACACACAGCAAATTTTATGTGCGACGTAAAACTCTGAAATTGCGGTGAAAAGACGTGGGGCGACGCCTGGTGGGAAATAATCGCCCATTCGTGGAGCAACAGTGTTACGTGTCCCCAACCCTCTATCGGCTAAGTCATGGGCTAGGTAGCCGGCCGCTTGAACTTTCTTTGAAAAGTTTGTTCAAACGGGATAGTTCCTGACATATATTCTCTCAAAATGCAAGAACAAACGGAACATCGTGAAAACGAGTAATAGAACTGTCAGCAGAATCACCGTGAGAGTCACGCAAAAATGTACGACGTCCGGCGAGACGGCGTGGTGAAGGTAGCGGTCCGCAGATGTCGCTGTACGCTCCCATTGTTATTGGCATGTTTATGTTCGCCGCTCTATACATGGCGGGAACTGCGGAGTTCGTGTCGGGTCCTAAATACAGGGTTGCCCGTAATATTGAATTTTCCATTTAAAAAAACTACGAGGTGGATTTGAACGAAATTTGTGGCGTTTGTATACTGGGCACCCAGTCTGCCAAATGAGCCAGCAGTACAAAACTGTATGCCAGCTGCTTTGCAGTACCTTTAAGAGGTGTAGGGGGAAATAGATTCCATGACGTAAGGGACGTACGAGAGTCGAATCTACTGCTGCCTGTTCAGAGAACAGAACTACCGCGGCATCGTTGATATGACATCATCGGCTGACATCCACGGTTTGCGCAAAGTTGAAGCACAGTTTCAGCTGCATCAGGAGACACCGTAGAGGTTGAACAGTTTGCAACGTTAGGCGTTCAGTTTGGCTTCGCATGGTGTCCGTAACATATACCTGCCGCTTACGACGACAAAACCCAGTATAGAGGTGGCTCGCGTGCTGACTCGCACATGTACGCAGTAATACGCGTGGTTGCCCAAGAATCTCGCTTTTGTGATGCATAGCACGTGTCACGTCATAATAATGATAGGTGACTGCGCGTAATTGCATACTCTTCCTCCCTCCTCTGCTTATCCTCCCCTCTCTCTCTCTATCTCTCTCACACACACAAGAGCTCCTGCTTCGGCTACTGTCTGCATCTTTTATTATTTTCTCTCTCTCTCTCTCTCTCTTTGCTGCTATTATTGCAGTATGACTACATCCACACCCTGCCCACTCTACGGGTCAGCAGCCTCGCAGTCTTTCACTAACCTGATGCCCGGAGCAAGAGCAACAAAATTTAGGTAGCGACTCCTGTAAGAGGCGTTTATTTTGTTCTGCTAGAAGCAGACGAGAGGAGCGGATGGCAGGTGCTGCCCCTGGCAGGGGCAGGGCCAAACACTGGAATGCTCTTGCTCGACACACCTCTTACTCGAGAAAATGGACAGGTCTTCTTATGCTTTCTGTTGCGTTGTGCCTCGGGAAAGTACGTAGTTTGCTGGATGGTTGAGGCACCGTTCTGGAATGTAAAGGGGAAAGAGAGAAGACGGTGCTTGTTTTGGGTGGAGTGAGAGAGGGGAGAGGGGTGGCGCTCTAGGTGTGTGTGTGTGTGTGTGAATGCAGAAGACAGAGCGGCGTGCAAAGAGGTCCGGTACACATGGGAGTCTGGTACATCTATGGTTGCCACCAGGCCGGTATTATACCGGCAAGGCCGGTTATTTGCTCGCTCTGCCGGTTGCCGGTAGGAAGGTGATACCGGCAGCCTTTTGCCGGCATTTGTGGCTCAAGACCTTTCACAGGGGCTTTTGCGAGGTTTTCGCTTCAACATTCCACTACAGCTTGAATAAATCTGGAGCAAAGTCCCAACTCCGCAGTCACCAGTCGTTTTCTTATTTATTACTATTATTATCATTGTTATTGTCATTTTTATTATCATCATTGTTATTGTCATTATTATTATCATCATTGTTATTTATCGAGTCTTGCGTTTGGAGGGGACACGATCAGTGGTCGTGCAAAGCTATTGGTGGTTGTGTCGAGCCAGACAGTATACAACCATCATGAGATCTTCTCCTGCAAAGAAGTGTTTGTGGGCATCGATGCGTTTTTCAGAGCAAATAACAATCTGGTTGCTCCAATACGATCCAGTGTACCGTTCATGCCTGTTTATATAGCACTTTCTAACATCAATGATTCAGCCACACACAGGAACGTATTTTCTCTTGTACACTCTTAAAAATGAACTTCACCGCATAGCACGCTCCTAGCCAACCATTATCTCGAATGATATCGTTTTCTGCCCTGATTTGTTGAGAACAGGGGGCGTACGCCTTTTCTGTGACAATTATGAACAGCATAAGTGTCACAGAAATGGCGTACGCCCCCTGTTTTCAACAAATCAGGGCAGATAACGATATCATTCGAGATAATGGTTGGCTAGGAGCGTGCTATGCGGTGAAGTTCATTTTTAAGAGTGTATTATCTCTCTGTCTCTGCTTGTCTTCATCCACCCCTCACCCACTTTCCCTTTCCCGCGAGAATTTCTCCTTTCCCTCTATACCACCTCCTCTCCCCCAGGCGGTATTTTTCACTAGGTATACATCCATGCTCGCTTTAAGTCTTCGTCGTACTGTACATCGAGGCAGTTCCAAGACAGGGCACCTGCCACCTTCTCGTGCGCACCGGAACAGTAACGACCTTCATGGTCTCTGGCCTTTATGGTTGCAATATGGGTACGGTCTACAGACGACGTTGTCCGAGGGACGGAAACTACGGGATGCCGTAGGGGCCGAGATCTTTAGGTTTATGTTAGGGATGTATGGGGTGTGCTGGGAAAATCCCTGCTGTGGCGTTGCTCACGGTAACAGTTGTATCGCGATGGAAAAAACCACGAATTCTACCGATTTACCGTGTATTCACACGAGCGACATTCTCCCAGAAGCGGAAGATGCGAAAAACGTCATAGCGTTCTGCTGTCACGTGAGCACGAGCGCTCAACGTCGTGTCTCCACGTACACTGCCGACCGTGGAGAATATCCTGCTACACAGCCACAAGATATTCCGTAGCAGACGACAGGAAAACACGCTGACGGTGTCGTCTGCTAAGTGTCGTCTGCTAAATGCGCAGTACGCCACTCCCGGATATTCCGCACCGTGTGAACGCTCAACATAACACGGGACGGAACTTCGGCTCTGTGAGCAGTGTTTTCACTTTTTCTTCCACTAGAATATTCCGTGAGGATGTCGCTCGTGTGAATACACTGTTATTAGATCGTGGAACAAAGCGAAAACTAGAGCAAACTGTTCATAAAACAGAGAAAGGGAATTAATTTGCGCACATCATGAATATATATTCTTACAAGGGTTTCAAAGTTTCCAATATCTCAATGTTTACAGGGTAGCTACAGAGCTCACGCACGCCAATGGATTCGAAATACGCGTTTTACCTCATAGGAGTCAATAACTGTCGACAGCACTCTTAATCTTCGGGACATGCTTTCTCTGTTTCGTTTATTCCGTGAAAGTGTGAATACACCACCCTAGCGACCGTTCGAACAGCAAAGCCCTCAGTGCATCTCTCCCCCTCTTTGCATTGCACATTGCTCGTTCCCATCCATTGCGCACACAAACACTTCCTTTGAAAGTTCAAGAGCACGTGAGCTCGTAAGTTAAGCGAAGTTCACGTCCCACGAAAAACAGGTAACGCCTAGGAACAGACTTCTCTTCTGCATATACGCATGAACGCCTACGGTTGCAGTGAGTCAACGCCTGCATGCACTGCACCGTCCATCTCTGCACGTCAGACGAGTTCCGCGGCACCAAGAAATCAAGAGTAAAACGCATGCGGGGGGTTGGGTGGTAGCTCGAGTATGAAAATGATCATGGCGCTAATTATAAGGCTTTGATGGTGCGCACCCCTTTTTTTTCGTGGAAAATGAAGTGAAATGCAAAGTTAGTATCCTGGTTTAGTCGGCTACTCCAGTTCACTTGTGTAATTATCGAAGGAGGCGGGAAGGTCGTATAAAGGTCGCCTGCTGTAGATCGCCGTAACTGAGGAAACATGCTGTCCTATCCCTTCCATATGACACGGGACTCAGCGGCTCAAGTCGAACTGCGTCTGCCAACCCTGTATGTCCGCCTTACCGACAACGGTATTTTGTTTTCGCATGTGAGAATCCATAGGGACCGTGTGGCTCTGTCTCAACTCGACCGTGCCTATTCATCAACCATAGTCGTGTTCAGTCTATAAGAATGGCAGTTAAAGCCCCGCCCCACACTTGTTCCTTTTAGCTGCAACGGCTAGCCGCGTCACTCTACGTCGCGACAAGTAGTACGCTCACACTGAAACTATAGGGTTTATTCACATGTGACGTCATCTGCAGGAGAGCCCCACTGTCGCTAGCAAATTTGCCGCCATTAGTATATGTAGGTCCCTCAGGTTTTCACTGTCCAGCTTCACGCACATCGCATTTGCCGTACATTTGGCTATTCAAAGTTATTGTACTCTGTGAATATTATTTGTACCATATCCAAGTAAGTTCCATGTTTTTAATGTTGACAAACCTCGAAATAGCAACATGGCAGCAAAAGAAAACCGGAACCAAACTTCGAGGGACCTATACATCATGGCGGCGATTTCGCTTTTTCGAGGCTAGTGCCCTCTGGAGGGATGACATCAGTGAATAAACTCTATAGGAGCCCTATACACGCGGCACCTGCTGGCGCTTCAGTATTCACTTCGGATCTTGTAACCACCCTCAAGCGGTCACTTGTGGCAAAATCGCCATCTTGTCCTGGCCCCACGTCACGGGAAACGTCATCTTGAGGTCACGTGACCTTGTTTATGTTCCGTTTTCGCGCTGGCCGACGTTTCCTTGTCAACATAAAATCAGTATGTGAACTTATTTTGCCGGTGTAAGTTGCACGGTGCTTCTTACTCGACGTAGTTGTTTGCTCTTGCGAATTGTCAGTGCATCACATCGGCTGCGTGAGCACTGGCACTGGTGTCGTTGTCACATCGTTGCGAATGGCGAGCACTACGAGGCCATTTGTACAAGCCGACCTGTTTAACTCTAAGCATATAGGATGAAACTTACCGGTATAAATCGAAAGACGTTACAAAACGACGCAAAGAAACGGCTGTCGCTTTGTTTACAAACGGTACAACCGCCGCCATTGTTATGGTCACGTGTACGACGACGTTTGCGGTGACGTCTTGCCAGAACCTGTCCAGAATGCATTGCGTTTTACGCTACGTTCACGCTATCGTCCGTGGCAGGCCACCCGGCCCTGTGCTTCAGTATAATTTCTCCGGCGGAGTAATACTGTTAGGGTTGATGAACTCTTTTTCGTGCTTTTCTTAAGTTCAACACGGGTACACAATCGTGCAGACAGACAACTTTATAGGACGCATGGCCTATACGTATTTCCTCTTCAAGACGTCACGAACAACAAGGCACGGTCGAGTTAATAACACCAATAAGAACCTACAACGCCCGCTCATACAAGACGTCACTCATGACATATTCTCAACAGTGTGTATGTCATATTGCGTAGATGTTGATGGTTCAATGATGGAACTTCAAAGAATGGGATCACCAGCTCACTATTATGCATTTGCACCGCCTTACCTCATATTTCATCACCGATGCATCGCATCCGTTCAAGTGGGCATATTTAAAGGTACTGTAAAGCAGCAGGCATAGAATTTTACGCTGCTGGCTCATTTGACAGCCAGGGTGCTCGGTATATACAAACGCCACAAATTTCGTTCAAATGCACCTCGTAGTTTTTTTTTAGAAAATTCAGCTTTAATATTACGGGCAACCTTGTGTCTAAGAGCCGACACGAACTCCGTAGTTCCCGCCATGTAGGGCGGCGAACATTAACATGCCAGTAACAATGGGAGCGTACAGCGACATCTGTGGACCGCTACCATCACCACGCCGGCTTGCCGGACGTGGTGCATTTTTGCGTAGGTGACGCTCATGGTGAATCTGCTGTCAGTTTGTTACTCATTTCCACGATGCACCAATGTTCGTACATTTTGAGAGAATATATGTCAGGAAGTACCTCGTTTGAACAAACTTTTCAAATAAAGTTAATGAAGCCGGCTATTTAGCCCATGATATAGCCGATACAGAGGTTGGGGACATGTAACACTGTTGCTCGACGAATGTGCGATTGTTTCCCACCAGGCGTCGCCCCGCGTCTTTTCACCGCAGAGCCATTTATAGAGCCCTATAAACGGCTCTGTTTCACCGCAATTTCAGTCGCGATTTAAAAAATACTTCGACTTTTCTGTCGCGCATAAAATTTGCATTGTGGGTTTCTTTCGGAATAAGCTTTCAAATACCGTTGTCAATATTAACAGCTTGCCTGCCGTGCTGTACAGTACCTGTAAGAAACCCGCCATCACTATTGTATAGCCGTTCTCCACTGCTTGTAATGTCAAGGGGATGGAAGTTGCACGGACAAACGCATTTTGTCTGTGCCCTATACTTCTGTGCGACAGCAATTAAGCGTTGATCTTTAACCCCCAAGTAACAATGGAACGAAAGGGTCGAAACAATGCCCGCCTGTGAACCAATCACGAGCACCATTAGGTGCATTATGCTCAGCTATGCATTACTGCTTCGTTCCAACTGTATAGAGGTTCAAGGTTCATGCGTGTAGTTTCTTATAGAGGACTCCTCTGTTTCCATTCCATGGATTCTTCGAGCCAGGCACCAGCGCACGACACCTACTTTTCACTAGCCCACTACGAGAAAGCTGTACACAGCAATCCGTCTCAATTATTGAACGGCGGTTGATGAAAACGCGCCAGCACTGGGACTCGAACCGACACCTCCGGATTTACGGTTAGAGTTGCTGAGTTACGGCATGATAGCTATACCCTGTCATCAGCGTACCAGGGCAAGCTAGGAAACACTTGATACGTTGATGAGAGAGTAGCTGCCATGGCGGAACTGATGGCATCTCTGACTGGAAATTGGAGGGTGTCGGTTCGGATCCCACTGCTGGTACCTTTTCAGTAACCGAAGTATGTAAATGGCCGTTGCGAGGATTAAATATTCCGTTCGTCCGTCTACGTCTCATTGTCTTAACCACTACAGACCAAACAATACATCTTGGAATGTACAGAGGCATGAACTAAAGAAAAATCATCCCTGACATCCCTGAAACGACCTCGGTGGAACGGTTGACAACCTGTTCGCTTACTGATCGCAAGGTTCGCACCAGGGCCACCAGGGATGCCGCGGATGTATACAACTTCTTCAGACACGTCGTCCTCTGAGGGACGTTGAACACGTTTTCAGCGCCACCAGGTGGGCGAAAATTAATCCACGGACAGATGTCATCGGTTATTACTGCAGATCCTTCTCGGAACGTTTCTTTGCAAGCTATATGATCGCGTTCAAACTAACAACGGCACATTTGTGTCCCGCCCTACGCTCGTTCCTATTGGCAGCAAGAGCCAGCCGCGTCATCTTACTTCGCGGCAAGTAGCGCGCAGACAGCGAAAATATATACGGTGCTCAATATAGGGTCCCTGGTTTCATTCCAGTGTTGCTTCGCCTACCGCGCCGGCGTAGAGTTGACACAAGGCGGCAGGTTACCTGCTACAATTTCTCAAGGCCGCAAACCTGCGGGACTTGTGACACGTGTGCTTTCGCGCATTTCCATTTTCCTGTGTTTGTGATTTTTTTTGTGCGTGTGAGTTGTTTTCTTCGGCCGGGTGAAGTTTTTTAAATAGTTGCAAGCCAAATACTGGCTGACCTCCCTCAACACTAAAAAAATAAGAAGAGGAAGGGTTCACGATCCACATTTCGTGCCGTCATTAAGTTACTATTGGGCTGAAGCGGGGTAGTTGGTACCATTGCATACTGAAAAAAAAAAAAAAAAACCTGCAGCAAGGAGACAGGACCCAAGGTTAAAAACAAGGAGGATGGTCCTTAGGTTGAACACGGGTGTATTCGGCTGGGGCTCGTAATATAATTAACGCGCTTGCTGCAGTGCTTCGAGAGCGTGTAATATTCAAAATGTTCATTGATTTGTGCTTACGTTTCTGTCCTTGTATCTCTTCACAGGTAAAATTCAAATCGAAAAGATTGAGGTGACGTACAACACAGCGTCTTTACGATGGAAGATGAGGCAATACCCCACCCCGATCCCCGGTGTCTTCTACACGCCTCGCTACGTCGGATCGGATACAAGGTGGACCAACGCTGAGGTATGGAATCTACCTTCGTATACCCTCCTATATTGTAATACGCAAGAGTATGAAATTGGGGGTAGTTGGTAAACTGATATTAGAAATCGAAGCAGCAAAGGACTCGGACAAAGACAAGAAGCTGAAGCGTCAACTAATTGTCTTTGTCCGCCTCTTTTGCTGCTTCGAGTTGTAATATATTGTATTAATTACCTCTGTTTATTGCAGCCGAACGAGTCGTCAGTGACCTTGAAGAACCTTCGGCCAGATACAGAGTACGTGGTTCGAATCATGCAGGATGGGACTCAAGAAATGACTCTCTTCAGGACGAAAGGTAGGTCAGCATTTTGCTTCTGTGGTGTATGTACTTCAGGGTGATGACGCTGGTCTACTGGCCGTCGTGCTTCGATACTTTTCGAAGCCCAAAGGAACTTTTCGAAGCCCCGTCAACCACTCCTGAGTGGTTGACGAGACGATGCCACCATCTGGTGCATGATATTGAAATTAACTGAGCAACGAAATACATATATGTGAACAGCTGTGCTTCGTACAGCACAAACTGTTGGTGCCCTTAAGCCCAAGTAACAACGAGACGCAGCTTATACCAGCCACCATCCGCTCTCTTGTGGTTACTTTGGCGTTGGATGCCTTGCACCCCCGTACGGCCTTAGGTGCATAAGGCTACTATAGCTCCGTGCTCGATGATCAGGAAAACGGCGTTTACCGTCATTAAACGCAATAAAACCTCCAGTGCTCGGCCTAAAAGAGTGACAGAGGACGAGACGTCAACCTGCCCATATTTTAACCTTGTTCAACTTGCGGCCTTCACTGGTCGTACTTGCCTGTGTCCGGCGTAGTTCCAGTTCCTCGCACCAGATGTCGCTCGCTTGTCAAAGCAAATGTTTGAACAAGAGACGTACTCCGCAGAATACTTTGAACTGTACACCTTCACGCTCTTGCTGAGTTGATGCCTATGGCAGTGTAAGGACAGCCAATGAGAACAATCAACGTGTAGGCTAGCGTCCTGCCGCTGACGCCTGGTGGCTTTTCCGGGAACTTTCCATTGTCTTGCTTCCGTACTCAGGGATCCCTACATCCAAGTGTGCTTCAGGGTAAGTAAACTACAATCTAACGATATACCCTGGAGACCCAACATCAACAAAAATGTCGCCACATTCGTCCGCTTCTCTTGAAGCTCACTCGGGACATTCAAGGACTCCTGGAAGGTGGACTAGCACGCCCTTGAGTGGCGGGAACGGCTAAGGGACGGCGCTGCGTTAGTGCGGGCTTCGAGGACCAAAGAGGTGGCCCCTCGGAGGACACTATAGGCTCTAGGGAGCCACGAAGGCGGAGGGAGAATATGTCAGAAAGAGAGGGCCTCCTGGAGTGCATTATAGGCTCTAGGGATCCATCTGGCCGGAGCGAAAACCTGGTTCGAAGAGAAGGCCCCTTGAAGAACACTAGGCTGCAAGGATCCCCGAGGACGGAGTGAGAACATGGCAGAAAGTGAGAACCCTCTTGAAGAACACTATGGTGTACAGATCCCTGAGGACGGAGCGAAAATTTGGCAGGAAGAACACTACAGACAGTAGTGATCCCTGAGGACGGAGCGATAGTCTGGTAGGAAGAGAAGGCCCATTAAAGAACACTAAACTCTAGGGATCCCTAAGGACGGAGCGAGAACATTGCAGAAAGTGACAGCCCCCGTGAAGAACACTAGACTGTAGGAACCCCGAAAACGGAGCGAGAAGATGGAGAAAGGGAGAGCCCCTTTGAAGAACGCCATGTCTGTACAGGGACCCCTGAGGACGGAGCGAGAACATGGGAGAATGTGATGGCCCCCACGAAGAACATTAGGATCTAAGGATCCCTGAGGACGAAGAGAAAATCTCGCACCACAAGAGAGGAACCCATGAAGGCGGATCGAGAATATGACAGAAAGCGATGGCCTTTTGAAGTGCACTATAGGCTTTAGGTATACCTAATGGACGGAGCGTGAATGCGGCAATAGTTTTTTTTTTTTGGCCGCCTGCTATTCCAAACGGTGTGGCTTTTTTCTCATGGTCTCTTTCGCGTATCGCTTCGTAGCACACGTAACCCAAATAAACAAGCTGGCACGTTATGAATACGACCAGTAGAGCTACGAAAAGAAGCAATATGTAACGCGTTGGACTCGACAACGGCCTCTCCCGTTGTGAGCGTTTCCGAAAACACACGCGATCGTTCGGACACAAAAGGCCAGCATCGTGAGAATTCCGAGGTGGCTGAACGCATTCCGGTCTATCTTGACCTTCCCCTCCCCATTGAAGAGTGTGTTGTACACAGCGGTATAGTGAAGGAAAGTGATTCTTCCCACACATGCAGTCCGTAATGACCGGTCGGCCGGAATAATAGCAGCTGCCTGCCATTGTTCTCCGGACACTGTTTTCAGCTGGGCAACATCGGAGCCCATGTCCTTTGTGCGCATGCGTGTCCGAGGCCTCCGCGTTCGCATGAATCGGCTATGCAATCCAGGTGCCCGTTTGATTTGATACGGCTGGAAGGACGAATTTTGGCTCTGGGTTGGGCTTTGGTTGGGCTTTGATTGGGCTTTGATTGGGCTTTGATTGGGCTTTGATTTGGTGTTTAATGTTAAAGTGAAGGCGTGCCTGTCGGCGCCGCGCAATATCACCTACAGGGGTGAAATGTGGCGTGAAGGATGTTACGTTCGCGTTGGAGGCTTGAGTGCTGTGTACTGCAATGGGTACAGTGCAGAACATTTGGAATATACAATTTTGAATTCCAGTTGAGGGAGAAAAATTGGGCGGCATGTAAAGATGTCGTAAAACATGCATCTACATTACAAAATATGTATCGCGGAAGTATTACAAAATAGTGGAACTTCGCAGTTTGCAGTACTGAACCCACAGCATAATACTTGAGTGCGTATAAAGCGTAAGTGCACAGAATCCTAATACTATACATAATAATATAGCGCAGTCATTTCCTTTCTGCACCTTCAGAGTGTAAATGCCTTGTTCTATATAGCACACACCTTTGCGGTGCAAGTTTCACATCATAAAGAAGGGCGCTTTGCAAAACACCCTTCTAAATGATGCATTCAATAAAAAGCAACATTTTAAATATGGCATATTCTACGAAGAACACCAATTCAGATGGGCGATTCTATTTAAACCGTTTGCAAACTTCGGCCTGGGAGGTGGTGGGTTCGAATCCTATACCACCGGCTGCGCTGTCTGAGGTTTTCCCCGGGTTTTCCGCAGACTTTCCAGACGAGTGTCGGCACAGTTCCCCCTGAAGTCGGCCCAGGATGCATACTAAACCTCCCCCTCCCCCCCCACCGTCCCCACCCTCTTAAAAATGAACTTCACCACATAGCACGCTCCTAGCCTAGCCAACCATCATCCCGAATGACAACGTTCTCGCCCCTGATTTGCTGAAAACGGGAGGAGGGGCCTATTTTGTGTCATTATGCACGGCACAAAATAGGCTCCTCCTCCCGTTTTCAACAAATCAGGGGCGAGAACGTTGTCATTCGGGATGATGGTTGGCTAGGAGCGTGCTATGTGGTGAAGTTCATTTTTAAGAGTGCACTTCTTCCTGCTGTCCGTTCTCCATCTGTACGCCGCTCACAGCCTCTGTTGCTTCGTGGCGCTAAGGCGAAGGAAAAAAAACAACACAATTTTCAACACTGTTATTACACCTTAAGGGTATTAAAGAGTATTAAAAAGGGTGTTTACTTACAAATACCCCCTTTTTTTTTACGCGGAGATGTGAAAATTAAAAAAATACTGCGGAGGTATAAAAATTACTGCGTAAAATATAATAGCCCGCTCAGAGGGCCACCTTCTTACTTTTATTGCGCCCATTATTAAAGCAAAAAAACAAAAAAAAACAAAAAAAACACGAAAAGTAATTGTTAGGGTGCAAGAAAAGGTTCTTTATTACAAAATGCAAAAAGAACTAGTACAAAACGTGACTGCAAGGGCAAGCCCGAAATAATGAAAAACACGTACGCTTATCGACTTGATACAACATCTGGCATTACGCGCAAAATGTAAAATTTAGAACCTTCGATGCGCTGCAACAACAGAGAAAATTCAGTGTAGAGCAACCTGGCAAATAAAAGGAGCCTAAACATGCAAAACGCTGTCAAGGTCGCGAAACGCTACAATTTGGCAACGTGGCACCGCCCCTA
This sequence comes from Ornithodoros turicata, assembly GCF_037126465.1. Classification (NCBI taxonomy): domain Eukaryota; kingdom Metazoa; phylum Arthropoda; class Arachnida; order Ixodida; family Argasidae; genus Ornithodoros; species Ornithodoros turicata. The sequence goes on along the minus strand of NC_088206.1, from coordinate 67,667,996 downwards.
CAATCTGCCCATAGCGCGTGCTTTCACCTGTAATCGCTACAAAGAGTCTGGTATGCGGCTCCATCGAAGCGTCGCGGCTACATACACATAAGTGTAGTGTTTGCATACATCAAAAGAATGAGGGGGGAAACATTGTCCAAACTATTCTTGGAAAGCAAAAAGACGCCCGCCACGCTTGGCGAAGCACGACTGACAGCTGGTCATCACCTCCGGCGCGATGCCGAAATTTTCTTTGTCGTCACTCATAAGGTGATAGACAAGAGCAACTATTCAGCGTCTGCATGTTCGCAGCTTGGTCTTTCTATACTATTCGTGGCGTTTGCTTTTGAAGTACACGCACTCTAACAACAGGGCTTCACCGCATAGCACGCTGTGCGCCAACCATTGCCACGAATGATAGCGTTATCGCTTCTGATTCGAGGACAGAGAGGGCGTACGCCTTTTTGTGACACTTTGGATATATGGTAATTGGCACAAAAAGGCGTACGCCTCTCTCTCTCTCTCTTCGAATCAAAAGCGATAACCCTATCATTCACTCTAAGAACTGAACTTCACCGCATAGCACGCTCTGCGCCAGCCATTGACAATATCCAAAGTGTCACAAAAAGGCGTACACCCCTCTCTGTCCTCGAATCAGAAGCGATAACGCAATCATTCGTGGCAATGGTTGGCGCACTGCGTGCTATGCGGTGAAGCCCTGTCTTTAGAACGTGGTTTGCTGTTGGAGTGTGCTATGAAACTGGATTAGATCTGCATCTAATCGTGACACGGTAACAATGCTTACTTGCATAACTGCGCTTTACAAGCCACGCAATGCAGAGTAAACAAAGGCTGATCGCTTAGACAACGTGACGTAGTAGTTAAAGAGTACCAATCACGACGTGCACGGAGACCTTATAGCCAACACCACCTAGATAGAAGAAGCCCGCTTACTCGTCGACGTGACGTAACGTGGTGGTGGGTGGTGAAAGGGCTTGCCGTTGTCGGCCTCACGTAGGTTTGCAACGTCACGACTGACGCCCTGGGGGAATGTGCGTCCTGGGCCGACTTCTAAGGGAACTGTGCCGACATATGTCTGAAAGCGTCTGAGGAAAACCCAGGAAAAACCCCAGACAGCACAGCCGGCACCGGGATTCGAACCCGGGTACCACCCAGTCTCGACGTGACATGGCCAGCACGTCACGCCATGACGTAACGACTAAGAGACAGCCAGTCAGGATCGCGTTTTCTACGGTGGTAGCCAATCACGAACGTGCTCTCAGCGGTCGTAGCCATGGAGACGCAGCCACAGTCGTCTGCGAGTAGTGATTGAATGTCCCCGCGTGCTAAATGGGAAATTTTTAAAATAACGTGCAGAACGGTCCCATATCTTTCTCAAGACTGACTTTTCTGAAAAGCGTGTTGCACTTTTTGTCTACACAATTCAGGTCTACAGGTTCCAAGTTAGTTACGAGTTCTTGAATTCGCAGAACGGCGAATCGCAGTAGCAGACGAAGGAGGGAGAAAAGGCAATAAGCAGGCCTTCTGTACCTAGGTGGCGTTGGTATAGCTATGGGGACGGGCCGCCACCAGCCGCATGGACAACCAATGGTAGCCACAGAAAGCCTCTTTTGGATTGACTGATGTAAGATGACATCGCGGTTCTGTAATGTTCACGTGGCGAAGGAGTGAGATGAGGCATAAAGCTTGCTTTTTGTACCTAGGTGGCGCTGGTATACAGGTGATAGTATAGGGTACTAGCTACTACAACTAGGTGACCTATCATTCAGACACCGTAGGTGATAGCAAAAAAATGCGAACCCGCAATATAAACGAAGAACGGTGCAAGGGAGCTCTAGGGACAACAGCAAGCCATAGCAAGATTAGCGGCTCTCGTCCTGATGCACTTCCCTTCATACTTCCTTACCGGTTCGATGGGTTTTCTACCCTTCTATATAGGCAGGTTAATGTTAGCCATGGATTTTTTAAAGAATTCCGTTTTAACACCGCAAAAACTGTCGCTATAAGCAGCGTACGCGTGTGGACAGACGGAAAGAAGGACAACATGGAGTAGTTGGAGAGAGGAGTTAGTATCTGTCCTGATGCGACTTCAGGAAGAATTTATGCTGTCGTCCGTCCGGGTAGTCTGCCAGGAGACACAGGCTAAACTCCAGGAAAGCACAGTTGGTGCTGGATTCGAGCCTCCTAGCTTTTCCAGCGACTCTGGCAGTAACGAACTGGTGCTGTATCTACTTGATGATGACCCTTTGCTGTAACCACTGAAAGACAATTTTATAAAAGTTACCTATTTTATATCTGTGTCCGCAGAAGCACCAGCTCCTGCAGCAGCTAAAGTCCTGGTCACGAGTTCAAGCCCAAGTTCCCTGGTCTTAGCTTGGGATGACTTCAAGGTTCCAAGCTACGACGCCGGCTACGTCCTCCAGTATCGACTAATGACTTCACAAAACGATCAGTCCTGGGAAACCATTCAGGTATATTCGCCTTAATTCCTATTGATATGTGTAGCTCTATTCCCAATCTATTTCATTCAAAATACGTATTACTTAAGTTCATTCCTTTGCTTTAGTTGGACAACACACCCTTGGCCATCCTGGACCACTTGAAGCCTCAGACAGCCTATCAGGTCAAGGTCTCCGTCTGGGAAGACAAAGAGACGGCGAAACTGGGAGCCACGTCCGAGGTACTCACGGTCTTCACGACTGGTAAGAAGAAGGCAGTCACAATAATTTGCATCGGAAGTTCTCTCGGTTATGAAGGTCGTCAGCTCCGTGGGGATTGCTGGAGAACCTGATTTGACTCCGACCGACGTAGTTCACGAGGCCGGTGTTACAGTTGTGAATGAATCAGTTGCCGTCGTATTCGGTAACGCTTTCTGCGGTAATGTGTCTGGCAACTTTTCTTGGAACGTATTATCATCGCGTATGCATTGTTCTCGCGTTGCGGGTGTACTTGCAAGAAAGGACATAGGTCCAGGAGGTCCAGGAAGTTTGCGGCTTTCTGACAAGGTGTGATTTCTGCCCCTTTCGCGTAACATAGATCTGGGCAATACTATGTGCCGTTTAACAAACGTGATTTCGAAACTTGAAGGTTTCGGTTTCGGTTTCGCCTCGCCATTGTTTCGACACTAGGGTCGGTTTCGGATGTCATATTATTTGGCCCAGGCGAGATTGGGGAAGTACTGTGGAGCGCTTCTGCACATTCCTCCAAATACGCGTGCAAGCAAATAACAATGCAGCAAGTGTTAGCACGGAGATACGTTTCAGAAAACAAACACAAAAGGCCTGTAGCGGGGCCCAACTCTGACGTCACGTTTTACGTCATTCTCTTCGTTTCAAATTACAACGTATAGTTCGTTGGCCAGAATAATTGGAATTCCAAATCGCTTGAGGACACAAGACATCTTTCTACGAAATGCAACGACTGGACATATCATTCAGAATGTCTTTGTATAGCAGCTTTGAAATGCTGCAACACGTGAGTGTAGCTTTCCTCCTGTGTAACTTCGTGTAGCTTTCCTCCAATGTAATCAGGAAAGACCTTGCATTGCACGGACGGACAGTGTCGGTTCTGCTGGACCCGTGATATATTATTTATAAGCCGACGCGGAACGGTCCCTTACAACAGAGAGTGTCAGTCACTGAAATGGGGTTCCGTTGCCTCCTAGGGAGACCCTACGTGATTGCTAGGCGGTAAAATTGCAATGATATGCCAGTCAAACTCTTGCGTGCGTGCAAGCCTGCCAGGGAACGCAGCAGGGGGAAGGCATGACGAGAAAGAAAGGGCGTCAGTTAATGGCCTCCGTGCAATCAAACGCTATCAAGTCAGGAGTGGCTTTGACTTCTGTATGACGGACCGCGCTAAGGGATAATTAGGACGACTTAGTGAAGGCTACTGTGGAAACCGTCACAGAGATGAGAGAACGATGTCTGTTGTGTTGTCGTTGGACGGGAATGGAATACAGATGCGCGTTTCCCACACGATTCGGGACTTGTCCGCGCCGACTTCGAGGGACATGCCTCTGCTGTAGCTCTGTTGGTCATTGACTTCAAAGTTGCGTGGTCGAATACTGCGTAGACAGTTTTCCCATAGACAGAACTTGAGAGCACGTTGAAGAGGTTTCACGATGTCTCGGTACATGGTGGTGGTGTTTTGTGACGTTAAGTACGGGTTCATCATTATTTTGTCAGTAAAATGATGGAAGGAGCTTTCTATTGTTCGTGACAGGTCATCTCCTACAGGTCAACGCCTCCTACAAACATAAAGGAGTTTGAACATAAAAGTAAAATGCAAACGAGCTGATGAGAATCTGGACACGGTGACATTCATTGAGATTGAGGGACGATAGTGTCACTTTCACGACAGCTTCATATCCGTCCCTTCTCGTCCCTCAATCTCAAGGAATGTCACCGTGGCCAGATAATGACGTCTGTGATTGGCTTAGGTGGGTATGACGCCTCTAAGTCACAACCTAGTGCACCCCCCACTTTCACGGATGCCTGATTCTCAATGTGCGGACTACATTGTCCACTGGCACAGGTATACCTCTCTGACTGTAGCTCTCATGTTTCCTCGGAGCATAGTTATTTATATCCAAATTTTGTATCTTCCCGCATTACGTATTACCCTTGTTATTATCGTATTAACCACTCAATTCGTTATCCCTACAAAATATACTGTGTAACGATACTCTTTCTTTGTCGCAGACGGCTGCGTGCGATTCAACCAGACGTACCGCGTTGGCGAAGAATTCGACGAAGGATGCGACTTGCGATGTCTCTGCCGCGGGAACGACCAGGGCGATTGCAAGCCACGATGTGTGGAACCTTACATGAAAGTGGGAACAATGGCTTCCGACCCTCTCTGCTACGAGAAGAAGCTGCCGGACGACCCCTGCTGTGTCAGCGTGCGCTGCGCCCAGGGAAAGACTGGCGACGCTGAAGGTACGTGTTGGTGGGATTTTTGTTCTAAAGCGCCACTAACGGACACTTGGGGCAGCATTGGCGACATGTCTGTCAAGCATTGGAAACGTGGCTAAAAGCTGGGTAGCAGAATTAAAAGTGGACGCGAATCAATGTCGTTTTTTTTTCCCCTATGAGTTGCGTTGCCGCTCGCGAGAAATGATCTCTCCATGATCCTCGTCACTGTGGTGTCTCGGAAGCTTCGGAACAGATCCCCTCTAGTGCCCACACTACCAACTTCTCAGTACCACACTTGCGGTGTCTCAAATCAGCTAGGCTGTCGCTCTTCACTATGAGAAAATTACTGCGCATTGTGAACACTTCCAAGCATAATGATCATCATCAAAATGAATTTGCTATTTTCGAGTTAAAAGGTGGGAACGCCTTGATGAATGGGATCACAACCAGACGCTAAATTCACTTCGTTGATTAGCTATATAGTGCAGCGCCTCGAGATATATGACAACCTCTTTCGTATACGTGTTACAGGCAAAACATATTCGGAAAAGCCGGGCAATTGTCCCGAGATTGTCGAAGACCAGAGCACTGATCCGGACTCCTGCTCCACGGAATGCCAGAGTGATTTCGAATGCAGCGGTACCCTGAAGTGCTGTCCAAGTTCTTGCGGTGGCGCTGTCTGCGTGGAAGCCTTCTCGGGAAAAGGTCAGGAAACGTATACAGTCGTTTGTCATTTTGATCGTATGTACTGTGTATTCGCAAGACGCTCATCTTCCTTTTGTGGTTGCAGACGCATGTGAAAACGTCTTTTGCGGCACCAATGCGTTCTGCATCATGGAGAAGAACACACCTGTCTGTCGCTGTTTGGAAGGCTACAGCGGCGACCCCAATGACGTCACTTCCGGCTGTGTTCAAGGTAAGGAGTGGATATCGCTAAGATCAACCAAAAGGAGATCAATCAAGAAAGGCGAGAGTGGGGAATTGACGAACAAGCTAATAAGAAGACATTGAAGACTTGCTTGGATGCGGACGCAAGAGCTTCTGTTGACATCATCCACGTTTGGAGAATCCGAAACCATGAAGTTTTCTTTGTAAAATTCGTAGAAGCGCGTATTATTTACTGACGGCATTTATATTTTACGTACCGAGTCTTTTGGGCGAGGTTGATTTATATTACGAAATAAAATAACTAATCCTTTTTTTTTAGTTCGTAGTGGTACTTTAATGCACCGTTATCTTATCGCTATTCAGGTCCAGCTGTGGTTTCTGCAAAGCCAGATGAAGTGTGCTTGTACAACAACCAGACGTATCCAATCAACGAGGTCTTCTACGACGGGTGCAATCTTAAGTGTCACTGCACGGCGCAGAGTGAGGTGGAATGCCAGCAGAGGTGTGCCTTTCCAGCGGATAGCAGCATCCCCGTGGAAGTGGATCCCATGTGCGAATTAGTTGGGGATCCTCAGGATAGTTGCTGCAATATCCTGGTCTGCGATACGTCTCTTAATGGCACGGCGATGCAGAACGAGACTTCATCCCAAGATGGCGTTGAAGGGGTGAAGGGCACGTCGGTGAGAAATAACGACGTAGAGGTGAGGATGCGATAACTTCAAATAGTTTGCAACAGCTGTAAAGTTAATTTTTAATTATAACTTCATAGCTATCTCGCGAAAAAAAAAAAAAAAGGAACTCGCTTTTACAAGCATTGGGGTGATACCGGAACACCCGAAGAGCCGCTTTGACAAACACTTTAAAACAATAAGTTTACAGGGCCAGCCACCTTGTAAGTCCGTCCGTAGCTTCATAGGACCACGTGACAGTGACCACGTGACCAAAAATTTTCGGCGAACGGTGGCCGTATATCTACCACATTTGAACGCGTTTCGCACAATGCCCAAAGCTGTAGCCGATTTTCTGTTCTACTTGACTTGTGTTCATATTAACTTATTAATATGTGTGTTGTGTTTATATTAAATTAAATTAAAATTACCCGTAATGTCTCTGGTAATTTTATTTTAATATGCCAAGTAACCGGTATTGCTACATAGCTTGAACTTACAACCGGTTTGTGAATTAACCATCAAAATATGCGCACAAGAAGAAGTATTAAATGATAAATCATATTACCGAAACATTCGACTTAGCAAGAAAACTCGCGGTCTCGTATCCAACCTCGTCTTGTGTGGCCACTTTTCAGGTGACGACGACAGTTCCTGTGGGGAATACGACTCTTGTCGACGATGACATGGCGACCACAATAGTCTATCGTCAAGAAACGGTAACTGAGAAAATGCTTGTGGACACCGGCATGACTACCATTGTGAACGTGCTGGAAGGCACAGAAAGCCCCCTTGATAATTCGGCCGAAGAACAGTCTACGAACAACGTCACGGTCGCAGGAAACAACATTACAGACACGGGAGCGCCTCGTATTATTGGTGAGTAGCTCCTTATGGCTGCGTGCTGTTCTGCGTACTAATCAACTGTCACATTATCCTTTCATTACATTAACCGATACATCGTATTAACGGTAAACATATATAACGGTAAACGTCAGACATCACAGGTGTCATGCAGTGAACAATAAGACCCCTTGCAAAAAATATGGAGGTTGCTGCGCTATTTACCTGTGTGTTTTCCGCGTATTAATCACGATACCGAATTACCGCGCTATCATGTGCCGTATTGCTGACCACGACATGCTATAAAGTAGCTCAAGTGTGGCTCAATGAACTTATGAGAGGAATGCGCTAGGATAACTACTCATCGCATTATCAAAAAATCGTATTAGCTGTAATGCATTGAAAACAGTTGAAACATTGAAAACCCTGTCTGTCTGCTACAATATTGAGAAATCATGTTGTCCTTTTGCTACACCAAGTGCAACGCAGCCTTCGAAACGTATTAGCCAGCGATTTCGTTCGACCCATGTGGCAAAACGAGGTTTGATGCTGTGTGAAAGTTGAGGAGTACCGGATACTGCATCAGTTTCACCGTAATGCCTCGAACTCAATGCGTTGCATAGCAAACCTGTCACGTATACAATTCAAGTGTCATACCATTATGATGTTTTTCAAGTGACCGTATTACCGTGATACATTAATGTCAATATGAAGCATTTGCCTGTACCACGTGGTTGGTCGCGCTAGTTGCAGTATTGCATGCTGACCCAGTAATATATTGTTTCCTGATTTTTCTTCGTGCATACAGGCAAGCCCCATAGATCGGATGGCTGCGAATTCGGAGGCAAAGTTTACGGTGCCGGTGAACAGTTTTTTGATGGCTGCGAGTCAAAATGCACGTGCAGCGGCAAAGGCCATTTGTCTTGCGTCCCGAGATGCAGTCTGATGAATGCTGCGCCTGGGGACACCTGCAAGGAAGTAGCTGATCCGAACGATTCTTGCTGCAAACTGCTCGTCTGTTCGCCACCTGGTGACACCATCGCTGCCTCGGGGGTGGAAGGTTCGTATACCATTGCAGTACAGTGTCCGACACTGCAGAAAATGCTAAATGGTCTAGAAGCTCCACGTTAACGACAGAGTCGTTCTTTTCCCCACAAATTTGCATTCATCACGGAAAAAGTATCAGCTTTGATGACGTGAAAAGCTTTGGTGCTGTAGCCCTTGGAAAATACTCCATGATCCAGAAGCTCACATCGCATTAACGACAATGTTGAATTAACGCAAAAATCGCATTAACCAGGTGGAACGTACCATATAGAATGGCATGGAAAACACGGTATTACTTTTGCGTTGACATTGGGATTGTCCATACCCGTGGGGGACGAGAGGCTTTGTTTCAGCTAATTTGAACCACGGCTTCGAACGGACAATTAACACCAGTGGCAGGAATTTGTTGTTGTTTTTTTTAGCTTGCCGAGCGCATGTACACAAATGGGGCACGCTGATTATGAACTTGCGTTCATGATTGCAGCGATATGAATAAGAAAATATTGTGTTTACTCTATTGAAAGCGCCGAATTAACGGTACAACCGAATCATCCACATTGAGCAACCGCGTTGAATATCCTGTCCTGTTGTGCTGATAGTGCAATATTCGACATCTTCAGAGCACAGTTAGTGTAGTGGCTAATTAACACTAAACAGAAGGCATGAAAAAACTGAATACTCCTTACCGACGCGATGCGACTTGCCTAGCGCTATATATGATACACTTTGACGTGTTCATCATTGGCTTTGTCTTGAGTCGTTAATGGGTGCGAGGACACCATTGAAATAACAACGCACGTCTTGACTACAGGCCTCAAGCTGCTGCTTGATTCGGCCGAAGCTGAGAACGGTACCACCGTCAGAATTCGTTGGACTATGGCGGACGCTGACAAAACGACACACGATTCCTCTGACACCATGGTACAGGTACGCATGATAACACCAATCTGCACACTACAGCTGCGTGCTTACAAAACCGTCTCACAAAATATGCTCTCATGGCTTAAGGTGTGGTACGCCGAGGCGAGAGATGGCAATGGCGGCATCCAATGGATGAAGCAGAAATACAAGTTGAGCGACATGCGCACCGTACATTCATCAACTTACGAAATGCTCCTTGGAAACCTGAGACCCGAAACCGACTATTACCTCAAGGTTGTGCGGCCGCCTCGAGAAGACGGCGATTCTGAATCTGGAACTTCCAGCAACACCGTGAAAGTCAGGACCTTTGCGTCAGGTACGGGCGACGTTGTTTTCTTGCGTTGCAATGCACTTTGAAAGGACAGTACGTTTCACTCATCATTTGAGTATAGTTGTCAATGCGTATAACCACACTAACCTTCGCATTAACGAATGAATCGCATTAACTTGTTAGTCGCATTAACTTATCAGGACATCTGCCATTGTCGCATTGACACCATATCACCTGCTCGTACCAGATAAGCGCAATCATCCACCTGCCTCGTATTAACAAGACGACGCCGTGTCACCTGCAACCAGTATTGCATTGTTCCGAATGCATTTACAACGTACAGGGGACCTTCTTCACAACGCTTCTCCGCATGCTCTGTGAACGTTACGGCGCCGGCTGCAGGGTGCCTCGATACTTGTGCTACTTGCGCCCTCTTTGCAAAGAGGGCGCAAGTATCGAGGCACCCTAGCCGGCTGCGCCCTGGTACGTGCAGATCTTGTTTGGCTTGACAGTCGTTAGGATACGACGCGAGTGTGAAAAAGGTCCATTATACAAGAATTGTTATAAATTGCTGTCATATAGGCACAAATTACCATAACATCGTATTGTCACAAAGCATCGCCATTATTACAAGGTGCCGTTATGTTAATACGGTACTATGCATGCGGTACTTCAGGTTAATGCGAGGAATCGCAGCGTCCCTCGCATAGCCACGTTCTCAACATCGTAACGTTTTCACTTCAGTGACGCAAGACACTACAATACTACAGTGATTCAAATGACGTCATATCAACGTATTAACAGCACACACCTTCTTACTAGTAGAATTATACGTACTACTTTAATTTTTGTTTCTTCCGGACAGTGGTGAAGACGTCGTTCAAAGGCTGCGTCCACCGCAACCGCACATACGAAGCCGGAGAAGTTTTCTACGACGGCTGTGACCACAAGTGTGTCTGCCACGAAGAAGGACTCATCGAATGCCAGGACAGGTGCGAAGTGTACATCGACACGGTCGGCTTCGAGGACTGCCATTGGGGGCCAGCTCCTGGCGAACCTTGTTGCATGGTTCCCTTCTGCGACGGCAAGCCACCCGTACCTCGGAAATCGAATGGTAAGCGTCTACAAGAATCTAGGGTTAGATGAAACGCATGTGTCATGCTGATAACAATGGACAGCCTAACTTGGTTATCTTCAAAGTATAAGGTAGACAACTACATTGGAAGATTTAGGTAATTTCTCTCGACACATAAAAGAGGGCATTTTCATCAGGTATGCTGCCAGTCCTGACCGCGTCTGGACTAAAATCTCCATTCGTTTCTTACATCTAATGCAATCCAATCTAATCTCGCGCTGCGGCGTCCAATGAAGATGCTTGTTGGGCTCGTACGAGCTTCCATTGGGTCGCTCCAACCTACTCTGGCTTCATTCTCTTGTCAGACTGCTTGCGCCGAAGACATTCGACTTGCGACGTTTCGGTTTGGCTGAAGGAATCCCCGGATGAGGCCCCGTAATCCGTTCATATAATATTGAAGAATTTTAAATGAGCTCATTGAGCGAGTATCGCTGCACTATAGCGACCACGGCAAATAGGGGAATAGTAGAAAACTCAAGAATCCGGTGAACTCGGATTGAAGCAGAAGCCCCAGGCACGAAGCTGTCGATATTTCGAACGGAGTCGGCTAACAAATATAGGCCGCTCCAGACTTTAGGCGTCTTCTTCAGTCAAAGCAAATAGTTGGTTTGTTATCAACCAGAGAGTGGTGAGGGGAGGGTACCGGAGGGACGTGCGTCGGATCCCGTGAGGGTTGTCCGTTATGGACAGCTCTGCTCTTTAACCCTCTTTAACCCTCTCTGCATTTAACCCTCTTGCTCCCTGTCGTGTTTGTACTGAAATGGCGACTTCCTTTGAACAGAGACACCACGACCTCAGACGTGCCTGGATGATTCTGGAAAGACGCATCCCGTAGGAGACACGTGGGAGTACGGACAAGGCTGCACCCGTCGTGTCTGCACGTGCGTGATGCTCGCCAATGGAACTGCCACCTCAGAATGTGTCGGGGGCTGCCCACCCCTGTCTGAACTCCTGCCTGTACCTAGCAGCGAGTGTCCACAGCCCATTGTTGTGAAGCCGGACGATCCCTGCGTCTGTCCCTACATCATGTGCAATGGAGCTCGAAGTGGTAAGGGTGAGCCTCTGTAGACGGTTTCGAATTGCGCGAGTGGATGCCCTACTATATAAGACTCCAGATAGGATTTTAATGAACATTTAGTTGTGATTGAGTGTCCGAGCCGCATGCTCTTCATGTGGTAGGTAGTTAACAAAGATAACAGAACTGCTCCATCTTGGGCATTCTGGCAATCGCGTCTAGATGCTATAGCTTCACAGGCCATCTTCGGATCGTGATCTCCGGACGTGCGCACTCGTTCCGACGCCATTGTAACATCTTCTCTCTCATTGTCTCTCGACAACTGTTACTGACGGACCTACACGGCTGTAGACGCTGGTGGGCCCTACAAAGCTACGGCTTTAAAAAATTAATGGAGTTACATGCAGCCAGAAACAGGTGGCTAACAGCAAAAAGAACGAATAACGTCAGCCAAAGGCCCTCCCCTTTCTAATGTAGCAGGCACGTCCTTATAGCAAAATCGCATTGTGGTACGGCCCGCGTTGCTGTGCTCTGCTGGTCTACTTCAGTCACATGGTTCAACCTCATGACTTTGCACGAGAGACCTAGTGTTTCCACGAAGTTCGAATTCCGTTTCAGTAACCGTGTATTCACACGAGCGACATCCTCACGGAATATTCTAGTGGAAGAGAAAGCGAAAACACTGCTGACAGAGCCGAAGTTTCGTCCCGTATTATATTGAGCATTCACACGGTGCGGAATATCGGGAGTGGCGTACTGCGCATTTAGCAGACGACACTTAGCAGACGACACCGCCAGCGTGTTTTCCTGTCGTCTGCTACGGAATCAGTATACATGAAGACACGATGTTGAGCCCTCGTGCTCACGTGACAACAGAAAGCTATGGCGCTTTTCGCATCTTCCGCTTCTGGGGGAATGTCGCTCGTGTGAATACACGGTAACTCTCCAAACCAGAACATGGCGCTCGTAACACCAGGACATACGACGTGTAAGCTTTCACCCCCGTCACTCTTTCAGCCGCCGTTGACGCAGCTCCTCCCATGTGCAAGTACGACGGACGCTTCTACAACGTCAACGAAGAGTTCTACAACGGGTGCGTGGAAGTGTGCCACTGTGGCAGCAACCTGCGTGTCAACTGCGCCCTCATCGAGTGCCCTCACCACTTCAATCACCATCTGAGTGAATGCCTCGAATGGGACATTGACCCCACACACGAACCCGAGCCTCCCAACTGCTGTCCGCCTACGAAATGCAAGAAAGGTAGTACGTCAATCGTGTACACTAGCAGAATCTACCCTAGAGTCTGTCGCATTATAATTAGGGACTGACTTTTTCGCGTTAAACCCGATTTCTGCCCGAATTCCATTCACTATGAGATCCTGAAGTGACGTTTCCACTGAAGACGAACAAAGGTCGCCATGCGTAACACATCAATGGGTCACTTACGTTCCCAGAAATACACCCATGTGTGTCAGCATTGTCTATGCTTTAGGGGATAAGCGCTGGTAGGTCACCCACACACAAAAAAAAAAAAAAAATAGGAAAAGACTTAATAGAGAAGAGAGGAGAAACAAAAGCACCTGATAAAACCAAAAGGCACAATTATCGCCCGATTTCTCCCCGAATTACAGATTTAAAAACAGCGCCCCATCCCCCCCCCCCCCCCGAACCGGAGGAAGGCATTTAACCCGAAAAAGTCACCCCTAATTATAATCCATCACTTTGTACTAGTCATGCATGAAATGTCGCATATGAGAAATTTTGCGACATATATGGAATTAGTGAATATTATTATACATATATATATTATGTTATATGTATGTTATTATATCTTATCGAATTATAATAGAATATTAGAGTGTAGAGTATGTTTTTTTGTTTTTTTTTCGAACCGTTCAACCCAGAATATTAGTACCGTTGCTGGTTTCCATGTGGAACATGCACCAATTACCTTTACTTTACCAATACTTATACCGAGTGCCTTAGTTTGCGCGGCACAACATTGTTACTATTGAACAACATCCCCAGTCGACTACTCCGTATTTTAGAAGGCTAGAATACTGCGAAAACCATATACTATAAGAAATGCTTCCAGATTTGGCACTCAGGAACGAATATTTCCATGGCTTCCAACAGATGGAGCCTGCCTCTTCAACGGCATTAAGTTCCGCAACTTCCAACTCATTCCGCAACACATGGTGGACTGCGGCAAGCGTTGCGTCTGTGTGAACGGCAATGTGTCTTGCGAGAACCGTTGCCCGCCACTCAACAGCTCTCCACCGCCAACGTTGCCTTGCCATCCTTCTCAAGCCTACAGGGGCCATTTGCCAGGGGATGAATGCTGTACACATTGGATGTGCCGGGAACCCGAGAAGCCTGGTAAGATATTTTACTCCTTGAAGGCACAAAGATGTCGTGTTTTATTCTGGAAGTGTTCTTTTTTCTTTTTTTTAAAGAGAAGCTGGAAAACTACTTTGGTAGCTGGGGTTTTCAGGATCGTGTCGACGCATGGCTCAGGCATAATATTCGTTCTCTCTTAACCTTGCAATGCGGGTAAAGAATGATACTAACAATATAATGCACATATAATGTGTATCCTAAATATCCCAGGCAGTTTTGCTAAAAAGCTCGTAATGAATGCATTATTTTCGAGCATTTTTCTTGCTGCTCCAACGTTGACTAAACTTGCACTAAACATACGTATGTGCGGATGGTGGAAGGCTTAATTCTGAAAATAATTACAGTGGCGCTAGTTCATACAATGAAATAGTTATCTCGTGTTCCTGTCCGGGCGATTTACTATCGAATTCAGCTAGGAGGCAAATCATGCTCTTCGCAGCAGAAAAGGTTCGTGGGCAATTGCGCATTCGGTAGTACTTGCACTTCTTGGTTTCTTCAAGCTAGCGTTCTTTCAAGGCAAAATGCGCAAAAACTAGGCAGAGCAGTTACTCGATGCTTGGATTTCGAAAAATCTAGATACGTGGTTAACTGTGGTTAATTAGACCTACGATAATGCGATTAATGGCTAATTCGTCTGTGCTATTGATGCCCAATTTAAACTACGACAATGCGGTCGATGGCTAAATGATATGAAGATAATGCGATGAGTGGCTCATTCGATTTTGCGATGGTGTGATTACCCTATTTCAACTACTACAACAATGTGGCTCATGGCTAATTTGATTTTGCAATAATGCGATAATTGACTACTTCTATTTTGATATAATGATAATGGAAAACTGTATTTCGTGATAATATGATCAATAGCAAATTTAAATTAGAACAAATTATAATGCTGCTGCTCTGATTTCATGAGAAATTCGGAACATAAAAAAACGATTTTCGAAAATATATACCTTCCACCATCTCGCGTTGTCAGCCTAAACGATGCCTAAACTCGGGACCGTCATCCCCGTGCAGTGCACTGCGTCTTCCAAGGGAAGCGCTACAAGGTGCATGAGCAGTGGGAGGCGTCCAAGGGCCCTCAACGGCGCCTCTGCTCATGCAAACTGCTCCCAACGGGAGAGCCCGAAGTGGAATGCTCGGGCGGCTGTCCGCCTATTCCTGACCGCTTCCAAAAGCCCAACCCTCAGTGCCCGCGACCGGTGTTGGTCACTCCGAACGACCCTTCTGTGTGTCCCTACATTGTGTGTAGCCACACGCCGTCAGGTAACTATGTTCAGGTTGACATCTTTAGAATAACCTTTTCCGGAACTAATCATTATCAAGATCATCACCTTCTATGAGACGACAATGAAAAAATAGGTGGAATCCTACACTCTAAGAAAAAAAGGAGTACTTTTACTCCTTTTGGGGAGTAATTGCATTGCCACAAAAAATAGTCCCTTTCGGGAGTAAATGCACGGGAGTAAATGAATGTCACAGAGTGAAGACCGCATTTCACGCGCTGTTGTAAGAGTCCCAGGTACATAATTGGTGCGCATGCATGAAGATACTTTGAAGCAAACCGTCAACCGTGATATATCGAGTCATATAAAATCTTGCCCCATACTAGGGCACAATTTGCGAAGAAAGATGCGCTAACTGTTTCTTACTCTGTGTGGCTGGAAAATTGCTACGTTGTGTGCGTTATACAGCCTTATGTCGTTCAAATTGACCAAGCGCACATATTTACGTAGACTTTTGCATTCAGGAGACCATTCGCGAAGTTTAGTGACAATTTTCAGTCCTGGGGAGCAAACGTCGGGACTAAATGTTGGGTTGGGGGACTAAAATGGGGAGTAATTGCAAACTAGGGGAGTAGAAGCTGCAATTACTCCCCATTTTACTCCTTTTTTTCTTAGAGTGTATAGGCGTTAGTACCAGGCACTTTCCCGGAATTCATGTGGGTACCTATGTGTGCCAGATAAGATACCATACGGGAAGGCAAGATGATGGACAAAGTCCATACTAAGATGGACTGAGCTATGGGCACAACGGAAAAACGACACAACACGAACACTTTTGCTGGTTTCGGCCTTCGTGTCGTGTAGTCTTTTTTTCTTCTTCATATTGTGATATGATAGGAAAGGTTAGCCAGACCACGATCGGCTTGGTATTCCTTAAAAAAGTGCCTATGGTTCAGGCTATCTTAGTCTGGGCTTTGTGTGCCAGTTCATAAATGTGGTCAGTAACAGGCTTTTTGGATGGGAGCCTAAATCTTGTTAACTGTCTCGAGCTATATGTAATGAATATGTATCATACAAGGGGTCCCCCGGCGTGCATGTCGTGCCGACAATCCTGAGATTGAACAGTAGTCAATGATTAGTGCAGGCTTAGCACGCTTACTACACCCTCCGAACTCATCCACCTGACCATAATTTGTAATGTCTTTAAGTGGGGGAACTACCCAAAGAGGAACACCTCTTCACATGAACAGCAACTGCATTTCGCATGTCCGCCTAACATACTTGTGACACATATAGAAATAACGCTTTGCAAAAATGCAACACAAGTCACGTTGACTTAGGTTACATACATTAGTTGAGATCTTGAAGACTGGGACGTTTAAAGGGACTATGAAATTTCCCGAACCCCCATACTTTTTTTCGATGGAAACTGTTCTTCCCGCAGAGAACCTAATATGCCACAAATTTTTCCGGACGAAATCGCTCCACTCTGCGAGGAGCGCGCGCTGGAAATGTCTCTTCCGCGTTCCTCCTCTCCCGCGCATATTTCCCTGCCGATGGTGTAACTGTGCGGACCGCTCTTCGGTTCCCCGTTACGTCACCGGTGTTGCACAATGGCAAGTAATGCCGCGAGCTCGCGCTGTGGCTGCCGCCACTGCCGAAATCTGCCGATCGCGCGAAAGCTGCTGTCATGGAGATTTCCACTCCCGATGAACGCATACGCGGGATCCTACGGCGCATGGTCCTGGCGGGATTCCTCGGCTCGGCAACACGTCACGATGACGTGTTGCTGAGCCGGCCGTGGTCGCGTCAAGTTACCCGTTGTGTCTCCGCTCGGCATCTCGTCACGGCGCGGCGCCAGCTGTCCTCCCTTCGCCGCTCCGTTTAAATTCGCTCCCGAGAAATCCGCTCGCGCGACGAAAGTAAAATTTCGGTTCTAGACTCAGAAAAATGTCTTCTTTCGAACGAAACGAAGAAAAAAATCGTTTCATAGTCCATTTAATGCAAAGTGGGACCAGAGTTACTCTCGAGCCCACTATCATTCTCTGGGAGGCACCCCGAGCTCTTGTTATACGCTGGTCTCTTTTCCCACGTAGGCAAAGAGTTGCAGAACGTCAGCGTGGTTGCCGTGAACACGACTACGATCCGCGTACGCTTCACTCTCTCCCAAGTCCTGATTGGCTTGGTCGGACACGCGGAGCTCCACTACACGACGGATGCCACCCTGCCTCGGGAGTTCTGGAGCACGCAGAAATTCGCTCGACCGAAGAGACTTTTCGACACGCCCAACATCGAGTATTACCTGTCCGGATTGACCCCCGAAACGACGTACTTCTTCCAGATTAGGATTATCATAGACGAACTCCAGTCTGGACCCGAAAGCGATGTCTACAAGCTCCTCCTGCCTGCTGGTATGTTTCGAAGCGCCTTGTTTTGGTCCAGAGGAACTCGTTACTACAGGTAGTCGATCGGGGCAGACAAAATTATGCTGGCTGTAAGTCCGTCAATGTCCTTTATGTGACCTGCAAACGGCAGGGGATTGTAAGAAAGTGTTCAGAGTGCTGGAACCACATGGACAGTGAAGAAGGAGAGAGAGAAAAAAAGCAGGTTGTCGGGCTCTCTTTCTCTTGCCCTTATGGGTTTCTTTGTTCCCCATGTTCTTGCTTGTCTTTGCAGTTTTGGTGCGAATGTGGCCATGTACATATCCCGTAACCAGTTCGCCCGACTGACCATCAAATGACCTCTACATAACCTTCAAATATTACAAACGAGACGTGGCTGATCATTTGTGGGCACACTGACACTTTAGTTAACTGAGGATCATGTTGGGCGCTTCGAGTGCAAACGTCCCTCTGAAGCACAAGCCATCTATAGAATGCTCAATGCCACTGCTTTATTACATCCTCGTCCGGAGCACAAGACTACATAATCACAGCAGACTGCATGACAACCTTTTCAGAACCTACCACCACAACAACTGTTCCACCTCTCCTGCTCCTGGACATGATGATGGCGGTGAACAGCATTGACCCTCACACAGCCAAGGTGTCCTGGCGACCACTTGATGCACGCGAGAAGAAATACGTGGATGGACTTCAGGTTCGCTACAAACTGGTTGGTCACGACAGTATGCCGTGGAAGACAACGCCTATGATTCACAGGTATGTGACGTCTTCGTTTTGATTTTAAGTTAGCATTGTGGTGGTGGTGGTGGTGATGATGGACACGTAGTCTCGGGGTGTCATCTGATTCAGCTAATCGCCATAGACGATTTCAAACACCGGCTTTATGTGGCTAGAAGTGGCTGCCCATGTGGCTGATGTCAGCTCGTCGCCATAGCTACGGCAGCCGTAGCACAAAAGTGATTGGTAGACGCCTGAATGACTATAAGCCACGTCTTTTAAGAGATCAGGTTTCGTTTGCTTTAAGTGATGGTTTACACTTTTTTTTTTCTGTTTTCTTACATTGGATGTTTCAGCACTTTCACATTTTATTGTCTAAAAGTTGGTTAATTAATTCGGTTGCTACCGTTTCGTTGCGCAGGGACCGCACGTCATACCTTTTACAAGACCTCGAACCCAATGCGTCATACTTGGTTGACATGCAGTTCACGGTACCAGAAGGTCTGCCTACTCACATCGAGTCGGCTCATCACGTTGAGATGAAGACTGCCCATCCACCGAAGGGTATGACCGGCTACTTCCGCAGTAATTCCAGAGGGCTTATTTCCAAGACCAGTGTAGAACGGACATGGGATGAGACTGTGGTATGCTGTCTGTTGCAGATGACTTCGTCTTCGAATTGATCATCAACCTCAAGAAAACGGAACCGTTCTCGGCATCGTTTGTGCTCGAAGGTATTCCGGAGCCCATCGCGAAGTACGTCAATGTCTTCAAGGTGATGTACAAGAGCGATGCAGCCATCGAACAGTCGCAGAACTTCATGGTGCTGAGGGAGCCGAAGCTGGTGCTTGAGAACTTGAAGCCGTCGCAAAGGTTCGCCATTGTTTGTTTATACGCTGCCATTGCGTTTAGGAATGTTCTTCTGTATTCGTTGTCGAACAGCGGATATATCTATCCAGTAGCATTAAACGCGGGACCTGACTCTGTGGCCTGATCCTCACTCCTCCTGATGACACTGAGTAGTTTCTCTTTAATGTGTAATAAACGATGGAAATGGTTTCCCTGCTGCTTCCCGTGGGTTCGATCATGTACGTATCGCTTGATAATTTAGGTTTAATAAGTGACATACGTAGAACCACCAATCTCTCGTTAACGTACAGCAGATACGATCGAACCTTAGGGTCACGTTGTATCACCCCGGTGATCTCCGTATTAACGTAACGCTCTTGTTGTACACACAGTATACAGCTGTACTGTGTTCGACACGGATGTCTGAAATCTCCAGCCCATGGCGGAGCGGTCCCCTAGCGGCGGTGTCGCGCACAATGGAACCGCACCACTTCTGTTTTGGAGGGGAGGCCGTGCTCAAAGGTCAACTGTGTAGGGAGTAGGGAGCCTACATACGCAGAGTCGCATATGTTGGCTCCCTATCAACACTGCGCGATGCATCGCCACCTGTCGGGAGCGATAATCATCGGACACTTGGGCGTCCTTGGCTAGCCATCCCTGCTTAATTGAGCGCGGCCTCCCATCGGGGACGGTATTGGTACAGTTCCTTCGTGCCCGACATCGCCGATAAGGGACCGCTCCACCACTGGCTGGTTGGTTGACAACCGTCAACACACCTTTGCAACAACAACAAATCTTTGCCGACTCGTCTAATGCCTTCGGTAGCAACTCTTCCGAATTTCGAGGATTGTTCCCCAATATCCCCTTCGGTGTCGTGCTACCCAACACGAGAGATGCTCTATATCTCATATTGGCTAACAACACTGTCTCTGTCAAGGGACATATATACAATTCTATCTATCTATCTATATACAATTATCTTACTTGATGACAATGGATCAGAACACAGACTTTGATTGCGTTGACGTGTATTTGGAGCGGTATACGACGAGTATGTGCATCGTTGAGAAGGCGCCTGGTCGGCTCAAGGTTGTGTATTCTCCAAAACGCAGGTATAAAGTCTGGGTTGATGCGTACCTCACCAATGGAAAAACAACATCGTCGAACGTGTTGGAGTTCCACACGAAGCCTGGCCCAGTGACTACGGCGCCACCTACCACTACTACCACCACGGAATCTAACGAGATTGAGGGTACGTTTCCGCAGTTCATTATTACACGGATTAACACTCAGTATAGTTGATACTTCAATTTACTAACACACACACACACACTGTTACTAACACCGCACTTCGTGCTACAACAGATCTGTTGCCAATGAGAAACGACAAAGTAATATTATCTTTTCAGATAGCAAAGCTGTCGCCTTCCATAGTACGGAAGACAAGAGGACTACCGAAACGTACTACATTGCCCTAATAATCGTCGCCATTCTGGCCGTTGTGGCATGCCTTGCATTTGCCATAGCACTGGTGATGCTGCTGAAAAGACAGTCAACGGCTAAGGCTCCCATTACGAGAAATCCGTCAGAGTCAGCTTACGACAATCCTACTTACAAGGTGAGCGAAACGTCACGAACGTTTAATTGGCTACGGCCGCGGTGTAGAAAGAGGTAGGTTTCGCGGGATAAGACCCACTGAAAACGTACCTTTGATAATGCACTTGGGAGAGGGAGACGATAGTGAAATCATCCTCCCCTATGTAAAGTGCCCATAGAACCGCTCCCGAAATAGTTTTCCGGCTACGCCATTGTCTACGGTAGTCCATGGCTTAAAGGGACTATGTGTCTGAGATTTTCCCGGTTTGTTTTCGTGACGAATGGAACAGTTCCCCCCTCCTCCCACGAAGTCGGCACAGGACACATACAAACCCCTATCATTCCTGCTGTCCACTCCATCTGTTCACATCTGTGCGCCACTCATAAGCAGTTGTTTCGCGTCGCTGACGTGGAATAAAAAAAAAAAGGACTATGATATTTTCCGAATACCCCATCAAATGTCTACTGTTTCTGATGAGAATTCGAAGACCGGAATTTTTTCTCGATTAAAGTGGGCCGTTTTTTAACCACGCGCGGTTGAAATCGTCCTCTGGATCTCTCCTCCACGTTCCTTCTTCCTCTCGCGTCCCTCCTCTCTCACTTTGACTACTGCGCGCGTGGTCCTGGGGACTTGCTTACGTCACTTTGCACACGGCTCGCATAAAGGAGCGTCTGCACTCATGGGCGTTCCATTCGGTGAGCGGTGACGTCGTCGATGACGTTGTCGGGCACAACGGTGACATGGTCAAGTTCCACCCCACGGCACTCCTACCGCAGCTCGCCGTGGCGCTTCGCTAGGTGTATGAGCTTCGGGTAACTTCGCATAGTATCGTATAACCTCGGTACGGTTCGTTTGTCTAACGTGAAACTTCGGTTGTGTGCTCACGAATATCACTTCCGTCAAAAACAAAGGAGAAAAAAAAAGTTTGTTGTTTGACGCATGGTGTTGTCGAGTGTCTGACGTCTCGAGTGGATGGACGCTAGCCGTCTTCTGGCAGATGATTTACGATACGGCAGTGCGTTAACGCTGGTCAAGAGTCCGACGGAGCGGTGCGTAACGACGCGTATGCCACCGCGGCGCACCGTGGGCCGCCGCCGGTGAATTCATAGTTCGACGACACTCGGCGAAGCGCAGCAGGCGGCAACGCGCGACTACGTCAGCCGCCGTCGGGGGAGTTGAGCAATGCTCTACATCTGATGGTGGCCAGCGAGCTGTGCACGGCGTGGGCTCCGGCGGGCTCGCATTTCCTAACATGACGTCGGCTATTGAGCTTTTGATCGAAGCTGTTAAGAAACACCTGTGCCTATATAATAGGCTACGGATGGACTATAGAGACGAGCAAAAGAATGAGAACAGCTGAGAAGACGTGCGATTTTCTTCTTCAATTCAGTGCCCAGGTTTGGGGGTACCAACCGTATTACAATAGTACAAACAAAACAGTCCCAACGATGGGAACATGGATTGTCTTTAATCGGACTCCAACACGCGGGTACAGTTGCCAGATATGAGTGCATTCCCGCTACGAAATGTGAAAATCTCAGACTATGATCCCGGTAGGACGAGGAAGCGTGTCCTAGCGAACGCTAGCCGTCGGAGCGGAATGCGGGCGGTGACGTGCGAAGGCTACGTCGGACTCTAAACCAGCCAGAGCAATAGTAAGAACGGTTACAGCGAACGACCACACATATCGAACTTTTATGTAACGAACTCCTGTTATAACGATGGAATAAACGCTTTCATCGTAAATTTGTTCCGTGAGCCTCTACTGTTCCTTGCGCTTTCCATTAACATACTATAAAAATGCCTTTCTTCACCTCTTAGTAGTGAATAATTGAGTGTGAATAAAATTTTATGTTACGTTTTAGTTATTTGGACCCTGTAACACATGCCCTATCTGTTACTTTTGCAGACATACGACGGGGAGAAGCCGGAGGAGAAAAACGGCAACGTGCAAGCGTGATAGCGACTCTAGGCCTATATTGTAATATAGTGTTAGTATAAATAATGTTCATACAGTGTTCCTGCACATACCTTGTAAATACATACTTAAAAACTGAACGGATGGATGCGTGAACACGAATGAGGTTTGAGCTAAATTTCCTTTCTTGCTGCGTGATTGTGCTGGAGATTGTGAAGGTATGCGTGCCATGTTTTCCTTTTTTTTTTCATCTGGAGTGTACTTAAGTGATACGAATAACTTATTATGACGATGACGTAGTCAAGTTGTCGCATTTCTGACTTTGTTGTCGTAAAGGGACTCTCTCTCTCTCTCTGTTGGAGAAGACGTCACATTCTATAGGACACTTAAATAATATGCAGTGTGTGTAAAAGCTTTTCTGTTATTTCATATATTTGACGCTCAGAGCAAAAGAAATATGAAGTCACACGTGCAGCTAATAACGATATGGAACGTCAGTGATTGACAATGGTGCCTTGATGGTTATGTATATTTCTATTTCTTGCCAGTTTGTTTTATAATACTAGCACTGTTAGGACAACCTTAGGTTGATAACAGAACTAATAGGTAGTCGCAGTTGACTATAAAAAGACGTCACAAGTTGCTAGTTTTGATGTGACACTTTTCCGTGTCGAACTGAAGTGATTGTTTAAAGATAGTGTGAACGTGTTTAGGGATTCTTAAACGTCATGTCGAGAGATGCCAAAATTATTTTCTGGTGTATATGTAGTTTGTGTATTTTTGTATAAAATAAATTTCTATGAAGCTTTTGTACATGGTGCTACCTCTTTGCTCAGTGGAGATCAGAAGACCCACGTTCAATTCCTGGCTTCAGCAACTCTTTCCCCTGAGTTGTTTGAATTCGCTAATTTCTGGGCGTAACATATAAACATATAAAAGAATATAAAACGTCCATAAGTAATAAAGAATAATGTAATTTGAAAGTTGTGCGCAAACCGAAAACGAAACTGTAGTGTAAAACTGACCACGCTAGTTGTATCGTCTCCTCTTTTTCCAGTAGCAAACACATAATCTTTAAACGGGTAAAGTACATAGATATCCCTACGCGAAAAACCAAAACCAGTTTTAACGCTTGCAGTGTGGAATATCCTCTCACAAAACTCACCTAGCTTCGTCCGCGTCGTCTGCGTTGAACGTAGTAAGCACTGCCTCCCACAGGGGGCACTACTGTCGTTATCGCCGCTCTCAGCTGTTCTGCAATCAAAATTTCGGCGCGGTTCCCAAAATGTCTTTGAAAATGACAGTTCTTTGTCTTTCTACCTGTTTAGTGACTATATACTGTACATTGCAACGTGTTTGTGACGTGTGTTCCTTGCCAGTGTTCAACGTTCATCGTGTTTAATGTGACAGCGTCATGTCAACAAGGGGCTTAACGTGCAGTGATGTGTTTTAAACGAGGCTTAACGTTCAATGGTGTGACTGTAAACACGGGGCTCGACACGACATACCGGTAAGTGACTTCACGTTTTATAAGCTGAGTTGGTTTGAAGGACATATACCCGCGCTCCCCGCGTGGCTGTTGGTTAGCGGTGCTTCGGTTGTTGTTCGTCAAATGCAGATGCATGCATCAGATACGTTGCATATACACGAATAGGACTATGACGCAAATAAGTATCGTGAATGCAAACTATTGAATCTGCAAGGGGTGTTCAGATAGCAGTCATCAAATGTAATAGTTATTGCGAGTATATATCCTGACTTACCAAACAGAGCCCTGCTGTTGTACGGCCTGAAGAACGTTAAACGCGAGGTGCTTATATTTCAGTGCACCTTATATAATCCCTACGCGAGCAAAATAATCATAACAGTGAATTTTATTGCATCACACGTTATCGCCTCCGCGCACGTAAGGTATAGCGTAGTGGTTCCACGCAATGCGCGAAGCTCTCTTTATTGTTTGCGTGTGTAGCAGAACCACCAACGCTATCCCTTACGTACGCAAAGGCGATAGCGTACAATGCACTAAAACTCTCATCACTAAAACTCATGAGCACTCATGGTAACAGAGAGTTTTGTGCTGCGTACTCAGAGAATAGCGAGGGCACGCTCGGACTCCGCATGCGCTTAACGTTGAGTTGCGTTTAGAACGCGCACAGAGTTGAGCACGCTCTACTTCCTTGCGTGCGAAACACCTGAAGCTCTCTAGAAGATGTCTGGTGGTGGTAGTAAGTCGTAGATGAGGAAGCAGAGTGAGGTCTGCCTACACTTGAGAAGTTATCCTGTCCCCAATTATCCTGTTTGCTACCTGTATTCCTGTTTTTTTTTTAATATGGATTTGTATATACCATCAAGTTTTCATAAAAAAACATAATCAAAAGCTTTAGGGACAGAACCCCCGTGATGGATTTCATCTTTTTATCTCTCGGATTGGTGGTATCGGCCCAAGAGCGTGGGGAAGTGGGGCAACGGGGGCAGGCTGCGTCTTTCATGCCTGAGATCGTGCAGAGCGTAGCTGTCCTGTAAGAAAGATTATTATTATTATTTTTGTTTTTTTCAGGATATGCACTTGTTCACTTGCGTAAACTTTTCGAACTGCAGGTAAAATTTCTTTCACGTACGAAGGATAATCGATTACTTTGCATGAACTTATATTATCCGGTACCTTGACTACCCCGTGGCACAACTAACACTTGTTCACACAGAGATAAAGAGTAGTCATTTTCTAATTAACTAATTAACCGAATGCTGTAAATGGAAGAAGCTGTTTGCCACATCCCGAGTTATTCCGCGTTGCATATAGCGTGTGCCGTTTTATTACGCCCCATTGGCCCCATTACGCCCCTTTCATCCCCTTACGCCCCTTTAGAATTTTTGGTAATTGTGCAAGACGCGTTTAAATGCAGTAGCTTTGTAGGGTCACCCTTGGCGATAAATGTTTTTCCGAAACTCTGACTGTTGTTGCGCCACAAAACATCAAATTGATCAGACTCAATTTGGAACTCTACTAAATATTTTATTGAAAGTATTTAAACATTTAGTGAAATCATTTGTTTTTCTTTGCGCTGTTACTGTGGTGGTTACACATTTCAACGCGCTGCAAACATACTCTGGCGACCACGTGGTGATGGCACGTGACCCTATAAAGCCACTGACGGACTTACACGGCGGCTGACCTTAGAAAGCTGTCGCTTCAATCACAAAAATTGAAAACACTGTGAACTCTGATCCCCCATGATATTGCCGAGGCCGTATCGCGGTGTTGACATATGTTGATACTGAAGACATCGATAGTATATACTCCTGCAAATATTGCAATCGTTTGCACGCGTACCGTGAGACGGGAGTTGTAGCCCCTTTGTCGAGGCTGCGGTGACCTGTATAGTTATTTGCCTGGCCCAGAGCCCAGGGCCGTCGGTGGTGGCGCTGCGGGTGTTTATTTTTAGGGCCGCTGCTGTGTGTCTCGGAATAGCAGGCCTTTGCAAAGTCCCCTTTTGTCTCATTGATTCCAAAGGCTCGTTGCCGCGGTTAGGGCGCTATTTTATTCCGGCACACCCCACCAAATTGCTCGGCTTTATTTCACTGTCGTGTCTTCTCTGTGTCTGGGTGCTCTTCTAAAGCAACGACGGAGCAAATTTGTCGGTGGGTGGTGCGGTAGCAAAAGGCGGCCCTCCACAGTGCCGCGGGGTTACGTGGGATTGCGGAGCATAGGAGAGCTCGCACGCCTCGCTAGCATTGTGATACAGGAAGGGGGCGTACTTTTTGAAGTACACTCTTAAAAACGAACTTCACCACATAGCATGCTCCTAGCCAACCATCACCCCGAATGACAACGTTCTCGCCCCTGAGTTGTTGAAAACGGGAGGAGGAGCCTATTTTGTGTCCATTATGCACGGCACAGAATAGGCTCCGCCTCCCGTTTTCAACAAATTGGGGGCGAGAACGTTGTCATTCGGGATGATGGTTGGCTAGGAGCATGCTATGTGGTGAAGTTCATTTTTAAGAGTGTATGTATGCTTCTAGGTAAGGCGCTACCGCAAACGCAACACAAAACGGGGAGAGACACCTAGACGCAAAGCGCGATGCTACGATGATGTACGAAGTATACGGTGATGGCATGTCCCATTCCGAGACTGGGAGATTACCTGGGATCGAATCCATTGCGTCGTCTGTGCTGTCTGGGTGTTTTCCTCGGACGTTTTAATACAAATGTCGGCACAGTTACCCGCGAAGTCGGCCCAGGGCGCACGATAGTCATCACGTTGCCCGCCTGAGCGAGGCCGACTACAAACAAGCAGCTCTATCACCACCCCCAAAGCGGTACACGTTCAACGACATTTATATACCAGCGTTATACACCATTATGTCTTATTAACAAGCACAAGCTGAGTATTTTAATTGAGTTTCGATGGATCTTACAGAATTCCGCACTCATTACTCTCGGATTTATTCTTCCAATTAATGTCTCGAATCACCGTTACTGTCTATGTCTAATTCTTACGACTTGCCACCTGCTCGTCTAGTGCGTGAGTACTGTTGGTCAACAAATATACAGGCGGGCATGTATCTTACTCTCATGGCGTTTATGTTTTATGGCGTAATGTTTTTTTTAACGCTCTCCTTACATTTTGTGCGCATTGGCAATGTTGCTAGTAATAAATTATGGTATACTACTAGTACTACTGTCCTTGTTGCTTTCCAGTCTTCCTTCTAGTAACTCCACCACGATTCTTTCTCTGTCCTTAGCTTTTTCTTTCTCTCAGAGGTCCAGGCCTGCGATACCTCGTGTGGTGCGGGCCTGGGTCGACTCCCTCGTCTTGCTTCCTTTTCCGAGAGAGTAATGTCCTTGTTGCTCCATATCCTACACCAACGGGATGGCCGTGTGGATAAGAGCTTCCGTTCGTTGGTTCTTGTTCCAAAGGTCGTGCTGGGGAGGTGGCTGGTTCGAATCCTACCACCTGCTGTGCCGTCTCATGTTTTCCCTGGGAATTTTTCCAGAAAAAAGTTCCAGGGAAATAGTTTCCAGAAGAATGTCGGCACAGTTCCACCTGAAATCGACCCAGGACGCACACTAACCCCCTCCACCCCTCCCCTGTCTCCCCTCATTCCTGCTGTCCTCTCTCTATGTGTGCATGTCTGTACGTCGCTCACAGCCGCAGTTGCTTCGCGGCGCTAATACGTAATGAAAGGAAAATGAAGATAAGCTGAATTTCCTGGTGGTCCAAGCTCTGCTGCCCAGTCAGTCGAGGAATTTTCTTAGCAGCCTCCTTCCTCCCCTCCCCCAGCACCGCCCACAAAGGTCTTGCAACACAAAAAACACAAAACGAAAAAGAAAAAACTGTCATAAAACAAACAAATACCGAAAAGCTAGCATACACTCTTATAAAAGAGAACTTCACCGCATAGCACGCAGCTAGGCAACCATAATCCAGAATGACATAGTTCTCTCCCCTGATTTGTTGAAAACGGGAGGCGTACGTCCTTTTGTGACACTTATGCAGAAATATTAATTGTCTCACACACACAAAAAAAAAAGCGTACGCCCCGCGGTTTCTACAAATCAAGAGTGTAGAGGTATCACAATGCACAATTGTTATTCTTCCGTGTGCTATGTGGTGAAGCTTTCTTTTAAGAGTGTAGGTACCGCCCCCCCCCCCTCATTTCCGGAATACCGACACCACCCTCGTGACGGAAATCTCTCGCAAATCCCTGGGTGAGTTCGTTGCTGTACGTCTTCCAGTTGTGTCTTTCTCTCGATTCCCTTTTCGGAGAATTCCTTTCGCACAATAGAGAGTTGTAGTGTATCGTACGCTATCGCCTTTGCGTACGTAGGGGATAGCGTAGTGGTTCTGCGCAGTGCGCGAAGCTCTCTTTATGTTTTGCGCGTGCGCATAACCGCCAACGCTATTCCTTACGTACGCAAAGGCGATAGCGTACGATCCACTAAAACTCACTAATCTCTCCTCCGTTACGCTTCGTTATGTGCTACAGTATGCTACGTGCCGATTGACAACCAAGATCACGCGATAAACTCTTTCGCGTCACCACCACGGGCCCTGCAACCATGGCCCTCAATAACGTACGTGTTCTTCGAAATAGCGTCTCCGCCGGCGGTAGCTACGTGTACGTGATTATGCGAGACGTCCCACGGTTGCCAGTGATGGAGGATGCTTTTTCTGCGCGCTCTTCTCTCAAAGGGGATTGTAAATATTGATAACCCGCCGCCGCAAGCACGGAGGTGAACGAGGCCGTCTCTTTGAAGAGCCAATAACGACTCGGGGAAAAAAAAAAAGAAGCTGTGCAGGGAATAGGGTCGGCGTTAGTTGAGGGATCGCTCCACTTGGTTAACGGTGATCTCCCGGGATTGCATATTGATGAGAGTCATTGACTGCGTTAACCGTAGTACTTGCGTACGAAGTCTGAAAAAAGAAGCTGGATGTAAATGGGGTTATACGTCGGTGGATCGACGTGTTTTGTCTCTCAGACTGCGCGGAGTAAAAGGAGTAGGTTGCAGTTACTCCCTGTTTTACTCCCTCTCACCCTGAAATCTCCCCCGTCTAATCTAAATCCCCAACCAGCTCCCGTGGCACAACGGTTAGGATGATCGCCTTCCACGTCGAGACTAGGGGGGGGGGGGGATGCGGGTTCGAATCCTTTCACCAGCAGCTGTGCTGTCTGAGGTTTTCTCTGGGCTTTCCGACAGACTTTCCGGAAGAATGTCTTCACAGTTCTCCCTGAAGTCGGCCCAGGACGCATACTAACCGCCATGCCCCCCCACACTCCTTCCTGATGTCCTCTCTCCATCTGTTCACGACCGTACGCAGCTCATAGCTACAGTTGCTTCGCGGCGCTAACAAGGACTAAAAAAAAAGCAAAACGCATTCTCGAATACTGCAAATAGTTCCTAAACTTATTCCCATACACTTCCGTAGAGTTCGTCCTAATTGGTTGTGGCAAGTCCTGCATGTATAGTTTCCAGTGGGACTAATATTAGCATTTCTTTTTTCTCGGCGTGCGCGAAGCAATTTATGTGAATTTCCGCACTAACGTTCGGTAGAATGTGGTGCTTTCTGTAGAATACACTGCTCAGGAGAATGTTTTACAGTGCACCTTTCCGTATAATGTGAAATTTACACAACAGAGGTGTGTGCTATAGCACAAGATGTCTACACTCCAAAGGTGTAGAAAAAAAAAAAGAACACTGCGCAGGTGGACAAACGTAACGCAGAGTGTGACAAGCGTGTACTCGATGTCCGATACACTGTAGGACGAAGAGACGACGAGTTGTCGGTAACATTTCCCGGGGTCTGAGGGGACATGAACAAATGAACGAGGCAGCGTTAAACCATAAAGTCGGGACATGCACAGGAAGGACAGAAGGGTTAGAACGCCGGTAGAAGAGAAGCTACGGCGTGCCTTTTCCTCATCACCCCTTTTTCCATCGTACACATATAGACCACTCCCTGCTTGTAAACAAATGACGTCATAGTGTTCGACAGCGCCACCAATTTGGTAGACATGAACTACGCTCGAAGCTAGGGAGCGAACAAGGTCGCGCCCTAAAGCCACGGTCTCGAGGGGATTATACGACGGTCCCTGAAAGGGAGGCGAGACGCGACCCTCGGTCCTACTTTTCTTTAAATACAGGAGGCAGCGAACAATTGCTCATTTGTGGAACCCAGCCCTCCCCCTTCCGATTTGTTTCGCTTTCAGTCTGTCTACCGACGTCATGATGACGTTTCTTGTGTAGAGGTTTATTTGAATGAAACTCCATGGCTCGTTTATGTCTGTCCTACGTGACCTCCTGAGACGAATGTTACCAACCACTAAGACTCGATACGCGGCATCGGAACATTATTTCTCCATCCATTCTTCGCAGCCACTAATGCTGCAGCGCCAATTTACGGGTCGCAGCCATCCATCAAACGCTCGACCACAATGTATGCACTAACTAGATTTCCGTCTGCGGCTTCTTTACGCGAGAAAGCAGGTGCGCAGAGTATGCCTATACCATCACGTACGTCTATACAACGAGAGACGCGGGTACTCGATGAGGAATCTTGGCCAATTCGATTAAATCGCGACGGCGTAGGCAACAGCTGCGGCCAAGACGAACTAGTCGGTCGGTCTGTCGGTCTAAAACAGCTGCAGGTTCGTGACAGACGCGGGCAACGACACACGAAATGCGCAGGTTGCGTTCTTTTGAGCCGAGACAGCTCTCGGTGGGCACGTCTAGTATACCTATAGCCCGTGAAAAATCTCCGTCACAAATCACACGTCACAATATCCCTACAAGGTTAGGTCTGTTTACTAAGGTAGAGAGACGCTGTAGTTGATAAGCCATACTTGTTTTACGCAGCGGTGAGACAAGGACAGGCTCACCTTCCTTGTCTCTCAGCTGCGTAAAACTTAGGCTTAGGTAAAACTTAGGCTTAACTCTGCTGCGAAAAGTTAGGTCTATTCTTTTCGGTTACTAATCACTGTGCGGTCTATTTCATCTGCTACTAAGACCTGTGAAAACAGTGGGTCACAAATCGCCCGTCATACTATCCCCACAAGATTAGGTCTGTCCTTTTCTGTTACTAATCGCAACAGTGCGGTTTATTTCATGTACTAACTGAAACCCATGAAAACGCTCGGTCACAAATCACCCGTCACAATATCCCTACAAGGTTATGTCTGCCGTTTTTCCGTTACTAATCGCAGCTGCGCAATTTATTTCACGTAGCACTGAAACCCGCGAAAACTTTCGGTCACAAATCACCCGTCACAATACAAGGTTAGGTCTGTCCTTTTCTGTTACTTATCGCAGCTGCGCAATTTATTTCGCGTACCACTGAAACCCGCGAAAACTCTCGGTCACAAATCTCCCGTCACAATATCCCTACAATGTTATGTCTGTCTTTTTCTGTTACTAATCGCAACAGTGCGGTTTATTTCATCTACTACTATCTGTGCCGTCCTCAAGTACTCACTGAGTTACATTATTAAGAATACATACTGAAAGTGAACGCGAAAATTAGCTGACTACGTATAATCATATCGAACTTATTAGAGAAGAAGAGAAGAAAAACAAAAACAAGGTCTTAATCCAGAAGCCTTCCATCGTCGTGGTCCTCAAAATCTGGATCCGAACTGGTTGTCAGAGGCATAGGCTCAGTCGCGGCATGAGGTCCCGGATAAATGGGCACTGCCTCGTGCATTTCTTCATTCCTTGAAAACATCTTGTAGCCCACCGCATTAAGAACGTCTGCGCAGGTCTTCTGAATTCTCGACACGCTGGGGAAGGACAGCAGCTTTGTCCAGTGGAAGGGGGACCGCACGGAACGGTGCCTGAAAATAGGTTTCAGAGCCTGTTTACATTTTATGAGTAGGCTAAACAATCGGTGGCACCAAAATCAATCAAGAGCTCGCGGACGGCCAAGACATGCATACGAATGGAGGGCATTGTTGTTCACGACATCTGCAGCTGTCTTGAACCCGAATTGAAGGGAACTGCGAACAGCGGGAACCGCTCCTTAAGAGATGTACAATGTTATGGATGCCAACGAATCGTATGCAGATAATCTATGTGCAACGCAGAAGGCACAACCTTTGAGGACCTGTTCTGTAAATAACATGTCCCAATGACGTAGTCTTGTGGCAATGGTGGCGTGGTACAGTCTGCTCAGGTGCGTCATCAGAAAGTGAAAAATCCAATCCAGTGAAGAAAGATTGAAGCAAACACTGTAAACTTTTTCACACCTTTAAAGGTGTGCGCTATGCACATTCAACCTGGTTGCGTAACATTGCATCTCCAGGATGATATTTTACAAAATTTGGAAAACATTACTAAAGATCAAGTGTCAGTGCAAATCTTGCTCTCATTATGTCTTGGATATCGTAGGTACGAGCTAATGCATATATGCATCGCTATCGATAATCGAGCACGCGCAAGTGTCTACAATACTGTTGAACAATGTTGGGATGTTGCAAGACTGAATTTTTGGAGGGCAGACAACACTCGAGTAAAGAAAATTTGTGCGAAACCGTGCTCCATTATGATGTTACCAAAATTACACCTAAAAAGGCGTGCGCCATGCACGTTGGTACACCTTTAAAGGTGTGAAAACATTTAGAGTGAAGAGACCCGGAGAGTTGGAACAGAGAGAGTCTCTGTTCGAAACATTGGCGGTTCCTTACTCAGTCCCATTTAGGTCCGTCATAGGTCTTCGACCCATTTACGACATAGTTGTTCGGACCTAGCTGCTATATGTCGCATACTGTTCGCCCTACGCTAATGACTAAGCGGCACTTACTGTGAGTGTGACATGCGACCCTTCTTGCTACGAGACCGGAGGTATTTCGCCACAGACTCCGACAGAGGAAGGTTCAGGTCATCGAATAACGCGGGCGTTTCTTTGAAAGGGTGGAGGGCAAGGTCTTCGAAACGTATCCTGAACGTTTTCTGAGGATATCTGCGTTTGAGCCTGTCATACGACTTGATGTCTTCCCGCAAGTGTTCGCAGAGCGTCTTGTAGCGGTAGCATTTGGACCTGTTTGGACGTAGACAGGAATGACTTACAATGCCGAACAACACGAGCCTCAGGCTGCTTACACTTTGCAAGTGGAATGTCTGTAGTTTGAAGCGACGGTTCCTCTTGGGTCTCTGACCACGTGGAGGACCTTAAAGGGTCCAAGGTCTGCATTGGCTTTCACCCAGTGGTGGAGTTGGCTCATGTGCAATCGGAGCACCTGCACGGAGAGTACGACAGATGCGTATCTACAACGCTTTGCACAGTTTAGAGTCACTAAATAAGCTAAGCTTCAGAGTAGCGACACTGAGCCGCCATGTTGTTTCGGATGACCTCCAGCCCCACCTCTATTTTGGCAGTAGAAATAGATGAAGGTGAAGTTCAGCAGTGGAAGAAGACGACACTTCGAAGAGCGCTAAATGGATGGCGCTGGAGGTCATCCGAAACAACATGGCGGCACAGTGTCGCTACTCTGAAGCGTAGCTTATTTAGTGACTCTAGCACAGTTCAACGCAATATGCGCGGTACTGTATGGTAGTCCCTGAAAGTCATCAAGGTACAGAGGAAGCGCTCACCCTCATGACTTGCAGTTTAGCTCTTAGACAGACGCTGTTGACGACTTCAGTTCTGAAACACAGTCGCCATCTTGTGTCGCACAAGGAGCGTAGAAACTTGTTCTTGTTCATGTACGGCACCAGTTGCATGTCGTGCAGCTTATCGAGGGGTGTATGCGTGTTGAAGGCGCAGCGAAACAGCTCCTGTAGCAGACCGCTTCCCGTTTCTTGGAACACGCTGTCGTTGAAACGTGCGGCCTTCCGGCTGATGAGCCGCAAGGGTTCGTCGAAGTAGAATGTTCCAGGGATGGATTCCAGCAGCCGACCGACAAAGCTTGATCCCGACCTGAAGGGCAGAGAGCGCAATGATTGCGCGTCATATCTGTCCTGTCCGTCTTTCCTATAGTCTTTGAGAATCTGACGGAATCTAGACCATTGCAATCCGCGTCCCTCACGATGTATTCTCCCGAAAGCATTGTTTATCTAGGTGTCGCGGAAGTACCGTGAAATTAATTTCTAGTTTGAGTTGAGATGTGTGACGTCATGGCAACATGTGTCTCGCAACATTGCTCCTCCAGGGTCCATTTCCGTTTCATCACCACAGCTGCCGAGAGTCTTGCAACGTGAGGCGGAGAGCGGGGACGGGTGAGCTGCGCGCGTTGTTGCTGGAAGAGAGACGCCAGCGCTGTGGTGACGTCACCTACTCTAGGAGAATCCGAAACTATGGAGTTTTGAGGGTCATTTGGAAAGTTCCTGGAAGCGCGTATAATGTTCACCAAGCTCATGATGTTCATTTGTAAAACTAGAGGGAGAGTACCAACACACGACTGTGTTCGTCCTGTACCCCATTGCCCACACTCATGGACTTTTCACATTATACAGTTTGCCCACCAGCTGATGTGCATCTATGCCATAGGCTCAGTTCACCGTATTCTGTGGTGACATTTGTCTCGAGACTTCCGACTCCCACTCCAACTCGTCTGGTAATTAGTCAAGGAAAGGCTGCATCTAATGCTAGTCTTATTGTTAACTGCATTGCCGTCTGGAAAAGTGTTGCCAAGTGCCATTGACGTCCACACATTGCTAGGGCGGTCACACCTGAAGTGCGAAACGATGATGATCTTCTGCACGGAATCTCTGGGGACCAAAGGGGTCGTGCTGTTGATTCGACGTAGAATTCCACCTAGGATGTCCGCCGATGGCTCTTCGTCGGCAAGATGGGCATCATCAATGGTCCAGCCCTCGGTCCAGCCCTCCTGTTCTTGTTTGATGGCTCCTGTTGTACTTTGGGACATCCTATATGCGGGTGTCTGCGGGGCAACCTGTCGCTGTTCTCTCTCTGTTCTCTTGCTGAGCTTGAGCTCTAAAAATTGTTTTGAAAGAGACAGATGGTTAGGGACAGGGTTTAGTCCGGCCTCTGTATCCGTTCCAGATTTTACTTTGCAAGTGTACTTCGAGCGTCATTCCTTCTGTTGGTACTCGCACAATCGATGGACAATCTCAACTCTTAGGACATAGTCCCAGTCCGAACCGCTTTTACGAAAGCACGTAACTGCCATGAATATGATGCTCCATTGCGGGACAAGCACGCGTATTTAGGCTGCTAGGCTCTCGCGCTGCTGCTTTAACAGATTTCGAAGAAAACAATGTATAGAGTTTCATTGACTTTCGCTCTTCAGAATACAGATTTCAAATCGCAATGGACATTCTTCATTAAAGAAAGGAAAAGTAGCGGAGGTTCTTCGAACCCCGGACACGTAACGGCACACGCTCACCGCGGGCTTCAACGCTGCTGTCCCGCCCTAACATCACCGGGTAGAGAAGAGACACGAGTACGACCACTCTTGCAGAAGTCATTCTTTCCTCTTGGATGTATCTACCTTCAACACAGAAATGAAACAAATGGTAAATGACGAACAACACATTCCAAGGAAGTTATGCAAAGTACTGTGTCTTAATCACTGAGACTATAACAACAACGCTTTATTCTAATGATGATGACCGAAGAGTTTCATCGGTAGGGGGCGATACTCTACCCCCATTGCTGGTGGTCGTGTGATGAAATGGAATAATATTTTTGTTTAAATCCCACGTTAGCGCCGCGAAGCAACTGTGGCTGTGATCGGCGTACAGCTGTGGACAGATTGGGAGAGGACAGTAAGAAGGAGTGGGGGGTTGCTGTGCGTCTTGGGCCGACTTCAAGGGGAACTGTGCGGACATTCTTCTAGAAAGTCTTCGGAAAACACGGGGAAAAACCTCAGACAGCACAGCCGGCGGCAGGATTCGAACCTTCCACCTCCCAGTCTTCAAAATGGAATAATCCGGGGTCGCCTCATAGTGAGGACCGTAGTCCTGCAGTGTCCTGCGGTGTCCTACTGAGTACGAAGTCGTACTGAGACTAAAGTTCTGTGGAACTGCGCATTGGTATGTATTTGGTACGTACAGCACCTAAACACGACCTAAAAGCACGAAAGTGATTGGGACGTTTTCGATACGGCCTATATGCAGCCGATACATCCGGGAAGCTTTCCAGAACAAAGATGCCTAATATGCTAGTACTTGATGCTGCTTACAACACCAAAAGCTATTACGCGATGACGGCCAAAAATGTGAGAGAAACGGTAGGGCCTTTAGGGGAGCATGGAATCCATGGAACATATGGGGAACGAGAACGCGAACTGGCTCATTGATAACAGGCGCAGCCTCGGCTCATATTGACTCGTAAACAGCGAACAGAGTTTGAGGCACAAGCTTCTGTCCCGTTCGACACATCTAAATAGTTTCTGTGGTGGGGACTGTGGAACTATAACAGCTCTGCATTCACGGTGTACGACACAGGAGAAGGTATCTTGTCTTCTTTGAGTTCCTGTTTTGTGCGTATCATATAGACAAAGCTGTGGACGCACGCGTCAAGGCTTCCGTAAAACGACCTTACCTTTGACACTAAATGACTCGGGTGCTCTTTTGGGAAACGGGAGCTGAAAATGCAATGGCGATGCCATGCCGTTTCGGACTTCGTTTTCTTCGCCTTCGTCATGCACGCTTCCAGACAAGGTGGTGGTGATGGTGCAGAAGGGGCTCGCCGTTGTAGGCCTCACAGATGTGGGCAACGTCACGACTGACGCCCTGGGAGAATGTGCGTCCTGGGCCGACTTCTAAGGGAACGGTGCATGAACCAGACATGAGGTATTGCGCTAGAGAACAAATTCCCAGCCAATACCCACGAGGAAGTCAGGACAATGATGTCGCAACGATGCCAGCTTCTAAGGCTTAGTTGTTAAGATGATCGCCTTCCTCGCAGAGCCTGGGAGGTGACCCGGGTTTGAATCCCGGCATCAGATGTGCTGCTCTTGGTGTTTCCCCATGGCATTCCTCAAGCGCTGTCAGCACAGTTCTCTGTGAAGTCGGCCAAGGACGCTGGATCCCCCCCTCCCCGAGCAACATATGCGGCCGCACCGCGGCAGGCAGACCGGTCGGTGGTGGTGGTGGCGATGGCGATAGGGCTTGCCGTTGTCGGTCTCACGTAGGTGGGCAACGTCACGACTGACGCCCTGGGGAATATACGTCCTGGGCCGACTTCTAAGGGAACTGTGCCGACATATGTCTGAAAGAGTCTGAGGAAAACCCAGGAAAAACCCCAGACAGCAGACCGGTCGGCAGTTTCATGCTACCGACCAGGCAACCAACCAACGAAGTTGCGAAGATAATAGCTCGAGCTTTTTAGTACAGCGGAAGAACTCTACGAAAACCATACGCCTAAAGGAAGTTAGCAAATCCAAGGTTAATGCGGTAATGTGCTGTACTAAGCTGACTAATATGACGCTAAGTAGGAGATGAACTACTTTCACCGTTATTTCTAGGGGGATACCAAAGATTACACTGGAGAGCGACAGCGAGAACCTGGTGCTCGTGCATGTTGCATGAGCGCGTTCGTGGTTAATTAGCTGTGACGCTAATGAACTCGTGTTCATTAATTAGTGGAACACCGACGGTTCCTTCGCTCCTAGATTGATTACAAGAAGAGAGACACGTCCTTCAAGAAAGTGAAGAAACTATGGGGATGAATGATGTTGAGAAGAATACGCACACCTGCCGCAGGGGGGCGTTGTGGTCGAAGTACTGATACAACGATTGACACCAACGGGGGAACGATCCAGCATTCTGTTTATATATATCTGGTCGCTTGACAGTATTGGCTTGCTCACGGCACAACATTATCTTGCGACCTAAAGTCCTAAAATTAGCCGTTGGATCGAAGAATCAGCGCAATCTCTTTAGCGTTCTGGCACCCTTTGTCTTAGAGGCTTTGCGTTGGATTTTTTTTTTCGATTACTGACGAACACCGCGGAGCAATTGTAACTATGTATAGTCAGTGTACAAACGTGAACAGATGAGGAAAGGACAACACGAAAACATGGAAATTAGTACATTATAAACCCAGGGAATATTTCAGGCAAGGGTGGGAGCTCG
Source organism: Ornithodoros turicata (assembly GCF_037126465.1). Classification (NCBI taxonomy): domain Eukaryota; kingdom Metazoa; phylum Arthropoda; class Arachnida; order Ixodida; family Argasidae; genus Ornithodoros; species Ornithodoros turicata. Next base: position 67,629,642 of record NC_088206.1, on the reverse strand, counting down.
ATTCCTGACAGATCCCACGTTCTTAAGAATGAACTTCACCGCATAGCACGCTCTTAGCCAACCGTAATCTGGAATGATATCGTTACCTGCCGGGCTTAATCGCTTCATCGTCGTTACGGTCGTTACAAGCTAACGAGTGGCGGGAAATTGAAAAAAGGTGGGCACGTGATAAAACACGTGCACGGCGCTCTTCGCGCGATACGTGAAGGCCGTGGTACACGTGACGCACAATGTCTCACGTGCCCACCTTTTTGAATTTCCCGCCACTCGTTAGCTTGTAACGACCGTAACGACGATGAAGCGATTAAACCACCTGATTTGTTGAAAACGGGAGGCGTACGCCTTCGTTGTGACAATTATGAACGGCATAAGTGTCACAAAAAAGGCGTGCAGTGCAGTCCTTTGCATGATCCTGGAGATACCACCAGCAATCGCTCTTTTTTTTCTCTCTCTCTCTCTCTTTCTACTCTGCTCATCACAGTTGCCGACTAATAAGATATATTCGTGTCCGACGTTGGATAGCATGCACAGCAATGTATCTATCAAAAATGAATAACGCCAGCGTCACACAGAGCAAAGAGCAATTACGCAACACAGTTTCCGTCACCGATTCCTCATTCTCAACAGCCTTCACCGGCATGTAGCTATCAAGTATTCCATTTACCATACTCTCTCATTCGCACGCGTAACGTTCCTTTTTTCTCGCTTTCTCTCTCTTTTTTGTCCCGCCATCCAACCCCGCGTTCGAATAATAAGCTCTTCCGATCCCGCCATTCACAGCGCAGCAGCGCTCCGACGCTGGCTCCACGCTGCGGGCGAAACCGCAGTCACGGAAGCAGACGGTGTCGTGACCGGAGCTTTGTGCTCGCGCAAGCGATCGCAGAAGTCGCGCTCGCTTTGCAGAAGGGGAAAAAATTCTGCTTTTTCATTCATCGATGTCTTATCAAGAGCGTGCTTATCGATGCATCGCGAAGATCATGGGCGGTAGTTGGGATAGATGATCATGATGCTGGCAACGTTGAAGAAGTGTGATTGAGTTGTTGTGTTTCTGCTAACTACGTGGTCGTCTGCAAAGCTGAGCAGCAGGTGGGATTTTGAACGGCTGTCTCTCCGCAAACAGAGGCAATTTTGTGGTGAAAGCGTCGCGTTTGAGCTGTTTCGGATATACTGCGTGTGGTGCAGGTGCAGTGTAGTTCCAGCTGTCTGCGTACTCCTGACACTACTTCTACTGGTAGGTTATTTTTATCTATGTGTTCGTGAGCATTTGGTTGTGGGTACCAATATTTACGCATGAATCTAGCATGTCGTGGGGAAAATGAGCAGCGAAAGGGATAAAGTGGAATCGGGTTACGCGAAGTTCGCGTCGTCAGTTTTTACGTCTGGATATGAGCCTTTCTGCAAGAATTCATCCCGCGCACGATACACCTCCCGAACTAATCTTTATTTTTTAACGGGACTCTTTTCTGTGCGTTGAAATTAGTACCGGTCTCCTAAAGATTGAGCCAGAACCCATGAGATTGATTTCTGCCGGAGTAATATAGCTTTCAAAGCACACTATATATGTCCGTAAACACATTCGAACGAATAACCGAAATAGGTGGTCATATTACAACAAACGCGATACTCTACTGGGGCGCAGAAACGTCTCTAGTAAAAAGCACCGATCACAACACATTGGGCTGCCTGATGCACGTCCATCCTGCATTATAAATGTAACATATCTATCTCGCGTGCTCTTTTGACATATGCACCCGTTCTAGAAATGCTGCGTGAAAGCCGGAAGTTGACGGTATAGCCTTATCTGTGCACCGACGAAACACGAACGACGTGATGTTGCACAAAGAGTGTCTGTTCGTCGAGGCGGTTCAGCCAACCAGACGTGTCAAGGTGAATGACAACCCTTTTTTTTTTTAATGTCGCGGATGAATCATGCGTCTCGGTGTTTGTAATGTGATACTGCCTCCGGTACTCTGTAATACTAGTGTAACGCCGTATTTAGAAGCCGATACAAAAAAGAAAACGAAAAATGGAATAGAGAGAGAGGGAGAACTCTTTTTTTTATATAAAGTTTTCCCACACACTAAAGCACCTGTCACACCGAGTCTACAATGTTCACCGAAACCAATTGCAACGGAACATGCGCGGAGTGCCATCAAGCGTCAAACGGGTTAACTTCTCAATGAGAATTCAGTTGAACCAATGTTCTCTGACAGATTGACGCGTTAACCGCTGCCCGTATGACACGGGGTAAAAGAGAGAAAAAAAAAAGTAATTCGGGATGAATTACTGCCCCAGGAGGGCATTTGAGGTACTGAAAATAAATAAATAAATTAACAGCTTCTAATCCGATAAAATTTGCAATTACTCATCATGGTAATCCCCTAGGTTCACCTAGATGAGATTTACTTTCGAGCACTGGAAATAGTCCCCGAATTTCGCATAAACATGCATTTAGACCCCCCAAAAGTATTCTAATGCTCGTGGCAGACCACCTCGTCCCCAAAGGGGACACAATTAGCGCGCGAACGTCAGCGGAACGCGAGAGACCCTCGGAAAGGTTGGACAGTCCGAAATATCTGGAACATTACTCGAGACAGTCGTAATTGCGTAAGCAGTAGGCACGTAATACTTTGTTTCTCGAATTTCGACGATGCAATTAGTACCAACGTGTTCGGCAGAGTCGCATTCGTATGAAACATGATCGAAATGTGCAAAGATGTTTGCGAAGTTTATACGATGACGTAAGCAAGGAAGTTACATTGTTCAAGGGGCAACAGAATAGCGGTCTTGGTCAGTGGGCAAACAATGGCAGTTGCTGTTGTATGTCCCATTGATGATGATAATGGTGGTGGCAGCAAAGAAAAATATCGAAATGGCGGGCCCCACTTTCCACCAGAGTGGTACACTCTTAAAAATGAACTTCACCGCATGGCACGCTCCTAGCCAACCATCATCTCGAATGATATCGTTATCTGCCCTGATTTGTTGAAAACGGGAGGCGTACGCCTTTTCTGTGACACTTATGCTGTTCATAATTGTCACAAAAAAGGCGTACACCTCCCGTTTTCAACAGATCAGGGCAGATAACGATATCATTCGACATGATGGTTGGCTAGGAGCGTGCTATGCGGTGAAGTTCATTTTTAAGAGTGTAAGACCAGCCACTCCAGAGTGATTATGTAACAACACTTCGCTAGTTCTTAAAATGACTAATCCTCCTCCTGTATGCCTCTTAAAAGTTGTTGTCTATACTCTATGCATGGAGAGCAGGCCATGCAGTTCCCAAAAACTTTCACGACATCAACAAGGTCTTCTATAGCAACTCTGTCCAGGAGTTCTTCGGAGTGTCAGCTGGCTGTACAAGAGCGATCGCGTTCTATGCGAATATGCTGCGGATCTTCTCCCATGCCACATATTGAACACATTGGCGAGTTTGCGGCGTGAATTTCACGAAGAAACGCATTTGCGAATGGTATATTTAGTCGGAGCTGGTGAAGCGGTGCTTCAACTGGTCGGGACATCCGTGGTGATGTATGAAAGGTGAGGATCTGTTCTGTGTGCAGTCGCAAGTAATTCGACAAATTTCTCTGTTCTTATATTTTATTGCGCATTGATATTCGTTGACGTTTCAGCCAAATGTGTAACAGACGTAAGACCATGGATGTTTTCGACCAATAGGACAGGCTTGTATACGAGGCTTCCGCCTTCAGCACAGTAAATGAAAACGTGTTACGCTTACGGCTGTACGTACCGGACCTCTACCCGAGAAACGTCATCATGACGTTGGTAGACAGACTGAAACCGAAACAATTCGGAAGGGGAGGGCTGGGTTCCACGAATGGGCACTTATTCGTTGCCTCCTATTGAAAGAAAAGTAGGACCGAAGGTTGCGTCCCTTTGAGGGACCATTGTAATCCCGTCATGACCATGGCTTTCGGGCGCGATCTTGTTCGCCCCTAGCTTAGAGCGTAGTTCAAGTCTACCAAATTGGTGGCGCTGTCGGACACTATAACGCCATGTGTTTACAAAGAGGCAGTTGTAACGGCCGGTAAGTTTCGCCACCTAGCTTAAAGTAAAAATATCGAGATCGGTCGTAGCATCTTGCTCAAAGTCAAGGATCGCAACTCGCTCGCTGTTGCTTACACTCGTACAGAAGCGGAAGGCCCTCTTTTTTTTAAAATCGAGTTTGAGCTTGGTCCCTGGTCAAATTCAGCCCACGAACGCTCTGCCCTCGAAGCTCTTTTGACCTTTTTGGACGCCATAGGACTTGGATCCTTATTATGAAGGGGCGCATCATTTCATTCCCCACATCACCACCCGCAATGGGGTAGAGTATCGCCCCCTGGCGATGAAACCCTCCATTCGTCACCACCAAATAAGGTTGTTGTTGTTATCGAATTTGACCATTGGAAGTTACGTAAACTATGAAGGAGGCGCTGGTAGATGATAACTACAAGGCAGGAAAATCTAGGCCCTAAACACGATGGGAATAGAGGCAGGCAATTAGGCCTCCCAAAACGGCAAGATGGGCAATAAAATGCAAAAATGGGTACGTTAATCTGGTACATTCTCGGCTTTGCTGGTGCTTCAGAATGCTCCATCCAGCAAAAAAATGATGCGATACTGTTCAAGCTTTGACTTCTTGTACACGAACTCTGAGGCGGCCTATAGAACCACGTGATATTGAATACAACTTTTAGTTCTCCGCCCTCGAAGATCTCGAAAGAACAAGGACGGCCAAATCATTTGATGAAATGTACATGAACCCTTTCTAGCAAACCAAGCTACTGAAGTAAATAAAAAAAAAAAAAAAAGATTAAGAAAAAGAAAAGAAAAAGGGAACTGAAGGAGCAATCACGCAGAAACAAAAAGTAAAAACGCAGCACTCGGCATGAGACTGAATGGCGCACTCGCACTTTCACATTAAAAAAGAGAAAATAAAAAAATAAAAATAAAAAGGCTGTTGTTACGGCAAATGTTCAAAAAGGCTACACTTCAATAGAGTCGATAAGGAGGCAGGCAACCCCAAAGATGTAGCACTTAGGTGTTTATAGGCATTTATAGGCAAATGCATAAGATTACGGGCCCCAATGATAACATTACCTCCAGTACTAAACCGTAAGGAGCATGATAGAGTGAAAACGGATAGCATGCTGATTCTACTGGTCGTCGACATGCAGCGCAGCGCACTCTAAGAAAAAACGGGATAAAATAGGGAGTAATTGCAGCTTCAAGCCCCTAGATTGCAATTACTCCCTAATTTAGCCCCTAACCCCGACATTTACTCCACAGGACTGCAAATTGTCACTGAACTTCACAAATGGTCTTCCGAATGCAACAGACTGCGTAAATGTGTGCTCTTGGTGAATTTGATGGCATAGCGCTGTATAACTCAGCCAACTTAGAAATTTCCCACCCGCACAGCGTAAGAAACAGTTAGGGCCTCTCTCTTCGCAAATTGTGCCCTATGTATGTCTCAAGATTTTATATCACTCGATATATCACTGTTGACGGTTTGATTCGAAGTATTTTCACGCATGCACACGAATTATGTACCTGGAACTGTTAGAACAGAACGTGAAATGCACTCTTCACTCTGTGACGTTCATTTACTCCCGTGCATTTACTCCCGAAAGTAACTATTTTTTGTGGCAATGCATTTAGTCCCCAAAGGGAGTAAAATTACTCGTTTTTTTTCTTAGAGTGTGGTGTGCCAGTGCGGGTTCTGCGAAGAAACGAACGAAGAGCGAAACCCGATACAAAGAAAAACCCGACGCACGTTGGATTGAAGCGAGCGTGTGACATACCCTATCGAGCCAGTGCAACTTTTTCTGCATAGCGACGACCAGCGGAATTCGCAATAACGACGAATGACGTCCCCAAAAAAGGGCGTCGCGGTGTTTCTGACCGCTCTGTCATCTTCCGGCACTGAGTCATTTGTATTAGTGTGGAATGCAGAAGGCTTCCCTGCAGTATATTCCTCAGCTCGCCGCACTGTGAACGGCCGCTTCCATCACCTCCTCTTTCATTCTCTTCCCCCCCTCTCTCTGTTTTAGTTGCGTTACCATTTTGTTTGTATTGTGGTTACTTCTGCGAAAAGTATGCCCTGTTTTAAAAGGAACACGCAAACTGACTGTCAGCTTGCATATTAATGGTGTGGTTCTTCGTTGATGTTTCTCGCAGCCGTAGATTCCTGATGTTAAAACGTCCACAAACCGGGAATAGTCATATTTAATCGTATATAAAGTGGAGTATAGTAGTATATAGAGTAATATGCACGCAGGCATACGCACCGGTTTAAAAGCAAAAACAATTTATGACGTGAATCCACGCGTGAATTCCATCCTCAGAGTTATGCGAAAGTGTCTTCCTAAGTCTATTTAAGCACAAAGGGGGCCTAGCAAGGGTGATTAAATAAACTTGGGAAGACACGCACTTTCGCATAACTCTGATGATGTAATCAGCATTGATTCGGAAACGTCATTAATTGTCTATGCCGGCGACATCTTATTCGTTTTCATCGATACCTCTTTCACTGATAATTACGTTTGAGAATATGCTGCGCCCATATGCCCCTACGTCACAACGTTACCCAACCCCCCGCTCCTACACTCTTAGAAATGAACTTCACCGCATAGCACGCTCCTAGCCAATCATAATCTCGAATGATATCGTTATCTTCCTTGATTTGCTGAAAACGGGAGGCGTACGCCTTTTTTTTTTTTGACAGTTATGAACAGCATAAGTGTCACAAAAAAAGGCCTACGCCCCCCCCCCCCATTTTCAACAAATTAGGGCAGATAACGATATCATTCGAGATGGTGGTTGACTAGGAGCGTGCTATGCGGTGAAGTTCATTTTTAAGAGTGTACACTCTTAAAAATGAACTTCACCTCATAGCACGCTCCTAGCCAACCATTATCTCGAATGATATCGTTATGTGCCCTGATTTGTTGAAAACGGGGGGCGTACGCCATTTCTGTGACACTTATGCTGTTCATAATTGTCACAGAAAAGGCGTACGCCCCGTGATTTCAACAAATCAGGGCAGATAACGATATCATTCGAGATAATGGTTGGCTAGGAGCGTGCTATGCGGTGAAGTTCATTTTTAAGAGTGTAGGGTGACGCTGTACTGGACGTCTCCGTCTCGGTACATGAACCGGTACAGACTATACCGTATTCGCCCACTAAACGCATAGCTTATTCCCGCCAGTACGCGCATCCGAGGGAGGAAATTTGTACCGGAGGTAGTGGACAATCATCTCTAGTCCGTATTCTGTTGTCGTATTCTTTTACCTCGTCTCTTTATCCTGTTGCCCGTAGTAGCTATAATTCTCTGAAAAAGGACATCAAGAATAGAACCCTATATACAGGCTAACACTGCAAAACAAACGTCCACTGTCCGAATCCTTGTATATCGAACAAATGAAACGCATAGCGATTGGGCGGGAAGTTCGTATCCCACGAACTCATCACATTGAAAAAAAAGAAAGAAAAATAAAGAAAAACGTGTCCCGACGTTTCTTAGCCAGCTTGTCATCTCCAATTGGTTTTCGTCCAATTGGTTTGCGGTTTCTATTGCTATTTGCATCATCCGCCCAACAACACGCATTTGTGTCGAAATGTTCATCACATTGTATGTAAATACCATGTTGAGCGACTCAGTACCATTATCATCCTCGCGCGCGATTTCAGATATACTGCCTATTCCGTAACAAGCGTACGTAGCAGATATCATGTTACCTGAATTTCTAGACGGCAATCAAACCTCTCGGATAGGGCTCTATACAACGAGCCGACGCGAATAGCTATATGTAACCGAATCGAACACGCGTGCTTCATATGTACGGATATGTAGCATCAGGGATCGAACTGAACCCGAACCGAAGACCGAAAAAAAAAAAAAACGTTATTTTCTGACGAACCCGAACCGCACCTAAGCAGAACAGTTTTTTTGCTTGTCCTCAACCGAACCGGAAAAAAATATATATATATCACACGGTAACCGGTTCGAGAATCGGTTCATAGGTGAAATATTTGTACTACTCACCGACCTTTTCTTGACTCACCTGAAACGGTTATCTCACACCTTTCTCAACCGGGTACGGGGAGCGTAAGCTCCCTTTCATGTAGCAAAATTACTGCCCATGAACCGGTTAAACCGGGGCCGAAAAAAGTAACGGTTCCAATCCTTGTAATTGTCCTGACCGCTGACCGCTTTTCTTTGTCTGTGTATGTGCGGAGGGGGTGGGGAAGGGGAAGGTTCTCCCTGAGCCGAACCGGTTACCGGTATACCTGAACCCGTTCAAGCTGATAATTCCGGTTCAGCGGAGCTAAACCTGAACCGAACCAATATGCCTGAATCCGAACCGGACCGGAAAAAATATCGGTTCTGATCCCTGTGTAGCATACGTGCAGACTTGTGCCCGTTACTCGAAAAAAGTAACTGATTACCGTTACTTCTACACAAAAAGTAATTGATTACCGTTACCAGTTACTCGACTCCATAAGTAATTGATTAACGAGTAGAAAAGTAATGCGTTACTCCGGTCGTTACTCTGCATTCACGCAAATTATACCCGTCTTTGTGTGCCTCAGAAAAAAAAAAAAAAAAAAAGCTCAACAGCGGAACAGCTGAAATAACACGAAAAACAAAAACACGTAGGACAGGTACATCTGTATACGTCGACCGTATTTATCGCCTGGGAAGAACATTGAGTAGAACTCCTCCATGACTCACTAAACCTCCAAAGCTTCAGGTACCATCACACTGGTGTCGTAGGGAAGATTATAGGGAGGGAGACCCTGAAAATTCCAGAACGTTACGACAATGACCAGAACGGCCCAACAAAGGCTGACGGCACGAGGGCCTTGACCTGGGGCTTGAATATCCGAAAGACAAGTTAATATCTGCCGGAAAAGGAATCAATTACTAGGTAATCGAGTACTCGAAAAAATACTTTGACAGTAAAGTAACTGATTACTCGAAAAATTACTCAAAAAGTAATTGGTTACAAGTAACGCAATTACTAGTAGCGCGTTACGCACAAGTCTGCATACGTGTACGCGATTTGCACCCGAATCTTTGTACGAAGCAGAGCACACACTGGTCTCTTTTCTGCTTACGGATGCACTTTCGGAACTAAAGTATTGGAACTTACGTCTCAGAACGTCTAGATCATCAATTCAAAGACGAAGTTCATTCCTCCAGGAGGAATTACTATTACGAATCCTTCATCCCTCGCATATCTCGACTCTGGAATGACCTCCCCGGTGACTGTGTTACCCTGATTGACCCAATCCGTTTTAAGCGACCTGTAGCTGTTCTACAAGGTATTTCCTTGCGCAAACTTGTATTTAAGGTTTTTGTATTTTGTGGTATCCTGACTTCTTGAGTTACTGCATCTTTGTATCTTTAGCTGTTGTGTATTCCGTTTATATGTGTATGCCTTATCGTATACTGTACATTTTGCTTTCTGCATCTCGTCAAATATCCATTTTATCGCGCACTCTGTTTTTTTTCTGTATCCTTACCGTGTGCCCTCCTCCGTTATGTAATGCCTTCGGACTTTTAACGTATCAACAATAAATAAATAAATAAGGGAGAGACATCGATTCGATAAATTCGAATCAAATATGCATACTTCGGTGCTCGAAAAATCGTCTATTCCATACATCCCGGCAATTTTCTCAATAAGACCTTCAAATGCATTGCGTGTGTTGTATGCAAGAAGGTGCATAGAGAACCTAATTAGTGCCCTATGTATTTCGTTGACATGCAGCCACCGGCACTGAATAGCTAGCTATGTGGCGGAAGCCTTTATACTCTAGCGGATGTGATTTTGTTCTCCTCCATAATTGCGGCCTCGCCTTCCCTCACAATGGCGGAATTGCTCTCGTTATAGCACAGACGCTTCCGACACACACACACAGTCCGCCCCTTTCTCTGAGGGGATTCGGGTTGTTCTCTGGACATGACGTGTTGTGACGCTTCTGTCGAACGGGTGCTTCTATGCTGATTGCAGAGCTTGAAGGACGTGGGTGGGATCGGGAAGGTTTTCCTATATAATGTCCGTCGCTTCTCGGGTACAGTGATGGCGAGTGCTTGAGGTACCGTTAAGTATACGTTTCTCAGTACTTGTACCTTATACTTGAAGTACATTGCAACTTGTGTACTTTGTACTATACTTTAAAGTAGCACAGAAGTCATTTTTAACGCCCCGTCTTCTTCCTATAAAACTGTAAAGTAGGCCAGTAAGATGCACCACGCGAAGTAATTCACACCACAGAGTCATACACGGTTAAAACAGAACTTCACCACAAAGCACGCTCCTAGCCAACCAGCATTCCGAATGATGTCATTCTGTGTCATGATTTGTTCAAAACAGGGGGGAGGCGCCTATCTGGGACAAGATAATCTGTCCCAGATAGGCGCCTCCTCCCATTTTCAACAAATCGATGCACAGAATGATATCATTCGGAATGATGGTTGGCTATGAGCGTGCTATGTGGTCAAGTTCTGTTTTAACAGTGTACACTCTTAAAAATGAACTTACCGCATAGCACCCTCCTAGCCAACCATTATCTCGAATGATATCGTTATCTGCCCTGATTTGCTGAAAACGGGAGGCGTACGCCTTTTTGTGACACTTATGATAATTGTCACAAAAAAGGCGTACGCCTCCCGTTTTCAGCAAATCAGGGAAGATAACGACATCATCCGAGATGATGGTTGGCTAGGAGCGTGCTATGCGGTGAAGTTCATTTTTAAGAGTGTAATTATCGCAGAAATTGAATTTAAAGTATATGCCACAAAAAGCGACCGTGCGCAACGGCGATGGAGAGCAGTACCAGCCTGTGATCTGCCTGGGACCTCGCGCTGACGCTACAAGGATCACGCTGGCTGATTGGTCCGGAGAAATGTTGTCTGCTACTCCGCTGTCGTCTGCCACTCGGCTGTTCGGGGTTCTGAAAAAGCGTTGGTCCTGGCTCGGTCATGATTCGGTCGCTCCTTCTATCCCTAATTCTCCGGAAGAACTGGCAAAACTGGTTTACGCCGGCAAAGGGACAAGGCGCTGACCCCCACTGACCGGTGAACCAGAACGACTTCTCCCTGTAATGTCATCGGTGGCGTGGCATCATACCTTCTCATCCTCGTTATACCCAGAGTGCATGGCGAGCATGGGGTGAACGCGCTGAGCCATCTTTGTTTTTTCTTGTTCTTTCTTTTTTTTTTTTTTTTTTTTTGCTGGGAAACAAATTGCGCACATCAAAACCTTTCGCGCTAGTCGGTAAAATGACACACACACTTTCATTAGACGTCTTAATGTGAGATTTTTTTGGATGGCCCTCTGTACTCCTTTGAGTACTTTTCTCCGGTACTTTCCTTTCAAGTACTCAATTACCCAATTCGCAATGCAGACGCAAAACTTGGTCGCGAAATCATTTCTTTCGGTTCATATTAATGAGTCAGCTGTAAACTATATATCATGTTTTCTAACTATAGCACTTGGCAAAAATGCTAGGTGGAAGCTTACACAGTTCCCCCTGAAGTCGGCCCAGGACGCATACTAACCCCCATATCTCCCACTCCTTCCTGCTGTCCTCTCTCCAGCTGTCCACATCTGTACGCCGCTCATAGCCACAGTTGCTTCGCGCCGCTAACACGAAAAAATAAAAAATAAATAAAAGCTTACTAACGTTACATCACTATCGAGTGCTGAAACGTCTGTCGATGGGATGTAAATTTGTAATTAATGTACTTGATGAGTGCTTTAAAGTACTTTGCGAATGACTCTGTACTTTATTTTAAGTACATTTGTAGTACTGTACTTCGTATTGTACTTAAACTTCAACAGGTGCTAGGTACTTGGTACTTTACTTCAAGTACAATTTTGAGGTACTTTATCCATCACTGGTGGGGTAGTGTTAAAGGGACCATGAAAGGATTTTTGACAAGCCCACGATCATTTTTAATTAGTTCCCCTGTACTAAAGCATTCACTCTGTGAAATATGAAGTTGAAAATCGTACAAATAGCGAAAATATTCTATATTTACCGCAAGCGTGAACGGCAGCTGCTACGGCCCGCCTCCGAGGCGAACTGGCCGTGACATCATACACAGAACATGTTGCCGATTCGCGGACGGGCTTTTGCGAGCAAAGTGCAAAATTTTCAAATAAGCTTGCATACTTTGTCATGAAATATGTTTTAATTTGACTTGCAGAAACGAATGTAACTAACCGTTGACACAGAATCCTACGAGAAATGTAATATAGCCGTTGACCATACGTTGACTGTCAGCATGGTTACCGGAGCATGCAGGTTCCGCCATAGTTTTCCTCTTTGAACTTCTTCTTCGTCAGAACATACCTTCGTCGGTGACATTTTACGAGCTGCTGCGTACCGAACGATCCATAGACGCTGTATGTGTCGCATAAGCTCTTCCTCAATTGCTGATAATTTGCCTTTCGCCATATTTCAAGTGATTTCGACGGGAGATATACGACGTCGTTGTTGTCCAAACCGAAACCATGCATCCACGTGGTCCGGCGGGGTGTGTCTTCCTCGTCGTTCACAGTTGGCTGAGAGGATTGGATGGCGATGACGTAAGCCCACTTCGAAGGCATATATCCAGCGGTCACGCCCTGCTATTTTTGTCTGATAACTGCGCCCCCGTTGTACTGAATACAGTTAAAAGTCGATGTGTGTACGATAGTGACGGATCATGAGAACGGTTTCCCGCAGAGTACTCGGAATCCTCGAAAATCATTTCATGCTCCCTTTAAAGCTTTGTGTGTTATAGGATTGAACACGGTAAAACCCGCTTTTACTCCCTGATATGAATCGCCCTCATTTGGGGTAAAACCCGAAGACCCCCGAAATCGATCTTGTGATGGGGCGAATACGAGTGCCAATACGGGCAGCGGAGAACGCAAGCGCATGCGCATTCAGCAGCCCGGCGTGCTCATGTGAAATGCGAGAAGCGTGCTATTCCCTTTTGGTGGTGGTGGTGTTATATTCTCCTCCCGAAAATCTGCTTTTCAACCAGATATCTCCCGATTTTACCCTATGTTATCGCTCTTGAAATGAAACCCGATCTCTGCCCCACACAGTGCTAAAAAAAAATGTAAAACCCGAAAACACAAGAGTATAACCATGCAGGGTGTTTGCTGTAACGTGTCCAGAAATTATATTTAAAGCGAGCGATAAAAGAAAAGCAAGTGGTACTTTTCTGCTACTTGAGTAAGAAACAGGTACTGCACCTGTTTCCTAGTGAAGTACACTCTTAAAAATGAACTTCACCGCATAGCACGCTCCTAGCCAACCATAATCTCGAATAATATCGTTATCTGCCCTGATTTGTTGACCTCGAGAGGCGTACGCCTTTTTTGTGACACTTATGCTGTTCATAGTTGTCACAAAAAAGGCGTACGCCTCCCGTTTTCAACAAATCAGGACAGATAACGATATCATTCGAGATTATGGTTGGCTAGGAGCGTGCTATGCGGTGAAGTTCAGTTCTAAGCCTGTAGCTGAGAAGTAGCGCTCGTTTCTCTTATCTCTTGCTTTAAATATAATTTCTGGACACGTTAGAGCAAACACCCTGTATAGTCGACGATGGATGCAGGAGTTTTTCCGTGCGTTTTCCGGGGGCCATCTATTTTTCTGTGCGGGAGTTTTTCCATCTCTTTATTCAGGCATTACGTTGTGCAGTACTTATGCTGGGGTTCTCGGGTTTAACTAGCACGCGACAGCAATTCAAAAAAGTGCAAACTATCACGCGAGAAATGCTTGGAACGCAACTGTCCCGTATTGACTCGTGTAGGCTTTGTATTCACTACGTGTGAACGTATTTTACGTAACGTAGGCTTTGTATTCACTACGTGTGAACGTCGTCTTATCGGAAGATTGCAGCTAACTTTGTAGGTTCTTTGAGATGGGAGTCTATTAACGTGTAAAAAGTTAGGAAGCAGACTCAAAGCTGTGCCGATATTGTTTGCGACAATCTCGCCGAAACTACTAAGTACCAGAGGGTTGAACCGAACCGAAGTCGAAAACCGGAATTAACCGGAATTTTTAGCTGGAACTGAACCGTAATTGACGGTTCTGTACTGTGGTCGTAACCGAATCTCCCAATCGAGCGTTCTTGGAGAAACAAGGGATGAAGAAGGTTTTCCCTGAGTTTTCCGAAGAATCTCCAGACGCATGTCGGCACAGTTCCCCCTGAAGTCAGCCCAGGACGTAATCCCTAACCTGACCAGGACTAACCCCTCTGTCCCCCACTGGTTCCTGCTGTACTCTCTCCATCTGTCCACGTCTGTAGGCCACTCATAGCTTCAGTTGCTTCGCGGCGCTAACACTGAATTAAAAATAAAACAAGGGATGGGGGGTGCACTATTTCAGAAAGCTACCTGAATGAGGCCACACCCACGGTGTTTTCATGTATATACATACACGTAACCGAGTTCGCACCAACAGGTGGCACTGTTGTCCCTATACAGTGTATGGCAGTCAGAGTTGAACGCTCCCCGCTGCGTGAGGTACCTCGAGGGATAATGCCCTACTATATTATACGTACCTGCTGCCAGCGTGGTATCTCGTGACAGGAGGCTGTATTATCGGTGGCACAGCTTTGAGCCCCCCCCCCCCGTTATAATGAGGAAGAAATGTGCCAGCAGAGGGCGTTGCCACCTATACATGGAGCACGTCGTGTGGCTCCTACGAGAGTTGTTTTGACGCCGACACGTGCTGCGTGTGCGAAAAAAAAAAAAAAAAACGAAACAAAGACCAAAAACGCAACATTCGTAACGGAACGCACGTGCGAGGACCGATATCTGTAGAGCGGGCGATCACAGAAAAAAAAAAAAAAAAAAACAGAAGAAAAGAAAAAACGACATTAGCGTGTAATGTCAGTCAGGTCCCGAATGCCATTTCTCACGATATAATCTTGCTACACGTCCGATTGGATTGGCATTAAACACGATGATGTCGATGCGGGTTTCCCACTAGCCGCGTAAGAGACGCGATATCCTTGGAGAGCATAAGCGTGTTCAAATACATTGAAAATACACGTATGATAATCCCACAAAATAAGAGAATTTGCTTTATTTCATAATCGATGGTCTGTACTATGTCGAGAAAACAGTTGTCATCCTGCCTGTCAGGTGGCAGTCTATACGCCAAAAGCGAATATGCAAGAAAGCAAACAACACCACCTTTATTTTGGGGAATGAAATGATGAGTCCCTTCGCAATAAGGTTCGAAGTCCTGTGGTGTCCAAATCATAGGCGCCGAGTGCGGGGTGGGGGGCAGGTCCCCTCCGGAAACTCTACCCAGCAGCTGACACACAAGATGGAAGTTTCGGGGGATATCCTAAGAATCGGGTGTTTCATGCGAGTGATCATGAAAATCCTTAAAAAATTTGCCTCACAAAGTCGCTACACGGAATTCCGGACACCCTGCCCGACAACTGGGCATGAAAGAGGGGGGAGGCGTTGTGCCCCGGCCCCCTCCGGCAGATTGAAAACTCTCCGCCTATGGTGTCCAAATCCTATGTATCGGCATCGAGGCGGAAGTCCAGCCACATGGACAGGCTCCCATATAACTGTGTGTGTATTGTCGTCAAGCAAGAGAACCACCTATGGAGGTAGCCCGTTTTACCCACACTCTGTACGCCGCTCATAGCCATAGTTGCTCCGCAGTGCTAACACGGAATAAAAAAACATACATGCGTACACATACACACTTACATACACATACACACGCACGCACGCACGCACGCAGGCATGCATGCATGCATGCGGGAATGACCTTTCCTAATGACTATAAGGTGAGCCCGTTCGCTAGAGCACAGTTTGTCAATGAGGCTTGTGCAGTGACGTCATGTTTGGTCACGTGACATTAGAAAACATATTGCCATACCGGAGTCACAGTAGGAGGGCATGCCGTGAGTTGTTGCGGTATGCATGCAATTATAAGATAAAATTGCAAAAACACACGCTGCTGCTTCATTCGGCCCGCAAAAAGACGCCTGTGACGCATCCCCATGTTTTCCCATGTCACGTGGCTCCAAGGCGTGCAAAGGCTGCGCGTGACGTCACGTGCACAAGCCTCATTCGGGGGCGGAGCTTGGACGCAGCGACTCTCAGTTACGGCTCGATGTTGAGCTCGAACTTGCACTTAGTTTTCATCGATGCCAAGTATGTCGTGGCAAATGGAAGAAGGATCCTCGTGACTTTAGTACTCAAGACAACAACAACGTCCGAGGATTGAACACACAAACAGGCAAACACAACGCAGGCCTCAATGCCTTAGAACGTGAACCGTGTACAAATATGGCGGTCGTCGAATCCCGCCGCTATGTGGCGTTTTCGACGACTGCCATATTTGTACTGTTACAATTTTACTGTTACAACGTTACCGTTACTTTACCTTTACGACGTTATTTTAATGATGATGACTCGGGAGTTTCATCGCCGAAAGAGCGCGTACTTTCCTACTAACCCTGAATTCGGGAAGTGACGTCACCGGAAACTTTTGCTGTTCCTTTTTCAAGTTCCTGAGCCCCTTTTGTCCCTCGACCCACAGTTTGGGAGCCACTGGTTTTATATTATAATACGCACCAATTATTTTTCTGCCTGTCGTAGTTCGCGAGATACAAACCCTCGCACGCGCTCCCGCGTCGAGTTCTGACGGTCAGAGGAGCGAAGCCGTTCCCATTGGTTCCCGTAAGCATGTGACCTCTCCCGCGTCTCCTCGCTGGAAGAGTCGCTTGCCGTGATCAGGTCCCCCAAACTCACCTCGGAAAAGCGTGCAACGAAGAAGGCCGCCACTAGATACCCCACTGTTGCCGTTCCGGATCACTTCAGCGCGCTAAGTTTAGCGGCAAAATGTTTTTGTTCTTTCTGCGAATGTATCTAGTCTTTATATGTCCAAATAAAATGCGTATAACAACTTTCTGTGTCGTGTTTCACTTTTTGGTCGCGGTTTTAAACGTGTTGAGCGATCGGAAGGATCTAGTGCACGGCTGCGTGCATCACATAGCGTACCTGTCGTACCAGGCGCCGCCAGTGGCGCCGCAGACGCAGTCGTCCATTTCTCCTTCGGTGACTTGGCCTGGCTTGGATTGTGCTTCAACTGGATCTTTAGTGCGCTACAATCAAACGCAAGCCAACGTCTGGTAACAATGGGGTATCTAAGGGCGGCCTCCGGCATTACACGCATCGGGATAGGAACAAATACATGGGAAAATGGCGACCTTGGGGGACCTGGCCGTGATGTTACCGTCGGACGGGTCTCGGCGTTCGCGGTGTGATTTTTCTCCGCCTCCATTACCGCCTTGAGTGAAAGTCTTAAAAAGCAGGTTCAACGTCAATTCCAAAAGCCGAAATTTTAGTTTGTCCCTAATAAGTTGGGGTCGAAGTGTCATAAAAAGTGTCACGAAGCTCCAACGACCAAAGTTGGTTCGAACCCTACCTCTGCAGTGAACACGCCCACGAAGCACGTACACTGCACGCTAATGGTTCCGCTCAGTTAGTTTGCGAAAGTTTTCGAAGCAGTCCTCCCTGGACTAAACGTTCGTTTTAATAGGCAAGTACAATTATGCGGCAACTACAAATTACGAAAGTGGCCGTCTTGGGAAGGAGCGCGCTTTGATAATTAAGGAGTTGCACGCCGAGATATTCAATTAAGGCTAACTATTCGAGCGTATATTCAAATGAGTGCGCAATACATGCAATGTCGGTGATTTTTTTTTTCCTTGGCAGCTTGCCAACAGCTTCGCAGTTTTTTCTTTTTCTTCTTTTACATATTCTTGCCTCAGCAGATTGCGTCTGCGTGGAGTTGCTTGTAGGCTGTTACGGTTTAGAAATGGAGCGGAAGTTCGAAATTGCTGTCAGAGTTGTCCCGTCTATAAATGCCCAAGGAGATTCCGCATCCGCTTCTGGTTGGTATAGTTCCAAGGTGACGATAAAATCCGCGAGGTCATGAGTCGAAGCTCACGATCGGGTGTTTCCTCTGATTGTCTGGACACTTCTTTTTAATTTTTTTTTTTTCAGAAAGATATCTACACAGTTCCGTTTGAGGTCAACAGAAGATGAACTCCACCATAACTCCACATGGGACTTTAGTTGGTGACACGAAGGCTTGTGGAGCTACCACTCGAATGCGACCTTTTAGCCAGCGCCACCTAGAGTAAACAAAGTCGGGTATACGGTCCACGGCGGCCATTGTAGCCATAGCTACGGACATGAGCCGATTGAACAGTCATTCGTAGTCAGAGAAAGCCTGTGTTTGAAATCGTCTCCGGCTTCCTGTATCTAGGTGGCGCTGGTTTAGCTAGCTGGTTGGAGGTAGAGGAGGTAAACCGAAACTAAACCACGCGGGGGTGGGGGGGTCTGAACTACAGGGATGAAATCAGTGAATAATCTCGATACGTTAGAAGAACTCCCTCCAGTACTAACACATCGAATTACTTCATTTTAATTCGTAATCCCTATCCAATTGTTGCCTCATTAACCGCCGGTAGGTGGCGTTGGTTTAGCTAGCCGTTTAGAGGTAGGGGAGGGAAACCGAAACTAAACCATGCGGAGGGGAGGGGGGTTCTGAACTACAGGGATGAAATCAGTGAATAATCTCGATACGTTAGAAGAACTCCCTCCAGTACTAACACATCGAATTACTTCATTTTAATTCGTAATCCCTATCCAATTGTTGCCTCATTAACCGGCGGTAGGTGGCGTTGGTTTAGCTAACCGTTTAGAGGTAGAGGAGGGAAACCGAAACTAAACCATACGCAGGGGGGGGGGGGGTCTGAACTACAGGGATGAAATCAGTGAATAATCTCGCCCCCTCCAGTACTAACACATTGAATTACTTTATTTTAATTCGTAATCTCGCTCCAATTGTTGCCCCCGTAAACCGGCGGACGTCCTCTTCAAAACGGCATTGCAGCAATCGACTGCCTGAACCGAAACTGTAAACTGTTTACGGGAACCAGCGTTCATTTTTCTGTCTTTCGCGCAGCGGCGAACGGCCAGTGAAAGCTTTAAAACGGAACGAGACGACGAACAAATTTAGAATGGCGCTTCGAACCGGGCATTGAACGAACTGTTCCTTTCTGTAATGGTCGTGTGTGTGTGTGTGTATTTATCTTCGTTAGGGCAAGGCTGCTTGACGGACAACCTTAAATACTTTCAGATGGATTGGTTCTCGCTGATGAACTTGTAGACTTGAACAGTCATCGCGGGCCTCCCTGACGTAACTGCTGCGGATTCCCGCTCGTCTCAGTCTTTTATTTTTTATTTTTAACGCTTCCGGAGTATGCCTTTCGGAACCCCTTTTTTTGCGCCGACAAATTTTTTTTAAAAGATTTAAATTCGTTTTACAAACGTAAGAACGATTTGAAGATTTATTCGCGAGGAAGTGAATTAAGTGACAATTATATATAAATAAAAATTATATATAACATAACATAACAACGTCGTGCTGAAGATTGTGAGGTGGTGGGTTCGCATCCCACCACCGGCTGCGCTGTCCGAGGTTTGCCCCGGGTTTTCCGAAGACTTTCCAGCCGAATGTCGGCACACTTCCCCCTGAAGTCGGCCCAGGACGCATACTAACCCACCTGTCCCCCACTCCTTCCCTGCTGTCCTCTCTCCAGCTGTCCACGTCTGTACACCGCTCATAGCCACAGTTGCTTCGCGGCGCTCACGCGGAATCAAAAACAAAAAGCAGTTGAGCTACAATTGGTTAGTCTTTTTGAAACGCAACTAGTTACAGCTATAAACGTTAATTTCGCTAATTAATTAAATTCACGAATAAAATGAAGAATCAAATTCACTAATTGATTTAAATGCAAACCGGTAAAATTCACTCATTTACTGTATACAGTTGCATTCTAGTAAAGAAAAAAAAAAAGGCGGAATCAATGAACTCTCAAAAACTTTAAGCACTTGTACCGTCCTAGTATGGTTACACCGTGTTACAGAGGAATTCCCATGAGCCCTAACAACACGGTGAGAGTTGTAGTCTTAAGATGTTCCTCTCTGCGTACGAGATGATGAGAATTCGTGGAATTCCTGGCTGGGAAACACGCCACGGTATTTGAATAAGCCCCGACAAAACGCGGTTAGGGAACTTACGCGTGGAAAATATTGCAATACCTGAGTAACTTAGTCACAGTTATATTTTACAGTTACTTTAACCAAAAAAAAAAAAAACGGTGGTAACTGGTTGCACTTAGAAGTTACCTTTGCATAAAAGTACCTAATTACTGTAACTATAGCTACTGCAGAAAGTAACTAATTACACTTACAGGTTATTCGTAACTTAGAATTACCATCCAAGACTGCTTAAAAGTATACTTTAGCTCCCGAATACTACTTTTCGTTCCGTTTATCTTTCCGTTCCTTTTATCTTGATTACACATCCCGTACTTTCTTTGGGCAAACCTCGTTCAAGCGTCGAAAGTTCGCCGTATGCATACGTGCAAGTCATAATTGAGCAGTTTGGTTCCCAAGTGTTCCACATCCATCTAACTCTCTCATCCTAATTCATCATCGTTTTGCTGCTTTTCTATTCTAGCTTGCTCCCTTCGGATCTTTGGGTTGAATAGCGTTTTTTTTTCTCCTCCCCTCTGACAAACGTTTTTGCCCCGTGAGTATACGCAATTCCATCTTCTGCGAAGCCAACTCGCGGAGTATTTGTCATTTCCGTCTGGAAGCGGAATTATGTTTCTCATGTGTTCGATCTCGAGAGACTTGAATTCATTGTTGAGGTACAAAAATGGTGTTCCACTCCTGAAGACCGGAATGCTTGTTTTCATATATTCCTTTTTGTTCTTGTTTGTTTCTTCTTTCTTCGTCTTCTCGAAAGCACAAGTAATTACTCTCGTGTGAATGTTTCCGTATTGTCCGAT
This sequence comes from Ornithodoros turicata, assembly GCF_037126465.1. Classification (NCBI taxonomy): domain Eukaryota; kingdom Metazoa; phylum Arthropoda; class Arachnida; order Ixodida; family Argasidae; genus Ornithodoros; species Ornithodoros turicata. The sequence goes on along the minus strand of NC_088206.1, from coordinate 67,608,719 downwards.
TGTGGTATAATTCTTGCTTCTTCTTTCTTTTCTATAATTCTTTTTGGTGGTATAATGTTATATGATAGGGAATGAACGGTACGATGACTTTTTTTGGTACTCTGTTCGGTCTCGTCTAGGCAAGTTTATAACTTATAAGGAACGAGAGGTGGCTTAGACACAGAAAGAAGGGTACTAATAGGTACCCTTTCGATCCTTATTCTTCGATCCTTCTCACTATTTCGTTCCCCGCGTCACCACCGGCAATGGGGTAGAGTATCGCCCTCTGGCGGTGAAACGCTCCCTATTCATCATCTCCTAAGAAAGTTGTTGTTGTATAGGTACGGATAATGGTAATGATTACAAGACGATATCTCCTTTCTATATGCTCCTTATGCGCGTTATGAAATTGCGGGTCGTCACTGCGCACGCGCAGATCCCAAATCTATGCTGTGGATTCCCCATTTTTCAAGAAACTTCGCTTTTGCAGAAGCATTCACAATTACCGCAGAGATACAGGCCTTCTGATAAAATTGAAAATTTACCTGTGAGAATCACGAATACACGTCGAGTACCTTTAGCGTACCTACAAGAGTTCCCTAAGTGTTCAATCCCCAAGTGTACCATAGTGTGCGACACCTTCATTTCGCTCCGCAACCGCGGGTACTCCGAATACTTTCCACACTCCCACATCTTTTTCTTCTTTTTCGTTACCCAAGGTATGCTGTTCACACACAATTTCGTAAAAGCTTTCAGCGGGTCTTCCGACTGAAACGAAAATTAATTATGGCGCTTCGGCGAATGAATTTCGAGCCCGGTTACACGATACAGTATGTTTCCATCGCTCGCGTCCCGTCTCTGTTACTCCGTATAAACGCAGGAAGCTAAGCCTAATGCATGTTAATGGACCCTGGGAAAGTTAGAACGTAGCGACCAATGTGCTGAATTTATCCTAGCTTTGCAGAATAAAAAAAATTAAAGAAAAAGCAAATCAGACGGCTTTTTGGCGTGCGCGGAAATCGGAGATATATCGAAATCGGTGTTTCGCTGACTGCGCGACAGGTACGTGCGCATGTCTGGGTTGTCTGTACATAAGGACCGCAACATGTTTTTCAGGTCGCTATCGTAATGATGAATGTTGACCACTGCGTTGCTGGAATGTTCGATCCGGTTCGAACCACCCATCATCTAATTAATCCATCCTCAGACACGCCGGACTGAACCTTCGACATTGTGGACGCAAGAGCTTTATTTATTGGTCTATAAATAATTTTTCATTCAATTCATTAATTATGCACGTACGTGAGGCAGCTGAGTCCTTTCCCGGATAATTAATGGAATAGAAGGAAGCTTCGCTATCTGGAAGACGCACTATTGACTGGGAGCAATTTATTATGCGCGTTTAATAAACGCACTCGCAAAAAAATAATAATAATAATAATCCGCGAACGAAAGAAAAAAGATAACGATTCCTAATGAACCAACCTGCGTTGGGTATCTTGGCGATGCCGCCCTCCGATTTTCCGCTCTGAATGCGGAGTACAAGAGGACAGCGCTAGCACACGCTGTCAACCCATTTAAACCGGCCTGTATGTTGTTTCCTCATTTGCATAGCGTAATAATGGAGAGGATGCGGGACTTTATAATAGCGTGTCAGAGAAGCGACTTCGTTTCGACAGCCAGTTTAATGACCATGTCAACGGAAGAGCCGCCATGCGGCTAGACCCGGAACTATGTGTGGAACACTAATGGGGATATATATATTAGCTCAGCTTTTAGTAGGATTCTACGCTTGGTTTCGCGCTTGCAACTTTTCTCTCTCTCTTTCTCTTTTTTAAATAGTTGTATTGTATGCTGCGTGTCTTCTTTTTTTTCATTTTTTTTTTCAAGTGACCGCACGAGGGAGCTCGTAAATAAAGGCAAAAAAGGCAATATCTTCGTCGTAAATAAAGTTTCCTCTTTTAAACCGTAGTGACATTCCAGCTCTTGTAGCGCGTCGGGCCGGTTGACAGGCTTTGCCTCCCTCTCCTAGTTTTCCTTTCTTTCTTCTTTGTGAAGCAAATGGAGCGTGCTGCGCAAAGTACCGAATTATGTTGCCTGCAGTTCGGAAACCATCAGAAATTTCGAAGATACTGTAGTCGCGTTCAACTTAAGAAGGTAAGGGAATCTAGTCCGTCAGCATTCAAAATATTACTGCGCCGCAGATATAGGATGGCTGGACACAGAGCGGTCACGCTCGCTCGTCCGCCAGATAACGTAATCCGTCATACCCGCTCTGCTTCCGAATTGGCTGTCAAGACTGGCCACGTGACACTACGCTGCGTGGTGGCGCTGCAGTATTTCTCCTGGCGCGCTATTAAGTCTCCTTATCTCCAACGGCGCATGCAGCAAGGTATATCCTACTGGGAGACCGATAGGCTACCGCGTCTATACCGCGTCCAGTCAACAGATAAGATTCTGAGTCGCGCACGCTGTCATTGGTTCCGGTAGGTACGGTAACTTGACGATGGCGTTACCAGCGGCATACTACTAAGCTTGGATTTGATGACTTCCTTTATCGTATCGTTTTCGTAGACATCTTCCCTATCGCGGTCGGTCCATCAGATATCGGGGAGTTTTAGGAGAACGTAGAAGTTTCACGATAACGTTTCCGAAAACATGATACACCAATCGCCTGATTCCTTTGGAGTGACTGACGTCACGTTGCAGATATACCTGACTGACTAACAGCGACACGGAGTCGGGGATCGGAGGCTGCTTACGATTTTCCTAAAACTTCTTATCAGCAGCGCGATGTCACCCATTCCAAAGGAACCACGCAGTTGGCTTATATCGTGGCTAGTGTTTTCGAAAATGTTATCGTAAAACTTGTATGTTTCCCTAAAATTAGTGAGTTTTAGTATACCGTTGATTAGGTTATTGTGCCTATCGGAACCAATCGCAGCCCTACGTGACTCAGAATCGTATCCACTGATTGGTTCCGGTTGATACGGTTCGACGCAAGCCACGCTATCAACGGTCTGCTTAAACTCTCTATTCTCTAGTGAGTTTTCGTGCATCGTACGCTATCGCATTTGCGTACGTAACGGATAGCGTGCCGGTTCTGCGCACTGCGCGACTGAGCCCTATTGATGTTTTGCGCGTCGTCATCTGGCGCTAAGCGCGCGAGCCCTGGATGTGTGTGTGATTTATGCGGGAAATTCGCCCGCGTGAGGAATTCGTAGCCTTTTACTCATTCAACGGCTCCTCCTCCTCCTCCTCATTCAGGCAAAACGTGGAGCCCGGGTTCCTCTATTTCGGGGGACGAAATATTTCTTGGTCGGTATGCGCGAACGTGTTGGTATTGCAGGGCACTTTCTCGTCCTTTCGCACTGGCTTTGAGAAGCAGGAAATCTGGGAAGCTACCCTCCAGCCCGCGTGCCCGTTATTAATAATAATAATAATAATGAAACAAAGGAAACATCGTGTCCTCTTTCGCAGCCAGACGCTACTTAGGCTGTGACATGGAAAATGTAGAAAGACGTTTTTGGTAAACATTGCGCTAAGGCCGCAGTATGTGAGAGTAAAGCAGCCGCACGCCCGCGTCGGAGCTCAATAATGTGATTGCGGGACATTTAATGACTACTTCACGCCGAGAGGTCTCGTTTAGTGTAGTTTACTTTCGTATACAACCCGATTTTTTTCACGGCTCTAAAAACGCAAATGCAGTAAAAAGAAAAAAAAGTGAAAGGACAGTAGCACCTCGCACAACGCACGTACAGCTTGGGACAAAAGTTTACGGAACACGGCACTGGCACATTTCTTCATCGGAACGGCCCCCTGTTAGATATTAGGAAGAGATCGAACAAGAAACAGGTGACCGGCTATTCTGTTAATCTTCCAGTATGTGTGTCTGTTCCTTTTGGCTGCCAGGGTGTGGTCCTAACAGCGAAATGCGACACCCCGGTGTTCCGTAAACTTTTGTCCCAAGCTGTACCCTATGAGGTACAGCGTACGGCATACTTCTAATTGCATATATGCGGCAGTAGATTTTCAAATACAGCACGAATAATGCGGTAGTCCCATCGTGTAACAGCCTGCTCTGTGTGTCCCAGAATACAACACTTCTATGGATGAGTGTACAGTTTCCAGGTGCGCAATGGGTGTACAGGTTTGGGTGTACGTCCACTTCTTGTGAATGTGTGTGCATATTCGATTCGGGAAATTGGAGTTATATACAGGGGTGATGCAGACTTGGTGTACAGGTTCCAGAATACGACACTTGTAGTGCATGTGCGCAATTGGCAGATATGGGAATGTACAGGTATATGCACGTACGTCCACTTCACGTGAATGTGTGTGCATATTCGATTCTAGAAATTGGTTTCTATACAGGGGTGATGCACGTAGGTGTACAGGTTCCAGAATACTACACTTGTGGTGCAGGTGCGCAGTGGACAGATATGGGAATGTACAGGTATATGCACGTACGTCCACTTCTTGTGAATGTGTGTGCATATTCGATTCTGGAAATTGGTTTCTATACAGGGATGATGCACGTGGGTGTACAGGTTCCAGAATACGACACTTGTGGTTCAGGTGCGCAATGGACAGATATGGGAATGTACAGGTATATGCACGTACGTCCACTTCTTGTGGATGTGTGTGCATATTCGATTCTGGAAATCGGTGTTCTATATACAGGGGTGATGTGCAAAAAACTTACAACTGCTTGTACCCGTACTGTCGTTACATAACCGGTCTAACCACAACTTTATTTTAAGATGATGAATGGGGGGGGGGGGGGGTTCATAACCGATCTAAAACACTATTTAGGTCATTACGTATTGTATTCTAGAACCTGTACACCCGTTATGCATCTATACAAGTGTTCTACCTAAAGATTTGAAACGTTCAAATAATTTATTTTTCTCTTTTTTTCTCTCTTTCTCTTTATTGTTTCAGTCTCTCTAAATATCTTATTCACTTGCGAGTGCTAGACTTTTCCCATTTTTGCCCGTAAGTGTTGTACTCTGGGACACATAGTGCATGCTGTTACACGGCGGGAGTACAGCACTATTAGTGTTGTATTTGAATTTTGAATTTGAATTGAATTTGAATTTATTCTAGTTATGCGAATGTAAATTACACTGGCTATGTACAAGGGATGGCCTAAAAGCAGCAAGACTGCTGCTTGACGAGGGCACACCCCCACTTGAACTTCTATTGCCTCATATATGCAAATAAATGTAGTCCGTGGCCCCTTATATAATGCACGTGCGTTGTGCAAGGTGCTACTGTTCCTTCACTTGTTACAATTGCGTGTTTAAAGTCGTGAAAAAAATCGGGCTGAACGAAGTCTAGCTGTACTAAAGGAGACCTGCCGGCGTGAAGTAGCCATTAAAAGTACTCCAATCATATCACCAGATCAAACTAGCCATTAAAGGTCCTCCAATCATACCCTCTCTTTGAGTTGCCGTATAGCCACTGAAGCGAGCCGCCATGGGAAGCCATTCGTAACCACAAAGGGTTCTGCATTTGAAATAATCTGCGGCGTGATTGGACGAACCGCGATTTTACACGTTCACGAACAGGAATAGGGTGGGGGAGGTCTTTTGTCTGGGAGGCATTTCCTGAACCCGACCACTTCGGATGCGAAAATTTCAGGAATCAGGTAGAATGGTAAACATATTTTGGTTCGTGCTCTGTAAAAAAAATCTGTAATTTTAGACACAAGTGACTGCTAACTCTGTTGCCGGAATATGTGCCGTAAAGCAAAAAATTAAAAATTACAAAAGAAAAAAAAACAGCATGGCAAAAAAAAAAAAAAAGAAAATTGTTCGGAGTGCACACTGGTACAGCTCCCATAACCGAAACGAGAGCCACTTGCGTTAAAGGGGTATTAAACTGCGAAAACCCAGTCCGGAACTGTGCAGTGTGGTACTCCAAACGGATTTTGTCCCAAGCAGCACAGCATGTTGGCACAATATTGCACCAATACTGGCAATGTCGGCCCAATGTATTGCCAACATTGGGCCAACATGTTGTGCCGTATATAGATTACGGCACTTATGCCGGCAACTGAGTTAGCAGTCACTTGTGCGGTAAAATTACAGATATTTTTCTTACAGTGTAAACAACCCCAAACTGAGCTGAACACCTTGTAGAGGGAGTTTTCACCTATACGTCACATTGTGACGTGGCAGTGACGTGGCATGCTCGTAAGCTCCTCCCAGTGGTGGTCACTTTTCGTGCTAGCGGCATTGAAAGATGACAAACTGCGCTATTGTGCAATGCGACAACCATAGTTTTCGTAAAAGAAAATATGAGAACGACAATGACGAAGTGTCTTCGGGATAAAAGAAGGCTACGGACGCGACCGGATTTCAAAACACCGTTCAGGGCTTCGTTTTCGAGCAAATGCTCGATAATCTCGGCAGCTGCGCCGAAAAAGTCACCACCACCACCACCACGCTCTAAGGAAAAAAGGAGTAAAATGGGCAGTAATTGCAGCTTCTAGTCCCCCAAGATTGCAGTTACTCCACATTTTAGTCCCCTAACCCCGACATTTACTCCCCAGGACTGCAAATTGTCACTGAGCTTCGCAAATGGTCTTGCAACAGTCTACCTAAATATGTGCTCTTGGCTGATTTGATGGCGTAAGGCTCTATTACTCAACAAACTTAGCAATTTTCCACCCACACAGAGTAAGAAACAGTTAGCTCTTCTTTCTTCGCAAATTGTGCCTGATGTATGTTCCAAGCTTTTTATATCACTCGACATATATCACTGTCGAGGGTTTGATTCAAAGTATTTTCATGCATGCACACGAATTAAGTACCTGGCACTCTTAGAACAAATCATGAAATGCAGTCTCCACTCTGTGACATTCATTTACTCACGAAAGGGACTATTTTTTTTGTGATAATATATTTAGTCCCCAAAAGGAGTAAAAGTACACCATTTTTTTAGAGTGCACGGCGACCAAACGCGTTCGTTCGACGTCACGTGAAAACACCCTATTAGGACAAGTGGAAGAATCGGCGACCTTATTTTGAGCCTCGAAGCTAAACAGGCTATAGGCATCGCCCTTTACCCTGCTCGCATCCAAGGAGGCGAATGGCTCTGCGTCACATTCACGTAACAATTGCTGCGTGATCGAGTACGTGTCCCACCATATGGTGCCGCCGCCCCCGAAGAGTGGCGTGCGTTCGTGTCATCACCGGACGACACGACGGTGCGACGGAATATACTAGCAATGCTCTCTGCGGGGAAAGCCTCGCGTGATGGTCCGGGTGTTCTGAAATAGAGCGCACTCACTGAAATGTGGACCGGCTAAAAATGGCTGCCTTCCCAACTCGCGTAGATCGGAGGACGCGTACGGATAGAAACGGTACCTTGCTCACAGGGTGTGATTCTATACCTTTGGGGGCAGGCCTCTAGAGTAAAATATGAGAGACCGGTGTCGAGGTACCACTGGAGGGTGAAGTGGTGATGGTTTGACTATCCATCCATCCTTCCATTCGACAGAGTACCTTTGCTACAGAATCCGACCCAATCCGTGTATTTACCCAATCCACTCGACAGAGTACCTCTTCTATCTGATCCGGTACAGTCTATTCGATAAAGTACCTCTATCCAATTACGATACAATCCTTGTGTCCGTCCATTTGGCAAAGTAATTACGTTGTACCCAACTCGATCCAATGTATTTGGCAGCATCAAGGAGAAGGGTACAATCCGGACTGGTATGGTCTAGTGTGCTTTTCGGTACCGGACCTCATTTTCCACACCCCGCCGCTCAACGACGAACAGTTCCGTTCCTCTAATGTTCAATCATGTACTTGCGCCTTTTTCTTTCCCGTAAACAACTCAAGTCGTTCGCCTTGCTTGTGTTTTAGAAGTGGGAATGGCTTAAAGCGCGAACATGCACGCATATGAACGTAGAAACGTACACTCTCAGGAAAAAAAAAAAAAAAAGAGAGTGAAACAGGGAGTAATTTCTTCTTAAATAATAGCTTAAGTAAGTAATAGCTTCTAGTCCCCTCGACTGCACTTACTTCCCATTTTATTCCCCTAACCCCGAAATTTACTTTCCAGGATCGCGAATGGTCATTGAACTTCGCAAATGGTCTCCTGATTGCAATAGTCTAAATATACGCTCTTCGTGAATTTGATGGAATAAGGCAATTTTCTCTATGCATGTCAAAAGATTTTATGTCACTCGATACGGTTGACGGTTCGAAGCATTTTCATTCATACGCACGAATTACGTACCTAGAACTACTACAACAGAGCGCGAAATGCAGTCCCCACTCCGCGACATTTCACTTTAGTCCCGTGCATTTACTCCCTAGAGGACTGATTTTTGTGGCAATGCATTTACTCCCTAAAGGGACTAATTTTTGTGGCATTGCTTTTACTCCCCACAGGGTCTAACTTTTGGCAATACATTTACTCCCTAAAGGGACTAATATTTGGCAATACATTTACTCCCCAAGGGGACTAATTTTCGTGGCAATGCATTTACTCCCTAAAGCGACTAATTTTTCTGGCAATGCATTTACTCCCGAAAAGGACTAAAATCACTTTTTTTTTTCTTAGACTGTAGGACGTGCACGTATGTAAGCACCAACATGCACGCATGGAAAACAGGACGCATAGATGCAGTCTTCGAATCCGTCAACACGCTCCCCCCCTCGTACATATCGGTTATTGTGTAGCTGGCCGGTTATATCCATCATGTTTGCAGGGCGTGTACAACAGAGGCACAAAGTCCCACGGACAGGAACTAAATAAGTCATGTCTTGACGCCTCTCGGAAGAAGCCGCTTCGCGTAAAAAAAAAAAGAAAAAGAAGACAACATGTCAGACAAGCATTTATGAAAGGCAAAGAAGGTAAAAAAAATGAACTGCTGCAATCGCCTGACAGGTTGCAGACTTGGCGCTTCACCAAAACAAGCCACTGGATAATGTACGGAAAGAGTGAAAACACAGGCTGGAGGTAAACCTTTCTTTCCCACATCATATCTTGAATTTGAGGAATTCTTCAAAGAGTGAAAGAGTGAGAAAAAAAGGAGACGGTCTTTAGAACAAGTTTATTTCTCTCTTAAAAGAAAATGTGATGGAGTGGCTGCCGAACGACGATCCTCGACAGGTGCAAGCAAACGGCAAAGTCCTAACGCTCGCGGTTGTCGGCGCGCGGACTTCGCCAGCGTCAGAACCCAACACTGCACATGGCTCTCGCGGAAATACGCACGGGCGTGAGGAAGGTGTTGACGGGGACCATAGAATGATTGGTCCGGGCCCGGGACTTTAAACGCATAAATCATTCGAAAGATGCGTGCAAATATCCGCCGGGAAACGTCTAAATGTGCGCAAAATATGCAGAGATATTATGGTGCCGAGAATGTTGACCCCGGAAGCTTTTGCGTACTACACTGGAACCCTATAAATACCCAAATTGTCATTTAAAAAACTTTCTACAAATGAAGATGCACATTCCTTCTTGGCAGTTGGGTTGGAACATGCGTTCACGCATGCGCAGCATGTCTGGTTGTCCGTCTCCCTTGTATATGCTTGAGGCATTCTAACTCGGGTGAATGCTTTGCTGTCGCGGTGTAGCGGTAGCATAACAGCCCGGAAATCAGAAGGCCCAGGTACCCAAGCAGCACAATGTACTGAAAGTCGAGTGCAATAGGGGTGGACGGGTAGGTGGAAGGCCTTGAACAGACTCATGAAGCTAAAGAACATTGATAAGACACATACCGTCCACCCCTATTGCACTGGACTTTCAGTACGTTGTGTTGCTTGGGTACGAATCCTGGCGTCAGCACCTTTTCCCCTCGAGTTGTTTGATTTCATTTATCTTTGAGCGTGATAGACTTACGTATTCGTGTTCGTCCTTCAATGTCATCGTCTGTAAACGTCATCCGGCGGGGGAGAATGCCGGCTTCGTATATAGCAGACGACAATGCTGGGTGACGTCACGGAATCCTTCTCCGGACGACCGTCGTAGTATGGAGATCTGGTTTCTGCTCTTCTCATTTCGGTTTCGGTTTTGTAATAGGGAGTTTTCGCGAGTCGTTTTCGCATGAACGAAACGACCGATTCGAGTGCCGCGCATGCGCATTATGAATCGTGGAGAGCGCGATATTCGTACAAACGACCCACTCACGCTGAGTCGTCACGCTGTGTCGCTTTGTTCGGCGAGCACGACTGATTGAGATCGCGAAGCAAGATGACGGCTGTTTATAGTAGCGGAGATGCAGTGGAACTGCGTGTTGTTTACTGGTGCTGACGATGTATATCCTCTGCGATAAGTCGTTGGATGTAACGACGTATTCATTCCAGCGTTTCGCACGCATCAGCTACCAGTTGTGGCGTCAGAATATGTGGTCCGTGTGAGAAAGTTTTTTTGTACAGGGTGGGTGCAGATAAAGTAGCCCCACGTTTTCAGCACATAGCGCACGAACTTCCGGCGCCGCACGGCGGTGTATTTATGCGGTGCAAATAGACAAAAAAAAGCGTGGTAACCAAACTTTGCGCAATAAAATCGTGCAAAAAATGCAAAAGAAGTGAAAAAAAAAATGCAACGCAAACTTCGCTCCGTGTATTTCCAATGGGACATGGCAGTGTAGCACAGTTGCATCGCCCTACTGCTAGGGGTGCCGCTCAGGCAGAAACGAAACGAGATCTGGTACGCCTAGCGGTAGCTAGAAGCGACTGTGCCGTGACCGCCATATTGACTTCTGCATAGGAAAATCGGGATGCACGGAGAGCATTGTTTGCGTGGATAACCTTTTTGTTACGTGGCGTTTGGTTACTACGATTTCTTTGTTCGTTTTCGTCCGATATGTGCGTCATCCCGCGCCACCGGAAGTTCATGCGGTTCATGCGCAGGGAACGCCACATGTGCATAAATGTGGGACTACTTTATCTGCACCCACCCTGTATATGCGAGGCGCATTAAAGGGACTATGAAACAATTTTTTTCTTCGTTTCGTTCGAAAGAAGACATTTTTCTGAGTCTAGAACCGAAATTTTACTTTCGTCGCGCGAGCGGATTTCTCGGGAGCGAATTTAAACGGAGCGGCGAAGGGAGGACAGCTGGCGCCGCGCCGTGACGAGCTGCCGAGCGGAGACACAACGGGTAACTTGACGCGACCACGGCCGGCTCAGCAACACGTCATCGTGACGTGTTGCAGAGGCGAGGAATCGGCAGTGGCGGCAGCCACAGCGCGAGCTCGCGGCAGTACTTGCCATTGTGCAACACCGGTGACGTAACGGGGAACCGAAGAGCGGTCCGTACAGTTACACCATCGGCAGGGAAATATGCGCGAGAGAAGAGGAACGCGGAAGAGACATTTCCAGCGCGCGCTCCTCGCAGAGTGGAGCGATTTCGTCCGGAAAAATTTGTGGCATATTAGTTTCTCTGCGGGAAGAACAGTTTCCATCGAAAAAAAGTATGGGGGTTCGGGAAATTTCATAGTCCCTTTAAAGCTATGCGAAGTGATCATCCGTGTGTCGTTCCCTCTTTGGTCTAACTATCGAGCGAAGCTCGCACACGGGTGTACGAGCTTCGCTTTTTCAAAGCAAAACTGCCTTCTATACATAATCCTGGTTCATCAAAGGGAAAGTCTGAAAGTGCACTGCGATGTGCCATATTTGCTACAGGAAAACATGATCCCCCACGATCCATACTAAAATCCATCGAAATACATTTGGAGATGAACGATTCTTCGTCACGTTCGAATCGTAAAATGGTCCATTTGGGAAGTGCAAACTTACTGAGCAAATTGCTTTGCAAGAGAGCGCGCCGCGGCGTCGACCTCACCCACCGGCTCCTCGCGTCTATTGACGTCAGGAGGTAGAGCGCCTTTGATTGGCCACCGAGAATCATCTGCTAACGAGAGCAACCAGTCGAGACGCGGGAGGGCGGTGCTGCAAAGAGAGAGAGAGAGAGAGAAAGAAGGCGCTCGCCTCAGTATTGGAGAGGCACATGACGTTGCATACTGGCAGCCAAGGGGAGCAGGTTTTCTGACACAGGGGTGACACCAACCCGCCATTGTTGTAACTACCCCCAAGCGGGTGCTTTTGGCAAAACTGCCATCTTGTCCTGGTCGCACGTCATAGAAAACGTCATTTTGAGGTAATGTGACTTTGTTTACATGTCGTTTCGCCGCTTACCGACATATTTCCGTCGTCATAACTTCAAGAGATGAACGTATTTTGCCGGCGTAAACTATGCGGTGCTTCTTCCGCAACATGGTAGCCCACATTTCCTTAGGTTAGTGCATCGCATCGGCTGAATGGGTCTTAACGCGCCGTCGTCATCACATCCTTGGAAATCGTCAACAGTACGAGGCCTTAGATGCAAAACTGGACGTCTTACTGCGAGATTATCGGATAAAAATAATTACCGTAATTGAAAGACATCCAAAACGTCACGCACAAGCAACAACCGCATTGTTTACAAACGGGTTGGCCGCTGATCACGGGCGCCGCCAACTTTAAGGTCACGTGTGCCTTGACGTTTGCTGTGACGTGCGACCAGGACCTGTCCAGGATGCATTGCGTTCGCCCAGCACGTTTTCGTCTACGGAGCAATACATTGGATGCCACCCACTGCGTTTTCTGACCCGCGAAGTGGAATGCTCTCTCGCGCTCCAGGATTATGCCCTGCACTCAAGCTTTTGTGCTAATGTGTGTCCCAGGGCTTGTAATCCCAATTTCTAGTTCTTCCGGAATATTTTTTCTCGAGCCTTTCCATTCCTAGCTATATGATAGCTCTGGTGGCTCTCTTCAGTGGCGTCTGCAGTGACACCATTAGCGATGTCTCCGGCCACGCCACCCTTTTAAACCGCGTCCACGAGACAGCTGTGCTCGGTATAGAGGGTCATGTTCGACGGATATAGCTTGCATAGCGGCATTTTTGTTCGTCTTTTCGTGAGTATAAAGAGTGTAGCGAAAGAGGGTTCACGTGCCCTCGGCGTATCTTTCGCACCAGCGAAACTGAACGCTGACAGAGGAGGGACATTAGTAGCTGCTATTTGCAAAAGTGCTCGACCTTATAAGTTTCAGGATTTCGAAGTTCAGGTAACGCGGTCCGCCCCCGGGTGGGCCCTGTCTTGGAATGCGCGGCCCGTAAAACGGTCGTCGGGGCAGCATCGCTCACGGCGTTGTTTCCGGGAAGATTTTTTCTAAAGAAGAATCACGTTGGTTGGCGATACAAGGCAATACGATTACTATACTAGAGACCTGGACATCCGCAATGCTCCCAGCACCGGGGCAGTAGTTTTGGCAATCGCCGCTTGGCTATGGGGATTTGGCGCTTTCTCGCATTATTCGTTACCACGTGACTTGTCGAAACCGCGGCGATGTCTGTTGGGCTGTGTTGACAACGACGAAGCAGTATAAGATTGAGAATAGCGCGTGCTTAGCGACAGCCTGTGTATCTATCCCTGTGTAGCAGACTGTGGCAAGGATGATAGAGTGATTCCCTCTCCCCAATAATGCTATGTGGCGCTCGCAGCGGTCACTAGCGTAACTAAACCATGACCCGTCTCTCCCATAGGGGATCGCCAGGTGTCCGGTCTCTAGTATAGAGTGGGTCGTGTTCAGGATAAGTTTCAGGATTTTGCTCTGCTCTCCCTTCAAATCCGCGTACTGATCTTTCGCGTTGGAGGGAGGCGAAAGGGAGCCGGTCCTTCATATTTGGAGAAGGGCCCCCTTGATAACGCGGTCCGCCCCTGGGTGGGTCGTGTCTTTGAACGGCGCGCCGATAACAAGGTCGTCGGGGCAGTAACGTTTGCAGTGCTGTTCCGGGAAAGAATTTTTCTTTCGCCTAAAGCGGAAATGCCGGCTGCTCATTACGCTTTTATCGCGGTTATCACTACTCCATAATACAACGCCTAGAAGGCGTCGATGCCAAAGAAACGCCTCCAACAAAAATATCAGAGGCGCCTGTTACGGCCCGCATTCAAGGTGAACCCTGTCTTGGATACGGCGTTGGGGAGTTCCTCGACTATCCACTGCGTGCGATGCTGAAAGGAACAGTCCGCAGTACATGTTTTCCGTGAATGCCCTGTGGCCCGCAGAGTATGGTCAAGACTATCTCGAAAGTATATCGCTTGCGGCTTCCTGCTGAGCTCCAGACAAAAGCGTACGGTACAAGAGAAGGCAAGCTTCAGGTTCTGTTCACAGCAGTTGCAGAACAAGCGGTTTGGAAGGCCCGATGCTTGCACACCATACAGTCTAGGCAGTGGTGCTCCGTGATGATGTTGGTTGACCGTGTTGGAAGTGTGGTGAGGCAGTATCTCGAAAGACAGTTGCTGATGATGGGTGAGACAGCATTTTCGTCTGCGTGGACCTGTGTCAACATAATCGAGGTTGCTAACTCCCGGGTGAAACTCTCTAGCAAGAATGGCATAACTTCAGTGCTTGCGAACTTACTTGCGAACGTATACATCGTACAAAAGAGAGAAAAAAAAAAGGCGAGGAGAAAGGTCGTTTTGAAGGCAGAGACATGGCACCCTCGTGTAAATAGGCGGCGATTGATTTTCATCTGTGACACCTAAGTAATCGTTGTGAATAAAAGCTTTTCAGAAAAGGAATGTGGTTCTGTATGGTAGCGGAGCGAGCGGTTGGGCTGGTTGGTACATGTTTCAATTAAAAAGAATTAAAAAAACCCAGTGCTGGGTAGGACAAGGACAGAGAATAAAAAGTCGTGTGCCGTTTCGATCAGTGCCGGTCCTTGTCGTTTTTATTCTCTGTCCTTGTCCTTATACCCCGCACTGGGGTTTTTTAAATTCTTTTTAACTGTATGGTAGGTACACTCTTAAAAATGAACTTCACCACATAGCACGCTCCTAGCCAACCATTATCCCGAATGACAACGTTCTCGCCCCTGATTTGTTGAAAACGGGAGGAGGAGCCTATTTTGTTGCCATTATGCACGGCACAGAATAGGCTCCGCCTCCCGTTTTTAACAAATCAGGGGCGAGAACATTGTCATTAGGGATGATGGTTGGCTAGGAGCGTGCTATGTGGTGAAATTCATTTCTAAGCGTGTGGATCTCCTGCTTTATGACAATACACACGCCATGCGCAAAAATAAGAAAACATCTAGACAAGCTCTTTTACAGAAGAAGCACACACTAAAGAGTCTCTTCCGGTAGCGACGCCATGCGGCGCTGCGAAAGAGCTGCGAGTCTCGCTATGGTAACGCAAAAATGTCCCATCAGACAGGCAGAAGACATTCCTCAGTGTATCCGCTTCCGAAGGGAGCCAGCGTGATCTTCCTTCAATTCCGACGTGTTTGAAGTGGACTAAAGGCGGTCGCCATGACGACGAATAGTGGAGCCGACTGTGTAGTGGAGGCGATTGGCTGTCGTAAGGAGTTAGTCTCGTCTTCTGCAAAAGAAATCGCATCAGAGAGCTTTCGCTGTGCCTTCCACTTGACAGGTTTGAAGCGGCGTTTCAGGGGCTCTTTGAAGGCAGTCAGACCTGTATCAATATAAACGACGCCTTTTGACTTTGCCGGTAAAGTATGGCGTACTGCTTTTCATGAGCTGCCGAAGAAGCAGGATTGTTTTGGAAACAGGTTTGTCTTACTTTGGCGAAAGTCTGAATAAAGGTCAAGCGTCGTTGTCGTGCATCGAGACGTTTCGAAAGAAAACTATTCTCTTGTTCCCGGAGGAGGGATAACTTTTTTTTTTTTTCGTGTTAGCACCGCGAAGCAGTTGTGGTTATGAGCGGCATAGAGATGTGGACAGATGGAGGGAGGACAGTGGGATACAGGGGGGGTTTAGTATGCGTCCTGGGCCGCCTTCTTGCACTCTAAAAACTGAGCTTCACCGCATAGCACGCTGTGCGCCAACCATTGCCAGGAATGATAGGGTTATCACTTCTGATTCGAGGAGAGAGGGAGGCGTACACCTTTTTGTGTCAATTTGGATATATGATAATTGACACAAAAAGGCGTACGCCTTCCTCTCTCCTCGAATCAGAGGCAATAACCCTATCATTCGTGGCAATGGTTGGCGCACAGCGTGCTATGCGGTGAAGTTCAGTTTTTAGAGTGGGGGGGAACCGTGCCGATATTCGTCTGGAAAACCCAGTGGAGAACCTCAGATTGCACAGCCGGTAGTAAGATTCGAACCCACCACCTCGGAGTCTTCAGTGCGACCTTGGCTAAAATCAACGTAAATCAACCGCTCGGCCATACCGTTGCTAAAAGGAGAACGGATATGTCTTGGACATTTTCTTTATTTACGATACTTTTATCCTCTGAAAGGCTGTAACATGGGGTGGGGGTGGGTGGGTGGGGGGGGGGGGGAGGATGCACATGGGAACCAGGAACAGCTTGCATCATGGTTATCTTGAACGCCATTCTGGCCTGCGAACCCTTGTGGTGCTTAGTACAAACAACGGCGGATGGTCATACCAGTCAGAGGGGTGACCCATGTTATGAAGGCGTTGTCGCGCCAGGCGTTTTTCCAGGCGCTTCGCAGACTGGAGAAGTGTTCAAGTTAACTCTGACGGGAGCTGTACGTCAATAAACGTTCATAGCACTCGTGTCGACCGCACTTGACCGCATTCTTCGATTGCCGAGTGTCGAAGATATGAGGAAGAGATGCAGCGTAGTGACGCACACACTGCTTTGTCACGCACTATATACTTCCTAAAACTACTGCGCTAGAAGAATTATATTCGATTTTAGGAGCGCACTGGTACAGGAACGACTTCCGACGCATTTTTCATTAAAATTTTGTATCCCGCGCTTTGTTATCGCGTATCAGCGCCGCGAAACAAACGCGGTCTCTTCACTGAAAATGTTCTAGCGCTCCTGGATTGATCGAGGAACGTAGAAGCTTTGTCAAGCACGGTCGACACAAGTGATAAAAAAGATAAAAACTCTGAAACTGCACCCAAGCAGCACAATGTACTGAAAGTCGAGTGCAATAGGGCTGGACGGTATGTGTGTTATCAATGTTCTTTAGTTTCACGAGTCTGTTCAAGGCCTTCCACCTACCCGTCCACCCCTATTGCACTCGATTTTCAGTACATTGTGCTGCTTGGGCAGTTGTTTACGAACGTACGAGCTTTCTTGCAGTAGTCTGCGTTTCGTCAATATACTGCGAATATGGTACTCAAATGCCGACTACTGCAAGAAAGCTCGTATACGTAATGGAACACTGTTACACTCCTGGGTTACGTAAAGGAACCCAATACGTCATCTGCGTGATACTTGGAAATAGGCTGAGCAGCTGTTAGACACAGCCGTTATGGGATCCAGCGAGGACACATACTGCGTTCATTCCTACCTTGTGGGGGCCGCTTCGGTGAATCATTTTAAGAGAGGGTCGTAACAGAGACAGAGAACCGTTTTCCCTTCTCTTCATTCTTTTCCACTTCGTCTGGGGAGTTGTTTATTTTTAACCGGACCTTCGGGCGCCGGCACCCGCGCCAGAGCCCGGCATATTTCGGGATCTAATTGCCACGAGTGTAGCGAGATCTCCGGCCTTGAAATAGTCTAATTCTGAACAAACCTGCGTAAAGGGGGCTACACTGTACAGCGACCACGTGATTGTGACGTCATTTTTCGGGAGTTTCTGGCCGGTCAGTGTGGAGGGGTGGCTGGTGTATAACGCTGCCGCTTTCATGACTCGTGAAACACGGAGGCGAGAACATGACGTTGTTTTCTAGTCTCTTATGCACTCTTCTTGCCTCTGATTTGTTAAAAACTGGAGGCGGAGCCTATTTCGTATTCATTATGCACGTGCATAATGTTACAAAAATAGGCTCCGCCTTCCGTTTTCAACAAATCAGGGGCGAGAACGTTGTCATTCCGGAAGATGGTTGCCTAGGAGTGTGCTATGTGGTGAAACTCATTTTTAAGACTGCACTATTACTTTTGCAGTTGTTACAAATCACTTTCTTGGTCGGCAAATTTCTCCTGCGGAATCTAGACGGTTTCGTAGCCTGTAGCCATATCCGCGAGCCAATATGCCGTCTGCGAGACCATTAAACGGGAATGAGTTTGGTGAAGGACTGCACCGTGGTACAGACCTCAAGCAGGACCATTTAGCAGCATAACTGGGTTATCTAATTTCTCTGGTCGTTCACCAAGTCTACAACCGTCGCTTGGGTTATTCGATAATTTAATTTCAGTAAAGAACGATTTTCAAATCAACTAATTGCACTTTTTTAGATGCTGTTTCGTGTAATGTGCAGGTACTTGCATTGTGAGCGTTTTTCGTATCGGTTTAAATAGACATTTGGTCAGGTGACAAAGGTAGTTTAACTTTCTCGTATTATAATTTCATATTACCAGTATAACAGCTTAGGCCTACAGTATTGGTAAAAAAAGTCATTGGAACATTATCTGTGAGGTATAGCTGCCAAATCTGTTACCTTGTACACATCTACAGGTATTTTGTCCGGCTTTAAATCTCTGTCTCTTGTCTTGTGACCTTGTCTTTGTCCGATATTTTGTAACCTTGTCGTTACAGTCGTGTTAGCAAACATCTGTTCCGGTTAGTTACGGACAAATTAGTTTTACGGGAGAGGAAACCGTACCTATAGCTAAACTTTTCCATTGTCTTCGGTCGGCAGGTGAGAGTGACGTGTTTTTTTTTTTTTTTTGCTCTCTTTTGTCTCATTATCTGCACGTGGCATTTGCAGGAAATAATTTAAGGGACAGTGTCGTCATCGTCTTAAGATAATGACCATAATAATTTTACGATAAATGTCATAACGCTTTTGTGGTCAACCACGTATGAAACTCGTAACGTAACAGACAACTACCGGTAGGAAATTACTTGGAATGTTTACTGGAGTTTTTTTTTTTTTTCTGTGTTCGTCTATATTTGTGTCTATGTTTGTACCTGCTTCTTCTACGGCAACTTCGACAGCTCTTTGCCTCGAGGGCGGGTAATTGTAAAGTTGGCCCCACGCGGGGCTCTGCAGTTGCGCGGAAAAGCCAGCTTTACGTGACCGCTTTGTATTGGCTTGCTTGCTTCCTTCCTTTGAGAGCAGAGCCGCGGACGCGGGTAATTCGGTTGCAGAAGCCGAGGGAATGTCGACCAATCTGCATACCGGAAATGATGTCAGACATAACGGAAATTGAAACTGTAATAAGAAGGGGAACACGTTTCTATAAGAGACGCAAGTCGAAGAACTGTTCACACGAACGGCAATCGCATCACGGCGGCGTATCCTGTCTGGAAGTTAATTGCATTTTGAACATAGGAATATGGCGGTACGTCGTGTACTCGTAATTTCCGCCGCTTCGCCATGTGATTGGAGCATACCTTTTTGATCTTTTGTTTTCCGTAAAGAGGATAAAAGAAACGAAAAGTTTCTCCAACATGTTGACGCACACCTGAATAGAACATGCCTGACTGTTTCCGTTCATTTCCAGAGTTTTTTTTTTTTTTTTGTAATAAAGTAAGTTAATTGTTTCGTCGAGAGAATGTTCGTCGAAAATTGGCGGTTGCGTCGAAGGGCATTCCACCAGTTATCGGGTGTCTCGTGGAACGATGATTTCATACGCCGAAAGGAACAAGAAAGGGAAAAGGAAAGTTGAGGAGGAGAGGCATTGTTACAACCATTACAACGTTCACACTACAACGTTCACACTACAACGTTCACACTACAACGTTCACACTACGACGTTCACACTACGACGTTCACAGTACAACGTTCACAGTACAACGTTCACAGTACAACGTTCACAGTACAACGTTCACAGTACAACGTTCACAGTACAACGTTCACAGTACAACGTTCACAGTACAACGTTCACAGTACAGCATTCACATTACAGCGTTCACACTACTGCGTCCACACCACTGCGTTTTTTTGCAGTCGAACATTCGTTTCACCGTGTCAACACATGCGTGCGAGATCTTCCGGAGCAGAACGCAAGGAGTTCGCCCAATCGCTGAACTTTTTCCGACGCACCTAGCCGCACGCGGGGAACCAATAGCCATGTTCCGCGCGTGCGCGTTGAGGTTGAGGTGCTTCTCCTCTGTGCGAGACCAACATGGTCGCCGTAAATATGGAGCGCAACACGGAGGATAAAAAAAAAAAGAGAAAAGATGCAGGATTCAGTACATTTCCATCAAACTGAGAGTAGCTACTGTCACGCCACACTCAAACGTGGACACAAAGCTCTCTGGTAGAAGGTTTCGTGGACAAAGGGGTCACGGAAGACGCGTATTGGCTACCATGCACTTCTTCACGTATATGAACACGCTGGCGAACGTCTTGTATCGCGCACGCATACGTATAAGCACTGCGCAGGCGTCTGCACGCTATAAAACCCAGCAGTGTGAACCATGCTTTCGTAGCTTTCTGGACCTGAATGCACGCGAGATTATGCGAAGTTTTAGGGACTATACTTGCGGCACTGGGGAGTAAATATTATGGTCGGCGAGTAAAGTACGGAGCAATTGAAATCTAGGGGACTAAAAGTCGTAGGTATTCCCTAGTTTGCTCTTTTTTTCTCTCTCTTTTCTTTCTTCTCAGGGTGTAAATGGGCACGTTCCACAGATGAACATGCGCGACATCGGATCATCATTTGCCGAAAGATAATTTTAAGAGTAAGAGAGATTCTGCGACAAAAAGTCGTCGACGAAACTGGCAGACCCCTTCGGCGACAGCGAGCTTACATTCGGGTTTCGATATGCTCGCATCTCATTTTGCTTCTTCCGCATTCTCTCCATGGTTCCCACTGGACCTTTAAACCCTCGAGTGCACCGGAATTTGAAAATGCCATTTTCAAGGTCTGCAAGACCGTGGCATGTGTATAAGTACTGTTTACTGTAAGTGCTGTATAAGTACTGTTATAAACCACAATTTGGAAACTACAGGAGTTATAGCGCTCCTCGTAGTAGGTGTCAGCAGTAAGCGCCGGGTCCCATAGCTTTATGCGAGCAGCAGCAGCAAAGCAGCAGCGGTTCGGCAGCAGCAACATGGCAGCAGAGCAGCTTTGTGCTGCGGCGGCTCTGCTGCTAGAGGCGCCCCATAGTTTCGTTTTGAATTAGCGGCAGCAGCGGCGTAGGAGGTCCAAAACGTGTTGGCAACTATGGCATTGTTTACGTTTCGAACATTCCGAATGCGTACGCAGTAGCTCAGCCTTTTAGTACACACACGTAGGAATGCAATTCTAGGTGAAAGGCTGATATGAGTGGGATATATTATGGATCTGTAGCTCACAAGTCGACTGTGAAATGATATTATCTAATTGGCTCTTCGCTGATATGTAGGAAGTATCGTGACATCCAATGTAGGTTCGTCCTTTCGCACCTCTGCGGTTGTACGGAGACTCTTCTACAGGATTTTGTCGTATTAATATCTACTTACTTCGATATCGATCGTTACTATGATTCGATATTTTCATTTATTGGGACTGTCAAATGCGTCATTAGTGAAATAAAGCTGTCTAACGAAAACAAAGGCCTCTTCTGCTAGTCATCACTAGTTTCTGCCTGTTTTCATAAAGTAACGAGTTCATTGTCTATCTCTACCGAACCTTTTTGTAGCCTGAACATTGTCTATCTCTATCTAACACTTTTCAAGAGTCAGTTTCATTTACAACAACCTAGCTCGCAAGTCGTCGACCATCACAAGAAATGTGGTCGGTATGGTTTTCACACAGCATGTACGTGAACGTAATTTGCTTATACGTTACCAGGTCACGGGTTTTGAAGTACTTTCCAGAAAACAAGCGAACATGTTAGCTACAACTCTGGTACACAACGTACGTATCACGTAGGTTCAGTCGAACACTTCATTGAACTTTATGAGCTGAATTATGTCCTGAAAGCGCACTTCACGCAGTCCCGATGATTGAACACTCGCTTCAAACTACTGGCAATCACAAGCGTGCCCAGGTCATCAGAAACAAATCACAGAACAACCAGACACAAACCTTCGTCTGCCGTCACTCTCCGCCCTGCTAACCCTAAACACCGTACGAACGAAAACAATACCAACCAACCTCCTGATTGGCTTGCGAGACCGGCTGCTCAGGCTGCAGAGCAACAGGACAGCACAGCAACCAAAAATTTGAATACGAGAGCAACAGGGAATTTCTGCAGCTCGGCAGCGCTGCTGCTCTCGCCCAGAGCTATGGGACCGCTCGTGTCGCTGCAGCTCTGCCGCTCCGCTGCTGTTGCTGTGCTGCTGCTCAAATCGAGGCTATGGGACCCCGCCTTAAGAAAGTGACGGCACCCTGCCGTTATATTCATCATTTTTCCTTAATTCTGTCCTATGATCTTTAAGATTCAGGTGTTGTCAACCACTCTTGTGAATGGATCACTATTGTACAGTTCCTGGGTATGCTCTCGTGTCACATCTGTCGCCTATAAATATTTTTTTGTGAAATATTCGAGCCCTGGTTATTATAAAAATGTGTTTTACATCCCAGACGAAATGACGGCGGAGCCTTAAAAGGTCCTTGAAAGGCCCTTAAAGTTTTGTTCAAAAATTCAGTGGGAACCACGTATTCTCGTGCATAGCGTGGTTGCACGATACACCACTCGCTCTATTTTTCTTTTTTTTTCTTTTTTTTCCTCTCGTTTCTGCTTGTTCGCAAATTTAATTTTTGCATCGCATATTTTTTTTCTCCTCCTTTTATTTTTTTATTATTTCTCTCTTAGTGCGAGCGAAATGGAGATCATCTCACACCCCCCAGGCGCGCTAATAATGTTAGCTCGCGAAAAGAGGGTTCTGTCGCCGACAGTGTTACCGGATCCTGCGAAACGAATTGCGATAAGAGAAAGATAACAAACACGAAAGAGGGAGATGGATAGAATGAGGGAAAGAAAAAAAAAAGGAGAACTGTAACTGGTGTTCGCTTCTGATGAAGTGCAGCCGCGGAGGAAAAGGGATGGACGACGGGAAGTATGGGGAGAAAGAGGAGGCTTATGACGAAAGGAGGTTTATAGCTGGAGGCGGTGGTGAGTGGTAGGAAGTAATGTGTGTGTGTGTGCGTGTGGTCTGGGATGCTGGAAGGATGTTATGTAAGGATGTATGGAAACGGAAAGGTTTCGAGTACGGAGGATGCTTCGTAGAGCTGTCAGCGTGCGTGCAGTGTGTACCAACTCGCATGCACCGTGATGGCAAGAGAAGACGGACCGCTCCGTGCTAAGCAAAGTAAACCATCGTAATATTGTTAGCAGTAATGTATCGAAGCCGCCAGTATATTCTTCATTTAATGAAAAAATAAATAAATAAAAATAAAAATCATGTACTATACGATTCGTTCAAGAAGTAAGAGATGCCAAAATGTTTCCATTGTTGCGGAAACCACGTGAATGTGCACGTGACTAAACCTAAGTGTGTGCATTATGTGAACCATTAACGTCACCTGAGCGTTCCCAAACTAAAATATATACCGAGTTAACATGAACTAAACAAAACATACTGTAGTTCGTCTGTACTAATACTACACCCAACAACGACAGGAACGACTTTATTTTGATAATTATGATTGGATAAATTTGCGTAAAATTATATTCCAGTTTTGATATATGCAATTAATAAATCCATTAGTGTCACAACCTCCTTAAAATGGAGCAATTCTTTAAATGAGTTAACCCTCGCCATTAACTGAAAGACCGCCGTTGGCGACAAGTCTGCGAGAGGTGGTGACGGGGTTCGAACCTACACTCTTAAAAATGAACTTCACCGCATAACACGCTCCCAGCCAACCATCATCTCGAATGACAACGTTCTCGCCCCCTGATTTGTTGAAAACGGGAGGTGGAGCCTATTTTGCATCGTTATGCACGTGCATAATGTTTAAATTACCATTATGCACGTGCATAATATTCACAAAATAGGCTCCACCCCCCGTTTTCAACAAATCACGGGCGAGAACGTTGTCATTCGGAATGATGGTTGGCTAGGAACGTGCTCTATGGTGAAACTCATTTTTAAGAGTGTACGCGTCTGCGATGGCCGGTCAAATGTGCTAGAGACCAAAAGAGGTGCGAGGCGTGGCACGGCAGTGAGTAGAATGCCTGATTGATTAATATAGTTAGCTGCTAGTTAGTTATACTGCTAACAATTGATTAACACCGAGGTTATCTTCACGAGAGGATCCTGAGTCAACACTTGTCGCAGTCTATTTTCTTCTTTCGAGAACTCGAAATTCTTACAGGAGGAGGTACCTCGGGAGCAACGGCGTTTTGTTCTTCTCCGTCTCCACGGCAACGGAGGATGGAGACAGAGAACGCGAGAGAATGTAGTTTTTTTTTATTTTTAAAATTTTTTTGTTAAAGGCATCGGTGTATCTTCAGGCGGCTCAGATATGGGAAGGATTTCACATGGTAGGGGGATTCTGAATTCGTCCTCTCATCACGGCATGTGGATGTGGGAGTTCGAAGACATTGTAAGAATGTCGAGAATGAAGCGGAGAACTCGTTTGCATTCAGGAATGGAATTTGATGCGCTTTCGATGTAGCCAGGAGTATTATATTTTTTTTTTATTGCGCGATATATGGCAAGGTATTGTTCCGTACAAAAGAAAGAAAAAGAGTACAATGATGTTGATGAGGTTTTGAAGAAATGAGATGACCTGGGAGCTTGTAGATACCTACACAACTAGACGCCTTTTTTGTGTGGCAATTATCCAGCATAATTTAATTCGGCATTTATTTCGGCAATTGCGATAACGGACGGAATGATATCGTTATCTTCCCGGATTTGTTGAAAACTGGGGGCGCACGCCTTTTTTGTGACAGTTATGAACAGTGTAAGTGTCACAAAAAGGCGTATACGCCTCCCGTTTTCAACAAATCCGTGCAGATAACGATATCATTCGAAATGATGGTTGGCGAGGAGCGTGCTATGCCGTGAAGTTCATTTCTAAGAGCGATAGGGGGGGGGGGAGGAAAGAAGAAGAAGAAACACAAAGGTTGAACGTGTGTACTTTGCTCGCCTTTGAAATCCAGTTTTCATAAGGGAGATGTGTTTGAAACTGTAGAAAAATGTATGCGGGTACACGTATCTCTTTTCCGAAAGCCTTCGAGGGCGTGCCAGAAAATCGTCTCGTTCAAAACGGGAAAAAGCGAGAGACAGAGCCAGTTTTGTTGGATGGGCACGTGCGAAGCATCGATCCGATCGTCGCGGACGACGAAGAATTAAAATCGCCTTTGAAGGTTGTGAATGCTAATACGGGAGGACGTTTGTTTAGAGTGATCCCTCTGTTTGTTTTCGACATGGAGGAGCACACTCTTAAAAATGAACTTCACCGCATAGCACGCTCGTAGCCAACCATCATCTCGAATGATATCGTTATCTTTCCCGGATTTGTTGAAAACTGGGGGCGTACGTCTTTTTGTGACACTTATGCTGTTCATAATTGTCACAAAAAAGGCGTACGCCCCCAGTTTTCAACAAATCAGGGCAGATAACGATATCATTCGAGATGATGGTTGGTTAGGAGCGTGCTGTGCGGTGAAGTTCACTTTTAAGAGTGCAGGTTCCTTGAAGGGGTGAGCACACCGATTGGATATTCCTCCCCTCTGTGGTTGGGAGTCGTACGTGAACGCGATACTCCCTCGAGACTTTGTTGCGCAGGTGCGATGAAGCAAATGAATTACGTTGAGGTCATTTCGTTCGCTTTTCTTATGCTCACTTCTGCCTTCGGATAAAATGAATCAAAACACACGGCTCTTGCGGCACAGAAGAGGAGGAGAGAGAATGGTGGACGGGGGGGGGGGCTATGTTTATTGGGGGGGGGGGGGCTATGGAGGGTGGACAGGGATCTTATTGGTCACGTGACGCGGATGCTATGCGAGGCGCGGCAGCCGATTACTGCGACCTGCTGGTCATACTCTTCGAGCAACTTAGTTATAATAAAGAAGTTATAATAAGTTAGCAGCAAGCCGAAACACAGATGTAAATAAGAGTGAAATAGAAGGAGTGTTCGCGAAAGCCTCCATGTTATATATACAGGGTGGTCCATCAACCATGATAGAAATTCATAGTAAAAAACGTAGGCCCCGGAGAGACATGCGGTCAAGGGATTTTTTTCTGCCAATAACGTTTGCCTCATATTGGTGACATTTTTATTTCATTTCAATTGACGGAAAGTTAATTTCTCGAATTGAAATTCGAAATTTCCCAAAGCAACCTAACGTTTTCTTTGAGGAAATGGGTTCCCCGTGGTCATTTTACTCAGAATAGCACATAATCCCACTCGTAATGCAATGGCAATTGCCGAAATAAATTCGCCGAAAATCTGTTGTAATGAGCCCTTGGCTCCACCTCTTTTTTGACGGCTCGTAGTTTGAGCGCAAAGCTGCGAAGAAAGGAGGTTACATTGACAGGCCACACGAGGGGGGAAAGCGTTACAAGCCTTATGGACGAAACAAACACGCGCGGTGAGTGCGGGAATCAGAGCTATCTTATCAAAAATGAGGTCACCCGACGGCTTGTTACCCTTTCCCCGCTCGTGTGGCGTGTCAATGTAACCTCCTTTCTTCGCAGCTTTGCGCTCAAACTACGAGCCGTCAAAAAAGAGGCGGAGCCAAGGGCTCATTTCCACGAATTTTCGGCGAATTTATTTCGGCAATTGCCATTGCATTACGAGTGGGATTATGTGCTATTCTGAGTAAAATGACCACGGGGAACCCGTTTCCGCAAAGAAAACGTTAGACTGCCTTGGGAAATTTCGGAGTTCAATTCAAGAAATTAACTTTCCGTCAACTGAAATGAAATAAAATGTTACCAATATGTGGCAAAAGTTATTGGCAGAAAAAAAAAATTCTTGACCGCATGTCTCTCCACGGCCTACGTTTTTTACTATGAATTTCTATCATGGTTGGTGGACCACCCTGTACATATGAATCAGCACAGCATGCACATTGCCCACCACATTACAACTCCGTATTTTACTCCCTTTCCATATATCTCTCACACTTTCTCCAGGGTCGTAACGCAGTGTGACAAACACGCGGAAGCCATGAAGAACAACGGTTTCGACGTGCCAGATGCACCGCGCTACGACGCGGAAAACAGCGTTCCGAAAATAACAACACACTCGTAACGATATCGTCCATATTTATATCCTTTTGTACTTGCGCCCACATAGCGTTCACGGTACAGACGCAGCACAGGAGAGAGCCGAGCTCACGGAAAACATGATCGACTCTTTGTTTATTCGTTAATGGGAGAGAGAGAACGTTCGATATATTTATGTGTAACGTTTTCTACAAAAGTGCTGCGCCGGATGTTCTATTTACCCAGCGACGGGTTGTAAATCCCAAATATAAATCGTAATTTGTCTAGCAATCAATTCCGTTCTGCATAACCTATTTCAGAAAAGAAACTGAGAGAGCACTAATGTACCGGGTTATCCAAGATAAGCGTCCGCGTTTGTAACGAAGATAAAAACAAATAAGAAGAGTGTCGGAAAGCTAAAGTAGATGTTAGAGGACGTATTATGCCCCAAAATTTTATGTCGATACTGACACTTTCTCCGTTTCTCTGCGGATAAATCGTGAAGATTAAAAAAACAGCCGCTGCCTAATCGGCTATACCTGTGTTTCAGCTGCTTTCCGTCAGATGGCGAAACGGTCGAACGCGGCGTTGCAGACGACATCGAAACCAAGTGAAGAAGTGGAACTGAATGCAGAGTCGGGGGGGGGGGGGGGGTACTCTGCAACGCCGCGTTCGACCGTTTCGCCACCTGACGGAAAGAAGCTGAAACACAGGTATAGCCGATTAGGAAGCGGCGGTTTTTTAGTTTTCACGATTTATCCGCAGAGAAACAGACGAAGCGGCATTATCGACATAAAATTTTGGGGCATAATACGTCCTCTAACATCTGCGTTAGCTTTCCGACACTGTTTTTATTTGTTTTATCTTCGTTACAAACCCCGAAGTTTATCTTGGCGAACCCTGTACTTCTTCATGGACGAGGGGGAACCGCTGGATGTCCAGTGCCAGCTTGCACGAAAGCTGAGGAAATTCATAAGTACCGTCCTCATAGCCGGTGCTCTACGACAGATGAGCTTTGAGGACAGTAGCTCGTGTCCACAGCAGTACGGAACCAACTGAGGACACCACTGAGGAGTTTCCTCAGCATTCCTGCACACGAGCCCAGTTGGTCCAGGATCGAACAGGGAAAGCTTGTCCTCGCGCGCATCCTGCTGTTCTTCCTTATTTAAGAGTTAATTAGTGGAAATTTATTAAGACAGCTGCTGTCGTTTATAAGGGATGTTGGTCTTTGGCAAAGAACAAAAACTACCTAAGAAAAAGCGTGGCAAAAGCACACCGTCCACATCCACGCCATGACCCAAAAGGTAAAAGCTGCTGGGCGAGCGTGGCCTCGTTCGGACTCGCTACCTTAAGATTAGTAGGGACATACGGTCGTCCGCCTATCCAATCATACTTTGAGACAGTAAACTTCGCCCACAAACCTGAAAGCATTGGAGGGCCAATGACACCTCCTCGTCACAACGTAGTCCTCCCGCGGGGCTTCAAACTGTTGCCACTACACTGACCATGTTCCGACAAGACTCGTCGGAGACGATGTATCCAGAGCACATTTGCGCGCTTTAAAAAAACGAACACTTAAAATGTTCCCGTTAAAAAAAACATGCGAATCAGCTTCCTCGTCTGCATGGCGTCCGCCATATTCTCGTATGTCCCCGCACACTCAATGTGCGGACTACATTCTGCGCTGGCGGAGGTATACTTCCGTGACTGTACTTCTTATGTTGTCTCGGAGTATGTAAATCTTCCCCCTGACTGGAGTACTTTTCCAACAAAATGGTGGTCTAAATTACCTGCACTCGCTTCCTGCAGGATGGTCACGTGCAACTACCCCTAATGTACTCGTAGCCCTTATTACCCCTTGCACTCAGCGGACAGCTCCGTCCAACGGGGATCCCTCCCCGGTATGAATGCGACTTGACAACGTCATCCGTTGCCCGTTCATAATGTAGGAGATCACGTACGGCGTTGAACGTGTGTCTGGGCGCCTACGCACATGGGATGGATCGATGCGCAGCGTGAACATCGAGAAACGGACTTGTGCGTGTTCGTGCGCCTCAACAAGTCACGTCACACAACAGATTTTATGACTACCGGGTGGCGTTAGGTTAAGTCGTATTTCCCTGTTCGACATTCCCACAGAGGGCGCCACGGTCCAGTATGGTTCCTTCGGTGAGTTTCGGTTCCTCAGGGTTTGTTGGATGATCGCCCAGACTCGTTGGATCGCTCGATAATATGCCGGCTTACTAGCGCCGCGAAGCAACTGTGGATATGAGCGGCGCACATACGTGGACACATTGAAAGAGGACTGCTGGAAGGGGTGGGGGACACGGGGGCTCAACATGCGTCCTGGGCCGACTTCAGGGGCAACAGTGCCGACATTCGTCGTATCGGTGTTGAAACTAGTTACGAAATAAAGTGGACAGGCTAGAGGTGATACGCTGAACAATGTGCGACTTAAAGGGCATTATGACACTTTGATATGTATGGTACATTAGATGGTGTACGCATTGTACTGCATGCCAGATTATTGAGGACAATGATATACATGTAAACGCACGTACGCGTAAGTCCTCGACGTTGGGTGGCGGGTGGGGGAGAGGAGGGACCACAGCCTCGGCCATGCCCATAGGTTCTCGAAAGCACGTGACCGTCTCACCGGTGAAGATGGCTGCAGTGATCTTAGAGCCGGAGAAGTTTCGGTATTCGCCGATTTTCCATGACCCCATTTGCTGTAAAACTTGAGACGTGAGTTCACTATCGATGCAACTGCTTGTAATTTAAACAGATTTCGCGTAGCTTATGACGAAGCATCGGAACCGCTTTAAAGAAGCAATGAGCTAACGTGGCTCCACACACTGTTTCATTCCTCCACAGGAGTCACCGCGTGCAAAGTATTTTCGCTGTGCGACGTATTGTCACTGCGGAGCCAGATTCACACAAAAAAAAGTACTCTGAGAAAGCAGCCGCGGACGGCCGCAACGATCCCTGCGCCTTTCTTCTCTCCTCGGTTCACGCGACGCACACACCAGCTTGAGGCGCACGATCGTCTCTGCGAGGGGGATGGGTGACGTCACGACATACCCTCCTCCTCTCTCTCCCTCGTTCTCCGACACGCTCTTTCAGTGAGTGGAAGGTTTTTGGAAGGTGTGCGAAACAAACTCCGGCGCGCCCTGCAGGTTGTCGTTCTTTCCCGAGAGCTCATTTTATCTGTTGAAGAGCACGCCGCAGGCAAAAACAAAACAAAAATAAGTTATGGGGGCCAACTCAGGGCGCTATTTAACTACGAAGTTGATCTGTTTTTTTTTTTAAGTTTCGTGTTAGCGCCTGCGAAGCAACTGTGGCTATGAGCGGACATGCATGGATAGATGGAGAGAGGACAGCAGAAAGGAGTGGGGGGGGGGGACAGGGGAGTCAGTATGCGTCCTGGGCTGACTTCAAGGGGAGCCGTGCCGACATTCATCTGGAAAGCCTGCAAAAAACCCACGGAAAACCCCAGACAGCACAGTTGCTATCCTATCCACTCTGTCACGGGAACTGGTAGTTGGCCTGTTTACTGACATGAAATCTGTCTTTATTTTATTTTATAATTTTTTGTATATTTTTTCTGCCCATAACCTCCACCACCGACACGTGGAAAGCACATCGTTCAAGCACGTGAGTTATTCCCGCTTTTAGATTTATCTCTACATATTGCCAGAACCTCGGCAGCATTCTCGATAACACTTCCCACCGACATCTTCCTCTACTTTCAACCGTATCCCCACCTCGTTCGGTTCTCAGAACAGTGCCACGCGCCGCAAATACCCTCCTCCTCCTCCTCCTCCTCTGCGCACCACTTACGTCACGAGTACCAGCAACCAACCACGGTGACGCCAGATGTTTTAATATCCAGCGGTAAAGGCACCTTGAAAAACAACTCCAGAAACGGCAATTACAGGAACGTACTGCCGCAGCTGTCGCCAGCAAAGATCCTCCCTCTCTGTGTAGCTTCTAGTGTAGTAACGTTATTTTATTTCTTCTTCCCGCCGTTACGTGGCGGGGCGTGCGAAGAAGCAGTGTTGCCTACTGAAGCTTGCAGTTTGCAGCTGTGCCGAGTGCGTTTCGGATTCCGCGCGGAGAGACGACTCATCAACATTCGGGACGTTCGGTATTGACTATTGAGGAACTGCCCGAAAAGAGTCTATGTCGCTGAATCGTATAAGGGATGCTTTGATCTCGCCATGATTCTTTTTATGTGGGTGCGCTTTGGTGTATACACGCCTTGGTGGTATATAGAAAGTGGGAATTTCGTTGCTAATAGTGACACTACGAGCGCGAATAACCGGTGTGACGAGAGAAGTGTTCGACTTTTTTTTTCTTTTTTTGGGGGGGGGGGGAGGGGAAGGAATATAAATGTTATTTGTTGCGTTTCGTTCACATTTTTTTTAGAATATGTATTCGGCGGCATTGCCGAGGGAGGCACATTAAATACGTACCCATTGATCTGACACATATTTTAAACGTGACGCAGTTTCACAACACAGAATCAATAGTGTACGACCGTTTATAACGCGGAATATCAAGTGATCAAGATTGTCATAATCATCATCATCATCATCCTGGGCCTGCACCAGGATGTACCGTGCCCGTCTTGCCAGTCTCGCAGAATGACGTCGCATAAAATCTAATATAAGGCAGCAAAGCCGGCGCTGAGGATTCTTTCCGGGGTCCCCTCAAGAGCGTTTTCGTGACCAGTAATGTCGCCAGACTCTTAGGCGTCGCCGCTGGTCATAAAAAGTAATCAAACTTTCAACCGAGACCTTTAAAGCGGGCGTCCCGCTATATAGCGAATGAGAAACGAACTCTATGGAAATCCTTCATGTGGGGGGCGTCCATCGCGTCTTTGTTGGAATCGCTCCGATGAAAGTCTCCGAGACGTGGCCCTCCATTGTCTCCGGGTCTTTCTTGTTCATCCTCGTGGAAGTTTCGTGCGCTCGAGTGCTTTAAGCGGGCCAGGGAACGTGCCCGGCAGCAAATGGCCTTTCCTGGCTTCTGTTGTTTACAGTTCACTGGTTTTTCTTGTGAAAACAGAAAAGGGGGCTAAGCGAAAGGCTTTTTTCCCCCCCTTCTTCTTATAGTCTATACTCGGTGTTTCAAGATGACTATTGGTTTCGCTTCGTTTAGTAGTCACGTACGCGGATCGTCTGCCGCCTCTTAAACTCACATACGAGGTTTTTATTGCATTTTTTTTTATTCGCGTGTTTTTGTGAACGAGTGTGTGTGTGTTTTAGTAGTGGAAGGCGTTTTAAGAATAGCGACGGGATTTTCGGGTTGAATGGCAAACGGTGCAACACTTGACCTTAAAATTTGAGATTGCAGTGTTCGGTGGATTTTATTCGAAAGGAAAAACAGGCAGAAATTTCTTTTACGTGGCGAAAAAAAGACTGAGCTTCAGCACGCGCAGAGAGAAACACAGAGAGAGAGAGAGAGAAATAAAATGAGAAATGGAAAGTTCGCACGGAGTCTGCATAACGTAAACGCTTCTTATAAAGCCTGGTTCACACTATTGCGTTCCAATGCGTGCGCGTGCGGGTTGCCGTGGCAACCAACCTGTGCGTCGCCGCACGTGTCACAGGCCATTATAGGCCGTGCTCCAGGTAGAAGATGAACAATGCCAACGCATACGCACGCAGCCGCATGTACGCATTGGAACGCGCAGTATAGTGTGAACCGGGATTTGCATAGCCTACTGTATTTTAAGTACGCATTGCCGCCCTCGGTGGCTGAGTCGCTGACGCATTAGCTTGCGGAGCTCAAGATCGCGCGTTCGATCCCAGCCGAGTACGGTCGCAATGCGAGGGCACGGAGCCGTCGTTCGGTGTCCGCGATTGGGCCGATCGTGTCACGTGGTTCCTCCTTCCAAGAACGGGCCGTACACGATGAGCCACCTCCATCCAAAACCGATTTCCTGAGATGCGAACTTGCGAGCTGGCTCGACTAGGCGTTGTTTTTCCCCCGGAGAAGGGGAAGATTGGTGTCCCATTGCTAGGCGACGCAGCCGCGCCTGACTCAAGATGGCGGGCTCGCTCGCCGGCGTGGCTTAGTGTCGCTACTCTGCGCCATATTTAGCGGCTCTACTTCAGGCTAGAGTCACTCACAGAGTCATATGGAGCAGAGTAGCGACACTGAGCCACGCCGGCGAGCGAGCGCGCCATCTTGAGTCAGGCGCGGCTGCTTCGCCTAGCAATGGGACACCAATCTTCCCCTTCTCCGGGGGAAAAACAACGCCTAGTCGAGCCAGCTCGCAAGTTCGCAACTCAGGAAATCGGTTTTGGATGGAGGTGACTCATCGTGTACGGCCCGTTCTTGGAAGGAGAAACCACGTCACACGATCGGCCCAATCACAGAATCCGAACAGCGACTCTGGTGCGAAAAATGAAACGCGATACTCTGTATCCCAATTTAGTAGTAACTCTAGTGCAGACGTACAGTGCTGGACAAAAGTTTACGGAACGCGCGAGCGGCGTATTTTTCTCTGGGCAGAGACACCCTAGCGGCGAGCGGAAGCCGGCGAGTCCACTCGCTCAGAGGGGATGGAAGAGTGCGCTTGTGGCGACCCTCCGTGGTAGTAGTGGTAACTTTGATTTCGAGTGTGACGAACGCCAAAATGGTTTCATTTTCGGTCTACTGCACCGAGCGCGAGTAGCTATCGCGGGAAGGAACTCTCTCCGCTGTCGGAGAGATAACAGGGCGCTAAGATGAATTGAGGTGACAACGGGCTGCAGTACCTAGTATTTTTCTTTTTTTTTATTAGGCAAAAACGGAAGAAAAGAGCGTGTACCCTTGAACACACACACACAAAGAGGCGGGGGAGGCGATAATGTCTCAATACTTTGTCGGCCCCCCTTTCGCAGCAATAACTGAGGCCACAGGAAGGGAAGCGTATAGTCGACGGACAAGGTCCACGTCTTCACGTACCAAGGACCACTCTGCTTCTATAAATTCGCAGAGTGCGTCCTCGCTTGTAGGTGTCCGTGTCTTGCTCATCCTATTCTTCAGGATGCCCCAGACGTTTTCGATGATGTTTAAGTCCGGGCTCTGCGCAGGCCATGTCAGCTGCGTTACGCTGAGGTAGTCGAGTAGGCGTTGGACAGTTTTACTACGATGGACGGAGCTGCCACCATGCTGGTAATGGTAGCACCCATCCGGGAACGGCCCGTCCAGAGCATAGGGGAGCAGCGTCCTCTCGACGACCTCAGCGTAGAATGCAGCTGACATGGCCTGCGCAGAGCCCGAACTTAAACATCATCGAAAACGTCTGGGGCATCCTCTCACACATAAGTTCTAAGAGCCGATATAGTTTTTCTTGCTTACCTGGACTTACCTTACAACCCACGAAACCTTGTCAACGAGCGCGGGCTGCATCACCAGTGTGGCGGAAACCACAAATCATAGAATGAAGTATAAATTAAACCACCAAAGATATAGTCATTTTATGGCATGGCGGCGTGGGCCTTGCTGACGTTTTGTCAGAACTACCAGTAGATGATGAAGGAACGAATAACCGAGAGACACGGGACACGAAGACAAGCACAAGAGTTCTCAGTTAGTCTGCGCGCTATCTCTTTTACCAGTAGATTTATTAATCTATCAGTGGGAAGGGAACTGTACCGAAGGAACTGTACCGAAGGAACTGTACCGCATACAAAGACCTGAAACAACCTCGCTTTCTTGCACTCTCTTTGAGCAATGACGCTGTGCACAAAAGAGCTTCTATTTCAGCATCACAAAGAAGCACGCCACGCGACATTTATCTGCGCTACTATTCATTGCACATTGTAATCTCCAAAGTGCCCAGCGGGAGCGGTTGTTGAGGTATTTTACGCCCTATCTCTGGGCAGCCCCTGAATCTCTCGTTAGAAAACAAAAGGCAGACGTCACCAGGAACGTTGAGATAACAGCCGAGTCTGTCTCGGCCGTCCCTTATCAGTGATAGTGCTATATCGGGGACAGTGCGCTTGAATGCGTCTTGGCTCCAAGTGAATCCGTGGTTTCTTCTCGTGGAAGTGAGCGAGGTGTCATATATTGTTTTCGAGCATCTTGTGCTGCGTGGATCTGTTCCCCAAGATTGGATTTCACTTTTGCGAGAGAATTGGACAGGGTACTTTCAAAGGTACGTCGTGTTTAAAAAAAATATTGCAGCTCATGAATCGGACGAATCAGACGTCAGTGACGAACCCGCGAGTCATTTTCTTCTTTCGTTTGTTGTCTCCTTGTCCCCCCTTTTTTCTCTCTCTCTGTCTCTCCTCTGTTTACAGTGGAATAGCTCGCGTTTAGCTGACCTTCTTTTTCTTCGAATAAACGCGTATCCCCCGGTAACAGTAAAGTAATAGCAAGTAGAATTTACAATGGCACCAAAACGACTGTGGGCTCAGTAGCTTTCTCACCGCTCCACGAAACACGAGCAATGTGTGAGAATTGTAACACGGGCAAAAATTACTCTACCGAAACTACTGAGGACACCAGGAAGAACTGTACTAAACATCCGTGCAAGCGGTCCTGATCAAAGGCGGTCTCTAAAGGTACCGCATTTTTAAACGGGTTTGGCAGAATGCCCAAATATGCAGCCGGCGTATTTCCCCGGGACGGCGTGTATTGATTTGGAGTGATTATTTCTTGGTATTTAGCACGGTCTTTGTTTCCCGTCAGTCCATGACGACTTCGACGTTGGGCAGTATTGTGGAACAGCGTTATGAAGCATAAATAAAATAATGGGATCAAATCAAGCATAAAATGTAGAGATGTACTAACCGAATGTTCGAACCCTATAGGCAGGAATTCGAGATCCGGAAACCCGAATCCCAGTGCCCAAAACAGCGAATCGAATCTTTCGAATCCACCAACCACGTTTGTTTGTTTATTTTTAAAATTGGCGCCTCCGGAGTCCGCCGATAGCCTCACTGGCTGACGGGTGTTTTGTTTGTTTGTTTGTTTGTTTGTTTGTTTGTTTGTTTGTTTGTTTACATTGCGCGGGACTGAAGGAGTTCAGGCAGGAACTGTTACATTTCATGTCCAAAAGTAACGTGTTTTTTTTTTCTTTTGATTGTGGCTCAGTTTACTGGAAATAATTCAGACCCGAGAATTTATGTATTTCTTGTATAGTCTACGAAGAACACGTTAAATAAAACAAGTTTAAGACTAACTACACTGGTATATTTTCTCCTGAAACTGAACTGTTCTTCAATTTGTTTTTTATTAAACAAAGGTATGATATTCTGCTTCAAAACATTTTTCAGTAGAAGCTTTTCTTTTTTTCAGGCTCTCTGAACTCTTTTTTTTTCAAGAAAATGTTCGAAAGATTCGAGACTCGTGGGTTCGCAGAGCTTTCCTTCGATTCGGAAAATTCTGGATTGGTCCCATCTCTAATAAAGTGTAAAGTAGGTTGGCATTTCCCTTATATAATGCGTTACCACAGTTGAATAACAACTGATGAGCGTGTTTCTCTGCTGGTCAGCTTCAAGTTTGTTGACTGTGTGACGCACGGACGCGAGATAAATACGGACGGCTCTCCTCTTCTGATAAGCCATTTTCCCCTCTTGACCATGGGTGTCATTGGAAAGTTCCTTCAACTTGTTCACCACTCTTGGGTACAGATACAGGGAGAAACAATGTTGTTTGCGCGGTTGTTTCAGTAAACTCGAACACGTTGGAAATTGATGTTCTGAGGCTGTATGGAACACAGAAAAGCCTCAAATGCCTAATAACAACGAAAGAAGGAAGTCACTGAAGAGGTTAGCCAGCTGCAGGACTCGAACTCACATCTTCTGGATTGCCGGTCGAGGTTTCTACCAATAGACGATTTCAGAAATTGCATGGATGGCCCACCAGAGAGCGCCGTGTTGCGAAAGCCCCGCTGCACCTTGGGATTTAGTTTTCATGAGTCAGAGAGAAGAAGAAGAGCGCAAACGGTTTCGGTTTTCTCTCTCCTTCACCTCCCGCACCTTCGAGCAACAGGCAGACCGCAGACGAGCACAAATGTAAACCATTTCCCACGACGCATTGCGCGATGCGCGTGACTTGGGCGACGCAGGGCCCCCGTGCGGAGCACAAGGGCAATATCTGAAATCGCCAACGACCTCCAAGGGTGCGTCATTTCAGGGACAAACAACATCCACTCACTCGATCACTCATTCCACTCTTAATGTTTTCTCACTCACACACACATTCACACGACGGTGCGACGCAAGCCGCATCTGTTGAACACGATGGAAATTGATGTTCTCAGGCTGGAACACAGAAGAGAGGACAACACACAAAGCCTCAAGTGCCTAAGGAAAGAAGGAAGAAAAAAGGAAGTCAATTCCCAGTCACTTCTGGAAGTCGTCTGCTCACGCCAGTGCACCAGCGCGCGCGCGCGCAAAAGCAGACGATTCCCGCATCCAATCACGGACTTTCCCGCAGGGCGTCGTAGCCGTTCTTATTGTTGGCAACACAGATTGCGTTATGTTGCGCAATCTTTATCCGCTTAATTCGTTTATTTAATAACCGTGACGTGCTTTGTCTGGTAAATTCGCGGTGTTCCATTTTCAACAAAGGGCAATCGGAATAGTACACTTTATGAAAGAGTCAGGGGGTACAGACCGTCCCTTTAAATAGCCGATGCGCCGTGGGAAGGGGGTTGGTGGCCAAGAGGGACTCCGGGAGGCTGTCCTCGATTTTCCCCTGTTCTCGAGAGAGAGTGGAAGGGGTCCGCTGGTAGTAGTCACACTACCCAGAAAGACGAGTAGTATCCCTTTAGAACATTTTTTTCTTAACTATTTTGCGACAGAAAGAAGGGAAGACGGTATTGTGTGTGGTCCTGAAAGGACGGTGGTACACTGTTGCTCACAACATTGACCGGGGACAGGTTATATCAGAGCTCTGGACTGTTTGTAATGAGACGAAAGGCGATGACCGGGAGAAATGTACGATCCAGAATGAGAACGAAACAGTATGATCGGCTCTCGGTTTCGTCCCTTCGGACCGTATTCGTGGTCTCAGGAGAGGCTTAACAGTGACGGTGGGCTTGCCGAAGGTGCATGCCAACGATTGTAACGGTGGACAATGGATAAGGACATGTTACAGAGTTTGCGAGTCACAAGAGTGACGGCAGCTTGTAGGGTCGGTAACCAACTTAGGTGGTGGTAGTGTTGATGAAAGGGCTCGCCGTAACCGACTTAGGAGTAAGCGTGACATTGAGTGGCATCCAATTAGCACGCAGCATCCTGACGGGAAATATTTCGTTTCATCCGGAGAGCGAGCGTTGGATCAACTTCTTCAAGCGTGGATGTGAAAGGATTCCGACGAGATATCCTTGATAATGAGGAGGCCAAAAAAGAAACACCGACTCAGATTGGAAGGATGAGAGGTCCGATACAGGAAGATCCCTTAAAGAAGTGTCAGGTGCCCACTGGGCGCGATGCCACGAGTTCCATTAAGCCGCTAAGAAAGGATGTTCGGTCGTCTCTTTATACAGCGCTATACTCGACCGCCTCCGTCAAGAGAGCTGCTTCTGCAGCGCAGTCAACCTGCTCAGCTTTAATGAGCTAGACAAGCACCGCAGTATACCTTTGCTGAATCCTTGTCCGTTACTTGGAGCACGTCTCAGCTGTCTCGCGACGTAAACACCCAATTACCGTATTTTCCGGTGTATAACGCGCGCGTTATACAACAAAAAAGTGCTCTACAGGGTGTCTTCTTTTTTTTTAATACAGATTTTTCATTCAAACAACTATAAGGGCTATAGACATACTGTTTTCACTTCTATCATCTCTGGGCCAGCGGACGTCCTTGGCCATCGATAGTGTGCCCTTTCACCCTCTCACGTTAGGGGGAAGGAAAGACGCGTCTCCGAGGATGCGTAACGAACAAAATAAAGAAAGAAAAAGAAAAAGGTGTTCCTTCACGAATATTTTGCGGACGATCTATCGAACGGATTATTTGTTCTGCAAACGGCGACGGTATCAGGTGACCGAAGGGACCAGATGTTCTCATTGAGACGACCTTGTAGCTTTTAGAATTAAAAATCAATTACAGTTTTTATGTAATTAGTCATTCGTCGGTTGAGCAACAGACGGCCAAGAACGTCCGCTGGTCCAGAGATGATAGAAGTGAAAACAGGATGTCTATAGCCCTTATAGTTTTTTTTAGGAAACATCTGTATCGCAAAAAAAAACAAAAAAAAAACACGCGGTACATCTCCGTCCATCCCACTAACATTATTTAAAAATGCCATACGATCGTGAAACAGTTTCTAAGTTCAGTATAGAGTTAGCGCTGATCAAATTACACGACTATGAATGTGACTTCCCTTCTTCAATGCCGGCATATAGTGCTCTTTGAGTAGAAAGTATCGTTAAAAGACAATCACGTAGCGAATCGTTCGCAAAACATTTTGATAAAGTCATCCGCAAACACCGTTACACCCAGGCAGCCGTAAAGAATGACTCAAAACCTGGAAGGCTGTAGCAGAGATGCCATGCATGGACCTCGTCAGGATCCGGACTTCCTTTCGTGGGCCCTGGTCAAGATAAACATTTCTTGGGCCAACGGAACGGTCGATCGTTGTGATTGGATCGATGGATACGTGACAGGAAACCTTCATGAAGGCCGATTGGCTCGCTAGACTTGGCGATAGATTGGTCGGACGGAGAAACAGTTTTCGGTTTCTCGGCTAAGGCGGTTCCCCGCTATTTCCTCCACGCTTGCGTGTTCTGGTTCACATCTTTTGTAGTCGATGAAAGAATTGTTCCCTGAAAGGAACTTCCCCCCTATACTCCCTGTATTCGCGATACATACAGAAGTATACTTTGGGAAATGTTTAACTCTTGCAGGTTAAACTCCGCCCACAAATCGTACGACATCCGTGGTTGGCTTGGGTGGGCACACAAGGCTTCCGAGACACAAGACAATAGTGTGCACGCATGCTTCAAATTGTTGCTAGTGCACTGATCATGTTGGGAAAGTACCCGTCTGATATGATGTACTTCGAGCACATTTGCATTCTTTTAATTAAAGCCAGCTTGTAAAATATTCGCGCTAATAAAATTTTATGTCGATCGTCTTCCCCGTCCGTCGCCTTCTCGTATATGCCCCAGAGCCGTCTTGCATGACCCATTCTCGAAGTACGTAGTGCATTCTCCGCTGGTGGAAATGCACCTCCGTGCCCGCAGCTCTTGAGTTGTTTCGGAGTATAGCTTGTACTGGCTTTAGTTCAGTCTGTGTGCACTTTACCGGATTGGGGGGGGGGGGGATGTATAGAAAATGTTATGCTTAGACGTTCGTGGCAAAAAAAAAAAAAAGCAGAAAAGATAGAGAGAGAGAGAGAGGCTAGGACCTGCTGCTCTGCATTCATGGGAAGGATTGTGTTCTTTCCTAAGGAAAGATTGCGGCACCCGTGCTCTCTGAGTGCGAACGAAGGTTACTCTTTAGGAAGAACGTAGAAGTAGTAATACGCAGTATTTTTGAATTTTTCGAAATGCACTCATGGTTTCACCACACGAATGAAGCTTATGGGTGCCACCGACGAAGAGAACATAAAGAAAAGGGAAAAACAACAAAAGGAAGCATCCTGTTGCCAGAGGATGGCACTTAGCAATCCCATACATCCATTACGATAGAGGTTTGCGGCTGCATGACAGTGCACGTTTATTTTAGCTTCTCCATGTCACTGTTAGCCCAGATCCAATCCAATCCACTTGCATTATCATATCCTTAACATGCGGCTTAACCACGAATAACGTCAGAAAGTGCCGAACCAGCTTTGCGTATTTCTCTTTTTTTTTCTCACTTTTACGAAGCTGCGACGTTATTCGGTTCTCTCCTTTTCTTTTTTTTTTGAAATATATAACACGTACTCGCGTCACGCGCAACCGCCATGTTCTATCTCCACAGCAGACGACACGGCCAATTTCGTTTATTCCTTCCCTTCCTGCTTCGAAAATCACTGTCGTCTGCTATGCGCCTCCTAATGTTGTCTGCTTCCGAATTTGGGGCAGCGCGGCGAAACAGAGGGAAGAGGAGAGCGCCTTGTTCCTAACAACTTCATCACCATCAGCGTCGGAGAAACACGCTTTGTTTCCAGTGGTGATGATGATGAAGCAGCGGAGGGTGACGTTGATGTGCTGACAAGTTTTGATACGAAATAGATGGCTTGTGCGCGTTTTAAAGTAAAGTAAGGGCGCTGTTGAACATGGTTAGGGCAACGCCAGCTTGAACGACGTGACGTAGTCATTAGGAGTCAGCCAATCACGACGTGCTTTAAGGCGGC
This sequence comes from Ornithodoros turicata, assembly GCF_037126465.1. Taxonomy (NCBI): domain Eukaryota; kingdom Metazoa; phylum Arthropoda; class Arachnida; order Ixodida; family Argasidae; genus Ornithodoros; species Ornithodoros turicata. The sequence continues at coordinate 67,567,454 of NC_088206.1, read as the reverse complement.
CGAAACTATGGAGACGAGACTCCATCAGCTGTATGGGCAGCCAATGGTAGCCAAAGAAAGCCTGCGTGTTTCCAATCGTCTTCGACGGTTGGCTGTAGCGGACGACAGTCGAGCAGACGACATCAAACGTTGGTATATGACGGAGTGGTGAAAATGCGCGGTTTCCGAACTGAATCACTAGGGTACGTGGTAAAGACCAGTATATTACATGGTACGATACATCTAACAGATGTCAACGCACGCCGGCACAGTTTCAGAAAAGGTCAGTTACCCAATCAGCTGTCCACTTCGCTCACACTCTCGGTTGCTCACTTTCGGTTCGCGTAAGAGCCCGCCCCCTGTCGTTCGTTTAATTAAGTGTGTCATGCGCTGCCACAGCGGTCTTTTTCTGTCTGGGTACACGTGACGAAGCCCTATTGATTGCTTGGAGGACAGTAAGTCATGGCGGAAGCCTCGTTCTCAAGAAAGCAACGAAGAAAGCAGCGCCATCTCGGGATTCCGGAACTTCCCCGACCCCTCACGTGGGAGTTCATTTATTGATGCGGGTACAGCCGCATCAGCTCGGGGCGGATGTATTTTTGGACTCTTTGCCGAAACTCCCCGTCGGAAGTCTTTCTTTGCGGCATTTCTTCCTGTCTTCAGTCATTTTTTTTCTTCTTGTTGCTAGTGCACCCATAGTGTTATAGGCTGATTGGATGCCAAAGGTGTGAATTGAGGCATGCGTAAATTTTGCGGAACGCTAGGGGTTCCTTGTTGATATCGTGGTGAACGTTCGGAAGAACGGGTTCGTTTACGACTAGGAACTTAAAAGACGTGCAGTCTCGCCTGCAGCGTTCGCAGCCAGTTCTGTATATGGCTTACGAATGTGCTCGGCCTGAAAGAAATAATTATCTCAAGAGGAAAGTGGGAGTAGCTTCTTGGAGTCCATGAACGTCATGCCGATAAGATATACTTCTGGTTGGCTCCCGACAACTATAGAATCAATCTTCAAGTATATATATATCGGTAAAGAGGTTATCATTTGCTTGTTTTTTTAAAGGCGCAACTTTGTAAAAAGTAAAAAAGAAATCGTTAAATCTTAATTAATATGTGACATTTTTTAACAGACTATGTTTTTCTGTCTCTGCAATGTGTAAATGTCCCATTATATCGCACGTGCACGTGCTGTCAATTTTAGTAAATCATGCGCGCACTTCATAATATCGTGAAAGGGCTTTTGTAATCTGAACGTTTCAACGCCTTGTGATGCGTTCTGGTTGGTTGTGTTGTAATCTATTCCTCTTATCTATGTATGCCAGTACAGTGCACGTATAAGGATACACGAATAAATAAAAACCAATTGGTGGCCATCGGTTAGGGTAACTGCATACCTGAGTAAGCGATGTTGTGCATTTCAACAAAGCAGCCGAGTTTTGTGCAGTCTATAAGTTAACTCTGATCTTGAGACAGTCATTATCGGGGTCGATTAGTTTCATATTGAACACGATTAATCGAATACAGCGAGGTCTATCGACGAACAGCTACAGCCCCCGTTCCTTGATTACAGTTGCACTCCATTCTAGTCCCTTGACCTTGAAATTTGCTTCCTAACGTTCCAAACAGTTCATGAACTTCGCATAAACTTATTCGCATTTAGTCTCGAAAGGAACCAATAATAGTCACAAATCATTTAGTCACCAACATGACTAAAATTACACCGTTTTCTTCTCACAGTGTGGTGGCATAATACTAGGACAAAGCAATAACCTCGTTAAGGTCACAACAGGACAGTACGGAGTTGGGGAACAAAGTTAAGGCAATAGTTTGGGCAAGTTGGTACATCACGATTGAAAAAAAAAAAAAAAAGAAAGCTGCGCGGAAACTGGACAAACAGAGAGGACGGACTGGACACCCTGTGTGTACGTATCTTCCCTGTTTGTCCAGTTTTCGCGCTGTTTTTTCCCCCAATCGTTAGGGAACAAATAGAGCTTACTCAGTCCTCTCAGTAAATAATGGTTCATTTAACGAAGTTTTGGGTAAAAAAAAAAAGAATCTCTTATACAGTCAAACTCCTTTATAGCGAACACCTTTTTAACGAAAATACCACTACAGCAAATTTTTTTGCTGTCCCGCTGGAGCCCTATAGGTCCAATAATGGACATCCTTTTTAACGAAAATACATTTACTGCGCTTTTTTTTTTTTTTTTTTTTTGCAGTTCCCTGAGTTTCGTTGTAAAGGAGTTTGACTGTATACCAGTCATTCCATGCAACAGGCCCGCTGTCTGCCGCGGTTCAGCGAACACTTCTACGCACTGCTATTCCAGAGAGCGCACGGTGAGGCAAAGAAGCCGGATAACGGGGCAGGTCTCGTACCTATTTCGAGGTCCTCGTCCTTCGCTCCTGGTGCTACGCTATCGTTGTGAACATCTCGTCTCATCCGTCTCGGGCAAAACAAAAGACCCACGTCTCCCGACGCCCGGAATGTCTGTGGTCCTAAAAAGTTCCGCGCTACTGAGCCCATTTGGGCCCTTGTAGTGAATGTGCGTCTGAAGCCCGCATAGAACGATGCTGTGTATCTGAAGGCCGTGGATATATAACGACCTATGGTACGCAGAATCCTATCTAAGTTACGTCATACCAGTCTACGTGTCTCACGTAATTATGTCCTGGCAAAAAAAGTTTACTCCATGTGACGCGCAAGTATCATAAAATTAAATACTGGCTTTGAGAAGTATGACGTCACAATATACGCAATCTTCTATCCCTCTGGCAACATTGCTTCTCCAAGGTCGCTTTCTGTCTCCTCACCAGAGCCGCAGACTGTCTTCCAACGTGGGGCGGAGAGCGGACCAATGGGGATGGCTCGTGCGCTGTTTTGCGAGGAGACAAACGCCAGAGGTCGTCGTGACGTCGTCTACTTTTGGAGAATCCGAAACTATGTAGTTATGCGTGTCCTTCCGAAAATGCGTCGGAGCGGTCAACGATCACTGACAGCATCTATATTTCGCGTTCTGAGTCTTTGAGACAGGTTGATTTAAAATAGTAAAATGTTTTTTTTTTTTTAGTCAGCAGTGGCACTTTAATAAAACGGTTACCTTTATGGAACGATTCATCCGTAAAATGTGATGATTTTATGCAAGGCCGAACAAAGCTCTTTCCTACAAACAACGATCTGCTAAGTCACCCGCGTTGGTCTCTGAGGTCAGCCACTGAGGGACCTATCGACAGAAACATCATGAATGTCCCACCGCATGGTGGTCACATTTCGTGCGCACAGAGACTCTTCCCCGTAATACACGATGCCATTACCATAAGTCATTGTTGCCTGGCTCGTGAGGAACACGAATTCAGCTGGATCCAGCTATTTCCATTACGGACCTCCATTGAAGCGCGTAATTTTGTTCTCCTCCTCGTCATAACGTCTTCTGCCTCCTTTGTGCGTCGTCTGCTTTTCAGTCTTGGCTTTGACTTCGGCTTTGTCATTTGTCTTCTTTTGTTCGTCTGATGCCATTCGGCATCCCCTGGTGGAAGCGGACATTTCGTCTTTCGATTTTTCGTTTTAGTTTCCTCTCCTTCTTTTTTCTTTTCGTACGCGTCGTCGTTCGGTGGAAAGCCTTCTGTCGTCCCCTTGATTTTTAGTTTCGGTTTGCGTCATACGACTCCGCGTTGCATTCGCGTTGTGGGAGACGGCACGCACAAACAAGTCTTTCTTTGGAGATGAAGTTTGGAGCCATTCTATTGAGTCTTCGTCGGTGTGTTGTGTTTCCGTTGTCGTCGTCCCTAGTCTCGCGGGTGTCACCTTTACGCATTCTGGTCACCAGCTCGCTAGCTTTTTAGCAGTCCTTTCAGTGTTCGATTTCGTTTTAAATCTAGTATTCGTTCTACGCGAGCAAAATGTGTACCGAATGACAAACAAAATAAAGTAAAACAAGTGCTAGGACGCTGGGCCAGATTCAAACCACAGTTTAATTGCGTGCCCGTTACTGTTATTAGCTGTGCTGCTAGCTCACGCACGCTGTATTTATACGGGGTGTTTCACCTAAAGTGATAAAAAATTCTAACTGGCTACATACCCGCCGGATGATTGTCGGACTTTCGGCAATGACCTTCTGAAAACTTTTGCCTCCATTGAGGAAAGCTTTGGACAATTTTTAATTGCGGGAAATTTATTTTTTTTTCAGTTGACCTTTGAAAATTGCCGCGGGAACGTTACAAAAAGTAAGGTTCCCGCTGCAATTTTCAAAGGTCAACTGAAAAAAATAAATTTCCCGCAATTAAAAATTGTCCAAAGCTTTCCTCAATAGAGGCAAAAGTTTTCAGAAGGTCTTTACAGAAATATGAAGTCTCCCACGGATAACCACAGACCCAACCAAAACTATGTCTATGCACAGTATCGCAACAGAAATAGTCTTAAAAAAATTAGTAAAAATTACGCTTTAGCCCCGCCTGCTTGATTTTCGCACAGAAGCGTGCGCGAAATCTGCGTCAAGAGGAGAAAGTGTCCCCGCCTTCGTTTGTCTTGGATTCTTTGTGATAAAGCGGTTGTTTTGTTTTCTTTGTGATAAGAGGGTTGTCACCATCAACCAGGGAAAAGAAAAGTAAAAAAAAAGAGGCGGGAACACTTCCTCCTATCGGCGCAAATACCTTGCGCTTTTCTTTGCGACAATTGAGCAGGCGGGGGCTAAAGCCGAATTTTCACTAATTTTTTTAGACTATTTCTGTTGCGATGCTGTGCATAGCTTTGGTTGGATCTGTTGTTATGCGTGGAGGACATATTTCTGTAAAAAAAAGAAGTAAGGTTCGCTTGGCAATCTTCAAAGTTCAATTGAAAAAAATAAATTTCCCGCAATTAAAAATCGTCCAAAGCCTTCCTCGATCGTGGCAAAAGTTTCCAGAAGGTAACTGCCGAAAGTCTCACAATCCTCCGGCGCGTACGTAGCCAGTTAGAATTTTTTTATAACCTTAGGTGAAACACCCTGTATACCCGCGTGTAACGTTTCTAGCCCACCATAATGCGACTCTGATCATGACTCTGATCATGATGACGATGAATAATTTGGGTGTTAATGGCGTGACAGCAGCTCCGGCCATAGTACGCCAAAGTGCGTCAAATGAGCGAATACACTTGCGCATCTGTACGAGTCACGTCAATCTTAATAATAACAATGAAAAAAAAAAAAAAAAAAGTACAGCCATTTCCAAGCGCGATAACTGCCACCCTGGGGGCACTGGGGGGCGGGGGGGGGGGGGGGTTAAGTGGACAGAAACCTTGCGTTACACTTTGTTCCATTAAGATTTCCTCATGGCATCCCGAGGGTTGCTGTAATCGCACTCGGGAACGACACTATATATTTTTTTTTCAAGTGTTGTTATTAAGGTTGACTAATTTTGCACGAAGTCCCACCCATTTATTCCTCAATTTGGGGGGGGGGATATGTTTATTAAGAAAAATCCTCAATTGGACTAACAGATGTGGTATACGCCTTTATACTCCCCTAAAAGACTAAATTCCTCTTCTTTTTTTTTTTCTTTCTTAAGTGTGCAACCTTCAATATTCTCGGCCTTCATGACTGTTGGTTTCGGGTTCCGCCAAACACTTACGATTTGTCTTTTTCTCTCTAACCCATGACTCATCAAAACTGCTATAAGAGTGGTACCAGCGTTACACACACTTAGAAGATCTTACCTGTAAGAGAGCAGCAGCACAGCTGCCGTATGCTTGCGTGTCTCTGACATTCCTGCAGCGCAGGCCTCTCGCTGCTTGCTATTTCGGCCTCGCAGCCGGTATATGCGGAATAATTCACCTCCACGAAGTGTGGTTGATCAGACACGCCGGAATTTTCGCAAATAATACGCGACAACTATAGCCTTCTCTTTGGACAACTCGGTTACGTCTGCCAGAAGTACATATATGAGCAGCGCTTAACACTCGTTCGCCTTCAATGCATCGAAAATTAACATTGCAGTTCAGAAATTTCAAAATCGAAACCCAGCGACAACCTCTATACGTCTGCCATGTCGTAGCAGATCCGTATATAGAGAGAGTTTGGCCATCTTTTGATCTTTTGCCGCTGCACGGGCGGAGCCTATTGTGACGTCAGAGTCGCTGTTGCACCGCACAGAAAGCCTGAATCCAAGCGAAATTCACTTATCAGCCAGTAGTTAGGCGCCATTTTGATGGAGTCCACCGGTCGACAGGTACTTTTGTCGCCGGCTTATGACCCGCAGGCGCCTGTGATATGGGGGCTTTGTTACCAAACTTACCAAGGATTTAGTTACCAAGGATTCAGGGACGCAGGGTTCTCGAAGGACGCCGTACGTACGCGTCTTCGCCCTTGCATCGTCAACAACGGTTTGCATCAACTAGAGTCACTAAATAAGCTACGCTTCAGAGTATCGACACTGAGTTCCAAGAGCGAGCATGCGCCATCTTGTTTCCGCGCCACGCTTCCCACGCGCAAGCGCACTGCGCACTTTAGCGCACGATGCCATCTATCGTGCGCGGGTGAAATGTTCCTTTCGTTTACAAGCAGCAGTTGACGGCCTTGAGCTCACTTCGACATCTTCGGATGACATCTTCGTGTATGATTGTTGTGCGATAATCCATGTATTGTCCTCTCTATGCAGCTCTTGTGGACAATACACGGATTATCGCACAACAATCATACACGCTTCTCTATGCCACAGCGAGCATTATGTTAGTCGTCTTTGATCCTCAAATGGGGATGGTACCGGTGTGGTGCGGAAACAAGATGGCGCTCCTGCTCCCTCTTGGATCTCAGTGTCGATACTCTGAAGCGAAGCTTATTTAGCGAATCCTGCATCAACGTGGCGTCGGCGACCGGTTGACGACAGGACAACAATAGAGTGCGACGAGAGAGGTCGTTTAGCCGTGACGTCGCATGACGCGGCTCAAGTTAGGCCTTCTCCTAATGGCCAAACTCTCCCTGTAAACGGCTGTGTGTTGGAGATGTTTAGATGCGCCACCTAGAGGTCATTCAAAACGCAAATGTGCCGTGCCGCGCCCCGTGCCGTGCCTTTGACGAATCTGATGTACTGTGGCATTTCAGCGAAGGCCTCTTCATTTCGTATTAATATATGCGTGTGCCAAGCTCTTCCCTATAATGTTTCGTGGCCTTTGTGCGCGTGCAAGCACATAGTTGGCCAAGCGCGTGTCGGGAACCACACGTGAGGATATCGATTGCGTTTCCATACGAATAAGCCGGAGAAGCAGAGGGTAACATTCCCGGGCCTGATATCTGCCATTGGTGATCGGAGGAGTTGCTAGATGTTAGGCTATGGATAACTGTGTAGGCGTGGGAGGGGCTTAAGTATAGTCGATGGAGGATACTTTGCTGAGGTACTTTGCGAGCGAGTTTTTTTTTCTCGTCCGTTCCTGGTGCGGGCCTGTCTCTTAACCGAGTCGATGTGAACATTTTAAAGCTATATAAAGCATGCTACACTACTGAAGGCTACATGCATGCCACAATACTGCATGCTACAATACAATGCTACGACATGCTTCATGCATGACTTGTGAAGCTTCTTTCTGAAGCTTTTTGCTCGTTCCCTTTCACTTTTCTTAGAAGAAACAGAAGAAACACATACAAAGTTAATTGAATTTTGAATAGTAATTGAATATTACTTGAACTTGGACACGACGCTGCATTACTTACCGTTGATATATGCATAGCGTGAATATATTGGACACGGAACCAGGTTTACAGGAGGCCTATGTCGTTTGCATCAATTTCTTTCCTGTAAACGCAAACAAGCGAATGAAAAATCGAAATTACAACTGCCACTACGTGAATCTACATAGCCCGCTTTCTTTCGCTGCCTCCATTCGGACATTTTTCTCCACCTTTCTCCTCCTATCTATTACCCATGATTCCCTTCGGTGCTTATCAGTCGCCTGCCTATTGTCCCCAAACAGGCATCCTTTCCTCCTTTTCGTTCACTTTTTCTCCTCCGGGCTGCGGGACGGTCGATTATCCAGTCACTTTGACCAAAGTAAAAATACGTATATTGGGCAAAAAGTTCTCTTATCTCCGGTTGAACGATTCGAACTGGCGCTGCATTCCTCTCCTATCTCCCACCCCTTGTTTTTCTAGCGTTCTTTATTCTCTTTTTTTTCCCTCCTGGTTTTGTGCAAAAAAAAAAAGCATGGCCAGCCACACTCCCATGTGCTCGGTATTCTGATTTGCAGTTCGATGAAAACACAAAGCAGAAATAGGACCGCATATCCATAAATACTAAAGCAAAAGATGGAAGGCAAATAGAGCGGGTTCAATAATAAGGCGTCGAATGGAACGCCGTAAAATAAAATAATCGCCGCGCCGCGTATTTCGAAGTTGAGAGTTGGCCGTTCGGGTATATGGATGGGGGTCGTATGCAAATTGCGCTCCATGAATCTTTGAAAGTGCCGACAATGCTCCTTTATTAGTGACTGCCGGGTTATTGGTCCTTTATTTAGAGTCGGTTCCGTTCGTGGTTTGCCTCTGTGTGCGCGAGGAAACTACTGGCTCTTTTAGCTGCGTTCGGCCGTCAAGGTCTCACCGATAATGCATTTTTTTATGCGTGGATGGTATATAATAATAATAATAACAATAACTTCATTTTTGTTTAAGTGTTATTATTATTATATTATGTTATTATACAGGGTGTCTTTTTTTTCGATACAGATTTTTCATAAAAAAAAACAAAAAAACAAGGCTATAGACATCCTGTTTTCACTTCTAGCATCTCTGGGCCGGCGGACGTTTTTGGCCATCTGTTGCTCAACCGTCGAATGACTGATTACCTAAAAATCGCTAATTAACTCTTTAATTATAAAAGCTACGAAGTTGTCCCAAAGAGAACATCCGTTCCCTTCGATCACCTGATATCGTAGCCGTTTTTGGTACAAAAATCCGTTCGACAGATCGTCCGCAAAAAATTCGTGCTGGAAAACCATTTTTTTTACTTATTTTCTTCATTGCGCATCACCAGAGACACGTCTTTCCTTCACCCCCAATGTGAGAGGGTGAAAGAGCACACTATCGCCTCCTGCGCCCTGTAAACAGATTAAAGGAAAACAAAAAATGCAATCCAAGGTGAGGGCAGTTCCGATAGCGTCACCCGATACATTTCCCCCCCGCAGATTAAAGCTCATCCTTGACGCATGAGGCGGCACCGTGCTCGTTCACCCTCTCACATTGGAGGTGAAGGAAAGACACGTCTCCGAAGATGCGCCATGAACACCATAAAGTAGGAAAAAAAGTGTTTCTTCACAAATTTTGCGGACGATCTATTGAACGGATTCTTGTTCTGAAAACGGCTACGATATCAGGTGACCGAAGGGAACAGATGTTCTTAATGGGATAACTTCGTAGCTTTTATAATTAAAAAGTTAATTAAAGATTTTTAGCCATCCGACGGTTGAGTAACAGATGGCCAAGAACGTCCGCCGGCCCGGGGGATGATAGAAGTGAAAACAGGATGTCTATAGCCGTTATAGTTTTTTTTTTAATGAGAAATCTGTATAAAAAGACACATTATGAAAAGGAACTTTGCCTGTCGATTGACATTGTTTGGACATCCTTTGGGTTGTTTGGTATTTCTTTTGACTTTGACTTTCTTTGGTCCAATGCCCAAACAAAATCTATAGACCACCTTTGGCTTTTTTTTGGTTTGACTTTCTGTTGGCCGGCAGCCCAAACAAAATCTATAGACCGCCTTTGGCTGTTTTTTGGTTTGACTTGCTTTGGCCGGTTGCCCAAACAAAATCTATAGACCACCTTTAGCTGTTCTTTGGTTTGACTTTCTTTGGCCGGTTGCCAAAACAAAATCTACAGACCATCTTTGGCATTTTTTTGGTTTGACTTTCTTTGGCCTGTTGCCGAAAGAAAAGTTGTTGGCTACCTAAGGCTTATTTTGGTGTAATTTTGCCTGTGCCTTTGGATTGTTCTAAGATAATTTAGTGATACATTTCAGCTTTCCTTTAGTTTAAGTTTGTTCAGCCACATTGGAAACCCCAACAATGTCTTTGGCTTAACTTCCCATGAACAGCCAAAATGTTTCCTGTAACAATCTTCCACCTTGAAGTAGACCGTACAAGCAAAAGGAAGGAATTGTACACAAAAACTTGACTGGATGTGAGCTAGTTAGCCGTCACTACACAAGCGGTATATATTATGCACAGACCACTGTAAAGAAATATAGCAAAAGTCTATACGAGCGATTCTGTGTGCGGCACGTGGATAATAATGACGATCCTACTCTGTTCCCAATTCTCATCATATAATGCAATAATAATTATAATAATTATACTAATCTTCAGTTTCAATTTCAGTTCAGCCGTATTCTCAGTTCCGAAGATGTGAAACAATTCTTTCCGACAAAGCCACATTTTTGTATATTGAAAATAAGTATAAGTATAAGTTATTTAAATAAATATAGGTATAATTGAAACCTACACGAAGGACAACCGCTTGCACAACTTGAGCTGTATCTTGCATTGGGAACCGGATATTTTCACTGCAACTACACAACAGCCGACACAAATAAAAAAAACTGTAAACTATAACGCACCAAAATATCAGAATTCACACTGAACATAGCATCAGGAAACCAAATGGGCGTCCAGACACATACAACCAGACTTAGAGGTATCTTGAGTACCGTACTCTAAATACTGTATCTTAAATACTTTCGTTCGTACCTTATAGTATCGTACTGAGTACGCTTCGTCAAATGTATTTGTACTGTAATTCAAATACTTTTTTCAGTATTTAGCACTCAGTACTCTAATTACTCTTTCATTTTTGTCGAATATTAAGGTGGGCATTCTTCTTTTCTTTCTTTCTTTTTTTTCCCCGCACCTGACAACAGTTGACCTTTCAGGCCGTTTCGAAGAAAGTCCATGCTGTTATCCTTTGGCTTGAGACACCACGTGTGTCCTTACCTTAAACTGGGCTCTCAGGAAACGTTTTTCAAAGTAAGAGAGGACGGTTCTCGGATGAGAACTTTGAAATGCAGCTACTACAGCGTGCAAATAAAGCATATGCCTAATTTGCAGACATATTTTGACACTTCTGTACGTGGCTGTATATTTTTTGAGTATCTTATAAGTATATTAAGTACTTTTCGTAGTGTTAACAACTCTACTCTAGATACTTTCATTTCTAACTACCTTTACCGTATTTTAAATACATTTTGCGCTCAGTATTTAGTAACGTATTTTACTTTTTGTAGTATTTCCTATACATATCTGCATACAACGAAGTGCAACATTCTTTTTAACGCTGCGTAAGAGTCATAGATTGAGGTGAGAGATATGTAATACTCACTATATCACAATAATATGAGGACAATGAGGAGAAAGAATGCTGGCCCGCCTAAGCCGAGAAGTCTTGGGGGGGCTGGAGTTGGCAGTAAGACAGCGTGCAAAGTGGCTCGCTGAAAGAGACTTTCCAAAATACGAGACAGTATTGTTACAAACTATTCAAACGGGAACGCAACTAGACGAAAACGGAGCACAGTACCCCATAGAGCAGGAGCAACGGAAGTTACTCATATAGAAAAATATTCAATACAACATAGCACTGTTGATAGTTGGGGTAATTGGTAACCTGACATTGTAGATAGTATGCAGCGAAAGGACAGGGACACACATAGAGGAAGACACAACACGATGACTGCAGTTGTAAGTTTGCGGTCATCGTGTTGTGTCTTCGATCTACGTGTGTCCCTGTCCTTTTGCTGCATACTATCTACAATGAATACAACATAGCCTGAGCTGTAGAAACCAAGGAGTCTGGTGGTAAAGGGATAAATGACGCTGGAATGTAATATTCGCAGAGCGCTAAAAAAAAAGATTTATTAACGTGCACGGGAACAGCCGAAGCCTTGGTATTAGCGCACGTAGACAATGCATACAATGCAATACTTACACATATATACACATACATATACAGATTAGGCAGAACATAACATATTCAGGACATATTCAGGAACAGGAACCTAACAGGAAGATATTCACATTGATACATACAGTACATGGCACTAAAAGGGAATAATAATAATAATAATAATAATAATAATAATAATAATAATAATAGTAATAGTAATAATAATAATAATAATAATAATAATAATAATAATAATAATAATAATAATAATAATAATAATATTATTATTATTATTATTATTATTATTATTATTATTATTATTATTATTATTATTATTATTATTATTATTATTATTATTATTATTATTATTATTATTATTAGCGTATTAAGAAGAAAAAAGTTCGCATCCTTTCATGCGGGTTTTCATTAAAACGTTATGCGAAAACGAATGCGACAAATAAGAAAAAAAAAGAAAAGAAAAAGAGCGTGCTGAGATAAACATCGCGGTGCATATAAGAAACATTTGTTCGTCAAGTGTAGCTGCTAAGCAGAAGAAAAGGAGCAGCTATTTTTTTTTTTTTTCACATGTGACATGATTCGCACATCAAAAAGTGAGCGGAGGTTCACTACCAACGCTGTGCACCAACAACCGATGCCAGGAACGATCCCCGCCGAGGTGCCAAGAATTAAAGGAGGTTGCCGCTTTTTACCCCCAAGGCACGCGCAGCTCAGAAAACACCCCGGAGCCAAGGCTTCAAAATCCACAACGAGTCTGTGTGTAAGGAAAAAAGAAGTCATTCTTGCTGTGCCAAGTGTGCCACGGTTCCTCGTGTCCCGAGGAGACGGAGTCGCGCCTGAGGGTCAACAGGCTCACACGAAAATAACGATAGGGTATCCTTTTCTTTTCTTTTTTTTTTTAAACCCGATGACTTCTTTGCTATACCTGTTTGTCTCTGTCGCTTATTTCCTGTACCGATGACTGGCTGTTTCGATGTTTTTGCGTTTTAAAGCTGCACTTGTTCAACTTCAAACGAACAAAACGTACGCGACAGGACTGACCAAGCCCCGCCATTATGCATTTTCTTGTCTTGTCTCGTATATATATTTACGAAAGGAAACTAAATGGTTCTGACAATGCATCTAGTCACCAGAAAGACTAAAATTACTCCTTTTTGGTGTGGGGGGGGGGGGGGGGGGGTCGAGGTAGCTTGCCGTTGTTGGCCGCACTCAAGTGGGCATCGTCACGACTATAGCCAAAAAAAAGGAAAAGGTGGTGGTGTGGTGTGGTGTGGTAATGTAAATATGCACGCAAAAGCACCCAATGCTGTTGGTAATGCGTATTACACGTAAGCACCCATTTACTTCGCAGAAGGTAACATATGCGTCCCGCCTATATACAGGGTGTCCCAGAAAACGTGTCATTGAATTATAATTAAAAAACTACACCTCCTAGAGTCATGCGGTCAACGGCATTTGTTCTTACTGGGTTTTTGCCACGTCCTCATGTGAATGTCGTGTAACCTAAGTTTAATTATGTAAATTTTAGCGAGCTTAAGTCGGAAATTTGCCTAGTAAAGGTCACTTTTTTACCCCACCAATGTGAAGAGCGCGTCTAATTTAGTCAAATTAATGATAATTGACAGGGATATTCAGGAGCTATCCCATCGGAAAAAATTCCCCAACATCATGCTCTACGGAGGTCGCACAGAATAGCGCACGATGAATTTTTCAGCGCAATCTTTGTCAGTCCGACGAAAGGAGGTTGGAAACCCAGCCCTCCCCGACATCGCAGAAAGAGATAAAACAGGCACGGCTTATCACGTTCGACTTTCGCTAGGATAATGCTTTCCCTCTCCCAATTTTAGGAACAGTTACTTTTTCTACTATCACACTGTGGGCTGGCTTCGGAACCTCCTTTCGCCGCACTGAGAGCGATTACGCTCAAAAAGTCATCGCGCGCTATGGTCCGGTGCTCCGAAAAGCATGATATTCGGCTATTTTTTCCGATGGGATAGCTCGTGAATATCACTGTGAATTATCATGGATTTGAGTGAATTCGGCACGCTCTTCATTGTGGTGGGGTAAAAAAGTGGCCTTTACTTGGCAAATTTCCGACTTCAGCTCGCAAAAATTTACATAATTAAACTTACGTTACACGACATTCCCATGAGGAGGTGGCAAAAACCTAGTAAGAACAAATGCCATTGACTGCATGACTCTAGGTGGTGTAGTTTTTTTTATTATAATTCAATGACACGTTTTCTGGGACACCCTGTATACGTGTTAACGCGCGCCCTACCTCAGTGTGAGCGGCTCTACGGCACCTGTGTGAACGCCGCAAACGCGGCGCGCGCCGAGAAAGCCACGGTCTGGTGCTCGCCGTCCATATCGGGCTCTCGTTTCAGATTTCACTCTAACGCCTTTCGCCGCGCAATAAATCACTGTACATTCTTTTCGCTGCTCGTTCATTGTGCTGCTCAGATCGAAGTGTTAACTGCGCGTGAAAGAGCCCTTTATGGACCCGTTTCTATCGGTTCCTGATTTATGACGCAACATTAACGGCAGGTTTCCACGCGCAGCCCAGAGGTGGCGCTCACTTTCGCTGTCATACAGCGGTATTTGATTTATTCGAGTTCCTTCGAAAGGACCTGTATGGGAAGTGACATAGCATTGTGACAACATTGTGAGATAGCTGGACATCGCAGTTTTTTCTTTCCGTGACACTACTTATTTGCTGTAGTATATAGCGCGTCGTTCGTCGTGAAGTCTGCCCCGGAGGCGCGTTTGCTACATCTGCCCTCCGCTGTTATCCCTCCATCTGCTGACGTACCGTACATGTTAGCGCCGACCTCCGCTACTCGTTTTTGCGTGCAAGTTGGAAAGGACAACAGAACGTCGTAGTATTAAGGGATGTGTACTCCGGGGTATCTTATAAAGCGAACAAGAAAAAGGTCGGACGTGAGAGAACTGATGTTCTGAGGCTGGAACAACATAGAAAGGACGAATACGTACAAAGCCTCAAATTGCCTTAGAAATTAACGATGAAAGATGAAAGTCACTGGAAAGGTTAGCCAGCTGTAGGACTCGAATCTACATCTTCTGGATTACCGGTTCCAGGGCTCTACCAATAAACCTCTACCCGAGGAACGTCATCATGACGTTGGTAGACAGACGGAAACCAAAACAGATCGGAAGGGGAGAGCTGGGTTCCACGAATGGGCATTTGTTCGCTGCCTCCTATTGAAAGAAAAGTAGGACCGAAGGTCGTGTCCCTTTCAGAGACCATCCTAATCCCCTCAAGACCGTGGCTTTTCGGGCGTGACCTTCTTCGCCACTGGCTTTGAACGTAGTTCAACTCTACCAAATTGGTGGCGCTGTCGAACACTATGACGTCATTTGTTTACAAACAGGTAGAGGTCTACTCACTCATCCTCCTTTCACTCTTACATTTTTTTTTTTTTTTGCGCACTCATACACACGTTCATGCGACGGGAACGCCGCAAGCGGCAACTGTTGAACATGAGAGAACTGATGTTCTGAGGCTGGAACAAACGTTGCGGTATCCGTCATCCATTGTTATGGTTGGAACTGTTGTAGTCTCTCTGCCAGATACCAGGTACGAGAGGAGGGTCAACTTTCAGAGGTGCGTTTTTGAACAAAAGTTCGACTCTTTTATACAGTGAACCCTCGTTAATATGACCCCCGATAATCTGACATACGCGCTTTACGACCATACTCCTGGGGAACAATGCAGTGAAACCTCTGCAAATCTCCCCCGTTAATATGACAATTCCGCATTACGACCAAAATTTTCGGGAACGACCATGGTCATAATAACGAGGGTTCGCTGTAACGCTCCACAGTTGCCTCACGGAAATATGAAGGACAAGAACGTTGTTTCAGAGTACAGTGACAAGAGCACATCCTGCACGCAGCGCGTGGCACATGTCACAACGTCAGTCCTTATATCGCTCTGCATGTATCTCTCGCCTTTTCCTTCCTCCCGCAGACACTTCGTTTCCGTACTTGGGGGAGTGACACACGTCGATTTACGGGGAAGACGTTCGGGTCAACACGTTTCAGCGGTCCATCGACCGGACGATGGACTTTTGTTGCCGAGCGGCGTTTATCTCGAAGAGAGGAATCGATCGTCCATTGCCAGCGACTCAACATCACATGAAACCCGTCACTAAACTCTCCGAACTGTCGCAACGGCGCTTTGGAAGTAGATATACGCCACATGTCCTATTAAACTGTCAACGATACATCGCTTCTCGTGACAGTTTCGGACTTGCGCTTGGCTGATATGGGACGACATTTTGCTCTGGTGACATTACGCGGGCCTATATACGGCATTTAGTACAGTGGCGTTTGTGGCAAAGGCAGTACTCCATTTCCTGAGAGATACGGAGCTGATTATAACAGTGTCTGGATTAGTGACGAACCGTTGTACTCCAAGATCACATATACGGGGTGTTTTTTTTTATTCGTAACGGAATTGTTAATTAAAAAACTAGCAGAACAAAATAGTTGCCGTTTTTTGCAGTTGAGTTATATGGCCGGTGAAGATTCTCTCGAAGAAACTATGTAACTACAAGATAACTAAATACCTAAGGTTCGTTAATTAACTCTTTAATTAGGGGATTTCGCGCAAAAGCGATGTAGCAGAACGGGAGATATTCCTCGTTGAAAGCCATTCCATGTTTAAAAAACCCTTAAACGCGCACGTGTGTTGAAATAGCCATCGCTAAATTTCGCTATACAAACGAGCCGAAACAAGTACTACGTACTTTTCGAGCTCGGAAATAAAACGACCTTCGCCCTGGGTCGGAGAGCGTTCTATCTGGCCATCAGATTAGCCCCTACACCAATCAGCTCCATCGCTCCAAAGCACGTGACCCTCTCACGTGGATTGCCTGTCGCTCTTTCTGCGCTCGAAAAATGCGTAGTTCTTGTTTCGGCTCATTTGCATAACGAAATTCACCGATGGATATTTCAACACACGTGCGCGTTTAAGGGTTTTTTAAACGTGGAATGGCTTTCAACGAGGAATATCTCCCGTTCTGTTAGCTCGCTTTTGCGCGAAACCCCATAATTAAAGAGTTAATTGATGAAGTTTTGGTAACTAGTTATCTTATAGTTACATACTTTCTCCGAGAGAATGTCCGCCTGGCCATATAACGCCACTACAAAAACGGCACCTATTTCGCTCTGCTAGTTTTTAATAAAAATTCTGTAACGCATAAAAACAAAAACACCCTGTAGATGCTACAGTCACAAAGGTGTATATCTGCCAGCCGGAGAAGCCGATTGGCATGTTTTTTTTTTTTTTTTAGGGGGAATATTTTACGTGATCGCTTTTAAAAACATGCAAGTGTGCTCTATAGCTACGTCATCTCCGACGAGTGTTTTCTCAACAAGGTCGGTGCGCACTACGTTATGACTCGGATACGTCGAGCGCCCGCCTGAGCCAATCACAGATGTCTGTAGGTTTGAGTTGGCTTGTCCTGGAGCATAGAGACAAATGTTTTTTTTTTTTTCTTTTTCGTTTCTTTCGTTCCATTTCTTTCTGTTTCTTCTATTGTTCCTTGGAATCGCAAATCGGCCTTCCGTTTGGCTGAACTTTACGAGTCAGTGCGACAAGTTTAACTCTCCTAGATGCTGCTGTCACTGCGGTGATGTGGAAGTTCTGGGCACGTCCTCCCTCATTGCCCGCGCTACCAACCTTCTCGATCCACACTTTGAGTGTCTCTAAATCACTTGGACTCCCGCCCAGTGACACCCCCCCCCCCCCTCCCCAAGGACGCGAAATTCCGGGTAAACCACTGCGCCCTCTTGTTATGCCAAAATTGATTAGTCCATGGCCAAGTCAAGCCCACTAACGCTCTGCCCTCGAAGCACCTTTAATTTTTTTTGACACCGTAAGACTTCGGGTCTCACCGTGAGGCGACTCATGAATCAATTTCACCAGATTACCGACAGCAATGGAGTCTAGACGATGAAACTCCCCACTCATGTTCATTTAAATAAAGTTGTTGTTGTTGTTGTTGACTGACCTTTCCTGTAGATTACTTTTCGAGTAAACATGTACATCCAGCCCCCTTCCTCTACAACTGAGTTCTACACTCGCTTCTACATGTACCATACGCGGATTTGGCGTGACGCAAAAGGCTCATTCGAAACGCGGAATCCGAGCACGGTGTCGCCCCAAAACTCCCTATTCGGGATTGAATTAGGGACAAACTCGGATTAAAACGCTGCAATTATTCGGTGCTTTGCCGTGCCTGTTCGCCCGCGTTAAGTGGGATCGTTAGCAGATTTTTCGGACAGCCCGTGAGGATGGAGAAGGTGAGGATTTGAGTGGGCGCAGAAAGGGCAAGGGAGGCATTATTCCCCCTTTCCGTCCTTCACGCTATTCCATGGTTGCTTGTCACTGATAAGGCTAATAGAAAGCGTTGCGACGGGAGGAAGTTTCTGGAGGACGAAGATAGGGGGCATTAGTAGTCGCTCTTTCGCGGGATGCTTGGCGTGGGAGGGTGGCTTCCGGTCGATCTTCACTTTGATGATATGCAAGAAAGTACCTCGTTGTTGTTTCGGAGCGAGATTTTTGTTGTTGTTGTTGGTTGTTTTTGGAAGATAAAGGGTGAGAATACAACGAGATGTGTAGAAAGTGGGAGCGGATGGGGATGGTAGCTATTAAGCAGCTTGAATTTTTTTTAAAATTAATTTTGTACTCAAAATAATGATGTGACTACCGCTTGGTGCTGCAGCAAGGTACAAGGTGCTTGCATTTTGGATTGCGCTTGGGAAACCCTATTCTATAAAAGTCGTTGTTGTTGCTTTTTTGTGTACGGTCGCCATGCGGACCCGTTTCTTGGGTACTAAATTTTCCCCCTTACTTTAGAACTGTTTGTTGTCTTCCCGTTTCTTACGTTCTTTTTTTTTTTTTTTTTGCGTGGAGAAGAGGAAACTAACTTCGCAGTCTAAAAACTTGCCAAGATCCTTTGCACGATATCGGGATGAACATATCCGCCACCAGGGGCATGGCCGAGAGGGTTAAGGCGTCCCGCTCGTGCTGATGACTCGCAGCTGGTGGGTTCGAATCCAGATGAATGTCGCCAGAGTTCCTCCTGAAGTCGGCCCTGGAGGAATACTAACCCCCCCCGTCCCCCACTCCTTCCTGCTGTCCTGTCTCCATCTGTCCACATCTGTACCCCGCTCGTAGTCACCGCTGCTTCGCACCGCCAGCAGGGAATCAGAAAAAAAAAATCAACCGAAAGATACCGATTTTGTGCAGATAGTGCCAAGCAAAACGAACAAAACGGCTTCTAAAACAACGCTGCCTCACGATTTTTTTTTCCGTTTTTCACGCCGAACTTTTCGTTTCAACGCAAGAGATATAACGAAAAAAAAAAATGAACTCTCGATCGATTAATCGATAAGCGAATAATTTTGGAAGACGGACGGCCAACCAAGAAACCGCACATAAAACAAATCGTTCGTTAGCAAGCCGATTCATCGCAGCTGTCTCCAAAACCAGAACGAAGACGTTTGCAGCACGAGGCAAACCCACGATTAAATATTAAAACCTTAACGAAGACATTAGGGGCAGCGAACCGAAAGAGGATTATTAAAAATGCGTTTTTATGTCGTCTACTTTATTGGGAAAAGAGTCTGCCACAATGTGTGTCGCTTCGAGGCATCCGTCGATAGTACAGCTGTATTACACCGCAAAAAACTTTATCGGGATTACCGGACTGTTCCAATGGGAATATATCTTCCGTCTCCCCATTTGTTTTTGTCGTCTGCTTTGCAGCAGCGGCTTTGTTCGGAGTGCGTTGATGTGGTAACACGAAAAATGGCTGGCATTCATCCTGCTTCTCGTTCACTTGTTCTCTTCCGCTCGAAAGGTTCTTCTTTTCACTGCCACGTGTCGCATGGTGTGCTCCCCCCCCCCCCATGCTGTGTGTTTGTTTTCTCGAGTTGTGTAGAGAACGCTTGGCCTGCCATTTCGGTTGCAGGTGTGTGTGTTTTTCTATGTTCGTCGGTGATGGAGACGTTGACATTTCGGCCTTTGTTTAGATAGGCTAGGTCGATTGTGTTTGTAGTTTTTGGAGTGGCGTCTTTCTTCTTTCTTTTTTTGGTTCTCAGAGAACTGAGCGAATTTCCTTGAGTGACCTGATGTTTGGGGAACTTCCATGAGAGTGTATCTACCGTGGCTGCTTTTTTTTTTTACTTTCTTCGTCTGTAGACCTTGTCGCGTTACTCTCGAACTACTAGTCCCAGTGCGCTCTTTATAGCCTCGTTCCCAGCGACGACACAACAGGGGTGGACTGCCTAAAATCGCCCTTTCCATTGGGGTGAATACTGGTGACGGCCGTCTTTAATGAGTGTCACTGACGATGACGTAACATTCCATATACAGTGAACCCTTGTTAATATGACCCCCGATAATCTGGCATACGCGCTTTATGACCATACTCTTGGGGGAACAATGCAGTGAAACCTCTGCAAATCTCCCCCGTTAATATGACAATTCCGCATTATGACAACAATTTTCGGGAACGACCATGGTCATAATAACAAGGGTTCACTGTAACTAGTCGTCCGGTAAACACCCGAGTAGCGTATCAACGTTACAAAGACAAAGGAAAAAGATTGCTTGCTTCCGCGTGCGATACGCGTGCGGAGTGCTGGCCGATGCGAAAAAAAAATAAAAAATAAAAAAAAACCGGCACGAAATGAACACGAACGGACAAGAAAATGAACGAAAAAACACGCGGGAAAGTGAAGGAACTCGTGCGCAGTTCCTGTGACTACCACCGGGCGGCAGCACCAATGGCGGCGCCCATCCCTTGAATTGCGTTTTTGTGTACAGTGAACCCTCGTTATTATGACCATGGTCGTTCCCGAGAATTTTGGTCATAATGCGAAATTGTCATATTAACGGGGCGGGGGGGGGGATTTGCAGAGGTTTCACTGCATTGTTCCCCAGGAGTATGGTCGTAAAGCGCGTATGTCAGGTTATCGGGGGTCATATTAACGAGAGTTCACTGTGTACTGGAAGGTTTTAAATACACATTACGCCTTTACGACGGATAAAAAGTGTGACCGAGTGGCTCGACTTAGTAACGCCGCCATGTTCTTGTCAGGTGCTGTTCTCCTAGGCGCTCCTCCCACTTTACCGCTCCCATATTTCTCCCGGCGCACGAAAAAAACAAAACAAAAAAAGTTGTGGTGCGCAGAATCAATCCACCGACCGACGACTGTGTCAACGACATCTTTATTTTATGATGGTAATTGGGGAGCTTTAACTTCGTGTATATAGTCGTATATGCTTTAGCTACCACTCACCAATCCATCATCGCATCTATACAAGTGTTTATATATCTACGTGTACACACGTCTTCACCGTGCAAAATCTATGCTCCTGTAAACGCATCCGAAAGATAATCCATGTTTCTGCTGTACAGCTTTCGTTCTCTATGCACACCAGGTATAACGAACGTTTATTTTGTGAGACTTATACGCATTGCCAAATGTAGTCACCGAGCCGGTGTAAGAACCTTGTAAAAGAATGTTCTGAAAGCCAGAGCCGTATATTAAATGGGAGTCTGGCCATTGGGGGGAGTTCCAAAAGGAGGCTCGACCTGTCAATCGCAGTTCCGGGCCTCTGATTGGTTTGCTTTCTACCACGGGGGTCGCCGTGACGCCTTACTGCGAACCAAAATTAGCGACGAAACCAAACTCGGTGAAGCGGGAATTTCGTGACAAATTTTTTTCGCATACTACTCTGATTTTACGCTGAAGATGTACATTCTCATATAAGTTTCTGGAAAATCAGTTTCAAGTGCTGCATCGCTATCGATATCTAACCGGAAATAGTACGTTTGGTCGTCAGTGTTAGTGAACACGGCGGTCACATCGAAATCATAACAAAAAAGGCGCTGCGTTGCACAATTACGAATTTAACTACTGAGTCGTATGGATATAAACATTCTTGATTCTATTTTTTTAACTATTCATATAGATAAGTTAAAAAATCGTATTGAATACAGGATGTGTACCGACAGATGGTTCTGCCGGCAACGCTACGACGACAGAAGAACACGACTTTTTCTACTTTTTTGGGCATCACAGGACTCCGATGCTTATTGCGAAGGGGCTCATTATTTCATTCCCCACATCACCACCCGCAATGCGGTAGAGTATCGCCCCCTGGCGATGAGAAACTCCCCATTCATCATCTCAGATAACAAGAAGTACGTTGTTGTGTTGTGTAGTTGCGCTCTTTTCAGCTAAGAAGACGTTCGATTGACAGGCATTGATGTGGAAGTACGCGATCAACCGTCCGTGGTGGCCTCCTGTAAAGCGTGCTTTGGCTGCGCTGACACGCTGTACGCAGGAGAAGCCACCATCCTGTGCCTTTCTCCGCGCCTCTTTTGGCGGAGAACGGTGAAAACGAAGAGCCAGGTCCGCGATGGCAAAAACACTCGAAACATAACTACAGCGAAGCTTTTCTGCATTTATTGGTTCAGGCTTTCTCGTGATGGACGTCGAAGCTTCGTCTGCGGTGTCATAATAGTGATGGGTGAAATTTCCCGAGTTTACTTATACATACGAAGACTCACCCGAAAGTAATCAGAACGGATTAAAAAAGAAAAAAAGTAATATGCGTACAAATTTTGAACTTTGTCACTGTCGAGGTAGTCCCGTTTGAAAAAAACCACACACTTAGCCCAACGCAGTTACAATTTTTTCAAACGATTTTTGGGAGCCTCCTTTAGAAGCAGTTAGACGCTGTCTCGTCACATTCGTTTGACCTTCCTGAACCTCCTAATGTTTCCCTTTTCAGTTGCATCTTGATTTTTCAGGTTTCGAGTCCGCACAGCTACTCCCCTTTGTAAGCCTTCTTGTTCTTTCCGCAATGAAAATACAGAAAAAAGAAACAAATCTTAAGAATGTGGTTGCGATGTTTAAGGAATACTGTAGAAGGTATATGAGAGATCCAAACGAATGCGACGAGACAGCTCTTTGCTATTTCCTAAAAGGACTTCCGAAAACGTTTCGGACGGTGGTAACAACGCTGTGCTAAGAGTGTAGTTTTTGAACCCACCTCGACGGTGACTAAGTTTCAAATTTGTAAATATTCACTTTTTAAGAATATCGGTCGGATGCCTAACCCCAGGCATCGCGAGCCAATTCACTGCGTCACGACTCCACCCCGAAGCGACTAAATAGTAAAACCCAATAAATTAATAAGTAAGCGATCTTTGAAACTAGACAGGGACGCCAGGGCCTACCTGAAACGTTGTTCTTATCACAAAATACTGCCGCTCCTACCATAATTTCACTTTGTGCATGTTTTCTATATTCTTTTACCACTCTTTTCTTTTTTGCCTCCCAGTGCTGCAGAAAAAAAGACATATAATCTAATAATAATAATAATAATATTTCTAAAAATCGTCTTTATCTCTTTCGCAGGTGTAATATTTCACGTAAAACTCCGCATTTCTGAGACCCGGTAATAACAGCGTAGCGAAAGAGAGAGAGAGAAAGAGAGAGAGAGAGAAAGCCGCATACTCATGAGCCCAGCAGTCGGGCATTTGAGATGATAAAACACTTTGTCGAGAGCCGCTCCCGTTTTGTCCCCGTTTTTTTATGTCTTTTTATCCAATTCTTTTTTTATTTTATGTTCTCCTATTTGCTTTTCCGCGGTATAGTTCATGAAGACTGAAACATGCCTCGCGTCTTCTGCAACCGCCGGGCCGTGCTTTCCACTTTCGAGTGTTTTTTTTTATTTTATTTTTTTGTCTTTCTCGTATTACCACGGACCGTGGTATTACATATGAGTACCGGGCAGTGGGAGCTGTCATATTGAGAGCGATAAGGGTCTAAAATATGTACCCGCGTACGCCGGGCTTGCGGCTACTTTGGTTTTGTTCATTCTCTTTTGGCAGTCGTTCTACCGTGTCGGTGTGAAAAAAAAAAAAGAAAAAGGAAGGAATAGTAATAAAATACAAATAAAAAATGGCAGAGGAAAGGACCGGGAGTGTAAAATGCGGGGAGGGGATTTTTCTGGCGTTTGCATGCTTGTATCCTTGCTCCATCCTTCCGTTATTTTGATAGAGTGCAGTCAGCATTGGTGTTTCAGGTTTTGATGCATGAGGATGAATTTGTAACAGTGTTACGTTAGTAGACCGGAGCTTGTGCTGTCTGAACTGTTCTGAGAAATTGTCTGATTGTATTCAAAGGGAATGTCACATTTGTTTGTGATAAATAGGATAGAAGGGCAGGAGAAACATGTGATTTGAAAGCCTCGTCACCCGGGTATTTGGAATATGTCGAAAGCAAGTTTTGTAAAACAATCTGTAATGGAACTAATAAAATTAACTTTTCAAACAACAATAATAACGTTTTTCTCGTGGCGCGTAGATGCTTCCACCTTACCTAATGTGTGTGTTATTCACCTCAATTACTGGCTGTGAAACATTGAGGGAAATATGCGTTAAGCATAAGGTGAGGTGGGAAACTGATAAGCTGACAGGGCTGATAAAAGGTGCTGTTAAACGAAGCGCAGATGCAGCGCAAACTCTGCCCGCCCAATCATCTTCGAAGCATTCTTCAATTTTTTGCACGGGATTCGGGTATCGCACTTTCCTTCGCACTCCTACGGATGGCGTTGTCTTCGGTATTGCGAAGCATGCTGGGATTCTGGGTGGTACTCGACCTCCCACAACGCTATCAAATATTTCGTCATTGTGAATCAAGAGCGACGAGCTTCGGAGGATAGCTTACTCGCACGTCGCGGAAGTATTGAGGGGAAACAGCCCTAACCGAGTTTCTCCGTCGGTGATAATGAATGGTATCGAACCCGAAGGCATTCCTGCACCATTTTTTAAATAAATTGTTTAAATTAAATTCAATAAAAAATTAAAATAAATTGTAAAATAAATTGTGTAAAAATAAATCTTATTAAAATAAATAAGATAAGGAATACTCCATGTCGCAGACTAGTCATAGGGGACATTTTGTCACGGTGTCCTTCTGCTGGCTTCTCTTTCAACGAGTTAAATACACCCCCTCCCCTCCCCCCTTTTCTAAAGCACTTATCTCTCCTTTCCGACGTCAAAGCAATCCCCCGAAAACAGGGAACAGTGACTTTCGGAAAAAAATTATTTAGGAGCAAGCTCTCTAAATGTGTGTTCATCACGATCCCGTCAGCGCCCCAATTTCTCGTGCGCATTAACTTAAAATTCTGCCCTAAATACTAACGCTAATTCCTACTTCGCTTTCACTGGCAGGGCATTTGGATGCGCTTTTAGAACGCAGGATTTAACGGGTATCGCGTTCCCATCCGCGATAAGCACGTTCCGCGCGCGCGAGAGGGATCCGTTCTCCCGTGGTAATGCACGTGCTGACGTTTACCCGAGAATGCGAAGCTGCCAGATATAGAGCTAACTAGTTCGAAGAGTCTGGCAACTCTGATTGAAATGGATCTCGTTACGCACGCGGCAGGGGGAGACGAAGGGGGAGGAAGGAAGGAAGGATGTAATTGGCGATGCCCTGTCGGGCTTCGCGAAAAAGTGCTGAGGGAGAAGTCTCGCTTGCAGAAAGGAGGAGGGGGATGAGTGAAAGGAGGTTCGTTTTAATTGGATGGGGTACAGGTGGAGAAATTCAAAGCTGGGCTCGAGACTGCGCTGGCTCGGTGTGACTGGTTACCGAGAGATTTGTGGTTCGATCGGGTGGGTAACTCGGGGTAGCGTTTCCTTCAGTTTGAGGCCGAAGGAACGCACGGGTACACGGCGAAGTGGGGAAAGGACGAGGTAACTGCAATTCTTCGTGTCTCCGTGCGGTTCCGTCGTCCTCGAGCTCAAAGTAATGCTACTTTCAACTGCGTTACACCAGCTCACTTGCATTGCGTTACTTTGCTAACCTGGTAGCTTGTATGAAACAGTAACTTTATCGTATATGACCAACATAATTCTGTTCAATTTTATTCTGAATACTCAACATACAGTGCTGGTAGTCAGACAGCAGGTATACCGTAACAATGCGTAAGAACTAGTAGCAATCGGGTAATGTGGGAACGGTGAGTCAAGTACGGTAAACGCAAGTGATAAAAGGATTAAAGAACTGAAACTTCTGTCTATTTATTTATGTATTTATTCACCCACAGCGCCCATGGGGCAAGCGTACAAGCTTTCATGCAGTGAACTTATTTCACCAGGCACCTGATGTTCAACAAGCTACTATAATAAGAAGTTTCAGTGCTTTATCTTTTTTTATGAAAAGAACTAATAATAACAAACAACTTAACGTGTACAAGAAACTACGTTCTAGACACCTTATAGACTGCACTAGAGCTGACACAAATAACAAACTGTAAGCTACGGACTCGAAAAAGAGACTTGACGTCGAAGAAAGTACCATTAAACAAATCTGTGTTCGGAATCCAAAAGAAGTAGGATGAATACAGGGCAGAATGATAACGGACTCTAATCACGATACCAAATATATTTATTCGGTCAATAAATGAATGTAGTGTCAGTAAAAAGCCTGACGTAAAGTACATATAAAGGACAATGAGTAATACGAAAAGTAAATTAATACACAAAATGGCGAAACGCTAAATAGCCTGCGAGCTTGTCTTTCGACCTAAATTACAAAAGTAGACAATGCGAAACCTCCTCTCCAGACTTAGGTAACGTGCATTGGCTTGGCCGTAGTTACTTATTTGACCACGAGTTCCGCCCTCCTTCAGATATAATTGATTGGCAATCGTGGAGTTTGCGTTCTACATGGTACGCTCTTCGGAACTTTCTTTCAGTAATTCTTAAATGTATTTCATTCATTATTAATCAGAATTGTGAGTAATAAGAATATTACTCATTAAACACGCTGAACGCAGCAATATTTCCTCACTGTTCATCTGCAATGATGCGCTTACGTGTTTCTTATTACTTGCTATTTGAAGCAGCGGAAGCAAATTGAAGCAAAGCAAAAGCTTATTCAAGCAAAAGAAATGCACCACTTCTTGTATAGAGGACATTTCTGAAAAGTAACAGAAATAATGAAATGACAACAGATATTTATATTGGCAAAAGAAAAAAAGAAATGATTGATTTGTTTTTGAACTTGGGTGTAATGTTGTATTATTGTATTGCCTGCCAAACCGGGAGACGCAATTAGCAGCCTTACTCAGCACTTTTATTGTGACTTTCAGGTTGCAGAGGGCAGCACTTTCGCGGCCAGTATCATCACCATCATGTAAGTATAACACATAATTATGATTCATGTTTCGCCCCTTACAAACATGGTAAGAGTAACTAACCACAAAATACGTGCATCCACAAGTGAAATTGTAACAGCACTTTCGCAGCATTTCGATACATTAAATTGTTCATCTAATGATAAAGTCCGTAATTGAAATTATGTTCTGGTATTCACATGGGCCTCTATAGGGCACATTAGAAAGCATTTTTTTTCTCATAAGCACTCCAGTGAATCATTAGAGAGCCTTTGCGTACGTAACGGACACCGTTGGAAGTTGCGCGCACGCGCAAAACATAGAGCTTCGCGCATTGCGCAGAACCACCACGCTATTCCGTAGGTACGCGATGGCAACAGCGTACGTAGGGGATAGCGTGCTGATTCTGCGCAATGCGCAAATATCAGTGTCTTGCGCATGCGCACAACCACCGCCGCTATCTCTTACTTACGCATTGGAATGGAAAAAGCTGCCATCCAACATTGGCGACCGTCACTGATCACGACCAATTTGTCACCGCTATTACGAGTACATCATATTTTGCCCCCAACACACACGCATAACCATATAGTTCTCAACATTTACTACGCAGTAGACCTGAGTTCTATTCTATGTATCATCTTGGCTCTGTGTAGTAGCGGTATCGATATTTATTATGTGATCGAAGTGTGCTTTATTTATTTGTTTCATTTTGACCGTATGTAGTGTTAGTATCAGTGTGTTTTCTTCTTTGTTCTGTGTGTGTGTTTTGAGTGCCCCACCCCCTTTGTATGGCCTAAGGCCGCTCGAAGGTAAGCTAAATAAATAAATAAATAAATAACTTTGGTGGTTCTGCGCACGGGCAAGACCCAAGTACCATCCCGAGCAGCACAATGTACTGAAAGTCGAGTGCAATAGGGGTGGACGGGTAGGTGGAAGACCTTGAACAGACTCTTGAAACTAAGGAACATTGACAAGACACATACCGTCCACCCCTATTGCACTCGACTTTCAGTACATTGTGCTGCTTGGGATGGATTTATTCGGCGTGCCAAAGCAATCACATTCCTTTCCGATCATAGCATTCCCACAAAATCAGACGGGGGCACAAGTCTTATCGCACATTCTCCCCCGTATCACAACTTCTCCCAAGCAGCACAATGTACTGAAAGTCGAGTGCAATAGGGGTGGACGGTATGTGTCTTATCAATGTTCTTTGTTTCACGAGTGTGTTCAAAGCCTTCCACCTATACCCGTCTACCCCTACTGCACTCAACTTTCAGTACACTTTGCTGCCTGGGCTGTATCCCTTTCGTTAACGCGTCTAGCAGTAACAACGCGTATCGATATCACTCCGATGGCGAAAGATATCTTCAGGCTGTATCTTCCTTTGTCCTTGACCTGGCCGCTGATGCATCGATGGCAGAGCAATCGATCACGCTGTCGATGGTGCTTTCCCTCTGCGCTTCCGGAGCTAAATGGCGTCGATTTGTTGCTCTACGTGTTGGCCATGTCAAGCGGGGCATTACATGAGCCCAGCTAATGGTTAGAGGATAGCCGGTAAGGCGCTCACAAATAAAGACCGCTAGACAGCTTAATTGTTATTTGGGGAAATCTCCAGAAGCTCGTATATTCGCTAGAGGAAGGGAACGGAAACTGTCGTGGCGCTGGGAAAATTTCAAGACGTTCGCGTGGGCAGATTTCCTTCATCTTTGTTGTTACTCGCGCGCAATCCTTCGTTTCGTTGTTGCAGCCGTGAAAAGTTAATCCCCTAGTGACGAGAGCAGGAACTGTGATCCAACTTGCCTCAGTACACGTGTGTCACATAGTTCTGCATCGTTGGCGTTTTTATCACGTTCGAGAAAAGATTACGTTCTGTTTTTTTTTTTTTTTTCTTGGAAACTGAAAGAATTGAGATGCTCGCAGCTGCTTGATTGGGAAGTTCGTTGGAGTTATCGATGACTCTGCTGAACGGACGAATACCACATAATACACCATAGTGATGCCACAGTGGTACCACAGTGATGCCAGGGGTACCACACAGGTACCACAGAGGAACCACAGAGTAACCACAGTGATGCGAAATCGAGACCTATCGGTCCGCGAAAGAAAGTCACGCAGCCTAAATTTTTAACAAAGCTAGAAAGTTCCATAGGAAGCCTCATAATGGAGGCTGTCGACATGCATGACTAATGAAAGTACTACCCCAAAAAGTAAAAAAAAAGTACTGAAATGGAAGGAACGATGTAGAAGCGACCTTGCATAAAAGCACCGTTGATGAGACATTTTATTCTCCTGAAGTATTCATGTCGAGGAACATTCCAGGAAGAGCGAAGAAGAAACATCTCCCGTGAGAGAATACACTTTTTTTTTCTTTCTCTCTCATTCCTCCGGGCTCTCTGACGGAATCCATTTGCATAGCAGCCTTCTTTCATGGCCGGCGACACCAATTAAATTAGGCCCGTTGAAGAAGAGTCCCGATCAGACGGAGTGTCCTTTACTGACACGGGATTGAATCTTTAAGGGAGAAACGCAACGGTTGTTTCCATTACATCTTACAGAACACGCTCACCTATTTACACGGCGATTGATACAGAGGGAGCACTTTGAATGGTCGAATGCCGAACCGATTGCCATTTCAGGGCTTTCGTATACCGGGCGTTTCAGTTAAATCCCCGGGCTAAATAATTCGCGACCGTGTGCACCAATCGACGAACTTCCTTCTTTACAATTATCTCTCCGATACTACCTGCAAGCTGCGCATCGTGTGATTGAGTGGGAGGCGTTCATTGTTAAAATAAAAAAATTCAAGTTAGTTTCGTAAAAAACAAAAACAAAACAAAACGAGAACTTCTAAAGCAGGGCGCTGTCGGCCTTAAAATGGGTACTACCCCGTTTGGGACCTTCAGTGGACACCTTTTAGAGAATAATCTATATACCACCGAAGCGGGTCATTTGTTGCTGTAATTAATTGGTTTAGGTTTACATATTGTGTCGCGGCTGGTCGCGGTGAAGCTCAAAAGGACGTAATTCATTGGTGAAATTCATTCATGTAAGGACATAATTCATTGATGAATAAGGGAATGGAAGAGTGTCCTTTTGCGCTTCACCGCGACCAGCCGCGACAAAATATGTAAACCGAAACTCATTTGAATTTTTATTTAAATAATGAGCGCCTCCCACACGTTCGCACGGTGCGCAGCTTGTAGGTCGTATCGGACAGGTACTTGAAAAAAAGAAAGTTCGTCGATTGGTGCACACATTCGCGAATTAATTAGGCCGGGGGGTTTAACTGAAACACCCGGTATAGTCATGTAAAGCTTCGTGGGCCATAGTATCCTCAAGCGCTATTTGAATGTTGTGAAACGTAGATACATATATAATATCTTCGATGTCCCATCTGTGATCGAATTACTTCGCTTCCATATGCTCCGACTTGCTCCATTCGTCGTCCTGCCTTATTTTATGTGGATAACGTTGCCGCGCGTGAACCACCTACTAGACGGACTCAAATTGCTTTTAACCTTATATCGGATCAACTTGACCTTTTTTATCCATCTTTTAAATGTTTTAGACGGAAGGAGCTTCGTCACCTGAGCCTGAATGTGCACTGCTACTGAGGCTTATCGCTTTGCAGGCATACTGTCAATAAAGGATTATTATTATTATTATTATCTGCTTCATTGGCCCGTGCGACGGGGTAATTTGATTATACTATTTAAAGTTATACTCTTTATGGTTTGTACTATACTCGTAATGCGCAGTAATTGTCTTTTACACGTTTCTCGTGTAAGTGTCCTCCCCTATGACACGCATGTCTGCGACGTAAGTTCCGTACCATACAGAAGATTTTTTTTTTCTTTTTGTAGAGCACCCTTCTAAATCCTGCAAACAGCGCCAATTCAAAAGGCATACTCTGCACAAAACATGGCGAATGGCAAATGGTTCTCTTGCAAACGTTTTTTTTTTTTTCAAACATTGTTATTACGCAACCGTCAGTTGAATAAGCGGAATAACGAAAGGTGTTTACGTACAAAAACACTCCATTTACATTCCATGTTAAGTATTGCTCCGCTTTTATCCAATATCACCGAACTCCTCATGTAAATATCTCATCCTGGATCACCTGATCGCTCACACTTGTAGATACTCACTTGTTATCGTCCGCCAAGCACGTTAGCCTGTTCACCCTCCTCTCTTTCTTATCCTGGTCCATCTCATCGCTCATACCTGTAGATAGCTTTTAACTACCACACACTCTCACATCATCTCTCCCATAAGCATCTCTCACATACTCACCGTAGTTTTGGCGCTCTATGGCCTTTGTTGCCTTTGTGCCATTAAAACCATAATCTCTCTCTCTCTCTCTCTCTCACACACACATTCCATGGCGAGACTGGGAGGTGACACGGGTTCGAATCCTGTCGCGGCTGTGCTGTGTGAGGTTTTCCCTAGGTTTTTTCGAAGACTTTCCAGACAAATGTTGGCACAGTTCCCCCTGAAGTCGGCCCAGGACGCATACTAACCCCCCCCCCCCCGCTGCCCCCCACTCCTTGCTACTGTCCTCTCTCCAGGGGTCGAAACCGGAACTGAACCGTAACCGAAAACCGCAAAAAAAACGTTATTTTTCGCCGAACCGAACCCCAACCGAACCGTAAACATCTTTGGTCTCCCCTTGAACGAACCGGAACTGAACCGAAAAAATACGATGCGGTAACCGGTTCGCCAGACGGTAATAACGCCTATACCTTCCCACTCGACTGCCGCAACCAGCTCCCTGCATCGCTCGGAATCTTGCCGAATTTATAGAGCGGACAAATTGATAAACCAACAAGTGGTGAGTCCATGCACCTCCTACAACCTCACCTCCAAAAGGTTCACGACATCCCTGTACATTTTTGCGATTCGAGGTGTAAAAAAAATAAAAAAAAGAAATAAAGATTTGCTACACGACAGCTACACTTTGCATCGTTGCCTCGGCTGCTTCCTTTCATTCAGCGTCGCGTTGTGAAGGCAACGTAAATTTTAATAGTCCACAGTGATATCCACAAGCAACGCAGATCTCTAGCGACCACGGGAAAGAGGTTGGCGTGTGGTCCAGAGCATGGAGGAAGAAAACACAGGAGCGGCTTTTCTCCCTCTTTTCAACGGCGAGCAGCGTGCCGGCCTGCGCATGGGACTCTGGGGTACTCCTATCTACCACGAGACAGCTTTCTTCCCTTTGGAAATTAGTGATAGCCTTTTGCAATGGAGTTCAGTGGTACACTGTTTGCCATTTCCCAGCACTTTTCGGTACAGTAAAGGATGATCTGCTGTCGTGAACTGCATCATGGCTCTTCGTACCTATGAAGTGTAGAGATGAGGGAGTAAGAGGATGGAACGAGGAGCAAGCCATCGCCGGAACCTGATATTACCACTCACATGTCGTACACTGATCAGCACAGCACACGTAAACCGGTTCGAACCGATTAATATCGGTTCAAACCGTTATTCTTGTTGCTCTGAACCCAAACCCGAACCGAACCAATAACCTCGAACCGGAACTTGAACCGAACCACAAAAAATAACGGTTCCAAGCCCTGCCTCTCTCCATCTGTCCACGTCTGTACGGCACTCATAGCCACAGTTGCTTCGCGGCGCTAACACTGAATTTAAAAAAAAAACTCCGTTTATAAGATGAAAGGTGTAAAAAAATACAGCGTATGTTCCGGCACTCTTTCACACTGACTTGCCGCCATTGATCTCTTCTTTGTTACTGACTGTCATATAATTGCCGCTGTACCCACGGAGTATCTCTGCCTGAGCCACGTTTACTAATCCTTGTTTCGGCCTTGCCGATCGGCATAGTGAGGACGCCTAACAGGCCGTACCTAGTGTTTTGAGTTCTGCGTTGCTCGGCTCTGTTCTGTTCAGCTAATCGTTCTGTTCGTCTTTCCCGCAAAGCTCCTGGCGAGCACTTAAAAAGGCCGCTGCCATTCGGAACTCTCTATTTGCGGCGTGCCTCTAACGAAGAACTTCCGCCGTAGAAAGTAATTGTCATGTTCGATCCCAGCAAGCTTCGGTGCGGTTCCCCATAATCGGGGTAGATTTATTTGTTGATTTATGGCGAACCCAATATTCGGAACAGGGAAACGTTCATGTATTTGCCGCAGATGATCAAATGGGAACATTGCTTCCGCGGGATGTTCTCTTAACGGCCACGATGCACGCGATTCTGCGACAGAATAACCGGCACTACTTTTTTTTTTTTTTTCTTGGTATGGCGGTGATCAGCGAGGAAGCCAGATGGTCGTGCTTCGTGCTCCTTTTAGTGCTTCTACCGCCAGACGGTAGAGAAGTCGCCGACGGCGCAATATTGCAATTTGAACCGACTGCAAAAAGAACAATAAGAGGAAAGGGAAGTGATATTCCTTGCAGGTGCTCAGATTGGAAGGGGTCTAAGTGATATACAGTGAACCCTCGTTATTATGACCGTGGTCGTTCCCGAAAATTTTGGTCATAATGCGGAATTGTCATATTAACGGGGGGGGGGGGATTTGCAGAGGTTTCACTAAATTGTTCCCCAGGAGCATGGTTGTAAAGCGCGTATGTCAGATTATCGGGGGCCATATTAACGAGGGTTCACTGTACTTGATGTTTTAGCATATTATCTCGAACCACAAAAAGTCAGCAGAGCTGAGGATGTGCAGGGGTAGGGGCAGGGGCGGTGCGGCGGAAAAGGTGTTTACAGGGGTTACTGTAGACGTCCTGAATTTGTGAGGGGGCGCAAAATTCCCACGGAGGTGAGGCGCCGAAGTGTTTTCTCAGGTGCCGCATGCGAATAAAATGCCGAATAAAATCATGACTACTGCATTGGTACACTAAGCAGGTAGACACAAAAATGCGAAAGAATGTGTTTGAAATGAAATAGGATCACTTCATTAAAAATGAAATATTTGCGAACACTTCAAGTGACTGCTTATTGCCCTTTTTGTCAATAGAAATTCTGTCAAAATAGTATCAATCATGTCAATTGACTTTAAGCGGAAACTCTCATTTAGAAGTCAACGAAGGGAGAAAGTCAATGCGGTCAATATGAAATCAATTAATTCTCAATTAGAAGTCAATTTTCATTTTTGTAAGGGGCATGAATTCGTGGTGGCGGTGGGGGATGGAAAGAGGTGCCGATTGTGATCTGGGGTACCCCTGAATTCAGTCGTTGCGCCGCCCCTGGGTAGGGGTGTCTTCCTTTTAGTACCTCCTTGTTTGCCTCTATGGTGGGGAATTATTCGGGACGGGTAATACGACTTGGGACGACTTCACGAGGCAGTGTGCGGGCATATACGTTCCAAAGTGTTCCAGGAAAAATATCAGCGGGTGCCGGGACGTACTAATCCCATTTAAAGCGGTTAGTTACGGAAGCGTACGAAACAGGAACTTTGTTCGCAAGTGGCCCCACCTATTGACCTACCTATCATAAGAACACAGTTCGAGCAACGCGTAAAGAAATATAGTCTAACTACGCCCACGAAGTTGGTCCCGTTATAGATGCATACTTACGAAAGTGGCGAAGGAGGCTGCATTTTTTCAAGCATGAGCTCACGTTCCTCCGCCTCAAGCTTAACTTTCTATAAATCACCCTATAGGCGGCATTCCTGGATGGCTGGCCGAAGCCGGCAAATTTCTCGGAGGAATTTGCTAGCGCTCGTTAAGGAAGACGGGAGAATCCATTGCTTAAGGCGTAATGCTGCGGGATCGATTCAGGTAACGATTTTTTTTTTCGCTTTCCAATAGCCACTTCCTCCTCTACTCGAAACAGAGATTGCACGTCATCCCGTAGCGAGAGTAGCGGTTGTTACGGGCGCTTGTTCACTGCGAGATTGGAGTCGATTGTTATAGACAGTCTCTATACGAGGGAAGATAGGGGTTGGGTTTAATTGTCTGGAAGGTGCGTTGAAAGAAAAAAGGCAGAGCTCAGGCTGAAGGTATCGAAGGGGAAACGATGCGGGGATAAAACAACACTAGGTGGCGCAGGAAGTTGGCACGATACGGTTCTATTAAAGACACGTCCTGTATAAAGGCGGCACGTGTTAACTTACTGAGGGATCTGAGGCGAACTACGACGGTATTTCTACGATAAGATCTACACAGCTGGCGCTTGTAGTGAGGACGTACGGAGTGGTTCCATGGATCTTGAGATGTCCATTCTTTTTTTTTTTTTTTTTTTTTACTTCTGCTACGCTAAGGTCCTCAGCGTTTGCTCCAACCAGAGCTCCGCCGCTGCTTTTGCTCCCAAACTATTCCGGATTATCGATAAGTTACAAACTTGCTGATAGGACTGCAAAAAAAAAAAAAAAAAATAGGTGCGATATGTGCAACCAGAGGGTCTTGCGTTTCTTTTGTTCGCTCTGGTGCAGGAAGTATATACGTATTACTTTCATTGTTAGCTGCGTCTTAGTCGTTCAGTTCCCATGGGAGAACACACTGCCACATCACGTTGCTAAAGTGGTGTGACGTAACGGACAACACGCAGAGGAAGGTGGAAGAGTGAGAATGGAATTTGCTCATCCCTTTCAATAGGTGGCGCAAAAAGTGTGCTCTGGACTGTTTCGTCAACTTTGCCTCAAACTGTCCTCCTTGCTTTCCCGTACCTCTTTCTCTAGTTTTACCTCTCTGCCTTTGCCTCAAGCGTTGCTTCTACCTTTACCGCTAGGTTTGTCGATTTGATTGCGCCTCTGACATTATAGCCCTAGTCTTGGCTGTTTGCTTACCTCTGACGTTGCTCACAGTTTTGCCTCTAGGCTCGCCTCTTGCTTTTCCTTTCACATTGCCTCTACCTTTGCCTCGGAGCTTTTTTTTTTAAATTCCGTGTTAGCGACGCGAAGCAACTGTGGCTATGAGCGGCGTACAGACGTGGACAGATGGAGAGAGGACAGCACAAAGGAGTGGGGGACAGGGGGGTTAGTATGCAGCTGGGGCCGACTTCAGGGGGAACCGTGTCGACATTCGTCTGGAAAGTCTTTGGAAAACCCAGGGAAATCTTCAGACAACACAGCCGGTGACAGGATTCGAACCCGTGTCCTGTCGTTCCCAGTCACGCCGTGGAAAGCGATCATGCTAACCACTATGCCACGGGAGCAGGTGCCTCGAAGCTTGCCCCACCTTGCTTTGCCTTTGACATTGCTCATAGTTTTGCCTCTTCCCATTGTCTTTAGCTCTGCCTTCGGGCTTGCCGCTTGGTTTGTCTCTCACTTTGCCTCCGACATTGCCTCCGACATTGCCTCCGACATTGCCTCCGACTCGC
Organism: Ornithodoros turicata; assembly: GCF_037126465.1. NCBI lineage: Eukaryota > Metazoa > Arthropoda > Arachnida > Ixodida > Argasidae > Ornithodoros > Ornithodoros turicata. The sequence goes on along the minus strand of NC_088206.1, from coordinate 67,531,051 downwards.
TCTAGTGCAGCTTGACGCTTTTCCCCCTAACATCTGCCCTAACTTTTGCTCTAGCTATGGATCAGATTTCAGCGCTAAAAGCGCCAAGAAAAACAACGACGAGAACATATTTCACGCCACCGCACAGCGGCGCTAAAAGTTCGACCTTGTAGCTTAACGCAAAAATGGCTCAATACAAGCACTTCTCACGCATCTCTCTAATCATTGTTGGACATAGCCAAACCTCTTTTTAAAGATCTTTCTGGGCGTCTTTCTTTCGACGTAACTTCTCAACCGTTTTATTGGAAATGGCTATTATCAATGTGTGCATCGTCTGCCCGCATCCAGTATCGATTTTCTTTAACGTAAAAAAAAAAAAAAATGAAAGAAGAAAAGGGCCGAAGAAAGCGAAAGTGTGCTCATGTACCGTGCTGTTTTCCGGCGAAATAAGATAAGTTAAAAACACGTATTACACACACCGTTATCGTTTGCATTGCGCGAGCACCGCCCGTACGCGTGCCCCGTGTGCGTTCCAGAAGATTCATAATTGGAAGAAGGTCGATATACTCGCTAGGGCACGGCGCACGCGCACCCGTTCCCGCGTGCGCGGCTCGGACCTCCGTGACCTCGCGCGCGGAGTTTTAATTGCAGCGTAGGGAAAGATGTTGTGGGCACGGCAAAGAGGCGTGTCGTTTTCGAAGTGCGATTTTGGCTTCGAAGGGTGTCGACTAAGTCTTTTGCCGATAACGCCTTTGTGCTACTATTTTCCAAAAGTGATCCACTTACCATAGCAAAGGAATATATATTGAAAGTATGAGTGGGCGTGTTGATATGCGGGTACTCGTAGGTTGTTTCTTGTCACGCGAACTCCTCACGAGCTACGCTGACATAACAATGTTTTATGACGTCACACTTTAGTGAGAAGAATGGTTATTGGATGGTGTGTGCTGAGCACAGTGTTCGATTTGTCTTTGAGACGTCATTACGTATTGTAACTACGAAGGACTCAATAAAAAATAAATAACGGCAATTTACATCGACTGAAATGATCATGTAATTTCATGTTTCATGTATGAAAGTAGCATGTATGCAGTTACCAGAAGGCATGACCTGCAGCGTGCGTAGCGCATGGCACTGCATGAACGTGTTTGCACCTAAATATGCACCAAGCTGCTGCCTGTGTAGTAGCTCTGCCTCATGCGTGATGAGCGCGCGGCAAAGCACGCTTTAAAGGAGCCGTACACCGAACTCCGTGCACGTCGCAGCGGAAAGATTTCCTCAGGCTACAATGAAGAAAAAAGGGGGGGGGGGAAAAAAAGGACGGAAATTCTGTCATTTGCTTCGGAAACTGTTTCTCCTTTACGAACGACAATGGGGAAAGCGGCAGTAACTCTCTCATCTGTCTTAGAAGCTGCAGCAATAGATCTAGAGTAGCGGAAAAGAATTAAAGGAAAACACACATGATTTAGCGTAACATAAAGTAGTGCGCGCCAAATATAGGAGCTTCCTTTCCCTATCTTTCCCGTTCGCACCTCCGCTGCGGTACGGACATCTTGCTGTTGCGTGGCTGCCGAGCTGCTGCCACTCATAACAGAATGAAGTCTGCACTGAAAGAGCACTCGATTCTTAGCTCCAGCATTAACCCATTGTCTTCACCGCTCAGGACGTCAAGGTGTTTTGAAGCAGAATATGATATACATTTGTTTAACGAAAAACAAACAAGCATAATAGTTCAGTTTCGGGAGAAAATATACCCAGATACCCAGATAGTCGATTTATTTGACATATTGTCCATCGACAACAAGAGATAGATAAATTCTCGAGCCTGAATTATTTCCATAAAGCTAAAGCGACAATCAAAAGCAAAAGCATATTACTTTTGAACTTGTAGTGTAACACACACACACACACACACACACACACACACACACACACACACACACACACACACACACACACACACACACACACACACACACACACACACACACACACACACACACACACACACATACACACACACATACACACACACATACATACATACATACATACATACATACATACATACATACATACATACATACATACATACATACATACATACATACATACATACATACATACACACACACACACACATACATACATACATACATACACATACATACATACACATACATACACACACATACATACACACACACACATACATACACACACATACACACATACACACATACACACATACACACATACACACACATACATACATACACACACATACATACATACACATACATACATACATACACATACATACACACACATACATACACACACATACATACACACACATACATACACACACATACATACACACACATACATACACACACATACATACATACACACATACATACACATACATACATACATACACATACATACATACATACACACACATACATACACACACATACATACACATACATACACACACATACATACACATACATACATACATACACACACATACACACACATACACACACATACATACACACACATACACACACATACATACACACACATACACACACATACATACATACACATACATACACATACATACATACATACACATACATACACACACATACATACATACACATACATACACACACATACATACACACACATACATACATACATACATACACACACATACATACATACATACATACATACACATACATACATGATATCGTAGCAGTCCTTTTGTTTTGCTGTCTCCTCCTTTCAAGCACTCCTTTATATTCCCCATAACTCTGATATATACTGATAGTCCTGGCTAATCTCTCTTTGCGAATCACGGCAGGTATCTGCGATGGAGAAATAGTTAACAATGAATCGTGTATTTTTCAAATAAAATGAATTTCGTACACAAATTGACTACTGTCGCTTGGTGGCGCGTCACGCCCACGTTGACCGATTTCTTGGTTTCGGTGCGCAAACATTAAAAAAAAAAAATCCTTCGTGTTGTCTTCGTTTTGTGACCCGTTTATTGGGTACGCTGAAATTGCGCCTCTTATTCTAAGATCCCTCCCCGTTTCGCGCTAAACACCTGCTCCAACGCGCAAAATCAATGTGTCCGCCATTCGCAGCAGCTCCGCCCGTGCAGTTATGTCATCCTCCGACGAACAACGCTGTGTACACACCGGTTCCTGTTTAAAGGACGGCCGGTTAGCACGCAGTCCTTGCTGTTCGCCTGTCCTGACAAGTGTGCTTTGCGGTAGACAAAGTGAACTAGGTCGCGCGGTTTGTCGATATGCACGCAGCGCCACGTGGTGCCACGTCTTGTTACGACTTTTTACCACTTTTTTACGACTTTTTACTGCGAAGTCTTGAAGTACTACTCTTTGTTGTACAGGTTGGGACAAAAGTTTACGGAACACGCGAGCGGCGTACTTTTTCTTCGGTGCGACACCCTAGCGGCCGGCGGAAGCGGGCGAGTTCACTGCTTCGGAGGGGTGGAAGCGTGCGCTGTTACCGACACACTGTGGTAACTCCGGTGTCGCTTGTGGGCTTAGGTGTGTCTGGGAAGTGGAAGCTACCGCTGTGTGTCGCTCACTCACAGCGCACCCTTCCACCCCTCCGAAACAGTGAACTCATCCACTTCCGGCGGCCGCTAGGGTGTCGCACCAAAGAAAAAGTACGCCGCTCGCGTGTTCCGTAAACTTTTGTCCCAACCTGTACTACTTGATCTTTCGGGGAAAGGTTGTACTACTTGGTTGGTACTACTCTTGGGGTAGTTGAAGTACTACTTAAAGTGAGATAAGGGAAGGGAAGTGTGCGACAGTTCGGGACGGGAAACGTTATCGTATGCAATGAAAATCGGTTGACGAAATCGTGCTGTAGAGTCTTAGAGACCCCTTGCGATGAAACTGCCCAGTCATATTTATTATAAAGTTGTTGTGCAGTCTCGTTCATTTCTTTAATTGATTAGTGTTAACTATAGTTACGCATTGTTAATTTGTCGCAAAGAAAGTTCCTTTCACTTCCGGAACAGTCCTTAGCGCTTTCTCTGCGCTATATTTAGATAATGTACGCGAAGTATGTCGTCTTTAAATGATCCAAATGCCGGGAATGGTCATGTCTATGTGGTAAAAAGGCACACCGGCGTGCACAGCAGATAAAGTAATTTAAAATGACTTTTCGGTGTCCATACTGATTCCTTCATCACAAAAGAAATTCCAGTTATTTTGACCAGGGAGAGTCGCTGGGGCGCACGAGGACATTTAGAAGTCTGGCATGCTAAAAAGAAGAAAAGGAAAAACTGAAATGGCTGCCAACAAACACCCCGGGTCACTTCCTGAATGCTACAGCCCCTTGATAAGTACTTTCGAGCTGACGCTGGCGCGTCATTTCTAATGATGGAACCCGTATGAACTCCGAATCGTCCTTTTTAAACTGTTTTAACTGTTCTGCATGCCTTTTTACCACATAAATATGTCGTCTTTACACGAAAATACGAGAACAAATTAAAATTATCTAGAACTACGTAAGGCACAATCTAAGAAGGCACTAAGTATACACGACCGATATCGAAAATGCGGGTCCATGTTTTCAATATCGCTACTTTTTCGATCGAAAGGAAAACTTACTTCGAATTTCATCATTTTCTGGGTCGTCGTCTGCTTTGTTTTCCGACCGCGGAGTCGACTGCAGCGCCACCGCCCTCCCACGTCGTCTGCAATCACTTTGGCGGGGTAAACACTTCGTGCAAAATAAATGACTAGCGGGAGGGCGCATGTCTGTGCCTCGTTCGTGGACGGGGGTCATCTATTTCGCTGTTTCACTGCACAAATTTACGGTGGCTGCTACAACAGATTGGGAGAACGACACGTGTGGCCTGGCTCAGTGAACTGGGCTTGAACTTTCGGTTTCGTTTTGAGGGCGCTGTTGTTACAATTATGCTGTTTGTAAGAAAGAGTGTCGTGGTTTACTTCCGATTTGTGGGCGGCGCTGAATAGGAGGGTTCATTACTTTGCCCATTTCTTTCAAGCGAACAACATCGGTAAAATCGTACCACAGTTTTCAACTCGGGGCGTTTCACCCTTACAGCTGCTACCACTCTTTTTTTTTTTTTTTCGATCCAGGTGCAGTTCGGCGCAGGTAGGTTCATTCGTGGCTATGGGAGAGACGGCCTTCGGGGCTACGGCGTTGATAGGCCACCATTGTTGGCCCCCGAAAAGCACGAGGGGTTATTTTTAGGTCCTCGGACGAGGTGGATGCGACGCAGGCGACAAAACGTTGCCCGTGACAGGATGGAGACCCCGGATCCTTCTCAGAAAAGGTGTATCGAGTCGTGAAGAGGGTTAAAACCCCAGTGCCGGGGAGCTACAAAGACAGAGACACATTGCGCTGAGTTGCAACGCTTTTAATCATGATTCTAGGAAACCGAACAGCCCAGTTTTTAACCCTTACTAGAAAGTATCTTGCGGAAGGTTTTCTTCAACGGATTTGTTTCCGACCAATCGAGAGATATATAGGGAAGTCCCTATTTGTTTCCCCTCTCACGCTCTATCTCACGCCCCCTTCTTTCCCCTGTCTATAATCGCTGGTTCAGGAACCGGTGAGGGCAGCTTCGGCCTTAGGGCTGATCCCTGCTAATCAGTAGGTGTATCTTTCAAAGCAGCATCATGTACAGAACGTGTGAGACTCACGCCGAACCACTGAACTCTCGTAGACTCTAAGAAAAAAATGAGTAAAACGGGGAGTAATTGCAGCTTCTACTCCCCCTAGCCTGCAATTACTCCCAATTTTAGTGCCCTAGCCCAACATTTAGTCCCGACATTTACTCCCCAGGACTGCAAATTGTCACTAAACTTCGCGAATGGCCTCCTGAATGCAACAGTCTACGTAAATATGTGCGCTTGGTCAGTTTGAACGATATAAGGCCGTATAACTCAGACAACTTAGCAATTTTCCAGCCACACAGAGTAAGAAACAGTTAGCGCATCTTTCTTCACAAATTGTGCCCTAGTATGGCGCAAGATTTTATATCACTCGATATATCACGGTTGAAGGTTTGCTTCAAAGTATTTTCATGCATGCGCACCAATTATGTACTTGGGATTCTTACAACAGCGCGTGAAATGCGGTCTTCATTCTGTGACATTCATTTACTCCCGTGCATTTACTCCCGAAAGGGACTATTTTTTGTGGCAATGCAATTAGTCCCCAAAAGGAGTAAAAGTACTCCTTTTTTTCTTAGAGTGTAATACTTAAAAGCAAACCGTCATGATAGATACGGTAGCCCTAGCGTGTTACGAACGGGCCTTCCTATACAAGTTCTCTCTCATGTCGCAGAGGAAAGTTCACACGAGACAATAGCATTTCCTCACGGAAGAGGACGCGCAACCCAAGCACACACGATCACAGCAGATGAGACATTTCTCACAAGAAGCCCAGAGTAAAAGCACAACTTGGATTGGCATGGCCACACCATCTACGTACAAACCACCACATCTCTAGGTGGAGTTGGCCGTATCTACCACGGCGACTCCCGGACTTCGACATTGAGAGAGGGCGACGCCCTTCGACAAATCCTATGCTTTCCCTCATTTCTCTCTCTCTCTCTCTCTCTCTCTCTCTCAGCTGTTCCTTTATGATCTCCCTTTCCGATTTCTGTGCACCTAGTTCCTTAATCGCTTGAAGCCTTTAGTACACTGCGCTGCTTGGGTTGTACCAACACCACCTACATACTGAATGCCTGTTTAATGGTCGTAAAACGGCTTGCCGTTGTCGGCCTCACAGACGTGAGCAACGTCACGGCTGACGCCATGGGGGAATGTGCGTCCTGGGCCGACTTCTAAGGGAACTGTGCCGGCATATGTCTGAAAGCGTCTGAAGAAAACCCAGGAAAAAACCCCGAGACAGCACAGCCGGCAGCGGGATTCGAACCCGGGTACCTCCCAGTCTCGACGTGACATGGCCAGCACGCTAACCTCCTCTCATTTCTTCGCGCGTGGACATATAAAGTCAGAGTGTCAGCCAATCGCCGCAACAGTCTTTCTTTCTGCGCCTAGTAGCGGCTGCTCATGCGGCTGATGGTGGCTTGTTTTCATAGTTGCGGCGGCCGAAAGGCACGCTAATGATTGGCGGAATCTTAATTACTACGCCACGCTGTTTAAACGATCAGGTCTCGTTTATGTATAGGTCGCGTTGTCTATGCGTAGTTCCCGTTGAAGTGTCAATCTCAAAAGCAAACAAACAAAAAGGTGTAAAAAAGGCCGAAATCAATAATGGATGCTGCCTTGTGCGGCACTCGTGAAATTTGTTCAGAGCTGTGGGGATGGACGCAACCTTTTAGGATTCTCGTGATGTGCATGATCTTGGGATAATTGTGAATAGTGTACTTCTAATAAACATGTGAATAGTGGACTTCTGAATAACGGACATGTCAGAGCACGTGAGAAGTATCTTTTTTTTCGGGGGGGGGGGGGGAGGAGAATTTACGTTAGAAGTAGCAGAACAAGTCGGGAGTCGAGTGCAATTCCTCATTTTTTTTCTTACAAACAAACAAACAAACAAACAATAACCTATAACCGCATACACAAGTAAGCGGTGCTAGTTTCTTCTGTCACAAACACGCCACTGTATGCACTCTCTGCATGTTTAGCGGCGTCCTGCGAGCCTTGTATTGAACGAGGAAGTGCCCCTAATTATTAATGGGGTCTGCGGCTGAACGGGTCAGCCTCTTTTGCTGATGAGATGGCAGAGGCCATTACACAGGCAATAAATCCGTACACGAGCCATTGTTGCATTACCAGGGCAGGGGACTTCCATTGATTATTGATAACTCGGATACGGTTGGGCAACATTGTGTCTGAATCGGGTCTGCAAAAGCATGCCTTCGTCGGGCGTCAATGAAAGCCTTTAAGCTTTGAATGGACTGCGGGGTGTTAGAGTTCCAACAATGTCGCTCGCACCTATAAAAACCTTTTTTTGAAAAGACCATAAAAATATTTTTGTATGCGTATCGCTGTTCGTTCTTTTTCGAAAACGTCTTAAGAATCTCATTCTTGCCTCACAAATAGTGGCGCCAAGAAACTTTTCTCCTATGATGGTTGTTCATGGTATATTTTTCAGTAGACATGCATACTGTTCTCTGTATGGTTGTAATCTCCCGTTGCTGCTCACAAGCTCTCTCGTTTGTTTATCCCTTGGATTTCGCACGCTGTGTGTGAAATAAAGTTTGGAAAAAGAAGTTGAGAAAAATGTCTTTAGTGGAGTTGAAGAAAAGATATCTTCGACGAGAAAGTCAGCGCGAAAGGTTCCAAGTACTGTGGTCCGTGTACGAAGAATTTTAATTCGTTAATTACGTTTCTGCCAGTGTGTATTACGTAGTTTTATGGTATATCATATTCCGTTTGATATTAAATTTGTATTTTATTACACATGTACCCAAGTATGCCGTTTGCCTCACTCATTTAGTTCGAGTTTGAGTCTCTGTCGTCGCTATGCAACACTTTTTTCTTTTCGCTTTGTGAGAGAACTTTCTCTTTTCACGTGACGCACAAGGGATTCGTATGACGTCACTGTGTGACGGCTCTCGCTACGTCACTCCTTAGTAATGCAAGTCATGGACGCCCCCAACAGCTAACGGCGTGCACGTGTGATCTTTCACGTGTTCCATTATTACTTGTGCTGTGCAAAACCCTTGTCGTTATTGCCTCCGGAATCTACGAAAATGTGCTGTTGTCGTTATCCTTTCTAATCTGTCTCTCAGTATTTTTTTTTTTTTTTTGTTTCTACGACGACATGTGTGCATTTATTGTGCGTGTTTCCCACGTAATGTCATAAAACCCTCGTGCTATAAGTAATATTTCTTGTCGCGTGTCTTTGAAAGACTGTATATATGTTTGCATGTTTGTGTCGTTCACATTTCGGGCCTGCCTGGGCCAGTTCTCCTTGTTTGCTGCATACGCTGTCGGCAGACGTATATGCTTACTGTTTCCGTCGAATATGCAAACAGGTCAGGGGACTGCGCATCCCTACAGCTTCCTCATATCCCCAATTTTTTTTTTTTTGGGCGATGCCATTGGGTTGGGCTTCAGATACCAAAGCAGCACAATGTACTGAAAGTCGAGTGCAATGGGGGTGGACGGTATGTGTCTTATCAATGTTCTTCAGCTTCACGGGTCCGTTCAAGGCCTTCCACCTACCCATCCACCCCCATTGCACTCGACTTTCAGTACATTGTGCTGCTTGGGATAAAGGGAAATACGTTTGACGTAGATCATGCGCGTTCTCCCGTGGTCAAAGCACGGTGAATACGGTTGATACGATGACGGTTGTTATAGCGCGCAGAGCTGCACGAAGCCGTTTGCCGTGCCATTAGTAAGTTTTATTGCATCGTACGCTATCCCCTTCGCGAACGTAAGGGTATAGGCTGGTGCTTCTGGCGCATGCGCGCAGCTCTCTCTATGTTTTGCACGTGCGCGGAATCACTAACGCTATCCCATACGTACGCAAAGGCGACAGCGCACGATGTACCAAAACTCTCTATTGTGTCTCACAGGTCCCCCAAAGTCGCCATTTTCCCATGTATTTGTTCTTATCCGGATGCGTGCAATGCCGGAGGCCGCCCTTAGATACCCCATTGTTACCAGACGTTGGCTTGCGTTCGATTGTAGCGCGCTAAAGATCCAGTTGAAGCACAATCCAAGCCAGGCCAAGTCACCGAAGGAGAAATGGACGATTGCGACTGGTACGACAGGTACGCTATGTGATGCACGCAGCCGTGCACTAGATCCTTCCGATCGCTCAACACGTTTAAAAACGGGACCAAAAAGTGAAACACGACACAGAAAGTTGTTATACGCGTTTTATTTGGACATATAAAGACTAGATTCATTCGCAGAAACAACAAAAATATTTTGCCGCTAAACTTAGCGCGCTGAAGTGATCCGGAACGGCAACAGTGGGGTATCTAGTGGCGGCCTTCTTGGTTGCACGCTTTTCCGAGGTGAGTTTGGGGGACCTGGTGTCTCAGTTGTGAATACCGCCGATTCATCGAAGACGCAGAAGGCGACATTGAATAAAACGTGAAATGTCACGCTGTTCAATCGGCGCGCCAGTGCTGTCATTCACAGTCTGAGCCTCAATCTACTGACGTTAACCCGTGTGACGGCTCCACGTACAGGAAGGGCATACTCTTGTAGCAGCAGCGTCATAATCATCACCAGCACCGCCATCGGTTACGCGCAGCACTGCGCGTGACCCGAGCTTTCGTTTTCGGTTCATCGCCATTAACCGTCATTAAACCCATCAACCTCAGTAGAGCCTGGTCGCCTCATTTCTCGCTCTACAACTGGTGACCCGGACGTGATGTCTTAGCGTTCCACCATCATGAACGGTGACCAGCACTCCACCAGCTCTTCGCCTCCCAGCCGGCCACCGCCACCGCTTGAGGCTTCTGTGGCACCGCTCCGCCTGCCGCCTTTCTCCGCCGCGGACCGTATTCTGGATTTTGCTGGCCTTCCATCACCAGGAGCCGTTGCCGCCCTGGCCCCCCGCACCTCCCCTCCACCGGTGGACGTTGCAATCAATGCCATCAGCACGTCGCTCCAGCAACTCCAGACTACGGTGGCGGCCCTGGTGAACCGGGTGGACGCCATTCCCCCGCAGCGACGACGTTCCCCTCGGCGCCCGTTTTGCCGTCGCTGCTCGCCATCCCGTCAACGGTCTCCTTCGCCCTCTCAGCACCACTTCTGCTGGTATCATCGAAAATTCGGCGATGCCGCAAGGAACTGCCAGGCCCCTTGCTCGTGGCCGGGAAACGCTCCCCCCAACCATTAACGGCTGGCATGGCTGGGGGCAACAACAGCCGGCTCTTCCGGATCACGGACCGCGTGTCCGGCTGTCGCTTCCTGGTGGACACCGGGGCTGACGTGAGCGTCGTTCCACCAACCCCCGCAGAAAAACGACACCGACAACCAGACTTGGCTTTGCAGGCCGTCAACAAGTCCACCATCTCAACTTACGCTCGCTGTCCCACCCTGGCGTGCGCGGCACGCAAAAGATCGTCGCAGAGCGCTACATATGGCCTCGCATGAATGCCGACGTCCGTGACTGGGCGCGGGCCTGTCTGGCCTGCCAGCGGTCCAAAATCTACCGCCACACCATCTCGCCTCCATCGCGGTTCCTTCCGCCAGATGCACGTTTCGACCAGGTCCACATCGACTTGGTCGGCCCGCTTCCTCCGGCCAAAGGCTACCGCTACCTGCTCTCGTGCATCGACCGCTTTACCCGCTGGCCGGAGGTAACGCCGCTTCCTGACATCACGGCAGAGACGGTGGCCCACGCATTCCTCTTCTCCTGGGTTTCCCGATTCGGCGTCCCGTCCACTGTAACCACGGACAGAGGACGCCAGTTTGAATCGGCCCTCTTCCGTCACCTGTGCAGCGCCCTCGGAACCCATCACATCCGAACCACGGCCTACCATCCGGCTACCAACGGCCTGGTCGAGCGCCTTCATCGGCAGCTCAAGGCGTCCCTCCGCGCCACTGACCACGGCGACACAACCTGGCCCGAGCGTCTACCCTTCGTCCTGCTTGGCCTTCGCGCCGCGATCCGCCAGGATGACTGCAGCGCGGCCCACATGGTCTACGGCTGCCCGCTCCGCCTTCCCGGATCATTCTTCACCCCATCGGCCCCGCTCGTGCACGACCCTTCCTCCTACATCGACCGTCTCCGCCAGCTCTTCCGGGACCTCAAGCCCACGCCTACCCGCTCCGGTCCCGCAACACGCGTGTTCGTGAGCCCCGACCTTAATCAAGCCACCCACGTCTTCGTCCGCCGGGACTCTGTGCGCTCCAGCTTGCAGCCTCCCTATGACGGCCCCTACAGGGTCATCTCGCGAGCCGCGAAGTTTTTCCGCCTCGATCTTCCACGGGGACCTGACACTGTGGCCATCGACAGGCTTAAGCCCGCATTCCTGGAGTCTGCACCTCTGGTATCGCCCGACCAGCCCTCCCTACATCCGTGCTCAGCTCCTGTCTCCAGCATTCCTCCCCCTCCACGTCGAGTGCATTGGGCGCCGCAGCTCGCACACTACGAGCCGCCCGCCGCCTCGGGTCCGGCTCCTGCACTCCTTGGCCTCGGCGCCCGACCTTTCCGCCAACCTCGGCCCTCCTCGCCAGCCTTGTCATCCGCCACGGGGGGGAGCCCCGTAGCAGCAGCGTCATAATCATCACCAGCACCGCCATCGGTTACGCGCAGCACTGCGCGTGACCCGAGCTTTCGTTTTCGGTTCATCGCCATTAACCGTCATTAAACCCATCAACCTCAGTAGAGCCTGGTCGCCTCATTTCTCGCTCTACACTCTCGTATCGCTGTAGGTGTACGTGGTCTCCGACTGGTGCAGAATACGTAAGGATGTCGGTGCTGTAACGTCGCAATTCGTGTACCAAAGCACGATCGAGACATGGCGTCTAGCCGGGCTATAATTGGTTGTCGTGGCGAACTCTAATTAATAGACACCATCGTTTAATGGGGGGTTGTGGTGTAAACATGGAGATGGGGGTTAAGACGTTGCTGTGTGAACGCTTCGGAGTGTAAAGTTAAATGTAGGACAAGCATGTCACGTGACGTAAATATGATATATTATATACCAGCTCCCCTGGCATCGTCGAATCCGCGAACCGGCTGGTGCTGTCTGAGGTTTTCCCTGGGATTTCCACGCAGACTTTCCAGGGGATTGTCGCCGCAGTTACCACTGAAGTCTGCCCAGGACGCACACTAACCCCCCCCCCTGTCCCCCACTCCTTCCTGCTGTCCTCTCTCCATCTGTCCGCGTCTGTAGGCGGCTCATAGCGACAGTTGTTTCGCGGCGCTACCACAGAATAAAAATGCATGATTGGCTAACTTAAAGTCACGAGTTAATTCAATTATATTCAATTTCGCGTTTGCTTGCGGTTTTTTTTTCTTCTACGTTCACGTGAGTGACCTTTCCTCGAATTCTTTCTCCCGTCTAGCTGTTCAACGAAAGGTTGTGTGTTGCTGTTGACAGATATGACGACATAATATGATGATGATGTTAGGATGAGTTTCCGTTGATGGGCACTTTTAAATAAATAAATAAATAAAATGATAATGACGCCATGCGCGAATATTTGACTCTTTCGAATACTGAAGTGAATATTCTATGTTCGGCTCGATTTCCGAATGGAATACGGCGTCTATTCGAAGTTCGAATCGAATCGATCTTTCTTACAAACAAACAAATGTGTATATATTCAAATAGTTCCGAGGCTGCACACGCAAGGCCGAAAACTGCGCAAGAAAGGGCGCAAAACAAAGTTCACGTCAGTCTCGTATACATGCTACTCGTTTATATCTGTCAGTGATGGCCGCTAACTACTTCTACAGTAGTTTAACTATAACTACGAACTACTTCGTGATGTAGTAGTTTAACTAGTAGTTCAACTACTTTTCAGGGGAGGTAGTTAAAACTACTTCTTTAGCTACAACAATGTATTTTAACTACATCTCTAACTACTTATTAACGTTATCCATCAACACCAATCCCATTCTATAGTGTACTTGGACACCTAAATATGGATCACAAGCAGCGATGAAAGATGAGATTTAGTACACATGCACAGGACAATTGCTCTGCACCTCCTTTCTCATCAAACAAGTAGCTCAAGGTAAAAGTCGGAAGCACAATCCTGCCTTCGTGCACAATCGGAAGTAGTTGGCGCCTGCAGCAACCTAACTACTGTAGTTGACTACTCGAAATGGTAGTTTAACTAGTAGTTCAACTACTTTTCAGGGGAGGTAGTTAAAACTACTTCTTTAGCTACAACAATGTATTTTAACTACATCTCTAACTACTTAACGTTATCCATCAACACCAATCCCATTCTATAGTGTACTTGGACACCTAAATATGGATCACAAGCAGCGATGAAAGAGGAGATTTAGTACACATGCACAGGGCAATCCCTCTGCACCTCCTTTCTCACCAAACAAGTAGCTCAAGGTAAAAGTCGGAAGCACAATCCTGCCTTCGTGCACAATCGGAAGTAGTTGGCGCCTGCAGTAACCTAACTACTGTAGTTGACTACTCGAAATGGTAGTTTAACTAGTAGTTGCACACTACATTTCTCCAAGTAGTTGATAACTACTTTTTAACTACAATCAGGTAGTTTAACTAGTAGTTTAACTACATGTAGTTAACTACTGGCCATCACTGACTGTACATGGTCCGCATGTGCAGGAACATTTCGCTTCGTATTGCATACATACTGTACACTTGACGCTAAACTGACAACGCACATAGGCCATTTCAATTCCATTGTCGGATTCAACTGCATTACAACGTGTCCAAACCTTTGACAACTTTGGCACGACAACTTCCTGCAGCGAAACTGACAACGCTGTCTAAAAGTGTGACCTCCTTTTTTTTTCTTCTCGAGTACGATAAACCTGGCTCCAGGTAGCGAGCAAAAATATTTCCCGAAGAAACGTAAGCCCCCCCCACGCAGACGGGGCGTGACTTGGAATGTATCCTTCTATCAATATCGTTTAGGAAGCAATACGTGTTTACGCCCTTTAGGACACGAATTCTGCAGCCAATATTCCATATATCGCTTTTCCCGCTCGCGAGCTTCCGCGTGTTTCGGCATAGGCGAGCGCGACTCTTTCCTTCTTTTATATACCGCGCGCCTTATTCGCATTCTGGGCTCGTTCTGCCGCGCAAGCAGTCCTGGCCGAACGACACTGTCGTGACGCGTAATACATATATAAAAGAGGACGTGCTCGAGCTTCGTGTCTGGAGGTGAATATTGGGCTCGTTTTGCGGCTTAAATCTCCGCCTGTTTGCGAAACGGCGTTGCCGTTACTGGAATATGAAATGCTAGGAAAAAGAAGGTATATATATATATCGTGTCTATACCTACGTGGATCTACCAGCCTACGAGAGTTTTAAAAAAAGATGGTAAAAATAAGGGAGTGGTTATACAGATTTTATACCCTTCAATCGCAATTACTCCCCATTTTACTTCTCCACCGCTACAAATGGAATGGAATCGGTTCCCAGATTACTAAGAACTGAAGCGAATAGACACGTAACCTACCAATACGAAGTGAACGGTTATGTAACCGACCCGTAAACATTTGCAGCATGCATACGTAATGCATACGTTCGCATAAACTAACGCTCATCTTGTTGTGGTGTCTATACGCGTGCAGCTTTAGAATTATTCCAATACCATATTCGGTTTGGAAGCGTCATTCGATTCGGAATTCGAGTGGTATACTTCTTCGCTACCGTATTCGAAAAATCCGTATATTCGCGCAGCCCTTCCTGATAGTCTCATTCGTTTTGGCCTCTAAATGGACGACTGGTTGTGGCAACGGATATAGTGTTTGAAAAGAATAAAGCTACTCATTATTTTCTCTATGAACGTATGCATTATAGCTGTGGAGTGACTTCTTCGGGTTAAACCCGATTCCGCCCGGTTATCCCCCCCCCCGAACTAAACCTCCGACCAATTCGGGTTAAACCCGATTTCTCCCGGAATTCCAGTCACTATGAAATCCTCATATGACGTTTCCACTGAAGACGAACAAAGGTCGCCACGTGTAACTCATGTAAGAATGGGTCACTTCCCAGCAATGCACCCATGTGTGTCAACACTGTCTATGTCTTCGGGGATTACCGCTGAAGGGTCACGATCCCGAAAAAAAAAAAAAAGAGATTAGGAAAGGACTTAATAGACAACAAAAGGAGGAGAAACAAAAACACCCGATAACACCCGAAGGTACCATTATCGCCCGATTTCTCCCCGAATTACAGATTTAAAAATAGCGCCCGATTTTTACCCTTCCAAATATGAGAATGGCAATTAACCCGAAAAAGTCACTCCCTATAACTTATAGCATAGTCAAAAATAACCGCTCTTTTACCATCTGTCTATACCTCTCTGCATCACAACGTTTATTGTTTCGTGATGCATACACGGAAGAAAAGTAAAGTCAATAACAAATGATTATTGCGACCTGCAGAAAGTCTTTTGGAGCGTCTCAGGAATGTCATTTTAGAAGGAATCTTTCTGAACTTTTCTACTGTTTGGTATGTGAGTTCAATATGGACTGACACAAGTCCGTTTGAGTTTATTGCTACCAGGGAGTTTATTACTACCAGGAAATATAGAGCATCCCCTCGTTGCTGGCAGATCCGAGGCCACCCTAAAGTGTGGATGCTGCTGGTTGCTGCTGAAGTCTCATCTATGGCTATTTTGATTATTATGGCATCTATGGCTATGGCTATTTTCGGGCAAACGTTCCTAACAGATGTTGCACGTTGGAAGCTCTCCGCCTCCCAGCCCTTCATGCGGTCCTCTTTCCTTATGTCTGCGTCTGCACAGCTGTGGTAGTCATCGATCAATCACGAATGATCTCTAGCTGTACCATTCCGAAAAATGTTCTTTCTTCCGCAGTCAGTAAACGTTTCCGTTCCACACACACATATATATATATATACAGTGAACGTTGAGAGAAATGGGAGACAGAAGACACAAGTAGGGGAAGTAACAAAAATAAAGGTTTATGAAAACTTAAAAGTTACAGAAGTTAGGGGCGACGTCTTCGTTCCGGCGGAAGCTCCGCCTTCGTCAGGACGAAATAGCTAAAGTGGCTTCTTATCGCTGTTTCGTCCTGACGAAGGCGGAGCCTCCGCTGTAACGTAGACGTCGTCCCTAAGTTTTATTACTTTATTTATTACTAAGTTTCAATAGACTTTTGTTTTTTGTTACTTCCCCTACTTTTGTCTTCTGTCTCCCATTTATCTCAACGTTCACTATAATTACGTAGCCGTCCGATCAAACTTCAACTTTTCAATATATATATATATATTATAAATAAATAAAAACAAGCACCTGTTTGCCCCTCCTTCTACGGTACCTAGTGCCAGGAGTACATATTAAAAAATAAAAATAAACAATGAATGGAACGGGCTCGAGGAGCGTGAACGAAAAAAAAAAAAACATCTCCCTACATAGAGGAATCCAAATTAATATGTGTCCAACGCGACGGTGCGGCTTGTCATATGAAGCGTCACGTCCTTTGAGAGGCAATCCATCAAAATCAAACTCAGCTCGCCACTTTACCTGCAGTCGGGCTTGTCGCGATTACTCCTCATTTATTCGTTTGCCTCCCCCCTCCACTTCTTTCCCTTCCGTACACTAGCGCCACCGCTATCGCGCGTCTGCTCTCTTATTCGTCGCGCATTTCTTGGCAGACGACGTCTCTGTTTTGTATTCTCGTTCCCCGTCATTTGTCGTAAAGGCGCCACTATTGTACGATGACGCTCATAAGTCAGTCAACGTCGCTTCATTGTCTTGTCAGATTGCTTATTTGTTGTCAGGACTCCTGTTTGGGGCTGGGCGATCGCAGCGATGAAGACATCAGCATAAATGACGAAGCGATGTCGATCGGGATGGCCAAAGTTGGTACGAGTTTTGTTTAAAAGTGCGCGTAGTCGCGGTTTTGTCCTGCCCTTGTCGGATGTGGTATTTTTCGTGCTGGTTCGTCGTCTGCTAGGACGGGTTCTGTTGTGTTTCAGAAGAGGCACTAGGTAAGAGTGATATTTTTATGCTTTGTTTTGGCCAGACCGCAAGAAGACGTTAAATTTAACTTTGGGGCTGAGCCCGATGTTAATCGGTGCGCGGGATTTAATTTTGGACGGGCTTCGTCGTCTTTTCTTTCTTTCTTTGAAGAGGTTGATGTTTCGTTGTTCCTATTCTCTTCGGGCTAATGTGTTTGTGGGAAGATGTTTTTAATGTTTTGGACGTGTTTGTGTAGCGTTAAGTCCGTTTAAAAGAAAATACGAAAGTCGAGCGAACACATCATTTGTTGTGAGGCAGCGAGGCAACTTTTTCAATTGGGTTCCATACTTAAAAAATAATGGCGGTGCGGAGCGATGACCGTGGGTGCCATATTAATCTCTTCCATGCTACAGTTGTAGATAATCTTGCAGTGTCTCTATTTCCAAGCTGTAACGACGAAAGCATAATGGAAACAAGCATGAATTGAAATATGCGCGTGACTAGAATAAACAATTGAATGAACATTAGAAGACGTTAGAATAAACATTTTAAGAAAAAAAAAAGGCGAGATCAAATGCACAAAAATGACTACGATAGCCCGTACAACCTGATCATGGTGAAAACTCTCATATGTACACTGTCTGTTCTCTACACTCTAACCTTGTATTCGCACGAACGACATCCTCACGGAATATTCTAGTGGAAGAAAAGTTCCGTCCCGTGTCATATTGAACATTCACACGGTGCCGGAATATCGGGAGTGGCGTACTGCATACGTAGCAGACGACACCGTCAGCGTTCTTTCGTGTCGTCTGCTACAGAATGTCTTGTGGTTGTGTCGCAGGATATTCCCCACGGTTAGCACTGTACGTGAAGACAGACTTTGAGCGCTGCCCCTCACGTGACAGCAGAAAGCTATGACGTTTTATCGCATATTCCGCTGTACTCTTCTGAGGCATGGCGCTCGTGTGAACACACGGTAGTACCCCCGTCACAGGGCAGTCTTCGATGATGATTGAAACGAATGGCCATTGAACTAGGATGCCTCAATACTAGCTCCCTCTGCATAGGGTGAAAACAACTGTGTCGTCTGCTACGAATATTTGACTCCCCCGCCATATTGACTCCCACGCACAGCCCGCGATGCGTGCACAAAAGTGCATCTATACTTTGAGCTACACACTGCATTTTAGAATTCAGTAAATACGTAGCAAAGGAGGTTTGAAAAAGTGGTTGAAATCGGTACGTAGCACTCATGCGTGGTAAGCGTGGGAGTCAATATGGCGGCTTGGCGGCATTCGCTTCTACAAAGGGCGACTCCACCATACACAGAGGGAGCTAGTATTCTGGCACCCTGCATTGAACATACGCGTACCGCCATCTAGCGTGTAACGTGTGACCCTGTCCGGGAGCATTGGATCCAATGTTTTTTTTATAAGTTTGCACGTTACACGCTAGGTGACGCTACGGGCACGTTCAATAGCCATTCGTTTCAATCATAATTGAAGACTGCCTGTGTGACCGGGGTATAAGAAAAAGAAATGAGTAGTCTTAGTCCTTTTGGGGTCTAGGTACATTGCCACGACTGCTAGTCCTTTTCAGAACTGAATGCACGGAAGTTTATGCGAAGTTTACACTAAGAAAAAAAGGGAAGTACACGGGGAGCAACTAAAACATCTAGTCTCCTAGATTTAGTCCCATGACCCTGAAGCTTACTCCACTTCACTGCAAATAATTCCTAAACTTACGATAGGCCGTTGTGCATTTAGTCCCGGAAGGGACTGAGGGTTGTGACAATGCATCTAGTCCCTAAAAGAACTAAACTTAATCCTTTTTCTTGAAGTGAAATAGTGCAAATTATCCCTATAGGGACTCTTTGTAGTGCCGGGGAAGAAATGTCAGGGTTACGGGTATAAAATGGAGAGTAATTAGAATCTAAGGGACTATAAGTTGTAAGTACTTACCAACTTCCTCGTTTTTCTTTCTTTTTTCTTTTTTTTCGTAGACCGTAGTACTCTTCCTCTAACGACATGTCACTTCTGTACCTTCCTTTCCCCCTTTTGCCCACTATAGACTCTCCATCTCTGCTTACTATTATATGACATCAAGAACGTTTCCTACCAACAAACGAGAACAGACACCTTCGGTGCAGAGAAGGGTCATTATCATGATGGGGGACCCTCTATCTCACTATCTCAGAAGCTGCGATCTTAATACGACGCCGTAAGTCCGTAAGCATCCATTACCGCATCCTCTGACAAATTACGCGCAGTTCCACCTTGTACTTTGACGGAAGAGACGTCATCCCATACCGTGCATGACTTATGAGACCGTAAACACCTTTCCTTTCTTCTTTCGGGATATGCGAAGCATCCTTTTATGTGATACACGAGGCGCAATGTAAAAGCCCCGGAACATATTCTCCTAATGGTCCCTTTTCGAAATGCCCTATTGTGGCAGTCCGAGCTTTTTTGTAATTCGCATCTTCATGTCCTCTTCACCGACGCTTTCCTTTCTTTCTTTCCTTTCTTGCTTTTTTGCTGTCTGCGAATATGAATCAGGGCGTCCTCTTTGATGGCCTGTTTCGGTGCGCGCAGTTTTGGCGCTGCCTTATGGCGGTACCGAGAACAAAATTTCGCCCGTTGCATGTTGATGGCGCTGCGCCGTAAGTGGGAAAAGCTGTAAAGGAAAACGTGGCAACGATAATGACAATAAAAATATAAACGGCAACATGAAAATGGGCTGTGTATTCCTCTGGCTACGTTCCCTCTCTCCCTCTGTCTCTCTCGGAAATGCACACAGATTCACGTTATTCGCTGGCGCTTTTTTACACGCGAAAGAACAAACAGAGGCATCCGGCATTTTTGTTGCAAAGAAAATACTTAAACACATGCTGGATAATAACATGGCGATACAGCGGTAGTTTCCACTGTATGTAGCGTAGCAGTAACTGCAATTTGCAGAGGCCTTTTTTGGTTATGCAGACATTTCTCATACTATGCTCGGTTGCTTCTGAACAGTGCCTTCTAAATAGGTAGTTGGTATTACATGGTGTTGAAGCGCGGCGTTGCAGAGTCTGGTTATGCAGAGCGAACAAACATAAAGGCTGCGTTCCAATACCTCGCGCCCGCGAAGCCGCCTCACTAGGCAGCTGAGTAGACCCCTTTGCTTGTCACTATTGGAACAGGCTTGCCAAGCCGAGGCGCCTGTGGCGCCATCTCGTTGCTCACGCAAGAAATGCGTACGGCGCAAGCGCAGCAGGACTCTAATGCGCTAAGTTTGTAGGACATCGTGCGTAAACTGTCGCCTTCACAACTAAACATGTGTTGCAACTCTCTACGCAGTTTTAAAAAAACATACCACTATGTGCAACTTTACATTTAAAGCCAGCAGAAACAGCGGGCACGCTGGTACCGTCAACGCGCGTCTCCATCCCGGCATTCAGATGGTCAGGCGTATAACTAGACTGCATCGATGCGCACTAGGCGGTAGCCGACTGAATAGCGGACTTGGCGAGATTTGGAACGAGACTTAACATGGCGGCACTTCCGGTTAGACCGCTAGGCAGTCGACTAACCGGGGTATTGGAACGCAGCCAAAGACAAGCACAGAAATGAGACGACACGAACGAAAGAACGTGTCGTCTCGTGACATTTGGTGTCACTGTCCTTGCTTCTCCCGCGTACACCATGCCCGTGCAGTGAAAGCACGCTTCAAAGGAGATGCCACGGACGGACGGACAGACGGAGGGACGGTAGCCTTTTTCTGATTTCTCGTCCAATTTGTAGGGTACATTGCGTGTCAATGATATACTGTTTAATGTCGCAAGACAACTGTGAATAATGAACGACACAGCTGTTGTCGATTGATAGATTAATTGTGCGTGGTAGTATTTCGTCGGCTTGATCACGTGTCGAAGCCCAAGAAAGACTGCCGGATCATAAAATTCAGTAGCGATTTAGCGGTAAATGTGAGTGAAATGCGTTAGGATTAAGCGCCTTTTCCGGTCTATACTTAACTTCCGCGTTTGACCCAACTTCCGGTTGTCCACTTCCGGTCTAAACCCGACTTCCGGTTCGATACCTTCGATTACTATATGTAAGTCCATTTAATTAACCCTTAACTAACCTCAATTACTTTCGATTACCCTGTAATTACCCTTTAATTAACCTTGAATTTCATTTAATTCCCTTTAATTACGTTTACTTCCTTTAATTACTCTTAATTCCCCTTTAATTGACGTATACTACGTTTAATTACCTTCGGTAATCTTTAATTTCATTTAATCCTTCTCTTAATTGCATGTATCTTACAATCATTACCTTTAAACTCAACTTTCTCGCGTTAGTTGCCGTTAATTACCTCTAATTACCTTCAGCTACCCTTACCTCTTACTCTTAATTACCTTCGAATACTTCAATTTCAAAACATTTACCTCCATGTACGTTTACCCTCACACATCCTCTATACATGTCCACTTATACCTCTGCCTCGGTGAGGCTTCACCATCTCATACACATGCTACATACCTGCCAACTCTCCCGATTCATCCGGGAGACTCCCGGATTCGGACCGATTTGTACGATTGTACGGCCGAGAAGCAAATCTCCCGGAAAATGCAGTTTCCCTCTCTATATCTCAAACGCCTGTTTTTTCTCAGGGCACACAGACTAAAACGTCAATTAAATACCGGCCCAGTTGCCATCGGCATCGCTGCCGCTTCCCGGAGCCTTTGTGTTACAGAGTTCAGGGGTTCTGGTCATGGTTCTAGTTCTAGCACTTCTAGTTTCTGGGCATTTCCTCCATATTTTCGGGCGACAAAGGTGCCTTTGCACTAGCTCTTTCGACCTTGCGTACCTCGCAAAGACAACAGAGACATAGTTTTGTGTCCTCACGTTCTTTTGAGAAAGTGTCATAGCCTTGTCACAGCTTGACACCCAGATAGTTTCTTGGAGAGGGCAAAGTCTGTTGCTGCAAAACTTGTGCCCGATGAGCCTGCTGGGGTGAAGTGTGTTCCTGTTACATATGCAAATAAAAGCCACCCAACAACGGTTTTCTCCTACTCCCCCCCCCCCCGCTTTTGAAATCTCCCTAATTTGGATGTTCCCAAGTTAGCAGGTATATACACACACACACACACACACACACACACACACACACACACACACACACACACACACACACACACACACATGCATACACCTTTTTCCATTTTGACACTCCCAATGCTAACGCATTAAGATCGAAATTTCGCTTACAATCCACCCGTTATTTAGACCCGTTACGGTCCGTTAGAAACATCCAGCTCTCCCGCGCACTTTCTCTTCGGGGCGACGCAAGCTTTTTAGCGCACCATTATCACGTCGAAAGAAGCTTATGTCGACGTCGAAACACGTTGGATCAAGCTTATATCGACGTGTCCGTGTTTACGAGCATCTTTATGAAGTGGCATTAATGTACTCGTAACTCCACTTTCGACGTTGGACGCGGAACAGCCGAATGCCATCAGATTACGTACGGCACAAACATGCAGTTCGGCTTTCGCAGTTTTCGGTAATGGGATAGAACCCGCATTATAGGTTCTGTTCCGGCGAATACTCGGGGGGTTAACAAGTTTGACAATAACTGTTGCGGAGATTAATATTCATAGACTAGCGAGTAACAATTAATGAGTGTGGGTAGATACGTTTTTGCACCTTTACCTTCTGCGTAAATACGTTTTAAAAAATTATGAAGGGTGATGAAGTATCACGCTTTCTGCTGGGAAAAGTCATCACTCGCGTCGAATGCCGATGGACTCCTGTCAACCACCTTCTTTCTGTAAGCGCTGAAAGTACTCGAGTGTGGAGCGTTAACGACACATATTTTGACCACAACCAATCTCTGTGAAAAAAAAAAAAAAGAGAACGAAAGAAGAAAAAAAAATAACCTGTTACGTGCGCTGCCTTTATAAAACAAGCAGAAAAGTGACGCGATAAACACACTTGAAAATCGTTCATTTCAGAGTTCAACTAGCGTGTACGAGCAAAAGTGCGGGAACCTTCTCCGCAATACGGCGGTGTATTGCAGGCAAAGCACGCTTTACAGGAACGCTTACGAAGCACGTTTGCTTGTGAGCATCGTACCAATAAATACGCCAGTTCGACGTGATCACATCAGGTGGCTTCAAAGCTCGTCTCTCAACGACGGCGTCTTCTTAGGGGCAGACTGGGAGAAACGTTGCGTTACAGCTGGTGCTATCTTTACAACGGAAGTAAGCGTATCTAGGAATGTTCTTGCTTACATAGCTGCCGAACCGTTAGTTTGAGCGTTCTGCATGAAACCGCAATGCATACATATCGATATAAACTGTACTCGAAATTGTTTTGCTGTTTGTTTTATTCGCCTCCGATTAATGTAATTTATGTATATTATGTGCTCTTAGACTCATAGAAGTATTTTAATTATCATCGACACCTTTAAACGCTGTTCCCTCCAGACAAGTTGCTTAATCCTAGCTGTTTTATGCTCGATTCCCGCATAATTGCGTTCACTCTCTCTCTCTTCTTTCTTACAGGCGAGACAGGGTCATCTAGCCCGACATTCTCCCGCCACCATCACCAGCTCGGAGCCATCCACACCGAATAAACGGATTCATCACCCTTCACACCGGCCGCAGGTGAACGCCGCTCACCACCATGGCGCACTCTACTCTCTCCGCGCGCACTCTTTTCTCCCTCTCCGCATTCTTCCTCCTCCTCCTCTCCCTCCCTCACCAATCGCGAGCCTCCAATGCGTCGAAAGACGAAAACGAATCCTGCAAGGATGGCCTCATCCTGCCAATATGGCTCCCGCAGGACAACATCAGCACGGGCGACATCGTCGCTCGAGGCCTCGTCTACTTCATCTGTCTCGCGTACATGTTCATCGGAATATCCATCATCGCCGACCGTTTCATGGCAGCCATCGAAGTGATCACTTCCAAGGAGAAAGAGGTGATCATCAAAAAGCCGAACGGCGAGACGCAGACCATAAACGTGCGCGTGTGGAACGAGACCGTCTCCAACCTGACCCTCATGGCCCTGGGGTCTTCCGCGCCCGAGATTCTCCTCTCCGTCATTGAAGTGTACGCTCAGAAATTCGAAGCCGGCGACTTGGGTCCCGGCACCATCGTGGGAAGTGCAGCTTTCAATATGTTCGTCATCATCGCTATCTGCGTGTACTCGATACCCAGTCCCGAGGTGAGGAGGATAAAGCATCTCCGCGTGTTCTTCGTCACCATGACCTGGAGCGTCTTCGCCTACATCTGGCTGTACATCATCCTGACGTACTCGTCCTACGGGAGGATCGAGGTCTGGGAGGGCATAGTCACCTTCCTCTTCTTCCCGGCCACGGTTCTGACGGCGTACATCGCGGATAGGAGGTTGCTCATCTACAAGTATCTGTCCAAGAAGTACAGGGTGAACAGGAGAGGAGTCATCGTCGGCGGCGAAGGGGAGGACGTGGAGATGGCGCCGAAGGGATCCATGGTGGACGGAATGCTGGGTGGGATTCAGTTGAAAGGCTTTGAGGAAGAGCAGAGTCCGGAGGCGAAAGCGTTTGAAGAACACAGGAGAGAATACATTCAGATCTTGAGGGAGTTACGGCATAAGCATCCGGACAGCTCTTTGGGTGAGTTAGTAGTAGTTTTTTTTTAACTATTTGCAAATTGATTGTGTGACAACGAAATCAAGGTTGAGGAATCGACGTAGGAGTAGTTGGGGAAAGGAAACATAAAAGGGCGAGCGGTTGTAGAGTGCGACTGACGAACGATAGTTGATCATGTTAGTGAGCTCGTGGACATTCGATGAAGGCACCATTTCCCTTGAGTTTGAGAAACGAAAAAGAAGAAGATACAGAAACAGACATCAGTCTTGAGTCTCTTACGTATAGTGCATGTTTTCTGTATTTTTTTCATTCCTCAAACTCAAGGAAATGTTGTCTTCATCATAAATGCATGGCATTGTACTGATAATGATATACAAGAAATGGTAGATAAATGAGAAATGATTGCTGTGTACTTCTTTCAAAGCAATCAGTACTTCTCTACTCTACTGTTCTGTTCTGTTCTGTTCTATTCTGTTCTGTTCTGTACTGTACTGTACTGTCTTCTCCAGTGTACTGTAACCGTCTAGACAAGCTGTACTTCTGTACGTACCGCGCCAGTCTCAACTATAACTGCATTTTTTTTTGTAAACGTTGGCAATGCAAAAGTAATACATCAAATATCGCTCGAATATCCCTAACTCCGTTTTCGTTTTACTCCGCTCTGCAGAGGAACTGGAAGCCATGGCTCGAGAAGAGATCACCAGCCGCTGTCCCAAGAGCCGAGCCTACTACCGCATCCAAGCCACTCGGAGACTCATGGGAGCCGGAAACCTGATGCGGAAACGCGTTTCCGACGTCAAAGACGACATCAAGGACGACTCCAAAGAAGGCGCCGACAAGCCTCACGACGACGCCATCCGGCTCTTCTTCGATCCGGGCCACTACACCGTCTTCGAGAACGTCGGAGAATTCGCGGTGACCATCGTCCGGGACGGCGACGTCAACGCTACCGTCTGCGTCGACTACGCGACCGAAGACGGAACCGCTAACGCCGAAAGCGACTACATCCCCGTCGAGGGGACGCTAGTCTTCCGGCCGGGCGAGACCCAGAAGCAGGTCTTCATCAAGGTCATCGACGACGACGTGTTCGAAGAGGACGAGCACTTCTACGTGCGGTTGTCGAACCCGCGCCATCTGAACGCCGCCATGAACGGATCGCCCGGGTCGCCGCCGGGTTCCACGGACGGGAAGCCCGCGGTGAAGTTGGATACGCCGTCGGTGTGCACGGTGATGATTCTGGACGACGACCACAGTGGCGTGTTCTCGCTCGCCGAGACTCAGGTGGAGATAAGCGAAGCCGTGGGCGAGTACCGCATCCGAGTGAATCGCTTCAGCGGTGCGCGCGGCCGAGTTTTTCTTCCCTACAAGGCGGTCGAAGGCACGGCCAAGATTGGAAAAGACTTTGAGGAATGCGAAGGCACGGTCATGTTCGAGAACAACGAGACGAGGTGAGAGATTCTCTTTGCTCTTGTCAGCTCTAATTGACGTGATGCACATTTTAAAGTGCAGCCTTTAGTGTCAAAAGTAATGTTTTATTTTTGGGGATGGGGTGCCAAGGGCATCCGCGAATCCAGGAATCCTAGAAGCGAGATTCGGCGAATCGGATCTTACGAATCGACCAACCACGTTTCTTTGTTTCTTTTTTTCAAATTAGCGCCTTTGAAGTCAGTCGAAAGCCTAATTGACCGACGGGCGTTGTCTCGTTTGTTTGTTTGTTTACATTGCTCCGGACTGAAAGAGGAACAGGCAGGAACTGTTACATTCCAAGTTTAAAAGTAACGTGGCTTTGCTTTTGATTGTTGCTTAGTTTTATGGAAATAATTCAGGCTCGAGAATCTACGGATTTCTTGTAGTCGATGAACAACACGTTAAATAACTTACGTTTAAGAAGAACTATATTAGGTCCATGAAGAGACCGAGAGACACGGACAGAGAAGACGACACACGTAGGTTCTATCACACGTAGGTAGTGGATCTATACCAGCTAGCCTGCACCCTTTCCCTTGTTTCTTTAGAACTATATAGGTATATTTTCTCCCGAAACTGAACTATTATTTAATTTGTTTGTTTTTTTCGTTAAACAAATGTATATAGCCTCACGTGCAGCCATGGAGCATTTGCTCATTTTTGTATTTGTAATCTGTACTTACTGGCTTTGCACTGCGGCCTCCAGAGGTATTGCTAACACCCTGGAACATTGATGTCTTGCAGAGACACAGTGTTTGTGCCGACCCAAGAGCGTGTCACATCCCTACGCTGTGCCGATGAGAGCCAAGAAGCTCGAAACGGCCGTCCACAGCTGGGATTGTGGCACGCCTGAACTGTAAACATATACATATATATATATGTATATATTCTGCTTCAAAACGATTTTCAGTAGTTGTTTTTTTTTCTTTTTTCCTGGCTTTTAAAGCTCTTCTTAAAGAAAGGATTCGAAAGATTCGAGATTCGTAAGATTCGTGGATTCGCAGAACCTTCAGATTCGGATACGGAAAACTCTGGATTCGTCCCATCCCTACTTTATTTGCACCCTGAATTTTCATGTAAGACTGTCCTTCCGCTTTGCCGTATTCTTATTTGTTTAGAAATTCGTATTAGTATGTAAAAATTATTATTGATATAGAAATTCTCCTGAAGCCCATATCTACACTCTAAAAAAGACGAGTCTACAATCTACAATTTAAAAAAGACGAGTTAATTGGTTAGCTAGACGTTGGGTTGTAGTTTTTGGAGAAATCTTCCCGGAAACAGCTCCGACCGTTTGACAGGCCGCGCGTGCCTCTCAATACATTGCTTCCCATTTTAGTCCCCGTGCAGAAACGTCTACTCCCCAGCACTGTAAACAGTCCCTAAGCTTCACATTTGGTCTGGTCCTTGTTACCAAAGAAGCAGTATTGAAACTTTATAGAACAAAAATACATTTCATCTAAGCACATTTTTAGTGTTGTAAGCGTCGCTACAAGGCCATACCTAGTGAAGTCATGTCTATAGTGAAGGAGTTTTTCAATCATTATTCAACATCTTCCACCGGTATAGTCAAGCTAAACCTTGAAACGTCCTTTGTTGAACTTGCCCACCTGATACCTATAAGTACGTAGGACTTTAGCTACGGTACACTGAAAGGAAATTCACCCTGCAGTGACAAAAGCGGGGGGGGAAAAGACACATACCTTCTCCTTTCGTGAGCACTGAACCCCATTTCCCAATTTCCTCATCAGCTCAGATGTATCCCTTTTTACACCGTTCACTCCACTGTGACTCTGTAGACGAGTAGCACACAGAGAACAAAAGCCTATTGTGTAAGGTGGCTGGGAAATTGCATTAAGCCTGGTGTGGCTGTTCTGAGTGGTCACAAAATTAATTACGTGACCCAATGTTCCTCTAATCCATTTTGTTCCCCGTCTTCCCGTCTTTGCTTACCTATTACTCTGTGATCCCGTATTGTTCCTTTCCCCCCCCCCCCCCCCCCAACCCCGTGTATTTTGCGTCTTTTTATGTTCCGCTGTTACATGAGCACGGGTTGCCATTGACGATGAATTGAAAGCAGGGGTGTGCAACGGCGACAGGTGTCTCTGTCGACATTGTCACTGTTCCAATTACTGTAGCTAATTATTATTATTATTATTTACGTACTGTATATTTGTATACGATTATAATTACACAATACCATATTCTTACGAAATATAATATTACAACGACTTTTGTCTATATCGAAATAACTGCCTTATCAACGTGCACGGTAGTAGAGACGCATATTTTTTAAATGCTGCATTCAACGCGGCTTCTTTTTTTTTTTTTTCCCCTTCTTTCTCACTTCTTGCTTAGTAATGCGGCATATAACAAATGGATTACGTCCCTTCATCCTTGCCATTTTGTTCTTCCTTTCATTCTTCTATCCTTAAAAACTCACCAACAGCACCACCATAGATACATAGCATGAGACAATAAAACATGTTCACATTCACACATTCCAACACATTCCAACAGCAGCTGAAAATATACTCTTCTCCTCTTCGTCCTGAATCTTTTTATCTGTCTATTGGTGGGCTCATTGATAGTTCTTTTTTTTTTTTTAATCTGTCTAGTCACGCAAAACACGGAAAGCGTGGTGTGACAGGAACGGATTACATCGTCAGCCGAATGATTTTTTTTTTCCCTGCATTTCTTCTTTTTATTATCCCGAGCGAAGAAGTCACTCAAGCACGAGAAGATTGAAGATGTCGAGAGTTTAATAAATTACACCCTCAAGTAGCCCTGCCGCTATTGAATGTCTATGCGCTCGCGCGGAAAGACTATGCTTGCCTGCTCAAATAGGACGCTCTGTCGTCTGCAATGGCTATGTCGTCTGCTTTGATAGCGGAAGTCGTTACTGTGCAATTCAGACGCTGTGTGTACGGTTAATGTCCGCGAAATGGAAACGGATCTGTCGTGAGGCAACGGTTCGAAGGACGAGCGCAAGCCACTGATCTTAATGTGGCTTAGTACGGTATAATGAGGGCTAGCATTGTTTGTCGTCTGCTACGCTTCGTGATTATGGATGGACATCGCGAACCCGGTTCTCGAGTTCGGACG
This sequence comes from Ornithodoros turicata, assembly GCF_037126465.1. NCBI lineage: Eukaryota > Metazoa > Arthropoda > Arachnida > Ixodida > Argasidae > Ornithodoros > Ornithodoros turicata. Next base: position 67,501,250 of record NC_088206.1, on the reverse strand, counting down.
CGTCGCAACGGCATTGAGATGAAATTACCGACGAAAGATCCCCGAAGTTCGGCTTCAATGGAACGCCCAGTTCATCCGCGTCACTAGGCTAGACGACGTTATGTGTCATGTGGCTAGACCACCCTGAATGTGCTGCCATCTACATTGAACCAGCGCCATTATTATGGAGGTTACCATCAGACTCCGTATCAAGAGTGCACAGTGTACAGTATCAAATATGTGCGATGACATGGACGTCAACGTAGGTATAAGCTCGTAAAGCCCAAAAATAAAGTCCTCTTTAAAATTTCACAACAGATAGCGCTCTTTCGGTCAGATCACGTCATACATTATGGTTTAATGGCTTTCCGTGCGCTTTATCGCTTCAGATTTACCAAGACTGTTTATCTACTGAGGGCTTTGTGAAAGAAAAAAAAAAAGAAAAGAAAAGAAAAACGAAGAAGGTGGTGTAGAAGCTTAAGCGCTGTGGAAAATCCTCGACGCACCCTAAGGAACCCGCTTTGGGGATCGCCCTTCGTTTCTTTAAGCCCTTTTAAGAATGCAGGGAGCAGTCGATAATGGCCATCGTACGTGCTGAATAATAATAATGGCAACACAAAGGAAGGCCGCGGAAGAAAAAAAAAAGTGCAAGACCTTCTGTTCCGAAAGGGCAGCTGCTTTTAAAAGCCAGCCAAAACAAGGTTCCCCATTTTAGACCGAGCCGCGAAGGAGAGCATCAAAAATGGGGTGAAAAAAAAAAAAGAAAGAAAAAGTTGCTCCAGTTTTCTCATTCCTCTTTTGAGCATGTTTCACATTGCTCTTAAAAGCGTAAGGAAGTGGCAATTTAACGTGGCTCCTGTTTCATTTATCAATCAATCAATCAATCAGGATCCAGCATGCGCAATATCTTCTCGGTGCTGTGTGTATTATCACCGTGCAATCGAATCTGACAAACCGATCTCCTCCCCTGACGTCTGCACACCCTGCATGACTGTCATTGGCCAATTCTTCTGCTACGTCACGGGTCACCTGAATAGCCCTCCCACCGGGACCGTAGACGTCATGAAGTGACGGCGACTTCCCTCATTCACTTACACATTCATTGAAGGTCTTGAGGGTTTCTATAGGACGTACAGGGTCAGAAACAACTGCCACCGGGCCGCCAACAACTGAATGTTCCCAGCGGTCGTGTATCGTAGTCAACAGTACTTTTTCATTGTGCCTAATTAATTAATTACATAATAACAATTACTTGAGTTTTAAAATCGCTTTAAGGGCCAATGCGTTTAAAAATAAAAGTACGCTCTGCGTGGCCTCTTTGGCACTACCGCTCAGGCAACGTGCGCAAGCGCCTCTAGTAACACGTCAGAGCTCTATGCGGTAATAATAATAATAATAATAATAATAGTAAGGTGATCTGCGTGTAAGGTGAGTCCGCCCACATTTGTGTGACTACATGCTGCACGTACCGCGGGGTCTGTGCGTTCCTTTTTCTTCTTTTTTTCGTTTTTCCCCTTTTTTCCTTTTTTTTCCTTTTTTCCTTTATTTTCCTTTTTTACCCCTTCTTTTTCCTTTTCTTTTCCTTTTTTTCCACCCAATCAGACTTTCTACTAAAACACTGGACTTTCCAGACGAATGTCGGCACAGTTCCCCCTGAAGTCGGCCCAGGACGCATACTAACCCCCCTGTCCCCCACTCCTTCCTGCTATCCTCTCTCCGTCTGTTCACATCTGTACGTCGCTCATAGCCACAGTTGCTTCGCGGCGCTAACACCCAATCAAAAAAAAAAAAAACTAAAACACTGGCAGTGTCAGCCTGATATAGCTCCATCGATTTCCTGACTTCTTACGAGAGCCGATAAGAAGGTCGCGTGCGCCATCTAGGTGCGGAATTAAGTCTCGGGAGCGCGTTTCGTCCGAACGTGCGACGAGTCCCAATTAGGGTGTGTGATTTGCTTTGGGGCCGTTTATTGCGCAGGCGACGTCTTGAAAGTTTATTGCAATACTTTCACGGATTGTAGTAGTACAAAGCTGATCTAATTTATCCGGTGATGGAGAAGCGTACAAAGGTGTTCAATCGGGGTAGTCCGTAATAGTCCATTAGCCAGAAGGGCAGTAACACGCAAGGACACGTACGTAAAAGCAACCAGGCAGCTGAACTGCCTTGTTGTGACTACGCTACTCTACTGTTCCCCTTGACCCCATTTTTATTACTGCAGTTTCACCATCGAAACTGAAACGTATCGTGACTGTGAGTTGCGACATGAATAAATAATAAATAAAAAAATAAAAAAAATAATAAAGGAAATAAAACTGTCTTGAATCGTGGACGTTTCTGATAAACGGAACTGCAGAAGTAGTCGTGATTTCATTGCGAAATGCCCGCCAAGAGTCATTTCCTGAAACTTCCTTTCATTCCACATCGCAATGTCCTTCTTCAAACAAGATGTATAAAAGTGTTACATGAACTACCGATCTCTGTATTTTGCTACGACATTCTTTTCAGCTAGCAAAAACGCAGATTGAGCTAGTAGAACATGTGCCATAGCTCATGATGAATGCTTGTAGCTTATAGGCAATAGTTCATGATGAATGATAACAGTATAAACTGTATATTCATGTACAGAAAACTTGCCCTTGACCTGTTACGAAAAAAACGAACGCGAGTTCGTTTACGGCATGAGTTATGTTCGCACGTTAAACATTACTCAGAGTCAAACAGGAAGAAAGAAAAAAGTACCGTCGAGAAAATGACTTTTTAGTGCGCCAGAAACTAAATTCGTAACGACTAAATGCAGTCGATTAACGACAGTCACTTTCTCATTACATCCAGTAGGTCCCTCTTGCGCTTGTAGTATCCACGTGCATACGCAATGATAACTCCCCCGTGCATTTTATTCCCGAAGGAAATCATTCTTTCAACATCGTCGTCATTCGTCACACTGTGTTGGCCCATTTTCAGCAGAAAATGTTTTTGTTTGATGGTGCGTAGTTCGTTTGGGGTTCATTTACTACGATGAAACACCATCCCGGTATTCGGATGTGCAAAAAGGTAATTGAGTTTTCGCGATAGACGTATTGTTTGAACGCTGCATTTTTGCATTGTCGTTTTTTTTTGTGTTTTTTTTTACGTGTCTCTTACAGCTACTATAATTTACTCTCTGATTGAGAAGGGCTGGGCTGCTTTCCTGCAAATGAACCCTATTTGCCGTGTTATGATAACGTTACTTTTTTTTTTTAGGGAGAGAGTTTATGATATGTACGAGATTTTCTTTCGGGTTGATTAGGGTGCTCTAGAGACTCGTTTTATTTATTTATTTTTTCTCGAGCGGACTTTCGAGAGTGTTCATTGTGTCTCAAAATTGCGTTTGACGGTGATGCGACCAATTTTCAATTATTTATGATCCATTTTATCTGCAAGACGAAACTCCGAGACCTGTTTGTGCAATTTTAATGTGAAGCAAGTACTGTCGATTTTCTATTCTTCATGTGAGAATCCAAAGCCATATCGACTTTGTATTTCAGTACTTGAGTATTCCCTGTGTTCTAGATGTTCCACTATTGCCTTTATTAGTTTCTATTATGTCGTTGGTTGTGTTTCAATTTGGGGGCACCATCGCCTAGGCAACTGGTGTTCATGGGCACCATAAAAATATCAATAAATAAATAAATAAAATAAAGCTACGCAAACAAGCATAAACTACTTCCTCTCGCGAGCACGACTCTGGCTTCGTCTTGGCGCAACCTGACGCGAACCAATGATTGGGATCCCATGTTCCGTCATGTGGATTATCATGTGCCCATTATAACGTATGAACATATTTCGCATTATAACCGTAAAAATCGCACGCCATCAGGCCATATGTATTACGGGATGCTTCCTGACAGGCAGTGGAAAAGGCATGTCCGAATCATCGCTTCATCGCATGGCGAAATGGAGTGTGCTCATAAAGTTCTCAGATTTAATCTGTCGTGAAGTTGTACAAGCAAGTAACTCGTTACTTTAACTAACCTTTTTTTTTTTTGGTAACTTGTAACTTAAGTCGTTACCTTTGCGCCGTGGTAACTTTCAGAGGGACTCGTTTCTTTTTCGGGTAACTTTGCAAAGTAACTTAAGCTAAGTTCTAAGTTACTTTCAATTCGCTTTTCACTCACGTCCACATATTTTCTTGCTTTCTCTCTGGTACTTTCGTGGCATTTAATGCCATAAAACGTGATATTCAATCACGGACAGCATTCTGTTCAGGAAGTAAGAACCGCTGCCATTGAAATGAAGCTGAACCATTGTGCGCCAATACGGAGTACGATGCAAAAGCGTTCGAATTGTTGGACATAAACGAAAACGATCTAAACATGTTGCACCCCTCCGCAGGCAACTCAAGCTCGAACTCAACTGCTCAGCGGGCTGCACCTGTGTAGTGCTATTTTGCGTCCAAAGTAATTTGAAAGTAGCTCGTTGTTTTTTTAAGTAACTCGTAACTGCTACCCAGGCAGCACAATGTACTGAAAGTCGAGTGCAATAGGGGTGGGCGGGTAGGTGGAAGGAATTGAACGCACTCGTGAAGCTAAAGAACATCGATAAGACACATACCGTCCACCCCTATTGCACTCGACTTTCAGTACATTGTGCTGCCTGGGGAGTTACATTTCAGGCAGAAGACCTTCGTTATTAACTTAGTTACATTTTTTCACACAGTAACTTATCTTGTAACGAGATCTTTTTGACGGGTAACTTCTCGATCTATGGCGATAAGCCTATTGTTAGCATTATCCGATGTTTCTTCTAGGGGGAATATCCAACTCAAGCTCATAATAAGGTTGCACCTATTGAACGCTCCGCTGCTGGGCTTCAGAGCGCTGTATCTAACGTGACCTTCGTAATGACACTCCAAGCCTGCAGGAATTATTATGAAAAAGTAATGGGCATCGCGAAAGGATCGCGTTCGGTGAAACGCGAAGCGCAGATAGGGTTGTGCATGAATAATTTGACGTTCGGCTTGCTCGCATAGCTTGGGTGCTCGGCAGCAAAAGCACGCTTTTCAGGAGCATGCAAAGGGTGGCTTAATTATGCTCATAAAACGGGGCTTGCGTAGTGAGCTTCACAAGTGCTAATTATCGAAATTAATAACACTATAATGTTAGTACACTCCTCAATTAATGTTAATGCTGTCCTCGATTGCAATACTTTTGATTTATTTTAGTTAAGCAGGGTGATGCGCTCTGTTTTACCAAAACATGTGCAAGTCGCCTTGAGTTGAACCAGACCTCTTTGGAAAAGCTTTTTCAGTATTTCTGGTACTGGTATTTATTATAATGACGTCTTTTGACGACAGGTATAGCTATAGCTCAACCACTAGCACTCTCATTGTGCTATCACTTGTAGTTTAATGGCTCCAACGAACGCGGTGGCTCCGAAACCAACTCACTCACGACCGGAATTAACAGCATTCTGAACCACTTAACATTCAATGAACAGTGCGAATTCTATAGACTTTCAGAGCAACATCAATTCACGATAGAAGCTAAAATCCGAATCTTGACCCCATTTTGATAACTGCAGTTTCACCGTCGAAACTGAAACGACGAGTGACTGAGTTACGACATGCACAAAAATAATAAAAAAGGAAAATAAAAAATAGGATATAAAAATAAATAAATAAAATGAATCGGTCTCGAAGCATAGACGTTCCTGGTAAACGGAACTGCAGAAGCAGTTGTAATTTCATTGCGAGATGCACGCCAAGAGTCATTTCCTGAAACTTTTTAACTTTCCTTTTACATCGCAGCGAAAGAAGCGTTTCTCTCTCTCTCTCTTCGTTTTTTTATTAGTCATAAAAAAGTGGACTTAATAGGGATGTGTCTCCCAGTTGACTCGGTAGAAATGCGCATACATCATGGCCGCCATCATTTAGGACTCCGGAAATGGTAGTTCGCGCACGAGTGTTCCTTTGGGGTACTTCACTCATTTTTTAGCCATTTACTGTGACCGGGTGTGTGATGCAAAGCGGGAAATGAGCGCAATGATGCTCTGCCGTGCGCTTGATTTCGGTATTCTTTATTGTGCGCTCGATTCGAAATTCTGCAACGTGGAACAGCGAAACTGGGTCGCGAAGCGCTAATGGTGGATGCGTGTTTTGGGAGGTTTGTAGCGGGCAGTGTTTAGCGCGCGATGCGATGGTGTTGTACAAGGCGTGCGATTCGTCGTTTCACGATAAATTACAGAGTCGATACTTCCGAGTACCTTATAGACCTGGGGGGGCTATGTTCGTTCAGCGTCGAGATACTTGATGCGCCGAGAAATGTAATCGGAAAGGGCCTATTGAACAGCAGTAAGCACGGCGCTTTCTGTTTCCTCGATAAGCGTGTTCCGATTGACGAATTCAAACAACTTTAGGAAAAGAGATGCTGACGCCAGGAATGTTTGAATTCGTTAATTTCTGGGCGTTTGAGGCTTACTTGTGTGTGTCGTCCCTAATTGTGGTCTGCTTCCGCCAATTCTCCTTTACGTGGTTCCGATTACTTTTCTCGTCGCATGTTATGATTTTATGAAAGCCTCGGAAGAGTACATCGCAGTTATGAAATATTTCTTTTGGAATCCCCTTTTTCTTTGAGTAATCGAATTTCAAAGATTGCATTCGAACGCACGGCTGAGTACTCCATAAGCAACAACACTGGGTCGGCTCGTATCACGAGCCGACCCAATATCCGAATGTATCTTGACACTGAACGAACATTGCCTCCCTGTTTCTGTGGGCCAGGTGGCGCGAGCGAGCGGCAACGTCAGCGCCCCCAAAATATGCAACGCGCGGTAGTTTAGCAGACAACGCGGCACTTTCAAATACATGGTCTCTATTTGTTCGCACTTGGCAAGATTCTCCGCCTTTTCCTAGAGGATCTGTAGCTCTCCTTGGCGCTGTATCGCTTGAAACACCACGCAGAACCCGCCGATGACACTCCCTACTGTTTGGATCCGTTGCCGCTTGGGTAGAAAAATGGCGCTGTGCAAACTTCGCTGCAACAACCCTGTCCGCTTACAATATCGCGATACTGTTTCTGCGGTGCGAGGCAGTGAGAATTACCTGGATTGGATTGCCTGCGATTACCTGGCTTAAGAACAATGACGGCAATTACGTAGAATGTAGTCACGGGTAAGTTAGTGAAGAAAAAGTAACTAACATTCGGTTACAGTTAGCCAGTAAAAAAGTAGTAACGCAGTTAAAGGTGATGCTCTTTTTGAAATTAACTATAGTTACAGCTACAGTTACCGCGTTAAAGTAAGTAACTTGGTTACTTTACAGTTACCTTCTAAAAAAGGGGGAATAAATGTAACTTTTAAAACTTCGTCGTAGCACTTGTAGTGTCTTAGCATAGTCGTTATAAACAGACGATTTCCAGTGGGCCTTACTAACACGGTGGGAGTTAGTCTAGGCCGTCCTGGCCCCGTGCGAGATGACAAAATTCCTCGAATTCATGGTTGCAAAAAAAAAAGAAAAAAAAAAAGAAAAAGACGGCGGTGTACTTGAAACCTCAACAGAACGACGCTAAGAAACTAACGGGCGGAAAATATTGTCACACCTGGGTAACTTAATTACAGTTACATTTTGCAGTTAGTTTAACCAAAAGCGGTTACTAGATACAGTTAGAAGTTACTTTTGTAAAAAGTAACTAGTCACTGCAAAAGTAACTAATTACAGCTGGAAGTTACCGTCTTACGAAGTGCCCAGAAGGTACCGACGTGACAAATACGGTACCCAAACGTAACAGCAGGCCCCTTGTCATATTCATTTATTTAGCTTCCTTTTAGCTCGCACCTACCGCGCAATGTGTTAAACGACAATTTTTTGTATAACACCCACACTCTACGCTTTTTATAGCCCATTTGTAACGCATACCATACAACTTTGTTTACAACACACAACATATATAGGGCCTGACTTTTTAGGGTTAAACCCGTATCCGCCCGATATTTACCCCCCGAACGAAATCTCTAAAATTCGGGTTTAACCCGAATCTACCCGAAAACATCCGGGTCTCGTGGCACACTCATAAGCGTCCATTAAAATAAAGTTTGATAACATTGCTAAACATTAGTTCCATGTTAAGACAAATTTTTAATAAACAAAAAGAAATCACCCGAATACACCCGAATTCCTGACGACAGAATATGCTGTAACGGGATTTAACCCGAATACACCCGAATTTTCAAATAAAAAATATCACCCGATATTTACCCCCCGAATTTGGCCAAAAATAAAACCCGAAAAAGTCAGGCCCTAAACATATACAGTGAACCCTCGTTATTATGACCGTGGTCGTTCCCGAAAATTTTGGTCATAATGCGGAATTTTCATATTAACTGGGGGGATTTGCAGAGGTTTCACTAAATTGTTCCCCAGGAGTATGGTTGTAAAGCGCGTATGCCAGATTATCGGGGGCCATATTAACGATGGTTCACTGTAGCCCTTTTTATAACACATTTTATCGGCTGTCTCCCAAGTAAAAAAATAAAAAAAATAAGGTACCTCGTCTCGCGCCATTAACAATCACTCAAAGTGTATAACCACGCAACTACACTTTTTTTTCTTTTTTCTCTTTTTTTCTTTTTTTTCTTTTTTTTCTTTTTCTTTCTTTTTTTTTCTTTTTTTCCAATAAACAACTGTCACAATAGAAGGCGATGAGCGTAATTAAGCGCGACGCGCGAATCGAACCGTTTCTTTCCGAGTTTGGCGGCGCAACCAACGAGAACATAGAGTAAAGGCAGGTCCGCGGGTGAACGCTCGACTTGCAACGCGGCAGCCGTCCGTGAGAAAGTTCTTTGGGGAGGATTCTATTCGAACGATATGGTTCCTTGAATGACCGCTCTTCAACGCTGTCGTCTCTTTTCTCCACTTTGAAGACGGTAAGGGGGGGAAGAGGTAATGGAATTTAGGGTTTATATACGCGCGAATGGTCCCTTCGCCGTACTGGTGGCGTAAGGAACGTTGGGGAAAATGGTTAGTTTAGCATGTAGGTCAAGAAGGAGCCGAATCAGTGTGCGTGTATGGCATGAGAAGAAGGTTCCATTCGATAGCTGCATGTGTGCTAGATGCAGGGTTGGTTACCGAAAATATTATTGTTTCCGGTTCCGGGAACTGAGAAAAAAAAAACGGCTTTTCGTTTTCGTTTCTGTTTCTGGACGATTTTCGGTAGCGGTTTCTGTTTCGGTTTCCTTTTAAAAATTTTGTTTCCGTTTCATTTCGGGACTGGTTTCTGTAAGCGCATTCTTTTCACTTGCACTGGACTGCACTACCTTGGATTCCACGCAAGACGGGTTTTCGGGAGCTGCACTTTCCAGCTGAAAGTAACTTTATTAGTAATGTCTTTCTTTTCAACAGGAAAGTGCAGCACGCAAATAACCCAGTTCAGATCTGGTGCAGGAGGTGCAAGCGAAAAGAATGCACCTTGTTTCTCATCCGGAACTCCTACTGTCTGGTTTTGGCTTTTTCGTGTTTCATGTCAGATATTCTAGTTACATTTATAGATGCAAAAGGACAGCCACACCAAATACAAACACTAAAGACTTTAATGCAAAGTTCGTCACGAATCTTGTGCACCGCAAGTAGATGCCTCTCTCTAGGTTGCGGAAATACATGCCTTTAACTTTCAAAAGTATCCGCTCGTGCGCAAAAATAACGTGTCATCGAAAAGTTTCGCGTCCATCTTGCTGCGCAGTGGGGCTCAACACGAAAGAAAGTCCCGAAAATAAACGAATGAATGAATGATGACGGGAAGAATAGTGCGGATATATACACAATTTTCGTATTAACGCGAAAACACTGAGGGGAAGGTCCTGCGAATTTGGTTTCCGTTAACGTCACCACTTTTGAATTTCGTTTCCGTTTCGGTTTCTGGTAGTGGAAACCGTTTTCATTTTCGTTTCCTGTTGAATTTCGGTAATTACCTTTTCTCGTTTCCGTTTCCGGTATAGCCAACCCTGGCTAGATGTCGTTGAACTGGGTAACCCGCGAAAAGTTTTTTTTTTTCTTTTGCTTTGTTTTGAGCGGTTATTCTTGCCAGCGGCATGGCTGAGCTGGGTAAGGCTCGTTGGTAGTAGCCTAGGTCACGTGAGAAGACTGGGAGGTGACACGGGATTGAATCCTGTCACCGGCTGTGCTGACTGAGGTTTTCCCCGGGTTTTCCGAAGACTTTCCAGTTCGAATGTCGGCACAGCTCCCCCTGAAGTCGGCCCAGGACGCATACTACCCACCATGTCCACCGCTCCTTCCTGCTGTCCTCTCTCCACCTGTGTACATTGGTACGCCGCTCATAACACACAGTTGCTTCGCGGTGCTAACGCGGAATAAAAAAAAAGGAGTGGTTAATCTTTTAAGGGGTTGATGTTGTCACCGTGGAATGGTGGCAGGTGGTTTCAGCGTGGGTTCAAATGGTTTCAGCCTGGTAGGGGGAGCCCCATTCGCATGTTTTTTTTTTTTGTTTGTTTGTTTTTAACTGGAATATGTTAGCTTTTTGACTTTAAAAGCATACAGACGCGCTCCAAGTACGTGGTCTCCGACGAGTGTTTTCGCATCACGATCAGTGTTGCGGGGCCAAGTCCCCGTTGTGGGGCGAAGAGAAATTTATTCCGACGGCAGAGAGTGATAGTGGCGCTATACTAAATGGATCAGTTGCGGAACAAGTCCCTTCGCAACTTAGCTCCAAATTGAAAACTTTGCTAACAACCCTGGCATCGATCGTGACAGAACGGATCTCCTACATAACACAAGGTCCCTCGGAGGACTAAAAGAAGCGAAAAAAAGAAAGAAAAAGAAAATGAGAAACAGCGCAACAAACGGACTCTATATAGGAAACCCGTGGGAGTTGACCATCCAATACTCGTGGCTTTTACCTCTCTTTCCTTCTTTCATCCCTCTTTCTTTTACTGTCGTCCTGGTCGTCTTACCCGTTCCCACTTTGGCTGCTCTTTTGAACGTTTTCGGAAATCAAGTGTTGGCAGGGAGTAGATCCGGTGTCCCCGCTGGGTCTGGAGGGCATGAATGGGGAAAAGTGCATCGCGCCAAAATAAACAAATCGTCTTTTGTCCTTACTTGGCGCGTTCCGTGCGAAGATATTGAGTCTGGATAGATAATCTGCCGTCTCGGGTTTCTGGCGGAAAGCAGATGGTATTGACGCGCGTGTGTGTGTGTTCCCTAGTTTAAGTGTGGCGTTCGAGGTCGATGTTTAGTTTGTTTTTTGTATGTCGTCATCGGACCGTGATGTGTTTACAGGCGAGTTTCCGGAAGTTTCGCTATTTCGAAGTTTCGATATTTCGAAGTTTCGATATTACGAAGTTTCGCTATTACGAATCTGGCTGTTGGAGGAAGCAGGCAACGAAACAGAAAGAGCGCGAGAAAGACAAATAAAAGAGCTTCACTAAAAACAGAGAAGGGCTCACTTTGAAGTTTCGTTTTTCCATTTGACTTTCCATTTCAGAAAGGGAGGGACCAGAGACAAAAAGTGAAACTATTTCACTTGACAGCGCTCTGACCCCTGTTATATCAGATAGACAGCTGATAACAAAAAGGTATCGCCACTTTCACCAAACGAGGATGGGCGCACACACACACACACAAACACAGCCAAACACAAACAAACAAATGCGCGCAACGCTACGCTAGCGCCGTTTGGGATTTTGAACATATGGGATTTTAAACGGTGGCATTTCGGGAGCATACTTCCCCCATATGAGCATACTACCTTCAGGGACCGTCACGCAAAATATTGCATTTCGGAAGTGCGAATTTACTGAGAAAATTGCTTTGCAATAGAGCGCGCAGTGGCGTCGACCTCGACCCGTCCCTCGTCCCCCACTCCTTCCTGCTGTCCTCTCTCCATCTGTCCACATCTGTACGCCGCTCATAGCCACAGTTGCTCCGCGGCGCTAACACACACACACAAAAAAAATCCCCGCGGCTTCTCGCGTCTCGTGACTTCATGTGGTAGAAGACTCTTCATTGGCCACCAAGAATCATCTGCTAGCGAGAGCCACCAATCGAGACGCGAGATGAGCTGCGCAAAAAAGCGACTGCGAAACGAAAAAAAGAAAGAAAGAAAAAAAAAGAAGTCGCTCGCCTCGGTATTGGCGAAGCACATGACTTTGCGGACTTGGCAACCAAGGAGTGTTCGAGGAATTCGTAGAGCCATTTCGTCGAGCTCTCAATAATACCGTTGTCACTCTGCACTTAGCTCTAGATGCCATATTTACTAAAGACGACCGTTACTCGAAGTAGTGTGGTGACAATATCATAATTAACCTCACAGTGTGCACCGAATTCCCGCAAGGTGAGCAGCGCTTTAGGGTGCTGCATACGCAATAAACGTGCACGTTAGGCTTAAAGGAAACACCGAAAGACGACAATTGAGGATGCTAGGGACCTAACCATTCCCGCAAACAGACCGGGCTAAACGGGGCTGTAGGCGAGTTTAATTGTTAAGGGGCCACCTGTTTGCAATTCTGACGATTTATCGTAAGTGAACTGGACCAAAAAAAGCAAGCTTCGAATTATGTTTTTAGTTTCCGACATTTATCGTTTATTTCCTTCAGGTCGATATATATATGAATGCCGATGAGTCTGACAGGGAGCAGCAGAGCTGCTTGACAAAGGCCAGAACCTCCGGTAGGAAAACAGCGGCTATGGGGATGTGTGTACACAAGTGTTATCGCGCATGGCAGCGCCGAACAGAGTCAACATTTATTGTATAATTACAGCGCGTGTTAGCGCTGCGAAGCAACTTCCAGGCCATTTTTCACGCGATCGCTGTGCGCATGCGCATCCCGTGTCTTCTGCTCTTCTGGTTTAAAACAATGGAACCATAGCTGAAACCATAGCTGGAAACAGCCGTAGCCATTACTACGTTAACGCTGCTATACATAATTTTCCCGTTCCTGGATTGCTTCCGTCAATGAGTGAGGCTACGCTTCTCGGCACCAGAAATGTATGAAAGGACCCAGGAACGGTAACGAATAGCTTTAGTGCTGGATGACTGCACCGCACTCAACAAGCGCAAGAATCTTCTTCTTTCTCTTCGTCAAAACAGTTGTGCACAGCTTATTGGCTTGGCATGGAATGACACGGTTTGCTCCAGGGTCATGTTGCATACATCAAACGGACACTAACACTTTGTACAGGGAGAAGCAGCAGGAATAGGCCTCGAAGCGTAAGATGGATACTCAAAAAATGAATGCACGAAGTATGCTTGAACGAAAGACACAGAAACCGCAGCGCTCCTCACGTGCATTTGTTTTCAGTCATTAGCAGACGACATTCGAGAGGGCGCCACATCTCCATTCCTGGTGGACCACACCTGGTGGATCATTTCCTATGCATTTCGTCAGGTACCTGACGAAATGCAATCAACTGTATGAAAACTTGTAACCCTTAAAGGAAAGCTTCAGTGTTTGATATTTTTCTTGTTGCTTTTGCCAAGTGGACCTTGACCCAATCCTCTACATTCTGCTACAGATGTAGACTAATATTGCGAAACCTGGTACATGTATACATCTGTATCCATGATGAAAGGACAGTATTCATCAACTAAGTACACTTACCTTACTGTTTCCTACCGTGACACCACGATGACAAATCACAATCAGTAAGACGCTTTGATACCGCTACATCTTCCCGTCACAATACAACCCTCTTTCCTATATGATATACTACACTCGCAAACCGCCCTCTTCTTCGGCTGGCCTCTTTATCAGATAGCATCGTATCTCATGTTCGCGTCTCCCCTTAATGCGTGGCGAGCGATCTACCCCATTCTGCGGACGACACATTTAGATAAATTTCTGCCTCAGAACCGTCTTTAAATTTTCCCCTTGTATAGCCTGCAACATATAGAGAGTGGAAATACCGGAGGGACGTTGTTGTTAGACGGCGCTATTTATCACCGCAGTCTAATAAAGAGGTGGATAACGGGGGGAAGGAGGGTTTATTTTGCGCCGTCTATCGTTTGCCACATGCCTTCCATTCTTCACACTGGTGGCGAAATCGAGAGGGATAGGGTGAAGGATAACGTATCACTTGTAAGACGATGAAGATTGGAGCCGTGATTGAGTAGACAGAGTTTCCCTAGTGGTAGCTGCTAGTGCTACGCAAAAGGTAAAAAGGAAGCGAGAAAGGGATAAATGGTTTAACCAATCAATCAATCAAGCGAGAAGGAATAAATGGTTCTCATTTCGGTAATGTAGTACTCATGCATGATGGAACATGAGAACATCAATTTCCATCCTATACTCATGCATGCTTCGCTGCAATGCGTCACCAGTTTGATCATCTTCCAGAAGTTCTGTCGTGAAGGCAGACAAAATAATCTGCGCTTACAAATTAATTTAAATGAGAGTAGTCAACCAAACTGAGGTTAGCATTCCAAGGGAGCTGTATGAGAGGTCCAGATTGGAACCCTAGCAGACATCGACTTTTTCGAGGATCCCTGCTTCAGCAAAAGCTTGCTGGAGGCCGCTATATGATCTGCACGCGCACTACGTAAATGCATTATCAAACAGTCTCTAGAGGCCCGAGCTTGGGGAGCACCAGCATGCCTGCGTGTATGCTATCTTATCTACTATTTAGTCTGTAGAGGAGTCTTCAAGGCGGTTCCTGTGGTAACACGTGATAATCAGTGAGGCTACACCTTCATGATGTCCTACGAATGTTGCTGCGAGTATGGTACTATGATGGACAATAACCCCCCCAGCTGTCAAAGCTTGCTCGGCGTGTGTTAGCGCACGTGCTTCCATCCATTCACATAGACCTTTACGAAACTCTCCGACCCACGCGTTGTTCAACACGTGCGCTAACGTCAGCGCGCACACATTGTTCAATGGCGCTTTGCCAGATCTCACAGCACGTCCTCGCAAAGGACGTGCAAGTCCACGGGGACTCTCTTTTTCTGAGAGCATCGTTAGGGGATCGGCCGCTAGGAAAACTGCCGCGGGGGCGCTGCAGCTCCTCTTGCGACCACACCCCGCGTCCAGTGTTAAAGTTCTTTCGTTTTCTTTTTTGTCTTTTTATTATCATGATCATTATTTATGTAGTTTTATGCGTGTGTGTGGCTCTTTCGGATGTACTTCTTTTTCTTTTCTTTTTTTTTCTTTTTTGCGCGCGCGCGTGTGTGCGTCTTCGCGAGGGCGGTGTCCCGACCCGTGACCTTTTGTCGCTCGAGTGGACTTCGGTTTCGAGAGTCTGTTATGGTGATGGAAAGTGGTGAAGTGGCTCTAGTATCGCGTGAGGAGGACGAGTTTTCTTTCATGTCTTTTTTTCGTTTTTTCAATATTTTTTTTTTAATGACGGGATTGTAGGCGGGCTCAGTGGTGCTCATATGAGGTCGTTATGTTCTTCGGTTTGTGTTAAGGTGTTTTATTTTTATCCCGTTTTTTTTACGCCACACGACTCTGACATAGGAACGTGTTAGAGTGATTTTTTTCTTTTTTTTTGCCAGCACAGGGGGAATGATCCGGAGGCGGTCTTCAGTATCTAGGTCACTGGGTCAACGAGCTAAGAGGATATCTACCGTTGCGCAATAGGATGATAAGGCGATAAAAGAAGGAGGTGTAAAGTTACGATACATGTTCAAGGGAAGGGACTCCTAGTAGATGGGAAGGTGTTCACGATAACGTTTCCGAAAGCATGATAAGCTAATCGCCCTGTTTCTTTGAAGCATGTGACATCGCATTGCCAAGCTTGGATTTGATAACTTTTTCAATCGTATCGTTTTCGTAGAGTTGTTCGGATGTACTGTGCTGAGCAAAAGTTTACGGCGCATTCCTTCCTGTTAGTAACACGCTAGCAGCGAATGGGACCGTACGGACTTGCAAACACGTGACTGAGTTACCTAGGCACATGCCTGTAAGTACGTACGGTCTCATTCGCTGCTAACGTGTCACTCTGAGGAAGGAATGCGCCGGAGCGTGTTCCGTGAACTTTTGTCCAGCACTGTACTAAAACAGCTCGCTAGTAAAACCAGTGATGGCCACTAACTACTTCTACAGTAGTTTAACTATAACTACTGACTACTTCGCGATGGAGTAGTTTAACTAGTAGTTCAACTACTTTTCAGGGAGTAGTTAAAACTACTTCTTTAACAACTCCAATGTATTCTAACTACATCTATAACGACTTAACGTTGTCCATCAACATCAATCCCTTGTAGTGTTCTTGGACACCTAAATATGAATCACAAGCAATGATAAACTTTGACTCAAGCCATTGCTACGATCGTCAAATATAAAGCTTGCGGGGGATTCTTTCCGTGCCTACTGAATAAACTAAGCTGCAGAATTATTTCGCAGCAAATGAGGCTTCATTAGACAAGTAAAGCTTGCGGCCAAATCGGAAGTAGTTGGCGCCTGCAGTAACCTAACTACTGTAGTTAACTACTCAATATAGTAGTTTAACTAAAAGTTGCTACTACATTTCTGCAAGTAGTTGATAACTACTTTTTAACTACAGTCAGGTAGTTTAACTAGTAGTTTAACTACATGTAGTAAGCTACTCGCCATCACTGACTATAACTCGCGTAAACCGAGCCAGACGAACTCCGGTAGAGGGAGTTTTCACCTACGTCACATTGTGACGTGGCAGTGACGTGGCATGCTCGTAAGCTCCTCCCACTGGTGGTCACTTTTCGTGCTAGCGGCATTGAAAGATGACTAACGGCGCTATTTTTCAATGCGACAATCATAGTTTTAATAAAAGAAGATGTGAGAACGACAATGACGAAGTGTCTTCGGGATAAAAAACGGTACGGAAGCGACCGGATTTCAAAACACCATTCGGGGCTTCGTTTTCGAGCAAATGCTCGATAATCTCGGCAGCTGCGCCGAAAAAGTGACCACCACTATGGCGGCCAAACGGGTTCGTTTGGCGTCATGTGAAAACACCCTATGTGCTTGACTGCAGGCATGGTAAGGGCGTTAACTTTTGCTGCACAAGACCTTCCGATATTGTGAGAATACCACTGTATAATGTTGACAGAGGCAATGTGGCCTTTGTAGTAGCAGCATTACAATGGCATTTACAATTTTGCAGCCTTACGTACATTTACGTATTCTTTCTTTCTTTTTCTTTATCTGCTATATGTATCCGATGTGAAAAGTGGTTTGAATGCTTATACAAGCGACACAGCGTCAGAAACAAATTACGAACGTGAAACAGTCCCGTTTAAACGTGGATCATAAAAAAGATGGAGCATAAATAACGCTTCCGATATTACATTGTCTACAATACCCAGCAGCCTTTCGTGCGTCCAAGTTCGGATCGAAGGCAACTATTCCTCGTGAAACTCCGTACTACTTTCCTGCAACAACAACAACAACAAAAGGCTGTCTTTCACGACAAAGGTGTGCTTCCATGCCAACCGTCTGTGCCATTTGCTCGTACCTGTATGTTCTTCTCTCCATGAAAAGAAGTCATTCAGACGTCGCAGCAATCGTTGATCGACGGTGAGATCCAACCGGTCGAAGCCGTTATCACGCGTCTCATACGGCCAGAGTGACGTTCACCTGATCGCAAATCGACGTTCGCGCCCCCCCCCCTTTTGGCAATAACGCAACGTTTTACATTATTCGTGAATATATCCGCAAGTATATCTGCATAAGCGGCTGCAATTGCACACCCGCTTTTCATCTCAATGGGAACACTCCGTCAAACATTCACTGGCGGCGGCTCGCGCGAGTTGGACGGAAGGGAATACTAGATGCATTGGCATTTTTGAAAAGCGTTATCGAGCGGTAAGTGAGGATGAAGCCGTAAAATTGGAAATCTTTCGGAAGGCTGTTTGAAGTTGGAAAGCGGATTCTTTTATAGTGGATATTGAAACGTCCGCGCTAACTATATGGACAACATTTTATAGAATAAAGAAATATTTTTTTTAATTACAATAAATTGAGATAAGTACTAGGTCAAGTTGGCTACCGTTTACGACCGCACTTTACGACCCTTGGTAGTGCATTTCTTCAAAGCTTTTAACAACTTTTGCGAACCCGAGGTTCGCATCGAATCCGCTGGTTCGACCAACTCTCGAATTTCTGGACAGGTTCGCCAGGATTCGCGAAGATTCGCGGACGTTACCCTTCTAATCAAAGGTTAGAAATATTGTTATGGATATAGGTTTTATAACTAACTGACAAAATTGAGTTGAAATCAAATGTTCCGAAAGTACCGCTCGGCATAGGAAAATTTGGAGCTAAGTCGTCGTTGCGTCGTGGAAGGTGGTGGTAGGTGGGTGGTGGTGATCGACAGCAGTTTGACAGCTCGCTGGGTGATGCCAACGAGAGACATTCTCTAGGTTTTGCATATAACTAGCGTAAGCTCAACTGAACACACTTTGACTTACTAAATTGATTTACAGCGTCATAACACCTATGCGTGGCAACGTTTCGGGTCCTAAACCATGTGTTTCGGAATTCGGAAAACTCAAAGGCGCGCATGCGCGGTGCAGTCGTCGAACCTGGACGAGCTTTTTCAAATTTTGCGAATTCGAACCTCAACGAGTTCGTGACGTCACTAACTTTGACTGATGAATCTTTTAAATTATGAAAAACAAAATTTCGGTAATTTGACAACACAGCGAGGCAAACGAGCCGGTGTGCTGTGGAAAACACTTCCTTGAGCAGAAGGAATACACAAGTTGACCGTTCCATGTGTTGTTTGTGTGTTGCCCATTCCTGAAAACACGCGTCTTCCTTCTCGTACACCGATTCCCTCTTGCTCTTTTCAGGAAAAGAAAGATGGGGTCAATATTGCGCGAGGAAATGGACCTCGAGAAAACGGCAGATTTGGAGGTCTTTTTTGGTGGTGGTGTTGTTGTCCTGCGAGATACGTGCTCTCTCTCTCTCTCTTGCCCTTTAACGCGAAGCAGTATAAGAGCTGCTTCTTTTGATCCCTCCATTCGAACGTACATAATTGACCGCGAATTTAATCGAAATATTTGTATAGAAAGCTCGCGGCCGCGTTTTGTTCGTCTTTCGTTCAGGTCTGTGTCTGTCGCTTTAAACATCAAGCAAAAAAAAAGAAGAAAAAAACTGTGGAGCCTTCGCAGCAAAACACATCTTTGAGAGCCCTCACTTGTACGGCTTGTCGTGGAACACTGAAGTACAGGAAGGGTGATTATGTCTTTCCGAAGTATTGCCGGTACCTTGTCGCTACTAACCTCCCTGTCCCCCGGTCGTATTCCTTCCATAAAAAGAAAACGGAAAAAGAAAGAAAGGAAAGAAACACACACACAGCTATCGCGTGCAGGTTGTAGTCGTCTTGAACACAGACAGGTCACCGGTTCACTCCTGCTATTTCTAATCCGGGCTTCTCCTACCGTCGACCTTCTTACCTCCCATCGCCCCCATGGCGACGCAGATTTTTTGGCCGTTACGTACATTGTGTCGTTACATCCATCCTGCTGTTACGTCCAACGCGTCGTTACATCCATACCGTGCTATTACATCCAATGAGCTGTTACATCCATCGTGCCATTACGTCCATCGATGGATGTAACGACACGATGGATGTAACAGCCCGTTGGATGTAATGGCCCCGTACCGCGCTAACACAGAAAAAAAAAAAAAAAGTTGTCGCTACCGCTGGGTGGATGCTGTTATGTGAATACTTGGTACCGCCGTTTTTCAAAGTAGCTTCCATTTTCGTCTGGATTAAAAATGCGTTTCACGCTGGAATTTCGGCAATTTTTCGGTGGTACCCGTAAGAAAATTCAACGACGGTTACGACTCCCCGTAACGCGGATTCCAGGTGTGAGTGCGTAGACTATATAGGCCCGGTTTCACCAACGCTTGTTAGCCTTGAACCGGGATCAAGGGTAGCTCAAACTTGAAGTTGACACTCAATTCTTTTTTACAGACGTTAGCTGGTGACATAATGAACGTTTCAGTGACAATAACTCCGAGACAGGGGAAAGAAAAAACACGAAACACACACGATCTGAGATCGTGTGATCTGAGATCAAGCATACTGAGATCGTGTGTGTTTCGTGTTTTTTCTTTCCCCTGTCTCTGGGTTCCCCTCGTATTATCATGTACCAGCTCGCCTGCGCCCTTGCACTTCTTCCGTTACAATAACTCCCTTTAGTGAAGCAGAGTTAAGCAATAAATTCAAGATTGAGGTACCGTTGATATCGGTTCAAATGTTAATCGGCGTTGGTGTAACCGGGTCATAGTCGTGCATCCGTTCCGTCGTGGCGCGAGGCGAGAAGTAATACACGGCTATCACGAGTCCACTGGGCATCTGCACTGCACCAATGTCTCCGATGTCATCTTCACAGACGGGGACTTCGAATGCTGTGTGGCGGTCCTATCGTGCATTAAAGGAGGATGCACAGTGCAACAGTGTTTTACGAGGACAGCAACGCGAATTCCAGCGTCTGCGCGCTGTGCGGTGGCGTGATGTAAAGTCACAGGATTGCTCAAAGTACCGCCATCCTCTGATCTTTGCCGCCGCGACCTTGCACCAACAATGGCGGCCGTAGCTTGCAAACACGTGCTGCGGCCGCCATTGTTGCTTCAAGGTCGAGGCGGGAAAGGGAAAAGATTGCGTTACTTTCCCCAATCCAGCGGCTCTAGCGTGATGGCCTCCTTTCCAATCGCCTCACCCAATCCGTTTTTTTTTTTTCTCTGTCCTTTTGCGTCACAGTTTTAGCTGTTGTGTGCGGAGCACGCGGGTCACGGAAATAGCGGTAGGTTCTGTACATAACATCTACCGCTTTAAAATGAACGAGGAGGGCACCATTATGCACATAGTGTGAGGTCAGAACCGTACTTGAGTCTCTATGCCTCCCTTCAGTTGACCTCTACTCGAGAAACGTCATCATGACGTTGGTAGACAGACTGAAACCGAAACAAATCTGAAGGGGAGGGCTGGGTTCCACAAATGGGCACCTGTTCGCTACCGTAGTAAGACCGAAGGTCGCGTCCCTTTCAGTAACCATCGTAATCCCCTCAGTACCGTGGCTTTCGGGCGCGACCTTGTTCGCCCCCCCCCCCCAGCTTCGAGCGTAGTTCAACTCTACCAAATTGGTGGCGCTGTCGAACACTATGACGTCATTTGTTTACAAACAGGGAGAGGTGTATTGTTTCGCAACATGAAACGTTCCGGAACAATCAGTAGCGTACACCCTATTACCCCAGGCCCACCAGAAAGAAGTAAACACTATAAAAGAAACTCGCAGGAAAGAGGGAAACAAAGCGTGCCCTCCGCACACCGCCAGTTTCTGTTAACAACCTTTTCCCAACTCCCTGTGCTCCTAACGCCAACGAAGTTTAGCCCGAGCTCTTCCGGACCTCACAGACGGAAGAGACAACGGTACTTCCTGCACAAAGGTCATTCGCTGTGTATGTGTTATCATCATTGTCATTTCCCCTCTCCTTACGGCCCCTATTATCCTCCACTTTCGAAACTCCCTTCTTCCAAGTCTGCCCGAAAACTTGTCTTTTCAAACTACCGAACCTCTCCTCTTCAGAAAACGACGTCAAGCGTAGATACCGACTCGCATCAACGAAGGTCCTTCCGTTCCACATCTTGAAGCCCTCCCACTCCCGCTATCCCCTCGTGTTTCCGTGGCAACGAAGGATGCCCTAGCCGGTTGCCATGGCGTTACAGCTGGCTTTTATTTTCTTTTTTTTCTCGTTAATTCTGTTCGATGACGTCTCGAAGAGGAAGTGGGACGTTTCTTCTATATATGCGCACGCTTGTTTGTTCGACCGAATACTTCCGAGATGAGTTCGTCTCGCAGGGTTTGCCACGGATGCGACGTTAGCGAATGCGCGATTAAGCACGCACGCGCGATGTGAGCCGACGTTGAGGTTAATTAGGGAAGAAGACGCGCCCTGGGAGGGGGACTTAATTATGCATTGTACTTTTTTTTTATGCATAAGGTCGGAATAACGTCCTAAGCGAAAGTTGAAAGCGGGAAAGTTTGCAAATGTGGTACGGCCGGAGTTTGACCATCGGGCAACGTCTTCGTATAGTTTCGTTTAGCCTTGGTGCAATGAAACGCGCCAACTCATCATCATTAAAGTAGTGTGTTGGTGTTCTTTTTTTTTTAAACCTAATCTTTCTTTTCAGTTTGCTTCTTTCTCTCTCTCCCCCTCTTCTTCTTCTTCTTTTCTTCTTTTTTTTTTTCTTCGCACATTAGCGAATTGGTCGCAATCTTCTTTCGTGCTTCAAGTTCGCATTGTGGTTTCGCAGGATCTTTTCGGAGCTGCAGTCGTGAGAGCATGCGCGACACCCAGGAGTCCGTGGACAAGGGAGAGGGGGACAAGAAGCGGAAGAGGGAGGGTGATTCCGACCTGGGGCTTAATCGCTTGCACGCGTAACGAGCTAACAATGGGTGGGGAACCCGTCGAGAAGAGCACGTCATAAAACGCGTGCACGCGGCGCTCTTCGCGGGATACGTGAAGGGCGTAACATATACGTCACGCGCAATGTGTCACGTGCCCGACTTTTTTGAATTTCCCGCCGCTCGTTAGCTGGTTAGACGTACAAGCGATTAAGTTTCGAAGCAAGAGTGCGGAAATTTCGGAGCAAAATTGCCACATTATATAAACAACAGATGTATGTGTTAATTTTTTTAACTTCCCCTAGATAAAGAGAGCCCGATCCCTTAAACCACGTGACGTCAGTATCAAGAGTCCGCCAATCACGTCCGTGCTTTCGGGAGGGGGGTAGGGTCGTATAGCACAAGGGGGAGACGAGCCAGGAGCCCGTAATACAGAGAGCGCTCTAAATCAAAAATCAATGCCACCTTCAGAACACACATTTCCCACGGGAGTTCCCACCTCCCGAACACTAATGCTCCGTGGCTCCTTTCTAGAAATTACATCAAAATATATTTTTGTTCGCCAGGGAGAGCTGGCGCTCGAAATACTGGGAACAAATGGATTCGTTGTCAGTCGCTAACTCCCTTTCACTCTTCTTCTGCTCTCTCTCATTTTTTTTCTTTTTTCGATTTTCCATCCTATTTGCAAATCTCGCATTGTTCTCGGCAGAATTCTCTTTCCGAGCGATAGTTTTTTTTTTTTTTTTTTTCGAACGTTGTCCCTTTCACTTACAACAATGGCTCCCCCCTGTTCTGACATCCTCGAAAAACAAACTGCAGCGCCTATACTTTAATGCCACCCATATTTTTCTCTTTCTCGTTTTCCATCTCACCATCTTCATGCATGTCATCCACGCTCTAGTTGCCATTTTCCAAATAGAAAGAATATCGTTTCCAGTGGGAGGAACACTTTGCGACTGGCCTCCAATTCCTTGTTTCTTTGAGATACGACCTCGTTTCTGTCTAGTTTCATCCTGGACGGGGTCCAATGCTTTGTTACTCTGCGTGCGATGTGTTAGTTTTTAGTCTGTCCGTATAGATATGAAAGATGTATTTGGTTGTTTTATAAGATGGCAAAAATTCCTTTTGAGCTATGTGACCAGTATTGGAAGGACGTGCACGAAAAGTCTACATAGCGGGGGGAGTAGTGTAAGATATACGGATCACGTAAGAAATATAGCGTTTTTTCTTTAAATTATAAGTGATGAGGAGCGTGCTATCTTATTTCGAACGTACCGAGACTAAAAAAACAACAACAAAAAACGCAGGTATTCTTCTAGTTGGCTGCAGTCATAGTTGGCTCGAGTCGTAGAAATTATCCAATTTAGGAAAGGTGTGAGATACCAAGATAGGAACCGATAGCTGAAAATATCGCAGCCATATTGAACGTTCACATCTACATACAGGGTTAGTCTAGCAAACGTTACACATTTTGATCGCATCATAAAAATAGAAGACGGGGTTCATCCAACACCAAACTTTGCACACTGGTAGCCATTTGTCTGAAGTTTTGTTGGAATTTTTTCTGAGTATTATGAACCTGTAGAAGAAAAATAAAAAATCAAGCAAAATCTCGCCCCATGCATTTTCAATGGCCTATCTCACTCAAAAGCAGCCATTTTCTTTCTGTGCGCTTCAGTTTCATTTCACCACACACAGGTGGCACTAGCATACAGAACAAGACTTGAGCAAGACGATTGGTGCATAACGTCGGAATCGGCATGTCACATCATTGTAGGCGGCGCTACCTGTGTGAAGTGATGTGAATGTGAAGCAGACACAAGAAAAAACGGCGGTGTTTGTGTGGGATAGGCCATTGAAAATGCATGCGGCGAGATTTTGCATGATTTTTAATTTTCTTTCTACATGACCATAGCGCTTACAAAAAATTCAAATGAAACTTCAGATAAATGGCTATCAGTCTGCCAAGTTTGGGATGGGCCAAACCTAGTCTTCTATTTTTACAGTGCGATCGAAATGTGTAACGTTTTCTAGAATAACCCTGTATATTGTACGTGTCGTAGAGCTCGAATATTCTAACTGAATTATGGGATCAGAATTTGCCCTGACCCAGTGTATCAAATGGAGGGTCACGGACGTTGCCCACTCACCGTTCCCGGAAACGGCCGCCAGCGCAACTAATTTCGTTGCGCGGATTTACATAGGTACAACGACTTCCAGAACTACGTGACATTGGCTTGGATTTCAGCATATATTAAGCCAGCGTCAGGCGAGGGACACAGGCACGCGGGTCCCTGCGCATGACCGTAGTATAGTTGGTGGTGGAAGCTCAGGTGCATTCTAAGAAAGAGGAGTAAAATGGGGAGTAATTGCAGCTTCTAGTCCCCTAGAACTGCAATTACTCCCTATTTTAGTCCCCTAACCCTGACATTTACTCCCCAGGACTGCAAATAGTCAATGAACTTTCAAATATAATGAAAACGGTATATTAATAAGCAGTACCGCCTTGCTTTCACTGGAGAAAAGCTTAGCCTAGCCACTTGCATTTGTTCTACTGCTTCCCGTGTACAAAGACAGAGAGCGCCGTTAGCGGTGCGAAACGGAAAACGGGATGATCGCGCTGCTAAAACTAATTTTCTTACCACCGCTCCGCTCGCGCTCAGCGGATCACCGTCAGCGGAGCGGAACGTTAAAACGGTCAGCTAAAACGCTCTATTATTAGAAAAGCACACTTTCCGTTGGCTATCACCTCAATTCCACCGTCACCCTCTCCTTTAAACCTTCAAAGTTGTCCTCTCGTTAAAGAACACTTTCGTTTTAGATATCCATCTTCCTGCCCCTTCCCTCTTCCTTTTTTTCCCCTCTTTTTCACGCGGAAGGTCCTCTTTTGACTTTTGAGCTAACCACGATATATCCATTCAGCCAGAAAAGCGCCGTCACCAACACTTGACGTCCACCTGATTTCCATGCGAAGCGGCCGCCGCTTGCAAATAATGTTTATCTTGCGGATTAGCCTCTGGGGCCTTTTCGCCGACTGCACAATATAGGGGGCTCTGTCGCAATATGCGGGAAGCCTCTTTTGCATACCTGTCATTGTGGCGACGATGTCAACTTCGTCGCCTCTGACATCTCCCTCTCTTTTGTGCGTTTCTCCTGGGGGAAAGCCTCTGTGTTTTGCCGCGCGGTGGCGCTTCTGACACTTTTGTGTTTAGCGTCGTCTGCTTTCTGCGCAGCGTTTTCGTTTTTTTTTTTTGTGAATTCTGTTTAGGCGCGTTTCGCCCTAGTTTCGTTTTATACGTTTGCTCGTTTACCTCGATTGTTGCTTGGTTTCTCATTCACGCCGCCTTTGTCGCCTGTAACATTAATTTTTACATGGATTTCTTTTCGATGGTTTGGCTAGTTGTTGTGTCGCCAGGGTTTTGGTTGACTGTGACCATTGTCGGACTATTAGTGCACTATGTCTAGTCTATGTGTAGTACTATGTCTCAGTGTAGTGAGCAGTTCGATTAGCAGATCCCCCGTCTGTAAACGTTCTGCAGCAACGCGTCTGCATTAAATGCGGTAAGCAGCTCATTAAATGTTTTGGATGTGGATGCGGCTCCGGCATGGCTGTTTTTGTCGTGAAGTAAATGACGTCTGTCACGTTAGCTATCACAACCTTTGAACAAGTAATGCTACATATTTGTATTCTAATGACACGCGTGGCGCTACCGGTCCGCTTACCGCTCTTACTAATCCACTTTCCGTCTCCTTTGTACTTCTTAGTTTAATAAACTTCCTATCGTGCCAGTATCCTCGTTTCGCGTGACTTTTTTTTTCTCATTAAGCACACACAGAAAAGACATCCCCCTCGTTTCATCTCTTTTTCCTCCTGCCTCCTTCACTATCCTTCGTCCTGCCACTCTTATTTTCTCATCACTTTCACCAGCCGTCACTTCGCTAACGCACAGTCGAGATTTCACGAAAATTCGGCTGGACACCGTTCTCGTGGACGCCCACATTGCTTTCGTGTTATAACGTGCAGCTCTTGTTTCGTTCCGTTCCATTTCGTCCTTGACGTTACAATCCCGCATCTGGTTTTGGCGCTGATGGAAGAAATGGCGTTCGAGGCTGACATTTCCATCAAGGCGAATTTTCTTCTCTTTGGACTGTCATTCTTTCGCCGTTCTTTCTGCCCACGTATAAAGGATACTAATGGGCAAGAGGACACAAATGGAAAGGAGGTTAAAGGGGATATAAAAAGACAGCTGCTTTCATTAAAGGCGTATTAGCGAAGTGTCACTGCCGAATGTTGTAGCGCTTTCTTCTTGCAACCAGTCTCATATCTTCACTATTTTAATTCAATCAATTCAATTCTTCATTATTTATTCAATGCTAATAGATGTCCACTGAAAAAGAACATCCACGGGTGAATCTTCTTTTCCTACAGATGTTTCTGCTGTCTGGAACTTCTCACCCGTTTGGATCGTCTATCTCATTGCATCTTCTTTCGCCCAGCCGCGTGACCTCAGTGGATCTTCTTTCTCGTTGAATCTTTTCCTCGCGTTGGATTCACCCCTAATGTAATGCCTTAGGGCCTTCGAGGCTGCTAAACAAACAAACAAACAAGTAAATAAATACGGGTTACTTCGACGTATGACAGCGCAGCGCGATCTAACCGGAGACACGAATGTTCAGAATGTTCATACAGAATAATGGACAAAGCAATGTACAAGTAATGTAATACAGAGTACTGTACAAAGTAATATAATACAAAGCAATGTACAAGTAATGTCATACAGAGTACTGTACAAAGTAATATAATACAAAGTAATCTACAAACAAATGCATGTACAAAGTAGAAACAAATCACTAAATCTACTCTCAATTTGAATTTGAAATCACTAAAAATTGTACGCGTCGTTCCTTTGTGTCTCTGTCTGCTGTGCATTACAAATAGAGTGAATGGAAACGTTGCAGAAGATAAAAATAGGACGCAGAAACGAGTTGAAGTACTTTATGGGACGTAGTTTCGTTTTCCTCCTTCTTCTACTTTTTTTTTTTCGTCTAGGAATGTCCACTTGCAAGAGCAATTGCCTTTTTCTCATGGCGCTGTTTCCAGTAAACAATTATTTATTTTCGCCATACCCTTAAACCTTGCGATAAGGAATTTCCTGAGGGAGATTTCGAGATGATACACTGTCATAACACCTTCGGGAGCCCTTCTCCATTCTTCCCAGGACTTCACCATTTATACTCAGTCTCTCTCTTTTTCACCCTCCTTGCTCATTGAGCTGTCATTGGTTGAGAAGGACGGATGATCTCTACAAATTCCCTCGCTTGAAGCGTGGGTCTCAGCGGAGCAGAACTGGAAAATCTCGTCGTCTCAGCGTATCTTCTGTTTCTGCAATCTCTGAAGCGGATGCCTGCTGTGTCACAGTTGCTTTGTCGTGTATTTCGTCGCTCTTCAAACGAGGTTGCGTTTTTAGTCCTGAGAGAGTTATTAAGAGAAAATAAGAACAAAAAAAACAACAAACAACACGATTGAATTTTTCCGCCAGTACTTTGGGAGTACGGGAATCGCAACTGCGTGTGCGTGCTTTTGTTTATTTTATTTATTTATTTTTGTTACGTATATATTCCAACGAATTGTTATGAGTAGAGGGCGGATAAATATGAACTAAAAACTCCCGAAATATGCATGTAGCCGTGCACGAAAAGTCTTCGAAATATGCAGTAAGAACTGCGAATATGTGCCATGTTTGTCATCGTTCTTTTGTATGAAGGCAATTCATCCGATTAATATTTGACAAAATTTAATAAGTCCGATGATGTCCAAAAAGGTCAAAAGAACTTTGAGGGCAGAGCGTCGATGGGCTGGATGTGGCCAGGGACCAATCAATTTTGAGAGAGAGAGAGAGAGAAGGGAAGGGGGGCGAGAGTCCAGCTGATTAAGAGACTCGGCGAGTGCGATCGGATAACGTTGGTAGTGTGGGCAATGCAGGAGAATGTGCTCTAGATCTTCTAGAGCACCGCAGAGACGGCATCTGGGACAATCATCGCGTCTCAAAGCGGTTAACGCCAGTGAGCTGTAAAAAAAACACATCGAGTCGCATTCGGTGAATTAATGCAGCGTCTTGACGAGAGTTGTTTCGTGGCATGCGAAAAGCGAGCGTTGGGACAACTCTTCTCAGCAATAGATGAGAGAAAGAATGTCAGTTGTCCATTTGCGGGAAGCATCTGAACTATTCTATTCTGATGGAAATTCTCGCGAAAGAGGCCCCAAAACCCCCCCGACTCCAGCAAAGCCTTAATGAAAAAGACAAAAAAAAAAAGAAAGCTGTCGCACCTGGCCATCTGGAAATATAATTTAATTAAATTAATTAAATTTTAAATTAAAATAAATTATATAATATTATATTATTATTATTATATTATATATATATATATATTATATATATATATATATTATATTATTATTTATTATTATTTTAAAAATTAAATTTAATAATACGATAAAATATGGACCATGTGTGCACATTTTCATGAGGAATATACCTAGGGCTCCACGTTTTCGGTTTTTATTTTTGGGCGGATTCGGCGTACGTTTCTCGGTGTTTATTGATTTTCACGAAATCGGCTTATTTCGGCGTTTTTCCTGGAGTGTACACGGTTTGCCCGGCAGTTATCGGCGAATAGAAATTCCAACGTAATATTTCCGCACGACGCTAATTCAACATGGCGTTGTTCGCTCCGGTGGCGTTTTACGGCTAACGTAAAAGTAAACGGACATTTTTCACAACCATCGTATGGTTCTGCATGATTTTCTGATCCGCATCAACAACTTGCAGGGCGTGTGCAGCAATGTATCTCTGTCATGTCCTGGAATGTCCATCTGTATTCGGTGGTTTTCGATTAAAACCGAATTAGGAAAAATTTCCCCGGCGTATGTTTTTCGGTGTTTTTCGATTAAAACCGAAAACGCGGAACCCTAAATATACGATGACGTGCAAAGCATGCATTTATATGCACCATATAACCCTTCTAACCGTCTCAGAAGAGTTTTCCTCATCGTCCAGATACGAAACCATGTCAAGAGAGAAAAAAACAAAACAAAACAAAGAAAGTAAATAAAAAACATGTACTTGCATGAAAATCAGCGCTCTATATAGTTAAGAGTGTCTTGTCACAGCGCAATTGCATACAAAAACGCCCTTCAAATACCAGCAGAGTGCGGTGCGGCGTGTCCATGGAAGCCCCGCCCGATCTCCTTTAGTGACGTAATCATGTACTTGTGACGTGACATCAGCATAGTGAGCAGCCGCGAGGTCTAGTTTCTCAAAGACCCCTCTCTCTCTAGAGGTCAGCTCCGCTAATCGCGGTTGCGAAAGACGACACGTTATTTGTTGCACAATCTACTGCAACGAAAAACGCAAAACTTACGGCAGGTGTTTTCACTGCTCCTTTAAGCCCTTCCATGGTTCCAAACATTTACGTGCTCCGAAAACGACGACAGCTTCCCCATATTCCCCTTATCGTCTTGCCTTCCTTGCGTAAACATGTTCTTGGAGAATCAGGTGGAGTTTGGAGACCAAGAGAACACAGAGACGTCTATCTGACGCATCATCAGACGCATATCTGAATACCAAATGCGTTCCCCTCAAAAAAAAAAAAAAAAAGCAGAAAAAGCAAACATTATCCACCAGAGCGACATCATCTATCACGTTTTCCTATGGTTTCGAACTCGAATCTCCTTGACGATGTTGGGGATGACGTCATCCCATTTGTGTAGCTCTGAATCCTTGTATAACCGGAGTATCGGAAATCCCATCCCATCTTTCCTGCTTTACATGTGAAGAAACGGTCCTCTGACAATGCCCATTTCAAATTCGAACGAAACTTTACCAGGAAAACTTCGTTCCACTTTTTTTTTTTCTTTCTTTCTTCGACATAGGTCGAGGGATGATGCATTTCGAGACATCCTGCCGGCCTCTTTTCTTGCTTTCTGAACCAACTTCGTGACGACCCTCTCCCTTGGGATATCTTTTGCACCGTGCAGTCGAAGAGGAAGCCTCATTTTTTGTGCTGTGCTTGCGCATCCTTCGATGCTAGGTTCGAAAATAATATACATCTTTTCCTGCTGCGATGTGCTCTGAAAGGAGCTGGGATCTTCCATCACGGGTTTAACGGGGTGCTGCCACGAGCAACACGAAAGATGGAAAGGAAGTCTAAAGTCACTTTTCGAAGTGCAATTTCACGTCGGCTTGGGTGCACGTAATAGACTGGCTTATAAGGCTATACTGAGACTGCAACATATATCTCTTTACGCGAACGCACAGTCGCGGTCGCGTGTCTGTATTATTTCAAATATTTATTGATAAATACCAATGAATGAGGTATGTCTGGTGAAGATAATGGAAAGAACTGTTTAGAAGGGTGGAACACAAACTGAGAAACACAACACGAGCCTCAAGGTACCTAAGAACGCGACGGAGTGAAATATGGAAGCCGTCGATAACGCCAGACAGAATCGTACCAGCGCGTCTTGTTTACCGGTAATTGCCGGGTGCACTGAATGGCAAGTACGAACACTGTACCATAGTTCAACAATGACGTGGATCATGGGTGCGTGACGAAAACGTAGATTCCTAATTTGTTGCGAAGATGAACATTATTGATTTTGTCCATGTTTCATCGCATGTCATATTGCCGAAGATTTGACGGTACATAATGTCAGCGCATATGCAAGTAAAATGTCAGCACATTCCTTTTCGTTCAACAAGAGTTAAAAAGAATGAAAAAAAAACGGAACACATTAACTTTCAAACTAATTAACACACTAATTAACTAACTAACACATTGAAGCTTGGCCACTTTAGACTACGACGTTTCACAATCATGTGTAGTAACGCGACCAATCTTGTCGTCTGCTAACGGACAGTCTCCCCCGTTCGTGTCGTCTGCTAACAACTCTCTCAATTGAAAATGGCCCCCTTCGCTTAATGCCGCCTCATTTATTTGTTTTCAGTTCACCACTCCTGCGCCGAATATATGTAATCATCAGTGAAAACCGCCGTCAATCGTTCCCATATGTGGTTTCGGAATGGTCGAACAAATGTTTGATAGCGTGACCAACTCCGAAAGTCGACTTTGGGTCGATAGCTTTATTGTTTTCCTTTCTGTCGTCTGCTAGCCAGTGTTGTCAGACCCGATTACTCGCTCAATTTAGCCCGCAGCGGTAGCGCAAGACACACTGCGGTTTTGTTTCCATTCTAGCTTCGCCTGTGACCCGGTAGCTGAAAGACTGATGTTGTTGTTGTTTTCTATTTCCTACTTTTTGACGGTCTCTTCGTTTAGGCAATTAGTGTGAGGCTAATGAAGAGCCTGATGAATAGCCAGCAGGGCTTTAAGGCAGTCAGTCCTGTTGACATTTCTGCTGTGTTCGGCACTGTTTGCCTTTGCTTTTAATTTTTTTTTTTCGGTGTTTTCTTACATTCGTTTTAAGGAAAGGTTGATATCTGTTCGTGTCCTGTTTTGTGCTGATATAGGAAATTTCAGGAATCGGGGATAATTTACGATCGTGGGCTTAAAAGACACTTGAACACTTCCATACGAAAGCGTGCCGTCTGAGAAAAAAAAAGTGAATTGGGGAGTAATCGCAGCTTCTAGTGCCCTAGATTGCAGTTCCCCCCTTTTTTTTTTGTCCCCTGACCCCGAAATTTTACTCTCTGGCGCTGCAAATAGTCGCAACTACTCCTAAATTCCCTCGCAAGCCGTAAATTTCGCAAATGGTCTCATGAATGCAACTGTCTACGTAAAAAAAAAGGAACAAAAAAAAGCGCTCTGCGAGAATATAGTGGAACACCGCAATATAATTCAGGAATTATCTGCCTACAGCGTAAGAAATAGTTGTTCGTTCTTGACAAAATTGTGCCATATCGGTCTGGCAAGATTTCACATCATTACATCAGTTAAGTTAAAGGTGGAAGTATTTTCATTGTATAACGTACCATATATTACGTACATAGGAGTGTGAGGGCAAAGCGGTCTCCGACTCTGTGACATTCAGTTAGTCCCATACCATTATTTTTATTTATTTATTTCATTTCGATGAAGATTCAATTCATTTCGATCGGGATAACGCGTCTGGTCCGAACTAAAGTCACTTCCTGTTTGTCTTCGGTGTGTATTTGTCGAGCATTCCAAGACCATTTTAAACGCTTTTAGCGGTACTTTCTGCTTCAGATACTTTCCTCACAATTGAAATCCAGTACTTTATTTCCGGCGTGTTCTTGCTTTCTAGAAAAAAAGAAAAAAAAAAGAAAAGTGCGTAATTTTAGTCGGGCGTTTTGGTTTAGGGAGCAACGCGGAATAGATGCATTGCATCAACCATTATTACTCCCTTGAGGATCTAAATCAGGGTAGTGGAGTTGCCAGTCCGGGGTTGGAATGATTCCGGAATCATTCCAGATTTAGCAGAGCCCGGAATGGAATTGGAATGGAATGGCGGGAACTGTCCTCGGAATGGAATGGAATTAGGCTTTTTTTTTTTCGCAGGCGGAATGGAATTGGAATGGGCTGGTCTGGGTGCCATACGGTCAAAGGCGAAATAACCTTATCTTTGTGCTTTTTCCGTGCTGGGTAATATCAATCTCCTCTATAGCACTGCTGGGCTACCCAGCACGGTTACCGGTCCCTTTTCTTTTATTGATGGAATTAAAGGAATGGAATGGGGTTGCCAAGCCCATTCCAGGAGTGGGAATTGGCCATACCTTTTCATTCCGAGGAATTGAAAGGAATGGAATTATCACAAATATCCATTCCTCGGAATGGAATTGGAATGGAATGGGTAATCCCATTCCGCAACCCTGATCTAAATGAATGACACTATTAGGAGTTCGGGGAATGGTTGCAAGGCTCTATTTGGGAGTAAATGTCAGCTCAGAGGAATAACACAGAGCGCGATTGCCACCTAGGGGAGCAGTGAAGCTGCTAATTCTTCTTGTCCCCTTAGGGTGTATTTCTGTCCTCGTCCCTATCCAAGTCGTCTAAGAAAATTATGCAGCATCATTAAATGCGGATGTTAATATTCACGACCTTACTAATAAATAGACCCTGATGTTTTAGGGTTAAACCCGATTTTTCCCGAATTTGCACCCCGAATTGAGGTTCACCTATCTAGGGTTAAACCCGATTTCTACCTGCAAAACTGTACCTAGGCTAGGCACCTCAAGGCATCGACATACTTGTTTCTCATAAAAATGCGACTGCCCCTTACTTCTGGCACTCTGGATAGACGGTACAGTGAACGTTTATTCTACAATAATGCCCGATTTCTCCCCGAACTCAGTTTGATGGTAATTTTTCTGCCCGAATTTGCATGAATTTTCGACATCAATTTATTGACCCGATTTCTACTCCCCGAATTTGGAAAAATATAAAACCCGAAAACTTCAGGGTCTACTAATAAACTAATAGGGAAATACAAAAAGATCGTGTTTACTTGACAAACTATCCACATTTCGTCTACTTTATGTCCATTGCCTCCAAACAAAAAAGAACACTAACAAGTGTGCGGTTCGTTTTTTTTTTCGTTTTTTTTTTCAAGACTCCAGTATCACGCAGTGCTCCTATACAGCTTCAGGAACCCGACAACACTGGGACGACCTAACGACCATTTTTCCACAGCTGAACACACACACGACAACAAAGCAGCGAACGACTATACAAAGGCCCGGTCACGAAACGGGCTTGTATTCCACACACACAAAACGCAGAACGTGTTGTTTAAATTTATATAAGAACCTCCCTACATCGTCAGCACTTTATAACTGCTTCCTTCCACCTCTCTGTCTTTTACAGCAAAGACTTCTCTCTCTATATCATCGACAATGAGAGTTACGAAAAGGATGCCGTACTCAGCGTTGAACTTGGCGAACCTGAACTGGAAGAAGGTAAAGTTCGGTCTCTTTTTATTACCCACTTTTTTTTTTATTATTGTCAATATTACTCGTCCTATCTTTACGGCGTTCGTAACAGTTACGACGCAACGAAATGTGGAGTCGTCGAGATTTATTTGTATCTGCGTCGTTTCGTTGAATCTTTCTGTTGTGTTTTTCTGACGTCCTGCTTGGGTAACTGCTGTTGTTGGGATATACGCTTTTGTGTCGTGCGTTCGGTGTTATTGCATTATATTATATTATTATTCGGTGTAAGTGCAGGTCATTATGTCGTGTTATGAAAGGGTTGATCATAAAGACGGTCTGCGTTTCTCCCTTTCTTTTTTTTTTTTTGTTACCTTCGCGCTTTCACACGCGCCTGAAGGCGCTGTAAAGACAGTTCAAATATTATTTCACTCTCTGCCGCTTCAATTACGTTATTTGGCGAGTGTGAATTAGTGCAGCTTTAGCTCACAGATTGGTCTGAGACGAAGTACATGTCACGAAATTGTTTGTCCCGTATATCTGTCCCTTAGAATTGTGCCTTGCAAGCTTCACTTTTATTGCCTTGGAGAGACGCCAATTTGCAGTACGTCTACCGTATACCGTTGCCATGACAATATGTTGGCCTAGATCACGTTGGCGACTTTCTGCGCGTCTTGCTTTACGACCAGTCCACTGCCGCTTTGAAGACGAAAGTTTAAAGGAAAAATGAAATCCTGAACAAAATTGCCTTGAACAGGAGATTCATAGCATTTGTTATGACCGTTTTTGACAGCCTGTACTGGCAGTGTGTTTACGTGCTGTCCATCGCGTACTGCAAGTGGTCTCAAGTAAAGTCTAGTTCCCACTAACGGCGTATCGGCCGCAATGACGCAAGGTAGACGCAGGTGTGAACGTATGCTGTTTTTTATGCAGAATAAACGTTGAAACTGAAATTGGATGGGTGAATCAGGCGCTGTCTTTGTCTTAAAGGTTGTCAGTTGATTTATAATCAAGCGATATAATAATCGACGAAGATGCAGCGCTGTTGAGTCATGATATGTGTGTCAAGAATGCATGTCTGAAATCGTACTGAGTGCTTGGGCGTACAGTCGTCTCTAATTGGCTGCATCCTGCTTTTTTCAAAGTGGTAGTTGGTATTAGTGGACGTGGTAGTGACGTATCTCGTGACGTGTTCATGACGTTTGTCGGTGCAGTTTTCGTTGTGGTGGTGCTGATGCTCTTTGTTGGATAGAAAATGTTGCGCGGCAACATTTTGTAACACTTCGGATTGCATTGCGTGCTCGTAGATGGCGTTAGTGGTAACGAGTGTTGACTGGACGAATTAAATCTAATTCTTAGATTTTTTTTTTACGCAAAGCCATCTGCTGGCAGAAATGTGCGACCCGAAATAGCGTAAATAATCGAGGATTTAAACCAGTGACACAAATGACTTGATTATATGAAAAGCCTAAGGTCGGAAAATTTGAGGTGGTCGAAAATTCGGGTGTTTGTAGGAAAGTACAATGTTGCATGACATCGTTATATTTCGATCCTTACAGCCTTATCATAACATGACGTCAGCACAGTGTTATCATCACACTTGCAGTGTGAACATATCAGTAAGGAGAAACTGGTTTCATTGTGCGCTAACAGCGACGTTGCGACATCTGTCACCAATGTGGTGAAACATGTTCGGAGTAGTGTACGGCCTGCCCTCAACAAAGCAGTAGAGCGCAGGCAAAACGCATTTACTACCACAGTTTAATAATACATAATACTGAGATGCTTTCGGTTTCATTGTACTGAATCATAGAATAATCATGGCTTACTGTTCATTTTGGTAAAGCGAGCATTGAATCTTCATACAGTAGTTTGCTATTAATACGGAAATTGTGACGAATTTGTGCATATTTCCATACACTATATTCTACCTTGTTAGCCAAGCGAATGCTGCTGTGCTAATTAACTGGCTAATTAACCCCTGTGTTAATTGACGTTGCTTTCAGACATCCTCAACGTGGCGTATCACCTCTCAGCATGCAGTTCATGCGTCCACTAACACTCTCGACGGTTGTGCATGCTCATGTTAACATGATGCTCATTTCAGGTCACACCATGTTCACAAATACCAAATACCACACCGGCCTCGCGTACCACGCACAACATGCCAACATGTTGACAGTGCTGAGACGACATTAACTTAGCCGGAGGCATTCGTGCACTCGTTATATTGTCCTTCACACCAAGTGCGCAGAGGTCCTTATTATTATTGTTATTATTATTATTATTAGTGATCGCGTAGTGTTTTGCGCCACCGTGGTGACAACATCATACTGAGCTCCGTGGTGGAAATTACTGCCAGAAGTCCTTGGGGGGTATTTTCTGGAAGACCGGTACCTGTACGTCTTGTCGTGAAAGGCGCAGTCTGCACACCCTCGCCCTCAGATTCGGGAAAGGGAACTTTGTTCAGAACTAGCTAGAATATCAACAATTGAGCTCGCGTGATGTTAAACAATATCATATTTAGCAAATGCTACGTAGTATGAAAAGATCTTAAAATATAAAGTATTATTAGTATTATAACAACCTTTATTGATACCTCCGAGCTGGTGTCGTTCCTTGGAAAGCTAGGCATAGCAGCACACGTCTGAACGGCTAGGTGGGCAGGTGCTGATTTTCCGAGTTTTCTGTGCGGAAATCTTGAAACACTGTGATGGTGGTTTCTGACTTCAGTAGGAGCTTCCGCGATGAAGATCACGCAGTAGTAGTCATGCTTATTGCACAGCGCTTGAAATCAGTTAATAAAGACGCCTCTTTTTTTAATATTTGAGTCGTGTTTTGTTTCCACTTAAGAGCGAATATTTATTAGCAGCGTGGTTCATCAGTATGTTAACTACCTGACGTTCGTACAAAATACTCGAAATCAAATCAAAGTACAAATCAAGCAAAAAGTCCCGCCGTGAATTATCGTTAGCAATCGTTGTCGTTACTTAGCGGTTGTATTATTGTAGCATTTTCATTTGTTCTGTAAATCTGCCGGTAGTTGAAAACTAGACAGCTTATTACAAAGTTTGTTTCTGCGTAGGCGTGTACAGTCTGTTGATGGAAAGCCATTCCTGTTGTGACTCTTCCATCAATATATTGCCCTCTTACTTATTTTTTCATTAAAATATGGCCTCAATTATTGCTCGATGGTTGCTACTTTTTTGCCATAGACGACCCATACTACATTCAAGGAAAGTTGGCCATTGAACAGTCAGGTATGCCAATGAGCTTCTTCTTGCACAGCCATTTGTTGCATATTTTCCTCACTAGAGTGGAACTGAGGTTTGCCATGCCTTGCCGTTAAGTGTCGCTGTATGCTGGATGGGTAGCCATCTTTGTCTCAGTGTTGTTCGGCCTATCGGTGTCGCACTCTGCTCTAGCCGTTTGCACAAGTGGCTTTTTTTGTTTTGTGTTACTTCTGGATTGTCATAACAATGGTGAGATGTGTGTATAGTTTCTGCGGCAGTGATGACGTGGTGTGACGTCATCGGTTACGTGTGAAGAACTTAGGAGCTAATGCAAGTTTCACAGTGAGGGATTTAGGTGTCATAATTATAGTTTAGCTTCTGCGAGAAAGCACCACGCTGGTGGTGTTTCCCCCCCCCCCCCCCTTTTTTTTGCGTCATAGTGTTTCCCGGATAATACGTACGTATGCCTTCGCCGTATTCCTCGACGTCATCTGTCACGTGCGAAGTAAAGATAGGAGGTAATCCATATTTGAGAATGAAGGAATTGGGTATCATCATTAGAACTCGACGTCACAAAGAAAGCACGGCGACTGCGATGTTTTCCTGTGTCAGACTATTTACCCGGATAATACGTTAGCTCTGCGTTCCCGGGACAACCTCTCTGGCAGAAGGGCAAGTTGGTACATGATGATGAGGAGGAAGATAAAGAAGTTCCCCTTGTCTCGGATCTGTATCTTCTTTGACTATCGCTCTATCCGGGTTTCACTATAATTCGAAGAACGACAGTGCGAGCTTTTGAGCTTGCTGTGTACCTTGAAACCTTTTTTCAGAGGTCTAATCTTAAATATACTATCCCCTTTACAAAGTAAGCGCTGCGATAGCGACGCTTTCATGCATTAAACTATTTACCCGGATAATGCGTTTTATCCGCGTTTCCGCGACAGGCGCCCTATCCTTGTTTCACTATATTTCGGCGAAATGTGGCAATACGTTTTTTTTCTTTTCAAAAGACTAATCTTAAATCTATTCCCGTACGTAGCGTCTTGCTTTAGTTTATTAAAATCTTTGCGCTACCTCACGTATACAACATCGCCTCGTAACATATTGCAGTCCACTTGAGACACAAACCTCAGTTGTTCTATAGGAAGAGCCAGTGAGACCTGATAAGATGCCCACTTATGACACCTATACCGCACTAGATTCACATTGCTATGACAACTAACTGAAAGTTCGTCTTTGCTGTTTTGCATTTTCTGTTTGTGTGTCCCTTCTGCACCATACCCCGCTAACCTGTTGCATGTATGCGAACGCTTTCTGCATGTTGCTCTCTTGCGTGTGCCTACAGAATGCATTTGTTCGTTTGTTTGTCCGTGTGACGGGTCTCTTTCGGATAGGGGTTGAAATAGTGCGGAATAAATGACTACCTGTTTGCTACTATCAAAGTTACGAAAGAAAACGTCTTGTGGCGCGTGTACAAAAGTATTATCGAGCCTTGCTTGGCTTGGCTCGACTTAAAAACGAAGTGGCTTAAATATTCGCCTGGCGTCACCTGGTGCGGTGACCCGCAGCTGAGGGCAGTACGCCAATTGTCTTCGTCGTATTATCTATGGGATTGTGAATGTAGATACACTGCTATTGACGGACGATTAAGGACAATCCTACAAAGTACAGCCCGCGGAATATGCGACCCGCGAGTATCCTTGTGAAATGTCATTTCCTTCTCCACTAACTTTTGACAGAGCGTATAGCGACACCTCCCGTCTAATTCGCATGCGAAATTAGACAGATCATCTAAAACGGGCTCTTCTGTCTCGCACGCTCATCAGGCGTCGGTTATCGACGCTTGACCAGTCATCATCCGTGTGGACTACATACTGTAACAAATCCCGAAGTGCAAAGACGTTTAGACATTCAGTGACAGTTAGCACTCAGGTGTGCACGGCGTCTTCTGCATACATGTAGCTGGACCCGCATACTGTGAAAGGAGGCGAAGAAATGCACCATAGTCGTGATTCTCATAAACCACGTTACATAAACTGCCAGAAGGATCGCCACAATATTTGGTCTTATCTGTAAGAATAACAGTACTAACACGAACCGTTAGGCATCCGCTAGGTGGCGTCTGTGCTGGTGACGTGTGGCCTAACTGTGTCACGTGGTTGCACGCAGACCTTCTTCGGGAGCAAGGTGGCTTACAAGGCATACCGAAATCTCAGATGACCGAAGCGCAGAAGATCGCCCTGCTCGGCAGGCCAAGGCTAGGTGACAACACCAAGTGCACCATCAGGATTAAGGAGAGCAAAGAGTTCAAGGTACAGGCGTTCCCTTCATTCGTAATGACTTTACATTATCAGCACATACATATAAGTCGCGTAAGACCCACAAGTGAAGTCGTAAATTGTCCGAGTTAGCCCCAGCGCCTCCTAACTATAAGGGAACCCTACTCCATGCCTCATCTCCCGCCTTCGCTACGTGAACGTCGTCTTGCTGCTTCAGTCAATCGTCGCAGACGACAGACGTCGTGCAGGCATAGCAGACGACACAACGCCTGCGGCTGCGAATGGCTACGCATGCTACTTGAGGCGACTCGTTTCCACGGTTACGGCTGCTGAAAGTGTGGCGTGTGGTCGAAGCAATTTTGAAAGGTTATGTCGCGTTTGCGCGTAGATCGGTCCTTTTGTGTGGATGCTGTTGGCTAATGGCTAACCTGGCGTCTGGAGAGAGCCCGAGCAAAGTGACCACATCGCGGGTAGCCAATCCAACTTGAGCCACGACGTAATAGCGCTCCCCGCGACGCTGCTCACTTCTTGTTTTGTTTTCTTATTCTGTTCCGATTTCCTGCGTACTAACCGTTTTAGGTTCCTCCGGAAGAGCCGTTTCTGTAAGAAGGGGGGATTTATTGGCAGAAAAAAAAGGAAAGGGGAAAGGTCCGTTTCTGTAGCTTTCCACAGCTTGCTATTATTAGTATGCTCTTATCTTTCTAGGATCTATGGGTAAGCATACACAACTGCTGCGTGTGTGAACTTCGATCAATTTATAGAAATAAAAAATCTCAACCAGAAACTTTCGTGTAGAGTATTACCGACTTCCTATCAGGCACACAATTTGAAACTCAAAATAGTTATCGATCTGATGGATGCCTTGTGTTCTTAACTGGTTTAATCTAGTACATTTTGCTGAAATCCACTGTCCTATATTTTGTTCTCTCACAGAATACTGTAGACAAGCTGTTCCAGAAAGCCAACGCCTCCCTTCTCATCGGAACCTCCTCTTGGAAGGAACAGTTTGTGGAAGCCATTACAGTCGTGGCAGGTAAAATGAATACCTAGTATCCGATGCATTTTGCACGCGAAGTCTCGCATGTATAAATGTGCCTGTCTCAAATTGACCTCACTGAACCTGACAACTAAAAAAAAAGATAACTTCGGGCTGCTCACACAAAGACTGAGGAAATAGTACTCAAAGATGCAAGGAAGTGATCATTTAACATGGTTTCAAACCCTGCTTCAGCCTTCAAGAAGTCCATCAAGTGCCACGGCGCGCAGTGCGTGTTTTTGCTGTACGGTGCCTTGTCAGCCCTCCCCGTAACTAAACTTACGAAAACGTCCAGACTAAGGCGAACGGCGCCCAGAAATCTCCCAGGCCGGCCCAATCACCTGATGTGACGTATAGAGTCACCGTCGCGTTCAACATCTATGGCTGCAGATGATGTCTCGGCCGTTTAAAGTGGCGTTGAAAGTGCAAAAGTTTTCGTGCAAGTGCCGTTACCTTGATATCAACGCAAAAGGAACAGGATCTGTCCGTTGCGTCGTTTGTGATTTATGACGAGCCAAGGAAACAATTTTCGCTTTCCTTTTCCTCTCCTCCTCAAGAAGCGCGACGACGCAGAGACAGCTCGGATTGGTCGCCTCAAATAAATATTCGTCGGTGATTGGACAAATCGTTTGAGGGCACCAATGAGATCCCGCCTTCTTCACAAATCACGAACAACGCAACGCACAAATCCCGTTCCTTTCGTGTTGGTATCAAGGTAACAGCATCTCTCATTACGCGGGGCGAAAGTTTTGCGCTTTAGCGCCCCTTTAAGTAACGCATGTCACTTTGCCTGTCACCTTCACGAGTGTAATCTTTTAACGAACCCGTATATTACACTTTACCTTTTTGTGCTGTGTGATGGCAGGCGTACTTTCGTTTCGTCTACTACTTATCTGATCGGTACTAAACGTGAAGGCAAAAGCACCCTCCTTTGCTGAATAACATTACACTCGTAACGATGTAAGAATGGTTAGTGGCTACACTGTTGTAAAAAAAAAAACACAGAAAAAAGAAACACACAAAGTAACGGCGTGTGTTGAATTTTTATAAGTAGGTTATTGCGTTCTAGTGTCGTGCTTTTAGTTTGGCTCATGTTGAGTTCAGCTGTATAGCTGCGTTTTGAGTTGTGTGAATGCACTAACGCGTTTGCTTGTTATTGTGTTGTGCCCATTTTTGGTTTTGCTGCATGGCTCTGATTGCATGCCAGAGGACAATGACAAACACTACGGTGACAAGTTGGAAGTAACGGAACCGGAAATGAAGAAACTTAGAGGTGAGAAGCGTCTCATAAAGTGGCAACTGCTTTCCACGTCTATTTTGCATAGATTTTTAGGGACAAAAGTTGCTCTTAGAAGTGCTTTCAATGGAACGGGTTTTTACGCCGTTAATACGTCGTTTTGGCGCATTCTAGTCCTTGTCGCTGCTGCGCCACAAAAACCCTAATCAGGAATTGGTTTTCGACATATGTTTCTTGGCGCAGCTGCTTCGCAGTCTTTTATTGTTACGATTACTTGTTTATGCAAAAGAGTAACTTGTGTTCTCGAGGTTAGGTCATTCCGACGAAATCAGGCTAAGACCCCGATTTGTAGCCAAAGCTCAGGAAATCCTAATTCACAACAGTTTGTGATGGAACTATCTGGGCATGTGTTTGTTCACAGACGAAGGTGAGGACGATGAAGGGGAAGATGTGGAAGTGAAGATGCCTTCCTGCTCCGACTACGTCATGCATTTCTTCACCGTCTTCTGGAAGGTGCTCTTCGCATTCGTCCCGCCAACTGGTAAGCCCTCGCACATCAAGAGCACATGCTTCGCCCTTCCGTAGTAGATGTGCGAATATGTGTGCCTTCATGACCACAGACTGAACCGTGGAGTTCGGATGGGGCAGCACCCACATAAATTCGTATTTCGTTACTAGTGTATCAAACACGTGAGCGAAAATAATTACATGCTGAATGAGTTGGTCGTACTCACCAGCAGTCTCTGGAATCGTAATTGTGTACACGAATCTGCTAACTGCATGACGCTGTTGTAGTAGTATGGCGAGCAGTCCAGATACGAACCATGATC
Source organism: Ornithodoros turicata (assembly GCF_037126465.1). NCBI lineage: Eukaryota > Metazoa > Arthropoda > Arachnida > Ixodida > Argasidae > Ornithodoros > Ornithodoros turicata. Next base: position 67,458,434 of record NC_088206.1, on the reverse strand, counting down.
CCGCGCATTTCCCAGCATGCCGTGATGTACAAGAGAAGACTTGCGCATCGCGAAGCCTTGCATTTTTGCGATGCGTGGTACGGTAGTTCGCCGGTTATGAATCCCTACTACCTCGTGATTCACACGGAAGTTTCGCGAATTTCAGTCGTGTGGTATGGGTCTGGGTTCGCAGTTAATAACGATAACAAGAGAGATCTGTCAGCAGACTGCGTAAAAGACCTTGACTTTGACTCTGCCTTGTGTGCATTTGCCTTCTCCAACATAGCGAATCAATGTGCTGTTGAAAAAAGCATACATCTATTTCACAATTTACTGGTGCATTCCATCGTCACATTATATGAGTTATCTTTTATCTGATGACGATAACTGCACGCATTTAATTGGTGTTTAATGACCTGGATTCGTTCCAATGTTAATAGGATTTGCAACAATGAAGAATATTGATGCAACCATACAACTGTTTCAGTCCTAAAATATAACTATTATGATGACGAAGCATTGGAAATGGGTCATAGAATGGGACAGTGGTGCCTAAAAAGCACGTAAAACCATGTAAAATTGTGCCTGCGTTTTATGTCTGCAATTCTCTGTTGACTCGCAGATTACTGGGGCGGATGGGCGTGCTTCGTGACGAGCATCCTTCTGATCGGAGTTCTAACGGCGTTCGTCGGAGACTTGGCCTCACACTTTGGCTGCACAATCGGGTTACGAGACTCGGTCACTGCTATCTCTCTGGTCGCCCTGGGCACCAGCATACCAGGTGAAGCCTTCCTAACATTCTTCTTGACCCGCAAAGCCGATGCCGCTTAATGCTGTTGTGGGCCTGTAACAACGTCCTCAGCTTAACCATGTCGCGCGAGCACGTGGCTCGAATAGACGCCAGCGCCGCCATGCGTTGGCGCTCAGTTCGTGACATGGGGCACAGGGACCCAATGCCTCGAATCCAGAGTCAACGCTTGGCGGCGCTGGAGTCTGTTCGAGCCACGCGCTTGCGCGTTACAGTTGGACAGCACTCGCATACAACAAAAGGACTTGGAACTATCTCCAAGATACTTTGACAAAGTAAAAAAATGAACGAGTTCGTCAAAAAGTTACTGGAGCTGAAAAGCAACGAGTTAAGTTAAAAGTTACCTAAAAAAGTAGCTTAGTTACAGTAACGAGTTACTTGTAAAGAGTTACTCCGAACACTGCTCAGTAGCATTCATACGATACAATACAATACAATGGTTATTACTAAAACAAAAGTTATACAAGCAACCTTCTAACAGACCGCTAGGATGTCTGGTAAATGCAGTTTCATGCACTTCTGCACTTGATGCGCTGCTCACGACATGAAGGCGTCGCTTACGTTCGACCGGCATCTGCAGATGTATAACATTCGATAGAGAGCACATTATGCACTGACACTATACTTTCATCGACACACAGCCTGCAAAGACATTAATTCCATTATTAGAAAAATTAAATGTCCTGAAGTTCCTCGCAGACTCCACTTTAAGTAGACACAAAATAAAACATTCAAATATGCCAGTCGTCTTAAAAGCCAGAAAGCAGCAGGAATCTAATCCATGCCTCTTGAATGCCGGTCAGGTGCACAAACCATTAAGCTACAGAAAGTAAACAACCCCACACGGCCTTGTGCAGTCACTGTACCCTCTGCTTTTTAGGAACAACATCATGTACTGGATACCAGTGATGGCCAGTAGTTAACTACATGTAGTTAAACTACCAGATTGTAGTTAAAAAGTAGTCATCAACTACTTGCAGAAATGTAGTGGCAAATACCGGTTAGACTACTATTTGAAGTAGTTAACCACAGTAGTTAGGTTACTGAAGGTACGAACTACTTCCGATTTTGCCGCAAGCCTCACGGCACGATTGTGCTTCCGACTTTTACCTTGAGCTACTTGTTTGATGAGAATGGAGGTGCAGAGCAATTGTGTCGTGCATGTGTACTAAATCTTCACTTTTAATGCTTGTCCAGTGGGGCCTCATTTGCTGTGAAATAATTCTGCAACTTAGTTTATCGCGTAAGCACAAAGAATCCCGCCGCAAGCTTTGTATTTGACGATCGTAGCAATGGCTTGAGCCAAAGTTTATCGTTGCTTGTGATTTATATTTAGGTGTGCAAGAACACTACAAGGGATTGGTGTTGATGGACAACATTAAGTAGTTATGGATGTAGTTAAACTACATTGCAGTAGTTAAAGAAGTAGTTTTAACTACTCCCCTCAAAAGTAGTTGAACTACTAGTTAAACTACTCAATCGCGAAGTAGTTAGTAGTTATAGTTAAACTACTGTAGAAGTAGTTAGTGGCCATCACTGCTGGATCCAGGTCATCACACCACACCGATCACTTTCTCATTATTGTCTTCATGAGCTACATCCTCCAGCTCTACTCCACATGGAAAGTGCACGTGCACATCCTTTACCTGGAATTCTGCCTCTTTCTATTTTAGACACGTTCGCCAGCAAAGTGGCTGCGATGAACGACAAATACGCCGATTCCTCCATCGGCAATGTAACAGGCTCCAATGCTGTCAACGTTTTTCTGGGCATTGGAGTGGCATGGTCCATGGCTGCCATCTACCACGCCTCCAAGGGCACCGTCTTCAGGGTGGAGCCGGGCAACCTCGCCTTCTCAGTCACAATCTTCTGTGTATGTGCTCTCATCTGCTGTGCTGTTCTCTTACTACGCCGAAACAAACTAGTAGGCGGCGAGCTAGGAGGACCCATGAGGTACAAACTTCCCACGACCATACTGTTTGCGGGACTATGGCTGTTCTACGTTGCCATGTGCTCCATGGAGGCCTACGGCGTCATCAAAGGTTTCTAATACAAGGTGCACATGGTACAGTCCTACACCGGGTTTCCTGCCGAGGTGGTCTTTCCGAAGAAGACCTGCATTATGTTGGTCCAGGCTAAAGGGAAGGTAAAGGAACACTGGACGTGTGGGTGTCCACGCAAGCTGAATGAAGTGTGCAGCCGTTGGACACATCCAGGAAGAGCCATCCATCGAATACAAGACCACCTGATCATGAGAGTTCGTTGGTTAGCAAGTCTGCTTGCTTCGCAAGTTGAGGCGGTATACCATGCTAGGAGAGAGAACAAACCGAGTCCACGGAATCAAGCTGGGTCCCATTTTAAGGGTGCGGGGCATTCTTCTGCCAGAAAGCACCCCGTGGTTGTGCCCTACAACGATGATGGATCCTACTGATTGTGTTATCTTCCCACTTTCCTTCTTCATTCTATGACTCATTTCCTCCGCTCAGCGGCCTCATGTCTGTCTTCAACTCTTATCAGTGAGTGAAATGTGCAGCCGTCGATATGTCGCGTGATTCCTGCATGTACCTTTCCAATGATTCCTGTCCCTCCTTTTTCTGTCTCCTGGAGCTCCCTCCATCCCTGACGAATGCTTCCATATTCTCCGTTGGTCCCCAGTTTTATTCCTGAAGACTAATACTGACTTTTTTCATTCCCGTACGTGATGTTCATATTGTTGACTGCTTGTACACGCAGGCGATAATATGTGGTGCAGCTATACGAGACAGGTTTGTATATAACTACCCTTAATGTTACAGATGTAACAATGTACACGTGTTACGCACGCATGTTATGAGACAAAGTGTGAGTTGTTGAAAAGGTTCGTCATTGTGGCGGGGGAAGGGAAGTGTACGAAGTTTTGGAGTGTGTACTGTAGTTGGCGTTTTGCGCTACATATGACTACTCGGGACTTGTGTGCGCAATTTGTGAAAAATAATTTCTACCAGGAAATTGTTTTTGGTACGCGATACACTGCATTGAAACTCAGGAAGGTGTGCAACAAAAGAAATCAATATTGTAGGCCTGAAGGCGTTGAGGCAATATTAACGTAGACGGAAACAACGCCGTCGTCTGAGCGGAGAATCCCAAAACCTATACACTTTATAATTAGCCTGTCTCACTTCACTGCTTCAGAAACATCTTCCTTTCGCGTCTCAGATACCATTTAAACATTTCTTAAGGATTCTCGCTCTAGTTTCTAGAACTATTGGAAAGTTTACGTCCCACAGGGTGCAGGTACTAGACATGATGTTACTTGCTTGTCAAATTAACATCCAGGCTGAAAAATTGGCTATACCCATTCATCAGGATGGCTACGGCATTTGGGACTCTCAGTCGACCAACATTTTCTTTTCGTTTCATCTTACGCCCCCAGGTTACATTTTATACATTAGGCCATTAGTTTTGTAATCTCACCCGAGGTACCACTAGCAGCTGGACGACCTATTTTCAAAGCGCCCCTGTTGGCGTGGCTGCATACTAGCCAAGTCGTAGTGCAAGTGCCTTCAGTTTAGAACCAAAATGGCGGCTGTCGTTGTAGAGTGTGGCGTGCCGTAGGTGGCGCACTTGCCTTTTTCTTTTTTTCTTTTTTCGTTGTAGTATCGGCTCTTTGTAGCACCTGACACCTGGCGTGATGTCTCCCAGGTCGTTAGAGATAACGCTGGTAACACCCATTTTTACGACGACATATTGTACATTGTATCTTCTAGGCGCAACGAATTCCCGTCTCTTCGTCAGAAGCGTTGATTTTTTAATGATTATTTTAAAAAAGATGTCATCCATTTCTCAGTATCCGTGTATGTTCCATGTTGGCCATTAGGGCCTATCGAAGCAAGGTGGCACACTACTGTACAGCGGTGTTCCCTGTAGTAAGCTTCCATATTCCTTTTGTTTCCCTCCTTCACTTGTAAATATTGCCCTCTCCTCCTGTAACCTTCTTCTCGTTCTCTGTGTCCTCTGTCTATCGTACCTCTCCTTGTTCATCTGCTGGGCCTACACAATGTAGAAGTAACAGGTGGAATACAAGAACGCTACTGATATGGGAGAACGAAACTTGTGGCGGTAGCCACGTTAGGCCTAGCGTCGGGTCGTCAGGCAGAGCGACTGCATGCGTTTTCAGCACATGTCAAAACACTATAGGAGAACGCCGTAAGCGGCTCGCGAAGAGATATTTTAAGAAACGTGTGGTCGACATTATAGATGACGGCTGATTGTGATTGGCTGACACTTGTGACGTGGGTTCTTCGTAGGACACCGTGACAAGTTTCGCAGAAGACCTTTTTGTTTTGTGATGGTGCATAAGAAGTCGTTCGGAATGTTGCATTTGAGTCGAAACCTGAACGTGCGTCGCTCCCTCCAGGTAGTGGCCGATCACAGTCAAATGGGTTTCTTTCCCTTTTTGGGAAAAGAAGTGATTAGCGCGTTATTCTGTGTAACTACATAGCGCATTTTCTGCAATATAAGCAGTGTCCGAAAGTGTGCATTCCCATATTCATAAAAAGGTTGACAAAAACTCTGCCATGTAAACCCTGAGGCGGAATCGTGCTAAAGGTTCATAACATTATAGCAGAATGCCTTAGAAATTGTTCAAGATTGCACTTCCAGTTTGCGTTGGACATATTAGTAGTAACGCAAGGCTTGAACCTGCAGATTACACCGTGGAAAATGCGCCAACGTAGTTGACAGCCCCCAGCCCATGGGATCGAATTTAATACGTACATAAGGTATGACGAAATGATCAAGATGTCACTAGGACTTCTTTATGGGCTTCTTAGTACAACGCATAAAAGAAATGTAGCGTAATATTGTGACACACCTGGCCATGACAAGTGCACCACCAAGTGGCGAAATACAAAGCGTGGCGTGTGCACTTGTTGCTAGTCCTGTGCACTTGTATAGCATTACCTAACTTACCGTAATGTGCAAAAGTTAGGAAACGCTAGAGTGCAGAGGTAAGGAATGAAGAGCGACCCTTACTTTGCCAAAGCAACTATAAACTGTTAAAACTTCCGTGGTTTCGCTCGTTTCTTAATCCTTGTTCCTCCTGAAAAGTGTATGAAATAAATTGTTGATTCCTAAAAACAAATATACAGACATCGTCGAAAGAAAGAAACATGTCACGTGTGCTTTCCTTTGTGAGGGTTAAGGGCCACTAAGAAATGCCAACACACACTGGTGCAATGCATCGAAGAAGAGGTGTCGCCGTGCAATATTGCTGCACGCTTACCGTATTCGTAAGTATTAATTCATTGTTACGCGATTAATTGATAATAATGCGATGACAACGCGTTAGCATTTCGTCTTGCTTCTCTTATGCTTCTTTTCTGCTTCTCATATTTTTATATACTTTGACTAGTATTTTGACGAGTAGAAGGTCCGGGATCCATTGGAGAACGTTGCAGTTTAAACTGCCACACGATATGATACACTAACTCAGCCGCTTGCGAAACACTCTGAGAACGCACGAGACAGATCTGAAGAAGTCCAGAGACGAGGCGCAACTGATCGGGGATGTCGCTCCTGTGAGTACGTGGTGACTTACGTAAGCCTTCTCTTCACCCTGACGGCTTATCTTACAAAAATTGTGACGTTCCCTTGCGCGCTGTCTTACACATTAAGTTCATTTTCGTTATTGATCCCGAAATAACGCCTCAACGATCATCAGTGCATCTTCTTATCGCCAACTGGGTAAGTCCTTAGTCCCTCTGACAATCGTCGTCGTCCTTGCTCAGACAGTTGTCAACCTACTTGGCAATTTTTTTTCGTCCAATAAGTACCTAGATACTACACAAACGAATTTTAAAAATCAGCGCTGCAGCTGCGTAAGCGTTTGGGTCGTAACTGGGTCGTAAAATGGGCCGTAACTCACCTTTCCAATGCGGCCGTTGAAGTTTGCCTGTCCTGTCGTGCTAAAAACAGTCGCTCGAGTGAACGTCGGTCTTTCCAAACCTCGAAGCGTTCGACATTCTTCCAAGCTGAGGAATTCGTGGGATGACAATCCTGGGTTCAACGCTGACAACTTCCACCTTAAGATGTTGTAGAAGCAGCGACGCCTGCTCACCGTTCGTTGTGCAGTACAACTTCGTACACCCTTGTCGATCGTCTTTTTTTTTTTTTTTTCGTATTTATTTCCAAAGGAAAAGGGAGGTACAGCAAAAAAGCTGCAGAGGCAGCTTGACAGCAACCGTACCCCCAGATACCAGGGTAACAGCAACAGAAAACACTCTATACAAATCAAGAGTATATCAATCTACGCAACAAGCATTAAAAATATTATGGCAATGCACCACATGCTGCGCGCGCACGTTTTGTACACAGTTTTATTGAAACTGAACTGCATCTGTAAAAAAAAAAAAAAAGAAAGAAGAGAGAGAGAAATGTTTAAGCGTAACATCCTGACCTACTTCACCCCTGTGACAAAGTATTTCTTTAGTTCTCTCTGTGGCATTACATATATGGCTGACCCGGCGTAAAAGTATGTATTTAATATGCGCGGAATATTGTAAAGTAACATCTGTTTTCCGTATTCAGTTCTGACTGTTGGGGTAACCCACCTGCATTCTTGTCGCGTGTTATATGGTGTAGATGTTTCTCGTACATCTGCTAACCTATTGACATAAGAAATAAATACATCGCCCGAGAAGCGAATTTTTTTAGTAAGAAGAAAATTATAAAGGTCGCGAACACGTACTACTCTGAATTCATTATAAAGTGGTTCTGTATGCGCAGTGTAAGCAACATTCGCAACACAACGAATAACCTTTTTTTGTAGCAGTGTTAGACGTTCAATATTTGATGCAGTTGTGTTTCCCCAAACCAAATGACAGTAACATATATGTGAGTAAAAAAGGCTATTATATATAAGTAATTTGACACTTTTTGGTAGGATTGAACGACATCTACACATCAGCCCTACTACGCGACTCAACGTTGTACATAGGTATTGCACATGAGTGTTCCAGCTCACGTCACACGTGAGATGAACTCCCAGAATTTTCACATGTTCAACTAACTGAATCGGTGTTCCAGCCAAGTAAATTGGTTGTTCCACACGTATTTTTTTGTTTTTAGGGCGAAATATAACAACTTTAGTCTTGTTTGTATTTATTCGCAGACCATTTTTGCAAGACCATAAATTTAAACTACTTAATACATCATTTGCACTGGTTACTAGTTCGTCAGTGTTGGGAGCGGAGATAAATATGCTAGTATCGTCGGCATAAATTACAAATTTAACGTGTTTGTCAATATCAACTATGTCATTTATGAAGATATTAAAAAGAGTGGACCCAATATGCTGCCCTGAGGCACTCCACATGTAACCGGAACTTTGCTTGATACATGATTGTCTATAACAACACTTTGAGAGCGGTGTTGTAAGTAGGACTTCATTAAGTTCAAGGCCAAGCCGCGTACACCATATGCAAAAAGCTTACGAAGAAGTAAACTATGGTTTAACAAATCGAATGCTTTCGTAAAATCCACAAAAATGCCCAATGTCAGTGACTTGTTCTCGAAGTTTCGGAAGATTATTTCTTTCATTGTAAGCAATGCCAGTTCCGTAGATCTGCCTTGGCGAAAGCCAAACTGCGAGTTCGTAATGAGTGATTGTGTAGCAAAGAATTTGTCAAGTCTCGTAAATATAATTTTTTCTAAACCTTTAGAAAATACAGGCAGCACTGATATGGGTCTATAATTTTCCAGACAGTTTTTCTCGCCACCTTTATGTATCAGTGAAACCTTGGCTGACTGCATTCTAGAAGGGAATATGCCGCATGAAAGACAAAGATTGTATATGTGTTCCAGCGGTACGGCAAGGATGTCAATAGTGTATTTTATAGGTCTGATCTGCAAGCCGTCAATGTCACAGCTCTTACTGTTTCGAAGGTTCCTGAATACCGACTGGACTTCACCTACGTCGGTAGGAGCGAAATATACAGAATCCTTGCATCTGTTGTTCAGCGAAAAACTGTCCGGGTTCAACATGCTCGAAGATATTCTAGATAAAAAGTCATTAAAGCAATTTGCTAGCGCGTCTCCTGAAAGGCGTGCTCCATCAATCTCAAGCACTTGCACTGCATACTTAGATGTCTTTTTCCCGGCAACATCATTTAATTTTTGCCACAAAATATCTGGTGTTTTGAGGCAAGTTTCATTAAAAATTGTGTTATAGTATAACATTTTGGAGTGCCTCAGTTCAGTATTTAAGTGATTTCGAAACACTTTAAAAGCTTTCAGGGTGTCGTGACTCCTATCTTTCAGGAATTTGCGATATAAGCGATTTTTTTTCCGAATCATGCGCAGTAGCCTTTGTGTAACCCATGGTTTTCGTGCTTTCTTAGGCACACGTGTTGTTTGATTAGGAAAGCAACTTTGATACACGTTCTTGAACGTAGTAAAAAATGTCTCATAAGCCTGTTCAGGGTGCTGTTGAGCGTATACGTTACTCCAGTCCGTGTTTGCTAAAGCATCTCGAAAGTTTTCTAGGCTTACAGTAGTGATATACTGGCGAGTAATTTCTGTTCTGTTGTTACTTCTGTGCCTATCTTCAGAACGAATCAATGTGTAAACAGGCAAATGATCACTAACATCGGATGTTATTGTACCACTAATAGCACAAGAACGGTCACAGTTAGTAACCATAAGGTCTAACAGGGTTTCCGTCACGGAAGTGATTCGTGTTGGCACAGTAATGCTATTCCAAAACCCATACGAAGCAAACATATCATTTAATAAATGGGCGTTGGATGACTGTTCTAGCAAATCGATATTGAAATCACCGCCCAAAATCATTGTATATTCATTTTCACACGCAAAATATAACAAGGCATAGCATCTTGAAGGCATCTTGAAGGCATAGCTTGTGGAACGAGTCATTGATAGCTCCAGTGTGATTTCTGACGTTCCGTTGCGTACTTGTGTAGCATATTCTGCAGGTCTTCATCATTCAGTGTCACGCTTAATTCTTCCTTAACAACTTCCAACGACCCGTACGCGTCACCTGTCTCGTGTAACGCTTCTGCCAAGTGTCTCACTATGTCTCGGCGGCGCATGACAAGGTCCATCAGGTCATCGCTCCTGTCATAGTCTTCCAATGCTTCTCGAAACCACAAGACAGCGTTCCTTCAGGTCCCCTTCTGCGTAACAGCCTTCTGCGATCTCGATGAGATCACTTACTGTTGGCTCCCGCACTACAGCTGTTCTTAAATGTGTCATTTGCTTAACAGTCAGTTTGTACGTTTCTATCAATCTGCAGAGTCCCACGGATGCTCCGTCGAGGTCTTCAGTTGTTGGCATTGGAAGTCTGGAGTCGATCAATATGGCGTCCGCGTTCTCGAGTTTCTTGCGTCGTCAGGTTTATGGTTCGAACCCAAGCCAACGAGAGTCGGCTGACGATCATAAAGTCTGCCTCGGCGTTGCCGTTGCACTCTAGCCTGGCTAGCTCAACGTCGTACGATTCCAGCAATGCGAGCGAATTCTTCGTCGAGGTAACGGCGAACAACTACAGCAATGGCATTATCGGTGGCGAGCAGCGGTTCCAGGGCGATTACGGCGGTGTACCGTTCAGCTGTTCCTCAGACAGAATAATCGTGAAAAAAAAAAAAAAGTGTGCTTCATGTTCACAGAGTTGGAAACAACGCAGAGAGATCGAGCAGAGAGATCAAGCAACTTCTGTAGAATGTTCTGTTTCCGCTTCTGTTCCATGTAGAATGGCCGCTAGCCACAAAGTCGCGTTGGCCATAGCTACGCAGCCGACTACGTGACAAGCCAAGGTCGTGGAGAAGGTGATTGTGAAGGTGAGGAGGTGGTGAAGGCAATTACTATTCTTGGTTAGGCTTAGCATTGCGCTGTTTCTCCTGCGCTAGAAGAGCTTCAGATGGTGTTGATCAAGCGCATATCGAAAAGCTTCTTAGGTACCACACATTTCTATAATTATTTTTGCATATTCGGTATATAGCCTTCTTTCACGTCAGTACATTATTTCGCTTTTAAACACGCCGGCTAATTTTTAAAGGCTTATAAGCCCGTCTACGGAACTACGCTCGTTCTCGCTGGGTTTCTATACTACGCCGATTTCTATAATGAAGCCGTCTGGGTGCATTACTAGAGGTTTCTCCTATCTAATAAAAAAATGTAATGGTACTGTGATATTACACGGAAGGTTTGTGAGTGTGGCGACATGTTGCACGTGCCACAGGGTAGGACAGCGCGTAATTTGGACCACCTGGGGTTCTTTTTCCTGGGGTGCTGGAGGCATTCTTTACCTCCCCCACATTACTACCGGCCGGGATCGAACCCGCGACCTTGAGTTCAGTAAGCCAGCACGTTACCGACTGAGCTACCGAGGACAGTACACAGTACTCCGCAGAGCACAGTGGTGTATGCGGTGTGTCGTCTTCTTTCCCAGTGTTACAGTTGAGGATGGCCGTACGCCTGGCCCTGGGCATACTTTGGTGAGGAAGAATAATTTATGAGGAATGTTGCCTTTAAAACGTTGGTTGTTTTGCATTGGTACTCTGTGTTGGATGCTTGTCCATCCCATCGTCAATGTGTATATGTGTGTTCTCGTTCTGATGGTTAGGTTTGTGTCAACTGAGAGCGTATCCACATCACTACTGTCATCGTCAGAATCACCACTGCAGATGTCATCACCGTTGCAGACATATGTTCTGTTGTGTTCTATAGGTGCTCATTGTTATCGCAAAAAAGGAAAATGGCAGTACAAATTCCAGGTCTCTTTATCTCGATCATGGTCTACCTAGTGCTCTGCGTTAGCCACACCCATTCTGAGCTCTTTACGGCAATCGCTCATCTCGAAGCCCTCCTCCCAACTGAACGTGCCATAGCCAGAGCTGTCCGTGGCTACTACGACAGCGAAATCAAACGCATGAAAAACCTCGAATCTTACCTTGATGGCCTAGTCCTACTTCAAAGCCAAAACATCACGTACGAAAGTCATCCGATTTGGTTATTCTTGGCCGCCAGTCGTATGACCTGGTCCTGGACGGACACCTACACCACGACGCTCATGGAATCCAGCGTGAATGCGGACGATGCGACTGTCGGCGGAAATTTGCCGACAGCGGCTCAAGAAGACCTCACCGGTGCGGCCGTGGGGTTATGTCGACTTGCAGAGGCTTATAAGCTCACAACTGAAGAAATGGTACGAATGAAGTCTTCAAGTGTGAATGAACCTTCTGCTAGTGACTTGAAGCAGATCGCAGATAGATGTTTTGACGCAGACGACTTCAAGGGCGCAGCGTCCTGGCTTGAAGAGGCGATGAAAAGGCTTGAGACAGAAACTTATCCGTCTGCAAGCCGCGAAGAAATGGCGGAGGCTCTTGCGTATACGAAATACCTACTGGGTGATCTCAAAGCTGCCTTGCGTGTTATCGAAGAACAGCTACACAGGACTCCATTGAACGATGATCTGCTCGAAAAACAGGCTATCTACCTCGAGAGGCTCAAGAACGGAGATTCTGAGAGGCAGGAGCCACCAGCTACTGATGCAAAAAGATTCCAAGAGCTCTGTCTGGATGACATAAACGGGCCTTCGTCTCCTCCAACTTTGACGTGTAAGCTTACCACGAACGGTGGACAACCATTGCTGTTGCTGGAGCCGCTCAAGATGGAAATAGTGAATAAAGAGCCAAATATTTTCGTGTTTCACAATTTCCTCACCAAGCAGGAATGCAAGGAGCTTCGAGGCCTATCATCACCTTTACTACAAAGAGCACTAGTGGATTCTGGACGCGGACAACAAAGATCTGGCTCGCGCGTCGCTAAGGTAAGTGATATCACCACTGGTGTTGCCTGCCCATTACACGAGTCTCACGTTACGTGTTTCGATTTTCGCAGTTGGCATGGTTTGATGACTGCGAACACACTGTAGTCACACGAACAGTCCGCAGGATCACCGCCGCTACAGGTCTCATGCTGCATACGGCTGAACTCTTGCAGATCGTGCACTACGGTGTCGGAGGTCACTATGCCACCCACCTCGACCATGAGGAGGAATTCAACTCGACAAGGCCTAGGCGCTTGGCAACTTGGCTTACTTACCTCAGTGACGTCACCTCAGGTGGCGCTACGGTGTTCACAGTCCCGCGCGTCCCCGTACGGCCTGAGGAAGGCAAAGCGGTCTTCTGGTTTAACCTGCAGCCAGACCCGGATAAGGATGCCATTATTGGTCCATGGGGCGAAATGCGAAAAAGCGATCGTAGAATGTACCACGCTGCTTGTCCAGTGCTTCAAGGATCGAAGTGGACTGCGACCAGGTGGTTCCATGAAGACGGGCAGGGAAAGATACTCTATGGGGGTCCACGATAGCATATCCTCATGCGGTATCTGTTGATCCACAACTAATGTTATTTTTATACTTCTGTTTGCGAAAACAGTGACAACCGAGAGGAACGTGACAACAATAAACTATAAAGTTATTACGGAGTGTTCCACCGTGTCGCTACTGAATGGGAGAACGAGAACTGTTTTGGGCACGTGTTCTCAGGTGGTCCGCCGAAGTTTGTGCCCGTGTCTGCTGTTGCGTACCTGTTCGTCGTTAGAAATCACCATGCACAGCTTCATTAATGCGGCACATGTGCAACACTATGTAGAGCTCGCGTAGTTTGGTCTTATCGGTACGCTCTTAAAGAGTGAATGCGTCCGCCACGGGAGGATATGACATTGAAAGGTTACGACCAGTCTTCTTCCACCTCGCAGACGTAATCCACAAAGGCGTATGAAAACGGAAGAGCATTTTAGCCAAATGCTCAAGAGCCAAATACAATGTGCTGATACACGTATTTATATAGGTTCATTACAATGTGTTACAATACTACCCATACCTGTGTGACTACCCAAATGCTGTGTGATATGGGTGGTTACATGTGAACACTAAGGTAGAATAATCATCTGAAGCTCCGAACACTCATGTCGAAGTTTATGGCAAATCACTCCATCCGTGTCTACGGATTCAACGTCGGCTCCTGGTACTTGACCACTGCCCAGCAGTCTCATGATTCGTCGACATGTTGTTACTGTCTGTGCGAAATATTGGTGGCTGTCGTCCTGCTGTTATTAGGGTACGGTGGATCAAGATCAGACACGGGGCAAGACGGGACATCTTTTGCTCGACGCCGCCTGTCTCAGAGACTCGTTGCTCCGTGCGCTTGAATCTTTACTCATAGGTGACTGTGCATGTCCGCTTTATTGCACGTGAGAATTGTCCGGATTGGTGCAAGCGTTGAAGAGAAAAAAAAATCTAACTTCTGCCTGGAATGTAGAGACCCGCCAAAAAGCCGCGATTTTCTGAAGTCCTTTTTCTTGTCATCTGTGCAGCAGCGTTTCGCAGGCTTATTCTGTCAATGTAAGTCCACGTCCTATTTCTTTATTCATTCATCTAGATATGTGCAAAATATGAACACTTGGTTATCCGGTGTTGAACAGAAAAAACTAATGCATCCGATTATATACACGGGGCAAGACGCGACAAGTTAACGTACTTTAAGTTTAATGCAATTTAAATGTAATTTAGAGACGGATAAGTCAACTATCAGGTGGGTTTATGGTTGTTCCTCAGAGATTACTTTTTTGCATATTGCCTAGGATAGTCCAGCAATTTTTTCAGTTTCCTAGGATACTCCCAGCAATACAGAAGCGCACGCAAAAGCGAGCGGCCCGCGACACAGACTGGGGGTGCCTTGTTTGCAAAGGATGGTGGAGCAAAGTGTGTTCTCTGTGGCCTTATTGCGTATCATGTGGGCGGTGGGCTCAAGGGGGTTGTGTACGTTGCCACGGGCTTTATTTTGTCTGCTTATATCGCAAAAACGAATTCGTATAGATCACTACTACGGCGTGCCTCATCTTGCCCCCGGAAATTGGGACAAGATGGGATAATCTGCACTTTTGAATTTCTTGTTCTGCGTTTATTTCAGACTGGCTACGTCCGTTCTCCGTTTACAGGTCGGGAGCTCTGGACCCCTGAGAGTGTGCCGGCGGCTAGATTTTTAAAAAACACGAAAAACGATAATTTCGTATTCAATTGCGAATTTCTGTCTCATCTTGCCCCACCTTATACCCTAATATTCACGTAATTGACGTATTAACATTGACGTATTCTACAAAACAGTTATAATGATCAGTTGATTTATTCGCTAAGCGCCACGCGAGACGAGGGAGTTAAGCATCATCGCAATCACCAATATTTCATCATCATCCATCATTTCTTGCCACATTTCCAGCATGGCGAGCGCTCTCACACAATCATTCGCGGTACTTTTCTTATGCCTCTTCACGCAAGAATCGCGCACGGAGCTGTTTACCGCCATCGTGCACCTCGAACCTCTTCTCGCGGCCGATAATTCCATCGCCATGATCATCCGACGTTATCTCGATGCCGAATATACCCGGCTCGCTCGTCTCGAATCATACTATGCTGAATTAGCCCTACTAGAATCCCTCCACGACACCGGCGGCCGCACTGACTTTATGGTCATCAGCCGGCTTTCCTGGACTTGGCTTCGAAACACGAACGCCACCACAGAGGAAACCAAGGTCAATGCGGACGTCATCAAGGTTAGGGACAGCCTTCCAATGCCGACCGAGGAAGACCTTGACGGAGCAGCCGTGGGACTTTGCCGCTTGCTGACCACATACAAACTGACCGTTCAGCAACTAGTTGATCTAAGAACGCCAGGGGTCAGGATGCCGTCAGTCACCGAGTTCTTGGAGGTAGCGGAGCGTTGCTTTGCCGATTATGACCCTAGGAATGCAGCCTTGTGGTTCCAACAGGCACTGGAAGCCTACGACAAAAAGAATGAACTCTTTGGCTTTTACATCGACCGCGGGGACATAGTGAAAGACATGGCTGAGGCATTATTCACCGCAGGTGCGCCGCATACAGCGTTGCAAGCCGTTAATGAGCAGTTAAGGAGGACGCCAGATGACGAAGACTTGCTGAGAATGCGAGACAAGTGTGAGAAGGAACTGCGAAAAGAAACATTTTGTAGTCCCAGTTCTGGCGATGATGACTCATTTTACAAGTTGTGCCTTCGAAGTGAAAGGCAATCCTCTCCGAAATTTTATTGCAAGACCACAACAAATAATGGGCAAGCCTGGTTGCTTCTCCAACCTCTTAGGATGGAAATTATAAGCGTTGAGCCGAGAATCCTTGTATTTCACGACTTCCTGAATCCAGAAGAATGCCGAACCCTTCGAGATTTGGCGCGACCGAGATTGTTCCGCGCACATGTGTATAAAGGGGTAAACATGAGCCACTTCAGCGGTCGCATTGGGAAGGTAAGGCCACTTGTTGGGTGACAGCTCTACAGCTCTTCCACTTTCATTGCTCAGTACATCATTGATGGTGTCGAAGTACGCTTGCTATCAGAAACGACGTCGCCGATCTAAGTTTGTAGTTTTAAGGTCGTTTTTTTTTCTTTTCAATTTTTGCCGCCTAATAGCTCTCATAATCCTTCCCAAGGTATCCTGGTTTAAGGACTGCGAACACCAGGTCATTCGACGCACTCTTCGCCGAATTACCGCAGTTACGGGGTTGTCGCTTGACTCGGCTGAACAACTACAAATCCTCAACTACGGAGTAGGCGGTCACTACGTATCTCATTACGACTTTAAACAGAAAGGCCAAATGGAGGACGATAGATACAAGAGGGATGGGAATCGTCTGGCAACTTGGCTCATCTATCTTTCTGACGTCACCCTCGGAGGCGCCACTGTTTTCACAAGGTCGCGTCTAACTGTGGAGCCAAAAGAAGGGAAGGCAGTCTTCTGGTACAACCTTGTGCCTGATCCAGAAAATGCGACGGACGTCGGAAGATGGGGGGAGGTCCGTACCGGAGACATGAGACTGGAGCACGGGGCTTGCCCGGTTCTTCGGGGCTCCAAGTGGATCGCCACCAAGTGGTTTCATGAGCGTGCTCAAGCACGGCTGTATTATGATCGCCCGGATTAATAATGGATTATTATGTTGTGCTCTGATACTAATATATATAGATCTCTGTTACGCGAACTGCTGCTTGTTTCCTTCGATGCGTGCATATTTTAGCTGGTACGTTTTAGGAATGTCGTAGTAGACTCTTGGTAACATGGTGGTGAAAGGGCTAGGCCGTTGTCGGTCTCACAGAGGTGGGCAAAGTCACGACTAACGCCCTGGGGAATGAGCGTCCTGGGCAGACTTCTGAGTGAACTGTGCCGGCATATGTCTGAAAGCGCACGAGAAAAACCCAGGAAAATCACAAGACAGCCGACACCGGGATTCGAGCTATTACAGCGCACGCGTCCCGGCAACTTATCCGTTGATTGGACACGAGAGGTACGGTCCTTCGAAATTCACTTCAGCAGCGGTCTACTCTTATCTTTGATTGTTTATCCGAAATGCACTCTATCGATGGACTGAATCAGCTCCTACGCATCGTTTGATGAGGGACGATTAGCTATGGTGAGGAAAACTGCTGGGGATGTTAACCGAGTGACTGTACGGTACGATCAAGCAAATGGCCCAACTGCTTGGCGACTGCTGGTTCTAAAGAAGACCTCCTCGCACTTTCCTTTCTCCTTCCCTGTGACTTCCTCTTCCACAGGCGTCTAGACCCTCTGCAAGTAGGTTGATGGGATTTAGTATTATCTTACTTCGTAAGTGTCGTACTCTGAATGGATTATGTCTTCCCCTGTATATCTGTTCTAATGAAAGAAGGAATAACAGCGAGCTCAAGCGCAATCTCTTTTGCATAGGTGTCCACAATGCAAAGGCCACCTCCAATAATAGCGGGCGAACCTTCGAGAAGGTTCTAAAAATAGCATGGCATCCCGAGCGGTATTTCTCATCATCCTAATTTTTTCCGCATAATATAACAACGTACATGTGTCGCGCACTAATGTTATGACATCAAGTGTGATTTGTCTATAGAGTTTGTCATTGTAAGGGGGAAGAGTAAGGTACGAAGGGGAAGTACGAAGGTTGGATGTATGTACTGTAGTTTGTGTCTGATTTCAGTGTGCACGATTTATGAAAATAATGTCCCATCACGAAATTGTTTGGGTACGCGACACACTGCACTGAAAGTTAGGAAGGTGTGCAAAGAAATCAGTGTCTTAAGACAGTCAGAGAATATTGTAGATGGAAAAGCCATCGTCTGGGCGCAGTTCCTGGAATCTATACACTTCATAATTAGCCTGTCTCCCTCTATTGCTTCAGAAGCATCTCCCATCTGCTTCTTTATAACCATCTAAACACACCTTAAGTGTTCTTACGCTTGTAGTTTCCAGAACTGGAGGAAAGTTGTTACTTGCTTGTCAAATCGACATCAAGCCTGAAGCATTGACTACCCATTCAGGAGGGCTACGGCATATGGGGCTCAGCCGATGATGTTATACCCCAGTTCACATTTTGTACACTAGGCGATTACGTTTGTAATCTCACCCCAAGTACCACTAGCAGCAGGGCAAGCTATTTTCAAATCGCCCCTGTTGGCGTGGCTGCATACAAACGAAGTCGTAGTGAAAGTGCATGTCGTTGAGTGCGGCGTGGCCGGATGTTGTACACTTGCCTTTTTTCTTCTTTTTCGTTTTAGTGTGTACTCTCTGTAGCACTTGACACCCAGCGTCTCCCTGGCATGATGTCTATAGGCGGAACTATCGATTTGAGTCGAAACCTGAACCACAATCGAACCACCGCTCACAGTCCAATGGGTTTATTTCCTGCATCGGGAAAAGAAGTGGTCTGCCGCAGTTAATCCATTACATCCACCTATAACATTACATAAGGTACCAATGTCACTCTCTAAAATAAGCCTGCATGGCATTAGGCGCGTACACGACCGCACCACTACTTCGGGCTGTCGTATGACACCTGTCCTTGAGCGCGTTCGCGAATCCACTTCGTGGCAATCCACTTGGATCCTTCAAGCACGGGACAGGCTCCGTGTTTCAGCCTGACGTCCCCAATACGGGCCTCACCGAACGCTGCAATATCTGTTACATTCACTGAACTTGGTATCAGATTGTACCAGAAGACAGCCTTCCCTTCCTGCGGCCTGACAGCTACACGTGGCCCGGTAAACACTGTCGCGCCACCTGCAGTGACCTTAGAGATGTATATGAGAAAGGTTGCCAGACGCTCCCCTTCTTCACGGCACTGGCATCCCATATCACGCTCCCTCGTGAAGTCGTAGTGAGGCACATAATGTCCGCCTATTCCGTAGTTGACGATTTGGAAGAGTTCTGCCGAAATGAGGGACAACCCTGTGGCCGAAGAGATTCGCCGATTGGTCCGTTGGATAACCGTGTCTGCGTCATCTCTAAACCAGGATACCTAGGGAGAAGTCGTTAAGGTTTGATTACACTTCAGGAAAAGTTAACTCGTACAGGATAACTCAGCCCACAAATCTAAAGACGTATGTCTGCGATTGGTTTAGGTAGGCGCATGACGTCTTCGAGTCGGAACGCAGCGCGCTCGCATGCTCTTTCAAACTCTTGCTTTTACACTGATCATATTGCAAAAGCATTCGTCAGTGACGACGCACTTGAGCACATTTGCATGCATTTCAAGCAAAGGCCTACGATATTGGCGTTAACAAAAGACGCGACTCTGAATTCCCGTCCGCCCGGCGTCCTCTATCTTCTCGTATGCCGCATGTGCGGGCTACAGTTTCTGCTGGTGGAGATGTACCTCTGTAACCGTAGCTCATATGCTGCCTCGGACTGGGGGAACCGTAGACCTTTGGAAGTATATTTTCTGAAGTACGTGTCCTGAACGTATTTTAAAACGTATTTTAAACATATTTTAAAACCATGCGTACACTAGGAGGATTCTTGTCCAGCCTTATGCTGACATCGGAAGATGTCGGGAAAAGGCTAGGGTTAAATTAAAGGACACTGAAATTAAAGCAAGTGTCAATCGTGTGACACTTGCTTCGAATCATATGATCTAGCAGTTACAGGAATCCAAACGAGTGAAGAACTCGGTCATGGCTCACCTTTCCAATGCGGTCGCTGGAGTTTGCATGTCCTGTCGGGGTAAAAACAGTCGCTCGGGTCAACGTTGGTCTCGCCAAATCCCGAAGCGTTCGACATTCTTCCCGGCTCAGGAACTCGTGAAAGACGACAATCCTGGGTTCCACGCTGACAACTTCCATCTTCAGGGGCTGTAGGAGCAGCCACGCCTGTCCACCATTCGTTGTTGTCTTGCAGTACAACTTCGTAGAGCCTTGTGGATCATCTTGAAGGCATAGATTGTGGAACGAGTCATTGATAGCTGCAGTGTGATTCACCTTCTGACGTTCCGTTGCATACTTGTGTCGCATTTTCTGCAGGTCTTCATTATTCGGTGTCACACTTAATTGTTCCTTCACAACTTCCAACGCCATGTATACGTCACCTGTTGTGTGTAATGCTTCCGCTAAGTCTTTCACTATGTCTTGGCGACGGATAACAAGGCCCATGAGGTCCTTGCTCCTGTCGTAGACCTGCAATGCTTCTCGAAACCACAAGGCAGCGTTCTTCAGATCGCCTTCAGCGTAGCAGCCTTCTGCAACCTCGATGAGATCACTTGCTGTTGGCTCCCGCACTCCAGCTGTTCTTAAATGTGTCATTTGTTTAACAGTCAGTTTGTACGTTTCTATCAGTCTGCAGAGTCCTGTGGATGATCCGTCGAGGTCTTCAATTGTTGGCATTGCAAGACTGGAGTCTATCAATAAGCCTTCCGCGTTCACTTTAGTTTCTTGCGTCGTCAGGTTTATGGTTCGAACCCAAGCCAACGAGAGTCGGCTGACGATCAAAAAGTCTGTCACGACGGTACTGTTGCAGTCTAGCCTGGCTAGCTCAACGTCGTACGATTCCAGTCGAGCAATGCGAGCAGATTCTTCGTTGATGTAACGCCGAACAACTATGGCAATGGCATTATCGGTGGCGAGCAGCGGCACCAGGTCCGTTATGGCACTGTACCGTTCAGCTGTTCCTCTGTCCGCGAAGAAACATGACAGGAAAAGCGTTACAAAAGTGTACTTCATGTTGAACGAGTCCAAAAAAACGCAGAGATATCCCGATGCAAGCAATGTCAGTAGAATGTTCAACCTCCTCTTCTTCTTCCCTTGGAGAATGGCCATTAGCCACAAGCTGGACCCTTCTTCTCCTTCTTCTTCTTTCACCACTAAGCACAATGGCCACAAGCCACACAGGGCGATTGGCCAGGGTTCTTCTTCTTATTCTTCTTCTTCTTCTTCAGCCACAAAGGAAATGGCCCTTAGCCACACAATGCGATTGGCCTGGAGTATGAGGGGGGATAATAGTTCCAGGGGGACGGGCGGGCGTTGCAGAGACGGGGACGGTGGGGGGGGCGGTGTTAGGTGGTCAGGCTACTCAGGCAGGGCGTCTCAAAGGCGGCCGCAGGTAGCTAAGAAGGCAACGACGCTGGACGCCGCTTCGGAGATCCATTTCTCCGTGTGTGAAGCTTTGAAGGAGAGTAAGGACGATAAGAAGAGAGGGATGCCTTGTCTGGCAAAGGGCAGGACGAAATGGTTTCGGCGGGGCCTGTCGTACAGGCAACAGTGCAGCAGCAGATGCTCAGTGGTCTCGTCCTGCCCGCAGTGAGGGCACGCTGGTGATGGATGGGTACCCGCGCGGTGAAGGTAAAAGTTTAGAGGCAAGGCGTGGCATCGAAGGCGCGTCAGCAGGACTTCAACATGGCGCTAAGGACAGCGGTCAGTGTGCCACGCGATGCAAAGGTGATCGTA
Source organism: Ornithodoros turicata (assembly GCF_037126465.1). Lineage (NCBI taxonomy): Eukaryota > Metazoa > Arthropoda > Arachnida > Ixodida > Argasidae > Ornithodoros > Ornithodoros turicata. Next base: position 67,436,864 of record NC_088206.1, on the reverse strand, counting down.
ACGGGGGTCAGGCAAGCGGCGTCCTGACAGCTCTAGCAGCCAGGGTGTCGGAGCGAACCGGAACGGAATCGAAACCGTATACGTTTTTTTCGCTCAGGGAAACCGAAAAATATATTTTACGGTTTTCGGTACAAGAAAAAACTTCGCCGGTTTGGACTACGGATAGGCGAATGAAACAGACGTCGTGTGCTCTGAATTCATGTCATGGATATCCGAGGGTTACGGTTACGGTGGAATGTATGTCGGTATAGTGTGACCCTTAGGCTCCCTTTGTAATGGTTTATAGTTCGCGCACGCACACAGACTTCGAGGTACATGTGACTCTCTAGTAATGTGCCGTTGTGTTCGTTTTAATTTGATCCCCCCCTAAACTCTCCTCAACTAAACAGCGACCCAAGGGGGCTGCATAACGGCTTCTTTATCGGTAATGTCGCGCAACGCGTCCCGTGTTTGAGAGCAGCTAAGTTGAATACATTTACGTATATACGCGAGGGCAAGCCCATGGAAAGTGGCAGCTCTTTTGTGGACAGGACACGAAGAAAATAAAACGGAGCCATCGGGCGCGTTTGTGAATGAAGGTGTTCCTCGATTTGCGTCGTACTCCTGCGGTGGTGCTTGCTGGCTAGACAGTAGCAACAGACATTCGGATGGGACGCAATCGCTCTAACCCAGCAAGAAAGTACTTTACGTATGACATCACGACAAGTAAGTTCGTTTGTAGCATGCGTTTCAATAAAGGAGAAAGCCCATTTGAACAAACAGTAACCTACAGGAACCAGGAGCTACCAATTTCACAGCTGTCTATTGATATTAAATACCCTGTATGCGGAATAAACGGGTTTACGTTTTGTAACATTGATTGTTTTTTGTGGGGATGAATATTCCCAGCAGAAGCGGAACCGGTTAAAAACCGGTTTGAACCGTTATTTTTTTGCTCCGGAGCAGAACCGGTACGGGATCGTTTATGATGTAACCAGAACGAAAACCGGAACGAAAAACGTTTCGGTTCGACACCCTGCTAGCAGCCTCCTATATCTGGCCCGAGTTACTGCGAGCAATGGAGGTAACAGGTCGATGAATGGCCCAGCGAGGGATGCCTCGGTCAGGTTATCCAGCCAACTCGTTGATAGAGAGGCCACGATGTCCTGGAATCCACGTCAAGACGACGTCCGTGATATGACTCGGAGTAAGGGACAGGAAGGTAGAGGAGAAGGGACAGGGCCTTCCAGGCGTCGGCAGAGGGGTCCGACAGAGCTGCGATGACAGACAGAGAGTCTGACAGGAGCAGAACCTTGCAGAATTGAGGAGGGACCATGCGGAGAGCCAGTATCATGGAGAGGAGCTCGCACTCAAGCAAAAGATGGCTGCCTTTCCTTCTTTCCTTCTTTTTCTTGGTAATGACTGTCAGGGCTAGAGGTGATTGTGGTTGCTAATTACGACATATGTGGATAACGTGGCGTCGCTTTCTATAATGAAGCCCTGTGGTGTCTTTAATATGTTTCATTATCTCAGGTTTCTCCTGAGGTCTCTGCAGGAGAGACCTAAGCCAATGCCATGAACATATGGCTCCTGCCACATTGCTCGCTACATCTATCATAATTCGCCATACGTCTCTGGTGAGCTCACCCAGCGCCTTCCGGCAGTGATAAGAAATCTCGCTTTTAAGTGGCAGCCGAGCTGCTGCACCTCCCGCCAGCATGATGTCTACCTACGATCACCAATGACCCGCTATATGCCTACACTCTAAGAAAAAAAAAGTAGAAATTTCTGCCCATCTCGGTAGAACTGTATTGCAACCACATTTTTACTCAAACCAATTTTACCTTTTGGGTATAACTGCAGAGTAGAAACAAACTACAGAGTAAAAACTGTCGTTCTACCAGCTTGGGTAGGAATTTCTACCCTTTTTCCCTTAGAGCAAACGTGAGAGAGAGGAGCAAGGGAAAGGGACGCCGACGCTTATACCCGCGGAGGAGAAGGCGCGCGTGGATTGGCCCGAAATGGTCGAAGTACTGTCGTTCTACCAGCTTGGGCAGGAAATTCTACCTTTTTTTCCTTAAAGATAGAGTGTAGCTCTACCTTTAAATTATTATCTACACCGCTGAGGAGTGCACTCATCCCTTGCGTGTGGACACGACGAAACCGTCGACCACTGGTCATCTAGTGTCCCCTTTGTGACCACTTTCGTCAGACATATACACGCCTTTAACGGGTTGGGAGCTACTGTGTAGTTACCGGCAGTATTATCTTTCGGAGCAGCCTATAATAGGAGGTGGTGTAATTCTGTTGCCGCTGGCATTCTATACTTTATGTATCAATCAGTCCGTCCAGGTTTGTCCAAAGAGCAAAAGTGGACGTCTTCCTATACTACTTAGCAATGGTGATGGTACTGTGATGTTACACGTAGCATCACAGTACTACTTACTACTTAGATACCTAGTGTTTTCGTGTATCACGAGCCCTGGCCAATTGCCCTTTGCGGATCAAGGCCAATGGACGAAGAAGAGGAAGAGGACTCACCATAACCGTACTGCGTCCTATGCGTTCGCACCACTATGGGCACCACATTCGATATGGCGAAGGCTTTTGTCAGATCCTGCGTAGTAGGTCTCTTATTTTTCTTCGCGCACAAATCGACAGCCGATGTATTTACAGCCACCGTTCACCTTCAACCTCTTCTTATGACCGATAATTTTATGACGATCATTATTCGACGTTATCTCGATGCTGAAGATACCCGAATCGCTCTTATGGAATCATACCACGCTGAACTAACCTTACTAGAATCCCTCAACCATACCGACGCCTTGACGGAGTTTATGATCATCAGCAGACTCTCTTGGACTTGGCTTCGAGGCACGGACATCACCACACAAGCAGCTCAGGTCAACGCAGAGGGCACCTTCATCGACGCCACTGTTCCAACGGCAACCGAGGAAGATCTTGAAGGAGCAGCCGCAGGACTCTGCCGCTTGGTAACAGCGTACGAGTTGTCTGTTAAGCAAATGATTCACCTAAGGACGCCTGGCGTTGAAAGACCGTCAGTCTCCGATCTCATAACGGTTGGAAAACGCTGTTATGCCGCCAGTGATTTCAAGACTGCTGCCTTATGGTTTCAAGAAGCCATTGAAGACTACGACAATAGCGAGGACGTCATGGTCGTTGACATCAATCGGGAAGAGATAGCTAAAGATCTGTCTCTGCTTTTATTCGTTGCAGGCGAGGCGCGGAAGGCGTTACAAGTCGTTAATGAGCAACTAAGCCTAACACCAAATGACGAAGAATTACTGCAAATGCGAAACATATACCAGAATGAACTGACGAACAGTAAGGCCAGCAGTAGAAGTGAGGATGCGAACGCCTCGTTTTATAAGTTATGCCTTCGGGATCGCGAACAATTTTCTTCCGAGTTGTATTGCAAAGTCACAACGAATGGTGGCCACGCTTGGTTGCTTCTCCAACCTCTCAGGATGGAAGTTGTGAGCGTCCAGCCCAGGATTGTCGTCCTCCACGATTTTCTGACCTCCAAAGAATGCCGATTGCTACGATACTTAGCGACACCGGTGTTATCCCGAGCGTATGTGTATCAAGGTATAGACTCTGTTCACTACAGCGGCCGTATTGGAAAGGTGAGACCATTCGTTGGAACGTGGACGAGTACCACATACGACGGGTGGGTGCGAGCGTCACTGGATTTAAAGTACAAAGAAATTTATATTTATATATTACATATATAATAATAATTTATAATATATATATATATATATATGTGTGTGTACATATTATAAATTATGTAATATGTCATAATTTATATATATTGGTGCGCGATATCCTCTGTGGTACATATCAGGGTTGTGGAATGGGGCCACCAATTCCATTCCTTTCAATTCCTCGAAATGAAAATGTATGGCCAATTCCCACTCCTGGAATGGGCTTGGCAACCCCATTCCATTCCGTTAATTCCATCAATAACAGAAAATGAACCGATAACCGTACTGGCTAGCCCAGCAGCCACCGGGGCGCCCAGACCATTCCATTCCAATTCCATTCCTGCGAAAGACTGCCTACTTCCATTCGCATTCCATTCCTAGGACAGTTTCCGCCATTCCATTCCAATTTGGGACCTGGGAGGGTGACTGAGCACTCCTCAATGCCACTGTGGAAGCCAGTGAGTTATAATGAGGAAAAAAAGCCATTAAAGTTATTATACTTATACCTCATTATAGTTCACTGGCTTTCACTGTGGCATTGAGGAGTGCTAAGTCACCCCCCCCCCCCCCCAGGTGTATATCGCTCGATGAGCGACCCCTGGTTTGCCAATTTCGAACGATGCACAGCTACCCAGAGCTGACGAGCCGCAAACACGGCGAAACACGTGTCCTCTGGTGCTGTCGCATCGTTCCATGAGTATGTTCTTTTGCGTGCAGCCATAGAAGCCATCTTAACTGTAATTTTGAATTTCAAACGCGCCTAGTGTCCTGTACTTGTTCCTTTAATGGCCTTTTTTCCCTTTTGGCCTTTTATATACACATATATATATAGTGAACGTTGAGATAAATGGGAGACAGAAGACGAAAGTAGGGAAAGTAACAAGAAGGGTTTATTTAAAGTTGTACAAGTTAGAAGCTCCGCCTTCTTCGGGACGAAATAGCTAAATGTGGCCACGAGGTTGGTAAGGGGCTTAAGGGGATGATATATATATAATAATTTACTGTATATTTTCTAGTTCAAGCGTCTACACAGAGAGTCGATTGATAGAATGATCCCCTCCTGCCCACGTCCTAGGACAAAGGGGAAAGGGAATTCCCTCCTGTGCGGAAATTTGTGAATGTTAAAGGGGGAATGATACCATATTACATTCGCCTCCAATCGGCCCCTGTGCGCACTCTGTGTAGAATATACTGTCAGTGCTCTAGGCGTCATAGTAGTATATCATTCCCAGCACATCTCCCTCGCCAGAAACGCGACGACGGGGTGCCCTCGGGACTCGAAGGACTATCTAGCGGGAAAGTCGCTCGCACAAAACAATACTTAAAAAAAAAAAAAACTCTGAAGAAACAATAAAGTACCTCAAATTTTTATGCGTTTATTGCTTTCTAGTTTATATGGGGGACGACAAAAGGTGTATGTGGAGCAAGAAGGTTGAGAACTGCCGTTCTAGGACGCTCCTGAGGTATTAACGGCGGTTTGTTACAGTGGAGCGAGCCCAACTGAAGATCGCCGTACCCGCCTGTTTCACTGACCACCTCGTCGTCACTGTCCTTCCACGTTGTTTTTCACTCGTATTTGAATAGCAGACGCTAGTTTTTGTTATCCAACGCTCCGCCCGTATCGCAGATCTCTCATTATCAATTCATTTAAAGGTAACTTGGTTCCAAGGCTGGGAGGACCCTGCCATCCAACGCATTCTTCGCCGAGCCGAAGCGGTCACAGGGTTGTCGGATCAAGCAAGCGTTCCTATACAAATAGCCAACTACGGGGTCGGCGGACATTACGTACCCCACCACGACTCTAGACCAAGAGTTGATGCGCGAGACGATACGCAGTACCTGGACGGGAGTCGCCTAGCAACTTTGCTCATGTACATCTCTGACGTCACTGCCGGTGGTGCGACCGCATTCACTTGGCCCCGTCTAACAGTGAAGCCGAAGGAAGGCAAGGCGGTCTTCTGGTACAACCTACTTCCGGATCCCAGACATGTGACGGAAGTCGGAAGGTGGGGCGAGGTTCGTACCGGAGATACGAGGACGGAGCACGGGTCCTGCCCGGTCCTTCAAGGTTCCAAGTGGATTGCCACCAAGTGGTTTCGCGAGCGTGGTCAAGGACACGTGCACTATGACCGTCCGATTTAGCGATGAGCAGCTTAAAATATATCCTTGCAGAAATATCTACGGTACTGTTGCGCTACATATAAACTTTTTGTTTTTTTTTGTTTGTTTTTCAATGCTAGTCTTACCTAGTAAATAAAGTAAACTTGCAGTTAGCAGCACTGTCTCGCTTTTGACTCTGCGCGCACCCAGTGAAAATGTCTTCTCTGGAGCTTGGAAGGGCGTGGCTGAAGGCTTATTTAAAGACCGTGCGATTGAAATTCAGTTACTAGGCATAGTATACAGGCTGTCCGGAGGCCATGTAACGACAGTGCGACGTGTGAGGGACAGCGACGTCACGGTAGAAGTACCCCAAGTTGTACTACACTACGAAGGGGCGGTACAATTGGAGGAAACTGTTGGACGGGAGTGTTATACTTCATAACGATCCATGGATGATGCCGTGCCAATCGAACCTAGTGCGTCCTGAATGTTCGCGGATTGCAAACGTCAGCGTGCAGGCGACCGTAAAAATGGCCGTGCCCATGATCAGTGGCGCGATTTCTGTTTATGTCCTTCGTTTGTGCACGGTCCCCCACTGGAATAATAGTGGCGTTGAACGCCTGAGTGGGGCGGACTGCGGAAAGCTGTTCCACCCCCACCCTCATAGCAGTGCTTAGTTTTGTACCTTATTTCGACCTTCGGAGGTAGTTTTGTCTGATATCCTCGCAGTAAAACACGTGAATCTACAGGTCGTCTCTCGTACCGCTGACCACTCCTCCCAAAGGATGTTCGATGGTTTCAGATATCGGAGGAATTGTGGTGTCGCCACTGGACATTGATGATGGCGGTCGTATGGTCATCGCTATGAATAAACATTCTAGAACATTCTATTCATCATGTAATCAAATCAAAAATGTACTTCGATGTACAGTGCCCGCAAAGATTAGGTACAGGGCTTCTAATGAAGACAAAGTATTCCAAGTACCGGGGCTTGTCATTTTATTCGAACTTTCCGCACCGGTAGCACAACAAGTTTCTGTACTTTATTGTGTTGTGCTGCCGGTGCGGAAAGTTCAAATAAAATAAAGACAAAATGAAGACACCCTGCGTTTGGAAGCTGAGCTACACATTGAATGACGTAATATGTCCTAACATTTTATATAATTAATAATATTTAGGAGTTGATTTACACGAAAGGTGCGTAAATTTTATACGATAATTCTAACTTGGACCAATTCTTTGTGAAGAAACTGTGAAAATTAGAATAGCAAACGCTGCCCTTTTAAAAGTTCCAATGACCTGTACCGCTGCTATGCCTCGCGTGTGCGCGCACTTGCGTAATTTCATGGGAGTCTAAAAGCTACGATGTTTAATTTGTAGTTTTTTTAAAACAATCTCCAAGCATAATACACCTCTCCCTGTTTCTAAATAAATGACGTCATAGTGTTCGACAGCGCCACCATTTTGTTGAGTTTAACTACGCTGGAATCTAGAAGCGAACGAGGTTCCGCCCGAAAGCCACGGTCTTGAGGGGGTTACGATGTTCCCCCCTTTTCTATCAGTTGGAGGCAGCGATGAAGTGTCCATTCATGGAACTCAGCCTTCCGATTTGTTTCGGTTTCAGTATGTCTACCAACGTCGTGATGACGTTTCTCGGGTAGAGGTCTATACGCAATTTTACTGCGCCACTATTAGAAAATATGCCTCCCAGAGTTTATTGCAGAACCCCGAAGATCCCCGTCTACTAAAGAACATGGCAGAAAATGGTACTCACAATGTATTGAAACGAACGGTTTCTAATTTTTTTTTATGAATAGCTGGAACAAATCTGGAAGCTGAAAATTTTTGACACAATTGTTTAGCACTCCATGCGTGATTGACGAATGTTCCAGCGTGTACCGTGCCAAAGGTATATTCATTAGTCATTACGAAGCGGACGACATACGGAACATTGTCTTGGCTATCCCTGTATAATACAGTTTTCTTGATCGTGTCTAAATACAATCCACTACCACATGTATTTGTAGTTCAAATATCATGTGCTTAGATAATGCCCATACCTGATTCCAAGTGCTGCGTTATGTGGGTGATTACGTGTGAAAAAAAAAAGGGTAGAAGACCCATATCTTGAGCTTCCTCGTGCCACTGCGTGTGTGATGAAGGAGAAGATCGAACTGACTGACGTATAACCTGGAGCCACCGTCTACAGCGAGGATCCAAAAAAATTCCCAGATTGAGGTGTACTATTTCACGCACATCTGGAATGTCGGAAGGAAAGCCTGCAGAACCACAGGAAGAAGGAGCTCAGCCTGCAGAACAACAGGAAGAAGCAGCTCAGCCTGCAGAACCACAGGAAGGAGGAGCTCAGCCTGCAGAACCACAGGAAAAAGGAGCTCAGCCTGCAGAACCACAGGAAGAAGGAGCTCAGCCTGCAGTGGCTTCTCCGAAGCAAAAGAAGAAGCGCAAGGATAAAAAGAGTCGTAGGAAGACTGCGAAGGTATCTGGAGTTACTGACGTACGGGGTCTCTCCGACCTTGTGTCAGACCCATCACCCTGTGCTGTCGAGGAAGCTGGACCAGTCGACGGCAGTGCTCCTCCGAACCAATCAAGCTCAGTTAATATAGCCGTTTCGCCCGCGCTTTCCTCTCCTGACTACGGTAGTCCCACAACGCTGCCGACACAGAAAGACGACCGTTCCGCTTGCGACAGGGTTCCAATAGTCGCAGGACGTTGGGAGGGAGTGACGAAAGGACGACAAGTAGTTCGTTTCATGGGTATCCATTCAGGGTCATCCAGCACGGACACCGGTGGCCCAAGCTTAGTTTTCGCATTTTCCTCCACCAGCCCTACGCATGAGCTATTGCCTGCTGACAATACAAGACCAGCACAACAGCAATCTGCGCTGACGCTTCAAGAACCATTGCAGCAGTTCCAGGACAGCGCGGCACCAGCGCGACTACCTGCAGGTGCCCCAAATTCCCGACCACCATCTTCTTACCCTATGTCCACCAGGAGTTCATCGAGCCCAGTAAAATTTCAGCGTCGTCCAAAGACTGAGTCTGCGAGTAGCGAGCAGCCCCTCACACTGTTCGCCACGTACGGAGTAGGTGAGGAAACACCATGTAGACCCCGACGTATCAGAGGAATATACAGCGTCGCTGACCCCTTTGGCGTAGACGTCATAGAGCTGGAAGCGCAGGGTGTTCTTTCGCCTTCTGCTACGTTCTTGTCTCCTAGCACGACCTACAACGCAACTACTGTCAAGTTCAAGGATGTCCTCTTTGCTTCCGAGAACAGCATTCACGGCGTCATTTGTACGATATTCTACAGCGTGATCTCAGTGCTAGCGAACGTTATGACAAAAAACCTGGAGGTTCCAGCAGAGAAGATCTTCTTCTACACGACACTTGTGATCATGACATCCAGCATGCCGTCCTTTATGCACGAGGAAAGACCGCCTTTCGCACCTCTTCATCTGCAACCGCTGTTCCTCTTGCGCGCATTATTCTTCATGGCCTCCATCATGTGCAGAGCAATGGCGCTGAGAGATATCCACGTGACCATCGTTGCCGCCATTGGAGCACTTAAACCTATTGGAGTGACCCTTGGATCGTGGCTCGCCCTTCACGAGAAAGTTTGCGCTCTTCAATGGGTTTCAATGGCAATGACCATGACGGGAGTGCTCATAGTCATAAACCCTGTTGGTTTCTCCCAAACCAGCTTGCTGAACCTAAGCCACGTGGCCGGGCTTCTGTTTGCCCTAGGGAGTGTCATGGCTGGTGTGCAGGGAACACTCATGTCCAAGTTCATGGCAACTCACTCCATCGGTGCATACGGATTCAACGTCGGCTCCTGGTACTTGACCACCGCCGTGCTGGTGAACATCATGACTGGCAACATGAGGAAACTCTTTACCGGCCGCTTCCTCGGCTCTCTGGTCATGATGTGCGAAGTGACTTGCGCTTCCTATTATTTTCTCGGAAAGGCTTGGGAGCTGGAGACTGTCGTGGTCGTTACGGCGATCAACTATAGCGCGGAGATGGTCTTCTCTCTGGTCTTTGACATCATCTTCTTTGACACCCACCCGGACTTCTGGGAGTGCGTGGGAACCATCGTAATAATCATGGCGTCTCTTCTTACGGGATACGACAAACTGGTGCACTTATACGGGATCGACACGTCGCTACTGCGAATTATACGGGACGAACTGACCCGGCCAGGGAAATGGATCTTGGGAAAACTGCGTCATCATGAAAAAACGGCCATGTAGGAGACTGCGTGATTAGATATGTTATGCGCGATAATGAACACGTGTTTAGCGCAAAGCACTTAAAGTACTCCTTACGTTATCCGTCCATGTTGAGCCATTGTTACAGTATTGTATCCTATAAATATGGTAATCACTACGGCGTGAGAGATCTCTCCTTGTGCCTCTTCTCTCGTCGGCTCGTACGGAGCGCTCAATACCAGATAAGATAGGATAGCTACCTCGGGCAAGAAAAAGTGCAGGGGTGAACTAGTTAACAGGCGGGAGCGAATCGTATTTGAGAGCGTCCTCAGTGGGGCCATTCAGCAAATCTTTCGGATCCCCTCGTAGACGGACACACTCCTGCGACGCAGAGCTGCATTTCTCCCCGGCAAGCTCCAGTGCTCTCACTCCTATTACCTCACGTATACAGACATCACCTTCCAGTGAAGAAGAGCCCCTGTCCCGTGGGTGTGCGCGCTAGAGAGGTTTCACTGTATTGTTAGACATACTTTGGTGTCTTGCGTCGCCGGGTGTGTGGTTCGAACCCAAGTCCACGAAAGTCGGTTGATGATCATAAAGTCAGGGAAGACGTTCCTGTCCTTGGCGTAGTTCCCTAGGTTTAGTTCACCGGAGTGTGATTCCGAGTAAGCGCTACGGAGACAGCGTCGTGGGAGGCGACGCGTTCCATCACTGTCATCAAAACACTAAGAGGGCGGGGCATTAATGTGTAAATCCATTCAGTCATCAATGTCTTTCCATTTGAGATCGAAGAGTTCAAGCTTTTTCGAGAGCTTTTTCAACGTGTTTCGCAAACGCAAACTACATCGCTATCACCATGGTCGCTTAGTAAGGAACGTAGTGTCACGCTGGTATTGTGAGCTAGAAGAAGAGCTCACCATAACGCTGGTTCACAAGCCAAGGCCATCGTCATCGCCCACGTGATCCATCATCCCTGTTCGATACGTACCGCGCGCACTTTCTCGCCAGCTATCACGAAGCGATCTAACAGGCTTCCTACAAGTCGCCAGCGCCATACTCCTATTCGACGCCTTCACTCTGCCATGGCGTTGGATCACCAGCCACTTCGTGGTGACGACGACGGACCACAGGGGGACGCCAAGCCAGCTTACATCCCGCATAGGCCTTTCATCCATTCTGGCTACCGTTCCTGCCGCACCGTCAAAGACTGCTTCCGGAGCACCCTCCAATGGAACAACGAGACCCTCAACATCTGGACCCATCTCCTTGGTGCTGTGGTCTTCGCCGTTGTCTTGGCGTACGACGTTACGGTGCGCTTCGAACAATACAACATTGCTGATATAACGGATAGGCTACTTATCGTTAGCGTGCTTTGCGTTTACATGACTACGATGCTACTATCAGTCACCTACCATATCTTCAACTGTCTCTCGCGTTCTGTCTACGATGTGTTGCTCTGGTACGATTTCGTCGGCGTTGGTGCTAGCATCGGTGTTACCGTAGCGTCGGGACTGTTCGAAGCGTTTTACGGTCACCCGTACTTACGAGTTTTTTATCTCTCGATAGAAGGAATCATTTTTATTGGCGCTATACCAAAGCTAGCGACTGACCCTTCCAGACATTTATTTGCTATGGTTGTTTTTACTCTGATACCGACCATGCATTGGTTCTGCCTCTCCACGGCAAGCGGTCGCGTGCTGTTTCCGAGAACTGTCGGGGTGTTTGTGTTTTTGGGTGTTTCTTACGTGATATTTGAGAAAAACATTCCGGAACGCTTTTGGCCAGGGACCGTTGATAGCCTGGGTGCCAGTCACCAGATCTGGCACGTCATGGTTGTGGTGCTGACTACGTGGTGGCACGAAATTTTGCTGGAGTTCGTGAAGTGCAACTTGGAAATAACTGCAGTATAATCTAATATGTTCGTGCCCCTCACAATGTGAGATTTTCACGACGCGACTATTAAAACGAACTGCGAAGTGATCTTATGAGTTGCAATTCTGGTTCGGGGCTTTAATCAACTAAGACGGAGACGGTCTTGGCTTCAGTCTATCATAGCCGTTGACAGAGTAATGAGTCACACTGGTATGGGAAGAAACCTAAGGCACATACGGGAAAACAGTTATACAAACGGGAAAAATTCCCTCTCCAGCACCAATACAAGGTGTATCTCGCGCAAACATTTCTTCCTGCTAGATATTTTTTACCCGCCCCAGGTCACTCCTCGAGGACATCCATTGCCATCAACGTGCGCATGGATTCCCTTGATACTGTTGATAAGGTTGATATTTGATTGCGTTCATTGGTGCGTATTTTGCTGGTATCAAGATACGATGGTGCTAGACGACTGTGATCAACACCAGCTCCCGTGGCTCAGTGGTTAGCGTGCTGGCCATGTCACGTCGAGACTGTGAGGTACCCGGGTTCGAATTCCGGTACCGGGTGTGCTATCTGGGGTGTTTCCTCGGTTTTCCTCAGACGCTTTCAGACATATGTCGGCACAGTTCCCTTAGAAGTCGGCCCAGGACGCACATTCCCCCAGAGAGTGAGTCGTGACGTTGCCCACCTCTGTGAGGCCGACAATGGCGAGCCCTTGCACCACCACCTGTGATCTACAGCAGTGTTCATCAGTGGCGTATCTAGGGTGTGGCAGGTGTGGACATGTGCCATGGGCGCCAGGTGAACAGGGGCGCCATTATGTGGTCGGGTGTGAATGTGCCAGGTCGGGCACTCAACTTGGCACATTCATAAATGATCTAAATCACCCGCCAGTAGGGAGGTTGTAGTGTGAAACCTAGTGCGGACCACACGAAAACTCATCCCCAAGGACATCATGTTAACCATGTTGCCATGGGCGCAGGTAGCTGGCGCATACGCCACTGGTGTTCATTCCACGCATCTGTTGAGAGCAGCAACGCTGTTCACGTCGATAAAGAGGCCGTCCTGATTGAACCCTGCTGCTAGCGTAATAAAAAAAAGTCTGCATATCCTGCAAGCTCTCTCCCACTACGAAATATCTCCGAGTGTATCCCGAGATATAGCTCTTCCATTACAATGAGTCTTTCTCGCGAGCCCAAACCGACAGGTTAGACTATACATGCCAGAGTAATGACATGAGGCAAACGGGTTTTCGCTCTGTTGAGTCTTCCGTGGAAATTAAACGGAATGTCGCCGAAGAGAGATTGAGAAACAGAACCTTTATTTGTTCCTGTGTAATGCAGTGAGGCCCACTCTTCATTCCGTCAGGACGAAGAGCATATGCGTGTCCACGGTGATATCGGGAATCATCTTCGGCTTACCTTCTACTACACACGTGTAAAACGCACGGTTTATGAGCATATTTGGCAACGTTATTATTAATCTATTTACAAATTAAAACATGGGTCCGGTTAGAAGAACGCTCCTGTGCGGTTTCGCCGATTACTACCTTGGGCGATCATAAGGTACTTTTCCTTGGCAGCGTTCGTGAAACCACTTGGTAGCAATCCACTTGGATCCTCGAAGAACTGGACAAGCTCCATGCTCTGTTCGCATGTCGCCACTACGCAGTTCCCTCCATTGTCCGAGTGACGTCACAGAGTCCGGGTCGGGACGCAGATTGTACCAGAACACCGCCTTGCCTTCTTCCGGCTTGACAGCGACCCGTGCCCATTTAAATACCGTAGCGCCCCCAGCGGTGACGTCAGAGATGTACATGAGCCAGGTTGCCAGACGATCTCCGTTCCTCACGGTCATCTCTCGTAATGGTTCGTGTTTTTTCTGGAAGTCCGTGTGAGGGGAATAGTGACCTCCCACTCCGTAGTTGACGATTTGGAGGAGCTCGGCCGAGAGGAGAGACAGACCTGTGGCAGCTGAGATCCGCTGAGAAGTACGTGCGACGACTGGGTTCACGCTGTCCAGAAGCCAGGAAACCTTGAGTCGTAAGACGACAATATTACAGCTCGTGCTAAAGGGTTTCACTAAACACCGTACTAATGCAAGTAAATAACCTTGCAACCATAGGCCGGCACATACGTTCATGGTCTCCGTCACGGAGATCATTCACTATCACCGTATGGAAAACAATGTGATGTTGAGTGGTGATCTATGATGTGATGTGATGCTGAAGTTGAAGTCGAATCATGATTCGATTTCAGCCGTGCTGAGAAACATCACTTGTGTAATCATAAAGAAAGGAAAGCTATCAATGGCACACATGCCAATGCAGTGAGGACTTATGATATTGAAGTTCAAAGACGTGCAATGATGGGTTGATAAATCCTCGTAATAGGTTTTGAAGATGCTGATATGGGCTGATGTTGAATTACTGAATGAATTACTGAAGTGAATGTTGAACTGCTAATTTTCCTATCCAATTTAAGGCATACAGCTGTTCAAAGCATGCGGCGGGCTCACCTTTCCAATGCGTGCGTTTGACTTTGCCCCCATCGGCTGTTGTCGCACGGGGAAGACGGTCGCTCGCACTAAGTGTGTCCTCGCCAAACTGCGGAGCGTCCGGCATTCCTTCGAGGATATGAAGTCGTAAAATACGAGAATCCGTGGTTCTTCGCTGACTACTTCCAGCTTAAGAGGCTCAAGCAGGAGCAGGGGATGCCCACCATTCGTCGTGGTCTTGCAGTGCAATTTGGGCGTACCCTTGCCACCAGACTGAAGACATAACTTATGGAACGAATAAGGCTCTTGCTGTCTTATACACTGCCCGTGTTGACCTTTCGCTTTCCCGAGTTCCGTTTCATACTTAAACCGAAACCAAAAGTCAAGCAAGTCTTTGTTGGCTGGTGTAATCTTCAACTGCTCATTAACAACGCTGAGTGCACCTTTGACGTCACCCATTTTGTACATCGCACGAGCTAGATCTTCCACTATATCCTCGCGGCTTATGTAAACGTCCTGGAGGTCTTCTTGCACGTCGTAGACTTCGAGTGCTTCCTGGTACCACAGGATAGCGTTCTCGAATTCGTTACCGACTGAGCAGCGTTGGGCTACTTCAATGAGATCGCTGGCTGATGGTTCTTTCACGCCATCTGATCGCAGCTCCGCAAGGTCTTCAACAGTAAGAAGGTAAGTCTTGCTTAATCGGCAAAGTCCTACCGCAGCACCGTCCAGGTCCTCGTCAGTGGGCATTACTGCACCGCCGTTCATAAATGCACTATTTGCGTTAAGCTCTGCTTCTTGCGCGGTTAAGCCAATGGTTCGATCCCAGGTCCAGGCGAGGCAGCTAGCGACCATAAACTCTGCGATGGCGTTTGTGTCCTCCATTGACTGCAAAAGCTTCAGCTTGGCTAAGGTCGACTCCAGGCGTTCTATTCGTGCAGTCTCCGCGTCGATATAGTTGCGTACGTTTGCTGTGACTAAGTAGTCGGTAGACAGTAGAGGTTTGAGGTCGTTTATGGCGGTGAAGAGCTCTGCTGCAGCTTGGTAGACGAAGACAATGAACGGCACGAACTGTTTAATGTTCTTTGGCATGCTGGGGTCTATTTCTGATATTGATCTTCGATTAGGCAGCAACGTCGGCGATGACAGGTGCTGGTGTCCACACCTTCTACTTCTTCTTTCACCACTAGGGACAGTGGCCACTAGCCACACAGGGCGATGCCCCATTTATAGAGGAGGCGTTGGCAAGGGTCTTCTTCAGTCTGTGGAATGACGGAGTTCTTCTTCTTCTAACTGGCGTGGCGCACAGTCAAATGCAATACGCCACTGGTTACGGTGAGCTAGAAGGATGGTGATGACATGGTGAAGTATTGTGGCCATACTAGGCATCTGCTCGTCGCGTACCTTGCGGATTCTCGTTGAACTACTCCAACAAGCGTAGTTTACGTGCGTGTATCAAGTTTCAAGTTAAATTGTAGTTTCAAGTTAAGTACGTAACCCTCTTGGGTTTCTCGATGTTATCATACTACATCGCGACTCACGGACATCAACATCGATCACGTGGTTACCCTCCTTTCCTATACGTGTGCGCCGGCGCAACTTTGGGTGCGTTCAGTGGCGGCCCCAGAGTCAAGAGAGTCATTGCTCTCTCCACTGGACGGCCAAGCGCAGTTCCGGTGCTCGTAACTCTAATCAAACTTTCTGACGCGTAGTCACGGGGCCAAAGAGACGGGACGAAAGCGAACGCAGTTTCGCCAGCTATAGCAGACGTATTTTGGTGCATAGATGGCTCGTTTGACCAGCACCGACTTCCAAGGACGAACGGTGCTGAAAAAAATCGATCAAGAACCAGTTGATCTATCGGTTGATAGATCCACTAAAGGCGGGATAGTTGGTAAATACCTATAAAAGTTGTTCATTTGAGAGTACGCAATTGTCACATATTACTGTCTTCGTCTGTGTCTTTTGGGCTGCGCTACAAATACGAGTGATCGATCCACGTCGGGAAGCTATCATCGCTGATCACCTGCGTTAGTGGTGTTGTAAGAACGCAGCGACTCAGCCGTTCGCAGGGCCAATTTTCGTGCCCGCAATGTCTGTCGAAACTCCAAAGCGGAAATAGGTGAGAGCGGGAGCGTGGATCCTCGCCAAGCAGGCGAGGGTTTGGAGCGTTAAGCAGAGGCTCCTTGTGATGTTAGACAGAGTCACTCCCGTTGGAGCGCAACAGTCGCGATTCAACGCACCCTTTGACTGACGGCGGCGTCATATCCTTTTTTGCACCCGGCGGCAGCGGCGAGAACAAACAAAAGTAGACAAGACGAAACCTACCGTCATCGACATCAACAAAAGCAAATTCGGGTGACATCTTCGCGAGAGGGCTGCAATGCGCGTTTTTGCATCCGAAAACAGGTGCGAAGAGTGGCGAAGAGGCCCTCGACGCGCTCGTATGGCTCGTTTGGAAAAGGCGGCGGCGTACAGAAAATAACCGGCGGCGGCGGCGCTCCTCCTCAGCACGCACATTTGCGTGAAAGCCTGCACTTTATCGCCATCTATCCCGCAGTCCCGTAACCATTTTCTTCCAAACAGCCCGATCGAACCGCACGCAGGCGCCACGATCCAACGCTCTGCCTTCTTCCAACTGCCAAGAACACGGGCATGACGTTGGAACACGAGAGACTTCACAGTGACGACGACGGACCACAGGGAGACGCCAAGCCAGCTTACATCCCGCACAGGCCTTTCATCCATTCTGGCTACCGTTCCTGCCGCACCGTCAAAGAATGCTTCCGAAGCATCATCCAATGGAACAACGAGACCCTCAACATCTGGACCCATCTCCTTGGTGCTGTCGTCTTCGTCGGTGTCCTAGCCTACGACACTACGGTGCGCTTCAAACAATACAACATTGCTGATATAACGGACAGGCTACTTATCGTTAGCGTGCTTTGCGTTTACATGGCTACGATGCTAGTATCAGTTGCCTACCATACGTTCAACTGTCTTTCGCGCTCTGTGTACGATGTGTTGCTCTGGTACGACTTCGCCGCTGTCGGCGCTAGCATCGGTGTTACAGTTGCGTCGGGGTTGTACTTGGCGTTTTCCGGTCATCCGTACCTGCAAGCTTTGTACCTTTCGATAGAAGGAATTATTTTTATCGCAGCTATGCCCAAACTAACGACGGATCCTTCCAGACATCTATGCGCTATGATTGTCTTCACTGTGATACCGACCATGCATTGGTTCTACCTCTCGACACCCAGTAGTCACGTGCTGTTTCCGAGGATTATAGCGCTGTTTATGTTTTCGGGAACTACGTACGTGATATTTGAGAAAAAAATTCCGGAAAGCTCGTGGCCAGGGACCTTTGATCACGTGGGTTCCAGTCACCAGATATGGCACGTCATGGTCGTGGTGCTGACCATGTGTTGGCATGAGACTTCCTTGGAGTTTGTAAAGTGCAATATGAAACTTACAGATGAATAATGCAATAGGTTGGCGGCGCTCGTAATTTCAAATTTATTGAGCCCAAATCTTTAATAGGCTGTAATAAACTAATAAAGTTTGGTGGCTGTGTAGCCGCCTTGATGCATAAACGCCTTTCTGTATAAATACTGCAGATGGGCAAATGTCTTGCGCTTTACGTTACATCAACCCAATATAGACTCCAGCAGAGATGTAACAAACGACACATTATATAAGCTGAAATATTCAGCCCCTACACATGGCTCATGTATGAGAGGTAACAGCCAAACGCACCGTTTGGCTGTTACCTCCATACATGAGCCATGTGTAGGGGCAACGGCTGCACTAGCCGTTGCTTCGAGATTAGGACTCCGATCGAGACTAATGAAGCGCCCTCAGCGTCTTTCAGGTCTTTCTCTGAGGACGTCACGTGGCGCGCGTACGATAGAGTATTGATTCGCGATACCGTCCACACGGTATACAGGGTGTTTCAGTTAAGTCCCTGTGCTAGACAATTCGCGAACGGTGTTGCGACACGAGTTTCCCTGGGCCATTCACTAATGCAAGAGCCTCTTTGCGTCCTTCAAGAATGGTCAGCGGACGCCGAGCAACCTTTTCTTCCCGCATACGACCTGGTTCTTGAAAAGCTTCTCAAAAGTCACAACGTACAGAATCGACGAACTTTCTTTTTTACAAGTATCTCTCCGATACCACCTACAAGCTGCGCACCGTGTGAATGAGTGGGAGGCGATCATTCTTTAAATAAAAATTCAAATTAATTTCGTAAAAAAATGATTTCTAAAGCAGGGCGCTGTCCGCATTAAAATGGGCGCCTTTTAGAGAAAAATCTGCCAGCAAAACGGGTCATTTGTTGCAGTAATTAATTGGTTTCGGTTTACATATTTTGTCACGACTGGTCGCGGTGAAGCGCAAAAGGACGTAATTCATTGGTGTAAGGGAATAACTCATTGGTGGGTAAGGGAGTGGCAGAGCGCCCTTTTGCGCTTCGCTGCCATCAGCCGCGACAAAAATATGTAAACCGAAACTAATTAATTACTGCAACAAATGACCTGCTTCGGTGGCACATTTTTCTCTAAAAGGTGTCCACTGAAGGTCCCAAAAGGGGCAGTAGCCATTTTCATGCCGACAGCGCCCTGCTTTAGCCGTTTTTTTTTTTTTTTTACGAAACTCGTTTGAATTTTTATTTAAATAATGAGCGCCTCCCACTCATTCACACGGTGCGCAGGTTGTAGGTGGTATCGGACAGATATTGTAAAAAATCCATAATTTAAAAACCCGAGCCTAGGGGACAAAAAAACGACAAACACAAACTTGTCTGTGTTTGCCTTTTTTTTTTTTTTTTTGTCTCCTAGTCTCGGGTTTTTAAGTTATGGACCTATACCACCAGCTCGCTTGCTACCTCTCTATCCTCTCGTTATTGTAAAAAAGGTTCGTCGATTGGTGCACCCGTTCGCGAATTATTTAGCCCGGGGATTTAACTGAAACACCCGGTATATCTGTATCCGCTCAAGAGCAGCTACAGGACTTATCCCACCATGCTTGATGTCACGCCTAATGTCACGTCGTATAGCCTGGGACAACAGCGATTTAATCATAGCAGTTGAAAAAAAGGCACCAGCAGTGGGGTACCACACCCTCTGACCGCCAATTAGAGGGCGCGGGTTCGAATCCCACTGCTAATACCTTTTCTTCAACTGCCATAATCCGAATGCAATATGCAACTGGGCGTTATCGTCAGACTTGTGTTTGTCTGTCTATGCCTCATCCGCTACAACGTGACAACAGTGCAACAACAATGTTCAGCAAGCGTAGCAAACCATCCCGGTCTTGGCTAGCTTCACCCTAAACTGCGACGAACTGCGCGCCTTGATGGTCATTATGCAAGTTTCCAGAGTATGTTTTCTTGCGAATATTTAGGAGAGGTTAGCCAAGAGGTCGGTTCATGAGAATCCCGCTGCGGGTCAACAACTTCGCGCAGCCTTTTCTATTTTTTTTAAGTACTTATCTCGCTGTATTCCTGTTCCAACGAAAGAAGGAATAACAGCGAGCTCACGCGTACGCAATCTCTTTTGAATGCATGTCCACAACGCAAAGGCCACCGCCAATAATAGCAGACGAACCATCGAGCCGCTTCTAAAAATAGCATCGCATCCCAATTTCCATTTCCCGTCTTCCTCATTTTCCCCCGTAATCTCTCTGCCTTTCCTTATATCCCTGACCTCCAAATCCCTCAATTTCTACCTCCTCTCCACTCATTAAAACCGCATTCATTCGTCTGCCCTCTCCTCCTCCTCCTCCTCAGTCTTTTCGTTGCGTTTCGCGTTCGCGACCGAACATCAAAATCTCGGACGAGATACATATTAACAATTCCTGACCTAAGCTGAGCAGAGACTCACGCAGAGAGCCAAAGCGCGGCCGCGAGCTGCGTTTGTGACGTCATTTCGTCCCCATGGCAACTAAAATCGGGGACCGTATACATTAACTTCCGGGGGAATAGGGGTAGGAGAGCTTTTGGGAAGAATCCGGCGGGCGTCGCATTTTTTCCACGGCAACGCGGTCTTACGTTAATTGCTTATTTGCTTGCTCCGAGCGCCCGTAAGCGTTTGCGGGAGAAAATTGGTGATCGCGTCCACACCGCGGAATGCGTTTGGAGTCCAGCATTTGGCTATACATTGCTCATCATCGCATAGGCCATGAGGGTAGTAAAGAATGCGTAATTGTGGGAAGCATCTTTGGTACGTATCTAGTGTACTGAAGACTACCGTAATTTCACGCGTATAAGCCGCACCGACGCGTTTTTAGGGACGTTTTGAAAATTTTCTGACAGATAAGCCGCACCCGCAGATAAGCCGCGGGCAATACGAGACGACTGATTTGTGCGACAAAGGACACCATAGAGAAGGCCATAAACCCTGTGGCCCATACCCCGGGATCGACATAGTGTACAACAGAGGAGGTCAGTTCTAGAGCTCTACCAAGATCGGACTGTGCCCTTGTTGGGCGCCTTTCCTGGCCTGATGGGTCAGTGGTCTTCCAGAAGGCGTGAGTCACTGTCACCACTTTCGTTAAAGCTGCTTGGGAGAATGCACCAGGAAGATAAATCTACTCGAATGTGGATCCGTCCCCGTTAGGCGCTGTTGGTGCATCGGCAGGGCGGTGCTGTTCCAGAGACACTGCCGGCTCTTTCGTTAAAATCGGCGTATGGGGAAGATTCCAGGAAAAAATAGTTATCAGATAAGCCGCATCGGTGGATAAGCCGCAGAGCCCCCGTGAGAAAAAAAAATCGTGCATAAGCCGCGGCTAATACGCGTGAAATTACGTCATAAAACGTTCCAGCGGTGGCGCAGTACGCGACGTGCCGTGTCTTGTTCGTAACAAAATGTAAACGTGTCGTAAAATGTAAATGTAGCGTAAATAAGTGAAGTTGAGATTGCATTGGTGAAGCAGTGGACGATATATCGCATTACTCGAACTTTACGCACCAATGGTGTGTTTCGTGCGCTTTCATTGGAGCTCAGCGTGTGCGTTGTGACGAAGCAACATTAAAAAACTCAGTCGTGTGCGAGCAGTAGTGTTTGACATGAAAACTTCACGATCTCTGGACCCTCCGTCCCCCCCCCCCCTTTTCTGGATGCACTCCATCGTCTTTGTAGGTCACTTCCACACTCGCACAAGTCGAAGTTGTCCCGCTGGTAGAGGGTAAGGGCTTTCTGTGCGCGCCGGCAGTCGAATTTGCCTCCGCCACTAATCTTCTTCGGCGCTCCCGTAGCTCTCTGGATTGCTCGTTGCTGCACTTTGGGGGCTTTTTGGGTTACTCTCGAGCCACCCTTTCTCCTGATTGCAGTTTCCTTCTATTCTGATGATATTTTAGTTTAAAAAATTCTGACATTAATGCAAAATTTTGATAATTCAACTTTGCAAATTTATAACATTTTGATTATTGTTGTTGAAGCCGATGTCGCTACAGTTCCATGCACAGCCTCTCAAGCGCTTTCCAACGACAACTCGATCGGTGTCCTAGCTTCGCGCGTTCGCGAGATAGACTGCCCGCAAGGTACGCGTACCCCTATATTTCCATCTCTCTCGCTACGCGCCTGCCACTCCCTGAGATTGCGTCAGCCGCGGCAATGACCTTTTTAGCCAGAATCTTACACGTGTAAGCTATCCGGATTTATCCGGTTGGATGATGTCGGGTTATTACTCACCGAGTTATCGCGTCATGAAATGCGGCATAATTTCGTTGCATTGTAAATTTTGATCTGGCTACCAAACCGAACTTACAGAACTTTTCACGTCAAAAAGTCGTACCGACGACAGGATGTGTACCAGCAGGTGGTTCTGCCGGCAGTGGAACTATATAGTAAGTATAGTAAACGAACAACGGGAACAACAGCGGATGGCAGGCGACAATTCCCGACGCGCCTTGCGTCGTCTAGGTGGCGTTCATCAAATTAACACGAAAATCCACTAGAGCAAATTGCAAGAGCTATCCATTTGAATCCTATCCCATCCACTTGCCACCCAAGATGGCGTCAGAGAAGTCTTTTAGAGAGGCACACCCTCTCTAGGAATCCCACTCTCCCTTCCTTCAGAGAGCCCGGAAGGGAATGAGTGATGTTGACGTCACTCTGTGACGTATAGAGTACGCCGCATGCAGCGCCACAGTACATCTGAGCGGACGAGTTTTTGTGGGAAATGAGACATCGCGGCTGCTTGCTACGCTGCTGCCACGTCACACAGATCTCATTACGTCACGTCAGGAGATCGGACCGGGCATCCTTGCCTCGCCACACCGTTCATGACTGTTTTTTTAGCGAGTTCTTTTTCATATATAATTAAATTGCGCAGTGACGAGTTCAGCGAAAATATTTTGTGTGCTAATAGACTGCCTGATAAATGAAGCAGGCCTATGAGCAATGCTAAGTACCATTTAATTGCTCCTTTAACGCTGATCTAGATGTAATAGTGCCGATCGGGTACGTTAATTCGAATTTCAGTATGATAATGCGGTAGCTCTGGATGTGTTAACTGATTTAATTTCCTGTTTGCGCCGCGAAGCAACTGTGGCTATGACCGGCGTACAGCTATGGGCAGATGGAGAAATGACAACAGGAAGGAGTGGGAGACAGGGGGTTAGTATGCGTCCTGGGCCGACTTCACAGGGGAAATGTGCTGACATTCGTCTGGAAAGTCTACCGGAAAACCCAGACGGCACACCCGCTGCGGGGATTATTCTTATTCTATTTATTTCATTTCCAAAAATACAGAAATGAGGTCCAGGTACAAAAGGCGGAGCCTGACGAGGTACCTGGACCGACAAACAGGAATGCATACAGACATATATATAAACAGTCATAAACAGTCGGCGGATATCTGTCCGCCAGTACAGTGTCCATTGCAACGTGATTACGCAGCCATGCAGCAATTAGATGTGTTAAAGCGGACGTAGGCATGTTAATGCGTGTTTTTATGCGTTAATGCGAATTTTCATACATTAAAGCGGGTTTGGGAACGTTAATTCGGATTTCAATACCTATCTTCGCACGCTATTGCGTATTGGGCATTCTAGTACATAGTACACATTCCGGTACATACATTTCCGAGGGTATAATAAATCAGAAAGGACCTGACACACTATATAGCCTTCTCACGCCTGCAGTGAAAATGTGTAACCACGGAGACTGAAATAGAGACAATTATACCTTCGCCTCCATGCACGCCATGTTTCGTGCATTCGTGGCAAAGATTCTTAGTTTCGTTTTCGTTTTTTTATGTCACTCTTTTCGCGGCGCGGCAGCAAAAGAAATACCGAAAGAGACGAAACAGGAAGTCTCGTGTTAAGCAAGAAAGAACCAGGTGTCACTAATCGAATGTTCCCTAGCTGACAGCGAATATCGAAGACGGCGTCTGCCGGGAGGGAAAGTAGAAGTGACACGGAGTGTAATACTTGTATATTCCTGGGAGTTACCACTCAGCATCAATGAAGGCTATGACAGGATTGGCGAGAAAGATGAATGAAATTGAGCCTGTCAGTTACACGGGCAGAAGGGATCGAGGCTTACAGAGCAAAGTGTTTGGATAAGAACTAAACTATCAGAGCAGTGGCGCCAGCGTCGCCCTAGAGGTGCTGCTCTTGCCTTAACTGCAGTGCCCGTCGCGTCGCATTTCTGCAGATTGCCTCATCTCGTCCAACCGACTGGGAAGACTTTGCTTCTGACGGCGAACATCCGGACTACGCTTTTGTTTTTCCAAAACTCGTACCGTTTCTTTCCGTTTAACTGCTTTGCTTTTAAGATACAATGACTCGTTGACTGAGAGCTTTTCTTTTATCACAATTTAAATTTCATTTCAAAATTCAAATTTACTCATTTTTTTCGTATCTTTCTGTGACTTTTAAGTCGAATTATTCCATATACCCCGCAATAACCGCTGCTTCCTCCAGAGTGTCGGCGTTCTTTCAGATGTACGTGTGGACATTCTTTCTAAAATTTCAAAACAACGAAGGAGAAACTTTATTTTGGTGATGATGACTGCGACGTTCCATCCCCAGAGGCAATACGTTCAAATTTCAATTTTCGCTACCGGTTGCAAACGTCAAAGTAGTATCGCCCCTACAGCGATTTTTTCAGCCAATCACTTCTGACGTCATAGACGTCTGAACGTCTGACGTCGTAGAAGCACCGAGCAACAAGAAACGAAGGCCACGTGTTTCAAGCGTAGATCACGAGGAAGGGACATTGAGAGCGTATCGCACGCGTATATCCATTGCCATGGTAACACATGGGGCTTCTTCGTTGGATATCCTATTCGCCCTCACATGCGGGATTGCCATGAGAAAAATGTATTATTCATATTTCTACCCTTTTGTTTCTTACGTGTTTCAGGGGTGCCGCCGCAGAAACAAAATCACCAGACTGAAACTGTATATGCTTTCTCAACTCACAAGTTACGCGTGGCATTGATACAGTAATTACGTTTGTTTCTGAGCGCTAGTAAAACGTTATACAGTTCAAGCCTCAGGAAGAACAAATAACTAAGCAGCAAAACACAGGGCATCCAAATCTGGCTCAGCTTTAGCAGTCCCCCCATTCCGTCTTTGGTGGAATAATTGAACCTCTGTATGCAATAAGGGGATAAGTCGAAACATCCCAAAATGAGAAAAGGGGCCTGATATGATTGTCCGTCCCATTGACACACATGCATTTCCCGTTTTTTACCATGCTGTAGAGGGCCAACAAATCGCAATAAGGTCCTAAGTTTTCATTGGCAGGTGCATACCGGTATGTCGATGTCATTGCAACAAAAACAGTAAAAAGAGGATAAGTCGACTTATCGTTCAATTTCTTTGTGTTTTCATACTCTGACTATTTTACTAACTGCATAAAGTACCTCCATCCCGCACTGTAACAGCTCTCGTTTCTTTTTTTTTCGTCGCAGTATATTATGCCTTTCCCTTTCCCCCAATCCCCTCTCTCTTTATTATCATAAAAATAATAATATTATCATTCTTATTCATTTTCCTTCCGACGGTACTTTTCAGGCTGCCGTGCCCGCTGCCCTCCATCGAAATTTGTCTCTACTCTCGCTGATCGCGTGCTCCCGAAGCGCTCGCAGCGCCTCCCCCATCCATCCCTTTTCATCCTCTCCTCCTCCCTATTTCTCTCTCTCCCTCCACCCATGCGTGAGCAACGGAGCAGCCGGCGGCCCCGTCCAGCATCCCTTCGAACGACGCTGTAGGGTTAACGCGTCGCGGGATGCTAGCGTGGCGGTTCAGCGTCGTGGCCGGCGGCGTCAGCTAACCGCCGCGAGCATGATTTGGCCACCGTAGCCGGTGAGAGATGAAGAGACAGAACGTACGCACCTTATCTCTTATCGTCTGTACGTTCACCTATCTGCTCGTGGGCGCCGCCATATTCGACGCCCTCGAATCCGACCACGAAGGCAAACAACGCAAGTCGCTCACCTACATTGAAGACATGCTCGTCGACAAGTACAACATCAGCGTGGATGATCGGAAAATCTGGCAGACGGTCGTTATCAAGATGGTTCCTCATCGAGCCGGTACGCAGTGGAAATTCACGGGGGCTTTCTACTTTGCCACCACTGTGCTAACGACTATAGGTAAGTACGCCGGTGTCTTTCTTCGAAACTAACTAACTATCGAAACTAACTAACTATCGAAACTAACTAACGGTAACTTTCGACATAGCGGAAACGTTGATATTGAACACCAAGAGTAAATAATGCTACACTTCACACCCGTAAACTTGATCAATGATTAAATGTTTTCTTCCGCATGCATTCACGGAAAGCCGCTATGCATTCTACTGATATTTAAGGAAAGAGGTTTATTGCTCGAAGAATAACTGCTTACTGCATACTGAACTGCATACTGCTTACTGAATAATAACTGCAAGCTTACGCTTGTCCCATCCTACAGTTGGCAATACAAAACTAGTAGTACCGCACGGGAGTATTTATGATACTCCTACGAGTAGTAATAATTACACACACTTTATCTTCGATGGCGTAAACTAAGTACAAGCGAAACATGTTTCTTTCGGACCAGGAGGTAGTGAGGTAGATATCTACAATACCGCCGTGCCCTCTGAGATTTTCTCTGGGTTTCCCCGCGGAATTTTATACATAAATGTCGGCATAATTCCCCCCGAAGTCTGCCCAGGACGAATACCCATTCCCTGTTTCCTCCTCCTCCTCCTTCTAGCTCATCTGGTCGCGTCAGTACACCTCTCACGGACATTCTTGTCTCGAAGTGCTAAAGACGGAATTTAGTTTAATTTCTGTTACCCGATCACATATGAAAAAATACTTTTCAGTCGAAACGTAAAGTGGGACATCCAAAACTTACCGCTAGTTCGTGAGTAGCGTAATTATCGAGCGCTTAACTTACTAAGCAATCCATGTGAAGAAACGTGGTTTTCGGTGTGTCAGACTTCTGTCACAGCATCTTGATGCGTCGCTCAGTGTTTACGTCGCAGTACAAGAGAAAATCATTTATACTCCCAATACTACATGTCACTTCAACGCCACGCGAAGTTTACCAACGTATGGTCACCAATGAGAGTTGGCACACGGCAGCGATTTTGCATCCCAGAACGTTCCACAACATTACGCTGTACTCCGAAACTCTGTTGACGTTGCGCTCTGGCGACATATGCAACGTGACAAATTTCCGTGTTTCAAAAAACTCCGTTTGCAACCACGCGCCTAGAGTGGGCCGTTTAAATTATTGACGAGCAGCCAGGCTAATGCGGCGTGACCTTCTCTCCTACCGGCTGCGTCACAGTTGAAACTGGAGTGGTGTTTGTTCAGGCAGGTTGAAGTCTGTGCCGGCAGCGATAAGTGCGGTTTCACGCAGACTTCTGCGTAATACGTTACAAGTAATTGCGTTACCGGTAATGAATTACTTTCTCGAGAAATTTTGCCCGGTAATCGGTTAGTTTTCGCTGAGCGAGTAATTTTTCAAGTACCGTAATTTCACGCGTATTAGCCGCACCGCAGATAAGGCGCAGGACGCGTTTTTAGGAACATTTTGAAAATTTTCTGGCAGATAGGCAGATAAGCCGCGGGCAATACGAGACGACTGATTTGTGTGACAAAGGAGATCATAGAGAAGGCCATATAACCCTGTGGTCCGCATACTCCGGGGTCGGCATAGTCTACAACAAAGGAGGTCAGTTCTAGAATTCTACGAAGATCGGATCGTGCCCTTGTTGGGCGTTTTTCATGGCTTGATGGGTTAGTTGTCTTCCAGAAGGCGTGAATCACTGTCACCACTTTCGTTAAAGCTGCTTTGGTGGATGCACCAGGAAGACCAATCTATTCGAATGTGGACCCGTCCCTGTTACGCACTGTTCGTGCATCGGCAGGGCAGTGCCGTTCCAGGGACACTGTCGGCACTTTCGTTAAAACCGGCGTATGGGGAAGATACCAGAAAAAAAAAAAGTCATCAGATAAGCCGCACCGGTGGATAAGCCGCAGAATGCTCGTGGGAAAAAAAATCGCGCATAAGCCACGGCTAATACGCGTGAAATTACGGTAATTTGATTACAATTTTGGGTAATCGGTTACAAGTAATCGATTGCTCTTCAGCTAAGCTTTATTCATATACGAAACTAACCCACATACTCCATCACAGCCTTTCCTATCTGCTTTGCTTTCCATTACCAGGAGTGGAGGTCATTGTGATAGTATTGCGCGCATGCGTTTTGGAGACACCTTAATCCCTTTTGACCGCACTTTGCTGTATGTACAGTAGGAACCTGGAATTTCCAAATCGGAATGTACTGCCCCTGAGCGCTTCTATTGTGAAGACCTGAAAGGTCAAGTCCTTTGTAGGAGATCCTGGTAGAGGTTTGTTCAGAACACTGACCTTGTAGTTGCGATAGCCCTTCCTCTTCGATACTGCCATGCCCAACTAACTGTCCTGATTTATCGTCATGGCTGCAGCTGTTCGGGAAATGTTCTTGGCGATGGAGAGAAGAGACGATAACAATGTGTTGTTTAAATGAATAATGTGTTTACATAAAGAAAAGCTCCGGAGAAAGTGTTGTGGCTCCTATCCCGTTCAAAGGCGCGAACTCCAATCTCAGAAAGCGGGAAAAAGGTATGTGTAATTTCGCGAACTTTTATTAGTCATGTGACACTTCGTTATCGAAAGTAACGGTCAAAGGGAACGCGTTACTTTTTTAGCCGTTACTTTATTACAACTTTAGGCGGGTAATTTGTAACGGTTAAAAAAATTAATTTTTGCCACTTGAGTAATAGTAACGGTAATCAATTACCATTTTTCAAGTAACGTGTACAAGTCTGGACTTTCACGGGAAAGACGTTGGTTCCTGGCAGAAGTAATGTTCAGTAGAGCAGTATGGTAACCATTACTTATTATTCGATCGGGTAAATAATTCCGTGCAGCCAGAGAGCCTTCCAAAATTACTCTCTTTCGATTGAGCGTTGAAGACAATATTGAAGACAAGAAGTAACCAGTATAGCGGAAAGCACCAGTATGGTATAGCACCGGCAAGCGTGCTTCTCTGCATCATTATACCTAATGCGGCGAAGCCAACTTCACGACGGAGTTCGTGTCCTTTGTATTAGGTTTCACTTCTTCGATCGTACTTTCGGTTCCTCGATTTATTTATTTCAAGTTCTGCGCATGCATAACTCACTTGTAATTGCTTTGTATGTCTGTACCAAAGGAAGGCGGTCTCTGTCTTTTTCTACCAAAACCCAGCCGAAGCAACTTTTTCGATCCTGTAGCTTGATCAGGTTTCCCGATAGTCTTTCTTCCCTCTACTTTATTTATTTACTTTTCTTGTTGTTTCTTTAACGGGTTAGGAAATTCGTTTGTACTTCCTATGGGTATATATATATATATATATATATTCTCGACACGGATATTCGCGTCATCATGAAAGGTAGGAGACCTTTCGAAGAGATTGATTGATTATCATGGTTTCTCTCTCTCTCTCTCTCTTTTTTTTTTTTCTGTGCATCAAGTTTGGCAGGCAACCCATCCTCTTATCAAATGATTCCGCATCACCCTTGCTGGCTTTATTGCTGCGTCTGATAATCACACACACACAAACAGATCATACAGAAGGCTCCTCCTAAAGCAAAACATGAGAACATAGCCTAGCGTGTTACATCTTAGTATATTATTTTAATTATTATTATCTGAGTTATGTTACCCTAACTTGGACTCTACAGGGAAGCCTCAGAAGATACGGAGCATATCACGACAAAACAACACCGAAATGTGATGGCTTTGATGGCGTAATGACTTAACTGCCTTTACATAAAATCAATGGCATAAATAAAATGGCTCTACTCTCCGTCACAATAATCTCTACAAATCTCCAGATATCCATAACTCGACTGTCCAATTTGAAGGTGCCTTTAAAAACAAAAAAAAACAAAAAAAATGCAACACCCCTGACGATGCCAATGCCTCAGAGTCGTCATTCCGTTATATCGATTTCATTTCATTTCTCTCTCTCGCTCTCTTTTTTTTTTTTTCTCTTTTTCGATATCACGAAAAGTAAATAAATATTACACCATCTTGTGAGAACCCGCAAGACTCTAAAAACGTAATCCCTCTTATGCAGATAACTAAATCATTCATGCTTACGTTCCTTTCTAAAAAAAAAAAAAAAAAATACGTAATACCTGCACATAATCCGCTTCCAGACCGACCATCTAACATTTATTGGAACGGAATGACATCGGGGTATCTGTTCAGGCTGACGCTGTCTTGTAACATAGAGCTAGATGCCGCTATAGAGATTCTGGTATCTACTTCAGAAGACGCTCCTCAATCTTAATGCTTGGCTCGAAGGATTCAGTCTGGGAAGCAGCCGATTTACGTCCCTTCCTGTATTTCGTTATCGTCCTAAGGCGGAGCGTTTTTGTTCTTGCTTCGCGTTGCGGAAAACTTTCTGCAGCCCACGCAGAGAGCGGCCATATTTTAAAATCAAAGTACACGCAAACTGACCGCATAATAGAGACGTACGCGAGATAAGGTACGAAATTTCCTGTGCGCTGCGAGAATTACCGGGAGAGACGGCGGGCTTCGAAACTTCCGTCCGACAACTATATGGGCTGCTCGAAGAGCATGTTTTATGTTCCCTCTGTGTTCCAAGCTTGTTTTTGTAAATTAAGACAAATTGAAGCTCATTCTACCACGCGGTCAATAAACTACTCCAATCTTCACAAACTGTCGGTTTGAGATTAGTGTGCAAGCCCATTTTTCTTCGCGTGGTAAATAAATTGGATTTCGAAAACGTAACAACAATAAATGAATGAATAACGATGACCACATGGTATGCTTCCAAACACAAGCCAATCGTCTTATATTCCTTTTAAAGTGACTGGCATATCAAGTCGCTGATATCTCATTTGATAGCTTTGCTTTGTCGCATTGTTTTCGTAAAACGCTCATTGCCTACTAAGGCCTCCGTATAATATCTTCCCATTTCCGTCTTTCTCTTTCGTTTCGTGAAGCTCAGCCTAACTTTGTGTTTGGTAATGAAGGGCGGTAACAGACAAGGACCGGGGTTACAACACAAAACGTACGAATCCGTACGCACGTACGAATCCGTTAGGACATTATTCGTACATCCAGAGGACATTCGACGTTGTTTGGGCCTGGAAAAAGCGACAGAAGGAACGCTGACGTACCTATACGTGTCGCCTGCCTCATCTATCAATTGTGCCTCCTCGTACAATAAACTTCCCTCGCCTTTGCCAGAAAACATTACTTCCGTATTTTGAAACAAAGGACAACAATCGCATTTTTTAAGTATGCTCTAGTAACGTGGAATATTGAATTTGAGCCAGTTTCGTGTTCTCGAAGTCGTATATCTAAAGGAGCGTGGAAAGACTCGAGAACAAAATATGTCGGGACAACTAGAAATTAGGATTACGAGCCCCCGGGCACACATTCGCACAAAAAGCGCGAGTGTAGCGCAGAACCCATGGAGCGCAAGGGAGCTTTCAATCTCGCGAGTCAGAAAACCTGCTCTCCTCGGTTGCCAGCCTTGCAGCGTCTTCTTGGCGCCTTCTTATTTCTTTCTTTCTTTTTACAGCACCGCCCTTCCCGCGTCTCGGCTGGCCCAACACCACCTAGATAGAGAAAAGCCTCCTTACTCGTCGCCGTGACGTAACAATTGAGAATCATCCAATGAGGATCGTGTTTTTAACGGCCGTAGCCAATCACGAACCTGCTTTCAGCGGTCGTGGCCATGCAGACGAAGCACCGTCGTCTGCGGGTTGTGATGGAACGTCCCCGCGTACTAAATGGGAAAAATTTCGAAATAAAGCGCAAAACGGTCCCAATCTTTCTCGAAACTGATTTTTTTTGGGAAGCGTCCTGCTCTTTTTGGTCTAAATATTAGGTCTGCAGGTTCCAGGTGAGCTGCAATCACTTGCGGGTTCTTGAATTGGCTGAACGATGAATCGCAGTAGCAGACGAATTCTGACCCTTATTTGAAAGCGGGAGAGGAGGCAATGCGCAGGCTTTCCCTATCTAGGTGGTGTTGACTGGTTGCTCTCGCTTGAAGATGATTTTTGGTGGCCAATCAAAAACGCTCCGCCATCTGACGTCACGAGACGCGAGGAGCCGCTCTGCGAGGTTGTCGCCGCTGCCGCTCTCCTGCAAAGCAATTTTCTCGTGGCGAATTCGTGTGGTCATTTCGTGGCAACACGGCCTATAGAGCTCGGAAATTGCTAAGTGGGCGCCCCCGCTGGATCACGTGACCGTTACCACCCGAACACGAGTGGCAGGAATCTAGCGGTTTTAGTCGCGGTCGCTCGTCTTCGCGTTCCGTTGTCTGCTAACCCGCTTCACTTCTAACTTCGACGTGCGGGCCAATGACGTCCCACGCCACCCTCGCGATGCGGATGTGACGACACCGGATATAGTTGGCCAATCCGCTGCCCGGTCGCTTCGAGGCCGTGCGAAAAAAGTGCTAGCTGGCGAATTGCTGGCGCTCGGACGGCGCCACGTGAACATGCGAGATCTGGTAAACCAGGCGAGAACAGGCGGGATTCTGGCAAAGAAAGTTGCCGCAAAATGACCACCCGAATTCGCCATCAGTAAATTCGCACTTCCCAAATGAAATATTTTGCGTCACGGTTTCTGAAGGTAGGTATGCTCATATCACGGAGTAAAAGGATATATGTTCCAAGTTCCTTCCGTTCTCCTTTAAGCACCTAGACGTCTGCAAAATATAGAGTTTTTTTTACAAGATAAATGAATTTTTGTAAACTACTTTTGTATTACACTCTACGTATGTATTTATTTCGATGTTGAACACGGCAGCTTTTCCCCCCAATTCCATTAACTTTTCCTGGAAGAAGAGGTAGCTTTCCCTCTGCTTTGAACAGAACATACACCTCATACTGTCCAGCCAAGTTTTTCAGTCGATGCCCAGCATTGTGAGAATATCTGATTACGGCTTCCTTGCCTTCCTGTTTCCTTTCGTTACGCGAGTTTCCCTCACCCTTATATAATATAATCTTGCTTATATAATCTTGCAAATATAAGTACGGGGGTACTCTGCTCTTTGAAGTTTTTCTACCTGTAACTCACAACTTATTAGCATCTGGTGTTCATATGACTTCTCAATAACGTTTTTTATCGCATTAAGGACAACACCATTTTTAACTGTTTTGGGGATTTAAAAGGTAATACTGGCTTTTCTCTTCTTTTTTTTTTTTGTCGGTATAATTCATCTTCTACGTGTTCCTCTCCTTTTTCAAGTACTAGGATAAAAAATGTAGCCTTTCTTCGATAGTGAACGCCAGAGGTTCACCCAATACGCCTACGGCATTTATTAAAATTATATTACATTGGTGTCTTGGTTCACAAAAAAATAAACTAAATTATTCAGCCCTATTACATCAGCCATGCATGACTAGCCAACCTGACCGGATCTCTTCCTCATTTATTACAGTGCTTCTAAGAAATCGGAGATCCTTCGAGCCAAAATTTAATCTTCTCATCCATTGCCTAGCCATACGCGAAAAAAAGTAACAATCAAAAACGATGTCAATTTTTTAATAATGCGGGCCTCAAAGCACATTTGCTAGCTTCGGCTATCTCATTAAAAACTGAGTGTCCACCTTAAAAGCCGTTGCCGTCAAGAAAGAGAGGACGTTGTAGATTCGATATATCCGCTCCGTCCGTTCGATATATTCATCCCGAACGCTGACCAATCAAAACTGTTAAAGGAAAATGACGAAAGAGCCAATTAACTCCGTCAGAGGGCTCTGCGAAATGACTAATTTACATAGTGTCATGTCTAGTGTTTCTTCCTGTGGGGTGCGTACCATGATATATAGGTTGCTCTTAGCATGAAGAACTCGATGATGCTATTTATAACTGCCGCGACCTAATGAAACTGTAGTGACACTGGCTAGAAGGAAATTAATCATCGTTCTGCTGAGGAGTATTTTTCTTTCTGGCTTTCTTGCGTTTGTGTGCAGCGACGCAGAAACATCACCGTGCAGAACTAACACTAATTAATAGAGGCTTTGATATGTTTTTATATATATATATGTGTGTGTGTGTGTGCGTGTTTATGCTCGATTCTGGAGCTCTAGTAAAGACTGTCGGGAATAACATTTTCCTCTTTCCGTGACTATACGAAGAAAATGTTGCAGAGATTCTCCTTACCCGGGTACCCGGTATTAAGCTAAAGGGCAGTTCATGTTTTTGCACAAGCGGTGTTGTACAAAAAGACGAACTCGCCCTAATCAAGGCACACGTGAGATAAAAGAAAAATGGCTGCGTTGCGCTAAAACGCGTTCAAATGTGGTGGCCTTATAGCGTAGGCGGTAACTTTTAGGCGAAAACTCTTCTTGAAATTATTAATCAATGATTATTACAGTAAAACTGTTATTGAAAACTTTTAACGTTTTGTGAAATTATTAAATTATTCCCTTTCTCTCTCTCTCTCTCTTGCGTTGTTAATGTTCTGCCAAGTTACACAATTTCAGCGTACCGCAAACGCAGTCTTACGATCACATGGTGGCGGCGCTGTCACGTGGTGTCACGTGGCCCTATGAAGCTATGGACGGACCTACACGGGTGGTTGGCCCTAGAGTCACTGAATAGCTTCAGAGTACTGCAACTGATGTACAACTGCAAGTTCTACGCCAGGGGGCGCCGTGTGGGGACGCCATCTTGGCTTCGTTAAGTTCGTCTGCTATGTTAATGACGGGTCCCGTCTGTAGACGTTCTTTCTTCTTTATTCGACCACGCTTTTGCGTCTCCCTTGACGACAACGGATCGAGGCCCTCTAAACAAAATCGCACGTGCTGTTATGGTCAACGCGCTGCAATTCACGACGTGACATAAGTTTGCCGCAGCATGCGGTCGTTTTACCTAAGCGGAAAGAAACTGCACTCTTACAAACGAACTCCACCGCATAGCACGCTCCTATAGGCAACCATCAACGCGAATGACAACGGTCTCTCCCGTGATTTGCAGTTCCACTGACGTGTCAACAAAATGCCGCCGAGTTGCTGATTTTGTCCAATGGGAGAGCGGCGCTCTCAATGTTGCCAGACGGCTGTCGGCCGGAAAAGGAATGCAATACTCTGAGCGAAGCTATGCAGTGACCCTAGTTGGCCCCCAGCTGTCGCTTTAACACGCAAAAGAATGGAACAATGGATTATTACTTGATTTCGTTTGCACTGGCAACTTTTACCTTGAACTCGTTTGTTTGCTATGGCAAGACTTCCCCTGTTCGTCCATGTCACATGAGCCCAGACACCAAAACGTTTTCTTTGGTGTACCAGAGAATAGCATGTTTCTGTTCTACTTGATGACAGAAATTTTCTTCGGTTCGGTTCAGGTTCGAGCTCATACATAAAGGTTCGGTGCCGATACAGCTCCAGGACGACATATGTACCGGTTCAAATCAGTTCGCTGTGTTTTGGTGTTATGAAACTGTACGTAGAATCTATCTTACAAAAACTTGCGTAGCAACACGCCCACTAACAACGATAGGCTTTATTTTTCTTTTCGCTGTTTGTGATTATTATTGTTGTTTCCAGGGTTGACATAATGGAGTCATGTGATGGACATGGCTTGACGCTAACAGAACTATGGTTTCACAAATTGAACCTCTGTATGCAATAAGGGGATAAGTCGCAAAACCGCAAACCGAGAAAAAGGGCCTGATCTGATTGTCCGTCCCATCGACACACATACATTTCCCGTTTTTCACGATGCTGTAGCTGGCCAACAAATCGCAATAAGGTCCTAAATTTTCATTGGCAGGTACATGCTGGTATGTAGATGTCATTGCAGCCAAAATAGTAAGAAGAGGATAAGTCGACCCATCCTCTTATTGCATACAGAGGTTCAATTATAGGTGGCTAAGTAACACACAGAATTGCACATATCCGCGAGACAAACAAAACAGCATCTCTGTTGACGCAGACATGACTGCTTTACAAACGGGCGCAACAACATCGCTTCATCTAGACTAGAGCCATCTCTTTACGGAGTCAACATGTACTTCCCGTAATACTCGCTCAATAACACTCGTGTCCAACATAATTTGACAGCTGGTAGTGTCACGCTTCACTGCCACATGTAATACACTCGCGCCACCTCGCGGCCAGCGACAGCAGAAACATGTGTGACACTTCACTCTAAAGAAGGACGAAATTGCGACCAAGTTGGCACAGTAGCGCACGCGTGCAAGTCAAGGAAAGTCGTTAGTGGAAGCGACTACCATGGCCCGCACCATTGGCCCCGTTTCCTAAGCCGAAAACGGCGCTCTTTCCCAATTACGAAAAGATCGTCTGCGAGGTAACTACCTAAGAGCGCGAAGTCACGTGCAATGCTTTGAGGGGAACCTCGTCTCGCCCTAAGTGTCTAACTAAGTGCCTGGCTACGTGAGAACGAACATCTGAACCTTCAAATGAGGCCCAATCCGCAATAATGGAAATATAAAAGCAGACGACGATGCGATGACGATGGCACTGGAGCAGCCGCTGATCGCAGCCGTCTCTATTCAGGAAAGGCGCCCTCTCGCGTACGTTTTCTTTTCTTCGGAGGTGTAACAACTTGCGCGTATGCCTTGTGCTGTTTTTTCTAACCTTCTCCTCGATGTCAAAGAAAAGAAAGCATTTCTTCACTGAGCTATCGACCGCTATCGTCTTCCTTGTGAGGTTTTTGTTCTATAAGCGATATTGACCTGCCACCGGCACCTTTTGGAAGCATGATTGGAAGAGCGTTTCGTTTTCTTGGCTTGTCCACGTGTATGTATTACGGGCTCCTTTTTCGTTCTCATTTTTCAATTTTATTTAATTGCTAACTTTCATATATTTGCGTGAAATCGGTATGTACTACACGATTTCGTGTTCCGTATTGTGAAATATTACACAGCCTCAATTTTACAATCTTCGAAAAATTCAGGGTTAGTCACCGAAACCATCAACGATCCGCATGCATAAACAAAAATACTAGACGGTGCTACCTTACCTATCTTTCCAGTTCTCCTGTTGTCGTAACGCGAGTTTTGCTTTCGTCCTTACGTTGCGCCACCTAGGAGTCATGGTACGAATATAAAGAAAAAGTAGCAGACGACAACATTGTTTGGGGAATTTTTAGCTTTATTCCTACAACACAAGAGCATGCAAGAAAGTCTGCCGTGAAACTACAGGAAAACCGCTATTTGTGTACTATGTTTGAGACGGGTAGGACATCCCTAGTATCTGTAGGGCACAAGTAAATTATTGGGTATATACATATGACGTCACTCGCTGGGGAGTTCAAGAGTCGCCAGCGGGTTTGCCGCCACGGTGTAGATCCACAGATGTCCTGGCCGTCTAGACTTTCACCCTCATCTTATTCCCCGCTGATCTGCTGTTCCTGACTTCTTGTGCTGTGTAAATGTTGTGTGTACTATTATTCCGGTAATTTCCATTCTTTCAAGGTTAATAATCGTCTAAATAGCAGCTATAGCCAGTGAAAGAAGACCGAAACTACACGTCGGCAGGCGTACGTGATGGCGCTGGTCTCGCTTCGTCGACGCTAGTTCCCTCTAGGGGACGTGAATAAATCCTACAGTCACTGAATAAGCTTATTCAGAGACTCTAGCGTGAATAAGCATCCTGCATATTCTACCTTGTACACAGGTTAGAGTATAGCAACGTATAGGCTAAGTGAATGAAATGCGACGGCACGGTTACACAAGAGAACTATATTGCACGTCCTAATACTTCCCGTTGCTCTTAAAGGTCAATTTTATATTTACGAACGCCAAGCCAGAATCAACCATTCTGCATCGAGAAGTTTACGACGCTGCAGAGTCATTAAAACAAACAGGGTCAGAGCGTTATATTACGGTTAGTGAACTGAACTCCGTGAACGCTCACAGGTGTCGAGACTGCAGGTTTATTCCGGCCGAGGATGGCCAGCAATTTGGTGGCGCGGTGCAAGTTTCGGACGTTAAACTGTTTGCGTTGTGAGCCGAAGGTGGACGAAATTGGCCCAGACGTCGACCGCTGTGACGTAAGTCAAGACGTCATTGTGACGTCAAATCTGGAGCACGGAATAAAAGGATTGACATGAAAGTTTACGTGGGTGGAAGCTTTCAGGAAAGTGCAGTGTGGGAGGCGCCATACATAATTCGGGAGGCATAAAGGCGTAAAAATACGATCAGTACTTTGGACGTATATATATATATATGTATATATGCTCTCTATATATATTGGACAAACGAATTCAAGGGCCCACGAAACGTTTTGTGTGTGGCGGCACTAAAGGGCATCGACAGGTCGCTCCGTCACGTTGCAGACTAACGAACACGCTCTGAGTCTTCTTGAACTTTTTCCTCATACGTACACGTATGTAGTGTACTCTGGCATTTCAGTATATATATATATATATATATATAGCCATTCAAGAAACAAGTAAATGACACTAGACGTGTTTGAAATTCAAAATTACAGACTAAGATGACTTCTATGGCTGCACGCAGAGAAACAGATAATCATGGTAGGTACTAACAGGTACTATCTAATATATAGGTACTAACAAAATCTGAGGCAGACAACGAAGATATAGGAAATAAGAAAAGGGGGTTATTTATTTACTAGTGGAAAGTTAAGGGAGAGGTCAACCTTGCGGCGGAAGCTCCGCCTTCCTCAGGACTGAAGAATGACAAATGACACTTGGAGTTTTATACAATGCTTCAATGACTTCACAATCGGGGGGGGGGGGGGGTCCCGCCACATGGCGGCCGTCAGCAGGTCAAGTACAAGGAAGTGGTTGAGTCATGTCCGGTGGAGAGGTCATCGTCCGGGAGGTGGGATGGAATCCAAGGGCTGTGAACTGTTGTTCACTTGACCTGCTGACGGCCGCCAGGTGACGCGACCCCCCGATAGTGACGTCATTGTAGCATTGTATAAAACTCCAAGTGCCATTTGTCATTCTTCAGTCCTGACGAAGGCGGAGCCTCCGCCGCAACGTTGACTTCCCCCTTAACTTGACACTAGTAAATAAATAACTCCCCCTTTTCCTACTTCCTACATCTTCGTTGTCTGCCTCTGATTTTGTTAGTACCTAATTATTTTCGCGGTCTCCCGAACCCCTTTCTTCCAGCATATATATATATACATACATTGTATGTATACGCTCAAACGTCGCCCACCTACGCATTGCTGATGAAGGCCCAATAAGGCCGAAACAGCTGTCCAATGCTGGTGTGGCGACGTTTGGGACTTATAAACATATGTTCAACGTGCAGCCAAAGAGCCTATGCTATTTTTCTTCACTTAGTACTTTACTGGCTTCGCACTGGGCTTTCAGAGGTGAGTCACTCACCCTGACGGGAGGACGTCACGTTCCACGTGACCTTCCGACGCCACTCGCTCAAACGTCGCCCACTTACGCATTGCTGATGAAGGCCCAATAAGGCCGAAACAGCTGTCCAATGCTGGTGTGGCGACGTTTGGGACTTATAAACATACATACACTGTATGTATATAGAATTGCCAGAGTGCATCTCATACGTGTATGTATAAGGAAAGAAGCTCAAGAAGATGCAGACCGTGTTCGTTAGTCTGAAACATGACGGAGCAGCTGTCGATGCCCTTTACTGCCGCTACACACAAAATAGTTCGTGGCACCTTGAATTCGTCTGCTCGAAAAAAATGCCGACTTTTTTTTCTTCCGGCTAGAGAAAGGAGTACGACTCAACGTTCCCATTTGCTTGCGTTTCTTCCTGAAAACCTCCACGAAGGTCACTATAAAGACGCTTCCTTCCACGTGGATAACTCTGTCCTTCTTTTCGCCAAAAGCAACGCCGATGTACTCTTGCGAAGAACCTCTTCTCGCAAAACGTTATCATCCGTTACGTGCAACCAACGAATGGGCCAATGAAAGTCTTTCTCCCTCAAAATGCTTTTAGGGCGGTAACCCAATATTGTTTTCTCCGGAGCTTTCTCTTGGCGAGGACGCAAGAATACCAGCAGCGTAAATACTTTTCTCTCTCTCTTTCTGTCTTCTCCGTTCCACTGGGCATAGTGCTAGTTATACTGAGTGGTAAGTTTGAGCAAACCTCGACACACATGATTAGGTTAGTCCCCTTTCCATTAATGCACGAAGCGTGTACGCGAATGTTTCAAAAAAGTATTGTGGCCATACAATAAATAAATAAATAAATAAATAAATAAATATAGCCGACAGTGAAAGGATGTTTACGGACGCCGAATGCGGAGGTTTAGCATTTCTCTGATTTCTCCGATAGCGGAGGAAGGACAAAAATAGAGCGCATAATTAAGCTGTCACCGCGGTTCGGTAGCGCGCAAATGAGACGTGGTGCTTTTGCGACTGTCAAAGCGTGGGATGCCGCGCAACGTAAAAGGGGCATTTAAAGCGGATAGCCACGGAAAGCCGGGAATGTGTACACGGAGAAGTTCGATAAATAACGTTACTGCGTGAAAATGATTCGGGTGAACTTGCCGGACCTTAAACGCTATTTACTGGAGCAATGTAATTTTTGTGCGATATTTTCAGTACTCATTTTGTCCCGTTCAATAGGTCTCTCCCGGTTTGTAAACAAATGACGTCATAGTATTCGACAGCGCCACCAATTTGGTAGACTTGAACTACGTTCGAAGCTAGGGGGGGCAAATAACGTCGCGATTACGATGGTCCCTGTAAGGGACGCGACCTTCGGTCCTACGTTTATTTCGACAGGAGGCAGCGAACAAGTGCCCATACGTGGAACCCGGCCCTCCCTTTCCTCTTTGTTTGGGTTTCAGTATGTCTACCGACGCCATGATGACGTTTCTCGGGTAGAGGTCTATTCGCAGCGAATTGAATTTTGTAATCGGAATTATCGTTGCCATGGCGTCACCGTCAGTAGCTTCCGGTCTTTCTTCTGTCGTGCAATCAAGCCAGCGGTTTGCGACAAAATTTGCTTGGTTGTTGCCATTGTACCAGAAGTTCTGGAGGGGCGATCCCCCATACGAGCCATAGCAGGCGGATGAAGCCGGCAGCCATACTGAAAAGGGCAAAAACTGACACCGCAGGTCAGCCTGACGTATGTCTAAATCTTTGATTTGGTAAGTGATGCTCGCCATGGGGTTATGGGTGTTTTATCCAGCTACTTCCATTTCACGGTCCATTGAAATGAGGCAGATGGCACGAACGCCTTTTTAAAGTAATTATTTTGCATCTTAGCATAAAAGCACACATTCTAGAGCTATCCTTAGTCAGTAGGTGTTTATTGATTCGCTTTTTCTCTCTCTCTCTCTCTCTCTTTTTTTTTTTTTTTTGCCCCTGCAAAGATGGCGACGCGCGGGCGTCACCGCTCGGTCGCCTCTTCTACTCCAGAAGTTTTAGTATGTAACCTGCTTGGTTGTAGTTGGGTAGTATTTGGTTGCAGTTTGCCGTACTTTATAGTTACAACAGTCCTGAATCAGCTTTTATCACTGCTGCGCACCCTCGTGACGCCAACAGCGCCACCTAGATACACAATGCCTGCTCAACGCATCCTCTCACTCCTTCGCATGTGGACGTGACGTCAGTCTATCGTCGAAGACGATTTCAAGCGCAGGCTTTCTATGGCTACCGGTGGCTTCCCATGCGGCTGATGGCGGCTCGTTTCCATAGATATGGCCACTGAAAGCGCGGTCGTGATTGGGGGGACACTTAATTGTTACACGTACTTATAAGCGCTAAACAAAAACGAAGGACGGATAGCATACACAGACGTGCGCCACTTTCAACACTTCGACAACAGAGGAGTTGTCGAAATACAGTGTTGAAAGTAGCGCACGTCTGTGTATGTTGTCCATCCTTGGTTTTTTTAGCGCTTTTAAGTATGTTTAGCTATTACCAACACGTCCTAAGATTTGTTTTAACTTAATTGTTACGTCACGTCGTCTAAAGTGGGACTCCGCAACAAAATCACCACAAAGGTTGTGGTATACCCGTAACGTTTGGGATGTCAGGAACACGTGTTACGAAATATCTCGTTCCAAAACTGCTCAGATTTTATTCAATCGAATTTATTACCAAGCGAGCGCTTCGCATCTGTGAAGCGAGAGGGCACTGCAAGCAACACTGCTGACGTCATCTGGCAAGGGTGGAGTGCCGAAATAGCTCGCCGTTGCTGGCTACACAGGAGTGGGCGTCGTCACGACTATCGCCAGCAAAAGAAAGGGGGAATGGAGAATGCAGGTTGCGAAGCAGACGACAATGCTGGCTGACGTCACAGTATGGCATCGAGCTCCGTTTTCTGCTCCTCGCATTTCGGTTTCGGTTTGCTATTGTCATCATTTACGAATCAATTATTCGCGCAAAATGAATGCGAATGTTGTATTCGGTATCGAAGAGGTGGTTCGTGTTCGGTATGATGCTCATCTATTTTTATTTTTAATTTTTTTTCGAATCCTTGCGATGTTTTCCTTTATGTCTTTGTTTCTGGGTGCTGCTGACCAAAGCGTGGTCGCGCGTGGTTACAGTCACCGTAAAATCAAAACCGATATGAACGTTTATCCCGGAATCTACGATGCTATGCTGAATGAGATTTTGCATTTCGTATCTACTACACGTAAAACTTCCAATCAAATATAATATAACCCTAATGTCAGACTCAGTCGACAGCACCGAGCAGTCACGTACCACTACGGACCAATCTCCGTTGCTGACTAAATCTCGTGTCACCAGAATCCTACAGAGATTATGCCTTTCCAGTCCACGCGTCTCACACTTTAGGGCCAGTTCTCACTTGGCGACGCCCGACGCGGCGTCGTGAGCGGGCGGCGGAAGTAGACGCGCATTTCCGCCGCCCCGTCAGCGCGCACGATTCTCATGTTCCCACCACAGTGGCATTCGGTCGTCCAAAGCAGACGGAAGATCAGGAGGCGTGGCCTTTCTGTGTCACCTAATTGGTCGCCAGCTGTCGTTCTCGGCAGCTCTCGCCGACGTCGTGAAAGAAGATCGGCATGGCAGATTTTTTTTTTTTTGCTGGACGTCTCTTCTCTCCCGACTCCGGAAATGCGCGTCTATGTCCGCCGCCCGCTTACGACGCCGCGTCGGGCGTCGCCAAGTGAGAACTGGCCCTTATTTTTCAAAAAAAAAAATCCCTATGTGACGCGAAAGTATCATAAAAATTATACATACTCCGAGACAACACAAGAGCTACAGTTACAGAGGTATACTTCCGCAAACGAAGAATGTAGTCTGCACATTTAAAATGGGGCATACGAAAAGATGAAGGGCGCCACGCAGACGTGGAAGCCGATTCGCGTGTTTTCTTACGCGTTTGCTCTAAAAGAATGCAAGTGCGCTCAAAGTACGTCGTCTCCGACGTGTGTTTTCACAACATGTATAAGCAACAGTTTTAAGGGTTTTAAGCATGCGTGCGCACTACGTTGTGACTCGGATGCGTCACGCGCCCGCATAAGCCAATCACATTGCGTCTTTCGACTTGTGGACGGGGCCGCGACCTGCGGAGTTGACTTGTCCCGAAGTATCGGTTACAGTTTTGACTAGTACAATGTCATATAGGGTGACTAATCTGCCATGCGTCTCTCAACACTGCTCCTCGAAAGTTGTTTTTGGTCTCCTCGCCACAGCTGCTGCCAGTCTTCCA
This sequence comes from Ornithodoros turicata, assembly GCF_037126465.1. Taxonomy (NCBI): domain Eukaryota; kingdom Metazoa; phylum Arthropoda; class Arachnida; order Ixodida; family Argasidae; genus Ornithodoros; species Ornithodoros turicata. The sequence goes on along the minus strand of NC_088206.1, from coordinate 67,393,323 downwards.
CCGCCCGGCGCAAGGCGGAGACGCGCGCTGTTGCTAGGCGACCGACGACGGAGCTTCCAGTGACGTCACCTACTCTCGGAGAATCCGAAACTAGAGGAAAGGAGTGACGTTGACTAACAGCATTTACAAACCGTGCGCATCCCACGACTTGTATTTATCATCATTGCTGCTGTCGCCTTTGTCGGCTTCTATTATTTTATTTATTTATTTATATTTTTATTTATTTATTTATTCTAGATATTCCCGTTCGTCTTTTTGTTCTTTTTCTTGCGGCAATACGCAAAGCTACCGCATACGTTCGAATGCGAAGTATAACATACGTGTGCCAGTGCCAGTGTGTTTTTAAACTGGGCCACAACTTCAACGCGCTCTCGAACCGTTCTCCGAACTTTTTATCGTCTCTTATGTCAGCCCCGAGAGTGGAAGAAGAGAAAATAAGAAGAACAAAAAAATACGATACTGTTTTCGAAGCTCCAAAGTTGTCGTCTGCAACTGATGCACACCGCCAAGGCCAGCAGAAACTCGTAAACCGCTCTCCCAGGCATATATAGCCTCGTTCACACTATGCCACGGTGGAAACGGCACATCTTTTTCTTCCTTTTTATGGATGCCCGCAACATTTATTCGCACCAAAATCGAGGAGATATCCGAGCTGTAGTGAAACGAACGAGAAAAAAAAAAGAGAGAAAGAAGTACTCCGCAGCGCCATCTCGTAAGGCAAAGAGGAAGCTTATAGGCGGATGTGCGTCCATAAAATATTCACCGCGTTTTGGGGGTCGAAAATGGCCGCCCCTTTTGAAGAGGCGGACACAAGGCACGCTCTTTGCGCCCAGTGCGGCAAAAATAGCGGTGGCTATGGGATGCGAGGTTTTATGCGATAGGAAGGACCCTTATCACCCCGGAACGAGAATGAGGGGGAATTAAGAGGGGAGGAGATTAGCTATAACCGGTCGCAGGCATGATGTTTCTTTTTTTTTTTTTTGAGGGTTGTTATGAAGATAAGCCGAGGGAGAAATGAAACTTGGCTGTTTCTGGGAAGTAATAAGTGTCTGGAGTCCGAAAATGGTTACTATGTATTTATGTTTGTGAAGTGGGTATCAGGTTTTTTCTTTTTTTTTTCTTTTTTGCGTTGGTGGAGAATTAGAACAATGAACGAGACGGAAAGCACTATTTGTTATGAATATTTTGTATTGGATGCTATCTGTATATGGCAGATATGGCTCTCGGGTGGCTTCCACGATTTTGGATTATTATTTTACACTTATCATGGCCGCCGTGGAACCACATGTTGGGTGAAATGAGTTGCACGCAATCTATGAACTGTGATGCTCCCATCATAGGTCGCAGTTAGGTGACAGTTCGATATCTCGTCTTTCTTCTCTCTCTTTTCCATGTAAAGGGGGCACGAAGTGCGCAGATTTCTCCTCGCTGAATGCGGCGCAGCCTCCCATTTGCTCGTGCAAATGATCCCCTGCGATGATTAGACACACTCTCCGGAAAGAAAGAAGAGGGGAAACGCAAATTGGCGGTATCTTTCGGGAGGAGACATTTTCGCAGTCTACTGTCCCCTCAACATTTTATTGCAAAGGCAAGCTCATTTCTAGAGGGCGCCGCCGGTGGCAATACAACTCCATTGAAACTTCATTTCATTGGAGAGGCAATTGATTATATCTCATCCTGCCTGAATAGTTGTTTACTTTGAAACTACAAGTTTCATTATTTCTTTTTGTTTTGCTGATTGAGGAACGAACATAATAAACAATGAAAATCACTCTTTGTGTGCTTCATGGGTCTGTTCATGTCGAACAAAGCTATCGTCTGCTTCATTTGGTTTGCGTTCGTGTCACGAACCCCAGGAGGTGTTACGATGAAACCGAAACTGAAATCTAGCTTTTCGACATGAATAGGCAGGAAGTGAGATGGGGTTCTGATTTACGATGCTTTCTAGCTTCATTCGTGGAAAAGAAAGCGATGAAACTGATTATTAGCCTAGTCGAGCAAGATGATGATGATGATGATGGTGGTGGTGGTGGTGATGGTGAAAGGGCTCGCCGTTGTTGGCGTCACGGAGGTGGGCAGTGTCACGCCTGACGCCCTGGGGAATGTGCATCCTGGTCCGACTTCTAAGGGAACTGTGCCGACATATGTCTGAAAGCGTCTGAGGAGAACCCAGGAAAAACTGAGTAAGCCGAATAAAGCGAGTAAGAACAGGTGCCGGCGTACTACGCGACGCAGAGCGACGTGACTGGGTGCTCAGCCAATAGGAACAAGTTATAGGGCGGGGCTTAAACGTGTAGTTCTTAGGTCGAACACGACTATAGTGTTGCAGACTGTCACATTTGACGTAGGGGAAGCGCGCTGCACCTATGAGTAGAAAAAAAAAAGCTGTCAGTTTAAAAAAAAAAGCAGATATAGCCACACTTATGAACACTGAAGTAGGACACAAGCAAGCTGGTGTAAACGTGAGGAGGATAACATGGTCTTGAGTCTGAGGGTAACGCACAGGACAAAGCGGGACAGAAAGAACAGACACGATGGACTCACTGAACTCGGGACTTTCTGCCTCGATTTGTCCCCCTTCGTTGCCCTCAGATTCAATGTAATTTTACCCTCCTCCCGTTTATGGCCTGTCTTTTGCACTGCTGAACTCGGAGAGCACAACAACGGCGCACGCATTTAATCCACGGTCCGCATTTGATCGATCCAGAGGGAGGAAAACGCACAAATAACGCAAGAGAGAAACGTGATTACGGTGTTGACACTGCAACGACGACACACTCGATACCATTTCCTTTCTCCCTGTAGACGGGAAACTCTGAACGAAACAAGGCAACCGTGATTGTTGCGAAGGGACATGGCCAGACAAGTCGCTCCCTTCTCGTCCGAAAGTCTCTCCCTTTGAGGGAGAGATGTCCTAAAATAGCTTCCCCACTCAGATGATCACGAGGGTCTATGTTATTGCCTGGGTGAAACGAGGTTCGAGAACAATCGACGGACATTGGTCAACTCAGAGTGTCACTGTTTGCCGGAGTTCCTTTTGTGGGCCCGGGTCTCAGATGGGGGGGGGGGGGGTAGGATGTGTGAGCAAACGGAGTATCGGCTGTATAGTAGCCGCATCGCTTAACGTTTTGTTCCTGCATCTAGAGAAATCAATTGCGTCGTTTTATCTAGCTGCGAGGAGTCAGGAGAATAGGCCTTTTACGGAGTAAGCGTATGCGCATGCGCGGCCACCTGCAGGCGGCTACCATGCTAATTTGGGGGGAGATAATCGGTTTCAAGGTTACGTGGACGTTTGGACTCCCGAACATAAGCTTACCGGACAAAAGTTCGCTGGTCAAAAGCTCACCGCACCGCCCGCCTTTTTTTAAAATGGAACATTTATTTTCATGGTCATAAAAACCTTCAATATCGTGTGAAATACGCAAAAGGCTCTCCTGACCTAACCTTGTTCAGTCTCGACGGGTGCATATTCTACATGAACTGACCCACTCCCCAACGTGTGAAATACGTAAAAGGCTCTCCTGACCTAACCTTGTTCAGTCTCGACGGGTGCATATTCTACATGAACTGACCCACTCCCCAACGTGTGAAATACGTAAAAGGCTCTCCTGACCTAACCTTGTTCAGTCTCGACGGGTGCATATTCTACATGAACTGACCCACTCCCCAACGTGTGAAATACGTAAAACGCTCTCCTGACCTAACCTTGTTCAGTCTCGACGGGTGCATATTCTACATGAACTGACCCACTCCCCAACGTGTGAAATACGTAAAAGGCTCTCCTGACCTAACCTTGTTCAGTCTCGACGGGTGCATATTCTACATGAACTGACCCACTCCCCAACGTGTGAAATACGTAAAAGGCTCTCCTGACCTAACCTTGTTCAGTCTCGACGGGTGCATATTCTACATGAACTGACCCACTCCCCAACGTGTGAAATACGTAAAAGGCTCTCCTGACCTAACCTTGTTCAGTCTCGACGGGTGCATATTCTACATGAACTGACCCACTCCCCAACGTGTGAAATACGTAAAAGGCTCTCCTGACCTAACCTTGTTCAGTCTCGACGGGTGCATATTCTACATGAACTGACCCACTCCCCAACGTGTGAAATACGTAAAAGGCTCTCCTGACCTAACCTTGTTCAGTCTCGACGGGTGCATATTCTACATGAACTGACCCACTCCCCAACGTGTGAAATACGTAAAAGGCTCTCCTGACCTAACCCTGTTCAGTCTCGACGGGTGCATATTCTACATGAACTGACCCACTCCCCAACGTGTGAAATACGTAAAAGGCTCTCCTGACCTAACCTTGTTCAGTCTCGACGGGTGCATATTCTACATGAACTGACCCACTCCCCAACGTGTGAAATACGTAAAACGCTCTCCTGACCTAACCTTGTTCAGTCTCGACGGGTGCATATTCTACATGAACTGACCCACTCCTCAACGTGTGAAATACGTAAAAGGCTCTCCTGACCTAACCTTGTTCAGTCTCGACGGGTGCATATTCTACATGAACTGACCCACTCCCCAACGTGTGAAATACGTAAAACGCTCTCCTGACCTAACCTTGTTCAGCCTCGACGGGTGCATATTCTACATGAACTGACCCACTCCCCAACGTGTGAAATACGTAAAAGGCTCTCCTGACCTAACCTTGTTCAGTCTCGACGGGCGCATATTCTACATGAACTGACCCACTCCCCAACGTGTGAAATACGTAAAAGGCTCTCCTGACCTAACCTTGTTCAGTCTCGACGGGTGCATATTCTACATGAACTGACCCACTCTCCAACGTGTGAAATACGTAAAAGGCTCTCCTGACCTAACCTTGTTCAGTCTCGACGGGTGCATATTCTACATGAACTGACCCACTCTCCAACGTGTGAAATACGTAAAAGGCTCTCCTGACCTAACCTTGTTCAGTCTCGACGGGTGCATATTCTACATGAACTGACCCACTCCCCAACGTGTGAAATACGTAAAACGCTCTCCTGACCTAACCTTGTTCAGTCTCGACGGGTGCATATTCTACATGAACTGACCCACTCCCCAACGTGTGAAATACGTAAAAGGCTCTCCTGACCTAACCTTGTTCAGTCTCGACGGGTGCATATTCTACATGAACTGACCCACTCCCCAACGTGTGAAATACGTAAAAGGCTCTCCTGACCTAACCTTGTTCAGTCTCGACGGGTGCATATTCTACATGAACTGACCCACTCCCCAACGTGTGAAATACGTAAAAGGCTCTCCTGACCTAACCTTGTTCAGTCTCGACGGGTGCATATTCTACATGAACTGACCCACTCCCCAACGTGTGAAATACGTAAAAGGCTCTCCTGACCTAACCTTGTTCAGTCTCGACGGGTGCATATTCTACATGAACTGACCCACTCCCCAACGTGTGAAATACGTAAAAGGCTCTCCTGACCTAACCTTGTTCAGTCTCGACGGGTGCATATTCTACATGAACTGACCCACTCCCCAACGTGTGAAATACGTAAAAGGCTCTCCTGACCTAACCTTGTTCAGTCTCGACGGGTGCATATTCTACATGAACTGGCCAACTCCCCAACGTGTGAAATACGTAAAAGGCTCTCCTGACCTTGTTCATTCTCGACGGGTGCATATTCTACATGAACTGACCCACTCCCCAACGTGTGAAATACGTAAAAGGCTCTCCTGACCTAACCGTCAGTCTCGACAGGTGCCAAAACTCCATTCACCTCCTCAGCCAATTCAAAGAATGAGACTTTGATCGACCTGTCCTAATGATTTTTATTAGTGCCCAAGAATGTAATAAATAAAGCAGTTGCAAAAGAAGAGGCAAGTGAAACGGTGAGCTTTTGTAAGCGCGCCGGACGTTTGAGGCCGACACTTGACGACGCCTTGCACTCGTAATCGCTCCAATGCGCTTTCACTCTTTCAGCATTCTTCTTGCAATCTTCTCCGGCTACTTTCCCACGCGACGTGACAGTTCGAAAAGCGTCGTCATGTTTATTTTGGGGTTAAAACACGACGTTCGACATTCCGCCGCTAGGGCCGACGCAAAAACGGAATTTGTTCATTGGGAAGAGAGAGGGATGGTCCACAAAGAAATTCGAGCGTTAATTTTCCCTCCGCTTCTGGAGTGTTGAACAGAACATTTTTGAACGAGCTATCGCGGGGTAAGTACTTAGTGGAAAATACTTTCCTTACAGAGGCAAAAGGTGTCGGATACGAGTCCCTAAAAGGATACCAGACACTAGAAAGAGGAACAGCAAGTTCATTTTCGGTTTCGGTTTCACGGTGGTGCAAGCATGATCATTTGGGCTGACGTCACGCGGCCGCATTACTGAAGAAAAACGTAATCAACGAGTTTTGTCTCGAAACGGTTGCTTCGAAGAGCAGAAATCGGAAGTTACACTGACAGTGGCTTCGCGGCAGCGAAAGCGGTGGCTGTAAAATTCAGTCGAAAATAATCGGCTGCGAATCGAATCGAAATATTTTGCACCGTAGGTGCGTTTCTCTACGTTTAGGTCGGCTCCGAACTGAATGACTCACATATGTCTCCAACCGGAAAGGACGTAATTGTACTGGTGGTTGTAGAATTCGAGGCTTGATTCGTTTTCCCTTTTTGTCCCTTCTAAGGGACACGTTTTGAGATGAGTAGAGTAAAGCATGACAAACGCTTTTTCGTCAAGGTTTCCGTGTCCTCGTTATGAAACGAATCTTTATTATTATGAAACGAACGTTATGAATCGAATGAAACGAAAGACGGCATCTGGAACTGTAGATGTCATTTTGTTCGCCCGGAATATGCCGGAGGGATACACGGTGGGGGGGGGGGGGGGGGGGGGAAGTGAAGCGAATGATGTGCCCTGGACAGCTCTGCGTTTTCTCAGCGGTTGGTCTACAAGGGCTCAGCGAAACTGGTAGCAGATTTCAATTACTGCGCGCAACCTGATATGACAAAATAAGCGAGCAATGAAATATGGCGGCGTCCGTATATATAGCACTCGGCAAGCTGCTCCACGAATGGGCCATAAAGCGGGAAAGAAAAAAAAAGAAAAAAGAAAGAGAGCGCATGAGAAGATCTTGAAATATGGCAGTCGTCGTAAAAATCGGTCGAAAGCGGCAGAAATCGAACCTGCATCTCTTGATTGCCGCTAACTATCACATAACCATATGACGTCATTAACCGTCATGACGCCTCTGTGCACACACACAAAAAAATCTTCCTGATAACTGCGTAATAATACAAAATCATATACATATACCTGGAAGTATGAAAGAAACAAAACAATGCTCCCGATGTCCTGTACTCAACGCAAGGACTTCGCTATCGCATTGGGTTTGCGGTAAATGGCTGCGTAAATTGGCCTATAAGTACTATCTATAAGGAAAAATAATTTAGTACATTTAGGTACTAAATGCGTTGCCACAGCAATTATTCCCTTTCGGGAGTAAATACATTGGACTAAATGAATGTCACAAGGGGGGGGGGGACTGCATTTCACGCTCTCTTCCAACAGTCCCGGGTACATAATTCGTGTGCATGAATGAAAATACTTCGAATTAAACCGTCAAGCTTGATATGTCTAGTGACATAAAATATTGCGACATGAATATTGGGCACAATTTTGGGAGAAAGAACCGCTAGCTATTTCTTCCTCGGTGTGGATGGAAAACTGCTAAGTTAGCTAAGTTATACCACCTTATTCAATCAAATTCAGGAAGAGCACGTATTTACGTATACTATACTGTTGCATTCAGGGGACCGTTTGCGAAGTTCGGTGACCATTTGCAGTCCTGGGGAGTAAATTACGGGGTTAGGGGACTGAAATGGGGAGTAACTGCAATTTAGGGGACTAAAAGCTGCAATTACTCCTTTTGTGTGTGTGTGTTTCTGAGAAGTGTATACATATTGCGGTCTGGAAAACTTAATTGTCGGACAAGAAAATTTGGCTCTTTTTCGCGTTGATGATAGCGCTGAGGCAATATCCGTCACAAGGACCGAAGTGTGAAAGAGGTAGTGAAATTGCTGTAGACCATGTCGGAGTTCCAGAATTCCCGAGACTCTCGCCTGTATAGCCGGGATGCATTGTATCAGAGCGGCCGTCACGGCTATTTTATTGGCGCATATGCGTAATAAAACAAAGAAACCGGGGGTTAGACGATCGGTTATTGCAGGACATAATAAAAGTCACGGAAGTCGGTAATAGGGGAAGGACCTATATAAAGTTTGACCTGCTACTGCTATACCGATGTGTCGATCTACTCCTTGCACTGGTTCTAACCGAACTGGTCAACGACGAAAAGGATATATCGTTAACATTAATCGATTATTGTCATACATCGGTAATTAAGATTATGTCAGAGTAGCGGATATCCCAGCGACGTCGGTATCCACTTGGTGATGGTAGTGCCAAGTTCACGCTCATAGATTCGGAGGTACTGTGTTCGAACCTTACCACCACCTGTGCTCTCTCAGCGTTTGTCTTTGTTTTCTCGCGGACTTTCTAGACGGATATCCTCACAGTTACAACTGAAGTCGACCCAGGATGCGTACAAACGTAACCTAGCCCCACTTCTTCCTGATGTCCTCTCTCCGTCTGTCCACTGCTGTGCACCGCCCACAGCGACAGTTGCTTCGCGATGCTAGCACGTTGGAATTGAAAAAGAATAACTAATAAGTATATAAACTGCATATTCCAAAGTACTGGACATACTTGGACCAGTTGCGCATCTGGACATTAGGATGTCCTGGACATGTGGTAGCAGCTCTGGGCGTTCCCTATAAATGCTGCTACAACACTCAGCCGTCTGAATTGCTTCTACAGTGCTCAATCCTGCTATTAGATAAGTTCCGTTTCATTTCTTCATCTCCCTCTCCTTCAACGTCCTTCTTTCTTTTCCAGGGTATGGCCACTCGACTCCCGCGACATGGGGTGGCAAGACCTTCTGCATGTTCTATGCACTGGTCGGGATCCCTTTAGGACTCGTCATGTTCCAGAGCATCGGCGAACGGCTCAACACTTTTGTCGGCTACCTCCTCAAGCACGGAAAACGCTGTCTGCGCATGCGCAACACGGACGTCTCGGAGACCAATCTCGTCTGCCTGGTATCCATCTTGTCCACCGTCGTCATGACGACCGGCGCCGCCGCCTTCTCCGCCTACGAAGGTTGGGACTACTTCGACTCCTTCTACTACTGCTTCATAACCCTTACGACCATCGGCTTTGGCGACTACGTAGCCCTCCAGAAGGAGGGCGCTCTGAAGCAGAAGCCAGAATATGTGGCGTTTAGTCTTGTCTTCATCCTGTTTGGCCTCTCCGTCGTTTCTGCAGCTATGAACCTCTTGGTGTTGAGATTTCTCACCATGAACACTGAGGACGAGCGGAGGGACGAGGCGGAGGCCCAGTGCGCTGCTCAAGAGGCGGTCAGACTCGAAGGTGACGTCATCACGGCCAACGGGTCGCTCATCTCGGGTCACGGTGGCGGGGAACACTCGGACAATGACGACGTCACGTCGGTGTGTTCGTGTACATGTTATGCTCACAGGCCAAGGAGGGCGTCCGCAGCGCATCAGGGGAACGGAGCGCACAGGTGAGGCCCTGGTGGACGCTGCCTCTTGTATAGAACGGGCTTTCGTCATCAATTTGATCCGTTCTTATGGCGAGTTCGGGTGGTCATTTCCTATAGGTGGCCCCCTATAGGTCGATCTCGCAGCGATGACTGCTCCAGTGACTCAACTGCTAAGAGCACATGATATTACTTTCCGCTAACGGTTTTTCAATAGCTCTGTAATCTCCACATTCACTTTGTCTGTACTGTATGAAGACCTGTTTCAAAGCGAAAAACTGTCCAATGACGTTGACCTCCGCGCAGGTACACCATGCGGTACTCGGCGTCTCCGGTGGAGATGTCCTCCTCGCCGTCGCACGACGACGTCCTTGTGCCTTTAGACGCTCTCAGGACTAAGCGTCTGTCCGTCTGACAAAAGGGGGAGTCGTCAGGGCGTCTGTCGGTGTGAACACACCACAGGAATCACTGGTGGGAAAGATGAGGATCGACAATGACAAGCACAGCCCAACGAGGAGTAAGTGCACTGAAACGTTCAGTTTTTCCATCATGCCGGTACCGGGCACAGTACCTTTGCATTCATGTTTTCGAACTTCAGACAACACACATGCAACAACGTAGTTAGATACAAATATGAAAACAAAATAAGCTTGTAACGTAATATCAGAGGAGGGAAGTAATGTATTACCGTACGCAAACCGTACCGTACCACAAATAAATCGCAAAGTAATGTCATTAGTGATGCATTACTACGCATGAAAAAGTAATGAGTAACATACTGCATTACTTCATAAAACTTGTAATGAGTGATGGTGATGCATTACACAATAAATGTGATTTCCCCAATTCTCCGTAGTCCAAACAGCGCTCTAAATTGTTACCCTAAAGTGCTTGTTTTCTGCTCGGATTTTCGCACCTGGACTGGTGTCGAGAGTAGTAGCCAGTTTTATAGAAGGCAATAGACTGGGTTTCCGTAAACTCTGTTCCTTTTTGTATCTCCGTTTGCCCTGGAAGGGCTTATGGCTGCCGATTGGCATGACCTCAATCTCTGTTTCTGTTTATGGTCTAAGCTGTAAAGGGAAGTCGTATTTATTTTCGTCCTACCCGTTAGTGTAAATGAAAAGAAAGTTGCTTATATACGCCGTTCGCGTGAACGGTCGCATTAGGCACAGCAAAACGAACAGAAGATCCCAGCGTGCCACTTCCTGTTGTGGCTGACGGAGCCACGGGAAGTGAGCGTCAACGCCGCCTTTCGTTGACGCGCGGATTAGCCGGGCACTTCCTCGAAGCTTCGAACACGAAGTGGCCTTCGAAAAGCGGCTGAGATTCACCGCAGCAATTTCGCTCCGGTATCCCTAGAGCATAGTGCACTCAAAGGCGCGCTGGACCACATTCCAGGAGCCCTTTGTCCCGAGTCAGCCTCAAAGAGAGATGACAACTGCAGCGCCATTGTTGTTGAGCTTGTGTTAAGTGTTAACATCGTTGGGTTAAGAGAAGACAATTCCGATTATAAAACGGTGACAGTGGCGTGACTTAAGCAGTAAGAGAGATCTTCTTGAAGCGCACTTGTCTTACGGGATTCCTAAGGGTAGAACGAGAATGCGGCGGTCGGCTCAGCTAGAGTCACTAAATAGGAGTACAAAGTATCGCATGCGTTTTCCGCGCCAGAGCCGCCTTTCGGTGTCCGCGATTGGGCCGATCGAGTCACGTGGTTTCTCCTTCCAAGAACGCGCCGTCCATGTTGAGTCCCCTCCATCCAAAACACGGTGTCCTGTGTTGCGAGCTGGCTCGACTGCGCGCTGTTCTCTTGCGGAGAAGGGAGAGATTGGCTTCCCGTTACTAGGCGACGCGGCCGTGCCGGAACCAAGATGGCGGGCTCGCTCGGCGGCGTGGCTCAGTGTCGCTACTCTGCTCAGTATTTAGTGACTCTAGGCTCAGCCTGCTTGTTCTCTTACGAGTCGAGGTCGTTATTGTTGCAAGTCATTCCTTGTAATTTGCAAATATGCCTCCTGAAAGACCTTCTCTGTGTGCAGTGTCTTGAAAGGTTGTGATCTTGTGTGAACGACCTCTTCTCCTGCCGCCGCCCATGACGCTCCCCAATCGACAGTGCATCGACATCGCCTGTACAGTGTTGCCAGAGCACACATCTGTCTGCTCTCAATCCGAAACCGGAACAAGGTAATAAACGCGCGCGTGCAGAGCCCTTCATTTACGCATGTTTTTATTTGTTTATTTCAGGTGGTACTGCCTCCAGTACTCATAACGAAGAGTAGAGTGCTATGCGGTACAGCGATCCATGACACCCAGTGCGCTTGGACATATTAACTTAACTTCGTGGCAAAGACTGGAAGTCTAGTGCAAAATACTCGTCTGCTTTGTGACGAGCGAACAGTTTTGTAAAATAGTTTTGACATGATGTGCATGATGTTTTTTTGTAACTCGATTTTGCTTCATCTTAGCTCGGAGGCGTTTTGCCTCATCTTTGTTCTCTCGAAACGAGGGGAGTGTACCTTTCAGATATTTACATTTCTTCCGAATCACCTCATTGGACGCCATCTCATCTGTGCCAAACACCGGGGCAGACGAAACTACAGGAGAAGAATACTGGTCATAACACTTTGTTCATCATTCAATGTCAGAACATAAATTTTCAGTGAATCTTCTCTTCGTTTGCTCTATGGAGTATTGTAGCACCAACCAACCATCCGGTCAGCCCTTTCAACGGTCGTCGTCTGCGAAGGAATGCGTCTGATCACGTGTGTGCACAATTGTCGTCTGCTATGATCGCTTCCAAACATGCGTGCGTCTAAATTGCAATGTCGTATTACTAAATTCCTATATGGCAACGACAAACCAAAAGCCCACCTTTTCTGTCTTCTGAAAAGTGAAAAAGACAACCTACTACCAGGGTCGTGTTCAGGGGGGTGGGGGGTGGACAGAGGGGTAGATCAACCCTTCCCCTGAGCTTTCGCTCCGCCCCTCCCCCTCCCTGAACTTTCGCTCTGACGGTATACTGACACTGTACGTGTCGTCCGCAGTGATGGCCACTAACTACCTCTACAATAGTTTAACTATAACTACTGACTACTTCGCGATGGAGTAGTTTAACTAGTAGTTCAACTACTTTTCAGAGGAGTAGTTAAAACTACTTCTTTAACTACTGCAATGTATTTTAACTACATCTACAACTACTTAACGTTGTCCGTCAACACCAATCCCTTGTAGTATTGTTGGCCACCTAAATATGAATCACAAGCAGTGATAATGATATTTAAAGTATACTCTTGTGCCTACGTCGCTTAATTCACATACTGTCGTCAAAATCCATTGCCTGTCGCTTGTATATTATGCGCTGACAACAGAGCTTGTTGCGGAAATATTATGTACGGGATTTACACTCAGGCTCCTCCGTGACAGACAAAATATTTTCGGGTAGCCACGATGATTGATCACGTAGCCATCCTATGCGGTTATGTGCACACCAGGACGGTAATCAAGGTGTTTCGCAAGCCGCTACGATCGTCAAATACAAACCTTGCGGTGGGATTCTTTCTGCCGCCTACGTGATGAACTAGGTTAAGAATTATTTCACAACAAATGAGGCTTCACTAGACAAGCATTAAAAGTGAAGATTTAGTACACATGCACGGCCACAATTGCTCTGCACCTCCGTTCTCATCAAACAAGTAGCTCAAGGTAAAAGTCGGAAGCGCAATCGTGCCGTAAAGCTTGCGGCAAAATCGAAAGTAGCTGGCGCCTGCGGTATCCTAACTACTGCAGTTAACTACTCGAAATAGTAGTTAGTGATGGGCGAAGTGCCTCAAGATTGTACTTAAAGTAAAGTATCAAGTACCTAGCACACGTTGCACTTTAAGTACAGTACAAAGTACCATATTACAAATGTACTTAAAGTAAAGTACGAAGTCCTTGGAAAAGTACTTTAAAGTACTCATCAAGTACATTACAAGGTTACATCGTATCGCTGGACGTTTCAGCACTTGGCAGTGATAAAACGTGAGGTAATTATGTTTCGACTGTTATACTTAGAAAGCTTTTAGCAAGCAGTTTTGGCAAGTGCTAGTTAGAAAGCATGGATTGTTCACAGCTGACTCATTAATATGAACAGAAAGCAATGATTTTGCGACCAAGGTGAGGTATGTATTGCCTATATGTTATGAGGTCTGTATTGCCAATTGGGTACTTGAGTACCTGAAAGGAAAGTACCGAAGAAAAGTACCTAAAGCACACTACAAAGTACACCAATTGAAACATACTTGAAGTAAAGTACAACTACTGGGAAATGTACTTAAAGTAGTATTTGAGTACTTGGTACTTTAAGTTCTTCCCATCACTGATAGTAGTTTAACTAGTAGTTGCCACTACATTTCTGCAAGTAGTTGACAACTACTTTTTAACTACAATCAGGTAGTTTAACTTGTAGTTTAACTACATGTAGTTAACTACTGGCCATCACTGGTCGTCCGAAACAGACTCGCTTCCAGCTCTGTTACCGCGCACAGTGAAAACGAACACCCGTTTAAAGAGTTTACAAGACTAAATTCACCCGAATGGGTACAGTGCTGGTCAAATGATGATGATGATGATGATTAATATTTTAATGGCGCAGCAGCAACGGAGGCTATAATGCGCCAAAACATTGTTAAAAATGTCACTAGTTAAAAATGGAATGATAAGGTTAAAACCAGTACATGATACAAATTAGCTCAAGTACTGTGTTTTCAGAAAAATATCGTTAAAATTACAAGGCGTTTAAAAAACCAGTGTCTCTAATAAAATTATAGACTCTACTAAACGGTAAAAGAGCGTCATCACCCAGCAGTAGGGCGCTGGTCAAATGTTTACGATGTGTGATGTTTACGGCGTATTCCTGTCCAAGAGTATCACGTTACGGACTTACAAACCGGTGACCAGGTTACCTAGGCACATGTCTGAAAGTCCGTACGGTCCCTTCCGCTGCTGGCGTGTCACGTCGAAGGTGGAATGCGCCGGGGCGTGTTCCGTAAACTTTTGTCCAGCACTTGTTCGCTGCCTCCTATTGAAAGAAAAGTAGGACAGAAGGTCGCGTCCCTTCCAGGGACCATCGCAATCCCCTCAATTCCGTGGCTTTCGGGCGCGACCTTGTTCGCCTCTACCTTCGAGCGTAGTTCAACTCTACCAAATTGGTGGCGCTGTCGAACCCTATGTCGTCATTTGTTTACAAACAGGGAGATGTCTATTGAAAGAAAAGAAGGACCGAAGGTCGCGTCCCTTTCGGGGACGATCGTAATCCCCTCAAGACCGTGGCTTTTGGGCGCGACCTTGTTCGCTACTAGCTTTGAACGTAGTTCAAGTCTACCAAATTGGTGGCGCTGTCGAACGCTATGACGTCATTTGTTCACAAACAGGGAGAGGTTTATTGAAAGAAAAGAAGGACCGAAGGTCGCGTCCCTTTCAGGGACGATCGTAATCCCCTCAAGACCGTGGCTTTTGGGCGCGACCATGTTCGCCCCCTAGCTTCGAGCGTAGTTCAAGTCTACCAAATTGGTGGCGCTGTCGAACACTATGACGTCTTTTGTTTACAAACAGGGAGAGGTTTATTGAAAGAAAAGAAGGACCGAAGGTCGCGTCCCTTTCAGGGACGATCGTAATCCCCTCAAGACCGTGGCTTTTGGGCGCGACCATGTTCGCCCCCTAGCTTCGAGCGTAGTTCAAGTCTACCAAATTGGTGGCGCTGTCGAACACTATGACGTCTTTTGTTTACAAACGGGCAGAGGTCTATTAAAAGAAAAGTAGGACCGAAGGTCGCGTCCCTTTCAGGGACGATCGTAATACCCTTAAAACTGTGGCTTTTGGGCGCGACCTTGTTCGCCCCCTAGGTTCGAGCGTAGTTCAAGTCTACCAAATTGGTGGCGCTGTCGAACACTATGACGTCATTTGTTCACAAACAAGGGAGAGATCTATTGTGTACTAGAGGAAGCAGGTAACGTGGCACATGACGCTCGCAAAATGCGAATGTGACATGAATATTGAAAATGTTTGAGTGGGAGGCCATACTACAGTCCTGCACGCATCTCAATACAACTTGAAAGAAACATTAATGCCCATCTGGGTAATGTAAAAATCATTCTCTCAAAAGCATCAACATCTGACTTTGATACTGCACCGCGATTCCCAGTAGGTCGCTCTGCATCTTTGAGAAATGTAGCAAACCCGGGGCCATCTTCTGAGTCCAATCGGAGAGGAGGGTAAAGTACTCGTATTTCCTGTCGAGGTTGGATGGTGTCTAATGAAACCGATTCGTTAAGAACTAATTGTCTTCTCTGAATATCGGTGCGTCTGAATTGTTGATCGACTGCCAAGAAGTTTTTGACGTTCCTGGATACTGTCCGGTCTTCCAGGTAAGAAAGAAGTCCAACCATAATTTGGGCGTTTGACGCAGCGAAGAGCGCACAGCGGAAAGGTTTATCGAAGAACAATTATTTCAAAGAAATGGGAACAACGTGTATTTTAGCACTGTACTTGGAGAGTTACATCCACCGTGACTAAGCAGCACAAAGACGCGGACAAAGAACAAAGACAGGACGACTGCTAGTCACGATGAATGTACACCAACTACCCCGCCTCCACATACTCCGGGTGAGTTACGTAGAAAGTTACGTAGTCGGAAATCGAAACCGAAACTAGTTTTCTCCGCTAATAGATGGCGCCACCACCACCATTTGAATGTGTTTTCGTGCCTCGCATGGCAGGCGCACAAGGGAATGTTGTCGTAAGTCTGACAAACTTTTTCGAATAATGTGCCTTATTTATAATCTTATGCAGCAGTGTATGCAATTGCGCGGAAGTACTGGAGCTAAACTGTTCATGCAGCTCATGGGGTGATGCTTTTCTTACGATCTCGGCGTGTGTCTAGACGAGCCAGTTCATGAGTTGACAGAGTGATGAGGCATTTCAATGCAGGTTAAGGGAAAGCAACGACGAAATGTATACTTTGCGAAACGGAGGGCGAGCTCGAAGGAGAAGGGGGATGACCCTGTTCCTGCAAAGGTTGAAAGAAAAGCTAAGAAGAACAAAGCCAACAGGGTTCCTACAGAAATAGAAACAACGAGTACAGGTTGTAAAGCTGGACAGAAATCGAGGTTCACGAAACTAAGAACGACAGCTCGCAAAAGAAAAGATGCCTGCTGTGACGACGAGACGTCAAAGGATGATACTACAGTGGGCAATCAAAGGTAACTGTGACACTACCTCAGGGGCTGATCCAGATCCTTACCCCCTTTTTTTGGGGGGGGGGGGGGGCGATTGCCCCCCTTCCTCTCTGGATCCGCCGCTGCACTTCCCCCCCCCCCCCCCCCACAGATCTTACGGGCTGCCATTTGTAATTTCACCACTGTATCTGGCGCAGCTACACTCCGCTAGAGAAGCAAGTCATGGCTATCAAGCAAAGACATCCAAACACAATTCTCATGGTCGAATGTGGTTACCGGTTTCGCTTTTTTGGCGAAGATGCAGAAATCGCGTCGAAAGAATTGCGCATCATGTGCAATCTAAGTCACAACTTCATGACTGCGAGCATACCCAGCCATCGGGTCCACATTCACCTGGAGCGCCTCGTGCAGAAAGGGTACAAGGTCGGAGTAGTGCGGCAGACCGAGTCGGCCGCGCTGAAACTCATTGGAGACTCCAAGTCTTCTGTGTTCTCTCGTGAACTATCCTCACTTTTCACGAGGTCTACACTCATCGGTGAAGGTATATCGGAACTCTTTGCTAGATGTTACTCGTAAGAATTACTACTAATCTAGCCGACATTAATGTGCTTTAGATCTGCCCCTTATCGGTGAAGATGCTACTTCGGGAGGGTACCTCATGTCCATTTGCCAGGCGGAAGCGCCGGTTCCGAATCATGTTCTTGTCGGGATAGTGGTAAGTAAAAAAAAAAGAAAAGATTGATGTACGAGGGCAATCCCAAAAGTAAGGTCTCCTATTTTTTTGAAAGACAAAGAACTGTTTATTTTCTGTGATATTTACATCATTTTGAAGCTTGAGCAATTATCTATTTTTCTACATAATCGCCGTTTCGGTCGATGCATTTCTGAAGACGCTGTGGTAGTTTTTGGATGCCCATGTCGTACCAGCTCGCCGCCTTGTCCTTGAGGAAGCGTTGAACCTCATCTTTCACGTCTTCGTCGTTGCTGAATCGCCTTCCTGCCAAATGTTCTTTCAACTTAGGGAAGAGGTGGTAGTCGCTTGGTGCCAAGTCCGGACTATATGGTGGGTGGGTGATGATTTTCCAACCGAAGTCCTGCAGGAGAGCGACGGTTTGACGGGCGACGTGTGGGCGAGCGTTGTCGTGGAGAATGCTTACGCCCTTGCTCAACATCCCTCTTCTCCTGTTCTGAATTGCCCGTCTGAGCTTCTTCAGTGTCTCACAGTACCTGTCAGCGTTTACTGTAGTCCCTGCAGGTATAAAGTCGACCAGCAATACCCCCTTCCGGTCCCAAAACACAGTTGCCATCACTTTACCAGCGGATTGTGATTGTTTGAATTTCCGCGGCTTGGGCGAATAGGGGTGCCGCCACTCGCGTGATTGTTGTTTGGTTTCAGGTGTGAAGTGAAACGCCCAGGTTTCGTCTCCCGTGACAATCGAGTCCAGGAGGTTGTCCTTTTCTTCTGCATAGGTGCGAAGAAATTCGCGGGAAGAATCAACTCGCTGCCGTTTGTGGTCTTCCGTCAGCATCCGTGGCACCCATCTTGCGCACACCTTCCGATATTGCAATTTTTTTGTTAGAACCCTGTGGATGGTGCTTCGGGAAACCTCAGGAACCAAAATGTTGAGATCATCCAGAGTGACACGCCGATCTTCACGCATGGCTTGCTCAACCTTCGTGACTGTCTCGTCGGAAATTGACGGTCTGCCGCTCCTCTGTTCGTCGTAAAATTTCAGTACGGCCGGCTGCAAATTCTCTGCACCACTTGCGGACGTTTTTGACACCCATGCATGAGCCTCCATACACTTCCACCAATTGGCGATGGATTTCGATCGGTTGAACGCCTTTTGCGTTCAAAAATCGAATAACTGCGCGAAGTTCGCACTTCGCGGTAGCGTCCAGCGGGAGCTCCATTCTCAACGGCCGCCAAGCCAATACTGTGCGTCCTAGTGAGACGCGTGCGTGAATGGATAGGAGAGGAGGACGCGCCAATCACAGCAGTGCGGCCAGCAGCCGCACGAACAGCTTCTCTGGATCCCCAACGTTTCGGAGACCTTACTTTTCGGATTGCCCTCGTAAAACATGAAATCCGCTCATTAGAAGACCCATTATACAGGGTGTCAAGAGGGACACTGTACACTATCTGTATTTACATACAGATATACACAACATATATATTAATAATAATAATAACAACTTTATTTTTGTTAAGGTGCCCAAAAACAACCACTAGGGTATTCCGAAATATTTGAATGAATTACTTTATAGTGTCCAAGGACGACTGCAAGAGCCTTGATGTTGGTGCACTGCTAAAATACAGCAATAATAAATGTAGCATATATTATACAGCATTAAATGGCATTATGATAAAGCAAATGAAGGCAAGAAGACAATAATTTGAGGCACCAAGAGGTAAAAAGAAGGGATTTTCTAAAGGACCAACAGGATTTTATTTAGAAAGGCGATCAGAAAACGTTTCCACATCCCCCTACATTTGAGCATTGCAAGGTGTGTGAAGATTGCAGGCAGAGCAGAAAAACTGTACGATTCTGGAATTTTTTCAGCACCCACCCCCCTCCATACTCTAACACCGTCACCACCCTCACAGATCTTACAACACCCCCCCAGAAACACCTGCCAGAAAGGCCACAGAATCCATCAGATAAAGGTGTCACACCCCTACCCACCCACCTCCTCCTGAGATGGAAATCTTGCACAAATCTCCGATAAAGTTTATCCCGGGACACCTTGTATATTGAATTGACCCGACACAACACTGCACTTGTTAACCACGGTTAATAATTTGTAGGTTGTTCAGCCAACTACTGGTGATGTCCTTTATGACTGTTTCGACGAAAATCCTTACGGCAGTGAACTGGAACAGCGTTTGGAATTCCTGCGCCCTGTCGAGGTTATCCTGCCTGAGGGCTCCCCTCTGCATAAAACAGTTGCTCAGTACCAATCTTCGAGGTAGGCTTGGATATTGCCACGTTTTATTATACATTCATATCAAAATAGGGGATGACTAAATTTACCTCTCTCCACCGCAGTCGAGAAGGTGTACGTGTCGAATGCCTCGGCCCTTCAGAGTTTGAGTTTTCACCCTGCTTGGGATCGCTGATAGACTTTTATGCAGACGGCGAAAGGTCATGTGACGTGAAACAGCTTTTCGAGCTTCCTCCGGTTGTCGTTTCTTGTTTCGGATCACTGCTGAGTTACTTAAAGACGTTTCGCCTCGAAACAGCCCTCAATGATCTCAGGTAGGGATCCCATTATTTGTAGTTTTTTAAGAACGAATGCTGCGAACTACTACTACAAAGACTACTTCGCACCTCTATGTTACAGTCGTATAGTCCCAATGTCTCGAACTGGCAGCACGATGCTGCTCCCAGCCCCTGCGCTGAAGCGGTTGGAGATTTTTCGCAACTCAGTAGATGGATCTGCGCGGGGAAGCTTATTCATGTTTCTGAAACGTACGGTGACAGCATTCGGCAGCCAGCTCTTAGAGTCTTGGCTGGGCCAACCGCTCTGTGATATCGGGTAAGCGCTGAGTCTCTTGCACGACTGAATTTTATTTTCACGCTTAACATCTCACTTTCTTGTAGACTCACACATTACTGATTAGTATATGGGACTAAAATAGGTATTATTAATTACCTTTATGTGTAGTTATGTCAAGCGAGTTCTATTTTTGAGGTGGCTGACTGTTCATGCAACTGTAACCTGTACTTGGGCATGGGTTGCATTTTGAGTGAATTTTATCATTTGTATTGTGCTACTCTGCATCGTTTCCTTGCAGTGTTCATGATTAGGGTTGTGCTTATAATGTTTATAACTATTCAACAGTACTCTCTGAAGTCATTCATAGCATTCCTTGCTGATGTTCATGCTATGTCTCTATGTTTTGCATTAGGGAAGCTGCCACTATGGACGTTGGTTTGCTGTTTCTTCACCCTGACACACATTACCGCTAGTTTTTTTGGGTTAATTGAACTACATATCTGCAGAGAACCTAATTTTAATTGGGAGTGGTTTATTTACTGTGTGCAGTAGTCAGAAATGCAATCATCAATCACTTTGCAGAACCCTTGAGGAGAGGCAGAATGCAGTGGAAGAGGTTTTGACCTTAGGCCCACTGACCTTTGGCGAGCTCAAAAAGTTCATGTCTCGTATGCCGAATGTTCAAAGGGGGCTCTGTGCGATCCTTCACAAGAAGGTATGGCCGTTCCTCCGTATTTCGTTGAGCTCGGAGCAAAGATACATTTCCGTTCACTTTGTAGGTGAAACCGTGTGATGTGTTTTTTACCCTGCTGTCACTGTCTTCGATATCCAAGATGCTAAGAGTCTTGAGCTGTGACCTGCATGCGGTGTTGAAAAGCTCCGCACTGAAGGAATGCTTGCTCGGCATTCCTGACCTGTTAAGAAACGTCGACGACTATTTAAACCTGCTCAGTGAAGATTCTGCGAAGTAAGTCACTAACTTTCTACTAAAAAACTAAAATCGAGGAGACTGCGAATGCCACGTGTAACCGTTTCACAACTGGGGCTGTTGTAATGTCCACCAGTAACTGTAAAATACGCTTTCTCCTTAATTGATTAATGAATCTGCTTCTGTTACCAAGAAAGAACGACACCACAAATTTACTGAATGACCTGGCCTCGTACCCTGGCCTGCAACTCCAAAAAGAGGCAGTTGCAAAGGCCGAGGCAGAGCTACAAGAGCACCGAATTTCCATTGCCGCCCTCTTAGGTCTGCGGGACTTCGACTACAAAACTGTGAATGGCCTTCCCGTACGTAACGACCTCCATGTCCACTTACCCGTACTTACTTTGAACCGTCCGTTTCCAGTATCTCATCGAAGTCCCCAACAGGAGAGTTTCATCCGTTCCGTCTGATTGGCTGAAGATGAGTGCGTAAGTGATGGCAGAAATGTTCATGGAGGGGAAAGAGTGAAAGCCCAGTGCACTGACATGCTCTGACTGTGTTCTCTACAGGACTAAGGCAGTATCACGTTTCCGATCTCCCGAAGTGAATAAGCTCTATTCTAACCTCTGCGTTGCTAAGGAACTGCTTGTTTTGGAAGGAGAGAAAGCATGGCTGACATTTTTAAGGTATGTGCTTAGATTGGCACTAGATAATTAAATTTTGCTCGGGTTAGGGTTCCTTTATAGGTGGGCGAAGAATGCGGGAGTGACACACAAACAGCATGTAGAAATGACAGATCAGTGTGATATTTATTTTTTGTGTAAATACACCTGGGACCTAGGATTTTATTTGTGTCAATGTATTAACGGCACTCTGTGTGTGATGCTTCTGTGTTAGTTCAAGGCGCTGTGTACATTATTAAGTTTAAATTCTTCTACAAAGGCTTTGATGCTGTGAGTCATTACAGAGGACAATGTACTACAAGTACATATGCTACACTCTGTCTCTCTGTGCAGTGACCTAGGTACAAATTACAATCGGTTCCAAAGAGCTGTGAAACTTCTGGCAACACTGGATTGTTATTTCGCCCTTGCAGAAGTTGCGAGCCAACCAGGATATTGCAGGTGACATTCAAAGTACATTTCTTTTTTGCATTTACTATATAGACATAGTATGGAGTGAGATATGCTGCTGTGCTGTCCTGTCCGACGGCTTCTCAAGGTGACACGATTTGATTTGTAATTGTCCTGTTTTGTCCTAACTGACATTGACAAGAATATGCTTTCGTAGTAGTGCACTTTGTACCCTTCCTTCTTGTGAGCACTATCGCCCAGCAGTATCTGATGCTATGTCGCATACATATGTATAGCTATCTGGCTGGCCATAATACTGATACTGAGAGTGCTAACTTAGTATTTGTAAAATAAGTGAACAAATTGTGACCTGCATCAATGGTACTAGTACAATGTGCACAGCAATATATCCAACATTGCTCTGCAGGCCACGACTTCTTCCAAAAGAACAAACCACCATACAAGTGAAAAATGGTCGACATCCTGTTCTTGACCAGCTCTCCGGCTTGAATTATGTATCTAACGACACAAACATCAATGTACGTCACTACATTTTCCCCCACCTTGTCAATATTGAAGTATGACTACTCTGCACACTAGATATTTAAGAGAGCTTACACATACCTCTTCAAGGATACGGCAAGATGTGTCATAATCACAGGCCCAAACATGGGTGGCAAAAGTTCCTACATAAGACAGGTGGCGCTGATCATCATAATGGCGCAGCTGGGATCTTTCGTCCCGGCGGAATCGGCCACGCTGAGCATTCTGGACGGGGTTTATGTCAGGTAACGCGGCGATTCGGCATTATTCATCCTTTGTTCCCTTTTTCCGTATTGTCTGAGGGCGTACGGACATGTTTTTTTAGCCGTTTCCGTGTATTGACGTTTCGTAGGATGGGAGCTGAAGACAACCTTTTACGTCAGAAAAGTACGTTCTTGATCGAGATGCAGGAGACTTCGGAACTGCTGTCGGGCTGCACGGAGCACTCGCTCGTAGTGTTGGACGAATTGGGACGTGGTACCGCCACACACGACGGAACGGCGATTGCAGTGGCAACGCTTCGCTACCTCGTTGAGGAGGTACATTTTGTTTGTAGGTTGAGTGACGTGCTAGGTAACCCTGTTCCACATTCCTTTGTTGTGAGCACTCGGTGTGTCTTTTCAGAAACGGTGTCCCACGTTATTTGTCACACATTACCTGCGGGTCACGCAATTGGAAGACACGTATCCGGAGAAAATAAAGAATTTTCACGTCGCCTTCGAAGTTGACACTGAAGGTATGTCAGTACAGTCAAACTCCTTTATAGCGAACACCTTTTTAACGAAAATACCACTACAGCAAATTTTTCTGCGGTCCCGCTGGAGCCCATTAGGTCCAATAATGGACATCCTTTTTAACGAAAATACCTTTACTGCGATTTTTTTTTGCTGTCCCCTGAGTTTCGTTGTAAAGGAGTTTGACTGTACTATAGTTGGGCGATGAAGGAAAAAAAAAATACACAGTCCAGTCTGGTAGCAGTGGGAACACAATAAGTCTGCACGAAAGCTTGTGTATATTAAAGTTTCATTTCAAAGAGTGCTTCGTTCCTGTGTTCCTTAATACTATGGTGTATAATAAAGAGGAGATTCATAAATAGACACTCAACTCAAGCTCCCAATTCTAAACTATTTGCTGGACTCATTTTTACATGACTTCTGCATTTTCCACATGTCTGGAATGAATATACCGTTGTACGTATAATAATTTGTAGTTGTAACGTAACTTCGTTACGGAGCGGTGTGGTATTTTTTACAGCGTTATTCATTGACGAGCAAATAATTGTCATTGGCGCTAGTGGACTTCTCTTCATGCATACCGTACGCCACTAATATTTATTTATTTTCAGAGTCAGTGACATTTCTGTATAGACTGGTACCAGGAGCAGCCAAGAAGAGCTACGGGTTGAACGTCGCACTACTTGCCGGTGTCCCGCCCAGTGTTGTTGCCAGAGCACGTGTAATGGCTGAACGATTGGAAGATGCTACGTTGAACAAAAGGTTCGATGCTCTCCCGTTTTTTAAATTCGGTTGTATATGTTATTGCAGCATCTTTATCGTTTACTTTGTGTTTGACAAATAATTGCGTTTATTACAGATGAATTTCAGCAGGGACACCCGAGGAAATGTTGAAGCTCTATGTTACCGTAATGTGCAACAAGAGCAACAGAGATTGTATACAAGATGTACATAGTAATTAAAGAAGAAAAACTTGGGTCTCCATGCAGTTTTATTGAAATTCATTTGTGTAATTTCAACTTTTCTTACTTAGCGTTGAAAGCAGAACCACTTGCATATTCAAAAACATGAATAAAGAACTGGATGGTGATGGATAGAAGAGAAAAATGGGGAGGTGAGATCGGACTGGCTACCCCGGTACACCTACGTAGAGCAAAAAGTAAAAAAAAAGGAAAAGGGGGAATGGCGGCAAGAAGAAGCGTTACGTCGGTGAAAGAAAACGAAAAGCCGCTGTCAAGAAAAGAAAAAAAACAAGAAACAGAGTCAGTAGCTGGCCCATTACTACAGCTCTGCAAAGGATAGCTCTGCAAAAGCAAGCTGAGGGTCAGACAGAAATCTGTGCGCAATAAAATCAAAAGGAAAAAAAGACTCATTAAGTATTTGTTCTCAGGAGTAATCATAAGTCCTTGCAACACAAAGGTAGTTTTGATTTCGAAACTTGTAGCAGACGACACTCTGTGACGTTTCAAGGCTACTCGCGAGATGGCGCAACGTTCCAGCGAGAAACGGGTTTCCGGCAACAGGAAAAAAATAAGAAAGAATCGTCTGCGCTCAGGAGCAGACGATCCAATGGTGAACGCGTCTCATGTTTACTGTGTTTAAATTTAGAAAATGGCACTCACTTGGTCCTGAGCGTTCAGGACGGTAAGTTGGATTCAAAAGGTTGGTCCTGCTGAGAGCAACATTGACGACTGACACGAAGCTACGAAGATATCGGTCGGATTTTTCGCATTGGAGAGGTAAGTGTGTCTGCGACGGAATGCTTGTTGCTCCCGTCCTGCTAACGGAGAGGCCCCGGATGAGAATGGATATCGATGGCTGGACAACCTATACTCTTGCATGTACCTCTGTCTGCAAAACGTTGGGTGCGACCCGCTGTAATAATCATTGCGGCAATATTTTTTTGCCGATAACTATCGACGATGCCATGGAAAGTGTGCCGTATGCGCTGCGTGGAAAGTGATGTCCGGGAGAAAATGAGATGGAGATAAGGCAACTTGATTGATTTGATTTGTCATCAGGTCCTGCTGATAGATTTGGGATTGAGGGTTTGAGGAGTGCTACACTTCCATGAATGGTACTAATAAAAATAATTGCCACAGTAGGGGAAATCGTTGTATGGAAGTAAATATGTAACATCGTTGGGGATTTCTTTTTAATTTCTTATTCACAATTGTAAGAAAATGAAGTTCCGTCGGGAAAGAGAAATGGGCACGACATACTCTCTCGTCCTTCGACCAGCCAGGGAGCTTAGTATGCGTCAGGGACCGACTTCACGAGGAGCTGTGGCGACATTCGTTCAGAAAGCCTGTAGAAAAACACCGGGGAAACCCTCCGGTATTGGGACTCGATCCCGGCACCTAGAAGTCTTTAATATTGTGCGCCATATTTTCGCGGCATCTTGTAAAGATTTCAACTTTTCACGTCTTCCTCATCCAGTAGGAGGAGGATCAATCAAATAACACATTCAATAGAATCCTGTCTCATTCAGACGTTCGTGGCGAAAGCTTCGTGTTAGAAGCAACAGTGTGTAATAGGTGCATCGTTTCATATTGTAGCTGTCGAGACACGAGCAGTAATCCTCGTAATAATGAATTCGTGCGCGTAGTGCTAAATTACAAGCACATGCCCCGCGGCTGTGCGTGAGCATAAAGACCGCATGAAATGACCTGTGAGGGCGAGGCTAAGTGTAGACGGCAAACTCTCGACAAACCTCCAGCGTCTCCGCTCCGAAAATGAAACGAAAGAAGAAGCAAAAGCGGCATGAGTGACTGAACGAGATCGTCCATGATTTTGCTCCGTTGTGAGATTATCTTATCAGAGCAGGAATGAGAGGGTGGTTATCAGCGCTGTATCGGGTGATCAAATGACTGGCGAGGTGAAGGTGATTATTTATTTATTAATTAATTTATATCTGGAGTGCCCACCAACAGCCAAAGGCCTTTTTGTTCGTACGCAGTACAGTCACCATTCGCACAAAAAGCAGAAAAAAAAATGAAAAAGTCATTCAAAGATTAGATATAAAAAGAGCTAAAACAATAAAACATAAGTTGATCGAAGTACAACTCATTACGAAACACAATCGTTGGCAATGGTATTATAAAAGAGCATTGCAAACGCAACATCGGCGAGCGAATATTAGATAACTCCACGTAAGAGAAATTAAACAACGGCCAGATTAAAAGCAGGCCTTAAACAACGAAAACTGGCCGAGGCAGACCGCAATTATAGGGAGGACACAGACACGGAAGCCTCACAGGCCCAGAAATTAACGAATTCCCCGAGTTGTTTGAATTCTCTAGACATTGTACTCCGCGAGCACAAGAAATTCACAGACGCAAGCATAACTCTCCACAATCCACGACACCGAGAACTCTTTCCAAAAATCGTATATCGAGTCTATACGTCTGTACGTTCACACAGCGTTGTCAGCCCAAGTCTTTTAGCAATGTCCTCATAATCAAAATAGATTATCTTACCATAAATAATCCGAATACTCTACGTTGCATACACAGTCTTTTCGATTGCACTCAGATTTCGTGAGAGTTATTATTGCAGTTTGGGGTTATCAGATTGAAGCAGACTTCGTGGATATTTTTTACGTCACAGTTCCCGGGATCGGAAGTCTTGTGTGCCGATTGATTGATGTGAGGTATATGGTGTCTATTAACTGGACAGAGTTCTGACATTTTTTTTTCTTTTCTGTCCGTTTTCTATTTTTTTACCAGCAGCAATGCAGACCTAACGCGAGTCAATGAGGCCATTCACATATCCACTTTCTTCGTCCTTTTATTATTTTTATTTTAGCAGATCCGTGTTTCCACTCAAGCATCCCCGTGCGTGTCTTATCGGAGCGATTTAGTTGATTCGAAGTAACTGCCCGAACAGCGTTGCGATAACGGACGCCGTCAAATCAGAACAACAGCCACGGTATGTGAGCAACTTTCAAGGAACAAGGCGATTTATTAATTTATTTTACCCCGAGGGCCCATACGGCTATAACATAGGATGGTGGGAAAAACAGAGTAGCAATTGCAGTACGGTAATTGCACAGTTGCAGTAGAATCAACGAAGCAAAATAAAATACGGTGAACATTCTGCAATTGGTAGAAAGCAAAAGAAAAGAGGTCACAGTACAAAAAGAGTTAATACACCATTGAGCAACGCGAACGTACTCCATACACTTTGCAAGTAATCTAAAGAGGTCTAATCGATTGGCTTACAATAACGTTCCCGGAACCGTTGTCGTGAACACCTTTCGATCTACTAAAAATCATTATTTTGTGGCCCATACGAAACTCGCCCAAGAAGCTTTTGCGAGATGGACGGCCAAACAGGCCTATTGCATCCTTTGTGCTTGCTTGTTTGTTGTTTTAGGGAAAAACTGGGAAACTGTCGTGTACATAAACATTTAGAAATTGGGGACAGTCAGCTGTCCAGTGTTGTGACTCTGATCGCGTACAGAACAAGAGATAATGGTCCGCGTGCCGAGTACGTGAAGTTCACGAAAAATGTTTTGTGTCGTAAGTCCAGGATAATATAAGTATGAGCGACCGACTGAAACCGCGTAGTATATTTTATTTCCAATGCACGCTACGTTTTACGTTTTGTAAAATGGAGTTATGACTAAAAAGTATTCGGTGTTTGATGCTTGAACTGTTTCGAAGCCTCTGTTACTCATCTTCGATTGATGTTGATGATGATAAGGATGATGATGGGGTAAATTATCTTCCTTCCGCCCACATTTATGTACTTTTCCCGCAGTGCCATCAAACGCTCCCATTGAAATGTGCACCATAGAAACATTGGAAATAGTCTGAGCTCAAAGAAGAACGTGAAGAAAAAACAATGTACAAGTTTCCGGCGATGCAGAATCAAAAATAACAAAGACGGTTAAGAGCATCAACTGTTTACTATATACATAAAAAACAAGACTTTCGTGCAGTAGGCTGCACTTCTTCAGGTTTGAGGACCTGTTACAAGTGGTGAAGCATATATCAAAAACCAAGTCACATGGTACAAGAGAAAAGGGTAAGGGTGAAGAGAAAGAAGAAAGAAAAGGTGGTGATGGTGATGGCGAGAGGGCTTAAGGACACCGTGTTCCAGTCAACACCACCTAGATAGAAAAAGCCTGCGCGCTCGTCGACATGACGTAACAATTAAGAATCAGCCAATCAGGATCGTGTTTTCGACGTCCGTAGCCAATCACGAACGTGCTTTCAGCGGTCGTGGCGATGCAGAAGACCCACCGTCGTCTGCGAGTTGCGATTGAACGTCTCCGCGCTACTAATTGGGAAAACTTGGAAATAAAGAGCAAATCGGTCGCAATCTTTCTCAAAACTAACTTTCTGGAATGCGTCTTGCACTTTTTTGTCTAAATATTTATTTCTGCAGGTTCCAGGTGAGCTGCAATCATTTGCGGGTTCTTGAATACGCAGAACGGTGAATCGCTGTAGCAGACGAATTCTGGCCCTTATCTGAAAGAGGGAGAGGAGGCAATGCGCAAGTTTTCTCTATCTACACTCTTAAAAATGAACTTCACCACATAGCACGCTCCTAGCCAACCATCATTCCGAATGACAACGTTCTCGTCCCTGATTTGTTGAAAACGAGAGGCGGAGCCTACTTTGTGGCCATTATGCACGGCACGGAATACGCTCCGCCTCCCGTTTTCAGCAAATCAGGGGCGAGAACGTTGTCATTCGGAGGATGGTTGGTCGTGACGATGCCCACTTGAGTGCGGCCAACAACGGCAAGCTACCTCGACCCCCCCCCCCCCTCATTTCTAAGAGTGTACACTCTTAAAAATGAACTTCACCGCATAGCAGGCTCCTAGCAAACCGTCATCTCGAATGATATCGTTATCTGCCCTGATTTGCTGAAAGCGGGAGGCGTACGCCTTTTTTGTGACACTTATGCTGTTCATAATTGTCACAAAAAAGGCGTACGCCTCCCGTTTTCAGCAAATCCGGGAAGATAACGATATCATTCGAGATGATGGTTGACTAGGAGCGTGCTATGAGGTGAAGTTCCTTTCTAAGAGTGTATAGGTGGTGTTGTTTCAGCTGGCTGAAGTCTCATCATCAATTAACGCACAACTTCGCGCGTTAGCAACCTAGATACGTTGATGACATATCAAGGGGTTGTTAGCCACACCGTGAATGTCTTATTCCGGCGTCTGCAGCCATATTCTAACACGTCGGTATACTACCCTTTCAAAAATATTACCCGTTCCTAAATTTAATACTTTTAACCAAGTCACCGGCGAGCGTTAACCCACTCTTGGGACAGTGACACATGGAAGCTCATCTGGCAAAGGTTCGCGCCTTCTAATAAGTCTCGCGATGAAAATAGCGGAAAGCTGAACACGTACTTCGGCGACGGCGTCCCCGTTGTCGAAGACGGCTATGCAAACTGACTGCGGGCCACTTCCGGCACAAAAAGTGCGATATTTGTTGAGACTGGCAAGATCTGGCTAAACAGAGTGAGCGAAGAAGAAATACACACACACAAAAAAAAATATCTGTTTGCGTTTGTCTTTCAAAGCTGCAACCTGTGTCGGTGATCGCCTTCTTGGTGCTTCCTTAGTTATTATTATTTTTTTTTACGTTGAATATGCAACTTTGTTGAATTTCATGTAACATTTTGACGGTACCGTTCAGTGTATATAGTTAAATGAAATTACTTACACAGTAGTTACGACTCGACGGCCTCTACTAACTTCTCAACTTAAGTGGTCGTGTGGTGTTAGTTATGAAAGCTTTGCATTCGTCACAATTTCTGCTCCCGATTTTTGTTGTCGTGAATTTTTGTTGTAGTTGAATAGTGGTTGTAGCGCTCGTTTGGTTCCATTGCAGTTTTTTATTGTGTTGCAAGAGTGTATAGGACATTATTATCATGGCACGACACTCTGTGTTCCTGTGTTCACCCCTGCTTGGGCTCATCAAGAGCACGCAATATCTGATATGTGAAATAAATAAATAAGCTAATTTGATAGAGCAAATTTAATTAATTAAATTGAGAGCCGTTAAAAGTAATTCTACGTCCAAAACATCGCGGACCCCTCCAATGGAAAGTAGCCCCTATATATATTTCTAATTTTATTGGACTGTGCGCGCTTGGTCCCCGGGAATGTGAGCTAGTCTGTGAATGATTTGATGTCTTCTGCGATTATCAGATCTATGGTGTCAAATCGCGAAAGTTGCTGTGCACAAAAATGGCGTCTTTCGTGCACGGCTGGTTTCGGACAGAATGCGCGTAGAAGGACATGAGCCACGCCACATTTTCGAGAGATACCATCTCATCTAAATTTCAGTTTAAAAGGCATTACGTCACTTTGATATATAGTGTGTGGCTGATTACATTATGTACGCATACTACTGCACGCGAAAGTATCGAGAAAAAAAAGAGAATTATTTTCCTACGTGTCGTACTCGGCGAGATACAAACCTTTGAATACACGTACTCTTTAAGCTCTTCCCATTGGTTATCGTAAGCGCGTGACATTTTCCACGCTGCCTCACTGGTGGAGATGCCTGCAGTGACGTCAGAGCTCGATGAGTTTCGATATTCGTCGTGCCGATTTTCTAGCATCTATTGTCCCCTTTGCTGTAAAACTTGTAGTGCAGATGAAAGATGACGCACCCTGGAAGTCGCTGAGAAGGCGTGTTAGCTTAGCTCAATTAGTAGAGCCCTGGACCGGTAATCGAGAAGATGTGGGTTCGAGTCCTACAGCTGGCTAACCTTTTCAGTGACTTTCATCTTTCATCGTTAATTTCTTAGGCAACTTGAGGCCTTGTATGTGATTGTCCCTTCTATGTTGTTCCAGCCTCAGAACATCAGTTATCTCATGTTGTAGTGCAGGTTCGCAACGATGCAGATAGTTGTGCTTCACATTTGTATGAAATAACATGGGACGGAATTTCGCGATTTAATTTCATATCGTCTCTGGGAGTGGAGCTGCAGCAGTATCTTTCGTAATCGTTGCACCAACCTGAACTTACAATTGATTTCTTCACGTTGCAAATATATGGTGACATTGAAGAGATGTACTTCCTCGTTAGTTTCACTCTGTTGTTCACTCAGCCGTTGCAGTGACATTTTTCTTTCCTACTCAACCGTGACCCACACATTGTCGGCCTTCCTACCTTCTTCGTACTTTTACTTTCATTTTTCTTTCGGAACCTCCATATTTACATAAATTATTATCTTCAGCTGCCCACACTAATCAATTGTGTACGTTCTAAATTTCTTACCGAGTTTCGGTGGATCAATTGGTAAGGTTTGCTCGGACGTCAGGTTACGGGTTCGAACCAGGCCGCGACACCAACAAGGTTTCTGTGACGCCTTTCATGATCACAGTTGTTTGGCGACGAGGATTGGATTGGAACGGAATGAAAAAAAAAAGGAGATTGCGGACCCCACGAGTGGGGCGCCATCTGCTCCACAGAACTCTTACGTTTCTCTGCCGTTATAAAGCTGACTGTTGTCACGTTATTAATTGATTTTAGTGCACGTGCTTCGGGGTATTTTATAAAGTTCATTCAATGACGTCGCTCCTGTAGATGGCACTAGCTTCGCAAAAGGCCAGAGCGCCGCCATGATATATGGGTCCGGCGAAGCTTAGTTTCGGTTTCGTTTGCTGCTGTATGCTTTTTAGAAGACTAATGACGTTGGAAATGTGGGAATATGTTATCGGAATATGATACTACTAATATTCACACCGTACAACAGCTTAGAGGCACCAAACGAATGGTGAGCACGGTGAGGGTGAAGGTCTGGACGGTCGGGACCTCATGACCGACATCATGGCGGCAAACCCGCTAGCGACTGTGCCGACCCCCTGCGTGTGACGTCATGTGAATAAACCTAATTTTGCAACGAGCGTGTAAGTTACGTAACAGCTAAACCTCACATCCTGCATAGAGGTGTTTGCTTCCTAAATATTGGAATCCGCGTGACATTTAGCATTGATTTAACACTGTAGAGTTTGGTTCAACATTTGTAGTTTTGGGCATAATGCTTGCAGGGCGAACAACAATGAAGTGGTGAAGCAAAAGTGGTGAAGTTAAATTCAAAAGGGCAGCAGCATGTCTTCGTGGCAGCAGCAGCAACAGCAGCTGCACCAGCAACAGAGAGAGCTGGAAGCTCAGCAGCAAGCCAGGCTTCAGCAGCAGCTGGCTGGAACGCATCAGCATCTTCAGCAACGACAGCCGTCTCCGAGCGGTCCCATGTTCACGTTGGGAACTTACGGTCAACCGTCGCATTCGCCAAGGTAAAAAGGCACAACCATGCATCTCGCATATTACGAAATACACGGCTGCTGTTGGTTTTTTCTTAGACTAACACGTTTAGACTAACTTAGACTTAGTCTAACTGTGACTTAGACTAGCACGCTTATGCACTCATGATGCGGAACGATTTCGGCTTCTACATGCGGACAACGGCAGGTAGGATACACAAACGCTTTTTTAGTTCGGATATAACGCGCACGGCTACAACGAAATATCGCAAACGCGCCGGAGAGAGGCGATAAAAGAAAATGAGTGCTGCTCCACATGGAGATACGTGTGCGTATGTCACTGATATTTGCTGTATATGTGCGAAAAAAATTGTTCGGTTCGACTACATAGTATTCGCTTCGCAGCCCTACTCTGCATATAACGATCACGGCTGCAACGAAATACCGTTTAGTTGCCGGATATATATAACGAGTACATTTGCACGTTACCCCGATTGACAGCCACACCGATTCCCAACGCGTTCTGTACGGCCCAGCGTGAGACGTTTATTGATATCGAACACTATTCGATTAGGACGGCTCACGTTCATTCCATGAGTCGTCCTTACTGGCACCCCACCCGAGAATGTTGTTTATGCTAGACGCCAACTCACTTCCAAAACACGCAGTTCCTCATTGAAGCCCAAGGTCAATCGCAGGACACTTCGAGGGTCGACTGTTCGCCAGGCACTCGCCGCTGTGCAAACGACACCCGACACATACGATCCTCGAGGAAATAAATGGACGGAACGATGAGCCGTTCTATTCGGTTCAGACTCATGTAAACAATGGAGGTTCATCGTTATCGTATGGTTCATTTTATGCGTTTATTTTACGCTGTCACTTGACTTTGCTCGCACGACCTTCCTGATTTGTGCTAAGATAAGAGTGGAACGCAAAAAAATAAAAAATAAAATAAAATTATAAATAAATTCATTTGTGATTCCGCACAATATGGACCTCGCCCAACGTTTGAATACGCAAAATAAAGATGCCGTCAGTGAACACTACATACCGGCGAGACTCGTGGCGTGCTAGCAGACCGACGAAGACTCAAGCGAGGGAAGGTTAAGACGCAGAAGTTTATTCACATAAAGGTCAGGTCAGGAATGAGAGACAAAGGCTGTGGTGCCCAGCAGCGCCGACCCATATGGCATAATATATAAAGCATTTGGTTCTCGCGCAGAGCAGAGTCCGTTCCTTTCATCCAGCCGGCGGCTTCTTTGACGGCGGAGGTGCGTTGGCGCACTCGAGTGTATATCTCGGATTACGCTGCAGCATGTTCTCTCGTATGCGTTGGCTTGGGTCGATATCGTGTCATCCGGTGTGGCGCCCAGTCATAACAATACGCCATTCAACGCGTTTTCGAAAGGGCAGGCGAAGCTTGATAGTTTCTTAGGAGTCACGGTGACGTCCCTGCGAGCCCAGGCATCTGTCGCCTACTAACAGCGCGCGTCTCCGCTCTCCGCCTCACATCGGATGACTCTGAAGACGTGAGGTTTGGTCCGCGCATAGTGGTATTAAAAGACAATGGTGGGGAGGTGTCTGAATACTAGCTCCCTCTGTGTAGGGTGAAGACAACCGCGTCGTCTGCTAGTATGGGCTTCAAAATGGCGGTTTTGCGGCGTTGGCTTCCGCGAAGGGTAAATCCACTACAGAGAGGGAGCTACTATTCAGGCACACTAATGGCGGGTTACGGTTAGTCCTATACGTGACTCGCTGAAGACGGCGTGTCAAAGCATCTTGTACCCAGTGCTACCGTTGAAGGCGTAATCTAAACAAACAAAAATATGTACTGCAATGGATCGAGTACTTAGCAAGTTTATGCATTTTTCTTTCTTTGGTTTCTTTGTTTATTTGCTTCCTCTATTCCGGCAGCTGTAGTTGTAAGGGCTATAGCACTACTTATCGCGTTGCCTTATCCGTGTTTGCTTCATAAAGCTGTTCCATACACAGATGATATACATTTGTTGCATATGCTGTAGGTTCTGCACCCGGCACAAAAAGTCCTTGGGTTTGGCGGACCCGTAGAATATTTGTTTACCTTTTGCGAAACTAAATATTATTAATTATTCTTGCTGTTGGACACACTTCTCATTACGCGCGCCTACGATTGATTGCGTCCTTAATATCCACCAATAGGAGTGCAGCGGAACGCGACCAAGCCGTGCACACCATCATGGAGCACTTGCCCCCATCGCCGACAGTTCAACGTCGGGTTCCAACCCAGGGTGCGGCTCAGGCTCAGGCCCCGGTTCCAACCCCGAGTCAGGTCCAGGGGCCTGCTCCGTACACGGTTACTGTGTCTGCATCCTCCGTGACGTCAGCTGTGACGTCGACCTCGAGCTCTATCGTGACGACGACTTCGAGCTACCATCGTGACGTTCTGCCCCAGTCTGCTGGTCAACATGTGTGGACCGATACGGTCATTGTGGAATACCGAGATCCTCAGGGTCTGACGACGGCTCAGGTGATCGCTGCACAGTCTCAGGACTACGTCGACGAGAAAGAAATGGAGTACAAGTTGGCCATTCAACAACTGCAAGGTCAGTGTTGCTTGCTTGTTTCTTTTTTTTTTTTTTTTTTCATTTTTCGCTTAATGGGATGAGTGATTGTTCGATTGAAAAAGAAAAAAGTGGGGATATGAGTTCGGCACAGTTGAGATAGGGTACTCCGGGACACGCACATTGGGGAGAAAGTAGAAGAACAACGCGAAACAAATTCAACCGCTGATGTCGTGACTCACCTCCCGATTTTTTCTTCTATCTATCTATCATAATCATCATCATCATCATCATCGTCACGGATGTCCAAGAGACAACAAGAAACCAACAAGGGCTAACTAATCAATGAGTCCACATTAATGAGACTGTACAGTCCACATTAATGAGACCAAATACAGGAATGACCCTCGACGCCTGCTGCACAATGTGCCCTGCCCTTAGGACATGCTTTAGGATGTCGCGGAAAATGAAAATAGTGTGGAAAATATGAAAAAAACAAACAAAAAAAAAACACGATGAATGAATAAGAACCACACAGTAGATATCGCGGAATATAGAGGCATGTATTGAGAGATATAAGCAATTGCATTAAAGTAAACGGTGCTCTGAAAAAATAAAATAAAAAATAGAAAAGGAAAGAAAATATAATGAAATGGACGTCGTGTTGTAGTATACGTAATTGTTATTGCGAAGCAATGAAAGTACAAAGAGCTAAGTGAAGCCTAAATAAAAACATTGAATGGTGCAGATCATATGGGACGACATTCTGCAATAAAAGTGTGCAACACACTTTTATTGCAGAATTAAAAACACTGTTATCGTAATGTTTGAAACACCTAATTCCATCGTCATTCATGTAGTTGTTGTTGTTGTATCTTTATGTTTGCTCTGTTTGTGGCGCATTTTCAGTAACGGGCCCTATTAGATATTTATGTGTTCATCAACTCATTAACTTATTTAACAGTTAAAAATCATTTCTGTAGTGACGCACGTGATATCGTACTGACGAAAGTTTCATTCTTGAAGAAGAGTTGCGCGATGTACATCAAAAAGTACTGCGTTGCAACAAAGTATACCTTATGTCTTTTACATTTTTGAGAAAGAACTAGAACAGTCAATCCCGCGCGCACAACCCTTTCCATCTCAGCCGCATCAATCACTCGTCTTACGTGAGCAGCACATTTCCCTTCCTTCCTGGACGAGAGACACATCGTAAAAGATTCTCGCGATCTATTCCAGGGTTCTCAGCGGGCCTAGGGTCGCGACAGGGGCCGGGCGGACGCCTAAATTTAGTGGAAGAGCGGGAGACCCCCGTCTCCGGCTCGTTGCACTAGGGGGTAATTTTAGAAGCAGGAATTCCTCCTCGGGTTTTCTCGCCGCAATACTAGTAGTACTATACTATGCGGGAGTTATATAGGCAGCTTTCCGTATACTAAGAGTGAGGGGTTGTTTATTCGAGCTGATGGTGCGCAGAGGAGCCTGACGGTCGTCAGCAGTCTTTCACGAGGCGATTATTTTGTCTGTTTGTTTTTAGTGGCTGGGCGCTTTCAGTGACTGTGGGATCGGTAATTAGTTCTCACAGAGTGGGTATACAGGAAGAATATAAAAAACAAAGCTGGTGCGACTTATGCGTCAGGTCTTCAGGGTCGAGAGTGCGAAGTGTCTGGTTTTAAAGGGGCACTGAAGTGTAAACATTTCTCCTGGCAGGATGAAACATTCCGTTTGCTTTCACACCGACACAAAACGAACGGTGTTGGTTCCTTGCTTCGACCGTTGTTTTGTAAGCGACAGAAAGCGCTTTCCCTCCGTGCTTTCCCCCCTCTCTCTCCTTCTCAAGAAGCTCGACAATGCGGAGAGGCCTCCGATTGGCTTCCTAAATCGATCTCCCGCTTTGATTGGGCAAACCGTTTGAGGGGACCAATGAGAGCCCGCTTAGAGATTTTTTGCACTTTATCGCCCCTTTAATGTCCTTATTTGGCTTTAAAAAAATGGAATCATTACAATCTTTCATTGGGAACGATGGGACAATAAAATCATAACAATCTTTCACCTGCTATTCATGACGAAGTAAAGTTTTACTCACGCAGTAAGCAACATTGGCGCTTCCTTGACTAAGGACGCTACAGGTTATAATACATGACACGACAATACATGACAAGTTATAATACATGGTGTTCATGTGCACGAAAAAATACTGCCTTTAGTGGGTATAGAAGTGCTCTGAACGAGTCTTGCTTTTTTTATTTTAAAACGCTTTTAAAAGCCTTTTTCGTTTGCTCAGCGTGTTGGCAGAGTTTATTTTTGTCTTTAGACACGACAAAAAGAAAAAAGACACACACACACACACATACTCACTCTAAAAACACACACAAACCTTGTACGAGACGCACCTAACACAAAGATGACAAGCGCAAACGAAAGAGGAAATTCTCTGAATGTGATACGATTCAGGGTGTTTTTTTTATATATATGTATATATATTCATTACATAATTTTTATTAAAAAAACTAGCAGAGCAAAATAGATGCCGTTTCAGCAGGTGAGATATACGGCCAGGTGAACGTCCTGTAGCCTGTAGGGTTGCGTTTGCAACTACTGGACGACTAATTAGCTAAAATGCATTGATTAACTTATTAATTAGATGTTTTTTTGTTGTTTTTTGGCAATGCGAGATGGCAGAATTGGAGCCAGTCTGTATTGATCATCATGACCCCATCACCCCCATGACCCTCGCTCTTGAGTAGTTGTGTTTGCGAAGTGAATCAGAGCCTCATCTCACCAACGGGGGCTGTCGACGCAGTTCTCTATTCATGCGATAGATGGCTCTGCCGCAAAGTTAAAGGGTGTGGCAAAAATGGAGCGCCATTTCTCGTTGTGTAGGAACTGTAGATATACTACGTATGACGGTGCTCCCAGTCGAAAAGATCCTTTTTGTGGCTCTAGCATAATGGCAGTCATTTAGCAAGCGGGATATTCCCAACCCTGGTGTATTAGTCCAGGGAACGGTAATGGTAACGGAAACAGAAACGGAAAATTACCGAAATTGGAGATGGTAACGACAACGGAAACGTATATACCACGGTGCTGCTGTTACCGGAAACAGAAACAAAAACTACGGTATGGAATTCGGGCTACGGCTATTCCTGTTGTGCAATGGCATTAGTGGTTTTTCTTTCTTTTTTTTAATTACACTATTCCCAGTAATACAGGGTGTTCAAAACTAAGCTTTCACGAGCGCTATACGCAAACACAGCGATGACAGGAAACCGGATGATAACCTTACGCTACTTGTGTAAGAAACAGGTGCTGCTAATTATGTAGCACCTGTTTCTTACTCAAGGAACAGAAAAATAGCATCAGTTTTGCTTCTGTTCGCCTATTTATAAAGTGCTAGTGAAAGCCTAATTTTGAACACCCTGTATATGCCTCGAATAGCACGCAAGAGAAGAGCAAGCACAATATGGGATCTTCACAATGCAGCGTCGCTTTGCCCGTCTCAGACCACATAACTCATGACGCCAACACATATGACCTACACAACAGATTCCACGACATAGCACGAGAATGCGAGCCTATGCTTTTCTTTCTTCTTCTTCTTCTTTTTTTTTTTTCACCATTGTTATGGCAGTATTGTTTACTACTGAGAGCGTCTGCCTGTGTGTATGCGACATTGGAAGGAGGTCTGGTCATGCCCCTCTTGAGTTCCTAGACTCAGAGTTTGGGCACGACACTCTTAACGGGATGAAGACATGTTTCTATATCTTTTTTTAAAAAGATGCTGTGAGATGTACGGACCCCACGGATGCGAAATTACTTGTGTGGTGCGCACGCGAGACATCGAAACAGCACTTAGTAAAACGGGATGTTGGCAGAGCTGAAACAGCTGTTCCTCGCGCGGCTCTCTAAGCGCCGTTCCATTACCGGAAGCAGTAACCAAAACGAAACGGAAAGGAAATTATAATAAAGGACACGAAAATATCGCAGTAACGAAACCGGAAACGGTAACGAAAATATACCCGTTACCCTTCCCTGTAATATACAGTGAACCCTCGTTAATATGACCCCCGATAGTCTGACATACGCGCTTTACGACCATGCTCCTGGGGAACAATGCAGTGAAACCTCTGCAAATCCCCCCCGTTAATATGACAATTCCGCATTATGACCAAAATTTTCGGGGACGGCCATGGTCATAATAACGAGGGTTCACTGTATACCATATTCTTCACGCTCAGTCTATTTCGCCTGCTTGATGATGATGATGATGATGAGGGACGAAGAAAACAATGGGGGGGGGGTTCATTTCGTTCTTGCTTGGATCTTGCGTCTGGATTTGCTGCATGCGTTTATTTGGAAGCAGTAACAGACAAGTTTTGGTGTGTGGCATAAACCATACTCAAGTTCCCCAGTACAGATTCCAGACAGTTTCCATTTCAGCTACCTCGTTAACATATCTTCTGATTGTACTGCACTGGGACATTGTAATAGACCTCTCCCTGTTTGTAAACAAAGGCCGTCGTTCGTGTTCGACAGCGAGGAGCAGAGCCGTATATTAAAAGGGAGTCTGGCCATTGGGAGGAGTCACAAAAAGAGGCTCGACCTGTCAATCACAGTTTCGCTCCTCTGATTGGTTTGCTTTTTACCAAGGGGGTCGCCATGACACCATACTGCCACCCAAAATGGCGACGAAAACAAACGCAGTGAAGCGGGGATTTCGTGACAAAAAATTTCACAGACTAACCTGATTTTACGCTGCAAATGTACATACTAATATAAGTTTCTCCGAAATCAGTTTCAACTTATGCTCATCCCTCGATATCTAACTGAAAACAATACGTTTTGTCGCCGGTGTTATGCCTAGTGAACACGGCGATCACAACGAAACCATAACAAAAACGGCGCTGTGCTGTACAATCTTATATTTAATTGCTGGATTTCATGGATATAAACATTCTTGCCTCTTATATTCCAACTATTCATGTGGATTTGTTTAAAAATCATACCGACAACAGAATGTGTCCCAGCTGCCGGCAGCGGTACAACGACGGAAGCAGACGACAACTCCCGACGTTCCCCACGCACTCTAGGTCTCTAGGTGGCGTTCATCAAATTTGCACAAAAATTTACTAGTTTTGCAGATAGCGAGAGGTATCCATTTCAATCCCATCCAATCCACTTGCCACCCAAAATGGCGCTGCCCATGTTGGATAGGGGGACAAATAGTGAGGATAGGTTGATTGATAGCGCCCGATATTTCAAGGCTCTATTGGTCAGAAAGCTGAAAAAGTGGGTGGAGCTTCAGGTATAGGCATGACCCATTAATGGCCAGACTCCCTTTTAATATACGGCTCTGGCGAGGAGTGTTCGACAGCGCCACCAATTTGGTAGGGTTGAACTACGCTCGAAACTAGAGGCGGACAAGGTCGCGCCCGAAAGCCACGCTCTTGATGGGATTACGATGTGTCCCTGAAAAGTACGCCACCTTCGGTCCTAGTTTTCTTTCATTAGGAAGCAGCGAACAAGTGCCCATTCTTGGAACCCAGAACCCTCCCCTTCCGATTACTTTCGGTTTCAGTCTGTCTACCAGCGTCATGATGACGACGTTTCTCGGGCAGAGGTCTATTACGGTCATGTGACCATTTAATGCGTCATATGGCAAGAGATAAAATCTCCATTCTCTCTTAACCGACGTCGCACCTCCAAATTCGCCCATGAAGGTCAACCCATTTTTCAACCCGAGTTTGGATCCCGGGGTCCGTCAGCATCGGTTCATCTTTCCCAGACAATCACCGAGAGGGGTCGTATTTTCTTCTCTGGCGCTATTGTTACCCGGGAGTGTTGCCAGATCATGGGAAGACTGAGGGGTACTTAACAGCTTTGTGTACCACACAACTCGACTGGCACTTGGCACTAGGTGTCAGTGCCGGAGAAGACTGCGTGAAAAAAAAGTACCGAAAATGAAGGTTTCATAGGTGGCGCGGCAGGCAGATCACGTGACCAACCAACCAGGGAAGCATTGCAGGTGGGAAGACTCAACTTCAACTTCACGTTCGTAAGATACAATGCCGTTTGGATAATGTGCAGTAGTAAATAATAAATAAGTAAATAAAATATAATATAATAATAATATTAATTATTAATATATAATAATAATAATAATAATAATAATAATAATAATAATAATAATAATAATAATAAATAAAAGTAGTAAGACACTCCAGTCATCATGATCGCCAACAACAACAACTTTATTTCGAGATGGTGAATGGGGAGTTTCATCAGCAGGGGCGATACTCTACCCCATTGCTGGTGGTGATGTGGGGAATGAAATAATGAGCCCCTTCACAATAAGGATCCAAGTCCTATGGTGTCCAAAACGGTCGAAAGAGCTTTGGGGGCAGAGCGTTGGTGGGCTGGATTTGACCAGGGACCAAGCAATTTTGATATAGAGAGAGGGGGCGAGAGTCCAACTGATCAAGACATCCGGAAAGTGTGGTTCGGGAAGGTTGGCAGTGTGGGCAACGAAGAAGAATGTGCTCTAGATCTTCTAGAGCACAGCAGTGACCGCATCTGGGAGAGTCAACTTGTCTGAAGCGGTAACGCCACTGAGCTGTAAAAGTCACATCAAAACAAATTTGTTGTCGTGGATTCAAAGTGTGTAGAAAAGTCGGTGAAGTTGATTTGCGAGGAAAGCGGCCCCTGACGGAAACAACGTGAAGTGTGCGGCGTCTAGAGCATCCTTATATACGGCCGCGCGATATTATTCTAGAATTTTGACGTAAGCAAAAGTGTCTTAATGCCATATAATTCGTTCTTCATTTAATGAAATGCCATATTCTTAGAGCATGTTGGATCTTGTCTTTTGCTACTTTTTTTTCTTTCAAATTCAAATTTTATTTGACGGCAGTAATACAGTTAGACAATGTTAAGTACAACACGACGAGCCAGAGGGAACCCAAGCAGCACAACATCTTGGTCCAATATTGGACCAATATTGGCGATACTGACCGCCAATATTGATTGGTCCAATTTTGGTTCAGTATTGGGCCGACATTGCCAATATTGGTCGAATCTTGGTCCGGTATTTTGCCGACATTGCCAATATTGGTCCAATCTTGGTCCAGTATTGTGCCGACATTGCCAATGTTGGTCCAATCTTGGCCCAGTATTGTGTCGACATTGCCAATATTGGTCCAGTATTGGGCCAAGATGTGCGCTTTGGGCAGGGTTCCCGGGTGTACTCGAAAGGAAACCAGAAGTATTGACCCTTGTCGCCTCAAAGGCTATAGGGACCATTTGCTGGCTTTTCTGCCATCGCTGTTACAGATGTCTAAGTTGCCGTCAGCTATGTCATCACAAGCAAGGCGACAAAAGTAGGTGCAACATATATAACGTTGCATCTTCCGTAAACAAGCTCACTGAAATCCGCATCTTCAGGAGCGGACGTGCCTCGCATAACCATGCGATAAGATACACCGTGTCGGCCGCACTACCTGCTAAGTGGGCTAATAAAAGGATAGCGCTATCGCTGCTAAGGAAATTATCTCAAGGGTGTCCGGTGTCCACCGTTATCTTTGTCTTTTTACTTATCGTTTTAAGAGGTTTTATGAAAGTTGTCCTGAGTGTGATGAGTCGTCTTGGTATCTTGTAGTCTTCGTTTCAAGATTAGCGTTTCATTAATCGAGGGAGGGTTTACGCTATAATCACAACTGCTTCAGATAACTGTCGTAACGCCAGATACACTGACACCGCATTCACGTATGCCGCCTCAAGACAAAACAGTGGATAAGGGTGGCTCATGGAAATCTTGCGCATTCATGAACTACTTTAATAAATTTCACAATCATTTTTCACTCGTTCATTCTTTATTGTGTCATCACATCCTCATTAACTCGGCCCACCCTTAGTGGTCAGTGCTATTAATCAACCACCGTTTAAGGGTACAAGGTACCTCATAATCACAGCTGTCTCGCGACGTAAAATAATTATTATTTAAAAGTGAGGTGGAGTAGCTGAAGCCACAAGCTTCATATTACTTTTAGCTATGATCCAAGCCAACTCAATCCTGAATACTGCTCGAACGAAGACAACTGCCCTATGAGGGCAAAGTCGGATGGCGTAGCTTGGAATAGTTGTGTACACTCTTAAAAATGAACTTCACCGCACAGCACGCTCTTAGCCAACCATAATCTCGAATGATATCGTTATCTGCCCTGATTTGTCGAAAACAGGACACGTATGCTGTTCATAATTGTCACAAAAAAGGCGTACGCCTCCCGTTTTCAACAAATCAGATCAGATAACGATATCATTCGAGATTATGGTTGGCTAGGAGCGTGCTGTGAGGTGAAGTTCATTTTTAAGAGTGTACCCTCCCATACCGCGGCTGGAAGTACCCGTCATTTGCTTTTGGTTACTCGAACTATTGCTTTATATCATTAGCAGGTTACGATTGGTTGGGGTAGAGTGGACAACAAACTAGTTCACTGCTTCTTATACGCAATGTTGGCACAGCCACTCGTGTTCTTGTTGCCTTAGGCACAGATATGGCTTATCTATAGCGTTGCGCTCCCAAACAATTCTTACGAGCGCAGCTGCACGTCGGCGGGTCGCGCTTGTTTAATACCTTTGCCGTTTAATGCATAGCCAGCGGAAACGTTATAAGCTGATACGTAACCCTTTTTTTTTCTACCCGGGGTTAGCAACGATGTTGCAGAGCAGCGTTTGTTTGCAGACCTCAAATACCACGACGACAGTTGAGAAAAAAAAAGAGCTTCCTTCGAACGAGTATGGAGCATTCCAAAGTGGGCTGCAAAAACAATATCCAAAGTTGCAACAAAGTTTACTTAACAAACAAAGTAATTTTAGTTCGCGAGCGGGTTTATTTGACGAAGCAGTTAGTATTAACAAAACAAACAAATTTAAGTAGCGGAACCCTTATTTTCTAGACGCAGAATGAACGTATGAAACCGGCGACAAATAAAGACAAATTACTTATTTGAGTTACGCGTCATCGAGAAAGCAACACTGGGTAGTGTAAGGCATGAGCGTGACACGGTGTAATAATGACGAAGATAAGATGATACTAAATAAATCAGTGGAGACGATAACGACGAACGGAGGAACATGAAGGACACTCCACCGTTAC
Source organism: Ornithodoros turicata (assembly GCF_037126465.1). Lineage (NCBI taxonomy): Eukaryota > Metazoa > Arthropoda > Arachnida > Ixodida > Argasidae > Ornithodoros > Ornithodoros turicata. The sequence continues at coordinate 67,348,834 of NC_088206.1, read as the reverse complement.
TGCAACCCCAAGTGATATCGAAGACGACGGTATCCTGTAATTATATCGTTATAAATTATTTGTAACAAATTATGATACCAATTATTGTAACAAACAAAAAATAGGAGACGGTGGTTCCACAAAGCCAGTCAATCCACTGTACAAATAATAGTCCGGGACAGTATTATAAATCTTTACTTATATAATTATTAGTCTTTTGTGTATGTTATCAACTTATATCTTATCAGTCTCCTAATTTAATAATATAAATACTAGTTCGGGCTTTTACGTTATGAGAAAGCTATCCTAATAAGATTTAAGAATAAGAAAGATGTCATGGCGTACAAATGTTCCTTACAAATGATGATATACAACGAAGGGCCATGGGAGGACACTGAAAGGTTGGTTAAAACACAAGCGAGCTGGTGGCAAATATCCCTATAACTGTCTCCTGTTTCGGGTTTTTCGTTGTGGAGCATTGAATACATGAATTACTGCTCTGAATGCCATTTAATGACCTTGACACATCACATAACACTATATAAGTTCCATCACATCCCGGATATTATCCAGACTTTACCTGACACACAATTGCAATGCGCTTTCAAGCTGGCCACTGCGTGTAGGTGATGATTGCTTTTCCCCCGATACCACTCGAGAACGTTACGTTGCTTATCTGCCATATAGCAAACATCGAGATTACACGCGGCCTTCTTTTCCTGGCCTTGCAGCAGCCCCACTTGTTCTTGGCATTCAACCTGCTGCGAAGGTGTGACTGGAATCTTAAGCGTTGCAGGAATCAACTTCAATCGCTCGATTCAGACCCGATAAGAGATACAACACACAGTGTTAATGTCTTTTAGCTTGGATGTAGCTTAGATTAGAAGATTAGCGGAGTAGGCTGGCGTGTGAATGAAATGGAATACTCTCGTTAAACTTACAGCGAGCTGATTGGTCTTGCGAACTTTGCCGTGGAATGTTTATGCAGCAGAGTATACTTGCAATGGAGATGGAGAGTGAAAAAACGGATTGCTCAACTCACATAATAATACGAACCCTTTGTGCCATCAAAGCTCTTTTAGGAGATCATCTACCTTTTTGTACTACTGCTGTAAGTTCTCGAGTGTTCCCTTTTTTTTTTTTACATATTGATTTGATGTTCTCTAACATTCAATATTTACCATTGTTTACATACGTCTTCCATGAACTCTAGTGGCGGTGACCGCAGGCACCAGTTATTGGCCTCTATTAGAGGTGTAAGAAAGGCCGCCACTTTTAATGCTTGTCAGCTGCCTCACGCAAACTCTTTCATAATTCAACAAAAAAGCGGTCATTACTTTCGAAAGGCCCGCTAGCTTTCAATCAAAACTGCACGCCTGCTCATTCATTGTCACCTGCCAAGAACTGTACGTCACTCCTCCTTTCATCGTCACGCATGCGATCGTGCTCACTCGGCTCACGTAACCCTACAATCCCTTTCCTCTTTACTCTCTCTCTCTCTCCCTCACGCATACTCTCAGTCTCGGTCTCGACCTCCATTCTCCTCCTCGTACTGCAAGCAAAACAACAAAACTACGGTCGTGCGCACTATGTTTTCTCGCGCAACCACACAGGCAACGACCTTGTAGCCGCTTCCGCCTTCCGCTTTACCACGTTAAAACCTCCTACTATTCGAGTGGATAGAGCTGCTCTGCGAAATGACTACGATGACTACCTTGCGCATCACACGCTCAGCGTTGTCAAGTGTCTAGATAATTTCTCAAAGACTAATTTACGATTGACTGTGCAAACACCGTGCTAAAAATAATGTGTGCTTGGTGAATAGTGCCTTTTGTGTTGATTTTTTATTTGCAGTTATTGAATTGCGTATTTTGGTACAGTTTCGGAGATTCTAGAAAGACCCCAATATGCGATGCTCTTTGTAATGTAACATTCTGGAGTTGATGTTAGTTCTTAGGTTCTGAGTACTTAGGTGCAGGTTGTTGTCTTTAGTGGCATTGTACACAGATTCGTTCAAGCATAACCGAGAAACATGCATGCGACATACATTTACAAACAAAAACGTATGCAAAACGAATGTTTCTGCCTTACTCTTGGATTTCAGTCACTCAAACTCAATAACGATTACATCATCCGTCATTCCGACGCGTGTTAACGCTTTGCAAGTCTTCAGAGCGCTAGCAGACGACAGCCCAGACGACGCAGACCAACGCAGACGACACGCGCGCAGGGATACTGCGGCATATCACTGCGCCCATTCGCAATTGACCACTCACATCGCCGAACACTATTCACCGCGGATCTTCGATCGGTGTTTTTCGTCCTCTCACTTCATTTCTCCCTTTCTCACCTTCTCTTCGCTCCAGCAATTTAGATTCTACTTACAGCAGTGAGAGCGTAGCATCAGATATATAGGCCACACGGTGTGTGTGTGTGTATGATTCTGTCTGTTTGCGTTTACGCGCTGTGTCTGCGCGAATCAAACTGTCGTCTGCTTCCAAAATGAGGATGTGGTGAAAAGCAACGGATCTGGTGCGCGTAAAATGGATCCGGCCGAAGGATCTGGAGGTGCTCGGCGTGTGCTGCCGCACGACGAGCCATACCACCATCCTCCGTGCGTTCAGAAAGGTGTAGCGGTGTTTTCGACACGACAGTACGATCAGCATATTCATAAAGTCAGAGGTCAGTATATTTAAAAAAAATGGTGAACGTGTTACTGTGCGGGTTGTGGGGAGACGGTCCGGTCCGGCCCGGTGTCCGGATGATGTTAGGAGAGAAATATGGGTCAGTATGTCTGTTTAGGGTTGCAGTGGTGCGGGTCAGGGAATATTTGTATACATATCTTCTGCGTCGCCGGTAAGATATCGTGGGGGAGTGTTCTGAGGGGAGTTCGGGGTGGTGAAAATGAGGTTGTCATCGGGAGCATGACAGGTGGTTTGGTTAGGGGTCGACCTCTTTTAGGAGGGGGTTGTGGGCTACAGAGCGCAGATTGGCAAAAGTGTGTTCCCACGTTTATGAAGGTGTGTAGGTAGAATCGTGATGGTATTGTCGTAAATATAATGTGATGTAAATGCCCAATTTCTGGGTCGAACCTGTAGGCATCTTTGTGTATTCATGTGTCGGCGCAGTACAGACCGCGAAAATATATAATTAATGTCACATTGGTGAATATGTTTGCCCTGATAGAGCCTGGCAGAACTTGAGGATAAATTTGATGTCTGGAGTTATGCACTTGTCAAGTGAATACCACACGGGCACTCGAGATCTATGCATTGAGTGCTGACTGCGTTTAATCTAAATTCGATGTGAACTGTCAGCCCACCTGATTATATTTAATTCATGCGTTGGTAGTGAAAGAGTTCACCAGCGTAATCTTCAACAGTCGGGGAACCACCTGCTACCGAGAAAGCAGTGGCATATTCAACAGGGAAACTACTTTACAAGCACACGCATGGCAGGAGCAATAAATTATGGCTCGCGGACACCGTATCCCATGTAAAAAAAAAAAAAAAAAAAGAAAAGAAAGAAAAAAAGAAAAAAGACAACGCGGCAGGAAGTCTGTATAATTCATTGTGTACGTACGTGTTAGTTTCAAACATTTGCGTGCTTTTTTTTTCCTTTGGTGGAGATAAAAACCTATGTTTGTTTATTAAAAGAAGAAAATTAGCCGAGGTCCTTTGGCTGCACGTGGAGTATGTACGACGTTGAGCACTTATAAACATATGTTTGTTTGTGTCGTGTTTGTCCGTTCCCTTTCTGACAGACTATATAATGAGTCTGATAGTGCCAAGAGCATGCGCAAAGCTCACGTCAGGACGTCATTCACGTGACCATTTTACACTAACAAAATTACAGAAAAAATTGTCTGGAAATAACAATAATGATGATGATGATGAATGACTAAAAACGCAGTCGGGCGAATCAAGTCAAAGCGGAATCTCTCAATACAATCACAAATCGAACTGATTTGTTTATTGACGATGACACCTCAAGGGCCCCAGTGGTGCGTTACATGATGAGACACGACGAGATATATATTTACAATTTGATCGTGCACTCCCAGCCGAGCCCATCAAATTGTAAACATACACTCTTAAAAATGAACTTCACCGCATAGCACGCTCCTAGCCAACCATCATCTCGAATGACAACGTTCTGTCCCCTGATTTGCTGGAAACGGGAGGCGTACGCCATTTTTGTGACAGTTATGAACTGCATAAGTGTCACAAAAAAGGCGTGCGCCCCCCGTTTTCAACAAATCAGGGCAGATAACGATATCATTCGAGATGATGGTTGGCTAGGAGCGTGCTATGCGGTGAAGTTCATTTTTAAGAGTGTATGCTCAACGTGCAGCCACAGAGCTTCGGCTATTTTTCCTCTGTATATATATATATATATATATATATATATATACAGATGACAACAAGTAATGACAACAAACAATCTGATTCCAGACTACACATGAGAAACGAAAGCTCGTCGTAATGAATATACAAGGGCAATACAATAAATAATACTGATGCATTACAACAAATAATACCAGGAGCATCTGATCTTACACTAATAAGTATGAAATACCAACTGATATAAAATACGGGGAAACAAACTAAAAGAGAGATAAGAAAAAGAATAAGCAAAGCAAGCACAGTGCATTGGATCTCGACTCCTCGCTGATTTTGACTTGACTACCCTTACTTGCTGGTACAGAGGCTTTTCATTCCTTCCTTTGAGCTCACTTGGGGTCTGTCTCATGCACAGTCACGCCTTTTCCTTCCAAGGTGGCGTATAGCAGCACCCAGAGCACACACCCGAAAGCAGGTTAAGATGAAAAAGACGGCGCGAGGCTAACTGAGAAAAATAGACTGCACGAGAAAAATTGATGGAGAGAAAATACGAAGACTCATTAAAGAGGCCGTAGCATGTAAAACGTGGCATCGACTGTGATGTTGCTGTGTCGTAAATCGATTTTATTGATTGATACATCGGATTAAATGAACCACAGGGCAAATCATGTCGATGCAGATTAATGCGTTTTACATTTGTCCATCATATAACTTGGGAGGAAGTGTCGGAACCGAAGTGTGTGATTTGTTCAAATTAGAAATGGGACGAATCCGGAATTTGCCGAATCCGGATCCGGATCCAAGTCCGAATCCAAGGAAACTTCTGCGAATCCACGATTCTTACAAATCTCGAATCCTTCGAATCCTTTATTTAAAAAAAGAGTTTAAAAATCCAGGGAAAAAACTCTTCTACCGAAAAGTGTTTTGAAGCAGAATTTGATATATTTGTTTAATGAGAAACAAATTAAATAATAGTTCACATTCAGGGGAAAACATACCCATATAATTTACAAGTGTAATTTATTTAACGTGTTGTACATCGACTACAGGAAATACGTAAATTCTCGAGTCTAAATTGTTTCCGTAATACTAAGAAACAATGAAAAGCAAAACCGTGTCACTTTTAAATCTGTAATGTCGGAGCTTTATGCTGTGGTTTTTTTGCGCCCCGGGCCCCGCAGACCAAGCAGGCTTTCGGTGGACTCCGGAGACCCCAATTTTATAAAAGAAACAAACAAACGTGGTTGGTGGATTCGAAAGATTCGATTCGCTGTTCGATTCGATTCGATTCGGGATTCGGGTTCGCGATTCTCGAATCCCTGCCTAGGATTCGCGGATTGAGTTGGCCCATCTCCAGTTCAAACCATTCGGCACTTTTCAATAAATCTTTCAGCGCACGGGGAATAAAAACAAAACAAAACAAAACAAAACAAAACAAAAAGTTCATCTCTTCCACTCTTAAAAATAAACTTCACCTCATCTTCAACTTCATCATCAACTTCACCTCATCGGACTTCGATCGTTACTTTGAAGGGGCTCGTTATTTTATTCCCCGCATTCCCACCAGCAATGGGGTAGAGTACCGCCTGTGGCGATGAACCTCCCCACTCTCCAAGGTCAAAAATAAAGTTGTTGTTGTTGTTGTTCCACCTCATAGCACGCTCCTCCCATAGTACGCCTCCCATTTTCAACAAATCAGGGGCGAGAACGTTGTCATTCGGGATGATGGTTGGCTAGGAGCGTGCTATGTGGTGAAGTTCATTTTTAAGAGTGTAGCTTACCATCATCTCGAATGACTTCGTTATCTGCCCTGAATTGTTGAGAACAGCATAGCAGCATAAGTAAACAGAATAAACAGCATAAGTGTTACAAAAAGGCATACGCCTTCCGTTTTCAACAAATCGGGGCAGATAACGATATCATTCCAAATGATGGTTGGGTAGGAGCGTGCTATGCGGCGAAGTTCATTTTTAAGAGTGTAGGCTCCGTTGCTAGGTGGCACTTTCCGCATGCAAATGCGAGCGAATGCAAACGACGCATACTTTCGGACAACATCTTAGATCATCTGCCATTGAGAGCTGCACGTGGGTTGTTCCGTCGGGCAGTCTGCCAAAGGGAAGAACCGTGTTTAGACAACGCTAGAGCACTACTTAAAGAGCTTCTTCTATCTAGCCTGATCAACTGCCCTGTTGTTCAAGATTAGACCACGCACCTGTTATCTTCGTTATGCGCATGTTATACGTGCCTCTTGAGCGGAGCCCCTTTTCACCTGATTTCTTAAGGCTGCCCTATTCGTATGTTTCACGGGTGATAGAGTGGGTTACTTTATTGAGTGTGAGGATTCTTTTTTAGATTATATTTACTATACTGTTTTGGACACATTTAAATAAAAATGAAGTAAATTATGATGCACATGTGATGAGAAAGTACATATGTACATATGACCATACATACATTATAGACTGATCATATGAGATGTACAAACGATGATACGGATACAAGACGTACACGCATTCATAAGGTTAGTTGAAACATCATTTTTCGCCATATACCCAAAGAAAGACAACGCGAAGAGGTACGGACAATCTGAAAAAAAAAAAAAAAAAAAAGAAAGAAAGAAAGAATAGGAAAGTTGTTCGTAAGAGGACTTGCCCTTCTAGCGAGACATCGGAGTAGACATCCCAGAAGAAGAACAGTCTCTGTTCGAAATATCGGCGGCTTCTGTCCTGAGGCAACTCCTTCCTACATTCTACCGGTTCGCTGGATTTCTACCCATCTACTATCGGAGTAGTATGGTGTACAATGTGCCAGCGATGATGATTATGGTAATGATAATAATAAGATTACTATTATTACCATTATCATATTATTAATAATATTAATAAATAATAATAATAATATTATTATTATTATTATTAATATTTTATTTTTGATAAGGTGCCCATAAACAGTCCGAAGGTCTGGGAAATGGTGCACCAAACATGAGTCAATTAAAAAATGCAAAGATAAGAATAAATGCGCATAAACACAAAGAAGCTACACATCAAATACAGTAGACAAAACAGCAAATGTTAAAGTCAGTCGTGCGCTCTTAAAAATGAACTTCACCGCATAGCATGCTCCTAGCCAACCACCATCTCAAAATATATCGTTATCTGCCCTGATTTGTTGAAAACGGGAGCCGTACGCCTTTTTTGTGACACTTATGCTGTTCATAATTGTCACAGAAAAAGCGTACGCCTCCCGTTTTCAACAAATCAGGACAGATAACAAAATCATTCGAGATTTTGGTTGGCTGGGGGCGTGCTATGAGGTGAAGTTCATTTCTAAGAGTGTGGTCGAAAAACGAAACAACTAAAGGGAAGACTACATAAACTATACATGAAAAATTGACTTGATGGCATTAGTAACATGAGACATGACATTAGTAACATAATACGTCTGTTTCTTTTTGTAACCTAGTTGTAGTTTGTGCACGCTGTCCCAAGGCTACTGGGAGTTTGATTGTGCCAAGATATGCATACTTTCTACAGTTTTAGATTTCTTCCAAGTCCAGGTTTTATTTTAAGTCAGTCATGTTAGCCAAGTCCAGTTATAGCCATAGCCACAGTTGCTACGCGGTGCTAACACGGAATGAGTGTAGAGGAACGAGGTATCAAGAGTGTGACTGTGTCCAAATTCAGCAAGTTTGTCTACACTCTTAAACATGAGGGGGGGGGGGGGGTGTCGAGGTAGCTTGCCGTAGCTTAAACATGAACTTCACCGCATAGCACGCTCCTAGCCAACCATCATCCCGAATGACAACGTTCTCTCCCTTGATTTGTTGAATATGGGAGGCGTACGCCTTTTTGTGACACTTATGCTGTTCATAATTGTCACAGAAAAGGCGTACGCCTCCCGTTTTCAACAAATCAGGGCAGATAACGACATCATTCGAGATGATGGTTGGCTAGGAGCGTGCTATGCGGTGAAGTTCATTTTTAAGAGTGTAGTATCACTGATGTTAGCCTGGCTTTCAGCCGTGCAAAATAATTGGCTCAGTTCCGAAGAAGCCCAAAACCAAGGAAGAACACGATGGCGAATGCATGCGCTTTTCGCCAGCTGGCTGCATTGCAAGGTGTAAAATGGGAGAACCTAATGTCCCGTTACGTCTGTGCGGCATACACCTTTTCCGTTTCTCAAAATTCCGGTTTGGCATGGAGAACTTTCACCACTAGGAAGGCAGTCTCACCGCCATCGTCAGCTGCCAGTGACGATCTCAATTTCAATTTACTTTCAATTTCAATTAATTTATTTTTGAGGTGCCCGTGAACAGCCGGTAAATGCCTACACTCTTAAAAATGAACTTCACCGCATAGCACGCTCCTAGCTAACCATTATCTCGAATGATATCGTTACCTGCCCTGATTTGTTGAAAACGGGAGGCGTACGCCATTTTTGTGACACTTATGCTGTTCATAATTGTCACAAAAAAGGCGTACGCCTCCCGTTTTCAACAAATCAGGGCAGATAACGATATCATTCGAGATAATGGTTGGCTAGGAGCGTGCTATGCGGTGAAGTTCATTTTTAAGAGTGTAGGATGATGTCGATGAAACTGGCCTTTACAGTATTTTCAAAAAAAGAAAAAGAAAAAGAAAATCGCTTTTTTTTTTTTTTTCACATGCTGATGTCCTGATTTGTCCCACAGGACAGTATTTATTTTATAACTGTCTGGTGTCTAGATCACGTAGCGAATCTCACATGATCTGAATGGCATATACATCTCATGTATGCAGCATTCAGACAAAAACAGCGCAGCTGTGGAATATAGATCACCTCATTTCATGACGGAAAATAGTTCATGATGTTTACGCGAGTCTAGCCTTCCCTTGAATTCAAAGCGTGTCCATTCTTTGCTCCCCTCAATGTTTTATCCAGTACACGTTTGTTTCCAATTCATTGAAAGAATGAATGAAAAACGCGCCAGAAACTATACAAAGGAAGCCATTCCTGGGAAGGGGTCGGAACTGGAGCTGATAACCCGAACCGATAACCGCTAAACGTAGTTATTACGTTTTGAACCGGAACTGAACCGAAATAAATCGGAAGCGGTTACCGGTTCAAATGTTTGCTTCAGCAAGCCAGCCCTCAGTGCTTCCATAGCAATTGTAGCGTAGCTTCAACGGTTCCACTACGTTTTGAAAACCTTATCTGGAGACAAATCATGCGCCTTCACGGAGTCATGAACGAGGGTTCAACGTGGTACTGATTGATTGATTGATTATTAAAAAAAACAGTGAGAAATTGAACTTGTCTCCTGACTAGTTCTGCTGCTCCCAAAACAAAACAACAAACAAGCAAACAACCCAAAACAAACAAAAGTACGTGGTACTGATTTCCTTACAGCGTACAGAGGATTAATTTGCGTGTTGCAATAAAGGAATATTTCTAAGCTTTCTATCTATATACGAAACATTTGTGAGAGCATCTCACCTCATTAAACCATTAGCTGACGTTAACAGCTATATTTAACTTGGCATGATTTCATTGAACGAAAGCCCAAAGTTTAAGCAATAGATGGACGTTAAAAAAACGAAGAAGGAAAATGTCCCTGAATGCCGGCCCTGACCATTAAAAAAATTACAAGAATAGTAATCATAAAAAAAAAAGTGTCGCCATAACAATCGAAGCCTCGCCCGTGAATGTTCGGCCCTGAAAATAAATAAATAAATGAATAAAAACAAATAAAGTCCAACCTTTCGCAACATCTTTACGAAACACGACTACGATTGCATATACCACAATACGCAAGTCCATTACAAGTGGGCGGCGGTGACGGGACATCACGATGCTCTCGAGACTTCACGTGACCTTGACGGTCGCCGACGTGATTGCGAACTCTGTTGCACGACTAGCCCGCTCGCTTTTTTAAATGCTTCTCTTTTCTTTTCTCTTTTTTTTTATCTCCCTTTATCACCATGCCTGCTGGAAGCCCTGCCAGCCACAAGCCAGGTGACCTTGGCATAGTGCCGGCCGGCGGGCGGGCGGGCTCTCATGCGTTTGCTCCCAAGTTTCCGGATACAATATGTCGTTGAGCACCAGTTCACATAAAGAGTGGTCACGGAAGTTCATGATATGTGATCTTAGGAAGAAAGAGAAAGCAGAAGATGATGATGTAGAGAACGCAGTCGCATTAACCATCTTCATCTTTCATCGGAGGCGGTGTGTGGGACGGGGATGCTTTTTTTTTTCTGTCAATTTATGTTTATTTATTGATTGATCTATACACTTCCAGGGCCGTCAGGCATAACAAAAGGGAGTCGGTTTACAACGCAACTCCGTGGGAGCAGAAATACGTGAATAATAATGCGTAATAAACATATAAAACATGTCATAAGACGCTGCACTCTTAAAAATGAACTTCACCACATAGCACGCTCCTAGCCAACCATCATCCCGAATGACAACGTTCTCGCCCCTGATTTGTTGAAAACGGGAGGAGGAGCCTATTTTGTGCCGTGCATAATGGACACAAAATAGGCTCCTCCTCCCGATTTCAGCAAATCAGGGGCGAGAACGTTGTCATCCGCGATGGTGGTTGGCTAGGAGCGTGCTATGTGGTGAAGTTCATTTCTAAGAGTGTGGACGCAGCTTGCACATTATAGTACCCACATAAACACTTCTTTAAAGACTCTTTAGAGCCGGGGAGGAGGTTTGATGAGTGCACTTCCTCTCCTTCCAGCATTAAAGCTTAAAGCACTTCCAGCTTTAGACACATGTTGGTAATGATATGTTAAGGTGTAATGACGTAACTAGTAATAATGACCCACTCCCCATTTTTTCTAACACCCCTCCGTGCTCGGGATTCTGGATAATCCACTGATGGATGCTTAAAGGCATAACAGGGTCTTTGCTCTAACGTGTCCAGAAATTTTATTTAAAGCGAGCGATAAAAGAGAAACGAGTGCTACGTTTCAGCTACTTGACTTAAAACCAGGTCCTACCACTGAAGCAGCATCTGTTTCTTACTCAAGTAGCAGAAAAGTACCACTTGCCTTTCTTTTATCGCACGCTTTAAATATAATTTCTGGACACGTTAGAGCAAACACCCTGTATATATATAGCGGTGGTAGTTCCGCGACTGCGGCTCTGTCTGCTCCATAGTCCTCAAAGCCGCCTGTTATTCAGCGATCGCTCTGGATTGCGCTTTGGTTAGCAACGTGCAACATACAGCAAGAGGAGCTAAACTTCGTAAAAAATACCTCTACGCTAATAGCAATGTTTTCAAGGATGCGCTCGTGCAAGGCATGCGTCACTATACTATCAATCGAGCTCTTGTGCGACGTCACGCGGACGTAGAGACGTAATGTCCAAGGGAACCGTGAATTGGAGAGCTCACTAAAATACACGCAACATGAAGAAGGTAAAGACAGGGGGAACAGGCAGGACAACAAAAACAACTTTATTTTTTGATGCCAGGGCGAGCAATACGTCTAATCTCCTTTTGTAGCGTTCAGAGGGAGACAAAAAAAAAAAAAAAAGCAGATACTCGACCATGGCATTCCGAACATCGTTCTTCCTGAAGAACAGCCATAGCCAAAGAAGCAGCCGTGTGTACCCTTGTAATCAAATCAAAATATTTTATTTTATTTTATATAATGAACACATAAAGTCAAATGTGGGTCTGCGAGGGCAGGCCTGTGATGCGGTCCCAAATAAATACGAGGTTCCAAAAACAGGGATAATATACAAAGCGTTTACCTGCAAGCGATTCGCGTATACCGGCTTTACATTCAAGCTGCATCACCTTCCTTCTGTTTGCTACACACTGATACAATTACAACAACCGCGATATCACGATTCTGAACCTGCTACTTAACCTCCGATTACGTATATGTACCTATATCTAAACGTTCTCTAGACCAACGTAACGCGGAATAACGGTGTAACTTAACGCCCATGTCATTGTTAATCTGCGCAACACTAAAATTAGTATGCGGCTCGAGTTGCGAAACGATGAATCTGCGCAGATAAATTGTCCCTTTACCCACACGCCCAGTCGTTGAGAACCGGTTCTGTTTTAAAGGTGGGAGAAGGAACCGGGAAATTCACAGCATGGAAGGGGTTATGTTGGTGATGGAACTGTTTGAACGGGCGGTAGCAGATGTAGGCAGCCGTTCTAGGAAGAGGAAGCCGGTATTCCGGGGTTGCAGGAAATTGAATGCGGTCTTCTCTGCTTGCGTAAGCGTTGCTGGGATAGGGTTTCTCTGTAATGGGTCAAGTGGCACCGGCATGGCAAAGAATGTTTACCCAAGAGATAGTACTATGATGCTTTTGTGCGGATTTTGCTTTTTGGTGGTGGGTGGCGGAGGGGGACTCAAATTTTTTGCATTTCCTTCCTCATAGTTTGTGGGGCGCCGAGGAGGAGGACGAGGGGCGCGTGGAGTTTAGGGTTCTTTTCGAGAGCTCGGAAATACAAAAGATGGTTTGACTGACGTCTGAGTCTGTTTCCATTGTTGCATTGAAGACACTTTACAATTGGCGCAGTCGACAGGATCAGTATGTGGGTGGAACTCGAAATAACACAACAGGACCCAGAGAGCCTGCAGTTCACACGGTGCCGACTACAAGACGAGGATAGTTTATTTTCCCTTTTTAACTCTCTCTCGCCTTCTCCGCCATCCTTTGAAACTCAAACGTCTTCTTTTCACCACTCATCTTATTTTTCTTAAAAGATAGCTTTCTTAAAAGATAGCGGTGTAAAACCCTCTTCTAAATTCCATCCCTCCCAATTATCATATTTTAACGCCTACACTCTAAGAACTGAAGTTCACCGCATAGCATGCTCTGCGCCAACCATTGCCACGAATGACTGGGTTATCGCTTCTGATTCGAGGAGAGAAAGAGAGGCGTACGCCTTTTTGTGTCAATTATCATATATCCGAATTGACACAAAAAGGCGTACGCCTCTCTCTCTCCTCGAATCAGAAGCGATAACCCTATCATTCGTGGCAATGGTTGGCGCAGAGCGTGCTCTGCGGTGAAGTTCAGTTTTTAGAGTGTAAGAACAGGAGGGGCAGCGCACTTACACTCTTAAAAATGAACTTCACCACATAGCACGCTCCTTGTTGTGTGGTGTGGTTGTTTCTTATTGGGGATTGCAGATTTTTCGTTGCCTTTGTCTTTATAGATCGTCTTATTTTCTTAATTAGTTACCTAGCTTTTTCTAACTTAACTTCTTCGTTACATTGTTATCTTCATATCTTTTCACCTTATCCCTCGTTTATCACTCTAAAACCTGAACTTCACCGCATAGCACGCTCTGCGCCAACCATTGCCACGAATGATAAGGTTTTCGCTTCTGATTCGAAGAGAGAGAGTGGGCGTACGCCTTTTTATGTCAATTTGGATACACGATAATTGACACAAAAAGGCGTACGCCCACCTCTCTCTTCGAATCAGAGGCGATAACCCTATCATTCGTGGCAGCGGTTGGCACACAGAGTGCTATGCGGTGAAGTGCTGTTTTTAGAGTGTATCATGCGTATAGGTAGAAGGTAGAACTTTGCAGCCTTTTAGGCACAACATATGCGGCAACTATTACCTCCTGGAAGGTGTAACTATACTCCACCCTTTTTTTTTCCTGTGAGTGTACTTCGTGAGCAATAACGCACTATTCTACCACCCTTTCACCGCGGCGCGCTTCCTACGAACGATCGTCAAACACCTTCGTCAACACTTCCTTGTCCTTCGCCGACGTAAATAGTAAACGTCCACAAGCTGAGTTAAAGTTTGAAAACCGCCTGAGGGGGGATAACGCAGAGACGTACTCTAACCACACACCTTTGCGCGCGCACTCTTCGCGTCTTTGAAGTTTAGCTGCTCTCGAAATAGGCGTGACGCTGGCGTCTGCCGCGTTGTCGCCAACGCTCCAAGGCCTTTCTCAGCATAATGATCCGTCTAGATTTCAAGCAGCTTAGGCCTGCGGGCGGCGACGCCAGCATTGCTGACCTCTCCTGGAGACCGCAGTGTTCTTTTGACGTCATACGCACGTCAGACGTCCTCGATTTTAATGTAATTTGTCCGCGCTAACAGCAGGCGACTTGTCGTTTAGGGTCGCAGCGGCGTTGACGTTCGTAACGTAACGTTAGAGACGCAGCGTAACACGCACACCGTATAGCGCTGTCGTGGCGTCAGCGCTAAGCCTTGTCGAAGCCACACGAACGGGGACGTGCTTTTGGTATCTGCCGACTGCGGTCGATAAAAAACACAGTGGTTATTCAGCATTCGGTTAGTACTGGTATAGCTGCCGGAAAACGGCCAAGTTGCACACAGGTCAGAAAATCGTACTTAATTTGTAGCATCTTGTGCAATACAAAACTATAAATTAGGGATGTGCCAACCACCGTATCCGCGAATCCTCTAATCCTAGGCAGGGATTCGAGATTCGGAAATCCGAATCCGAGGGCCACAAATGACCAATCGAATCTTTCGAATCCACCAGCTACATTTGCTTGTCTCTTTTTCAAATTGGCGCCTCAGGAGTCCGCCGAAAGCCTCACTGGCCGACGGGTGTTTTCTTGTTTGTTTGTTTGTTTACATTGCTCTGGACTGAAAGGATTCAGTCGGGAACTGTTACATTACAAGTTTAAGAGTAACGTGGTTTTGCTTTTGATTGTTGCTTATATAGGTTTATGGAAATAATTCGGACTCGAGAATTTATGTATTTCTTGTAGTGGATGAACAACATGTTAAATAAAGTACGTTTAAGAACTATATGGGTATATTTTCTCCCGAAACTGAACTATTATTTAATTTGTTTTCGCTAAACAAAGGTATCATATTCTGCTTCAGAATACTTTTCAGTAGAAGTTTTTTTTTTCCTGGCCTTTTTCAACTCTTTTGAAAGAAAGGATTCGAAAGATTCGAGATTCGTAAGATTCGTGGATTCGGATGCGGATGCGGATTCGTAAAATCCCGGATTCCTCTCATCTCTACACTCTTAAAAATGAACTTCACCGCATAGCACGCTCCTAGCCAACCAACATCTCGAATGCTGTTCATAATTGTCACAGAAAAGGCGTACGCCTCCCGTTTTCAACAAATCAGGGCAGATAACGATATCATTCGAGATGTTGGTTGGCTAGGAGCGTACTGTGCGGTGAAGTTCATTTTTAAGAGTATACTATAATTAGTCTAGGTGCATATAAAGTAGACCAGCAGAGAACTTATCAGTGCAGCGTTTGGATTCACCACTCATGAATAGCACCCGTTCACAGATGCGCTGCAAAACTTTTTGTGTGTCTTCTAGATAGCGCGGATTAAATAGCCTGTAGTATACATAGATAACCTCCAGTGTATTGGCTGCGAGATCGACCTGTAGGGAGTGACACAGTCACCTTTCTAGTGTGCATGGATAACACACCGTCCGATGTTTGCAGTTGATGGTTCTTTCCCGTAATTGTTGTGTATATTCACCGGAAGATCACTTGTGCCGCGATGGTACGATACTGTTGGGTTCCCCAATGTTCCGCAAACTTACACTGAACGCGGAATAAACGTGTAAAAGCAGACGACGCGAGGAAGCTATCCACACTATACTGTAGTTCATCGTCTTTCCGCAGCGCGCCGACACCGTTCGATCTCGGGGCGAATACCTTTCTTGGATGAAGCGAATCGGTAGGCGGATCGTGTATACGCAATTATCCCCTAAAGAAAACACCACATTACGTCTTCACTATGAAAGAGTCGTTTGAGTGACAGATGACTCCGCAGTTCTTCAATCAAGTGATTCGTACACGACTGATTGCCGCGAAATTATAGGCTTTCGAGCACGATGGTTTCCTGATAATATTAATCGCTGGCTGAGTGTACAAGGTGCCAACTCTTGTCAAAGGCGTGGCTTCCATTTCGAGCAACATTGTGACGTCCCGATCAGCTGGGCGTACTTCGTCTTCACACGTTTTTATAAGAGTTTCGCTGTTCAGGTACTTAGGAGGGGACCGTGATGCGGTTGTAAACCTTTGTTTTATTATAGGTAAGAATCCAAGGGGCAGATTCCCAACACAAACATCAACAGGAAGAAGTACACGTATGCGTAACGTCATATCTACATACTGTGTTGCGTAAAGACACTGACACTGATATTTCTGAGGCTCCTTTATGAAGATGTGTGTATCTCATAAAATTCCCCTTTTCGTTCTGTTTTTGTGATATGCATCCAAGCCACATGGCATTTACGCTATTCAAACATACGCATATTTGATGTGTGTATGTACTCGTTTATTTGTATTTATTTAATTTGTTTTTGGTGCTATTTCGTTTTGCACGAGCGGTCCCTATGGAACTTCGATATTCTACACCACCGGAGCTATTGCATTGAAGAATGGTGGTGGTGGTGGTGGTGTTTGTAAAAGAGCTCGCCGTCTTCGGCCTCACAGAGGTGGGCAACGTCACGACTGACGCCCTGGGGGGATGTGCGTCCTGGGCCGACTTCTAAGTGAACTGTGCCGACGTATGTCTGAAAGCGTCTGACGCACTCACGCCTCAGACGCACTCAGACGCACTGAAGAATTAACTTCACAAGCAGCACAACATTTTATCCCAATATTGGCTGGATATTGGCAATGTTGGTCTAATAGCGGTCCAGTATTGCCGATACCAAGCCAACATTGTGCCAACGTGTTATGCTGCTTGGGTGGAGGCAGGGAAGCGTTCCGCAAGCTAAATACGGGCTTAATAGCACCGGGCTTATTTGCGAACCGCGCCAACAGCAATGTATCATCATCACTCCACGGTTTAACAACAAATTTCTGCTCGATTTTCGCGTTCGTGAATGCGCAAAAATTAGGACAGATGTGCAACCTATAGAAACTCTCACTCAACGGTTGGCTATTTAGGAAAAAAAAAAACGTGTTCCTTATCGTGCATTTTGTTTTGCGTGTCAACAACACTTATTGGTGCCTTGTTCCCCTTTTGGCGTTCATTTGTCAGCGGTGTGATCAAAAGATGACTGCGCTTTCTTTATGCATGACTTCGACAAGTGTGACCAGTGTGACTGCCTTTCTTCCGCTGACTCCGCATGAATGAAAACATACGTTCAGAGGGCTCGTAAACTATGTTCTCGACATCTGTCCCTCTTCTTCCGCACCTGCTATGCTTGCCCTTTTGGTCTTGTGACGCAACACATTGTGGTGGCGCTGTAATAGCGTAGTGAAGCATCTTGTTAAGAGCAAGAGGAAAAAAATCCGGTTTTGGACAAGGTCGGACCGTTTTACGGGTCCCAATTAAGTCCTGCCATGGGCGACGAGTAACTATGCCGTGAACTTTTTTATGTATGCCTTACGCGTGTGAGGGGTAAGGATAAGGATGGTTGATTGATTTTTAAGTTTTTTTATTAGTTGATTAGTAGCAGTGATTGATCTACGCGGCGACGTTCAAAGGAGTCGACAATATTGATTCGTATTGCCAGCGTTGCTTGATGAATTATACAGATGTCTCTCCTTCAACATAGATGCATTTCACTTGTATTTGAAATATTTTTTATCGTGCACGCGTCCTTCGGTGACGTTATCTTTAATTCGAATTTACGCATTTATTTTATACGTGTACACGCTTTTAAATTTCTCTTCTCTTGTTTTTCTTTTCAGAAATGAGTGCGTTCATTTCATTTCATTTCATCAGGCCATGCATGTCCACGTAGTCCTTCTAAAACGTTATGCTTGATTTGTGTACACAAATAAAAAATCTAATCCTAAGCTTCCACTACTTAGGTTTATAGGCTAATTCGGATAATGCGACGGTTAATTCGTTTATGTTTCGTTTTTTGATATCTTACTGTTGCACGAATGCTGCTGTAGTTTTCAACAAAAGGGCGTTTATTGAACGTCCTCCATTACAGAACCATTTTTAACCTGCGAAATAAATGCATAAATCTCAGCTCTACATCACTTAATGTATGATGGTTATCGGTGAATTCAACCATCTAATTTCACTCTCCTTCGAACTCTAGTTATTCCGAAAACGCTACCGCACATTTTCAAGTGTTCCCCTCAAGTACCAACATGTGATTCGTATCGATTAAAGCACTCACTACATCACACTCCTTATTTTGCTCGCAAGGTCAACGGTATAAAGACAACGAATAAAAGAGAGAGTGAGAGAGAAAAGACAGTAGAGAAGATCTTTCCGCCACGGAAATCGACCTTTGACGTGATCGATAATTATTGTGCCCGGAAAGACAGTGCACGCCACGCACACAGCAACTCATGAACCTCGTGTTCTACGTGGAAGATGAGGCGTAGCCTGGACTCAGGGGGATTTTGTCCCCTAAAAAACTTGACCAGGGTACATGCAACTTGGAGATCTTGTTTAGGCACGCGGGAGGCCTTTGACACCAAGCCACACCCACTAAGAAGAAGGAAAGTCTTCTAAGAAAATGAAAAAAAAAAGTTCGTTGTAAGTGGGTAGCTGAATAATTTAGGACGAGAAAAGATAAGTAATTTTCGGCTTAAGCTCTTGAGCGTCCTTCTTCTTAAGTTTGGGGTAATTATATTTGTTGAGAAGTACGCAGACGTTGTTGGGCGCGACCTGAAACAGCACTGTGGTGTGGTATGGTGGATATATTCATGAAGATTTATGGACTAACCTCTCCACATTTTTTTCTTCCTTTTCCAATCCAATCCAATCCAAGATTTATGGCATGAGCTTTCTGCAAACAAATTAGACATTACTTGGCAGATTAACTCTCTTTGTAGACGGAGCTTGAGACAGTTTCGTCTTTCAGGACCTTTTATTTCAGTGCATTTATTTGTCTTCACTGTTGCCATTGTTGCGTACTTGCCATGAAAAGAAATAAGAATAAGCTTAGTCGTTTCTCGGGTTCGTACCTTTGGTAGTGCATTTGGAAGAGGGCAACCAGGGTGTAATCCTCCTCTCCCACGTAAGTCCCCATAGAACCCCTCCCGAAATATTTTGACGCCGCTGACGTCAAGTATCCGTGGTGTCACGAGATGACTGTTCTAAATCCCCGATTCATTGATCCATCACACTCGTCGTCACGGAATTAAGCACAGATCTCAAGAGAGCTCCAATCAAAAATTGCGTACCACTTCTTTTTCTCTCTCACACAATTATTATCCACGCATAAAATAAACATCATCCAACAAAACCGCATATTATACCCTTTCCACACATTTCTCCCACCCTTTTACATGTCCTTCTCTACTTATTACGCAGTGATAAAAAAAAAAGAAAAAAAGAAAACAGAGTTCATTGTTATGGAGATTGACGCGCGGTGGCGCCGCCGGCGTTCAAGTCGTTCATTCAAACGCAGACGACATTTTTCTCTACACCCGGAAGTGAAAATGGGCTTCACGACTTCAAGAAAAGAGAAAAGCAACGAGTCGAACAAAAGCCAGGTCAAAAGAGCGTGCCATCTGCTGCTTGAGTCCGTAGCTAACCTCAGAAGTCGAGGCGTGGGGGAATGAGAGGAAAGTGAACGAATGAGGAAGCGGGCAAATGAAGCCTGGAGATACACCTGTCCTCCCAAGCACACACTGTCCTCTACTGTACTAAATGTACTCGTGCATATTTCATGTCCCCATCCCTCTTTCCCTCGCTGCGGAGCCCGGGTCGTCTTTTGTACTGGAGACCACACCCTAACCGGTCTGCACGCTACCTGTAACATCCTCTCCCACCCTTTCCCTTCCTTTCCACAAGCATTGTTTCGCTTTCTGTTTATCCTGTTTAAGAAATAATAAAAATCTTAAAAAATCTAAACACAAAGTCAAATCAGCGGCATAGAAAAACGAAGGGTCCGTGAAATTAAGGAGTGAAAGGTTCAAAGGTATGTGTGTTGTCAGAACGTTCAAGCAGTGCAAGCGTCCTTCCATTAGCACAGACAGGCTGTCTAGACACCGGCGGCTTAGTGGGTAAAGGACCCCCTACCACCCGTTGAGGGTACCACCGCTCATGGTGCTGCTGTTAAGGGTACTACTGCTGACCGACGGGCTGCTTGACACTGTGTAGTCATGGCTGGTTTGGCCGTCGACAGTCATGGAGGATACAACTTTATTTTTTGCGATAGTGAACGTAATTCAGGATAATTCAGTAGTTGAGGATGTAATTCAGTAATTCGCAGATTAATTGCGTCGAATATATCTCGTTTCGTTCTACATTGCTGCCCTAGAAGTATGATATGCCCTAGCGTGAAGACGGACACGTTTCCTCTTTCGTGTTGTGTCTGCATCCATCGTGCAGTCGAAAATTTAAACCTCGCACTCATAAGATACCTTCCGATCAGCCCTATGCCATGGAACTTTCAGTCTATATGGCGTTCAAGATGCGGAGGGAGAGAGTACAGCATAATTAGTAGCCTCCAGACCGCGTGCATTGTCCGCTTTGCTAGAGAGTGGTGATCTTCTCTGAACGCGTGCATATTCATTGAGCGACAGCCAGCAACAATAAAATTGTCTGTGGTTAAGATCAGGTTTGCCGCGTGTAACCATGTGGTGTTGGCGGACAGGATGGGGTCAATGATTCCCGAGGCGTGATCCAGGTATGAGAGGGAGAAAACCATTTCAAGGTAGCCGTGTAACCCGTTCTTACGAGCCTATCTGTATTTATAGTACTATGCAGGTGGATGCGCGAAGGACTGAGGGGAGACGAAAGCGAACGTGAAAGGTTGCTTCGTGATTCGATGACGCGTACTACGAAGTAACAGGGAAAAACGTTGACGTCGTTGTATCCGGGTTTCCATCCCAGGTAGTGTTGTTGTATCAGGGCTTTCCGTTTCGTTTTGTAAAGCGATCGCTTTATGGGGCTGACTTCCGCGTAGGTCCATCCGTAGGTGCGCGAAGGACTGAGGGGAGACGAAAGCGAACGTGAAAGGTTGCTTCGTGATTCGAGGACGCGTACTACGAAGTAAAAGGGAACAACATTTACGTCGTTGTATCGGGGTTTCCATCCCAGGTAGTGTTGTTGTATCAGGGCTTTCCGTTTCGTTTCTTAAAGCGATCGCTTTATGGGGCTAATTTCCGCGTAGGTCCGTCCATAGGTTCATGGGGCCACGTGACAGAAAGCGTTCCGCCAATGATAGCCCTATAAATGTACTGCATTTGAACGCGTTTGGTTCAGGGCCACAAAGTCGCCGCCCATTTTCGTAATCACCGAAAATTTTGTGAACGATGCGTTATAATACTGCAGCCACGAGGTTAATAAATTAAGCGAATAAGAACGTAATTCGGTACCTGTGTAGCGATAAGATAGAGCATGTAGTGTCGTGCCGCTTGTGCTTATGAGAGGAACTTTATCAGCGCAGAGTTACGTAACGTTGGAGCGCGTAAGGACCATTCTGGAAGAACTCATCGGCGCCTATGTTAAGTTCCAGGAATGGTGATGACCACCCGGGTGTACTTGGACGTTCAATGCATTGTATCGATTTAATTGCATTCATCATCATCATCATCACCATAATCCGAAACGCCCCACTCAGAAGCAAGGCCGATCACACTCACCATTGCCGTACAGCTTAGACTGCGAGGTGACCCGGGTTCGAATCCGTGCTGCCTGGGCGTTTTCGTTTTCCCTGGGTCTTCCTAAGACTCCTTATGAGAAATGTCGGCACAGTTCCCTGTGAAGTCGGCCCAGGACACACGATACCCCCTGCGATATTCGTGAAGTTGCCCGCCTGGGCCTGACCGACTACGGCAAGCAGTTTCATCATCATCATCATCATCACCGCCGCCGTATATCTTCATATCTTTCACGGACCCGTGCACAGAATCGAGGACACAGCTATCTCTTTGTGTTTTTATGTGCCTGAAATGTACTACATACACGACACTCCCCACGTGGAAAGCACTTTCAAACAATCGGTCGGTCTATCGGTCTATCCAAATCGGTCTATCCTTCATTGTGAACCACTAATGATGAGAAACACAACGAGAGCCCTAGAAAAAAGAGAAAAAGATGACCTCCAGACAGTTCGGGAATGTCCTTTTCGAAGCGTCTCACTGGGCTTTGCCCTTCGCTTTAACGGTCTCCTGCTTCGCCGAGGACAACGGGTCTGTTGCACAACCGGCGCTGATGGGTTTTTGAGAACACACCTGAAGTCACTGCATTGCACACACAGCATACGAAGAGTGTGGCCTTCTTCGGTTTAATTACGCTCAATAAGTATGCAAATAAATGGGCATACAGGGAACGGGAAATGGATGTCTCTGCAGCAGTTACTGCTCCCTGTCGACAATGGTGGATTAGTAGGAGTTTCATGTTTTGCTGTGGTATTAAGCACTGTTCTCTGTTCCGTTGTTGCAGAGACTGACCGTGTATATTCACGGAATATTCTTCGAAATGTTCTAGCGGAAGAAAAAAAAAAAAAACTGCTCGCGAGGCGGACGTTCCACCTCTATCTTCTGTTCTGTATTCGCACGGCGTCTGAATATCGAGAATGGCGTGCTGCACACGTTGCAGACGACACCATCGACCTTGTCGTCTGCTACGGAATATCTTCTGGCTGGGTCGAAGGATATTCCTCGTGGTTAGAAGAGCGCAAAAAGGACGTGACATTGTACGCTCGCGCTCATATGGCATGGTAGCTTTTATGACGATGTGCGCGTTTTCCGCTGGACTATTTCGCATGATATTGCTCGTATGAATACACGGTGACTGAGACAGGGGTAATGTTTAGTCGCGCTCATGGTGCTTCACGTGCCGCAGGGCAGGACGACGGATAATTTCGAAATTTTCCAACTATAACTATAACTCGTTTGTAACTATGAGATAGGAAAAAAAAAAGTATTCGCTTTATGTTTCTGCAGATACACCGGAAAAGCAGGTTGCATACAGGCAGACACTGTAGGGTAGATATTGCAGACATTGCAGCCCAACAACGCTCTGCCCTCAAAGCTCTTTTGACCTTTTTTGGACACCGTAGGACTTTTGTCCTTATTGTGAAGGGGCTCATTGTTTCGTCCTTCGCATCATCACCAGCAATGGGGTACAGTGTCGCCCCTGGCGATGAAATTGCCCATTCATCATCTTTAAATAAAGTTGTTGTTGTATAAGGATAATACATCAAAGCAAATTTGGTTACCTAAAAATTCGTTGTTTTAGTATTGCTCCTAGTCGTCTTTTTTTTCATTATTTTTTCACGCGTGATTTAAATACACAGTCGTACTCCATTCACTTGCGTTCTATATTACTTCTTTTTGTGCGTAAGTCCTCTCCTCTCCTTGTTTTTTTTTTCTCATTGTTTTCCTGGGGTCAACAAATACAGAGAACTGAATTAGCCGAGCTCAGCTTACTGGAAAACTAAAAATATATATTTGCCACCACGTGCATATGTGTATTTTTACCTGGGGCATTCGGAGAATTGACCCGCCACTTAACAGTATTAGAGCGAGGATAATCGGACGGCGTGGTAAGTGCTCATCACTTGGGGGGGTCTTGGGTGGAGGACTAGCCAGTTAGAGAACACGCAATCTGGGCGGCTTCCAGAGAAACCTCTCCCACCCCCCTCTCTCTCCTTCCCCTTGCCTATATGTCACATGCACGGGCTCTCTGACATTCGACTGCAGTGCTTGCCAAAGTCACAGAAAGTACAGACTGTTTCAGCTGCTGTCCTTTACAGAGAAGTGCAGGCTTGGTTTTGCAGAGTTCCGTTAGTGCAGTAACGGAAGTGACGACAGGGGGGCGATGTGTAACGTTTCGTGGTGTGTGCGTTATAAAAAAAACCTTTATCACTTCATTTCATTTATTTTTTAATTGGTTGCCCACAAACAGCCACAAGGCCTACTTGTGGGATGCAACGAATCAGAGCAGACATGATCAATGACACGTAAAAAACGCCATAGTCGAAAATATCACCTAAAGTTATTTAAATAATGTTCTCTATGATTTATCTGAAAATGTTAAAAGAAATAAAAATATCAATATCTGTAACAGCAATCTGGTATAGGTTCGTTGTACTTCATGAGCCGTAAAGTGTTATCAACATGAGCGACAAGAATTGTGGGAAGCACAGATTGTGTTGATAAAGAGTTGTATCAATATTCAAGGTTGAATGTAGTCTATGTCGTGTTACAGTAATTATCGTGAATGATAATATTAGCTGGTAATATAACGATAATATAACTTCGCAAGGTTTAACTGGTGTTTGGAATTGCACTGAGGAATTAAATTGTCTATCGATTATATCAGAAATGAAAAACAGGCTTCTTTATGACGAAAAGAGAAAAAATTGTGAAAGTTTATGAACATGAACCGACCTGAATGTATTGACTTTATGTATAAAAAAGGCGAGCTCACGCAAAGAATTAATTAATTAATTAATTCACAGACCCGGCCACTGCATGATCGCAGTTGTCTCGCGACGTAAAGCCCCGAATTATTTATTATTGCATAAAGAACAAACTGTTATCGCTAGATGATCAAGGTTATATACAAAAATCAAACTAAAGAGCTTCTGATTCCTCGACGGTATGGAAGTCATGCAATCAACGTGAACATCCAATTTAAAATTATGAAATCAAATTACGAAAGAAACGAAGCAACTACGAATAGGAATAATGTCAAGCCCGACCGCAACGAGAGCCTGAAGTCTGCAAACCGTGTCGAAAATAGCCTGCAGCAGTGCAACCTGGAAAGGCTTTCTAGGCTTTCCATCAATCAACACAGAGGCACGCTATAAATAGGGTACGGACAACGTGAGCCTCATTCGACGATTCTGTTTGCGAAAGATGTGGGCAACATTATTATCCTCACACTGCTTCACAGAAATATCACAAGTCGGTCAATTGGAGAGGCTGGAATTGCATGTTAAGTTCGGGTTTCAGATTGCGCGACGACGACGAGATGACCGCAAGGTGGCGCGTTTTGGTTTTGGTTTCGGTTTACTATATGCAACGCCAATATTTACTTCAGCTGTATGTACAAAGTAGCTGCTTCCGTTTCGCTTGAAGCTCGCGTAGTTTTCAAACCGTTGCTTTTGGAAACAAATTCAAGTGCAGCGGGGCCCGTCTGTGCAGAGCCGTTTTAGAAATAGCAGACGACAGTGCGGTCTGCGAGCGCGCGTCACCCTACTATGTATAGAGTACGGACGACTTTGCCCAAGCGCTATATAGGCGAGCGCTTACAGAGAAGGCTTTTGCCTTGAAAAATTTCTGCAAGCCGGAAACCTTGGCTGTTGTTTGCAACCGGGAAATATGTGACACAAAGTGTTGACATAGCTTGAGCTTCACTTGAGTTGACTTGAGTCATCTGCCAAAAGTCTTTTTGTGGGTTTCTGTAGGATAAACGGCTGCCTTGAGAAGAAGGTCGGAAGGGGAAGATACGAGGCAATTTCTGGTAAACTAGGTGTTGGCTTTGTGGCAACAATTTTTGCAACAATGTTAAGAAGTGAACCTGCGGGGTTAGCTGCGATGGATGATAGTGCCGGGTTTGGAATAGCTTTAAACTATCAGGAAGTCAACATAATAGTTGTTCGTAACTTGTTGATATCGCGTTCTATACTATGTTATTATTAGTTCATAAAATTCTGGGTGATGCATCATCTTCATAATTCTTGAAGGGCGGTCGACAGGGGGTCTACTGAATGATATTTGATGAGATGGAACCGCGTTGAAATTTCATACATTTTACCAATCGCGAAGATGTATACAATGTGCACACACTGTGACTTCTTTGTGAAATTCGACAAAGCGTCTTTTTATTTTTACTTGTGATGATTTTTCAAATTACAACAAAAAATTTAAAGAAATGTCCTGTTTGTTTTATTGCAGATGAACAAGAACGAGTACAGAAGAAAGTCTTTACAAACTGGATTAATCACTGCCTGGCTCAAGTACGTTAACCACAATCATAACATTTCCTTTGATATTTGATATATATGCAATAAAATACAGTAGCACTATAAGGCATTTTGACATCCTAGACAAAACGTTTGTGTCATGTTTGTGAAGTTGTCTTTCCCACATAAAGTGTATGCATGCAGAGAAGCATGCTTTAAAGGCGGCGCATTTGTTATCATAGGCTGTCGTGTTCGGTTCATTCTGCATTTCCGTGTAGCAGATGTGAAAACCTCGTTGAGCGTGACGTCATGCCATGTGACTTATGCGTCATTTTTGTGGAACAGCGAGTGCCTCCATTGCGGGTGGATAACCTCATCGAAGACCTCCGGGATGGAACAAAGCTTTTGGCCCTGCTCGAGTACTTATCTGGCGAAGTATTGGTAAGCTGAATTACTCATCTGTCTAAGTACTACCATCAAATACTATCAAAATCATCTATATACTATCCCTCGTATATCTAATCTATATTCCGAAAGTTTGGTTTATTTTGTAAACATTATGAAACTAACCCATATCAAACCAATAGCCTAGCACTGAGTAGCGCATCGAGATGTAGGGCTCGGAACAGCCGCTAGTAGTTTGGACAATAATATGCACGGCTTCCACAAGCAACTACCGCTTTCCACAACGCCCAATATATTCGTAAACGTGCTCAACATGTGCGCAGCGGCTATACGTATATTTTTAGCTCGATGGCTAAGACGTGATGGGCCGTAAAGCCGCATAAATAGTGTAAACAAGACAGGTACTGTAGGAATCGGGGTCAGTAACACCTGTCTATGCTGCGGTATTAAGGTAGTTTTAGCTGAAGCACTCTACGAAAGCGGTACGATAAAGAAAGCTCTTAAATCAAATATCCCTAACGTGACTTCGGCCAGTTCAAAGGAACAAAGCGATTAGCTTGTGATGTTTTCGGAACCTACCATTCTCGACAACACCTTCCGGTGTACGAAAGTAGTTGTTTAGTAGTAGTTTAGTGGTAGTTAGTTGTAGTTTAGTACATCGGAAGAACTCTACGAAAAACGATGCGATAAAGGAAGATATCAAATCCAAGCTTAGCGATGTGATGTCATTCGCTTCAAAGAAACGGGGGTAGTTGGCTTATCATAGTTTTGGATCCGTTATCGTGAACACCTTCCGAGCTACTAGAACTCGCCATTATCGGAACGTACCCTGTTGAAGGTGTACGCTACTATAGAGAAGGTGTGTATTGTAAGAAGTTGAACACAGCGCCATATCCAGCACAGGCGTACCCTGTAGTTTCGGCAACACTACTTTTTGCCAGTGAACATTCTTTCGTGGACTTCAAATATGTCAACACACGCAGCACTAGAAGACTTGCTTCCTGTCCATAATGTAAAACCCTGAGTCGTGGCACACAGAAGGACGACGCGTGCACACGACTTCAACCAGCAAAAGTTTAGTTGGTTTGTAAGGTGTTAGCAGACTTGTACGTATCTTGAGTACGTACTCAAAATACAGTATTTTAAATACTTTTTCCGGTATTTTGGTACTCTACTCAATACTATTTGCGACAAGTATTTTTAATGTATTTAAAATACTTTTTTCGGTATTTGCTACTCAGTACTCAAAATACTTTCCTTCCTCGTCAAGCCATATCCAGTACGCTTCCCGCCGTGCCGAGATTTTCAGCTCACTGGAATTTAACCCCCTTTTTCTTGTTTTTCTTTTTTTCGGGAATTCGCAAATCTGTCATTTATCCTCTTGTACAATAGGCTGGTCCCAAGCCTGGCCTTGCTTGTCAATAGCCAACTTCGTCCGAAAACCGTTCCTATTCATATTGCCAGGTGAATCACCAGGGTATTAGGTACAAGATAATCCCGGCATTTATTTCCTTGGACATCAAAGCAATAAACACGTGCCAGAGGTTGAAAGACCCGAACCGACATACAGGAGGGATTACGAAGTTCTGGGTCAGAACATATCAACAAAGTTTACTTGGGTTCACCAAAGTTCACCAAGCATTACTTGACACCAAGACGTTGCAAATGAAAGATATGCATGGCTGATGAAGTTTATTCCTTTCATTTGTAAGGCCACGTTCAGAATACGCGTTTCACTTACTGCTAATACTAAAGTACTTTAAAGAGTATCTTAAACACTTCTTAAGAGTATTTAGTACTCTACTCAAATTACTTTCAGTTTTGAGTATTTTGTACTCTATTTTAAATACTTTTACGCAGTACTTTGTACAAGTAAGGTAGTTAGTAAACTTTTGCTACATCATTTTGTCAGTTGCTTCCTGTCTGCGACTGTTGCGCAAGCCTGTGTTCTTGGCTGCGGAAGCGAGATGGGTCTCTCAAGAAAATGACTCAAGTTTTTCTCTTTCTTGCTTTCCAACAGCCAAGGGAACGTGCCCGTATTCTGAGGCGACCTCATTTCCTTAGCAATGTCAACACTGTCCTTAGGTTCCTCGAAAAACGACGGGTGAGTCTCGCCTTTTCTTTCGTCCATTTTCTTTCGTCCAAAGGAAGGGTCAAACGGAGTGAGAAAATAGAGACACAGTTGCCAAACGAATATGTCTGCGTCATGTGCACCTTCAGTCTGGAAAGAGTCCTCTTCTTTTTTTTTCTTATTTCATTCTTTTTCGCTTTGTAGAGTGTTGTGAGAGTGAGTGTACGGATGACGGATGGCAAATAGAGAATCAAGTATGAGAGTGACTTATGTTTGAAATGTGTGTATGTATGCGTATTTTTCTAGATTATTTTTTTATGTGTCAAAGCGTAACGAACGTGCTGTGGTGGCAAAACACGAAGTGTCAAGACGCGTCACAAACTTTTCTTTCTCTGGTTCTTTGAGACATCGTCGTTTTTCTTTCTTTCTCACTTTGTCGGTGGTTTAGGCAGAATTATTCGTTTCGACAGCCGTGACAATTGTGACGATGCGCTAACACGTGTGTCGAATAGGCGCATTGTCGTGTGACGACGACCTTCTACTTTTTGTGTTGACATCTGTTTTTTTTAAAGCGCTCTTTCTAGGACCAACCACAGTATAGGTCCGTCCGTGAGCCACGTGACAGTGCCATCACCACATGATCGCAAGGCTGTAAAGCAACCGAATTTATTTTTGGCACAACGCTCAAATATCCATTCATTTTTTAGTTTCGTTTATTTTTTCTTTCAATGGTCCTCTGGAGGGTCCATACAGAATGCATACATCTTTGCCACCTCCTCGAGCAAAAAATATTTACGTACCATATTATCTACCTTGTCAAATAAATGTTGTGAAACTACAGCAATCAATGCCAACATCATGAATGCGTTATAAGATAAGCAGCATATCCCAATAGTACAGCTCCCGTCATCCTTAATAATAACACTGGAAAAAAAAATTCGGTCGCATTTCCGAGCGCGATAGCAGCCACAGTGTGAGCACTGGGGGAAGGTTAAGTGAACAAAATCCTTCGCTTAAACTAACAAAAAAAAAATTGTTCAATTAATATTTCCTCATGACCCCAAGTGTTGCTGTAATCGCGCTCGGGCACGTGACCATATCTTTTTCGGTGTTATTATTAAGGTTGACGGGAGCTGTACTATAGGGATATGCTGCTTATCTTGCCACATGTACATACATGTAACAATTAAGTGCAGCAGAAGGTTAATAAGCTGCGTCACTCTGTGCCATGCCGGTTGGATATCAATTCGCTGCGAGATCGACTAATAGGGGGTTACACAGTGACCTTTCTAGTGTGGATAACACGCCGGCCGATGTTCGGAGTTGATGGTTCTTTTCCGCAATTCTTGTGTATATTCACCGGAAGATCGCTTGTGCCCTCGATGGTACGGTACTGTTCGGTTCCCCAATGCTCCACCTACTGCACTGAACGCGGAATAAACGTGTAAAAGCATACCGCGATAGGAAGCTGTCCACACTACACTGTTAAAACAGAACTTCAGCACATAGCACGCTCCTAGCCAACCATCATTCCGAATGATATCATTCTGTGCATTGATTTGTTGAAAATGGGAGGAGGCGCTTATCTGAGACACATTATGCTTGCCCCAGATAGGCGCCTCCCCCCTGTTTTGAACAAATCAGGATACAGTATGATATCATTTGGAATGATGATTGGCTAGGAGCGTGCTGTGTGGCGAAGTTCTGTTTTAACTGTGTACGGTAGTTCATCATTTCTCTGAGCGATGAGCCCATGAGGAAATCCATGTCTTCACATGAACGATGTTAGCAGTGTTAGCGATGGCAAGAACCGTGGAATACAAAACATATTCATGTCTAGTACATGGGGAGAACTTCCCCGCATACATAGGCAACCAGCATTCCGAATGATATTCTGTGTCGTGATTTGTTCGAATCAGGGGGAGGAGCCTATTGGGACAAGCATAATGTGTCCCAGGTAGGCGTCTCCTCCCATTTTCAGCAAATCAGGACACGAAATGACATACATCATTCGGAATGATGATAGTTGGCTAGGATCGTGCTATTGGTGTAATTGTGTTTTAACAGTGTAGGTGATTTGATTCGACTGTTTTTATCTCATTGATTTAATAGCAGCGACGGCTCGCCCGTGTTATCATTAATCACGACCTTATCTGTTATCATTCCCTGTTCCTGCACAGATCAAATTGGTTAACATCAATGCAACGGACGTGGTGGATGGCAAGCCCGCCATCTTACTCGGCCTTATCTGGACAATCATTCTACATTTCCAGGTATGGTAATCATCCAAACCTTTCTCCGTTTAACCTGACTGCACATAAGGATCTACCAAAGGAACCAGCGCATAGGAATGAATGGGTTGTTCTATACACCGTTGTCCCACGGACGCCGCCATATTCAAGGTGCCTGAATAGTAGCTCCCTCTCTGTACAGTGGAGTCACCCTTTGCAGAAGCGAACGCCGCAAAGCCGCCATTTTGAAGCCCACACTCACCGTGCATGAATGCTGCTTTCCGATTTCACCCATCTTTCCAAACCTCCTCTGCTACGTATTTAGTCAACTCCAAAATGTAGTGTGTAGCTTAGTGTTTGTATGTGAGGCTGGTTTGAAAACTTTGTATGTCTACGTTTAAATGGGAAAAGTAGCGCACACGTATTAAAATTGCTCGTTGTTGTGACAGATTGAAGAGAACACGAGACTGCTGGGCGAACAGTCCGCAGCGTGGGGTGAGCAGAGCTCGACGGAGAGCCTGACTGCCAGCCCCGCTACTCCAGTGACCGTACCGAGCAGTAGAGCCGCAGCAAAGGCAGGTTCTCCGCTTCATAGGGCAACGCCGCTCGAACGCTGGCGCGGTGGGGCACGCAAGGCACTGCTACATTGGGTCAAGAACAGCATCAGCCAGTGAGTATACATCTTGAAGGTTCGCAGGAAAACGTCACCGCATGAAAGAAAGCGCTGGCGCTTTGCGTTTTGCTTCGCGTTGTCTGTTATGTGCGACTTGATATAACGAAGGAAAAATTGAGACTAGGAACACATTAAATCGTAATAGATGAAAAAGGAAAACGTGGGGAGATGTTAGCGATGGAACAGGGGGAACAAGAACGAAAATTGTTTCTGTGGTTCTCCTGTGTCCTGGTTCTACCGTCAGTCCTGGTGTTTCTTCGCTGCCGGTTGCCAGTTCGCTCGGCTTTTCGTCCTTCTTTCCGTACCTTTTTTTTTCTTCTAATTTCGTCAGGAGTCCGTTTAGTATTCAGTCAAAACAATAGGCTCAATAGAATAACAAAGCAGAAATCTCCACAAACTTCGCAGATATAGTACGAGAAATAGCCAGCGGACCTGTTTGTAGACGTATTAGTACTTGGCTTTCACGAAATTCTCCGCGGAAATAGAGGAAAGAAAGCGAGGCGATCGCTTGTGTTTCGCAGAATGTGACGAAATGTTCTTTTTTTCCCTGACAGACGTTTCGGCATCCAAGTGAACGACTTCGGTCCCAGCTGGCGCGATGGCCTCGCCTTCATGGCCATCGTCCAGCGTATCAAACCCAGCCTGGTGGACATGGATGAGGCACGTCGGATGAGCAACCGACAGCGCCTCCAGACTGCCTTCGACCTCGCGCGAGACCACCTAGGCATTGCTCGTCTGCTGGATCCAGAAGGTACAGTTCTCTTGACCTTCAAATAAGCGAATGGGTAGCGACATTACTGGTGGAGACGGTAGAGCGATCAGAGTTAATTGAATCCTACGCCACGGTCTCCTCGCGTATGTCTTGCTCCTCGGGAAGATCGTCTTCTCGCCACAGAATACTCTTTCTTCCGCTGCTCGTCTGCTTGTGTCGTCTGCATTGCTATGAGCACCCTCCTTCTCGTCTGCTTGTGTCGTCTGCATTGCTTTGAGCACCCTCCTTCTCGTCTGCTTCTGCCGTCTGCATTGCTTTGAGCACCATCCTTCTCGTTTTCTAACAAATCTTCTACCGTTCCTTCCAGAGTAATCAGGCGAGTGATATTTCCCAGAATATTTCAGCGGAAGATGCGAAAAACGTTGTACCTATCTGCTTTCACGTTAGCGCGCGCGCTCACCGCCATGTTTTTTTCGTTTACCGCAAGACATTCCGCAGCAGACGACAGGGCCGATGGTGTCGTCTGCTATGTACTTCCACTTCCGATATTCGGGCACCGTGCGAATGTTCAACATAACACGATAGAACATACACACATAAGACTGGAAGGTGTTGGGTTCGATTCCTATTACCGCCTGTGCCGTCTGAGGTTTCCTCTGGATTTTCGGTAGACTTTCCAGTTGTGTGTGGTTCCCCTGAAGTCGGCCCAGGACACATAATAACCCCTCTGTCTCTCACTCCTTCCTGAAGCCCCCATCTATGCGTCTCTCATAGCCACAGTTGCTTCGTAGTATATTCTAGCAAGGAATTACAGAAAAAATAATAATTTTCTCGTTGGAGTCGCCAGAATCGATGTGCAGTGCAACCGAAAGTCAGTCATTCCATTAAGTTAGTTTGAGAGTCAAAACCTCTAGCAGCCATTAAGATCGTTCCCGCATTTCGTGACGTATTCAATGCCTTAACGAACAAAGCTAAGCTGCCTGCATTCAACGTACTCTACCGTTTGCCACAGATGTGGATGTGGACCAGCCCGACGAGAAGTCCATCATGACGTACGTGGCGCAGTTCCTGCACAAGTATCCAGAAACCTACTCGACCGGCGAAGAGCCCGTGACTACATCCCTGGCGTCACCTTTGGCCACAGTACCACCCATGGTGCCGATCACTTCTATCACACCCGTCAAGGCTCCGATGACCTTCGCTCCAGCGGTGACCCCTCAGCGGCCGGTGATCACCCCGGTGATCCCGCCGCCAACGGCACCCAAACCGACGATCGCGCCAAAGCCACCAGCAGCTGCATTGCCGCCTGATGACACAGCGGCGTTGAGGATCTTTTTGGACAATGCTGAGAAGACGTTGGAAGTTCTGAGTGGCCCCGTGACGAACCTCAAAGAAGAGTACATGGTACGGTTTCACATATTCTTTTTTATGTATGTTGTGTGTTCACTGTACAGTTACGCATTGTGTTACGTCAATTGTCGTTGACGAAACTGGCTGAACGTCCAATCAGTCGTCTCGTGGACGTACTGTTAGGAACCAGGGTGAACAGGCTGAATATCCGTTGCTATCCTGCTGAATCTCACTTGTTTGCTTGCCACCCGCTCGAAGCCGGTATTTTTGCTTAAGGTGATGAAACAGTATTTTATTACAACTACTGCGAGTGTTTTATTATTATTCCATTCTCCGCCAATAGTACAAATGGGAAGACGACGGTTACGAGAGGGAGTCAAGCACCAGGATATCGACACAACTGCTACCCCTAGGGCATCACTGATTCGTAGAATGCGTTAAGACGTGGCGGTTAAGAGAGACGAGAGGCGCTTGTAGCTTAAGAGGCCGTGTATATCCTATATCTTAAAGGACCTTGTAGAGCAATCGAGCTGACTGTTTCGTGGACCAGTCAGCGAGCGTGGGCGCAAGTGCTCGATCGTGCAAAACTGCTCCACGTGGATAAATGTACAGACTTACCTAGACACAAACCAGACCAAAGAACATTTGGAGACTATAGAGAACACGCCTTCTTCCATTGAAGGCTGCAGGATGGTAGAAAGCGCAATGCTTCGCCACACCGCGTTTCTTACAAGGGCAGCCCTTTTAATACACGGCTCTGGACTACCATGCACCCGCGCTCCCTCTGCCCTTGTTCATGAAAATGTTTGCGACACCGGCTACCGGACGGGATGGTGATGTATGGGGCAACAGACCGAGTCAGGGAGATCTCTTGGGGAAGTGTGTATTGCTAACAGGCAGGTAGCCGAGCAAAAACACCGAGTAACTACACACGCTTTCATGACGTAACTGGAACTCTGCGAAGAAAACGTTGCGCTAGGTGTTGGCTTCTGGAGACTCCTTCGTGGTCAAGTCTAGACAAGCAAAGTAATGACGACCAGGCAGGTCGTATAATCTCTTGATGTCCTTCCGTTTATGGGTATTTTCTTGCCTGCGCCCCAGCTACCATAGCGCTGCATGTCCACGCTGCGTATTAGCGATTGGCCAGTGTTATCTTAGGCTGATCTATATTTGGTACTTTCAGCTATACATGAACCTCTGCCAAGATTTGGAACGTCATCGTAGTCTTCATGACCAGCTGGACCGCAGGGCAGCTCGAGGAGATCGCCCCGAACTGTCACAAGCTTGGCCTGCGCTGGAAAACCGCTGGCAGAACGTGGAAGATTCTCTTAGGAGATGGAAGTTGCGCTTGGATGCTGCTCTCCCTGGGCGCCTCGCCCAGCTTGCCGAGTGGCTGGCTCAAGCTGAAGAAAGGCTGCGAACGGAACTGCTGCCTAATGCACGTCCTGAAGATATGTCTCAAGTGGTCGCAATGAAACTACAAGAATACGATGTAGGTTTTCGGTGTCTTAAGGCTCTGGCTAGTGTTTACCAGCAACATTACTCTACTATTTGCTATCTGTTCATGGGCTACAGCAAGATTCTTTTTGGCGCTTGTCTTAGCATTCGTTTAGGACTGCATTTCGCCACATAAAAACAAACACCTATCGTTTTTTTTTTTTTTTTTTACTAGGTATTCTTCACGGACCTCGATGAAGTTCGGCAGTGGTTCTCGTCCCAGAAGTCTTCACCAGAAGTCTCGGCGAACGTCTCTCCGCACCACATTCGAGACCTGGAAATCCGCTTGGATCACGTGTCCAGAACTGCACGCAAGCGCCATTTGCGGCTGTTGCTGGAGGCTGCCAAGTGGAAGCTGCTGGACTTTCTTCGTAACGTGGAAAATAAAGTCTCCAGGCTCGAGTCCAAGCTCGGAGTCAAGCATGACGTAAGACATCATTTTGTTTGTTCGTTTCTGTAGCGATGCTTTAAAGGGATTGTGTGGTTGTTTAAGGGATGGGGTTCTGAGGGTACAGTGGTCGTGCGCGCATTTTGAAGCAACCTTGGAGTAGAGAACGTCAATTAGAGCATGGCTAAAATTCAAGCGAGCACAGATACATAACGGAAAACCCGAGTCTTACGACGACAAGAAAACCGCGTGTGGTCTTCTTGTCGACACAAATTCCTTTCCTCTAGACATAGTCTTGCACACAAACCGCTACAGTAGAGCTGTATTCCGCACAAAACAGCCGTTTGGGGGTGACATGATCTGGCGCTGTCCTATTTAATGGCAGTGAACATGCCATTCAGTTCTGTGGCATGTCAGTGTAGGTGGTTCATGATCGTTGATGCCGGAAAATATAAATCTCTTTAAAAGGTCGAAGGACTGCAGATACTTTACAAGGATATGCTCGAGAAAGAAAAAGTCTTCGAGAAGTTCGATCTCCTCTTCAGAGAGTTCCAGTTTTCGATCGATACTTCCCAACGAGGTGGTGCCCTCGGTAAGAACTTGGCTCTTTCCTGAAAGGCTGTGTCAGTGCGAGTATGAACAGACCCATAACACGTTCCTGCCCAAGCCTCAAGAGACTCAGAATAGCTTTCTGTAACGTCATTGCAGACTTTGAAGAAGCTGACCAGATGGGTAAGCTTCTGTCAGACGTCCACGACCGCTGGAGTAAGCTAAGCACGCGGCTACGAACGGCTGGAAACACAGTGACTCAGGCACTGGCCCACTGGAACCGATATGACACGCACTACGAACCATTGGTCAGCTGGCTTGACCAAGTTGAAATGATTCTTCAAGGTCCGCCTGAGAAGCACCAGGTAAGGACCAGTTACGCATACATATCCTTGAAGACAATTGGTGTAACGTTTTCGAAAGTCTCCCTGACATGTTCGACGGGTCATTTTTACCAGGAGTACTTTGCCGACTTACCGTCCTGGAACGAGAAGAAGAACGCTGTCGTGGAATCCGGCGAATTCTTGGTCGCCACAAGCAGAGACGACGTCGCTTCACCTCTTAGAGCACAGATTATGTCAATAAAGCGGAGATGGGATGTCTTATATCCGCAGGTACGCCCGGGCATCTAGTCTAGGAATCGGCAAAGCAGCTGTTCTCGAATTGTGTTTTGTAACGTTCTAGGTTCATGGATTCCTCAGTAGTGGTAAAACCATGCAGACTTCGCAAGAGTTTGACGGAGACTTAAGCCACCTTCGGAGCTGGCTGCAGAATGCTGAATCCCTTCTGTCTGCCCATGTGCCTTGCAAGCGTGAATACCTCGATGAACATACGCAGGCAATACGCGTAAGTAGTACGTTACTTTCGCACCTCGCGGGGCGCTCCAATAGCGCATGAACGATCTTTGAAGTGCTGTACATAAACGTCGTCAATCTAGTTCTCACAAAGGTGACTCAAGTTCTTTAACACATCCACAGTTACACTTTATTAACTAAATCATTCTTAAATAAAGTCCTCACTTGTAGTAACGAATCAATCACCTTGCGTGGAGCGGAGTACCGTTGAAGAGGACGGTGATATCTGCTATCTAAGAGGGGAAAGAGTAAGGGAATATGTGGCAGGTGGGATAGGTAGGGGTAATGCCAGGGAAGTCAGGCATGAAGGCCGGTGGTTGTAAGGCTGCGCTACTTAGCTGTTCTGCTGCGTGCTTTTCAAGTAAACGTGCTTTATATGCATTTCAGAAACTTCAAGGCGAAGTCGAAGATAAAGAAACACTGTACAAGAATGCGGCCAAGAAGGCACAAGCTCTTGTACGTGACCTTAGTCGCCGAGACGTAGAAACAATGATGGCAGATCTCAAGAAGGTAAGGTATTCGTGGGCGCTCTAATATACTCTTACGGAGGCTTGCGCCGTTGCATTGCTGCAGGAGAAGGAATCACTTGTGCGCGTGGGAGCCAAAGCAGCGTCTAGGCTTCGCTCGGTTGTGCAGCTCCAAACGATATTGGATGCCCTCCAGAAGGACCTCGGTGACCTGGACACTTGGCTTGATCGTGCTGAAGATACGATCGCTACATACAGCCCTCCAACGTCTCAGGACCAAGTGAAAAGACAACTGGAGAAACATCGGGTAGGTTTTGATGGTGCTTCTCCATCGCGGCGGCTCGCTATACAGATGGTACAGCTCACATCAACCTTTATAATAACACTGGAAAGAATCTGGTCTCGCTCCTGAGCGCGATTACAGCAACCTTTAGGGCCATGAGTAAATGTTAATTGAACAAAATTATTCTGTTAGTTTAACGCAACGATTTTGTTCATTTAACATCCCCCAGTGCCACCAGGGGGGGCTGTTATCGCGCTCGGAAATGAGACCGAATTTATTCCAGTGTTATCATTAAGGTTGACGCGGGCTGTACCTGTACACCGTAGCGCTTGGCAGTACACAGAGCACCTTTTCCAATCGTTTGTACAGACATTCTTCAGCATAGTGCCCTAGTACAAGTCTTTGTACAGCAACACCAACTCATGCACTGACTTTACAAAAAAAAGCTAATTATGCGTTTTGAATGGTCAGCAAGGGTCACAGACCGCACACAGGTAGCCCATGCGACCTTAATAACCCCGATACCAGTCCACAAGGCACCTTTTCCAATCTTTTCTACAGGCATTCTTCTGCCAAGCGCCCCAGTACAAATCATTCCTGGACAAGAAGAACAGACTTCATCGCGACCTGCGTGAAGAAGTCGGAGCGAACGCTGGAATCGACACATCCGAAATCGACGAACGAATGGCCGCTCTTAACGACAGATTTGAGGTACACACGCGTTGATAAAGGGGCCGTCTGCGTCGTCCTGACATACTCTGTGCTCTTTTTGCTTCTCAGAGCACCATAACTCTAGCACATCAGTGGGAGAGAGCCATGGAAGAAGCAGCAGCCCGTTGGGAACACTTGAACGAGTCCGAATCCCGAGCGCTGGAATGGCTTAACAAGGCTGAGAAGCATTTGGCTCCAGATCGCGACCTTGAAGCATCTGAGGTAAGACATCTTGTTTGTGACGTCCAGGACGTACCTCTCTGCGATATATGTGAATCACTTGTATTGGTCGATTAACTTTGCTCACCTGGAAGTTCTACTTGCGCCGATTTCTCGCAACGCATGACTTTACGTCTGTCGTGGAAGACGCAACTTTCTGTCGCGTTAGCGTCATGGGTCAGGTTCGCTACCGTTACCTCCGAGATTGAGTATACACTAGTGGGCCATGGATACTTGTACTTTCCCATGTCTTTTGAAGTCGTACCCTGTAGCGTAACGCTCTACAAGAGGAAATGTCTAAGGCAAAAAAAAAGTGAAAGTGAATCAAGCCTAAAGCTGTCGAGATAACTTAGTGACGGACGTGAACAGTGCGTAAACGTATGCATACTGGGAGGAAGGTGAAACCCGGGTCCTACATATCGGCAGCTCTCGACCTATGGTGGACCTGCAGGTCCTGGACAACAAATCCTTGTAACACAAGCAATGACCGTTGCGTTCCAGGCGTTCTTCAGCAAGCCGCACGAGCATATCCTGTTGAGCGTCATTCAGGCAGGCAAGGACGTGCTTGCAACCTTGCCAGAGGAACTTCATCCTCCCATCGAGAAACGGGTGAAGCACGTCAAGGAAAAGTGGAAGTCTGTTCAGGATAGACTTCCGCAAGTGCAGGACGACCAGACTTTCAATGCCCTGCGCGACTCCTTCACGAAGCACATCTACATTTTGGACCTGGAGCTCAGGGAGGAACAGACGCTCTTGGAGAAGGGAGAAAAACCGGAGGCTCTGCTGCAAAGACATGAGGTACGTGGCTTTTCAAGTGAGTTTGTTGAAAGTTGTCTTCGGGTGCGATTGGTTGATCACTAATGGTATTAAATGAGAGTAATGATTATTTAGGTTACTTTTTTAGTTACCCGCGGTTATTTAGGGAATGTTACAAATTCGTGTGGCATATACCTATTGTCGCGTATTGTCGTGTATTATGAGTCACAAGTAAACAACAACAAAAAATATCCATGTACCATTCCATTTAGAACACTGCCACATTCTTCAGCCTGTGACCTATTATTCTTGATTAATAATGAATTATTAGTATTATTAACCGTTTTCTAGAAGTCAAGCATGGGTATATAGCGTAGACAATCTCTCGCTTGTCTAGAGGCTCAAAACACACGACTGCTCGGGAGCATCTTTTTTTCTTGAATGCTGCTCCTCTTTCGAGGATCCCAAACAGCACAATGTACTGAAAGTCGAGTGCAATAGGTGTGGACGGTATGTGTCTTATCAATGTTCTTTAGTGTCACGAGTCTGTTCAAGGCTTTCCACCTACCCGCCCATTCAGTACATTGTGCTGCTTGGGTATAAGTACACAGGTCCACATAAACAGTTCGGGGCCTTTTCTGAGTCACGCAGTGAACTGGCGCCGTGCTTTTCCTCTTCCGGCTAAAGTGCGCTAGTTGGCACGTTTACAATAGTTTGTTACTGGAAAGAAAAAAGAAAGGTCACTGCCATGTCAAAGATCGTAAGTTTGCGGTGATCCAAGAAACGCGGGAGAAATTGAGCTGCCTTGTGATCTGGACCATGGGTAGACCATGCGCGCGACCCAAAAGAAGGTCTCATCCAGGGGGTTAAAGAAACGGAGGAGGTATACTTAGAGAATTAATAGAAATAGCTACTGATGGGAACTATACGCCTGTGCTATTCCCACCCCTTCAGCCCCACCCCTTCAGGGTTCTCTGGGTATATGGTTGTGCCTCGTGTAAGTAAACTTTGCTGTACCAGTAATTTCTCGTGTTGTCTCCTGTTGAGTATCCCTCGGTTTCTGTCGATATCTGTCAGTTTCCGTTCATATGTTATTTGTTGCGTAATATACCCTAGGAAAAAGCGAAAACGTTATGGAAGGGGGGGGGCCTTCAGTGCTCCTTTAAACTATTCCAACCGGCGCAATATTTGGAGCGCGCGAAACGCGTCGGGGACTGAGAACTTCCTTTCTGCACGTCTATTCCAGACTTACTTCAACAGCTCCAAGGACATGGGCGGCATCCAAGACTGCCTGGAAGAGATGCAGGAAATGTCAAAGGACTCCCCCGCCCGTCAGAGGGACCTGGAGAAGCGTCGCGAAGATTTCGAACGACTTCACGACCGCATTGTAAACATGGACCGTGTACTGAGACGCGGACCGTCGCAGTGGTCCGACTATTCCAAGAGGTACGTGCGCCGCGAAAGTTGAGGTTGTGCTGGATGCTGAACGTGTCGTAAATTGCAGGTTCAGCGAGCTGAACGCATGGATGGACGAGCTTGACAAGCGCGTCCAGAAGCTTGTGGAGAGCGACTCCAGCTCTGCAGAGGCTTATGAGGCTGCGAGGGCGGAGTTCATGGTAAAATGACTTTTTTTTTCTCGAAGGCGAAGGGTGCTTTCTGACTTGCGAGATATCAAAATGTAGCCACCAGTAGTTGCTTGAAATCTTGGCTAAACGTAAATAAGCTAAGAAGAATCCAACGATTGATATTCAAGTGGCAGTTTCACTATCGGGGTGTGTGGATTGGCTGCGTGTCGTCCGCATGAAGGCAGAACGGAAGAGGAAGCGGATGCCGGAAGGAAGGATTATACCTTCATTGAGGAAGGGACGTCGTGTTCCGCAAGGTCTAAAAGGTGGGCGGATAGCACGACCGGATCGCGAGGTGGAAGAGTGGTGTTGGTCGTTGCTTGAAAAGGACAGGAACCACTACAGCGTGCTCCTAGCAAGGCGCCCTTTTGGACATTGCATGTTTGATGTTACTGAGTGTAAATGTCCAGAAGTCAACGAATAGATCTCTACCCGAGAAGTGTCATTATGACGTTGGTAGACAGATTGAAACCGAAACAAATCGGAAGGGGAGGGCTGGGTTCCACGAATGGGCACTTGTTCACTGCCTCCTATTGAAAGAAAAGTAGGACCGAAGGTCGCGTCCCTTTCAGGGACCATCGTAATCCCCTCAAGACCGTGGCTTTCGGGCGCGACCTTGTTCGCTACTAGCTTCGAGCGTAGTTCAACTCTACCAAATTGGTGGCGCTGTCGACCACTATGACGTCATTCATTTACAAGCAGGGAGAGGTCTATAGAAGAGGTCACTTGCTCGTGAAGTTAGTATTTGTGACATATTTCCGTGGAAGGAATAATTTCGCAGGTATCTTTCGCAAAGACTATTTCGCGCGTGTGGACACTCTCCGCGAATCCTGCGAATTCGTGGGAAATGTTATTCGCGTCATTTTTAGAAATAATCACGAAAAAAGAAAATCACCGCTAGCTGTGCAAATGCTACGAAAATGCCGAATGTTGCTGCCTTTAACAGGTACTATAGTGTAGTTGGCAACAGTGACAGTGACCTATGAACGGTCCAATACTTTTATATGAGTTCTTTATGGAAAAGTTCTTTAGTTTCTCAATGCGCATACGAGCGAAAAGGTCAATACTTTCGAAGGACCTACAAGTAGAAAGTACTTTGGCGCCACATACTACTGGAATAACTGCGAAGCGTTTATCGCATTCAGGCACAGGTCAATGTGACCCTCCCCTTACAGGACATCTGTGCGAACGTTGAAAGCAGACGTGGTGACCTGGAATGGCTGAAGGAGCGTCTGGAAGCCCTGATGCCCACCTTAGAACCTAGAGAAGCCCAACGAGAGAGGGATCGGTTGGAGATGCTCTTCTCTCGATACCAGGCACTTCTGCCCACTCTGGAGACCACGACCGTCATATCGGAAACAGTCTCCAAGTGCTTCCTCTATCGAGAAGAGGTTATCCAAGTGAGTTTATAGTTGCCAACATACTTTTTGTGAACTGTCGACTTTGTAATTTGTCGCTGTGGGTATGTCACGGAGATTTCGTTTTCAAATATTGATGCAAGATGACAAACTAAAAAAGAACACCTAACCCAGTCTGTTTGATGATGACGTCGCGAACTTGATGTATTTCAGGTGACACGCCTGCTACGTGAGGTTAGAGACCTGAAGCCTCCAGAAATCCCAGCTGCTAACCCAGAAAAGCTACAAGAGATGGTGCAGCAGCAGAAGGTACGCAGAGCGTTCTGTCGCTACAAATTTACTTTCAATAAATCCATAAATCGCCCTAAGGCGCTTCAGTTAGACCATATCTCTTCTCATACAAGATAGATAGCCTATACACCTCCTCGGCCGCAATGGTTCATTGTCTAACGAAAGGCAACTGTCAAAGTGGCTGACTCACGCTGAATGTATGATGACATCGGAACAGTCGAGTCTGTTCTCATGAAGCGCTTAGGCGTCAGCAATATGGTATCGATTGAAAGCTTGTTTGTCTTCAGATTTACACATTTCCACAATGGCTGACAGGTAACAAATAATAAAATCTGCAGGAGGTTATTCGACAGCTGGAGGAACTGCAGGGCAGTGTGCAGGAACGCATCGAATCCGGGAAGACCCTGCAGGCTGAAGCGGGGGCCCCGGAATTCGTGTCCAAAGAAGTGCAACAGTTGGAGCAAGAATGGACACAAGTTTACAAGGAAGCTGTTGACAGACTCCACAAAATGACGGTCAGTAGTGCTGGGAATTAATTAATTAATTAATTGATGGATGCCTAAATGTGTGTCTTTGATGGCGTTCTCAGACCGACAGCAACCGCTGGCAAGAGTTCGAAACCCAACGAGAAGAATTGATGCGACGCTTGACACAAGCTGAAGAGGAACTCAGGTCGTTGGGAGATCTTGCAGATGCTGAACAACGAAAATTGGAGGAGTACATTCGGGAAAAACAGGTGAGTTATACGAATACGTTCATCAATTATTTTCTGTGGTGCGTTCGGAAGTGGTTTATCCGGGTCGAAAACAGAGGTCATCTTATTGGTGATGATTAAAATTATTGAAACGACAGACGCGGATGAATACTTTATGAATTCACTTTCAAGGATTTCTCTTGAGCAAGGGTTTCTCATTCCCTTGAGCATTCTCTAATACGAAATAAGGTTAAAATTTGGGCGGGTTGGTATGACATCTTTTAAAATGGATAAAATACCCCAGTGCGAAGGTAAAACAATGGGACGAGACAAACACAGACAAAGGGACGACGCACAGCACTGCTGTGCGTCGTCCCTTTGTCTGTGTTTGTCTCGTCCCATTGTTTTACCTTCGCACTGGGGTATTTTATCCATTCTCTAATACGGTTCTCACTTAAGTACCTGGCCATAAAGTACCCAAAGCCATTTTAGAACAACATAGCATTGGAAAGCGGTTGAAAGTGCTTCCTTTGGTATGCTTGTGCTTTGATAATAGACACAACGACCACATTCGTAGCATTCGTAGCGTCTTTTCTTTGCTTCTTTTCTTTTTCTTTTCTTTCCTCTCTGTTTTGGAATAACAAGCCGACCTCCATCTGGCTGGCCTTTCCTTTCTTTTTTTCTTAATAAACATATCCCCCCCCCCTCGTAGTAAAATTTCTTACGAAAGCACCAATAAACAGTTCCCAGAAAGGTTTCTGTCCGAAAAGAAAAAGAACACGATAAGTAAAAGCACACAACGTCGGACCTCTAGGACAGATATCCCAGCTAGCCGACCGGTCCTCTAGTAGTCCGGCCTTATAGCATACGTGCTCGACGTTACTTCACGAACTCAACTCCGCAGGAACTTGCACGCAAACTGCAAGAATCCATCGAAGAAATGCTGGCCCGT
Source organism: Ornithodoros turicata (assembly GCF_037126465.1). Lineage (NCBI taxonomy): Eukaryota > Metazoa > Arthropoda > Arachnida > Ixodida > Argasidae > Ornithodoros > Ornithodoros turicata. The sequence continues at coordinate 67,304,654 of NC_088206.1, read as the reverse complement.
CTCCGTTCTATCGTGGACGAACTGTCACGCGAAGCAGGTCCGGAGCAGCAGAGCCTCCTTCGCTCTCAGTTGGAACAGACGGAACTTCGAACAACCACCGTGCTCACCACGGTCCGTGAGAGCGTCATCGAGATGGAAACGACCGTTCGACGATGCAGCGAGCTTCTGGACAAGGCGACGCAGATTGCTGATGGACTTGACTCCCTGCAGCGGCGTCTCGATGCCCCCGACGGCCCTGTGTCCGATCGTGTTGAAGAAGTCAAGGTAAGAGTTGTGTTTACGTCGTGGCGACCACAAAGACACGTACTTGTCTTGGCAGAGATGATAGCCCGCTACCTGGGCTTAGCATATGTGTTCACTGTCTTCTGACCGTCTGTTCCGTTGTAAATTCGGTGAAGTGTACCATAGCGCATCTCAAATATGGTACTCCAACACATCCACCGCGCTTAATTACGAGTGTATGTACAGTGCAACCGCACCATTGTCAAAACAAACGTATAATACGTTTCTTTGACTGGGGTATGTCAGTTCTGGAGTGTACCGTACGTACCTTCGTCTAGACAAAATTCTTTCTTCCTCTTTCTGTCTTTCTCTTCTTCTCCTCGCCTCCCTGCAGCTCTCCTCTCCTTTGAAATTTCGGTGTCCCTAGCGGAGATCGGCACCGGGTCTTTCAGTATTGAAGCAGTGAATGTACGCGAGCTTATGTCATGTGTGACAGCAAGTGCAAGAGGCAAAGAGTGGTGTATGAAGTACTCCACATTTATCCCCCAGTACGCCCAGTAGTGCATCCCCAGTGTACTCCAGTACACCCTGTAGTAGTGTAGAAGTACCCCCAGATTTTTTTGGCAGGCTTCTACCGAGACATCGGCGTAATGCTACTCAAGTAGTATTTTATGTCATCTTACTATTACCGCTACACTATTGGTTCTCTAAATTAACCATTCAATTGTTTTCGTCAGTAAGGTTCGCTCGCAGTACCTCTTATTTGTTACTTCCCGTAAAACACGTGAATACAAAAATTGACTTGTCATCCACACGCCGTTGTTCTCTTCCACAGGACCTTGAACAAGAAATCGTCAAGATGACGTCAGCGTTGACACAACTCGAGAACGAGTCTCAAGACCTGTCCTCACGACGTCCTCAGGCGACCCTGCACGAACTGCAAGAACAAACGACCGTTCTCCGGTCACGTCTTTCAGAACTGGATCAACGAGGCAAGCAAAAGGAAGAAGACCTGAGCCAAAAGCAAAAGGTCCTGATGGAAATCAGGGAAGAAACCGTGAAAGAAGTCAAGGCTGTCGAAACAGCTGAAGCATCCGTGGAACAGGGAGCGCCAAAGCCGACGACTCTGGGTGATGCTAAGAAAAAGCTGGAGGAGGTCAACGTAAGTAGTTGCTGGAGTGTGTGCGTGTATACGGTAGTGACAACTTTCTAACCTGTCGTCATCTTGTCGTGCAGGATTTCTATGACGTCACACAGAAGAAGATCAAGGAGATATCTCAACTGCTGAAGAAAGCAGAGCCCGAGAAGGATGAGCCTGACGGACGTGCCCTCTATCAGAGTCTGTCTGAGCTTTTGGATCGTTGGAACCGAATCCTTAGCGCGCTTCAGGTGAGATCGCTAGGTCAATAATTTAATGGCGTCTTCGACTGGCAGCCACCGATCGCTCTAGAGCATTCTGTCTTCTACTGGTCAAAACGGAGAGCTCTGACAACAGCTTCGGCAGTTGTTTCTTTCTTCCATCTTCTTTCTTCCTCCAGCTCAGAGCGTTCTGACTTGGAGCGTTGGTACAGCCAGTTGAAGATACCATAAGTAAAATCACGGTGATATGATTTTGCGGGAAGACATTAACAAATATGAAAATGTGGTGACCGGGAAACTGTGTGACCCGGGTGAGCGTGAGAAACCATGAATGCCCATAAGGCAATGAAAATAAATTTAATTAAGCGGAAATTTGTTGCATGCTGAAATAAATTGACTGCATTTAGTGTCAATCTTAGATCTTTTATACGAGAGCAACAGGCAGTGTCATGTTTTTTTCTTCACTGCGCTGTAATGAAATAAGAACTCACGATTTTGCATATCTAATCAGGCATGGAAAGACAATCTTGGATCCACAGTCCAACGCTGGGAAACCGTCACAACTGAAATGGAGGAACTGGTCACGTGGACCACGAAGACTGAAGAACATCTGGACAAGGTTCCACAGACAGCTGCGCCAGAAGAAATTGAAGTTCACAAGACGGACCTCAAGGCAAGTGTACCGAGAAAACAATGGTTTTTAGGGAAAAAAATCTTCCCGGGAACAGCGGGAACAACAATGGTTTTGTTCTCACATTCCGTCTGCTTGTCTCTTGCAGAACCTAGCCAACGAGGTAACGGAGAAACAGAAAGTGCTGAGCGACCTCCAGCGCAACATCGACCGATTTGAAGACACACTTTCCCACAAGGCATCGAGCAATCTACATTCTCAGGTACGCTGGTACATCAGACCTGGTGCTCATCTTCAGAGTATGCGACCGATAGCATGCTTCCGCATGCAATGTTCAGCACGGGCTTTACAACATGCGCTCTTCAGCAACATAATGTATCTCTTTACGATACGCCGCAGGTTTCAGAACTCCAGAAACGCGCCAATGCCTTGGCTGAAAAGATTCGGCAACTTCTGAGCGAGCTGACGGCTACGGCATCCGAGAGGGAAGAAGCATTGCGCGGTCTGGAACGCATACAGCAAGCTCTGCAGCAGTTGCAGACAGCAGTTGATTCTGGACGCGACGTGCATCTGGGTCATGTAGATACCTGCCTAAGACGACTTCAGGTGATATCAAATGTGCAACGCATGCCCCACACGGTAATAACATGAGATGTCACTCTTTCAGACCAGCTTAAATGACGTCATCCACCGGAAGAACGAACTGGAAACACTGATTGAGACTGTGGCCAGCATGCGTGAGACCCTCGGTGCCGCTAATCTGGAGCAGATATTGAAGAACATTGAAGCTCTCAAGAAAGTTCTTGACGAACTGCAAGACCTCCTTAAGAAGCGGGAAGAGACGTTGCACAAGGTTCAAGACTTTCAGACGTGGCAACGGGACTTCATCGAGCAGGCAAGTCACAACCTGTACTACTGGATCATATGAACTGTAGGTACAGTCGCCACAATACCACCGCCCACAGGAACGCACGTGCATAGATTGTACGCTGTAATAACGCTATATCAAATTGGATTATGTAGTGATGGCGAACCTTCTGTAAATTTGTCTATGGAGTCTGACATTGTCTATGGACACAACTCTATGGAGCCTTCGTGATTTACCACAAACGCGCCGGGGATAATAGCGCAACGGTGACACCGTTCAGGGCGTATTGGGTGCTTGATTGTCCATGGCGACGATAGGTGACGCTCTCACGGTCGCTTCCACCGGCCATAGTGTACTACGTCTGAAGCGTGGAGGAACCATGGAGAAGCTTGCTGGAGGTTTGAGGTGCAGAAAGGATAGTCACTTTGTTGGCTGGACTAGGTTGCTACAGTTGCTGACTACCTGAGAAGCTGCTGCTGGGGTTCTGAGCGAGAGCTCGGACGGCGTTATAGATGTAGCCATAAGCTTGTTGACGCTGACTACTGACTACTACTGACTACTCTGTCTAGCGCCGGAACCTCCAGTCATATTACTAAATTTCATTATTGGCTTCGCACTTCGGGTGTCAGGAAACACTATGATGAACGCTTCTTCTTCTTCTTCTTTTTTCTTTTCTTTTTCGAACCCTTAGGTACGGCTCCTGCAGCAGAACGTCGAATCTCAGAAGGCCGAGCCGGACACTCTGCAGCAGGCTCAGAAAGACAGCGATACCCTGACCTCGCAACTCGACGAAAAAGTGACGGAAGCTGACCGTATCGACAAGACGGTCATGGAAGTGCAGCTAACACTGAAAGAACAGACGACCGGTGATACCACAACTTTGCGCCGCGAAACTGAGAAGCTACGCGTGCCTCATGACCAGGTATTGATTGGAGTGGGTCAGATATAGAGGAATTGTTTTCGCAGCAGACGAGTACCATAATTTGGGTGTCCTATTCTTTGTAGCTGCAAGATGTCCTGCAGCAGAAGCAAGGGGAAGCAAGCAAGCTGCAAAACCAATGGAACGACTTCGAGAAACTTCTCAACAGGCTTCACGCCTTTGTCAAAGAAACGTCTGAACGGTTGAAAAATCTTCGTCCGCAATCAAGCAACATGGAGAGCTTGGTGAAAATGATTGACGTCGTTGAGGTAAGCGTGCAACGCAGACCCCATTCGGGCATAATGAGCTAGAGACGTCCCCGTCCACTGCGCTTAAACACAGGAATCAATTACAGTAGACCATCGTAATAACGAAGTCAACGGGTCCGAAAAAATATTCGATATAAGCGAGAATTCGATATGGGCGAATTAGGTACAGTGATGGTAGCTTCGGGAACACCACGGGAGCTTTGGAAAGGTATTCAAGCAAGCAAGCAAGCAAACTTTGGTGGGGAGCACATTGGCAGCTTTTCAAGTTGTATGCAAATATAAAAAATAAATAAAGAGAAAAAGAGAGAAAAGCGTAAGCTGGGTTTGCCGTAAGAGCTTCCACCGGCTCGCCCTTTGCAGGCTTGCAGGGCACTTCGAACAATCGGGTTCGAAACAGACAGATTTCGGTCAAACAAAGCGATAATTTGCTCTTCCTTTTGTGTGACGTAGCGTTGCGCAACCAGAGGACGGGAGTTCAAGAGTTTTACTTGCACATAACTTCATTTTCATATTTCACATCTCATGCTTCTCGTGTAATGGGGTAGTGTACTGCTCTCAAGCGGTGAATCACCCCAGGCCCTAGTCATGATTTAGTTGTTGTTGTTCGAAGAAAACTATTTCGTTATAACGAGAGTTTACTGCACGTATCTATAGTACTAAGGTAGAAAGCCCTCGGAGCGTGACCTGAATTGGCTTCTGTAACCAGAGAAACTTTGGACAGGGATACAGTGCTAAAGTATAGCCAGATCTAGCGTGACAATCTTTTTCTTGAACAGGAAGTACAGCAAAGCGTGACGGAGCAACAGACACAATACAACCGTGCTCAGCAACTGGGCAAAGGGCTTATTGAGGCAGACTCCTCGTCGTTCCCTAAAGTCCAGTCACTCCTTGGTAACCTGGCTCAAGCATGGGAAGGCCTGAACGCGGATGCCGCGCGTGCAGACAAGCTGCTGGCCTACGCGCGTGCGCTTTGGCAGGAATGCCTTGCCTTGGAGGTACGTAGCGTGGTGCTCACACTATTAGGCGCAAGAATGCCTCAATAAAGTATAGTGAGAATGATCTGTACGGCTTGGCTCTTTTGACCTTAGAATCAACTTGACCAGAGGATGGCGCAGGCTGATTCTGTTCTCAAGGAAGCGTCGAATGTTACTCCGACGGATTTGGTTCAAGCCAACTCCCTGACAGAGAAGGTTAAGGTATGCGTGTTTTGTTGAACTGTTACTTTGGTGTGTCTGAATGTGTTAGCTTTGAGGTGGAGATGACATGATGCAGGGCAGAGGAAGCCTAAAGGCTGATATGAATAGTGTCGTCTTTTATTTATTTATATTATCGTTCTCAATCGATTACAGGTGTCGAGCGAACAGATTCGCACTCATCGTACGACACTGGACACATACGTCCACAAGACCCGCGAACTTGCCGAACGAATGGAGGCCCTGGATGGGTTCGAAGCTGTTCCCGTCAGAGAAGCGCTGGAAATCAGACAGCAGCGATGGAATAAGCTCCAGGAAGATCTCCGCAACCGTCTTAAGGACCTGGAGGCCCAACTGGCTCTCTGGAGACAGTTGGAATCAGCGCAGGAGGAACTGAAGACCTGGCTGAATGACGTCTCTTCAGCCTTGCGGGAGGCCCAAGGTCTTTCTGAGGGTGAACGTACACGGAACGCACTTGATCGTTACTACGTAAGTGTGCTTCGAATTTTTCGTTATGTGAACATCTTTACCAAGTTTAATGACCCAAGTGCAGTACTTATAGGAAGCAGATGAAAGGTCTTCTTGTGTCGCTTTCAGTTCTTTGAGTACTTTTTTCTAACGTATGCTTTTGGGTTGCTGTTTGGGTTGCTGTGTGAATATTATGCGCCTCCAGGAATTTTCCAAAGAAACCGCAAAGCTTTATAGTTTCGATGTCTCCAAGGGCATGTGACGACATTAAGAGCTCCGGCGTCTGTTTCCCTTAGCTACAGTGCGCTCTCCGCCTCACGTTGGAAGACTGCCAGCAGCAGTGGTGAGGAGACGGAAATCGACCTTAGATGTGCAGTGTTGCCAGACGGGTGGCATACTGCGTTCACTATGACGTTATACCTGTCAAAACCAGGAGATAATTTCATGCTACATCCGTTTTACATAGAGAAACAATATTTTAAGAAATCATAGAGAACAATAAATTAGAGAGACGTGTGGATTGCAGTGGCGTAAATTTAGTAAATAAATAAATAAACTAAATAAATAAACAGTCAATAGCATAAATGACAATTTTAGGATATGAGATTTAGTCGACAGTGGCACGTCAATGAAGCTACCGCACGATAACGCAAAGTTGTCTTCGAAGTCCTAAGATTCCGTCGACCCGCTAAAATCATTCATCTTTCTTCTTCCAACCAGATCGAATTGGATACCCAGAAAAACATTTACACCGACATGTGCACGAAGACGGACTCCCTGGCGGAGTTGAATCAGGGAAGGGAAATTCCAGTCCTGACAACATCGCGCGAGGAAATTGGCTCCAAGATGACGGAAGTACAGAACCTGGCGGAAGAACTGGAGAAGGTCCTGGGCGAAGTCAGGAGGGACGAGACTGACATCAAGGAACGACTCCAACGCTTCACCGAATGGCTGAGGCAAAGGCGTGACTCCCTCGCACGGTGTGAAGGAACTGCAGGATCGGACGAACTCATCTTGCAACGGCTGGAGGAATGCAGGGTAATTGAATCTAAATGTATTCTCGCGGCGACGAGACGTCAGCCCTAGCGTGTCGTGGTGTGTATCGCGATATGGCGAGTATCTGTAGAGGAGCTAGTCTTTGCTAGTACCGGTATGGAGCGCTCTGATCGTGGCCGTCTATGTCTTCAACTCATCAGGCAGTTTTATTTTCGATTAGAGACAGGGTACGCCCAGAGATATGGTAATGTTATGCTTCATGTACTCTGTTTCATGTTTAGGCGTAGGCAGTAGCATCCATGTCTCATAAGCTCTTACTCAATTGCAGAGCTTCTGTATGGTTAATTTTGTGGTGACCTAAACATGGCGTACACTGCCATCTACGGTAACCTAAGTATGAAAAGAAAATAAACAGCCAGAGGAGGTGGTTCTTATTCTATGTTGCAATGTCGCCACTCGACCTGCATAGCTATCATGTATTCAAGACAGCACTCGGACAACTTTTCCTTACGTCGTCGGTGTTACATTTATGTGTTCTTCACCTTCTTTCACCAGAAACTAGAAGACGTGCTGCAGAAGAACCAAGACTTGCCCCAAGTCGAAACGAAGGTGACAGAACTGAGGAAGTCTCATCCGACCATAGACTTACGCCACCTTCAGAAAGAGGTCGACAACTTGCACAAGAGGTCTGTTTTTGTACATGCCTTTTTACGAAGTAGGAGCTTCACAGAAGTCGTACATTTTCCACCTTTTAGATGGGACGCAGCGAAGACCCAAGCGTCGAAAACGTGCACCAATCTCTTGGCTGTCCTGGAGCGCCATCAGAGGGCGGCCCAGAGCGAACTCCAACGGTGGCTCACTCAAGCCACGGAGAAAGTAAACTGGTGCAACTCGGACGCAGCCCGCGATCGCTTCAACCTCGAGGCCAAGCTCGTTACTCTACAGGTGGGTGACGTGATTCTGACGTGCGTACTGTTACGCTTATCGTGACGGCAGTTGTTGTGGGTGCTGAAGACATCGTGGAGGAGCCTGGTCGAACTACTAGGGGTGGTTGACTCGCTCTTGGAATGTTAAAGACCCGCGAAGAGGAGCCAAAATGTTCGACAAGAAGGGTGGAGGATATATTTATGGATGAACGGACCCGGCGTCTGAAGTGTGGCATGGTGGTTCGAGAGTGGAAGTTCGAGTGGGCGTTATCGCTTTGGGTTACGTTGTGTTGTGTTAGGTTATGTACTCGGGTTACGGCATACCGGTCTTACATTTAGGTAGTTACTTATAGCGAATAGAAGACCAACCTCTTTGGTCACTTCGCCATTGCGGTGGTGGCGGTGATGAAGCCGCTTGCCGTAGTCGGCCACTCTCAGACGGGCAAAGTCACGACTATCGCAGAGGGGGAGCTCGTGCGTCTTGTTCCGACTTCACAGGGAGCTGTGCCGACGACTGCAAAGTTGTGAAGGCACCCTACTGACCACTCATGTTTTCGCCATATGCCGCAGCGACGTTTTTTCGTCCTCTGTCTGCGAGACCGCATAAATACCTTAGGCAGACAAACCTCACGTGTAACATCACGGTACCATTATTATTATTTTTATTTTGCGAGCTGCCAAGTGCTTGTATTAATGGCTGGGAAGCCAAAATGAAGATAACCGAAGACAAAGCGAAGGGGGCAAGAGTGGTATCCGCTCGTATTTTTCTCTTCCGTAAACATATAACAACTTGACCGCCGGTGCACTTCGTCTAAGTCTTCGCCACGTCTTCCCATCCACCTCACACACCCTGCTCACATCCATATAATCACGTTGGCACACGCAAACCCCCTTGCGCGTCTTTCATCATCCCTTCCCCTCGTATCCGACACCGTACGCAAACACACTCCAGTGTATACGATGCCATACGACCACCAGACCACCAGTTGCTGGAAAAAGCGCGAAAACTTTTCAACAGGTCCGGATATTTAAAAGCACACCCAACGATCACGTGATCGTGTGACGTGAACCGAGTCAAAATTAGACCCCCGGTTCTCGCCCAAGGGCCCTGAGCCAAAATCGGCGCTCAACCGTACAAGTTGAACTTTCTGGCCTTGTCTGGTGCCTGTCTCAGCTATCAAGGCGCTCTTTTTCAAAAGTGCCTACTCTGTAGTTTCGTCTTGTTTATTGGGGTGTATTTATGGGGTCTTTGCACACATGGCTGCTTTTTATATCTCTTTAGTGTTTCTTTGAGGAAGAATAGGGGGAGAAGGAGTCTCTGTCCGCCAGCCAAAGGCGAGGCGCGCCGACGGTGCTCGTAGCATGGGATAGACGGTGTGTGTCGGTGCTGAAAAGGTTCTTTGTGCCCAGGCGTGAGGAAAAAAGTTTTGTAACGGCAAATGGTGGATCGCGTGAAATGAGTGGTGTGGTGTTTTGTGAGGTGACGTATTTTTTTGTTCTTGATCACGTCGTCATCTGTGTGAGTGCACTTGGTGTGAGGGTGCGGTGGTCGTTAGTCTACAAGGCCGATGTCGTGTTGTGCTGTGCATTCCATGTGAAACTGGGCAAGAAAGGCTTTCATTCATAGCACTTTCTATGAATGAATGTCTGTACCCGCACCTTTACCTCATATATCTGTTGAGGTTACTTCCTGAAGCAGCCCCTCCTGTCTGGCAGCAAGTATTTGACAGGTCCGTCGCCTGTCCGGGTCCTGAGCGAACGATTAAGATTTATGGACATTGTAACGAGGGTATAAATCATACCTTTGTTATACTTGGACGCGTTAGCAAAATCCGCCGGTTTGTTATAGTACCTGACTTTTTAGGGTTAAACCCGTATCCGCCCGATATTTACCCCACGAACGAAATCTGCAAAATTCGGGTTTAATCTACCCGAAAATATCCGGGTTGCGTAGGGTATAAGCATTCATTAAAATAAAGTTTGATAACATTGCTAAACATTAGCTCCACGTTAAGACAAATTTTTATTAAACAAAAAAAAATCACCCGAATACACCCGAATTCCTGACGACAGAATGTGCCGTAACGGGATTTAACCCGAATACACCCGAATTTTCGAATGAAAAATATCACCCGATATTTACCCCCCGAATTTGGCCAAAAATAAAACCCGAAAAAGTCAGGCCCTAAGTATGATACACTGGCGGCCTTTGCGAACGCGTCAACAGCGAATCAGCATTATTAGATGGACGCTGGCAAAATCTGTCAGTGTGTTACAGTATAATACACTGACGGATTTTGCTAACGCGTCCATCTAATAAGGATGATTTTGACCTGCGTTCGTCCTCAAATAAGTTCTTTTGCGGTAATTTCACGTATTATTACGATCAGTGCTGGATTTAGGGGAGGGCAGACGGGGCACTTGCCCCGGGGCCCCCACCACAAAGGGGCCCCAGGCAGTAAAGGTCTTGTCCAAGGGAAATCTATTTTGCATGCCTGAAACGCATCCATGAAACGGAAACTTGGTAAAAATCTGCTTCCGTCCACGCATATGGACCCCGAATAACACATTGGATAGACATAGAATACACCGAGGGAGCCCCCACAACACAGTTCCCCGGGGCCCCCACCACTGTAAATTCGAAACTGATTACGATGACTTCCAACTAAACGTTCTTACTAATACGACTTCGCACCATGTACTTCAGTTTTGGACTTTAAGGAGCATAGATGTGACATTTAACGTGGCTCGAAACATTGTGTCATTCTTCAAGCTGTCCATCAGGAGTCACCGCGCAAAATATTTTTGCTGCGCGGTGTATTGTCGCTGCGCAATGAAATTTACAAAATACTAGGGACGTGCCAACCGAATCCGCGAATCCGCGAATCCTAGGCAGGGATTCGAGGTTCGCGAATCCGAATCTTTCGAATCCACCAACCAGGTTTGTTTGTTGCTTTTTCAAATTGGCGCCTCCGGAGTCCGCCGAAAGCCTCATTGGCCGACAGACGTTTTCCTGTTTGTTTGCTTACGTTGCTGCGAACTGAAAGCGCTCAGGCAGAAACTGTTACATTACAAGTTTAAAAGTAACCTGGTTTTGCTTTTGATTGTTGCTTAGGTTTATGGAAATAATTCGGACTCGAGAATTTATGCATTTCTTGTAGTCGCCGAACAACACGTTAAATAACTTACTTTTAAGAAGAACTATATGGGTATATTTTCTCCTGAAACTGAAGCATTATTTAATTTGTTTTTAATTAATGTTAATTTGTTTAAACAAAAGTGTCATGTTCTGCTGCAAAACATTTTTCACTAAAAGTGTTTTTTTTTCTTCTGGCTTTTTAAACTCTTTTAAAAGAAGGGATTCGTAAGATTCGAGATTCGTAAGATTCGTGGATTCGTTGAAGCTTCCTTGGATTCGGATTCGGATTCGAAAAATCTTGGATTCGTCCCATCTCTACAAAATACAGTCGGCGAAAACGGCCGCGTGCAGCCAACACGTTCCTCGCGTGACGTCGAAAGGTCCCCGTGCCTTCATCGTTTCTTTCTTCTCAGTTTACGGGCCGCTTATACCCACTTGAGCCCCGTCTGGCTACGTCACGAGTCACATGCCCGGACAATAGGATAGTCACGATGTTCTCTCATTCTGTGATATTGCAGGAGCTCAAATTGTTCCTTGCACAACCCAATACAGCCAAAAAAGAAATAAAGAGTTGGTCGCCTCAATGCACCTTTAAGAGCCATGATCAACTTAAGCCATCGTGAGCATAAATGCTCCGGACTGCAATGCAGATGACACATCATGGCCAGAGAGTTTATGAAAGTTATTTCTTTGAAGGTGAAATGTGCGTGACTGCGGTTTAGAGAAGCGAGCGTTAGGTGCAGGTTCCCTTTCGCGACCCAGCCTGTTGTAAACGGGTTTGTGTAGGACACTTGCAGTAGGTCCTCCTTTGTGGTAGTTAAGAAAGAAGGTCGAACCTTGTAATTTCCATTGTCGCTCTTGATTTGGTTACATCTCCTCTGAGGTCACTCGTCGTTTTCCCTGTATGGATCAGACTCCATATGAGTCCTGACCGGCGACGATGGAATGTCCCAGCGGGCAGATATTCGTGGCTAGGACGGTGCCGGTAGAACTGATGGTAGCGCGTGGAAGCAGAGCCATGCCGTCGTCGTCCACGGGGCGCCACATCACTCCCCCGCCTCAGACGTGTAGCGGTGCTTGCGGTTGAGTGAAGTGAGGGAGAAAATGACGGCGACTCGTGGACAAGGGACGGCTGGGCTTGCAGCTGGGGTTCGGGGCAACGGACGCGGCAGCAGCCGGATAGCGAGCGCAGACGTTCGTTGGCGATGTAGTGCGCTTTGCGTAGTACTGTTGCGCCACAGCGCCAGTGGATATTTCGCGTCGTGTCAGGTGGTTGCCGGACGATGGGGGCAGCATGAGGCATTGCCGCGTACTTTTTTTTTATCCCTAACCACGTGCTTTTTCTCGACCAGTATAAATGACGGCTTCCTTTCGCTTTTCAGGAGGTTGAGTCTAGCCTGGAGCAGGGCGAACAGCGCTACCAGCAGTACAAGGAAGCCACGTCCCTGCTGAGCCAGGTGTGTCCAGCGGACCGCGTTCAGCCTCTGCAAGAAGAGAGCGAGCACATCGAGTCCGAGTGGAATAACCTGGTGTCTTCACTCTCCGATGGCCGTGATCGTCTGGAACGTGGCCTAGCACTGTGGCGTCGTCTGGAAGACATCCTGGACTCCCTGGGACAGTGGCTGCGCGATGCGGAAGCCCGCGCTAAGAGTGAGGCTTCGCGCCAACGGGACTTGGATTTGCTGCCGGATCAGCAGACCATTCTGCAGGTAAGAGTTCCGGTTCAACAAACAGAAGGTTTTTGAAGGGTTTAACAGTGTTTCAATCAATGATATATGAGTATCGCTCCTGTTGCTTTGAGACTATGTCCAAAGCAGACCTTTACGGACGCAGAAACTTCAGATCTGAACCTGATATTAAAACATGAATCTGTTCCTCTAATGTGCTGAGCAGCTTTCGACCGTACATTTGTGCACGTTTTCAGAGTTCTATATCTGTGACTGTAACTCAGTGTTATAGCTTGAGAATGTCAGCACCAACATTTCAGTTGTCATACTCCGAGCTTCTTTTAACTTTGAGGCTACCCTATTTCGATAACAGTTTCTTGGTTGGCTCTTTCTTTGAGTGCTTACAAATCGATAACCACAGCAGGCAAACCATTTGCCCCCTGTCGGACCATATGTGCTTGATGACCCGTACGGATTATCGGTCAGCACCGTAGTTCGGTGCAGTAGTCCACACCTAGTGCATTAGTAGTTTATTTACTATGATTAACATTGAACAATTCCCATTTTTCAAATAGAAACTGCAGGAGGAAGTTGTTGGGCAACACAAGACATTGGAAGAACTCCAGAATGTCGCCGCTCGCATTGCTGTGGAGACACCAGATTCGCACGTCGCTGGACAGGTCTCTCAATTGACTACGCGTCTTCACAACTTGGAAACGACATTGCAGGTAAGATACGTACACTCCATGCTCACGTGCAGCCAACGCACTGCGCAACGAGTGTCAAGCTCAAACACGCGCACCCATGTTGCAGGATTCAATGGAAAACTTGAAACGGCTTCAACAAACAAAAGCCGACTATGAACGTGCCAAACAGGAGCTACACTCGTGGCTTGCGGACATGGAGACAACCATGAACTCCTGCAAGGACACCACTGGGGACAAGGCTGTAGTTGAGAAGAAACAGAAAATACTTAAGGTTCGTATATCTTCCCTTGAGACGGGGAGAGGAACAAAAGCGTAAATTCGCGCCTTCCTTCGAGCTTAAGTCACAAACGACGCAACAGATGAGTTCCTTTCATATTGTATTGCTGTGAAGCTGTCAAGGTAGCGACATCTTTCTTTCCGCGAGGAGACATCTTTGGCGTTTTAGTGCCTTTTTAAGGCTTCTACGCTGATACAACACGCACTGGTTTTGTTAATAAGTAACACAACCACAATATTGTGATGCCTGTTCCAGGACCTTCTTAGTCGCAAGCCAGAAGGCCAGGCTCTTCTGAACTCCGTGACAGACAACGGTGAGAACATGTACCTGACGCTGAGCCCCGAAGGCAGAGACAGAGTCCGCCTGGAAATGCGAAGCCTCCGTGATGCCTGGGATGCATCGTGGGAGCGTCACGGCGCCCTGGCCAAAGGCCTTGAGTCGGCTCTCATGGCTTGGTCAGGCTTCCAGGAGAGGTAGGACGGCTGCGTTGAATGATGGCTTCGGTTACAAACCTATTTTTAAACATCTACATTAAAAGTCCTTCATTTCTCTATACTTCTTCAGCTGTACTCAAGTAGCAACTTGGCTGACAGAGATGAACAGCTTGATTGGATCGGACGTCGAACTCAAACCAACTCTCTCTGAAAAGCAGCTGCAGCTGCAGAACTTCAAGGTACGCTTATCCCTGCATAGGTAACCTAACCACTGTCTCTGCAGGGCAATAGTAATGACGCCGAAATACAACAAGCGACAACATTATTTGAATGATGGTGAGTGGTGATTTAAATAATGACGCCTAATATCCTCATAGGCCCTATCGCAAGACGTGACGCTACATCAATCCGTGGTGTCCCGACTGAAGGAGAAGGCCCACGAGCTCCCTGACTTGGGCGCTGCTCAGCAGGTACAAAACCTCGAAGGGAATTACGATTCCTTATGCACAAGAATGAAGGTAGGGCCAGGTTCAATTTGTATTGGCCATTGGCCAAACTCGGTAGTTTCATCAGCTGTGTTCATTTCGTCACAGAACAACATATCTGTTTGCGAAGAGCGTGTGTCGAAGCACGAAACGTACAAGCAGAACCTCGACCACTTCCTGGACTGGCTGACGACTCTCAGAGCTTCAGCAGACACGCTAGCAGGAGAGGGGGATATTGAGGCTACCGAAACCAAGATGGCTGCGCTCGGGGTGAGGAGACCTTTTTCGATATTCGGGACTCTTGTGCACCTATCACAGAATTGTTGGATTAGCTGTCTCCGTGCCACCACGTAACCCTGTATATCAAAAGCATGGTACAGGTGTCAGAGTGGTAACAGCCGTCTCCACACTTGCAGAACGTGCTGAACGCAGAAGAAGAGGCTACACGGCGCCTGTCTTCCTTACAACAAGCTCTCGAAGACGCCGTCATCCCTGGAACTAGCAGCCCAGGACACGACGCCCTCCGTAAGGAGCTCGAAGCTGCTCGTACGCAGTGGGAAGTATTGCTCCGAACATGCCGGGAGGGACGGGACGCGTCGGCGGAAGCCCTGAAGAAGCGAAAGGAAGCAACGGAAGCCCTCGAAGCGCTCGAGGCATGGTTGAATGCTCAACAGGCTCAACTGCGAGATCAGGCACCTCGCAATTCTGCAGCTACGAAACGCCAGCATTTGGAACGTCTTCAGGTATATAGTGGAAGAGATTTTACGCAGGCTGTCGTTGGGTTGTCACACTCCCCGTAATCGTTTCCACTTGCAATGTGATGTTTTCTGGCTGTGAGCAAAGGAATCACCTTTCTCTCTTTCCAGGATCTCGAACAAGAAACGCTTGCCCGAGAGAATGATTTCACGTTGCTCTCTCAGCAAGTGCAATCGCTTCCATCTGACACCGTACTTGCTCCTAGAGCTGACAAGTTACGTAGCCGGTACCACGTGCTCAAGAACAACCTAAAGGTAAATATTCAGTATATCCAAGTAACACATACGTTCTAGCTTATGGAATATAGCTACCTAAATCTGGATAAAATGAGGGAACTGAAAAAAACTTCCTTGCTCTCATAATCATCGTGACAGGAGGCAGTCTCGAAGTGGGAATCCCTTACAAAGCACCACGAGGCTTTCGACAGTAGACTTACAGAGTTTGAGGCTTGGCTACCAGAGCCGGAGAAGGCGCTGAAGGAAGTCTTGAGGCCCACAGGGGACCTTCCTGCTATGCAGAAGAAGAAAGCTCAGCTCGAGGTATTTGCTTTTTAGTCATGTGCTGGTTTAGTGAAGATCACAAAACTGTTGTGATCTGCTTTCGCAGGCCCTGTGTGACCAACTGGCTCAGAAGAGTACTGCAGTGGATGACTTGGTGGAAGCAGGGGAAAAGCTTTATCCCTACACGGCGCCTGATGGACGTGAAACTGTCCGACAGCAGCTCAGGTATGTTCAGTTAACCTTACTCAACTCACTTCACTATAGTTTGACCGAAAGCCTTCCCTTTTATGCAAGCCTAAGCATCACCTACTCCGTGTCATTCGTTTGCCTTCACCATATCTGACTCGCGGCCATGACCTGCAGGACGTGTCCTAACCTAATCTCCGTACTCAGCCGTACGACACGATATGTTTTCCACACTACTATGTTTATGCTCTTCTTGCTTCATCAAACCCAACGTTAATTGCGAGATAATCTCGTGTGTCCCATCTATTTTGGTGTTGCTACACATGACACGAATTTTGCCATACTATCATTCTCCGTCTTACACTCGTTGTACCTGTACCCTTTTGAAGCAAATCAATCCCACACTGTCTACGGTACCATAACCTGTACCGAACGTGCCCAACCCAGTCTAAGCTCACCTGTTTGTTCACAACAGCGCTCGCTTTTAGAAAGTCTTAGAATGTCCCCTTAGAATGTCTAACAGTAGTCCATCAATTTAGGAACGTGCGTAGTCGGTGGGAGAAACTGCAGGAAGAAGCCAACGAGGCCTTGGGAGCCTTGGACGGCGTCTTCCAGCAGGCATCAGCTCTGGCACAGAGCAAAGAGCAGTTGGCTCAATGGCTGAAGGATACGCGAGCAACACTGGCTGCTGAACCAAAGGCGACCTTACAAGAAAAGAAAGCTCGCCTTCAGACAAATAAGGTATTTTTTTCTGCTACGCTTCATATTTTTTGTTGTCAAGTCGCTGGAGTAGTTGTTTTAACGATCGGGCTATTTTTTCAAGGTGGTGCACCAGGACATCCTCTCTCACAAGTCTATGGTTGACAGCATTCGGGAGAGGGCTTCACAGTTATCAGGAGCGGCTGATGACAAAGACCTTGGAAGTGATGTCGAAACTCTGGTTCAGAGCTATGATGAGACATGTACCATGTCAGAGGTGAGCATGGATCCTGAGACCACAGCTGTGTAGCAGTCCGTACTGAGTCCGCGTAGCAAGCGCGAACCTGCGGACACACTCTGGCCACACCTGTGCGCTGAGCAATGGTGGTGAAACTGATCCGTTGTGATTTTTCAGAAATTGCTCGACGAAGTTGGAGTGGCCGTTGAAGACCATCAGCGCTTCTTGGACTTAGTCAAGGAATTCCAAGACTGGGTACAGAATCTCCTGGACCAGTTGCAAGATCTGAAAGACACTAGCGGAGAGCAGAAGGTCGTGCAGACACGTCTTGACCAAGTTACGGTATGTCAGACGGTATAGCGTGCATGAGCGTTGACCACAGGAACCTTTTCTCCTTTAAGAGTGTCCATTTGGAAATTGAAGTCGAGCGATGGTGAAATGTCAACTCGATTTAACATGGAGAGTTTCATTTCACGGTACAGGAGCTGCAGAAGAAGTGGGACGAAGGCGAGACTATGCTGAAACGGATCGAAGAGCAAAGAGAGCGTGTGGCGTCCCACTCCTCAGAGCCAGGACGAGCCCTGCTCACACGAGAGGTGCAAGAGCTGCGGGAACTGCAGGAACGGTCGCGTAGCAACGCTCAGGAAGCAGAACGTAACCTGGCCAATACGCTTCAGCAATGGGTAGCCTACCAGGACAACTTGGCAGCTATTTCTGCCTGGTTGACAGAGATGGAACAAGGACTGCGAGGCCCTCAGCTGGCGAACTCACTCGATGAGAAAGAATCCACCTACAACCGTCTGAAGGTCAGTAGGAGTTAGTCAAGCTTCGCTGCTTTGCAGGTGATGTCTTGTCGAGATCTTCAGAACAGTGTGTGGTGTTCGCTGTTACTCTTCTTCAAGCGTATGCGTGACATGCGCGTGACGTTAGTGCAATGAGTAGTGTGTCAGCTACCTTTTTTTTTTCTCTCTCGCAATTCATTTCAGTTCAAACCGTTTCTGATAGGAAATTTCTTTGATTATTCTTCAGCACCTTCGCAGCCAGATCACTGACCATCAAAAGACAGTGGACAGCTTCGTTGATGAGGCGCACTGCTTACTGCAAGTTTCTGGAGTTGAAGTTATCCGGTCACAGATGGCGCAGTGCAACTCTCGCTATCAGACATTGCTCGGTACAGCCAAGGTAAGGACACAACACATAGCTGCCCGAAGCTACGTAATAACTACTGGTAGTCATATAAAGGAAGGAGTAACATAGATGTGTTAACGACATCCGTGTAATATTGTGCAGACGTTAGTGTCGCGCTGGGAAGGCATAGTCAAGGATCACCGGGAATACCAGAAGGTTCTGTCAGACTGCACTACCTGGTTGGACAACGCGGAGAAGGGACTTCAAGATCTGCGTGCCATGACGAACATGGATGACAGGAATAATTTGCTTAGGGTAAGTCTACAAAGTAACAACTAATTACTCATGAAATCGATGTTTAGGTGACGTTCTAGAAACTTTGAAGCCAGCGGGAACGAAACTCTTGATGTTCATTTCCACTTCGTTTATAATACAGGCACTATCCAGCGCACGTCCTCAAGGTCTGCAGAAGGTACAACTGGCAACCCACGTTGGAGAACGTCTGTACCAAGACACAGCTTCTACAGGCCGTGACAAAGTCAGTATTTCCTATTTAGACAACTGAGAGGTCTCTTCCTAAGCCGTCTGTTCTGCTTGCAGGTTCGCGCTGAGCTCCGGACTGTGAGGGACCGCTGGGACGCCCTTGAAGTAGAGCTGGTCGATCTTCAAAAACAACTGGAGATGCTGAGCCAAAACTGGCACGCATTTACGGACACGCTCAAGCAGATCATGGCTTGGATTGAAGTGACCGAGAAATCTCTTCAAGAGGAAAAAGAGAAGCCAGTGACACCAAAGGACCTGCATGCACGTCTTCAGGCATGCAAGGTACGTTGGCCCCCTGCAAAAGTCTCACATTATCGACTTCAGATATACGTACAAATTTGTTTTTTTTTAAACTGCTGTCGCAGATGTTACAACAACAGTCAGTCTTACAAGAAAGACAACTGGACTCGCTCCAAGAGAAAGTGCAAAGTGGATCCGTCCCTTCGAAAGACGAAAAACCAATTGCACAATTGCAAGACGCGACGAAACGTTTTAGTATCCTCTCCGAAGACCTGAAAGTGAGTGACCAGACCTGTCTTCACATCCACCTTCTGTGTAAAACCGAAACAAAGATTGCACTGACAACCCATATTACTTGTTACCAGGAACACTTGAAGTCGCTGGATCAGTTGCTCTCCCTTCTGCAAGACCAGCGTGACAGACGAGACCGGCTTTCTCAGTGGTTGCACCAGATGCAAGAACGTCTGGCGCTTTGCCGAGATTCAGCGGGAAGCCGTCCCACACTCAAAGCTCGCCTCGAGAAGCTTGAGGTCGGCCATCAGACTCGCTTGCTTTAAGAGTAATCGCTCATAACCGAACACTGTATTTGGTCCCAACCAGGAGCTCGACAACCAGCTTCCAGAAGGTCGCGCCCAGGTATCCACGCTGCTGGAGCGCACCACGGAACTTGCCCAGAGACTGTCACCAAGAGATGCTGCACCGATGGAACAAGAAGTGTTGTCTCTTGAAGGAGCGATTGCTCAACTGGTCACGGAAGTAGAAGAAGCTAAGCGCACACTCGAGGCCAACCTGCGTCAGTGGGACGCGTACGAGGAACAGTACTCTCAACTCGCTCATTGGTTGCAAGGGGCCGAAGCGGCGCTGTCGAAGTTTGCGCTGTGCGCCACACTCGATGAAAAACGGGACCAGCTGGCTGAGTACCAGGTACTTTGTTCTGCTAATTGGAGTTGTTATAACTTTTATTGTTATGCATTAGTCGAGGGGGCCTGCATCCAGCACTTTGTGTATGGGCGTTTGCCGTTTGGTTGCCTCAGCCTCTCAGTTATGGTTTGTTATTGTTTTTTGTTTAAGCCAGTAAAGCTCCACTTCACTTCACTTCTACTTCTGAGAGAATAACATTGCACGAGGACTGTGAGGTTCTCAGGGCACGTCTTACTTGATGAAATGGCTTTATCACATGCCAACAGGATTGTGTTTAAAATATTCCATTTTCGACATTTAATTCCAAATATTCGACATTTAATTTTCAAAATGAGTTTTTGTGCTGCGTAACATAAGGTTGCCTTATGTAACTGCTAAAAGATCACTGTTTAAAATTTATACATTGTGTGGTTTGTTTGATTCCTATGTCCTCATAAAATTGGATTAATCCTTGTAGCAACTTAGGATTCATTCAGCTATTGCACTACTTTTCTCTAATATAAATACTTAGTTCTAACACGCATTAATAGCGCAGTTTAGTGAATGACTCCACCTGGCTTCTTAGTTCATGCCTTTTTTATGATTCACCTTTTCACGTTCTGTTGGGCCACAGCATCACCTTGACCACTTAAAGGATGCACAGCACTCCCTGCCCAAACTGCATGAACTAGATGTATACCTGAATCAAGTAAGGACACCCGTAGCATCACCCCTCCTTTGCTGCTGCCCGCGCTTTTTCATTTCCTGCTTTTTGCTTGGTTCTGGCTTGCCCCTCCTCGGCTTACTTCTGCATAAGTTGTCCTTGCAAGAAGCTTCTCAACAATAAAGGTAATTTCCGTTCGTCCTGCGAAGAGAATCTGATGCATGAGCGAGTTCTTGACAGATCCGTTGGGGCACATCCGTAAACTTACAATGGGTACAGGTACATCTCAGTCAAGTATATCCTGTCCAGACCTGGCAAAGGGTCAAGCGTCAAGTCAAGAGCCGCCTCCCTTTGGGTGATGATAATGAGAACAAGACCTAATATAAGCTAATATTATTCTCAATAAAAAGAAGAAAAATCAATGGACATTCCAAATATCGGCTGACTCTGACCTCATAGCTATCCTTGCCGTCCTCTCTGCCTACGTCCTGCATAATGCTGTTCAAACGGTGGCGGTAGCATGGTCCGTTTCGTTAGCACTTATCCCACTACATATATGTTGGAGTCACTCATGGTATGCACGAATGCCGACAGGGACTTCTGACCGAGGTTCGATCCTACGAGCCAAACTTTGATTCCTTATCGGACAAGTCTCAAGAGCTGATAGCGTCCAGTGGTGAGATGCGGCTGTCCATGGCGGTCGCCCAACTTGCTTCTAGGTTCCAGTCGCTCCTTGGGACATGCAAGGTACTCAACCAGGGCTTTCTAAATTCGAAGCCAACTAGTCCCATAGCAGTAGGTGATGCATACCCTATTTACTGCAGGAACTGGTGCGCAAGTGCGAGCAACACGTAGAAGACCACCTCCAGTTTCAGAAGAAGCACAACGAGTGTTCTAAATCGCTCGGTGAGGCGCAGCAGATCTACGCGGAAATCGTCTCTCTTTCGAGCGGGAACAAGAACAGCCTTGTCACGAAAGTCAACAAGATCAAGGTATCTATACGGTCGAAAGAATATTTCTGAAGGACAGCCGTCATAGTGGTTATCTTTCAGGGACCTTAAGTAGGCTTCATTCGCAATCTGCCTTTCCTGCTTTTAGGACCTGTTGCAGAGGAAGAACAGCAACCTGAATCTCCTGAACGCAACTGTTCAAGCAGGAGAACAGCTTCAGGTGGGCACCTCGCCAGAGGGCTGGGAGGCGACACAGGCTCTCCTGCATCAGCTGCAGTCCACTTTCGACACCATATTCGAAGGTGCGCAGCAACTGGAGAGGTCGCTGCAGGCGTCCCTCTTCCTGTGGTCTGAGTACCAGGATGCCATTCAGAGACTGCAGAATTGGCTTGAAGCCGCACAGAGACAGATGGAAGGAGCCCCCCGTCTGGGGACCACGCTAGAAGAAAAAAGGACCAACTTACGTACATACAGAGTGAGGAGGAGAAATCTTTTAATCCTGTGTATCTAAAGCCATTGATCGTCTGTCTGAGCAATGTCACATGCGTGAAAAGGCTTACACGAGATTTACCGTGCTCTTCGTAGACACTGTTAGCGGACGCCCAGGAACACCAGCCCGCTGTAGAAGACCTGGTGGCGAAGGCCGAAGCCATCTCTGACCGTGACGCCGAGTCTGAAGAAGCCCTCAAAACTATCGTTGAAGGACATCGGAAGCACATTGAAAACGTTCAAGTAAGTTAATTAGTTTTAGTTATCAATTAATTAAGTTAGTTATAGCACATATTGCGAACGTAATGCGTGTTGTTATTGAGCGGATAATAAATACTCTACGCCGCGTGCAGAATGCCGTGGCCACTCTAGAGGACGCAGTGCTCCAACATGAACGTCTCAGCAAGCTGGAGACGGACGTCCGGGAATGGCTGAACGCAACTCGAGAGCAAGCGACCACGTTGTCCGACAGGAACCTCGATCGCCTTGCCCTCTACGCCAATCAAGATCGCATCAAGGTATCTTGAGGTTTAATCGTAAACTTCAAAGGTTCAAGAAACTGTGCGCTGGTTACCTACCATGGCGCTTCTGTCAATCTTCCTACTTCGTATAGTGTTCCCACTGCACTAGTGAACTGCTTGGCGTAATTATTGTGAAGGGTGATAGCGTAGGAACCTCGATAGGAAAGAAGTACCTGGGTGTCTACGATGACACATAGGGTATGATGCAATGAAATGCAGATCACCATTACCACATGACTGCCCTTAATGAAATCATGTAGTTCCTTTGGTCTTTGGGACGATAGCGCTTTAGATAGACGATGGTACTTTCCACTAGTGCCACTGGACCATCGTTGGCCATCTCATCATTCCCGTTCGGACCATTACCGTCAGTTACCATTAGCATTGTCCAGACTACCCCTAATAATCACGCGCATCACTGCTGTCTTGAAGTTGTACAAACGAGTCCTCCTTCTCGAGTGACGTGTTATACTCTGTATGCACAGGCACTGACATCCAGCTTCCCAGCACACGAAGAGGACCTGCAACATGCTGAAGAACAACTGCCGTCAGTCTTGCAGGGCACCACTTCGTCCGGACATAACGTCGTCAAGGGCGAACTTGATGCTCTGAAAAGCCTCTGGCAGGTAATGTGCAGTGTATGATCACGTGCAACGTAATGTGCTCCGTAGATTGAGTGGGGATTAGCGCATGGGGTAGCTACACGCTCATATTTATGCAGGACACGTACAACTTTGTGGTTTCAACTGAAGAAGAACTGGAACAACTCCTCAGTGAATGGAAGCAGCAGGAAGAACGCGTAGAAGTCATGACTGCCTGGGTTCGAGACCAGGAAGCTCAAGTTCAGGGAACACTTTTGGCTGACAGCTTGCCAGCGAAGCAGGCACAGCTGGACCGTTTACGGGTAAGATTAACTAACGTGCTTTGCAAGGATGCCACACAACTTAAGTATTTATCATTCTGCAGGAAAAATTGAAGGATGTTGAGTCTAAAGAACTTGAGATCGATGCATTGACCGACAAAGTGCAGCAGCTCCAGCGAGGCCAAGGTGCACGCCGCATGAGCAGGCTGTCGGACCTGGGACTGCGTTACCAGCAGTTACTTTTAGCAATCAGGGTACGTTGAACCATCTTTCTCACTATAAGTGAATGCTACAATGAAATGTGCATGTCATATTATTATATTATTCGGTTCTCTGCATTCAAGGACGCGGTCAGCAAATGGACACAGTACGTTTCCAACCACGAGACACTGGACAAACAGTTCAGCGAAGCTCGGCACAAGATTGCTGACGTGAACGAGAAGCTCACACGATGCGAGGCAGCCGATGGCACAGTTCCTGATCTGGAAGAACGGCTGTCTAACCTCGAGGTATGTCCAGGTGTCTCGCTTAGAAAGTTCTGCTCACGTTTGCTGGTCTTTTCAAGGAGCTGATCAAGGGCAAAGAGGAGCTAGTGTCCCGTGTGCAAGCAGCGACGGAGCAGTGTCAGACAGTGCTCGGGGAGACGGCACCAGCTGGACATGCCCCATTGGGCCACACTGTTCAGCAACTAACGGAAGACAAATTGACGCTCCTCCAACGTCTTGCTGCAGCTCGTTCGGCACTGGACGAAGCTCTTCGCCTTTGGACCGGCTTTGGAGCACTTGTCGATCAGGTAAGTTACTGTTGTCCTACTGTCCGAGCCCCGTATAGTGATCGTCATGTGGATATAGCATATCATCATGTGATCTTCTCTGACGCAACACAATGATGTCTAGATGTCAATGATGGCAACATTTTCTTCTTACAGTTGAAGAGATTGGTCGATACCTCCGAGGCGTCTCTTTCTGATGCCTCGCGACTTCAGGAAACTGTATCAGAAAAGAAGGCTCTCCTAGACAAAATCAAGGTATACTTCGTGTGTCTTCACAAAATGCCTTTGCATATGATATGCATATGATAAGATGATCTATAGTGTTCACGCTGCGTTGTTTAACATCCGCGACTCCATTTAGAACCTCGAACACAAGATCCAGCAAAGCCAAGTTGAAGTGGAAAGTCTCAAGGTTCGCACCACAGAACTCTCTAACGAGCACCCGCACAATGACTACATCGCTCGTGCTAAGGGCGTAATTTCACGCTTTGAGACCCTACAAAAGAAGACAAAGGTACCACGTGTTTGATGGCTTTGAACTTGTTCCTGAAATGGTTGCTTTTGCGTGACAGGAACAAGTGACTGCAAACGAATGTGCCTACAGGGACCACGTAGCTCTTAGAAGCGCCTGCGAAGATCTGGTGTTGTGGATGAGACAACTTCGTGAGAAGATTCCACCTTTCACACGGTCTCTCAGTGATCGCCTCAGTCTCGAGACCAGTATTTCTGTTATGGATGTAAGTGACCTCCAACCTGCACTGGACCTGCCTTACCTGATGCGATGCTACAAGGATGTTGACGAAGGACACGAGCCTCATAATGTTATACATCGTTCATTCCCTAGGAACTCCTGTCTAAGAAGGCAGAAGGCAAGCTGAAGCTCGATGAGGTGCTTCAAACCAGCGAAAAGGCCAAGGAACGCAGCTCAGAAAACGGCAAGAAGCTGATCGATGCAGACGCAGGAGCACTGGAGAAAGATTTCTCAGATCTCTTCAGCGAAGTTGAAGGCACAAGAGCTAAGCTTGGTAACTACGATAGGAAGCTCAGTGCTTCCTGACTCAGTGCTCTCTACGTGCTCTAAAATGTCCGTGCGCGTAATGACCTTGGTGCAGAACACTTTTATACCCCATTTCAGAAACCACCTGCACACAGCTGAAGGAATTCCGTGAAGAGTACGAACGCGTTGGAGAGTGGCTGCAACTCATGGAAGACGACGTGAAGAGCCAACGACAGGTGTTGTGGCCCACGCAGCAAGAGAAACATCAAGCTTTGAAGAAGGCTCAGGTGCGTGCGTGTTTAGGATGATGTGCGCTCTACAACTTCCAATACGGTACACGGTATCACTGTAAGGGGTCCCTTCTACAACGTGCACCTTTCGGTTCAGGGCCTTGTAGAGGAGCTGGAGAAAGGACGGGAAGCTGTGGACAAGGTGACCCTCTTGGCGCAAGGTCTACTAACGTCCCATCTGGATACTTACGTTCGTAACCAGCTCACCATCCTCAACTCTCGCTACCAGGTTACACTGAACTTGGCCAAGGTAAATAGTTCAGTAGTTTCATGATCACATTACCCAAGGGCATATTTCTCACTTATCATAGGACTTACTTAACCGGGCAACGGACACGCACGAGAAACATGAACAGTACGCTGCTGCACTTGATGCTGCTCGAAAATGGATAGAGAAGATGAGCGCAGCAGTGCAGGAATGCTCAGCTCCTACATCGGGCAAGGAAGACGTAGAGAAGCTCTTGGTCAAGATTCAGGTACGTTCTACTCGTGTGATAACCAATAGGAACAAAACAGATTTTCATGAAAATTCTACTCTTGTGTTCAACGTGGATGCTAGATCAAATTTGGTGTTTGTTCCCTACTTACAGGATATGGTAAGGAAGCAAGACGAAGGGAACTCCCTTGTTCACGCTGCCCTGAATGCCGGAGAAAAGACACTGCGAAGCACACATGCCAGCGGGAAGGACGCTATCAACCAGGAGATGCAAGATCTTCAGAAGCAGTGGGACCGAGTGGTGCTGAAGCTCTCTGACACTAAGGTATGTGGGACACACGTTTCATGACATGCGTTCTTTCTGAAGCGTTTATTTAATCATGTAGGTCACTCTTGAGACGCAACTACTGCAATGGACCGACTACAGTTCATCGGAGCAGCGATTACTGGAATGGATTCAAGACCACGACCAGAAGTTAGAGGAGGTTAGGAAGCCTAAGAAACAGGCTTCCGCTAAAGAGTCCTTAGCACAGCGTAAGGCTCGGCTCCGACGTGCTAACGTAAGTATAAAGAAAGTTAAATATCATTTGGAGGGCTTGTACGTTCAGCCACATAGCTATTTCGCATCTCAATTATCCTGGGTGCCGTTGAGTTAGTTCTGTGACAGTGTAGGCATAAAGCTTTTTTTTTTGTTCTACAGAGCTTGGTTCAAGACATCGAATCGTTTGAGCCTATGATTGAGTCCATAACCATCAAGGCACAAGAACTGCAGCAAACTAGCGCTGCACCCGTGGCAACCATTTCTGGAAAATATACCAACCTTGTAGACTCTGCTAAGGTACCTGTCAACAGTTGAAGTGTCATGTCTCTTGCTTCTTGATTCAACGCGTTCTGCTACCTGAAGGACACGCCTAACAGATCAACTTTCGTTTGCAGGAATACTTCCAAAGGCAGCGGTCAGTGATGGGTCACCTACAAGAGTTCACGGACGCGTGTGCTGACTTCAGCACGTGGCTTCAGGGAGCGCAAGAGAAACTGAGTAAATGCTCCCAACCAACTGGTGACCACGCTGAACTTCAAACCAGACACGGTATCGTTAAGGTCAGTTGTTGTTCCACTATATGCTCGAGAGGTCAACGTTATCGCTGTGTCTTCGGCATCTGAGCTGCTGGTTCCATGACCTTCTGCTCAGGTATTAGAGTCCGAACTACAAGAAGGCGAAGAGAAGTTAGCCCTCGTCGAAGCTCTTGCAGAAACGGCGCGTGGCTTCTTGGACGACGCCGAAGAGAAAGCGTACGTGTCTGACGAATCCGCACGTCTACGCAAGGAGCTGGAGACACTGCGGCAGAACCTTGCTGACGTAAAAACTTCGCTGGACGTTGGCCTCGTGAAATGGGATGAATACAGTGAGCAGTTCCGGAAGTGTGAGGCATGGCTGAGTGAGATGGAGCCCAAAGTGCGCTCCTTCGAGAAGCTTCAACCAAGCCTCGACGCTAAAAGGACAAAGCTCGAAGAATTCCAGGTACGGTGCTGTGCAACACTTCTTATGACTGTGGTGTCCGCGTCCTCGCAATTAACTGGTTCGATTGCTATCGATTTTCTTATCGACCTTCGCTACTGCTGCAACGTTTCTTGATGACCATAACTTACCTTAAAAATAACAAATTATCTCCCAGGTGTTGCTGCAAGGGGTATTCGAATGGCAGTCCGCGTTTGACACACTCAACGTCAAAGCACAGTTACTGCTGGAAACTTATTCGGATTCCAGCCTGTGCAACGCATTTACGCAGCTTTCCGCTCGATACACCAACTTGCTCTCTCAAGCGAAGGAGGTCATGCACGCCTTGGAACAGCACTTCCAGGAGCACCAGCAACAACAGTGCATGCACGGCGAGTGCTCAGAGTTCCTGGAGACAGGCCAAGAGAGGTTGAAGGAGCTCAAGAAGCCATCTGCATCACCTGAAGATGCTGAACCCCGCTTGCGCGGCCTGGAAGCCTTGTCGGCGTCTATGGAGCATGGTCGCAATAAGGTACGCTGTTGAGGTGAAGCTATGATGAAACCGGGTTCAGTTTGCGTAATTTTCTGCTTGCATTTATATCACTTTCCAGGTGAGGTACATGGTGGAGTTGACGGAGAAAGTCATCGAGACCACAGCACCTGAAGGCGTGAAAGAAATTCGTGAAGGTGCTGACAGCACAGTGACCGAATTCGAACGTCTGTGCCGTGAAATAACGGACGCTCGATCGGCCCTGTCCAACCAGCTGAGCGAGCTCGAAGAACGTGCAAAAGAATTGCGACAGTTCCTCACTTGGCTGCGCGATGTCGAGGCACAGGTCGCTCAACAATCTGCCGACGACGTGTCTGGCCTCATGGAGAAGAAGAGTCTTCTCGAGAAGTTCAGGGCCTTACAAACCGACATTGGATCTCACGCTGACCTATCGTCCCATCTCAAGTCTCGGCCACAACCCACCGCGGAAGTCACGGATGCACTCAATTCATTCGAAGAACTTCGCAAGTCCGTCGACTCCAAGGTGACCGAGCTAGAAGGACAGGTGTCGCTGCTTGAGAAACACCGTGCTGTACACTCTAAGGCTCTTATATGGCTCAAGGAAGCCAAGCTGAAGTTGCAGAGATGTAGCGACGTCTCCGGGAATCAGGCCGTCGTACGCGAGAAGCACACCCAACTCGAGAAGCTGAAGACCGAGTTGAGCCACGGTCAGGCGATGGTTGACGAAGTGGCCAAGCTGACAGAAGAACTGAAACCCAGGTTGAACCCAGTCGGAAAACAACGAGTGGAACTCCAGCTGGAGGAAGTGCAGAACGAATTCGATGACGTACAACGTATGACTAAAGATGCCGATGATTCTCTGAGCCGCTGCCTGGAAGCCTGGGAGGAGTTTGAACAGATTCACAACCGCATGTCTGAATGGTTGCATGGTCGGTTCGAAGGCAATGCACGGGCCGCGCTGGCAGCCGACGTCGGACAACCAGAACATCTGGAGAAACTGAAGGTATGCACTTATAAGCATGAAAATAAAATTCGAGAAAACTAGGGATGGGCCAGTGGATTCCGCGAATCCTAGGAGGGGATTCGGGAATCCGGATCCCAGTGCCCAGAACGGCGAATCGAATCTTTCGAAACCACCAACCACGTTTGTTTGTTTCTTTTTTTAAAATTGGCGCCTCCGGAGTCCGCCGAAAGCCTGACTGGCCTAAAAAGTTCCTCATCACACACCCATCGATAGTAATGTCAGAAGGACTCTTCAGCACATCGGGTGTCATAGATGATAAAAAACGCAGTAGGCTGGACCCTGAGCGGGTGAGAATGGTGGTGTTTTTGAACACAAATCATAGCTGAAATTCAAAACTTTCAGCTGTTTTTTTTTTTTTTTTTTTTTTGCATTGCTCTGGACTGAGAGAGTTCAGGCAGGAACTCTTACACTGCAAGTTTAAAAGTCACATGATTTTGCGTTTGATTTTTCTCTGTTTTATAAAAAGAATTCGGACTCGAGAGCTTATGTATTTCCTGTAGTCGACGAACAACCTGTTAGATAAATTACATTTAAGCAGAAGAATATGGGTATGTTTCCTCCTGAAAGTGAGCTAAATTTGCTTTTCGTTAAACAAACGTATCAAATTCTGCTACAAAACACTTTTCGATAGAAGTGTTATTTTTCCCTGGCTTTTTAAACTTTTTGTGTTAAGAAAGGATTCGAAAGATTCGAGATTCGTAAGATTCGTGGATTCGCAGAACCTTCCTTGGATTCGGATTCGGATTCGGAAAATTCTGGACCCGTCCCATCTCTAGATAAAACTGTATTACCAATCAAGTTTGTTACTGCAGGCTCTGCTGGAAGAGGCATCCTTCCACAAGCCTGACATGGAAGAACTAAATGAGAGCTGTGAACGTCTGCTCCTTGTAAGCTCCCAAACATCCGTCAGAGACCAAGTAGTCAAGCTGTCCACTCTGTACAGTTCTCTGTTGTCTGGTCTCACCGTGAGTATGCAAGACGATTTGAGTGCACCAGTACATATGACATTTTGCAGAATACAGCGAACAGCTATCGCTGCATTGTATTTTTCAGGAAGCAATCGGCAAATTGCAAAAGACACTTAGCAACGAGAGGGAATTTACAAAGGCGAAGGATGACTTTGCTCGCTGGTTGAAAACAGTGGAAGAGACCATATCACGTAACAAAGAACTGAAAGGAGAAGTACCAGTCATCCAGGAGCGACTGAATTCTCTCAGGGTTAGTTTCAATATCTTTTACTTCACTGCGAACATACTCACCTGGTGCTGGAAGCATAAGTATATTTACCACTATGCACTTTTCGCTCCCAGGTGCTGAACACAAGCAGTATCCCTGAGGGCAAGCGTCTGATGTCGGTAGCCACTGAATCCGCCACACGCATCATGGGCGCCTCTCCCGACGTTGGCCACGCTGTGGTTCGAGCACAAGTAGACGCCATGCAAGACCAGCTTACGGACATTGGCCAGCAGACGAGCGAAGCTATTGGACGTCTGTCCGCGTTGTTGACCCGCTGGACGGAGTTCACGGCGCATCGCGACGCCCTTTTGGAGTGGCTCAAGGAAGCTGAAGATCGTCTCAAGTCCAAGCCCAAGACTGCTGGAGATGCTGTTCAGATCAGGTCGCAGATCGAGCAGTACAAGGTAACTTCACAAATATCACGATGTTGCTAAGTTGATGGCGTCTAGCATGTCACTGCCTGCTTCTCAAACAACACTGACATGTATTGTTTCTTGCACTTGCGCAGCACATTCTAAATGACGTTGAGGACCACGCCAAGAAACTGAACGACCTACAGTCTGAAGCGTCAGAACTAGCTGAAAAATCTGGCGACGAGGACGTACATCAGCAACTTCGCAAGATGAACGACCAGTTGAAACAACTTCGCTCGAAGTGCAAGGTAGCACGTTTCTTCTACTCTATAGCTCTGACTGGTTTACGCGATCGTGCTTTCCTGCAGGGTATCTTGGATGGCTTGGAACAAGAACTGGAACAGCTCCAGAGCTACCAGAAGGCTCTGCAAGACACCGAGAAATGGTTGCTTCAGACCTCCGTCGAGATTATGGCTCAACATTCCGTCCAGATACTGAACTTGCAGCAGACACAAGAACAGCTGGAGAAGTACAGGGTAAGCAACGAAGCACTTATTTAGAAGCATGATGCGGAAGAGAACATCCTCGTAGTTCCTCGACGCATCGAGGTTGACTAGTCAGTCTAATGGTTTGAATACGTTGCACAGCTTGTCTTTTTTACTTTGATGCTGTTTCTTACGCACGCGCTTTCGTTCTCCTGATCCCAAGCCTTTTTTCCTTGGCGACAGGCACAGTTTACAACTTTTCACGGTCACCCCTCCAAGGAGGACGTTCCTGACTTTGCTTTGCTCCTCAGCTTGATCATTCTTGTTTGGCTATATGTCTATTTATGAGGCCTTTTTGCGATTTACTCTGCTATGCTTTTTTCCTGAAGTACCACTTTGCTGTTTATACTGAAGACATTTGTTGATGTTTTTTTTCCCTATAACCTTGGAGACAGTTCCTGATTACGTATCTTGTGCAATCAATAAATCAAATGATAGTTTAGAGAGTTCTTCTGTTATTTTTCTTCACTGCTTGCTCTGCACTCTGACATTCTCGTACTTAGCAATAACTTACTACAGCATCACTAATGCCGGCCTAATTGCCTAATGCCGGCACTCCTATTATATGCCTTATCACACTGGACTCTTTCTTTCTTCTTCTTCTTTCGTTTTTCTTTATTTTTTGCCAACATCAACATGAACTGGACTCTTTCTTTCAACTGGACTATCTGACCTTCAAGAATGTATTTCTTCAAATCTTCACAAAATATCTTTCAACCTGAGCTCCTGATGTCGTATCCAATATCCCAAACAAACTTTCAGAGCGACTTAAGCGTCCATGTGCATATGATTCCAGGGAGTCTTGTCAGAAGTGAAGCAGTACAAACGCGTCGTTGACGAGGTCAAAGCCAAAGGCAACAAGCTGGTTGACCGTTACAAGAGCGAGTCTCCAACACTTGAAACGCAAGTCGCCTCGCAACTCGCAAACATCCAAGAGAGCTACGATGCGTTGCTTGACGGTGCTACACGCGTCCAGGTAATACGGCATTCTGGGTACTCCGGGTACTTCTCCAGTACTCTGACACATTTGATTCCCTCCAAAACCAGAATCGTCTGGAAGCAGCCCTTCAGAAGTTCCGTAACTACGAAACAACGCTGGACGCCTGCGATAAGCTTCTCAGCGAACTTGAACCCAAAGTTGCCAAGCTCTGCGACAGTCGTCCTCAGACAGCAGACGCAACAAAAATTCAGTTGGAAACATGCGAGGTATGGATGACATCGCTTTAAAGGGACCATAAAATTTCCCGAATGTCTCATAAAGTTTTTGCCGGAAACGGTTCCTTTCACAAAAGTTTCCCGATGAAAGTGTGCCATTTTGTAACCACGCGCGCTCAAATCGCCTCAGGACCTCTCCTCCATGTTCCTTCTCCTTTCTCGTTTTTCACCTCCTTTCTTGTGTTCCTCCTCCTTTCTCATGTTCCTGCTCCTTTCTCATGTTCCTTCCCCTTTCTTGTGTTCCTGCACCTTTCTCGTGTTCCTGCACCTTTCTCGTCTTCCTGCTCCTTTCTCATCTTCCTGCTCCTTTCTCATGTTCCTGCTGCTTTCTCATGTTCCTGCTCCTTTCTCATGTTCCTTCTCCTTTTCTTGTGTTCCTGCACCTTTCTCATGTTCCTGCTCCTTTCTCATGTTCCTGCTCCTTTCTCATGTTCCTTCTCCTTTCTCATGTTCCTTCTCCTTTCTTGTGTTCCTGCACCTTTCTCATATTCCTCATCTCGATTCTTGACTTCTACACGCGTGGTCCTGTGGGCCTCCTTTGAATTTGTTTTTTTTATTTATTACGTACAATTACGTCAATAACATCAGAAACGTAAAGCGGAGCGGGAAATGGTCCCTAAATACATTGGGTTTGCACACGGCGCGCACACGGCGCGCACAAAAGAGCGTCGGCCAATCATGGGCGTACGCTTCCGTACGCCATGACGTCTTCGGTGACGTTTTCGGGAAAAGCGGTGACAGGGTCAAGTTTCTCACCACGAAACTCCCGCCTCCGCTCGCCATGGCGCGTCGCCAGGTGTATCCCGTCGCCAGTGCATAACGTCGGTACTCTCGGTGCCGGTACGGTTAACTTCTGTCGTGAGAACACCGCTGCTTGCCGAACGTAAAGCTACAGTTGTGTGTTCAACATGAAATCATGAAAACAAAAACGAGAAATAAATCGTTTCATGGTCCCTTTAAGGCTCCCATCGGCGCGTGTTGCATGGTGAAATTTAATGATTTCGATTGGTAATTTGATTTCCTTCAGGGTGTCCTGTCTCAGCTGACAGATGCTAGAACCCAACTGCAGACTGCCATACAAGGATGCGTTGAGGCCGTGTCTTCAGTGAGCCGGCCATCTAGCCCTGAGGTTGGAGCCGTCTTCCCGATGAGAGAACAAGAAATGAGCGTCAAGGTCCGCCTACAAGACTGCATTGAACAGGTAGGTTCAAGATGCGCAGCACGGGTTGAAAGCCAGGAGAAAAAATGACTCTCTATGGGGTTGGCTTCAGGTGGAATCTCATATATCGCTGCTGAGTGGGCTGCTGCACGAACTTGAGGAAGCGTCTCAGCAGCGAGCCGCCCTGGACAAGTGGGTCCAGGAGAAGCAGAGCACAGTCGCCGAGCTGGGCTCCAGTCCACTACCCATGCAGCCACAGCTGCTCCACAGTCACGTCAGGCAGCTTGAGGTAAAGAAACACAATATGGGAGTTAATGAGCCACGTGTCACACGATGACTAAAGTGACGTTGATTGCGGAGTGAAATGTCCACAAAATGGAAATAAGATGCGCGTGTCCGACGTTTCGCCACTGAAACCGCTGCATACGTTGAAGAGTGTTGACAGGTCACTCACAATCTGCAGACAATTGAAGGTTGGGTCCATGACTTATGTGTCGTTCGACGACACAACTGGCTATTTCTCGAAGCATTCTGTTGTGCCGTAGAAGCTGTCTACATTGCGACCTGCAATTTGACGATCCTGTTCATGCTGATGCAAAGGCTCTGTGAAATTAACTTTCTGTCACCTTGCAGGACATCAAGTTAGAGGCCGGAGACAAGATGGCCACCCTGGACGCCCTGGATCGCAAAGAACGTGCAGGATCACCTGCACCGGGTGAACAAGCACTGCGTGACAGACTCAGGAACCTTGACAATGAGGTATTGATCGCGGAGATTTTTCGTAATCGGATCTACAGGTGACTGTTGCATGCGATGACCTAATGTCCTATTCAGGTGAGCAAAGTCGTGGCAACAAGGAACGCCCAGATGGCGGCCATTGAAGAGTACAAGAACCTGTTGGAAGAAGTGAAGACGCGCCTTGACGCTGTAGAAGCAACCATCGAAGCGACCGACAAGCCCTCTGCTGGTGACGCGCGGCAAAGGTTGCAATTGATGCAAGTACGTGGTCTCTTTCCTAAGTCCTTGCTCAAAACGGAATATGGACATAAAGTCTACGCTGGCCCCATAGTGCAGTACTATAATGTGATTCAATTCTGGCGTGCAGTCATTGGTAGAAGACGTGGACAGTATCCGGACCCAGGTGAACGACCTCAAGGGCAAGACGGCCACTCTGTCAAAGTGCTTAGAGAAAGATGACAAGGCTAAGTGCCAGGACGAGATCAAGTAAGTGTCTCGTAGATCAGAAGAGATGTCTGCTAGGGCAGAGCATAGAGACAGAACTGTAAAGTTACGCTTCCCACAGATCACTGCAGAAGAAATGTGAAGAACTCCGCAAACGTATCCTACGAAGAACCAAGAGCCTGGACCTAATACAGACAACGGTAGACAGCCTCGTAGAGGAGATGACATCTACCGAAGAATGGCTCCTACAGAAAACAACCGAATTGGAACGTCCGCTTCGGCCAGGCTTCCACAGCGCAAATGTCGAAACTACTCTTCAACACGTCAAGGTAGGCATAGGAACCGACTTCTGGTACCTAATCCAGCTTGTCTAATCAAAATCGAGCTCGCACAATTACATCCCAAACCGTTCCAAATCAACATGAAATATTCTAACCAGACCACTACATAATGTAATCCTAGCTCAGTCAAACTGAACTTGGCCTACCTCTCTAGCCCAACCCAACCCAACCTAACCTAAATTTTCACGCACGCCAGGTAACCAAGTTTATGCTGTTAACGAATTCGCAGTCAGAACAGCGTGAAACAGACAACAAACGTGGAGTCGTGCAAGACTTCGACAAACGCCTCCAGCCTCTTCTTCCTGAACTGGATGCTCCAGAAGCTCAACAACTGAGCCAGATGCTGGACAACCTACGCACACGATTCGACAACTTGGCTCGAGGCCTCGGGCAACGAGCTCAAGACCTGTCCGACCTTCTCAGCAAGACTTGCCACTTCGACGACGAGCTCGAGATTGTTCGCCAATGGATCCGCGAAAAGGAACAGGACTTGCAGAGGGTTGAGGTGCACGTCGACAGGATCAGCGACACACAGAGGCAAACGGACGCTGCGCAGGTGAATAATTTTGAGCGGGCATTTCTGTCGCTGAACAGACTACGATTTGGTATAACTTCGTGAAACTTTTTGTGCAGGCTATTGAGAAGGATGTGAAGTCTTTCGAGGAAACTCGAGTGACTGAGGTGGTTCGGCACAGTAAGGAACTGGAACCTCATTGTGAACCGGAAGACAGGAGGAACCTGCAGCGTATCGTTGAAGGTACAGAGGCAACAAAACATTTATTCATTGTTGTTCTTGTACTAACCTAAGCAGTATATACCGTAATTTCACGCGTATAAGCCGCACCGCAGATAAGCCGCGGGACGCGTTTTTAGGAACGTTTTGAAAATTTGCTGGCAGATAAGCCGCACTCGCAGATAAGCCGCGAGCAATACGAGACGACTGATTTGAACGACAAAGGAGACCATAGAGAAGGCCATAAACCCTGTGGCCCATAGTGTACAACAAAGGAGGTCAGCTCTAGAGTTCTACCAAGATCGGATTGTGCCCTTGTTGGGCGTTTTTCATGGATTGATCGGTCAGTAGTCTTCCAATAGACGTGAATCACTGTCACCACTTTCGTTAAACCTGCTTGGGGGAATGTTCCAGGAAGTTATTCTACTCGAATGTGGGCGCGTCCCTATTACGCACTGTTCGTGCATTGGCAGGGCAGTGCTGTTCCAGAGACACTGTCGGCCCGGCCCTTTCGTTAAAACTGACGTATGGGGAAAATACCAGGAAAAAATAGTCATCAGATAAGCCGCACCGGTGGATAAGCCGCAGAGCACCCGTGAGAAAAAAAAATCGCTCATAAGCCGCGGCTAATACGCGTGAAATTACGTATACTCAATACAGTGTACTGTAAGGCTGAAGGTGTGTCCCCAATGTTTCCTCGCGTTGACGTACCAAGCTTATAAGTAAACAGCGCTGTTTACAGCAAAGTACCCTCCCCTTGTTATGTTCGTTACGTAGACTGGTAGAGTAGTCGATAAGTCATGCTGGACGTCACAGCTCGAACGCCAAAAACCTTATTTCATACAGAAATCCTGGAAAAGATGAAGGAACTCAAGAAGAATGTCAACGACAAGTTGAAGAATCTCAACAAGCTCTTGAAGGCACAGAAAGAGTACGAAGACGCTGCGGAAGCCACAGAATACCTCCTCAAAGAAATCGAAGCGTCCGCTGCTCCAGAACCGCTGCTCGCCTCTTCAATTGAAGTACTAGAAGAGCAGAAGAAAACGTACCTTACGACGCAAGAGAGTGGCCAACGTCTAGTTGGCGATCTCGGCCGCACCAGGAAACTTGCCAGCGCCCTTGGACCGAGAGATGATGCTGAGAGAAGGTTGAACCATATGGAGGAACGAAAGAAGCGGTATGTCTCTGACACTCTTGTGAACCATCTAACGCATTTGAACTTTTTTTTTCTTTTTTTTATGGTACTGGTGTTTAGCACGTGTATCGGCTAACGGTACGCGGCGCTATGATCGTTGCGTTAGTGATTGCTATGCCGTTATTCGTTAAAAAGCGAAGTGCAATTACGTCAATTGGTTATTCCGGAATGCAATTCAAAAATATTTTTAAGAAAGGTCGACATTTAGGAACATTTCTCCTGTGTAACGCACGTATCGCTGTTCACCGCGGTCGAACGAGATCCCCTGCTCTCTTTGTAGCTGCATTGCAAGAAAACAGCGAAACAGCAAAAAAGACAGCGTTGCAACGTTGCAACGAAAGGTTATCGTTGCACGTCTGGATCGTTTTACAAACTGCAGCTGCAAGACCAAGCGATCCTACTTTACTTTATGTACAGGTGGTTTCACAATCCGAACGTAAGCAGGTGTAGCACTGCGGAGCAGCCGCGCGGTAATTTCTTGCCTTGTTAGTGGCTTGTTGTAACCAAGCGGTTCCGTAAAACCTGTTGCTGTACGTTTCGCTATATCTTCCGTGGAGTCGAGGGCACTGTCACTGGCTTAA
Source organism: Ornithodoros turicata (assembly GCF_037126465.1). Taxonomy (NCBI): domain Eukaryota; kingdom Metazoa; phylum Arthropoda; class Arachnida; order Ixodida; family Argasidae; genus Ornithodoros; species Ornithodoros turicata. Next base: position 67,267,350 of record NC_088206.1, on the reverse strand, counting down.
GATTAACGATAAGTATCCTGAACTTGTATTTTGTGAAAACAAGACGCGTTCTTAACACGTGTTTATATTACTGTAGAAAGCGCGACCTGCAGGTGCAGATATGACTTCATGGACGCAGCTCAAAATACGTAATGAGCCTTGTATCTTGCAGGGTGGACAAACTTGTTCAAGAACGCCTGTCTGCCCTGGAAGATGCCATCAAAGAACAACAAACAGTGCAGACCCAGCTCGAAGAAGGCGTTACTATCCTAAAGAGTCTTCAAGAACGTGTGGAACAGCTCAACAGGCCCCTCGGTCCCGCTGTGCAGGATGCACAAGGGCTTCTGGATGCTGTCCAGGTTGGTGTGCCAATCTTTCGAGCGTACCCAGGTGGCTCTAAAGACGAACCCGTCGTCTTAGTAGGGGCCGTACCCTCGCGGTACCTAATCCGAGGTGCAAACTTAGTTGATGTAGTTGAACTGAAGTATTAACTAGACTGAAGCTGCAATCCTGCAAAAAGAAAAAAAAAGTTCTTGCTTACGGCGAAAAGGCTGTGACGCTACTCGATGCCGTTCACTAACCATCTGGTTCTCGTCCGTCGCAGCGAGCCGTCTGCATGCGTGCTATACGTCATCACACGTCACTCCTGGCAGACTCATCGCGTCGTCTGCGAGCAATGTAGCTAGTATAACGCGTCGCGCGTTAAAGTGGGATTCCGCAACAAAATCGTCACAAAGGCTGTGGTGCATCCGTAACCTTTAGAATGTCAGGAACATGTGTACGAAATATCTCGTTCGAAAAGTGCGCAGACTTTATTCAAACGAATTTATTACGAAGCGAGAGGGCACTGAAAGCAACACACTGCTGCCATCATCCGGCAAGGAAAAATGCAGGTTTCAACGCAGACGACAATGCTTGGTGACGTCACAGTATCCTCCTCCGGACGAACCGCCGTGGGGTTTCTGCTCTTCGCGTTTCGGTTTCGGTTTGCTAATTGTCATTATTTACGAATTAATTACTCGCGCAAAATGAATGTGAATGCTGTATTCGTTATCTGGGGCGTGGTTTGTGTTCAGCATGATGCTCACCTAATTTTTATTATTTTTTTTCGAATCCTTGCGAAGTCTTCTTTTAAGTAGCGGCTCCAGAGCGCAGGGAGCGAGCTCCTTTTTATTAAACGGTATCGCTCCTTTTATGGAGCGTTGCGCTCTCGATGAACTCTCGGGCTCCAGCTCGCAGTTTGGAGTGCGTAAGTGCAGCTCTGCTCCGTGATGAAAGAGAGGAATGGGGAGGTCACAGAAAACCAATTAGCAGTCTTCGAAACTTCGTCTGTGCGCGTATCGCGCTCGTTGCTCTGGAAGACGTTTAGGAGACGCGCCGGAGTGCGAGGGACAGAATAGACCGAACGCGTTGGGTCGGCTCGACAGGAGTATCGCACGCTTTGTAGAAAGGGAGAAAGGTCGAGTTTTCTGGACGACACTTCACGGCTTGTTTTTCACTCCGCTATGACAGCCTGAAAGGCACTTGCATGCTCCTGGTTGCCGTGTCCAGCCTGACACTTGTTCCGATGAAGGCAGAGCGGGTGATTGCGCGGGTCAATGCACGGCGAAAGTAACGGGAAATAAAGTGGCTTTATATGATTGTAGTTTACTGTTAATGACTTTCAAAGTCTTATCGAACCGTCGTCACCGGGGCCGGGACAGGGGCCGTCACCGGGACAGTGCCGACCATCGGCACTGTCGTCTGCTAAGGATTATCTTGCGGATGGGCCCTGATGGTAGTAGAAGAGCACCAAAACGCATGACGTTGAGCACTTGCGCTTACTGCGAGCAGAAAGCTATGACGTTTTGCGCATCTTCCACTGCGGCATTCTAGAGAACTTCGCCCGTGTGAACATACAGTTACGATGTCGCTTCATATGGGTTTTCGGGCACTGGACTAGGCGGTTCCATTCCATCAGCCCCAGTCCACATCCGTTATGGTGTGGTGTTCTTCTCATTGCAGCAAATCGTACGTGAGATGACTGAACAGCAGCACAAGCTGTCGAGCTTAAGAGCCCACGCGAAAGCTGCGGACGACCTTCAGCAACTGCTGTCCCGCTTCGAAGACCTTCGTCGACGCACAGAAACGCTTCTGAGTCGCGCAAGAAACTCTCTCGCTCAGCGTCAGCACTACCGACAGGTTATCGAAGAGATCACTGAAACCATCACAAGAATCGAACAGACGATGCATACCGTCGAAAAAACCAAAAAGCCAGCGTCTGAGAAGGTGCCGCAGTATGAGAACATCATAAGTAAGTGTTTCAGTGTGAATGTGTGTACCGTACTTGCCCTGGAACGCATGTCTTGTCAGTGCAGAAATGTTACTCCTGTTTACTTCCTTCAGGTCAAATAATTGAGACAGAGGGCAAGTTGACCACTGCGCGTGATAAAGGAGAAGCAATCGGCAGTGAAGGTTCGTCCGCGGATCGCAATGCCCTTCTGGAAGAACTGCAGAGGCTGCGTGACCAACTTGCTGGCCTGCGAAAGGCAGTTCAGAAGATGAAGGAAGAACATGAGACATTAGTGGCAGAACAAACGCGACTCATCGGCGACTTTGAAGCCGCACTTGAAAGACTCCGGAACGACGACGCTGCAATTCGCACCCGACCTCTTCTGGACGCTCAACCCGCTGGTGTTGGATCCGAAATCGAGAAACATAATGTAAGTTTAAGTTGACCGTAGCTTGCACTATCGGGCAGAATCCGTATCTGATTTTTTTTTATGAGCCTCTCATTTATGTACCACTCTGGTAATCCTGTAGGCACTGCAAGAACAAGTAGAGCGCGACCTCAAGGCTGCAGAAGACCTCCGGGAACAGCTTTTCCGCGAGCTTCCACCCGAGCTTCTAGCAGGGCACGTGCAGGACGGTCTCAGCGAGCTCGCACTCCTGCAAGCAACCTTGTTGCCCGAACTCCAGGACCGCCTGCGCTACCTCGAAGACGCACGGGCCGCTCGCCAAGAGTACACGACATTGAGAGAAGCCCTCACAGTCTGGCTCGACCTGGCTGAGAAGACACTGCAAGAGCCCCAAGACGGGGTTAACTTTGAGAACATCGAGCAGTTCTGCAGAGAACTGAAGGTAGGTTTTTTACAAGTCCCTTTCATTAAAATACCTATTATGGAATACAGAATATCGGTCTGTCATATAATCGGTGGAAGACACCCTAGCTGTAACACAGCGATGTCTGTCTCTAGGATTTCTTCTCTGAAACAAGCGCCTACGAAGACAACCTCCGAGGTCTTCAGAGCGCAGTCTCCCGCATCAGACCGACCCTCCACGAGTCCGACGTCCCACTTCTTGAGCAAGACCTCTTGGCCCTCCACCGCCGCTTCAAGATGTTAGCTTCAACCGTGGACACATCGCTGGACAAAGTCCAGGAGGACGTCAAAGCCTGGACGCGTTACTGCCGTCTCCGCGACCGCGCGGTTGCCTTCTTGTCCAGCGTCCCTAACATCGATGAGCGACCAGGATCTCTGGGAGCTGTTCGTGGTGTAACGCAGAGTCTTTCAAAGTTGCTCAGCGAGATCCAAAAGAAGCAGAGTTTGGTGAACGAGTTGAATGAAGCTGGACGGGTCTTGGAGCGGAGGGCCAACCTCAGTTCCCGACAATTAGTCAGCAGTCAGCTGGACAGTGTGAATCAGCAGTGGCGTGATCTCTTGTCCGATCTCGAGAACCGTCTGGCAGCGCTCATTGATACTCTGAGCACGTGGGAAGCGTATGCTCAAGCCCTTGGTGCTGCCCAGACGGCTCTGGCAGAGTCTGAGCAATCGCTTGGATCGGTTCAGCTGCAGTCGCCAGATGCTGAAAAGGTCCTACAGGTGAGTTTGCGGCGTTGTAATTTTCTAACACGACTCGGAAAAGTATGGTTAAGTTGAACAGCTATAAATGTTCTCTTAAACGAACTATCGCATCCGGAAACATGTGTATGAGACCGATACGGTAACGTACGCTAACGTAACGAGAATGTACGGTATGTGCGTTTTGCGTCGTGGTCGTTTGCCAGGGTTCCCAGATAATAAAAGCTGCACTAGTCAAAATGTAGCCAACCAGGCATATTTTTCGTAGCCAAAAAGTAGCCAACGGTCCACGACGTCTACCTTTGCTTTTTCACTTTGCCTCTCGTGACGTGTTTGACTGCCCAGCTGCCTGAAATGTTTCCGAGTGCTGCTCACTGCTAGCCACGTTCCTAATACTGATCAAGACCCACCGGTTCGGTTTCTCCCAAAATCTAGACAGGGAATGCGAGCGCGCTATATATGGAGTTATGGAATTTATTGCTTGTACATGGAGAAGGGACAAGGCGGAGGCTAGCTAGTGAAGGATCATCATGCATAGAAACCCTAAAACACGGAGAAAAAGAAAGAAAAAAAGGACGCTCAGGATACACTGAGAACTTCTATGTGTACATGTCGTCCTCTTTTTTTTTTTTTTTTTCTCCGTGTCCCAGGGTTTCTATCCATGATTATTGCATGTAGTATACAGGGTGTCCACGTTAAGTGTGAACAGATTTTCTAAAAATATATATAACACTTTTTCCAAGATGAATTCAATTGCAATATAGCATATGCTAAAGGGCACTCCCTAGCAGGGCATTAGCAAAGTCCAAAGGCAATGTCTTAATTAACTTCCATTAATTAACTTTTTAATTATAAAAGTTACAAAGTTGTCCCAATGAGATCATCTGTTCCTTTCGGTCACCTGATACCGTAGCCGTTTTCAGAACAAAAATCTGTTCGATAGATCGCCCGCAAAAAAGTCGTGAGGGAACGCCATTTTTTCTTTATTTTGTTCATTGCGCTTCTTAGAAGACGCGTCTTTCTTTCACCCCCAATGTGAGAGGGAGAAAGAGCACACTATCGCCTCTCGCGTCCTGGAAAAAGATTAAAAGGAAACAGAAAATGCAACCCAAGATAATGCCAGTTCCGATAGAGTCACCCGATACATTTGTTTTTGTTTTGTTTCCGCAAGTTAAAGCTCATCTTCGACGCATGAGGCAGCACTGTGCTCCTTCCCCCTCTCCCGTTGGGGATGAAGGAAATACGCGTCTTCTAAGAAGCGCAATGAACAAAATAAAGAAAAAAAAATGGCGTTCCTTCACGAATTTTTTGCGGGCGATCTATCGAACGGATTTTTGTTCTGAAAACGGCTACGATATCAGGTGACCGAAAGGAACAGATGTTCTCATTGGGACAACTTTGTAGCTTTTATAATTAAAAGGTTAATTAATGAAAGTTAATTAAGACATTGCCTTTGGACTTTGCTAATGCCCTGCTAGGGAGTGCCCTTCAGCATATGCTATATTGCAATTGATTTCATCTTGGAAAAAGCGTTATATATATTTTTAAAAAATCTTTCACACTTAGCGTGGACACCCTGTATATGACGTGATGTTGTGTATAACGTTCCTCCAGTTGTACGCTGCACTCTCCGTCCCCGTAAAGTACATCACTGCTGAACTTGCCGGGAGGCTGTCGACGTGCCGGGTTTTTTTCTTCTCTTTCTTTTGGGGGGGGGGGCAGCAGAAAGAGATGAAGTTCAAAAACCCGCAAATATCGTTTCCTTGCGTTATGCGAGACTGCTCAGTAGGAACTCAGAAGAGTAGCCAAAACTAAAATAGCCAAGTAGCCAACTCAGTTTTTAAGACTCCAAACGAAACCGAAAGTAGGCCAGTCTGGCAACCCTGGTTTCGACTTCGCGGGAAACGCCGGAAGCCATTACCTCTCCTCTCCTCAGCTCGAACGTGTGACGTTCGGCTCGTGCACGATTCCTCAGTCTCGGAGTTGGAGTGAGATGTGGTCTGGCCCGCTCCGGCTCGGAGTATCTGGGCGACCAGTCGAAGACACCATCATAAGCGAAAAGGCATCGGTAAATACGCCGGCTTTCGCTCACCAGTGACCTCTAACGCGACCAATATGTCACGTGGAAAGCAGTGTTACTCTTTTGACTGTACAAACGCGTCCGACGCCAACCAGAAACAATATTCCACAAGCCGATCACACTCTCCGCTACGTCGGTCGCCGAAGGCCCTCTGGCCTTCTGTGTCCGGATTGGACTTCTGTGTGCCAAAGGGCGCTCACTGATTGGCCTTGTACGAGTGACGTTTTCGACCATTTCAGAGAGGAAACACGGTATACCCTCAACATACCTCGTCTGCTCTTGCCATGCATTACATCAAATCGCACAGAAAGTACTCCGCTAATTCGCGTCGGGTTTTCGGCGTTGTTGTCGGCCACATTTTGACCGTACTCTTCCGGCCAGAGCTGACCAACCCGTGGCGAGGTAACGCGATTACGCGTAAACGGCAAACTCGGAGACTTGTGTCGCAATTAAAAACAGTTGCCGGCTCGATTAAGTCGCACTTTCTCGTTTTTTTTCCTCGGGGAGCCAGCTTTGGAAGTAAAAAGAAAGTGTTAGTACGGCATTGCATTGTAGTTGTATTCTCTATATGTTGTGTACACTTTTGTGTACAAATATTGCTTGTGCCGCCTGCGTCATGCAGTGCAATCACGGGCCTTTGACGTATAACCAAATTTAAAAAAATACAATAAAAAAGCGGAGTTTCGAGTTCATTATGTGCCTGCCCCACTCGTGCTCGAACCATTCTGGATGCTGAAGCTATTTTACGCAAATCACGCAAATATGTATATTACATTTCTAGCATATGCTGTTTATTACAATACAGTACAAATTTGCGCGAAGCGTCTTGTAGCTTTCTAACTGCACGCTTGCGATGACCTTACCGCAATGCACGGAAGCAACACTCCATCTCGACGTCCTCCTGCAAATACAAGCACTTAAAAGGTGCAGGGTACAGTGCCAAAGATGCAAACAACAGACAACTGCCTACAGTGCTGGACAAAAGTTTATGGAACACGCTCCGGCGCATTCCTTCCTCGGAGTGACACGCTAGCAGAGAATGGGACCGTACAGACTTGCAGACGTGTACCTAGGTAACCAAGTCATCTGTTTGTAAGTCCCTACAGACGAGACAAGCACTCAGTCCCCGTTTGCATCTTTGGAACTCCTATCTTCACGTTATATGTCTCACCGACAGGTCGAACGTCTCGCATTGCGAGCACATCTTTACACGAGAGTGTCCACCATGTAGCGCGCACTCCCAACCTTGGACATCTGGACACCCGTGTTGACTCAAAACTCACCCGCGCACTACGCACCTGGTCCTCCAGTCCGTGCCAAGCAACCGATTGGCCACGTTTGAGCGACCGTACCGCACGACCATCTTCACGGTCTCCAAGGGTATAAGGCGCCGGCCAAGCAAACAGAAACTGCGCAAAGCTCACGGATTATTCGCACAATGCCGTCTGCCCCTATATGATGCACCTACCAGCTGTGCACGCCGTTGAGATGCAGCTTCATACATTATGCGCTTTGCATTGACGCTCGCCCTGGCTCCTGTCCGAGCTTGCTAAATTAAGGACGTCTGTGTCGCGCCTCTCTTGATGTCTTGAAGGTGTTCCTGATGCTATTTATCTTTTTTCCGGTAGGCGGTGCTTGAACGCACGACGACGCACGTGCGCGACCGGGTGGAGGACGCCTGCGCCAAGTCCGAGAACGTGCTTGTGTATCTGAACGCGGCGTCCGAGACCGGGGCAACCGCCCTCCGCACCGAGGTGCAAGCCTTGCGGGACCGACACGAACGGTAAGTAGGCCTTTGCTTTTTGTGACGTGACGAGCGCGAAAGCTGCGACGCTTCGAAAGGCTGCGTGTGCGGGGGCGCGATCTTGGCCTGTTTTCGTCATCGTTGTTTGGGGGGCGTGGTGGTGGTGGGGGGGGGGGGGGGGCGCTGTAGTGGCCGCTGTCAATGGTGTAACGCGGCAGTAGACTTGGGGACGGGTACGAAATCCCCAGCTCTTGCTTAGGCATGATTCATACGAAAGTTTTTCTCGTCCGTTGTTTTTGACGAAGCCAAAACGGACCCGTTGGGACCTACTGGGCTCGAATGCCCTTAGGTTCTATTGTTGAAGCAAACGGACGACAAACACGGTCGTGTGAAACAGCCCTTAGATGGACGTTTGGTTTCGAAGAACACTTCGAACATATTTCGAAAAATCAGGTTCCTTGCAGTACCCGCAATGTCTTTGTGCAAGGTAAAGGTGAATGTCGACGAATATTTTAAATATCACAGAAGCGGAGCAAGTATAATGGGTTATAAGTTCGGCTTGTCCTCGACCTATGAAGAAAAAAAGGAATTTCAGCTACAGAAGTAGAGGTGCCTGGCAACGGGATCTCTAGACATTTCGCGAACGCTTAGTTGCACGGCTGATGGCAGGGGACCTGAGGCCGTCGACTGAAAACCTGAGGCCGACCATGTCGTCGATTGACCTGCCCCCCGGCAATCGAAAATGTTCACTGCTCGCAGTCCCCTCAACAATGACCTCAGAAATATATGGACCTATTTTCATAACTTAGACCACGACACTGCGCACAGCTGTTCTTATCTTGAAGGAAGTTTGAGATTTTCTAATTAAGCGTGATCGAAAGCTATTTCATTTAGCAGTATGGTTTGACGATTGCATGAAATTTTGTACTCCGAAAGTGTACCAGAAAGAAGGGGATTTCTGAGCTAATGTGTCCAGTCCTGTACCATTTGTAAGCGTACAATCGTGTAGTATAAGCACCGTATCCGCTCGGTTATACGCAGACGCAGGGCCTGTCGTCCCTGATTGAAGACTTAAACATGTACTTCCCTTCACGTACTACTGCTGTTTCTGAAGTATGTGAAATGCCACCTCTTAAGACACCGTCGCGTAGTCCTCTTGCAAAGTCCCCGCACGTTGCGACATTTATTTTGCACTTGCCGCAACTTTGCTGACGGAGAAAAAGCTTTTTCTCGAAGCACTGCGAAGTTGCTGTTGATCCGCACGTCGCAGTGTATTGTTGACGGCAGCAACTTCGAACGCATTTATGTAACCCGGACGTCCGGACCAGATGGGCCTCAATATAGCATCGACGAAGCTAGCCTCCGGGCACGGGTCCAAAGCAGTCCGTCCTCGTCCGCTTGGCGGCAGCCCCGTTCCAGTTCTGCCAGAGGAACTGGGCGAGACACAGCATGACTAAGATGACGCGCAGCACTGTTTTTCCTCGCCGTTTGCTCGGAATAGGCTAAATATATTTGGGACAGCAATGGAGGTAGGACATAGACCAACGCGGTCTTCGCCGTGGGTAGCGTTCCTGCAAATTTTCGTATTTTCGCGCAACGGTTTACCAGTGCTCGACGTTTTTATGCTAAGGAGCGGTCGTTTCATTTATATTGCTGTGTCATGGTGTCCAGAAGCTAAGTTTGAGGATTTGTAAGTTCGGAAAGCGTGCTACTTGTACAGGGTGTGTGCAGAAAAACATGACCCGCATTTAGGCACATAGCTTGTTGCCTACCTAACTAACGAACTTCCGGTGGCGCACGATGGCGCATTTATGCGTGCGAAATCTGTAGAAAAATTGTGGAAGCCATACCCAGCTTAAAAAATAAACGGAACAACGAAAACGTCGGCTTCCGTGCATCAGAATAGGGCAACATGGTGGACAACAGGGTGTATGTGGAAGGGCAACATGGTGCACGTAGGAGAGTTGTGTTCAAGTACCGCTAGGGGAGCTATCGGTGCATAAATCGAAACGATGTCCCACATGGATGCTCATCGGTAGTACCCCTAGCGGTGCCTGCACATAACTCTCATGAGACGGAAATGCACTACAATGCACTGTCATGACCGCCCTATTCTAATGCATGGAAGCCCATGTTTTCGCGCTCTGTTTATTTTTTTACACTGAGTATGGCTTCCAGGATTTTTTTGTAGCTTTCGGACGCATAAATACGCCGTCGTGCGCCACCGGAAGTTCCTCGGCTAAGTAGACAACGAGTTACATGTAAAAATGCGGGTCATGTTTTTCTGCACACACCCTGTATTATGCGTCCGCCCGGATGATCTGTCGGTTCTGCTGTGGTTCTGCGCTATAATGTCTTACGCGTTCCACTTGTACGTGGTGCAACAAAAGAAAAACCAACGTGAAGGGAATCCATAGGGACCTAGTGGTAGTTGAAGCAGTTGAACTCTGCGATCGAATGCGTACCCGGGTTCGAATCCCGATGCCGGCTGTGCTGTCTGGGGTTTTTCCTGGGTTTTCCTCAGACGCTTTCAGACATATGTCGGTACAGTTCCCTTAGAAGTCGGCCCAGGACGCACATTCCCCCAGGGTGTGAGTCGTGACGTTGCTCACATAATGTGAGGCTGACAACGGCGAGCCATTTCACCACCACCACCACCACCACCACTCTGCAATCGTCGTCCTCTTTGTTTTCCAACTGTTAGACCTTTTGCCGCAATCACTACACAACTATGATAATAATAATAATAATAATAATAATAATAATAATAGTTTTATTAGCTTGTTCATAAACAGCGCGATGGCCTTCTAATATGGTACAATGGTTAGTACAAGACAGTGGAACATGAATTAGTAAAACATTGTACAATCAAAAACGTCAATGTCACAAATTTCATTATTATAAAGACGCTGCACACGGGCCAGAGGACCTAGTGAGCTCAATCTCGGAACATTAAAAACACGACACTGGCGGAAAGTTCTCATCGGTGCATGAAAACTAATTGATTCGATCAAACAGTGGCTACCGAAAATGGCATGAACGCGTTTGCACAAAAATATAATGTCTCGGCTTTTGCGTCTCGCAACCAACGTTTCTAAATTGCAATGACTCAGTATTCTGTTATACTCATAAAAATATCGTCTTCCGAGGTATCTATCGTAGTAAATTCTGATAAATCGGCGTTGTACATTTTCTATGGTCGACGCCAAAACATTTCCAATACAATTCCATACAACAGAGCAGTAGCTCTAGCTTTGGCAAGACCTATGGCATGATACCTGGCATGATACCTATGGCGTTCCCCTGGCAGGCTTGTGTCGTGGAATTATGCCACTGAGATTGCGGTCGATAAATCGTACTTCGAATAACCGGCTTCAGTGGCTCAGTGGTGAAGTCACAGATTCGTCTGACGTTAGCCGCGTTCCAAATTGCTCGTTTCTTTGCGGCTACTTTCCCTGTCCTTCTTCCTCCCTTTCTCTTTCGTTCGATAATCGCAGGACGTAATTATCCCTTTCCTGAAAGAAATTGTCCTGGAGGCCAGTCGTGAAGTAGCGGAAGAACGACCTCTTGTATTCTTTCTTTAATGCAGTTATCTCTCTAATTCTTTCGCGGTTGTCTTTATGCGATGTTGCCCTGCGTAAACGCGATATAGTTGGTCATCAATCACCGCTCCATCCACACACGACTCCATATTCTACTCCGTGTTTCACGAATACCGCACTCATCCATCCTGCCTCACATTCTACGTGCTTGCAAATACTGTACAACCGAGTCATCATATTCAACAACTGGAGCCGTTATTTATGCGTACGTAGCAGCATGCAGCCGCCTGCAGACATGGCGTGCTTCGTAGACACGCGTTACTTCGTGCTCGTAAACACATTCTGTATGGTGAGGAGTGAAACGGAAGCGCCTGGCAGTGGTATGTGAGTCCCAACCAGGGGCGGATTCAGGATTTTTCTGAGAGGGGCTCCAGCCATGGACAGCAGGCTAAACGCGCGATCTAGGGCCAATTAATCACTATGTGAAGACAGAAATTGAAGAGGGGGTCAGGACATCCGGACTCCCCCCACCCCTCTCTAGATCCGCCCCTGGTCCCAACAGGGGGCGACTGCACGTCGATGGGAACGCGCAGGCCTTAGCCCCTCCCCAAACACAGCACATACGTCGTCTTTTTTTACAAACACATCGAATGTAAGTGATTGGTAGATCTATCAAAGGGTATTACTCAAACAACTCATTTTTGCAGTGACTAAACCAATTAGAAAACCACTGTAAAACTTTTATTGAATGAACAAGGAGTTTCCGTATTATTACGTCCGTCACATTGATGCTTCAAGAAAATTCTGTGCAACATAGTGACTCTCAAAAATCAGAGAAAATTAATACGTGCTTGAGAAGATTCACGTATTCCAATTATCTAGTAGTTTGTAGGTTGTACTTACTTTGTTTATGTACTTAAGCGCTGCATATGTACGTAGACGCGCGGGAGTGATTAGGGCCTCCCACCACCAACAAAAAAACAAACCAAAGAAACGGTGGATTTTATGGGTGTGAAAGAAAAGTTGTTGCAAAAAAAAATGAGAATGAACAAGCGTGATGATGACGGTAGCCTCAGTAACGCGAAAAAAAAAGCATCACACTACAGTGTATGTGTAGAGTGTAGAATATATTTACAAATAAATCGCGCTCACGCCTTGTGAAGTAACTACGTGAAATATGCAGCAACGCTAAACAAAACTCCAAATTACTGTTCTCGCAATCGAGCCATGCAGTTTCCGTGTACAGGTACGGATCCTTTCCGATAAATCCCATCTCTATTTGACGTGGTTAGGTTCCTAGTCTTCCTTAACACAATAGCACGTCTCTCAGTGCGTTGTCTTATTATTGCAGTAACGAGTGATAAAAATATAAAACACTGAAACTACTGCGCTTGACTACATTGATGCAAGCTTTCATGCAGTAGGCTGCATTGCAGTCTACTGCACGAAAGCTTGATTGATTGATCGCAAAATAAAAATAAAAATATGGAGATGGTACGAAACGCTGCACCATAATAAACACAGCAGTTGCAATGTTTTCGTTTTTCTATCACTTGTGTCGAACGTACCGTAATTTCACGCGCATTAGCCGCGGCTTATGTGCGATTTTTTTTCTCACGGGCGCTCTGCGGCTTATCCACCGTTGCAGCTTATCTGATGGCTATTTTGCCCTGGTATTTTCCTCATACGCCGGCTTTAACGAAAATGTCTCTGGAACAGCACCCACCAGCAAATGCACCAACAATGCGTAACAGTGGCGCGTCCATCCCAGGGCCGCGTAGACTGACCTTCCTGGTGCCTTCCCCCAAGCAACTTTAACGAAAGTGGTGACAGTGATTCGTGTCTTCTGGAAGGCCACTGACCCGTCGATCCATAAAAACACACAACAAGGGCACTATCCGATCATGGTTGAACACTAGAACTGACCACCTTTGTTGTACACCATGCCGATCCCGGAGTATGGACCACAGGGTTTATGGCTTTCTCTATGGTCTCCTTTGTCGCACAAATCAGTCGCGTCGTATTGCCCGCTTCTTATCTGCGAGTGCGGCTTATCTGCTGGAAAATTTTCAAAACGTCCCTAAAAACGGGTCCTGCGGCTTACCTGCGGTGCGGCTTATACGCGTGAAATTACGGTACTTGCATTCCGACGTACCCCGATTGCCAGGAGTAACAAGTCTAATTACACAAGAATTAGCTTTTCCGTTTCTTGAAACACCTCATATCCAACGCCTTAACCATCAACCACGTCGAGCATCACTCTCCTCTCGTCAGCCCACCGTCTCCTTGCATCTCCTTCCGCTCAAGGCCGGAACTCATGCTCACAAATTATCCCTAATCGCACCGCCTTCGTCCCACACACAATTGAAGCCACCCCTCCAAATTAACATTCACGTTCGTTACACAAAACAATCCGTCCGTCCATCCTTCCCATCTTTCGCAACCGCCAAAGCGAAACATTGTTGATCCAAGGCCGCCCTTCCCCCCCCCCCCCCCCAACACTCCAGCCTCAATAAACTTCACGCAGGCCTTTATCTCCTGCTGAAAACTCTTGCCGATATAGCCAGCGCGCGTTGCGCCACTGCGCGCCACGTAACGCCAGCTAAAAATAAACCCGCCCCAAACACTATTCCGGTAACACAGTTTAGAAAGTGCCGGGACTCCAACGCGAGAAGTTAGCCGGGATGCAAAACAGCGTCTTATGACTTCCAAGTCATGTTGTCTTGAGACCACGCGTGGACACCTTTCGTGCAGAGGCGCTCGGACCTTCGCGGGCGGTTCTTCCGCGTCTTATCTGGTACGGTAGATGTTTCTCTTTCTCTTTTCCTTTTTATCTCGTTCTCTGTATTGGCCCTTGTTGCGCGGAAGTTTAACGTCAAGGTTTCCGGACGCCGGCTTCGAGGCTCGACGGCGTCGCCTCGTCGTACAACCGGTACGAAGGTCGTAACTTGTGCGATCTTCGTGCGTTGTGTATTGTTGTGATGCGCATCCCACGTGTTTCTTGTGCGTAGATTGTATAAGGAGAATGTAGAGGAATTATGTTAATGTGCTCAGCGTTTCTCACTACGGGACCCCGGCGTAGACTAAACCGGTTGGAGCGGCGGTTTGTGAATCGTGCTGCCGCTGGATGCCTGTGGCATGTGTGTATAGTTAATGTGTGAGCCTCACTATGTTGACGACGACAACGCCGTGAGAGGAATGTGAAGTAGTACGGTGTAACGTAGAAAGGTGGAGTATCTTGTGTGGGACTCGTAGGGGTTTTGAGGTTGAAGGAGGTAAGCGGTTCTTTCTTTTAGGGTTTTATTCCGGAAGGGGTCCCGTGTGACGGGAGGGGCAGGGAAATGTGAATGCGGTTCTACGGTAGTTTGGCGCGCTGTTCGAAATCGTGGGTTGCCTCGGAGCGTCTTTTCTTGGCCTGTTGCTGGGGGGAAGGGTCGTGGATTACGAAACATTTGCAGCTGTATGTGTCTTTTAGCGATTAATGTGGACGGCTGAACGGGTCTATTATTGGGAGTTGATTCTTTCATGGTCCAGACTGTAAAGAAAAAAAAAATCTTTGGCGAAAAAGTGTATTGCAGTGTATAATATATTAGCTAACTTTTATAAAGGTTAGGCTAAGTGTACAGGATTAACCACATCACACGCCGCGAAAGCTAACCATTGCACAAAATGATGCCGATATCACTGCCGATTTGTGAATAGCACAGGGCGTATGTGTTTCTGGGACAATCAACATAACTGTATAAATGTCAAAGAAAGGTGTACGCAGACCCGGCCACTGTGGCGTCGCTCACGATCGCGGTTGTCTCGCAACGTAACGCCCCGAATTATTATTAAAGGTGTACGCCTTCCGTTTTTATGCGGATAAAATAGACGTCAGAATTCGCAACAATCTTACAACAGCAATAATTTGGCGTTTCCGAATAAGTATATTCTGATTCCATCATCGGAACTCTGTAGTAATACACTTTTGGTCATTACTTTCGTGATTTTATTTAATATTTAGTCGATCCGTCATTTCGTTTATCGACAGTTTGAGACTACAAAACTTTGCATCTTTTGGTCCGCGTATAGACTCGAAACTGTAGCGAACTTCAAATAATGACGTAAACATAACGAGAATTGACCGAGGCAGACCACAATTAGGGACACCACACACACGTAAGCCCCCAACGCCCATAAATTAACGAATTCAATTCAAATAATGGTTTTGTTTAAATTCGACCATTACAAACAGTAATTGCCTGACAGCAGAACGTCATGGCCGATGTTGTCACCGTCACCCTTGACCGTCCTTGACAGGATGTACTTCGTGAAGCGAATGGAAAGACAACACGCGTTTCAACAATCGGAAAATGTGAACTGTTGCTCATAAATCACACGTCTGTCCCACGCAGACTGAAGAACCGCATCGAAGACCAGTTGCGTCTGCTGCGCGAAGAGAAGGCGGCCGCAGAGGCCCTTCTGGGCCAGATCGCCTCGGTGCGGGAGGCACTCACTGACATGGAAAAGAAAATCACATCCACCAGCTGCTACGCAGAGGACGTTGACGACCTAGAGAGGACTCTGCAGGTGAGTCGCCTTCCTCTTGCTCGCTTATACTTACTGGTGGGGGACTGCTGCTCTCCGCTATGCCTATCTGCGATGACACTTCCTATGTGACAATGCTGCTGTTAGTGAAGGACGCCATCGTGCGCTGGTTTTCTAAACGGATGGTTTTGACATTAAACGCAAACTGTTGTTCTTGAGTGCGTGTGCTTCGTACACTGATGTTGCTCTTCGTGCCTTATAGCAGTCAGAGCCGTGCACACAGACGTTAACGACAGTTGTTTCAAACTGAAATTCGCACCTCCCTTACAGAGTCGAAACACAGAGTTACAGAGTTGGTTGACGTTGTTCAACCCAGCTGACACTTGGTTGGTTTCGTTTTTGCCTCTAAAGAGGACGAAATAAACGGCTGACTTACCGAATGCGTGCGCCTGCCCATTCGGCTTCAACCACTCGGTCCGCAGTCAGCGAACAGAACAGTAGGGTTCACTGGTCCTTGTCTAACACAGATGACCGAAACAAAAGAGAGATAATAAGAATATATTCTGCTGATCTTCTTTGCAATATGTACATAGATGTGTACAAAAACTTGCTTCAGTCTGGACTTAAGACTTCCCATGTCACAGCACTGTCACTCTTAGAGTAGCAACCGTTCACCTACTTTAGCTGCGTCCATGGCCTGTTCTGAAATTACCTTTTTCCTCTTCAGGAATTGCGGGAAAATGTAAGAGGTCTTGAAGCTCGGGTGCAAGAAACATCCCGAACGGCGTACGAACGCTATGGACAGCGTCAGCTCAGCATACCGGAGACAGTGGGACGTGCATTAGCTTCACTGGAACTGCTCTCGGAGACCGTTGTGTCTGCCATGGACGACAAAGAACGTGAATTCAAGCGGGCGCGAACCGCCAGGACGGAATACATTGCGGGTGTGGAAGCACTCGTCAAGTGGCTCAGTGAAGCGCAGGAGAAACTGCAAGACAAGGGAACATCACCGCAGCGTACAAAGACAGTTCTTGTGGTATGGTTGGCTTCGCTATGGTTTTTGTTTGTGGAATTATTGCGGCATGCACGGTGTTTTTGTTTGCTGGTACCGCCTAGTTGAAGGTTTTTCCTGAGGACGTGGCATTATTGGTTTATTAAAGCAATGGCTTTATTGAGCCAGCCATAGCGTAGGTCCGTCCGTGACTCGCCACGTGGTTGCCAGATTGTGTTTGCCGTACGCTGAAGTTAATTACGTAACCACCACAGAAACAATGAAATTTAGAAACGAAACGATTTCACAACACATTAACAGGTTTTCAATGAAAGTTTAATAGCGTTTAAAAAGAGTTTCGCCTGAAAGCACTGCATTTGAGCGCGTTTGGCAGTGACCCAAAAATGAAGCAAATTTTCTTGAAAAGTTGTTCTATGTTCTTTTTCATATGTAATGCCATGCGCAATCAAACCATCGATTCCAGACAAAACTTGTCAATCACGCCTTACCATGTGCCTCAAAACAGCCGTGAAAACCCATTTTTTTCCTGTCGCACACCCTCGTGACGTCGTCCGGGGCGCGGTACGTCATGCTTACGTCACCGAGAGAAACCGAAACAGGAAGCACACATGCCTCGGTTTTTCTTCTTTATCTAAAACACAATCACACTCTGCTAGATGGAACCTTGCACGTGGCATCTCCACATAACATGGCATGGAATACAAGTACAACCTTAATTTCAAAAACGGTCCACTATTCCAGACTACCTTTAAGGAAGACTAGATAGAGCTGTACAATAAATTACCAACTTGCTATTATAACTGGAAAATCGGCAGGCTTAGACAACACAGGCTGTACACTGTTGCAATTGCGATACCTAAGCGGTGTTATATGATTTCTTTTACATGACTATCTGTTCCCTTGTCTGTGCAGAACCTCACATCTGAACTGCCTTCAGTTCGGGCTAACCTCGACCGAAGGGTAGTCAAGAGCGCCCAGCTCCTTCTGGGCTGTCTCGAGAAACCACAAGAGAAAGAATCTCTTCGGACGACCGTCTCATCCCTGGGAGAGCAATTACAACAGGTAACGAATGGGCAGTCCTCGGGGATGCAAGAGTAGAGGGAACGGAGAGACTTACGATGGGCGTCACGTGTTTTTGTCGTAGGTGGACGCTTGGGTCCAGGAACGCCTGTCCCAAGTAGAAGATGCTCTGCTGGCTTGGAGCAAGTTTCTCGAAGCTCTCCAGGCACTACGCGCTTGGATCGAAAAGAAAGAGGCTCTCCTGGGTCAGCAGGTGACACTGGGCACGTTGGCCGACGCCAAGCAACGTCTCGCTGAATGTCAGGTAATGCCGTCATTTTTCGGTTCAAACGCAACATTCACCGGAAGCGTTGAACATGTTTCGCGATCCCGCTTTGGATCTTATGGGCATGAGGTTTGTCGAAGAACTGCTCATTACTTGCTTAATTTTTATTACTCGACTATAATTTCGAGAACCATTTATGCTCCATTTCGTTGGCGTGAATTTTAAATTAAATTGTTCCTATAAAATCAGGGTTTCAAATAAAGCATGCGGAGCAGGATATTTGTTCGCTGGTGTGACCCCACAAACTTCTTTTCTTATAGCTGGGTGACGTTCTGCTTGCACTCTCGCCCCCCCCCCCCCTCTCTCTCTCTCTCTCTCTCGAAATTCCTTGGTCCCTGACTAAATCCAGCCCACCAACGCTATGCCCTCAAAGCTCCTTTTACATTTTTGGGACACCATAGGACTTCGAGGCGATGAAACTATCAGTTCATCATCTCGCAATAAAGTTGTTGTACTTGCACTTTTCCAAAGGTTCTACATTTTTGTACAGATTGGTCAACAAATCTGTAATACTGGGCTTACATGTTCGATTTGATTGTTCTGTTGGAGATTATTTTCAACTCTAACACGATATTGATTATTTTTAATTATATTATTCGACGAAGCGGATACTTTGTGTCGATCTTTAGCTTCATACAGCGTAATGAACAGCTTGAGAGCTTCGTCAACAACCTTTCGAGTGTGATACTTAGATTTGACAAGTTTTTGAATTTGAAATAGTTTGCCCAATTCTTTGCTATTGCTTGGACATCGCAACCATAGACGCCTTTGCGCCAGAAGACGCCAAATCATCATCATCATCATCATCATCATCACCGCCGCCGTCGCCGCCATCATGCTTGCTCGAGACGCACAAGTCGTGAACCTCATAATTCCGTGTAAAAAAATATAAAGAACGTTGTCTCACCGAACACAACTATAGTGTACCGAAACCGGTACACTGATACGAACCAGTACGACGTACTTAAAAAAGAGGCATTACAGGAGCGGGCTAAAGAAATCGCTTCTAGAAACCAGCAGTTGCCGTTGTACTGTACGCAGATCTCTCGTTTTTTTCTCCCCAGGAGGCAGCGCGAGACATTCCTACCGCTCAGAGTTACCTGACCGAGATGGGTTCCCTGACGAACCGCATCGGGGAAGTGTGCAGTGTGGGAGAGCTGCTCGAGAAACTCGACGTGGCCGAGCAAGAAGAGAGCTCGTGCGAGTCGAGGCTCCTGGAAGAAGTGGCCCTACTGCAGGAGATGGTCGAAGAGTGGGAACAGTGCGAGCGAAAGTGTCGCGAATGTCGCACCTGGGCCGAGAAGGCCAGGACAGCATTGGACGGTGCACATCTGCGAAGAAGGCCACTTCGGGACCAGCTTGCCCACAGAGAGGTAGGAAGGCCTCTCTATGGATTCGCTTTTTTTGCGTGTAGAATGCTATGGCGAGTGTGACAGGTCGATAAAGAAAGGACGCTCTTTTGTGTGTGTTTTTTTTTATAGAAACTGTTGGCAGATATTTCGGTACAACGCACCAAGATGGCGATGGCGCTTGAGAAGCTCCAGGTGCACTTCCGGGCGCGCGGGTCGCCCCGGGAGAACGAGATGGTGCGCACTTGTGAGCACCTGTCGCAGGACCTGAGCCACCTCCAGAAGCAGGTCGACGACCAGTGTCAGGCACTCTCTGCCTGCCTCTCTCAGGTACGCAACACGCAAAAGAACATTCAACTGTTGAATACTGATGGCAGTTGCGTATTCACAACCTCCGTATCATTTTAATCCAATCCAGTCCAACGTCCTACTGGGAATTCATAGTTATGGTTCTAATGAAAAAGGAGTAATTTAGTCCTTTGGGGGATTAGACGCACGGATATACCGAAGACTATACACGGAAGACTATGCGACGTTTAGGGACTATTTGAACAATGTTTTGCTTTGGGCCAGTTTACCGACTATCGCTGTCCCTTATGGGCTATTTTAGGGAATTAGGGACTATTTCCAGTGCTACGTAGCAGACTTCGAGGATTGGAGACTAAAGTGGGGACTAATTGCAATCAAGGGGAATAAACGCTGCAATTGTTCCCCAATTAACCTCCTTTTTTTGTACTAATACGTGAGCCAAGGTCATTCCTCAAGCTTCGTTTTTGCTCTGAGGAGAGGCAGAAAGTGCAGGAATGCTTTTGTTTTTTCTATGAACCCAGGAGGAACAGTACACACAGGACCTGCAGCAGTTGAGGCACCTGCTGTCACAGTCAGAACACCGTCTCAAGCTCGCACTTGGAGCAGCTCCTCTGACTCCGGAGGAGCGCTCTAAGAACCAGCGCCTCCAGGAGGTATGCCCTCTCTTCGCCTTGTCTTTAGGTCGCCTGGCTTTTTCTGATTTGTTACTTCAGTTGGTGCCCTATTCCGTTATCTGAACATCTTCAGCTATGGTGCACACTTTTCAGTCTTCATGGTTTAATGTCCCGAATTTCCAGCTGACTGGTGGCATCACGATTACGAAACGTTGCACCTTTTAGATCGTGCAACAGATTATGATCCACCGTGATAGGTCGGTTGCGTGACGATTCTTTGCGCTTGTGTGGCTGTATGGGATGCGTGTCCAACTTGCTGCGGATGCTAGTCATGTGTACCCTTTTTTTTGGTTACCGTTCAGGCACAGCTCAGCAATCACATCTTGCACATTCCAATGTTTTAAGAGAAAAAAATATTCGCCCAGTGAGCACTCGTTGTGGAGAAGTTTGCGACACTGACGTGTGTGATTTGTTACCTTTTGGGGAAGCAAAATATTCCTTGAGAAACAAAATATTGTTCATCTTGTATGGTACCTTGTTTTTGTAACAAGACAAAAACTGCGATGCACGTTTTGTGTGTTGCCATACCAACCAACCACATAGAAAAAAAAAATCTACAGTATCGCAACCTCTTCATTGCACGTTTGCATTTCAAGCCCACCTGTCATCACTTGAGCATGACTAGTTGTGGCAAAGCAAGGGTGCGCGGATGGGACAAGGGGAGCTTAACGTATGTTACGGAGCTGCAATTCGATTTAATTTCGTTTAGTTTCGTTTATTTTCGTTTCGACCAAATTATGACCTGAGCCTCCGCCCTTTCTTGCATCTCGGGCCCCCATATCGCTCCCTTGCTTTGCTACGGGTTACCTAGTCATCAAGTAGATGCCTGCGGTAGTACAGTAGAGGAGCACACAGTGACGCACACGCACAAAGCACGTGTGTGGATGCCGACATTGATATCGTTAGACACTACTTCAACTTAAAAACGTTCCCATTCCAAAAAGTAGCAAGTTGCCTATTTCAGCATAACAAAGGTTCTCTCTCTCTCTCTTTCTCTCTTTCCTTTCTTTTTTTGTTTTTCGCCATCTGCTCCCTTCAGGCCCTGAGGGATCAGGTCAAAAAGTATCGTGCCCAGATCGCCGACGTACAAGAACGCATTCGCAAACTCAATCAAAGGCAGCTCCCCGACACGGAACCCTTCAGGTTCCACGTGGAACCGCTTCCAGAGGACGTTGCACAGCTTCAGCCACCAGAAGCTCCATACCGACCCTACGTGCGCACCCCTCGCGGTAGCGCACGCCCCTCAAGAGAAGCAACCCCTGAACCTGGCGCAACGCCGCACACGACCCAACTTACTGAAGCACTCGAGTCCGTGTTGAAAGGGTCGGCGTTCCTTCGGCTTCCAGGAGCAACACCCAGTACTGGACTCTACTCGTACGAGACGTGGGCGACCGAGACGGATGAACCTGTCGTCACACTGGTGGCTCCACCTGCACAGCAGAAAGAAGAAAAGACAGAGTCAATGCCCGCAGAAGAACCTGTCGTTGTCGAAGAAATTATTCCAAGCACAACTCAAACGTTCACAAGCGGTGACCGGTCAGAACCGCCCAAGAAGACTCATTCGACTTCCAAGAAACAGAAGAAATCTGATAAGAAACAGAAACCTGATAGCGCGTCGACGACCAGTCCTGTGACGTCACCAGTCAGCGACGCCGGTAGGCCAAGTTACGCCGAAATCCTGTCTGGAAGAATGAGCCCTAGACCAGGCGAAGGTGATACGGTCACAACCCAGCATCATGAAGTGACAAGTACACCGCATGGTGGCGTTGAAGTGACGGATCGTACAGAGTCTGTCTCGTATCAAGTTTCCTCCGCACCAGGAGCGAGACCTGGAGAGCAAGTCGAGTCTCGCAGAACAGTTTCAACTGTGAGAACCACGAAGCGTACCACAGAACCTGTTGAAGTTTCATACAGCACTATGGGTCACGTGGAGCCATTCGAAGAAGTACATGCCACGTCAGGAGACACGAAACGCTTGACGTATGCCCAAGTAGCACGTTCCGTCAGTCCCGCACCCATTGGAACTGAAGGAAGTTCAGAAAGCAGTGGTGGATCCAAACATTTAAGTAAGCCGCCGTCCGATGAAATGGACAGAGGCTCGCAGGAACATTCCGATGAGCAGAAAACTGCCAGTGACAAAAATAGCATGTCAGATGAGGCCTCGAAGTCCTGTGCAGCTGAGGCTGCCGGAACTTCGGACGAGCCCAGATCCCCGAAAGAGGGTGAAGGGCCGAGCAAGAAAAAGGCCAAGAAAAAACGCAAAGGGGATGGGGGAGAGCCTAGCCTTGACTCTTCGTCCAAGGTTTGATGCGAAAAATATCTTCCGCATGGCGATGACCCCACCAGTAGCAGACTTCTTAGCATTTAGAGCAACCCTTCGCTTTCCTGTGGGGTTCGCCGGGAACCCGTGACTAATACCATTTTGCCTTGATATAGTTTGTGTATGCTGCGACTAACCACTTCAGTCGTCGTGGGCCTTGTACTCTTGTACGACACTTTCTTTAGTTGCTCTTTTTACAATTAGATGCTGAGGTAAATGCCTGAAACAAGATGAGAGAAAATTTCAGGCACTTACCGGTTTTTCTGAATGTATGTTGCTCGTGTTTGTACGTATTTTGTCTGCGTGTGTGTGTATGTCTGAGAAGAAAAAAAAAAGGTGTGCCTTCAGCGCATGTGATGCCACCACCACCACCACCACTTTTCGGTTGCCAAGCAACCGGACTAGCCCACCCACTAACACCACAGGTGTAGCATATCGAGAGATCTCTTGCCTTTACCTAATCACACTGTCGTCTGTTTCTCTTTTTATAATGACTACCTATACTGCTATGATGTGTGCACTTGGTGCTTCCGATAAAGAAAAGTGCATTTCTAATTTGTGTGTTGCAAGCCTTTGCGAAATACAACTTCACTACTGCCACCTGTCGTTCTCTTTCTCTCTCTCTCTCTCTCTCTTTGTGTGTGTCTCTATCTATCTCTATCTCTCTATCTGTCACGTTATCCCGTTTTCCGTCTTCCGCATTTGTCTCACGCCCGTCCTTCGGATCCTAACGCCAGCACTCATGCACGCCACCGAAACCCTGCGCTGTACTAACAGCCTAGTATTTTGGTTTACAGGGAGGCGAAGATTCAAACGATATCATCCTCTCACCGCAAAGGGCAGACATTACAGAGGCACCCCTGCGAAGCGTCGCTCTGCAACAGATACTTGCGCAGGGTAAACCTGACGGTGAGTCACATGACGATTCCAGTCAGGACAGCATTGTTAGGGAGGAAGTTGGGCCAGATGGCACCATTAGGCGTGTGGTGACTCGTAGGATCGAAAAAAGTATGATACCTTATCACATCGCAGAAGCTCAAGAGCATATCCAGAGAAAATCTGCGTTAAAGGATGGTAAGTGGCTAGAACTTTCAGGCGGGCAACGGGTGCCAATTGAAGAACACATAGGGCCTGATGGTGACATGCTGCGCGATGCAAAAGACCCCGTGACTGTGCACTTACTCAAGGCGCTGGGCGAGCTTAATGGTGAGCCGACTGATGACTCTTCCACAGATGATGTTGTCACGGAGGAAGTAGGACCAGATGGAATCGTTAGACGCGTGGTTACCCGTCGCATTATCACTACAAGAACTTTACCATATGAGGTTAGGGTCGCTGATATTCCCGGCATTCAAAGGGTAATTAGGAGAGTGTTCAGGAATGGTCAGTGGCAGGAACTTCCCGAGGACGAGGAGGTAACTGTAGAGGAAGAAACAGGCCCTGACGGTGTCAAGCACCATGTCACAAAGCTGTCCAAGACTGGTGAGCCAGTTCAAATGCTAGATGCACCGCATGGAGAGCCGACTGACGAATCCACCCCAGAGAACGTTGTCACGGAGGAAGTCGGATCAGATGGCATCGTTAGACGCGTGGTTACCCGTCGCATTGTCACGACAAGAACTTCGCCCTATGAGGTTAGGCTCACTGATATTCCCGGCGTTAAAAGGGTGATTAGGAGAGTGTTCAGGAATGGTCAGTGGCACGAACTTCCCGAGGACGAGGAGGTAACTGTAGAGGAAGAAACAGGCCCTGACGGTGTCAAGCTTTATGTCACGAAGGTGTCCAAGACAGGTGAGCCAGTTCAAATGCTAGATGCACCGCATGGAGAGCCGACTGACGAATCCACCCCAGAGAACGTCGTCACGGAGGAAGTCGGACCAGATGGCATCGTTAGACGCGTGGTTACCCGTCGCATTGTCACGACAAGAACTTTGCCCTATGAGGTTAGGCTCACTGATATTCCCGGCGTTAAAAGGGTGATTAGGAGAGTGTTCAGGAATGGTCAGTGGCAGGAACTTCCCGAGGACGAGGAGGTCACTGTTGAAGAAGAAAGAGGCCCGGACGGAGTCAAGAGCCATGTCACGAAGGTGTCCAAGACCGGTGAGCCTGTTCAACTGTTAGAGGCACCGCATGGTGAGCCGACTGACGAATCCACCCCAGAGAACGTTGTCACGGAGGAAGTCGGACCAGACGGTATCCTCAGACGCGTAGTTACCCGTCGCATTGTCACCACAAGAACTATGCCATATGAGGTTAGGGTCACTGACATTCCAGGTGTTGAAAGGGTGATTAGGAGAGTGCTCAGGAATGGTCAGTGGCAGGAACTTCCCGAGGACGAGGAGGTCACTGTTGAAGAAGAAACAGGCCCGGACGGAGTCAAGCGCCATGTCACGAAGGTGTCCAAGACTGGTGAGCCTGTTCAAGTGTTAGAGGCACCGCATGGTGAGCCGACTGACGAATCCACCCCAGAGAACGTTGTCACGGAGGAAGTCGGACCAGACGGTATCCTCAGACGCGTAGTTACCCGTCGCATTGTCACCACAAGAACTATGCCATATGAGGTTAGGGTCATTGATATTCCAGGTGTTGAAAGACTGATTAGGAGAGTGTTCAGGAATGGTCAGTGGCAGGAACTTCCCGAGGACGAGGAGGTAACTGTAGAAGAAGAAACAGGCCCAGACGGGGTCAAGCGCCATGTCACAAAGGTGTCCAAGACTGGTGAGCCTGTTCAAGTGTCAGAGGCACCGCATGGTGAGCCGACTGACGAATCCACCCCAGAGAACGTTGTCACGGAGGAAGTCGGACCAGACGGTATTCTCAGACGCGTAGTTACCCGTCGCATTGTTACCACAAGAACTATGCCATATGAGGTTAGGGTCACTGATATTCCAGGTGTTGAAAGAGTGATTAGGAGAGTGTTCAGGAATGGTCAGTGGCAGGAACTTCCCGAGGACGAGGAGGTAACTGTAGAAGAAGAAACAGGCCCGGGCGGGGTCAAGCGCCATGTCACAAAGGTGTCCAAGACTGGTGAGCCTGTTCAAGTGTTAGAGGCACCGTATGGTGAGCCGACTGACGAATCCACCCCAGAGAACGTTGTCACGGAGGAAGTCGGACCAGACGGTATCCTCAGACGCGTAGTTACCCGTCGCATTGTCACCACAAGAACTATGCCATATGAGGTTAGGGTCACTGATATTCCAGGTGTTGAAAGAGTGATTAGGAGAGTGTTCAGGAATGGTCAGTGGCAGGAACTTCCCGAGGACGAGGAGGTCACTGTTGAAGAAGAAACAGGCCCGGACGGGGACAAGCGCCATGTCACAAAGGTGACCAAGACTGGTGAGCCTGTTCAAGTGTTAGAGGCACCGCATGGTGAGCCGACTGACGAATCCACCCCAGAGAACGTTGTCACGGAGGAAGTCGGACCAGACGGTATCCTCAGACGCGTAGTTACCCGTCGCATTGTCACCACAAGAACTATGCCATATGAGGTTAGGGTCACTGATATTCCAGGTGTTGAAAGAGTGATTAGGAGAGTGTTCAGGAATGGTCAGTGGCAGGAACTTCCCGAGGACGAGGAGGTCACTGTTGAAGAAGAAACAGGCCCGGACGGGGTCAAGCGCCATGTCACAAAGGTGTCCAAGACTGGTGAGCCTGTTCAAGTGTTAGAGGCACCGCATGGTGAGCCGACTGACGAATCCACCCCAGAGAACGTTGTCACGGAGGAAGTCGGACCAGACGGTATCCTCAGACGCGTAGTTACCCGTCGCATTGTCACCACAAGAACTATGCCATATGAGGTTAGGGTCACTGACATTCCAGGTGTTGAAAGGGTGATTAGGGGAGTGCTCAGGAATGGTCAGTGGCAGGAACTTCCCGAGGACGAGGAGGTCACTGTTGAAGAAGAAACAGGCCCGGACGGAGTCAAGCGCCATGTCACGAAGGTGTCCAAGACTGGTGAGCCTGTTCAAGTGTTAGAGGCACCGCATGGTGAGCCGACTGACGAATCCACCCCAGAGAACGTTGTCACGGAGGAAGTCGGACCAGACGGTATCCTCAGACGCGTAGTTACCCGTCGCATTGTCACCACAAGAACTATGCCATATGAGGTTAGGGTCATTGATATTCCAGGTGTTGAAAGACTGATTAGGAGAGTGTTCAGGAATGGTCAGTGGCAGGAACTTCCCGAGGACGAGGAGGTAACTGTAGAAGAAGAAACAGGCCCAGACGGGGTCAAGCGCCATGTCACAAAGGTGTCCAAGACTGGTGAGCCTGTTCAAGTGTTAGAGGCACCGCATGGTGAGCCGACTGACGAATCCACCCCAGAGAACGTTGTCACGGAGGAAGTCGGACCAGACGGTATTCTCAGACGAGTAGTTACCCGTCGCATTGTCACCACAAGAACTATGCCATATGAGGTTAGGGTCACTGATATTCCAGGTGTTGAAAGAGTGATTAGGAGAGTGTTCAGGAATGGTCAGTGGCAGGAACTTCCCGAGGACGAGGAGGTAACTGTAGAAGAAGAAACAGGCCCGGACGGGGCCAAGCGCCATGTCACAAAGGTGTCCAAGACTGGTGAGCCTGTTCAAGTGTTAGAGGCACCGCATGGTGAGCCGACTGACGAATCCACCCCAGAGAATGTTGTCACGGAGGAAGTCGGACCAGACGGTATCCTCAGACGCGTAGTTACCCGTCGCATTGTCACCACAAGAACTATGCCATATGAGGTTAGGGTCACTGATATTCCAGGTGTTGAAAGAGTGATTAGGAGAGTGTTCAGGAATGGTCAGTGGCAGGAACTTCCCGAGGACGAGGAGGTCACTGTTGAAGAAGAAACAGGCCCGGACGGGGTCAAGCGCCATGTCACAAAGGTGACCAAGACTGGTGAGCCTGTTCAAGTGTTAGAGGCACCGCATGGTGAGCCGACTGACGAATCCACCCCAGAGAACGTTGTCACGGAGGAAGTCGGACCAGACGGTATCCTCAGACGCGTAGTAACCCGTCGCATTGTCACCACAAGAACTATGCCATATGAGGTTAGGGTCACTGATATTCCAGGTGTTGAAAGAGTGATTAGGAGAGTGTTCAGGAATGGTCAGTGGCAGGAACTCCCCGAGGACGAGGAGGTCACTGTTGAAGAAGAAACAGGCCCGGACGGAGTCAAGCGCCATGTCACGAAGGTGTCCAAGACTGATGAGCCTGTTCAAGTGTTAGAGGTACCGCATGGTGAGCCGACTGACGAATCCACCCCAGAGAACGTTGTCACGGAGGAAGTCGGACCAGACGGTATCCTCAGACGCGTAGTTACCCGTCGCATTGTCACCACAAGAACTTTGCCATATGAGGTTAGGGTCTCTGAAATTCCAGGTGTTGAAAGGGTGATTAGAAGAGTGTTCAGGAATGGTCAGTGGCAGGAACTTCCCGAGGACGAGGAGGTAACTGTAGAAGAAGAAACATGCCCTGACGGTGTCAAGCGCCATGTCACGAAGGTGTCCAGGACTGGTGAGCCAGTTCAAATGCTAGAAGCACCGCAGACGTTAGAGGCATCGAACGGTGAGCCGACAGACGAACCCACCACAGAGAACGTCGTCATGGAGGAAGTCGGACCAGACGGTATCGTCAGACGCGTGGTTACCCGTCGCATTCTCACTACCAGAACTTTGCCATCTGAGGTTTGGGTCACTGATATTCCCGGTGTTGACAGGGTGATTAGGAGAGTGTACAGGAATGGCCAGTGGCTGGAACTTCCCGAGGACCACACCACAAAAACTTGGCCGAACTGGGATGACCATGCCTTCAAATCAGACGCGAGTAATACCGATGACTCAAATGCAACTGAAGGGAAACGTGAATTCCCTCATCCTGACCACGAGCCACTAGACTTCGGGCCAATCGAGAAGGTAGAGGCCCCCGCGGAGGCCCCTCCACTCCTGTCGTACTTGTTGTTAACCAAGCAAGGTGCGCAACCGAAAGGCAGTCAAGACCCATTCGAAAACGCGCAGCCAGTGATGACACCAGGAGGTGTTTGTTCAGCGTCAGATGCGGTCTCCAAGTTTCCTGAAATGGACGCGAAGTTCGAACACATGGTTTCGTCCCTCCTCAGCGATGCTTCTGGGGAAATGCAAGAACCAAACACGAAATTCGTGCGCGAAGAAATACAAATGCCAATGGAGAAGCTCAACTTGGTGTCCTCAAGGGTTGTAGAAGACACGGACAAGGAGAAGACTATTGAACTCAAATTTCAGGAGAAATATAAGGTCGTACAGTACTCGTTTCAGCTACCAGAGTTTGGCAAAGAAATGACTTTGCAAAGTCCTGAAGAACAAGGTGTTTCAGAAATGAGATCAGCACCCCATGTTGATTCTTTCACGACGAACGCAAGTTTCAGGGTCGATTCGCCCAGCGTGACCACGCGGAAAGAGATATCGACCCTGGACAGCGAGACAGTCCTTCCTGGTATTCGACCTGAGCCTACAGCGCCGCAAGCTGGACTAGATGATGAAGTGCCTTCCCGGCAAATAGAAGAACCGACTCAGCCATACGATCGGCAAGACTCTTTGGACACTACGGAGCCGGAAAGAACAGAAAAGGATGAATCTTCTCTTGCCGAGTGCACCGACAGCACTGATGGCCCCATGGCAGAACCAGAAAGTCTCAAGCGTCCGAAAAGGAAACAAAAGAACAAAGGTGCTAAACAACCACAGACAGTCATGGGGGCACTGCAGCGCGTTGTGGACTCTGTGTCGAAGCTATTACCTTCCACAGACACAAAGCTGTCTGAGGAACCCAAGGAACCTAAGCAGGAGAATGGCTCTTTGAAGCATCTGGAAGTCGTTCCTATAACAGCTCCTGAGGACACAAAAGTAGACAGCTCCAATAGTGATATGGAGCCATGCAAGCTCTATCCGGAATCTGTGCCTGTTTCATTGATTGCACATAGAGTCCCTATTATTTCTGACAAACATATGAAGCCAACTGGAGGAACACCTGAAGCAGTTACATTGATTTATAATGTAGCAACAAGCCCCAGCGAGCACGGCGAGGACAAGATCCTTGAATCTGCTATCGTGTGTCAGTCGCCACGTGTTATTACCCCAGAAGTACCAGAAGAAGAGCCTCCTGTGAAACCTCGAAGAAAACAAAGGAAACAAAGGAAGCCGGAGGCTGTTGATGAGCTGATGGATCAGAAGGCTCCTGCAAAGCCGGAGCGTAGAAAGAGGAAGCCACGATTTTCTGCTGGTGAACATAGCACTACTGACGAGTCGTCAGAGTTAGAGCAACCTGGGTTCTTTGACGAGAAGCATAAGGGCAAGGAACGACCGCGAGAGAGCGAGCCTAATGTGCAAGAAAGTGGACACATCCATACGCCAGATACCGATGTGTTTCGAACCATTTACGAGGGCCCAACTAGTGACCATCAAACCGAACAGCATGCCGCGCAGCAGGAGCCTCTATCTGTGCCGAAGAAAAAGATAGATGAGAGAGTATATTCTGAGAAGAAGCTACCCGTGGGCGACGTGGAAGCTGCTGAAGAGCCCGTACCTGAAGTCAAAGAAGGAAGCCCGGGCCTTCTACCTGTTATCACCAATGTGACCGAGCATACGTCACGAATGTCTAAGACCAACAAGGTGTCTACGGAACCTTTGACAGTCGTGGAACACTTAGAGTCTGGTCCAATGAAGGACGAGTTCCAGACTCCAAAGGATGAAGTGACACCTCCGTCAGCAACCGAAGAGAGGCCTTCACCTGATGCGGAGACATTGACTGAAGATAAGACACCTACGGAATGTGAAAAGGCAACTGACAAGCCTTCGCGTATCAAACAAGGGGTTCCTGATATTGCGATCGTCACCACCTCAGTCACAAAGCCCAAGTCACGAAAGTCCAAGTCTAAGAAGTTACCTTCAGAACCTTCCACTGGTACCGAAGTCCAGGAGGACGTTCCATTGAAGGAGCAGCCAGATAAACCAGAGGATACATTGACCCCAGTGTCTCTAAAGGAAAAGGAGCCTTCACCTGCCCCGGAGAAACAGTCTCAAAACAAGGCTCCTATGGAAGGTGAGAAGAAGCCTCTTGGCGACAAGGCAGCTGAAGAGCCTTTGCCTACTGCCAAAGAAGCAAGCCCTGACTATACGACAGTCACGACCCCTGTCACTAAGCCCAAATCACGGAAGTCGAAGTCTAAGAAGGCACCTTCAGAGCCTTACACTGTCATTGAAGTCCAGGAGGCTGCATTGAAGGAGCATCCAGAGAAACCAGACGAAAAAGGGACCCCTGCGTCTGAAAAAGAAAAGGAGCCTTCCCCTGCCCCAGAGGAGGAACCTGAAGACAAGATTCCTCTGGAAGGTGAGAAGAAGCCCTCTGGTGACAAGGCAAATGAGGAGCCTTTGCCTACTGCCAAAGAAGCAAGCCCTGACTATACGACAGTCACGACCCCTGTCACTAAGCCCAAATCACGGAAGTCGAAATCTAAGAAGGCACCTTCCGAGGTTTCCACTGCTACCGAAGTGCCGGAGACCGTTCCATTGATGGAGCAGCCAGGGAAACCAGAGGATAAAGTGACCCCGGCGTCTCAGAAGGAAAAGGAGCCTTCACCTGCGCCGGAGAGACAACCTGAAGCCAAGACTCCTACAGAAGGTGAGAAGAAGCCTCCTGCTGACGAGGCAACTAAAGAGCCTTTGCCTATTGTCAAAGAAGCAAGCCCTGACTATACGACCGTAACCACCGTCACTGAGCACAAACCACGGAAGTCGAAATCTAAGAAGGCACCTTCCGAGGTTTCCACTGCTACCGAAGTGCCGGAGACCGTTCCATTGATGGAGCAGCCAGAGAAACCAGAGGATAAAGTGACCCCATCGTCTCAGAAGGAAAAGGAGCCTTCACCTGCGCCGGAGAGAGAACCTGAAGCCAAGACTCCTACGGAAGGTGAGAAGAAGCCTCTTGGTGACGAGGCAACTAAAGAGCCTTTGCCTATTGTCAAAGAAGCAAGCCCTGACTATACGACCGTAACCACCGTCACTGAGCACAAACCACGGAAGTCGAAATCTAAGAAGGCACCTTCCGAGGTTTCCACTGCTACCGAAGTGCCGGAGACCGTTCCATTGATGGAGCAGCCAGGGAAACCAGAGGATAAAGTGACCCCATCGTCTCAGAAGGAAAAGGAGCCTTCACCTGCGCCGGAGAGAGAACCTGAAGCCAAGACTCCTACGGAAGGTGAGAAGAAGCCTCTTGGTGACGAGGCAACTAAAGAGCCTTTGCCTATTGTCAAAGAAGCAAGCCCTGACTATACGACCGTAACCACCGTCACTGAGCACAAACCACGGAAGTCGAAATCTAAGAAGGCACCTTCCGAGGTTTCCACTGCTACCGAAGTGCCGGAGACCGTTCCATTGATGGAGCAGCCAGGGAAACCAGAGGATAAAGTGACCCCATCGTCTCAGAAGGAAAAGGAGCCTTCACCTGCGCCGGAGAGAGAACCTGAAGCCAAGACTCCTACGGAAGGTGAGAAGAAGCCTCTTTGTGACGAGGCAACTAAAGAGCCTTTGCCTATTGTCAAAGAAGCAAGCCCTGACTATACGACCGTAACCACCGTCACTGAGCACAAACCACGGAAGTCGAAATCTAAGAAGGCACCTTCCGAGGTTTCCACTGCTACCGAAGTGCCGGAAACCGTTCCATTGATGGAGCAGCCACAGAAACCAGAGGATAAAGTGACCCCGGCGTCTCAGAAGGAAAAGGAGCCTTCACCTGCGCCGGAGAGAGAACCTGAAGCCAAGACCCCTACAGAAGGTGAGAAGAAGCCTCTTGGTGACGAGGCAACTAAAGAGCCTTTGCCTATTGTCAAAGAAGCAAGCCCTGACTATACGACCGTAACCACCGTCACTGAACACAAACCACGGAAGTCGAAATCTAAGAAGGCACCTTCCGAGGTTCCCACTGCTACCGAAGTGCCAAAGACCGTTCCATTGATGGAGCAGCCAGGGAAACCAGAGGATAAAGTGACCCCATCGTCTCAGAAGGAAAAGGAGCCTTCACCTGCGCCGGAGAGAGAACCTGAAGCCAAGACTCCTACGGAAGGTGAGAAGAAGCCTCTTGGTGACGAGGCAACTAAAGAGCCTTTGCCTATTGTCAAAGAAGCAAGCCCTGACTATACGACCGTAACCACCGTCACTGAGCACAAACCACGGAAGTCGAAATCTAAGAAGGCACCTTCCGAGGTTTCCACTGCTACCGAAGTGCCGGAGACCGTTCCATTGATGGAGCAGCCAGGGAAACCAGAGGATAAAGTGACCCCATCGTCTCAGAAGGAAAAGGAGCCTTCACCTGCGCCGGAGAGAGAACCTGAAGCCAAGACTCCTACGGAAGGTGAGAAGAAGCCTCTTTGTGACGAGGCAACTAAAGAGCCTTTGCCTATTGTCAAAGAAGCAAGCCCTGACTATACGACCGTAACCACCGTCACTGAGCACAAACCACGGAAGTCGAAATCTAAGAAGGCACCTTCCGAGGTTTCCACTGCTACCGAAGTGCCGGAAACCGTTCCATTGATGGAGCAGCCACAGAAACCAGAGGATAAAGTGAC
Source organism: Ornithodoros turicata (assembly GCF_037126465.1). Lineage (NCBI taxonomy): Eukaryota > Metazoa > Arthropoda > Arachnida > Ixodida > Argasidae > Ornithodoros > Ornithodoros turicata. The sequence goes on along the minus strand of NC_088206.1, from coordinate 67,234,051 downwards.
CCCGGCGTCTCAGAAGGAAAAGGAGCCTTCACCTGCGCCGGAGAGAGAACCTGAAGCCAAGACCCCTACAGAAGGTGAGAAGAAGCCTCTTGGTGACGAGGCAACTAAAGAGCCTTTGCCTATTGTCAAAGAAGCAAGCCCTGACTATACGACCGTAACCACCGTCACTGAACACAAACCACGGAAGTCGAAATCTAAGAAGGCACCTTCCGAGGTTCCCACTGCTACCGAAGTGCCAAAGACCGTTCCATTGATGGAGCAGCCAGGGAAACCAGAGGATAAAGTGACCCCGTCGTCTCAGAAGGAAAAGGAGCCTTCACCTGCGCCGGAGAGAGAACCTGAAGCCAAGACTCCTACGGACGGTGAGAAGAAGCCTCTTGGTGACGAGGCAACTAAAGAGCCTTTGCCTATTGTCAAAGAAGCAAGCCCTGACTATACAACCGTAACCACCGTCACTGAGCACAAACCACGGAAGTCGAAATCTAAGAAGGCACCTTCCGAGGTTTCCACTGCTACCGAAGTGCCGGAGACCGTTCCATTGATGGAGCAGCCAGGGAAACCAGAGGATAAAGTGACCCCGTCGTCTCAGAAGGAAAAGGAGCCTTCACCTGCGCCGGAGAGAGAACCTGAAGCCAAGACTCCTACGGACGGTGAGAAGAAGCCTCTTGGTGACGAGGCAACTAAAGAGCCTTTGCCTATTGTCAAAGAAGCAAGCCCTGACTATACAACCGTAACCACCGTCACTGAGCACAAACCACGGAAGTCGAAATCTAAGAAGGCACCTTCCGAGGTTTCCACTGCTACCGAAGTGCCGGAGACCGTTCCATTGATGGAGCAGCCAGGGAAACCAGAGGATAAAGTGACCCCGTCGTCTCAGAAGGAAAAGGAGCCTTCACCTGCGCCGGAGAGAGAACCTGAAGCCAAGACTCCTACGGACGGTGAGAAGAAGCCTCTTGGTGACGAGGCAACTAAAGAGCCTTTGCCTATTGTCAAAGAAGCAAGCCCTGACTATACAACCGTAACCACCGTCACTGAGCACAAACCACGGAAGTCGAAATCTAAGAAGGCACCTTCCGAGGTTTCCACTGCTACCGAAGTGCCGGAGACCGTTCCATTGATGGAGCAGCCAGGGAAACCAGAGGATAAAGTGACCCCGTCGTCTCAGAAGGAAAAGGAGCCTTCACCTGCGCCGGAGAGAGAACCTGAAGCCAAGACTCCTACGGACGGTGAGAAGAAGCCTCTTGGTGACGAGGCAACTAAAGAGCCTTTGCCTATTGTCAAAGAAGCAAGCCCTGACTATACAACCGTAACCACCGTCACTGAGCACAAACCACGGAAGTCGAAATCTAAGAAGGCACCTTCCGAGGTTTCCACTGCTACCGAAGTGCCGGAGACCGTTCCATTGATGGAGCAGCCAGGGAAACCAGAGGATAAAGTGACCCCGTCGTCTCAGAAGGAAAAGGAGCCTTCACCTGCGCCGGAGAGAGAACCTGAAGCCAAGACTCCTACGGACGGTGAGAAGAAGCCTCTTGGTGACGAGGCAACTAAAGAGCCTTTGCCTATTGTCAAAGAAGCAAGCCCTGACTATACAACCGTAACCACCGTCACTGAGCACAAACCACGGAAGTCGAAATCTAAGAAGGCACCTTCCGAGGTTTCCACTGCTACCGAAGTGCCGGAGACCGTTCCATTGATGGAGCAGCCAGGGAAACCAGAGGATAAAGTGACCCCGTCGTCTCAGAAGGAAAAGGAGCCTTCACCTGCGCCGGAGAGAGAACCTGAAGCCAAGACTCCTACGGACGGTGAGAAGAAGCCTCTTGGTGACGAGGCAACTAAAGAGCCTTTGCCTATTGTCAAAGAAGCAAGCCCTGACTATACAACCGTAACCACCGTCACTGAGCACAAACCACGGAAGTCGAAATCTAAGAAGGCACCTTCCGAGGTTTCCACTGCTACCGAAGTGCCGGAGACCGTTCCATTGATGGAGCAGCCAGGGAAACCAGAGGATAAAGTGACCCCGTCGTCTCAGAAGGAAAAGGAGCCTTCACCTGCGCCGGAGAGAGAACCTGAAGCCAAGACTCCTACGGACGGTGAGAAGAAGCCTCTTGGTGACGAGGCAACTAAAGAGCCTTTGCCTATTGTCAAAGAAGCAAGCCCTGACTATACAACCGTAACCACCGTCACTGAGCATAAACCACGGAAGTCGAAATCTAAGAAGGCACCTTCCGAGGTTTCCACTGCTACCGAAGTGCCGGAGACTGTTCCATTGATGGAGCAGCCAGGGAAACCAGAGGATAAAGTGACCCCGTCGTCTCAGAAGGAAAAGGAGCCTTCACCTGCGCCGGAGAGAGAACCTGAAGCCAAGACTCCTACGGAAGGTGAGAAGAAGCCTCTTGGTGACGAGGCAACTAAAGAGCCTTTGCCTATTGTCAAAGAAGCAAGCCCTGACTATACAACCGTAACCACCGTCACTGAGCACAAATCAAGGAAGTCGAAGTCCAAGAAGGCACCTTCAGAGCCTTCCGCTGTTATTGAAGTCCAGGAGGCTGTCCCGTTGAAGGACCATCCAGAGAAACCAGATGATAAAGTGACCCCTGCGTCTGAAAAAGAAAAGGAGCCTTCACCTGCGCCAGAGAAAGAGTCTGAAGACAAGATGCCTGAGGAAAGTGAGAAGACTCCTCTTGATGAGAAGGCAACCATATTGTCTAAGCCTGAGGTCACAGAAGGAAGTCCTAGCTTCACGACCATCACCACCACCGTCACTGAGCACAAACCACGAAAGTCCAAGTCTAAGAAGGCACCTTCAGGGCCTTCCACTGTCACCGATGTCCAGGAGGCCGTTCCATTGAAAGAACATCCAGAGAAACCAAAGGATTATGTGATTCCTACGTCTAAAATAGAGCCTTCACCTGCACTAGACAAACAGCCTGATGACAAGATGCCTAAGGAATGTGAGAGGGCACCTGTTGTTGACAAGGAACCTACAACTGAGGACAGAAACGGAAGCCCTGACTTTGCGGCCGTCACTACCACGGTCACTAAGCACAGATCACGAAAGCCTAAACCTAAGAAGGCACCTTCAGAGCCCTCGGCGCTTCCGAAAATCGTGAATACATTTCTACCGAATGCAAAGGAAAAGGAGCCTTACGCTGAGCCGCTGAAGGGCTCCATCGAAGGTGATAAGGCACCCGAAGAGCTTTTGACTCAGGTCACAGAAGGCCGTTCTGTTGGTGGAAGGGTTATTAGAAGAGTGTTCAGGAATGGTCAGTGGCAGGAACTTCCCGAGGACGAGGAGGTAACTGTAGAAGAAGAAACATGCCCTGACGGTGTCAAGCGCCATGTCACGAAGGTGTCTAAGACTGGTGAGCCAGTTCAAATGCTAGAGGCACCGCACGGTGAGCCGACTGACACTGAGGAATCCACCCCAGAGAACGTCGTCACGGAGGAAGTCGGACCAGATGGCATCGTTAGACGCGTGGTTACCCGTCGCATTGTCACGACAAGGACTTTGCCATATGAGGTTAGGGTCACTGACATTCCCGGTGTTAAATGGGTGATTAGGAGAGTGTTCAGGAATGGTCAGTGGCAGGAACTTCCCGAGGACGAGGAGGTAACTGTAGAAGAAGAAACAGGCCCTGATGGTGTCAAGCACCATGTCACGAAGCTGTCCAAGACTGGTGAGCCAGTTCAAATGATAGAGGCACCGCACGGTGAGCCGACTGACACTGACGAATCCACCCCAGAGAACGTCGTCACGGAGGAAGTCGGACCAGATGGCATCGTTAGACGCGTGGTTACCCGTCGCATTGTGACGACAAGAACTTTGCCATATGTGGTTAGGGTCACTGACATTCCCGGTGTTCAAAGGGTGATTAGGAGAGTGTTCAGGAATGGTCAGTGGCAGGAACTTCCCGAGGACGAGGAGGTAACTGTAGAAGAAGAAACAGACCCTGACGGTGTCAAGCTCTATGTCACAAAGGTGTCCAAGACAGGTGAGCCAGTTCAAATGCTAGATGCACCGCATGGAGAGCCGATTGACGAATCCACCCTAGACAACGTCGTCACGGAGGAAGTGGGACCAGATGGCATCGTTAGACGCGTGGTTACCCGTCGCATTGTCACGACAAGAACTTTGCCATATGAGGTTAGGGTCACTGACATTCCCGGTGTTAAAAGGGTGATTAGGAGAGTGTTCAGGAATGGTCAGTGGCAGGAACTTCCCGAGGACGAGGAGGTAACTGTAGAAGAAGAAACAGGCCCTGACGGTGTCAAGCTCTATGTCACAAAGGTGTCCAAGACAGGTGAGCCAGTTCAAATGCTAGATGCACCGCATGGAGAGCCGACTGACGAATCCACCCCAGAGAACGTCGTCACGGAGGAAGTGGGACCAGATGGCATCGTTAGACGCGTGGTTACCCGTCGCATTGTCACGACAAGAACTTTGCCACATGAGGTTAGGGTCACTGACATTCCCGGTGTTAAAAGGGTGATTAGGAGAGTGTTCAGGAATGGTCAGTGGCAGGAACTTCCCGAGGACGAGGAGGTAACTGTAGAAGAAGAAACAGGCCCTGACGGTGTCAAGCTCCATGTCACAAAGGTGTCCAAGACAGGTGAGCCAGTTCAAATGCTAGATGCACCGCATGGAGAGCCGACTGACGAATCCACCCCAGACAACGTCGTCACGGAGGAAGTGGGACCAGATGGCATCGTTAGACGCGTGGTTACCCGTCGCATTGTCACGACAAGAACTTTGCCATATGAGGTTAGGGTCACTGACATTCCCGGTGTTCAAAGGGTGATTAGGAGAGTGTTCAGGAATGGTCAGTGGCAGGAACTTCCCGAGGACGAGGAGGTAACTGTAGAAGAAGAAACAGGCCCTGACGGTGTCAAGCTCTATGTCACAAAGGTGTCCAAGACAGGTGAGCCAGTTCAAATGCTAGATGCACCGCATGGAGAGCCGACTGACGAATCCACCCCAGAGAACGTCGTCACGGAGGAAGTGGGACCAGATGGCATCGTTAGACGCGTGGTTACCCGTCGCATTGTCACGACAAGAACTTTGCCATATGTGGTTAGGGTCACTGACATTCCCGGTGTTCAAAGGGTGATTAGGAGAGTGTTCAGGAATGGTCAGTGGCAGGAACTTCCCGAGGACGAGGAGGTAACTGTAGAAGAAGAAACAGGCCCTGATGGTGTCAAGCACCATGTCACAAAGCTATCCAAGACTGGTGAGCCAGTTCAAATGCTAGAGGCACCGCACGGTGAGCCGACTGAGGAATCCACCCCAGAGAACGTCGTCACCGAGGAAGTGGGACCAGATGGCATCGTTAGGCGCGTGGTTACCCGTCGCATTGTCACGACAAGGACTTTGCCGTATGAGGTTAGGGTCACTGACATTCCCGGTGTTAAAAGGGTGATTAGGAGAGTGTTCAGGAATGGTCAGTGGCAGGAACTTCCCGAGGACGAGGAGGTAACTGTAGAAGAAGAAACAGGCCCTGACGGTGTCAAGCTCTATGTCACAAAGGTGTCCAAGACAGGTGAGCCAGTTCAAATGCTAGATGCACCGCATGGAGAGCCGACTGACGAATCCACCCCAGAGAACGTCGTCACGGAGGAAGTGGGACCAGATGGCATCGTTAGACGCGTGGTTACCCGTCGCATTGTCACGACAAGGACTTTGCCATATGAGGTTAGGGTCACTGACATTCCCGGTGTTAAAAGGGTGATTAGGAGAGTGTTCAGGAATGGTCAGTGGCAGGAACTTCCCGAGGACGAGGAGGTAACTGTAGAAGAAGAAACAGGCCCTGACGGTGTCAAGCTCTATGTCACAAAGGTGTCCAAGACAGGTGAGCCAGTTCAAATGCTAGATGCACCGCATGGAGAGCCGACTGACGAATCCACCCCAGAGAACGTCGTCACGGAGGAAGTGGGACCAGATGGCATCGTTAGACGCGTGGTTACCCGTCGCATTGTCACGACAAGAACTTTGCCATATGAGGTTAGGGTCACTGACATTCCCGGTGTTCAAAGGGTGATTAGGAGAGTGTTCAGGAATGGTCAGTGGCAGGAACTTCCCGAGGACGAGGAGGTAACTGTAGAAGAAGAAACAGGCCCTGACGGTGTCAAGCTCTATGTCACAAAGGTGTCCAAGACAGGTGAGCCAGTTCAAATGCTAGATGCACCGCATGGAGAGCCGACTGACGAATCCACCCCAGAGAACGTCGTCACGGAGGAAGTGGGACCAGATGGCATCGTTAGACGCGTGGTTACCCGTCGCATTGTCACGACAAGAACTTTGCCATATGTGGTTAGGGTCACTGACATTCCCGGTGTTCAAAGGGTGATTAGGAGAGTGTTCAGGAATGGTCAGTGGCAGGAACTTCCCGAGGACGAGGAGGTAACTGTAGAAGAAGAAACAGGCCCTGATGGTGTCAAGCACCATGTCACAAAGCTGTCCAAGACTGGTGAGCCAGTTCAAATGCTAGAGGCACCGCACGGTGAGCCGACTGAGGAATCCACCCCAGAGAACGTCGTCACGGAGGAAGTAGGACCAGATGGCATCGTTAGACGCGTGGTTACCCGTCGCATAGTCACGACTAGAACTTCACCGTATGAGATTATCACTGGTATTGGGTCACTGATGGGATCATTGAGGGACCAATCAGTGAAGCCAGTGGATGAAGTAACCCCTCAAGATGTGCTAGAGGTGGAACCTTCACCCCTGCCAACAGTGAAGGAGCCTTTGGATAGGCCACTTAAAGAGCCTGAGAGGACACCACATAGCGTCACGAAAGTTCCAGAAGAGCCTTTACCACAGCGGAAAGAACGAAGAACAAAACGAAGTAAGGCAACCTCGACACCGCCGAGGGCTGCTGAAACGGTTGCAGGCACATGGGCCCGCTGGGGCGTCACCGAGTCTCCAATGCCGCCTTCCTCAATGGGAAGTACTGATAATACCACACAAGAAGAAGCACTAAAACTAAATATGTCGGACAATTTGTGCGACCTTGAGACGGCTGAACCAACAGCGAAACCCACATCTGAGAAGGAGACGACACATGATCTGTTCGTGCAAAGACAACGAAAAACCTCACCCGAGATCGATAGAACACACCATGTGTCTTGTACAGAGCCCCAAGAAACAGCTCGCATTCGCCGTGATGCCACTGCTGCTGACCCTAGTCAGCCGCCATCAGATATAACTGCAACTCATGCTGACGATGTTGAAAGTCAAGAGGGCGTGACTGAGAGGGAACCGCATCGTTTCCTCCCTGACGACACAAGCGTAATCCTCGATGAGCACATACATGACATCGATGGAAAGCCTATCATGAAAGGATTTAAGAAGAAGAAAAAGAAACGCGGAACTGCAAGGGAAGCAGTAGAGCATGCTCCTTCAGGGCAAGAACTTAGACCGATTCCTCACGTCCAAAAGAATTATGCCGACAGAGAAAAAGAAAGTCCAGAGATCACGTTGGAAACACCTGACATGGCCGAAGAGAACCGAGAAACATCAGATCTGTCTCTGGAAGAGAAAGGCAGAAATATGAAGGAGGAAAAAGGTGGACATCTGCCAGGACGCGAAGACCATGTCAGAGAAGGTGCCGCAAGACCTTCAACTGTTGGCAGGCTCAAAGATGATCAGGTAAAGGAGCCAGGTAATCTAGAAGAAATTCCTTGGGGTTTTTCTTCGGACCTCTCGCCATACGCGCAGGAATTCCACATGCCTGGTGAAGCGCGCATTACCGGAGTCCAGCTTTACCGTGAAGATACGCCTCTTTCAACGGAGCGCTTCCTAGACGAGGGCACCAGCGATGGTCATATAGCAGATACCGCAGAGAGTACAGAGAGGAAACCAGCTGACAATGTTTGGAGCACCGCTACTTCAACACAACCGATCACATTCTCGAGTGTAGTGAAGGGCGCGCATCCTACTCAAATGCCACTGCCTCCTGGAATTATAGTCGTGGAAGCACCGGACACCGGAGCAGCGCATGATCTTGTGAAGGAGCAACGCCAACACACTGGCTCGTTGCTATCCGAAGAGGAACCCCGAGATAAAGACAGAAGACGAAGAGATCGCTCCAAATCTAAGAAGGGCGAGACATACATAATTTCGTCTCTCCTCATGGACCGCTCACGAGAACGATCTCGGTCAAGGTCCCCGTCGCCTTTTACCAGAAAGGAAAAACATGGCGTTATCAGGATTTCCGATGACAGTATGCGTGAAAAGGGGAAACCTGGGGACCCTGATGGGGAAACCACACAAAAGTTGAGTGAGGAAAAGATCCGCAGTCGCGTCAAGGAACCTGCTCCAGAAGAGAAAATTCCAGCCTCTGAAGAATCAGACCGCGAGCCTGAAAAGAAGGACCGGACAGTACCGACATCAGCTACCATTTCCACACAGCGGATACTGAAGAAATCGAAACAACATTTTCAAGAACCCGTGTCAACGCAGCCTCCACAAGCAGACGATGCACCTCACAAACCGGACGGCGATAGCGCGCTCCGGGAATTTGATGTAAAAGGATCATTCCGAGAACCAGAAAAGAAGTCAACGACTCCCAAGGACGGCAAAGAACGTACGGTTGATGACACGGAGACCTCCACGGAAGAACGCAAGCCTAAGGAGGGACCTCCACCACTTGTGACGTTCACCACGACCGTCACAGAACGCAAGACTAAGAAAGCCAAGTCGAGGAAAGCTCCACATGAACCCGAGTCGCTTGAATCTTTGCCATCACAGGATGAACCACAGAAGCCCGAATACAAACGTGACATCCAGCAGGGAAAAGCCAGGGAACCATCCCCAGGAAAAAAGCAGCCTGAAGAAAAAATCTCCGAGGCTGCCAAGGAACCTCCGGTGGATGAAGAGGAACCACCATCTAAGGAAACCGAGCCTAAGCATAAGGAAGGAAGTCCATCGCTTGTGACGTTCTCGACGACTACCACAGAGCACAGGACTAAGAAGTCCAAGTCGAGGAAAGCTCCGCGTGAACCCGAGTCGATTGAATCATTGCCATCACACGATGAACCACAGAAGCTTGAAGACAAACGTGACATCCAGCAGGGAAAAGCCAAGGAACCATCCCCAGAAACAAAGGAGCCTGAAGAGAAAGTCTCCGAGACTGCCGAGGAACCTCCGGTGGATGAGAAGAAACCACCATCTAAGGAAACCGAGCCTCAGCATAAGGAAGGAAGTCCATCGCTTGTGACGTTCTCGACGACTACCACAGAGCACAGGACTAAGAAGTCCAAGTCGAGGAAAGCTCCGCGTGAACCCGAGTCGATTGAATCATTGCCATCACACGATGAACCACAGAAGCTCGAAGACAAACGTGACATCCAGCAGGGAAAGGCCAAGGAACCATCCCCAGAAACAAAGGAGCCTGAAGAGAAAGTCTCCGGGGCTGCCAAGGAACCTCCAGTGGATGAGAAGAAACCACCATCTAAGGAAACCGAGCCTCAGCATAAGGAAGGAAGTCCATCGCTTGTGACGTTCTCGACGACTACCACAGAGCACAGGACTAAGAAGTCCAAGTCGAGGAAAGCTCCGCGTGAACCCGAGTCGATTGAATCATTGCCATCACACGATGAACCACAGACGCTTGAAGACAAACGTGACATCCAGCAGGGAAAAGCCAAGGAACCATCCCCAGAAACAAAGGAGCCTGAAGAGAAAGTGTCCGAGGCTGCCAAGGAACCTCCGGTGGACGAGAAGAAACCACCATCTAACGAAACCGAGCCTCAGCATAAGGAAGGAAGTCCATCGCTTGTGACGTTCTCGACGACTACCACAGAGCACAGGAGTAAGAAGCCCAAGTCGAGGAAAGCTCCGCGTGAATCCGATTCGATTGGATCATTGCCATCACACGACAAACCAAAGAAGCTTGAAGACAAACGTGACATCCATCCGGGAGAAGACAAGGAACCATCCTCTGAAACAAAGGAGCCTCAAGAGAAAGTCTACGAGGCTTCCAAGGAACCTCCGGTGGATGAGGAGAAACCACCATCTAAGGAAACCGAGCCTCAACATAAGGAAGGAAGTCCATCGCTTGTGACGTTCTCGACGACTATCACTCAGCACAGGACTAAGAAGTCCAAGTCGAGGAAAGCTCCCCGTGAACCCGAGTCGATTGAATCATTGCCGTCACAGGATGAACCACAGAGGCCCGGAGACGAACGTGACATTCAGCAGGGAACAGACGAGGAACCATCCCCAAAAACAAAGGAGCCTGAAGAGAAAGTCTCCGAGGCTGCCAAGGAACCTCCGGTGGATGAGAAGAAGCCATCAGCTAAGGAAACCGAGCCTCAGCATAAGGAAGGAAGCCCATCGCTTGTGACGCTCTCGACCGCCATCACAGAACATAGGACTAAGAAATCCAAGTCGAGGAAAGCTCCGCATGAACCTGTGCCGTTTGAATCATTGCCATCACAGGATCAAGTGCAGAAACCCGAAGACAAACGAGACATCCAGCACGGGAAAGACAAGGAATCATCTCCAAAAACAAAGGAGCCTCAAGAGAAAGTCTCTGAGGCTGCCAAGGAACCTCCGGTGGATGAAAAGAAGCCACCAGCTAAGGAATCCGAGCCCCGGAAAAAGGAAGGGAGTCCATCGGTTGTCACGTTCTCGACGACCATCACAGAACGCAGGAGTAAGAAGTCCAAGTCGAGGAAAGCTCCGCATGAACCCAAGTCGCTTGAATCATTGCCCTCACAGGATGAACCACAGAAGCCCGAAGACAAACGTGACATCCAGCGGGGAAAAGACAAGGAACCATCCCCAGAAACAAAGGAGCCTGAAGAGAACCTCTCCGAGACTGCCAAGGAACCTCCGGTGGATGCGGAGAAACAACCATCTAAGGAAACCGAGCCTCAGCAAAAGGAAGGGAGTCCATCGCTTGTGACGTTCTCGACCACCATCACAGAGCACAGGACTAAGAAGTCCGAGTCGAGGAGAACTCCGCATGCACCCGAGTTGGTTGAATTCGCACCATCGCAGGACGAATCTCGAGAACCAAGGGAGGTTTGGGAAGCAGATGCACGCGATATAATCCCTCATGTCACGAAACCTAGTAGCGGTACATCAGACACACCAGGTCCTTCACCAAAACCAGAGCAGACAAGTGTGTGTGGAGGACCCGATATCTCTACCGGTGAACAATACGAATACTTTTCATCAGAATTACCAATGGTGTCCGAGCGGCCGACGCAAGCCACTGGTCGTCACGAAAGACTGTCAATCTTTAAAAAACTTATGGACACCGGCAGTGGTGTCGTAAAATTCATAGGCGACAGTTTTCAGGTCGGCAAGCTGGGAGAGCCATTGCCCCCTATAGGACAGACCGTTGGCGAAACTCCAACAGGGACTCCGACTAAAGTCGAAGGGTTGCCCTCGCAAGCGGCTGCTCAGGACAACTTCAGGGCTATGGAAATGGAACCTCGACTTGTCGAGGATGTGAAAGATTTCCCTAGTACGGAACAACCAGGAACTGCGGCACCCAAGCATCTGGAGAGGACGTCTGATCTATCAGATACTGCCGTACCATACGAAACTTCCACGGACCATCATTTCGAACAACCGTACTCTCAAGAGCCACCAAGTGCGACGGATGATGCAACTAGGTTGGATGACAAGCGTGTTAGTGATAAGCATGGTAAAAAGAAGGGAAAGAGAACTAAAGGACAGACATTCAGCATATCGTCGTGGCTTAAAGATGAAGGTGAAGGACGCTCCACCCGTAAGTCTCCTTCACCGTTTGACCAAGAAAGCGTTGGCAAACCAGTTCGCCGAACTGTTCCCTCGGATCCAAGGGGTCCAGGATATCACGGCAACGGAACCATCCCTCAGAGAACTTCACCTTCTAAATCCATGAAGACTGGAACCACTCCTGATGCAGATGTTAAACGGGCCCTGACTGACTTTGAAGATCTAAAATCTGCACATTCTGATATCGGTCACGATTCACCCTCTTGTCGAGCTGACAAGATATCCGATACGACACAGTCGGTGCCTGAAGACAAAGTACTTCAGAAGGCACTATGTCCGGAAATACCTGTACAATTTGAAAAAGAGTCACTGGTTCTGACAGCTGCCGAGCGCGGTGAAGTCCCACTAGGACAGCCCGTGACGGATGTTGCCCCTGAACGCAAGACAGAGGGTACGCCGTGGTATTCTTCATTCATAACCCACGTAGTCCCCGGATGTAAAGAGTACGAGGTCAAAGGTTTCTCAGAATCTGAACCATTTGAAGGCGGTTCACTGCATGATGCCAAACCACCGCTTGTGTCCCAGTCCGAGGACGAAGACGATGTCTCCGGAGCACCAGATAGGGACAAGGGAATGCGTGCTAGAAAACTGAAGGGTGAAACGTACGTCGTCTCTGGTCTAAGCTGGGATATGGGCAATCGAAGATCTTCCTCGAAGTCACCTTCGCCACCTGTGCGCTCAAATATCACGGAGTGGAAGACATTCGTATCTGCTCCCAAACCTGAAGTTCGTCCCGAGGAAATGCCGCAGCTGGAGCTCGAACAGCAGGCTGTTGCAATATCAGCAAAGATGCAAGAGTTTCCCAGTCGTTCCGACGTAAAGAGACATCCTCAGGAGGCAAGAGAGATTAAGGATGGCGAGAGTAGTCTGCCTAGAGCGACTCAGGTCTCGTACAGCTTCCTTGCTCATCGAGTCCCACATGTATCCGATCGAAGTGAGACCAGTCCGAAATTTGAACAAGGCACTCCCATTGGTGACAGGGATGCTGAGGAACAACGCAAGGAATCCGACGACTTTTCATCTCCAGCGCAACCTACGGATTTAAAGGAGACAGATGTTTCTATCAAGCCTGAGTGCTCACAACCAGCTGAGCTGCAGTTGAGTCCACTTAGCACATCGGATGCACAAATAGAGGCAGTCGTTGCTCCAGATACAAGCAGGTCTGAACCAAGGGCTGCGCCATCAGAAACAGACCATAAACAGGGAGCACCAAAGAAGTCTCGACGGCTGAAGGGAGAAACTTACATCGTTTCTTCTTCTATGACTGACAGCTCAGGCAGGCGTTCTTTGTCGAAGTCTCCATCGCCGCCAGTAAGGACCCACCGAACAGAGCGTGGCCACCATAAAGCTCCCAAAGAAGACGTCCCTCTTACTAAAGCCGCGTTTACTACAGTTACTGAAGACTTTCCAAAGGCTCAGCAGCCTACAAAGATAACGGAAAAGGAGGACGAACCTGCCCTACCCGCTGATACTACCATGGTCATCGACGATTACGCAAGTATTCCTACATATGACACACGTGCACCAGAGACAGTGCCAGACGAGCTTGGACAACCGTACGGAACAGGGGCTGACGAAACACTAACGACACCCCACGAAAACGAGCAGGGTAGAACTGTTCCGTCTGATAAAGGAACGTCTTGGACGCAATATGTGACGGGTTGGTTCACACTTGGCGGTGGTTCGCAACCAGAACGGACACCTGATGGACAAGCTGAACTCTACCAGAGTGCTGTCGCTCGTAGTCTTCCCATCACTGGAAAGGAATCATATGATTTCCAAGAGATCCCTCGGGACCAGGAAGGAGTACCATCCACTGCACCTGTGATTGGTGACGACACACGACCCGGCACCACAACCGAACTCCTGGAGCCTCAAAGGAGCTCCAGTCCTCATGTGACGGCGGAGCGTCTCCTATCCTTGGACCAACCGGAACACACGCTAGAGTTTATTACTCATTGGATCATCACAATCAGGGAGATGTTGTATCAGCTTCCCTCTGTGAGTGGCAGCGACAAATCCAAACGGGTCCAGGTAAGCGCTTTGTTTATTTGTATGTGCTGTATGTTAGAAATATGTCTAAATGTGTTTCCGCCGTTGTATTCACGTGCACTTTATGATGCCCCGCCCATAATACTCAAGGATGCACAGCAAGAGCTAGACAAGCTGAAAACTGCTATGGCCGACAAGGGCCTGCGCGACAAGCTGAAGACGTATGCAGATGAGAATCCAGAAGCATTCCAGGCAATCCAAAATATATCGTCCGGCTTAGAGGAAGCTACCGGAGCCCTAGAACGTGCACATCTGGAACACCAGGTGAGTCATCGTATGCATCGCATACGACACGAGGTCTGCCCATTTTTTGTGTTCATGACGAGACATTTATGAGTTACGACCAGGCTGAAATTGTTGCGTTCCACGTTATGTTCTCCTCCAGTCACATCCGGTGCAACTCATTCTTCAAGGTTGAAAGTTCGAGAATTTTGAGAATGAGTCAGCACGACAAAAGCACTGGCGAACCATTACATAGTGGAGCCGATGATATACGGATTCTGTGGGGGGTAATTTTTAGATTATTCGTTGACAATAAATGATATATTGCAGGCTGTACTCCCGACACTACAAGATACTCGTGACCAAGCTACTCGATACTCCTTCGTCGCGCATCGGGTATCGCACTTGCCTGACGAACATGATCAATCACCTGTGAGAGACGTGAATGCCTCCATTCCAACAGCCGGCAAATTTTTGTCCAAGCCTGTGCACCACCTTCCCTCAGAGGCACCGAAGGATCCAGATCAACCTGGAAAGCGTGACATTGGAGCTCCAGAAGTACCCGCTGGCGACTCGAGGGAAGGTGCCGCTCCTAAAATGAAACTGTCCGATTCCAAGCCTGACGAAGAACCAGCAACCACGACTGAAGTATACTTCGCAACAGATTTGGACACTGAAAGAGTTGCAGCGTCCGCGCCATGCCCAGGAAAAGAAAGGGGTGAATCGCCACGGAAGTCGAGAAGACTTGAGGGAGCACCACACGCCTTCTTCCCTCCTACGGCAGGCGCTCGTCCTACCGTTGTGACGACAGAATATATTATAACATCTGGTATGGAGACACCAGGGTACACATTAGAATTTATTTCGTGGTGGATCGTCACTATTCGAGAGTTATTGGGGAAGCTTCGCTCGAAGAGCGACAGCGAGAAGGCACATGCGCTACAGGTGAGTTTTCTTCATTTTCTGGCTTTCGTCATTCATTGTTGCTAGGCGTTACCGCCCTCTTTCTTATCACTTATCATCTAAATTATTCAAGGATGCACAGGAGCAGCTAGACCACCTGACGGCTGCTGTGACTGACGAGAACTTGCGTCAGAAGCTGAAGGCCTATGCTGATGAAAATCCAGACGCATTGCCAAGCTTCGAAAACGTATCGTCGGACCTACAGCAGGCAGCAGAAGCTTTGGGACGCGCCCGTCTAGAAAACCAGGTCAGCCACCCTGTTTCCGATAGTCATTTCCCCTTGTACGTCCGCCGTCTTACTGCCTTGAGTTCTGTGACAAAGCTTAGGCTTAATGTAGTCTGTCAGCACAAGCTCATCTTGTCTCGTGAGATCTTTGGTGAAACCAATGTACTTTATTTTCCAGGCCATTCTCCCCGCACCAGAAGATGCAACAATTCAACCGTTGTACCCATACTCCTTTGTTGCACATCAGGCTCCATATTCAGCAGACCAACCATCCCGAGATGCAGGGACAGACATTGTGGCAGAAGTTGCCAGTACCACAGCTGTTGTTCATGACCTCCCTACAGAACTACCACTAAGCTCAGAACAACCTGGAAAGCGTGATGGGATTGAAACTCCAGAAGTACCCGCTGGCGTCTCGAGGGAAGCTGCCGCTCCTAAACAGAAACTGTCCGATTCCAAGCCTGACGAAAAACCAGCAACCACGACTGAAGCATATCTCGCAACAGATTTGGACACCGAAAGGGTTGCACCGTCCGCGCCATGCCCAGGAAAAGAAAGGGGTGAATCTCCAAGGGAGTCGAGAAGACTTGAGGGAGCACCACACGCCTTCTTCCCTCCTACGGCAGGCGCTCGTCCTACCGTTGTGACGACAGAATATATTATAACATCTGGTATGGAGACACCAGGGTACACATTAGAATTTATTTCGTGGTGGATCGTCACTATTCGAGAGTTATTGGTGAAGCTTCACTCGAAGAGAGACAGCGAGAAGGCACATGCGCTACAGGTGAGTTTTCTTCATTTTCTGGCTTTCGTCATTCATTGTTGCTAGGCGTTACCGCCCTCTTTCTTATCACTTATATAAATTATTCAAGGATGCACAGGAGCAGCTAGACCACCTGACGGCTGCTGTGACTGACGAGAATTTGCGCCAGAAGCTGAAGGCCTATGCTGATGAAAATCCAGACGCATTGCCAAGCTTCGAAAACGTATCGTCGGACCTACAGCAGGCAGCAGAAGCTTTGGGACGCGCCCGTCTAGAAAACCAGGTCAGCCACCCTGTTTCCGATAGTCATTTCCCCTTGTACGTCCGCCGTCTTTCGGCTTTTAGTTCTGTGACAAAGTTAAGGCTTGATGTACTCTGTCAGCGCAAGCTCGTCTTGTCTCCTGAAGCTCTCTTGTCTACTTTTCTAGGCTGTTCTCCCCGCACCAGAAGATGCCACAATTCAACCGTTGTACCCATACTCCTTGGTTGCACATCAGGCGCCATATTCAGCAGACCAACCATCCCGAGATGCAGGTGCAGACATCGTGGCAGAAGTAGCCAGTATTACAGCTTCCGACATGCATGACCCCACTACAGAACTACCAGTAGGCTCAGAACAACTTGGAAAACGTGATGGCATTGAAGCTCCAGGAGCACCTACTGACGCAAAACCAGCAAAGAAGAAGTCTGTCTCCTTTAAGGACACGCCATATGATTATAAATCGCCAGACCAATCAACAAGTGCTGCTGAACGCCAACCAGAAATTGGCACTGGTTCGGGTACCAAAGAGTTCGAACCGTCCGCACCACGCCTAGAAGATGAAAAGAGTGGTCCACCAGGGCAACCAGGAGTAAAGGGAGCAACCCACGGCATCTCTTCCCCCAGAACAGATACCCCTCCTCACCTTGTGACGACAGAATATATTCTTACCTCCAGTCAGCAAGCACCGTGGTACACTCTGGAGTTTATTACTCGATGGATCATCACACTTCGTCAGACTCTGGAGAAACTTCCTTCTATGGATGACAGCGAGAAGTCTCGAGAACTGGAGGTATGAATTCGATACGTGAATTATCAAAATCTGTTTCAAACGCGGTATATGGGCTCTCAGTGCTGGTGCGGTTGTTCTCATGTTTGCTCTTCTAAATCCCTCAAGGATGCACAGGAACAGCTGGACAACCTGAAAGCTGCTATGGCCGACGAGACACTGCGCGACAGGCTGAGGGCATATGCGGATGAGAATCCGGAGGCTTTCCAGACAATTACAAATCTTTCGTCCGACTTACAGCAAGCTACTGAAGCACTGGGACGTGCACGTGTGGAACATCAAGTAAGCCACCTTGTCGAAGCACCGCTCCCGTGTTGCCACCTTTTGGCACGACATAACACTAAGTGACCGTTGAGGCACTTGCACATGACGTCACGCGCAGTGTTTGAGCGTCTTTGAGTCACGTGACTCGGAAAAACATGGGGGTGTGTTTCAGCCGTCATACTGCTCGCCGAATGAGGCAACAGCGTGTGTTTTTACAATTTCGTGTCGTAATTGTATACATACCGCAACAACTCATGGCATGCCCTCCTACTGTGACGGCAATATATTTTCACCGAACGTGACGTTACTGCGCAAGCCTCACAAGCCTATTGTTGAACACTAATTTACCCTCTTCACTTTTCTTTTTTTTTTAATTTTTATATCACGCTGCGGTACTTTTTTCTTCCGAGAATTAAACTAAACAAATTTTGCAGGAACCGCGCGACTCTCAAGGTCAGTCCTCCTCTCTATGCTCATTCGTGGCACATCGAGCATCATACGAACCGGACCGACGTGAGGCACCACAACAAACGATCCACGATATCTTTGCAGCAGGGCCAGACGTTTCCCCTTCCCCAGCTGATGATAAGCCTATGCCTCAGCCAGTGCACCACATCTCGTCAGACCTACCAGAAGAGGCTACTAAGGACGAACTAGAGAGTGCCACCATGCATGGCACATCTTCTGAGGTCGAACCGTCTACCCCAGCTCCAGAAGAACAAAAGCATGGTGGAGCAAAGAAATCCAGAAGGTTCAAGGGAGAGACCTATGTCATCTCGTCGTCTATGACAGACAGCTCTGGCCGACGGTTCTGGTCAAAGTCACCATCTCCGCCAGACGGGGAACAAAGGCCACAGCGAGCACCACCTGGAAGACATAAAAGTCCGAAAGAGGATGTCTTGCCGGCAGGGTCAGCTTATCCCACAAAGGATTCCAATGAAGAACCCGCTGCTCAGAAGGACGTTCCTGTGTTCTTAGAGGAGCCCTTGCCATCCGTTGGGCCCGTTGTTGGTAAAGCCGACGAGCAGACGATTAGCTTGGCCACAGATAGTTCTATGCTGCCTGCCGAGGAACCGTATGGACATGTTCACGAACCCACCGATCTCGAGCAAGGGCTTCCAACGGGAAGCGTCGAAACAATAAAACAAGATGAGCCTCAGGACCGTCTCACCGACGGGGGAACGTCTTGGACACAGTACGTGCCAAGCTGGCTGAAATTTGGTGGCAGCGCACAAGTAGGACACCCACAGGTTGACACCGAAGTGTCCGAAAAAGACGGTGGTGTTAGCGGTGACAGTATTACGTATACGGTGTCGCATGAGCTGGAACAGGCCGCACAACCAGGCACCAAGTCTCATGATGTTGATGAATCAAAACCGAGTTCTGCTCCAGTTGTCCATCGAGCCAGCATCAGTCCAGCGAAGGCTGTGGATCGTGATTCAGATAGAAAGGAGCCGACATATCCCACGCGTCCTGTGACAGATGAAGATATAGCAATGTTGAGGGAACGGCCGCCGGAATACACCTTGGACTTTATTTCTCGTTGGCTCATCATTGTCCAACAGATCTTGGAACAACTTAGGTCATTGCCTGACGCTGAGAAGACTCAGCAAATGCAGGTAAACTATGTTTACCTTTTCTTGCCATACGCTGCGAACATTTTTTTTTTTATTGTTTTTGACTCTTCTTCTGAAAATGCACCGTCTTCGTTTATCATCCTAGGTTGCACAGGAACAGCTAGACCGTGTAACAGCAGCTTTAGCAGACCCTGACCTCCGTGACAAGATGAAGTCACGTGGCGATGAGAAGCCAGAGTCATTCCAGAGGTTCCGACAGTTATCGTCCGACCTCCAGCAACTGACGGAGGCCTTCGGACGTGAGCGTCTGGAACATGACGTAAGTAATGGTGTTTCTTTTTTTAAATATCTTGCCACGTCGGCATACCCACGCAGTGCGTATGTGATACACTAATTACTACTTGCAAACTTCCGCAGTCTAAATTACAGGCCGAGAAGCGCACTCGGGATCAGCTCTCAGCAATTCGCCAATGGTTGATTCAGCTCCAGTGCATACTGCGTATCGATATCGAGTACATCCAAGATCCAAGTCTTCTGGAAAAGCTCTTACAAGACATTAAGGTACAGACAAAGCTAAAGACTTTTGCATGTGCTGCTCAGCCATAGTTGCGCGAAGCTTTAAGCCATGGACTCTTTCTTTCCTCAGCGTTTCATCGCCGATTTGCCGTCCCGCAAGCGTCAGCTAGAAGCACTGAAGTCGGAAGGTGCACTGCAAGATGTCGATGTTGCTGAAATACAAAAACAGTTGGATGATGCTGGGTCCAGACTGGGAGACTGCGTAAAATCTCTGGAAGACGCGAGAGCAAACGTTCTTCAAGAACGCCAGCAGCAACACCTGAACTGGAAGGTCCTGCAAGATTTAGCATCATCAGGTCCGGATGCTGACTCTGAGGCTGCCAGCACCGAAGCCCAATGGCTGCAGGTTAGCAGTGACGTTGTCGTAGCACAGCAAAAAGGTTGTATAGGAATGAAATAACACGCCTGTTTTTGCTTGCGGTGCAGGACACAGAGAATGTGGTGAACGCCCACGAAGAAATCCTGTTATCTCAACTTCAACAGCCGCCTGAGCAGTATCGTGGAGGAGAGGGAGATGACGATGATGTGGAATGGGTGATACCATTTTCCACCGATGAGCCTGAGCCGTCAGAGGTAATGCAAATCGCGGTTATTTTCGATCAGAAACTGTGGACAAATATCAGCTCAAGTCCGAATGCGATACACTTATTCAGTCAATGACTATCACCAATATAGCAGATATCTCCATTTAGTCTGTACTGCCGACTGGGGCCCTGTGCTTTTCGAGTCCTATCCACGTTTTTCTTTTTTCTTTTTTGCTAAGGTTATCATCACAAAAAACTGTCCACATTTTCTATTGGTGTATACCAGGAACTCCCAACATGGCTGGCGTGTCTGGAACCTCATACCCTTCCAAACCGAAGACGGTGGCAACATATCATAGGACGTTACGCGGACACACCAAGCCGTGACCTTCCATCAGATACAGCAGAACTTCGTCGCATCTGGAACATCTTGCTGAAGTCCTGTCGCGGATGGGTGACCGCAGCGCACGACCGAGTTCGTCGACTTCCGCGACAGCCGTTGCAGACACAGTTGGACGTGTATGAGGTGCGTCAGGTATGTGTGTCGGCCGCTTCTTTCTGCCTTGTTTCTTTCTATTCGTTCTGTGCTCTGGCTGTGTCCAGCTCTATCAATCAATCAATCGCTGAGCACGTCCTCTTTTTGATCATATGGCTACTATGGCGAATGCACGTGAATGTGTGATCAGCATGCTTTCAGCGATGTCTCCCTCGTTTCCTTTTGCATTTACGTGGCAGTCACTCAAAGATGACTTCTCTACATATTGTGATTGTGCGTGGTCACCCCGTTGGAGTAATCGTCCCCCATGGAAGTAATCCATTTGACACAGACAGAAACTCATGTACCATACCAGACTCAATACCATACCAAAACGTGTGACAGGTATTTACACGTGATGCATTTGCACGGCGTGCTTTTACGTTTGGCTGAGATTTACTACTGTCTTCAGCTGATGCCCCACTTGACTGCCTTCAAACGTAAATGCAAATTATGCATCGACGGTGTGCTGTTTTGGCAAGCAATTATACCTTTCCGTTTCACATGCATTGAAATGCTTCACTTTCTGTGAAATATCATCCTTTTACTCTTGTACTTTTCGGTTTTAGTCGGCATGAGAATCTGCGTTTAGCAGAATGCGCAGTAATTATACAGGATGTATTTTTTAGCCTTTACAGAATTTTTATAAAAAGCATAGATGTCGTTTTTGCACTTGAGTTCTACGGCCAGGTGGACATCCTCTCGAAGAAACTGTGCAATTACAAGGTGACCAATAACCAAAAATTTCTTAATTAACTTTTTAATTAGGGTATTTCGGGTACAAGCGAGATAGCAGATTGAGAGACTATCCTAGCTAGCTAGCTAGCTATTTCACGTTTAGCAAATCATGAAACACGCATGCGCATTAAAATATCCATCCCCGAATTTTGATATGCAAATGAGCTGAAACTGAAAAAAAGGTGACCGGGAACTCGGGGAGTCTACCGCTCATTTCACGGCAGAGGGTCACGTGATTTGGAGTGACGGAGATGATTGGAGTAGGTGCCGCTCAGCTGGCCCGATAAGCATCCGTCGGCGAGAATGACGCGCTCCTCAAGCGCGCTTTTTCGGTTTCAGCTCAGCTTCAGTTTCAGGATTTTTAAACGAGGATAGTCTCTCAGTCTGCTGTCCCGAAATTTTCTTTTGCCCGAAATTTCCTAATTAAAGAGTTAATTAATGAATTTCAGATAATTAGTCATTTTGTAGGTACATACTCTCTTCCAGAGGACGTCTGACGTCCTGGCCGTAGAACTCAACTGCAAAAACAACATATATGCTGCTCTCATAGTTTTTTTTATATATAAATTCTATAACGGCTAAAAAAAATACACCCTGTAGATCCACTGTACATCACTGGTCACTTGGAATACGAGAAGAGAATATGTATTAATCGATGGATCGACTTGACTGTCGACGTCGTCCGTTGTGTACTCCACAGACTAAAATTGTACTCGCAGATGTTAGATGAAGAACTGGTCCTCGTGCTTCGAGCGGTCACTCAACTGCGGCTTCTGGCAAATTTGCTGTCACAACGACTCCCACAAGAGGATATTCGATCCCTAGGGGAAAGCATCAGCGACCTCGACCACCAGGTCGCTTCGCTGCAAAGTCTTCTCAAGGACACATTAGATCAGACCATCGCTTCAGAAAAGCAAACTCAAGAGGCTAAGGTATGCAGAAGTGTTCACTCCCTTCGTCTCTAATAAATGCGATTACGGTTTGCAGGATCACATCGACGCCGTTGTGAACAAGGCCAGGGATGACGTGGAACCCAAGTTGGCAAGTCGAGACCGCCAACTTTCCATAAAGGAACTGCCAAGTGATGTATGCCTCTTTCTCTGCGTTTCAGACGTGACAGAATCACGTGACCACATAACCTGTTGTGACCATTATGAATTTTGTCTTTCAATAGGAGGACATCGACCAGATTTTATCGCACGTGATCACAGGCAGTCGCCAATTGGATGCTATCGAAGAGAAGCTCAAACGTGACAAACGTCAACGCAGCAGCACCGATCGGGAAATTCTTGCGGCGCGAGCTACCCTGGATAGCCTGCGTAAAAAGGTAACAGCCTGAAGACCGGAATGCCGTATTCATAGATGAGATGGTGGTGGCGTCTTATGCACAAGTTGTCGCACAACTTTACAGATCCTGGAATGGGCCTGGTGGTGTCGGCAAAGAAGAGACCCGCGAGAGCTTCGACTTCAGGCTCGTCGTGCATTAAAAACTCATGTTGATGTTCTGCAGCCACAGCTCACTGTAGCTCCACCAGCACTGCAAGCAACAGGAGAAGTGAACAAGCTGAAGGTGAGCTGGAAGACATTCAGGCTGAGATATATATTAGCTGGAGTATAAAGTAGCACGCCTATTAAAGCGCGGACTTTCGAATAATGGCCTGCTTCGTCTTACCCAGGAGAGCGTACGAGAACTGAAGCTCTTGGACACACTGCTTAACATAACGAAGCCGACGGAGGTTGCAACGGCTGACGTGAGTGATGAGGACGCTGAAGAATCCCTTACGTCCCCCGGTGACACCGTGGCGTTGGCTGAGGCACGGTTGGCTGAATTGCGCTCAATGGCCGATGTAAGGGCACAGCTGGAACGAGCTGTGAGTGACCTCCAACGATGGCTTGAAGACAACGCTCTTCCATCGGCTCCTGGTCGTGATGACCAACCGGAGGCTGTGGAACGATCCCTCAACCATCACAAGGCATGTATACAGCGATAGTCTCGCGGCATAGCGGTAGCGCTAATGTGTCTTGCAGTTGCATGACCACATCTTTAACGTGTTGTCGCAGACGCTCCTCCTAAAGGCAGAGGTACAACAGTCGTGCGTGGACAATCTGCAAGCGCTGTTAGCCGACTTGGCAGCTAAGGGAATCCCTCTTGATCCCGAGATTGTGGAAGTAATTCTGCGATGGAACGTATACCGGGCAACCTTGATCTCACGAGTGCAAGACTTGCAAGCCACTGTTGAACGTGATCGAGATATGACCGCGTCCGCGGCAACTACGGAAGCAGCACTCAAGGACACTCAGCAATTATTGTCTTCGGAGCCAGATAGGCAAGATGCCGCCTGGTACATCTGGCTCGCGAACGTGAGTATTGCAGTCTTCGTGCCGGTTCTGATCTACCACTGAGACGCTCATGTTGTGTGTTTCAAACACGCAGGTCTACACAAGCTTGCTAACAGCGAGGCAGGGAATCGATAGCATTGACGAAGCCGACAGAGACTCCGAAACACCGCAGCAAACCTCGAAGCCTCCTCGTAGAAGCGTTTCCGAATACAATGAACGCGCGGATAACCTGCAACAAGAAGTGGAAAAGAGGCTCAATGGTTCAATGCCAGATGCAGATTCTAAGACGCGCGCTGAGGTTCAAGAATTACTTGAAAAGCACCTTGACAACGTAGAGAAGCAACTTTCCGAAATGGAAGCTGATGATACGACGGGACCAAAAGAAACTTTGCTACGACTCAAGGTATGACTTTTCAAAAAATGCCCATGTGTGATAAATAATCTAGAATCCCAAATCAGCAACCAAAGGCGAGTATGTTTTCGTATCGATTGCTGAGTTACCTAAAATCGTATTCATGTAAAAATTTACAGGCTTGGTGGTGGCTGTTGGCGCGCTTAGAACAGTGGCTCTCTGCATTGCCTGCGGAACACAACAAGGATCAGGATCCCATAGCTGCCTTGGAGACCACAGTCAAGACCGGTGATTTGCAGCGTCGGTTGACTGCGATACAGACACGCCATAACAACCTGGTGACTGACTTGAGCAAGCGAGGTTTGGCTGACAAAGGTCTTGACGCTATAAAAACAAGGGTGGAGGAAGGATTGGACACGGTAGACGCAGCAGCTGACGAAATATCCAAACAGCATAGAGACACTAAGGACTGTGGTCTGGGGGACCCTGTGGCAGGAGCTGCTTGGCTGCGTTTCCTCCTGGTGAGTTTCTTTTTCGGGAAATATTGGCTGTGCTTCGATGTGGAAGTGGGCCGCTACGCAACAAAAGTTACCATAGACCTCTACCCGATAAACGTCATCACGACTTTGGTAGACAGACCGAAACCGAAACAAATCGGAAGGGGAGGGCTCGGTTCCACGACTGGACACTTATTGGCTGCTTCCTATTGAAAGAAAAGTAGGACCGAAGGTCGCGTCTCTTTCAGGGGTCATCATAATCCCTTCAAGACCGTGGCTTTCGGGCGCGACATTGTTCGCTCCGTAGCTTCGAGCGTAGTTCAACTCTACCAAATTGGTGGCGCTGGCGAACACTATGACGCCATTTTTTTACAAACGGGGAGAGGTTTATACTGCGGTCAGTACAGCAGCGCATGTACAGCCTTGTCAACACAGACACAGAGACCTTGAACATAGCAGGAGCAGGCAAGCTAGCTGGTGTTGAGTTGATATTAACATTGCCTTGAGTTTGAGGGGAAAACACAGGACGAACACAGGACGAGATGCACCGATAGACTCACGAACCAGCAATGAAGCTTTAATACACAGAGGGCAAGGGAGACAGGGTGAAAAGAAAGTGTACACTCCGGCGTCTCAGCGTAAGTGAATATGAGGCGCGTAATACGAACCTCTTAATGGGCGGTGGTAGCATCGATAACGGCACAAGGGAACGTGTGTGCTTGCAAAGAATGGAAAATAATTCCAAAGCAGTACAAATTGCAAAAAGGACGATAAAAAGTAAAAATATTGGTAACAGTAACAGTAAAATATATAAAAATATAAACATACAAGACTAAAGAATTTATCCGGGGCTAACGGGGCTAAGGAGAGTGACCAAGCCTTCTGAGAGGACAATGCTAGGTTGGCTCACACATCCTTTTGTGGTTGCTATTAGACAGGACCCTAGTAGAGTGCGGGACAGTTTGTCATTGCAGGAGATTAAACAGTTGGTTCCGGGAAAGTCTGCCGAACAACCGGAACAGCCCTCCAGATGTTGAAAAAGTTCAGAAGTACTTGATTTGTTTTTGACATTACTAGCATGTTCCCGAAGTCTATCGTTCTGGCAACGGCCACTCTCGTCAATGTGGGAACCCCCACACCGAAGGGGTATACGGTACACGCACGACTTTTTGCAGTCTACGATGTGGTGCATCGCTGGCTTTGACCAGATTTCATAAAGGGTGTGAGGGTGGACAGCTTGTTGTGAACAGAGTAGGCTACTCCGATTCCTTGCGAGGTTGCAAATTTTCCTAAGGCATCTGAAATACCGTGGTAAAACGGTAGGACCACGCGGCGGTTTAGTGGGCGTTCGGGGTTTAGGTTCTTCTTTTTTCTTTCTTTTTTTGTCCCCTAGTCCTGGGTGTTTAAGTTATGGATTTATACCACCAGCTCGGTTGCTACCTCTCTATCATCTGCAGTGTGGTAGCCAGAAAATATTTCGTGGGGGTTCTATGGGGACTTTACATGGTGAAGGAGAATTCTGCCCTCGCTTCCCTCTCCCAAATGCACTACCAAAGGTACGATCTCGGGGGGTTGCACACCCCAGACCCCCCCCCCCCCTCCTGGCTACGACTCTGCCTCTCGGTACATCAGCATGTTAAAAGGTACCTTTTCTTGAGGTCGGAGAACGATCGCGTCACTTCTACAGAGACGAGAGGCAAAAATCCGAGTGCTCGTTTTGCATGCAAGTCATAATCCATCGAGCGCCTTAGATCAAAATTCATGTCAAGCGACTTACGAAACTTGTTGTCTGGACCTGTATTTCACTGGACCTTCAAACTTATTCGCCGCAAGTCCACGATTTCAATTTGCTTCACATGACGCCCTGCTGTTTCCAGCTTAATTTGCAATCACGCTCGGAATAAATCCGTACTTCCATACTATACGGCTCACTGGCAAGCTGGCAAGAACGTATTTAAAAAAGAGAGAGAGAGAGACGCACTCGGCTCACTCAACACGTTGGCGACGCAGTTTTGGCGTTTTGGCACTGGCGCCGATGGCGCCGACGCGGCACGCGCTTTCAGTACCGCAGTTGCCAGCACATGTGCAGGAAATTCCGACGCTGTAAAAGATGACGCTGAGAGATGACGAAAAAATGCGAATATCGCTTCTTCTCCATGCACAAGTATTATAAACTGGTAAAAACCACATTGTCTATACTACAGGCGTGTCTGCTAACTAACAACATCCCGAAAGTCTGGACAACCGGGACTGCCTGTAACCTTCCGGGACACCCAAAACAAATTCGATACCATTCGGGACAACAAAGTTGATGAAAACCAGATGCAAACCCTTGGTATATGTAGTCTGTACGGCGGACACTATTATCGGGACATTATTCAAAATCGGGGCATGTCCCGAAAATCCCAGCTCTGTACCTTTCAGTAACGGTTCAGAAAAGTGGAAAATATTTTCTAGTCCCATCCGCGTATCAAACAAAAAAGAAAACAGAAACAGAAACTGCTACCCTTTCATGGACGCATTCCTTCATTGTTGCAGGCGCAAATTGAAAAACTCAAGGCACTGGAAGAAGACATAACGAAACTGAAAGCGGCGAACTACGATGTGGGTGACATGACGAAGAGATCAAAAGAACTTCACCGCAGAACAGCAGATCTACAGGCGTCTATGAAGCCTCGATCTGAAGCTGCAGGAAACTTGCAGGCTGCCCTGAGGGCGGCCAACGCGTTCGTCGACAACATTGAAGACAGTCTGGACAACAGCAGCCACGGAGACCCTCAACTTTATGAGAGTCACAAACACTCTCTGGAGGTGCGTGCGGGGAAACCTGGTTGAAAGAATGTTCTGTTTCAACATGAGATGGCAATGATTATGTTTTTTTCTTCTTATTATTCTTTTAGGCGTTGCAACAGACGATGTCCAATAGGCAGCAACTCATATCTGCCGTTGAGGATGCTGCGGAGAAAATGAAAAAGATGTCCGGCAAGAAGGCCAAGTCAGAAATCGATCAGCAAGTAAAATCTATTCGTGAGAGGTGTGTTAATGGTTTTACCACTGTGTTAAGCTTAGACTCATTCGAAGAAAAGGCTAGCGCTGTGCGGCTTATTGTACATGGTGAGGGCGGAGAAACCCCGAGATTAGAGGACGACGAACTTCCTGTGTTGTTCACCTTCCTTCTCCCAATTAACTCATTTACTCTCTCATCGCGTGGCCTTTCCCGCTTCACGTTTCAAGTCTTTTCTCTATCAAGTTTTAAATATGCTCTGTTGCCCTAGCGAGAGGTGGATTTTACGAGTTTATATAATGATTTCTTACCTTGAAACCTTACCATACCATTGTCCATTTAAAACCACCAGCGTCAGTCTAGGCCATTTTCGCGCGTGACATTTAATCCCCTTACCCGTTCAGGTGGCAGAACTTGCAGAGACGGTTGTCAGACCTGCTGAAAGACATCAGCAAGCTACAGCCCACATGGAAGACCGTCAAATCAGTTGAACAGGAACTCCTAGCAGCTCAGGCAATTGATGACGACCTTGAGAGGTCGAAGGCAGAAGATACCGCCCTGAAAGCTGCGAGAAAACTGTCTCCCGAAGACCTCAAGAGCACGGTCTTCGATACTTCACCCATCTTGACTCGGCTCAAGCATCTTCAGCAGGCCACGCCAGCACCTGGCCAGTCGAAAGATACTCAACTAGAACAGGACGTTATGACGAAGGACATTGAGGAGATTCGCACGTCGTTAACAGAAGCAGATAAGGTAAGGTATATCTCTAGAAGGCCTATATACGTACGCGGAAATCTTTCAACTGACTTGTGGAACCCTACATTCCCCAGGCTGTGGCAACAGGTGTTGACGAGGGCTTGTCTGTTGAAGAGTTGGTGAATGCCAAGAACAGTACTAGGGTAAGTACTTCCGAACGGCGATTGGAATGTCGGGTGCAAAACGTAACCCCACTTGAAGAAGTTGTGATCCTTCGCTCCGAGCTCTGCTTAATAAGCTAAAGGCCCGTTACTTGCTTCTATGTGGGCTTGCACTCCAAGTTTTGTAGCAAGGTGGGTATTAGATGTGCAGAAAATTGGCACCACGAACACTTCATTTGACATTACAGCAGGCATGTCAGCCAGTCTTGCGGCCTCGGACCAGGTCACGTGCTTTCGAGAACTAATAGGAATGGTCGAAGCAACTGAAGAAAAAGAAAAATCCTTAGTACTCTGACGTGTCGCACAACGCATGCACACAATGAGCCACATCTAACCACGTCTATCAAAGTTCATAACTCATTAGTAACAGCGCGGAAGAGTGTTTGATGCTTACCTTGTTACACGATACTTAGCTGTCAGCCTTAGCCTAATAGTCACCTTGCTGAGACATGTCCTTCACCTTCCAGGACCTCCTGAGCAAAATCATCTGGTTGGGTTTCCGACTCCATTCCCTTCGCGACCAAGCCAAATCGACGCAAGACCCAACCAGAACCAGGGAACTGGAAGACCTCTTTGACCACTGGCAGCGAGTTTCTTCCCAACTCGTTCAGAAACACAACAACTACGAAGAACTGCTCGCCAGTCGCGATCCGCCGCAGACACTGGCCTCGGATCAGCTTAGATTCCTCCGCGAAGTACGACGTGTCCTTCTACAACCAATTCCCGATGACCCCGAAGAAGCCATCCGCTACCTGCAGCAACTTCTCAAGCTGAGTTTCACGCTGGCTTCTAGAGAGTCTGTGTACAGAACGATCGCGAAGACCTCTCAACCGGACGCTGCTAGACGCTCGCGAGAACAGTTCAAGCAGCTCCTGGTCATTCTGAGGTGGAGGATTGTCTTCGTGCTTCGACGCGTGCTGGCTTGGGAGAAAACGCGTTCTGCTTTGAAGAGTCTTGATTCCCATTTGGATCGTACGGAAAAGTTGGACCTGTTGCGGCTGGCGTCAGCTCCTGTGGTGGATGCTAACCAAGTGGAATTCCTCTTCAGGCGTCAGGTATGAGGGCACTCTTGAACCTACAGTTATATCGTGACGTACAGCGAAACCCTAGGTGCAGTTCCCATAGAACGGAATGATTTTTCTGCGAAATGTCATGGCATAATTTTTTTACGCATGGCAAGATCATCGTCGAAGACCTTGCTTGTTCTTGCTCTTCATGGCATCAACGTCGAAGACCCATAGTAGTAGTCCACTCCAAGGAGAACTCCCTATGGAGGTAGCTCCCTTGAGGACATGTGATAAGAAAAATTTATTCTGAGAATCACGTAGATGCATCGTTATGAGGGACATTCCATCTACATATACGTATATATGTATTGGCATTAAATTGGAAGTTAAGTCAAGCGGACTTTTTCCCTCTAAAATTTCCAACGAACTAGAGCGGAATACCAACTCATGGACAAGAACTCACGGCATGTCAAGGACCTACGTACGTGCTAGTCGCCGCCGAGCAGCACGACTGCGCAACCATCAAACCCACTTAGAACTGGATTGGATATCATGCGTACCTCTGGCATTTTCAAAGAGCACCGATGACGTTTGCGAACTCCTCCCGAAAAAGACATCCGCAATGCCTGCCCACATCGCATTTCAAAAAAATAGTACTGCCGTCTCCCTGAAAGCTAAGAGCATGCGGCCACTACTTCATCTCCGTCCACTGCAGTCATTGCAACGCCCACCTCTAGGGAAACTCGTCCGTTTCGCTGTACTTAAGATTAAGAAAAAAATCTTTCCGTGGAGCAGTACCGCAAGCAATATGTATGTAAGCAATACTGAATGCGCGCATTGTCATCCGCTAAGAGAACTACCTATGGAGTTAGTCCCCTACGCAGACTCTATCTTACGTACCAGATAACGGCCCCTTCCCAAGGGTAGACTGCTTACTCTATGACCAATACTGGATGAGTGTGTGCATTGTCGTCAAGCAGGAGAACTGCCTGGATATTAGGGAAAAATCTTCCCGTTAACCGCGCCGCAATGAATACTGCCCCGACGACTGTTGTATTGCGAACTGTAGGATGGCACAAGCAGCGCAAGCTTGCCCGTATCACGTGTCACAAATAGTACTGCCCTCAACGATTACTTAGGTGTCACAGATGAACATCAATCGCTGCCTATTTACACGTGGGTGGCATGCCTAAGCCTTCAAAGCGACTTTTGTACTTGTATTTCGTATTGCTCACTGCAGGATGGTTCAAGCGAAAGCTTGCCCACATCACGTTTATTTCCTTCTTATTATTGCCAACTGTAGAGTGTGTATTGTCATCAAGCAGGAGAGCTACCTATGGAGGTAGTCCCCTTTGGACACTAACTTGTAATGCCAACTGTAGGATGCGACACGCGGAAGCTTGCCCACATCACATTTCAAAAACACTAACACACACTATACACTAACTTCACTAGAGTTTGTATTGTCATCAAGCAGGCGAACTACCTATGGAGATAGTCCCCTTTGCACTGACCTTCACTGCACGTTACAAATCCACAAGCTAGATGACAACACTCTCTAGGAGTGTTTGCTTTTCGTACTGCCCATACCATGCGAACAATCCAAACACGGGAGAGTCGCTGCGAAGGACAGTACAGTCCTAGCAAGCTGGCTAGAACATGACTTGGCACTCACCCTGAACGTGACGGAAAAGTCGAGTAGACGTCAGTCAGCGACGAGCGCACTCCCAGAAGGCCGTACAGTGCTTCTTCACGGGCGATGTGGCTACGGAGACCTGCCCTAACAGCCTGAAATATAGCTGCGTCTCCGAAGTCTGGGCCACCGAAAGCCAGCCGGCAACGACGGATCCAAATTTGAAAGTTCATCTCCGTAATTAACAAAAGTCAATTGTTTACGCCGAGTGCGCGGACCCGGCAACGGTTCTACTAGACTAGACGGCAAATAGAGTTGTAGCTGTGTATTGTCATCAAGCAGGAGGGCTACCCATGGAGGTACTACTCCCCTTTGGACAGACACTAACTTCACGTTACAGTCCTACAAGCTAGGTAACAACACTCTCTAGGAGACCTTTCTTTTCGTACGTCAGCCAGCGGCGAGAGCACTCCACAAGACCATACAGTGCTTCCTCACGGGCAATGTGGCTACGAAGCCCTGCCCTGACAGCCTGAAATATAGGTGCGTCTCCGAGGTCGGGTCGGGTCGCGTGCGTCGAGTCCTATTGCCAACTGTGGAATGGGACAAGCGAAAGCTTGCCCACATCGCACATTTCAAAAATACTACTGCCCTCGCCCTAGAAACGAAGAGCAGGATCAACTACTTCTAGGCAAGCAGTCCCGGGGAAGTGCCATGGCCGAACATCCCTGAGTAGCCTTCATTCGGATCGCATTGCGATTGCGTCGAGTCTGTATCAGAGTTCTACCTCACGCATAGATCTTTAGAAAAAATCTTCCCGGAAACAACACCGCAAGCGATGTTGCCCCGACGACCGTTTTACGGGCCGCGCATTCCAAGACACGGCCCACCCGGGGGCAGACCGCGTTATCAAGGGGCCCTTCTCGAAATATGAAGGACCGGCTCCCTCACGCATAGAGTTATATCATGTAATCCACTAATCCACTGTTCAGCGGTTTCACACGTTGATTTTAATGTTAGGACTTTACTAACATTCAGTTCTGCGGGTGTGTGCACACAGGCAACTGCAGATCACGCATTGCGCACGAGCATGGTCTGCTCGCTGCTTGTAGCCACTTGCAGGAAAAAACGGTGCACTGGTTGAATATCACTGCCACAGGTAGCGATACAAGGAAGTTCGAAAGTTTGTCGACGATCTCTCCATTGTCCCAATGATCCCTCGTCCGTATGCTGACCAAAATGCAAGAAACGCGCCCATTCAACAACATTCTATAGCTTGGTGCCTGGAACGATATGCAGCGCTTTCATCGTGGTCTGACGAAGACTGCAACCGGGACAAACTAGCCAAATAAGTTAGACAAAACTCCCATTGCCCTCGAGCTCGGAGCGTCCTGCAGTACCACATTAATGTTGCCCGAACGATGCCTAATATAATACAGTCGACCCGCGTTTATCCGGACGGCTTCGTTTCCTGTGAAAATGTCCGGATAGCGGGGGAACCGGATAAGTGAAACACGAAAATCCAGAGTGATCCTAAAAGGACATCTTTATTGACCATTACACAGAAAACTATCCATTATCATCTGTTTCATTCTAATATACGCATCCAGTTCTTGCAAACCTTTGCGAATTGCATTGACTTGCGAAATATTGTTCTCTTGCTCGAAAAATAATAGCCCTGTTCTCAGTGCCGCCCGCGCATTTTCTGCCGTCACAGCTGGTGCATCCACGCTTCCATCATCAGATTCTTCTTGAACACTATCGGAAGCGACGACACTGACGATGTCGTCATCTATGATTGCAGCACAGGGGTCCTCGTTGCGGACCTTCTCAGTCTGAAATGACCGGACTGCTCAGTGGATTACTTTTGTGTAACGTGCTAAGTCGGAAAGGGAGGAAATTCTTCCGAGCAACACCTTCTTCGTGTCAGTAAAAAGAAGGCCACGATCAGGGTTCTCGACCTCGCTTGAGTAGCTGTGAGCCAAGTGTCATTCCTGGACCATGACCGGATAACTGAAGCCGATTGTTGGGTATTACTCACTTCTGTTCCCTGGAATTCTCGTCCGAGTCCGGAAGCTGAAGTCTGGATAAACGAGGGCGAAATACATGGGTTGAAATCCGTCCTCATGCTTTTTTGTCCGGATAGCGCAGGATCCGGATAAATGAAGTCCGGATAAACGCGGGTCGACTGTACGTTATCATATATTACCATTTTTTGCACATTGCAGGACCTGACCCCACAACTGGAACAAGCCGAGAATCTATGGACTGTCGTAGACCACCAACTCAACGAGCTGCGACAGCAGCCCGCAATGCCTGCGGAGGAACGGACGTGGCTGAAAGACCTGGAACGACAGGCAGATGACTCTCAGCATCGCTTAGTAAAGCTTCGGGAGCGAGCGTCTGCCGTGGCGCAGCTCTGCGCACGATGGGAGCGCCTTCAGCAGCTGCTCCGACAGCTTCAGGATGCCTTGAGCTCGGCAGTTAGGAGCTCCCGTCCAGTCGCTGACAGAGAACTAGCGGAGGTATTCTTATTCGAGAGTTATCTGCATGGAGCGGTGATCTCGTTGTATTGGCCCCTAGTCTAATTGAAGCCTCATCGAATACCCTGTAGCCTTATCTGTGTTCCCTCGTAACGGACTCTACGTGGTCCCCCTGGAAATTCGGATGAAGCTCTCTTATTCTTAATAATAGTGAATTTTAGTAAAGCACTTTGCAACGTCCCGGTACGGTAAACGGTACGATAATTCGAAACGATATCGCGAATACGGGAGACTGACGCTGTTGACGTTTTAGTACACCCTGGAAGGCAACGGTTCGGTTAATTAATGTCGTAACGCTCCCGCGTGGCAAATCCCGAACCGTGAAGTCCTAACGGAACCGCGACTGTTATTGCAATCCATTTCGTTGCATCCACGAAACCGTTACTCGCAGTCACCTTGCGCAGCATAAAAATGCTACGGGAGTCTGCACCGCCATCCTGCTTCTGACGTAGTTTGCCTAGTCTTCTTCTTCTCCTCGTGAAGCCCCGCAACCCACGTGACATCTCCTATAACACGGTACGCTATCCCTAGAGGAGATCTGTACCTGCGACACTTTAGCCATGCTCTGATAGCGTCGCGCATGCGCCATGAGGCCAACGCCGTAGCGGGTATCGTATCGCAGACGCAAAAACGATGTACAAAAACTCCCTAATCATAATGATTCAGCACGTTGGTGATCTATATTCATGGTTTAGGAATACGATGAAACATGAAGGCAGACGAACGAAAGACAAAGACGCCTGTTCAAAGTTAAAAAAAAAAAAAAAAAAACGCTACAAAATATCCGGATAGACTTTATTTACTGCATCATCTTGTTGGGCACTCTCGGTATCGGTTTCGTTTTCGTTTTCCGAATGTACTTCAGTGCAAAGCAGCGTATGTTTGCCGTCATCATTTTCAATTTTTCGGCTTTTCGAACACCTTACGAGCCATGTGCACTCCTGGCACGCATCTACATCGTGCCATGAAACTGGTCTTCATTCAGAAATATATGCGCATACTAAACTGCGCAACACGGTCGCTGCGGAACGCGAGGAAGACTGGGGGACAACGAGTTCGTGGCACATTCATTTCATTTTCGTTTCCATTATATTTTATTCTATATTCGTTCAAAATGTGCTTTCAGCTGGATGACGCCATAGCAGCAACAGAGGAAGTCCTGACCAGCGTCGAACGGGACTTCGCCATCAGTAACGCGGACGATCTTCACCAGACGCTGTCGCTGGCAAGAGGACTTCGCAGAACGTTAGCACTACCAGCGACCCCTAAAGACGGTTGGGAACGGCTTCGCGAGGCCTGGGCTCGCTTCGCCGCCTGCTGCCGGGAATTAGGAAACAAGCTAACGGCTGAAGAACCTATCGAAGAACCTGCCGTGAAGGAACAGCATCTGGCAACGGTACGTACCCTTGTCGGGAGTGGGGGACGTTTGGGTGCAGTGGGCGTGCTCCAGTTTCGCGGCTCGCGGCACGAAAGAGATCGGAAATGTTAGACAAGACGGGTGAAGTACAAGTACCGATTTATGTCGCACGAGTGGTTCATCTTTGCGGTTGTTTCCGTTTGCAGCTTATGGAACCGCAGGTTGAGAGCTTAGGAGGATTGTACAACATCCTGGCTTCCAACGGCGAAGTTCTGCAGTATACGCTGGGCAGAGATGACTCGGCAGAAGAGGAAGCCAAGAACGGAAAAGCTGCTTGGGAGACCTTGAAGGATAAATTGAATCAGAGGTAAGATATTGTCTTGTAACTAACACTACGAGAGCGGAATTGGTAACACTAATTGCTACTGCACCCGATACCAGTATAAAATGCTATGCAGGTATTTAACGTGAAAAGGCAGGAAAAAAATACGTACTGCGTGTCGAGTCAACTCGTATGTCAACTCAACGCTCTTCTGCGAGTCAATGACTAAGCGTAAAAGAGTATGTTTGGTGAATGTCTTCTATTAGGACAACGACCTCTTGTTCCTAGTAGCTAAAGTCTTAGAGGTGTCTGAGTTTTCTGGGTCTACCCTGTTTTTCCTCAGGTGTCTCTCGAGATTTCTGGTAGACTTTGCAGACGAATGTAGGCAGAGTTCCTTGTGAAGTCGGCCCGGGACGCGTATTAACCCCCCCCCCCTGCATCTGTCCACGTCTCTGCACTGCTTACAGCAACAGTCGCTTCGCTGTGCTTACACGGAATTAAAAAGTGCCAGCTCTTCTCGTACGCGTCAAAAAGTGAAGCAACATGCGATGTTATCATCGGAAACCCCCCTCTACGAGTGCTGTTTTTCATTTTTGTATCGTCTTGGTTCTGTGTTCTATTTCGGCGACTGCGATCATCACTAAGCTTCCGGTATTTTATCATCCCACGGACGAGCCACGATAACTGTCCTCTTTCACTCCTTCCGTTCGTATCATAAATGCGTCTCCAAGGCTACGCGAAAAGGGAGATGGTTTCAAAACGTTCTGAGGGGCGTGATGACTGATGCGCGTCACGGGGGAATGTGGCCGCCGCTCCATTCAAGCTCACCATGCAGAAACGGAGAATTCTGCGCGTGTCTCGCGCGCCACACTTTGGCGTCCGATGTCGGTTCCCGTTTGCGGGGCGTCCCTAGTGGTGGTACAGTTTTCTGGCCCGGACGAACGACCCGTGTCTGATATGGTCGCCGAAGTGGGGTATGTAAGCCGCCGGGAGCGTTATCACGTTGCCAATCTTATTGTCCCAGTCAATTGGTTGTATAAAAAGTCAAAGAAAGTCAACCGCTGCCTTGTGACGAAGTTTCGGTGATCGTGTTGCGACGAAATATCATTTAAATTTTTTCGATTCAGTTTCAATTTATTTCAATTTCTGCGGTACAGAAATTTGGTTCATGTACAAAAGGCCCAGGCATGACGAGGTACAGTTCTTGTCTTGTACAGGTCTTCTCTTCTTCTCCTCGGTTCTGGTTACCCGGTGAGGAAGCCTGCGCAAGAGGGGAACGGGCTTATGATGACGTCACTATGACGTCATCTTATCTTGGGGGCTTCGTCGAGAATGAATAGAGTTCCCCGTGATTTATATCATTGTCACGTGACCTATGATAGGTCCCGCAACCTGGTGGGCTATTGGGAGTTCCTATTGGGAGTATCAAACTACGCTTTGGGCAACATGTTTCTGCGCTTATTTTGTAGAAATACCGCACGCTCTTGCTACACCAACCCTTCTCTACTTCTGTAATTATCGTTCTATTCTGACGCAATAATTCCCTTAGGTATGCGCAATGTTAACTTCCGTCGTTTAACGATTACCTCAGAATGAAGAAGCTTAACGAAGCCAAGTCGCTTCTAGAAGACCTGGACGTGCAAGACAAAGAGTTTTGTGCGTGGCTGGAAGACGCTGAGAACTCCATCCGCGTTCCTGTTGTCTACCTCAACTTTCACGACGAGGAGATTCAGCGTCAACTGCGCAATGCCGACGTAAGAAACAAAATTACACCGCTATCACCAAGTAACAGCGAAGGAGCGTACTTGACATCAAAGTACCTTTGTATCTACATCCAGATGAACCTGCAAGATGCTCAAGACCATTCCGAACCTCTGGAGACCCTTGACCGAACGGCAAACTCCTTGCTCAAGTATTACCACGACTGCATTCCAGCGGCACGCCTGGAACAGATCAGGCTTCATCTGGTAGATCTGCAGAGACGGTGGGAATTCCTGTGCACGGAGCTGAGCAACAGAAAAATAAAGTAAGACGGTTGATATTCTGCTTCTTCTAGGACGTTCACGAAGAACATGTTGAGCAATTCTTTTAATTTATTCACCGCAGGATTCAAGGGACGGGCATCTCTTGGACTGAATTAAGAGAACGACTCGAAGCTGTCAATTCTAGACTGGACGACACAGAGCGTGTCCGTAGAGGTCTTAAAGACTGCCAGGAACTTTGTGATTTCAAGGACGCGGAACAAGAACGCCAGCGGTTCGAGGTATGTGAGTGGCCAGAGAAGCATCTTATTGTACGTTAATTTTCGACGCTTAGGTCTGTGGTGCATGAATGCCACCCCGCAGGAGTACGCGGCTGATTCGTATGTAAACAATTCGCATAATACTGATAGTCGGAGGAGCCATACGTAGCAGGATCCATAAGGTCAGGCCCCCGGGAGCACAAGCACTCCCAAGCAGCACAATGTGCTGAAAGTCGAGTGCAATAGGGGTGGACGGTATGTGTCTTATCAATGTTCTTTAGTTTCATCAGTCTGTTCAAGGCCTTCCACCTACCCGTCCACCCCTATTGCACTCGACTTTCAGTACATTTTGCTGCTTGGGCTGCTACAGTGATCTTGCGTCTGTAAATCACGTGGCAGCGATGAAGGTCACCAGCAAAACATGTTTCGTTATCGAATCTGCTAGAGATGGCACCTTTCCGATTCAACCCGTGCTGGCGAAAGCGACAAAAATAAAGAGAATTAATTACTTGAACATAAGTTGTTGTTTTGCGTCGCGATCGTGAGCGATCAACAGTGGTTGGTCTCTGGATTACTTTACTCAAAAGTTAACACTTTGATACGATGCAGAGAGCAAGAGCACCCACGTGTATTTACTAGACTGCAGACTGAGAAAAAAGTAACTTTCGAAATATGTGCAGGCTCGCGCGCTGAAGTAGGCGACAATCTCAGCGCTGCGCAAATAAAACGTGGTACATTATACGTTTAGTCTATGCAGACTTTTTACCCACAATTATTATCCACGCTTCAGGCCTTGCACCGAAGGCTTCAAGAAGATCATCTCCATCTACAGCCAATACACGACGAGTACCAACGGCTGGTGCAAGAGTCCAGCACAGACGTAGCGGGACAGCTCCGAACGGCAATCCACGACGCGTACACGCGCTGGATGGAGCTGCAAGGACTTCTCCAGCGTAATCTCCAGCAGGTGCACGAACTGTGGAGCGGCTGGGAAACCTACGAGAACAGCCGCGAACAGTTGATGTTGTGGCTGGCTGAGATGGACATGGCGCTGACGCAGCACGAAGTCCGCGGACCGAACACCAGGCCTTTGAACGTAAGTAGTCACGTGATATGCACGCAAGCGGCAACGACGACGCAACCCGACTGTAGTGTAACGGTAACAAATATTGCAGGAGCTGCAAGACGACATGAACGGTCAACGGGTAAAGTTGCAAGAACTGCAAGGTGCTGCTGAAGACCTGTGCCAGCATTGCGGACCATCAGCAAAGGCAACCACTGCACCTCAAGTGAGTTCTACGGCTTTTTGTTTAGTATTGAATCTTTAATTTTTGTTTGTGGCCTCTTCTCTGTGCAATCACGCAATAGGCCATTTGAAAAAGTTTCAGGGAGCAGGGCGTTCTGCGAAATGCTGTGCAAAACGACAGCGATTCGCTATCGTCTCCGATCGTCGTCGTCGTCGTCGTACTGGTGTATGCACCGCCGCTGTAGTTTTGCAAAGCATCTCCCGGCATGCCCTCCCAGGGCGCGCGCTGCCCCCTGGAACTTTTGCAAATGGCCTTTTGCAATGGCGTTTTTGACATAAGAGAAACTGGCATCGTGTTTCGTTGGTGTAGGCCCTTTGTTTATCAAGTGTGCTTGTGTGGGAAGTTTTCTGTTGCACCTCCTACACCACACAGAATTGTGGATAAAGGTCGCTGAACCTGAACTGAGCATGTCACGTACCTACGTGAAATTTCCGAAGACCATTGGGGCTTGTCAAAGAGCGTAACCAGACAAGAGTATTAGACAAACCCATCATCACTGTAGCAAAAGAAACATGATGTGTGGCATGACCGGTGTGTTTTCCCTCAGGTGCAGGAGATGCTACAGTACTGGAACGAAATTGAAACCCGGCTCGACATACTACTTAGGAAGGCATGTACTGACCAGCAACTGTTTTTTTTTTTTCCTTATTCTTGTTTTTGGCACTGTAACAGAGTATGTAACATTTCAATGTTCGCTTTCAGGAAGCAGAACCTGAGGTTACTGTTTCCGAAGAGCAGCAACAAAGTAAGCATTTTGCCTTTGTGTCTGTTTTTGTCTGTCTTTTGTCTTATGACGAGACCTTAACACGTTTTCGCTTTGTAGCATCCGCTGCGCCTCAAACAGCTCAAGCCAGTCCTCCAGAAGGACGGGTTACTCCAACTTTCTCCGAGCACGAAGAAATTCCTCAAGACTTCGTAAGTTATTTTGCCTCTTCTACATTTTTTCTGACGACTGTACGAGAACATCCATGAAGTGCACCGTTCATTTCTCGAGTAATACGGTAACAATTTTCCATTAAAATTTCAGCAACGCATCTTAACGACGTGTGTCACAAGCGCAGACCACGCACGGAGACTCAAGAGGTTCCACGACAGTTCCGAAGATGATGAAACAGATGGTACGAGTAGTTCGGGCGATGTCGGTCCCGCACTTTGCATCCAACAGTTCTGTTCACGTTGCCTCTTTTTTTTTTTTTTTTTTTTTTTTTTTAAATCCTACTTTTAGAGTTACAGCGGCAGTGGGAATCACTCCGGCCAGAAATTGAAGAATACGACGTGGCTACCCTGGACGACGATGTGATCCCGTCAGACACGCCCTTTTTAGCGAAGTTAGCGCGACTCGAAAGCTGGTTGGAAGACGCTGACTCCCGCATGGAAGAAGTACAGCAGCCGAGTAACTTGGAAGAACTCGAAATGGTGCTTAATTCTCACGGCGTAAGTATACACTTTACTGTGGCGGTTTCCAGATCCTGGGACGAGATAACGCCTTACGGACTTTATGTTTCACTGGATTCATGCACGTCTATTTCCTTCAGCAATTTCTCCGTGAATGCTCGCGGTACAGAAATCTCCTAGACCATCTCGACGCATCACGGGATGAACTCGTGAAAGAGTACGAAGCCTCTGGACGCCAGGGCGAAGATCCATCAGTGAGGTTACAGGTATAGGCATTCACACTTGCTTGGCCGTCCATATCTACAGCCGAAACGGTGTCCATGTGTCACTTAACATCGTCCATCCTGCCTGTAGCGTACAAAGGACCGGTGGGCTCTTCTGTGCCGTTGGGCTTGTGGGCTCCAGGGACGCCTGTGCTGGTTCCTTCTTCACTGCAAGGAGTTCCGGTTGTCCCTGCGTGGCCTCCTGGCTTGGCTGGAAGTCCTCGAGTCTCGTGTAGGATCTGCGGTACCAGTGGAAGAGGTCGAGACGCCAGAGCGGCTTAGCCGTCGATACCGACGATTCCTGGTGCGTTTACCTAGATAATATAGTCCCATGTGCCTTGCAGGGCCATCGCCAACCTTTCAACTAGTTTTCAATATAACTCAATGGTACACCAGTTAATCTAATAATGGGAACATGTGAAAAACTGTCCAGGCACTAAACAACGAATTACGACGCTGCGGCCAACGGGTTGGTGCCCTGAAGCAAGTGGCACTTCATCCACCTCCAGAGGAGGTCAGCCCTGACT
The DNA here is from genome assembly GCF_037126465.1 of Ornithodoros turicata. Lineage (NCBI taxonomy): Eukaryota > Metazoa > Arthropoda > Arachnida > Ixodida > Argasidae > Ornithodoros > Ornithodoros turicata. The sequence continues at coordinate 67,193,083 of NC_088206.1, read as the reverse complement.
ACCAGCATGAAACATCAGCCGATAAACAAGAGGACGGTGCAGATGTAATGCAACCGCAGGAAACACTGCAGCAAGCCGAGGACCAGTTGGCCTCATTGCAGGCTATCTGTGAAGCTCAACTAGCGAGACTTCGGGCTGCCCTTTTTGCTACTGGACAGCCATTGGTGAGTACACGCGTAGATGAGCCACCATTGTGTCTTTGCAACTGTTATTGTTAAGACGTAGTTTAGGTGAGATTCTTAGCTGCCTATGATGTGGTACAAACTATTTCTAAAGTATATATCCCTATTATTCCTGTCCCTTCCTTGGTTTGCATGAGAGTCTGCCTTTGGGCCTCCTTCAAGTTCCTAGCCTTCATTTTTGCGCTTTCTTCTATTCTGTTTCTTTCAATTTTCGTCAAAGAGGTATAACTCACCAAACAAGTGGCATGTAGATAATGGCATTATTGTAAAGTCTACGGAACGAGACCCTTTATTTATATGAGCTCCATAGTTTCAGGCCTTTTGTGATACAGCAGCAGTGATACAGGTTCCACGCCGAGATTTCTTACATGCCCTTATACGAAGCATCCCATTTCCCAGAACTTGTGTCCGTAGCACTGCATTGCACTTTCTAATGGGTTTCCATTCTTGCCCCCACAGCCTCTACCATCAGAGGTGTCCTACCAGGACTTGGAAAGCGATACCGAAAAGTACGCATGCCATCTTCTTTTCATTGCGTTGCCAACTGTTATTGCTTCACACCATTATTTGTCTCACCCACTGTCAGTGGCACCGTCGTAATTTCTCGCCACGTGGTACGTGATCATCAAGTCCCGACCATCTGTTTCAGGGAAGACGCCGAATCTGACACTGACGAAGGCAGCTGGGGGTCCTTCTGGGGCCGGGTTGCTCGTGCAGCCCTACCGATCCAACTTTTGCTCCTGGTTCTCCTAGGGGCCGCCAGTCTTCTGCCCCTGTCGGAGGAGGACTTCAGTTGCGTACTTACGAATAACTTCGCCCGTTCTCTGGACCCGATGTTACGGTACCCTAACGGGCCACCGCCGATATAAGACCGACACGACGATCGAGTTATTACGCATGTTCATCAAATTTCATCTCATTTCACGAAAAGAACAAGTTTTTAGTTTGTTTTATCTACGTATACGTTTAAACATTTTGAGAGTTATGGTTTTTCGCATGGTTTCCGATTACGGCGCGTGACATCGAAGGAGCAGGTTAATTTTTCGTATTTTTCGAAGCTCCTCGATATTTTCGTCTTCTTTTTTACTTTGTTGTTTCTTTCGCACAATTACTGCTCGCACATTAAAAAGTACTCATAAACGTCCATTGACTTCGAACGTTATACTTACCTTAGTTCGTGCCATACCTTATCGCCACCTTAACTTCAGCAAATCGTGAGGCAGCCTTTGCTTGTGATATACTCCCTTCCCCCCCCCCCTCCTTATCAAAGGATGTAACAAGACCCGCGATTGATGCAAAACCGGTCAGCCAATCGGATCTATGGGATAACAGATCCACCGCCCGTTGTGATGTAATGTATTTCTTCGTAGCATAAAGACATTGATGAACTTGGCTGACAGGGAGTGGCAAGTAGCTATAGTTTTGTGATCTTTTTTTTGTGATTTCCGAACCTTGTGCCTCGCGATACAGGTTGCTATTAGAGTGTGTATACAATATTTCTGCTCGCTGTGCTAACTTTAAGCTGTGCTTTTAGAAGTCTGTTACTGTTCGGGGTGACCGGCGGGGTCAATATTTAGGCGAATGTTTTTTTTTCTTTCATACTTTTTTCCCTTTTATCGAGGCCGTAAAGTGCACTCGAAGTTGTTTAATATTTTCAGCGGCAGCTTGTGTATCGTTATCTCTGTTATCACGCGTAGGTACATGTTTAGAATTGCGACTCGTGTGTGATAATAGAAGGATGGTGCGCCCACCACTTTTGCGTTATCTAGAAACAAATTGCTCGAGCAGAGACTGTAAGAGTGCCTTGGCTGATAAAGAAATAAATAGTTTATCAAAGGACGGATATGTGTGTGTCTGCGTTTTATGCGTGTTAAGGGGCGCTCCCACATTTCCCCCCCCCTTCACTTGCTGAGCGTACCTTCTAGGCACAGCCAACGCCACCTAGGTACAGAAGGCCTGCGCGCTCGTCGACGTGACGTAACAAGAGTCAGCCAATCAGGATCGTGCTTTCAACGGCCGTAGCCAATCACGAACGTGCTTTCAGCGGTCGTGGCCATGGAGAAGAACCACCGTCGTCTGCGAGTTGTGATTGTACGTCTCCGCGTACTAAATGGATAGAGTTGTAGAGCCTAGGTAGACAGACCGTGCTCCGCAATGGAACTGGACTTTTAATGATTGCTGACGAGCGCGAGTCGAAAACGAAACCTCGTGAGCACGATGACGATGACGATGGGACTGCACGGGTGACGGACCGTGCGGCTGCTACAGAGTGTACGTTAGGGACATAGATTATTCCTTTATTTCATAGATTATTATTACTATTATTATTAGGGAGGGTGTGGGTTCGAATCCTACCATCGGCTGGGCTTTCCGGAGGAATGTCGCCACGGTTCCCCCGGAAGTCTGTCCAGGACGCATAGTAACCCCATGTCCCCCAACCCATCCCTGCTATCCTCTCTCCATGTGCCCACGTCTGTTGCCCCAGTTGCTTCGCGGCGCTAACACTGAATTAAATAATACTACGTAGGAGGTAATGGCTTCAGACTGAAACAATGGCAACTACTACACACACTTAATTTGTCGTAGACACGGCAAAGTTCTGTACTACAGATTTCTACAAAGCGGCTTCCGTACTAGAATTGCATTTCCCTCTGGTCTAATATCCTATTTCAAAAAATCCACTGTTTCCTGGAATACCTTCAAAGTGCTTGTCTTTTTTTTTTTTTTTATCAACGGCCCACAACGCTTAGATACAAGTCCTTATCATTGACGCATGTCTCATCTGCACTCACTTCCAAGAACATGCACTGTAGACAGGTTCCTTATCAGCAAACTGCGCGGAGCACGTGGATGTTCGCGTAGGAACTATGTGGTGGCGTCATTGCCATGTTGCCCAGCGTGCACGATGTATCTTCTCTGATGGTGTTCTACGTCTAAGCCCAAAGCAGGCTTTCTCCAAACCCACTCACAATCCATCACGTGTCGAAGAGGCACCCACTAGGTAAGCTTGGTAAGCTTCTGCGGCCGCGGAAGCTGAGCTTTAAAATTCGTTTATTTCATATCTAAGCACTTTTCGGACGAAAAAAAAAATAGCTGGGTAGGTTGTCGGCCGACGCTGAACATAGTAGTATCGGTTTCATAGACGTTTCCGGATACGACAATTTCTTCGTCAGCCTGATTGCTCTCTGTAGCAAACGCGCCAGGCTATATGCATGTTCGGCTAGAGTTTGGCACGGCGACACTGGCGCCAGCTTTCTTCCCTGGTGGCGGGCGGAGTACAAATAAAGACGGTTAAGAGCATCAACTGTTTACTACGTACACATTACAAACGAGACTTTCGTGCAGTAGGCTGCACTTCTTCAGGTTTGAGGACGTGTATGTAGTAATGTGTGTATAGTAAACAGTTGATGCTCTTATTTTGATTCTGCAGTGCAGCCCACTGCACGAAAGTCGAAAGCTTTTAACGTGTATATAGTAAACAGTTGATGCTCTTAACAGTCTGTTATTTTGATTCTGCACTGAAGTAGTGCAGCCCACTGCACGAAAGTCGAAGGTTTTTAACGTGTATTGGTAAACAGTTGATGCTCTTAACAGTCTGTTATTTTTGATTCTGAATCGCCGGAAACTTTCACATTGTTTTTCTTCACGTTCTACGATATATTCTACAAGCGTAGATAACGATGCTGAAAACACGTTGTCTTGTCTTCGAATTAGGTCGTGCGTTCGACCTACGTCGGAGAATATCTACAATGTCTGATGAAATAACTGCAGGAAACTGCGCCCCCTGGACAGCCGAACGAGCCAATAGTAACGCAGTGTTTATGCAAGTTCAACGGGACATATGAGACGGGTTAGATGTGCGCCTTCTTCTGTAGCAGTGTTGATATTGTTTGGATGAAATTGCCCTACTGTGAGCACGATGCACTCTTTACAAGAGAGCATGGAGCCCAGGCAACCATTGTTTTGACTTTACTATCTTTAATCAGGCCTTCGTGTGCGGCTGGCAGAAGCGCAATGCGTTAAATGTACCTAGTCGAGTAAATGATTAAAGTGAATTTGTGTCAGAACAAATGCAATCATACGGTATAGAGTTCAAGAACGTATTTGGTAGTCGACAGACGGCTAAAACGACGAGGGATAGTGTTATCGGATGAACAGTCCGTCTCGTAGTTCTCAAACTGGATATCAAACAAAGCCACTCCAACGTGGATGCCACAGCTCGCCATAGCGTTCAGGAAGAGCACGATCTAGAAGAGATAAGACAACGTTAATTGGATGATAATACTACGATACTATGGCAACACGTGCAGAGCGCCTGCCGTGTCAGAGCGTAATACATGTTCTTGCTTTAGCCTTGGGCAGGGTTTCCTCTACGAGCCTTAAATACAAGTCTTCGCGCGTGAAGAGTCATTTGCCCATAGTTAATAATCATTGGACCCGACACAAACACGACTCGAGGAATAGTAATCCTCGTGTTGAGAGAGTAGCAAATAGCAGTGATGGCCACGAACAACTTCTACTTCGCGATGGAGTAGTTTAACTAGTAGTTCAACTACTTTTCAGGGGAGTAGTTAAATTTAACTACTTTTGTATGTATTTTAACTACCTCTATAACTACTTAAGGTTGTCCATCAACACCAATCTCTTGTAGTGTTCTTGGCCACCTAAATATGAATCACTAGCAGTGATAATGATATTTAAAATATACTCTTGTGCCTACGTCGCTTAATTCACATACTGTCGTAAATTCCACTGTCTGTCTCATGTATATTATGCGCTGACAAAAGAGCTTGCTGCGGAAATATTTACCATGGAATGAAAGCTTCCACTATAAAGGTACGTTCAACATACGACGGACCATGTACGAGATTTACACTCAGGCTCCTTCGTCACAGATGAATCTTCCACGCACAAATATTGTGGTGGGAGCCGATTGCGCCACTGTGGACCGTAAAATATTTTCGCTTAGCCACGGTGATCGATCACGTAGCCATCCTATGCGATTTCAATGCAAATCATGCAAATGAGGCTTTCACTAGACAAGCATTAAAAGCGAAGATTTAGTACACATGCACGGCACAATTGCTCTGCACCTCCGTTCTCGTCAAACAAGCAGCTCAAGGTAAAAGTCGGAAGCACAATCGTGCCGTAAAGCTTGCGGCAACTATACTTCCAACTACTGTAGTTAACTACTCGAAATAGTTAAACTAGTAGTTGCAGACTATATTTCTGCAAGTAGTTGATAAAACTAGGTAATTTGACCTATAAAACTAGGTAGTTTAACTAGTAGATTAACTACATATAGTTAACTACTGGCCACCACTGGCAAGTAGTATTCCTTTCTGATGTTACTTACTAGGTTATATTATTGATAGGCTTGTTATAGGATTGATAGGATTATTTGTCTGCCCTCAGGGCTCAGTTGGCATTACATGGGGAGTGGGCGTAAACTTCACGAAATGCAAAATGAATGATATGAACAACATGACGTAACAAAGTAAAAGCTACTAGCACTTCCCTTTTCGCAAAGCTTAAGTATGTCGAGTAAGGTGCGTGAAAGCGTAGAAAAAAAGAATATAATAATTTGTGAAATATATTACTTCATTGCACGAGGAATGGGATGGTGGCTGCCGCCGCCCAACTGAAACCGCTGTGTATGGCGCGACTAAAAACCATGAGATAAAACAAGAATGCGATGATACGTTGGTCAGAAGTGATCTGCCAGTACAAGTTTCCCCATCACAGAGTCAGAGGTTCGTCTTCAAATGAAGCTCGAGACCACCACCGGCTACGACGAGAGGAGATATGGACTTGCATCGAAAGTCGCATTATGAAATTTTGTCACGACCATCTGAGAGCGCGAAATGGAAGCTCTACATAGCACTCCTAAGTAAGGTAGAGTATCTATAGTCCTACGCACAAGATACGAAACTATGAGCGGTAACGACTGGACACGTCCTCAAGGACATGTCCCGAGATTGCGGGCCAGAGCGGAGCCGAGAATCCCTCTATTTCATTATCGCCTAGAAACTCTCTGCCTCATTCAGCACTTCTGTCTGAGGACCGCAGGACTGTTCCCATGCCTCCCTAGAATCGTCCTGTCAGATATACCTTTCGTTCCAAGGTCTCCGAAGTCTCGAACGTTCGATACGTCCCGCTTCCCTTGCCTTGCTGAAAGACGACGAGCGCTTGCTCATCAACGACCGTGTCGCGTTGCTCCCGACACACCTGTTGAAACAAAAAATATACTTGTAGCAATGACTTGACAATTTGAGCGCACCCACGTCATCGTATCCGAGGGTATAGTGTGTGCTGCAGTTCTGGCCAACGTCGAGGACCTGACTGGACCCTTCGTAGGCAAGAACGCCTAGCTGGAAGGACACCAGCCACGCGGTCGACGTGTCATTGGTGAGATTGCCCAGGATCTGTACGGTCTCTCGCTGCCCGGGTTGACCTCGGCCAGCCCAAGCACCGGGGTACGCAACAACGCACGGGGAGTCAGGGCTAAATTCCACGTGGGTCCTCAGAATGGCGATGTCAACGTCCCTGTGTGAACACGTCTTAAATGACTCAACGTTGCCGTGTTTGCAGAATTATCATTCTTGGCCCTCTTTTAAAATAATTCATCAGAAAACAGTATTGTTCGCGTCTACTGCTCCGTCATCAGTGATGAAGCAGTAGACGGTATTTTGCTTCTGCATCTTTACAGAGACTCCTATGGGACATTTTTGGTGACTAGCCTTTCAGCCTCCTGGGATACTTACCACATGGGTCTGTCCTTCATACGTGAGCGCTTCGCCGTTCCACGTATATATGGCTCTATTGCCTTACAACTTCCCTACTTTTGTGGTTAGAACTATAGGACCAGTATGACGGAACCCCGTGCGGTGTTCCGATTTAAGTACCGATGCCCTCAAGGAACTCCGTGGACTCAAGGAACACAGTGGGAGTTGGTTATCTGTTCTGCATCACGTCTTAAATGTACCGTTTGGAAAAAGTTACACCGCTTACTTAGCAATGTGCGCCAGTCGTAAAAGTTGGTTGATGCTGGACGGTGCCTCGATTCCGATGAACATGAAACCTTCGGATGGCAAACTTTTACGGTTCTCCTGCCAAATTTAGTCATCAGTTACAAAAGTAACGTAAAAAAATCGGAGCCATCTGAACAAGGTCCAGCTTTGAAGGCCTACTATAGTAATACCTGGAAGAAGCGCTGAGTGCTGTTCATGTCTTCGTCCAGAAGGACGTTGGTCAAGTCCAAGACACCTATACCACGAATGGCATGGCGTGCAGCTGCGTTCACTATAGCTGGCTTCATGTCGACCGGTCTGTTGCCCTCTGCCACGGTATCGAAAGTTCCGAAGTCGAGTGCATACCCAAAGGCTGTCGCATTGGAGTCACGTGATGCTTCCTTAAACATTGACAAGCTGGCGCTTTCTGTAAAAGAAGGGAACGAGATTTTGGAAAATGCGTTGAAGATCGCACTGAGTTTCCGTGATGGACGCAGAGCAAGATGGCCGCCTTCTAACCGTGTATTCAAGCGAGCGACATGCGCCACAGAATACTCCAGCGGAATATGCACAAAACGTCATAGCTTTCTGCTACATGGTGTTCTAATCATGGGGAATATCCCGCGACTCAGCCACAGGATATTCCGTAGCAGACGACATTGTGCCGTCTGCTACGGAATAGCAGCAGATGGTGTCGTCTGCTACAGTACGCCACTTTGGAAAATAACATAACCTTGTAAACACCTAACCGTGTGCTCACCCGAGCGACATGCGCCACAGAATACTCCAGCGGAATATGCACAAAACGTCATAGCTTTCTGCTGCCAGGTGGTGTTCTAATAATGTGGAATATCCCGCTACTCAGACACAGGATATTCTGTAGCAGCAGATGGTGTCGTCTGCTATGTGTGCAGTACGCCAGCTTCGAAATTCTGGCGCCTGGCAGCTTCGGCTTGGCAGCTTCGGCTGGCCAGCTTCGAAATTCTGGCAAATGTTCTACATAACACGTGATGGAACTTCCGCCCGGAAGCAGTTTAGCTTTTTCTTTCACGAGAGTGTTCCGCGGGGATGAATAAGGGGATGCAAAAGACGGATGAGGACGTACGCGCGAGCGACGCACATTACGATGTCCTTACCATTATCGGCGGCTATGAATTTTCCCTTCTGAAACAGTACATTCCGGAATAGTAGATAATCGCAGAGACCATCTGGGGGGTAAACCCGGTTGTCCGTGACACCGGCGTCCACGGTGCACGCCAAGACGCGATGTTGTTCATGAGGTGCTGGTGAGCCTGTGCTCTTCTTGCGCCCCTTGTAGAATTTGTGATAGTGGCGGTCTGGTAAGATTTATCAGATCGTAAATAAAAATCAACACTCCAAGAAGTTTCAGCTTACGATGAACGCCATTGTGCGTTTTACCATTCGTCGTGTCATTCTCGTGGGCTGCTATGGAAGAAAGTGGAGTCTTCAGTTTGATTTGTATTGATGAACGCCGCGATCATTACTACTTACGGTTAGTGGTGTCGATTGTTGTAGGCATTCCATACTCTCCTGAAAGATTCGGAAATGGAAAAATATATATATACAGTTTTCTGCAGGCTGCGTGCACGTCTTTGTTCCTCGTAGAAGTCCGCAGGAGTCAGTTGAACTAGTGTATGCCAGGAAGCAGACTACGATATTTTTGTTCATTTAGCTCCAGAAGCTTGTCCGCAATTATGCGCTCACAACCATGAGCAATGATTTAGTACTCTATACGCGGACGGCGTGCCAGCAACGTTGGTGCCAGCTAGTCATGTGCGACGGCGTATTTGGTTATTTGGTCGCTCGTTGGCTTGGCTTGGCTAAGCTTGGCTTGGACAGAGCTCTACCCTTTGTACCATCACTAGCAAGAGATGCTTTGCCATAACGACATGCCTTTAGCGTTCCAATGGTTCCGTGGCTACGATCGTTCACGTCCCGAATGTCTCTATGCTTACACCACCCTAGACGGCCTTAAGACTCGTTCCTGTAGACACTGACAATGTGACTTACGGGGGTCGAGCCTCGTAGCCGTGAAGAGCATGAAGCTGATGAGAGTGACTACGGAAATGACAGCAACACATCCTGCCACTAGGGAACCACATCCAAAGAAACTGGGATCTGATTCGATCGCCCGGAATCTGCGGATAAGCGTGTACGACACGCGCACAAGAAACCTGCAAAGGTCTCAATACAACGATCCACCTATTAATCCATCCCGTACTTACGGCTTTCTTTCTGTGGGCGGAGGAAGACGGAGTTGTTATTTCAAGCATGGAATATTCAAGACTGTTGAGTAACGTTTATACGTATACAGGGTGTCCCATAAAACGTGTCATTGACTTATAATAAGGAAAAACTAGGCCACCTAGAATCGTGCGGTCAACGGCATTTGTTCTTACTAAGTTTTTGCCACCTATTGATGTGAATGTCACGTATCATAAGTTTAATTATGTAAATATTTGCGAACTGAACTCGGAAGTTTGCCAAGTAAAGGTCACTTTTTTTACCCCACCAATATGAAGAGCGTGCCGAATTCACTCAAATTTATGATAATTGGCAGTGATATTTGCGCGCTATCCCATCGGAAAAAATAGCCGAACGTCATGCTTTTCGAAGCACCGGACCATAACGTGCGACGACTTTTTGAGCGCAATCGCTGTCAGTCCGACGAACGGAAGTTCCAAACCCAGCCCACAGAGTAATAGTAGAAGAAGTGACAGTTCCTGAAATTGGGAGAGGGAAAGCATGATCCCAGCGATAGCAGGACGCGATAAGCCATGCCTGTGTTATCTCTTTCTGCGATGCCGGTGTGGGCTGGGTTCCCAACCTCCTTTTGTCGGACTGACAACGATTGCTCTGAAATATTCGTCGCGCGCTATCCTCTGGAAACTCCGTAGAGCATGATGTTCGGCTTTTTTTTTTTTCCCCCGATGGGATAGCACCTGAATATTCCTGTGAATTATCATTAATTTGAGTAAATTAGACACGCTCTTCACATCGGTGGGGTAAAAAAAGTGACCTTGGCAAATTTCCGACTTCCGTTCTGAAAAATGTACATAATTAAACTTACGTTACACGACATTCACATCTGGAGGTTGGAAAAAACCTAGTAAGAACAAATCCCGTTGACCGCATTATTCTAGGTAGTGTAGTTTTTTTTTTTATTATTATTATAACCAGGAGACACGAACCCCTTCGGAAGTTTGCGCTCAGCGCTACGGCTTTGCACATAACCAGTGCCTCTTATGTACGCCTTTCTAAAAAACAGTTTACTCGACGAATAAGGCACTATTTATGTTAATCTTGCATAAATTTCAGTCTTTTTGAAGGGGTAGTTCGCTCCCTAACGAAACCGAAACAAACAAAAAAAACGTGCTGGACGTGTGCAATAGACAATGAACAATTCCCCGTCAATCCCTTTCGTTCGAAATCGACGTATTTTGAGAGTTTTCGGTATTTTCCTGTGTACAGCGGCAGCGCGACCAAGCGCCGGGGGAGGAGCATATTACGGGAGGGGGCGGTCGGGCCGCGTGACGTTTCGTGACGTTGCTTCGTGACGATGGAAGGCCGCATCTCGATGCAGGGGAAACGGACCGCCCTCTTAACGTAACATTATTGCCAGACAGACGTCGCGCATGGGTCATCCTCCGCGGGAAAGCCTACTTTCGTGGGTCTCAAAGAGATAGCGTTGGTGGTTCTGCACACGCACAAAACAAAGAGCGTCCTGCATTGCACAGAACCATCACGGTATTCCCTACGTAGGTCAAGGCGATACCGTACGATGCACTAAAACTTTCTATTAAAGAATCATACCGCTCGTGCTGCGGGAAACTAATGCACGGACCTGATAAAATTCGAAATACCTGAAGCTCTTCTGGACATAAACAAGGAGAAATGGCCGAGACAGACCACAGAATTAGGGACGACACGACACGTAAGCCTCAAACGTGCTGTTCCCTTAGTTTGTATAGACCTCTCCCTGTTTGCGAACAAGTGACGCCATAGTGTTCGACAGCGCCACCAATTTAGTAGAGTTGAACTACGCTCAAAGCTAGGGACGAACAAGGCCGCGTCCGAAAGCCACGGTCTTGAGAGCATTACGGTGGTCTCTGAAAGGGACGCCACCTTCCAACCTACTTTCCTTTCGATAGGTGGCAGCGAACAAGTGCCCATTCGTGGAACCGAGCCCTCCCCTTTTGATTTGTTTCGGTTTCAGTCTGTCTACTAACGTCATGATGACGTTTCTCTGGTAGAGATGTATTCGTTGACTTCTGGGCATTTACACTCAGTAACATCAAACATGCAATGTCCAAAAGGGCGCCTTACTAGGAGCACGCTGGAGTGGTTCCTGTCCTTTTCAAGCAACCAACACCACTCTTCCACCTCGCGTTCCAGTCGTGCTATTCGCCCACCTTTTAGACCTTGCGGGACGACGTCCCTTCCTCAATGAAGGTATAATCCTTCCTTCCTTCCTTCCTTCCGGCATCCGCTTCCTCTTCCGTTCTGCCTTCATGCGGACGACACGCAGCCAATCCACGCACCCCGATAGCGAAACTGCCACTTGAATATCAATAGGTGGATACTTCACATATCCCACGCCAGTAATCATTTTTGCTTTGATATTGTGGTTTGTGGATATACAAGTGCGTGGTTTGTTACATCATACTGGCATTGTACTGCGCGACAGAGTGTCGTACTTTGTGTACTAGTCTAGCTCTGACGTTATAATGGAGTGAGAGCTGCAGCCATTCTCATTGGTAGTCGCGAGCACGTGACCGCTCTCGCGCTGCCTGACTGACGGATATGCGGTGACGATCTTCTGCGCGTCCATTCGTTCTTCTGCTGTAAAACTTGGAAATGAGGTTCGCACCGATGGAAATAATTGAAATTATTAATTTGGACTAACTTGGGTGTCACAACCCCTCTTAAGAGTTATCGATAAGGAAGTCCTGAAGCGTAGCATCAGCATTGCAAACAGGTATGTTTAATTTGTAGAGAGGATAAGTTCAGTACCTTGAATTGGAGCCGTGAGCTCTCAACTTCTATATATCGATGTCGGAGTAAGGATGGATGCCGCAAATGCTTACTTCACGAGTTATGGTGTAGTTAGCCGGTTTCAGTTAGTCTTGAGATTTCACGTTCATAAAGACCTGCCTCCTTGGCTATAATGAGTCATCTGCTTGGTCACGCGTGCTATAGAACTTGTGATGTAAGCTATCGTTTCATAACAACAGTTATAGGAAAGGATGAAGTCACGATTATTGTCATTCGTTTGTTTCGTTCATTTAGTTTAGTTAGTTAGCATGAGATGGCTACACGCGCCAATCCCGCGTATCGGGACATGAGAGTATGCTACACAATGCGACTACAAGACTAAGACTAAGAAGCCCAGCCAAGGAACACACGGGACAGAAGCTCCAACTATTGTGTCACAACAACGGTTGTTGAAAGCGGAGCTTGTGGGTTGGTTGGTTTCTGTCCTATGTGTTATATGGGCTCCATCCAATGACAATGTCGCTTTCCAATCAACCAACCCACAATCCGGTGTTAGTAGCTACACAATGATGATGGTCAGCGTAAGGGGTGCAACTCACTGTTCGACTCGACGTCGGAATTCAACGCCGCAGTTGCTGCAATAAAAAGAACAGTCATCCCTTCTGTCAACGTTCTTGCAGCCTTCTAGCGTGAAATGAGGTTGAAGCACTTACAGCCGGAGTGTTCGACTGGTCCGCTGTCTGAGGAAGTCCTGGAGACGTGTGTACTGTTGGAGCGAGTGGAGATGGTCGATTTCCTTCCCGGAGACACATCAGAGAGGCCCTTCCGGTCCGGCATCCTTGACAGTCACCGACTCTTGCCCATAGCGCCTGCCACTGAGATTCACGGCGCGAGCTCGGTTCACGCACACTGCCTCCTCGTCTTTCATTGCTGACGACAAGCGCAGCTTTGTCGACAGTGGCTTTTTATTGTCCTGTGGTGGTCATATCGCGTCATGTTGCTTCAGGAGCACAGTTCCCTTGATGAAAGTCGGCCCACGTTCCCTCAGGGCGTCAGTCATGACGTAGCTCACCTCTGTGAGGCCGACAACGGCGAAACCTTTCACCACCACCACCACTAGGGGAATCGTGCTTTATTTCAGGAAGCCATAGAAAACTGCTGTCATTTGCTTTAGCGCTATGGTGAGCTACGTCCATACAGTCCATACGTCCATACAGTCCATACAAAAAAGCTGAGTCCTTGTAGCTCACCATATTAGCGCGTCTGATGCGAATCCCAATAGAAACTGCCAGACAGCACGGTCGTTGCCGGGATTCGAACCAGGGTCACACCCAAGCTCGGTGTGGAAGGCAAGGCGCGAGGACCTAGAGGCCTTGCTCCCGTGTATTCACCCTGGATAGATGTGGGCAACCTTGAACCTAACAACTCCCACTCTTTTCTGCAAGGTTACAGCAGACGAGAGTTGTGGTAGGGTAGCTCCAGAAAAAGCCAATTTGTGTGAGCTCCAGGGCTCGCGGACGTGGACCCGTCAGATCTTCGGTCTTGCATGCCAACGACGGTACTGCTTGAGCCGCATAACATCTGCACCTGATATACCATGTGAGCACTCAACCATAACATAAATATCGATGTCGGGAACCGCACAGGAACCACAGGAAGCACACGTACTGTTGGAAGCAACCGCCGAGGCTTTGGCGTACATTGTCTTCGATGTTTAGCTAGCGGAGTGCCTGCACACTGCTTGTCCTAGTGTTGCCCTCCTGGATAGAGGACCAGAGAGCCCTGAAGAGGTTTTTCATCGTTGTAATGTCCAGGCTGGCATACGTGAAGAGGGCTGTAGAGCACTATACGGTCAGTTGGCGGTCGGACAGGACTCGCCGCGGTATTCATCGGAACGGAAGGTATAGCGCTAACGACGAATGACAGGCTAGGGAGGGAAGTAGTGGACAGCTTGTCGCATCCTCGAGGAAGATAACGCTTTCGCCGCAGTCGTTTACAAAGTGACTTGTACACTTTTAACTCTATGTTCTGCTGTAGCACAACAATATGGTCGCGTGGTGTTTACATGAATGAGGGATGAGGGCGTTGTAGCCAACTACAGCGTCGATTTTTATAGAGCTCCTGCACCGTGACCCATATACCGACCAGAGCACATGAAAACGTGATTCTGCTCTGGTTAGTGAGATCAGCAGTCTATTATGTTTCGCCAGCAATTCTTGGCGCAAAAATCAAAGCATATTTTTGTGTAACTACGTGGAAAGACAGGAAGTTTCGTTGTTTCTGGTCGATGAAGGCTTCAAGTGTTTGCTCAATAGACGAAGACGTACGGAACAAATATTGTACACAAGCAGGAGCGTCTGTGTTTGTGTAGCATATTTGTACTGTCCGTCGCGGTCGCCGATTGCAGAGCTCTAATCCACGGGGGATCAGTACCAACAGGAGCAGAGAGGAGCTGTGTGCAATGTTCACAAGAGATGACGTTGTCTCTTATATATATATATATAATGTGTTTCAGTGCGTTGTTGGTCGACGATTACAAGATCACTGCAGAAACGAAGGAAGAGGCAGCAGATACGCCTTAAAAATAGATGTTTCGTTGAGCATAGACAGGAATTACTTAATGACGTGACTTAATAGACAGGAACTACTTAGTTAATTAATGGTCAACTCCAGATCTGGCAGTTTCGGAATTTGTAATTTTTTTTTATAGGCTAGCACATGTGTGGTCCGGGAAGTAGGGACGGAACAATATCGATATATTCTTATCATCGATATTTTATGTGTGCGATGTTACCGATACCTTTGAAGTATCGATATGACATCGATATAAATATCGATATTTTAATCAAATTTAGCGATTCTTTTTTTACGATGTTGGTATTTTTGCATCACTACTGGGAAGGCTTTTAGCATCCGAAATACTGACATTTTAGAAGCTTTTCGCAAACTCATTAGATCCAAATTTCAATCGTTTTCAAATCTGCCAAATTTGTTCTTAGGCAAGTGTCGGAAACACTGAACCCTACATGCAAGGTGTTTTTTATTATGATTATTACAGAATTTTTACTTTAAAAATATGCGACCAGGCGGACGTCCTGCCGGACAGCGTATGCAACTACTGGAAGATTAATTAGCGAAAATTCATTAACTAGCTCATTAATTCGACATTTTCTGGGAAATGCGAGATAGCATGCAGAATTGGAGCAGAATTATTCATACCCTTCGTCCTTATTAAACACTCTGAGAAACGTACGTACCTCGAGGTATAATTGGCAAACCTCGCTATGCACGTGACCCTCTCACGTTGTGACATCCCACATGAGAGGGTCACGTGCTTTGGAGCGATGGAGCTGATTGGTGTAGGCTCTAGTCTGTTGGCTAGATAGACGGCTCTCCCGCCCATAAGGCGAAGGTGGCGTCGTTTCTGCGCTCGAGAAGCGCGTAGTTCTGGTTTCGGCTCATTTGCATAGCAAAATTTGGCGATGTATGTCTCAAAGTACGTTCGCTTCTCAGGCTGTTCAACAAGGACGATGGATTTGAATAATAACTGGCTCCAATTCTGCTATCTCGCATTTCCCCCAAAAAAAACATGCATTAGGAAGTTAATTAATGAATTTTAGCCAATTAATCGTCCAGTAGAAACAAACACTTTCCGACAGGACGTCCTCACGGCCGCATATCCCGCCTGCACAAATGGCATCTTTGGTACTTTCGAAGGTTATTTATTTTTAAAAAAATCTGTAACGAATTAAAAAAATACCCTGTATAGACGACCTGCAATTCTACCTCATTGATGTAACGTAACGTCACCGCGCAAAGCATGCTGGCGGGCAGCTATCAGCCTTATCAGCCTTTTCGGCCCATTAGCCGACGCGTTTTTCTGGCTTCTTGCCCACCACAGCAAAATATAACCTGGAACCGGTCTTCTCGTTACGTCAGATGTTTGTAAACAGAGGGTCGTCTATATGCGATAGGAAGTGAGACCATGCAAAAGAAGAACGGAAAGAAAGAAAAAATATTGCCGACTTTCTTTTCCGCGTTCCTCCCCTCACTTACTCCATGAACTACAAAAATTTTCATTTCATAAAATTGTTACAGCTTGAATGTTTTCCCAAGGGACTGCTACAACCCAGTATAATGTATGAAGAAAGAAAGAAGTCATTGGAAAGGTTAGCCAGCTGCAGGACTCGAACCCACATCTTCTGGATTGCCGGTCCAGGGCTCTACCAATTCAGATAAGCTAACACGCGCCTCTCCAATGACATCAGTGACAACCTTTTCAGTTACTTCCTCCTTTCTTCATTCATTGTTCTTAGGCACTTGAGGCTTTGTGTGTTTATCCTTTCTTCTGCGTTCCAGCCTCAGAACATCAATTTCCATCCAGTATAATGTGTTTGTCAACACCCGCTGTTCCAGGAATCCGCTAAATGGCTTATTCTACCGCGGATACGGAGTTATACCCCTTCCTGTCGAAAATCAGAAATAATACGAGAACCTTTTGTCGCTGCAGTCGACAAATTACTCTAAATTTTCGCACAAAATTCACTCCGCCGCTTTTCCCCCGTCGTCATTCGCTTCCCTCAACAAGAACATGAGGCCGAGCGCCACACCGACAAAGTGCTCAACTATTTTTCGCGATCTGCCAACAAAGATTCCCCCTCCACCAGATGCCTCCATCCCACCTATTCCCCCCTAATAATCGGCAATGCCACCCAGCATTCGTCGACACGCGCGCGCGCACAAGCGTCGCGCGTCCCCCATCCGACGGGCGCCTGCGCCTTCGATCGGCCAAGCGCCACCGTCGCTGGTGCCGCTGGGAGCGCCGGCGTCGCGTCGCCCCTCCGACGCCCTCCGTGGCTTCCCGGCGCTCATCATCCACGCTAGCCACCACCGCCGGAAGCATCGCTGCAGTGTCTATTCCGGCCGGGCGGGCCCCGTGCCGCCCAGCCCCCGCTGACTTCGCGTGCGGGGGACCACGGCCGGCGCACACCACCGCCATGGTCGACCTCGGCGGGTACGTCATAATCCTGGTCGAGACCACAGAGCGGAAGATCAGGCTCTACGGTGAGTCCCCACTCTCACCCCCCCTCTCCTGCTCGAATGGCGGCGCTAACCGTCGCTCCACCGCAGGTTCTCCAGCCGATCGGGCGGACCTGGAGGTTGGAGATGAGATCTTGGAAGTGAACGGCCGATCGCTCGAAGACTGCACGCACGGGGAGGTCATTTCTCATATACATCAGTGTATACGTTCGAGGACGATATGTCTACGAGTGCGGCGACGTGCGCGGCTCGGTGAGTTGCGTATGTATGTACTAAATTATTTACGACACCATTGTCGCGTTATACGTAGGAAAGAATGAGGGTCGTCATAAGCCCATGGCTGTGCATCTTTTATGCCAATGCTGCGTATTTCATGTGCCCGCGTTCATGGTTTTCCGCCTTCTCGCGTATTACATTACCCTTCTCTGTATCTCTTCCTGTAGCGCCTTCTGCGTTCCCCCAGATATTCCTTTCATAGTTTCCCAAGCAGCACAATGTACTGAAAGTCGAGTACAATAGGGGTGGACGGTATGTGTCTTATCAATGTTGTTTAGTTTCATCAGTCTGTTCAAGGCCTTCCACCTACCCGTCCACCCCTATTGCACTCGACTTTCGGTACATTTTGCTGCTTGGGTACTGAAAGTCGAGTGCAATAGGGGTGGACGGTATGTGTCTTATCAATGTTTCTTAGTCTCAAGAGTCTGTTCAAGGTCTTCCACCTACCCGTCCACCCCTATTGCACCCGACTTCCAGTACATTGTGCTGCTTGGGTTCACACATTACCTGCGTATCCGTTTTCAGACGTTCCGTTTCTTGTCTCGTGCTCAGAGGTTTCATTCCCTTTATCTACTTACTGCGTCAGTGCTACCCAATAACAAGTTTTCTACATAGACACA
Source organism: Ornithodoros turicata (assembly GCF_037126465.1). Classification (NCBI taxonomy): domain Eukaryota; kingdom Metazoa; phylum Arthropoda; class Arachnida; order Ixodida; family Argasidae; genus Ornithodoros; species Ornithodoros turicata. The sequence continues at coordinate 67,174,939 of NC_088206.1, read as the reverse complement.
GCCGTGCCCTTGGGAAAAGATGAGCAAGCACGTTATGCACGAGTACATGAACACAATGACACGCCGATTCGCCTAGAATATTTTTTATGCCCCGTATTAAGATTATCCCAAATAAGCTGAGGTGGGGTTTGTTACAAGCATATACAGCGCGTATTTATGAACGCTAGCGTCCAAGCTATGGATTATGGCTCGCGCCGCTGGTGCCTCCCCAAATGAGACACCGGTGAACCCTTCTCATCTTGTCGTGGGGACCACACGCGAAGACCTCGTGAAAGTTTGGGTCGTTCGCGAGGATGACATCGATGACGCGTGGAGGGAGGTCTCGACAGTGCGTGATGGCCCAGTAGACGAAGAACAAGTGGTCGGACGCCAGGTCTGGAGCACTGGCCAAGCGAAGGTTTCCCGTGTTCCGGCGCCTGAACAGCTCCAGCAACGGGCGCAAGGTCATGGCCTGCGAAGCAAATGTGGCTTTGTTAGTTGACGTCGAAGAGCCCTCCGTCTCGGGCTACCAGTTGCTGTCCTTAAGCGGAAGTTACTGTCCTTGCTCGTCTGTTCACACACGGATGGGAAAACCCGTTCCCGCCATTCCTTGGTCGTATGGGAGGGATCGCTCTAATGGTTGCCTCTCCCCCTCCCCCTTTTCTAACACCAAAGGACTCGTTTGACCGGCTTTATCGGTACTTTTACTCTTGGTTCATCCCTCGCCTGGGACCTGCGTCCACGCGCCTGCTTGTTTTTGACGTGTGTACCCATTCAGGCATGGCAAACAAAAGACGCAGGATTCTGACATCATAAGAGTCGGAACAAGAAACTTAACAGTAGCGCCGCAGTATGGAAAGACGTCAGTCAACATCGATGCACTAGTTCAGACGCTCGTAAATCTCGGAAAACGCGATCTATTTCACGCGATTCCAGGGCGTACCCAAGTGGCCTCTCGACGCAGAGTCTGACAGTAAGGATAGTCGTATAAGGTAGACTTACCTCCTCAAACGCGCCAGCTGGTCCCATACACCTTCTCGCCTTCTCCAACCTAGTTTTTCCTGTCTCGCTCCAAGACACCAGCCCCACAGTGTCCCGGAGGAGTGCCTTGGACAAGCAATCCGCGAGACGTACACCGGTAACCGGGACCTGTAGTGGGTCCTGTAGCGAGACACGCGACATAGATGCATTCCAGAGTGCTAGCGGAATCCAGAGGACACCCTGTCGTAGCTTGCATGTCGACTCCAGCGCGGACACAATAGTTCTGGAGATTGGCGAGCCATCACGTCGAAGCCTCCACGACATTTCGTGCGATGCTAGGATGGCGAACATTCGTAGCGCTCCCGTCTCTACGCTTAGACCTTCGAGGAATGCCCGCGCGTCAGACGTGCCGGGGAGCAGCCACATGGATGAAAATATCTGCAGTAGTTAAGAACGGTCCAGTTAGTACACAAGGGACCTCGGTGTGTAACATATGACCTCTGTGACAATGGCTGAGGACGAACCTGTAGTCTTAGGTTGGATAATGCGAAGTGTACAACGCGCGCGGTTTCCGCGTCGAGGAAGGCAGCAGACCGTATGCGACTAGCGAGGACGTCACGAACGTCACGGGCGAGCTGGCTGGCTCGGAGGCGTTCTTCGTCGGATACGAGGGCCAGGGCGCTGTGGAGGAACAAAATTGGCGACGCTTGCTCCACAGCTCGTAGACATATTCGCCAACGTGGCCCTTGTCTGAAAGGAACAGACAGACTTGGAGGTTGTGCATTGAGGATAAAGCTATAGTAAGCCCCGAATATAAACCCACCCCTGCAGAGCCTTCGATGGTAAAAACGCAGCAGTTTTCCATATAACTCTACAGGCAATGAAGTTGAGCGCGGTAGATATGCGTCTCCGAATGAAGCCTCGGACAGTCCTTAGGTATGATGGTGCTCTAACACTTGCTGACGACCAGTTCCCGGGCAGCTGCGCCAGAAAAGCCCGCGGTCCTTCCTTCAGTCCTCCCGTGTCCAGGTGCACAATCCTAACGTCGTCGGCAGCCTCCGACGCCAACAGGTCGAGCCGTAATGAAAATTGCGTCAGTTCCAACGCCAGCGCTGTACCGCGGCTCTTGAACGGCGCCATGCAAGCGCGAGCGACCTGGTACTCGTTACGGACAGTGACGTTCTTGAAAGCGACCTGCGGAGGGCTCAAGACCAGTCGTACACCCAAGACGTCGGCTGCCAATATCGCGGAGGTTCCTGCGATGCGTAACGCACGTCCTGCAGCACGCCAGACAGTTTGGATGCTTCCCGGCGCGCTACGGTACGGAAAACCAGCTAGGCCTAAATCTGGCAGAAGTTGTTCACGCAACGGCGCCCAGCCACTGTGACGTATAGTGGCTTCGTCGAGGCATGACATAAAAAGGGTCCGCAGAGGTGCTGGCGACTGAGCTGATTTTAAGTGGGCAAGCAAAGGTCGTTCTAGAGACTCGACAGGGTCATCTAGTCCAGATTTCGAACCTTGGGGGCAAACGAACTCTGAGAAGCTGGCGCAAGGATCAGAGCGACCCCAAGCGAGTTGCTTCTGAATCCACTCTCCGTGTCGTCTGCAAGAGGAACTGCTACATGCAGACCACATTGGTGCGGCGTTGACGGGCGCCGCGGTAACGTGCGTATCGGACATTTTCAGCAGCACCGGGTTTGTGTAGACAAGGACAGCAGCAAGTGCTAGGACTGCTAGGGAAGCGATCGGGCAGACCATCACCTGTGTCCACGTAAGAGCATATCTGGGATCTCGAGGCGGTGGACCAGCTGCTGCTGCTGCTGCTGCTGCTGTTGCTGGCTGGGTAGTAAGTGGAAGTGCTGCGGCGGACTGGACAGCAGGTGGAACTGCTGCTGGGGGGAGGACAGCTGGTGGAACTGCTGCAGAGGGGTGGACAGCACGTGGATGTGCTTGGCAGGCGACAGGAAGAACTGCTGTTGTGGGGCAGGCTGTAAGGGGACGCGGGGCGTTGAAGTCTTCAATGCTTGGTAGCGTGTATGTGAGGTGGGAAAGGGTGGGAACGAAACCGGGTCGTTCCGTGGGTCTTGGTGATGCCTCATGGCGGTGGGGCGAGGATATCGGAGACGTGGTACGCTTCCGGTGGTGGTCTTCGTGCTTGCATCTGCGGACGGCGGGTCGCCTTGAAGGTTGCATGATGGTGAGCTCGTCTGACGTTGTCTACTGCAGCTGGGGGAACGGCTGGGTATGGTATGACTGGCAGGGGTAGCGTTCGTTGAAAGCTCGTGAAATGATTTCACGCACCGATTTCAACACTGTCGATGGTCATCGCGCTGCCGGGTGCACCTTCGTGCAGAGCGTAGCAATTTGAACTGAAATCAATACAAGTTGTCGAAACTTTTGTATGGAAACCAACACCGAGAACGTAAAAAAAAAAATGTCACGTTTCGTCATGGAGTCTCGTCATGGAGAGCCGATAGATACTCGACTGCTTTCCTTGATGCCTCCGATACGTATGTATATGAGATTATCTCTCTATAAACCTAGCTGGTAGCTACATCTTCGACAGCACCGCATCGCACAGTGATATTTTTAACGCGCTTTAAAAATGCAGAAAGAACACGCTAATCTACTCCCGATTTAAACCCTTCATTCGTTGCCGGGCAACCAAAAGATAAAACAAAAGAGATGCAAGGCATAAAATTGGCTAATACGAAAATAGTAGCCCAAGTATCGATCAGGCCGTAGGTATCGTGACTTTATTGATAAAATTTACCGGGTTTACGATGTCCCATTTTGTCTCCGAGACATACCCAAACCTATGCCAAACGTTTTCCCTACATTGACATCGGCGTTGTCCTCTCGTTTTTCCATTTCGTCGCTTCCTGCCCGCGTTAAACAATTATGTGCTTCCCTTCTTGATGTTGTCTTTCTTTTTGGTGATTTCATTTCCAAGAGAGGAGGCTTTGCCACGACCGTAAAATTCACTTCGCAGATAATCCTGCCTTGATGGCCCCCACGGACCATTACAAAAATGGCCGCATTTCGTGTGTCGTCTGCAAAAAGTTGCCAATGAATTGAAAGAGGACGCGGTCGCACACTTTGCCACCTCTACGGTGCCCTCACATTATTTCCTATCTCATTTTCCGCAGTTCAGTAAGCATGCTTACCCTCCCTCGCAAAAAAAGGACAGGAAAAAAAAAAGTCAAAATACGCATCCCGTCCTGTTGATTATTTGCGAACGCGGAAGCGCTTTCACGCGACGTTTTCCCATGGATTCGGCAGCGCAGTCGTTGTGTCGCCGGTCAGTGAATGGTTCCAAATATAACGCGATGAAAAGGTTAAATTTTCGCGTCGCAAAGCGATCGTGTACTCTTTCAGAGGCCGCTATTAATGACGATTATTTACGTTCGTTTGCGCAGCGTCCCTTGGCATACCCGGCAGTAGCCTTGGTGAAATGTCTGCTCACGCGAAGCAGAAGTGCGTCTGCATCTTTATTACTGCATTCGTAATTTACGTGCGAACGCGATTGTTTAAGGACGAACAAAAGAACGTTGGCACCCGAGTCCCCCTCATGATGAGCTTATTAAAATGTTACTTCACAGACAAAGTTACGTGATTAAGGGCGCGCCCGCTTCCCAACATTCCGGATTCGTGCGACCGGATACCCGTCTGCGCGTCTCGGCCGTCCGCCGCCACTCTCGCTAGTTCTCGTACGTGACGCGAGTCGGCGTGACATGTTCTGCGTGCCTGGGGAAACAAATCGACAAAAAAGCTTGCGACTTGCTACGATCCACCTGTGTCCTTCGAGTTGAAACCAGCGGCTTGTCACTACGACTCTTTGCGACGCCTCGCTTCATTGTACGAACCCATCAGTCTCCCGGCGCTGTGGACATTCCAAGCGGCAACTTCTAGGAAGCCCTCGGGGGCTGGGATATTATATTGCTCTGCAAGACAGTACTGTGCCGCCGACACAAACAGACGCCACAGTGTCGCGAAAAGATATGATTGGCGTCGTCTGACGCAGGTATGTGAATGTGTATTAGATCGTGCGTGCAACGATCGCGGCGAAATGTGTCGAAAGATCGGCCACGTAAGTCGGTGAAGTGTGTAGCCCTAACTTGCATATTTTCACCTGTTGCTGACGACATCGACAACCTGTGAGACGGCCAAAAAGTTGCGAGCCCAGTTCGGTCCGCCCTCCTTGGGTGCGGTTATCAGTTGTGCGATTTTACGCAAGTGCTGGGCGTTGGAGCGTGAGATATGCACGTACGTGCGATCGGCAAAATGTTTGAGTCGGGGGAAAAAAAAAAAGTGCGACAACAGAGTCCACGTGTTGTGTAGGTCAACGTGTGTGGCGGTGAACAACCGTAGAAGAAGCTGATAGGCTGCTCGTGTGCTGCAGGTGCTGCATGGTTCGGGACGGTGTATGTGTATCGTGCAGCGTTGGTGTTTGGAAAGTATCAGGTGTCACGGGGCGCCCAACTTTCCCAACATTTGGCGCACCGCCAGAAATTTTGAGGGGAGGGCGAAGATAAGTTGTGACCGTGGATGTGGTTGGTAGGGAGGGAGGAGATATTTTTCGATAAGTGGGTTTCTTGGCGACCAAAGGTGTGAAAGAAGGCGTAATCACAGTTTTCATTTTCTTGTTTGGAAAGTGTTTTCAAACAGGAATGATACTTGTGTTTGAGGAAATACCCCCGCCCCCCTCTCCTAACACACATACACAGACAGACTGAGTTATTCATCTGTTGTAAGGTTTAGATTGGCAACTGCCTCAAATGCATCTGTAAATTATGAACAAAAGTTTCCATTATGGATCGTTACACTGCGCGTGCAAACATACAAAATTGTTCGTATCCTTAACGGAAACCCGAGACCAGGGCAAAATAAATAAAAAGGGATGTACACAAACACAAGTCTTAAACACAGCTGATGCTTTAATTGTTTTAATTTTTAATTTATTCATGTTATGACACACGTCAGTTATGATCCGTTATGGTGCACACATGTAATGATTCAATGCACATACTGTAATTACAAATTTTGCATATAAAGCACATTACAATAATAAGTAAATTACAACATGATACATAGACATGATACCAGTGAAATACATTACGACTCTTGCAGGGCCCGTGCAACCACTATGAATATTCACTACCACGGTATACAATGGCACAGAAAGAAATGCAGCTGGATAATTCCAGAAGGTCACCTTCTGATACACCGCACTCCACGCTTGAAAAATGATGCTTCATCTTTGAACATAAAACGAGTTTGACAGGAACATGAAAACACTCACGGAGGACACCAACCCGGTATTTTAGTGCGCGCCTCCCTTTCTCTCTCTCTATCTCCAGTTTTTTTTCTCGCTTATCTATGAAAATGTTTTAACGCTTACAACCACTTTCCTGCACAAACACGCTTGCACAGTTTGAAGGCACGCTTCAAACAGCCATAGTTACATTGGTAAAAAAATGCAAAACCGGATACTTTAAATGGCCTTTCTGCAGTGGCGTAGCCACGGGGGGGCTAGGGGGGGCCCGAGCCCCCCCTACCTGCCACTGATCGACCTACGCAAATCGTGCCAATCCGAGGAGAAAATAATATATGGGGGGGGGACCAGTGTGACGATCGCGAAAGCTCTTACAGTTCATGGCGTCTATCTAAGCGGCACACTTGAATGGCTTCCAAAGTATGAGCTTTTCAAAATCCTTCCAATCTCGTGACACCACCACCTCATTGGACATCACAGTATAATCGTATTGTGAATGTCCAAATCAATTATTTTCGTTTTTTTTTCTTTTTTAACCGCATGCTGCGGTGTGCACAAGTATTGTGTGTTGTTGAACCCAGGATCAGCGGGGAGGAGGGAGTGTGGCGGGTTTTCGTATAGAGCCCCTCCTACCTTGGAGGTCTGGCTACGCCACTGCCTTTCTGTTATGTGGAGTGCTTCAAGGTCACCCTTCTTGCACCTTGTACTCTTGCACAAATTCCACCTAACAGGAAGACACGCTGATGAGCCTCTAATGAGCCTCTAACATTGTCTTTCAAGAACTGCTCCCATCCTACCTTCCTGTCATCGTTTTCAACGCAATCCTTATCTCGTTTTCCTCCCTCACGATCAGCGCTGGACTTGGCCCAGAGCAGCAGCCATGTGCAAGAGGCCTTTGTCATTGCCGTGGAACAACAGGCGCGGGAGCGTCTGGAGCGGCTGTCGGCCCTCAAGAGGATCAAGCCCGTCGACATGACCAAGCTCTCCCAGGAGCTGAACGCCGCGGGTCTTCCAGCCACCAGTCCGACTCCCCAGCCCACCCTCTCTTCCTCTTCTTCCCTGCGCTCGGACAACAACGGACTCGTCCTCGTCGGTTCCGAGGCCAGTCCCATCTACGTCACCTCCGTACCCCAACTGCATCGACTGCAGCATCGACGGATGCCATCAGGTGCGATTTTTCGTTCGAGCGGATACTGGGCTTGGTTGAGAACCCCCTGGTGGATATCGCATCCGTTTTAAAAGGAAGCGAACGTGCTCATATACAGGGTGTGTGCAGAAAAACATGACCCGCATTTTTACATGTAACTCGTTGTCTACTTAGCCGAGGAACTTCCGGTGGCGCACGACGGCGTATTTATGCGTGCGAAAGCTACAAAAAAATCCTGGAAGCCATACTCAGTGTAAAAAAATAAACAGAGCGCGAAAACATGGGCTTCCATGCATTAGAATAGGGCGGTCATGACAGTGCATGGTAGTGCATTTCGGTCTCATGAGAGTTATGTGCAGGCACCGCTAGGGGTACTGCCGATGAGCATCCATGTGGGACATCGTTTCGAGCGTTTCGATTTATGCACCGATAGCTCCCCTAGCGGTACTTGAACACAACTCTCCTACGTGCACCATGTTGCCCTTCCACATACACCCTGTTGTCCACCATGTTGCCCTATTCTGATGCACGGAAGCCGACGTTTTCGTTGTTCCGTTTATTTTTTAAGCTGGGTATGGCTTCCACAATTTTTCTACAGATTTCGCACGCATAAATGCGCCATCGTGCGCCACCGGAAGTTCGTTAGTTGGGTAGGCAACAAGCTATGTGCCTAAATGCGGGTCATGTTTTTCTGCACACACCCTGTACTAGTATATACATAGGGAGTGACTTTTTCGGGTTAAACCCGATTCCGCCCAGTTATTCCCCCCCCGAACTGACCTCCGACCAATTCGGGTTAAACCCGATTTCTCCCCGAATTCTGCTCACTATGAAATCCTCAAGTGATGTTTCCACTGAAGATGAACAAAGGTCGTCACGTGTAACACATGTAAGAATGGGTCACTTACTTTCCGAGCAATACACCCAAGTGTGTCAACACTGTCTATGCTTTCGGGGATTACCGCTGGAAGGTCACGGTCTCGCAAAAACAACAACAAAAGAACAAAAAAGAGAGATTAGGAAATGACTTAATAGACAAGAGGAGAAACAAAATCACCCGATAACACCGGAAGGCACAATTATCGCCCGATTTCTCCCCGAATTACAGATTCAAAAATAGCGCCCGGTTTTTACCCCCCGAATCTGAGAAAGGCATTTAACCCGAAAAAGTCACTTCCTATATATACAGTGGAATCTCACTAAACGGAATTCGCGTAAACGGAATTGCTGCTTTTACGGAACAACACCGGCAAGGTTGTTTGGATTTGGATTTATGCAGTGCAAAAATTTTCCCTTTAAACTGAAGGATAGTTTTTACGCCACCGGGTAAATGGAACAGACAACGGAACTGACGTAAAACTTACGAAACGTACTGCTTCCGGTACGGCCTTGATTAGGATGGGTACGTTAACAGTAGTAAATGCCATTTCCAACGGCATCGGAGAAGCGTGCACATCATGCCCTTCGTGTTCAAGGCAAGATTGGGGTTATCAACAATTTTAGAGTGGCGCTATCAATAAACATCCGGGTCTTTTGCCTGACTGCGACATACCGCTAGCTCATAAATAGGTTGGTGCCATAAACAGATTATCTGGGTCTCTTCAGGTTCTGTTCTATCCTTCCTAATAAGCGTGGCATGTGCCAAATGCCTCTACGCTCTAAAAACAGGGTTTCACCACATAGTGCGCTTGAGGTCATCCAGTATCCAGAGTAATATAACTCTACTACTGATTTGCTGTGGACAAGGGGCGTACGCCAGTTTTGTAACACTTTGCACATGTCTGAAGTGTAGCAGAAAAGGGTACGCCTCCTGCTTTTAACAATCGGGGAAATTGAACTATATCATTCTAAGTGATATTGACGATATTCCTTCTCCTTTTAGAGCGTACTTGATAAGTGGTACGTGAGAATCAAAGTAATTTCCAATCAATTCAGTTTGAACTCCTCAATCATTATCATCATCATCAAAATAAAGTTTTTTCGTTTTTTTTTATACGAGAATATCTGAAGCCATCATGTTGTTGCTATCACCACTACCTTCCACTTTTCTCCTGCCGTTGGTGTGTTGCATAGAACTGAATAAATTTTGGCACCTGAGTCTGACAACGAGCAGTGCCATGCATGGCAACACATCAACCTCGATTTGCCGTAACCTACAACAGCAGTGGAACTTTGGTTGAGTTTCAAGTATACTGCATCTAAGCAGTGTACTTCTTGTACGCAACGTTATCGGTGCTACAAAACTTAGTGGAGGAAACAAACAATTAAGTATTGAGCAAGCACAATAAGGTTCTGCTGATGTGTTTGTTGCTTTTGGAACTGGGATCATTCATAGTTTTGACTGATCCAAACGCGCTTCCAATTATTGTTTAGCCCGCTGTGTTTCCCCTGTATTGAAAAGCCGTTTAATTCGAACGGCGCTTTCACATAATTCATCCTTTAATAATCCGTTATGATCCATAATAATCCTTTTTTGCCAATGTTTTATGTATGTCCCCATTAGTCTTATAATGAAGCTTTCATAGAGGAAAAGACAAAAATGTCTTTTTGCCTGTACAGCTATCTATCTAACAAACCATAACTTCATCCTGCAACAGATATTTACGATGAATTTCCAGGAAATCAAACAAAAATCTGTAGGTTATTATATCTGTATATCTGTATGTTATAAAGCATGTTATTTATTTTACCATTATTGCGAAGCATTTCGTTTGTCATCATCAATCGTTGGAAAGACAGACGTAACACAATATAGACCTGTTTCTCTGGGCCAGGTGGTGCGAGCGAGCAGCAACGTCAGCGCCCCCAAATTGTGCAACGCGCGGTAGTTTAGCAGACGACGCAGCACTTTCAGATACACGGTCTCGAGTTGTTCGCACTTTTGAAGAAGCACCGCTTTTTCTGGGGATTTCCTACAGGTTTTGTAGCTTCCTTGGCACCATGCCGTTTGAAACACCATGCAAAACCCGCTAATGAAACAACCGACTGTTGGGATCCGTGGCCGTTTGGGCCCGAAATGGCGCTGTGCAAACTTCACTGCAACGGCCCTATAGCACAGGTGCAAAGAAGGAACGGCAGAATAAGCGAGACACATGTTTACCTACCGACGACCAACATGCGCTTATTTTCGTCGATTCTGTGGCTTGCGCAAATTCCCAACTCATCGTTGACAGCAGAGACACAAATAACTATTGGTGACAATGAATTTACTCACACAATAGCACCAAACACACACACACACACACAAAGGAAAAAAGATCTTATTGCAATATCGGGAGGGAGGACCGCTTCCACTTTCACCCCTCCAAGCGCTCCGATTGGCTGGATGAAAAAGCATTTGTGGAACTGCGCTGCAAAGCTGCAGCACGAAGCGGTTCTTGAAAAGCGTCTCAGAGGGCGCAGCGGCGCCTCAAGAATCGCATGTATGAATAGAGCCCGAGGTTCTCGGGAAATATTTTTTTTCTAAATTCGGAGGGTAAAAATCAGGTAAATAAACGTGTGCACTAAATTCATGCGAATTCGGGTGAAAGAAACCTCGAGTATGCTAAATTTTGGGAGAAATCGGGCTCAATTCGGGGAAGAATCGGGTAAAACCCTAAGACTTCAGGCTCTATGTATGAATGAGCCTTACTTGTCATGTCACACTCTAGGGAAAAGCCTTCTTGTGCAATATGGGTCTCACGACGCCCTTTACAGGACATTCGGAAGGTGCACCTGAGGCTCATCCGCCAGCTTGCCTGCAGACGTCCCTAGAGTCCAGCGAGCCGGACCAAGAACTAGAGTTGAAACAGGAGATCTCGGACGACGATCCCATGATAGCATCGCCTCCGGTTCCCACACCGCGCAAGTCTCTTCATGTGAGTGGATGTATATCCAATTTAGTGCATCCTGCACAGACATATTTGGATATGGACAAAGGTATACCAGGGTTGCTCGAGGAAGCTCTGAGGCTTTTCTGCTTCACATCATTGTACAGGGTTCGCCCAGATAAACTTCGGGGTTTGTAACGAAGATAAAACAAATAAGGACAGTGTCGGAAAGCTAAAGTAGATGTTGAAGGACGTATTATGCCCCAAAATTTTATGTCCATAATGCCGCTCGGTCTGTTCCTCTGCGGATAAATCGTGAGAATTAAAAAACCGCGGCTGCCTAAACGGCTATACCTGTGTTTAAGCTTCTCTCGGTCAGATGGCGAAACGGTCAAACGCGGCGTTGCAGAGTATGACTCTGCATTCAGTTCCACTTCTTCACTTGGTTTCGATGTCGTCTGCAACGCCGCGTTCGACCGTTTCGCCATCTGACGGGAAGGAGCTGAAACACAGGTATAGCCGATTAGGCAGCGGCGTTTTTTTAATTTTCACGATTTATCCGCAGAGTAACAGACTAGGCGGCGTTATGGACATAAAATTTGGGGGCATAATACGTCCTCTAACGTCTACTTTAGCTTTCCGACACTGTTCTTATTTGTTTTATCTTCGTTAGAAACCCCGAAGTTTATCTTGGCGAACCCTGTATATTCAATTTAGTGCATCCTGCACAGACATACTTGAATATGGAAAAAAGGTATACCAGGGTTGCTTGAGGAAGCTCTGAGGCTTTTCTGCTTCACATCATTGTATGTGGCTCACCTTCTATAATTGCTGAATTGTAGCTTATATAGTTAACAGAAAAAGTATTTGAAGTATGAAAGAAATCAAAAGTAGCTAATATTTTCTAAAGTGCTAGTATTTATGCACAATCGTGCAGTCAGTGCTCAAATGAAAATTGACAGAAAGAAGAGAAAGTGTGGGAGGGGGGGTATATTTAGAGAGGGGTATGTAGCGAAAGAAGTGATGCAAAACTATCGATAAATAAAATGTACTATAGATATTTTTTTCAAAGCTATCGAGAGTTGACTATCGCTAGTGCTATCGATAGTGTAAAAGCTATCGATTGTGGACTATCGATAGCGTTGAAAAACTATCAATAGTTTTATGATAATTGGCTATCAGTAGTACTGTTCTTTTGTTTTTCTTTATTATCAATAGCCAGATTTGGTTGTCATTATTGATGCTGTTGTTCCCGTCTTCGTTTTTGCACTGGCACAATGACAAAGAAAACGGACTGCTGCGAAAACTGCTATGAGTTGTATTTTAAAACTTGTAGGAGTGAAGCTTTTTTTTTTTTAACTGCTACCTGATCGATTTTCGATAACCGACTATCGATAGTTCGATTGCCATACAACTATAAAAAAGGTAGTTCACTTGCCAAGAGAGCACAGAAACGCACATGTTGCAATGCATTGCTTGAGCTGTGCTCAAATGCTTCTTTTGTAATTGCATTAGTCATTGTATCCCTGCTGCCTACTATAGCTTTTCCTGAAGCATGTGATAGGGCGCCTCACAAATTAATGTATATAATTATCGAAGCATAACTTACTACGTTACTTAGACTTTACAGAGCTTTGGCGCATTATGACCTTAGATGTTGTTGCATCTAAACATCAAACATCATACGACTATCGATAGTATCAGTAGTACATACTATCGATAGTTTTGCATCACTAAGAGACAGCCATAAATTATCGTAGGACCTGCGGAGGCTTCCTTGAGAATATATTTGTGTTTGTTCATTTGTATGTTCCAGCATCAGAACAATTACTTTCCATTGTACTATATTTATAATTATCCGTAACCAGACGCGCAGAAATGTAGTGCATGACCTTTCTGATGGCGAATACAGAGGAAGATAAATAGAGCCTGAAGTTTTAGGATTTTACCCGATTCTTCCCCGAATTTGTACCCCGAATTGAAGGTTGCCTCTTTAGTGTGAAACTCGATTTTTACCCGGCAAATTGCCCTCACTGGGATGTCTGTAGGAATGCACTAACTTACTCGTTTGGCAGAAAAATGCAGTTACATCACCATTTGTACCAAACCGCTACAGTTAGTTTGAATAACTGAGCCCGATTTCTCCCCGAATTTAGCGTACTGGAAGTTTTTTCACCCGAATTTGCATGAATTTAGTGCACACGTTTATTTACCCGACTTTTACCCCCCGAATGTAGGAAAAAATATTTCCCGAAAACTTCATGCTCTAAAGATAAACCATTCGGGGTACACTTATCATTTCAAATATACTGGCTCTTGCATATTACATTGTCGAATAAGGAAACTTACCAATGTCTCTCACCAACAGAGCCCTAGTTCGCCCGAAGAAAGCACAATGAGCGGCCCCCACAGAGAAATGGCCGTGGACGTCCCGGATTCCTTCGTGGGTGTCGCCAAAACTGCCCCTCGCTATCCCCCTCCTCGCCCCTCAGTGCCACCCCCAAAGCCTTCGGGTTCATCCAGAAGTTCGCCTGCCCGAGAACCTCCCCTCACGAACGGCCGAGTAAACGGAGTAGTTCCGACGGATGAGCAGCTCGACCGCATTAGGAAATATCAGGTCAGTGAGTACGAGCATAGTAATTTAGCCACTGGCACACACTGTATCTTTATTAATTCAGTGTTTCATTAATTAGGAGTGTCAAAATGGAAAAAGCTGTATGTGTGTGTATGTGTGTATGTGTCCATGTGTGAGATTGTGAAGCCTGGTTGAGACATTGTGTGTGTGTCCATGTGTGAGATTGTGAAGCCTGGTTGAGACATTGTTTGTGTAGCTGCAATTTGGAAGGTGCCCTGGTTGAGAAATTCTTTGTCTAGCTGCAATTTGGAAGATGTCCTGGTTGAGAAATTGTTTGTCTCTGCAGTTTAGTAGACACTGTGGTTGAGACATTGTTCGTTTCTGCAATTTGGTAGACACCCCGGTTGAGACATTGTCTCTGCAGGATGAACTGCGCCAGCGCAGAGAAGAGGGTGAACGACAAGCACAGGAGGAGGAATTCTTGCGATCCTCGCTACGGGGCTCGAAGAAGCTGCGTGCCCTGGAGCAGAACCCGCCGGAACTTCCGGTTGTAGGTGTCGACAACACTGCCTTCGAGATCGACGACACCACGGTAGCTGCGGAGCCACAGCGGCAGAGTCCTCCGACGCGTCTCTACCGTATGTGCACGTCCCCCTATGTTATAGCGACCATGTCGTACGGACCCCTTCCCAGCGCCGCATTTGGAGGCTAACGGTGGCGCCGCTCATCGGCCCGGTTATTGCTTCCTGAATTTCCGGAAGCTTACCTTAGTATTTTTGTACAAGCGGTGGATGTCCCACAAAACACGCTTCTTTCTAAAGTTGATTATCATTATCATTCGACGCGTTTTCGTCGGAGCTGTTGATGTCGTCTGCTACGGTAATCGTGCGTCTGCTTCTGGGCCTCCAAGATTCAAATTTCCATCGTCCAATCACAATGCAGGTCTCGCGGGCCGACGGTTAGCGCCCCCTAACGGGTCTCGCGGACAGTCTCCTCATTGGTTTGGGTGTATCTCGTTTCAAACCATTAAAAATAATCTTTCAAAAATAAACGCGTAAGTACCCACTGTTAAAACTATATCTCCCAGAATATACGCTTAACAATCAATGCATCAAAATAATCGCCAAAATATCCCCGTTTAAATAAAAACGCTAAGGAATCCACGGTTAAGAACATATCGTTAAAAATAAATCATTTCAGAATCCCCCCAAATCCACCCTACAGTTGCTAGAGTCATGTGGTATGGCCCAAACCAAGGTGAACTGCAAGCAAGCGGCTTAAACTAACCTCACGGGACCAAACTAGCCTAAACTAACCTAACCTAACCTAACCCGGCGCAAATTGCAATCAGTCCTCCTCCGTGCTAGATGGTGAGGGGATTTTTAAACAGTTTATTTTTAATGGTGGATTATTAAACGGTGATCTCTAAGCAGGGATAGTAATCGGTTTATTTTAGGTGATATATTTTAACCGTGTATTTTTTCAAAGGATTATTCTTGAATGTTTTATTCTTAAGCGTTTATTCTAAACGCTTAAATGGTGGAATGGAATGGTGGATTAAATGGTGGACCCCCCATTGGTTTTGCAGATTATGACATGGTTGCCATAATCTACAGGTTTTCCCGGCGACTTTAATCCGAGTTCCAGCTAAATTAATCCGTGCCCCATAAAGTTTGCATGGCACGTGGATTAATTTCGATGGCGCTTGGATTAAAATCACCGGGAAAACCTGTAGTAGGTCGTGGTTGACATAGCAGCATGATCTTATCTTCCATGTTCTCGAAAATGGTAGGTTCGGAGGAGCTGCTGGAATCGTTGTCAAAGCTCGAGAAAGAGGCGACGCGAGTCCCCGCACCCGAGATGGCCGCTGTCGCTGCGTTACTGTGTGACCCGGGCTTCCACAAATCCCTGGCAGTGAGCAACAAGGTCCAGGAAATCTGGTGCTATAATCGGCCACCCACCCCTGCCTGCCAGCACTCGCACCAGGTGGCGCAAGAGGTAGGAACGTTCCGGAGCCACGTATTAAGAGGGAGGAGTCTAGAAAAGAGAGGCTCGACCTGTCATGCACAGTTACACAGCTTTTACACAGCGAAAACTGGTTACAACAGTTCCCAAGCAGCACAATGTACTGAAAGTCGAGTGCAATAGGGGTGGACGGTATGTGTCTTATCAGTGTTCTTTAGCTTCACGAGTCTGTTCAAGGCCTTCCACCAACCCGTCCACCCCTATTGCACTAGACTTTCAGTACATTGTGCTGCTTGGGTTGTCTAGTGGACATTATGAACTGTCAAAGCAGTACTGAATTTGATGCATTTCTGTACCAGTTGTGGTAAACACTAGGGCGTTGTACATGCTCAAATTATTCAAGCTTGAGATAGAGTATTGTGGGCTTGTACAGTCAAACTCCTTTATAGCGAACACCTTTTTAACGAAAATACCACTACAGCAAATTTTTTTGTGGTCCCGCTGGAGCCCTATAGGTCCAATAATGGACATCCTTTTTAACGAAAATACCTTTACTGCAAATTTTTTTTGCTGTCCCATGAGTTTCGTTGTAAAGGAGTTTGACTGTATTCCATTTTTAACTTGCAGGTGTTTGTGTTTTCGCAGCCTAGATTTTGTCAATTATTGATTCCCACGTTAGGAACACTGACAGAAAGTCTAATCGAGTTGTATGATAAGATCTGCATTGCTGCTTTTCTCTTATTGTGTTGCATTTGCAGCTCCTTGCAAATCAGCAATTTCTAAGCATCTCTCCTTTCCTGCAAATACAGATTCTGTGTGCATCAGCACGAGGCTCATAGAGAACCTTTTGTACATATTGACACGCCGACGTGTTTTGTTCTTAGGTCATGGGATTGCTTCAGGACTGCACTTCTCCCGAGGCAACGCAGCTACTAGACATACTCAGCCAACTAGAAATGGACTGCCTTTTACAAAGCCACGATGCCATTGCATCACGTTGCCACGTTGCTGCAGACACAGCCACGTCCCCACTCTCAGATGCTCACGAAGCTTTGGACCGTGCCTCGCATTACACGGAAGACAGCATCAAGATTGTGCGAATCGACAAAACAAACGAACCCTTGGTAGGTACATTAGATAATAGTATTACTATACCCATGTTTAGCCACGTATATGTAGAGCCTGAAGTTTTCGGAAAATATTTTTTTCTAAATTTGGGGGGTAAAAATCGGGTAAATAAACATGTGCTCTAAATTCGTGCGAATTTGGGTGGAAAAAGGTCCAGTACGCTAAATTCGGGGAGAAATCGGGCTCAGTTACTCAAACTAACTGTAGCGGTTTGGTACAAACAGTGATGTAACTGCGTTTGCTGCCAAACAAGTATGTCAGTGCATTCCTACAGACAACCCAGGGAGGGGAATTTGCCGGGTAAAAATCAGGTTTCACCCTAAAGAGTCAACCTTCAATTCGGGGTGCAAATTCGGGGAAGAATCGGGTAAAACCCTATAACTTCAGGCTCTACGTATATGTAGAGCCTGAAGTTTTAGGATTTAACCCGATTCTTCCCCGAATTGAAGGTTGCCTCTTTAGGATGAATCGATATAACAAACGAACCCTTGGTAGGTACATTAGGTACTAGTATTACTATACCCATGTTCAAGTATACATATGTATGATTCGTCCCCGAATTTGCACCCCGAATTGAAGGTTGCCGGGTGAAACCCGATTTTTACCTGGCAAATTGCCCTCACTGAGACATCTGTAGGGATGTACACTAACTTGTGTGGCAGCAAACACAGTTACATCACCATTTGTAGCGAACCAGCTCAGTTAGTTCGAGTAACTGAGCCTGATTTCTCCCTTAATTTAGTGTACTGGAAATTTTTCCACCCAAATTTGCATGAATTTAGAGCATGTTTATTTACCAGATTTTTACTGCCCGAATTTAGAAAGAAAAATATTTCCCGAAAACTTCAGGCTCTAAGTATACGGCATGGAATGTAATCCATCAAACCTGACACGGTTACTTTGCTGGAGAAATTATGCTGCAGCGCCACCTATAGGGCCCCTATAGTTTCTGTGTTGTCACACTACTTGTCGAAACGTAAATTGATGGAACTAGGTGTTGCAGCCAATAGAAACAAACGTAGGGCAGGGCCCAAGCTGCTGCTCCTAGGCTTAACACGATTGTAGGCATACGCAAATGAGTGCAACATGAAACACTAGAGGTACCCTGGGCATTGAAATTTATGCTCACTCTTCACAAACAGGGGGCTACGGTGCGGAACGACGGCGAATCTGTGATCATTGGCAGGATAGTCCGCGGTGGAGCGGCGGAAAAGAGCGGTAAGTACAGTCAACCAAATGAACCGGCTGCTTCGGCCAATCGGTAACTCTGTCAGCCGAGTAAAACCACATAGTTGCCGGCTGCATTTTTTTTTAAATCTCTTATTAATATTCAAGCATTTTCATTTGATGAGTGTAACATTTGGAGAAGCAGTACCAGTTCAACCTTTTTTTCTCGCCTGTAGGGCATTTACATGAGGGTGACAAAATCTAAGAAGTCAGTGGCATTCCAACGCCACTCCGCAAACAAGCAATGCCACTTTGCCAGTGCTTTGCCAATGTTACTTTGCAAACAAGCAGTACCAGCTTCAACCTTTTTGTTCTCACCTGTAGGGCTTTTACATGAGGGTGACAAAATCTAAGAAGTCAATGGCATTCCAATGCCACTTCGCAAACAAGCAATACCACTTTGCCAATGCTTTGCCAGTGCTTTGCCAATGTTACTTTGCAAACAAGCAGTACCAGCTTCAACCTTTTTGTTCTCACCTGTAGGGCTTCTACATGAGGGTGACAAAATCTAAGAAGTCAATGGCATCCCAATGCCACTTTGCAAACATGCAATACCACTTTGCCAATGCTTTGCCAGTGCTTTGCCAATGCTACTTTGCAAACAAGCAGTACCAGCTTCAACCTTTTGTTCTCACCTGTAGGGCTTCTACATGAGGTTGACAAAATCTAAGAAGTCAGTGGCATTCCAATGCCATTTCGCAAACAAGCAATGCCACTTTGCCAATCCTTTGCCAGTGCTTTGCCAATGCTACTTTGCAAACAAGCAGTACCAGCTTCAACCTTTTTGTTCTCACCTGTAGGGCTTCTACATGAGGGAAATCTTAAAAGTCAATGGCATTCCAATGCTACTTTGCCAATGCTTTGCCAGTGCTTTGCCAATGTTACTTTGCAAACAAGCAGTACCAGCTTCAACCTTTTTGTTCTCACCTGTAGGGCTTCTACATGAGGGTGACAAAATCTAAGAAGTCAATGGCATCCCAATGCCACTTTGCAAACATGCAATACCACTTTGCCAATGCTTTGCCAGTGCTTTGCCAATGCTACTTTGCAAACAAGCAGTACCAGCTTCAACCTTTTGTTCTCACCTGTAGGGCTTCTACATGAGGTTGACAAAATCTAAGAAGTCAGTGGCATTCCAATGCCATTTCGCAAACAAGCAATGCCACTTTGCCAATCCTTTGCCAGTGCTTTGCCAATGCTACTTTGCAAACAAGCAGTACCAGCTTCAACCTTTTTGTTCTCACCTGTAGGGCTTCTACATGAGGGAAATCTTAAAAGTCAATGGCATTCCAATGCTACTTTGCCAATGCTTTGCCAGTGCTTTGCCAATGCTACTTTGCAAACAAGCAGTTTGCAAACTTTGCAGAGAAGCAGTACGAGCTTTAACCTTTTTGTTCTCACGTGTAGGGCTTCTACATGAGGGTGACGAAATATTAGAAGTGAATGGCATTCCAATGCGAGGGAAATCTGTGAATGAAGTGTGTGACCTCCTGGCAACCATGACGGGCACTCTGACCTTCCTCATTGTGCCGAGCGGGAACTGCGAGCCTCCTCGGGAGCCCACAACGACCATGGTTCATGTTAAGGTACGCGGAAACTCGCTTTGTGATGCGAGATACAGCAGGTTTGGGTCTTCAGGTTTGCTTCGGAGCAAGATCAGGCCTTGCTCTGATGCATCATTAGCTGTATTTTTGCGAGTGCTTAGCAGAAAAATGCATTTGAAACACAAGGAAAGCGTGGACAGTGTTACACCTCGCAGACTCTGGAAGAAATTTGTCCTCTCAGTGGCCACATTGTCATATCTGTGAACAGAGATGAGGTACATTCACAGAGTCAAAGGAGCTATGATGATTCAAAGGAGGATGTGTGGTAATGCATTCGCTATATGCACTAAAAAAAATATGTAGAGTTCAATACAATTATAACCGTCCCCAGTACGCTCTGGATCACCGTAAACAAGTCGCACTGCAGTTGCCTTTTTATTTGGAGCTAGTATTCGTGTGGCCTGAAGGCTGTCACGTCGAAATATCGTTTGCACAATGCTTCGACGGTGCAGGAACACTGAACAGGCCCCCTGGGGGAGGGGGGGGGGCGGTGATGTAGGGGGAAGGTGCAGTCAGCCTGCTCTGAAGTGGCGGCTCGGTGCACCCAGGGGAGGGTG
The DNA here is from genome assembly GCF_037126465.1 of Ornithodoros turicata. Taxonomy (NCBI): domain Eukaryota; kingdom Metazoa; phylum Arthropoda; class Arachnida; order Ixodida; family Argasidae; genus Ornithodoros; species Ornithodoros turicata. The sequence continues at coordinate 67,154,692 of NC_088206.1, read as the reverse complement.
AAAGAGGGAGGGGAGAAATGATGGTGGCACAGGAGAGGGAGGGGTGGGCTAACCCTCTTGCTCTGGGATTTTGGTAGTCCGAGAGGACTACCCACCACGGAAAACAAGCGAGCATCCCTCAGACTTCATTGGGGTGCTCCCTGTACCATGTTAACCGCCAGGATTATTGGTGAAGTTACCCCATGAACAAAGCCCACTTGGAGTTATCCTTAACTAGGTTTACAACTAAAAAAAAAAAGAGGCGTATTTTCCGGTACACTGTATGACTAGAGCCTGAAGTTTTAGGATTTTACCCGATTCTTCCCCGAATTTGCACCCCGAATTGAAGGTTGACTCTTTAGGGTGAAACCCGATTTTTACCCGGCAAATTCCCCTCACTGGGATGTATGTAGGAATGCATTAACTTGCTTTTTTTGGCAGCAAATGCAGTTGCATCACCGTTTGTACCAAACCACTACAGTTAGTTTGAGTAACTGAGCCCGATTTCTCCCCGAATTTAGCATACCGGCAGTTTTTTCACCCGAATTCGCATGAATTTAGTGCACACGTTTATTTGCCCGATTTTTACCCCCCGAATTTAGAAAAAAATATTTCCCGAAAACTTCAGGCTCTGTGTATGACTGTGCTGTAGTTTCTTACCTGAAATTGTGTCTTTCTTCTCGACGATACAGGCGCACTTCGACTACGAGCCAGAGGACGACCTGTACATTCCGTGTCGAGAGTTGGGGATTCCTTTCCAGAAGGGCGATGTCTTGCACGTGATCAACCAGGAAGATGCAAACTGGTGGCAAGCATATCGCGAAGGAGAGGAAGATCAGACGTTAGCTGGTCTGATCCCTTCGAAAGCATTCCAGCAACAGTGAGTGACTGTTGAAATAATATGGGACCAGTACTGGCTGTTACGGGCTTGAATTGGGCTAAGCTCCTCGTTGTTGCCAATTGAGGCCACAAAGTTAAAGGAATTGAGAAACCATGTGCAACCTGCTAAATGTACGGCTCCATTTCACGTGTCGTAGTCCGTGAACTTGACCCGCAAAGTCCCACATTCCTCATTTGAACGGTTTTTTAACAATGGAGTTTTGGAAATTGTTTTTTTTTTTTTTTTTTTTTCGTGCCACTGCCAGAGCGTTGTACCCAAACGTTTTTTTGTATGTTTTGGGTTCAGGTTCGACCATAAAAGTTCAGTTCCGGTTCAGCTACGTGGTTCATGTATATCGGTTCGATTAACTGGTTCAGAGACTGTAAACCGGTTTGGAACTGTTTCGAGGTTCTAATATGCTACAAAATTATAGGTAGCCACTAAAAATGATAAAAGATCTCTTAGTTACGTTTTTTATGCATTTATTTATTTATTTATTTTTTTCAACCAACGGGACCCCCTTTCATCCCTTCCACGAGCAACAGGCCGCTGGAATCCCCACACACCAAACCGAACCAGTATCCCGAACCGGTAACCGAAGTTTTTAGATTGGTTCGGTTCCGGCTCTAGTAATTACAGTTCAGTTCCACCTAAAAACAACGGTTAATTCTGGCTTTCGGCTTCGGTTCGACGCTCTAGCCACCGCTGGCGGTGGCGCCGAACAACGTTAAGAGATGTCTGCAGACAAATGGGAAGTGACGTTTTATCCGTGCACGCTTGCACCTGAATATCACTGCATATCCGTGCATCTGAATATCACCATACTGAAGGTGGCTCCCTCTTTACAACCGCCTGCATCGTCATGGGAATGGAAAATTCTGCACTTCCTTTCGCCATGATACAGATGTCGCTCCTAGACATGCGAAGCCCCGAAAAAAACAAACTGAAACTTTGGGGGAAAAAACAGTTTTTTCTGGTTTTTTCCTCGTCTCTGGAAAAATTGACCAAAATTACCAGGCGACAAAACTCAAAAATATAAATTTTCGTACCTTCGATGCGTTCCAACCCGCCGCCAGTGCCTTAGGTGCCTCTAATCCGCCAACAACCACCAACTTGGAGCTCCGTCTGGCTATTCCGAGCGATCGCCATCGCGTCCGCATAACGTCTGAGTTCTGGCCGGAGTGGAGGGGTTGTTCCAATTACATATCGCTGAGTAGACAGCAGCCTCATGTGATGTTCTGCTCTGCATTTATGCCTAGAGGATGAACACTACTAAAGCTTCTAGCTCATTGTATGCCGCGGCTTGGCCGGCGATGCCTCGACTCAGCAATAACCGCGTTTGTTTCCATTTTTTGCAATTTTTCGGGGAAAAAAACGGAAAGAAACGTTTTTTTTTTTTTCGAGCGATCCAAAATTTCCGGAAATTTTGCATCTCTAGTCGCTCCGAAAATGGCCGAGGACGTGAAGAGTTGAGAGCGACGAAGGAGCTCACCCACCGCGTGACCTTCAGAGTGCAACAGCTTTGTAATGCAGGATGTTTAGTACACATAAATCAATATTTACAATGTTATTTCTTCAAAAGGTTGGACATGGCTTCACAACCCCTTTAACGAGTGTCCCCACGCTGGCTGTGGTGCGAATTGTTAGGATTGTAGCAGTGATGGCCAGTAGTTAACTACATGTAGTTAAGCTACCTGAATGTAGTTAAGAAGTACATATCAACTACTTGCAGAAATGTAGTGGCAACTAAGTACTAGTTAAACTACTATTTTGTGTAGTTAACTACAGTAGTTAGGTTACTGCAGGCGCCAACTGCTTCAGATTTTGCCGCAAGCTTTACTGGTCCAGTGAAGCCTCATTTGCTGTAAAATAATTCTGCAACTTAGTTTATCGAGTAGGCACAGAAAGAATCCCGCCGCAAGCATTGGACGATCGTAGCAATGGCTTGAGCCAAAGTTTGTCATTGCTGGTGATTCATATTTAGGTGTCCAAGAACACTACAAGGGATTGTTGTTGACGCACAAGGTTAAGTAGTTATAGATGTAGTTAAAATACATTGCAGTAGTTAAAGAAGTAGTTTTAACTACTCCTCTGAAAAGTAGTTGAACTACTAGTTAAACTACTCCATCGCAAAGTAGTTAGTAGTTATAGTTAAACTACTGTAGAAGTAGTTAGTGGTGATCACTGGATTGTAGATTTCAGTTCTTGTTTCCCATCTCGTTTCGAGTGTTACGTTTTACTTTGTACTTTTGATATCTCTTGCGCATGATGGTGTGTGTGTACGTCATTGGTAATCGCGGTAGAGTACAGCACACTAACGATGTGTGTGTGAAACGAAGTAGCATTAGAAACAGATTAACTGGGACCTGCGGATATGCCGACTTGGGCTCTCTCTGTGCAGGCGCGAGGCCGTGAAAATGTCCATGCTCGGAGGAGACGGCAACAACAAGGAAAAATCAAAAAAGGGCAAGTTCCTGTGTGCAAAGAAGCATCACAAGAAGAAGAAACAGCAGAAACAAAGGCTGGGTTCTACAGCGAGCGAAGGTGATTGTTTTTCGCATTCACTCAACATGTAAGGGTTGTCTGTACTCAAACACTCGTGTTTTCGAGTGTTATGCTTTTTGCACATCCGGGGGGAAAAAAATCGTGTTTTATTTCGGGAGCTGTAAAACAGGGCGAAATAGAGCGATGTCGAGTGAAAAATTTTAAAGAGCTTGGCGGTCTCTCTGCTGATGCAACGAGGCGTAATGCGATAGCATTGCTGACTCGCTGAACTACTAAGAAACTACGCGAATAAATTAAAATTATTGCGCTAACAGTTTGTAGACGTTTTCTAAAAATCTAGCAGCAGAATCGCAAACTCTGATAAATCGATGCAGTCGATTACGCAAATTTGGGGTGAACACTGGTATTGCTGGTGTTAACTCTAAAACACAAGGCTCTATCTGTATATTGGCAATGGATCTCCGCAACACATCCGGGCCGCGTCATGTCCCGACTTCGATGGGACGTCATCGAAGCCGCTAATTACGCAAAACATGTCATCCTGCATTCAACTTTGTAGTTTTTACAGCAAGTTGCAGGAATCTGTGCATGCCTAACTTGTCCATTTCCGTACAGAGTTTGACGCGGAACAGGTGCTTACTTACGAGGAGGTCGCCCTGTATTATCCGAGGGCAAATTGCAAGCGGCCAATCGTCCTGATTGGCCCATCAAACATTGGCCGACACGAGTTACGGCAGAAGTTGATGGAAGACACTCAGAGATTTGCGGCTGCTGTGCCTCGTAAGTACCTCTCCGCGAATGTCCCCGTGTTTTTTTCGTCGACGTACCTACGTGGCACTCACAACGTGCACGCGTTCAGACACGAGCAGGCCCAAAAAGGAGTCCGAGGTCGACGGAGTGGACTACCACTTCATCGGACGGCCGCAGTTCGAGGCAGACATCCTCTCCGGAAAGTTTGTGGAGCACGGAGAATACGAGCGGAACTACTACGGCACCAGCATAGAGGCCATCCGCGCCGTCGTCAGCTCCGGGAAGACCTGTGTTCTCAACTTGCATCCGCAGGTATGGCCCGTTAGTTTCGACGTAGAATTCTTCTTGCATAACTGGACCGTGTTCTCACTCCGTAATCACTCTTACCAGTCGCTGAAGACCCTCAAGTACTCCGACTTGAAACCGTACGTCGTGTTCGTTGCACCTCCTTCGCTCGAAAAACTTCGCCAGAACCGGGCGCGGATGGGGGTGCCCGTCAAGGAAGAGGAGCTCCGCGAGACCATCGAGCGTGCTCGGCAGATGGAAGAGAACTACGGCCACTACTTCGACATGGTCATCATCAACTCGGACATTGACAAGGCATACGGCGAGCTGCTCCGCGAGATCAACATCCTGGAGAGGGAACCGCAGTGGGTGCCCAGCATCTGGCTCAAGAACGACGCAAGCTGAGCACAGACGACGAGCGCGCGCCATCTTCAGAGTCCGCGGAAGAGTGCCCATGATGCAACGTTGATGCATCGTTGCTCTCCAGTGGGGGGAGTATATTTTTGTACCATATATACGCGTGTACCTAAGCACGGAGTGCAATGACGAGATAGCCACAAATGGACGTTTTCGACGGTCTTCCGCCGCATGCGCTCGGAGGGTTGTCGCTCGCGGAGCACGTCCGGGAGTCTCTCTGGAGTGTCATTCCCGGAGGGGGGGATCTTCGGACCTTTACAGCCTTACCGCATTCCGAGGGGAATCGAGTGGTGTGTTTCTTTTTGTGTTTAGCGCTTTCGAGTACTATGCATTAGAACTGTTAACGTTGCCGAGACAGAGAAGCAAGAGCGTGTGACTCGTAGGCGCAAAGCAGACGTACGTAGGACAGGAGGGGGACGTTTTCTTTTTTGTGCTTTTATCGTCACTGAAGAAGAGATGCAAAGTACTCACAGGCTTGCTTGCACATAGGCAGAGGTTGCTGTCTCATGCCAGCATTTGTTTGTTAAGGCAAAAGTACGGAAAATTTGCTGCAGCCAATGGCGTACTGGGAGCTGCAAGTGACCATGCCAAAGGAGACGTCTTAACGTGCGAGTTTAATGGACAAGGGAATCTTCCACGTGCGTACCCTGCCTGCTAATTGCACTTTGTTTCTGCTCACGCTTTCACCGCGGAACTTGTCTGTGAATGGGTCAAGTTGTAGTGGTTAATGAGCTGCGATTGAACTGGAATCGACCTGGCAGCTTACGTTGATATCTTCGAGAATGGCTTTACGTATTTTAGCTTTTAACTAGAGCGTTATTTACATCATCATCGTTGATTACATCACTGGCGTACGTGCACTTTTTTTTTTTACTGGTGATACAAATAACATTCCCACGTTCCACCGCGAGAGGGCTTCCCCTTAGAACCACACATACCGAAGCTATGTGCATGTTTTTACCGCAGCAACAATACGTTGTCGTAGATTTTAGTGCATTTTGCTTTCTTTATATATATATATATAGACTTTAAGTATCGTTTTTAAATGTGCGAAAAAGACCATCCCGCACAGTTGAGCGTATGCCACTGGCCGCAGCGATGACGGAAACGCCGCTTGCAAATCCGCGTGCCGCGGTTGTCTCTGCCTCACGAGCCACTGAGGGGTTGAGACAGGATGGTGTGCTTGGTGCCAAGGAGAGTGCCACAAAAAAATGAATGCCGTATGAAAGAAGAAATAAAAACTCCTTCCCTCTCTACCACTACATCCCTCACTCACGAGCAAACAACCCATTTTTCTATCGTAGGTTCCCGTGGTGTAAATACGCATGTTCGTTTTATCCGAAGATGGGTGCTGCAAAACATAGATTCGTGTCAAGTGTTGAGACCACATGTTAATGTAACCACTTTGGGCTTGGTTTGTAAAGATTGTGTATCCACAGTGGTTTTGAATTTGAAAGCGGCACTAGACTATAGAGGTTTTATAAAAGTGGAATAAACCAGAGTTTTCAGTAGGAACTTTTTCTGTCTTCTTACGCGGCTCGAAACGGAGCATTACGAGAGCCGTGACAGCGAACCTCTCTGAAAGTATGTATGCCAGGTATATGGGGGAAGCTCGTTAATTTGACTCCGGTTAATTCTAATGTATACTACAGTTTTCAAATTTCAGTTAACTTTGTATTGTCCAACTTGGAATCCCAGTAATCAAAATTATTTTGCTTCAATTGAATCCTGAAACATAATTTTCCATTTCATCATGTATTATGTGTTACAAGCGTCTGTGAACATATGAAAAAACATACTTCACTCACTGTGGTGTAGTCTGTGTGGTGCTGACATTTCAGAATGCATATAATTTATGCAGTTGGTATTATTCAAATACTTTCCTACTGTACATCTTTTTTGTTTTGCGAGTCATAGCTTTCTGGCACAAATGGTGTTCAGAAGGTCATTCCTTGGCTTTTGTACTTCAGTTTCTACCCTGAAGACAGTTCTAGTGCAATCCCGTTAATTCGAAATATCTTTATTAATTCGAACTGACACCTGGGTCCCAGCAAAGCCACGTGAACTTCAACGGGTGAAAACGCCCGGTAATTTGAACACATGAACCGGTTGCTTGAACCATTAAGTGCTAAGTTACTTATTACTTATAAGTACATTTCTCACAAAAGCGATACTTCTGCCAGAGGAGTAAGGAACTAATCACCATAATGGTGTGCATAACGCACTGTCATCGCATTATTGTATCATTCGAGATGTTTTAATTTGGAAAAAGACTTTTACTTCATCTATTTTACAAACATGGAGATTACGAGTTTGACTAGCGGCGTCTCCAGAGCCTCTCGGACCAGGGTTTCGCAAGCGTACTTCTGTCTTGAGTTGCCTGTTGCACTTGGTCCATTCGTTGCCTTTCCTCCTGCAACCGAAAACATGTTTGATACCGACGGCAAGTTCGGCGGAATCTGCGAGTCACTTTGTACGTTACCTCTAGTTTCCTCTGGTTTTCCCTGAAAGCTTCTAGAGGATCGTCGAACTCGCTGTAATACTCCAGAACCGTCCGAACATCCTCCACGTTGCTCGTGGCGACGGCTGTAATGGCAGGTTTCATTGACTTCATCACTACTTGCTTAATATTGCTATGGCATTACAAATGCACTTGCAGGTAAGACACCCAGGATTGAAGCTCCAATAGCGGTCTCTCGGTTAGTAAGTATACAGGTTCGACTCACTTCGGAGGAACACTGCTAGATCTACGAGCGTACGGTCATCGTCGTTCCCTTCCCACTTCTTCAACCGTAGAGCATTGGACGGGTTGAGCCTGAAGGAGTCCTTGTTCCAGTCGACGAGGATCACCTTGGACAGGTCGCGGTTCAGACAAGAGAGGTCCTGAAAAAGGTGTTGTCGCTTTACGGGGCCGTTCCGCGTGGTTGTCTCCGCGATTTGAAGAGTGGGTTTTCGAGTTGTGTCATACCTTGACGTGGTGTCCGTCCATGTAGCGAGTGGCGTCGCGGAAGAGGCGATACATGATGTAACCCTGGGGATCCAGTGTGTCTAAGATTGGGTAAGCCGTCTGCATGCGAAGGGGAAAAAAGTAAAATCAAATGAAAGTGGGTATATATCAATAGGAAGGGGGCTGATAATAGACCTCTCCCCGTCTATAAACAAATGACATCATAGTGTTCGACAGCCCCACCAATTTGGTAGAGTTGAACTACGCGTAGGGTTGCCACCAGGCCGGTATTATACCGGCACGGCCGGTTATTTGCTTCCTCTGCCGGTTGCTGGTAGGAAGGTGATACCGGCAGCCTTTTGCCGGTATTTGTGGCTCAAGACGTTTCATAAGGTCTTTTACAGAGTTTTTCCTTCAACATTCCACTACAGCTTCAATAAATCTGAAGCACAGACCAAACTCCGCAGTCACCAGTCGTTTTCTTAGTTATTCATTATTATTATTATTCGTTGTTATTATTATCATCGCTATTCATTACATCTTGTGTTCGGAGGGTACTAGAGCAGTGGTTGTGCAAAGCTGTTGGTGGTTGTGTCGAGCCAGCTACAAGGTTTCTCACCCACTTTCCCTTTCCCACAAGCCTTTTCTCCTTTCCCTCTATTCCACCTCCTCTCCCTCAGCCGGTATTTTTCTCTCCGAAAGGTGGCAACCCTAACTACACGCAAAGCTAGGGGGTGAACAAGGTCGCGCCCCAAAGGCACGGTTTTGAGGGGATTACGATGGTCTTTGAAAGGGACGCGACATTCTGTCCTACTTTTCTTTCAATAGGAGGCAGCGAACAAGAGTCCGTTCATGGAACCCAGGTCTCCCCTTCCGAGTTGTTTCGGTTTTACTCTGTCTACTAACGTCATAATGACATTTCTCGTGTAGAGATTTATTAGAGCCTGAAGTTTTCGGGAAGTTTTTTTTTTCTAAATTCGGGGAGGGGGGTAAAAATTTAGTAAATAAAGATCTGCTCTAAATTCGCGAGAATTCGGGTGGAAAAACTTACAGCATGCTAAATACTTGAGAAACCAGGCTTAGTTATTCAAACGAACTGGGCTGGTTGTTACAAACGGTGAAGTAACTGCATTTGCTGGAAAACAGGTTAGCATGCATTGCTACAGATGTCTGAGTGAGGGCAATTTGCTGGGTAAAACTCGGGTTTCACCCTAAAGGGGCGACCTTGAACTCGGGGGAAGAATCGGGTTAAACCCTAAAACTTCAGGCTCTATCGATAACGTATGAGTCAGCGAGAGATGCCTGCATATGTAGGTCTTCCTTACTGGCATAGCCAGGGGGTTCTCAGTGTTCAAACCCCACCCCACCCCCCGCACTCAAAATGGTACTTTTTGTAGTGCATTTGGGAGAGGGAAACGAGGAAGAAATCCTCCTTTCCCATGTCCCCACAGAACACCTCCCGAAATATTTATCTGGCTGTGCTGCTGGTGGTATGTGCAGTTTTTGAGATTCCAAATTTTGTAACGGCAACATATTCAGAAAATTTTTGAAAGTTTCTAACTTCCTTTCGAGCTAGCTTGTGGTAGCAGCAAAATAAATAAGTGGCGGATCCAGGGAGGAGGGTGGGAACTTCTGGGCGATCGCCTCTCCCCTCCCCCCAAAAAACCTTCAGTTTATACACTGGATTTCCCTCTCTCCCCTCCCCCACTACGCTCTCCGACGAAGGAACTGCCGCCCCAAACCGAGGTTCTTGATCCGCCCCTGCAATAAATGCTATACAGCTTATATGTACCAGTGTACTTTGTGTGGTAGAGACAATGCAAGAATGCTTCTCGTTCAGTACACCTCTCCTCCCGCAACTTCTGTTTTTTCATTACAATCATTCGTACTAACTCTCTCGACTGCCTCTTCGACCACTCTGCCGTTCATCAGGTTCTTACAGCTCCCATCCAGATACATTTTTTTTTATTCCCGAATAATTCTTAGTGGACACGTCCAACCGTATCCCACCTTGGTGCAGCCAATTAAAATGACTTACGAAACCCTGTTCCGAAGTGTAGATGACGACTTCAAAAAGGGGAGGTCCAACTTGTTGCAGAAAGAAGTTGACACCAGGCCGTTTCTTGAAGCGCCATCCTGTCTGGTACTGCAGAATAGAAGCCAGCCATGGTTTGGTAAGACTACCAAACAATCAATTTAGGGGGCAACAAACGACCCGTTGCACACAGTTCCTTACCGTCCAATCGGGATGCACTAGTATGCCCGTCATCTCGAGGACCAGCGTGTAAGGAGGTTGGTAATAAGGCTCCGTGAGTGGATCCGGGAGTAACTTTTCGCGTGATGGATCTTTGATCATCTGCAAATTAATTGGTTACTCGTTAGAGACAATTTGAATCGACTTTGCTATATGTGCTACCTTGTTGTAGTTGGCAACTTCACGGTACGCCCTGTAAATATGGGCTTTCCAGCTTGGCACTGCGTGTATACAATATTCATAGAACCTGCATCAACTTTTGCAACGACAAAAAAATGACAGTAACAAAAATAATGGATAAATAGTAATAGCCACCATTAACAGTAAAGATAAAGCACGTAACACTCACTGTGACTAAATTCGTCTTCAATCTGTGGGAAGAAACGGTAGATTCGTATAGTTCTATCGAAATTTTACTAGGAAGATTTCTTCCAGGAAGACTTACTTTGTTTCCATCTGCATCTACGGGCTGTTTACCTGGAAAAGAAACGGTGCTTTATGCGACACAGCATGTTACTGTAAGTTGAGTAAAAATTTCTCATGGATTACGTAACCTTTGGCACCAATAAACCGGATAACTGCTATTAACTAAAAAATTGAACTCCTAACCATGAGCTGGATGTAACGTAAGTGTTTTCCACTGTCTTATCAACGTTATTCGCTTGCAGTTTCTGTGCTCCTTTCCTATGCTGTTAGCTCAATGTAGGAGTTCTGTTCGCGCATATATACAGCGAGTAAAAGCTGTCATACGAACCCCACTCGAGGATTAGGAAACCTGCCGTGCCGGTGAACATAGCTCCGAAGGCAATAAAAGTGTATTTCATTGCCCTTTTGGAGAACTCATCCGACTTCTTTTTCTCTTGATCATCTGGTGGCACATTTGCGCTTTCTTTTGACCCTTTTTCACTGGCGATTTTCTGCTTTAAAACCGAGTCTGCCAAGCCGGGTCCGCTACCGGAGGTGGAAGAGACGGAATACCTAGCGATAGTTTGAGTGTGACCGCCATAAAAACAAGCGAAAGAGTTCGTCTGAAGTGTCTTCTTCCATCGCGCGGCATCAAACTTTGAAAAGGAACTAACTAGTCTTGAGGATCGCGCAAAATTACTTGTGCTTCGACATAAACACATGCTGGCATTACGAAGCGCCATGTTTGTTATTTGATTTGTGGCGCCCTCTCAGATTAGAGAAAGTAAATATTTTGTAAGATTGGAACGCTAATTATACAACGTATACGCATATATCTGTACAATTAACGATGTGAAATTTAGTTGGCACCATTTATTTCAAAATCAAAACGCGATTAATTTGAGTGAAGTGGTTTGGAAAGTCTGTTGCGAGATTAGATTCAAGATGTCGTCTGCAGCGTTGGCATGAAATCGCTTGCGTTTTCGCAAAAAGCTTCCAAAAATGATCTTATACACCCCCATAATGAAACGTATAATTTCACCTGACATCATCGATTAAACATGTCTTGGTTGGGAGACAGGTTTTCAACGCTTACCAATCAGCTTTCAACTTTAACGAATGAAGTTCTATTAGAAGGCAGAGAAGAGACGGATGGTAGGTGTTCCAAGTTAACAGTTGCACTGCTAATTTTCTTCTCAATCATATGTTTTTGTTCGAAGCGAACAGTTAAATCGTGTGCTCATTCAGAAGGGACTTAGACGCCCCCTTTTACAGACTGAGTATATTTTAGTTACGACATATCTGCTGCACAATATTGTTTGTAAAAGCTGACGCTGTCCAAAGTCCCATATGAAGCCGTGAAGCTATGTAAATTGTCTAAGTCTAAGCAGCCGCCTTTAGAGGGGCCGTTGTCATGGTGCGCGGCGCAAGTACAGGGACTCTGATCAGAAACCTCTGTACCGCAGCCACGTAGTCTTTAATGTAAGCACGACGTAAAGTCTAACACGTATCCTATCTTGCCCCCCTTAGATCGAGCAGCAGAATTACAACTGAGTCAGCAACGTGTCAAAGAGCTTGAACGGCAAAATGGAGCTTTGCGGAGAGAGGTGAGCTTTCAGTATTGTGATGAATGCCAAGCTGATACCTTCCTGTATCATTAACTGATATGATTCACTGTGGGTACAAAGTAGAAACCTCTGCTGTACAGTGCGGCCTCGAATAGTTCTGTCACCCAGGTGAGCTTTGATCTCTGAAGGTAGGGGCCATGGTGTATCAATGTAGCACTTCTGCACAAGTTCAGGTCGCATTGTATATCGAGGGAGGCCTGTACAAAGATTAGGAAAGGTACTTCTGTTTAACAGTTTTTATTTGAGGAACAAGCATAATTGCAAATAGCACGGTCTCGATAACATAGTCCCATAGGTCATGCAATGCAACTCTACCTCCTAAATGACAGCCTCCTAAATGTAACATGAGACATTCGGACGACTGGAAATATGACAAAATTTAACCTTCTTTCTTTTTCTTTCTCTTAGAAAATGTGTAATCTAATGAAATAAATCACAAAATACGCTCTCATGCCATAAATCCAGGATTGCCACTAATGTTCTAGGGGAGCTATGTACATGTACAAATTAATGACTTGTGCCGAAGAAGAATTTGTCGAGAATGGCCGGACATAAAGTTACACTTCGTGCAACTTTTCTATTAACATTGGGGAAAATTGAAAAGTGGGGCTACAAACCCAATATATTTGTTTTTATCAGTGTCACCAGTATTACTTCATACATTTTCCTCGTGTTCGCCTAACTTCGGCCCTGAACCTGCTGCCGCCGCCCCACACCGTTAATTGCAACGGAAAACGAAAGCAATCTCAGTAGTATCGCAACTGAGAAGTCAAGTGAAGTCCACCTTGAGTCACGGTCAGCCCAGTAGCCATTATCACTGGCGCTGTTATCACCTCTGGCACAATAGCGCATGGGTTGGCCAAACATGCAACTTCTTTTGCTCTGTGTTTCCGTCTTTCGGGTCCTTAAGAATATTTGTGCTCGATACGAGTGATCACCAGCTCGGGCACTTTATATCCGCGACTGAATCAGCCGTAGGTGATAACGTGTCTGACGTCTTTGCAACATCCAGGATGTGCATTATGCTTCCCGCATTGGATGACACGCATGTTTGTAGCTCATCTGAGGCGGCGGAAACTGTATTATGCTATCAAACTATTTTGGAGACAGGCAAGTACAGTGAGATGAGGACAAACAAATTAGGAAATCATGATGTCACTAGGTTATGCGATGCCACATTTGTCTGTGAAGTCACCTTGATGTGAAAGCAATGCTGCATTTTGCACATGTTTGAGTTTTTTTTTTTTTTAATCCGTATCAATGTGGCTCAACTTAACCGAGAACATTGCCAAGGTTCTGTACCTAACATATTAATATTTTGTGCAGACTACCTGCGATCAAACCGTTTTTTTATTCTCTAGCAGCGATGATCAGATTCAATCTTGAGGGATAAGACGTGGCTGATCAAACATTGCTGAAAGCTGCCTTTGATCAATTTAAGCCTTATATAAAAATCACTTTTGATGAAAGTCTGTTCTACCATCAAATTAGTAATCATCTATGTATTCAGTTCCCTACTGACTAAATTTAATTTCATTCTAAGCCACCGAAAGGGACAGTCAGGTCACGAGCACAAGCTTAAAAGCCACTGTACAGAACATGTAACGCTCTTTACGGCTTACACGACAAGTATTTGTAACTAAGCCGCGGCATATACTATTTTCCAATCAACTATTATGATGGAGTGCCCTTTACAAGAGCCACAGGTTTGGGAAAGGGGGGTCAACCACAACCTGAGTTGGTATGTGCCTCGTTAGGCAAAGCTATGTTTCCTTTACTGTGTTTTTTTTTTTTTTTTTTCAAGCAAAAAAACTATCAGAAAATGTAGTGAAAATTTTCTAAAAAGACTGTCTGTTTCCTTTACTGTGTTTTTTTTTTTCAAGCAAACAGACAGTCTTTTTAGAAAATTTTCACTACATTTTCTGATAGTTTTTTCACACAAATATACCTGTAATGTCATCATCAGCACTCACAAATTATTTTATTAATTTCTCGTAAATGAATGAGAATTTTAATACAGATGTTCTTCGCAATAAAGAGCAGGCACTACTAAACCAAGGGCTTTACCATATTTTTAGGACTTTGTGCAATTCAAAATTAATCCGTACCTGGCTTTGTTGGAACTTGCATGATGCCTTGCCTTTTGTTTGGGCTGGCTTGGCAGGTATTACTTGCACAACATTGTGAACTACTGCAAGTGCTCAGCGTAGCCATCTCTTTTTTTGCTTCAGTTGTTCTCTGTTCTTTTTTTAACCTCTTACTCATAACAGCTTCGTTTTTTCTTTTGTTCTTTTATTACCGTTTACTTTTATTCCGGCTTCACTGCAGAGCGGCCTTGCACGCACTCCCGAGAACTATTTCCACAGGAACGTAACCATTGACAACCCGGTAACGAACACGTGCGCAGGTCACACCATGGAAGCGCAACATAGTCGCCCCCGTAAGCACGGCCCACAGCAGACGACAGCTGCAGTTCTGCAGAAATCGAGCGGGCATCCATAGGGATGAGGGATGATAATGAGTTTATTAATGAGGGCACTAATAAGGCAACCTCGCACTCCACCCCCATTGTGTGGTGCTGCTCGTGGTGAGGCCTGGATGGGTGCATTTCCCGGACAGGGTCACGCTTCAGGGCCCCCATCAGGGGGTCACGCCTGATTGGTCTCAAACACTGTTTTCTGCCACAGTTACATTTCCTGGGGGGGCGAAGTGTCTCCGCGAGAAGGACACAGTGGGGAGGGGAGGGGGATCGAGGGGTCGTGGGAGGTCACCGTACGTGCAGGGGTGAGAACTTGGGGGGGGGGGGAGTGTGAGAGGAGGCATGCCACCTGCTTTTTTTTTTTTTTTTCTGCTGCCTTTTAGACGGCTGTAGGGGTTAAATGTGTGCCATGGAATTGAGGTCAATGGCAGGTAAAGGGTGTCTTCATGTGGAAAAGCGTACCAGCAGAGTTTTAACGGACATCGTTTTATTAATGGAGTACCTCTGTACTACGGTGTTCCTTCACACTGGCTTCATGGAGCGCTATTTTTTTTCTGTACCCCTTAATGTCTTTTTACTAATTACATAATTGGAGCTGGCTGCTTAGGAATATCTGAGCTGTTAGTTAACCATAGTTGCCAGTTTTCCCTGGTGGTGGGTACTAAAAAATAAGTAAATAACTATTTAGTGAGTTTATTGTCCATTTCTAGTGCGTGCTAGTTATTAAAAAAAATTACAGAGGTGCCCACGTCATTAGGGAATGCTGAATTAGTATACCGTTTGACAATTATTTTCTACTCTCATTAATTATTAACCATAGTTAGCCATTTTGTCCGTTGGTATGCACTAATAAATAAATAAATAGCTATTTAGTGAGTTTATCGTCCTTTTCTAGTGCATGCTGGTCATTTAAAAAAAACATTTTTACAGAGGTGCCCAAGTCATTAGGAAATGCCGAATAAGTATATAGTTTGACAATTACTTATTTTCTACTCTCATTAATTATTCTGTTCCACTCGGTAATTTGTTACTGAATAATGCTTTGATTCTAAAACTGAGGAAGGTCACATTCTCTAGGTATCACTGTTGAACGCATCATGTAGCTGCTCTGATATCCACCAGTCCATCAGTCTGCTTATCAGTCAGTGACCTAGACTGCTGTCACTCAGGTGATGCAAAAATAATATAATCCTCGTTAGTTAATTAAAGCTTTGTCGTTAATGGAAGCTTAATTATTTTTTGCTGCACATTCCACAATAATAGTCCAGGACTTCAGGTATACTTGGACGAAAGGACAGGAGCAGTCGGTTGAATCGTAGTGTATTTGGGAGCTCACAGGTGAATTCTAGTGAATATGCATGCACGTGCACATCTTTTCTTTTTTTATTTTTACATGAGGGGCTGTTTTGCACAGGTGGATCAGCTGCGTACGACAAACGTGGAGCTGGAAGAGCAGCAGCATGCCTCGGAGCTGCGCCTGGCTCACTGTCGACAGGAGCTACGCCTCAAGGAGGTAAGCATCCCAGTCTACAAAGCCCAAGGACAAATCCAAGATGTTACAAAGGAATTGTTTAAAAGACAGGGGCCTTTTTCTCTCTTAGTTGCCTTTTATGATTGGAATTTTTCTAACATCACTGCTGTTGATTGTTGTCGGGAAAAAAATTAATCTAGATGATACGAGTTGAGATAGTAAGAGCAAATTATGTCATTCTTGGGGCAGTCAGCTACTTCTAAAAAGAAAAAAAATTATCTGCACGTGACAGGAGTGCTCATAGAGGGCGTGGCACTTGTCGTACGAGTAGGCTACATGATATCATCCATCTCCGCGATTGCACACGATTTCATGTGCCGACTTGCATGGCTGCGAACATTGTTGTGGAACAACTCGTGAACACTGAAATAGTAGAAGCGGATAAGAGCTTTAAAAAATCAGCTTTGTACCCAAACATAAAAAATAATACCAAACAGACCATGCAATTGACTTTACATAAAATTCTACAGGTTCTCTTGACTTTTATGCCACGTTTAAGCGAGTTGGAAAACCGCACGAAATTTGAACGGCTTGAGAAGGCAGGAGGTAACGCACGAGGCGCGGACATCGAACCCGAAAGACTTTTATAGTGTCGTATCTTTTTTTGATATAATATAACGCTCGATCGCTGGTTGCACAGCTCAACAGGCCAGTGTACGGGGACCCGTTGAAGGGGATGGTATTAGTTACTGCCGAGGCACGCGCGAACGTGCTTCCGCATACGCAACATCGTCCGCGCACGGAATTTGGACTCGTCGATTCAGCGCGCGTACGGAAAATGCAGGAAAAAACGCAAAGAAAAAGAAGGATCACCCTATAGCGCGAGGTAATATCGCGTCCGCTCGCTGGTTCGGTACGAACGTCACACATACTCTCGGGATGGAAAATACAGAAAGAGAAAAAGTCCGCCGCTTCAATAAAACTTCGAACCGTGGACTTTGTCGACGCCGCGCGGGCGATAAGCGCGCGTTGTGGGGGCGAGCGTTATCAGCGAAGGGACGTTGGGGGCAAACGCTCGCGAGCGCACCTGCTGCTGGTAAACTTTGACTTTTGGTGGGTGTTTTTATTAGATGTGTGCGAGCAGCTTGGATTGAAGTGGAAGGGGAGAGGGAACTTTGAAGCGACATTCTGCTGCGCGCCAAACAAAAGAGACAGAGGTGTCGCGCTTGTCATCATTGTGTGTCCCTGCTGCTTGTGACTGCGTGACGATTCGCTCTGTCTGTCGGCGGGGAGGGCGTTCGATTGTTCGGTCCCTCTTCTTTACACACAATTAGCGGGGGCTGACGTCTGCGGTTCTTTGTTGTTAATTTTTTTTGTCGTGTGTACGCATGCGTGCAGGAGGAAATCCAACGGCTGTTGAGGCAAGACCCGGACGACTTCCGGTCGCGTCTCCATGGAGACGGAGACTTCGACAGCAGCGACCTCGCCGCTTGCCAGCGGGAGATCCGCAGGTTGTCGGCAGTAGTCGGTCGTCTGCGTGCGAGCGGAGCAGACGAAAGGTATCTTCTGCCTCAGGTGGGTAAACTTTGCTTGCTCCTTTTACGGGGTCCGACTTCCTCGCAGAGTCGCGGTCATGTGTGGTTGTTTCGTGTTTTAAGATTTGTTTGCTTGTTCTGAGAAACGGTGTTATCGTTCTACGGTTGTTTCTACGTTCATACGGTGTCGTCTGCCGGAAATCAGCTTTCGTGCGGAATACGTCTGCAACGGTGTGTCTGCGCAGGATTTTGTATGCACAGTATTCACACAACCCGAGTCACGTAGCGTAAATAACGCTATGAGTCAATGCTACGCGTGCTGTTCTGAACTTCCTGGATCAGTTCAAGAGGATGTTCAGAAATACGTCGAGCATTTAAATACTTCACCAGTCGCAGACGATGTCGAATTTTCCAAAAGACAGTTCGGCGTAAAATCTCGTCTGCTTCGCGAGTTACCGACGCGAATTGAATGGATTTATTTTATGTTTTAATGGGTTGCATGGACACAGCTGTGAGAAAACGTAAGGAACAGTCTAAAATATTTTCGGATTTATCGGTTCGAATAACATTTACGAGGAACGCGGTGTGCGCGCCGCTAGTTAGCGGACCCACACGCGAAGGCAGCCAGCGGCCGGTGATCAACAGGTGGGCGTTCGCGGCAAACCAGCGGGCGTCGACGCGGGAGAGCTTCTGTGATGGCGTCCTTTCCCGGCCGGAAAGGCGTTGTCTCGGGTCGCGTTCGTGAGCGGGTATACCAGCGACACACAGAGCAGCAGGTCTGATTTCAGGTCCTGCCGTTTGCAACCCTGTCGCCGAACTCTGCCGTCTTCCCATCGACTGCGGGTATTATTTTTCACCTGCTGGAAGTGAGTTTGATATTGGAGGTATATATTCGTGTGATTTCGCCGATTTCTGCAAGTGCGTGGGCGGATGGCGGAAGTTTTTTTTTTTTTTTTTCGTACGCTTCGGGTATAGAATGTCTCTTTCTTGCTTTTTTTCTTTGTAGCGATCCCAGTTTTTTGTTCTTTGGAAGATCACAGAAAATAGTACTACTATAAGCTGCCACAAATGTTGAAAGTGGAGCATTTTTAATGCCTTTTCAGCGAAATATAAGCTCGGGGTGAGAAAAAAAAATGTCCCTCCTAAAATCACCTTTGCTCTAGCAATGTTTGTTCATTTATTCCCCGTTCTTTTTGTACAGAATTTTGTTTCATCGCTTTTATATTTGTTATAAAGGAATTTACCCTTGTGAATTGTTCCTACATAGAGACCTCACAACTACAGATGTGCATCCAGGCATTAGCATTGACTCGTATTCGTATTCTTTTTTTCTTCTCCAATTTAAATGTGAAACGAAATGCCATTCACGTCAGAACATGCTTCTCGGTGCCGATACACGCAGACATGTAAAGGTTCTCGAGAAACACAGGCAGAAGGCTGACAAATCGTTCACGCGTGAAAAACAATGGCAGCACACTTTTCCGCAGCAGGTGTCAGCCGTGGCAGGATTCAGGTCTCACGTGAGCTCTAGTGGCGCCCCCTGTATCGACCTGTATTGCTGCAATCTTTCGGCTTATCCGTGGAGACAGTCGTAAAGTTTAGGACAGCCTTTTGTGGTCGTAAAACAATCTCGTAGTGGCTGGCAGTTTTTCTCACATTCTTTCCTTGATGTCCGCACGCACTTTCATAGTCTGGCCTTCCAAAATTGACCTAGCACACGTGAAAAACAGGCTTGAAAGAAGCCTTTCTTGCTTTTCGAGGACTTGGTTTTTGCTGTGTTTAGGCGTGTCCTTCCAAACTTTCAACGTAGTCCAACTCCTAACTTTCGACATAGAGTGATTCGCTGGAGAAAACGACAGACCTACTCAACAGCGTCATATGCTTTGTTGAGCATTTTTGTGTCCACGTTTCACAAAGTGTACTCAGGGTAGCTCGACAGCATCTGTTGCTGGCTGCAACATGTGTGGCAGCTGCCATTGCAAGATAAAAGGCACAACAGAGAGAGGTATCTGAAGCGTACACGGAACACAACGCATTTGTTCAGGTCAACGAAATATATATATATATATATTTATATCTCACTCTGCTGTTACTTTCCATGTGGTAGTGAGATGGCCTTTTGTTTTGTAGTATTTTGTTGCATCACCTAAAGTTTCATAGCATTGTTGTTTTTACCTAGTTTACAAACACTGGTCAGTCTTACTTACTGGTCACTTACAGTCTGCTTGGAAGCTTATAGCATTGCAATATGGCATCCGCTTGCTTCTCACACATTTTTATGTCTCAGAAAAATCGTCAAAAAAAGTCGTCAGTTTTTATCTGTTAGGATAGTGAGAAGACTCAATTGTAACGTAGTGCATCAAAAATCAACACGTCAAAGGTAATCATTACAGGCAGCTTTTACATCATCTTGTCCATATCGTAAGATCCCAATATTGGGCCCGAACACCTCTCAACATTTTCTCGTCTTGATACAAAGCGTTACCATTGTCCGTCTATAATTGCATTGCCTGTCGGCAATGTGGGTACCACAACAAATAATCGCACAAAATATTACACGGACCAAATCGAGCATGTCCGCAAAAAACTTGGAGAAAATATACAACTAAAAAATTGATCCCAAAAAGTGCACGCCATTTTGGTCCGATGCAGTTCCTGTAGCGCTCAAGACCTTCCATTTTTTAAATAAATCTCTGAACGAAAGCACCAGTCGTGCGCGCACAGCATGTTACTTTTTCCTAGAAACAATGCAGCGGAGAATCCTTCCACCTACAGTGCAAGTGCACAATGGCGTTCCCTGCCAGGGCCAACACGCAGTGCCTTCCATCATAAATACCTGGCACGGGGCCAGATACCCCCTCGGGAGGGAAGGGAAGGGACTTTGGAGGGAAGCAGCACAGGTGGGCCGCAGCTGCGGCGGGGCTTCGCGGATTGGGCTTATCGCAGATGGCTTGCCCGCAGTGTTCCTCCCGGCAGATGGGCAGTAAAATTGGCCACGTAGGGGCTTCCTCCGCTAAGCCTCACGGCGTTGCCCTTTGCGATTCTCTGGCGTCGTCCCGTGCGAGAGGGGATTTTCTGGAGCTGCCTGATTCGCTTTCTTTTTCGTTCCTCGTTGCTTCTTCTTTCTGTGGGTCACGTCGAAGACTTACCAGGTACGGTGTACACTTCTGGCTGCCTGAAAGTCTTGTGTGTTTATCATCACGCTGTGGAGTGGGTTGTTTTGTCTAATGCTGCTGTAGACTGCGATTTATCCGGATGCCCCCCACGCAGACACTCCCTTTCCCCTGCAGGGGGGACCTTTGTTGTTTCTTCAAGTTTATTTCTCACAAAGTAAATATATGCTGATGAAATATATGCAGGGAGAGGGCGCAGACTAGCTCGTGTGTGACAATTAAGTAGGACGCACAAGCCCTTGTTGTGTCGGAGAAATTTGCCGCTTCGTCTTCGTGATCTGCGGTCCCTCAGTTTTTATCTTATTTAATAAATACACGCCTCGTATACAAGTATATAACTTATGTATATTACTTATATACGATATATACCTATATTATTACCTATACTTATGTATTATATATACAGTGGCCCCTCGTTATTATGACCACGCTCGTTCCCGAAAATTTTGGCCATAATGCGGAATTTTCATATTAACGGGAGGGATTTGCAGAAGTTTCACTGCATTGTTCCTCAGGAGTATGGTCGTAAAGCGCGTATGTCAGATTATCGGCGGTCATATTAACGAGGGTTCACTGTATATAAATTCAAAAAAGACTCGGAAACAGATTTTAGGGATGTTTCAAACACTATATTTATTACATAGGGAGACGTTAAAAAGTAGAATGGGCAAGGGGTCGACGTTTCGACAGTGGCACTGTCTTATATATATATATAAGTATATACAAGTACTCTGCTATGGCGCCCCCCCCCCCCCCCCCCCCCCGAAGATCTTTGCGGCCCTTCCCTCTGCTTGCGATTCTGGAAGAACCACTGCCGGTGATCTTACAAATGGTGAAGGAAAGATGCGGTAGTCAATCCATTCTTTTCTCTCACTTTGATGTCACCGAAGACTCACTAGGACGGGATTGTGCCGGGCTGATTCGTTTAATCGTACACCGTCTAAGGTAATGGCTAAAGGCGCACAGTTCACTAACAGACAGACACATTTTCCAACATCCCGCTCGGGGGATCTGCAAGTTAGTTATGAGCGGATGAGAAAAAAATATGAGGGGTTGTGCGTGTCGACGAATGGAACTAACTGCTCTTGTAAGGAGAGTATGAAACTGTACGATATCGAGCCACTTCATGGCGGCATCAAAGCCATGCCTCCTTTATCAGCGAGAGCCAGCGTAAAGAAAAAAAAAGAAGGCAAAAAGAACTGTTGCATGCAAAGCGACTCACGACTAACGGACCGAGCGGGAGAGGGAAAGGGAGGGGTAGTGTTTGCGTAGTCAAGTTTGCCGACCACTCCCCTGTGCGCCCTTATCTGGCCTCTCCCTTGTTTCCTGTGCTTTTCTTTTTTTTTTTTTTTTTTTTTACACCCAGGTTATCCAACCCTGTCCTCAACAGCTGCTGTCATCTGTTGCCAGGCCGTAAAATTGTGGTCCTTGAAAGTTTAATTTTGTTTAATTCGGTTTGTTTCTTCCTTACAGACTGGGACTTACGAAAGCGGTCAAGGCATCCATGCAGAGTTCCAACAGCTCAATGGAAGTGCGCATGTGAGTATTGCGCTGATACGGTTTGTAATAAACGTTGCCTCGATGTACCATTAGGTTTATTGGATCAGCAGCCTTAGTGGATGCGGGCAAATTGGTAGCGTGGCGCATGTAACTGAGGCACATCGTACTGTGCCATAACTGGGTTATACCTCTACATGTGTATTGGTATCTGCTGCTTTTTGCTTACGTAACGAGTATCTGCATCATGTTACATTATTTCGGTGACTGGTGCAACACTGGCTATTGCTCTGATCGGAATCATCTCTCAATGTAAAGCGCCACATTATTACTACTAATATAATGGCTTTATTATAGATTTGATTGGTCTAAGTGGACAAATAAGCACACATACACACAAACTTGATAGATTTGTTAGGCATATCACTTTGCAACATAAGCTACTGCGTTATTGAGTGTAGCCCGCTTTGTAGTTCTTTGAAGTACAAACGCAAATCAGCCTTTATGTGGGAAGAAGGCATTCAGTCATGAGCTGCACAGTGCGATATGGTACAAGTAAGACAGTATACCTGGAATGGAAGTAGGTTCTGTCTGAGTAGATAGATAAACTGAAAGTTGCATCTTCCTCTCAGGGGGATAATGGCTCGGAACCCGTTCTGCACAATGGCACGCTGGAGGTGGACGGGACCGCAGGCCTTCGGAAGCCTGCAGTTCCGCGGGCTTCTGAGCTGGAAGCGCTGCAGGAGGAGAATCGCAGGTTGGAGAGGAGCCTCGTTGAACTTGACAGGCAGAACCAGGTACAGAAATACGTGCTTCCGTGAGTGAGGATGCTCGGTGACCATTTCCTTCTCCCCTTTCTTTACAGGAAGCGATGAGTCAGTTGCTGACCATAAAGGAGAAGTTGTCATCGGAGAACAAATCTCAAGCACAAACAATAAGTACGCTCGAAGAAGAACTGAAAGCAGCTCTCGTTCGGAATGCCGAGCCAGCTAGGGAATCTGTACCAATTTTGTCTGATTCTGAGAACAGTACTAGAGATCCTGCCAAGGACACAGCGGAAATAGGAGTTCAAACCATCCTGCGAGAACCTGCCAAGGACACTGCGGAAATGGGAGTTCAAACCATCGTACTAGAACAGAAAAGGATAGATTCCGCGACGCAGACCGACATGGCGCAACAGTTTGCTGATCTTTCGGCAGATGACTGTACAGAGAACCAGAAAGACGAAGCAACAGAGAAAGGCTGCAAGGATATCCCACAATTCACGAGCAAAGAACCTTCGGCACGAGAAGAAAAACTGCAGGTGCTGCAGGAGTTAGAAACATGCCGCGAAGAACTGCGGGTTGAGTTGGAGCGTACCAGGCAACTTCAGTGTGAGCTGGAGCAAGCAAAGGCAAAAGTGTCTGAGCTTTCAGTAGAGTTGAGGGTGCTGAGAGAAAATATGCAGGCGGAGCGGAAGCAAGAGGTGGAGGAGAGCGCAGAGGAAGGTTAGCAGAAGTGTTACTTACAGTACTGAAATATGAAACGAGCATCAAAACAGCCACTACAAGTTCATTTCAGATTACGATAGAGGCAGCGCCGTAAATTTCCATTCAGTAAACGAAGTTACAATCAAAATTGTACCAAACTCCTCCTTGTGTCAGCAGTACTCCGCAAGCGTTACTTTCACTCCGCGGGTCAGGAGCCCGATGTGCATGCCCCACTGCCGAATTGTTTCACTTCAACGAAATAGTGCGTCATATAGCGAGATCACGTCTGTCACTGATATTGCTGGAGTGGTTTAGAGATAATTTGCTGTTAATTTGAATTGCTGATAATTTGAATATTTCCCATGAATATTACGAATGGCAGTAGAGTGAGTAGTTTGTCGAAAGCACTACAGTTCGCATGGTGAAACATACTGATGCAAGACCGCGGACGGGCTACAACAGGATCGCAAGCGCACGTTCTGTTGCCCGATTGGTTGTTGCCGTTTCTGCTGCTTTGGCATCCCACTGGTTGCCATGAATGATGGCATTTAAAAACTAAAATTAGCACTAAACAAAATAATCTTGGCTGCATGGTGCTTGTTGAAACTTCAACTTTCACCTGAGAACTCATTCTTTTTATTTGCTGCAATAGGACTGCTCATTAAGCTGCAGAATTCGCGACTCGAGGGCCAGATGCGCACCCTGCGATCGGAGAAAGAGCAAATCTTGTCCGTGATGAACGAGAAGTCTCGAGAGAGCAGCTCGTTGAAGGCGGAGGTACACCACCTCATGGCAGTAGTGACGCAGGAGAGGCAGGCCATGGCCAAACTTCGCGCAGAACTCGTAGAACTCCGTCGCGGAGGCGGCAAGACTGACGGGGAGGAAGGCAAGGACCTGGCGCGCGAGGCACTGCACAAGCTCTCGCAGCTGGTCCGCGACAGAGAGGTCGAACTAGACGCGCAGAAGCAGAAGGTGGCCACGTTACTGCAGCTCCTCCAACAAGCTTCACCCGTCACCGGGGACCAGATGCAAGAATTGTTAGAGGTGAGGTTGCGTCCTGCTCTGCGCGAGTTGAGGACGTTGCTGCGGATTATTAAAGCCAAAAATACTTTACGCCGTAGGAACGTGAAGAACTGGCTTGCCAGGTGGCGGCCCTACAGACGCAGAGGGATGCTGATAAACAGCAAGCAGATTCTGCTCGCGAGGAATTGCGCAGCCTGGCCGAACGTCTTCAGCAGGAGTCCCTGCGGATGCAGGAACTGCAGCTCCAACATGACTCTGCGAGGCTGCAGGCGGAAGATCGACACAAGGCCCTGCGGAATGCTCAGAACGAGACCGTGGCCCTGAAGCAGCGTGTGGCAGACCTCGAAAATAGGTGCGCGGCTCTGATGGAGGAGTGCAGGCTCCTCCGAGAGGCGCAGGTGGCGACGAAGGAGGAGAGCCTGCGGATACATGTTGAGCTGGAGAAGTTGAAGAACGAAAAGGACATGAAGATCGAAGAGGCAAGAAGGAACAGCGACGAGTCAGCGGAGCAGTGTCGCGAGGAAAACCAGGCCCTGCTGGCTCAGGTTGAAAAGCTCCAGGAGAGAGACGAGAAGCAGACCAAGGAATTGGAGAGGCTACGACACCACTTACTCCACGTAAGAGCACCACGTTGACTGTGAAGGATAGAGACTTAAGTGGGCTATTGGAAGCAAATGTTAATTTATGGGATAAACCGCCTACTTGCAGGTGGAGGAGAGTTACACCAAAGAAGCCCTGCAGGCTGAGCAGAGGGAGAAGGACCTGCGTGCAAGGATCCTGCAGCTGGAAGACTGGGCACACGCATCGTCATCTGCAGTGCACGCTGCCAGGTGGGTGTCTGTTACAGCACCACTACCCCAGCAACACGGAATGTCCTCTGGACATACGGATAATGTCCCAACGGAGCCGTACGTCCGAGGGATATCCGAGGGACATCCATCGGGCGTACGAACTCGTTAGGACATTATTTGTACATCCAGAGGATATCCGGTGTTGTTGGGGTATAGTAGCGGTGGGGGGTGTTGGAACATCTCCTGATTACCTCTTCCCACAATCTAACCGCTTTGCTTCACTGCAGCACACAAGCAAACCAACAGGTGGACGGCCTGCAGCAGCAGCTGTCACGCGTGACTGCTCAGAGAGATGCCGCCGTTGAGAACGTGTCTTCATTGGAGGACCAGCTGCAGGAGCATGCAGCGGCCCTGGCAAATCTCCAGATGGTTCTGGAGCAGTTTCAGAAAGGTACGTCCCAGTATATCGTGTCTCCGTGTTAGCAATCGGGCCGTTTGAAGACCTTTTTGCGACGTTTCGTTTGCGCAGAGAAGGACCGCGAGTTGCAAGTGATGAGGGAGGAGCACGGCTGCGAGTTGGCTCTGGTCAGGGAACGAATGAGGGACCTGACAGAGTTGGTACGGACCAAAGAGGTGAGAGTGGGCCTTGGAATTTGGTAGTCCAGGTGCATTGCGTTTGAATGCCTTGCTGCTGCAGCATTCTTGGTATCATAGTACAGTGCCGGACAAAAGTTCACGGAAAGACTTGTTTTTGACGTCCGGAGGACGTTAGTAGTATCTGCAAATAAAAATAAATAAATAGAAACACTTTCCCGCGTATTCCTTCCTCCGAGTGACACGCTAGCAGCGAATGGTACCGTACGGACTTGCAGACGCGTGCCTGGGTTACCTAGGCACATGGTTGCAAGTCTGTATGCTCCGATTCACTCCGAGGAAGGAATGCGCCGGAGCGAGTTCCGTAAAGTTTTGTCCAGCACTGTTCCATCAACTACACAGTTGGTTGGTTGACTCCAGCGCAAATTAACTTCGGTCCAGGAGCAACTAAGCCAAACGGCCGACGCCCTGGAAGCCGCAGCGCGGCTTAGCGAGCAGCTCGACAGCAAGGAGGAGGCCATCAGCTCCCTTCGGGAGGAAGGTGAGACTCGCTTTTCCCTCTACAAGATGACTCCTCCCCTCACCAGGTTGCAGCAGCGGGCACACACACGCACGCACACTGCATGCGACGTGGCACGTCCAGGACCGGGAGCCCTGCACAAAGCGCACCCCTAAGGCTCTCGGAGGCGCAATCTCATCTGGTATCTCTGGGGAGGCAAGTAACGTCCAGGGAACTAGATGAGATGAGGCCTCGGTGTGGCCCTGCATGTGATTCTCTCTCCCAGTCTTCTTCACTTTGGTGGCTCTCTTCCTTTACTGTTGGATGCACAGTTACTTCACCTATAGACGTTCTTCCGAGCACACTGGGGTCCTCCCCTTTCTCTCTTTGGGCATGTCTTGTGGTTGCACTTTTTTTTTTTTTTCCTTTTGACTCTGTGGTAGAGCGCTGCATGGGCTAAGAACATCTAACTTGCACACAGAGTTGGACTTTGGTGTGAATTTGGTGGGTGGCCGTAATCTCAGTTTCATGCACAGTAGGACCTTGTTAAAGAAGGGTACTGGGTGGGAACGCATGGAAAGTACATACGAGGTGGTAGTATGACTTATGAGAAAATGAGAACCATACATATGCTTACCTGCTATAAAAAAAGAAAAGAAAAACAGGAAAATACCACAAACGCATTTATTGGCACAGATCAGATTGTCATGCAGTTTGTCTTGCATACGACAAGAGCAGTCTCAAACTCATTAGGTCAGCACGTATACAAGGTACACCCACTGCGCATGTATAATTAAATGAAACCAAGCTGCGGCCGTACATATATAACAGCGCTGAACGCTGCGACATGTGAGAAATGAAAGTCCTACCGCGGGCGAACTTGGGGAAACTGACAGTGATAGTGGTAAGCATGCTTGCAAATGCAGTGAGCTTGATGAGTTGGAGATTCAGTGCCACAACTTTATGAGCGGAACAGCCGTTTAAACCTACGTATAGTATTGACAAGGTTCTACTGTAGAAGGGCTGGGGGACTGCATGAGCTGGATCGTGTGCTTCACTGCTCTTGCCCATGTAGTGCTCTTATTTGTGATAAAGCTTAGTCTGAAGGTACCTGATATCTCTCTTCTCGTGTCGGTGATGCATGTGTTGAGGTGAAACATTGCTCTGGGTATCTCTGGTACCTTGTCGATGGCCGTTCTCTGGCTAGGGGTGTTCAGATGGTATTAGGGCTTGTTTTACGCTTGAGAGATGAGGCAAGGTAGCATTGAGTGAAATTATATGTAACCTACAAACTTTGGAGACTGCACGTTGAAGTGAGATTCAGCAAAGGTTACGAGAGGACTGTCTTCTGGCTTGCACGGAACTCGGTCGCCGTGAAGTGCTGTGGTGCCATCAAGCAGAAATTGTGCACGCTAAACGACATTCGCTGGTACATTTCCTGTTTACGTTAATATCGGAAATTTATATTTAATAAAAACACTAACTCCTCACCCAGTTTACTTCCCATTGGCTACTCTAGAAGCTAGGCACGACAAGACTTGATGGCAGCAGCACAGCGCTTGACCCATTTCACTCTACCATGCATGTGCCATATATACAAAGAATCTTGAGGGTACATGTATATTCTCACAAGCGACATTACCCGGAATACTCCAGCGGAAGATGCGCAAAACATCATAGCTTTCTACTATCATGGTCTTCTAGCCATGTGGAATATATCCTGCATGTAGCCGCAAGATATTCCGTAGCAGATGACACAGCAGATACGTAGTATACCATTCCCTATAGTATTCCTGTGCCATGCGAACGCACAACATCAATTCATTTTTTTTCTTCCACTAGAACATTCTGTGGAAATGTCGCTACATTCGTATATGTAACATTGTGCATGTCTAAACACGGAAGTACCACTGCAAGTTTCTGGCATGAATCGCGTTAACGTTAACGACCTCCTTTGGTGTGCATCGTGTGGGAATGCCCAGCTCGGCAATGAAGAACTGTCCGAAGAATCCTTCTTTTTTATTTTTTGCTTGGCTGCTACGTGCATGAGTGTGTGGTGAGGTGTGAGTATTACATCAGGTACTGGTCGTTGTCTCTCAGTACCAGTATCTGTGTGATATTCACGCCTGGCTATGCCTAAGCATCCCGTCCTCCCTCCGATGGTCAGTGGCATGAGACGTTTGGTTATGTTTCATCGTGCTGCTTGGGTTCTTTGTGTAACACTATTGAAAACATTCCTTGAAACTACACTATGTATAAATAAGAAATTACACTAGGTGGTTGTAATGTTTGTGGCGTTGTTCTGCAGGATTGTTTTCGCTGTTGCAAAAATTACCGTGTGGTACTGAATTGTATCTCAGTGGACCGATGCAGAGATTTACAAAAAAAAAAAAAAGTAATTATTAATTTTTCAATGTCAGAACTAATCTTGTCTGTGTATTTGGCAGTGCTTTGTATACTGTTCATAAGTTATATACGTGCCTTGATTAGTTCAAGTGGAGTATAGATAGGGCCTGACTTTTTAGGGTTAAACCCGTATCCGCCCGATATTTACCCCCCGAACGAAATCTGTAAAATTCGGGTTTAACCGAAATCTACCCGAAAACATCTGGGTCACGTGGCACACTCATAAGCGTGCATTAAAATAAAGTTTGATAACATTGCTAAACATTAGTTCCATGTTAAGACAAATTTTTATTAGAAAAAAAAAAAATCACCCGAATACACCCGAATTCCTGACGACAGAATATGCCGTAACGGGATTTAACCCGAATACACCCAAATTTTCGAATGAAAAATATCACCCGATATTTACCCCCCGAATTTGGCCAAAAATAAAACCCGAAAAAGTCAGGCCCTAAGTATAGAACATAAAGACCTCATTTTTGTGCTACACTTATATGCAGTATTGACATCGCAGTACTCTGTTACTCATAATTTTTCTCTAACTTGGATGTAAATCTTGTCTAATTGCACAAATTTAAAAAAAAATGAGCACCAGTCTCTCTGGAAACGTTGAATTTCTCGGTGAACATTTGTTTGTTTGCTCCGTAAAATGGCTGCAAGTAGCGTTACACTGTAAATGGTCTACAGTATGTGTCTCGCATTTAATCACAAAACCAGTGCGCAAGAAAGAAGAAGAACTGAGGCACGCGAGGGAGGAGACATCGGTTGTCCGAACGACGACGGAAGGGAAAGTGGACAAGTGCGTAGCCTGCAAGTAACGAGGGCACCGATGTTGCTAACATCAGCTGTGTTTCTGCTGCAGACAGATAATGAAGAGCCTGGTGCTGGGCTACTTTTCGACACCGCCGGGACAGCGGCTCGAGGTTGTCCGGCTCCTGGCTCGCATCCTCGACTTCAATCGCGAAGAGATGGAAAAGGTGCGTGGGCTGCAGCAGCAGAATTTATTTTGCACCATGAAACGTGTTAGCAATAAAGGTTTTCTGTTTCTAAATTATTTTTTCAGGCAGGAATACATTTTGGAAGTAGCAATAATCAACAGGTCAGTCCCGCGAGAGGGGGCTGGATTTCCGGACTGCTGTGGCGGAACAGGTCACCGTCGGGATCGGAGACTATATCTCGTCCTCTAAACAGACAGGTACTGAGGCTGTTTAACGGGGTACTGTTAACAGCTTTTTCAGACTTGTTCCTAGGAGCACATTTTATTTTATCTACGGGGTGAATTTGGCCGGCAGTATACGCATTTCAAACATGTCGTAAAAATACAGGATGGGGTCTCGTCTCAGACTTTGCTGAGTGATAGGCACTTGTCTGAATTTTTATTGCTTCGTTTTTTTGTTTCTACAGGACAAGAGAGTTTATAAAAAATTCGATAAAGCTTGAAATGTGTGCTGAAGTGTTAACTTTTCAGATTGTATACCAGCAGTTCCACACATTTGATGGTGGTTTCATCGCACTTTCTAAAAGTGATAACGTCTTAACAGTTAGCCTCCGAGGGCTATAGGATTGGCTGTAATGGTCCCGTTATTTCTTGACCGTGTCTGCTTTTTTCAGTCCTTCTCTGCCTTGTTCATCAAGTTCTTAGAAGAAGAATCCCGTCCTCAGCATGGCGTCCGACTGCCCGTCGAGGCCATGTCTCAACCAAACGTGGGCCCTTCCAGGGCCCTCATGCCACCTCCTGCCAGGAACTCGTCGACGCCTTCCAAGTCGGGGCAGTTCACTTCCCCGCTATTGCTCTCGCCGGGAGATAACCACGCCCACCCGCTCCTCCAGCCGGTCCCGCTACCCACTTTCGCACCCGTCGCGGAGAACCAGTCTGCTTTCTTGCAGCAAATGCTCAATTGAACACAAAGTATGCGTGCACATGAAATGTGACACACGTTGTGTTTGATGGAGTATTGTTAACGGGGGCGACGGAACAGTGCAGACGACAGCATTCCATCCAATCGGAGGTAGTCTTTGACAATTCAGACTCCCTCGCCCGCTCGACAAGGAAATGTTGCGTTGTAGCAGCATTTACCCCCCTTTTTTTGTACACTCAGCGGTAGAGATGTTAGAGCTCTGTTGCTTGTCACCGTACTTCGCCATGTAAAAACATACCGTGTTATGTACATATATATATATATATACGTATAAGGATAGGTGTGACTTTGTTAGACAGTATTTTTGCACGACTCGGCACACTTGACTGCTTCATGGAGATTTTATTAATAATAAAAACGACTAACCACCTAAACTCGCAACACTGCCATTGTTCATCTTCCTGAGGTGCACTTGCATAAATCTGGTTTATGTATACGTCTTCGATTCAGTTTGGTAAGATTAAACAGGTGGGGCAAGGGGTCAGGAAAGAAGACAAAGTGGGGGTGATGGGGGTGGACTCCACCCCTGTGCCTGCTGGATGTACTGGGCATACTGACGGTCCTGCTCGCGTGACGACAACAGCTGTTCGCGTCTCGCTGGTACTTCGATCGCCAGAGCACATTCGAGAGAGCAGGCCCAGTGTTGGAAAGGCACACACGTGTTTCCCAAGTAGGGGTTCTTGAACGTGAACACTTTGTAACCTGTAAATGAAAATACCTTGGCTGACATTCCTGGAAAATAAATAAAGTGAAGAGTTTGGTTTACCGACACCTTGCTTCTGGGTAGATGCGGTATTGGTACGATTCCTTTCAAGTTGTCAGTTTAGTGAAACCCTCAAAAGCACCACAGAACAGTGATGGACAGTATTTAAACTATAAATGTCTCGTCTTTGTTTAAGTGGGGGTTTTTGAGTATGTACTCCCCTGAATGCTCTGCAGCACTGAGTTCCAAACTAAAGTAATGTTCAACTTAAGAATAGTATCGTCTGTGCATCTTTTTCTCACCATGTTTAACCCCCCAGAACACAGTATAGTACTTGAAACGTATTGCCATTTTTTCTGCTCATATTGATGTCTCTCAATACTTATTAACACGTTAGCATAAGAACGGCCATGCGAACGAAAACCTCGTGTCGTCCATCGGTGTACGGAGGAATGGAAAGGGCGTAACGTGGATGAGTTCGAGAGGTTGGCGCTAGGCCAAAATTCGCTACGTAGTTGGCTTTCGCTCCTGGGCACGTTCAGACTATGTTCGGACCATAAGAGAATATGTCAAATGGTAACACATTTCCACCATTTTAATTATATTAATCAACCTTCAATTGTTTTCATGGTAAATTGTAATAGGAACATGTTATAAATAGTGTTTCTCGTTTTCGGCATTTGCCGAAACATGCTGACAAAACCCCCTCGAAGGTGTTTATATATTTATATATATACAGTCGAACTTCTTTATAGCGAACACCTTTCTAACGAAAATACCACTACAGCAAATTTTGCGGGCCCGCTGGAGCCCTATAGGTCCAATAATGGACATCCTTTTCAACGAAAATATCTTTACTGTGAATTTTTTTTGCTGTCCCCTGAGTTTCGTTGTAAAGGAGTTTGACTGTATCAGCATATTCCAGAAAAAGTCCGAAAATGGCGTTAAGCTGTGGACTCATTAGGGAGTCTATCAGTATTGTTTGAAAGTGGCAGCAATCTTTTTCTGCCCTGTAAGGGCAAACAACCAACCTCAAAATTGCAACCTCATTTCTCATTCTGAAAACCTACATGGTGCAGTCATCTTTGGGAGAAGGACTTGTTTCATTGTTTGTGTTTTCAGTGAAGGATGACCTCACACCATTAAGAACGTTGGCTGGTTAGCCCTGGTTGGATACTGAGTGCGATCAGTGACCTTTTTTTGTGTTCCATTCTAGCTGTGTCCTTTCATTCCGCTTAACGCCAGTTTTACAGCTGGCCATGCCAATTACGAGCGTAAATGTCGAGCTTACATTCTCAAAACTCTGTGTTGCTAACGGGAAAGAGTGTGCCGCAATGACAGATGAAACCATGATGGTGTACACATGTGCACTACAGCAAGTTCTAGGCATTTATCCTTATAGCAATCCTCGCAGCGTCAACAAATAATACGATATTTCTTTGCGTGCTGCTGCTATCTTATTAAAGGGGTGGAGAAACCACACGCAACCCACTAAATGCACGGCTTCATTTCGTGTGTTATAGTCCATGGATTCGACGCTCAAAGTCTCACATTACCATATTTGAACAGTTCTTTTTAACTGTTGAGTTTTTAAAACTACGATTTTTTCGAGCCACCGCTGACAGTGGTGCTGAACAGCGCTTAGGGGCATCGGCAGACAGACGGGAAGTAACGTTTTAGCTGTGCACGCTTGCCTGAAGTACCCAAGGGTCACCGTAACAAAGGTTGTTTTTTCTTTACAACTGCCTGCGTTGTCACGGAAACGGGCGAGGAGGTGTGGGATCGCAGAAGCATACCATTTCGATGTGCATGTTTAGCGGACATAAAACAATATTTACAGCGTTATTTCTTCAAAAGTTTGGAAATGGTTTCGCAACCCCTTTAAATCCGATTCAAGCTATTTTCGGTAACGGTATAAACACCCAAACTCGGGCATTTATTTTTCAGTTCAAAATATATTCCGAATAAATCCACTTTTTCGAAACCAAATAGATGCTGATAAAAACTCTCCCTTGATGTTCAGGAAAATAAATATTGAAAATGAGAAACCCTATAGTCTTGTTCAACTTAAGGAAAACAAATTAGTCTGTCATTTCTCAAAACATCACTGCACTGCAGATAGGATGGTTGGCCTCTGCTTCCATATTGGCTGTTAGAACTGGCCACGTGACACTACACTGCAGCAGAAAGTGCACTCCTCTACCGATGGCGCATGGCAGCGTTGCAGTATATCTCCTGGTGCTCTATTGCATCTCCTTATCTCCAACGGCGTATGTAGTTGACGGACTAGATTTCTTTCCCTTCTTAAATTGAACACGACAAAATAGTCACTTACAGGTCCAAGGGTGCTGTTCTTAGGTCGAACACAGCTACAGACGCCTGCTTAGAAATCTTAGAGCTCGTCGACTGTAATGTTCATCACTAGAGCCTGAAGTTTTAGGGTTTTACCTGATTCTTCACCGAATTTGCACCCTGAATTGAAGGTTGCTTCTTTAGGGTGAAACCCGATTTTTACCCGGCAAATTGCCCTCACTGGGATGTCTGTAGGAATGCACTAACTTACTTGTTTGGCAGAAAAATGCAGTTACATCACCATTTGTGCCAAACCACTACAATTAGTTTGAATAACTGAGCCCGATTTCTCCCCGAATTTAGCGTACTGTAAGTTTTTTCACCCGAGTTTGCACAAATTTAGTGCGCACGTTTATTTACCCGATTTTTACCCCCCGAATGTGGGAAAAAATATTTCCCGAAAACTTCAGGCTCTATTCATCGCCCATGACAGCGCTACATACCTGGCTCTCCCATGTACTTGGCTGTGGGGCAGTTTCCACAGATGCTGAATTCGAAGTAGCGGTCGCAGACGTAGTCTCGTAACCGCGGTGGGAGCTTCCCGGGTGCAAAGAAATCGGTCTTGGATGCCACCACAGCTCGTGCCGACTGCTCCAGGAGGGTGAGCGGCACGCGAGAGTTCCTGAAGCCGTTGTGAGATTCGGCCTTGGACGGGGTCACAGCCAAGATTCGACTGTTGATGTCCGTGTGATACCACATGAACGTTGCCTGAAATGGCCATCGTGGTGTGCAAAACAATGGTCGCCAACCGCAGAAAAAAACGAAGTAACAAAGTACTCATCAAACTAAAATTAATTTATTTATTATTGTTTATGGGCAGAGCCCCTAGCTTTCCGCGGACCCACGAAAGTTTGCGGAATTGGCCATGTCGTGCGGAACTCGCAGTTTACCTCAGAATTTTTTTTTCTTTTTTTCTTGGAATGTTTGAGATATTACAGGATTTCAATTGATCCGCGGCGTTTTTGTGGGTTAAACCCGATTGGGGTCCTGACAGCAGTAGCGTAGCCAGAAAGACCTTTTGGGACAGGTTCTATGGGATCTTTAAATGGGCTCTGGCTATGCCGCTGCTTGATGTGACTAATACTGCTGGCACTCACACGGCTGAACATGTCACGACGGAAGAAAGTTTAACTAGACGGACGCCAGGAGAGAAATTGTGAGTTAGTCTAATTTTCTTTGCACACTAAAAAGTTATGGAAGGCTACAAAAATCCTTTGAGGAATTGTGTTGAAATTGTATTGTATTCTAATTGAAATATTGAAAGTGTATAAGATTGAAATTGTATTGTATTGTATGAGAAATTTGTGAGAGAGTCTAAGTTTCGCCACACACTAAAAAGTTGCTGAATGCTACGAGTCGGTAAGCGCTCTTGAGAGAATGCTGCAACACTTTTTTTCGTTGGTTTCCCTTGCCCGCGGAATCCCGCGGATTTGTAAATCACACTTCGCGGAAATGTTAATTGTCCACCGCAGAAGCGTAGGAGCTTTGGTTACAGGACTGCGATGCCCCAGTTAAATATGGATTCGTCAGAGGAATTTCTCTCAGTTGCTCACAACTTTTTTAGCTAACTACGTCGCCTTGGCTCACCTTGAAATAGTTATGGTTGCCATGACGATGCACCGTGTGCAGGGAATGCATGTCGAGCAGGAATCCCGGCAGGGCATCAAGAAGGTTGTTGTCGAGGAGGAGGACGCGCAAGTTTCGGCAGAAACTGAGCGTGAACGGGATGCTGCCGTTGTGGAGCCGGTTGTGGGTCAAGGCCAAGCTCTCCAGATGCTGTAAGCATCCCACGTCGGCTGGAAGCCGGTCCAAGAAGTTTGACCGAAGGGACAGGACGCGGACGCTCGGGCAGTGGAACAGCTGGTATAGATATGCGGAAGGTTGAGAGAGCTACGACACTTGGGCAAGTCGTACAAGAGTGTACCTAGGCAGAACTCACTCACGAACATGCTCACTTACCTCCTGCTCATGCTCAGCTCATTTGCCACATTGAGCATGGTTGAGCAATCTGAGTGATAACAGTGAACCAGAACAGTTTTAAGTAAGTGGGAGAAATGTGCAAGCCCCCCCCCCCCTGCGGAAACTACATAAAGCAGCGTATGTGCACCATCAGCTTGTTCGCCATGTGTATTTCTCCGGGAACACCAGTGCCCATTCAACTGACATATGTTGAGTGCATCACACATGTGCAGACTAGTACAGACCTCACGAGGCAGGGCATTATCTTCACCATATTTGAAGATGTGATCCAAATTGAGTTCAACAAAGTTGTACCGGTTCAAATATGTCTTCAGCAGGGAATCTACGTAAAGGTAAAAGGCAAATACACTTTTGTAAGACACGTGACAGTTACACAAAATCGGTGACCGCACCTGCTGTAGCCAGACGCACGCGCGGAGTGCTTGAAATGTAGCGTACGAATTCTGAAAACCGCCCTCCGGTGCCTTCAAGAGTGATGTACAGGTACCAAAGCTCCGCCTGCCAAATAGTTTTCGCACATTCCTTCACACACTTCAAGCTTGCCTTGATTCAAACGAGGAGAAACGTGCTTTCATTTCACAACATTATAATTGCACAATCACTAGGTCGGAAACCGCGATGGAAGGCTACTAACCTGGATCTCGAAAGTGGGACTTTTCTCGTTTGACAATTTTCGGGTTACCTCAGTCCAGAGGTTCTCATCTTCTTGAAGTCGTTTTAGCAATAGGAACTCGTAGCAGTGAAAGACAGCAGTCATAACTTACAAACCTACTTCTAAATTTGACGAATGGCATTACGAGTAAGTTATGCACGCGAACAGACGTCCAGCGATTGCAGACGATACATTTCGTCATTCCTTTCTTCGTGCAAGTGCAGACATTGATGCTATGCTACGTAGTATCGTACATACAGCAGCATAAATAAAGTGTGAAATTTCCTGTTACTTTATTTAGCCGCTGTTACCGTTGCACTATGGAACAAATCTGCATCTTGTTTTGAAGCATAGTTGTTGTTTGCACCGCACTTAGTATATAGCGTTGCGATCGGTTTCTTTTTCCGGTGCGGTTGCATGGTAGTACTTCCGGTCGACTGCTCTGTGGCCGTCTTTGATCGACCTTCGTTTGAAAGTTCTCCTTCACGTCTCAAACTATGCAGTCTGCTAAGCTAATAACGCGCGTTTTGACTTCTGGTGTGAGGTAAGAACATTATCAGTTGGATATTTGCGCTTTCAGTATATCTTTGCTCCATTAAAGTACACGCAAAATGGTTGTGGTTAGGACTAGCTACAGCCGGCGGTACAGTGCTGAACAATCCGTTGATTAGGAATGGTATGAAATGTGCAATATTCCTGTCTCATTACGCTGTAGAGAGATGTTTCTCATCACGGAACGTTGCACGGGAAGTCATTGAACATGCAGTACATCTGTGATGACGAATTGTTGGTGACCGAACGTACCAGCAGTACTTTCTTTGGCTGCACTATGCACTAGTTCCTCCAATGTCCCGTTATTTCGCAAAATAATGTCTGACTCGATATCTCTTTTAATTCACAGGTCGGCTGCTACTACGGCTGCAACTAAAGGATCTAAAGGACCTACCCGACGTCTGACGTACCCGTACACCTATGCACAGAAGATCGCAAACTTCCCGTATAGATTTCACTATGAGAACATGTGGCTCGTGAGGTACTTAATCCCAGCATTAGCGCTGACGTACCTCTTCTACATCATACCAGTGAACAGGGCAGGTAAGCAGTTCTTCACAAAGTGTGACATTATTGAGACCGCAGACCTCATCCGTGTGCATCCGTTTTAATGGAATTGTTCTTGTGTTTCAGTCAACTCCCCGGCAAACTATGCTGCTTATGAAGAAGCCATGCGCAAGCAGGCTGAAGGTATTGCCATTACTCCAACATGTCACAAACACGGGGACAAACAGTATTATGAAATAATAAAAATAATTATGCCCCCGGGGAACGTTAGAAGGTAACGGATGGCCAGGCAGGCTGGGAAGACAATTCACATGTTTCGTTGACGCGAGTGTTTTATGTGTTTGCTCTAAAAGCATGTAAATGTGGTCTAAGTGCGTCATCTCCGACGGGTGTTTATGCAACATGAGCGGTGTACAAGCAACAGTTTGAAGCGATCCGGGCGCACTGAGTTGTGACTCCAAGGCATCATCTGTCTGCTGAGACCAAACACAGACGTCTT
Organism: Ornithodoros turicata; assembly: GCF_037126465.1. Classification (NCBI taxonomy): domain Eukaryota; kingdom Metazoa; phylum Arthropoda; class Arachnida; order Ixodida; family Argasidae; genus Ornithodoros; species Ornithodoros turicata. The sequence goes on along the minus strand of NC_088206.1, from coordinate 67,116,541 downwards.
TAGATATGTGGGCGGAAAGAGGTTGGCATAAGTGTACAATTAGTTGTTTCCAATTAATTTATCTTTGGTGAGTTAACGTTTTTCAATAGGCAAAAGGCTCCGTTTGCAGAAATTGTAGTGTTCACGACCTCCTTGTCTGAGGAATCTGGTGTGCAACATGCTGCTGGCTTGCAATATAACGGCATTCGGTCAAACTGCATAATCGGCGGTTTATCCATAATCCCAAGTGTGCAGGGTGCAAAAAATTTGGACGGGAGGAGGTCATTATTACGCTTACTTCATTACAGCTTAACGTTCCGCCGTGTGTCGAAAGATGAAATAGCAAGCCCCTTCCCATAGGGGTGTGCACGGGTAAAAGAGTTAGGGGGGCGTCGCCAAACATTTGGGGGGTGTACGGGGGTTTGGATAAATCACTGACTGCATTGTATAATAAATAGTGGTAGAGGACAAGGGAGAAAAGACTGGGGCATAGCTTGCCGTACTGTAGAGAAACGACTGCAGTACAGTAACCTTATATTCACATAAGCAAAATTCTCCAGAATACTCCAGCAGAACATGCCATGTGAGCACATTCGACCAACGTTGTTTCCTTTTGTGCTCTTCTAACCATGGGCGACATCCTGCGGCCCAGCCACGAGATGTTCCTTAGCAGACGACAGGAACGATGGTGTCGTCTGCTATGCCCTGTCGTCCCTGCAATATTCCCGATATTCCGATGCAGCGCGAATGTCAGCATAAGACGTGGCAGAACTTTCGCCCTGCGAGCAGCTTTTTGCTTGCTTTCCCTTTCACTAGAATATTCTGTCGAGATGTCGCTCACGTCGGTACACAGTGATTTACCGAGTGTTATGGAAGTGTTACGAAGCTTAACTCTTTTCTGTTTATTCCTTGCAGAGGATGCAGCTCATCACCACCACTAAGCCACCCAAAGTACAGAAAACTAGACCACCTCCAGATATGCTGTCTAAATAAATAGTCTTTGTAAAGAAATGTCTGGCTTTGAACACAAGGTGAATGTTTCCTGCAGTTAGTGTGTTTGAGTACACAAATAAATCATTAGAGCTCTATAGTGTCAAAGAAACGGGACAACAATGTGAGTTGTATTGGTCTGCTACAATGATTATTGTTCGTTGTGGCCTGCCGTGTAAGAGGAACAGTGGCTCTAATATGTATTACATCTTGTAAGAGGATGGCATCACCTGAAAGTGTTGCAGTTAACCAGTCGTGCAGTTTAGGTCATTTTGTCGTGCGACTTGGAAGCTGCACTACTTGCTAGAGTGCGAGAAAATGCACCGAAATGGGTCAGTGGTCGACGCATCTTGGAGTGCTATACACAGATTCGACGTCAAGGACATAAAATTCCTGTACGTCTACACACCACAATTTTAATTTGTGCATGCTGAAAAGCTATAAGAGTACTGTGATATGTGCAAAACATGTAAAATTTATTGCTGGCTGCCCCAGAGTTATCTCGCCTTGTGTTTAACTTGATGTATACCAGTTGGTGCTATGCAGTCTTTTATTAGTAAATATATACATATAAATATAAAATATTGGGCAGAAGCAGCATGAGAAATAGAACGCACTAGCATGCTGAATTTTGACACTTTTTGATGTAGCGTAATTGAAATACGTGTAATTTATCGTCGGTGCGTCTACGGCAAAGCGCGTTGGCGCTGCACAGCCGTGGAGCACCGCCTGCAATAGCAAAGAGCTGGCGTTACTTGCCGTCGTGACCCTGTTCCGAGGCTGACACGCTTCTGTAAGCACAGGAACGGAAGTGTCACGACGACAAAAGCCTCGTTGTTGAAATAAGCCTCACACTAAAGTCAACTTTAAGTTTAAACACGCACAGCGAGGACACCGAGCAGCAGCAGACGAATTCAAACGTACGCTACAAAATGGCCGCTCTCCCATATTTGGAAGTTCATTCCATATTTGGCAGCTACCTCGGCCTAAAATGGCGAATCTCCTTTCATTGACAGACCTCTCTTGTATTCCTACGCTGAGTTAATCCATTCACTTTGCACGTAATATTGCGTTAGTTAGCTTTACTGTATGGGAACGATGCTTCGTGGAGACGAGAATACGTTGTACAAATACTGAGAAACAGCTATTGCGCAGATATGCTGAGAACTAGTTTACTCGGCGGACGAACGTAGTGCACACACAGTGCGCCCGAGTGCGAGGAGGGATTTTTGTGAGGGGAATCGCGCGGTTGGTGTGCTTGCTGTACGTGGGTGTGTGTGTGTGTCGCTGTAAATTGTGCTAGATGGTGCTTGACCGTCAATCGGAGGCCCACTAAAGATGCCCAGACGGCATCTGCTCTACTGACAGTGTCGCCTCGTCAACATGCAAGCCACCAGTGACCATGAGGAGCTCAAAGCTTTGGGATTTTCGCCCTTTGACACGCATCTCCTAGCAGATTCCTCCGTGCTCGACAGTATCATGTCCGGAAAAAGGACATCCGACGATGCTGCGTTTAGTTTAGACGACGTACAGTTAACAGAGCCAACACCGAAGAAAGTCCCTCCGCCGAATGGCAAAAAAACTAAAGGCCGCGTCAAGATCAAGATGGAATTCATCGACAATAAGTTACGGCGGTATACAACGTTTAGTAAACGAAAAACCGGCATTATGAAGAAGGTGAGTCGTCTGCTTTAGATAAGCATATTTTACGATTTCTGTGTCGTCTGCGATTGCTCGCGCGTGTGCAAGGGTATCGTTTGTTATCCACATTAAACTGTTTTTGTTTCGTTGTGATGAGGAAGCGGAGATGTAGTTGGCCATCTGTTGTCGCGATGCTGATTTTAAAGCCTATCACTCGTGATACGGGCGTTTGACCTGATGGATAATGTTGTTCGGTGTCTAGGAGAGGTATTTGAGCTTGTAAAATGTTGAAAGGGAGGTCCGATCGAGCTTTAGGCCGCTTTTCTTGCACATGTGTGGTGGGCGCTTGTTCGGCGGGGACCCGCCCAACCCAGGTGGTGTGGGATGGGCCCATCCGCCAGCTGCGATAAAAAGGCACAAAGTTTTGACTTGTGAGTAAATTTGCGACTATTTCAGCACGTGGTATGGATGTTTGAGGCTGTATTACTGATAGTGCGATGTTTTAGACAAACTTTAGGGGACGAACTTTTAGTTCTTGCGAGGTGTGTTTGGTTCTGAACATCAAGAAGGCAGCTGTATAGACCTCAACTGAGTGTCAGTCCGACTGTTCCCTAGCTGATGTATGCAATGCTCGTCTGCTAAGTAGAGTCGTGTAAAATGAACTTTGAAATGTAACATAATCACACACAAAAACATAGAAGCCATGCAGCTGTATCGCAACTCTTCGTCATGTAGCTGCACGGCAGGTATCGCTATCGACAGAAATAATGCTCTGTTTTTATCAGTTACTCTCTTATCTGGTGTTTGCAAATGTTCCCGAACGAGCTCTTCTTTCTAACCAACCAGGCTTATGAGCTGTCTACACTTACGGGAACGCAAGTCATGCTTCTAGTGGCGTCCGAGACTGGACATGTGTACACGTTCGCTACGCGGAAGCTTCAGCCCATGATCACGTCGGAGGCAGGCAAGGCCCTCATTCAGACATGCCTCAACTCTCCCGACCCGCCTGCGTCAGGACAGATACAGGCCACAGGACCAGGCGCCACTGACCAACGCATGAGCGCCACTGGGTTTGAAGAAACAGAACTCACATACAGCGTGTCAGACGACTGCGAAAACAAGGTGCGTTCTGTCGTCTGCTTTAGAGCCTACTCTGCTTCATTGGCTGGCGGTGCATATAGCAACGGAGATGGAGGCGGTCTCCTTATTGAATGATGGACGATGGTGTTGATGGCCTACGGTTATTTAATTGGATTAAAGCCTCAATTTTTCACGAATGGTCAAGCAGACCAAAAAGGTAAACATATTTGGGGAATGTCATTCGTAGGGAAGCTGACATCTGCTTTGTACATTATCTGTGTCGTCTGCTTCTGAATGAAGTTCCAGGAAGTTTTATCCAGCGTAGCAGGATGCAGACCAGAATCACATGTCCATGTCAACCGGCTTATCAGTGTAAAATTGACGCCCTTATCAAACACGGTGTGGTCTTGCTCTGAGAATCTTAGATGGCACAGTACAAAGAATCTCGCGCGATAAGAGTAGCTATTCGCGGAATGGATGACCAATAATCGAACACATTATGAAAGCATAACATAGAATCAGAGCAGGCGTGGCGCAATGTCGCCGTCGGCAATCACAATGAAAGATTAGTAATAATAATGATTGTAAGGATGACAGCCTTACTTTTTAAATTTTACTTTAGCGTGCAGCTTTTGTCGTCCACTCAAAAAAATTGCAGACGACGAATTCTTCGAAGGCCTCCTGCCTATCAAGTATGCATATCGCGCGTTTTTGTTTCATGAAGGAGTACATACGGGACAGCATATCGTTCGTAGATAACCTACTTTTTTCCCGTTGCTGTTGCACTGCCAGAACGATGTAAGCATCCCTCTAAAATATATAATAAAAAAGATATCGCCAGGGCGGCGGTGTGCCGTGGCGGTGTTTGACCCAACCCTTTACGTCGGTAAAACACCCTTTCAGCTCCTGGCCCTGATGCCCGAAGAAGACGAGAAATTACCCCCGTTTTTCATGATCTGATCTGAACTGCACTGCCACGACACACGGCTGCTGGGTTGCCCCGTCTGGACATCGACAGGGACGTCGCACATCGACCGGGGAGTGTTGTGTTTGTGCCTTTCGGATAGGCGAAGCAGGACTTCGCTTGCTTGACTACTTAACAGACATTCCGTCAAATATTTGAACAAGTGCCAACATTCTGTCATGTTCTTGTGTTACAGGCAGGCCATGTCTGTTTCTTTTTCTATTATTTTTATTTTTTAAATATAGTATCTGCGAATATTGAGGGCAGCTAAGGTTAGCAGACGAGTTATCGTGGTGTGCGGCATTGTGTGTTTTAGTTGTGTGCAAAAAGTCGCATGTATCTGGACTCTTGTGTTTTCAGTAGAACACCTTTCATATCCGTTCATACGCATGAGAAATTGGAGAGCTAAAAATACAAAAGTGAAAAGGTAACAGGGGGAAACAAGATTCGCCAATGAGATCCCGAAGAGACCCCGGAAGGTGTGTGTTACAGCGCTTTTCTTCATCTGGAGTTATCTTTTGATCGCACATCGTCTTATTATGAAACTGACCATTTTTTACCCACATTCGCCACTCGACTTTTCATGGTACCAAGCCCGAAAACACAAGCGTCTACTTATTGCGACAGTACGAACGGTAGCGGGAGTTTGTTAGTTTTTGTTTTCGGTTTCGTGAAGGAAGCAGACGACTCTGCTCATAGCAGACGACATATAATTTGCCAGACGCCCGCTGTGTGCGAAAAGCAGCGCTGGTTCGGGAGTTTTTATGAACGTTCATTTGCTGTTGTTCGTGGAAGAACACTCTGCAGTGTCTCATTGCTCTTTCTTTTTCGCCTTATTGGCGATGTGCTGGATTTTAAGCTGCAGTCGAAGCTGGACTTCGTCTGCAGCGTGATGCGTGCCATTAAAAATTTTTGGTTTCCGGTGATGATGCTTGAGCTGCATGTTTTTCTCGGGTAGCTGTGCCGCAAAAGGCCCTGGGTCGGGGCCAAATACGGCTGCGTAGCCCCGTGCCCAAATCGGGTGTCGGCTCCAGGACAAACTTAGCTATGCCCGATTTGGAACAAACTCCCCAACGCATAGCTGCAGCAGAGGGAAGAAAACGCAGAAACCTTCCAGCATTCTACCCCGGTGAGATTTCCCCCGGATGATATAGGAGGCTGTGCTCTGTCCCTCTCGCTCCTTCCCTCTCTCTCTTTGGGGTTCAAGGGGTCACCAGTGACGTCACCCTTTTTGACACGCAGCAGTGCAAAAATTATTGAGGATGATTTCCGGAAGTGGGGCTGCTCTTTCTCTCCCTCGCTCAAGGGGAGAGATTTCAAAGGGGGTGTAATGCTGGCAACAGACTTGCAATTTCCGGTTTGGCTGAAGGGACTGTGTTATATCTTTCGATAGCGCGTATCAGGCGGTAGATGGAAGGTCTGATGGGCTAGTATTTGCATTATCGTGGTTTCGCCTGTTTAAAGTTTATGTTTGCTCATCATTAGCAATATCATAGTTGGCAAGCGCTCGCTTCCGCTGGTGAGCTGGATGTCGTCGTTTCTGATACCGCGTTGGCTCCTCCGCAGACGCCAAGAAAGAATGCTTGTGGGTATATAACTAGTCATCAGTCATCACTGCGACATTCGGTGACCCTAGGAGGGGGACGGGTTCGTACTTACAGAAATAATACTTCAGACCAGTTGCTGTCGTAATCTCCCTGTAAAGATTCGCTTCGGTTTTTAATTCTTCGTAGACAGATCGGTGTCGAAGTTGTCGTGCCGCATTTCAACTAGCGTGCGAAATCTGCTACCCCTCCTGCGTTTTTTATTATATTTCATTCTCTGACACACACTCGAAAAGCTTGTAGCAAAACAAACACGCACAGAAAAAAAAAAAAAAAAGGAATGACACCTACGACATTCGGCACTCTCGCATGTCTTTTGCAAACAGACCTTGACAGCGCGAGCTCCTCAAGCCTTTCAGGACCCCTCTAGAATCGAATGGCGGGACGTTACGCAATCCACTAGTTGACTGATGATGTCACACCAGTCGGGGTGTAAAACAAAACGAAATACGACAGAAAAAAAAAAAAAATAAGAAGAAGAACAAAATCAATGCAGAAGCATTTGGTTGACGTCGTCTGACAGCTCTCGCATTCTGGAGTGGGTTATCTGACACGTGATTCATTGGCTGGAATGAAAGCCCGTGCGCTATGAAGCGTGAATTTTGTTAGTACTGAATGCGGTCGGGCACGAAAGAGACGCCGTCTTCTGAGAGCTTTCTATTTTATCCTCTTTTTTTTTTATCTCTTTTATTTGACATTGTAATCATTTCGTTCTTTACTGGCACGCCACGCATTGTTTTGAATATGTGACCTTCTCAGCAGACGACATTCCCCACTAGCCATGGTTAGAGAATGTCGTCTGCTTAGAGGAGCTCGCGTCTTCTGCTTGCGTTTTATGCGACCGTCGAGCCCTTTCCTTTTCTCATTTCAATCTCCGATTCACCTGGCATTGGAGGAATATTATAATCACGTTATTTGCTTGGCACGTGTCTCATTGGCTAGGGCGAAAGTCTGTTCTGTCAAGCGTGATTTTGTTTCAGCAGGGAGTGCGTGTCGTCTGCTAACTGCTTATGAGATAGAATGCTATTTCTGAACGTTGTCGTTTATTAAAATAATTTTATTGTTGGGAACCTTTCGAAGGACAAACATTTTATTGCCGTTATATCTATTCGTCCCGAAGCTATTTTTGGGTTCACCCAACAGTGATATATGCAGAGGATGATCAGAAAAATAATTTCAATGAGAAGATTGTGGCAACAACATTTATTCGTTGTTTATTCGAAGAAAAAAAATTATTTATTACTTACGAAGAAAGGAGATATTGAACTGATGGCAGGATTTCTTCGCGGTGGGTGATAAAAAATAAATGTGTGCAAGGTGATGCTTAACTTGGTTATGAATATGGTTTTCACTTCTCGGATTCAATGAGTATGAAACTGAAACCTCGACTCCATTGAGAAGTCTCTAAAAGCTCCTCAGCTAGTTAACGGACGTCTCTCTAATGTCCCATAGAACAACAGCACGGCGAGAAAATGAATTGCAAAACAACCTTACCTATGCCGCAGCGTAACCCAGAAATGATTTCATGCATGCAGCTCCGTTCATAATAACTTTGTTCCACCTCATGAAAAATGGTCTTCTTCCTCCCCTGCGAACGTAATTATACGTCGCACGGTATGTCGAAGGTTACAACATCGGATAGAGATGTGTAAAATTCAAGGTGATCTCGACAAATATCGACTGAATAACCTTACGGGGCGGGCTTGCATAAAATATGCCGCAGTAATCGTGCGATAACGACATATAAAATTTTCACTCGCTTGTACAGGCACGGTGCCAGGTTTGTTTTACCGTCATTATGTTTAATTAGTCACGAGAATAATTGATATAATCTCGCCGTGATCTCCGATTGGACACGCACGAACATTGTGGGTGGTGGTGTGTGGTTCTATCGGGGTCTCCGTGGATAGTGGTGCTGTGCCAGCTAAGAGGGCGGCCATTTTGAGTGAGGCATCCGGGCTTTTTGCCTTGGCGTCGTGCCCGCTACGCATGGGATGTGGAAAGTTTGCCAACATTATACATGTATCACACGCGATTCGTGTTGTCTTTAGTTTTACTTTTCGCAAGCGGAACAGGTGGGCGAAGAAAGCGGGCCTTTGCGCATCTGGAAGACAAGTTGGACAACAGTTCGTCGTCTGCTATGCGAAGGGGGAATGGAGAACAGTGTTGCGGGGACAACTTTTTATTTACCCCAAACTTCGGATCTAGGTGCAAGTGAGGAATCGTTGCAGCGTTGCAGCTCTTCTTCGGCATTTCTCTTTTCCTTTGCCTTCTTGGTTTATTACATCCGACGTGTACGCATTTTTTCAAATTTTCCTGGTGGGTCATTTGACGCAGACGACAATGAAATGTGACGTTCTAGGTAAGCCCGGACGACCTGCTCCGTGGCCGGGACCCAAACAAGAACTGTACGAACACTGTCAGATGCTTTTTGCTGAGAGTCTCAACGCAAAGTGTCTGAATTAAATTTGCAGCCAGTTATTTCTAATTGACTTTTATAGCCAATATTCGCAGCCGCGACGAGAATTACAGAACTTTTATTTAAAAAATGTTTGAGAGTAGCATATATGTCGTTTTTGCAGTTGAGTTATATGCGAACGCTATCCTTGCAGAGAGAGTATGCAACTACAAGCTGACTAATTACCTAAAATTCAGAAGTCTTTCATTAGGGAACTTTGGGCAAAAGCAACATAGCAGAATAAGAGACAATGCTCGCCAGAAGCCATTCTCTTGTTTTAAAGTCTTGAAACGAGCTTGTGCCGTGAAATCTCCTTCGCTGAGTTTCGCTAGATGCAGCTGAGCCGAAACCAAAACAGCGCGCCTCAGGAGCACATCACCATCGCTGACTGAGGCTTGGATTGGATTGGATTGGGTCGGAAAGCGACTAACGTGGCCCTCTCACGTGGAATGAGCGCCGTGCTCCCTGCGCTCCGGGTCGCCGCAGTTTCGGTTCACTTGCATGTGAAAAACTGGCGAATGATATGTCAACGCACGTGCGCGTTTCAGGATTTTTTTTAAACACTGAATGGCCTTCAACGAGGATTGTGTCCCATTCTGATGTCTCGCTTTTGCTCGAAATTCTCAAATTAAAGAGTTAATTAATGAATTTTAAATGATTACTGATCTTGTAGGGACATAATTTCTTCGGGAGGATGTCGTACAACTTAACTGCAAAAAGGTCAACTATATGCTGCTCTCATAGTTTCTTTTATTTAGAATAAATCCGTACAGGATATTAAAAAATCACGCCTTTTCGCACCGGCCTGCGGACTCTGTGTGTGGACTCTCTGCGTACAGCTATCGCTACAAAACAGAAGGACGCCCTCTATATCAAAACAGTCCTCAGTATCGGTCGCACACCTTTGTGGCATCTGGCAACTGTAGCACAGTCACTTATTTGCAAAAAAAAAAAGAAAAAAAAGAAAAGCACTATGCAGGGCCGGCGTCTACTTTTCGCTTCCGGGGGTGGGGGGCAATTGGGAAATTTGCGTCCCCCCTCCCCGCAATCTTGCCGTCAGATGTCTGTCTTTTTGGCGCGTTCAGGGGTGGCCATTGCCCCCCCCCCCCCCCCCCCCCTGTAGACGCTGGTCCTGACGTCATGCAATGGAAAAGTTTGTGAACATTCATTTTTCAAACCCTCTAGACGGACTACTCCGGTAAAAAAACAACAAAAAGAAACAGGAAAAACGGGAACGAAAACATGAGAGCTAAAATAGAACAATCAGTACCAAGTACTAACAACTAATAATAACAGCCAAATAATGAAGACTGAGAAGAATTGTTGTTATTAGAGAACGTGCCCATGTCTGCCCTCCAGAGAAATGTATGATAACTCATATTGCCACTGTGCCAGCACCTATGCAGTTGCATGAAGATAATTTATGGGGACTATTTTCTCTACAGGAGTCGAAGGCACTCTTTGGCAGTCTCCTTGGCAACGATGACGACAGTGAGAGCGAGAATTCTAGCCACAACAGCTCCTCCCCCCCTCCACTGGCTCCGCAAGGTCAGTTATTAGCATTCTATCCCGATTGGCCACTATCCATTGAACCAACAATGGTTGCAGGTACGGGGGCACGTTCCGTGACCCTCCCCATGGTACCGGCGGGTACCCTGGTGTACCACACCCCACAGGGGGGACTGGTGTATGCCCCACCCGGGAGTGCAGCGTCTACGGAAGCGCTTCTTCTCAACATAGGGCAGACGACAGCACCTCATGATGTCTCCACTGGTAAGGATTAAGCAACTAACAGCACAAAGGGTGCACGATGCACGTTGGCGACACAATTAGTTAGTGAGATCTGTGTAAAGGGGCGTGGCTCATCACTTCTCGATACTCTACAGAAAGTCCATGTACCATAATTTCACGCGTATTAGCCGTGGCTTATGCGCGATTTTTTTTTTCTAACGGGCGCTCTGTGGCTTATCCACCGGTGCGGCTTATCTGATCACTATTTTTCCCTGGTATTTTTCTCAAACACTGGTTTTAAAGAAAGAACCGATAGTGTCTCTGGGACTGCACCGCAGTGCGCGTGCGGCTTATCTGCCAGAAAATTATCAAAACGTTCCTAAAAACGGGCCCTGCGGCTCATCTGCGGTGCGGCTTGTACGCGTGAAATTACGGCAATTTGAATCTTTTATACCCTGTACAGACAGACTAATTTAGTGCCACTTTCACAGGGTGACACTTGCACATAGCATCATTCTTGCGCTGTCACACACCATCTTTTAGTGGCACTCGGCAAGGGGCACATCTCCCCTTGCACTAGGGTTTTATCGATTTTTATGATGTTCACCAACCTGCCCAGATTTTAACCTTATCTAAGTATTTTCAACAGTGTGTTTATTTCATTTTAGTACAGTGTGACACTGTGACGCAGAAACGTGTCACTTATTCTCTGATTAACAGCCTGTGAAAACGGTGCGGGATCTGGCGGCGGCGATTTTTGTTGTGGCACGTGCTTGAGGTATATTTGTTTGATGTTGGAAGAAGATTTGCAGGAAGTGGTATTGTGGCGCACGCCTAAAAATTTAGCCGCCGTTGATTCCTATCTGTCGTAATTGCCATCATCGCTTAGTGACACTCATTTAAGCCGTGTAGCAAACATGTAGTGAAAGTGACGTTTGCTTGGGAGAAGTGCACTTCACAAAAATGATACTGAATTAGCCCGTGTGGCAGGGGGCATTAGATGTGCTTGCAACAGATAAAGTATTTACTGACATAGTTAATGCACCTTCAACTTTGACACCAAAATGTTAGTACCCTTTTTTTATCGTGTATTTTACGCAGAAACAAGGTAGCAGCACGGCCAGGTGGCTGTAAGTCGGCTATTACCGACAGTTAGTCTGCTATGGCGTTTCGGCCACACCGGCCATGGATTTCCCCCCCCTGCATTTTTGCAACACCCCAGCCTGAAATTTCTCAGGTGACCCCAATCAGCTGGCCACCAACACGTTCTGGTAGTGAGTCCGGCACAGCGAATTACATCCTGTACTGTCAAACTTGGGCTGTAGGACCACAGACATGCAGATTATCGTATACCATGCATTTGTCCAACATCATTTGAAAGTGACTGTTCAATGCATATATTGCGCATATACAAGCAAAAATGCGTGCGGGCACGCAAACTCAATGTGGATCATCAAGAACCATTTGCGCCCAACTCAATCAAGCGAGTTATTCTGCTTTTTTCGTCTAAGGTTTTCACCGTTGGTTGCTAGGTGTTCGTTGAACTTCGTGAGACAAGGCGCTAGTCTTTTTTCTTTGTCGGTCGCGCGATTATGCATCTTAATGTTGAAATGCCGTTCATAATGAATCTGTATTCTAATGTACTGTGTTCTAACCTAATAACATGTACAAATAAAACGGGAAAGCTGTCCAGATATGTCAGCATTGTGCCACGATTATTTCCGTGTCTAAGAAAAATTCTGCAAGTGGAACCTTCACCAAGCTTACCCCCCCCCCCCCCCCCCCCCCCCCAGCAGTGAATCTGGGGAAATCACTGGCACCGGCCAACGTCAAGAGTCATCTGATCGGCATTGACTACCCTCGTTCAGTTGACGACCTACAAGATTATAACGACCACGTCATAATCGGCAACCCCCCTATAAGGAGCCTGTCCGCACGATCCTCTAGGGGCGCTACTCACTGGCCCGCGAGATCTACATCATGATTGGACAATGGAAATTTGAATTTTGATCGCGCAGAAGCAGACGTAAGGCTACCGTAGCAGACGACAGCAACAGCTCCTACGAAAAAGCGTAGAATGATGATTATAATCAACTTTAGAAAGAAGCATCTCCCTTGTATACAAAAATACTGAGGTAAGCTGAAGTACAAAGCATTGTAGAAGATGAGGAAGAAATAACCCAGGCGGATGAGTAGTGCCACCGCTAGCTTCCGCTGGGAAGGGGTCCCTATGACATGGTCGTTATAATCTACAGGTTTTCCCGGCGATTTTAATCCAAGTGCCAGCTAGATTAATCCATGCCCCATAAAGTTTGCATGGCACGTGGATTAATTTCGATTGGATTAAAATCACCGGGAAATCCTGTAGTGAGTCGTGGTTCAGTTACATGCTCTCTGAAGGAGCGGAGGATTTGTAGTGTGTTCGCAGATCAGAAAAAAAAAAAAAATCGTGGAGAGGCATTTCACCGCTTTTTTTACACCTACAAATATTACAAACAAAGAAGGAAGGATCACAGTTTGTAAAATTTGCTCGTTGCGGTATCCTGCAGGTTCATCAGCGCAACAGTTCATCACCATCCCTGTGGCGGTATCCCAATCCCAGCAGGTCCTCGGCGGGCTGACCACCTGGCCAGGAACTACCACCACCTCGACCACCCTAAGTACAAGCCAAAGAATGCCGGGAGGCCGCGGCCAGCCCGACAAGTTGTAGCAGACGACAGACGATGCGAGAACAGACATTGCCGTGCGTGTTGTTGCCCTCGGTGCGCACCTGCACGGGACTGCTGCGCCGACCCGAACAGGCCCAACCTCTTTTGTCAGTTTGTTGGTTAGCAGCAAGGTGGCAGTAGTGGCCATGTTTTGACAAACTGTTAGTGCCATCTTTTAGGTGAAAGGCCAATCTATGAGCAGGACGGCATACGAGACGTAATGTTTGGCGCGGGCCAGTCCCCTTGCCCAAAAGCCTGCACTGTTTGCCTAAGACGTTTTTTTTGTTGAAATTTGAGTTCCTTGTGTGCCTGAATCATAGAGTTAGCTGAAAAACGAGAAGAAGAAAAAAAACGACGTAGGAAAGAAACCATGAAGCGGGGCAAAAGTATGTATAAGGTTTCTGCGTGCTTTAATGAACCCGGTATGTACAAACACATGGATATGTATTGGTGACCAAGTGTTCTTCCATGAGCTTCAACTTCCATATTTTTAATCAAACCACGGGATACCACAAAAGGTGACTACTTATACATTAAAAAAAAAACAAAAAAGGTACCAAGGGGTACCACCAATTTTGTGGTATCCCAAGGAATGGTTGCGAATATGGCTGCGACTCCCCTCCGAGATCTCCACGACACCGTGTGACTGGGACTCAAAGAATCTGTTCACTCTATACATAATCTGTTTTGCCGATGTCATAAAGTGTGTGCATCATCACCGTCTGTGACGAGTGGAGTCCTTTTTGGTGTGACGATAACCATCATCATCATGCCTTGACCTGTGTTTGCTCTCATATTTCGTCGGCCTGCGCCCGTCGTCTCTTCTGTCTTCTTTAACGTAATGCCTCTCGTTGTACCTTGACCTCTGCCTTTCTTCATGCCTTGGATCATACCTGTGGCTCCCCCTAGAGCCGCGACTGTCGTCGTGCTCGTACTTTGAACTGCGACGCTTTTCGTCGTATTCGTATCTAGGGCCGCGATGTTTCCCGGGAGGTGAACGGCTTCTCTTTCTTTCCGCGTGTCGTTCTTTCCTGTCTTCCTTCGGCTTCTTATGTTTCTTTTCACTCTGCTTTTTCTGCTTTTCATTATCACCATCATCACCACCATCGCTTAGGATCAACTGGTAGCGATCGTCTCTCCGAGGTCTCGCTGCGGCCTTGAGCATCTTCTCGGCTGCCTCCTGCACGCCGCCCTTTCCTTCAGCCCGCAGCTTCGACACAGACTGGCTAAAGTCGACGTGTATCCGTCTGTCATCAATCAAGACGTTGTCCATCTTAAAAAACGCATTCTCGCAGTCTTCTTGTCGCACAAACTCAATAAAAGCATATTGGAGAGAGTCCCCAGACTTTCGGTCACGGATAACCTCGCAGCTTTTAATTTCACCAAATCGGCTGAAGATGATCTCGAGGTCTTCATCCGTTGTGACGGGATTTAACTTGCAGACGAAAAGGACGTTATCAGGGGGCGCCACATCCACGTCCGGAAGGTCGCCAATCATTTCTAGGATTGTGGCTCTTGCCCTGGCTTCCTTGGCTTGAATCTCTTCTTCGATTTCTTCCATGGTCTTCCCACCCGCGTCGTTGATGACTTCGTGGGCTCCGATGCGGTCGCTGAGTAACGCTTGCGGTGTGACTTTCGGAGATGCGTCCGGAGGGTCGAGACCTGGAGGGTCGTCGTAAGGGTCATCGAGCACAACAGTGTGAGTAATGCGGATATCTTGGTAAGGTCTACCGGATGCATCGCAGAAAGTTTCATTGAGACGCGCGAGGGTCTCTTCGCCTTCCGAGACTTCACCAAAGACGCCGTGAACGCCGTCAAGCGAGTCGAGGCGTTCGCCGAGTGTCAAAAAGAACTGCGAACCGTGCATGTTGTCGCCGTTGTTTACCATAGAAAGAGTCCCGAGTTTGGTGTGCCGCAGCCGCGGCTTTGTTTCGGCTTCGAAGTATTTGGCTTGCTCGCCGTAAAGCTTAGCATATACGGACTCGCCGCCTCGACCTGTCCCCGTTGGATCGCCAGACTGAGCGATGAAATTTTGCTCGATCTTGTGAAAAAGGCAGAGATTGTAGTACTTGAGTTTGCAGAGTTTGAGGAAGTTCTGGCAAGTGCGGGGACGTTCATCCGTGTAGAGGTCGACGGTGATGTCTCCGAGGGTTGTTTCGATGACAACAGACATCTCGAGTTCGCCTCAGAGTTGAAAATATTAGCAATATTGTCACGAAATCGCAACACGCACTAAAACAAATCGCGTCGTCTGATGATGAAACTTCGCTGCGGCTTCCCACTGGATCAGAGAGTGCATGCGTGTGATAATAAAACACAAAACTTTTGAACGAATATATTACACGCCTAAAACTAAATGTTTCAAAAATGTTGTTGTATATGTAGAAAATACTAAATAATTTTAACCAGACGAAACGAAACTTCGCGGGAAATTTGTCGTCTGCGTTGTCTGCACTCTTTCCTCCTTTTGGTGCCTCGGGTGAAACGCATGTCCCATTCAATCGATTTTCCGTGTGTTTTAGATGGTATACATGAAGTCCGCTGGTTGATATGAGCTATATAGAGTAAGTGTATTGTTTATTTGCACATGAAACCTAATGTACTTCGGCAGTGCGTGTGGAAATTCCAATAATTCGGCGCGTCGTTAAGCCTAACAGCAGGCATCTGCAAAGTTTTGTTGCCAATTCTTGGCATTTCCTAACACATTACGTGTCAGAAGGCCGTTGACAATGAGAACAGAGTCCCATGGCTGAGCACACAAGCAGCACCAAGTGCTTTTAATATCTGGAACCCTGCAACCTTGTGATAGACCGTATCGAATGTGGTGAGCAACACTATTTTACTGTTCTTTGACGGCCCGGCCGCCAGTCACTTTGATGCTGGGAATATTTCTAATCTTCATTTAAACCGCATACTTCATATTTCGATTTGTTGTTTGTTAGTGCCTCTATTGAGTACAGCTTGTTTGCTACATTTGACAGAGCACCATTCCAAACATAAGTGTAATATTGAGAAACTTTGTTTCGTTTCCGCACGAAACGACCAAAAGCTGCTAACACGTGTTACCTCCATTCTGTCGCAGTGCTGCAACTTCAGATGGGACGTCACAGCTATGGTGGGAAGGCCTCGGAGGGCACCGTCGCCGAGGCTCCACACCCCTGTATCGTGTTGTTACAGTTGCAGTGTCCGAGGCAGCCCTTTGCGTCCTTCTCTGGCCCTGGCTTCGTGATGTCCCACAGATAGGGGTGCCCTTATTCGTGGTCCTCTCTCTAGCCATCCAGTTGGCGGCTGCAGTCATTTGGCTCTACCCTCCAGCCACGTCTCTGTTGAGACTCAGACGACACCCAGAACAAAAGCCTCTGAAAGCAGCTTTAGGAATTGTGCTAGTGTTTGCACTGGCAGTGGCTGTCTTTTACGTTCTCGCGGTGCTTTTTGGAGCTCCACTCACAGAGTAAGATGTTGTAGTAACTTCATAGTAGTTTTATGCTCCTACCTTTTTTGTTTGCATTAAGGCTGCGCAAATAACAATTTGAAAACCGTAACGAATAGTTATGCACACACAGCAAGTGCAAAGCGAGTAGTTTATGTACCTGGAGGAAATACAAAGGGGTCATTCCATGCCAAGCGTCCCAGACATTGCGCTCGACTTTCCCCAATTTCTTTCAGATAAATTGCGGTTGATTGTTCCCATACAGCCAATGGTTGCCCGGCTTATTTTTGACGCAAAAAAGAAGAAGAAAAAATCGCACTTTGGCTGCCTCTGAGATTGTGATGGGACATGTGCTCTACTTGGTGGAACAAAAATTCTAACAAAATAGCTTTTTCGCAAATTCCAACCAAATGTCTTCTGAGTGAAGGCAGAGCATAATACTTTCGTTCCAAGATCCGTTGAAGGTTGATTGACACTTTTTATTCGAGAGTTTATGCCCCGAGAAAACTGTAAAATTTCGAGAACTCTTTCCATTTTTACGGAACTGGAATTTTTTCAGGGTCATCTAAACTGTTTAGCGCTGTTGTCTAGGAGGCATAGAACGTGCTAAAAATGTTTGAGGCACGCAGACTAGGAAGAGCGCGCAGAAAAAACAAAACAAATTTGGAAATATTGCTTTTTACCACATATTCAACCATTGGATAGTATGCCCCTTGAACATTTATTTTACAAAGTTTCATCAAGACACTTTGTTTCGGCAGCAAAAAAAAATGTTGAACTTGATCACCCTCGCACTCATCCAGTGTTGTCCCGCAAGGCTGCTTCGCCCCAAGACGCATAGCCGCCAGTTTTGCATTTTGAATACAAAATTCCATATTTGTTCCAGAATTGGAATAAAATATTCAACTATTAACTATTTGCCTCAGTATTTAAAAAATCTGAATACTGGCACATCCCTATTGGACATGATACTTTGTGTTTATCCAGTTGGTAAAAAAAAAAAATTGTGTAAGGGTTCTCTTTGAAAGTGTGAACTTTATTTGTTACATGGTTGTTCGTAGACATTTTGGGGAAATTGTTTCTCACTCTGGTACTCTTATTTATTTTGATTTTGCAGGCAAATGTCTGAGACATTGCTATTTAGCATTCATTTGGCCGCACTGACGACGCTGCCCCTGGTGGTGACGCGTGACACAACTCCGAAGGCACTCCATAACCTCTTCTTTGGTGATGGTTCCATCAGGTAGGGTCTCTCACTGCTTTGAAACAGGTATGAATTCTGCTTCTTGAATTATCACAAGAGGTTGTTATGGCTACGACTTGGAGGCTTGCCTTATCACAGTTGAGAATGTTGAGTGTGGTTGAGGGTGACTCGCAAGAACGTTTCACTTTTCCACTGAATGGGAAATGCAGTGGACCCTCATCAATGCAAACTCCGGGGAACCACAGGTTTTTCTTTGAATTATCGGAAATTTGAATTGCCAGAAACTCATCTGAATATCAGAGATGGGTCATGGAAACGGTCAATTGTTTGAGTGTGGTATGTCCGGATGCTCATTCTTTACCAGGGATCGGAACCGGAACTGGACGCGAACCGAAAACCGAAAAAAAAAACACGCTATTCTCTGTCGAACTGAACTGAACCCGAACAATCTTTTGCTTGTCCTGAACAGAAAAAATTTGATGCAGTTACCGGTTCAAGAATCGGTTCAGAGATGAAATAATTGTATCACCGACTTACCTTTTTTTTTGTTTGTTTGTTTGTTTATTTTTTGTACGATGCCAGATGCGAGTTAAAGTTGTGACTTTTGTGACGACAGTTTTTTGCCGGAGCAAAAGAGGGTCCTGACTGGGCTCTGCCAAAAGGCACTTCTCATTTTCAGCAGAAGACCACAAGAGTACAATACAGTAAAATATTGGGTGAATAATAAATGTGTTTATTACTTGTCTTGTGTTTGTCACGTAGCACAATTACTGCCTATGAACCGGTTGAACCAGGACCGCAAAATGTAACTGCTCCAGTCGCTGTAAATGTCCCGACCGCTTTTCTGTTTTTGTGGGTGGGGTTCTCCCTGAGCCGAACCCGAACCGTACCAATATACCTGAACCGGTCGAAGCTGATAATTTCGGTTTAGCGGAGCTAAACCCAAACGGAACGTGTATGCCTGAACCCGAAGTGCACCGAAAAAAATATTGGTTCCGATCCCTGTTCTTTACAATGCTGACACACTTGCACTGTAATGAGGGCCTGCAACCTGGCAACAAAACTGAGGTAGAAGTGTCAGTGCGTTGCAGAACGTTACACCTTTCGTGTTGATATTTCTGTTGAGGGTTGTTCAAACACTTTGCCCCAAGTTAAGCTGGATAAATACAAATCGCAGTAATGTGCATTGATGTGGATCTGCATTTTAACTTTTACAGTGAAGGGAGTAATAGATGCATAGAAAATCGGCACAGCAAACAGGGAAACTCTGATTTTTCCACCACCCTGTCCCACACCGCTAATACTCCCCGAAGTTCTCGTGACACCCCTCCCCAAATGCCTGCCAGAAAGGCCAAAACAGCAAACGGTGGTGTTACACACACCCCTACAGGAGACCCACGATATCAAAATCCTAGTAAAATCCCTGGCAAAACTCATCTGAATGTGTCGTCATGATTAACGTCTGCGTCCATGAAGTCATGTGCTTTCAGGAACCAATGAGGTTTGCTCACCAAATATGACACACAGAGAAATCATTCTTTTTTTTTCCCTCCGATGTTTTAGCATGCAATAGAGTTTTGGCCATGGTGCAACAAACTATATCTACTAGGCTCCTTGGAGCTAAAAACATGCAATGTTGAGAAAGGCACATATCTGCACTGACCCCCAAAATAGTACCCCTACATCCAGCAATTAGCCAACACACTTTTTGGTCCCCTCTTTATTTTCTCTGGCAGGTGCGCCTTGCCAGGCGGCCCAAATGCGGACCATCGAACGCGCGTCTTGACGCGTGCTGCCATGTTTGCCGTGGCAGGGGCGTGGGCCGGGGCTGCCGCCCTGCCTTTGGACTGGGATCGCCCCTGGCAACAGTGGCCAACACCCTGTGTCCTGGGTGCCAGTGTAGGACATCTGCTGGCCTTTCTGCTTCCAGTGCAGGCAACTGGACCGTATCTGTAGAGTATGGAAAGACCTGCAGTAGAAACGTTCCTGGTGAAGCAAAGTTGTACGAAAGCGAATATTGCGGCACACTGTTGAATTAGATGCAGCGTACTGGAGTCTGGTGAAATATCATTCTATTTGTTTGATTTGAAGCTGGGTGAAATAACGGTGTGTTTGTTTCATTTGAAGCTGGTAAGTGGCTTGGTAATCCCTCAACTTCTGCTGAGGGTGTGTTTGTGGGCTGTCGAAGGGAGGGACTTTCAAATCGAGCATGATGGCTTGCTTGGCGTGCTTGTGTTGTGCTTCAGAGCACGATCTATGCTGTAGATAATGCCGTAGGGTAGGCTGATCTACCTGATAAACTAATTTAAATTTTCTTCGTATCAATAAATTGCGCTTTTTTAGAGTCTGAGGAATTTCGTCAGTGTGGAAAAGCATGTTGTGATTGTGGGGGTTGACACGAGCAAAGAGTGTCACATCACTGGTGGCAACTGTAGCGCACGTCACCAAAGCTTTGCAGCAACTATTTCTCGAGTTTGGGAACTACTTGTCAGTCTGAGTAGAATCTGGGAAGCAGTGATTCTACAGGTTTTCCCGACGATTTTAATCGAAGCGCCATCGAAATTAATCCATGTGCCATGCGAACTTTATGGGGCATGGATTAATTTAGCTGGCACTTGGATTAAAATTGCCGGGAAAACCTGTAGTTCATGCTGGTTGTCTTATTTTTTCCGATTTTTTGTTACAAAAATCGAAAAAAGACAAAATATCACTCTTGCACGAATTCGATTCGACACGTCATAGTGTTATATAAATTTTCAATGGCAGTGCTGCCCTGGGTATTTTCCCTGGGCTTTCCTCAGGTCGCATCTGGAAGACCATCTATGAAACCGATACAGACCGACAATCTACCCGGCAATTTTTTTCGTTCGAAAAGAGCTTAGATATTAAATAAACGAATTTTAAAGATCAGCACGGCTTCAGACGCCCCGGCGGTGTGACGTCACTCCCTAAGCGGAGGAGTGAGAGCGCGGAGGTGAGGGGAGAGGAGGAATCGCGCCCCTCTGCATTCCTTTTATCACGGTGGCGCAATCATTGGTCCTTAGGGAGTGACGTTTTTCTCGTTTTTCCAAAGAGGGAATTCCGACATATTCTCAACATCCGGTCGTCTGTCTGCTCTTGTCATGTGTTCCATCGAATAACAGTCAAACACGACATACTTTCGCGTGGGATTTTTAATAGCGTGGTCAGTGGTCCACGAGGAATGAAATGGCACTATAGTTCCACTCCCCCTGCGATAGACGCAACGCCACCTAGAAACAGAAGGCCTGCTTACTGCCTCCTCTCCCTCTTTCGCCACGTGGACATATAAAGTCAGAATTCGTCTGCTACAGCTGCGATTCGCCGTTCTATGAATTCAAGAACTCGCAAATGATCGCACCTAACTTTTGAACCCGCAGACTTAAATCTGTGGATAAAAAGTGCAACACGCTTTTGAGAAAGATATATGGGACTGTCTTGCGCTTTATTTTAAAGTTTTTCCCGTTTGTACACGGGGACGTTCACTCGCTACTCGCAGGCGACGGCGGTTCGTCTCCATGGCTACGACTGCTGAAAGCACGTTCGTAATTGGCTACGGCCACCGGAAACACGATCCTGATTGGCTGGCTCTTAGTTGTTACGTCACGTCGACGAGTGTGGAGGCTTTCTCAATCTAGGTTGTGTTGGATAGACGTGACGTTGCCCGCGTGAGCGTGGCCGTCTTACGGCAAGCAGTTCCATCATCATCACCAAACTTTTATTGATATTTTATTTGTTTAGCACACAAATACGAAATACAACAAGTTTAAGCCAATCTAACCATTAGCGCGAAGGACTAGAAGTAGCAAACGCATAAATTTGTTTACATGGCGATGCAAAATTCCCGGTAATTTTGACAAATTGAGGGAGACGACGGCTTTCTCAGATTTTCTTTTGAGGAAGAATTAGCAGAAGAAGAAAAAATTAAGAGATAAACTAACTTTTCATTTTTAATTGTCTAAGTTTCATGAGAGTTTGATCGTTGACCATATAAATAAAAATGCAAAATATACAGTACAATAGACCGTAGAATAATTCACTAGAACGACTAAACAGGCATTGTTGGCCTTCCTTATGCATCGTATTTTGCCTATACTTGATATTTTTTAGTTATTTTCAAGATTGGAAACTGCGCAATTTTTCCGACGCTGAGGAAAAAAACGAAAAGAAACTTTTTTTTGCTATAACTTTTCTCTTATCTATTTTTTTTCTTTTTTTCGAGGATTCGCATCTCTAGTTTCGCGTGGCCTTTGTTCCGGAGCATCTTCTGCCATCGTTCCTTGTAGCAGACGCTCGATCGTCTCCGTGGCAACGGCGGAATCGCGTTAAAAGTTTCCCCGCCCATCATCCAGCACCGGTGCTCGGTCGATACACAGACCCGTAGCCCCGTGCTGTACAAAGTCCCAGTTGTTCGGAAGCTAAGCCTTTGCTCTTCTGTATGTAATAATGCTTTCTAACAGCGTTGCTTCTGCTTTCCGTCTGCAATTTTGTTTCGACCGATCGTAGCTACTCTCTACACAAGATGGCACGACGAGCGTCTTCTGCGCTGAAAAAGTCGTCTGCGAAGAAAAGGGTGGCGGGAGGCTCTCGCCAACTCGCGCTCTGCATGCAGAGCGAGCATCGCTGCCTTTTCTCATTTTATTTTACTTTTCATTCTTCGTATGGGAGTCTGAAGAAAGAAGAAGAAGCTGTTGCGGAATATTGGTGCATATCTGCTCTGTTGTTGATTATACGAAGTTCATTCTGCACGCTTCAGAGCAGAACCGTTCGGAGGAGGGGCAGCCGTAGAGCCGTAGCCTAAAAGTGTGCGTAAAATGACAAGCACATTACTCGTCATGAGGCTTGTTGATGCCTCAATTTGCGAAAGTATATGCTATAAACTATAAATGGGCCCTGAAGTACCAAGTGCCTTGCATCGTGCGTATACCTTACTACAGCGCATCGTACTGCATGTGTGCAAGTGATGTACTAGGCTGAGTACTTTGTAATACTTCTTCCAGTTTAGTTTTTATCGCTGACATTCTGTGGTCGCACAAAGTGAGGAGGGTAGCTACGTTTTGATCGCTGTTTTTATAAATATTTAACGGACTTTTTTTTTTTTTCAAGTGCTAGTTGCAAAGCTTAGTTTACAACTGACTCATAAATACGGAGGACTGAAACAGATGAAATGAGAACTTGCATTTACGTGCGTTCTCCTAGTCTAGTGTGCAAACTGTTACTATTTCACGACTTAAGTTATATCTAGGGTTCGTGGTTTTCGGCATTTTCCGAAAAATGCCGTAAAACACCCCCCGAATGATTTTTTTCAGATTCGGAATATTCCGAAAAAATACGAATCTCTCGTATCCTGACAGCTGCCATTCCTGGAACCGCAAAGGGAAATCCCCTTGGAATCTCCCTTTGTCGACTATTTCTCGTGCGTGGCATTATCTTCAGGCTGTGCCCTTGTTTCGTTGTTCGTAAGCGCTTATAGGAGGATGACCTCAGCTCTGTTGATGAATCTCGTATGGATGATATAAAGCGCGAGTTTTTCGAATATGCTGCATGCCCTGCCCCTCAGGTGGATATATCTCCTATTCAGTTTTGGACGACCCCTTCCGGCACATGGCCTTTGTTATTGCAGTGCGCCTTAAGCATACTGGCTATTCCTGTTTCTAACGCTAATGTTGAGCGCGCGTTCTCTAAACTGCGTGTTATTAATCGCAACGAGCGAGCCGCTATGACAGATGCGAGCATGATGATGTACGCTTGCATCTATTACAATAAGAGGTAGTCTCATTGTTTGCTGGTTTGGCACAGGCAATAAAAGACATTGTTAATGAAACCATGAATCAATTCACTTATTTTCGGTTCGTTGTTACTTCGCCCGCAAAATAGGCTCTCCTTCATGCGAAATAAACAGATGCCCGCATTCGGGCATTTATTTTTTGGGCGGAATATAGATGCCGAAAAAATCCGATTTATAGTCCCCAATATAAATGCCGATAAACACCCCCCGAAATGGGTTGAAAATAAATGCCGAAAACCACAAACCCTAGTTATATCCAACTGTTCAGTGCGAAGGGATCTGGGCCGTTTGCATAATAGAGGAGTATGAGTCAGTCTCATTCTTACTAGGCTTCGCTGCGCGTGCTCAGTGCCCAGCAAAGGAGATTGAGTATATGAGACGAGCTCAACTTTTATGCAAACTGACCCTGGTGCTAGTCTTTGGGGTGAAAGTAGGGTTGCCACCAGGCCGGTACTATACCGGCACGGCCGGTTATTTGCTCGCTCTGCCGGTTGCCGGTAGGAAGGCGATACCGGCAGCCTTTTGCCGGTATTTGTGACTCAAGACCTTTCATATGGGCTTTTGCGGGGTTTTCCCTTCAACATTCCACTACAGCTCGAATAAATCTGGAGCATAGACCGACCCAACTCCGCAGTCACCAGTCTTTTCCTTAGTTATTCATTAATATTATTACACACAGGAACATATGTTTCCTCGTATCATCTTGAGCTCTCTCTCTATCTCTCTGTTTTCTGTTTGTGCTCTTCCACCCCTCACCCACTTCCCTTTCCCGCGAGCCTTTCCTCCTCTCCCTCATCCGATATTTTTCACTACGAAAGGTGGCAACCCTAGGTGAAAGGCATGCTTTCAGACAAGACAACAGAGACTGCTTATTTACGAGCTCTTCGCGTTGCTTTCTGACATGCCACTTGCTTTAATTAAAAGCGGGAGAGTGTGTGTGTGTGAGGTGCAATGCAGAGCTTCCTTTTCCTCATTTTCTCGTTGTTTGTACAAAATTATCCGTGCCGGTATATGAAAAAAAGAAATAAAATTAAAACACCCAGACAAGAAAAGAAAAGTGAGTTCAACAAGTAATTCACAAAAAAGCCGATGCCTTAGAGGGACAAACTCAACAAGTAGGGCGAGGTGGGGCAAGATGAGACACGGGGCGAGACGCGACATTTTTTGCTCGACGCCGCCTGTCTCAGAGCCGCGTTGCTCCATGCGCTTCAAACTTCACCCACAGGTGGCTCTGCATGTCCGCTTTATTGCACGTGAGAATTGTCCGGATTGGCGTATGCGCTGAAGAGAAAACAAAATCAGTTACTTCTGCCACGAATGTGGAGACCCGCCAAAGAGGCGCGATTTTCTGTAGTCCTTTTTCTTATTATCTGCGCAGCAGCGTTTCGCAGACTTATTCTGTCAACGTAAGTTCACGCCCTATTTCTGTATTCATTCATCTAGATATATGCAAAATATGGACACTCTTGGCTATCCTTATCCGGTGTTGAACAGAAAAAAATTAATGCATCCGATTATAATGCACGGGGCAAGACGCGACAATTTAATATAATTTAGAAACGGACAGGTCAACTATTTGTTGGCTTTAAGCTTGTTCCTCAGACATTTCTTTTTTTTTTTTTTTTGCATATAGTCTAGGATTATCCGGCAAATTTTTGCGTTTCCTAGGATATTTCCAGCAAAGCAGAAGCGACCGACCAGCGACACATCAGACTGGCGATGCCTTGCTTCCAAAGGACGGTAGAGCAAAATATCCGGGTTCTCGGTGGTTTCATTTGCACGTCCTGTAGGAGGTAAGCTCAAGGGGCTTGTGCAGGGGCCCACGGGCTTGATATTGTCCGCTCGCAATGCAAAAACTAATTTGTATAGCTTATTACCACGGCGTGTCTCGTCTTGCCCGACGCAACGCCTCGTTTTGCCCCGAGGGTTTGGGCAAGATGAGACAATCTGCATTTTTGAATTTTCTTGTTCTATGTTTATTTTAGACCGGCTACGTCCGTTTTGCATTTACAGGTCAGAAGATCTAGACCCCTGAGAATGTGTCTATGGCTAGTTTTTTTTTTTTTTTTTACTTTTCACGCGTAAATAAATAACTTCCCCCACTTTTCTTCCCCCGGGCTCAAAAGGAAGACAAATGCAACGGGTTATTCCACAGTTGTGATACCTTTCGTTAACTTGTTCCTAGAAGTTCAAGGTATAAGTAAGGTAGAGACGGTACAGTACCGCGAATTTAAGTTTCCGCAAATAATTGCCTGATCCTGGCTCCTCACAAATTCGCGAATTATTGAGCCCGCGAATTTAACCGCTGATATATTTCTATTCATATTTCGGCTGAACGGGCATTTGTTGGAATTGTCTGATCATAGTGAAAGAATGATAAAAAAAAACACAAATTGCACAATATCGCAACGCACAGTTTCATCTCGAATTGCGCACAATAACATCCCACTCCAGCGTTTATTATTGAAAGACGCTCTAAATATGTATAGCTAGATTTGACACGGTCTCGAATGCAGGACTGCCAACCGTTTCGCCCCTTCTGCAAGCAGCAGATACCGAGAGGCGTCCTTTCCATCACGTAATGTCTGCGACAACATGAAGCCATAAGCTGCATCCGATACAACCTGCTTCAATGAAACTACATTGTACATACACAGCATGATTGCTAACGAACGACGCGACCTATAACAATTAACCGCTTGGGCAGTCACAGAAAGCCTGTGAGATTCAAGAAGGTCTTGTGTATCCATATGGGCGTTTGCGGTTGGGCCGCGTGCGAGGACCAATGCTGTGTGCAACACACCGTCTAAACTAAGAGCTGAAGAAGTCACGAAGGTAGCAGCGCATTCCCGGACATTTTCTGTGGATTAGGTAACCATATACTGTTGAATCTAGCTTGTCCCATCCTACGGTTGACAATGCGAATACACACGATGTTTCCCAAACAAACTCCATACCGAGCCTGTACCTCCATAGGTACACCTCCTCCTCCTGCTCGATGACAATACACATTTTTCCCAAGAAAAACTCCTCTCCTGCTTGATGACAATACAACTAAAACTGCTGTCCTAGCTTGTTGAGATATAGTTATATGGGAGCCAGTCCTTGTGACTGGTCTTCCGCGTCGATGCCAATACACACTGAAACTGCGCAGCACGCTTTTCATGAGTGTGCCGTTCCCGACGTCTTGTGGCACAGAGTTGAGGAGCTGTATGGGGTTCCACAGACTCGCTGGAGCACCATTCAAACGCTCCTTCAACCTCCCCGTTCCAATCCGGGATAGACGGCAGTTCATTCTCTTAGGGATAAACTACCAGCGGTACACGGCGGTCGCGCTCAGGGACCGTCACACGTTCTAAGCCTCGTTCGAGCGGGTGTTCGCAGAGTTCTATACACAGGGAGAGAGCAGTCCTTGGTGCTGTGGAGTTCGGAAGACGCTGGCTAACTTCGTCTGTGCTATTCGAAGAAACGCATGGAAGGTACGTTGTCCGCTACTAATAGCGAATTCGGGTGGTCATTTCGTAGCAAAACGGCCGATCGCTCGGAAATTGCTAGGTCGGCGACCGAGCTGGATCACGTGACCGTTGCCACCGAACATGATTGCTAGGAATCTAGCGGTTTTAGGTACTTGGATCACGCTAGGGGCGTCGCGGTCACAAGTCTTCGAGTTCTGTCGTCTGCTAAACCACGTGATTTCAACATGCGGGCCAATGAGGGCACGCGCCACCGTTGTAGTGCGGATGTGACGACACCGGATACAGTTGAGCATCCTGCTGCTCGATCGTTTTGAGACCAGGCAAAAAAAGTGCTAGCTAGCAAATTCCGAGCGCTCGGAAAGCGCCACACGAACATGCGAGATTTGCTTCATTTTGACCAAGCGAACATGACAGCTCGAGATCTGGCAAAAAAAGTTGCTCCGAAATGACCACCCGAATTCGCCATAAGCATTACTTTCCTTCGTGCCGTTATCCCGTATACGCAACTCTCCGTAGTCTTGGTCTGTTGCACGGCGACACAAGCACGAACAGCAATCCTTAACGTGACGTGATTTCACAAGCAGGTGTTGGTATTGCACTAGTTCTAGTTTTAGTCCTATAGCTTGTTGAGATAGTTATATGGGAGCCAGTCCTTGTGACTGTTCTTCCGTCTCGATGCCAATACACACACATATAGGCAGCGTGCCACCCTCGTGTAAATAGGCGGCGATTGATTTTCATCTGTGACACCGAAGTAATCGTTGTGCATAAAACCTTTTCAGATAAGCAGGTCATCGGTCTTCCACAGGATGGCCATTCGTGACGCCATCCAATGGTTAATTAAGCTGAGACAGCTAACAGCGGTATTAGCCTCGTTCGACCAGACAAAAGCTTTTGACAGCAGGAGGGTCGGACTCGCTCAAAAAAAGCGTGACCACACGGGGGCTGCCATGCGTTTCAGGGATTTCCCTACACCCCCCTCAGGGGGGGTGTACACCCTCCCTGCATTTTTGCAACACCCCCCTGAAATTTCTCATGTGACCCCACCCAGCTCGGCCACCAACACGTTCCGGTAGTGAGTCCGGCGCAGCGAATTACATCCCGTACTCTCAAACTTGGGCTGTAGGACCACAGTCATGTAAATGATCGTACCATGCATTTGTCCAAAATCATTTGAAAGTGACTGTGCTATGCATATATTGCGCGTATGTACGAGCAAAAATGCGCGCGGGCACGCAAACTCAATGTGGATCATCAAGAGCCATTTGCGCCCAACTCAACCAAGCGAGGTATTCTAAGGTTTTCACCGTTGACTGCTAGGTGTTGGTTGACAAGATGGTGGTCCCTTATGTTTGTCGGTCGTGTGATTATGCATCTTAATGTTGAAATGCCGTTCACAATGAATCTCTATTCTAATGTACTGTGTGCTAAAGTAACATGTACGAATAAACCGGGAAAGCTGTGCAGAAATGTCACCATTGTGCCATGATTATTTCCGTGTCTAAGAAAAATTCCGTAAGTGGAACCTCCACCGACAATGACCCCCCGTTGAAAGCTCGGCACCCCCCCCCCCCCCCCGTAGTGAATTTCTGGGGAAATCACTGGTTGCCTTCCGTTTTCTGCTCAATTCCGCTAAACTTGACGCGCTCGTGAGAGAACTGACGTTCTGATAGGCTGGAACAAAATAGAAAGGACAAATACATTCGAGCCCTACAGCTGGCTAACCTTTTCAGTGACTTCCATCTTCCATCGTTGACGCGCTCGTTTTCCTAAATTCATCACTTGCTATCTAAATTCGGCGTACTATGCGCGTATCTCATTTTTGATGCACTCTTGGAGCCGTAGCACCCTTACGCATGATCTGTCGCAGTACCTCCTGGGTCCTTATAAGGTTTCTATAACAAGGTTTCTTTTACTGCTTTTTCGCTGGGTATAGGCCTCGATCTGAGTTTGTCGCAGCTCACCTTAAAGAGTATGTCTCCTCCATGTGACGCCTGCGTGAATCCTACCCTGGTGAACGCATCTACGTGGTCTGTCAATCGCCTGTACAAGTCCCTCTTGGAGCTACTCCTCATGCCTCCGGCGGCTGTGGTATCTTGGCGTTTCCCAGCAGGTTGCTTTTCGTCTTGTCACCGCGGAGGCCCGTCGAGCTAGCCTACAATGGCGCCCGGCACACGGCGTTTTACCGCTTCGGGACCGTCTGTCTCGGTTCGGAGTTGCCACTCCTTCCTGTCCATTCCGCGCTTGTCACGAAACTGCATGCGGAGCGTGCGTTTTATCACTGCCTTGTGCCCGATACGCTGTGGCACGGAGTTGAGGTCCTGGTTGGCGTGCCCCGGATTCAGCGGAGTGTCATTCAGTTTCTCTTCCTGCCTCCCGTCCCGCATCGCGATAGGTAATGGTTCCTTCATCTGGCAGTCCAGATCAATTACCAGACGTGTGGATTTCCCGCTGCATTGCAGCACAGGGTGGCCCCTTATGAAAATGAACTTTGCCTGTCAATTGACATTGTTTGGACATCCTTTTGGTTGTTTGGTATTTCTTTTGACTTTGACTTTCTTTGGACCAGTGCCCAAACAAAATCTATAGACTACCTTTGGCTGTTTTTTGGTTTGACTTTCTTTGGCCGGTTGCCAAAACAAAATCTACAGACCATCTTTGACATTTTTTTGGTTTGACTTTCTTTTGCCTGTTGCCCAAAGAAAAGTTGTTGGCTACCTATGGCTTATTTGGTGTAATTTTGCCTGTGCCTTTGGATTGTTCTAAGATAATCTAGTGATACATTTCAGCTTTCCTTTAGTTTAAGTTTGTTTAGCCACATTGGAAACCCCAACAATGTCTTTGGCACGTCCGTACTAGCAGAAGTGCTAAATCTTGTCCTATAGCAGGGATTCGCCGAGCCCTTCGCAGAGAGAGTGCAGTGCTCGGAGCTGTGCACTTTGCCATAGGCGGTGGCAGACGTCGTCGCGGTCCTATTTGAAGATGCCGGTGGTACTAACGTGCTTGACCATTAGGTGGCCATGTAGATTGTGCCGTTGGCACGTACGCAACATTCCGCCACTCTTGGATGCGTATCCCGCGCTGTGGAGCGCTGCACGAGGAAAACACCCGTAGCGTAACAGAGGTGATATCCAACTCGTTGACGCCGGTATCCGCAGAGATATTTACAGAGAGAGACATTTTTAAAAGGTGCGGTGGAGTTCGTGCGGCGGCTGGTGACATCGAGCGCTTGCGCACCTTCAATGCTACGGACAACTATAGCACGTACATCAACCCCTGAGCAGATATATATACGTTCTGGCCAAAGCTGGGCATTCAGATTATGTTATAGTATAGGTCCCTTTGAGACATTTTAGGGAGTCAGCCCCTGTGACGCTCTCGTACACTGATGACAATACATGGTGACAAGACATGGTTTGGTTTTCTCTCTTCTTCCCTATACTTGGTGACAATACACATTTCTCTTCCTACGGATGTGGGCGAGCATTGCGTCTTGTCCCATCCTCAATGGAAGTGTGACATTCAAGTATGCAACACATGGGCGTTGTGCGGCTTCTTACCGAGACTCCAGGCAGCTCACTCAACGAGAGGTCTTAGCAGCTACTATGTATACCAGCTAGAGCCCTGCACAGGCCCGGGCCCCCGACCCGGCCCGCGGACTGGGCCGGGCTTTTGTTATTGGCTGTGTGCTTCCGGCCGGCCCGGGCCGACAATATACGCAAACACCGCGGGCCGGGACCGGGACGACAAACATGTTTCCGAGAGTCAGGCTGGACCGGGTCACGCAGCTAATTCCACGCAATGGAGGACTATTACACGTAGTTCATATCATCATGTGCTTGCGTCATTCCTGTGCATCGCATTTGCAAAAACAAGCAAGGGACACTGCATTATGCGTATATGATTCGAGCCTCTAGAACATTCTGAAAGCCACTTTACATTGCTCCTGACTCCTCACGTATTTCACAAACATGTTCGCAAAGCTTGCTGAGAGGGGTAAGGATTGGGAGGAGTTTGTCGACAGAACCGTCTATACATCCACAAAAACTTGGTAGTGTAACGTTGACCGGTCTCGTGCTGTTGTGGTGTCAAACCGACAGTTCTTGTATGGCTGTGGCCGTGTCTTGTGTTCCTGTTGTCACGAAGCGAAATGGGCCGGCGAGTCGTCGAATAAACAGCAAACGGTTTGCTGAACTACTTGGTAGCAAAAGCACAAGAGTGATAGCTCTCTGGACACAACTGAGTCCAAAGAAAGAATGCTCCAGCCTGGAGCGCACAAGCATTTAAGCGTCGCGCCGAAAGGTCTAGAAACAGCACGTGCGTTTGCCAGAGAGCAGGCGATGTGTCTGGAAGTACTGGAAGCTTCTTTCTTCTTCAGCATGCGCCGGGATGAGATGTACGGTTTCCTGCCTGCCCTGGAAGTTTCTCGAAGATGATTCGTGGCACTATAAATTTCCTTATAAATTTGTGCGATAAGCGCTAGAAACGCCTACGTCACGTCTGGAAATACTAGGCCGAGATCTACGCGCTGAGTCACCCGGCCGGGCCGGGCCGGGCCGCATGAAGGTCCAGGCCCGGGTCGGGCCATTTTTCGATGCGCCCGGGCCGGGCCCGGAAAAGTCGGCCCGTGCAGGGCTCTAATACCAAGCCATGTCTCCTCAATGCCGAACTTTGAAGATGCTCTGACATTGACGAGTTGAGTTCTACAAAAGGTTCTGGGGTCGGATTCACAAACGCGATCGTAAGTTACGCTAAGATGCGCTAAGACGTCGTAGCCTGCGACGCGCGTATACGACGGCGTCGTAAGCGCGATTCACAAAGCTATCGTAGTGGAGAGGGTACCCCCTTTGACGGGGAAGAGGAAGTTGCTCGCTTCCTGTCACGTGCATCTCGGAGAGAAACAGCCAAAGGGTGCGAGACTATGTTTTCGCTATGGTAACGATGACGAAAATTTGTTATCTCACCAATAAGAGTCGTCCCGTTAGAAGAAGACGAAGTTGTTCGTCCCCAAATGTTTTGTTACTGCACGTGCTCTCGGTCTTTCGGTAGCCATAATGGATGCCATGCAATCACAGGCGAAACGCGTTCGGTAACACAGCAAATATATTCCCAGTATGTTCGTCTCGGGGAGGGGGTGGGGGAGGGTGTTTTGTAAGCGGTGTGTGGCACCCAGTTTTGTAACTTTTATGGCTTCTTTTGCCTTTCTCGCAGACAATTTGGAGGGGTGTTGGGGGTGTCCTAGCGGGGTGTAGGGGATGCTCGAAAAATCCCTGCGACCCGATTTTACGGAGCACAAAGTTGAAGCATATGTTGAAGGTTACCAAGCAAAAAAGTGCCTAAATGTCACTTCGGGGATGGTCTCGAAGGTTCTGTGGCAAAGTGCAATGCGTTGGCGCGTAGTACGGAGTCTTCGTTTGCCGTCTCCAAATCCACCGCTGCCAAATAACGCCGCCATCTTTCTTCGTAAGACTGCTCGGGAGCTCTCGCAGGATTCCGCCGTAAGCTGCGAAGATTTTGCGACGCGCGCCCTTCGTGAATCTACACTTCGTCGTAACTTTCCAGTACGACGGAGATACGACATATTCCGTCGCACGAGCTCTTTGTGAATCCGACCACTGGAACGTATATAATCGGAGGTCCGATGACTCGGGCGTTTGATTTGTGGTTATCTCGAGGTATAGTACAATCTTTTATATGGCATGCAAAAGTGGAGCTATATTTTTCTCCCGTGCAAGGTCACGTAAAAAAAAAAAAAAAAGGAAAGAAACGAAATCGGGATAGGAATGTGTATCGTCCCATCACTTTATTGGCACGTGACCACAATGTTGCGTGGTGTTGGTTGGAGGGATGTCAATAGACCACCACCCAAGAAATGTCATTATGACGTTGGTAGACAGACTGAAACCGAAACAAATCGGGAGGGGAGGGCTGGGTTCCACGAATGGGCAATTGCTGGCTACCTCCTATACTGAAATGAAAGTAGGACCGAAGGTCGCCTTCCTTTCTGGGACCATCGTAATCCCCTCAAGACCGTGGTGGCGCGACCTTGTTCTTCGAGCGTAGTTCAACTCTACCAAATTGGTGGCGCTGTCGAACACAATGACGTCATCTGTTTACAAACAGGGAGAGGTCAATTGTCGTGTCTCGATTATCCGGACACCTCGGGAGTCGTCCCTTTTTGTCCGGACGACGAGTTTCCGGATAACCGGAACCAAGCGAATTTCCGGGGAAACCCGAAAAATTTGGGAGTCCTCTTTATAAGCTCCAGAAAAGGAAACAAGGAAAAGATGGTTTCTTAAAAAATCGTGCGAAGTGAGCTGCCTGAAATTAGTGGGCACGCGTGTGACAGATTTTTTGGTCACAGCCACGGCACCCGCTGCGTCACCTACATAGATCGAGAAGTTACCCGTCAAAAAGAACTCGTTACGAGTTAAGTTACCGTGTGAAAAATGTAACTAAGTTAATAACGAAGTTCTTCAGCCTGAAATGTAACTCGCAGTTACGGAGTTACTTAAAAAAGAACGAGTTACTTCCAAGTTATTTCGGACACAAAATAGCGCTACGCAGGTGCAGCGCGCGTGAGCAGTTGAGTTCGCCGTTGAGTTGCCTGCGGAGGAGTGCAACACGCTTAGATAGTTTTCCTTTATATCCAACAATTCGAACGCTTTGCATCTTACTCCCTGTGGGCGCACAATGGTTCAGCTTCATTTCAATGGCAGCGGTCCTTACTTCCTCAATTGTCCACAATACTTCCACAACATACTACTGTCATTGATTGAATATCACGCTTTGTGGCATAAAATGCCATGAACGAACCGGAGAGAAAGCAAGAAAATAAGCGGACGTGAGTGAAAAGCGAGTTAAAAGTAACTTGGAACTTAGCTTAAGTTACTTTGGCAAAGTTACCTGAAAAGGAAACGAGTTCCTCCGAAAGTTACCACGGCGCAAAAGTACCGTGTTAAGTTACAAGTTCCAAAAAAAAAAAAAAAAGGTTACAGTAACCAGTTACCTCGAACTCTTAATTCTGTTTATAGAAGGGTAATGTCTCAGAAAGTTGGGCTCGCGCTCATGTTTTTGCATTTTTGCAAATGTCACTGGCATAGGCCAAAAGACAGGCGATACTTTCGCATGGCCTGGACATTGACGGTCACATGTGGATTTCTTGATTTCTTGTGCTCTGTGGGTACAGGGTACCTCTTCCGTTTATCGTCTACCATCTCTATACTGTGTGTCCGCACACACCAAAAGGGAGTGACCTTTGAAGAAAGGGTACTCAAACAGTACAAAATGTCCCAGTGAGATGTGACATTTTTCTGGAACAATGCGAACACAGCAATAGCAGCGACAAGAGACGTTGACACTTTTCCGGATAAGCGAATCAGAATGACCTATAGGTCCTGGAAGATTGGTTCCTGTATACTTGCTGTACGGATACAGATAACGAATTACGGATAACCGAGACAAAATTCAGTGGTAGCACCCAAGCAGCACAATGTACTGAAAGTCCAGTGGGGGTGGACGGTATGTGCCTTATCAATGTTCTTTAGTTTTACGAGTCTGTTCAAGGCCTTCCACCTACCCGTCCACCCCTATTGCACTCGACTTTCAGTACATTGTGCTGCTGGGGCAGGTTCGTTCCCGCCAGGGATGGGCAGTATTTAAATACATTATAATTAAAATACTATTTAAAATATAAATACGTGTATTTATATTTTGTATTTAAATACAGACTCGAAAAATGTATTTATAATTATATTTAAATACCAATTTTTTGGTATTTATTCTTGTAAATACTTTATAAATACACCTAAATACAGTACACAGGGTGTTTGCTCTAACGTGACCAGATATTTTATTTAAAGCGAGCGATAAAAGAGAAACCAACGCTACTTTTCAGCTACTTGACTATGAAACACGAGCTACTAGTGAGGATGTACCTGTTTCTTACTCAAGTAGCAGAAAAGTACCTCTTGCTTTTCTTGTATCGCTTGCTTTAAATATAATTTCTGGACAGGTTAGAGCAAACAAGAAACCTTTCGGGAAGAAGGGCATGTTTGGGGCGCAGTTATGCCGTGTTTGCGCTAGCATGCGCATGCGACAAACCATTTTAGATGGCAAGTTTTTCACTGTTGTTGCGGACAGACGGTCGCGGCTACCCAATTACCGTGT
The DNA here is from genome assembly GCF_037126465.1 of Ornithodoros turicata. Classification (NCBI taxonomy): domain Eukaryota; kingdom Metazoa; phylum Arthropoda; class Arachnida; order Ixodida; family Argasidae; genus Ornithodoros; species Ornithodoros turicata. The sequence continues at coordinate 67,081,301 of NC_088206.1, read as the reverse complement.
TGTACGAAGCATCTTCGTCAAATTTAATTCAAGCATTTTTTCATCGGCACTTGTGGAGATGCTGTTCTCCTTTACGAATTTGATTGTACGGCCGAACAGAATATGCCTAAAAGATGCTGTCTTCGAGAAACTTCTAATGTTAAAATCACCATGAAAGTCTAACAAATAAATGCTATTGTTCGTTGCTGATTTGTCGTTATGATCATCGTTATTTCTGTAATTCCAGATGACATTTTCCTCACAGTATTTATGGTAGTAGTTGCGGTATTTAAATACTGTATTTATATTTTGTATTTAAATACTCATGTTGAAAAGTATTTACGAAGAGTATTTAAATACCCCTTTCAACAAAGTATTTTGTATCTATATTTAAATACTCAAAAATGTATTTATGCCCATCCCTGGTTCCCGCGAAAGTAGTCCGGATAACGAGTTTTCCGGACATCTAAACATGACTGTCCAGATTGGCACAAAAAGGCGTATGCCACCCTCTCTCTTCGAATCAGAAGCGATAACCCTATCGTTCGTGGCAATATATGCAGTGAAGTTGTGTTTTTAGAGAGTAGGAATGTGCTATGGTGATGAAGTTCTGTTTCAATATCATGAGCATCCTCACAAATCACGTGACAAATGTTACGCCTGATACGTGGCACTGCGCGTTGCTGAAACAATACTCTTAATGCAGTTTGTCAGACTTGGGTCAACGCGCGCTGTTACGTTCGTATACCGTATTCGTTCAGGGTTGCTGTTTACGAATCGCATTCCATTGTTGTCGGTATCCTCGTGGGATCACGCAAGAGTGGGCTCCTCCCCCCAGGGGAGGAGTTAGTCCACAAGAGGAGATCATTGGTGGAGGCAAGGTGGGGAGGGAGCCCATCCTTTCATGCTGTTTGGGGAAACGTCGTGCGTGTGTTCTTGTGATCGCTGATCCGTTCTGCTTCATTTGGGGTTGACGTTGCGGGGAAACCTTCCAGAGAGTGTGTCAAATAAAGCTGTGGCACGGATGGGATGAGGTATGTCTCTCGAATATAGTGGAAGGAAACAAAAAAATGAAAATAAAAACTTGTGGTGGAAGTAGTACCATCGCGTCTCATGTTGAGCATCCGCACCGTGCCGAAATACCGGAAGTGATGCACTGTGCATATAGCAGACGACACCATCGTCCCTGTCGTCTGCTACGGAATAGCTTGGGCGAGCCGCACGATATTTCCCATGGTATATTAGAAGAGTACGAAAAGACCTGACGTCGAGCGCACGCGCTCACGTGGCAGCGTAAAGCTATGACGTTGTACGCATCTTCCCCAGGCATGCTTGTTCTGGGGAAAATTGCTTTTGTGTGATTACACGGTGCGTCATTCCAACACCACCAAGATAGAGAAAGCCTGCTTGCTCGTCGACGTGACGTAACAATTAAGAGTCAGCCAATGAGGATTGTGTTTTCAACGGCCGTAGCCAATCATGAACGTGCTTTCAGCGGTCGTGGCCATGCAAACGAACCACCGTCGTCTGCGAGTTGTGACTAAACGTCCCCGCGTACTAAATGGGAAAACTTGGAAATAAAGCGTAAAACGGTGCCAATCTTTCTAAAAAAAACTGATTTTCTGGAAAGCGTCTTGCACTTTTTGTCTAAATATTAGGTCTGCAATCATTTGCGGGTTCTGGAATTCGCAGGACGATGAAGCGCAGTAGTTGACAAATTCTGACTCTTATTTGAAAGAGGGAGATGAGGCAATGCGCAGGCTTTCTCTACCTAGGTTCTGTTGGACATTCCCTTCAATGCTACAGCGAAAGATGCGAAAAACGTCATAACTTTCTGCTGTCACGTGATCGCGAGCGCTCAACAAACGCCACCTAGACACAGAAGGTCTCCTTAATGCCCCCTCGCCCTCCTTCCCTACGTGGACACATGACATATAGTCAGAATTCGTCTGGTACCGCGATTCGCCGAATTTAAGAACTTGCCGCTAACTTCGCAAATTTGAACCTGTACACTAAAACTGCTTTCAGAAAATTAGTCTACGAAAGAAAATATGTGACCGTTTCGCGCTTTATTTTGTTTTCCCATTTAGTACGCGGGGACGTTTACTTGCAGGCGACAGTGGCAGCCCATGCGGTTGGCTGTGGCTAGTCTCCATCGACCGCTGGAAGCACGTTCGTGATTGGCTACGGCCGTTGAAAACACGATCCTAATGGGCTGACTCTTAGTTGTTACGTCATGCCATTGAGTAAGCAGGCTTCCTATATCTAGGTGGTGTTGGCTCCACCTCGTGTCTTCACCTACACTGCCACACTGCTAACTGTGGGGAATATCCTGCGACAGCCACAAGGTATTCCGTAGCAGACGACAGGAAAAGACGCTGACGGTGTCGTCTGCATGCGCAGTACGCCACTCCCGATACTCCGGCACCGTAGCGTGACAACTTCTTCGTTCCATTCTATCCACGACATGAGTGGGTTTTAGAAATTTAGTGAGATTAGTAACTCATTTATTTGTTGACGCATTGGTTTGCATGTAGTTCGGCATTTGTTTCTCCGCCGATGGGATACGTTTCTGTCAAATTGTCTACGTGCACGTTTTCTTTCGGGCTTCCTGTGTTTGTCTTTTTTTTTTTTTTCGAGGATCTCGACATACCAGAACCTTGTATGTCCTTATTACTGCTCTACAATAACGGGACCTCCAGTACCCAATGGCGCGCGCCAGTATTGATGTTTTACCGTGCCGAATTCTGTTTGTAGAGTGTCGACGACTTTTCGTTGGACTGTAAAATTCGACATGTTTGTTGTCCGATTACGAATTCTCAAAGGCTCGCTTACTGGACTTCTCCCTACCCTTTAATCCTCATTACTTGTACGATTTCGAGGAATCGGGGGATATACGGAAGTCAGGGGTTCACACCGACATGTTTGGCCTTCCCTGGGAAAGGGAAGCTTGCGTTAACATTGTGTGTCTGCTCACGGGACGTTGCGTCATATACAGCTGAATTTTAAATGTTCCAATCTGATGTTCCATGGAACAAGACTTATTTACTGTCTTTCTACGCCTTTGTAGCTGTGCCAGAAGACGCTTTGATTAGCCGCCATAACCATAAACACGAATGCACCACCAGATAAAAAAAAAAAAAGACATAAAACAGCGCCATGTCGCAGTCACAAACGAAAGAACAGCACGCTAAGCCTAATGCACTCGAGCCCGCAGAAGATACACTCTCCACAGCCTCCCTTCATCCAAATCTATCAAGCGTACACTGGGTCCTCCGCTCCTACATCATCATGCTTTTCTTCATTGCCCATAATGGAGACGTGAGCATCGAGCCATGCATACAGAATGAAGCAGACGACAGGTTGGCATAGTACGCGCAGCACCCCGCGGAGGGCGCGAGGAGCGCATCCGGGGCTCTCTGCTCTTTGCTACCGCGGGGTGGCGCCGCCGCCTGCTGCGTCACTTCGCCCCGAATGTACACGCTGCTCACACATGCAAATGATGTAGTCATTAGAAGTGGTCACCGTGGGGGTCCCCTCGCCTATGTGGGGGACCTCCCGTGGTGTAATTGCCGGCACGCGACATCTGTTGACAGATGCACGTGTGCGCGCTTAATGCGACCGTGTCGCCCTCTGTGAGCGTGTGTTGCGTTAAAAGGCACCTGCTCTGTCGCGGTTTTTGGTGGGCCTGTTAATGGAGATGTATCGTGCAGAAGAGTGTTTGCGTAGAGGGATATCGGGTCGAAAGTATGATGCTGGAAGCGGTACTTCGTTAGGTGAAGATGTATGTAGGTGGTGATTTCGAGGCGCTATATCATAGTGTAGAAGTGAAGTTCACCGCTGTTTTCTATTTTAACTGTGTTATAAGTTCTTACTCACTGATATCGCAAGGTAAATTTAGTTTCCTTCTGAACTCAGTTTCATTGCAGTTACAATTTCTAATGAGCGATGACTGCGTAAGAATCCGTGGACACGTCTGCAAAAACGTGATGCGATTCAGAGCCTCTCACGCAAGCGCGAAACATACGAGTGAAACGTACAGACTATTGTAGCCTCGCGATATTTCTAGAACAAAGACACGTGGTGGAATGTCGTGGTGCCATGTTTTATATGCTGGTAGATGAACCACAAGACATGTATCTACGCAAAGTGTTGCAGCCCAGCAGCACAGAAAAAAAAAAAGTGGTCAGTGTTATACCCAATACGATTTCTCGGATGGTGACTCTGGACGAACCTAAAGTGGGCTTCACTGCAGGAAGCGTACAACTGCAGTGAAGCACGCTTTAAAGGAAGTCGCATCAGCGGGCTTCTGTGCTACTCTGCAAGAAACGTGGTTTGTCTTTATGGACGTGGGGGGGGGGGGGGGGGGGGGGGTCTATTTGCCCTTCTTTTGTCTTTTTTTACCGAAGGTGGTGGAAATTATTCGCAGTCATGTATTCTGCTACACTCTGCAACTTTTCAAGATGTGATCCAAAATACTTTGCTTTTTTAAATCATGGTTTCCAAGAGAGCCTTTAGGTTCTTTCTACGATTCGCTGCATTGCCGAAGTTGCGGATATTCCGCGCTCGTCTGCCCGCTGTACCAAGATGCATTCATCTTTGGTACGAACTGTATCTTCGAAGATATCGATGTTATATATCATGTATTCGCATGGGTGACATCCCTTCGGAATACTCTAGTGGATGAAAAAAAAAGAAGAAGAAAACACAAATAACTGCGCGTGGGATAGAATTTCCGCCGCATGTTATGTTATGCATTCGCATGGTGCAGGAATACCGTGATTGGCGTACTGCGCGTTTAGCAGACGACAACGTCTTTTTTCCTGTCGTCTGCTACGGAGTACACTGTGGCCGCGCTGCAGGATAGCTCTCCACGGTTAGGGGTGCACGAAAAGACATGGGCGCCCAATTTACTTCTCTTGTATGTTCGTTTTGGACAGAAAGCCGTGTCGTTTTGTCCATCCACACACAACAGCTACCGCTGAAATTCACGTTACACAATCGTAACCGTCTGTGCCTTTTCGAAAGCATAAAACGGAGGAAGAACGAAACACAACACAAAGTGATGCCTACAGTTTGTAAGCCAGCCGTAGAGGACCTGCACGCGCATGCGCACAAATTTGAAGTCGTTCACGATGACAGCCAGCTCCACCTACAGGACGCTCAGCATGGGCGAATACAGCGTGCGTCGTCTGGTTTCCGGTTAACATGACGACGTGGGTAGCAGGAGTGCGTGAAATTCAATTACCTGCCCTCTGCAATAAAGGGGATTTTCGGGGGGAAGAGCATCCAAAAAGGAAAATGACATGGTAATTGAAAGAGAAGTGATAGAATGAGCTGTCTCATCGCTTCTTGGTGCTGACGCCATCGCAGACTCTCGTCTGTTTCGAGAATACACTGTCAGTACGTAGTGGCTTCCTTGCTAATCGCCGTGGTATGATGACTTAACGATAAATTTCATTTGACCTGCCGGGGGATAATAGCTCCGGAAATTTTCACTAACATTTTCACCAGTCACCAGTGTCAGAGGACGAATGACGTCCCCATATGAGCCACAACGCTTTCTATCGGCGAAGAAAAACCGTGTAAACCTAACAGAATTTCGTAAACCACGTGGTTTACGAAATTCCGTTAGGTCGTGGCAGATCCTATATTGGACAAACGGGTCGATATGCCTAAACACGCGTTTAATGGGAGCATAAAAATAACAAATAAAGCAGACGAGCAAATATGTCCTTACATTCTAGGTATTGTGGGTGTGATGGGATATATATGAAAGCACCAAGGTTAGAGGACGACATAGGAAACAAATGGAACCGGAGATTACGGAAGCCTTTCCAAGCAGCACAACATCTTGGCCAATATTGGTCCAATATTGGCAATACAGGGCCAATATTTGTTCAATATTGGTCCAATATTGTGCCGGAATTGCCAATAGTGGAACAATATTGGGCCAAAATGTTGTGCTGCTTGGGTTGTTGATAGGGAAAGCGGGTGACACGTGTGTTGGCTTTCAAGTTGAGAGGTAACGTTACCCACGCTGGGACTTCGAAAATCCAGTCTGAAATTTTAGTTTCGCTTAATTGGAGCAAAACAAGAGTTTTATAAACTCTGGTAGAAACGACGACCAAGACCAGTTCGCCTGCGGGAACGTCTGTCGCTCAGACAAGCAAGTAACTTTAACAAATACTTCGCACGCACGTTTCTTGTGGCGAAGTGTAGATTTCGTGACACTTCGTGCATGTTTCGGTTTTGTTCGGCGCGCGCTTTGAAATCGTGATGTTTTGCCGCGCGAAATGCTCCGTTACAACGCGGTCAATTTGACGTTTCAGATAACGAAGATAACAAGCAAAATTTCAGATATGGTATTCATACAACGATATGTACAGGCCGAATTTTACGCAGCAATCTTCTACATCCTGGGGATCATACAGGGTGTCCCAGAAAACGTGTCATTGAATTATAATAAAAAAAACTACACCACATAGAGTCATGCGGTCAATGGCATTTGTTCTTACTGGGTTTTTGCCACCTCCTCATGTGAATGTCGTATAACGTAAGTTTAATTATGTAAATTTTTGCGACCTTAAGTCGGAGATTTGCCTAGTAAAGGTCACTTTTTTACTCCACCAATGTGAAGAGCGTGTCTAATTTAGTGAAATTAATGATAACTGACAGGGATATTCAGGCGCTATCCCATCGGAAAAAATAGCCGAACATCATGCTCTACGGAGGTGCCACAGAATAGCGCACGATGAATTTTTCAGCGCAATCTTTGTCAGTCCGACGAAAGGAGGTTAGAAACCCAGCCCACCCCGGTGTCGCAGAAAGAGATAACACCGGCACGGCTTATCACGTCCGACTTTCGCTGGGATAATGCTTTCCCTCTCCCAATTTTAGGAACTGTTACTTTTTCTACTATCACTCTGTGGGCTGGCTTCGGAACCTCCTTTCGTCGCACTGAGAGCGATTGCGCTCAAAAAGTCATCGCGCGCTATGGTCCGATGCTCCGAAAAGCATGATATTCGGCTATTTTTTCCGATGGGATAGCTCGTGAATATCACTGTGAATTATCATGAATTTGAGTGAATTCGGCACGCTCTTCATATTGGTGGGGTAAAAAAGTTACCTTTACTTGGCAAATTTCTGAGTTCAGTTCGCAAATATTTACATAATTAAACTTGGAGTACATGACATTCATATTAGGAGGTGGCAAAAACCTAATAAGAACAAATGCTCGTGACCGCATGATTCCAGGTGGCGTAGTTTTTTTATTATAATTCAATGACACGTTTTCTGGGACACCCTGTATACGCATGTAGTCGCTTCCTTCTAGTTTGAAACGAAACCGTGACTTTAATGAAAGTCTTTTCACATTATGAGTTTATAATTTCATCACAGCCACGCACCATTCAACGTGGTAAGTACACAGCACGGCATTTGGTGACAACTGCCCAGATCTCTTAGTTCAATTTTCTTTTACTCTGAAAACACGCTGACGCTGTGCGACTCCAGCAGAACTTCGAGCTGGAAGCTTAAATCTTCGTGACATTGAAGCTACCCTTACGTCATTTTGACAGGAAGGGGCAGTGATTACCTACTGCGTACACAAAAACCGTGGTTTGAATGTGTATGCATCAAAGTGTTGAAAGTAGCGCTCTGTGTGGCGTGCTTTCCTACTCTGAGCGCTGCTAGTGAAATGGAAGCTACCCCACACACCGGCGAATGATAAAATCACCACGTCACCAGGCCACGTCTGGAAAACGTTCTGTGACCGGTATGATAACGGTATTGCGCGTGGTCCGTTGGCCCCTGTGGTTGGCTTTCAGTGCCCGTAACGAAAAATGATTGGTGTGACCTTGTGTGATTATAGGTGTGATCTAGGGGTGTAGCCCAATAAGACAACTGGATTCGTGTATTTAGGTGCTGCTCTCGATATAGCACAGCGGTAACATGTTGACTTTCACCCTCAACGCATTAACGTCATCTTTTTTTTTTTTTTTTTTAGGGTCATCTTTGTCCTTAATCTATCTCAACCTTGTTTCACCGTTTGTTAGTTTATCATTTTCCTAATTATTTTCTTCTCGTTTTATTTAATTTATTCTTGTTTTGTTTCTTTTTCTTTTTTCTTTGCGTAATAGCAAGCCGACGTCCTGTTTGGCTGACTCTTCCTTTCTTCCTTTTTATTTTTGTTCTAATAAATATATCACCCCCCCCCCCCCTCCAATTTGGAGCATCTGTTGACTCGTCTGTCTCTGTTCGAGCCCGGTTGCATGCTTGATGGTACCTGAGTCGCATGTGACTTGTATATCTGTTGTATATATGCGTTGTTTCGATGTCGAGGGCGCAGATTATGTCACGCTGTCGGGCATGGTGTGCTTGCCCTCTGACGAACACTACAGCTCCGAACAAGCTTTGCAGCATCGCTTTCACCGGAACATCGATCCCACGTGTGCCAAACTATTTTTAGGGCGCTCCGTTTGGTTTCTTCTGGCTCTCCAGAGCCCCGGGCCGCGGAGCAGGGGTACTGCAGCCGTGCCTCTTGAATTGTATAATCGCGTTATTGATTTGTTAGGAAAAATAAAATGGAGATTTCGGCTCCACCAGTGTGTGGGGCCAGCAACTGCGCATCACTTGCGCCAGTTACATTGGTGAAAAACTGTTGGAACGGCGATGATGGTGATGGTGGTGATGATTTGACCGGACAGAAACGATTACAAACACGGAAATGAGGTAATACAGACCAATAGCTCAACAGCAGAACCCACCCCCAAAGTTTCAAATGTTTGTGTCCGCACCAATGTCACCGGAAAAATTGCACCACGGCGGAGAACTCCCGGTGCCGTATACACTGGGATCATGGGCATACCGAGAGGGGAGGCAAGAAAGGCCTTGCCCCCCCCATGGACAACAACAACAACAAATAGATCATGACTATGGCCTGGGGTGATTCACCGCTGGAGAGCAGTACACTACCCCATTACACGCGAAACATGAGACGTGAGATACGAAAATGAAGTTATGTGCAAGTACAACACTTGAACTCTCGAAAGTCGATGCAGTACCAATGTCCGGAGAAGGTTGTAGCGCTAAGGCAATTATGGCAGAGGACGTAAGCACGGGTCGGCATGACGGCTCGATGAATCCTCGAAGAGCCTCGTGTCGAGATAGCCCTTGACAGCGGGTGCCGACGAAAAGCAGTCTGGGCTGTTTGGACTCACCTGCAACAGCTGCATTGGACGCTCTGGGGACACCAAGGCAGATCTTGATGCTCTTAGCCAACGGACTTTCTAGCATCCTTTCCGACAACGCCGCAAGGTTATGAAGAACTGGGATAGGTGGAATATGGGGGGAGGGGGGGAATTGCATGTCTTGCGGACATGCAATTGACGCTCTTGATGATGATGCAATGATGCTCTTGAGGCTTAGGACTTGATGTTTCACCAGAGCGAGCGATCTCAAATGACGCAAAGAAACCGGTGGGCTCAGGACACATCTGTACATCCATTTACTTCCAGATTTATCTCCTCTTCAACGCTTGTAGTCAAGTCGAGTATGCAGTCCATTGCGCAGCAGGACTTCCGGAAACCAGCCATGGAGTGCCTGTGCGACTCCAACTACCATTCGACTTTGTTGCGAATTAAACGCTCCATTATACCTTGCACAGACAGCTCGTCAGGCTGACCGGGCGAAAGGAGCCCAGCCCTCGCGGAGACTTCCATCGATTCAGGACTGGAATGATCTACGACGTCGTCCACGATTTGGGCAAGATACCTTCACGCCAGCTCTTATTGGTCAATTTCAACATCAAGATCATGACGCCAGAGGGTCAAAGCTAGCAATCGTTTTGTAGGCAATGTATAATCGCAGATCACCGCGTGTATGCAGTACATTCCCTGAAGCTGACATCTCGTTGGGAAATATAAGATACTTTTATGGGCGGCACTTAGGTCACTAAACGTGGCACGGGTCCAGTCCTTTCCCAGGGGCCCTCTAAGTGATGCTGGATTCCGGTTGGTTAGATGTTCCATACGCTAAGTCTCCAGCAACGCTGGCTGGCTGTGTGCTTCCCGCGTGGTCGCGCTTGAACATTTGCCGCCTTGACCACTGTCCAGCATGTGGGGCATCTGAGACCACGGAGAATGCCTTTTTGCGATTTCACACCCCAGTACACCGTTAGAGCCGGACACAGGCACTCTATGTCCTGCCTTTCATTGACTGGGCCACAGTGAGGTTTTTGGACCCTTTGTCTGTCGTACGGATCGAGCAGAAGCAGTTGGCTTTGCTGGTTACGGAAATTCACTTTCAACTGCGGCTTACCCGATGTCGCTTAACGTTCCTTCAGGCGTGTTCCTTCTGGCCATCCGTACTGGTGTTTGTGCGCACCTGGGACGTGAGCAGAGCATGTATGGAATCCTATATAGAGTGCTATCACCGGTGGTTGCTTTCCGCACGTATTTTTCATTATGCTCAAGGCGAGTGGGGGGACCATGTTCTAGTCGCAGAGCTAGGACCGTACTATAGCCTCCTAAGCGACTCTTCCTGGGTTCTGGATTGGTCGCATGGTCTGGCGGGTACGCACAGCAATCTCTGTTGGGGTGGACTTGTTCTCCAGTATGTAGGTTAGAGATGGAATACGTAAAAAGGGGCCACCTCCATAGGTATGGAATGGTATGCTCTGGCACGTGGAATGGAGTTCTTGTCTGCTTGTGTAAGGATCCGTTCAGAAAACGAGGCCACTATATTGGCATGCGGTTATAAAATCCTGACTAAGCGTGCACTTTTTCTTGACTATAAGTGACTTCTTCCTGACTAAGCACTTCTTTGGCGTGTTTTATTTGAGAGTGTGCTACACCCATGCCAGGAGTGCTCGGCGCTCGGAGAGGAAATCCGAGAAAGCCATTCTTCCATTTCAGTAAGTCAAAATTACAGGACGTTTTGCATCTCCACATAGCTGCTTCACGTGTTTGCTAATTCCTGTCATGCCTTGCGCTAAACTTTCTACATTTTGTGTGCTAAACAAATAAAACATTTATAATTGATATGATCTGTTCCGTTTTATTCGCTAATTAATCTAACTCGCGCAAGAGTGAAATCTTCGTTGTTTTCCAATTTAAAAAAAAAATTCGAATTTTCCGGGAAATTTTGCATCTCTATAGCATCCCTACTGATCGATGTGAGCTAGCAAGCCGTTCCAGAAAAGTGCCTTCCTCTACAGTCGCGCGTTCTCTTTGAAGCCCTGCGTGCTTCCGATCACCCAGCCTGCGTGCGTTAGTTCAGTACTTTCTGGGGTATGCTGCGCTAGGTGTCTATGGAAGTCCCGTGCCTCGGCCAAGCTGTATAGATACCTCGTGGTCATTTTGCTCCATGTGTATATAGGCACAGTGCGGCGCTTACGTGTCCACTTGCCATGACTGCCATGACTTGCCACTTGTCCGTGATTTCTAGACCACCATCAAGGAAGTGCTGTTTGGGTCCCGCAGTCACAGCGGTGCCAGCGAAGTTCGCCTGGCGGGGTATCACTGCAGGCTGCATGTCTGGGTTCCCGGCGCCGCAAGTCTCCAGCTGGAGCTGTCTCATGCCATCCTTCCATTCCATGAACGCTTACAGCGTTTTCACATATACGTTGCACGATAGGTGTCCGTTGTGAGTTCTTGCGCCTTGTGAGTTGTCCGGCTGTGGTGTTTTTAGAAGGCGCCGCTGCAGATGTTGATGGAATGTCATTGGTCATACATGACGATGACCGCTAGCTGATTCCCCAGTGACATTTCCCTAGCACGCAGAAAACTAGCGCGTGTATCAATCTCCGATAAGGCGTAATTACTGGACGAGAGCTGATATGCAGCTTGTGTTCGTGAGGTCTGTTTGGGACGTTATAAGGAACCATGGTCAGGCTTCAGCTTTGATGCCAGTGCAACACATCGCAATGTTCGTGTTGCTCTCCTATATAGGCTAGGTTTGAAATACGTGTAAAGGGACCTTCTCGGTGGTCAGACACTGCGCTCTGGTCTACCCTCCAGGCTTCAATAGGAAGGTGGTGCCTCGATATGAATGTCCCCGTTCTTGATAACAATACGCACGTGATGTAATCACTCCACTCCTGGTAAAGGTCCTCTCGCGAAAGGGGCTTTCAGTTTTAGTGCCAATACACAATAGAATCATTATGACTGGTCTACCACACCGATGCCAATACAATGCATAACTGAGATCTCGTAGCGAAATTTCACCACAGGCCCATCCTGCAGCTTCTAATAGGGAGTTCGCAGGGAAGCAAACGAAGCTACAGCGTAGTAGTTATCTGCATCTACCTGGGTGGACACAATTTATGTACCAGGACTAAGCTAGTACAGGGTTTCCTAGAGGATGTCTTGTTGACGTCACAGTTGGCTTTCACTGCGCCATCTGGCGATATTCCAGTGAAGGACGCGGAAGCGGAATTCAGAACAGGATTTCTTGTACTCTTGAACAAAATCTCGTTTCGTGTGCTACCAGCTATGTTCGCTGTACTCTATTTCTTACGTAGACTGTTTACATTGCTCTTATATTGGTGATTGAAGGTGAGAGATCCTCTCCACTCTACACCCCATTAGTTACTTCCGAGACCATAAAGACACCTCGTCTTATCAGCAGGTTTTCTTGAATAGAGCTTTATTGAATATAAGGTGCCAAGCCGCTCGGCACGATATTAATCAACAAATAACCCCCATGCTAACCCCATGCACCCGCCCTCCTATCATTTGATCGCCAGTGGGTGCTTTGATATTTTAAGTGGCTGCGATAAGTGGAAACTCCCCGCGGTACAGGGGACAACTCAGATCGTCGCGATAGGGAGGTCCACCAGATAAAATGCACCGGCGTATAAGCCGCAGTTCTGCCCCTAGCGAGCCTTGTTTCGCAAATAAGCCGCAGTTTTCAGGCGTAGCATTACGTGTTTTGCATAATAAACACATTGCGTATAATTAGGACGATGCGCTTCATAATCCTCCGAGGCCAGATTGCTGTGTGCTGCCAAAAAGAGGCGGTGGTGATGCTTGATGGAACACTACACTGCGCTTCACTACATGGCGCACGTGAGACAAATCACTGCGTTAGAGTTACATCACTTTGTCTTCTGCACTGTCGAGGGGACGAGACCTACTTCTTACTATCAGAGAGATCAAGTTGAAATCGAAAAAAAAAAGAGAGAGAGAGAGAAAAAAAAAAGAACTCAAATAGGCCGTGAACGTGTTATGCGGCGAAGTTTGTTGCTTTGAGTCTGAGCAGACGAGAACGTGTCCTCCAATAGTGGACAACATCTTCTTGTCGTCTGCTACAAGTGTCGTCTGCCACAAATCAAGATGTTGTATGAGAAACGTTGTTTCTTATTCTGTTCAATGAAACCGAGGGAAAAATCGTACATTTTAAATTTACATAAATGTATTCTACTATATCGTGTATTATTTGACGTAAATTTATTTGTCATTGGTACGAAAATTTTATCGAGAATTTCTTTCAGAAGCGACATCTGGTGATAGTGGAGAATAACGGCTCACAACCAGCCTTCTTGGCACGCTCCATTCGTGAACTGAGCGCTTTCAACCCGAAAACGCAGTATAACCCGTTACAAACTAGCTTTTCGTGTTAGGCAGAATTAGCTGAATGCATTGAACTTGTCCTGCCTTAAAGAGTTGCGTAAAAAAAAAAAAAAAGAACAATCTGAACATAAACCACAAAGCTACGCTCTCAGAAGAATGTGCCTGTGACGTGGTCTCTGCCGCGTAGCACAAGTTAGTCGTGTGAAGCGCGCTTTACAGGGACCTGACGCGCTTCTTTGGAAAATAGTTGATATAGGATGATATCGGATATAGGTTGATATAGGATGAGATGTGCAGTATGTGTGATCTGTCACATTGATTGCTGACGACTTCTTGAAGGGACATATCTGTTCCGCTCGTACTCAAACTATGCGAAAGTGTTTAAGAAAAAAAGAAACGAAACTAGATACACTGCTGTTCCAAGAAAGATCGCACCCAAGCAGCTATTCAAAACAAAAACAAAAAACACAACTATCATTAACAGTCTACTATCTTTCGCTAAACACGACCATCACCAGAAGGTACCGCAAAGTAAACAAAGAACGCCGCCGAGGACAGCCCTCCCACACTTACCTCCCAATCAAAGAAGACCTCAACGGCGACCCTTGCGAAGACCTTCTTGGAAGAGAAGAGATCCTACCGTCATACCTTCAACACCGTCGTGTGCTGGCTACTCTACGGCCCCGGACCCATCGTACGCCTTCGTCGTAAATTCAATCTACACCCCCCAAATTACTACGCGGAAATTTACGTTGGAAGGGGGACTGCGCTCTCCCCCCCCTCCTCGCCTCCCCTCACTCCTCCAGAGCGCCATCATCAGAGCCCCAAGGGGGCGACTGACCCCTGCAAAATGGGCAAGATATCGATTTCCTTGCCACACGGTTGGTTCCACCAATCAGCGACTCCGTAGGCGTTCCTGGGCGGAGCTCGAACCCGGTGCTCGCTGAAGCTTCCAGTCTTGCCTTATAAGCTGCGTCGAGATCCATTTGGCGTTGGAGCGCTAACTTCGTTAGTCACTAGTCGTTATCCCTGGTCGTGACGCCCGGAACACTGGACGGACGGTTCCAACTTTGGGGCAGCGGGTCGGCGGAGAATGACCCCCCGACTCGCCTGCCGTTGCTGACGACCTCGAGTCAGGACGTCTTGACGTCGACGTCGACCTCCGAAAAGCGGAAAGGTGGACCCGACGACTTCGCCTTGTACGCCGCGTCGCAGCATGTTGCAGGTGAGACAGCCGGGCGGGCGCCATGTTTGGATCGATGCGATTATTGATAAAGGGTGGAGGTAATGCCATTAGGGCCAATTGAGTCGATGAATCAAATTTAATTTTCTTTCTTTACGAAGCCTAATGGTGGCTTGTTATAGGAGGTGATTGGGTTTTCACGAACGAGGGAATATAAAGCGGTTACGGGAAAGCGTTAGCACTCCATGTCCAGGCGCCAGAAAGACCGGACCGGACGCTTCGAGGTGTCTTCGAGTATAGTGCGGCGAAGGTGGTGGTGATGGAGACACACGTCGAGTGGCTATCGTTAATCACGTGGTGGTGATGTGTAAAAAAACGTGTGCGGCTGAAAGGTTCGGTTCTATAGTTCTATGAGAGTGGTGAAGTGATGGTATCTTCTACGTGTTAGGCTTAGAAATGTGGCCGAAGTCTTCTTCTTGAACGGCTGAGGATAAAGTCTACAATAGGGTTTGGAAGGACCTAGTGGAAACTGAGCTTAGAATGGCGAAGGGATTTAAACCTTCTTTGGATATCACCCTCTTTGCAGAGCTTGCTTGTTCTCAAGCGGTGTCTCTATGTGCCCGTATGACTTCTGGAACGTACAAAGGAACGTTAGTTCTAGAAGAAGAACAGTAATTCCTGTTCGAAATCTCGGCGGGTCTCGTGCTGAGGCACTTCCCTTAACATTTCCTTGCCGATCCGCTGGATTTTCTATACCATTCTATACGCGAAACGTTAGGCCTTTCTCGTTCGAATCGCTAAAGGCGCTTCTGCATGGCTGGACGGATTGAATGGATTCTTTTTCTACCACTCTCGGTGTCTATGCCTTTACACGACGATTTTCCTGTGATAATCCCCGACAACCAATGATTGCGACGCAAGCCTCATCACGTGACACTGTATGACGCAGAGGGTGCCTTCAAGAAGTTGAAAGTCGAACCAGGCACGAGCCCGCTCTTACACTCTGGCTCCTCGAGCGCCGTTGGGACGTCGTTGTCGTCGTCGGGTCTTCACGCCCTCGCGACTTCCGGTGTGGGGCACACGACGACGGCTAGCGGGGCGGCTTCCTGTCCCGCGACGCCCGCTCGCAGACGACACAGGACGACGTTCACGCAAGAGCAGCTTCAAGAGCTCGAAGCTGCGTTCGCCAAAAGTCACTATCCGGACATTTACTGCAGGGAAGAGTTGGCGAGGATCACGAAGCTCAACGAGGCACGTATTCAGGTAAGAGGCCATTGCTGTCCAGGTTCACTTAAACGTGTGTTCGCTTAACAAGGGGTGCTAGGATTTCGATATATCGAACTATGTATAGCCATGCGCCATATTGATCTACGAGTAGTCGAGTCTCTTCGATATGGCGGTTCTGGAAAGTTTCACGATGTCCAAAGTGGTGTCGATGCGTGCCATCTCATCCTGTACATTGCTGCGCCGTTAGTTGCATTTTACTGAACAGTTGAACGCCTCTCTGCAATAACGATGTAAATCAACTTGGTCGCTTTGAAGACAAGTCGTTAGAAGTCAGTATATACAGGTCTAGTTTACGTTACATGTGTAAAAAGCATGTGCGCTGCTGTGTTTCATAATGGATGCAGTAATTCTCAGTTTATAAAAAAGTTTTCATTATTTCCAATTTTGGTCGTGTGGATGTTTTCTACAACTACAACTCCGGATTACTCAATATCCGTTCGGGTACGGATGCGGTAACGGATCTTAAATGCGCGGATACAATGTGGACGCGGATACCATCAATGTTGTCCGCACTCGCCTTTTAACGGTGGTGCCGCGTGATCGTGCAGCTTCAACTCCCCTGGGGTCGCGTCTTAGACGAACGAGCGAGTGTAGCGAGGCCTTCTCGTCCGTACAGCACCGCACTCTGCACTCTAAAAACAGAACTTCACCGCATAGCACGCTGTGCTCCAACCATTGCCACGAATGATAGGGTTATCGCTCCGGATTCGAAGAGAGAATGGGGCGTACGCCTTTTTGTGGCAATTTGGTTATATGAAAATTGCCACAAAAAGGCGTACGCCCCCCTCACTCCTCGAATCAGAAGTGATAACCCTATCATTCGTGGCAATGGTTGGAGCACAGCGTGTTACGCGGTGAAGTTCTGTATTTAGAGTGTGCGTCCTCGCTACCGTGCTGTTCCTTGTGCCCGCATTGTACGTTTTCGTTTTTAAGTGCTCGCCTTTCATTTAATAGTACTTTAATACTTTCCATAGTAATACTTAAGTATAGTGTTGCAACTATTTTGGAAAGACGGTGACGTCGTTTACACGATGTTCGTCTTTGCTCGGTGTATACACACTCTTAGAAATGAACTTCACTGCATAGCACGTTCTTAGCTAACCATCATCTCGAATGATATCGTTAGCTGCCCTGATTTGTTGAAAACAGGAGGCGTACACCTTTTTTGTGACACTTAACCTGTTCCTTATTGTCACGAAAAAGCCGTACGCCTCCCGTTTTCAACAAATCAGGGCAGATAAGTATATATCATTCGAGATGGTGGTTGGCTAGGAGCGTGCTATGCGGTGAAGTTCATTTCTAAGAGTGTGAAGTTACATTCTTGCAGCATCCAGTGGCGGATCTAGGATTTTTCTGGGGGGGGGTCCTGCCTTGGACAGCATCCTACTGCACTACCTACAGTCGATTGAAACTTATAGATCGACAGGAATTGAGGGGAGGGGCAGGACATGCGTAATCCCCCCCCTCCTAGATGCCCTTATGACCGCACCTCCTATGCGAGCAAGTGAAGGCTGGTAGCGAACGCGTCCAGAAGTACACTCTTAAAAATGAACTTCACCGCATAGCACGCTCCTAGCCAACAATCAACTCGAATGATATCGCTATGTGCCCTGATTTGTTCAAAACGGTAGGCGTACGCCTTTTTTGTGACACTTATGCGGTTCATAATTGTCACAAAGAAGGCGTACGCCTCCCGTTTTCAGCAAATCAGGACAGATAACGATATCATTGGAGGTTGGCTAGGAGCGTGCTATGCGGTGAAGCTCATTTCTAAGAGTGTATAGGGGCTCAATTTTACAAAGCGAATACGAAAGTTCACAGGGCGCTGAAAAAGATATCAATTACGGATGTGCTGCCCTGCTTGAACTGGTGCAGAGACGGCAGCCAAGTCGAAAAGACCTCCCGGTTAAACGCGTGCGTTGTGCGTAGCGATACGCCCACGTAGAGGTATCCGCGTGGGTTTTTTTCACGTGACAGGGATTTACGGATACGAAGTGGGGTATGTTCCTAATCATCTTGAATAACGTGCGGACAGTTCAACGCGATAATCTAGATAACGCTGTGATCTTCATACTTTTACCTGTGGTCCTTCCGTTGCGCACTCAATGACAGAGGCTGGATTCCTGGTTTTTCTTGACTGTCGTTAGTGAGTTTTAGCGCGTTTGTACGCTACACTCTTAAAAATGAACTTCACCACATAGCACGCTCCTAGCCAACCATAATCTCGAATGATATCGTTATCTGCCCTGATTTGTTGAAAACGGGAGGCGTACGCCTTTTTTGTGACAATTATCATAAGTGTCACAAAAAAGGCGTACGCCTCCCGTTTTCAGCAAATCAGGGCAGATAACGATACCATTCGAGATTATGGTTGGCTAGGAGCGTGCTATGTGGTGAAGTTCATTTCTAAGAGTGTACCGCCTTCGCGTAACGTAAGGGATATAGCGTTGTTGATTCTGTGCACTGCGCGAAGCTCTCTTTATGTTTTGCGCAGCTCCACCAACGCTATTACCCCTCACGTACGCAAAGGCAAGAGTGCACGATGCGGAAAAACTCTCTATTGTCTCTTCACGTGTTCACAAAATGGATCCTTACACTCTAGAAGCAGAACTTCACCGCATAGCACGCTCTGCGCCAACCATGGCCACGAACGATAGGGTTATATCACTTCTGATTCGAAGAGAGACGAGGGCGTACGCCCTCGTTATCATTAGGCCATCAGGCATTATCATACATCCAAATTGCCACAAAAAGGCGTACGGCCCCCCCCCTCCCCCCATCCTCGAATCACAAGCGACAACTTATCATTCGCAACAATGTTTGGCGCAGAGCGTGCTATGCGGTGAAGCTCTGTCCTTAGAGTGTACTTGTATGAGTAAAGTATTAGAGGGGCAAACTGTGTAAATACTACACTCTTAAAAATGATGGTGAACCACTGTGCCACGCATGAACCAAAACTGAAAGCTTTCATTTTTTTTTTCTTAAAAATAAACTTCAGGGACAGCACGCTCCTAGCCAACCATCATCTCGAATGATATCGTTATCTTCCCTGATTTATTGAAAACGGGAGGCATACGCCTTTTTGTAATACTTAACCTGTTCATAATTGTCACAAAAAGAAGCGTACGCCTCCCGTTTTCAACAAATCATTGCAGATAACGATATCATTCGAGATGATGGTTGGCTAAGAGCGTGCTATGCGGTGAAGTTCATTTTTAACAGTGTAGCCGAGCTCGGTATCATGTTTATGCATATATAGATTACAGCATGTACGTGTGATGCAGAACCTAAATTTAGCTACATCTGCATGCTTCTATAAAGTGCTACATGAACACATGAACACACTACATGAACACACTAACATTTGGACGATTGCAGACGTAAAGTTCGTCACCCATGTATTGCAGAGAGTCGTGGAGGGATGAAAACTATGGAAAAGTGTGCCGTCTATACTTCCTCTTATAGGCCGACCGAATCCTCGAATCCTAGGCTGGGGTTCGAGATTCGGGACTCCAAATCCTAGTGCCCAAAACGGCAAATCGAATCGTTCAAATCCACTAACCACTTTTTTTTTGTTGTTGTTGCATGGCGCTCCCGGTGTCCGCCGGAAGCTTGATTGGCCGCCGGGTGTTTTCTTGTTTGTTTGTTTGTTTACATTGCTCTGGACTGAAAGAGGCGACGAGGCAGGAACTCTTACATCGCAAGTTTAAAAGTAACACGCTTTTGCTTTTGATTGTTCCTTAGTTTTAAGGAAATAATTCAGACTCGAGAGTTTATTTACTTCGTGTAGTCGATTAACAACGTGTTAAATAAATTACATTTAAGAAGTATATAATAGAGTTATATTGTTTTTCTCCTGAAAGTGAACTATTATATTTAATTTGTTTTTCGTTAAACAAAGATATATGAAATTCTGCTTGAAAACAATTTTCAGTAGTAGTGTTTTTTCCCCTCGGGTTTTTTACACTATTTTTTAAAGAAAAGATTCGAAAGCCTTCGAGATTCGCAATATTCGTGGATTCACAGAGACTTCCTTGGATTCGGATTCGGATTCGGATAATTGTGGATTCGTCTCTGGATTCGTCTCGTGTACTTCCTACAATATGTCCCTGGCAGAAAATCTGCCGGAGCATTCAGGCCCCCTTCCCTGATGAAGTGGACTGGACAAGGGCCCTATAGAGCATTCGGACAGTTTCTTGTATACGGTTTTCTTTACGCTGGTTAAGGGGGAATCACTTCTTCAGAAATCTATGGGCGATTTTCGTTCGCACAAGACATGTAAACGCTCGAAACTATCGTCTTAAGATTGGTACTGGCGTGTTCTCTTGGCTTTTCTCTAGTCAATGACGTATTTTTTAGGGGGAAAAAAGGTTGAGCCGTTGATTTTTAATAAAATAAAGTTTGGCGCGTCTCGAACATGGGCTGCCATCTCGATAGAGTGTCGCACACTGAAATGTTTGCGAATTCGGGCTCAATACAAATCAACGGATAGTCCTGGAATTCTACAAAATGTGTCATTGACGAGGGTAAAGCAAGGAGAACACGCCAGTGCTTCTGTTTTTACGACATTTTACGCCGTTTCTGAGCGGTGTGTGAACAAACTTTCTCTATTGTCTTGCGCAGAAGTGACTCCGCCACAAGCGCGATGTGGAATTCATTCAGCATTCTACGTACATTAGAAATCAGAGTCGCACAGGTGAAACATTAGAATCCAGTCGTTCCTTAAATGTCACCGTGCAGCATTCGAGCTTCACCCAATGAAACAGTATAGGAGACAACCGGGTACCAAACGGTTAGATCTGCGGATGTGAACGAAACGCGTCTGTGGGTGTCTCCTATATAGAGCATTGTTTTCGGCAAACTTCTAGAAATTCATCATCACGAAGGACTTACGCGCAGGTCACAGCCCATCGCATCAACGTCGCAAGCTATCAACTTCAAAGCATAATCATTCAACATCGCATCGCATCATGGACCATCACGCAACATCAATTTCAATATGACGTCACATCATAGGCCATACCATCATTCTCTATGATGTGACGGTGAATATGTTGTCTATGATATGCGTGACGAGTGACTTCCATCCCCCCCCCCCTTCATGAGTTTGAAGGCAATATGTGTTTATTCGGAGCGAAATGACGCAGGAAAACGTCCGTCAAACGCGGGAAAATAACGAGGAAAAACAAAATGGAATGAAAGGGAAGAAGAACTCACTATGCAGGGTGTTTCACCTATAACGTGTTATTAATTCCTGTAAAAAGAAAAAAAAAATGCTTGTCCGGTTCGACTTACATCAGTTATTATTGTCTTTTTTTTTATTTAAATTTTCAGAATTGAACTCGAAATATTGCAAAGTGAAGTCAACGTTATTTTGCCAGAAATTGACAGCCCGTGTATAGGAAATACGCCAATCTCTTCTATCTGTCTTTCTTCCGTCTCTGTCCGCAATTCCTTTGTGTTTGCGTGACAGTGCGACATTTGTGCGACAGTGCGACCTTTGGATGTCCGGCTTCTGTGCCCTTTGCCTTCAGTAATTGGGCTATTATCAGCGGCAACGGCTGTAGTGTGACACTGAGAGGGGAGGTGATGGGGTAGAGCAAGGCTCCTTCTCACAGCGCTTCATGAGGGCACAGGTTGCCACTTTGCACGTCACAGAAAGACGATTTTCGTGTTCTTTTTTTTTTTCAGCTGTTAATTGCCAATGTAACAGAAAACGTGTCTTTGACTGGGTTGAACCGCCCTACATGGGGTGTCTATTTCTGGTATAACAATACGTTGCCTTCACTTGGCAAAATTTCGGGTTCAATTCTGAAAATTAAACTTACCGCAAAAAAAAAAAAAAAAGTGAATTAAAACCGACGCAGGTCGTTGCAAAAGTACCCGGAAGATAAATACCGTCGACCGTATCTTTTTCGGACAAGTCGATTTTTAATTTTTTTTTTACAGAAGTTACGTTTAATAGCACACACCGTATAGGTGAAACGCCCTGCATATGCACTATACTAGACATTCCGCTCACGCATTGAGCAATGAATACTGAAACGATTGTTAAAATATCTTACCTATTTCTGTATCTGACGTGGCAGAAAAAAAAAAAAAAGAAGTCGTATTACCATGTGACTGCTACATGAATCCAGTGGTACGTGGAGCCGCTTGTGGGTCTAATGCCATGTACGCAGCTTCTGAATCCGCTGCGCAGGCGATGGCTAAAGAAGAGAGCCTCAGGCCTATACGCATAGCGGCGTCTCAGGCGCTTCACATAAGACATCAAAGATAGAGAAGAATATAGGAACACGGCTGCAACAACTGAACAATTATTTTACAATTCAATCGAGTCTAATTCCTATAGGGTGTTTTCACATGACGTGAAACGAACGCGTTTGGCCCCCATCGTGGTGGTCACTTCTTCGGCACAGCTGCAGAGATTCTCTAGCGTTTGCTCGAAAACGAAGCCCTGAATGGTGTTTCGAAATCCGGTCGCTTCCGTACCGTTCTTTTATCCCGAAGACACTTCGTCATTGTCGTTCTCACATTTTCTTCTACGAAAACTACTTTATGCACTCATCATGCACGAAAACTCATTATGCAGGGCACAGAATAGTCTCCGCCTCCCATTTTCAACAAAGCAGGGGCGAGAACGTTGTCATTCGGGATGATGGTTGGCTAGGAGCATGCTATGTGGTGAAGTTCATTTCTAAGAGTGTATGGTTGCCACATTGAAAAATAGCGCAGTTTGTCATCTTTCAATGGCACTAGCATGAAAAGTGACCACCGGTGCGAGGATCTTAGGAGCGTGCCACGTCACTGCCACGTCACAATGTGACGTAGGTGAAATCTCCCTAGACGTACAGTCCATATACACCCTAAAAACGGGACTCCGCAGCATAGCCGTCGTGCAGCATGATATACATAGTTATCTTTGGTGATTTCCTTAAGATGGGAAGCATACAGCTTTTTGTGAAAGTTTGGATACACGCGCATTAATTGTCCTCAAGGGGCGTTACCCCTGCTGGTCCCTTCTCGAATCGGGAGAGATATTGTGGGAGAACACGTCTTATGTGCATGGGGAAGTTTTGTTTTTATAGTGTTTAGAAGTCCCTGCCGTGTCAAGTAGAGAGGTTTTCATTTTCTTGTCGAGGTGATGACACCACGTGACTCAGTGACGTTTCACACCACGTGACTTAGTGACGTGTCAGCTGCAGGTAAGACGTCATGTATATGTATATACCTTAATCACGTGACGCTAAAGAAACCCGCTGACAGAAAAGCAAAAGCGACACTTGAATAGCAAAACGACAACCTGGGCGAGATTGTGTTTCGTAATCTTCCATTGGAGCTACGATAATCGTGTACAATAAAGATACGTATGCACGTAATACTATACATTATTTAGGATGAGACCCCCCATCTCAGATACGTGAGCATATGCAGTTCTACAAGATGTATTGTTTGGTACAAAACGAAACAACCGTGCGAAACTATACATTTTGATGTTGGATAGATTCCGATGTTCTCACCCAGAACACACCACACACAAAAAAAAAAAAGAAAAAAGAGAGGTCCCTGTAAAGCTACTTTCCCAGCAATAGAGGTAGTAACGCGGCAAAGTACGCTTTACAGGTGTAACCTGCTCCCGTCTGTCTCTCCTGTAAAGTTTACTCTGTCGCCTTAGTACCGATGCCGAGGCAAAAGTAGCTTTACAGGTAGCGTGCTTTTTTTTTGTGTGTGTGTGCGTGCGATCATGATAACCTGCTCTCTTTAGCCCTGCTTTGGGTGTGCAGCGGAAATGATGAAGGGAATGAACGAATGACGGACGAGTTTAGTACGAGCTTCGCTAATTGCTATCCGAGAAGTGGTGTGCATTTTAGGAAGCCCAGACAACTGCTAACGGTCGTGCAGACAGTAAGGTGGAAGACGCGCTGAACGAGGACGTGTGACACAGCCACAGGTTTTGACTGCCGCGTCCCACCTGCGCAACGTTTCAATAAAATTTCAATGTCGTCTGCTAAAGTATACGTCGCCGCTTCGTCGCCTTGCAGACGATCGTATATAGCCTCACGATATCGACCCTACATTACCGAATGCAGACACGATTATAAAAAAGAAAAAAAAGAAAAACGTAAATAGCGGCACACTGTGTGTGCTATTATCTAGGCCTTCGTGTATGACGTTAGGCTTGAAAGCTCCCAAGAAAAAAGCTGTGCCTCACTTAGTTCGTTTACCTGCCACAACGGCGCCGTCCACACGAAAAAAAAAAAAAAGAGAGAAAAAAAATCGATCCGCTGCGAAAATTGAATTCTTTGGAATGGATACTATGCTACAAACCACCAAGCTATTACTCCTAGACGTAGTATATACTGTCGCGACTTGCGCTTCGGAAGGTGTGCTGTTTCTGTGCTCTGAAACACTGAAAATGGGGGCGAAAACGCGATGCTAACCGTTGTCATGTGTTGTATTTTTTTAATTACTTTTCCAGACCGAATAACTCTGACGTTTGATACGAAAATTGTGGCTACATTTGATTCCTGATTTACCAGCTCTCGTGTCATAGTGGTTAGGATGATCGCTTTCCAAGCCGAGACTGGGAGGTGACGGGTTAGACTCCTGTCACCGGCTGTGCTGTCCGAGGTTTTCCCTGGGTTTTCCGAAGACTTTCCAGTGTCGCTTCCAACTACGCTCTGCGCATATGAGGTCACGCTTGCTTGCCTTATATTCGTTGTAAAGTACTGCAAACATGAACGTCTGACTTGTTCGCTTTGTGATCGATAAAGCGAGTTTCTATTTGCAGAGTTTGTCAAATACGACAGCGTACATGAAATAAGTCAGGGAAAAGCGGTAGGTTGTAGGTATAGCAGGGTTGTATAGGTATAGCATATTTCCTTGAGTATATGAGGACAAGACGCGAACAGATTTGATTTGTGTGTCGTTTGTCACCAAAAGACTATGATAAACATACTTCGATAAGCATTTGCACAGAGCACGTTCACCATATTTTGTCACTCTGAACGCTGCCACGAGCACCACGAGAAATTTGCTTCAAAACTTCACAGAATAGCACGCTCCAAACGAACAATCATGCCAAATGAGACTGTTCTTATTGAACACAGGAAACGTACGCCATTTTGTGACACGTACGCCCTTATGCGAATTGTCCTAAAAAGGCGTACGCTTCGCCATCTATTCCTACTATGCGTACCACATTACTATACGTACCAAGAAAATTAAAAAAGAAGGAAAATGTAAAAAATTTTTCGAGCTAAAATGCTCAAGTCTTTTCTAACATCACGGTTCGTCTTTTCTCTCTCTTTTTTATTTTTTTATTTTGCGCGCTAAAAACCACCAACGCTGAAAGAAACTACCCTAAAACCACACTTTATCCAGCCACTACGCAGTAAAAGAAAGCCACAGACAGAAGACGACGTCATACAGAGAAAAGCCGCCGCCGCTGCCACAGTGTTTGCTACTGCGTTAGATGCTGCTGCGTCATGCATCTGCACTACTACCGGCGGCGCGCAGACAGAGAAAGAGATGCGAGTGCCGCGAGGCACTTTCTCCCCATCCTCCACCCAGTCTTCCATCCAAGATGGCCGCCCTTAATGGAGTCGGCACCGTCGAGTACACAGAGAGAGCACGCCAAGACGTTTCTCTCCTGTACTTTCCCATTAGCTTTCCCCGGCAGACTCCCAAATTCAATTCCCGAAACGGGAGAGAAAGAAGCCGGGAGGGGGAGAAAAAGGAGAGCGAAGTGGGCGTGACGAAAGAAGAGGGCGGGGCTAGCGCTGTAGGCGGAGCCTAAAGGAGCTCCGCCTTCGTGTGCGGGAGCAGCAGACTCTGTTTGATGCGTAAAACCGTCGGGCGGTGTGTACCGGTGACTCTGTTGCTGGACTCTGTTGTTGTTGGGATAATCTGTTTGTGTTTGTGTGTGTGTTTGGGGAAGGGCTGGAATTGCGGTGAAGACGATGTTGTCGACTTGATGTTTGCTTATGTATGCCAGAAGATAGCTGTCGTGCATAAGGTGGAATGTTGCTTCCGTGATGATGATAATGTTTGTCCTGCTGGTCTCTTTGGATACTATCGTATTGCTTCGCATAGTAACGAATACTACACTCTTAGAAATGAACTTCACCGCATAGCACGCATCTAGCCAACCATCGTCAAGAAAGATATCGTTATCTGCCCTGATTTGTTGAAAACGGGAGGCGTACGCCTTTTTTGTGACAATTATGAACAGCATAAGTGTCACAAAAAAGGCGTATGCCTACCGTTTTCAACAAATCAGGGTAGATAACGATATCTTTCTTGACGATGGTTGGCTAGGAGCATGCTATGCGGTAAAGTTCATTTTTAAGAGTGTATGTAAGACAGCCACATCTTTGTACAACGTTCCAAGGCTGCACTGAAAATCAGAGCGACGCCATTTTGACTCCCGATTTGTGGCGACAGTAGGGCCTATAGAGTTTACTCACCTACGTCACCTCACCTACGCTCCTCCCACTGATGGTCACCTTTCGTGCGAGCAGCATTGAAAGATGACAAACTGTGCGATTTCTTTCGATGCGGCAACCATTTTTCTTAAAAGAAAACGTTATAAGAACAATTACGAAGCTTTTTGTTTTGTTTTTTTATAAAACAAGGGTACTGAAGCGACCGGATTTCGAAACACCATTCTAGGCTTCGTTTTCTAGCAAACGCTGATAATCTCGGCAGCTACGCCGAAAGAGTGAACACACCACCATGGCAGTCAAACGTGTTCGCTTGACGTCGTGTGAATACACCCTATTTGCCTTTTCATTACTTTGTTTCAGAACGTCACAAAACGGTGTACGCATGCCATCTGTTGAAGTGTTCCCCTTACACATCCACATGTACACTCTTAAAAATGAACTTCACCGCATAGCACGCTCCTAGCCAACCATCATCTCAAATGATATCGTTATCTTCCCTGATTTGTTGAAAACGGGAGGCGTATACGCCTTTTTTTGTGACACTTATGCTGTTGATAATTGTCACAAAAAAGGCGTACGCCTGCCGTTTTCAACTAATCAGGGAAGATAACGATATCATTGGAGATGATGGTTGGCTAGGCGCGAGCTATGCGGTGAAGTTCATTTTTAAGAGTGTAGGGCAGCGATGGATACAAAAACCGAATCCTTTACCACTCCCCTCACCATTTCTGGTCACCAAACGACTGCTGCGATCGGTTTTGTAGCACTACTAATAGCCAATGACAGTGCATCTTGTAAAGATGCTCCCTGCCCACTTTACCAGTGTTTGGACGTACACTATTACTGCCCGGCGACCCTGATGATATGTTGCTTTCAGGTGTGGTTTCAGAACCGTCGTGCCAAGTACCGCAAGCAAGAGAAGCAGCTTCAGAAGGCCCTGGCGGCGCCCTCGGTGCTGCCGGCCGCGGCCTGCAATGGCATGATGCGTTCACCAGCGGCAGCCATGTATGGACCCGCGGCACACAGGGCGGCTGCTTACCCTACAGCCTACGCGCCTGCAAGGTATACCGAGCTCAAGTCACTCTGTATACACTACCGCCAACGTCACTTCTAGACACAGAAAGCCTCATTTTTGCCTCCTCTCACTCCTTCGCACGTGGACATATATAAACTAGGCTTTCTGTGGCTGCCCATGCTGCTCGTCCCCGTGCACTCTTAAAAATGAACTTCACCACATAGCACGCTCCTAGCCAACCATCACCCCGAATGACAACGTTCTCGCCCCTGATTTGTTGAAAACGGGAGGAGGAGCCTATTTTGTGTCCATTATGCACGGCACAAAATAGGCTCCTCCTCCCGTTTTCAACAAATCAGGGGCGAGAACGTTGTCATTCGGGGTGATGGTTGGCTAGGAGCGTGCTATGTGGTGAAGTTCATTTTTAAGAGTGTGGCAACGGCCGCTGAAAGCACGTCGTGATTGGCAGACTTGACTACGTCACGTCGTTAAAGCCTATCAAGCTATCAGAACTTCTTTACAGCAGATGACTATTGAATGCAATACCAAATTGAGACATGCAATCCCATTCATCGTCGCAAGTGTACGGTTGCTGAAAATTGCAATACCAAGGTCCCGTCCCGTAGCTAGGCCCAGCAGCCGCGAAAGTAGAGCAGACGATATGTAGAACAGGATGTGACGTCGCTCGGATGTTGACCAATTGGACGAAACTCCTCTCCTTTGAAGAGGGCGCTGTATGCGCAACCCACGTAGTATATACTAGTATTAGAGTCATTAGTATAGAACTAATAGTGTAGAAGTCAGTGAGCAAGATCGACATGGGACTTTAATTTAACAGGTTTTATATTCAAAGCAGCGACGACAAATAGACAACAACTTGCAAAACGGGCAGCGCCATCTGTGACTGTTTCCGTTTTTGTTAACTGAATCACCAGTACATTCTTAAACCTTTATTTCTGCTTTTTGATTCATTTCTAGTGGACTGTACTTGGCTGCAGTGCTATGCCAAGACAACCCGTGACAGTGGCGAGGCTAGCCTCGTACACACTGTCGCGTTACAAAAATAGCGTTAATATCGCAGGTTCCGATGGAACCCGTATCAGATATTAGGCTGATAAGAACAGAAACTACACATATGATCTTAGCCAAAAGGCCGAGAAGCGATACCCGAAAAACCTGCGGTTTCAGGGCCCTTCCCGTCACTGAAGTATAACAGTACGGTGTCTTGAACAATGTATGTCGAACTATTTTGTTTATCGAACCTATCTCACGTATGATTTGCTACGCTGGCAAGCGTCATGTTCCACAACACATGTTTGTAATTCAAGTTTCGGCAATACAAAATTACCTAAGTGGATTTACCGCATAATTTGCAGTATCCCAGCTTATTCACGCTGTCGCCCACTCCCCACCGACCCCTCCGCTGCCCGTGTGCGCATTCCGGACCAAAACCGGAACTATGACAGACGGGCGCTCGACGTGCTTGTAGTTCACCTTAGCGCTTGTTTCTTTGTTGTTGTTGTTTTTCTTGCATAATGAGGCTCGTGCATATGACGTCACGCGTAACCTTTGAGCCGTTTGACATGGGAAAACACGGCCATGGCGATGAGTCAGAGGCGCCATATTGTGGACCGAATGAGGCAGCAGCATGATACAGCTAACGGCATGCCCTCCTACTGTTTGTTTTTCCCATGTCACGTGACCAAACGTGACGTCACTGCACAAACCTCATTGTGTATGCCAACACTGACAACGAAACAAACAACTTCTTTTTCAAACATAAAAACAGAAATATGCGTAACCTATTTATACATATAGGGTGTGCGTTCTTTTGCTTTTCTTATTTTCAAATCCCCCCTTTAGTGAGAGTACAGACAACGATTTTCTCCATAACACGTCCAATTCCTCCCAGGTACCCACCATACGGTGCGTCCCCGCAACCCTTCGCCCACCCGCAGACGTCCGCGGGTTCTGGCCTAGACGACGACTGGTACAATCGTAGCTTCTCGGCCCTGCGTGTGAATGGCGGGTCCCACGCCGCCGCCGCTCCAGTGCTCCAGTACCAGTCCTAGTGCGACGTCCGGGGTGCGGTCTCCTTCCGTGACGGCAACGTCCCCACCACCACGACCAGCAGGGAATACGGCCAACATAATACCCTCATCGTCGACAACAGCGAATGGAGGGACTCTCTCGGTCGCAGCTGTGACTCCGCGTAGCAGACGAGACGGGGAGTTAATCGGAGGTTTCGCTAATGCGAGACTCGGTTAATGCGAAGTTTATTTTTGGCGAAGGCTTGCTCGTGTGAAGTGACATAGAAAATTCTATACGTTGGGTGTGGACCGAATGAAATTAACCCTATGCTCACACGAACGACATTCCCGCGGAATATTCTAGTGGAAGAAAAGTAAAAAAAAAAAAAAAGACATTACGGGACGGACGGGCGTGCTGCCCACATAGCAGACGACACCATGTGCCCTGTCGTCTGCTACGGACTGTCTTGTGGCTGAGCCGCAGGGTACTCACACGTTAGCCGATTACGTGCCAGCAGAAAGTTATTACGTTTTGCTCATCTTCGGCTGGAGTCTTCTGGGGGAATGTCACTCGCGTACATACCCGGTATAAAGAAGTTAACAGTAATTTGTGTGGGGCGGGGACTGTAAGATGAGCGACGCCTAATGTGTATGTAATTTGAAGTGAACAGGGCTGCATGTTGTTGACTATAGTATCGTGAAGTCGGCAGGCATAGTATCAGCTTGTCACATATCGAGCGAAGTAAAAAGCCTTACTTCCATGTGCAAGCGCGTCGCCAAAACAGCGAAACAAATCACGAGCGACAGCGAACGGGTGCAATATTGAACGCGAAAATCTCGTTGCGCGATAGTTTCGGTCGGAATTGCTCGCAAAGTGTACATATTGAGGTGGGTCTCCACCTTGGGGAGTTGCTCGCACGAGAAGACTGCTCACAGAAGGAGGACATGTTTTCACGATTCTCATCACGGCCATGGTGCTGCTATGTGCTGACATCCCCCTTCCCAATTTTCGTGATGACGCGAACAAAGATTTTTGTTTTTTCATTGCGCGCGTGCTGCTGTAAATAATAATTCATTGCAACCGAAACGAATTTGTCTAGACGTGTATGCCCTCCGTCAGTGCTTCAATAAAAGCATATCAATATCATTGTCTTCCGTTTATTTTCTCACTTCCCTCACCGCCGTATTCTTGAACGAGCCTCGACTCGAAACTCGACTCGAGCTGCTCCTCGAGGGCGGTTTTGCGCTTCATAAATCGACCTTGACTCGAAACGCCCCTCGAGTTGAGGAATTCCTCCGTGCATTCCTCCAAAATCTCGAGGTAACATCGGTGCTACCTTGAGAACGCTCCTCAACTCGAGTTTGGCTGGTGTCATGGCGGAAGACGGGTCGTTCGCTGCGTCTATCGACTGCGTTTTGTGCCACGATGGCATTTAACTGGGTGCTGAGAACATTACCACTGGGCGACAACGTTCAATAAGGGGCCATCAAACTCCTTTTGACCATTTTGATGATCACGAGTTCCTCATATGGTATACGGTACCGCTTCATGAAGAAAACCGTACGAAGCCTTTTGGATACATTGCCAGTGGAGGAAAATGTGTGCAATCGTGGGCTGCCTCTACCTCCTGTGCTACAGCTGCCCGTCGACATGTGATTTTATGGCGTTAGGACTTTTCGAACTGCCACGGGAGACATTGTGAATGTGTCAGAAACGACGGTGTGCCGCGTTGTGGAAAAAATCCCACACCTTCTCGCAAGCACACTTTTCAAGACAAGGTGTAATAAATTTTCCTTCTGTCGCGCTATTTAGCACAAAGAAGGTGTATTTGAAGGATGTTTTCACGCAAAAAGTGGTGCAAAAAAAGAAACAATGCATTGACTGTAGATCTAAAAAAATAAACATCTGATCTGCCTCCTCAATGTTTTTCCGTAATCTTTATACTGTATCAAGCTGGCCCAACCCCTGCTCCAGCTATCACCTAAACGGCTCAACAAATCTTCCATTCATGTTTTTTTTTTCCTCTCGTTTTCTTTTTTTTGCAGTTGTTGTTCCAATAGTACGAATTCCGTTTGTTGGGTGGGATAACAGGCTCCACCGTTTAGGCAGAGCGCGATTGAGGGCCATAAAAGTTCGTACGACATGCTCGCGGTGACTCCCCAAGAATGGTCTCCCCGATTCTTTGCTCGGGATGTTGTTGTAAAATCTGTTTTGTTTGTTTGATTGTTTATAGCTACCCTCAAGGCGTTGGGTAAACGTACCCATCCGCTAACAAACAGTCATTCACGCCACATATTGTAACATAATAGAAGAGTGACAAGCAGTGACATCATCTTTCATATTATTTGATACGAGGTGACCATTAAGCTAGCTGCTGCCGTTGTGGTTGTAATTGCCAGACCAGAAAACTAGGAAACCTATCAGTCTGTTTCCCTGTTCGAAACACCTGCACCCTTCTTCAAACACTTGCAGACCTTTGTGTTTGTATTTGTAATGCACGTTGGTCGAAATAAAGTAAAGAATTACATTTATTTTTCGTGCCATAAGTGTGTTTTAAGCGCGATAATTAACATTTTCGAGTGGTCCCGAAAGACGGCTGGGGACGAGACTACAGCTTTATTCGAGGACTGTTTCTCGAGGAGCGCCTTGGCGGAGGAATCCCCGAAGCGGGTTCATGAAACGCATGGGCTCTTCGAGTGGAGCAGCGCAGCGCCACTTTCCTCCACTCGTTGGAGTCGAGGCGGAGCGTCGAGTCGAGGCTTGTTCAAGAATACGGCGGTCAGTCTACTCTACTCATCTTGTCTGCTTCATCGTCTGCTTTTGGAAGGCCGTTTTCTGCAACAGGTGGGACAATCTTAATTTCTCAATTAACATTGAAAAATGAACAGAAAATAGACAATATCTTATCTAGCATTCAAAGACGATTTCATGTGTATTACTATGGCCATTACCATAGCATTACGACACTTAAACCCATTATCAATAAATTTCAATGGCGAGGAACGCGAAACTGAAACCGAAAGAAGCACTCTGCTGTTGAGATGGTCACCGTTAGTTTCGGAACACTGCGCAAAAGTAATCCCGTGAGCCTTTTCGGTTTTCTGTCTTGTTTTGAAGTTGCGGTGCTTCACACGTGGTTATGAAACCGGGTAAGAAGTCTGCATTTTCTGTCTTCAAGAAGAAGAAGGTAAGTTCTCATCAACGTTATCACTTACAATAGGCATGTTTACGTTTCGCTTTGCTGATTGTAAAAGTGTCGATCTCTGGAACGTCTGCAAATGCGAGATCTACAAACCTGCACGTTCACGAGTGCTGTTTTCGGTAGACTTTGTGCGTGTCTAGTTGCTCCGTTGCCTTTGAGTAAAAGTTTCATCTTTTTACAAACGGTAGAAGGCAGCAGAAGCACTCACACAAGTTGCCACAGAGCGGACACCATCAGGAAAAGTGAACAAAGCTTCACGATCGAAAAGGTTGTCATTGCCTAAACAGTTCAAGGAAACTGTAAGTAACAAGATAGATAGGTTTCGGGAAGTGGAACTTACGTACGCGCGGAAGTACGTTCGAAAGCGAAAACTTATCTCTATTTTACTTTTTAAAGCTAATCAATGGCGATGTCACAAACGTCACGACGAAGTCATTGACTGAGAAGAGGACAACAAGGAATGGGCCAAAGAAAAAAGCTGTAAGATATGCTCTGTCACAAAGCCTCACATTAACCCCTTAGAAACCCTGTCACATATATTCGGTTTCTGTTTTGCAGAAACGGAACTCTGAGTGTACGAACTCTTTTACGGAAGTAGATTTTAGCAGGTCGCCAAGCCGCCTGAACGTCCATCAGGCTTCAGGTGGGTTGTGATGAACCAGGGCTTTCTGGTCCACAACAATAGTCTTCGATAAAAATGAACAGAAATCGTTTGTAAATCCACAAACCCTGTGTTTTCTTCGTGACAGATGACGAAGAACACGAAACAGACGATGGTCTAAAACATTCAGAGCGTCGCTTTGCCTGGCTCATCGACCCCATCAAAAAGGAGCAATTTTTCAAGTGCGTAAAAATGCGCATTTTTTTTCTTCAAATGTACGCAATTTTCATTTTCCTTATGACACAGCGAACTCTGGGAGAAGAAACCGATGCTCTTGAAGCGACACAATGCAAAGTATTACAAGAACCTTTTCAGCTGTTCCTATTTTGACAAGGTTCTGCGGGAGGTAAGCCTTTTGTCTTCGTTGAACTGCTTTCATTCAACAGCTGAGATTAAAATTGGCAAACTTTGAGCACGGGTTGACACTTCCAGAAAGTACTTTATTTCACCGAGAACGTTGACGTCACAACGTACGAGAACGACAAGAGGGAAACACATAATCCAGAAGGTCGAGCACATGCGGCGGCTGTCTGGGATGCCTTTCAGGTCTGGTGAAATGATTATAACAGTTGTTTAAACACATTAACCAGTTGCTTGCAACGATTAGCACAGGCTGTTTTTGTTTGAAAGCTTGATGGTTGAATTGTACACATTCGTTTTGTGATATTTTAATAGAGGGGTTGCTCCATACGACTGCTGAACCCACAGACCTACAGCCGTGGGGTTTGGCGTCTCTGTTCGCAGCTCCAGGAGTTCTTCGGCAGTTTTGTTGGTGCGAATGTGTAAGTAACGGTGCGTTTGTATGAAAAGCCTCAAGCTAAAGCTTAGTAATTTTTAATTTCCTGGGATCTCGAGTTAAGAGAGTCTGTACTAACAAGCTTTTACTATACTGTTTCCCCCCCTGAACAACTTATATTTTTCAAAGGTAAATTAAACATTTTGCCGGTTCAAGGTTTTGGTGTCGGTTCTGTCAATAAATTGTCTCGAAGGCCATTAAAACATGTCCAGTGAAATGTTCATGCCACCTTATTTGCTATATTCTTATTGTTTCCCTATTCCTAATGTATTGCTAGTTTTTTTTTGTAAACCAAACAAAAAGTACCATATATTGTGTTCAGTCTAGCACCGCAATGAATTCAGCATCATGTGCCATTGTGCCAGCATTGTGCCATCTACAAATTTCATCAAAAGACTATCAAAAACTCTTCCTCATCTTTTAAATTAATAATATAAAGTAGATAGATAAATTTATTTCACAATCAAGGTGTTGGAAATCAGGGCGAAAAAGCCATGTGGCTTGACTAGGCCCTGACCCACTCACGTTACATTCAATACTTTATACAAACAAAGAATCATCATAAAGTAACACACAATCTTCTGCAAAAAAAGAAAAAAAAAGTTTGAACCCGTTAATGAAAGTCTTCGAGAATATCACTAATGCACTTCAGGAATGAATACATTTAAATTGTGTAAACGTTCTTTAGAAAGACAAGTAAAGACTGAAATTTTGGCAGAATGACTGAGGTTCCCTCTTTTGCAGATACCTCACACCAGCGGGCTCGCAAGGTTTTGCACCTCACTACGACGACATCGAGGCGTTTGTTCTGCAACTCGAAGGAAAGAAAGAATGGAAGCTCTATGCCCCGAGGTACGTGTTCCGTTAATACCTGCACTGTTGCATGAACGGTTTTACGGCAGTGACGGCCTAGCCTCGGAGTGGGCACCCTTGCCGTAATAACTTAACAAACGTAACAAATAACGTAATAACAAAATACGTTACGCTTTCAGAACACCATCGGAGGAACTCCCGCGCTATTCAAGCAGTGAGTTATACTTTTTTTATTGTCGCGGCTGTAGTTTGGTCGCGAATTGGCCTCCCTCTGTCATCTCGGGAACCTGAAAGCTGTTATTTCTTTTTTTGTGTTATTCTCATTGCTGTTGCGTAGGCAACCTATCTGCCGGCGAAGTCGGGGAACCCATCCTGACGGCTGTCCTCGAGCCCGGGGATCTACTCTATTTTCCGCGGGGCATCATCCACCAGGTAGTTTCACCTCAGTCTGTACCAGAGTATCTCGGGGGAGCTTGTGTACGGGTAGAGCCTGGAGTTTTCGGGAAATATTTTTTCCTACATTCGGGGGGTAAAAATTGGGTAAATAAACGTGTGCACTAAATTCGTGCAAATTCGGGGGAAAAAACTTCCAGTATGCTAAATTCGGGGAGAAATCGGGCTCAGTTATTCAAACTAACTGTAGCGGTTTGGTAGAAACGGTAATGTAACTGCATTGTTCTGCCAAACAAATAAGTTAGTGCATTCCAACAGACATCCCAGTGAGGGCAATTTGCTGAGTAAAAATCGGGTTTCACCCTAAAGAGGCAACCTTCAATTCGGGGAAGAATCGGGCAAAACCCTAAAACTTCAGGCTCTATGTATGGGGTAGAGCGCTGCACCGGGCGAATATTCAGGCCCGGGCTCGGTGCCAGCCCGGCCTTCTTTGGACTTACCCGCCCGAGCCGCCCAACAACTTAATAGACAACCCTCTGTTTGCAAATACGTGACGTCACGAGGAGACCGGTTCGAGGTTATATTTTGCTGTGGTGGGCAAGAAGCTGGAAAAATGCGTCGGCTGATAGAGCTGATAGTGGCCACCGGCATGTGTTGCGCGGTGGCGTTACGTAATCAATGACGTAGGGGTGCAGGTCATCTATACCTGATCTGGGCCTGGCCCAAGCCTGAAGAATTTTTAGGCTATCCAGTCCTGCCCGGTGTACAGGCCTATAAAATGTGACCGCAGCTAGATAAAAGTGGCATAACGCGGGCTTCTGTCCGGTGTAGGCCCGGGTCCGGCCCGGGCCCATTATATGAAGCCCGAGCCCAGCCCAGGCCCACAAAAAGGAGGCTTTATCCGGAGGCTTTCGGGTAAGCCAGAGCCTGTGCAGTGCTCTAATATTGGGCACCCTGTGTGCATGCTTCTCGAAAAATCCTTTTTCGCAGTATACGTGACAGTGCAATCCCGTTAATTTGAAATCTGTTAATTTGAGCTTCCGGATAATTCGAACGGATGCTCGGGTCCCCCTCAAAGTCGTGTATTTCAGTGGGAGAAAACACCCGTTAATTTGAACGTATGAATGTGCGCAACGACGTATAACATATTATTTGCTACTCTTAGATGTTTAGATGTTCGCCTGTACTTAAATACTTTGCGATCAATGAGTCTTCTATTTCTGATATCACGCTGCGCAGGGCACCCTTAAAGGGTAACTAAAATGCAAAAACAAGTTCACTTCAAATTACGTTACACGCTATGTTAATTTCGTGCTTGTTATCATAATTCGAAACTCTGATTTCGTTACGAAGCTACAATCAAAATTATACCGGACTCTTTCTTGCGTCGATACGAAGCAGTGAATGTCGCTTCAGTTTGTGCATCGGTGTTTTTAGTCCATGCTGTGCTTGCCACACCATGGAGTGGTCCCGGTGAAAAACATAGTGCGCGTTGCGAAGCGGACTGGCGTCGCTGTCCGAAGGAAGTGAAGATAAATGTTGTCAGTGGAACATTCGTGAGAACTGTCATGGGTTACAATTCAGTGAATCGGCATTGAAAAATGCAGCAATGTGCATCATGCCACACATATGTAACACACTGTTCACTGTAACACAAACGCATTCTCCAAAGTCATTCTTTTGTTCCACCATAGTCATTTGGAATAATCTACCAGGACATATAGCCACCACCCACGACCACCACTCACTTTTGAACATGATACGTCCGCTAAACTGATTTTTTTGTTTGTTTTTGCTTTTCTCTTTTAGATTACTTGCAAATTGTATTAA
Organism: Ornithodoros turicata; assembly: GCF_037126465.1. Lineage (NCBI taxonomy): Eukaryota > Metazoa > Arthropoda > Arachnida > Ixodida > Argasidae > Ornithodoros > Ornithodoros turicata. Next base: position 67,044,089 of record NC_088206.1, on the reverse strand, counting down.
GTATGTTCGGGTTGTTCATTGGTGTACTAACTCCTTTGTATTACGTCCTCTTTTTCTTTCCTTTTCTTTTTTTTTATTTTTTATTTTCTCTTTCATCATGCAAATGTTCAGTATTTTGTTTATATCTTATATACTGCATTTATGTTTCTCAATTGTAACTGTGTGTATACTGTAACTGTTTTTCCCACCCCCCATGTAATGCCCGCAAGGGCCCTTGGGGTAAAATAAATAAATAAATAAATAAAATAAATAAATGAATATACTGAACACTACGATCGGACCCGTTCCAAATCCACACGTCCACGATAGGTACGCGCGCACTTCTCCTGCTGTCTCATTGGACGCCGCCAATCTTTCCCTTTCGGGGATCCTATTCGTTGCCGCCAAAGACGGGTGTGTTTTCATTGCATTTTTCTTCTAAACGGTAGCGTTGTGTGAACTAATTTTGTTTGAATCGTACTAAATTGAAAAACGGACTCTCATTTGAGAGCAAGTTGCTTTTGCATTTTAGTGCCCCTTTAAGTTTGAGCTCCGCCCTGTTCGAACGACTATGCGGGTCCTCTTCGAGTTCAAGTTAACGGGATTGCACTGTACTAATGCGGAGATTATAAATTAAAAACTGGAACACTCCGGAACTCTTGCAGGCGAAGACAACGGACGCGATCCACTCCCTGCACATCACTGTGTCCACCTGCCAGAAGAATACGTGGGGTGATCTTTTCGAGAAGGTATACTACGTTAACTCTGCCGGGCTCCCGTTGTTCAGACAGAATCTTCCGCAGATGCTTCCGCGAGCTCTGCAGCTTGCCATAGAAGACGACGTAGAATTTCGACGGTCGCTTCCGAGGGACTACCTTCATTCGGTGGGGGTTGCCAACTCCGACCTCGTGAGTTAACGTCGTCTGTGTGTTCCGAATTACGTACGGATGACCTTGACATTCTGCAGGACGAAAATCCATCAAGAGACGCATTTTTACGGAAGGTACGCTGTCTCATGGAAAAGGTCATCACGTATTGCCCTATCGATGCAGCGGCCGATCAGATGGCAAAGGGTTACGTCCACGATTCCCTCCCGCCTGTGCTTTCTGACGGTGAGTGAAAGTGAGAGGAATTTTACGAGGTCAGTTAGTGCTGTTTTCATCTTAGTGGAATCTGTACTCTGGGACGAGTTAATTCCTACGGGTCGACTCCGCCCACAAATCGAAAGACTTCAGTGATTGGCTTATGCTGGTGCATGACACCTTCGAGTCATAATGTAGTGTGCCCACATGCCTGTAGGCTGGTCATGTTGCGGAAACACTGGTCGAAGGTGACATACTCTGAGCAGATTTGCATGCTTCTAAGAGGAGCCACGTAAAATATTTGCAGACAACAAACCTGTGAGAATTGGCTTTCCTGTCTGCATGGCTTCCACCAGGGGACTCTGCTGCGGGATTTGTATTTGTGGGTTGCGAAGTGGCATAAAAATTTGCAAAATAAATGCCACACCGTGCCCACTATTCTGAGTTACCAGGAAGCCCATGGGAGCAGACCCAGAGGTATCTCATAAATGCGCTTGCGTCACTTCCGTTCCCCTGGTGGCGACGGGGCTGCGCAGCGCCACCAGACGGGAGAGGTGGCAATCCGATAACCGTGCGCCATCTGCTAGCTCCAAATGCGTCGACTGGGCAGCGCTTTCCTCGGAATGCAGAGTGGAATGGGAATTGTAACCTGTTTTCTTTTGTTCCTGTTTACTGTTTTTGAAACATAAGCGAGGAATGCGCTGCCCCATCGACGCATTTGGACCTTGCAGACGACGCGCAGCTACCGGATCGCCATCTCTCTCGTCTGGTGGCGTTGCACAGCCCCACCGCCACCAGGGGAACGGAAGTGACGTGAAGGCCACGGTCGCACAGCAACTTAGTTCGGTAACCCGCTTTTATGGGGGCTGGAGATACCAGACAAGTCTGTCGCAAGCAGTACATTTAGATTCTAATAGAAAATATCAGTAATTATTGCCAACACCTTTTCTGGAGTACAGCATTGTTGTCCGACTTCCTTATCGCGAACAGACGACAAGCGCTGCAGCATCCACGAAGGTGAGCTTTGGGAAGATGGACGCGTGGTCAATGCCCAGGAACTGGACCCAGATGCGGAAGTCAGGCTGCTCCGCAAAACTGCCGTAAGGTTAGTAGAAAAGACCCAAAATCGGACACGTAATGTACTATAGATATGTAGCCTATTATTTCATTTTATTCAAAATTATTCATTCAAATTATTTCAGACTGGTCATGGAAGAAGACTCAGTTCGAGTATACCATTCGTTTGACAACTCTCGAGTCTACCACGAACGCGAGCCCATCTGGTTCGAAGCTGGTGCAGAGAGCGCCCCCGCAATTGAGGCTCTCTTCCACGCGTACCCACAGTACCTCAGGATTGATGATCTACCACTGCAAGAGCAGCTACAAAGGGTACGTAAATAAGTTACAAACTGTACCCGTCATACAAGCTGTCGTCAATGATTATTGAAACGAATTGCCATTGAACAATCGTGTAGCGCCACCAAGTGTAGAACCTGTCAACCTATCAGGGACCATTGGATCCAATGGTATGTATTTGAATGGTTTACACGTTTCACACTCGGTGGCGCTACATGCATGTTCAATGGCCATTGAAGACTGCCCATATAACAGGGCAACTACAGTATTACTGTGCTGGTGTACAGCATACAGTATGGTATTACTGCACATTGTCACATACAAAGCAACTGTGCAAACCTCGAGCCCTTTGTTTAGGAAAGAAAAGATTTCCTGTTTTAGCCGTACGAGTTTGCTAGAAATGTGTTCGTCCTGTAATTATGTATATGTGTTATGTAATTGTGTATATAAAAATAAAATAATTGTGAAAAAATATTTGCGGAAAAAATATAAAGAAATAAAAATAATTATGAAAGAATATTTGTAGAATAATATATAAAAATAAAAATAACCGCGAAAAAATATTAGTGGAAAAATATATAAAAATAGAAATAATTGTGACAAAAATATTCTTATTAAAAAATAAGTTATAATAATGTTAATGAAAGAGTCTAGCTAGCTACATAGACAGTGTGCATTTCACGTAACACCATCCGTGCTTTGTACCCCATTTTAGATCGAGGTGGCATCCATGCTCTACGAGAAAGGTATCCTACGTACCAGAACGCCACTTGAAAGCTACGAAGACTCCGACTAAGGCGCCATAACTGTATCACAGTATTTTATTTCAAAAGGTAACAGAAATAATTTCAGTCATTCAACCGTAAAAGTAAATGAGGATATATACAAACATTTCCTTTTGGCGTTTTGACGGTGTAAACCACAATAGGAATGCTATTTTAATTCATTCATTCTTTGTAAAGCTGTCTACTACACATGATGCTGTACAACAACGTGTGAATACACATATATGAAATATGCGAGATGATGTTCAACGAGTACGGATGTACGGAAGACTAGTTTGACACCTGCTGGCACTCAATATGTACAACAGCCTACATGTAGCGTAACTAATGGTTACTAGCCGACATAGCCAGACAATCTCTGTGCTGTCCTGGTTATATTTTTGCAACCCTGCATTAATAAGGCACTGAGTGCTTTATGCCCCAGGATGCTGCAGCGACAATGAAGAGATTTTGCCCAAATTAACCAAATGTTGAGGCACATCTCAGGTGAAATATCCTCTGCTGTGCAAATGATGGATGTCAGTTTTGAGTCAAATTACATAGTGCAACTGCAAGTAGCGGGCTTCTTATTGGCTCTGTGCTCCGGGGCGATCCTGGGCCGACAAACATGTTTCCGAGAGCCTGGCTCGGCTGGGTCACGCAGCTAATTCCACACAATGCAGGACTATATTAGTTTATACCATCACACGCTTGCATCATTCCTGCGCATATATTTGCAAAAACAAGCAAAGGACACTGCATTACACATATGATGTCGACACTCTCGAACCTTCTCAAAGCCTCGTCACATTCTTCTTGAATCCTCGTATCTTTCACAATCACGTTCGCAAAGCTTAGTGACAGGGGTAGGGATCGGGAGCAGGAGTTTGTCGACAACGTCCTCTACCTCCGCAAAAACTTGTAGTGTGACGATGTGCGTTCTGTATTTACTTTGATCTCGTGCTGTTGCAGCGTTAAACCACCAGTTGTTGTATGTTTGTGGCCTTGTCTTCTCTTCTTATAAATCTACGTAGAAATTTGTTTGATAAGCTCTAGAGACGCGTAAGTCACGGCTGGAAATCCTAGGCCGAGCTCTATTTGCTGAATTTTTGGGTCCGGTCGGGCCATTTTTCGGGCCTGGAAAAGCTGGCCCGTGCAGAGCTCTAGTGCAACTCATCAATCAAGCTGCAAAAGCAGGAACAGTAACAAAGTTGACAAGTACGTTAAGTATAGACCTTAAGTAGGACCAAAAAAATTTCAAAAACAAACTCGCAAAGTGTGAATTCATCTATACCAATAAAGGCATCAGAAAATGCTAGGCAGTGCACATTCAGCACAGCTTTCTTTTTGTCAGGCCCAAAATCTACTCTTCCACCCAATATTGCACGATTCGACCCTTTTTTTTTTACAGCTCCTGAAATAACACTTAAGTATTTGCCTTCCACCAATTAAAAAACAAAGTAAAACCTGAAACCACACGAGGAAAGCTACACAGAGGATCTTCACACAGCTGTGCTTGTGACCTAACCCGTAATGGCACACCCACAATAGGTCTTGGCTTACACAAGACGGGTTTCATAACACGTTCTAAACTTCAATCCCAAAGTTTGAAGGCACCTTGAGCTTAGCCTCCTGCTTCAGCTTTGGCTTCTCTGTCCTTGTATGCCACACGAGCACCTCATTTTGAGCTTTGGGTTCGAGCTCACTGAGTCCAGACACCAACTGGCCAATGAGGTGCGACTCCTGATAGCCGCGTGAAACTTGCACCGTGAACTCTGCCTCGATTTGATGCAGAAGAAGCCGTAGCGACACGGCGAATCCGGCCATGTCGATGGGGTACGGTCGCTGCGGTCTCCAGACGGAATTCCAGCCGACTACGGAGCCGTTGCTCCCCAGCACCGGACGCTCCACGTAGAGACCGCCGACAAGTCCGACGGGCCAGACAGACACGCGACGCGTGAAGCGCATCTGGGGGAGGGGGAAAACCTTTCTCACATTTCCGCTATTTGACCGTAGAACAAAGTATATATTCCAAAAGCGTACCTCTTCAAAGAGACGAACGTCGTACGTGTTATCGTCGTCTGCAAAATAAACGACAGCTCGTGGGTCCAACGTTTCCGCGTGACTGCGGAGCCAGCGCAGCGCGGCATTACGCTGAGCAACGCCGCGGGGCCGAACCCACGACGGATCGTTGGGTCTCGGCTTTATGTCGGGTGGCGTCAAAGTGTTGAGGAGAGTGTACGGCATCCCGCTTCGTTCCAGCACGCCTTTTACCAACGTTGAGCTCTGGGACGCATCTTCAACCACGATCCAGTGTAAATTTGGCACCTGCGAGAGAGGGATTACAAATGTGTTGAATAAGCTGTTGATGTTGTACTGCTGATGTGGTTTCAAGGAAACACATTCTTCTTGTTGCGCTGAAGCCCATTTTAAATGTGGTACTGAAGCTGAAATGCGAAGAGCTGAAATCGTACATGTCATGGAACACTTTCCTGCACCGCTGGCGACCGGTTCAATGAAATACTGTACAATGCTATTAAAGTAATTTACCAAAGCAAAAGTATAGGAGAGCCTCGTGAGTTCTGCTTTCTGTACGGGGCGGGCATAGGTGGGCGTGATCACATAAATAACTGGGAGATCATCCGCACCCAAGTTTCTCCAGATGTCTTCCGCACAACCTGGGTCCTGTTTCCGTGCCCGGTTGACCTGTAGACACGTTAGAACATTGTTTTACAAATGGGCAGTGGGCACGCATAGAGAGTACGTACCACAGTACGCAGACACCCGTTCCACCTTTGACGGTTTACCCACGATTCCTGTGGGTAGTGTCCGGCCAAGTCTGTAATCAAACTGAAACACTTCAAAGACACTTCCATCATATCTTTTATACTTATCAGAATAGCTATCCATAACTCCAAAACAGAACATACAGTATTTGGTGACCCATATCAGTGTCAGGATCCCACAGGCAGACAGTCCGATCTTAGCCAGGAATTTTCTTTGTCTTGTTCTGCACATGAACTGTGAGAAACGCCAAGGTTTCCAATGCATGAATATGGCAGAAGCACATGTCATGTGCAGCATGGAGAGTATACGTTGAGGAGGCAACAGGCGGGTGTCGATTCCCCCCACCGCTGTTTCATAAAAATACAAAAACAGGAATCCTGACTAAGCAGGTGTGGATACTTTAGACGGTGTCAGGTAGCTTGTCTCCTCCTTCAGCTCTTTCCTTCGACCACGCTACATGTCGCCTTAATCTGAACATGAGAGCTCCTTCGTTCAACGTTACTTGTTCAATATAGCTATCGCCATCTGAAGTTGATTACCTTCGTAATGATATTTTCGGAAGGTTTTCCCTTCGCCGCAACTGATTTCCAACGGAGTGTTTCACGTTTGTGACAACTTACCAAGGACATTTTTGCGCGATGCTTCGTGCAGGGGTGATTTTCTTAAGATCCCAGCATGGCATGGCTTTAATGATGTTTCAACAGGGTCAGGTATAATTCGACGGAAACATCGTTTGAAAACAAATGCCAAAGTTCGCGTTTTAGTTAGGCTTAGCGAGACGCGCTGATGGCGACACCGATGCGGCTCTGAAACGCCAAAGTAGGGAACGTGAAAAAATGAAAACAATATGCGAAAAAACGCTCGTCTCGAGCTTTTCCGGTCCCTCACCATTTTGTCCAAATATTTTTAAAGGTGGAGTTTTGTTCGTGTTCCCATCGTCTGCATCTGTTGAGTTTCCAAGTTGCACCAGCAGGTGGTGACAAGAATTAGTGTTTTTTTTTTTTTTTTTTTTTTTTGTTTTTGTGTTTCTGCAACGAGCCAGATCCAAGCCAATGCCAACCTGACCGCGTTGTTGTTCCCTTGTTGTTCTGTTGTGAGCGTTAGCAAACACGTTTCAATCGCGTTGTGATTTTTCGTTGAAAAGGCTTAATAATGGCTGAATCGTCATCCCAAAACAGTGCAGCGGCCAACAGTGGTTCTTCACAATCCTTGGCAGACCTGCTTCTACAACTAGAAGACTACTCTCCTACGATTCCCGATGCGGTCACGTCACATTTTCTCAACCGTGCAGGTTTCGAAGCCAGTGATCCTCGTGTGGTGAGACTGATATCGATCGCGGCGCAGAAGTTTATCTCGGACATTGCCAACGACGCTCTACAACACTGCAAGATGCGCGGGGCCGGTCAGAGCAAAAAGGCCACCAAAGACAAGCGGTACACCCTTACCATGGAGGATTTGAGCCCCGCCTTGCTCGAGCACGGCATCAATGTGAAGAAGCCGTACTACTTTGTGTGAACCACTTAACCGTTGCTGTGCTCGAAGAAAATGTAAGGCGCCATAATGTCTGAGTCCGTGTACAGTATGTGGACATACTTGGCTTAGTAAAACCTCCCAAGCTTGAGGTAAACTCGAAGAATGACACGATACGTTCTTCGTGTTTCCCTCAACTTCGGGGGGTTTACTATGCTATGGATCTCCGCCAGCTAGCCGCGGTTCTATCAGCTCTCTCGAGTGGACATGCGTAGTATCTACACCGTGTCTGCGTCAAAAAACTAACATTTCAAGAGACCAGAGTGGATGTATTGTGCAAAAATTTATAAGCATGTCGAAAATAAAGACTCTGCACTGGGAAAGTCTGAAATAATATGTGAACCCAGAAGTATTTTGGAAGCACTACGGGTTAATTGTTAGGCAGACGTCAAGATTCCAGGGACATCCGCAATGCAGCCTGCAGCATTTCCTCTTCTGACATCTCGGGCACGCTTTGGGACTGGGATGATAATGATTCGCCTGCAAAAGAGATTGTATGACGCGTAAACAACACTGCTGTTACCGTTAAATAATTTACCTGAACTTGAGGGCAGTTGCAAGCTCTGTTGAAGAGCCTCTTGTAGCTGGCGTTCCTCCTCATCTGCAGCCATGTGCATGTCAAGGGCGCTGTCTGCCTCACATTCTGGCAGGACCCCCACCACAACGAAAATGGAATAGCCTATGGAGTCACACCCAAAATTAGGATGGGAGTGAATAACAATGTTTGCTATCACACTGTACCTTCTTGCTGTAGCTGCACCAGAAACATGGATAAGTAGGTGCTCGATATCAGTTCTGGGCCTGATAACAAGGAATTAAGGTTGACCCACTGGTTGCCAAGTCTGCGGACTGTAAACCAATGCTCCTTGTAGTTGCAGATGTATGCTTTCTGTTTCCTGCAGTAAAAATAAAAAAAAAAGGTTTATAGGTAACGTCACTGCACCTACGCCTGCAATGTTGATTGGCTAAAGGTTGACGTAATTTGCAATGAGACTTGCGTCGGATCACGTTGTGCAGCTTGTGCTACTGGATCGCTGCTGCTGTACGGAACCAGCTCCAATCCCCATACTTTGAGTGCACTTGCGATCACTTGTACGGAAAAGTAGCCACTGTCATCCAGGTTGCTGGAAGGCTGCTACCTTGCAGAAGACATGGAAACAGGAATTATGAAACAAGCAGACGACGGGAGCGGAACGGGCACATTCTGGCAGACGACAAAAATGCAGGAACTATTAAACTAGCAGACGACATAAAAAGAGAAACATCGGAAGATCTGTCATTATCTGCACTTCAAAAATGTAAGAACGAGATTACGATCAAGTGTAACGCACGTGTAAGAAACGCCGGTAGTCTTCGCTGTGTACACCACCTTCTGCCATGGTTTCACGTTCTTGTTCGTCTATCTGCTGAGCGAGCGTTGCAAGATCAACCGCGGTGAAGTACTCGCCCTGTAGAAGTCCATTCAGGCAGTGCTGGGCGCATAACGAACCTTCTTGCTGCATTTAAGACACGTTTTTAATGGTACAATGTGTATCGAGCTATCGATATGGAGAGATCAATACAAGCCTTTCTCAACCACGCCCATACCTTCTCGTGAAAAATAGTCTCCATCTTCCTTATTTTTCGAAGTCGCTGGCCCAGAAAGGCGTTTCGCGACTTGCGTTATCCTGTCAGTCACATCACTCTCGACACATTTCACCGAAGATGATCAACGAAGGTATTCTGTCGGTCGCAGTCAGTGAGGGTTCTTCGTTCTTTGCGTAATTAATAAGCGATGACAGCCGTCGAATGGGTTTGGGCAGGAGAGAGATGACTTATTTGGCATTGGAGGCGGGGGGACAGCGTTATTTTGCGGTTAGCGACGCTGCTGGTCGTAGCCCTCGTTGTTCTGTCTTTAACACAGAGAGTGAGAATAACGTCACCAGAAAATTTCACCAGATATAAGAAACATGAGGCAATCGCAACATCTCAATTTTGTTTGCCGGTGTATGTATGTGTGGAGTCGCACAAAATGGCCGCCTGGGGGCGCACTCCGCAGATTTTTTGCAGCGATTTTTCGTGTTTCCGCGTGATATTTGCATTATTTGGCCTTTTGTGTGTACAAACTTATTACGTTCACAGGATGTCTATTTTCACAAGGGCAGTGAGTCAGCGTTTCTTGCAATGTGTCCACGCGTCCACATGTGGTGGTCTAAAGTCCAAACCTCAGCCATTCATCTTCGGAAATGAAAAACTCCGCACAAATCCCTCGGTCATACCGCTTATCTTTTGTTTACTCCACAATTTTACGCTAAACGTCATTCGACGAATATCTTTCAGCAACTTCGACAGTATCCTCGCCGTTACTGTTGGTACAGAGAATATCTCGAAGAAATCTATCGTGAAATCTGCTGAGGGATGCTTAGACGTTTTCCCGGTGGTCAGTACCTCTAGGACAACTCGAATCCCAGAGCAAGGACTGCACATCCCTCCCTCTCCTGTACCACTATCACCTTCAGATCCTTTCTTTCACCCTTATACCCTTCTATCCTCCTCCTGATGGTATCATAAATTGTATTATAGAATCAGTGAAGATTCATGCTCATCTACATCATACACCAAATGTTATTCAGCATAAGCAGACTCCAGTGCTCTGCAGAACAGTCACCCAGTAAAATGTTGAGACTACGGCTCGCATGAAACATCCAAACCTGCTTACAGTTTTTACAAGGCGCATTTTCCTGCACTCTAAAATCATGCTCCTAACAGAGATTGACTTACAGTGATCCTAGCACCTAGATAACTAGTATCAGAAAAATGTGGTACGAGACAACGAAACACCCCTCTGACTCTAATCAGAATCAGAATCCTGCAAGTCGGAGATCCTAGCGTGAGGAAGCATGACTCCAGGCTGTCATCTGCAATTTTTACTTGAAACTAAACACACAAAACTCTCTGAGGGAAACTAGGGCCAAGGGGGCTGCTCGTCTGGTCCGTATTCACGTCCATAGAGTTTGCTTTTGCCGCGGAACCGTGTCATGTGGAGGGTCTCCAGTCGATCCAAGTACCAACCGAAGCCCATGGGAATAATGAGAATAGGTGTGTGGCGTAGGTGCCAGCACATCCGAACCACTGCCGATGACATGTTTGCCTGCAAAAAAACAACAACAAGAAAACGTGCACTCAAGTTACGGAACTCAACACCAAGCTTTTGTGTGAAAAGCTCACTTGTATCCTGACCTTAGTGTTACTCAGCGGCTCGTTGCTGTGCGTTCCTCGCTTTCCACTTACGCGTCTGATTGTAGTCGGCGTAGATCAGAAAGGCGGTGCAGACAGGAAAGATGATCGTGACTTTGTAGCGCCACAACCGAAGGAGCCAAGGGTTGCCTTGCTTTGGTATCTCCCTCACTTCCATGCACTGAAAACCAATTGATAAATTGTAAATGAATTAGTTGTCTATGTTTAGAAACATCTCGACAAGTTCGATAGAGCATGATACGTATTTCTTTCTTTTGATATGTATCGTGTTTTTCACTATTCAAGCAGACGAGAGAAGGATGATGCGAGTTTTCAATATTTGGGGAGATGCATCGTGCCCTGCTGCTAAAATAGGCAATAGACCTGCACGATGTTTACGTGAAGTGCTGTTATTTGCTCCACAAATAACGTGCTAATGGTAAATAACGTGAGAATTTCATGTCACCTTCACTTACACTTACCAGAATGAACTGTTACTTATTGGATTGGATTCTGGATTGCGCTGCAGCCATGACAAAGTCGTGTCAAATTATTTGCATGCTTTTTATTGTGTAATTATTACGTGTTGAATATGTGTTTTTCTGTTTTGTAGTGTTTGTTCTTTTTCATGGTAAAAAATTATGTTGTACAATGTGATGACGTATGTATAAGGCGCGAACCACTGGCCAATCAGACTTACGTGAATTTTAACCAATCAGGGAAGACGTATGCGATCAGCGCGCGAAATCAGCGCAAAATTGTCGTCTGCTTTGCCGAATGCGATCCGTGCGTCTACTGTCAAAAACTAATAGCCCGTTCAAGGTATTTTACTTTTCCTAAACATCTTTTGGTGCATCATATCAAGAGAAGACCAGAAGAAAACACAATGCTTAGTGACGACCAATTGAACTTTGAAGCTCCTGAGGCATCCCTTGAAGTCTTCCAGGTGACGGCAGAAATGGACGGCAGGATGACATTCGTTCAAGACGTATACCTTGGCACATTTGAAGATGCTTTGAACACTTCGTTCGATTTAGGCATTGTAAACGAAGAACAAAAGAGGGAACCCGAGGATCTGGTTGTGCCTGACATTGATATTTTGGACAACGACGTCGACATATGGAGCCTCTTTTGCGGCGATGATGGTTTAGTCCCCGAACTGCCTACGATACCTATCACAATGATGACAGAATTCAATTCGAACTTCGATGAAGATCAAATTGTTCCTTCTGTAGCACAAGACCACATCTGTGATATATGCTCAGCTTTTTAAATGGACAACGAAGAACTACCGCTGCACTATTCTGTTGCGACAAAATATTTATTTGTACATCTCTATATTTATTCGCGTCGAAATAAAATATATATTAAGCTTATTGTTGTTCCATAAGAATAGAGACGGGAAGCAAAAGTGCTGATCGATGTGCGCGCGTTCCCTCGCGCCCTCGCTAGCAGAACGTATAGCCATATCCTATACTGTAGCCACAGACGTATCCGATCCAAGTCTGTGTCAGAATAATGTGGCGCTAGATTGACAGTCATTTACTTCTGTAAATGTTTTGATTACTAAGCGGCGAGCATGGCAGAAAGCATAGGACCCCAAAGAAAGCGTGTGAAGAAGGTGGTACCAGATCCGAACCCTTTATTTGCGAAGTGGCTACAAGAATGGAAAGATCAAGCTGCAGCAAGCAATTCGAAAACACAACACACATACGCTCGGGTATGGTTGATTACGTGTTAGAAATCGGTTGCTGCTCTGACATGAACATGAGACCCAAGTGTTTTACAGCGCCATGAGAAAAGACCGTGACTATATTGACGTCAGGTTTTCGCTTTATTCTTATCGTACTGCCATAGGCTCTCAGGTCGCTCAAGAAGTACCCGCTTGTTCTTAAGACAGGCAAAGAAGCGAAGATGCTAGAGTTTTTCGGTAAGGCACAGAAGTACTTGGAGCTGCAAGTGAAACTAATTTCTGGAATAATGTTGCTTTTCTAAAGGCGATAAAATCTGTGAAATGCTCGACCAGCGACTGGCTAAGTACCGAAGGGAGAATCCGGGTTTCGCTTTGCACGACGACGAAGAAATGTCGTCTGCTTCGGCATGTGGGAGTCAGGCGAGCGGAAGCAGTAACCAAAATGTGTCTCAGGGTCAGTGTAATCTCACCGCTTTCGTATTTTATGTTTATTGCTCTTTCACTCACATACTCTGCCCCCTTTCAATCGCCAGAAAGCTCAGACTCTACCTCAAAGAAACAACCCAAGACAGCAAGAACCACGTCTGCTAAAGGTGGTAACACCAAAGGCAGACGTGCTTACGTACCCCTGCCGCGGAGCGGACCTCACGCGATGTTGATTGCTTTATTACAACATCCTAATCAGGTGCAAAAATATTTTCAATATTAATCATAATCTTAACAAAACATTTTGTAGAGGTAAATGAGAAAATGTTGCGGTTTGTCTGTTTCTGGCAGTCGACGAAACCAATTTTCGGATTATGTTTCCTTTTCTTACCTTTGGTACGGTTTCTGTATCTCGTATCAGAATGAACTAAAATGTGCATGCTTAAATGTTTCAAACAGAACGGGTGTACAAAGGCAGATCTCATAGTCGCAGCACAACCACTGTGTGATACTTCGTTTACAGTGGTAAGTGCCACCATACCTTATGGTTAGAGAAAAATGTTAAGTTGATTGTAATTAACATAAATCTATAGCCACAGGGGGATTCTTATTACACTGCTTGGTCATCGATGGCTACGTTGCTAAGCAAAGGTCTCGTACACAGAGAAGGAAGGCCTCACAGGTAAAAGCCAGCTAGGTGCTGCAACGTTTACAAAGTGAAAAAGTCCTGGAGTACTAAGACTCATAAATGGTCTTGCAGACACGTCTTAACGGACGAGGGTCGTGAGCTTGCGTTGAAGTTGGCAGCCACCAGTCAAGGCACCTCTTCGGACGACCCGAATCTTGCGACCAACTCTAGCCAATCGGACGACGACGTTCCTCCCGCACCGAGTGAGTATTCACGTTGCGCGTTTTCTTCTCTATACATTATAATTTCCCTTTTAATCCCCGCTGCAACCCTGTCTTGTATTCGTGCGCTTCACATAACTAAATCACACGTACACTGGATAGGCAGTGATCGATATCAGTAAGTAGAATGTGCATAAAATTCTGTGCGAGTATTTTAATGAACCCAACGTGTGAGAAATGTTAATGGTATAGAAAGATAACTCCCAGACAACAGGTGACGAGACGCCTTTTCTTCTTTCAACGGAGTGTCGTGCTTTCATAGAAATCATCGTTAGAGCCTGAAGTTTTCGGGAAATATTTTTTCCCACATTCGGCGGGTAAAAATCGGGTAAATAAACGTGTGCACTAAATTCATGCAAATTCGGGTGAAAAAACTTCCAGTACGCTAAATTCGGGTAGAAATCGGGCTCAGTTATTCAAACTATCTGTAGCGGTTTGGTACAAACGGTGATGTAACTGCATTTTTCTGCCAAACAAGTAAGTTAGTGCATTCCTACAGACATCAAAGTGAGGGCAATTTGCCGGGTAAAAATCGGGTTTCACCCTAAAGAGGCAACCTTCAATTCGGGGTGCAAATTCGGGGAAGAATCAGGTAAAACCCTAAAACTTCAGGCTCTAATCGTCGTACGTTGTCAAAAAAGTGTAAAAGGGACGTAAGTTTTGAAAAAAAAAATTGTTTGGTACGTTTCAGTAAACCGCATAGTTCTGCAAAATTTCGAGGTCGTTCTCATCGTGGACTGCTGTGAAGCTATTTCGGGGTAAGCGTGGGCACGAGAAGCTATTTCTGCGATTCTTTCCGAAAACAAGGATGATTCGAAGAACGTTACCGCGTCACAAGAAATAGCATCGACAATGAGTCCGCCTTGATCGCAAACAGGCCGGAATCCCGTCGAAAGGCTGAGGTGGAACGGGAGCTCCGGAGGATGGGCGTCGAGCACGAAGTCCGCCGACTCAGCGTGGGGGACTTTGCGTGGATGGCAAAGGAAGTCGGGCAACACGGTCCAACGTGTCGAGAGTTGATGGTGGGGCCCGTGGTGGAACGCAAGCGTACGGACGATCTGGCTTCCAGCATCAAAGATGGCCGCTTCAGGGAACAAAAGGTACAAAGTGGGGGAAATACGTTTTTTTTTTCTTTCAGCTGTCCACTTATTTGGATTGGATTGGCTTGGATTGGATTTTGTATTGGTTCCAGGTGAGACTGAGGACTTGCGGAGCGCAGCTCTCAGCTGTCCACTTATTTGCTTTGGATTGGATTGGATTGGATTTTGTGTTGGATCCAGGTGAGACTGAGGACTTGCGGAGCGCAGAACGTGGTTTATCTACTGGAAGAATTTGGAAGTCCCGGCAGCAGCGGACTTCCGGAGTCCACTTTGCAGCAGGCCCTTGCGAGCACGCAGATCTCGGACGGATTTCTGATCAAGGTGACACGCTGCCAGAAGGACACCATCGCTTATCTCACCTTGGTGACCAGTATTCTACGAGAAACGTACGCGGTACGTACGCGTTATTGTTTTTTTGTTACGTTACATGTACGCTGTGAGTCATGTACAGCGAGCCATATACTTAAAGGGGCACCAGAAACAACCCCTAACTGCGTGTATTCATTTGTACCGTTGCAGTCCATATGTTGCATACATAAAGCTACACTTGTCCACCAGAGATAAAACTCTCCATTCATCGTGCAACAATAAAGCTGCTGTTGTTGTTGTTGTCTCTTGGAGCATATGCTTCCTTCTTTTGTAATAACATTTACAAAATGTTGCTTTAACATTAAAAAAAATAACTTTCCAAAGCTAGATAGAATGCGATGGCAACCATGTAGTACCACGGTATTTTCCTGCAGAGGAGGAGACAGTTGCCATGGGAACAGGTACGTCTCGTACCTTTCCGTAAAGAGTGCAATTGCATATCGTTTGGGGACTGAGTGAGAGAGAGAAAACACTTCTCTCGCAGTAGCATATTTTCTGCGTGCCGTAATTCTGAAAATGGGGTCACACGATATCAACGTGGTTCCTGCAAAAGTGGGACAATCGTTCCAGAGAGACTTTGTACATTTCATTTTACTGCAAAGCATTAGTGAACGCAGGTGTTTAGTGAGTTAAAATTATGTTCCATCCGCAGGGACGGACATTATATTCTTGCAGCCGAGAGGAACTGTTGGAGAACCCCCTGCCCAACCACTGCATCACCTTCCAAGAGTTCAGCTCATCCTCCGTTAAGAACAAAGCACGTATTTGAACACCAATTTGCCCCCTCTAAGCCTAACACGGAGACGTAACTGCAGGACCTGAGCGTACGTGAAATGTTTGGCAAGCACCTCCTGCAGCTGAAGGGAGTCTCTTTGGAGAAGGCCACCTGCATCCTGCGAGCGCATCCCACTCCTCATAGGCACGTGACACTGAATTACGAAAGGTAACGTCCTGAAGAACTCCTAAAGATGACTCCACTTTACAGCTTCATCCAATACCTCGACACGTTTGCGCCGTCTGAAAAGGGCAAGGCGGAGAAGGAGTTGGCTGCTCTGAAGGGACCAAACAACAGGCACGTCTCAGTGTTTGTCTCTTCCATATATATATACAGGGCCTGACTTTTTTGGGCTAAACCCGTATCCGCCTGATATTTACCCCCCCCCCCCCCCCCCCCGAACGAAATCTGTAAAATTTGGGTTTAACCCGAATCTACCCGAAAACATCCAGGTCGCGTGGCACACTCATAAGCGTGCATTATAAAAATAAAGTTTGATAACATTGCTAAACATTAGTTCCATGTCAAGACAAATTCTTATTTTAAAAAAAATCACCCGAATTCCTGACGACAGAATATGCCGTAACGGGATTTAACCCGAATGAAATCTGTAAAATTCGGGTTTAACCCGAATCTACCCGAAAACATCCGGGTTGCATGGCACACTCATAAGCGTGCATTAAAATAAAGTTTGATAACATTGCTAAACATTAGTTCCATGTTAAGACAAATTTTTATTAAACAAACAAAAAAATCACCCGAATACACCCGAATTCCTGACGACAGAATATGCCGTAACGGGATTTATCCCGAATACACCCGAATTTTCAAATGAAAAATTCCACCCGATATTTACCCCCCGAATTTGGCCAAAAATAAAACCGGAAAAAGTCAGGCCCTACATATATATTACACGCAAAGTATGCGTGGTGTATATTTTGGTACATTGGGTGCACATTTGGAAATCACCATAGGTACTTTAAATGAGGAAGAAGGTCTATCTGGAATCAACCATGCAGAATATTTTTGCTGTACCGTGTCCTGTCACTGCACAATTAAGTTCACAAAAACACCTCTAAAAAGCAGCAGTACTACCTCTCTGGCACAATACTATCAACGCCCTAGTAAGCAGCTACACGGCCTCGCTTCTCAACTGAAAATTCATCTGCTACGGACAGTGTGGCTCTACTTGTAACAAACTCTCAGTGTCACAAAGATAAGAAAAAAATTTGGGAGGGAGCCCTCTCTTGGTTTTGAGTGTAGAATTTACTTTGGCAATACTTAATTGAATTCATTGATTATATTATGTTAAAATCAATTGACAGTTCATTATTTAATAACTAAAATTCATTTCAATATAATAATTCTACTAATTTAACCCTAATGAAATTTCTTAAGTGTCACCCGCACAAATAATCGGAAAGGCATAAATTCTACGTCAAAAAGAGTGAGTCCTCTACGCGAATGAATGTTGTTAGCAGTCGTGTGTCCTAGTTTGCAGTATTGTTTTTCAATGTGCCTAATTAATGAATTAGATAAGAGTAATTGGCCAGTTTTCTAAATAAGTACGATTTGAGGTCCATCGATTAGAAAGTTGTAAAGTGCCTCAACAAACACCCGAGTCTGGTGTTTCCAACAAGGTATACTTTGCGTGGCTTTTTATTCTGGACTAAAAAAAAAAGCCAATAAAACTTGGCTAATAAATCAATTGGCCACAGTGAAAACAATATTGGCGACTACGACGGCGAACAACATTTAGCCGACTTCACTTGCGCAGAGTGCTCAAACGGGACACCCTCTATAGATGAGTAAACGTGTCATGCATAAGAGGAACTAAGCCTGCCATAGTGTTATTTCAGTTGTTGCAGAAGTTGCTAAATGTTCGTTGCCTCTTGCAGAAGCCTCGGAATAAGCACAGCGAGACAGCTGGTTCAACTCTATGGCAGGGCTGTGTGACCAAGCATGAGCTGGAGCAATTTGAGAACAAAGACTTGCAAACCACTCCTGTAAATGTGTAAACTACTCTGTAGACGTGTGAAAGTGATCCGCTGGTAAAGTGCTTGTGAGGGCAGTCTCAAGAATCCGTTCAGCAAACGTGAATGGGTGCATATTCTGTGAACTGGTATGCTCAGCACTGGCTCCAAATTTCCAACTTTATTGTTTTCAAATACTTCTTTTTTTTTTCTGTCATATTTGTGCTGCACACAGGGTACTCTCTTTCGCAAAGTCTTCATGAAACAAAAAAACGTTTGTGGTTCCAGCTATGTTTCCTCCATAAACATGGAAATCATTAGCATGCCAGGTAGCCTCTGTTCTTTCTTATTCTACTCATCTCCCCTTTATGTTTAGAGCATTAAGTTTTAGGGTTTAACCAGATTCTTCCCCGAATTGAAGGTTGCCTCTTTAGGGTGAAACCAGATTTTTACCCGGCAAACTGTTTGCTGCCAAACGCACTTACATCACCATCTGTACTGAACCAGTTTAGTTAGTTTGAGTAACTGAGCCTGATTTCACCCTGAATTTTGCGCATAGGAAGTTTTTTTCACCCGAATTCGTACGAATTTAGTTTATTTTTAGTCTATTCACCAGATTTTTACTCCCCGAATATAGAAAAAAAATATTTCCCGAAAACTTCAGGCTCTATTTATGCTGTACATTGTTGTATGTTCGGTTAAGTCGCAAATATAGTCCAGAAATAGGAGGAGGATAGACCGTAAAATAACTAAATAAATCCTAAATAATAATAAAATACTAAAATAAATCCTCTTTTTCATATCTAACCAAAATGCTAAAAATATTAATTGTACGCTATAAATAATAATAAAATAAATCCTCTTTTTCGTATATCTAACCAAAATGCTAAAAATATTAATTGTACGCTATAGATAATAATAAAATCCTAATAAATAAAATAATAAAATAAATCCTCTTTTTCGTGTATCTAACCAAAATGCTAAAAATATTAATCGTACGCCATAACACATGCCCAAAGTTGCGTTGGCTAAGCGGTCGCCGAGAGTGAAGAGAACGTGCGAGAACCACAAGGACATGACTTTTATGAGATCTCCGAATCGCTGGGCATAGCAGGCGGTGGCCTCCAGATGGCGCCCATGAAGAGGACCACGTTGCCCGGCCTGGTCACCAGGACAAAGAGGAACGGGTGGTCTACCCTGAACTCTGGGCCGCAGATGGTCGACTTCCTCTGTACCTTGCCCGCGTGTGCCGCGAGGATTTCTGTGCCGTCCTCGTCGATCTCCAGCGCCACGTCGTGCACCAGTTGACCTATCGCCGAGCCGGTGGGGGTCTTCAGCATCTTTGACAGATCTGCTCTGTATAGGGGGATGACAGAAGGAATCTTTTTTTTTTTACAGCACGTACTTACGCCGTTGTGTTTTCACGTCACGTCACGTCATGTCGGCTGTAAAACGGTAAAATCTCCTGCGCCTGTATGTGTGGCCGAATTTCCGCTTTTGGAGATCCGTGACTCGAAAACCCGAGACGAGGTAGAGGACGACAACAGACCTACCTTGTCTCGGGTTTTCAAGTCATGGATCGTCGCCACCAGCTCGCTTGCTACCTAACTTTCCTTTCGTTAACTTTTGGAGAGTTCCCCCTTTTGGGTTCTACTCGAAGTGACTATGATTAGGGCCCGACTTTTTAGGGTTATTCCCGATTATGCTCGATATTTACCTCCCGATTGAAATCAGGAAAAACAGGGTTTAAACCGGTATTACCCCGAAAACTGCTGGACCAGGGGAATCCGAAGTTATCGCAACTAACACACAACTTTGGAAACTGTGTTGTAACAGCATAAATATGCTAATACAAACTGTCGAAACAGACACCCTGCTGCTTCTTAGATGCATAGACTAAATATTGATGCTCTGTGTCTACTGGTGTGTCGTCTGTATTATGCTGATTAAGCCGAAGATTTACGCCTGATCCAACCCGATTTAACCTAAATCTGGTTCGGTTCAACCCGATTATACCCGAATTACCGAAGCAAAATATAACCCGACATGTACCCCCAGATTTTGCTGGAAAATATAACCCGAAAATGTCAGCCCCTAATTATGATGCACATTGATGCACACTCGAGAGACTGATGTTCGTAACGTTGTGTAGCTTTCCTCACGTTGAGTTCTTCCCGAAGTACTGATCGCTAATATAGGTACATTGGTCCAAAGTTAATGTAGCATAAAATCTGCTACTCACTTGACAGGATCGAAGGCGTCTGTAATCCCCAACTTGTTGAGTTCCGCGGCCATCTCGTGCTGCTGGCTGAAGTGAAACTTTGGCAGAAAGACTTCGACCTTGTCCTTCTTTCGGAGGTTAGACAAGGCCTTACCTGATGCATGCGCAAATACATACGCCTGTCAAAACATCACATGCTACTCCGATTGGGAGGTAACAGCCATTTTTGCGATACAATAACGCCTGCCGGAAATCAGTATTATAATACTATAATAAGTAAGAGATTTAGGTTCTGAGATATTACACACAACGCTAATACTTTTGTGTATTACACATAGTAACACATTGACACGCAATCCGCGGGTTACCAATTAAACGTATGCAGTTCGGTTACTCTTATAGACTGTCATTCTCCAATCACATTTTACTTTATGTGAATAGTACGTGCCTTGTTTTGTGAGATACAGACTTGGGGAAAGATTAGCACTAAAGTACACCAGTGACACTCGGTTTTGGTGCAGTGCTGGACAAAAGTTTACGGAACATGCTCCGGCGCATTCCTTCCTCAGAGTGATGCCCTAGCGGCGAATGGGATGGTACGGACCCTATGGACTTACAGACACGTGCATAGGTATCCCAGTCACCTGTTTGCAAGTCCGTACGGTACGATTCGCGGCTCACTCTGAGGAAGGAATACGCCGGAGCGTGTTCCGTAAACTTTGCTCCAACGCCGTACCTACCAGTATTATGTTACGCATTACTTCGGCTTTTACGTACGGACAGTACAGACACGAAGCGAAATTCAGAGAATGGGCGCCCACCTAAATTTTCCGACGTAATCTGCGACATCATGTGGTGCAGTCCGTCCCGCAGATTGGGCAGGAACAGGACCATGCTGCAGTTGTTTCCGTCGTACGGCAGTTCCAGGACCTGGCAGTCGAACTCCTTCGCGGAGAGAAATGGCGTGTCGCGTCTGGAGAACATCATGTCGACCGTCACGGTCTCGTCGCCCTTCACGTAGAAGGGAGACTTGAACACGAGCTCCCGTTCGAACCTGCTGGCCCAGACGCCGCGGAAGTACACCGCGTTGATGACCAAGAGGTCGGGCAGCGAGCTGCTCTCTGTGACGGCCTTGCTGAGCCGGCGCTTCGTGATGCCGCTGACCCAGGCGTTGACGTTTGTGACGTTCTTCTTGTTTTCGGGGGTGAGTTCGGAGCTGTCGCCATGGACGGACTGGATGGCTTTCGCGTATGTGCTCAGGACAGAGTGCGGAGGACGAGCATACAGGCGGTTGCCGAGCAGAAACTGGATTTTGTGTCCAAGTACATCCGGCTATTTTGGAAAATTAGACGTTGCAAAGGGTGTACCGTTATCAGCCCCATACCTTGCCTGGCCCAGAGAGCATATGCAAATGTGCCTCACAAATACACGAGGCATGCTTTCAAAGTGGTACTACGTTTTTCAGTGGAGTTGATTTATAATACAAAATAAAATATATATATATATCAAAAAAATTTTTTTAGTCTGCTGCGGCACTTTAAGTGCACAAGAAGAAGATTCTTCTTTAAAAGCATTAAGAAGTCGAGCTATTTTGTAGTCCACGATTAAAGCGTTAAAAAACCAGTGCAGGGGTGTATGCAGGGGTGCGGCTTTGTTCGGATTAAATTTCATTGTTTTTGCAGTTTAGTGCTGTAGTGTTGTCTCACTTTGTTCCCCTGCACCTGCTTTTTAACGCTTTCAATATGCTTTGCCCCGATTCCTTTTTACCAAGTTTGTGCTACGAGCAACGAAAATTATATGCCTTATAAAAGATCATCGTGGATTTTTTTTCTTTTTGGAAAGGGAGCTAACAAAATGTGAATTTCATGAACGCATTTTGCGGAAGAAAATTAACGCGTGAAATGAAAGCGTACCTTAGCGGCGTCGAATTTCTTGTTCAAAGAAGCCTCGTCCGCTTCGCCAAGTATCTTCAGAATTTGATCGTGCGTCGGTCCCTGCGATCCAACTACAATCAAGGTCAGAGCCTGAGCAATGCTGAAGGGTGACAGCAGGACGTTGCATCCACCCCGGACACTTTCCATAGCCTTGAATAGGTTCACCGGGAAGTCATGCTCTGGGTAAGTATGCTCCTGTTTCGGCGCTTCAAGGGGGGAACCCGGCCGACTCATGGCTGACGATGTTTAAAAACCGCGGGGCTCCGCACGGTAGCCCCGGTTAACGCCGCTTTCTTCTGCCTTTAGCCGTGCTGATCGCCACTTTTCGAACTCACGCTAGAAACCGGCAGGCCGGCCCGTGACAGAACACCGGAAGTTGTCCATTCTCTGCCAGCTGATCGCGTGACGTCACGACGTTGTCATTTCCTGTTGGAGGTGGTGTTCTGCTGCTGTTGGGTCTGATTTCGATTTACGTCTGCGTTGTAGAGTCAGCACTTTTGACTGACTTTCCCTTTGTTAAGTGAAAACTGGAATATCTCGTGCCATCACTATTCACGACGAGGATATGTATGGCAGACGTCTACGGCAAGGTGCGTGTCACGTTCTTGCTTTAATTGGAGAGCATGACAGGTCTCGGAGTTCATGTTTTGTGGCTTGTCCGCATCTTGCAGGAAATGACAGTCCCATGCCAGAAGTGTCCGGCTTCAGCGTGTATGTGTTACGTTGAAAAGGGGAGGACCAGGATATTCACGACGTTATTAATGCAGGTTTGAAGCTCACGCTAGAAAAATACGAGCTTCTGCAAAGAAAAACCCGAAGACAGGGGACAGTGGACAAGGCTGTAAGCCACTTTCCGCGTTGTTGATTAACAGTAGGCCTGTACGAGGCAAAAACGTGCCACGTTTTCTTGCCAGGGGATACCGAAAGCATCGAAACAGTGCGCGAAAGTGGAGAGACGACAGAGGCCGACGTGGCCAGCGATATTTTGGGAGCTGTCGATCATGAATTAGATTATATTGAGGACGACGATAGCCCAGATACGTCCAGCTCACAGCCTAAAAACTCCACGACTTTACTAGGAGCTCTGCCAATCGATGCCGTGGAACCGCCACGCATCTTGCACGAATCTCAGCTCTTCAACGAAGCTCTTCCACATGCAGTTGGTGAGGTTTGTTCAGAGAAAGGACCTACAGCACTTGTATGTTAAAGCCTGAATACTTTTTCAGGAGCATTACAGCCCATTGAAATGGACAATGCTACAAGTCCGGCACTACAGTCGCTGTTTGAAAGGCAACTGGTTTATCTCTTCTGGATTTTCTGAAATTTTCACTGCACACTTGCGCTGTAGCCAATGGCTTATCAAGAATCTCAACTCTAATTTCATTTCTAGAATATTTTAATTTAGTGTCTCGCATAAACCTTTAGCAATAGATATCTGGTCGTGTACGCTCAAGACGTCAAATTTGTCACAGAGATCCTCCACAAGTTCCAAGCTTGGACGAATCTCACTCAGATCCTAATCCTCGTCCAGGACGTAGAGGGAGTAAAAGCAGGAAACAGATGTCAGAATGCACTTCTGCTAAGCTAGAGCATCAAGAACAAAATGTCTCTAAGAGGTCAAAAGACCACAAGCGACATTCAGCATCAACCGCGCTCAAAGATGTCGCCAATGCTTCCTTGAAAAGGAGTGCAGGGTTGTTGCCAAGCAACACGGGAAACAAATCAAGCAATACGAAAACTCGTACGGACGTAAGCAAACTGGACTGTGCCACTTTACCTGCCGGAACATCTGCACTGTCACTCAAGGAGAATGTCAGTCTTGAAAATGTGAGCACTCTGCTTATTCTATTAGGAGAACAGTAGCTTTCTTCTTATTTTTTTTTAGCTTTAAATTAAACATTTCATGGTGATGGCAAAGAGATATACTCTCTGCGACAGTTGCTTGTATGAAATATAGTAAGAGTTCCGCACAAAACTGCATCGACTAATGCCAAAGCCAGTAAAGCAGTGTCAATGTGGCCACCTCCCTGACCTGAAAAGGGCCACAGTCATTAACCAGATCAATAAGAGTTATTAGGAACTACATAGCTTTGTGCTACAAACCTTCAGTTATTTATCTAGGGTGCCCTCTGTCCCTTTAAAGTACCCATACTGTATGGCTGGATGAATGTTTTCATTAGGCACTGGTGCAAGGAGAAGCTGAGAATTCAACGCAGTACTCCAAGAAAAAGTTGACATTCATGCAAAAGGCAGTTGCAGCTGCACGGCCCGACGTCGATGTAGAAAATATCTCTCAGCCTCGGGTGGTTTGGCCGGAACATCGGCCACAAGGCAAGTCATAGTGAGTCTCTATGGCAAAAAACATTTTGTGTTGAGTTTTTGAGTATCAGAAGAGAGACGACTCTAACTGGTACTTTGTCCGGATCTGATACCCACAGTAGTTCTGCATAACAGAGTGTAAGCTTGGATATGTGGCTGGGCTTTCACTTCCTTTTATTTTCTCAATTACAGATATCCTGGAAGTCATTTTTGAAAACTACAAAAAGAAATCTAAGCACCATTAGTGACCTTGGAGATGTTGCGGCCAGTTCAGAAGCCCTGCCCTTGCAACTTTTACGTTTCGGACATTTTTGTCGGCAGCTCATGTTGTTTTTCGGAAGCTCTTTCTTTTTTGTTTTTTCGTAGCCAGTTCAGAAGCTGTAGTGGAATTGAACTTAAGTTTATTTACAACTTTTACAATTTGCACACTTCTGTCTGTGGCTCATGTTGCAAGTGGAGTAGCTGCAGTTTGCAGCGTAGGTTCTTTCATTGTTGTTGTTGGAGCAGCATTGAGGTCGTCTTTGTCGGTACTCGATTCGTCCTTACTTTCACGGGTCTCGTCGGCGGAATCCTGCCACAAAATTTCCCGCTATGATCAGTTACCACCACCGTAACAGCTATACAAGGTATGCACTAATATTAGGGCTGTGCGAATAGTGATTTTTAGATTCGAATCAAATGCGAATCGAATAATGTCGAATACCACGCACAAGTGTGTGCTTATTGCTGAATAGTAAGCAAAAGAAGAAGCAATGGAACCAGGTGCACAGCTGTAGTTTGTAAGACTCTGACTGCAAACTATGCTACACCAGGAAACTCAAACTTACTATCACTTGTTAAGGGCAATGCTACCTTTAATGTGTGTTTCACATATTTCATTGACGAATACATTTCTGCTAGAATTCTCCCGAAAATTGTGATCCCTGATGAAATCTAGTGCCCAGACTTAACGCAGTCGACCGTGTGATAGAATCCCTCTTTCTATGGTGACACAGCTGGTCCAGCTAAAGTTCAAAATAATTAAACCAACTTAAACTTCCCTGCCAATACGCTGCTACAGTATTTCTCAAAAGTGGCAATTTTCAGTGATCCGTCAAGTCACACTTTTAAACCATGCCTGCAACCCGACAGCACTGTGAGAAGTGTAAACTAGGCCTGATGCAAAGCCAACCTGCAGGTTATATCCAAGTTTGCATGCACAAAAGTGCAGGTAAGCTTCACGAAACGCTCAGAGGCATGAGTTGAAGCCAGCCTGCGGAATTTCGAATATATTTGAGCATTCAATAAAATGTTATTCCGTTCGAATACGAATAGCGCAGTACCGTTATTCGGTGCAAACATCGAATATTCGCACAGCCCCAACTAATATCCATCAGGGTACTCTACAAAGAGTCTTTCCGAGCGGTAAATGTACAGGCCTAACAGAAATCTTGTAACGTTACACTGTGCACAAGTAAAACTCTGTCGGGGCTACACCCTTTTGGGAACATAATTCCCAATAGCCGATACAAAATCAAAACTTTTGAGCACAACAGCTTGATCCGGATGGAAGCGCTACTGACCCACTCGCCTCAATGCTCAATCACTCCTGAATTCACCAGGACTGAAATGCCTACGCAGCTCTATACGTACACAACTCAAAAACTGCTGCGCACAACATGGTGTCCCAGCTCAGCCTTTTCGGGTCGCTACCCGGTATGTTTCAGTGCGAGAGTGCACGTAATAAGATATGCTGTAACGTCTGCATTCTTCTACGACTCCCAAAGAAAAGCCTGCATACGTAGATGATAGCTGGGGCCACCCAGTGCTTACCTCTCTGCTCGGCCGGGAAGCTGAGCTGCCTTCACTTGTGTCTTCGTCGCCGGATGAAGACTCCGAGAGGGAACCCAGGTCAGGATCTATCCAGAGCCCTTTCTTTGCCGGCAGGGGCTTTGCGGGCTTCGCGGGTCGCTTAAGTCCCGATGGGCCACCTTTGGTGAGGCCTACGATATAATTGTGATATTGTTCGCATTATAGTGTTCCACATAGTAGTGAAACCTTAAAATCACTCTGGGTCAGTATAAATGTAAAACATAACTAGTTCAGTTACTTGGACAGATGATCATATGGGCATTCCTTCCAGCAGTCCTATTACATGACTTTTTAATGTGGAATACGAATTGGGGGGGGGGAACTAAAGTGATGGTAACTTTAGAAAACTATTTAAATATCACGAGGATGTGATACAATTGTAGTTTGCAGTACAAGCGCTAAAATAAAGTTCTGAATGTTGCGTTTACTCGGATTTTGATACTGCAGAGCAACTAAGTTGTGTGGTACGTGTGTAAAAAATATAAAAATCGAGGAAATGCAGTTGTGACTAGCCAGCTTTTCAAAGTACTCACAACTTTCACGTGACTCGGTTAAATACATCACCGCGATCTTTCTGCTTACCCTCAGATACAGCGTCTGCTATTTGCTGTGGCAGTTCTTCGCGCTTCTTGTGGTAGTCCCTGTCTTCGAACTTATGCTGCGGTGTCTCTTTGAGTCGCTCTAGTTTTGCCTTGCGACGCTCTGTACGCTCTCTCTCCCGTTCTTCTTGCTGAGCCATCCATCGTTTTAACCTGAATGGTACGACAATATCGTTATATGCGGGTCGCTACCACTTTGTGCGTATTACGAAGCGTTTACCTCGCCTCTTCGTTGATATCTCTCAGTCGTCGTCCACTCAAGTCCCTGCAGGCTTCGCGGTTGGTGGTCTTCTCAATCTGAGCACCAATGGCTCGTAGCATAGACCCGAATCCTATATATGAGAACAACTTTGTGTCAGTTAGCGTAGCCTTCGGGTTTTACGACGGAAACGAACCTCCTTTGCCTCCAGGCAAGGATGATACTGCGCGTAAAGTGTCTTGAGGAAAGACAGCATCGTCTTCTGACAGGACCTTTCCGTGACGTGTTAGCTTGAAATTCTCTGCTTGGATGCCCTGAAATACGGTTGGAAGGAATGTTCTAGCACCACGGTCGTGACAATAGGATTGATGACCTCGGCTTTGAGACGGCAAAGATGCGATAGGCCTTACCCAGTGGCCTTACCTCTCTGGTTGCATAAAGGTCTTTTATGTGTCCGACCGTGATGCTCGTCGCTGTGTTGTCGTCTGCGTTGGTTTGGAAACACAGGGTCCGCCCAGAAAACAGGGAAGTTACTAAAACTTGCATGATTGCGACTGCAAGCCGGAAGCACAAGACGCGATTGCGAAAACACAACGTGGATGACGTCAGCGCGATGACGATGTCGATGGGGCAGTATTGATATTGATGCAGAGCTTGCGGTTGCCGCAAATTAAATTTTCGCCCATGAAACTCGTGTAGTTTTTACATTGTACTGCTCTGGTTTTTATTGAATACCTTTCCTTCTTGGGATTATGCGTGGTGCTGCTATGCCTATTGTATACAGGGTATTCGCTCTAACGTGTCCAGAAATTTTATTTAAAGCGAGCGATAACAGAGAAACGAGCGCTACTTTTCAGCTACTTGACGAGGAAACGGGTGCTACTAGTAAAGCAGTACCTGTTTCTTACTCAAGTAGCAGAAAAGTACCACATGCTTTTCTTTTATCGCTCGCTTTAAATATAATTTATGGACACGTTAGAGCAAACACCCTTGTATATCATGCACTCTTTCAGAGCACAGTCATACAGTAAAAGACAAAAAAATCACAGTGAAAAACTAACAAGATGTATTTATTAACAGATGAGGGGATGTTTAGCGTATGACTGGCATGGCGGTTGCGGTACGAGAATCCGTTGAGTCCTGTTGTCTCCATAGCTGCGTCACTGTCTTCAGTTGGGTGTAGAAGTTCAGGCCCTGCATAACAACAACAACAAAAAAAGGAATTTCAACAATGAACCAAAGACCAACATTATTCCGCAAATAGAATAAAGTGCTTACAGCCTTTCCATAGAAGTTGGCGTCTCCGAGGAAGGAGCCTCGAGACCCAGTGAACGAAAACATGGGTAGAGGCACGGGGATGGGAACGTTGACTCCCACCTGAGAAGGAAGAAGTTCATGATTCCATAAAAGTTGACCAATCAAGTAAACCTAAAACAAAAGAGTCTCCTCATGCACATGCGACTCACCTGTCCAACATCGATCTCCTGCGTGTACTTGCGTGCGGTGGCTCCGTTTGTGGTAAAGATTGCAGTTCCATTTCCGTACGGGTTGTCGTTGATCACCTGTATGGCGTCGTCCAGTGTATCGGCTCCCATGGTCAGGAGGACTGGACCGAAGATCTCTTCTTGGTAGCACCTCATGGAAGGCTGGAAAGAGAGAGAAGTCCACGCCTGTTGAACTTTCGCCTTTGTGTCGCGCGTGGGAACCCTACCTGAACCCCGTCCAGGATGGTTGGGCCGACGAAGTTCCCTTTTTCGTAACCAGGAACCTTAATGTCCCTCCCATCAAGGAGCAGCTTAGCTCCTTCCTTGACTCCGCTTTCAACCAGGTCACAGATGCGGTTCTTTGCTTCGGGCGAGATTACGGGTCCGAGGTCTGCTCCCGGCTCGTGGCCTTCACGTTCAACGAGATAAACGTCACGTAAACGTACTGGAGGGTGTTGCATTCAAAGTTACGTATCGCTTCAGATTTAAGTTTTAAGATAAGCGGATAATTTGAAGCTGGCAAATAAAACTTTGATATTTATGGTTCGAGTTAGTGTTTCTGTGCAACCTTTTGCTGCTTTTGCAACAATGTGAATTGTCGAACCCACCAGCAGTGACCTTGAGTTTCTTTGCCCTCTCAACCAGTTCGGGGATCCACTTTCTGGCTTCGCCGACAAAGACTGCGGTCGACAGCGCCATACAGCGTTGACCAGCTGCTCCAAACGCAGCTCCAGCGAGCTGTAACACACAATCAAGAACACTGTTTCTATGGGCGTTGCAGAAGACAATCGACGGGCAGGGACCCTGTTTCTGAGCGGGGTCAGATGTTTCCCAAAGAAATTTTATGAAGGTTACGCTACACCCATTTTCTCAAAAATGTTGTAACAAATGTGAAAAACGGGTAACGACTGTATGAGCTCTCAAACTAAGTTTCGGTGCTGTTACCTGCTAGTCTAAGATAAAAACAACCTTGAAGAACCCAGAGCTGTAGAATAGTTTCAAGAAAGACTTGAGCTTCTCCAGTCATTAGGTACTGTTCACATAATTTTGAGAAATGGATAACCTGAAAAGGAAAGGCCCTAGTCAAAGGTCAACTTACCTGGTTCAAGGTGTACTCTTTGTTTGCGTCTGGCATCACCACTCCGTGGTTTTTGGCTCCCTGTCAAATGATAAGCATAGATAAACAATGCGGCACGAGACTATAGCATTAAGGGAGATAAAAAGGAGCACATACCATGTTACACTGCACGCGCTTGCCATTCTTTGAGCCACGCTCGTAGATAAACTTTCCCTGGAAATGATAAGACGAGTGGTTTAAACACGTCCTGGCTTGAGAGACACAAGGTTATTGATTGTACTATCGATATTACAGTCAATGGTTCGAACACGAGATTGGTTCTTCAGAGTTTGACTAGCTTATGGTCAGACACTTCTTTCGATGATCTTTATAGTTGCCCTCTAAGTACTACTATCAGTGCTATCAATACCGTTGTTATGACCTGCATACATCAGGATGCGTATATTTTTCAATATTCCAATCTGTTTGCAAATGCCAAGCTTTAAGTTCCATACTGTTTGTGCATTGGTATTAAGCAAAATATTAAAGAAGCTGCACCGAATAATGAACGTTAATACATACTGTGATAGTTGTCTGATAAATGTTTCTCTTTAGTGTAACGCACAATATTACTCAGAATAATACATAGCAGAACTTACAGCAGTGTCAGAGCCCACAAAGGAGATGGCCCTGATGTCGGGATGGTCGCAGATGAACCTTACAGCTGCAACATTAATGAGACGTTACAGAACAAAAATTCAGACAGCAAACATTCACATGATTGTCTCTCGGGGACACGACAGACCTTCGTGCTGGCCATGAATGACGTTAACGACGCCATCAGGAACGTCGCACTGCTTCAGGAGTTCCATGAGGATGAGAGTAGCGCCAGGGTCACGTTCCGAGGGCTTGATGATCATTGTGTTTCCGCAGACCAACGCGAGTGGAAACATCTGCGTACCAGACACCCCGGTCGTAATGTTACTCCAGTTTTTCGGTAAAAGTAAGTTAGACTACAAACCCAGAGTGGAATCATGGCCGGGAAGTTGAACGGTGTAATTCCTGCACAGACCCCTAGAGGAACACGGTACGACATTGTGTCCATGTCACGCGAGACTGATGGTAGAGTTTCGCCCAGCTGGAGGGATGCTACACCGCAAGCATGCTCGACAACCTCTGAATGTGTAAAACGAGTTTTTTTTAAACACTCTTTTCACGTTTGTCTTATATGGCACACTTACGAAGTCCTCGTAAGACGTCGCCTTCCGCGTCTGCTAACGTTTTTCCTTGTTCTTCCGTTATGTTAGCTGCCAGACGTTTCTGCAAATGCAATGAGCATAAAAGTTTACGAAACCATTATTATAACCATAAATGAATATTGTATAAACTTTTTTTGTAAAGTTTTCACAACTATGCTCCATAATGTAGCAAGTAGTCAAGACAAGACAACACCCAATCCATTCTGTGCAACACTGTCGTCTGCTTGTTGTCGCGTCTTTGACTTCTATTTTCCGTAAATACACTTTCAGCTATTTTTAATTTAAAATTAGTAACTATTATAGAGACCCGTAGCCACAATCTCCTAGAAAAACGTCATTGACTAACAAAGCCTGATTTCTTAAATACCGTGACATAGTTGTTAAGAGTCCACCAATAATGGAATGCTTTTGGCAGCCATTGCTATGAGGATTAGCAGCCATCAGCCACTTGGGCAGCCACTGGTAGCCATAGAAAGTCTGTGTTTGATGACTGGCCGAAGCAGACATCGAGACAATATATGCACGTGGCAACACGGCGAATCGTCAAAACCAGATGTCAAGAAACATGATCCACACCATGTTTTCTTTGATAAGTTGCTGCAGCTTGAACATTGACTGCTGTCGCGCGAGGATGGAGGTCCGCGACCAGGACTTGAACGCCTCCTTGGCAACACTCACTGCCGTCTGCATCTCCTCGTCTGTGCATTTTGGAACCCGTGTTACCAGCTCATTGGTTGCCTACAGAAACAACCACCAATGGGAAGCAAGAAATATAAGAAGGAAAACTAGAAATATTCGAACATGTCACTTACAGGATTTCTGAGATCAATCCACGCTGTTGTCTTTGAGTCTACAAACTGTCCATTGATGAACATTTTTGTGGTTGGCTACAAAGCAACAGTTGAAATCACATTTCAACAGATACCAGCAAAAAGAAGGGAGTACATGTTGCACACCAGACATTGATAAGGCTCATAGAGATAGGGAGTTATAAAGAAAGTGTATGGTCTGACTGATAAGACTGATCAGAGGATTTAATGACGCGCTTACTACGCTTGTGGAGGCATAGCTGCGGGTTAGGTGCCGGGCTGGAATCTGGAATAAAATGCGGATGTGTTGTTAAGACAGATGATGTGTGATGTTCACATACTACAATGCATGTGCTGACAGTACTCTTTTCCCATTTTATTTACAGTGCTCATGACATGTCGTTGGCTAGACTTCAAAAGAAATAAGCGGAAAGGACCGATTCAAGGTCACCAGTCTCTGTAACAAGATGCCTATGACGTAAGCGATCGCACCGGGTACACGACATGCGACAGCTGAATGGGTTCATCTATGGCCCCTCATATTTCGGTTTCTGCGTTGTCCCAACGTCATTTTCCGAACATGTGCTTTTTATTGTCGAAAATTGCGATTTTTTTCTTTCTTTCATCCCAATTTGACGGCACGCATATTTAAATTTGTCCGGTGTACAGTCGTACAAAAGAAATAAGCAAACGTGCAAAATTGTACTGAACTAACTTTCCCGGACAGTCGTGCACACGGCTTCACAAACGCTGACAGACATCTCGAAAGAAGTGCGACTTAATTTCAAAATCGGCACCCTCTGTACATAAGCAGGGCCAGATCATTGACTGATTTAGAGTACAGCAGCAAACGTTTACACTGTTAATGCGCAGAAAAATGAACACTCCTGTAATAGGGGACAATCCAAAGCATCATGCAAAATCAAGCATACATATAAAAGCAGAAGATCTATTACCAAAAACTTCGCTGAGGAGCACAGACGAGCAGCCATGCTTGCGGCTTTGCGGAGTGCGCCAACTCTTGGCGAGCTTAATCAATCCAATCAAATCACGTGTGGAAGAGTTGATGACGTTGCTACCTTTTACAGCAAGCATTTAAACCGTATTACGTTTTAACCAACACAGCAGTTCGTGTACGTGAATTTCGTGCCCGGGGAACGTCTACGAAACCGTTTAATTAAACTTCAATATGCTCATTTCTTGCTGTGTAAACGAAACCGAAACTGAAATTGGATGCTACAAAAATTGTACTGGTGTTTTTCTTCTTTTTTTTTCCGGTGTTTTATTCTAAACGTAATCTTCCTTGCACTCACATAAGTACTATTTTTTTTCTGAAAAATACGTTTTTGTTTGAAGTAATGCAGTGGTGCTCACCTTTTGCTAACTTTTGTATCGATGACCCGATGACGTCACAAATGAGGCGACCAAGATGGCGGCGTCAAATGGAGGCAAGTTTGCTTTTCGCAGAAGAGCACTGTTTGAAAATTTTGATCTACTTCGAACATTAAAGCCAATCTAGGAATGTTTTACTCGCATGTTGTTCAATAAATCACCTATTTAAAACGAGGCAGTATTTTTTTTACATCTTTGTATGCCGAATAATTCATATGCGTGGTGTTTTCTGCCCCACTGGTTGTAAATACCTTCCTTTTACTTTCTGCAGACGAACCAGCAACACAAGATACGCCGAGCGACAACATGACCTCAGACAGTATTTTACTGAGCAATGAACAACTCGATGGAAGATTATCCCCTGACCTATGGCCCGAACCGAGTACGTAAACGGGCACAAGTTTCTCAAACTTTGAACTGAGTTTATGTATCTTCGTTTCCTGCAGTGCCTGGGGTATCAGAATTCGCCACGCTGCTTTCGGTGAGCGCAAACATAAAGAACGTCAAGTTGAAACCTATGGATGACAGTGATTGTTTCAATCAGGTTCACAACACTAAACCAAAGTGGGCCTTGGACAGTGAAGGCATGATCATGTTGCAAGGTAAGTGCAGCATGTCACGAGTTTTCATTTGCCGCATGTTTGATCAAGGCAAAGACGTTTGCACTTTGGCAATATGCTTTCGCTTACGTGTAGTGTACTGTTTCTACGGTTTGACAGAACTAGGCAGTTTAACGGCAGCCGCACTCCTGGAGAAAGTCAAGGATCTTCAAAACTTGGCTTACAAACTCGGTATCGAGGAGGGTAAGGCTATGTTTTGTTGACTAGAGGATCCTTTACGTGGAGGTGTAATAACGTCACAAGCTGTTACGGTTGAACATGTTCAATACGAGACTGGCATGAATCCTCACGGAACGGAAGCGGCAGAAATGTTTGCAAGTAAATGCTTGGATTAAGCCGCAACAACTACATAATATCTGGTATAATTTATGGACTTCAAAGCTACATGCAGTATCCCCCCCTGTTGTTACTGCTGCTATATGCTATGCTATGCTGTCATCCATGCTTCCATTGCCTCTGTCTCTAACACACATGCTGACACTTGGTTTGGACATGTACTACTTTGCCATCCGTGCGCACATGCCTGGCATGCTTTCGCAGACATCAACGCTGTAACATATGTCAGATGTCAGCACGTGACCTGGCGCGTATGCTTTCCCTTCAGCACAGGAGATGACCCGCGGTCGATTCTTGGATGTCCTGCGGAAGGAGACTGGAGCCCGCTGACTGGAACTTCTCTATTTACATTAAAACCTACTTTTCTTCCATCCACACGCCCTTTTTGTCGTTCCCTCATGACTTCTTCCTCAAACCCTCCTTTGCGTCCGTGAGTTCCAAAGAGAGGCACACGACGTGTCTCTGCGGCCTTCTTTCCTGTTACGTTGTCGTCTGCAACAAAGTCTCTTCGCAGACGACGTAACCAGGATCCTGGTAAAATCACGAGCTCCAGCGTAGCACCTAGCAGCAGCGATACGGCAGCCCATATGAGCATGGCTTGCCTCATTCGAGACCCGTTTGGAAGCCAGGGCGGAGAAATGAGACTGCTTATTACAGCAACTGGCGCCAGGATCACCGCCGTATGGAAGACCACAGCTGTCGTTAGGCACACGATGTGGCGGCTGGTAACTGTGCTGCGTCTCGGAGGTCCTCCGAGAGCCCAGATGGCCAGGAAGCAGGTTTGGTAACCGGAGAGTCCAAAAAGGGCGGAAGCAGACTCGAAGCGGGTGATGTATGGATCATGGTCCACTTCCAGAAAGTAGCGAAGATGGATCATTAAAGACGCCTGACATGTAACGCAGGCAAGACAATGTGCGAAGGCAGCGATTGCTACCTGCCAAGGGTCTGGCACAACGGGGCTGGAAGAGAGACTCAATGGTGGCCGAGGAGACGTGAGGAGGAGGGAGACGAGAGACGTAGTCGTATCCAGGTAGGCGGCCTGAGAGTCAGTCAGTGCGGCCAGTTCAGTCCCCAACAGGAGCTCCGTGACAGCGCGGCAGCTGCCGACGACAAGGAGAAACCGAATGCAAGCCACACGGGTTTCCAGGGTGGCACGGCCCACACGTAAAAGGTTGAGGATGGAGCGGATAGTTGTGGACACCAGGGGTGCTGCAAGAGATGGGAGTTCCTGGAAGAAGAAGGAAAGACAGTGGGTGAATGGGAGAGATTTCTGCATGGGAAATGAAACACACTAGTCGGAAAGTCTGAGCCTATTGGTTACATTGTTTCTTCTTGGAAGGCGTGGGAGTGAAATTGACTATACGTACATACATTAGAAGGGTACTTGGGACTAACGACCATGAGAATGCCCCGACAGGCTCCGAAAATAACGCAGTACGCTGGCCTGTAGGCTTTCGGAATCTTGGCATATGCTCCAGTCTGCTCGGAAGGTGATGGCACTCTTGGTCCGTTGTTTCAATGTAGTATGGAAGCCACTTCGAACGTGTACTTTTACAGCACGATATGGACTACTACCTTCAGGAACTATCGTGCAAAATATTTCCTTCGGGAGGCGCGCATTTCTTGAGAAAATTAGTTTACAAGAGCGCGCGGAGCTGCGGCGATCTGTCCCAGCTCCTTCAGGGGAGTGTTATGACGTCAGTTCATAGAGGTGTTTTATTGGTTGCCGAGAATCGTCTGCTACGGCGAAGGAGAAGGGCGAGCGGCCAGCTACGGCAAGCAATCTCACCACCACCACGACTGCGCTTTGTCAGAGATACATCGGCAAAGAGAGAGAGAGAAAGCGCACGCCTCACTATTGGGTAGCAGACATGACGTCAAAGACGGGCATTGAGGGAACGTGCGATTAGTATCCCGGGGCTTATAAGCATGGAGCCTTATAGGCTCCGTGCGCTAACCAGAGGGCGCATATGTTTTGGGTATGTCAGAGCCGTTTATGAGGAGAGTTTTGCCATTCTGTGATCTCTTGCCGCTCGGAGTCGTTGTGACGTCAGAGACGTCATCGCTCCGCCCACTTGAACGGGATGAAAGGCGAGCCGTGGCGGCACGGAGGAATTTCAAGGCTGTGCTTCTGCTCCAAGATGGAGCAATGGGAGATATCAAGGCGAAAGCTCTGATCCAAAATGGTGCCATTGGCCTTGGCGCCTCCCATCGTGTGACGTCAAGTGGTGAGCTTTGAGAGAGGCTCCTCCCAATGGCCAAACTCTCCTAATAAACGGCTCTGGGGTATATTTTTGTTCTGAGTGCGACACCCTAGTAGCGGGCGGAAGCGGGCTCGTTCACTCTTTCAGAGGGGCGGGAGAGGACTGCGCCGGTAGCGACACCTATGCAACCCACTTCGCAAGCACATTCAAGCGATACCGAAATTACCGCGGTGTGTCGCAACCAGCGCATTCACCTTAGGGTGCCTGGGTGCCTGAATATTAGCTCCTCTGTGTAGGGTGGAGTCACCCTTTGTAGAAGCCGTGGTACAAGCGAATATCGCCAAGCCGCCATATTGACTCCCACGCTTACCATGCAATGCTGTGTACCGATTTCACAAACGTTTTCAAACCTCCTTTGCAGCGAATTTACTCAACTCTAAAATGCAGTGTGTCGCTAAGCGTACCGCCTCACTTTTCTGAGCGTATCGTGAGCTAGCTGTACGTGGGAGTCAGTATGGCGGAAATTCATAACAAACGACGCGGTTGTCTTCACCCTATGCAGAGGGAGCTAGTATTGAGGCACCCCAATTCACTTACCCCCTGAACATGTGAAGTCGTCCGGTTCCGCTGGCCGCTCGAGCGTTGCGCCGGGGACAAAACACACCGCTCGCGCTTTCCGTAAACTTTTGTCACAACCTGTATACCAAGCTATGAGAGCAGCATAGATTCCGTTCTTGCAGGTAAGTTATACAGCCAGGCGGACATTCTCTTTTTAAGAAAAAAAAATATTGGAACGAGCACGGTTTGCCAAGGTTTGCTACGCGAACGAACCGAAACCGCGCGCATAAGGAGCGATGAGAATGGGTGCTGATCAATCGGTTTACGGACCACACATGTCGCCATACTATAGGCAGACAACCCTTGCGTGTAACATGGCGGCACGCTTGGCGGACCAGATAAGCCGCCGACAGCGAACGTCATGCGCTCCTGAGGCGCGTGGTTTTGGTTTCGGCTCATTTGCATAGCAGTGTTCGGCGACGGATATTTTTTAACGCACGTGCTCGTTTCAACGCGGAGTGTCTCCCATTTTATACAGTCTTACTTTTGCCCGAAAACCACTAATTGAAGAGTTATAATTAATTTTAGGTAATTATACATCTAGTAGCTACATACCACAGGGGTGACACAAACCCGCCATTGTTGTAACTACCCTCAAGCGGGGGCTTTTGGCAAAACTGCCATCTTGCCCTGGTCGCACGTCATAGAAAACGTCATTTTGAGGTCATGGCAGTTTGTTTACATGTCGTTTTGCCGCTTACCAACATATTTTCACCGTCATAACACCAAGAGATGACCATATTTTGCCAGCGTAAACTATGCGGTGCTTCTTCCACAACATGGTAGCCCATTTCACCTTAGTATCGGCTCGGTAAGTCTTAACGCGCGGTCATCACATCTTTGGAAGTTGTCAACAATACGAGGCTTTATGTGTAAAACTGCGCGTTTTACTGGATAAAAATAATTACCGTGATCGAAAAACATCCAAAACGTCGTCCAGAAACAACAACCGCATTGTTTACAAGCGGTTTGGCCGCCGACCACGGGCGCCGCCATCTTTAAGGTCACGTGTGCCTTGACGTTTGCTGTGACGTGCGATCAGGACCTGTCCAGGATGCATTGTGTTCGCCCAGCACGCTTTCGTCTACGGAGCAATACATTGGATGCACCCCTGTGCTATCTATACTGCTCTCATAGCCGTTATATATATATATAATATGCACGAATAAAAAAACGCTGTGTAATACATATCATCGTAGAAAACGACGTGTGCGCGTTTTCATTGGAAGGTACGAAGCGTACCTGTTCCCATGGTATAACTGTCTGCCCTCCGCGGGAAAATGCCCCGTCTGGCGCCGCGCTCTGCCTATCTAGCTTTTTCGTTTTTTTGTAAATGTTGTTACAAAAGCAGTGCGCTCCAGAGACAAGTGTGACTTTGTGCATTGAATAACTGGACTGCAATATTACAAAGCCTGTTCCGTCAACATGTCGACCATGTCCGCGGTAGCGCGCGCTGCAATCACTGCGCGCGGAGGGGCGCTGTCACTTGTTTTCTTCACTGGCTTTCTTTTTGTGCCGTTATTAAAAAACAAATGACATACTAGAAAACACCTCGGATGCTTGTCAAGTCGCTCTACAGTTTCCTAGTTGATACCCATCCCCTAATTAATTAAAGGCGTAATGAAAAACAGTGCTGGCGACTATATGATGGATGACTGCTAGCAACATTCATTTGGATACATTCGCTTTTTAAATGCAGGTGCATGCTTGTGAAACCCCCTCATATACTCCCAAGCGTGCCCGTATACATAAACTGTCCCTAGAAAACACTTGTATACAAGAAGCATACAATTGTGCCCCATTCACTCTCGACTCCGTTTTCGTTTGAAGACCGGTCGTTCCTTCCACACTTATAACACGATTTCAGAGGGTACGACACACACACACGGACGAGACACAAAACGCTAGGCTAGCTGGTGAAACATGATTGGAACGAAACCCCCGAGACAAACGAACATACAAAGACGACGTAACAGGTTCTCGAACACAGCCGAGATTCCATCAGCAGCGTGGCTCATCGGTGGTATAGCCAAGGTCGTGCTGATGACTGAGAGTGGGTGGGTTCGAATCCTACCACCGACTGTGATGTCTGAGGTTTTCCCTGGCTTTTCCGGCAGACTGTTCAGACGAATGTCGGCCCAGACAGATACTAACGACGGATGAGAACCTGCTCTGCAGTCTCTGTATGTTCCTCTGT
This sequence comes from Ornithodoros turicata, assembly GCF_037126465.1. Taxonomy (NCBI): domain Eukaryota; kingdom Metazoa; phylum Arthropoda; class Arachnida; order Ixodida; family Argasidae; genus Ornithodoros; species Ornithodoros turicata. The sequence goes on along the minus strand of NC_088206.1, from coordinate 67,005,031 downwards.
CTCGACACACCTTTTGCTACTTCATGTCTTGCTAGTTGCTCCACTTTGGAAACATTTGCCCTCACCTCTGCGCCGCCGTGCTCCGGGGCAATCGCCAGGCTTGCACCAGGAGCCCATCGTACCGCTTGAGACAGAGGAGGACCACCTGCAACCACCGCAGCGCGCGTACCAAGAACCCTCACAGCCCTCGCGGCGTCATTCGGACCCGCAGCGGCATACACGCTTATATCCGTCCTCACTGTCTCGAGAAGGTCCGGGTAGTCTTGCACAAGCACGTCTAGTGTTGCCATAGTCAAGGCATAATGGATCCTTGGAACCTTCTCTGGGATAATGTCTCCAGAAGCGGGTCTGATATCGATTCTCGCGCACCGATCTGCGGATATTGGAGGCCTAGCCGCGATGACCATCAGTGCTTCATCTGGTCGTACGATGCCTGAGGACTCTGCCAAGGCGATGCTTCTGAACAGGTCTTGGCTGCTGACAAGGACCACTCGTAGGCCAGCTCCAAACATGGCGTTGATCGTGTCGAGAGTGTCTTGGCTAGGCCTTGGAGGGGCAAATAGAAGGAGACCGGAAGGGTGAAGGGTACCGTCTTCCGGGGGTAGGCTAGGGTCTGCGTTCGGTTGACCCTCTGCTACTCCTGCTACAGCGAGACCACGTTCTCGTAAGGAAGCAACGGTCCCTGGTAGGGATGAAGGAGAACAATGGCATAAATCGGGCAGGGCGAATGGGTCTCCAAGTGTAACGACGTGTAGCACTGGGCTCCCGTGCTGCCGGTAAACTGCACACTTCCAGGGCTGGTTTGTGGTGGAAGTGAAGCGGTGGGTGACGATGAGGTGGTCAGGGCGACCGACGTCTGGCTGGGGTTGCGTCTGGGTAAGTTGTTGATTGATTGGTGACGATTGGGAAGGCAATTCTTCAGAAGGAGCTGGTGTATGTGGTGATATCGAAGGTGGTTTTGGTGAGGTTTGTCTGGATGAGAGGGACGGAGATTGCAAGGTAGGTGTCAAACTTGCCGGAGGAGGGTCGTGTGGGTCGCTTACGCGAATTAGGTACTTGAGGCAGTTGCCTAGACTGCTTCCGATAACGGATGCCAGTGCCCGAAACAAGATGCAAAGCCTCCGACGCCTTGGTCTGGTAACGGTGACTGCTTTCTTGACAATGACTTCCTCTTTGGAAACGACTATGTCCTGCTGAGGTTCTTGGTAGTCTCCTGTTGGGGATAATGAGATATCGGGAACGTCGGGTGCTGGAGCTAGAAAAGAAGCCTTTACAGGGGGTCGCGGTATGGGAGTGTCTTCTCTTCCGAGAGGCGCCGGCAGAGATATGTCCTCCTCTGTTTCTTCAACTTGCGATAACGATAAGTGCCGCAGTGTACAACACGCCGCAGTTTCGTCAGCCGCAGCAGCAGCCGCCAACTCGCGGAGCCTGAGCGTGCTCCAGAATGGGTTTAACAGCGGCCTCAATCGGACGTCATCGCCTGGTTCAGCTTCTCGTAGCTTCACTTCGTCCAGCGACCCAAGGAGGTCGGCGCGGGAACCGGCGAAAGCTCCAACGTCTAACGGCGCGCCTAGAGCCCGTTCCCCGTCTTCCAAAGGGTACAAATCGGGACACAGTGCAGCGGCTCTTCGCAGTGGCTCGCTCGGTGTAAGAGCAGTTATTGGACGAACCACTGGCCCTAGAGCCTCGCAAGACAGCGTCGGCACAGCGCCGAATAAGCGTTCCCCGGAGGGAGCCACTGTACCAGGCGCGTCCAAACACACCGTCGTCGTTAGTCCCCAAAGCGGTATGACAGTCGCTTCGTAAGGACACTGAATTTCAGGTACAGCATTTCTGGCACGTTGAGAAAGTATCTTAGACGCCAGAGGAAGCGAAGGTGGTATCACAACCGCAGCTGTGCTTAGTGCACGCAGTAAGACCTCGTCCCAGGTAAAGCTGTGCGGTTGGCCGAGCCACAGGAATAAGACCGTCCCGACTATTATGGCAGCAATGAACGATACTATGGTTGCGATAGCTCGCAGTCTTCTCAAAGCGGTCATGGGCATTGGACGTGGATGTAGACGTCGATTCAGTGTACGTGACAGTTCCGTTGCCGCACCCGTCCTTAATGCCACAGCAATCGGCGGGACAGAGGCCTCAAGTCCTGCGGGTAAGATATCACATCCGCAAAGTAGCATACTTTGACGGTGAGGCCCAGATGGATCGCAATCGAGGACGTCTTCCCTCGACGTCAGCGCCTCACGGCGTAACGGTGCTTGTCCTGCCAACAGAGGGTGGGGAGTCACAAAGCAAGACCCTGAGACTAGGACACTATCGCAAGGAACGAGGCCCGACGTGATCTCGTATCTGTCTCCAGGTACCAACATGGTTGCTGGAATGATTTCGGGAGCAGCGCCCAGACCAACGACCCGGACTTGCGCTCTGGCGACGCGATCGACGTAAGACCTTGCGAGTCTCCTGGCGCGTGCTTGAGTGAACAGATCCAGAAACGTGGCTACGAGGATGACTGCGCTGGCGTGTAAGAAGCTCAGGAGCCGCGACCTTAAGAAGTGGAGAAAGGTGCCGATAAAGAGAAGAACGTACTGAGGTCTTCCCAGGCGACTCTTGAAGGCTTTGTACATAGGGACGCCTGTCCTCTTTGGCAGTATAGGGACGTTGTTGCCATGGAGTGTTATGAGCTGAGACCTCTCTTGTGACGTCCAGCCGGGCCAGACGACGATGCTTTTACAGGATAGTTTGAGGTTTTCCAAGCCACGCTGTTCCTATAGTGCAGGAGAGAGCGAAAAAAAACATTTTCACGCCCGTTTATTTCACATTACATAAAAAAATACGAAATAAACGCAGTCTGCACCGCTAGACGACGCACACGTGTCATAGCATCGATAATTTGTTGTGATCGTCCGTGTGTTCCTCCGTCTCGGGTTTTGATTTTTCATCGTGCAGTGCAACACCCATCACAGAACCACCAAAATTAAACGCGCGATCGTCTGCGTTACCTGAAAGCCGCCATCTTCGTCCCAAACAAAGACTGTTCCTTGGTGCTCGAAGGCGGTTACGTTGACTTCTCGAGCCGGTAGTCGAGGTCCAGCGGGAAGTCGCAGACGACTTCTGGTAACTGCTCGGACTGTGAAGCGGCCGTAGGAGTCGCGTGCGGTGACATGTCCCGCTATGCTCAGAGGGCAGCGGGCGTAGAGAAGACGTACGCGCCAGAGAGGGCGCCACACGTACAGCACTGCCCATGACAGACCTGCAGGACAATGGACATGTAATCCGGGGACGTCGCACCGTCAAGTGCACTGCCAGTTACCGAGCGTCACACAACAAAGGGTGGCGTAGAACGGAAGGCAGCTCCGCCGCAGTTGAAAGCCTCGAAGCTCAAGAAACGCGTCGGGGTCCGGACCCCAGCGCAGCCGTTGCACGTGAGGATCCTCCGTGACTGCGTTTTTGTTTTCTTCTCCATTTTTGTCACCAAGAGGGTTGTAGTTATCTTCATAGCCGAAGCGATCGGACGAAAAAGAAGCCGCGCTGGGAAGCTGGGTGCGGACGTATATAGCCAATCAAAGTCACCCAGCAGTCTCTCCTTCGCCATATATGTGAACGAAAAAAAGTCAATATGTCGTCTGCTTCAGGAAGACATGTACAAAATACTGCGCAAAAGTGTTTAAAATAAGATACTAACTACTCCACGTAAAAAGTATTTAAAATAGAGTACAAAATACTCAAAACTGGAAAGTAATTTGAATATAGCACTAAATACTTTAAGAAGTATTTAAGATACTCTCTAAAGTACTTTAGTGTTAGCAGTAAGTGAAACGCGTGTTCTGAACGTGGCCGTACAAATGAAAGGAATAAACTTCATCTGCCATGCTTCAGCATATCTTTCATTTGCAAAGTCTTTGCGTCAAGTGATGTTTGGTGAACTTTGGTGAACTCAAGTAAACATTGGTGATATGACAATGAAAAAATGGCTAGGAAGCAAGCGAGCTGGTGAAGATGATGCATAATGTAAAAACCCCGAGACTAGGGAACACGAAGGGACAGACACAACACAAAGTCTCAATCAAATGAGACTTCGTGTTGTGTCTGTCCCTTCGTGTTCCCTAGTCTCGGGGTTTTTACATTATGCATTGGTGATATGTTCTGACGTTCTGACCCAAAACTTCGTAATCCCTCCTGTATGTCAGCTCGGGTCTTTCAACTTCTGGCGCGTGTTTATTGCTTTGGTGACCAAGGAAATAAATGCCGGGATTCTCTTGTACCTAATCCCCTGGGAATTCACCTGGCAATATGAATAGGAATCGCTTTCTGACGAAGGGGTCGGACTATTGACAAGCAAGGCCGAGCCTGGGACCAGTCTATTTTATAGGAGGATAAATGACAGATGCGCGAATTCACAAAAAAAAAAAAGAAAGAAAGGAAATGTGGACACGGCTGGGGAAGTGTGCTGGATACGGCTGGACGAGGAAGGAAAGTACTTTGAGTACTGAGTAGCAAATAACGGAAAAAGTATTTTAAATACTTTAAAAATACTTGACGCAAAAAAGTATTGAGTAGAGTACCAAAATACCGGGAAAAAATATTCAGAATACTGTATTTTGAGTACGTACTCAAGATACGTATACAAGTCTGGTTTCATGTATAGCCGCCGCAGATGATTTGAAACACATGCACGCGAGTGTTATGGTGAACTATACTAGTGGTTACCAGTGGCTACCATTGGCTGCCCATGCGGTTGATGGCGGCCCGTATCCACAGCTACGGCCACCGAAAGCACTGTTGCGATAGTGACCCACGTTGACCCAGTCCACTTCGCTGCTTCCCGCAATGTCGCAAGTTGGTGAGGTCGCAAAGTTGAAATATGTCGTCGTCTGCTTCGTATATATCCAGTGCTCTTCGCTGTCTATCAGTGGGAATTCGAACGGGGAAAAGGAAGATAAAAGATTAATTGGCTGATGATAATTGATTGATTTGACTAAAGTCGTGCGAGGGAGCACACGTTTTGGTCCGTACGTGGAAAACTATTTCGCTGTAGGCATCCCAACCTACAATTGGGTTGACCTAATCACATGGACAGACATCGAGGCTCGATCAGTGGTGTGAAACAAACTCGCGCGAACGAAATTAATTTAATTCGTGACAACTCTTCTCATATGATCACAGTTGTTTCGCGGCACGAATCACAAACTCGTGAACCAGTTGTCAGTCATCTCGATTCTCGCGTCTTTCTTCCTGACAAAAATCATATTTCTGTTATCTATGCTATGGGTACACTCTACTTCATGTCTGATGATATCATATTATTATTATCTTATCTCGGTAGGTTAATGCATCCGAGCGATAACGAATGCTCAGCTGAGTCGTGATTCATCTTACGTGCTGCGTAACCTCTATTTCAAGAAACCATTTTTGTCTATATTCCCTACAATTGGTTGACGTTATACGGAACTTGGTGGCCTTGATGAACAAACCACCGATACCGGTGTATCTTTCCAAAAACCGTCGTACCGCTCACGACGTCTTCTCAGGCCCAATGTTCAACTTTTCGTTATTACGTGATAAATGCACCGCCGCCCTGTGATTGGTCACGGGCTCTGTTTTTCGCTCCGTGAAGTCCAATCGCAGTGCAGTACCAGTGTGGCTGAATTAGTAGGGCACTTGACTGGTATTATTGAGGGCCAATCGCAGCGCTTATTTAGTGCCCCGTCCCATCAAGCCCTTATCGCTCCTAATTTATGGAAAGTGCGGAGCGCGGGCATGGTTATGATATGCAAAACTGCATATAGCAAAACTGCATAAGTATAACAAAAAGGTGTTCGCTTCCCTTTAAACAAATCAAGACAGTGAACGATGTCGGAACGATGATTGATTATATTGATTGATGCATCTTAATCTGTAATTTTGAATTTCAAACACGTCTAGCGTCATTTACTTGTTTCTCTAATGGCTGTAATTATAGGAGCGTGCTATGTGGTGAAGTGGTGAAGTTCTGTTTCCTAAAGAGTGTATATGATCAATTCAGCATTGGCGGGGGGGGGGGGGGGGGGCTGTTCCCTTTGTTGCGCTTCACTGAAAAAAAAAAAAACTCCAATCCCAACGGAATGAACTGCAAAAAATCTCAACGAACTGCCTAGACGCCCCTGCCCTGCCCTGTCCTGCCCATACATCTCTTCAATGGGAGATAACGATGTCGCCTGACCTTGTTCCCCCTATCGTTTAACGTGATAAGCGCCGCCGTGCGTCTGTTGTCAGTAAACACGGTTGGCTTGGAAGGGGTGGCGGTCTTTGAACCTTCTTTTCCGAGACACCGAGGATCAGTCGCTGTGGCGTCGCGCGTGATCATCGTGATAAGTGATAATAGTTATCACTGAGAGACTGACAGGTGGGACGGTGTATACTGAAACACATGGAACTTCTGTGCGGTTACTGGAAATAACAACCATAGTTCGAAGGTCACGAAAACGCAATCTCGTAAAATGCTGAGTCATCTTACGCGCTCCCAACTTCCGAGGGTGCCACAACTATTCGCTCCGAGATCGAGCGGTGTCGGCGCGCTGCGGAGAAACGATAAACTACCGCAGTGTGGATAGCTTTCTCGCGTCGTCTGCTTTTACACGTTTATTCCGCGTTCAGTGCAGTAGGTGGAGCATTGGGAAACCGAACAGTATCGTACCATCGCGGCACAAATGATCTTCCGGTGAATATACACTACAATTACGGAAAAGAACCATCAACTCCGAACATCGGCCGGCGTGTCATCCACTCTAGAGAGGTGACGGTGTCGTCCCGTACATGTCGATCTCGTAGAAGATGTAGGTGGCTTTAGTGGTTTCAGTTGTCCAATGTTTTCTCTTCCCATTTGGCATTTGAGCTAAGGCCCATAGCCAGTACTGTGACGTAGGGAACGGTAATGGTAACGGAAACAGAGGCGCGGGTCCAGGATTTTTCTGAGGGGGGGGGGGGCTGCCTTGGACAGCATGTTATTACACCACCACCAAGGTCAATGGAAGCTCTGTCACGACTGCAATTGAGGGGGTCCGAACCCTCTCCCCCTAAATCCGCCCCCGAACAGAAACGGTACACTACCGAAATTGGAGACGGTAACGATAACGGAAACGATCGCCCGGTTTACTGAATTCTCGTAGTGGCTATATTCCTTCTGTGCAATGACATACAAATGCTTCCTTATTCATTTCTTACTTTTTTTTTTAAATATATATCTTGGTGACTCCATTCGCCGTCATATATGTGAAATACTACACGAGAGCATGGATGAGCGCCAAATTGGATCTCGAGGGTGCACTCGTCGCTTATTCCACATACCTCGTCCAAGTGCACATAACTCATGACGCCGACACATGCGATCTATACACAACAGACTCCACGACATATAAAACGAAGACACAAGCCTACGATTTTTATTTATTTATTATTAGTTTTATTTCGCCGTGTCTATGGCACTATTGTTCACTACTGAGAACGTCCGCCTGTGAATGCGACATGGGAAGGAGGTCTGGTCACTGGTCGCGTCCACATTGAGTTACTGTGCTCAGAGTTTGAGCACAACACTGATCACATATGTTTCTACAGATTTCGTTTTGAGATCCTGCAAGATGTACGCATCAAACCGATGGGGAAATTACTTCTGTATAGTGTGTACGCATGACACCGCGAAGCAGCATTTGGGCAAAACTGGGTGTTGACAGAGTTCAAAGGGCCCACCCCCGCAGCACTGTAAGAACCATTCCATTGCCGGAACAGCAGCGGAAACGAAATGGAAAAGCTGGCATCAGAAACGAAAACGGATAACGGAAACGGAAACAGAGAGTTTTAGTGCGTCGTACGCTATCGCATTTACGTGCGTAAGTTCTGCGCACGCGCAAGCCTCAAGCACTGCTTTGCGCAGTGCGCAGAACCACAACGCTATATCCAGGGAAGGGTAACGGCAACGGTAACGGAAATAGAAACGGTATATTACCGAAACTGGAGATGGTAACGATAACGGAAACGGAAACGCATATACCACAGTCCTCCATTACCGGAAACAGAAAACGGAAACGAAAATTATCGTCCGGTATTGAATTCGGTTAATGGCTATTCCTGTTGTGCGATGACATTTCAATGATTTTTTTTATTTTATGTTTGTATTTTGATGACTCCATTCCCTGTAGTGCTCTAAATACTACACGTGAGCATGGAAACAAAGCGCAATATTGGATCCAGAAAGTGCATCCCTCGCTTACATCGTCCCAGTCCTCATAACTTCATGATATCACTCCACCATAGCACGAGGATGACAGCCTACGATATTTAATTATTTATTTTTTTAGTCTGTATTTTTTTTTTTTTTTTCATTTCACCGTGACTTTGGCAGTATTATTTACTACTGAGAGTATCAGCTTATGAATGCGACATTGGATGTAGGTTACGCCCATCTTGATGAGTTGCTGGACTCAGAGCGAGTGAAGACAGAAGACATGTTCCTACATTAAAAAAAAAAAAAAAAAATCTTGCAAGATGTGCGCACCGGCCAACGACGTAAAATTGCTTGTGTAGTGTTTAGGCGTGACACCGAAGCAGCACTTGGGCAAAACAGGGTGCTGAGAGAGCCGGACTGGCTGTCCTCCCGCCACCTCTGTAACAGCCTTTCCACTACCGGAAACAGTAACGGAAACGAAATTGAAAGGCTGGTACAGGAAACGGATAACGGAAACGAAAGTAACGGAAATGGAAACAGTAACGAAAATACGTCCGTTACCCTTCCCTGGCTTACCCTTCCCCTTACGTAGGCAAAGGCGACAGCGTACGTTATACTGAAACTCACTACTATTATTGCAGTAACGGAAATGGAAACGCTAACGAAAAAAGACACCAGTTACCTGCCCTGCGTGTGACGTCAGAACCCCCGTATTATCCGTATTAATTTTATTACTTTATTATGAAAATTAATTTTACGTCTTGTCGAATGGGAACGAGCGAGACAAAAGCATATATATTCCCTCTTTCTTTAATTACATTTTGCCGAATCGTAACTATCGATGCATAGAATGCTGGTTGCTCGCGCACTTAATTACCCGGATTCGATTACAGTGAACCCTCGTTATTATGACCATGGTCGTTCCCGAAAATTTTGGTCATAATGCGGAATTGTCATATTAACGGGGGAGATTTGCAGGGGTTTCACAGCATTGTTCCGCAAGAGTATGGTCGTAAAGCACGTATGTCAGATTATCGGGGGTCATATTAACGAGGGTTCGCTGTATTACCTTAATTTAATTACCCAGGCTACTGCCGCCAGGGTGCAGCATCGGAGTCCGAAGTGACTGGCCATAACAGAGGACAGTGCTTATTGACTGACCATAACGTGACCATTACAGTACAACAATAGTAGCCCATGACGACCTAAAGGGGGTGAGCAACCTGATGTATGTACCATGCAGTGCACCGTGTGGCAGTTGGAGAATTGCAAAGCTGATAATGGTTTCGGTCTTCTCAAATGACAGCGAGGACCTCACGCGCGCCCTGATGGCCAGATCACGTTATACGCATGAAGCTGTCTGGGGAACTGCTTTGCACGACCCCTTGCGGTGCATCTCGGTACCCTGCTGTGGCAGCACATGGGCGAGATCGTATAGGCATATGGTACTGCGGAGTCAGCAGGGTTGTTGAAGTTTGTACTTTTAAATGCTGTGAGTTACGGTTATAGATGTCCAATTAAAAAAAAATGCGCTAAGGCTGTTAAAGATACTATGGATAAGGTACTCAGTACTTTTGCAGTTCTTTTCCCCAGTCTTCTCCGGAAGTTAACGAAATGTAAAAACACATTCTCGGGTCACCTGGTGTTTTGAACAATGCGTTTCCTGTTTCCATACGAACAGTAGAAACGCGCTCAAAGTGCACGAAGAGACGATGTTTTTTTTTTGTTTGTTTGTTCTGTTGACATTATAACTTGCGTGAATTTTCTAAACTGCGATACTGTGACTATTCAATTGATGTCACGCTATTTTTCTGTAACGATATACAGGGTGTTTCACTGAACTTGAAAAAAAAATCATATTAAAAAATCTACTTGTCTGAACAGAATTTTCCTAATTGTGCTCCAAAATTTGCGAAGTCAACGTCACGTTTTTTTTAAATTTAATTTTTATTTTTTACAGAAACAGAACGCCCACGTCGGATTTACCCCACTGCATCGTACAATACATTCCCTGCTACTTTTGGTAATATAGCTGAAAAAAAAAAAAAAAAAAGCGAAAAACGTCGTTTTTGAAGCGCGAACATTGTCGGCGGAGCATGACCTGGCAGATTTCTGGTTTCAATTGGGAAAATTAAGTTTCGCGCGAATTGAATTTGATAAAAGCGCTCAGAAATAATGGCAAAATCTCCCCCGTGATAAACAGCGTTGACACCATGATGTTCCGACAAATAGATTTTTTAATACGATTTTTTATAGGTTCGGTGAAACATTAAAAAAAATCGAAACAGCAGTATGGAAAGGAGGGATCACTGCCTTCTCTCCCGTTCTTATTACATCCTGTCAGTCCCGAATACCTTCCAGAAAGAAAGACAAAAAGTTCAAAGTACAAAGTGTTCATTTTATATTTCACGATCTTTTTTTTATTTATTTTTTTATCCACCGTGTTATTTATGGATCACAGGTATAGACCTAGGTCCATTAGAGGTACAGAGTCATATAGGCAGCAAAGAACGCGTGGCTGTGTCATTCCCCCTGGAAGGTCCACAGGGGGTCCAACCCAACCCAATCCGTAGAAAACGCCTTTTGCAGGATCATTTCTTCCTCCGTCAGAAAACTGGAGAACAAAGAGTCATTCTACTGAGAAAGAAGGGGACTTTCTCTTAATGTTTTTGCAAGCACGAATCTCTAAAACGCAAAAACGACAGTGAATATGCATGTGGCATCGGGGACATATTGTGATATCTACTTTATTCCTCACTCTCTCTCCCTCTTTATTCTACTCTTTCTCCCTGGGCGCGCGGCCCTTTTTTAGGCCTCGATTTCATTAATTTATCCTCTAGCATGGATTTCTTTTGCTGGGATTTCGCAAAGTTTTTATTGAAGTATTTGTTGAGTATTAATTCAATTAATTAGTTTAGTTAATTTAAATAAGAAACTATTTATTTATTAGACTTGTGCCATGGACGTCTTCTCTTTCCCTATAGATGTTCATTTATTTCTTTGTTCGTTCATTATCCTGCTTTTTATTAGCCAGTGCATTTTCCGAGTCTGCAGGTATTGGAGTCTTCAGGCCCGACACTGTCGATTCCATTCATATCTTTAATTTTAATTTAATTTTCCATTATCAGTAATGACTATGCACTCGGCGCAATAATCTGTTGTTGCCATTAAACCGTATACATACATTTCATTGCAGGTTGTCACCACGGTATAAGCCATCGTGGTCACGAAACGATCTTATAATCACGTTTTGTTGTTGTTGTTATTATTATTGTCATAGTTGTTTTATGGGTACCGAATTTCCTTGCTGCCCCAGTTACCGTAGTAGTAACGAAATATTGCTGTCCTGTAGTTGCAATTACTATAATCCCGGCGTTCCTTCACATGTGGCATAGTCCTTGAAAGCTTCACAAATTTCGATGCTGTACACCATGGGATGATTCATACTAGTGTTCCGAAGCGGCAAAACAAGTTTTTGTTTGTGAACTTGACCAAAACATCGCCGGAAACGGGGTACAACAAAGCAAAGCGGCCAAGAGTAACCCACACCGCACAGGTTCCCAAAGTTCACCCCACTGCCTTCGGGCAGGTGAAAACAGGTGCAGTCATCCCCCCCTCCATGACTCATCCCTCGCATCAGGGGAGGGGTTGCCTCTTCAACTAGCAAAAGTAGCGGAAGTTATCCTTGAATAAGGTAGAAGACCCCCCAATAGGTTCCCCCTAGGCCCCATCGTAGTTTCCAGTGCTCACCGGGACACGCTCAAACAAGCAAAGGCACGGTTTCTTTTTTTCTTGTAGTTACTTTTGTTTGATTCCGGAGTAAACCTATATTTTTGACCTTGTACCTCACATGCTACTTTTTTTTTTCCCTTTTCCGCTTCACGGATTTACGGGGTTCATCACGGTATACTTTTGTGTGTTTCATGGTCTTCTTGTTTCGGATTTTTATTTTGGAGTTCGTATTTTACGATGTCAGATGATTAAACGAAGGCGACTACTTACGCGATTTAGAACTTCGTGTTTTTGTTATCTTTTTTAATTTACATTGTTTACATAGTGCACATAGTACGGATTGTCAGAATTTTATCTTTGCACTTTTCACAGCGTATCCAATATCAAAATATCGCTGCAACCATGTCTTGCAAATTAAGAACTTCCACAATCAATCAAGCAGACGACACATGATCCGCAAACATCCACCATAGCAACAACATCTCGAACAACAACAACCCTTCTCATCTCATCATCTAATACATAAACACCAAACTAGCATCTCATCTAGAAACTCCCTCATAACATAACCACACTTCTTCCAGAACATTATTTTTCGGGAACGACATCGTCTGCCATCTTAAAACGCCATAAAATAATTAAGCAGACGACCAATTAACTGCTCCCAAACATAAGTACACACAAAGTGCTATCGAAACACAACTCCTGCTCCACTACACCCCCTCTCATATTATCCCTTCAAAGTTGTCGCATGAGCGGAAGAAAAGAAAGCAAATAAAAGCCGCTCTCCCTTCTCTCTATCTCCATCTGTTTCTGCTTCCATATCCATACACTGTCGTCTGCTGTCGTCCAGCGCGCAGGTGCGTGCATCTCCCCTCCATCCTTCCCGTGTTAGAACGGGACCTCGTCCACCCTCGCCACCCTCCTCCAATCAGTGCGATTTGGCGGCTGTCGCTAGGCGCCGCGGCAGGCGACCGTTCGTTTTTCTTCCTTTTTCACGCTCTGCGTCGCTGATGTCGTTGATGTGACCTTGTACTTCTGCCCGGCTTTCACTCTCGATGCTCAGCTCACGACCGAGTAGCGTTTCAGCCTGAAAAACAAGACAGAAAAGAAAAAAAGCTAACCATTATTGTTGGCACGTTAAGGAGAAAACAGGAAAGGAGGATCTGTTACTATCAACGCAACGCTGTCTAGCAGAACTAACTGCTAGTAAGCTGCAAACATACGTCCGCAGAAGTGTAAAAAAACGCGGAAGGGAATAATCAAGCTGACCATGCGCTGTGTTTTGTTTCGGTTTTGCTGCCAGCATCGTATAGACAAGCGCGCGGTATACTCTAACGGGAAGTTGGATGAAGGTTTTTGGTTGTTGCACAAGACTTGGTGTTTGGGATTTCAAGTGCGTAGTTTGAGGAGCGTCGGATAGCGTTTGTTAGGGAGCCTGTCACACCTTTCGGATAAACGAATTCATTATTTATCGAACACGATTACCGAACGTGACTCCGCGTTGGCAGAAGGCGCTTGAATTGATTTTGAACCTATTAATGCCTACAGTAGCCGAGTATTTTTCATGGTTTGTTTGTGAACCTTGAGAAATACTGACAGATAGCGGGGAGTGACTGGCATAATACCCGGGGTATTTTTGTAATACACGATCAGTTTCACTATTGGGTATGCGTCATGAGACAACCGATATCATTAAATGAGTCGTGTTCAGATATATGTTCTCACTCGGGTGTGCCCGTGATAACATTATCGAACACGAGATCGCGCAGAGAGAAAGATGGCGCCCGAAAGTGGAAAAGGCAACATAGCTTGCAGGGACGATACTATATCTGTAGAGTTTGTTTAAAAAAAAAGACCCTAGTGATGGAAGAATATCGGGCACATGTTTTCTGTACAAATTGTGCTGCGCTTCTGTTTTTCAAAAAGGACCGACACACATTCGCAAGCAAAATGTGCAGGAGATTATGAAACCTAAAAAACAGCGACATATGTGTCAACATCGTGGCTACGCAGACATGCCCTTGCCCCTTATGGCCAACGGACATCACTTTGAGGGAAAACAAAATTATATTCCTTTGGGAACCATGTTGTCGAGCGCCCCTTCTTCGACTAAAAGAAAGAAGAGAATAGGCGTATTGAATGGAAGAAGTGTTAAACCTCGGATTTTCCAGAATTCCTGCTGTCTCGTATGCTGCCACTGCGCGTCAAAGCGCACGTGACGCAAACGTGATCCAACGTTCCAGCCGAAGCGTACGCGGTTTGGTCAGCAGGTTGCGTAGATGGAACCATCACAGCGCTGCGAAGGCGTCGTTCAATGTAAATTGTTGTTGAGTTCTCGTTACATTCGGCCCAGTTGTCTTTTCCTAGGCGAGAGCGTGCACGCGACTGTGTGTGTGTGTGTGTGTTCGGCTGAGTTTGTACGTGTTCATACCATGTTGAATCACGCGCAGCGCTTATGGAAGGTACCAGAGTTCGAGGTGACTCGTTACAAGTAACTCGTTACTGTAACTAAGTTCCTTTTTTTTTTTGGTAACTTGTATCTTAACTCGGTACTTTTGCGCCGTGGTAACTTTCAGAGGAACTCGTTTCTCTTTCAGGTAACTTTGCCAAAGTAACTTAAGCTAAGTTTCAAGTTACTTTTAATTCGCTTTTCACTCACGTCCACATGTTTGCCTTCTTGCTCTCCGGTTCTTTCATGGTATTTTATGCCATAAAACGTGATATTCAATGAATGACAGTATTCTATTCAGGAAGTAAGAACCGCTGCCATTGAAATGAAGCTGAACCATTGTGCGCCCACAGGGAGTAAGATGCAAAGCGTTCGAATTGTTGGACATAAACGAGAACGATATAAGCGTGTTGCACTCCTCCGCAGGGAACTCAAGGTCTAACTCAACTGTTCATGCGCGCTGCACCTGTGTAGTGCTATTTTGTGTCCGAAGTAACCGTTGGAAGTAACCAATTCTTCTTTTTTTTTTTTAAGTAACTCCGTAGCTGCGAGTTACATTTCAGGCTGAAGAACTTCGTTACTACCTTAGTTACATTTTTCACGCGGTAACTTAACCCGTAACGAGTGCTTTCTGACGGGTAACTTCTCGATCTATGGAAGGTACACCGTTTTGAACAAGTTGCAGCATCGAAAAAAAGAAAAAAGAAACGCCTCTCCCATTTGTTCAAAACAGTTGTGGAGGCGGTTATTTTTTTAGCCTCTTTCTGTCTGTGGTTATTCCCGCAATGTGTTATTGGATACTGATACTTTGTCATTCATCTTATCCGGCATTATGTAGCACAACACTTGAAGAAAGCAGGCGCACGATATGTGATGAAATTTTCTTCAACGGTGTATACAAAATATCCGTCGCCGTGAAAACGAACGCAAACATTTACGTTTGCATTACATTATCTCTTTAGAAAACCCCCTAGAAGTCGCTCACTTCATGAAAAACGACGCAGCTTGGAAAATACGAACAATATGTAATCTCTCCGCGATCGGAGACGCATCACAACACGAACTCCACCTAACGGACCCATTGCGCAAAAAAGGAAACTCGTCGTCTGCTCGGGAAAACCGATTTCGAAAAAGCTCCATTTCTCGGGCGGAAGGAAGCGATTTCTTTCGCCAGACGTGGGAGCTGCCGAATGCTCAAGATACAAAAGCGCGTCGTCGAAAGCAGTCGAAAGAAAGGGGATTGTTTGCGGAGAACGACGCGTGCTACAGGAGACCCGACCGAGATGGGAGAGGGGAGACCTCATGTGGGGGGGAAAAATTTCCCGCCCTGCCATCAAGGCGCACCTGCGAAGACCGCGTCTCGCGATGCCTCGACGTGCAAAAATATAAATACGAGTATAAGAAAAGCAAATCATCGCAGAAGCCACGCGAGCAGGAAGAGTTTCTGCTTTCACCGCGAGCTCTATTTCGTAGTTATTAGAGAGAAAAATCATGTCGCAGACGACGCATCTAAATTCCAGCAGACGACACGTCGCGCGGGCCTCGTCAATTTTTCTGACATCATCTATTTGACAGTTTCGCTCAGCCCTGTGTGTCATTAAATAGGATTTGTGTTTTGTTTTCCTTGATTCGAGCTGCTTACTGTTTACTGCAGATGTCGTTTTGTCTGTACCCTGTCACTTTAGACAGGTGGTCACGGTTTTGTTCTCTGCTGTGTTTGTACGCGTGCGTTTGCACACTTTTGACAGGACATCAATCGATCAGGTGTCAGGAGGTTTGTTGGTTAGGGGTGTTCGCTCGGTGCAACTGTTTTCAGTTGACAACGTGAGAACCCGTCGCACGTGGGTTGTCAGAAAACGCTAATTATGGGTTCGACGAGGTTTGATTGAATGCCTCTGGCTTGACCGAAAAAAATAAATAAAAAGGTGAAGGTGTTTTAAAAACAGACGGTGTTTGGCAAAATTATACCTGGTGGGATGCCCTTGTTATCAATACTTCTGAATGAGACCGTGCTTTGGCACACAGGGGTGCAGAATGTACAAAAGTGTGCGATTGTAGTTCAAAAGTCTAAACTCATGTCAGGTCGTGCTTAAAAAGAAACACCAAATTGCAGGGAGCAACGTCTATCTGAAGCACTATCTCTCCAAGTCATCAAACTCATTTCTGCTCTAACAGAAGATAATGCACCGTTGTCTCGTGCCCATCCGACGCCTAGCAGAAACCGGGCAAGCCAGAAAACCGGACGAGACACCGAAAGATCACCGTCCAGAAAGCAGACGACGCAACAGGCGCTGCGGCAGTGACGTCACGGCGACCACGAAGGGGGAGGAGGCAGGCGCGGGCATCCTCCTCTCAGCGCCGTCGTCTGTTGTTGTTATTGTCGGCCGAGGAGCAGCGCGCGTCGGTAGCTCGACACTTTGAGGTTTAACACCGTACGGAAGCAGTGCCGTGTATAGGTGACTGGACTACGGTGACCCGGAGCGGAGAAGTCGCCTTTTGTTGACGGACGACGTGAGGCATGGCGTCGGTTGAAGACGACGACGAAGCGCTGCCGATCCTCCTCCGACTCAGCGAACCTCTACATCAACAGCATCCAAGTGATGCGGACTCTGGATACGAGGCGTCGCCTGCCTTTTTCACGCGAGCTTTCTTTGATTTCGAACCTGAGCCTTCAGGGACTGATAATGATGTGGTTGTCATCGGTCGTCAGTGGGATGGCACGGCGGTAGAACACGATGTCCGAGCAGAAGTCGCCACGCAAACCTGGCCAGGGGACGCCTTGGACACGAATGGAGGTGGGGGTGAGTTTCTGCTTTGCATTCGCCTTGCAGACGACAGTTCCAACTCTCCCTTGTGAGGTACATGCATACTGTGTGTTGTTTTGTCGACGGGCTCATCGGTTGTCTGCAAGCACGCCGAGCCGTGCGCCGTCAGACAGTCTGTTGGCGTTGATTAGAGTTCGAGATGGGTTAACTGCATGAAGGGTCAAGGTTGTAGAGACCAGTGTGGACGACGCTTTCGACGATGTGGTTAGCGAGGCAAAGTGTGATAGTATGGGAATTAGGGTTGTGATATTGTAAGCGGCTAGAGTAGCTCACTTTTTTGGCCTTTGCTTATTCTATGACAGCAACAATGGATGTGCTGTGCTCGTTTGTGTTCCCTCGCGTACGTCAAAAGCAGTTCGCGCCATGTCATATGCATGTCACACATAGCATGACGCAACACGAAACATGCGCGGACATGTCGCGTGGGGCATCATACGGGAGGTCGTTAACACGATGGTCCTAACACCGGAAGGTTGATGAGATCACCGTGTATGTTGCTCTTCACCCAAAAATGTTCGATAATCGATTTCTTTTCTTTATTTAATATTTTCGCAAAACACATTATGTTTACATAATACACGTTATTCAAGGCGGCAACAATTCCACCATAGTGTCCGAAGCGGCAAACATATTTTTTTTCTTTTTGAAGTCGTTAATACTAAAATATGGGCTTCGGAGGTTCCGTATACAACGAATGTCAGTGTGTCAGAGAGATTTTGCCCTATTCGTGAGGTGACGTATCTAGAATAACATTGGCCTATGTCCAGATACGTTATCAGTATTTGCGGTGAGCGCGACCGAAGCTCAGCAAGTGACATTGGAAGAGATAAACAATGGAAACAGTGGTGAGAGGATGTCAACTCTGCGTGGCGATAGGAGGTCTAAAATGCAGATATGTTTTTTTTTTGTTTTTTTTTTTTTGCATTGACCTAATATTGAGCCATCATCTGTATTTTTGCTGCTGACAAATGTCTGGAACTAGAGGTATAAAAATATGTCGCACATTTCTCTGACCCACATCCATATCCCGTCGCTCTAGTTTTTAAGCGATTCCGCGTAATTTAATCTGGTTTCTTGATACCCTTTTATGCCATTCGAGAAAGAACGGGATGTTCAAGTTTTTTAGCGAGAATCTTGGTCGCGCGCGGCTTTTTTTGTCGCCGCGATTTCCGGTCGTACAGCAAGTGCGGCGTCTTTGCGTCTAAGATATTGCATCAGCTCGAGAAACTTTTCGTCGCAAGAGTAAAATTTGTAAGATACGTTCGATTTTTCTTTAAAAAAAAAAAAAACTTTGCGTATACGGGGCGGGTGTACTTTGTTCACTATCCTCTCGGGGGAGGTGAAAGAAGGAGAGAGGGGATCTCTTTGCCCGCGCTTTTTAAGCCCCGATTGTGCAATGGGACAGGTTAGCAGTACTTGCCGGGTGCTGGGGGAGGTCGCATTGGTGTGTCCCGTCCCCCTCTCTCCGGACCGATTTTTTTTTTTCTTACGCTCGAAGTGTAACGATAGCGAGGTTTCTAAATGGTATACAGATGGCGCGCATTTCTTTATTCATTTTTATTCCGTCTTGTTTCCGTAGTTTCATCCCGAAGGTATTGGAAACTGGTGTAACACAATTAGTATTCTGTGGATGCCGATAAAAAAAGTAAAAACTCACTACACTGCATGTTCACATAGGTGTTGTTTCTCTATTGACATTGAGATTGGGCGCACCGACACTTTGTAAAGTCCCAACCTTCTTACCTCCACCCACCCCCCACAGACTCCTTATCGAGGCTATCGGATATCGCCCGGAAAACGCGCCCCGACATGCACAACTTCTGATAGAGACGCTCCAAACAAACAAAAAAAAAATCTTGACCTCGCTCTCTGAATTTGGCAGCGGATATAAAAAAGGAAAAGGCAGCAATCATCATCCGACATACACCACCACCATGTTGATGATGCCGGCGTGAAATCGCTTTTGCTCGTTATGGCATTTCGCGTGTCGTCTGCTCTTTTTGTTTGGGAAGCAGACGAGAAAAAGCAGCGAGCGGGCGATGCCTGCCAGGGGGCGCTGCCCCGAGTCGCGAACGGGCGAGGGGACGTAGGGGAAAGGGCACAGAGGAAGAGGTTGTTGCCCCAAGATCACGGAGGCCCTGCGACAGGGTTGCCTTGCTTGCTTTCGCCCTGCACGCGCCTTGCCTGATGCCCCTCAAACTGCGACATGAGGGTGATAGGGTAGCTTCTAGCCTCTGGGGTAGCTTGCTCTCGATGCACGCCCTGCACAGCCTGTGCAGAAACCGGTCAAAACATAGAATCTGTGTGTATGTGCCCTTAGTGTAACAAGTGAGATGGCTGAAAGAGGGAAGGGGGGAGAGAGGACAGCTTGATTGCCGGTCGTGGCGCTTTCTCTAATGAAGCGTGTATATACAGCGAGAGAGAGAAGGAGGGGTTAAGGATATGTCACGTGATCTGATGTTGTGGGTGCTGGTTTGTTAGGTGTGGTTGGTTGTGGAGCTGTCTTGCGAAGGTAGTTTGTGTGTTCTTCGTTTTTGAAAGTGGTTCTGTAAGGGTGAAAAGGTCAAGCTGGTGTCTCTTTTTTCGGGGGGGCGTTGTTCCGAGGACCAGTTTATAAGGAGGAAGGGGTGTGGAGAGGACGCGTATGTGTGGGGTTGCTGTCGCTACAGCGCTTTATGATGCCATCTAGAGTAAACAGGTGTGACCTTGGTAGTAAAGAGTCGCTGACCTAAATTTTGTAGTGGAGCTGCTCGAGGGGGGATGGGGGTTGGAGGCAGGGGTAACCATCATAAAAGCGTGTGATAATAGGGTAAGGGAGTGGATCTGTTCACGTGCTCCCCCACCGAACCAAGGTAAATAAAAAGGAAAGCAGAGGGGGATACAGAATCCAGTCTTTCGTCCTCATCCGTCACGAAACTGCTGCAGGGGGTGTCGCGTGATTCGTAATTTTATTCCGATTACTCGCACTTATGGTTACCAAACCACACAGTTGTATTCGTTGCTCAAATGCGCTTTGTTGTTTTTACTTTCAGGTTCGGTACCAGATGTAGTGCCACTGGCAGAAGTGCAGGTTCAACAGCGAGTCCGGTGGGCTCAAGTGGGTGCCATCCTGCGGAGGCTTAGCGACGACTTCAGTAATATGGTCCACTACGACGACACGCCTCAAGATTCGAGGAGGCCCGACTGATTTGCTCATCTCCCCCACCTTGTGTACATAGATCGTGTTTATCAAATCCACTGCCACCTTGAATACATATACATATTCATATGCGGACGCTTAGCAGACGAACAAGTGTGGACATGGATTATCTTGGCTACGGACGGTACTTCGGTTTATCGTCTGCTTACCCATGGTTGCCGGAGGGCCATGTAGCATGAAGTGATCTCATTCTCCTACAGGCATAGAGCTCAATGTCTATGAAGAAGAACGCTATGGGCCCAATTACTTTGTGACATCATGTTACGAAGCCCTATTGGCTTGGACGGTGTCACGTGTTTTTGTGCGATTTTTGGAGCAGACGCCGTTTTTGTTAGGCCCCGTTTTGTGGCGTCCTTTTGTATTTGTATTAAACGATTGAAATCTATCAGTCTAGATGCTCTTCTTCTTCTCCTTCCTTTTCTATTTTATTATTTTTATTTTATTATTATTTTTTTGTGAATATTGAAGTCCAAAGTGCAGTACCGCAGGCGCCATCCGCAATAAAACGATTTCTTGAGGCGGCACAAAGTTTTATTGCCCAACGGGGGAGATTATGGCAGTTGAATATTTGTAACCGCGACACTGGCTCTGTTTCATTTCTGCAGTTCTACCACGCCTTATTCCAAGGATAAGCAAATTTATTGCCATCAGTGGGGACGACGTCTTGTGCGAATTGCCCATAGCGGTGACTCGTAAATCACACTTGCAGAGTGCGACATTGAGGGAGAGAGAGAGAAAAAAAAAGGAAAACCTCACGACCAGTGTCGAAATTATGAATCAAAAGTCTTCCAGCCAAATCGGGACAGGAGCAGATTTTTTTTTTAAATTCCGTGTTAGCGCTGCGAAGCAACTGTGGCTATGTGCGGCGTACAGATATGGACAGATGGAGAGAGGAAGGGGTTCGGGTACAGGCAGGGGCGGATTTAAGGGCCTGTCAGGGGGGGGGGGGTGTCTAAAGGAAATTTCGTGCTTTGCGGCACAGCATCATCCAGGTGCAGGAGATAGGGTTTTTACATAGGGAACACAGCCGTATGGGAGGCGGTCGCCCCCAGTCCCCCTTAAATCCGCCCTTGGGTACAGGGGGTTAGCATGCGTCCTGGGCCGACTTCAGGGGGAACTGTGCCGACATTGGTGTGGAAAGGAGCGGATCTCTACCGCTGCCTGGTCGGTGTGTGTGGGGGGGGGGGGGGGAGGGGGGTGATGTAGGCGGAAGTGCGGTCAGCCTGCTCTGTAGAGGCGTCTCGGTGCATCCTGGGGAAGGGGAAGAGGGGGTGAAAGAGGGAGAGGAGAGATGATGGTGGCACAGGAGAGGGAAGGGGTGTGCTCTTGCTCTAGGATTGGGTAGTCCAAGAAAACTACCTGTCGGGGGTCGACCCCATGTGATCGGTGTAGTTGTAGAAACAGATGTCGAAGCACCATTCATTCCATTACGGTGACGTGCATCGGCCACGAGGGCCCGTAAATGATATTTGTACAACGTAGTTTACGACATCTATTGGGATTCAATGAAAAAAAAAAAAAAAAATGAAGGACGCACGTTTCATGTCGCTTGCTTCGTCGCCGTTCTGGTAGTTTACGAGGCCGTTGAACTTTCCACTTTGTCAAAGAACGCGGGCGAAATACTCGGTTATTTGTTCCAGGATCGTTTTTCATGCATTTTGTAGCATGACAGCGTAGTGTGAAATGAAAGGAGTTTGAAGTCGCCAGTGTATCCTCATAAGCCTGGATAGGAGGCTGCGACACGTGCGCTTTAGGAAATAAAAAAAAAAAAAAAAGAAGAAGAAGAAGGCTGAGAGCATTGTTTTCTGCACCGTCTGTCATGCCACATGCCAGCAAGTATGACTGTTTGTAATGATTCAAAGTGAGCTTGTTTGCAGTTTGTCAAAACGACACCAGGGGCACAGCATGTCTCAGTTCCGGCTAGTAGCTCCGGTTTGAGCTACGACTTGTACTTTGTTTTCAACGACGCCATCGGAGTAAGCCAATCCTTTCTTTTTAAGTTACGTGTTAGCGCCGCGAAGCAACTGTGGCTATGAGCGACGTACAGATGTGAACAGATGGAGAGGGGACAGCAGGAAGGAGTGGAGGACAGGGGGTTTTAGTGTGCGTCCTGGGCCGACTTCAGGAGGAACTGTGCCGACGGTCGTCTGGAAAGTCCTGCTGAAAACCCATGGAAAACCTCAGACAGCTGGTGCGGGGATTCGAACCCTTGTCACCTCCCAGTCTCGGGGTGGAGTAAGCCAAGTTCGCACAAGTATGCCGTGGCGAAGGGAAGAAGTATATACTTCCTTGCCAACACTGCCCAAAATTCGGGAAGCAACATCAGCGGGAGCTGTCGCAGTCCCCTTTTCTCTTTTTCTCCAGTTCCTGAGCCCCTTTACGACCGCCCGCTGTACCTGGGAAGCACTGGAGGGGAGGTACTGTGCGGTAATGTAAACCACGACGTTTTAGTTTTCGCGCGCCTAGACAGATTTCATCTGCTGTCGGCCACGTTGTGCAATCCAATATTTAGCTTCTTTATCCAAGCCAATCCAAGCCCATTCTAACTATGGCGTCCGTTTGAAAGGTTGCTTATTGTTTGTGCGTAATTTCGACGCATTTTCTACAATCACCTAATGATGTCCCACTAACGACTGCAGCCATGAGAAGGACGGAAACTTTGCGCAGCAGCAGAGAACAGTTCCAGTCCAGCTACGTCAACGAAGTCCGCCGTCTGCTTCAAGACATATCTCGCCATCGAGCAAAGTTACACGCTTCTTTGGAACTCGACGCCCATAACAGACGCGGGTTGCAGCTTCACAGCATGCTCGACTCAATCAGCCGCGATCCCAACAACCTCCAAGGATTACAAGTACGTCAGAGGGTGCGGCAAGCTGTAGCAGAAATGAGAAGCCGTCCTCACGTGAACTATAGCAGACAGACTACATCTTCTGCAGCAAAACAGAGCGTTGCGAACCCAGTTGTCGAACGCAAGCCTACTGTTGAAACTATGGCGGCGTCGAAGCCGACTACGGTTGTTAAACCACGTCCAACGGGAAGGTATATTCCGTCAGCGGTACTTTTAAAACCTCCGATTACACAACGTAATGAGGTACGGAGAGTAAGTTTTGCGGCCTGTGATCAACCGATATGTCAACCTCGACATGGTGGAACTCTCAAGTGGTCGTGCAGCAAACGATGACTACGTCTTGATGGTTTGATTGAATACCCGTCATGACATAATCAATGGTGATGACCCTTATCCAGAATGTAATGCATGTATGCATTTCTGTTATCAATTCCATACCACATATGTTCATATAAAGTACATAACATAACTTTTTTTGCTTATAAACAAACATAACTTACAATTTAATATATGAAGGTCACTTTACACGATTTTGAAGTAGATACAACATTGAGGAAAGTGTCTGTAGATCACAATTAATAGCAATTTTTAAAATACATTTTGAATTCAATTTATTATGAAGAACTGACTGCCGTCTGCACACATATTGTTCGCATGCTCAAAAATGCATCATATTGTCTCGGATGATGTGCTGTACAGAGATGGACCTGTTGGCATGGGTTCGCTGAACAGGTAGGGGTGTTTCAGGGCCTGTGGGAGATACACATAATAAGATAAATCTTATATTCTTATTTTGATTGTATTTCAGGCTGTGTCATGCAAAAAAATATAAACGTTAATTCGACAGCGTTGATGAAAGGTCATAAACCTCTGCGCAGGTGATGCGTTGATCTGGGTTGTAGACTAGGAATCGGCTAAGGAGGCTTAAGGTATGTTGTCCTTGGCAGTCCGGAAGAAATTCGCTCAGAGGTTGCGCTTGTTGCGGTGCGAATCGAATTTTCTTGAAGTCTGGCAGGTCCTTGAAACCCTGTAAGAAATTCAGAGTGTGTCGACAAGCATTGCTCGGTACCTCTTGTACACTAGGGTACTTGGAATGGTACTTTACGGGCCACATGTCTACGGTAGGAGTACCCATAGCTTTGACCACGAGGCATAGTTGTTCGATGTCACTTTCACCCTGCGAGACAAGTTGTTTTAAGAACCACTCGTTATTACAGTCAGCATGTTTTGGACACAAGGCTCATGTTCGTAATTACACAACCTTGAATAATGGTCTGCGCCCCAACATCTCTGCATAGATGCACCCTATGGACCTGAAAGAACACATTTACACTTCAGTAAACTAACAATGGTTAAAACTTGAACTTCTTCTTACCAGAGGTCAACTCCAATACCGTACTGCTGGGCTCCATAGAGCAACTCTGGTGCTCGGTACCACCTAGAGAACCAAATGCATCCGATGTAGATATATCACATAGTGTTACAAACACTGCTACAGATGCTACAGAAAACATTCTCCCATGAGCAGTCTTTCCAAGAACAAAGGCGTACCTCGTAGCGACACGATGGCTGCGAACTCCTCCCTGAGGAATGAGACAAGCCAAGCCAAAGTCTGCAATCTTCAGGCATCCCCGGCTGTCGACAAGAAGGTTGCTCGGCTTCAAGTCCTGCGTTCCAGTGACAATTTGCTGGCAGACATTCCACAAGGCATCACACGAGGCTTACCCTGTGGAGAATGCCCTGTGTATGGCAGTGTTCCATGCCTTGAAGAAGCATGACCAAGTGGCCTTTGATCTGGGCTTGGGCCAGAGGTGGCATTCCATAAATTAGTTGGCCCAAATGTCCACTGACAAACTCCATGGCTAGCAGCAGGGCACCGCTTCCGGCGATAACACGCTCAAGTCTGGCAACCTGGGTTTCACAAGTTTTTGTTCGCAGAAATCGTTTGGTTGGCAGAATTTTTTTTTTTTTTTTTGCTTTAATAAAAGCTGGCGAGCCTTACATTCTTGTGTCTCAGATGCTGTAACGCCATTACTTCTCTGCAGTGGTGATAAAAGTCGATTTTAAAACGTGCAATAGTGATACGCTAGCAGAAACCCGCTTAAAAATGATAGCTATTATCCTATTACCTGAGCAGCGACCTAGAGAAACTGTCAGCAGTGACCGGTATCTTTTTCAAGGCTAAAGTGCGATTGGTGTGATTACATTTCGCCTTGAGGACGATACCATGAGCTCCCTCCCCGATCCATCCCATAATCTGATAATCGTCCATCCTTTTCGACACAGTAGAAGTTTGTTTTCGGAGTTTGTATAAGTTCGTTGTCATGGTAACTTGAGCACTATTACCTATTACCCAATCACTTCTGCGACTTTGTACGTAAAGTAAAGCGAGCAGCGCGTGCTTTTTGTGTGGACAATGCACTTTGGTGTGTTGCGGTACAATCTGGAACGGCGGTGTAATAATGCCGTGCTCATAGGGTTAATATTTCCCACCATCTGGGTCAAAGAGTTGCAAAAAGCAAATGTCGAAGTCATTTTTGTTCACGGAGAACACATGAACTCAGAAAACAGCAACGGTATTCCATTCCCACGTTCCCGTGTTTCCTCCTTACGGAACAGTAAACCTCGAATAACAAAATAATAATGATAATAATAAAAAGGAAAATAAATGCAGCAGTCAGCATTCGCGCGCTCGTCGACAAACCGCTAGGATAGATGTCGCCACCAACACAAGACGGCGGCTTCATTTTAACCAATCAATGAATGGAAGCCATCTTGGTTTGTTTGCTGTCTAGCGTCCAGCCGGGGACCGCTGGAAGTGTCAAGTTTACAGTTTAGCGTCCGTCAAATCCTGCATCTGTGAACGTATCTTTGCCGTTTGGAATACACAACGAGTGACGTCGCGATTTCGTCGTACACAGGTGCATCGCAGTGACTGTGCCTTTCGGCACCAAACGCAAGCCGCCCGCAAAAATTCCATCTAAGATGGCCGACGAGTTAGGCCGCTCTGAGGAACGGACAGCGGTCTACTCGTCGTAGAACACTCTTGCTCATCATCGCGATTCCTTCACGTGCAAGGTGAGATCTCGTTGTAACGTTTGATAATGCAATGTTCGTTCATTGTTGGCGTGCAAAACAGCTGCATGCTGCCGACGCGCGCGCGCGGTGGGGGGGTTTTCTGCCGCCGCGTACTACGTGAAATCTGCCGCTCCCGGGAGTGCTTTTTGTTGCTGAGCAGCGGGTGTTGTGTGTCGCATCCTTCGGATTTTATCTTTGGCTCGCGTTACAGCTTCGAACGCGCCGTAGTTTGAACCGTGATGGGCCGTGCTGTGAACGCGATTCGAGTTGTTGACAAGAGTCCGTAAAAGCGCCGGTTGTGCTATCGATTTGAAGCGAGCTGCATTTCATCGGGCTGATTGACGGGAGTCCTCTGCGTTTTCATTTCGCAGCGAGCTCCTCTGCTAGTTATTTCGCGCTGATGAATTTTGATGTAACGCAGAGCTTGGTGTCTTAAAAGGACGCTTTGCAGTAAAAAAAAAAAAATCGTCGTCCTTGAAGCATTCCCGCATGCTTCACTCATCGTCGTTTTTGTCGGTAGAGCACGCGCCGCTGGGCACGAGCAGCGTTCGTAACATACTTCAGCAGACGATGTTCGGCTGTTGCGAACAGTGTTGTCTAAAGACGAAGTTACACGTTATGGTTGAAGAAACGCAACAGAGGAGAAAAGTTACGTGATGACCGTTTGGAAATAACTTCTTTGGAAGTTCAACGCTCTCGGGACCGTCCTTGGTAAAATCCACTGAAAACGTGTCCGTCGTCTGCTTTCACCTTCGTACCGATAGCTTTGAGGACGTACGCGGAAGTGTGAAGGCTGTCGTCAGTTATGGCGAAATAAATGCCACGACATGTCATGTCTGACGAGACGGACATTTTTTCCCTTTAATTTTCATACTTCTACTATTTTCTACTACTGCTCGATTCTACTTATTATTATTTTTTGCAGTATAACGATTCTGTTACAATGCGTACTGAATAATGGGGCAATTCACAATCACGTTCATTTGTATATTTGTTCATGTTTGTGTTACTGTTGGGCAATATGCAAGGCATTGAAGCGCACCTGAAGCATAAAAAAAAAGAAAGAAAAAAGAAATAAACTTTTTAGGTGCAGGACTGTGCTGAGAATAGCAGCTGCCCCAAAAGCATAGCTGAGGAAGTGCTAAACACCAGGAAGTTTGTCTTCAAACTTAAGTTCTGTCCAAATCTATCTACGATAATGACATATATATATATCGAAAAAGAACATGCGTTGCATGAAGGGTGACAGGTGACATCTGCAACGTGAACGATGAATACGCAGGAAAAATGGCTGCAGTCGAGGCCCAAACCAACGGGTGCAGCGACGAAGAGCACACCCCGTCACCAGTGAAAGCCAATCATACGCCAGCTACCGAGAAGAAAGGGGGCCCTGGTGGAGGAACGGAGCGAACCAAGGGAGCGGCGGCAGCTACACCAGACTCTGCGCCTCCCGCCACCACAAGGGCAACTCGTGCGTCCACGTGGACGCCCCCTAGGTGAGTGTACGACAATGGTCACAAATCAATGGGGTGCGTTAAAATGCCATTGTTAAGAATGGTACCTTGAAAGGCGTACCTTTAGGACTTATTCCTACGCAGCACCAAAAAATAATGCGAGACAACGCATGTACTACTTTTAGGAGTGTTGCCTATCTTTCAAATCAAGTTTTAGGACCAGCAGCTACACTGCGGATGTGTGTCAAAGCTGAACGACTAGATAAGTTGTCGCCGAGCTCTGAGGGTGATCGTGGAAGTGGCAAAAATTTGCAGAACTAAAAAAAAAAAGTTACCGCATCAGCGTAACTTGACAGCGTACAATTTTATGCTCTTTTATCTTTTTGTCTAATGTGCGACGTATTGCCCTGCCTGACCTAATGTTACTCCTGCCTGGTTAGGTTTCAAAGTTCCTGCTCTGTGTTTCAGCACACTTAGTTGATCCCATTCTTCGGTAGAGCTCCATTGAAAGTGCCCTGTGGTGTTCTTCTCTTGAATCCTGTCTTCCCTGTGGTTTACTGTCCCAAGACTACAGTTAACGGTGTTTGAATCCTCTCCTCGACCGAAACTAATAATTGGTTATTGTCAGCGGTACGAGACCGACAAAAGCGTCTAGAGGGCTAATGCATGGAAATGCTCATGGAGAAATTATCTTATCCTAGTTTAAGATAGCACTGTTTGTTGCCCTGTGGTGTCCCTGGCTGGTGCTGCCAAAAGTGGAGGACTTTTTGGAACGTGATAGGGTACGACGCACAATGCTGCTACCAATAGCACGTGTTGCATGTTCAATGCGCACGTGCATGTACCATTTAGATAACGTGGGCCCCGAACTTCAGCTTGTCACATTCTTTTAACACGCAATAGATGCATCACCTCTCCCATGATTCACAGCAAGCTCTTTCATGAAAGTCAGTTACAAAATTTGTTCAAAATCCCAACCTACCAAAATGGTTTTCATGTAATGTTTGGAGTGTACCGACTTAAAAACTAAGGATGATGCTCCTTTTGAGCATTTGTGGCATTTACTTGTGTCTGTCAGATTCTCATGGCGTACGCTGATCTTTAACAGATAAATGCATGCAGCTTGGTGAGCAGGAAGTGTGCTATTGCGCAGTACTGCGGATGTACGGTATTAGGTTAATGATAACAGCAGGATCAAAGCTGCAGAGTAGACAGTAGCGAGCAAATTGTGCAGACCGCCAGTGCCAGTGACGGGAAGGAAGCCTATGTAACATCTATAACGTCTACTACGTTTGACATTGGCACTTGCGTGTTTTTCTCTAACCCCTCTAACCTTTCTCCCAGTCTTCTGATTGGCATGAGATTAATAGTGATTGTAGAGACAGGCAACACCTCTGGAGTTCCCCATTGTCCTTGCTATATCTGCTACATGTCACTTAGGAGGGCTGTCTATGTCACCGCTCTACATGTGCCGGCTTTTCAGCAGCATAACTATGTGAAAGTATCAGTGACAGCCAAATCTACTTAGGTTACACAAAAAGGTGCATCAGTGCCTTATATCGCTACAAAAAGTTGTGTTGTGTTGTGAGTTCGTGAATGGTGGTGCAGAACACAATGGACCATGCATAAACTGGACTTGTTGGACTGGACTTGTTCAACAGGTGCCGCTTGCGTCGATTCCCGTCGTATGAATGTGTGTATGAGTGAGCAAAAATGTAAGAGTGAAAGGAGGGTGAGTGAGAGTGAGTGGTTGGTTTGTCGTCCCTTCAGATGACGCACCCCGAAAGTCGCTGGAGAGGCGTGTTATCTTAGCTCAATTGGTAGAGCCCTGGACCGGCAATCCAGAACATGTGGGTTCGATCCCTACAGCTGGCTAACCTTTTCAGTGACTTCCATCTTTCATACTAGTGTGTCTGCGTCTGTTGTTCAATGTTGGTGCATTTGCATATCATAAGTCACATCTAAGAAGCTAAAAATTTAGGATAATTTTAACCCCTCTGCTAGAGAAAATGTAGACTGAGCATTGCAACACTGGGTAAATAAAGCCCGTTCATCTGGTATTTTTCTCTGAGGTTTCGTGTACTGAACCTAGAGAATCTAGAACACATTCTTTGGCTGAGGTTTTGTCAGCTCGAAAGTGTGCCGTACTGTACCATCGTTCAGTCCTACTTGTCCCTTACTCCTGAGCAACCCCTCCCCAATTCAGGAGAACTTTCTCTTCCAACTGGGGATCAAGCTCGCATCCCTTAGTTTCGAATTCAAACATCTCACCCCGGCAAAACTCACTCACGGGCATGCTCATTCATGCTCAGTGTGGCAGATGAGTTCAGCGTGAGTAGGATTCTTTGTTTTTGTGTTCTGTGTTCTTTCAAATGCGGTAGGAAAAATTGGATGCTATTTACCCACGAGAATTCGCTAAGAAATCGGGCGCTATGATCTCTGTTTGGTACGTCACCGGGGAATCTTCGGGTGAAACGAAAGGCGTATGAAACAAGCCACTGCTGTGGCACTGGGACGAGAAACAGTAACCTTTATATTTCCGCTCGGAACTGGGACAGCGAATGACCGCGTATTCAAACACTTGCCCGAGCTCCACAAAAGCTCGTCTTTGACTCCTGCAGGAGGGGATCATAAGCGGAGGACAAATAGGTTGTCACAAATAGCTCTCTTTGCCAATATTATGATTCACTTTTCCGAAGGTCCACCTAGAACGACAAGTTGAGGGACCGCGAGGATTCCGGGTAGATATCGGGTTTTACCCGAATTCTTGAGAACTTGTTCGGGGGGGAAC
Organism: Ornithodoros turicata; assembly: GCF_037126465.1. Lineage (NCBI taxonomy): Eukaryota > Metazoa > Arthropoda > Arachnida > Ixodida > Argasidae > Ornithodoros > Ornithodoros turicata. The sequence continues at coordinate 66,974,458 of NC_088206.1, read as the reverse complement.
TATCGTGAAAAATTGGGTTTAACCCGAAAAGAAACCTAAGCATGAGTGAACAAATGGAGGGAGCTGAGCTGTGAGTGAGCAGGAGGCACAAGTGCTGACCTCTGGTTGTGAATGGCTAATTTACTTACCTCTACGAAACCTCTACTCGTCAGCTCTCGTAGTTCTCACCGTTCCGAGACATCCGGGTTATTCGAAGCCGTTCTTGTTTTCGCTCGGCTCGCCCAGAAACGTGTGGTTATTACAATGCGGCTTGCCGTACGTACGTAATTTCGCCGCCCTGGTGACAGATTCCCCAATGCATTTAAATTAGCAGTGGGGCCCGCACACCTGGCCAACGCGGCAGCGGCCGCAAACGGGGAGCGGCAGGGGCCTCGGAATCCCCCTCGCCCTCGCCGTCGTCGTCGTCGTCTCCGCAATCCAATGCAGACAGCGGCAGGGCCAGCAAGCGCCTGAGGCTGCAGTACCAGCCGTTCCAGTCCCCACCAAGCATGCACCCTCCCATAATGCGTTCGGGCCGATCGGCGCCACCTCAAGACGACAAGCTGGTGCTGTTCCAGAAGGGAGAGTTCCTGGCGGTGAGGAATGAAAATGGTGAGGCCTTTTCGATGCTGATCACGTAGTTGACGGTGAAGTTTGATAAAAACAATGATGCTAGAGTTTAATTTTGTACGCAGTTGATTTTTTAAAAATTTAAACAATACTGCCAGCCCACCTGGGCCCAAGCAGGTGGCAGACAAGAGATACACGGACGCGTGAATGACGGCACAAGTACAATGCCGGAGAAAAGTTTGCGGAACACGCTCCGGCGCATTCCTACCTCGGAGTGACACGCTATCAGCGAATGGTACTGTACGGACTTGCAAACGGGTGACTGAGTTACCTAGACACTAGTCTGTAGGTCCGTACGGTCCCATTCGCTGCTGGCGTGTCACTCCGAGGAAGGAATCCGCCGGAGCGTGTTCCGTAAACTTTAGTCCTGCACTGTACATCATTTTAGCTACAGTACTACGACAACATTACATAATTTAAATAATCATCTAAATAATCTAATAAAATAATAATAAATAATAATAAAATAATAAATCATAATAATCTAAAGCACACTTTCAGCACATAGTGCAACACAAGTCTATAAAATTGGCAGTGAAACAAATAATGAGCACCTATTAGAGCATTTACGACGTTATTTACGACTGTACTGTCTGCTGTATTCTGTGGGAGTGTATTCCAGTCATCGATACAGATTGGCAAAAAGGAAAATTTAAAAGAGATCTGTATGGCTAAAGTTGAGCATGATTTCCTCAAGGCATTGTATTGCACTTGTAATAAAATACAAAAAGGTTGGTTTGGAGTTAAGCCGTGCATTGGAGGTTGTATTACAAGCTTAAAACCGTATCAGAATTGCTATTTGGCCAGACTCTGTTCCGATAAATTGTGGAAATTAAGAAAATGCTGACATTTCCGATGGACTGTGCCACCTACTAAGCCTTGTGCATAAGTGTGTTTGACCACTCTTTTAACAGTGTCAACTTTGTTAGGTTGTTTTACATAGTTGTCTCCTTTTTTTTTTTCATAGAGTTTTTAAATATGATGTTTACTTTTATTGTTACTGCCTCCGCCTAATGTGCCTGCTAGACCTCATTGAGAAGCAACGGGGGCTTCCTGACTGATAAATGCGGTGCACTGATGATGATGCACTAGCCTTTAGATTTTGCGCTTTTACGGTGCACTAGTATACCGTAGCAGTGCCGGTGCATTACAGCAAAATTTATTTTTTTCTGGTTTACAGGTAGTTTCTACGTGTGCCGTACAGCACAAAACGTCTACAAGAGCAGTCGCCGCTTCAAGATCCAGTGGATGAACAACGACAGCGAGCAAGACATCTATGCTCCCGACTTTTACGACAACACGGGTAAGCTGTTCGGCCCTCGCATTTGTGCTGTGAGACAGATTTTATTTATGTAGACGGATTTACGGAGATTTACTTTTGTCGTCTCAGACTTCGAGTGCGTCCTGACAAACCTGCGGATGCGTCGAGTGGATCGCGGACGCTACCTGCTGCCAGACGAGGAGCACAAGCGAACCCTCAACATCCTGCAGAGAGCACTCAGCGTTGAGAATGGTATGGCTATTCCAGACCCTCGCCAACTAACCATGGACGGAGGTGGGTACTATGCCCCTGGCTTGCCCCTCCCTCCCTGCTGTTGCTTGCCACGCAGTAGTGGTTGCCTCCCTCCTGTCCTCGTAGCTGTTGGCTCGCCGTTGTGTGCACAGTGCCTGCCCATGCTGAGGCTGTGGTGGTTCCATTTTGTTTTCTTGAGGAGGGAATAATGTGATCTCAATCACAGTTCAGATCTCAATCACAGTTGACAATGCGCTGCTGGCAGTGTTGACAATGACAATGTGCTGTTGACAATGTTGCTGTTAACAGTGCTGCTGTTGACAATGACAGTGCGCTGCCAATGTTGACAATGCGCTGAACATCTCAATCACCGTTGACAATACGCCGCTGCCACATAGCCCGATCCAATGTTTCTCGAGAGGTTGCCATGTTACACACAAGAGGGCACTATGTGCATCTGTCTCTCCCTGTCCCTTTATCATCCATCTACAGAAATTTTAGTGGGAAAAGGGCATCTATAGTGACGGAAAATGTAAGGTAGAGACGATTTTGGAATTTTAATAGTGTTTAAATTGTTCATTATGTGTAACCACAAATTTACCTTGCACTTTCGTACGACCGTGCATGGCATTGATACCGTGCCAGTGCATGGTGCCGAGAGTAGAAGAGTAAATTTCCGAATGTTAACCACATGCAATCACCGTAACCACAAGTGCCCGTGTAGCAAAGGCCAATGACCGTTCAGGTAATCGTCATTCATTTCCATGACAGTTGATATGCCCGTGTGACAGGGGTGTAGGTCTTTAAAATGGGTATCTGTGGGTATCTGTATCTAATTATGACATACCAGGCTTTTATGTAGGGCCCTGGGGAACTGAAACAAGTTCTTTTTTTTTTTTCATCCATATTTTCCTTCGTGCGATTCTGCCGTTTCCTTACATGTAGACTCTATCCAATTTTCTGCTACTGCTTCATGTTCCCTTTGTTGCAGCAGCATTGCAATCATATTGTTTTTTGTTCTCGTGATCCATCCCTGAACGCAGCTTTATGCACTGAGAACGTGTCTAGAGTGCCGCAGGCTGTGTGTTGTGAGTTCTGGAATCCACCCTTTTCTTTTTTTTTGTGTGTCATTGTCGAGATCCAGTGCTGCATGCGGTAGCCGATCCCTGCCTCGTCCGCATGTCATACTGCGCATGAGTCCCATAGTCCATAGTCCAGCCCATAGTCCGTAGGCGCCTGGGCTCGCTCTCAAAATGTGGCTGCTGACTACTAACGGCATGTTCCGAGAAGCCTGTTTTGAGTGAGTTGCATTTCCATTATGCGATCAGAAGAAAGGGAGCTGCTCTGTGCTATGCATTAGTGTCTCTTTGCGAGTATTCTCGGCCGCTTTGAGGTAAAAATGCTGGCCACATTGTAGTAACTAGCACTCGCAGCTGAAGTTGCCGACCTCACGATATCGCGCACACCTCTGTTTACCCTTTATGCCCAGTGGACGTATCATTCGTGGGTCAAGAAGAGGAAGAGGCTGCCGAGGCCGCGGCTGGACACTCCTCGCCTGACTCCTCGATGGGTAGGATTTTTTTTTCTCTCTCTCTCCGAGCGACTACGCTAGAATAGTTGGAAGTCGTCATTGTCGACTGGGCTGCACATGTTTCGGTTCCCAACGCAGAGGAAGTTCCCAAGCCTCGTGGCCGCCCAAAAGGATCTAGGAAAGCCTCGTCGTCTGCTTCTTCCGGGAGGGGCTCTGCACCCAAGCCAAATCCAAAAGTAACCCTTCTAGAGAAGGAGACCTTCTTCGAGTCAGAGTATGTTGCTCGCTGTTCTAAATATAACTTGGGAAGTACATCAAATTGATGTATGGGTGTGCTTTCCGGTCACTCTCTGAACAAGATCACTTGCACAGCACTCAATCACAAAACAAGTCTTGGAACTGAGCTAGCTAGTTCTTATTGATTATGATTGATTACTAGAGCCTGAAGTTTTAGGGTTTTACCCGATTCTTCCCCGAATTTGCACCCCGAATGGAAGGTTGCCTCTTTAGGGTGAAACACGAATTTTACCCGGCAAATTGCCCTCACCGAGACGTCCGTAGGAATGCAAACTAACATGTTTGGCAGCAAACACACTTACATCACCATCTGTACTGAACCAGTTCAGTTAGTTTGAGTAACTGAGCCCGATTTCACCCCGAAATTTGCACAGAGGAAGTTTTTTTTCACCCGAATTCGCGCAAATTTAGAGCACATGTTTATTTACCCGATTTTTACTCCCCGAATTTAGAAAAAAATATTTCCCGAAAACTTCGGGCTCTATTGATTACACATGCTTTGTACTTGGGAGAGATGGGTTCTGCATGGCTCGACTGTGTAGAGCACGAAACATTCATCCCTGTTTATGTTGGTAGCTGAAGTAAAGATGTGCTGTTACATTCCAGAACCGAAGTGCCGTCCATATCATCAGTGGTTCAAAGCAAATTGCTGATCCGTGCAGTGTTGCTGGCTGACCACGCTCAGCTCAAGTCGTTACTCAAGGACAATACCTGCACGGTGAGTGGCCATTGGTTAACTTCTCATTTGAACAGTTTCACAGGCTTGGCGACATTACCTGTTTCTGCAGAATTACAGAATACGTGAAAGAGCTAGGTTGAAAGACAGCAGAGGTTCATGTTTAAGGCCCCGACTTTTCCGCGCATCCACGAAGATGCGTGGAATTAAGGATGTGTCGCGGAATTTGGAGTTTTGTATGGGATTTTGTGGAACTACGAATCTTGACCGAAGAACAAAGTTTTCGTGCTAGAGATGGATGTACGTGCGGCTCATGACATCCTTTTCTGCGCCACCTAACTGAGAGCAAAATAAACGTGTTCCATGCATCTCATGTTGGCAACACTGGTTAAACTCACATTAATCCTGTCTTTATGACTTCCCTTTTGCTCTCACCGGTGATATGTAGAGCCTGAAGTTTTCGGGAATTTTTTTTTCTTTTTCACAGTTTGGTGGTTAAAAATTGGGGAAATCAACATGTACTCTAAATTCATGCAAATTCGGGTGGAAAAACTTCCAGTATACTAAATTCGGGCAGAAATCTGGCTCTGTTACTTAAACAAACTGTACTGGTATGGTACAAACGGTGATGTAATTGCGTGCTACAAAACAAGCTAGTGTGCATTCCTACAGACGTTTCAGCGAGGGCAATTTGTCTGATAAAAATCTGGTTTCAACCTAAAGAGGCAACCTTCAATTCGGGGAAAGAAACGGGTTAAACCCTAAAACTTCGGGCTCTAGTGATATCCCATCTAGCGGGTTCCTCACGGTGATGCGTGCGATGGCTAAATCTTCTTACTTTGGGAAACAAGGGTGCAAATGTTAGTACAGTAGAATCTCGATGATACGAATCTCACGGGGTCGCGGAAAAAATTCGTATCAAACGAATTAAACCAAAATGAAAATTGAGGCAAGAAAATAGACAGTGACTGTCAATGAAAGAGGACGGTTGTAACGCTTTTGTGTCTCAGTTTTTGGCGAATGCTGCCCAAACACGCGAGATGATTCAAGAGACGTAGCACGTGCTTTTCACCCGCGAGTCGCGCTACAGTGATCTAAAGCGAGCTTCTCCTAAAGCAAGCAGGCGTTAGGTGTAGCCGACTTGCGGAATGGTGACGCGTAATGTTGCCACAAGTTGTCCCGATATGTTCCCTCCACGTGTTCTTGGGTTCTGTCGCTGTTTTCCGCCAGAGCAATGTCACGCAGCTTTGCGGTTTATTGTTGCGAGAGGGGTAAAAAGGTCAAAACAGAGATAAGTTGATAAGGTTCCGGGCCGTTCAATCGCTTTGATCTTATCTCCACCACCACCACCAAAAGGAAAGTCATTGCTTGCATTGCGCTACATGATGTAAGGGAGTTCGTGGTGAGGATCGCCCTCCCTTTTCGAAAGACGCGGCAGCATGACTCGCACGCTCTCGCGTCACAGGGGAACGACCTCTGTCGCATCTTCGGCTCATTCGTATCATCCGTAAAGGCAAGATAACGCGTTCGTATCATCCGAACTCTAATACATGGGAAGAATAGGCATTCTGGCCGGGACCGGAAAAGAATTCGTATCATCCCGAAATTCGTATCATCCGTGATCGTATCATCGAGATTCTACTGTATATAGTATGGTACTGAGGAATTCGACGAAAGCATCCAGTTGCTTTTCTGCTGTTACAGTGTTAACTATGTTACGCCAGTGTTAAAGCAGGAACAAAGTACCATGTAATGCTTAGCTATAACTCTATTTTGGATTTGTAGACACTTTAATGCTATGTCATGCGAGTTAATAAAGATTTTGTGTTCGTATATCTCCATCAGCTTAGATGTACAAGCACATTGCGTGGAAAATTGCAAGAATTTCTGATTCACTGATGCAGAATTTGACATTTGCGGCAGCAGAAAAACCAGGGCCTTATTCATGTTGCTGTGGTCCCTAGAGTAACACCTGTGCATCGAGTCAGTGGCATCTAGGCTGAACAGGGCCCGATAGTTTCCTACACCTGGGTGACGTAAACCTTGGGAGTTGCTTCAGTCACAGCCATGCTTTCAGAAGCTATAGTTGTGGAAAACGTGGTCAACTTCACAGGGTATCCTATCTGGAGCACTGCACCAGCCGCATTCTTCGGCTCAGGCCCGGACCGAGCCAGGACTTCCTTTGAATTACCGTACCTGGCCCAAAATTTTTCCTGAAGCACTTCTAGGTTTCCTGGCCCCACTTCGGCCTGAGCCTGAGATATTTACAGGCTGCCCAGTGTAGCGGGCTGTAAAATTTGATTGTGGCTAACTAACAGCGGGGTAACACTGGCTCGATACCGACCTTGGCCCGACAATGTATGGGCCCGGCCCGAGCCCATACTGGTTATATCCGAGCTCAGACTTTCGGGTAAGCCCGAGCCTGTGCAGTGCTCTAGTCTGAACTAACATGAGCCTAGATTTTTAAAAAGGCAGAGCACCCTACTGAATGCTGTTTGCAAGCCATGTTTCCTAGTTGCCAGTATTTTTCATTGTACCTAATTAATTAATCAGATCAGAATCTGTGCTCTATAACTAGACCCTGAAGTTTTCGGGTTTTATTTTTTTCCAGATTCGGGGGGTAAAATTCAGGTCAATCACTTGATGTCGAAAATTCGTGCAAATTCGGGCGGAAAAATTACCATCAGACTGAATTTGGGGATAAATCAGGCTCTATTGCCGAACAAACGTTCATTGTACAGCCTATCCAGAGTATCAGACGTTGAGATCAACCGTGTATTTTGTGAAAAATTAGTATGTCATTGCCGTGAGGTGCCTAGCTTAGGTGCAGTTTTGCGGGTAGAAATCGGGTTTAACCCTAAACCGGTGAACCTCGATTCGGGGTGCAAATTCGGGGAAAAATCGGGTTTAACCCTAAAACTTCAGGGTCTATCTATAACTGTCCAATTGATGCCTCTGCTGTGTAACCAGTATTTTATAAGCTCTTAAACCAACTTAAAAATCCACTTTAGTACCTAACTAGCCTTATCTAATCCATTAATTAGGCACAAATACTGGAAGCTGCGATACCTGACTCTTAATGACATTGGGTTGTTTTCATTTGCAAAGAGTGTCTTGGGCACACATTTGTTGGGACACCCTGTAAGTTAGTTGGGTACACTTGTAGCGAAGTAGGGAGAGGAAGCAAGCCCCTTTTGTCTAGGAGGCGCCGATCTAGCACAGTACTATAGAAGTCTCAGCATCCTCATCTTCTGCTTCGTGACAAAGATTCTTCAACCCGATTTTGTAGGTGTGGGCTGCACGGAGTCCCAACTTGAAACTCACTGCGCTGGACTACGCTGTCCTGCGCGAGGACCACGGGGCGATGCGCCTGCTGTTGCGCGACTGGACGCAGGCAGGACACCCGCCGGCCAACGCGCTGCTGAGGGAGGAGCTGGAGTACAGCTGCGGCCTCGTCGGGGGACTGACGGGGGCTGTCAGCGGAAGCACGGTGCACGACGCGGCAAAGATGGTGGCGCAGAGCGGCGTCGGGAATGGGCCGCTGCTAGCGGTGAGGAATCCTTGCTTTGATGGATCCCCCTTTTGTGGTAGATCTGCGCGAATATTCTGGTTTTTTTAAAGTCTGCTTAAGAGTCAGATCTTGGAGGAGAGTATTAGAAGGAATCAGAAGAAAGAAAAGAGTTAGGAAGAATGCAAAAAAGTGCATTGGATGTAAATTCTGAATTGAATATTAAATTCTTGATTTGGAGCAGTTATTCCCAATCATAAGCCCAAAAGCGCTGCGAGAGAAGGTATAAAACAAAGCACTGCTTCCTACAAAGATCCGTATGCACTTGTGACATATTTGCTGTGTTTTGTGTGATTGTGTGCTTGATTGGTATCAAGTTGTGTCATGTATGTTGTTGTGCACGCAATGCCTCTATGCCCTCCCCCATGCCCTTCTAGGGCCTTTGGGGTGTCAATAGATGAATAAATAAATGTATTTATATATACACAAAGTAGTTAAAATTAATTTTCCACCACAGAAAGTTGGAGCCTATAACTATACTGTACCATGCCGTATGCCGTATATGTACTTATGTGTATTCGGTTTCAATATGTATGTATTTCCTGCATATTTGTTCCATTACATAACTATTTGCTTTGTATTCGCTTCGAATGTGTAACTATTCGCTGCACATCAGCTCCAATTTTAAAATGGCTATTCACACAGCCATACCGTGTTGCGTTGTAACATTGCCCGGGTGGCTTCCATGACTGTCTCGTAGAGAAAGAGGAAACGAAAATATGAGAGACGGAATATTAAAAGAACAATAACGATGAAAGATGGAAGTCACTGAAAAGGTTAGCACACTGTAGGACTCGAACCCACATCTTCTGGATTACAGTCCAGGGGCTCTACCAATTGATCTAAGCTAACACACCTCCCCAGCGATTTCCAAGGGCGCATCATCTGAAGGGACACATCAACCACTCTCTCTCACCCATCCCCGCTTTCACTCTTACATTTTTGCTCATTCATACGCACAATCATACGACGGGATCGACGCAAGCGGCAACTGTCGAACATGAGACAACTGATGTTCTGAGGCTGGAGAACGAAAATCCAAACATTCCGCCCCTCTAGTCTGAAGAAGAGCCTTCGCTCGAAACCTCACCCCCCCCCCCCCCCCTTTCTTTGCTCCCCTCTTCGGTACACCAGTTCCCCCCCTTTTTTTCTTTTTGAGGCCGGAACAACATAGATGGGATAAATGGACTCATGTGTACTGTTGACACTTCAGGATGCCGAATTGTACCTGGGAATAGTGCCAGAAGAAGTGGCAGAGCAGCAGCGCACCTTGGAGCTGGCTCTGCGACATGGTGTTTCGCACGATACCTTGGACTTGCTTCTGCAATGCAGGAGAGAGAGCAAAATTCAGGTAGGTTTCTGCTATGTCAGAATACAAAAGAAAGAAGCACGAAGGAATGATGAAATTTAGAATTCAGTGCTGAAGTTTTGCTTTGCACGTAGCTGTAGCACTAGAGACTTTAACCTTTTAAACTTTAGTGTGTTAGCAGAGTATACAGTTAAGGAAATGTTAGAGCAAAAGAAATCTCTTGCTGTGAACACTGTAATATTGGGAAACTGTTAGCCGTAGGTGCATCGGGCTGCAGTGTCTTTTAGTAGGGCACATTAGGTATGCTGACAAGGGCAGTAGGACCTATAAATAGAGCCAGAAGTTTTAGGGTTTTACCCGATTCTTCCCCGAATTGAAGGTTGACTCTTTAGGATGAAAGCCGATTTTTACCCGGCAAACTCCCCTCACTGGGATGTCTGCAGGAATGCACTAACTTACTTGTTTGGCAGCAAATGCAGTGACATCACCGTTTGTACCAAACCACTACAGTTTGAGCAAATGATCCCTGTTTCTTCCCGAATTTAGCATACTGGAAGTTTTTTTTCACCCGAATTTGGATGAATTTAGTGCGCACGTTTATTTATCCGATTTTTACCCCCGAATTAAAAGAAAAATGAATTCCTGAAAACTTCAGGCTCTACCTATAACTAATAGATAATTAAAAAAAAAAACTTCTGCAGAAAATAAAATGCTCGTGTCTTTATGTTTAGGCCAGGGACGACGTGGACATTGCTGTCGTGGCTCTACGCTGCGGGCATCGTCACCTTGCAGGGGCAATGTTGTCGCGAGACGACGCACGGAAATATGGCTACACGACTCTTCATAAAGATGTAAGATAGTGTTTTTAAAAAAATATATATATTTAGTTGTGTTTAATATTTAATATCTAATATTTAATTCTGTTTAATATTTAATATCTGATATCTAATATTTAATTGTGTGTAATACTTAAGATCTAATATTTAATATTTAATTGTGTTTAGTATTTAATATCTAATATTTAATTGAATTTTTTAATTGATTGTGTTTGTAAAAAATTATTGGGACGTGTGGTATATTAACGTGCTGCTATCCACTTACAGGTTCTACTGAACACGACAGAACCACTGGGGCAGTTCGATTCTTCCGCCGTTCTCCACAAAGCGCACAACGGCGTGACGCCCATCCACTGCTCCTCAATCAACCCTAGGCCAGCCTACCTGGCCCACTTATTAGCGGCTGTAGTGGGGAATGTGGCGCTCGAAGTCAGAGACGACGACGGCTGCTCCCCGACGCACTATGCGGCCGCGTGCGACGGGTCGGCTCCGCTGGAGCTGCTGCTGTCGCGCGGCTCAAAGCCGACGGCGTGTGACAATCGAGGGTTCACGGCTCTGCATTCGGCGGCTGATGCCGGTCGCCACGAGAACATCGAGTTGCTGTTGAAGCGGATGCCGAAAGGGTCCGCCGACCTTGTGGACCGTCGCGGGCGTACCGCGCTGCACCTGGCTGCCTGCCGCGGAGCGCTGGTTCGTGAGGCGTTTTGAATTTGATTTTGACGTTGGAATGGTCGTCCGCTGACGGGTGAAAGGTCATTTCAGGAGGTGGTACGTTCCCTGCTACGTGAGGGTGCCGACGTGGAATGCGCTGCCAAGGGGAAAGTGACGGCGCTCATGTTGGCGGCGGAGCATGGACACTTAGAAGTGGTCCGTGCCCTTGCCGATGCTGGTGCCACGCTCGATGCTCGAGGTAAGGTACCTCCTTCCATGTGCAGTACCAACAAATAGGTCTTGGGTAGTAACTGGGTTATAAGTAGAGCCTGAAGTTTTAGGGTTTAACCCGATTCTCTCCCGAATTTGCACCCCGGATTGAAGGTTGCCTCATTAGGGCGAAACCCGATTTTTACCCTGCAAATTGCCCTCACTGAGATGTCTGTAGGAATGCACACTAACTTGTTTGGCAGCATATGCAGTTACATCACCATTTGTTGTTTGTCAACCAGTACAGTTAGTTTGAGTATCTGAGCCCGATTTCTCCCCGAATTTAGCATACTGGAAGTTTTTCCACCCGAATTTGCATGAATTTAGTGCACATGTTTATTTACCTGATTTTTACTCCCCGAATTTAGAAAAAATTACATACCCAAAACTTCAGGCTCTACTTATAAGTAGAGCCTGAAGCAAGGGCAATTTGCTGGGTGAAAATCTGGTTTCACCCTTAAAGGCAACCTTCAATTCGGGGTGCAAATTTGGGGAAGAATCGGGTTAAACCCTAAGACATCAGGCGCTAGTTATAAGTAGCTAGGTACAATTTTTAGTAAATAACTGTAAAATGTGGCTATAATTAAGTTACCCGGGTAGGGTACATTTGGTACCGAAAGGAAGTTTTTTACGAGACTGTTTAATAGCGGCAGAAAGACTTTGAATCTTTCGCTGAGCAGTTTCGACTAAGAGTAAGAAATTCGTATTCCAGATGAGTCAAACTGCACAGCACTGTTGCGCGCCATAGCCAACAGTCAGACGCACGTCTGCTCTCTGCTGCTGCGTCTGGGAGCCGACCCCGATGCGGCGGATTCAGCTGGCAACACTGCTGTCCACTATGCTGCAGCCTACGGTTGGATCTTTTGCCTGCGTGCCCTCGTCGAAGGGGGAGCTGCTCTCCATCGACCAAACAAACGACAGGTGAGTCGGTTTGCCGGGCACAAATTCCGCACGGGTTAGACTCTTCGGGGGGCCGTGCAAGTGTATCTGGAGTATTTGATATTTTGCCTGTATATCGAGGTTGCGCAGTCGACCTTCAACCCAAAAAACGCGGCATTATTGCGTATTAAATTTTTTTTAAAAACTATATCACCCCGTTTATGGTTGTACAGTTGACTCCAGTATGGGCAGCGCTTTTGAAGGGACACCTCGGCATCGCAGAGTTTCTGCTGGACCAGCCTTCAAATGTGAAGGTCGACGTTGATGCTCCGGATTTAGAAGGTGAGACACTTTGTTTCTGAAGATTGAGTGCACCACCGCGTAAATTGCAAATCACACCCACAACTATGAGCTTCACTATGAGCTTCTGTGACTGAATTTATAAAAAAATAAAGTGCCCGGCCCATGTTAAGTGGTTCATGTAGCTAGCTTAGCTGTAACGTGTAGTTAAATAGTTTTTAATATGTTAGCATTAGGAGTGTCAACGAAAATGTATGTATGTATGTGTGTGTGTGTGTGTTTCCATGTATGAGATGGTGGAGCCTCACCGTGGCAGAGGTGTAAGTGGACATGTAAAGGGTATATAAGAGGGTAAATGTACATGGAGGTAAATGATATGTAATTGAAGTAATTGAAGGTAATTAAGAGTAAGAAGTAAGAGCAATTAAAGTTAATTAGAGGTAATTAAAGTAAGAAAGTTGAGTATAAAGGTAATGAATGTAAGATGTGTGCAATTAGGAGGATTTAATGAGGTTAAAGATTACCGAGGGTAACCGCAGGTAATTAATTGTAATTTTTTACGTAATTAATGTCAATTAAAGGGAAATTGAGGGTAATTAAAGCAAGTAAGCTTAGCTGAAGGAAATTAAATGAAAATCAAGATGACCTCAGGTAACCTATAGTTACATTAGATAATTAAAGGGCGATTGAAAGTAATTGAGGCCAAGTAAGGGTTAATTAAGTGGACTTACATGTAGTAATTGAAATTGCCGAACCGGATGTCAAGTATAGACCGGAGGTGAACAACCGGAAGTCAAGTATCATACCTGCCAACTCTCCCGATTCATCCGGGAGATTCCCGGATTCGGACCGGTTTGTACGATTGTACGGCCGAGAAGCAAATCTCCCGGAAAATGCAGTTTCCCTCTCTATATCTCAAACGCCTGCTTTTTCTCTGGGCACATAGACGAAAACGTCCATCCAATACCAGCCCAATCGCCATCGGCATCACTCGCTTCCTCTGTGATACGGAGTTCAGGGGTTCTGGTCATGGTTCTAGTTCTAGCACTTCTAGTTTCCGGGCATTTCCTCCATGTTTTCAGGCAACAAAGGTGCCTTTGCACTAGCTGTTTCGACCTTGCGTACCTCGCAAAGAGAACCTCGACCTCGCAAAGACAACAGAGACATAGTTTTGTGTCCTCATGTTCTTTTGAGAAAGTGTCGTACAGCTTGACACCCAGATAGTTTCTCGGAGAGGGCAAAGTCTGTTGCTGCAAAACTTGTGCCCGATGAGCCTTCTGGGGTGAAGTGTGCTCCTGTTATATATGGAAATAAAAGCCACCCAACATCGGCGTTCTCCGACCCCCCCCTTGCTTTTGAAATCTCCCTAATTTGGATGTTCCCAAGTTGGCAGGTATGAAGTATAGACCGGAAAAGGCGCTTAATTCTAACGCATTTCTCTCGCGTTTGCCGCTATATCGCCACTGAATCTTTAATGCCACCGACTTACGGCATCCAGGGCGCACTCTCGTCATGCGGACGGTGCGGGCGGGCACGGACGCTTCGGTGCTGTCTCGGCTGCAGTTCCTCTTGGAGAAGCATGACGCACATGCGGCTCGTCAGGACAGCCACGGGAATAATGCGGTCAGTTGGCCATTCCTTGCTCTCCTCCTTTTTTTTTTTTTTTTTTCGTGTTGTAGTTGCTATATACGGAAAGGGGATGCATTTGTGCCCGCAGCTCCACCACCTGGTGATGGTGGACGCAGAATTCTGGGAGCGAAACAAGGACGAGGTTGCGCAGCGTGCAGATGCTTCTTTCGAGAAGGTAAGCGGGATGGAAAACGGGACGTTGGCGTTGGGGGGGGGGGATCATTCGGAGGGTACGGTTAAATGGAAAGTCCCTCCTCTCCCTCAGCTGTGGCAGGAGCGTTCGAAGCTCCTGGAGCAGGCAACGTCCCTCCTCGTGAGCAGCGGGTGCAGCACGGACGCCTGCAACAGAGATCTGGAAACGCCCCTAGACCTGGCGCTACGCAGGGGCGCGCTGGGGATGCTGGGTCCGCTGCTGACCCAGGGAGTGGTGCCGACGGACGAGACAAGTTGGGGCGCCATACTTCATGCTCTGGTGCGTCTGTCCCGGCACCAAGACGTGGGGCCAGTCCTCGACGCGCTCTGTGGAAAACGCAAGCAGGTACGGACGTCTGCACGAACTATTGAGAGTCGTTTTCTTTTGTCCCGAAAGGGGCTGAACCTTTGCTGCACTCTGACACCTTAATTTCACGCGTATAAGCCGCACCGCAGATAAGCCGCAGGCCATGTTTCTAGGAACATTTTGAAAATTTTGTGGCAGATAAGCCGCACTCTCAGATAAGCCACGGGCAATACAAGACGACTGATTTGTGCGACAAAGAAGACCATTATGAAGGCCATAAACCCTGTAGTCCATACTCCGAGATCGGCATAGTGTACAACAAAGGAGGTCAGTTCTAGAGTTCTACCAAGATCGGATTGTGCCCTTGTTGGGCGTTTTTCGTGGATTGATGGGTCAGTGGTCTTCCAGAAGACGCGAATCAGTGTCACCACTTTTGTTAAAGCTGCTTGGGGGATTGCACCAGGAGGATCAATCTACTCGAATGTGGACCCGTGCCTGTTACGCACTGTTCGTGCATTGGCAGTGCAGTGCTGTTCCAGAGACGCTGTCGGCACTTTCGTTAAAACCGGCGTATGGGGAAAATACCAGGGTAAAATAGTCATCAGATAAGCCGCACCGGTGGATAAGCTGCAGAGCACCCGTGAGAAAAAAAAATCGCGCATAAGCCATGGCTAATACGCGTGAAATTACGGCACTTGCAAAAAAATAGCCCCACACTTACGCTTGTCAGGCGTTCCCTGCACAACGTAAGAACTTTCAATGGCGCGCGTTACTGCGCATTTGCACAATAAAAAACAAAAAATTGTAGTGACTAAAACTCTATGTAACAAAAAAAAGTTACCCACGCAAACGTTGCTCTCTGTGCCTTCCGATTTTCCTACGCAGAAATCAGCACGGCGGTCACGGCACAGTTGCGTCTAGCTACCACTAGGCGTACCAGATTTCGCTTTAGCTCCTGCATAGGTTGCACCCCCCAGTGGTAGGGCGACACAACTCTGCTACGCTGCAATGTCCCATTGGAAATATACACGGAGCAACGTTTTATCGTGGCCAATGATTTTGTTGCCTCACTGCAGGAATCGACTGGAGAGGAACCTGTACAGAAGGAGACGCCTCCCCTGGCGAAAGAGGCCGTGGAGGCTCTCGACGCCTCTGGGCGTACGCCCCTCCTAGCTGCAATGGCCTCTGTTGCATGCACACGCAGTGTCAAAGTGGCCAAGCAGACGTTGGCGTTTGTCCGTCGTCTCGTGGAAGAGCACAAGGCAGACACGTCTGTAACATCAAATAAGGAAACTGCCCTGCATCTTGCCGCACAGGCTCCAAGTGAAGAAGCTGTCGAGCTAGTGTTAACGTGGCACCCGCAGGTGAGCACCCTTTATTGGAAGCCATAATGGGGAGTAAGTAGATGTGGGAGAGTTGTGTTAACCGAGTTTCATTTAGTGGGAGTCCACTGTACTACAAGAGTTCTACAGTCACAACAAGCTAATTTTGAATCCCGTGCGGTCAAACCTCAATGCACTAGCAATGTGGCAAAACTCACGTGAATGGCCTTATCTAGGTCACTAGTAATGAGGCAATCTGTAATGCGGGTCATGCATAACTTGCACTTGCGGCAGAAATTGCACTTTATGTCGGTTGCCTCCCTCTCCCGTGTCTCCCTCTGTGGGTTGACTGTCGCTGGCAAGCTGACGTCGCGCAATGCATGCCTGATCAGGTTTGATCACCGCTGATCTGTCTGCAGGGTAATTAGCAAATTAAAGTAGCGCGGAAGTTATTTTTAACACCCTGTTCTCTTCCTGTAAAACTGTTAAGTAAGCCAGTAAGATGCACCATGAGAAGTAATTCACACCACAGAGCCATAATTATCGCAGAAATTGAATTTAAAGTGCGCCGCAAAAGGCGACCGTGCGCAACAGCGGTGGAGAGCAGTACTAGCCTTCGATCTGCCTGGGACCTCGCGCTGACGCTACAGGGTCACGCTCGCTGATTGCTCCAGAGGAATGCTGCCCGCTACTCAGCTGTCGTCTGCTACTCGGCTGTTCGGGGTTCTGAAAAAGCATTGCTCCTGGCTCGGTCATGATTCGGCCTTTCCTTCTGTCCCCATTTCTCCGGCGGAACTGGCAAAACTGGTTTACGGCGGCAGAGGGACAGGGCACTGACCCCCACTGACCAGCGAATCAGAACGAGTTCTCCTTATAACGTCATCGGTGACGTGGCATCATACTTCTGCTTGTTACGCCCACAGTGGCGAGTTAAGGGTGAACGTGCGGAGCCACGTTGGGGGGGGGGGGGGGGGGGTTGTGAGTTTTTTTTTTCCTGGGAAACAAATTGCACACATCAAAATCTTTCGTGCTAACCGGTAAAATGACACACACACTTTCATCGGACATCTTAATCTAGAAAATTTTTGGGTGGCCCTCTGCACTCATTTAGGAGTATCAGCCCTGGTCTTATGTTCTGCAATCTGGCCTATAGGTTGATGCAGTGGACGCGGCAGGCTGCACTGCCCTGGGAAGGGCCCTGATTGCCGCAAACCACGGAACCGTACAAGCCCTCTTGGCTGCTGGCGCGTCCGCAAACTTGCCGCTCTTCGACAGAGGGCTCGCATTGAAGCCCCTCGTTTACGTCACCATGTGAGTAACGTCTCCGCGATGACTGAAGGCCTCGTTGTAGAGCAGTTTCACCTCATCCGCAGGAAGGGCCTGTCCGGAGACTTTGTGCGTCTTCTGCTGAAACACAAGGCCTCCCCCGCGTGTTCGCATCCAACGACCGGCGATACGCCCCTGCATTATGTGGCTGGTCGGCAGCTACAGCATCCAGGTGAGGGCACGGACGTTTTGCTCCTTGAAATAGGTGTTTCTACGAGAGTGTCGCCGGTGTGGGACAAAAAAGCGTCACGGTGACAATAAAGAAGAACAAGAAGAAAAAAATAAATAAATAAACTCCGACGGCTTCTCAACTTATGCTTGATTTCAATCTTTCGGAGGACTGTCTGAATACGTTACAGTTTTGGTTACCACTGTCATTGCATGCAAGCATTGCTGTATTTTGTTGTATTCCTGTCAGAATTTTGTGTACATTTTGTGTACGTTCACAGCCTAAGAACTGGCCAGAAGTTTATCCTAGAGGCTCTTTTCTTTCTTTCTTTTCTTTTTTGCAAATTCGTTGTGAAAAATTACAGTTATGGGTAGATTCGTGAAGAACACCACAAATGTGCAAACTGCAGTTACCCGATACACTGCTTCATTGATAGAGCCTGAAGTTTTTTTTTCTGAATTTGGGGGGGGGGATCTTTACCCGGATTCATCGGGATTTTCACCCAGCAAATTGCCCTCACTTCGGGCTCTGCTTATAAGTTATAAGTAGAGCCTGAAATTTTGAGGAAATATTTTTTTCTAAATTCGAGGGGTAAAAATCGGGTAAATAAACATGTGCACTAAATTCATGCAAATTCGCATGAAAAAACTTGCCGTATGCTACATTCGGAGAGAAATCGGGCTCAGTTACTCGAACCCACTGTACTGGTTTGGTACAAACGGTGATGTAACCACATTTGCTGCAAACAAGTTAGTGTGCATTCCTACAGACGTCTTAGTGAGGGGAATTTGCCGGATAAAAATTGGGTTTCACCCTAAAGAGGCAACCTCCAATTCGGGGTGGAAATTCGGTAAAGAATCTGGTTAAACCCTAAAAGTTCAGGCTCTATTCACTGATTGTCCCCTTTCCTTTCAATACCCCATGTTTTTGCCTCATTGGTCAGTCTCCCCCCTCATTTTTGTACTATTTATATCCTTTCACTATGTTGCACATCCCCTAAAGAAAGGAAAAAAGAAAAAGAAAAAAAAAAAACGACACGTAACCTCACTCTGTCTTGTCATTCAAGACTCCCTGGACACAGCACGTGCTCTGTTGGATGCTGGAGCTGATGCCAACGCTGCAAATGCTGCCGGACGCACTCCACTTCACTCCGCCGCGGAAGCACACTCGACTGCCCCTTCTGGGTGCGCCACCGCTTCTGTCGAAGAGCTCCTCGTGCAGCGTGGGTCGAAGCCAGAGGCGCATGATGTCCAGGGACGCGTTCCGCTCCATTACGCCTTTGTGGGGCAAGAAGACGCGGACGGAGACCCCGTCGAAGTTGTTCCGGTACTGTCTCCAGGCGCGGAGGTTCAGGACGAGCTCGGGAGGACCCCGTTGCACTGGGCGGCGCTCTGCGGTGCGCCAGGGTGCACGTTGCAGCTTGCTCAGGTACGAACTTTTGTGCTCGGTACAGTAACATCTTCTCGACTGCAAGTGCCTGTTGAACTGATATCGTTGTGCTCTGAGGACTTCACGGCAGACTATGATTAGAGTTTGAAGTTTTCGGGAAATATTTTTTTTCTAAATTCGAGGGAGGTGTAAAAATCGGGTAAATAAACGTGTGCTCAAAATTAGTGCAAATTTGTGTGGAAAATCCAGTATGCTATACAGTCAAACTCCTTTATAGCGAACACCTTTTTAACGAAAATACCACTACAGCAAATTTTTTTGCGGTCCCGCTGGAGCCCTATAGGTCCAATAATGGACATCCTTTTTAACGAAAATACCTTTACTGCGAATTTTTTTTGCTGTCCCCTGAGTTTCGTTGTAAAGGAGGTTGACTGCATTCAGGAAGAAATGTGGCTCAGTTACTCAAACTGGCAGTGCTGGTTTGGAACAGACGGTGAAGTAACTGCATTTTCTGCCAAACAAGTTAGTGTGCATTCTTACAGACGTCTCAGTGAGGGCAATTCGACGGGTAAAAATCGGGTTTCACCCTAAAGAGGCAACGTTCAATCGGGGGTTGCAAATTCGGGGAAGAATCGGGTTAAACCCTACGGCTTCAGGCTCTAACTATGATCTTACGGTGTCTGTAGTAGTATATCTAACCCTTGAGAAACATGTCATTACAGAAGATGAGGTCTACGGACGTAAGAGATGCGGACGGCAACACGCCGCTTGGACTTGCCCTCCTGCGTGGTCATCTCAGGTAAGTTATATTTGGAAGTTGGAAGTTTTAGAAGCATGAATCTTAAACACTGGTTGTTATTTAGGGCTGTGGAAATAGCAATTTTAAGACTAGAATCAATATTGTGCAAATAGATAAATATCCGAAGCAAATAGTTATGTGACCAAACTATGTATGTATCTCGCATAAACATAGTATTATACGAAGCAGTTAAACATACAAGCAATGAAATTAATAACATCAGTTAAATGAGGCAGTTAAACGCAAGCAACTAAAATGCAAGCAACTAAATGTACGATTAATACAATACACTCTCTGCTGTATACCTTCTCTTGTGAATGGACGCTTTTCTTCCTGTTTTTCTTCTGTTCCTTTAATTTTTGTCCCCTTTTCTTTCCTTCTTCCCTTCTTTTCCTTTTTTTTCTGTTTGGAATAGCAAGCCGACCTTCGTCTGACTGACCTTTCCTTTCTTTTTCTTAATAAACATATCCCCCCCCCCTTCTCTTGTGGCTTTCCATATTCCACATTTAAATCAATTCAATATTCAGAATTTCATATTCAATTCATAATTCAAATCGAGTACACAGTTATTAGCTGTGGTGTTCTAAAAAACCTAGATTTGGATATCCCCAGTGATTATGCATAAGGGCATGATGGGTTTGCTAGTCCAATCCTTTTTTTTCTCCCTTCTGTGGAACCTCAATTGCATTTACTTCGTGCAGCTGCTGTCTGGTTCTCCTACAACAAGGAGCCAGCGCCACATCCGAGCTGCAACCCATTTCAGGCGAGAAATCTCCTGAGCAGACTGCACACTGGCAGTGGAGGCACGTTCAAAGTTCCACGAAGCCCACCGCTACAACAGTTCTCCAGGTGAGAGCCCCCTCTTGCTCCCGACAAAAATATGTTGCAGTAATATGCAAAATATGACGCAGTAGAAATGCAGTAACGCCGTCAAAGCAGTGCTCATGAGCGTGAAGTTTTCTTTTCGTGTGCGCCTCATTTTTACAGCCTGAAGTTTTTGGGAAATATTTTTTGCTAAATTCGGGGGGTAAAAACCGAGTAAATAAATAGCAATTTGTACATTTTGTAATTTGTAAATTTGTAAATAACAATAAATAAATAAAGATTTGCAGTAAATAAACCTTTACATTTGCAGTGGAAGTGCTGTAACGCCATTAAAGCAGTGCTCATCGGCGTGAAGTTTTCTTTTCGTGTGCGCCTCATTTTGTAAAGCTTGGAAGTTTTTTGTGAAATATTTTTTCTTAATTCGGGGGGTGGTAAAAATTGGGTAAATAAACATTTGCACTAAATTAATGTGAATTCGGGTGGAAAAACTTCCAGTATGCTAAATTCGGAGAGAAATCGGGCTCAGTTACTCAAATTAACTGTACTGGTTTGGTACAAAACGGTAATGTAACTGCGTTTGGTGCCAAACAAGTTAGTGTGCATTCCTACAGACATCTCAGTGAGGGCAATTTGCCGGGTAAAAATCGGGTTTCACCCTAAAGAGGCAGCCTTCAATTCGGGGTGCAAAAATTCGTGGACGAGTCGGGTTAAACCCCAAAACTTCGGGCTCTACCCATTTTACGCTTCCTTTATCTCGTCAAATTCACGCAAAGAGCGCGAGTATCAACCGGACCGTCCTTTCCCGCAGGAAGCCATCCGCAGGGGCTGGCCGAGCGTCCTGCAGTTAATGCTGGACCAACTGGAAGCGACGGGCAAGACAGTCAACCTGGCCCTGGAAGCGGCTCTCAAGACGGCTTCGTACGAACTAGCCCTGCGGCTAATTGGCCGGGTGAAGCACGGCTGGACCCTGTACAGCGACAAGCAGACGATGCTGCACCTGCTGGCACGAGAGGCGTCCAGTGGTGTGCAGCCGGACCTTCAACTGCGGGTGGCTCAGGCCCTCGTGGACAAAGGGGTGCCGGTGATGGCAAGGGACGAACACGGTTGCTCAGTGCTCACGTATGCCGCGATCAACTGGAACCACACGCTGTGTCAGTTCTTTTCGGACAAGATGGGCATGGTCGCCTCGGCGTGTACGGATCCCGACCGCTCGCTGAGGACGCCCTTTTCGGCAATCTTCTGGCGACTCGGAGAGGCGTCCCTGCCGCAGCCGATACAGTACGTGTCTCCTCGTGCCATTTTGAGACTTCGACGTCTTTGTTTTTATCTTCCGCAGCATGGAAGATTGGGTGCCCTGTGTACGTGGTACCGTATTGACCCGATTAGAGCGCGTACCGATTTTTTAAAAATGTTTGCGGTACGAGAAAGAGCAAGATTTGCGCAGAGGCCCGAAATTATGTTTGTGTGTCTTGCGTGTAAATTTACGCAAAGACCTTCTTGCCAGTAATGACAGAAGTGCTTGCCGTCAAGTTCTCCAAACTCCAGCAAAGTACCGCATCTGCGCTGCACGACCATATTGAAAGATACCTTTGCCAGTCTGTCGAGCAAGTTGGTCAAAAGCAGTAGCCTGTGAACATCATAAGTAGGGCCTGACTTTTTAGGGTTAAACCCGTCTCCGCCAGATATTTACCCCCGAACGGAATCTGTAAAAAATTCGGGTTTAACCCGAATCTACCCGAAAACATCCGGGTCGCGTGGCACACTCATAAGCGTGCATTAAAATAAAGTTTGATAACATTGCTAAACATTAGTTCCATGTTAAGACATATTTTTATTTAAAAAAAAAATCACCCGAATACACCCGAATTCCTGACGACAGAATATGCCGTAACGGGATTTAACCCGAAGACACCCGAATTTTCAAATGAAAAATATCACCCGATATTTACCCCCCGAATTTGGCCAAAAATAAAACCCGAAAAAGTCAGGCCCTAATTATAACGCGTACTGATTTTTTAAAATGTTCGCGGTACGAGAAAAAAGCAAGATTTGTGCAGAGGCCCGAAATTATGTTTGTGTGTCTTGCGTGTAAATTTACGCAAAGACGTTCTTCTTGCCGGTGCTGACCGAAGTGCTTGCCATGAAATTCTCCAAACTCCAGCAAAGTACCGCATCTGCGCTGCACAACCATATTGAAAGATACCTTTGCCAGTATCTCAAGCAAGTTGGTCAAAAGCAGTAGTCTGTGAACATGATAAGCAGTGTTCCCACCCATCACGTTTGTTGTAAAGTGAAAGTAACCTCAAAAGTAACCTCAAAAGTAACCTCAAAAGTAACCTCAAAAGTAACCCCAAAAGTAACCCCAAAAGTAACCCCAAAAGTAACCCCAAAAGTACCTTCAGTCCTTCCAGTGCCAGAGAGCCGCAGAAGCTTTGAGGCAAAAGATAGCTGGAACGGTGATGGAAGTGCTGTGCCATCCTGCGCGGTAGAGGTTTTTTTTGCGTCCCCCAGGGGGTGCAACGACACACGCATCCGCCGGCGTGTATCGCGACTTGCGTTCGGTGTCACTCACGGCCTTGTGATAAACGTCACCACAAGCTCAAGATGTTGCTGCTAAGCATGCGGTGCGCAACTTGGCGTCAGTCCATAATGTGGTACAGTCACACTGTACCAAAATACACTTTTTGCCCTTGAGAAACTTTTACAGTGAGTGTGGTACGGTGCTGAACAAAAGTTTTACGGAACTCGCTCCGGCGCCTTCCTTCCTCGGAGTGGCGCACTAGCAGCGAATGGGACCGCACGGACTTATAGACGTGTGCCTACGTAACCGAGTCATCCATTCGCTGCCGGGCGTGTTCCGTAAACTTTTTGTCCAGCACTGGACACCTGAAACTGTGGCAGTGTCAGTCGTCTTCTGGGAGTGGCAACCTTTTCCCTAATCCTTTCATAGGTTGATACTTCCCTACACATTTTTATCATTATAAAAATGTGGCTGTGTGTGCCGTATGTGCACATTGCAGTAAACGGGGCCCTTTGAAGTGATTATTCGATTCGATATTCGAAGTCAAATGTTTGCAATACGGTCGCCAACCGATTTTTCTGACTCCAAAAATATGCGTTTTCTTTTTTTTCGTTAATTTTTTCTCATCGCCTTAGCTGACGGCGCGCCTCACCGCGCGCGGAGGTGGAGTTTACGCACGCGCGCACCACTGAGAGGTTATGCACAAGCGCCCATAAACAAGCTATTCGGACTGCTCGATAATTCGGACCGATTTTGTCCGAAAAATCGGTCGGCGACTGTACTTTTATTCAATTTGTATTCAACATTTTTACTATTCGCGCAGCCCTCATCCAGTTGAAATGCACATGCCATATCGAGGCTCAATTTTTGTGAATAACGTAGTGATGTCACGAACCTGGCAAAGTTCGAGTTCGCGAAAGTTCAACACTTTCGAACTTTTCTCAGAAAAATTCGCGAAAGTTCGCAAAAGTTCGACTTCACTGCACATGCGCTGGCGTGACTTGCCCGGAAACGTAAACAGTCCAACGTACGCCACTCAAGGCCTAATTAGGCTTAATCACATCAGACAATATGTCCTCCTGTACGGTATGTACGATAAATCAGTTAGCTTTCCTTCGATTTGTACTTTTCTAGCAACAGAAACTTGTACCACGGTGCCACCTAGCATTCCTATTTTACTAGCATCTATTTTACTGGCAAAGGAAACCGCTTTCTCTGTTGTAGCTCACAGCATAAATAAATGCAACTATACCATCAGTCTATCGCAGCCTTGCTCATGTGGGCAGAAATATGTACCTCTCACAGGAGGGCGCACCTAACCATTCATTATTGCTCGATTTTTTTACTTTTTGGTCCGTTTCGCTCAAAGTCAAAAAGCAGCTAAAAAATCAGCTAAATTCAGCTGCGAACTTTTGCGAACCTTCGCGAAACTGACAAGAAATTCGAAGGTTCGTCGAACCTTACGAGTTCGCAAAAAGTTAATGACATCACTAGAATAACGTAGTCTCGTTTTGTACGAGAATACGATGGTGGTACACTAGTACCTGTGAAAAGTACACCTTGATGTCTGTGAACCTGTGCAGGGAATGGTGTCTCTCCCTCGTGGCTGCCGGAGCATCTGCCGACCTGCTCACGTGCTACCCGTTACGAAACCTGGAGTTCCCTGGAACGGTGTGCCTTTCGGAAGACGACCGTCTGCACGTAGAGGGCGCCACCGCGGCCCGCCTTTCGCCCCTTATCTTGGCAGTGTGCAAAAGGAACTACGCCGTGGTGAAGATGCTGCTGAGGGCCGGCGTTAACCCGAACTTCTCGGACGGGCAGCAACGTACTGCTCTCATGTATGCAGTCAAGTTGGTAGGTGCCTTTCTGGTGGAAGTTCCATTCCATGAAAGTGGAGTAGCAAAAGCAATGAGATAAGGATGAGATGGAATGCCCAATCTGCTGATTACGTCATTCCACGTGACAGCGTCAACAACAAATAAGGCCACGCTGTGACGTTGACGTTACTCCTCTCTCGCTCACACGTTGTGAGGCACTGTCCCTCCCTCACCCCTCTCTCTTTCTTACTTGGGGACCGGCGCATGCGATTGCATGCGGTGCTGCAATGCTGTTTTTTTTGTGTGTGGCTTCTTGTGCAGCAGGCTTCGATAAATAGAACATGCAGAACGAAGGCACTTCGTTAAATCGAGTGCCGAACGCATTGGCTGCAAGAAGCGTACGTGAAACAGAAATCTTGCGTTAAATAGAGAATTCCACTAAATTGCCATTAGCTATATCGAGGTTGAACTTGTATTTGCAGGGCCCTGTGTTTTCAGGTTTTATGTTTTTTTAATGGGAGGAGAGGGGGGGGGTGTTCAATGGGTTTTATTACCGGAGCCATAAAACACTAAAAAAAGCAGATTTTCAGGTGGAAAATTTAAAAATAAAGTGCTTCTCGCATTTTAGATGAACATGAGATGCAGAGCAGCTGTGCTGAGCGTCCAATGCTTAGCATTCTCGAGAGCCCGTATTGGTGGTAAAAAAATTGGTGGAAAAAAAATGCAGATTTTCCGATTGCAAAATTTAAAAAATGTGCTTCTTGCATTTTAGATGACCATGAAATGCGGAGCAGCTGTGTTGAGTGTCCAATGCTTAGCATTCTCGAGAGCCCGTATTGGTGGTAAAAAAATTGGTGAAAAAAAAAATGCAGATTTTCCGATTGCAAAATTAAAAAAAAATGCTTCTTGCATTTTAGATGAACATGAGATGCGGAGCAGCTGTGCTGAGTGTCCTATGCTTAGCATTCTCGAGAGCCGGTATTGGTGGTAAAAAAATTGGTGAAAAAAAAAATGCAGATTTTCCGATTGCGCAATTTAAAAAAAGTGCTTCTTGCATTTTAGATGAACATGAGATGCAGAGCAGCTGTTCTGAGCGTCGAAAGCTCAGCATTCTGAAGTGCCCGTATTGGCGACCGAATTGGCGCCTTGCAAGTTCATTTTTGGGTTTTCCCCCCAAGTGATGATGATACAAATTGGGGGGGGGGGGGATAAAAACAGGTTTCTCCGGGTTTTACCCCAACACACAGGGCCCTATGTATATTTACGAGCCAGATCTGCTTGTCCCTTCCAGAATGACATGCGCATGGCAAAGATGCTGCTGAATGGTGGCTACGACCCGGACAGGGACACAGACCCCTACGGTGGTACGCAACCGTACAGCTCGGTCGTACTCGCGGACAGTATGACTAAACTTATCTTATCTTACTTATCTCAACAGATGGTAAGCGGACAGGTTTCAAGAAGACGAGCGCGGTCGACCTGACGCACCGCGACATCTACGGCTGGACGGCGGTTCACCACGCGGTGGCGCCACTGCCCGACTGCACTTACTGGTGGCCCGGAATGCTGCAACTACTGGCGCATGCAGGAGCTCCTCTCGACACCCCTGACTTGAACGGAGTCACACCCCTGCAGCTGGCAGCAGCGAGGGGTGTGGAGAGCCTCTCCCTCGCACTGCAGGCCCTGCTGCGGTTACCTCGCGACCAGCTGCCCAAAGTGGCAGTGCACGGATTGCCGCTTGCCGAGGACTCCCTCCCGCCCGCGCCCCAGCCCGCGTTCCGCGAGGACTGTCGAACGGTGCTGTCTGCCCTGCCGGAACCGGCGGCGGTACTTCCAGTGCCAGATGAGTGGGCAGGAAAGGAGCCTTGGTGAGCCCTCGATGCGTTAATTCAATTTATTTGTATAGAATACTTCCGACATAATATGCTGTTGAAGGAGGGACAAAAAATTAAGCAGTGCATTCTTGAAGTGCCATTCTGGAGTAAAAAAAAAAAGGGCTATTTTTTTATAATTTGTTTTCTTTATCAACCTTGTTCAAGGACTCAAAGGAAGCGAAACATCAATGCTGTCAATGAACAATTACATACTTCCACGAACTTTTGAAAGAGTTTGCAAAGGATCATAGTTCGGGATTGTCGAAGAATAGGTGGTGTCATCGAGAGCTCTGGTGTCTCCTAGCATCAGCGTGCACACCTTGCTTATCTCCGTGCACTGGAAGATTGCCAGCAGCTGTGTTGAGGAGACAGGAATTGACCTTGGAGGAGCAATGTTGCCAGACGTTTTCGCAGACTGTGGACACTGTGGCATCGCAACTTCCGAAAACTAGAAATCAATTTTGTTTTACTTCCGCGTCTCGTAGAGAAACAGCTTTTTTGGGAGAATACGATCTGCAACGGCACGAATTCGGGTTCTGAATACGCAATATTTATTCCGTAGGGGCACTTCCGTGTGAACAGAGAACACGAGACAGAAAAATTCACTGTACCCTTTGGCTCACTGCCAAACGCGTACGAAATGCGATAGCATTACAGCGGACGAAGAGCAGTCCCTGCGCTGTGGCCGTACCAGCGTGACGTGACTTTTGTCGTGAGTCATCTTTTAAATGCGACAGCATTTCTTCAACCCACTATTGAGGCCTTGGTGATGCTGCTACACCGAGGCCTCAATAGTGGGTCGAAGAAATGCTCTCGCATTTAAAAGATGACCGCGTTAACATTCGATAGCTCGTATTCTAGGACAGAGCTTTCCTTCATTGACGGCCACCGCTTCGTGTGCAGGGAAGTGGTAGCGCAAGACGACGGACCACCGTACGACGTGCTGTTAACGGCGGTGGACCCAGATGCGACTGCCCTGTACTCTTTCTACAAGATGCAGGTGAGAGAAGTTCCACCAAAAGGTCTACAGGTTTTCCCGACGATTTTAATCCGAGTGCCAGCTAGATTAATCCGTGTGCCATGCAAACTTTATTGGGCACGGATTAATTTAGCTGGCACTCTGATTAAAATCGCCGGGAAAACCTGTAGTGTAGGGCTTCGGATGACAGACAAGGCGATACGTCACTGCTCCAGGTGCTGCGACGGAAAGACAACGGACTCGTGATGCTGTTCACCCGCTGGGGCCGTGTTGGGGACCGGGGTCAGTACCGCAGGAGCCCCTTCGCCTCCACGCAGGAGGCGTCCCGAGAGTTCTGCCGCCTCTTCCGCTCCAAGACCGGCAACACCTGGCAGGACGGGGCGCAGTAAGTGCTCGGCGTTTTTTCCTGAGGTTGCGTCGGTTTTTGTGTTTCGTGCCGTGTTTTTTTTTCTCATTGCCGCCTGGCTCCGTAATTCCGCAGCAGCCTCAAGTGCCAGCCGAAAAAGTTCCGTCCCGTGCAGCTGAGCAGGCCTCAGACGCGGAAGCCTCCGTTGTTGCCAGCACCGCCGGACGGGCCAGCTTCGTCTCTGCCCCCGCAACTGCAGGCATTGCTGCATAGTTTGGTACGGAGTTCTTTTTTACGTCTCGGTATAACGCATGAGTGGAGCCTGAAGTTTTCGGGATATATTTTTTTCCCCCGAATTGGAGAGGGGGGGGGGGTAAAAATCGGGGAAATCAACTTGTGTTCTAAATTCGTGCGAATTCGGGAGAAATAGGGTTCTTTTACTCAAATGAACTGTACTGGTTTGGTGCAAACAGTGATTTAATTGTCCGCCATGGTTATAAGTGCAACAAAACATGGACAGAAAGAATTGGACACGAACAGTAGCTAACTTCCAACTAATTTTTATTATAATAAAAATTAGTTGGAAGTTAGTAGAAATTAGAAATTAGTTGGAAAATTAGTCAGCATTTTTATTATAATAATGTCCCATTATTATAATAAAAATTAGTTGGAAGTAATTTTTATTGTAATAAAAATTAGTTGGAAGAAGTTTTTATTATAATAAAAATTAGTTGGAAGTTAGCTACTGTCCGTGTCCAATTCTCTCTGTCCTGTCTTGTTGCACTTATAACTATGGCTGGTTCTTACTGACGTGCCGAAACCATTACGTTACTTGGATGTAATTGTGCTTGCTGTCAAACGACCTAGTGTGCATTCCTACAGAAATTTCAGTCTGGGCAATTTGCCGGGTAAAAATCGGGTTTCACCATAAAGAGGCAACCTTCAATTCGGGGAAGCAGATTCGGGAGTTAAACGCAAAAACTTCAGGCTCTGTCAGCAATACATGGGAACGACACTAGAGCGCAGGGTGGAGTAAAGAGATTCAACATGCTCCGACCCATGACGACTACAGTCGCCAGCGTGGTTGTTTCGAACCCAGATTCTTCGGACATGCTCGATTATTGAAACTCGTTCGCGGAACGGCCGCAGGTCCCACAGGGTTGATGTATAAGACCGTCCAAAATTTCGGACTCTGTTTGCCCAACCAGCGAATTTCTCTCTTGGGGTGACAGAAATTCGTATCTAAAGAAATCAACCAACTAAAATATTGAGCAAAAAAAAAAAAGGCAACGATTGTTAATTTTCCATTCCTCTGAGTATAAGAGGTCTGTTGCAACGCGTTTGCACGTTCTTTTTAAGCCAACGGCTTGATTCAAAAGGCCCAGCACGTGCTGTACGCCCGCGAATCGTGCGACAGTGCTGTAAAGCTAACTTCGCCTAAAGCACGCATGCGTTAGGTGAAGCCGACTTGCGAACTTGATGACGGCGGTGCCTCTGTCAGTGTACGGCGACGAAATGTCGCTTCGGGGGAAATAGAAGCCGATGTTGAGCTGGAAGCGCGTTAGGAAAGCATCGACAAATTTTTGCAGCCTACTAGTGCTTAGTAAAGTTCATTTTGAAGCGAAATTCGTTTTTCGGACTGCTCGATTATTCGGACTTTTGCGCGGTCCCCGCGGAGTCCGAAAAATCGAACGGCGACCGTACATAGATTACCTACTCTCTACATCTACATGCGCCGCAACAAGCTTTCGGTTAGCGTCAATATCCCGACGCTGCGCGCTTTTGTTATCGCCACGAGCGCGTTCGCCCCCACTCTTTAGCCTCGTTCCCAAACTGGCGCGTACATCTTCCATCCCAAGAATGCTTTTGCCTTTCTCGCCAGGTGGACGACGAGATGCTACGGAAAGCGGCCCTGTCACGAGGGGCGAGGGAAGAAGTGTGGCCTGGATCGCTGTCGGGCGAGGCCCTGGCCACGGCGCAGGCCCTCCTAGAAGACGTTCACCAATTAGTGCTAGAAAAATCCTCGCTCAAAGGAACCAGGCTCTGCGAGCTGCTCATGCGGGTCAGTGCCAGCCGATCCGTCGATGTTCCTCCGAGTCTCGACTTGTCTCGACTGGAGTCTTTTTTTTTCGCGTCGCAGATAGTGGAAAAGAGCGAGGGCTACTACCACCTGGTGGGCGTGCACGGCCACAGGGGGGAGCTGTTGGAGCCCCTGTTCGAAGTGAGAGACGTCAACGACCAGCTGTCCCTGCTCCATCACCTGTCCCATCTCCAGACGGCTGGAGAGCTTGTGGTTGCGGCCTACAATCAGAAATCTTCCCAGGGTATGTTACGCTCATTGACGCTCCTCCACAACATGGTTCATTTGCTCATTGACGCTCCTCCACAATGTTCTTATGCTCAGTTCATTTGCTCATTGACGCTCTTCCACGATGTTCTTATGCTCAGTTCATTTGCTCATTGACGCTCCTCCACGATGTTCATTTGCTCATTGTCCTTTTGTAGCGATGCATCCGTTGGACTATGTGTATCGCAGCCTCCCGTGCCACATCCAAGCACTTCCAACACATACTCCGGAAGCACAGACTCTGCTTCAGTACATACACAACTCTGGTAGGTTTGCATTAATGGGACGTCTGCACGTGAAGTTGCTGCATGCTCCGTCTTGGCTCCGTGCTGATAGCTAGAAAGTAGAGGTGTGCGAATGTTGAAATTTTCAAATATGAATCGGATACGAATACGGTGGCTGTCTGATTTTTGGGACGACGATTATTCGGACTCCTGCGGGGAACAGTGACCTTTTCGATAATACATTTTTAGAGCCTGAAGTTTTCGGGAAATATTTTTTTCTAAATTCGGGGGGGTAAAAATCGGGTAAACAAGCTTGCACTAAATTCGTGCGAATTTGGGTGAAAAAACTCCCGGTACGCTAAATTCTGGGAGAAATCGGGCTCAGTTGCTCAAACTAACTGTAATGGTTTGGTACAAACGGTGATGTAACTGCATTTGCTGCCAAACAAGTAAGTTAATGCATTCCTACAGACATCCCAGTGAGGGGAATTTGCCGGGTAAAAATCGGGTTTCACCCTAAAGTGTGGACCTTCAATTCGGGGTGCAAATTCGGGGAAGAATCGGGTAAAACCCTAAAACTTCAGGCTCTATACATTTTGTGACTGTTCTTCTGGATGGATCGAAGTCCGAAGTTTCTTAGTCAGGTTCATGATTGAGCCACAAGCTCACAAAGTAGAGGTGTGAGAATAAGAAAATTTTCATTGCGAATTGAATCCTAATAATTCGGAGGGCGAATCGAATTTGAATAATCAGAAAAGGCCCAATTAGAATAATTTGGAATACCTCGTGGTGAAATATTTTTGCGGTGTTGCGCTCATTAGATGATGTTCTGCTCCAAACTTGTGAGCCTTTTCACCCTGCATAACATATCATGAGAGAAGGTTCCCTCTGTGTTGTGTATCGTAGACTGCATTAGTGGGATGAACTGCATTGCGAGTTAGTAAACA
This sequence comes from Ornithodoros turicata, assembly GCF_037126465.1. Taxonomy (NCBI): domain Eukaryota; kingdom Metazoa; phylum Arthropoda; class Arachnida; order Ixodida; family Argasidae; genus Ornithodoros; species Ornithodoros turicata. The sequence continues at coordinate 66,943,006 of NC_088206.1, read as the reverse complement.
TGTTCCATGCAGCCTACTTTGTGTGCATCTCCTCATTTCTGTGTTTACATTGTGAATTTGCTGTACTTTTTTTTTAGAAACTGCACATATTTCCGTCGGTTACTGAACATAATTATGAAAGTTAGGAGTATATTTACTGGGACCTGCAGTTCCCAGAGTACAGTGTTGACCATGAGGTCACAGAACTTGTGGACTTTAGTGACTGACTGTTTTTCCCCTTTTTCCAGCCACGTGGTATTTGTCATCCCTCTGTTACTTTATATCTTTTACCCTCTCCCTTTTCGTATGTTCACGTGTGTCATCAGAGTGTATATATATTTGTAACTCCAATGCTGTTGTTTTTGTAGACGAAATGCAGTCCACTGCATGAAAGCTTGTAACCATAAGAGGAAAGCTTCGGTGTTTTATAATTTTGTTGTCACTTCTGCCAAGTGGACCTTGACCCCAACCCTTTAACATTCTTCAACTGACAGAATACTGTAAAAACTGTGAGGCGGGCTTTACCCAAGACTCGACTAGCATATGTAATTAGAGTCGCTAAATAAGCTACGCTTCAGAGTATCGACATTGAGTACCAAGAGCGAGCATGCGCCATCTTGTTTCCGCGCCATGCCACCCACGTGCGGGTGCACTGCGCACTTTAGCGCACGATGCCATCTATCGTGCGTGGGTGAAATGTTCCTTTCGTTTGCAAGCAGCAGTTGACGGCCTTGAGCTCACCGTGACATCCTCGGGATGCTCTGGTGGACAATACATGGACTATCGTGCAACAATCATACACGCTTCTCTATCCCACGGGGAGGATGATGTTAGCCGTCTTTGATCCTCAAATGGGGATGGTAAACAAGATGGCGTGAAAATAGGTTGTGAATAGCAATGATGGCCACTAACTACTTCTACAGTAGTTTAACTATAATTACTAACTACTTAGTTTAACTAGTAGTTTAACTAGTTAGGAGTTAACTAGTTAGTAGCTAGTTAGTAGCTTAGTTAGTAGTTAACTAGTAGGAGTAGTTTAACTAGTAGTTCAACTATTTTTCGGTGGAGATAGTTATAGATAAATATGAGTCACAAGCAGTGATAAAAGTGAAGATTTAGTACACATGCACGACTCAATTGCTCTGCACCTCCGTTCTCATCAAACATGTAGCTCAAGGTAAAAGTCGGAAGCGCAATCCTGCCGTAAAGCTTGCGGCAAAATCGGAAGTAGTTGGCGCCTGCAGTAACCTAACTACTGTAGTTAACTACTCGAAATAGTACTTTAACTAGTAGTTGCCACTACATTTCTGCAAGTAGTTAACTACTTTTTAACTACAATCAGGTAGTTTAACTAGTAGTTTAACTACATGTAGTTAACTACTGGCCATGGCTGGTGAATAGCATCAGATATTCGTATTCGAAATTTCGAATATTTGCGCAGCTCTACTATAAAGTGAAGCAGCCATGTGACAATTTTGAGGGGGTCCCCTTGAAAAGGTCATTTCATTCTGTCTCAAAACGTTCCGTCGTACAGCCTCGCAGGTGAGGGCGCCAAAGGTGAAGACGATATTCAGGGTGTCGCGCGAGGGCGAGGCACAACGCCTCTCGTCGTGCGAGCTCCCCAACCACTGGCTCCTATGGCACGGCCTCGGCGCTGCTGACCTCCTGGGCGTGTTCGCCAGCGGCCTGCGCCCTCGGCCCGCTGGGCAGGGCATAGCACTGGCGGATCGGTTCGAGGCTGCGCGTGCCCACTGCATCTCCGAGCAGGGGCAGGATTCGAGCAAGTACATGTTGTTGTGTCAGGTAAGGGAGGCCCTTTGGTGAGTCTGTGAACCTTTGGGAATGTTCTGAACCTCTCGTAGGTGGCCTTGGGTCAGACAAAGGAAGTGGAGGGAGACCGAGAGGGAGGCTGCCCTGCCCCTGGCTGTGAGAGCGTCAAGTTCCTCGGCCGCTGGCAGCCGCACCCTCTGGGCACGGTGTCCTGGCACAGTAAGTCACGTTGCATAGCTTCAAATTGCGCTTCAAATGCCGCAAATTCAATACATGTATTTGTTTGTGTATAATTTTTACTTCAGAATTTTTACGTCGTGCCGCAGATTGAGGTTTATCCCAAGTATTGAAGTTGGATAATTGTTCCTTGGTCTTGTGTATTCATAATAAGGCGTAATAGGGGTAGGGGACGTTCTGTGTACCAAGTCTTGGGAGTGCAAACACATTGAAGTACAGCTCCAGTCAGCCTTAATAACACACACAAAAAATTGGGTCTCATTTCCGAGCATGACAGCAGCCACTCTGGGGGCCACTGGGGTAATATTCAGTGAACGAAATCCTCACGTTAAAACTAATGTAATAATTTTGTTCAATTACGATTTCCTTATAGGCCCCAAGGATTGCTGTAATTGCGCTCGGGAAAACGAGACCATATTTTTTTCCAGCGTTATTAATAAGGTTGACGAGAGCTGTACATACGTCGGATACAATTCGCACATTGAAGTAATGTACGCTACGCACTGATCGAGTGAGTAGGTAGGCGTGCGTTGATAGAGCCACTCTTGAAGCGATTTTGCACAGGGATTGGAGCACACCTAAGAAGCGTTGACACCTACAGGGTTATTCTAGCAAACGTTACACATTTCGATCGCGTTGTAAAAATACAAGACTAGGTTTGGTCCGTCCCAAACTTTGCGGACTGATAGCCATTTATCTGAAGTTTCATTCGAATTTTTTGTAAGCGCTATGGTCATGCAGAAAGAAAATTAAAAATAAAGCAAAATCTCGCACCATGCCTTTTCAATGGCCTATCCCACACAAACACCGCCATTTTTTCTTGTGTCTGCTTCACATTCACATCACTTAACACAGGTAGCGCTGCCTGCAATGATGTGACACGCCGATTCTGATGTTATGCACCAATCCTCTTGTTCCGGTCTTGTTCTGTATGCCGGTGCCACCTGTGTGTGGTGAAATGAAAATGAAGTGCACACAGCAGAAAATGGCGACTTTTGAGTGAGATAGGCCATAGAAAATGCATAGAGTGAAATTTTGCTCGATTTTTAATTTTTGTTCTACACGACCATAATGCTCACAAAAATTTCCAACAAAGCTTCAGACAAATGGCTACCAGTCTGCAAAGTTTTGGTGTTGGATAAAACCAGTCTTCTATTTTTACGATGCGATCAAAATGTGCAACGTTTGCTAGACTAACCCTGTACATGTGTGCATGTAGCAGTTACGAGTGCGTAACACAATCATCCGTGTCCCAGGCTGCAACGTCCCCCTGGGGCCGACGGACGAAGCGGAGCCCCGCCCTGGCCGACGACCGTTCCACCGTTATGTGGTGCACAAGGCTGACCAGGTGTGCATACGCTACTTGGTGCAGTTTGAGGACTGAGACGACTCACATTGATCCTCGTATGTACAGCTGAAAGCACGTTTGATACAACCCTCATCCCCACACCCTCACCCCATGCAGAAAATGAAAATAAAACATGGTCTCCTTTTTCTGGTGCGTAAACCCGAATCACTTCCTCGGAGCCACGTGTTCAGGAAATATGTCCAGGCTCTAATGCAGGAGCTGCAATGCTGTATTACAGGATATGAGGAGATTTCCGGACACATTTCAAAACGTTATTAAAAATTGTACATAGTAACATTCACAGTGCAAATTGACGCAGTGCTGTAGTTCTGTCAGAAGTTACTGTCAGTATGATAGGAATTACAATGTGCAGAAAATCCGACCCCGTGCATTTTCAGTGGCGTATACAGACGTCGTTAGGCTTAGACCCTGTCCGTTTCATGCTGCGTCGGGTGTTGAAGCACCACATTCAATGCCAAAACGAATGTCGAAGATATAATAAAATGATACTAAATATGTTGCTTTGGAGTTTTTATGCCCAGTAAAAAATGTAATACACCATTGCAGCCCGAGCACAATCAAGCGATACGTAAAAAATTTGCAATGACGCTCGGTCCTCTTAGGAGACGACACTGTCGTCTGCTTTGTACACTTGTCTGCGCTTTCCAATTTCGGCCCATTACATCTGCTTTGTTGTGTACGTTTGGGGAGTACTGCAAGGGGCTCCAGTTGTGCATTCGTCTGAACGGACATCACGTTGAAGTGCGCTCAACCTCAACGCAACCTCAACGCAATCGTAGTGTTTCCATAAAACACTGTGGTGAACACACTGACCCCGCACACTCAGGACGGCGCGACACGTCAGTTTCGGGTTTGGACGCGGCGCACCAACACCTGATGCAGCACGAAACGGAGAGGGCCTCATGACGGCCGTATGGGCCAATGAAAATGTATGGGCCCATGATTTTCTGCAGCTCGTAAGTCCTATCGTATTGACGGTAGAACGTTGAGGAGTAATTAAACTAAATTAAACCTTAAAATAAAACTTTTGACAGAGCTACAGCACTGTGAAAATTTGCATTGTGTTTGTTATTATGTAAAATGTTTAGTAACGTTTCGAAATGTGTCCGGAAAATCTTCTCACACTCTGCATGTAAGTAGGGTTCCGACTTTTCAGTTTTTTTCCGATAAACTTTGGTAAACATTTTCGGATTTATGCGACAGACCCGAGATTTTTTCTTAAACGGCCCTGGGCTCGCATGGTCTGACTGTTTCCCGTTTCAGAACTGAATGGAATGAACTGAATGCAGTACATGAGGAGAATTCTGACTGAGCCCCATAGAGACAGCCCAGTATAGCTCACCACTGCAAACAGGTCATTGCGCGGTAGCCTTCACCGAACCTCTATTGGAGGACCACTATTGCATTGAAAAGTGAATGAGTCCATTGGCAACACTGGGAATTAGGGGTGTCTTCAAGTGCCAGAGAAAACCTAGTGATTGGATCTGCCGGGTGACTTTCAACGTTAGCGGTGGCAAAGCGTCCCGCAGAATTTCTGAGCATCTCGCTTCGAAACAACATGTTCAGCGATGTTTCGTTGTTTTTAATGCTCGATTCTGATTTCCCCCGATAAGCTCCAGCAACCCATTCCTCGTGCTGTTCCAATCCTCGGGAACCCCCTAAAACCCGGAATTTTCTTAAAATTTAAAAATGCAGATAAACAACCTTAGATTTTTGCAAAAAGAAACCCCCCGAAAAGTCGTAACCCTATATATGAGATACTATCGCGGATAGATACTACTATATATATTTATTATTAACTACAAGAGGATATGTCTTAGAAGAAGTCGTAGCTTGAGAAGTGGATTCTTTGCAGCAGTCACTGATGGTGTCACAGTGTTCATTCTGCAATCGTAGGTATTTTTGTGGACATGGATGTGGTGAACGTAAAATGAAATTGAAATGTCATCGGTTGTCTCTTCTTATGGGCTCTGAAGTCTCTTCTGCCAGTTGATGCAAGAAGGTTTGGAAAGCTGGTGTTCGGGTGCTAGAATTTGCATCCTGCAAATAAGGACGAGATAAATATGAGGTGCATGTGAAAGGAGTTTACAAAAAAGGCTGTGCAAAATTTGAATGTCTATATAGCACAAAAGTGCAGGGATGTTAAACATCAAGCTAGGCCCAAGGCCCAATTCGAATAATTTCGAGTACCTTGGGGTGAAATATTTTTTGGTGTTTTGATCTCATTAGATGATGTTCTGCTACAAAAATGTGAGCCTTTTCAACCAACATAACATATCGTGAGAGAAGGGCCCCCTCTGTGTTGTGTATGGTAGACTGCATTAGTGGGGTGAACTCCACTGAGAGTCAGTCAACATGTTCCGTGCAGCCTGCTTTGCGTGCGCCTCCTTGTTTCTATGTTTACATTGTGAATTTACTGTACTTTTTTTTAGAAACTGCACATTATTTCTATCTGTTACTGAACACAACTCTCAAAGTTGGGGGTACACTTACTGGAACCTGCAATGCCCAGAGTACAGTGCTGACAATGAGCAGACTTGCAGGATGGATGAGAGAACTGAGCCACACACCAAAAGAACAATGGCAGTAATGTGGAGTGGGCTTCACCTAACTCGTGGACGTCAGGAGGCGAAGCCCACTTACAGAATGGCGGTAGTGATACTGTACGCATCAGTGCTGTTCGAAAAAGATTTGAAAATTTCGAATTTCGAATGTTCGCGCAGCTCTAGCTTAAAGGAGGTATCAACTGTATCAAGCGAGCCCGCCGACAAACGGGGATTTCAACGTGTTGTCTGTGACACCTTTCGTATAGGTGAATTTGATAGGTGCGTATCTTCAGCACATAGCACGCTCCTAGCCAACCATCTTCACGAATGGCAGCGTTCTCGCCCATGATTTGTTCATAACGAGAGGCGGAGCCTATTATGTATATATTATGCACGGCTACAAAATGGGCTACGCCTCCCGTTTTCAACAAATCGGAGACGAGAACGTTGTCATTCGGGATGATGGTTGGCTAGGAGCGTGCCATGTAGTGAAGTTCATCTTGAAGAGGGTTAGAGAGGGGAGAGAGAGCAGAACGTTATGTCTACCTCCGCGTTGGCGTCTGATTGGGTGATACCGTTCTTCAGATGATGTAACGATGGATAGAGGTATCTGGACGGCGGTGCGTATACTCGCCCGAATACGAAAGAGAGTGCGTTTTTGTATTAACGCTGCGCAAGTTATGAAGGAGAAGAATTGATCGATAAATTGTAAATAGAATTACGAAGCGTAGAAGAACAATATTACATCGATTAAACCCGTAACTAAGTACATGCAGATAGGAGTTCTTACCTCCTTTAAACCAAACGATGCCTACCATGAAATCTGAAAACTAGCACAATTTATCAAATTGTGGTGGGTTTGAAAAGTCGCTGACCTAATTTCAAAATTTCCAGTGACACTTCCAGTAGCCAGCCTGCACAATCATTGCAGCATGATCCTTGTTGCCGTATTTAATCCGCTGCTTCTCTTTTTACAATTTTAGAGCAAACCGTGATCTTTCATTTCACCTTATGTGCAATTTCATTTCCAAACACCAGTGATTCCCAAGGAAAACTGTGGAATAGACTCTCTTTACGAGAGAGTTTTCTTTTCCTGAATATAACGAAAAGAAATCTGGAACCACCAAAAATGCATTGGTATATGCTCCACACGTCATGGTAATTGTTTAAAATGTGTGCCGCACCAGTTGCACTTTTTACAGTACTGGGGAGAAATGTAGTAATTTACCGAAACCCTGTACTTTGAGGAGAAATCTTGAACGACGACAGGAAGAGAAAGGAAAAAAAAAAAAAAAAAAACAGCAGCACCAAAGACAAACGGGGAAGGGGGTCAACTACCGAGGCTCTGGCTTATTTTGAGCTATGGGTGTGACTTTGTGCCTGAATCTGGTGTCGTAACAGTCTCGGAAGGTGGTCCTCAGTCAGATCACCACAGGGTTTGGGAAACCACATACTAGTGAAAGATCACTCACCGTAGCCGTGGCGGCGCTTTCGAGGGGAATCTGTGGAAACGTCACTTTATCTGCCCGTTTAAAAATTCAGCATCGTAAGTTTCACCGAAGCACCTCTTTGTCGTCATAACTTACGGATGTAAGTTGAGGTCTTCTGCAAATCACTGGAGCCTGATGAAGACGCAGTACTATTATTATGGGCTTATGCTAGTTGCAGTACATATTGGACAGTCGTGGGAACCCATCTGTGTCCCACTGGGTTCTGGCCCTGTCCCACCGGTGTCACCCAGGCCAAGAGAACAAGCAACCCCACAGCTTGCCACGGCAACAGATTTAATTCCGCTACACTTTGAACTTGCTTCGTATCTCCAGCCGCGAGGCTGCATTGCATTCGCAGTTTCCCTCGGTGAGCCACAAGGGGAGACATGCCCGGACTTGGTGCTCCAGGCAGGATGTACGGCACTTGGAACTGTGGTGAACGAACACGTCGGCAACCCAACGTTCTCTTGGCCTGGGTGACACGGGTGGGGCAAGCCCGGGAAACAAGCACCACATACAGTGAACCCTCGTTAATATGACACCCGATAATATGACACCCGTTTTACGACCATACTCCTGGGGAACAATGCAGTGAAACCTCTGCAAATCCCCCCGTTAATATGACAGTTCCGTATTATGACCAAAATTTGATGCATTATGACCATGGTCATAATGACGAGGGTTCACTGTGGATACAGAAGGCTTGCTTAGTGCCTTCACTCACTCCTTCGCCACGTGGACATATGAAGCCTGGATTCAGCCAATCGCCACGGACGACTTCAAACATGGGCTTCCTGGCGCTACGAGTGGCACCCATGCGGCTGATATCGGCTCGCGTCCATAGCTACGGCCGCTGAAGACGCGGTCCATTGGCGGACTGTTAACGACCACGGGATTTCCTTATATAGGTGGCGTTTCAGGAAACCAGTGGGACACGAAGAGGGTCCCACATAGTATACGTACACATACAGGATGCAAGATGTGGTCTCACTTTTTTTGTACCAGTAGGAGAGGGAAAGCACGACGCAAATAATAATGAACAGAGACGCCACCACCATGACAAGCCAGGCAGGAGAAAGGGGTGACATGAGGGGTTCCGGCAACCGAGTTCCCGCTTTCACTTCGTCAAAGGTGCTGCATGAAAATCGCAATGTACACGCAGCAGGTAAACTACAGAGTGCGCCAGAGTTGAAACATGTACGCTATGGTACCCATCGCAAGTTCAACGTCAGATGCCTCTCGTGTCCAACCTGGCGTCATATGTGTCACGTAGGTATTGGGATGCGTTCAGAAAGCTGCACCACTCAACAGGGTAAGTGAAAGGCATTTCAATGCAGCAAACAGTGAATGGTGGTGTCATTTTTGGCCATTACAGAATTTTTATAAAAAACGCTACTAGGGCAGCATGGATGTCATTTTTGCAGTTGAGTTCTACGGCCAGATGGACATCCTCTCGAAGAAAGTGTGCCACTGTACAAGACCACTAATAGACGAGTTCAGAAAATCCCAGAGTGCTTAGCGCCGCTTTGAACTGTGGGAGTTTACTAATACGAAAGAAACGGGTGGGCCTCCAAACGGTTCAGATTTCTCCCCTACCAGTCCATTGTCCACGACGTGTCAAGGTCAGCGAAACCGAAACGTGAAGGACCATTCTCCGTTCCCCGGCTCAGCAAACGCCCAGGATGCAATGCGTGCGCAAAGAGCACTGGGATTTTCTGAACTCGTCTACTGTCTAAAATTCGTTAACGTTTTAATTTTGTACCTGTAGGGGAACTTCGGGCAAAAGCTAGATAGCAGATTGAGAGACTATCCTAGTTGCGAGCCATTTCAAGTTTAACAAATTCCTGAAGCACGCACGTGCGTTAAAACATGCATCCCCGAATTTTGACATGCAAGTGAGCGGAAACTGAAACCGCGGCGAACGCGAGGAATATGCGCTCGTTTCACGTCAGAGGGCCACGTGCGTTCCCAAAACCACCTGTTAACTCGGGAGTAGCATTCTACTCGGAGCGGCGTTTCAAAACCGGGTCGAGTTACTCGACGTCAGTACCTGACATTCCAAAACAAAATCGAGTAACGCTAGACTTAACTCGATTAAACTCCCCTCTGAAGGTCGGTAAGGCCCAGCTGGCTCAAATGGCGTGCGGAGCCCTCTTCCTTTTTTTTTCACCTACTGGAAATGACGTCACGTCAATGATTTCCAGGTCTGAGGTAAAGAAGTGAGAAATGACTCGGTATGAAAGGCTGTGCTTTCGTAGAGAGTGTCCCTCTCCCAGACCATGTGGTAGGCCCCCTCCGTACACCTCTTTAGTCTCTTCAACGAGGTCTTGAGTTTCCCTCGGTGGGCCAGAAGGGGAAACATGACGGAAGGTATGGCGTCTCCCGTGCCCACTTCAGGGAAACCGTGCCCACATCTCCCTGTAAGGTCTGCAGGAAAATCCTAGCGAAAACCTCAAGGGAAGCCGTTGGTAAGATTCCATGCCGACAAGCATTGTTGTCTTCAGCATTACCTTCGAGACACACCTTTTGACACTGCTCTTGCATCCCCTTTGGGGTCGATCCCGTTACAATGCGTGCCATTCCCCATCCCCTGTCCCCCCCATCTGCTACGCCACTGGCGTGGGCTTCCAATTGCTTAATCTGACTGCATTCCATATGTGTCTACTTACATAGTTCGTCGTTTGCCTGGATGATACAGAAAAGCTCAATTAAATCGAACGAAATCAAACAACTGAAGTAAATTGCTAAACTAAAGAGAGCTAAAGCCTTAAGTGCGGAACATTCTTAACGATACAACAATGCGATGGAACGTTACCAGCTGAGCCATGAGGCGCAGATTCATGTTCCGTTTCTTCATTTCCAAAAAGAGCTATAGAAGCACGTCTTTGCAGTGTGGGCCCTTCCGAGCGTGACATCGCTTCTTCTTCTTCTTCTTCTTCTTCGTCCCACGGAGAATGGCCATTAGCCCCAAGGGAGATCGGCCAGGGCTTCTTCTTCTTCTTCGTCTTTCTCCGCAGTGGCGCATAGCACGAGGCAATTGGCCACGGATCGGGCCAGGGCTTCTTCAACCTCCCTCTCTGTGGCCTTCCTTCTTCCTCGTCGTCGTCCAAGCAAAAGATGGCCTTTGTCCAGCAAAGAAAGTTGGCTTCTTCTTCTTCAAAATAGTGGCGCACAGCTGTTTCATCCAACAACAACAACTTTATTTCACTTTTATTCCATTCATCTATTATAGAGTACCGTGACCGCATGGAACAGATATCATTCTCCACCTTCCGACATTCACGAAGAGATCAATATTGGGCAGGCAATTACTTCAGTGTTTGTCCCGCTATGCCAAACAGGTGACCCCAGGAGCGCTAAGTCGAAGTTACCACATGACATTCGTCAACAGTTTGAAATAGGGACAGTTTTCTTTTTCCGACAGGCAAACGGTCAAAACATGCCGCGAAATTCTAGTAAATATAGACAACCGTGTCGCCTACAGTACAATGAAGCTGCGTGCTCGCCTATCATTAGCCCTTGTAACTCTTATAAACAACAGTTTATGAATGATTTGTAGTAATTTTGTTCGTCCGCATATTGAGGGTGTTGTCTGTATATGGAGGGGTGAATCTATTTATTTTGGCGGGAAAAGTCAGCAGGAAAGGACGGCCTAATAATAATAAACGGACGGCTTGCTATTTCTTGGTAAAGAGTTCCTTAGTAGGTAGTCAGAGACAGGTGATGCGGGGTGAGAGGTCTTCCGCCGTCCTATCGACAAAGGCTGTTGGGAGACCGGTATCTCAGAGGTAGTTGAGAAGCGCCCGAGGTTGGTTACTTCTACCAGACTTATGGTTACAGACAGATATGGTTATGGTTATGGTTGGTTACAGACTTATACCACCGCTGGAATTTTAACGCGTTCCTTCAAAGAGTGAGAGACACATTTATTTAACAATCCTTGGACAGCAGCGAAGAGTCGCATTTCTTCGCCTGTGACTAGTTTTTTTTTTATTCCGTGTTGGCCCTGCGAAGCAACTGTGGCTATGAGCGGCGTACAGATGTGGGCAGATGGAGAGAGGACAGCAGGAAGGAGTGGGGGACGGGGGGTTAGTATGCGTCCTGGGCCGACTTCAGAGGGATCTGTGTGTCGACATTCGTCTGGAAAGTCTTCGGAAAACCCAGGGGAAGCCTAAGACAGCACAGCCGGCGGTAGGCTTCGAACCCACCACCTGCCAGTCTTCAGCACGACCTCCGGGACGCTCGTCGGCCATGCCGCTGGTATATTCCTTTAGAACCTCTTCCTTTAGACTCCTTTAGAACCTGAAGAACGGAACGCCGCGGCCTGTGTGGGACGATTCAAAACTTTCTACATTGACTTTTTTTTTTGACGAGTCCACGTTACTGACATTGTAATATGAAGCAATAGTTCTTCCGAATTACTATAGTTTCCAGCGTGAATAACCGTTTGACTAACCGGGCTCGGTGACCATTCCAAATGCCGACGATGAGCAGCCCCAGGGAGCAAACTCAGAACCGGCAAGTCTCCTTACCCCCTTATGTGCCCTCGTTCAGCAGGAATTCATGCCACTGGCTATAAAGCACATGTACACCTCCGGGAAAAAAAGAAAAAAGAAAAGGAATGTAGGCTCAGGTCCACTGAGGGAATCACAGTCGTTGGACATGCTTCAAGGAATGTAAGTTAACGCTCCTTAGTTCAGATGCTCCTCTACGGTTTCAAAAAGTGCTAGTTGTCCCCAGTGGCGGATACAGGGGCGAGGGGGATCGCCCCAATCATCAAGCTAAACATTATATCCCCCCCCCCCCCCTCACACACACAAAGTCAGCGCCTGGATTCGCTCCTGTTTGTATACGACGCTCTCGAAACGCACGCTAATACAGCTTGGGACAAAAGTTTACGGAGTACGACGCGGGCGTATTTCTTCATCGCAGCGGCCTCCTGCTACCTGTGAGGAAGATATCGAATAAGAAACTGGCGACCGGCAATTCAGTCCATCCCTTAGTATGTGTGGCAACTCCTGTTTGCTTCTAGGGCGTCGCTCCAATGAAGAAATGCGACACCTCGGTGTTCCGTGAACCTTTGTCTCGAGCTGTACCGCTGTCACGCATTACTCAAGTGGACCAACTGACTGCCCGCTTTCCCTGTTAGCAGATGTCGCGTCATAGTTGGTTTTCATCATACGCTTTCCCATGTGCTATCAAGATTGCTACCAAGCGAAACACACACGCACACCTCAGTTGTCTCGCGACGTAAACACCCAATTATTAATTAACACACGCACACACACATTGGTACAGTCATGTCCTGATAGCATTTCTCTCGCTTGCGATGGCCCGATCGTCGCGCGTGATAACGCTAACAGTTCCTCCTTTTTTTTTTTCTTCAAAATTTTCCTTCAATCCCTCGTAGACGCCCCCTTACTTTGCATCTTCGGCCGACTCACGTCGTATTCCTAACCGATCACCGTAATTTGTCTCAGAGGCTGGTGACGTCGAACACCCCTGGGTATATCAAGCGCCGCATCCGACGTTAGGCTTCTTTCTCCTGCTGTCGCCTGGTAAGTTGATGCCCGCTTTTGTTCTTCCCGAACGTTTCTCAAGTCTTCAAGGGGGTGTGGCAGTCCTGGACTGGGTTGTTGGCGGTGCCTTTTACTAGAATTTCGCGGCGTGTTTTGACCGTTTGCCTGTCGGAAAAAGAAAACTGTCCCTATTTCAAAGTGTTGACGAATGTCGTATCGTAACTTCAACTTAGCGTTCCCGAGGTCACCTGTTTGGCATAGCGGTACAAATGCTGAAGGAATTTTCGGAGTGCCTAAAGTCTTGGTCTTTTTCAGGATTCTCTGTTTGTCTTCTGCGTGTGCTACCACGTGGTTCTTCGCTGGATGTGCTGTGTGTGTGTCAGTGTGTGCGTGTGCGACATCTTCGCTGGATGTGTTGTGTGTGTACCTTGGAGACTACGCAGTGACGTCGTTGGAGCTACTCTGCCTACGATGGATCGCCGGTGACGGTCAGGCGGGGTTAAGTTCTTTCATAGCCAAACACGGACTGGTTCCTCGCACCCTCAAGGGAGCTGGTGAAATGCTGTTACTGAATACCGGTTAGAATTAACGTCGTGGCCTGTAGACGGGTGTGGATTTCGGCTTGGTCGAGGAACCGTAAGAGCAGGGGGAAGTTCTCTTGTCTCCAGCGTGCCAAAGGGTATAGGTGCACCGTGTCGTTTGATGCAAGCTTTCACGACACTTAGTCTGACTTCGTGACGTCGTAATTCTCTACTGAGCCCTTAACTGATCCCCCCTTGGTTGCGTGTGCGCCATAAAAACTCCATCTTGCTTCATAGCAAGTTCGATAGTTACCTGCCTCTTATCGCTGTGTAGAAAGTCATTGAGTTGGATTCGCGCTATAGCTTCAATTTTTTTTTTAAATCGAGGGTTTAGCAAGTTTTTATTTCGTCAGTGAGCTAGCTTATTCTTGTCAGGATAGACACGACCATTTCGTAGTAGCCCACAGATTTTAATACTCCGCAACCGTCACCGTTCCAAAATTCCGTCGGTCTTCCGATGTGGGAACATTCTAAGCTGCACGCAAAACTTTATCGCAGATCTAGCCTTGCATTGTCTAGCAACTGCGCTTGGTCAGAGACCAAACAGACGCCAGGACCTGTCTTTCTGGCGTGCGGACTATTTACTGTCCGTTCCCCCATCAGTCTTCAGGTCTTAACACCTAGCCTGACACGTAACGTTCATCCTCTTCTAATCAATGCAGTCTTGTTAGGTTATCTACTCCACATCGCCTTGACCCTTATCGGAACTTCGACGTCGTCGTCTTCCAGTTGTTCATTAACGGCGGTTGTGCTGCAAGCAGCTCCACGTCTCTGACCAAGACGTCACTCGTGTTTAGTATGACCACTGTACCGTACGTCACCTTTTCAGCAGAAGATTAGCGATCAGGATGAATTTTGCGATAAAACGTGCCGCGTTCCCACTTTGCGTACTGGCTACTATGAGATGTCGTATACAACCCTTGGCACGCTGGCACGCGAAGTCCAAGACTTGCTCTGGTCTCTATAGCTGTAGACTTAAGCGCGTTGCAATGGGTGGAGCTTAGGCGCGTGGCGGTTGTCGCCCTCTACTGGTTTTGCCACCAGTTCAAATTGTTTCCCTGTTGGCCACGATGGGAATTGACGAGTGTTAACATTGTTCACACTATGTTCACCCTACACCACACTGGACCCACCGCGATGTCTTGCATCCCTCTGATAGTTCAGCTTTCGTCGCGCGTCTTCACCGCTGCCCTCCAATGCCGACGCCTCACACACACACGCACTCACTTTCTGCTGAATCGGTCGTATTCAGCAGACTCTGGGTGCGCTATGGTACACAGGGCCGGGTTGGGAGGGCTTACGATTGCATTGTGGGCCTCGTACGCTTGGGTGGTCAAAGGTGAGTGGTGTTGTGAAAAGCGGCGAGAGTCTCAGCTGTGAGGACTCCGATGTTATTGTATCCAAAAACGTAAAACCATCATCATCATCAGCTGTGAGGAAGGGACGGGCGCTAGCCTTAGGCAATCGTAGTCCGGGTGTTCGCCTTTGGATGCGGAGCGGTGAAAATAGACAGGGAATTAAAGGTTTCATAAAGTCTTGCACATTGCAAGGTAAGGGGACCCTGTAGAGGTACAGACCCTGGGCGCATGATTCGTTTAAGTAAGACTTAATGCCGAGACCAGAGTGTTTTCCGTGTGATGTGCTGCCCAAATGTAGGGCCTCAGTCTAATAATTTGAAAACCATGGCTTCCGCTTTTGAGTAAAAAGTACGATTGCTTGTTGGCGTTTGCCTCTACTGTTTCTAAAGAAGCTCTACGAGACATAATAGTTTAAGCTCTACGAGACATAATAGTTTAAGCTCTACGAGACATAATAGTTTAAGCTCTACGAGACATAATAGTTTAAGCTCTACGAGACATAATAGTTTAAGCTCTACGAGACATAATAGTTTAAGCTCTACGAGACATAATAGTTTAAGCTCTACGAGACATAATAGTTTAAGCTCTACGAGACATAATAGTTTAAGCTCTCGCCATACTACAAGTGATTTATCCAGATATCCTACAACCCCCTTGCCTTTCTTTCCTGTGCACCCCTAGTGGAAGACCCTTTGACTCAGCTTTTTATAGTCTACCGTCCTAATAAGTCTTCCCTCCCCATTTTGGAACACCCACCTCGTGCTCACGATTCTGGATAAACCACTGCACGCCATAAACTGTACCTGATTTCAACTTAAATGATTGTTCATCGTTGCACTCTGCTTCCCTGGATTCTCCATTAGAACTTCAGGGTCGTGGGGCTTTGCAACCTTCTACGAAAAGGGGGGACGTAATGTGTACTCATGTATTCAATACGTATACTATAGTCATACATACCGACTTGCGTAGCCGCTACCCAAGAACCCGCCGACTTGTAAAAGTAGTTGAGAAGTTCTGCTTTTCTTCGTATACGATATGCGCTGTGGGCGCCCATGCGAACGTGTGCTCCCACAGACAAACGCGCTATTCTGTCACAACTGTGAATTTGTACGCAAAGTACATCTTGTTTACAGTTGCAACGTGTTTTTTTCCCCCGCTGTTTCGCTTGCTCAGCATTTTCGAGGTGGCCTTTTTAAGACCCACTTGCGCGTCAATGCCGACCTTCGTCGTACGAATTCGCAATAAGTGTACATTGTACCATACCGTGTATGGCTTTCATTTGTCACGCTCGTGTGTAAAACAGTAAGTATATGCCCTGCGCAGTTCCGCAGCACTGACGCTTTTTTAGCTTTCAGATACGACATTAGAAACGTGCAAAGGCCATGGTAAGGTATGAGAGCATTTAAATTTTCGGCTGTGGAAAAACTGCAATGGAAACGGTAAGACAAGGTAAACGTTTATTTGAAGTTCCTGAGATCAGCACAATTTTATTTTTGTTATTAAATGATTGCATCGAACTTGCTCTAAAACGTTGCAAGGGAGGCTTCAAATTTTTATTTTTTACGCCAGTTACGAATTTGCAACGTGCGCACCTGCTTCTCTTTGTGCATTCTGGGGCCCTATTCTCGTCAAAGTAATCCACCTCGATTACGTCGTGTGCCGCCTGTCATTGGTCACTACGTGAAGAACAGAGATGAATGTCGCACGCCCTCAACCAATAGTGGAGCACTTGATCCAGCACTCTTTCGTTCTTTGCCTACTTTATCACGAAGACTGCAGGATCAAGAGATCGACTATTGGTTGACGACGCATGACATTCACTTCTGTTCTTCACGCCAAAGTAATCGAGGTCAATTACTTTGACGAGAATAGGGGGGCCCCCCTGCTTTCACAAGTTCTTTAGTTTCAGGTTCCGGTGGGTGCTGACCGTTCCAAGCCGCTGCTTTTTCCTGACCTGTGAAGTTCCCGCGGGACCTCCGGCAGTTTCTTCTGGCCTGGTCTGACTACAGCCCGTTGGAACATCCGGGACTCCGCTAGGCCTGCAATGTCTCCGCGAAGATCTCCTTCCAAGGTGAGGTCACGTGGCCTGCCTTCCTATCCCCACTGGGGCAGTCATGCGAAAGACTGTTCGTGCCGGTGTTCAAAGTAAAAATGGTAGACGTCCTGACAAAAGTTTAAGGAACATGCGAGCGGTGTATTATCTCCTCGGTGCGCGACACCCCACCGGCGAGCGGAAATGGGCTCGTTTACTCGTTCAGAGGGGTGAGCGAGTGCGCTCGTAGCGACACACCGCGGTAGTATCGTAATGTGCTCGAAAAGTGGTTTGAATATACCTCTTCCTGTTTCTAGACAAATGACGTCATACTGTTCGACAGCGCCACCAATTTGGCGAGAGTTGAACTACGCTCGAATCTAGAGGGGGGGGGGGGGAGGGGCGGACAAGGTCGCGCACGAAGTCACTGTCTTGAGGGGATTCCGATGGTCCCTGAAATGGACTCGACCTTCGGTCCTACTTTTCTTTCAGTAGGAGGCAGCGAACAAGAGCCCATTCGTGGAACCGGGCCCTCCCCTTCCGATTTGTTTCGATTTGTCTGTCTACAACTGTCTGTCTGTTCGACGTTTCTCGGGTAGAGGTCTATTGGTGTCTCTGCCGGCGCAATCATCCACCCCTCTGAACGGGTGAACAAGTCCGCCTGCCGCTAGGGTGCCGCGCAGATTGAGAAAATACACCGCTCGCGTGTTCCGTGCCTGGGCCTTTCCGTGGCCTGTACTACATGCGAACAGAGTTTTTCGTGACGAGCCGCATCTCTTTCGAGCTATCGTGGTTCATTAATTACTCGATGTATTCCGATTTCAGAGCCTCGCGTTAGTCTTGTAATCGGACGGTTGAATTGTCTTGGATCCTTCATCTTATAGTTTCGCTTCCGATACGAGGAAACAACAATACCGTGAATGTAACACCCCCAATTTTACAAGCACTCTAAAAAAAGTAAATTGTGGATCAATGACGACGATGTTTACTCCCCTAGCACACCAAATAAATTCTAAGACATCGCAAATGGGGCTGGAATTACTCCTGCGTGTGGTAGTTGTGCAAATTAAGTCAACTACCAACAGTGCAACCTAGGGCCCTATTCCAGTCTCAGTAATTGAGCTCAAATATTTCATGCCCTATTCCCCACTGAGTAAGACCACTAGTCTACTGTTATACTCTGAAGTTCAGTTCATTGTTCTTTTTTTTAGCATTGACGAAGCAGTCTTTGTGCGTTGCTCGCTCTTCTTTTTCCATGACTAGCTCGATAAAAACCTAGCTGTTACCTCGCGATCAACGATTTCTTTTTCCACTCGCCAAAGCGTTAATTCCAATTCTTCCTCAATAGGCTTCGGTCCTACTCTCTGGCTGGCTGACCACCCCCGTGGCCCCCAAGCTGGACCCTCCATCATCGGAACACAGCGCGCTTCCGTTAGAGTAGTCGCCGCCTTAGCATTGTATAAATTTAGACGGGAACAACGTAGGTTTGTATAACTGCTAGCTTGCACAGATTTTGCTGACCCTTCTAAATTCGAGGCTGTTGCTGTTGCGCTTGTTTTCTGCTTTGCAGGCACCTATCCTATCTTTGACCCTAGATGAAAGGTGTGCACACACAAAGTCCCCGGGGTTCTCGTAACTTCCTCTAGCATCCCCTCCCTTCCCACCCGCCATCTTTTTTTCTTCGCGATCTTCCTAGGTGTCTGCAAAGTAGGTTCTTCGAAAACTAATCAGAAAGTTAATATATTCAAAATTAAAAACATTATAGCAAAATATTAATCGCAAGAGTCTAATTTTCTAGAGGGTCTGCATTGCCTGTGCTAATTCACTGAAAAGTCTGTACTTGTGATTTCCCGTATATGCCACCATGTTAGTCCTAATGGGCACAAATATACGATTTAATAATCTAGCTCTTTGAATGTGTCGATCTTGTACTTGACAGCTTACCCGTGTCCGACATTGCTCATTTTTCTGAGAGCATAGCCGTACCTTGGTTGAACGGCTCGTGTCCCAATATCCAACAGATAGCAAGTGATTGAGCACTCTAGTTATAGCACGTGACACGGCAGTTAGGTGTTGACATGCTAGCCATAGCTCTCGGATATGAGAACACATCTAAGTCCTTTCTATTATACTCATCAAGACTAGATGTCTGACCAAGGACCAAGCGGATGTTTGTAATCCGGACATATTTCGTTCTATATTATGTAAATAAAAGTGGACAAAGTAAAGACTGTCTTTGTTGTCCTTTCTTCGCATTTGCCACTCAATGGTAAGTAAGGTTTCCGATTAGTAGACTTCTTCGAGACTTCGTCGTACCATCCCTTCAAGACACCCATTGCAGCTGATGCCATTGGCAGCGGCCACTATGCTATGCCATAAAGAGAAAATGAGCATAAGGGTTTAGAAATGGGTAGGCTTGCTGCTGGCCCACTTACCTGCTAAATTTAAAGGGCGATTCCTGCTGAGTATCTGTGCGCAATTTTAGTTCGATCTGAGCACTTCTAATTTTTGGCTGGAAAAAAAGGTAA
The DNA here is from genome assembly GCF_037126465.1 of Ornithodoros turicata. Lineage (NCBI taxonomy): Eukaryota > Metazoa > Arthropoda > Arachnida > Ixodida > Argasidae > Ornithodoros > Ornithodoros turicata. The sequence continues at coordinate 66,923,597 of NC_088206.1, read as the reverse complement.
GTGGGGTTTTTTCGGGTCAAAAATCGAAGGTCCTGTTTCTGCATAAATTTTGGGCTGAAATTAAAGGGCAGCTCCTGCTGAGTATCTGTTCGCATTTTTAGTTCGATCTGAGCACTTTTAATTTTTGGCTGGAAAAAAAGGTAAGCCTAACCCCTTGGGGTTTTTTCGGGTCAAAAATCGAAGGTCTGATTTCGAACCTACTTTCCTGCTGAAATTAAAGGGCAGCTCCTACTGAGTATCTATGCGCATTTTTAGCTCGATCTGAGCACTTTTAATTTTTGGCTGAAAAAAAAAACCCTGGGGTTTTTTCGGGTGAAAAATCGAGAGTCCTATTTCTGCACAAATTTTGGGCTAAAATTAAAGGGCAGCTCCTGCTGAGTATCTATGCGCATTTTTAGCTCGATCTGAGCACTTTTAATTTTTGGCTGAAAAAAAAAACCCTGGGGTTTTTTCGGGTGAAAAATCGAGAGTCCTATTTCTGCACAAATTTTGGGCTAAAATTAAAGGGCAGCTCCTGCTGAGTATCTATGCGCATTTTTAGCTCGATCTGAGCACTTTTAATTTTTGGCTGGAAAAAAAGGTAAGCCTAACCCCTTGGGGTTTTTTCGGGTCAAAAATCGAAGGTCTGATTTCGAACCTACTTTCCTGCTGAAATTAAAGGGCAGCTCCTACTGAGTATCTATGCGCATTTTTAGCTCGATCTGAGCACTTTTAATTTTTGGCTGGAAAAAAAGGTAAGCCTAACCCCTTCGGGTTTTTTCGGGTCAAAAATCGAAAGTCCTATTTCTGCACAAATTTTGGGCTAAAATTAAAGGGCAGCTCCTGCTGAGTATCTATGCGCATTTTTAGCTCGATCTGAGCACTTTTAATTTTTGGCTGGAAAAAAGGTAAGCCTAACCCCTTGGGGTTTTTTCGGGTCAAAAATCGAAGGTCTGATTTCGAACCTACTTTCCTACAGCTCCTGCTGAGTATCTGTTCGCATTTTTAGCTCGATCTGAGCACTTTTAATTTTTGGCTGGAAAAAAAGGTAAGCCCTTGGGGTTTTTTCGGGTCAAAAATCGAAGGTCTGATTTCGAACCTACTTTCCTGCTGAAATTAAAGGGCAGCTCCTACTGAGTATGTATGCGCATTTTTAGCTCGATCTGAGCACTTTTAATTTTTGGCTGGAAAAAAAGGTAAGCCTAACCCCTTGGGGTTTTTTCGGGTCAAAAATCGAAAGTCCTATTTCTGCACAAATTTTGGGCTAAAATTAAAGGGCAGCTCCTGCTGAGTATCTATGCGCATTTTTAGCTCGATCTGAGCACTTTTAATTTTTGGCTGGAAAAAAAGGTAAGCCTAACCCCTTGGGGTTTTTTCGGGTCAAAAATCGAAGGTCTGATTTCGAACCTACTTTCCTGCTGAAATTAAAGGGCAGCTCCTACTGAGTATCTATGCGCATTTTTAGCTCGATCTGAGCACTTTTAATTTTTGGCTGAAAAAAAAAACCCTGGGGTTTTTTCGGGTGAAAAATCGAGAGTCCTATTTCTGCACAAATTTTGGGCTAAAATTAAAGGGCAGCTCCTGCTGAGTATCTATGCGCATTTTTAGCTCGATCTGAGCACTTTTAATTTTTGGCTGAAAAAAAAAACCCTGGGGTTTTTTCGGGTGAAAAATCGAGAGTCCTATTTCTGCACAAATTTTGGGCTAAAATTAAAGGGCAGCTCCTGCTGAGTATCTATGCGCATTTTTAGCTCGATCTGAGCACTTTTAATTTTTGGCTGGAAAAAAAGGTAAGCCTAACCCCTTGGGGTTTTTTCGGGTCAAAAATCGAAGGTCTGATTTCGAACCTACTTTCCTGCTGAAATTAAAGGGCAGCTCCTACTGAGTATCTATGCGCATTTTTAGCTCGATCTGAGCACTTTTAATTTTTGGCTGGAAAAAAAGGTAAGCCTAACCCCTTCGGGTTTTTTCGGGCCAAAAATCGAAAGTCCTATTTCTGCACAAATTTTGGGCTAAAATTAAAGGGCAGCTCCTGCTGAGTATCTATGCGCATTTTTAGCTCGATCTGAGCACTTTTAATTTTTGGCTGGAAAAAAGGTAAGCCTAACCCCTTGGGGTTTTTTCGGGTCAAAAATCGAAGGTCTGATTTCGAACCTACTTTCCTACAGCTCCTGCTGAGTATCTGTTCGCATTTTTAGCTCGATCTGAGCACTTTTAATTTTTGGCTGGAAAAAAAGGTAAGCCCTTGGGGTTTTTTCGGGTCAAAAATCGAAGGTCTGATTTCGAACCTACTTTCCTGCTGAAATTAAAGGGCAGCTCCTGCTGAGTATCTGTGCGCATTTTTAGTTCGATCTGAGCACTTTTAATTTTTGGCTGGAAAAAAAGGTAAGCCTAACCCCTTGGGGTTTTTTCGGGTCAAAAATCGAAAGTCCTATTTCTGCACAAATTTTGGGCTAAAATTAAAGGGCAGCTCCTGCTGAGTATCTATGCGCATTTTTAGCTCGATCTGAGCACTTTTAATTTTTGGCTGGAAAAAAAGGTAAGCCTAACCCCTTGGGGTTTTTTCGGGTCAAAAATCGAAAGTCCTACTTCTGCACAAATTTTGGGCTAAAATTAAAGGGCAGCTCCTGCTGAGTATCTATGCGCATTTTTAGCTCGATCTGAGCACTTTTAATTTTTGGCTGAAAAAAAAAACCCTGGGGTTTTTTCGGGTGAAAAATCGAGAGTCCTATTTCTGCACAAATTTTGGGCTAAAATTAAAGGGCAGCTCCTGCTGAGTATCTATGCGCATTTTTAGCTCGATCTGAGCACTTTTAATTTTTGGCTGGAAAAAAAGGTAAGCCTCTTGGGGTTTTTCGGGTCAAAAATCGAGAGTCCTATTTCTGCACAAATTTTGGACTAAAATTAAAGGGCAGCTCCTGCTGAGTATCTATGCGCATTTTTAGCTCGATTTGAGCACTTTTAATTTTTGGCTGGAAAAAAAGGTAAGCCTCTTGGGGTTTTTTCGGGTCAAAAATCGAAAGTCCTATTTCTGCACAAATTTTGGGCTAAAATTAAAGGGCCATTCCTACTGAGTATCTGTGCGCATTTTTAGTTCGATCTGAGCACTTTTAATTTTTGGCTGGAAAAAAAGGTAAGCCTAACCCCTTGGGGTTTTTTCGGGTCAAAAATCGAAAGTCCTATTTCTGCACAAATTTTGGGCTAAAATTAAAGGGCAGCTCCTGCTGAGTATCTATGCGCATTTTTAGCTCGATCTGAGCACTTTTAATTTTTGGCTGGAAAAAAAGGTAAGCCTAACCCCTTGGGGTTTTTCGGGTCAAAAATCGAGAGTCCTATTTCTGCACAAATTTTGGACTAAAATTAAAGGGCAGCTCCTGCTGAGTATCTATGCGCATTTTTAGCTCGATCTGAGCACTTTTAATTTTTGGCTGGAAAAAAAGGTAAGCCTCTTGGGGTTTTTTCGGGTCAAAAATCGAAAGTCCTATTTCTGCACAAATTTTGGGCTAAAATTAAAGGGCCATTCCTACTGAGTATCTGTGCGCATTTTTAGTTCGATCTGAGCACTTTTAATTTTTGGCTGGAAAAAAAGGTAAGCCTAACCCCTTGGGGTTTTTTCGGGTCAAAAATCGAAAGTCCTATTTCTGCACAAATTTTGGGCTAAAATTAAAGGGCAGCTCCTGCTGAGTATCTATGCGCATTTTTAGCTCGATCTGAGCACTTTTAATTTTTGGCTGGAAAAAAGGTAAGCCTAACCCCTTGGGGTTTTTTCGGGTCAAAAATCGAAAGTCCTATTTCTGCACAAATTTTGGGCTAAAATTAAAGGGCAGGTCCTGCTGAGTATCTATGCGCATTTTTAGCTCGATCTGAGCACTTTTAATTTTTGGCTGGAAAAAAAGGTAAGCCTAACCCCTTGGGGTTTTTTCGGGTCAAAAATCGAAGGTCTGGTTTCGAACCTACTTTCCTGCTGAAATTAAAGGGCAGCTCCTGCTGAGTATCTATGCGCATTTTTAGCTCGATCTCAGCACTTTTAATTTTTGGCTGGAAAAAAAGGTAAGCCTAACCCCTTGGGGTTTTTTCGGGTCAAAAATCGAAGGTCTGATTTCGAACCTACTTTCCTGCTGAAATTAAAGGGCAGCTCCTACTGAGTATCTGTGCGCATTTTTAGCTCGATCTGAGCACTTTTAATTTTTGGCTGGAAAAAAAGGTAAGCCCTTGGGGTTTTTTCGGGTCAAAAATCGAAAGTCCTATTTCTGCACAAATTTTGGGCTAAAATTAAAGGGCAGCTCCTGCTGAGTATCTATGCGCATTTTTAGCTCGATCTGAGCACTTTTAATTTTTGGCTGGAAAAAAAGGTACGCCTAACCCCTTGGGGTTTTTTCGGGTCAAAAATCGAGAGTCCTATTTCTGCACAAATTTTGGGCTAAAATTAAAGGGCAGCTCCTGCTGAGTATCTATGCGCAATTTTAGCTCGATCTGAGCACTTAATTTTTGGCTGGGAAAAAAGGGAAGCCCTTGGTGTTTTTTCGTTCCAAAATTCGAAGGTCTGATTTCGAACCTACTTTCCTGCTGAAATTAAAGGGCAGCTCCTGCTGATCATCACGTAACCCCTTGGTGTGTTTTGTGTGTGAGTATTTTTTGGTGTTTTCTCAGTTTCGGGTCGATCGATGAAAATCCAGGTGTATTGACGTCCCAATCCGAGGTCAATGGGGTGTGACCAACTTGTCCGAACACAGCACAGGATCGCTGGAGGAGAACGGTGGCAGGTACAGAGGAGGACAACGGTGGATGGAGAACAGTGATGGAGAACAGTATGTGGCAATAGGCCAACTATATCGTGCTGCAAGTGGTCGAATCTGGTGGTCAGGCGGAGCAATACGGCCAGCCAAAATACTTCCAGAGGAAAGACGAGCGATACTGATGTCCAAGATATGTTGGAATTCAGCTCTCGCAAGCTTCTCTGGAGACAACGGTAGTCTGGTCACTGAGGGTCCGAAGTTGGGGAAGTCGGTACATGACAAGTTCACACCGCCGCAGCCAGAAACACAGGTAGTCTGGTCCTTTTATGCGTCCAGTCTCTTCTGGTTCTGCAGCGAAAGAAAGAGCCGACCAGGTTTCATAACCGTGGTGAGAATCCCTGAAATGACGCCGCGGCCAGTTACCGGATGAGGCAACTAACCGGGGGGGGACCCGGTCATCGGTGGCCCCGAGGGTCACGTAACACACCCTCGGGGCCTCCTCGCGAGCACTCCCGCCGCACCTCCTCCTATCGGACCCACCCTCTCTCCTAGGTTCCTTCTTCCTGTCCCCCAATTACCCCTCCTTTACATCTAACCCTCACATTTAACCAGTTTCTACCCCCGAACCTTACTCAGAGAGATCCTGTTTCGAACCAGGGTCTTTCTGTGCAGAAGGCAAACGCCGAACCCACTGAGCTATACCCACCCACGAGCACAACCGTGTCACCAATTCCTTATCAACTGAGGGTTATCAACGCAACCCCTGGCCTCTATCGCGAAGATTAATTCTTGGCATAACAGATGGCGCTCGCTGCATAGCCTCCTGAACCCCCAAGCGGGGCTTTTTCTTCTAATTTCCATGATTTATCCCCACAGAGCAACTGACAATTCTTATTTGAGATCATAGTACGGCAGCCGCGTACTCCGTATATTCTGTAGTTCTCACAGCCTAGTTTATCCTCATTACTTATCCTTATTAATGTCACATAGAAAGTGATGTCCTTCCTTCAGGGTGAGAGACTCGCCAATGAAAGCACTGTGCGGCCTTTCAATGCAACTAGGTGTTTACGATAACATATAAGTCTTGTTTCTTTGAAGCAGGTGAAGGTGAAGGCGAAGGTCTGATTTCGAACACACTTACCTGATGGAATTAAAGGCAGTTCTTGCTGATTATCTGTGCTCCATTTCGGGTCGATCGGAGCACTTTGATTTTTTTCGCCAAAAATGGGGAAAAAGGTAAGCCTAACCCTTTGGTGTTTTCTCATGCCAAAATTCGCAGGTCTGATTTCGAACCCACTTTCTTGCTTAAATTAAAGGGCAGTTCCTGCTGATCATCTGTGCTCAATTTCGGCTCCATCGGAGCACTTTTATTTTTTCGCCAAGAATGGGAAAAAAAGGTAAGCCTAACCCCTTGGTGTTTTTTGAGGACAAAATTCGAAGGTCTCATTTCTAACCCACTTACCTGCTGAAATTAAAGGGCAGTTCCTGCTGATTATCTCTGCCGAATTTCGGTTCGATCGGAGCACTTTTATTTCTTCGCCAAAACTGGCAAAAACGGTAATCCTAACCCTTCGGTGTTTTTTAAGGCCAAAATTCAAAGGTGTCATTTCTAACCCACTTACCTTGCTGACTTTAAAGGGCAGTTCCTGCTGATCCTCTGTGCTGAATTTCGGTTCCATCGGATCACTTTTATTTTTTCGCCAAAAATGGGAAAAAAAGGTAAGCCTAACCCCTTGGTGTTTTTTAAGGCTAAAATTCGAAGGTGTCATTTCAAACCCACTCTCCTGCTGAAATTAAAGGGCAGTTCCTGTTGATTATCTGTGCTCAATTTCGGCTCGATCGGAGCGCTTTTATTTTTTCGCCAAGACGGGCAAAAAAGGTAAACCTAACCTGTTCTTACTTTCATTTCGATTTGGGTTCTTCCCTGCAATTCATCCTTTAAAATAGAGAGCACCTTCTTCGGAGTATAGGTGCATAATTCTACTTCATTCTGAGCATTTTCTCGCTGAAAATTAAAAAACAAGGATGTTTACGGAGGCCAAAATTGCAGGGTTCTTCTATACCCCTGCAATTCCATCTTCTACCGAGTATATGTTCATAGTTGTTCCCGATTCTGCGCACTTTTAGCTTGTTTCTGAAAATAGTCCGCATTCAGAGGCCGAATTTCCAAGGTTCCTCTACCTATGCAATTCCACATGCAACATAGAGAGCGCTCTCGCCTAACTTCACTAAGATTTTCTTCCACTTTGCAGAATAGAAACACAATCAGTCCGCAAACCTCTCATGTTGTCACGCAAAACTGTCGAAACTGGTTGACTAGATATGTTGTAGACGCAGCAGAAAAATATCGAGAGTTTTTCTTGAGAAGATCGTGGCATACGAGTGGCATTGTGAAAAGGGCACCGCGGGACGAACCTCAGACCAGGGGGTCGGTAGGGGATACGTTGGGGCTTACTGAATACGCCCCACAGGCTACACCCCCTGCAACTCGACTATCCTATCTTAAGCACCGTTCTAGGCTATTTCCTCGCCCGTTACACCCCCCCCCCCCATTTTTATCTCGCCCATTCACACCCCTTCTTGCCCATTAGCGCTATCCCACGCCTACACCTTTGCTTGCTTATTGCTTACACACAGAGGGATACTGCTTCGAACCAGGGTCTTTCTGTACAGTAGTGAAGCGCTGAGCCAACTGAGCTATGCACTCACGAGCACAAACACGGCAGGAATGCCGTATCAACGCAGCGCTTGTTAGCTCGACCACTGCGTTCCTATCAAAGCGCTTTTCTGCTCACATGACACGTAGCGCTGCGCATTTTTGACGGCCAAAGTTCCTGAATTGGGAAACGTACCGCTATCCGCTCCGAGATCGAACGGTGTCGGCGCGCTGCGGAGAACAGAGAACTACCACAGTGTGGACGCGTTGTCTGCTTTTACACGTTTATTCCGCGTTCAGTGCAGTAGGTGGAGCATTGGGGAGCCGCACAGTATCGTACCATCGCGGCACAATTGATCTTCCCGTGAATATACGCAAGAATTACGGAAAAGAACCATCAACTCCGAACATAGGCCCACGTGTTATCCACACTAGAATGGTGACAGTGTCGCTTCCTATAGGTCGATCTCGCAGCGAATCCCTTCATCGTGCCGCTTCGACCTTGGACCTTTCATGGCGGTTGTACCACTTTATACGCTGTGCAAGTGCGTCTCTGCGTATGAGAGGAGGCAGTGAGAGGGAAGAGGGAGGGCGCTGCCGTAGCCAATGGGGCTTCCCGAGTGGAGTAACCAGGAGAGGAGATATGCGCAGAACGCTCAGTTACTTGCAGAGCGTATTTGGTCGTATTATGGTCGTACGGACTTTATTCGCAGCTAGCTAGGTACCTGCATGCGCGTTCTCCCCCTCCCCCTCCTTCGTCGTTGTTGAGAGGGTTGGGACGGCGGCGGACGCCGCGCCATTTTCGGTCATAAACAGCGCTGGTAGCAGCGTGTCGCGGTCGTTGCGATAGTCCACCTATGAGACTCCATCACAGGGCCGGCGTCTAGAGGGGTGCAGGGGGGGGGGGGCAAAAATAACGGCCGGAAGGCTGGGAGTTCACGGTGTTTGGCGTCCCGGTCACAAGTGTGGTCTCTGCAAGTCATATACAGGGTGTCCACCATAACTATAGAAGCAATTTTTAGAAATAGAAAAATCACTTTTTCCCAGTTTTAACCAATGGCGATGCACTCCACGTCTAAAGGCACGCCTTAAGAGGGCACAAGCAAGCTTGTGTGGCATGCATTAATTAACTTTCGCTAATTAACTTTTTAATAATGAAAGGTAGGCTGTTGACCCAATGGGGAGATCGAGTCCCTTGGGGTCACTGGTAACATTGCCGTTTTCAGAAAAAACATCGAGACAGTTATAGCACGAGGGGAGGGCCTGGAAATAAGGCGATCTGGTGGTCGTTTTTCGACGCTCAAGTAGTAGCGCTCCCGTTTTCCTTTCCTCTGTATGCAGGGGAGGAAAAACGCCGTCACATGGTGCTCCGCATGGTGCGCCGTGACAGCGTTTTCCTTACAAACAAAAGCACATGTATTGGGTGACGCTGTCGGAACTGCCCTTATCTTGTGTTGCATTTTCTGTTAATCCTTTTCCAGGACGCAAGAGGGGACAGTGTGCTCTTTCACCCTCTCAGATTGGGGGCAAAGGAAAGACGGGTCTCCGAAGATGCGCCATGAAGAAAAAAAAAGGAAAAAATGGTGTTCCTTCACGAATTTTTTGCGGGCGATCTACCGAACGGATTTTTGTTCTGAAAACGGCTACGATATGAGGTCACCGAAAGGAACAGATGTTGTCATTGGGACAACTACTTAGCTTTTATAATTAAAAAGTGAATAAAATATTTTTAAGTAATTAATCATTTGACGGTCGAGCAACATGGCCAAGAACGTGCGTCGGCCAAGAGATGATAGAAGTGAAAACAGCATGTCTATAGCCCTTATAGTTTTTTAATGAAAAATCTGTGTCGCCCTGCATAGCAGACGACACCGTCGGCCCTGTCGTCTGCTACGGCCTATCTTGTGGCTGAACCGCGGGATATTCACGATGGTTAGAAGAGCACAAAAGACATCAGCTTTGACATCTACTTAGCGGCAGAAAGCTATGACATTTTGCGCATCCTTCATTGGAGTGCTCTGAAGAATGTGGCTCGTGTGGACGCACGTGAAGAAGAAGTAGTTCCTACCCTCACACGCGCGAATCGTGCAATTCCACTGCTACGTCCTCATCGAGTAGACCCGCTGGCAGACCAGAACAACCAGAAGGCGCGTCATGGCAGACAAAGGTACTTCGAAGACTACCTTCAGAGACTTCATCTCCCGGCTGGTGCCTAACTTTGGAAAGAAGTTCTACCGCTACTCAGTGTCGACGAAATATCACAAGTATTCGGGCGACATCGAAAGCTTTGAAACCAAAGGTGCAGTGCCGCCCTCCCAGACAACAGTGGCGGAGGACAATGTGACAGGCCAGGCTGAAGCCCAGAGGAAACAACAGGATCCCTTTAAGCAGGTGGGGACCTTTGCCGAATCCTCTTAAACCTAGACAAGGTTGGATGGTCTCTTGCAGATGCTCCAAAAGCAACCGGTTGCTGCCGCGCCCTTGCGAAACGTGTACCAGAGCCAGTGGACGGAGAAGAGCAGTAGTGTGGGCGAACTCCTCAGTAGCGGACCTAATCGGAGCCCGTACGACGATAAGTGCACTACGGAATGTAGCACGATGACCCTTCTACTGCTCCTTGTGACCACGATGGTCATCATCACCGTCTTCGGGCTCACAAGGTCTCGTCCACGTGAAACGACCACTACTGAATATACGTCCCGTTCGGATCCATATTACGTGGTAAGGGCATATACGTGAACACAGTGCCACTCTCCGGGAAGGTAAGCAGATAAGGTTGGAAGCTGAGTGAGTGAGGCCATAGTTGTCGATGCGCAAAAAAAAAACAAAAGATAAAAAAAAAACCTAATCATCACCATCATGAGTGAAAGAGTGGATGTGGTTTGTCCCTTCAAATGCCATAACCTTTGGAAGTCGTTGGGGAGGCGTGTTAGCTTAGCTCAATTGGTAGAGCCCTGGACCGGCAATCCGGAAGATGTGGGTTCGAGCCCTACAGCTTGCTAACCTGTTCGGTGACTTCCTTCTTTTATTGTCCCTACACACTCGGTACTTGTGCGTTGTCCTTTCTCCTGTGTTCCAGCCTCATAACATCAGCTTCCATCGTGTGCATCTAAAGTTGTTGCGCGGAGACGCAAAATTGTCTAATTATTGATTAATGTAATCTTGATGTACTGAAGTGGAGGAAAGCCTTCCTGAGATTTTCTTTTGAAGGAGGATTGAAAACAAACGAACGAGCTTTTCCTTTTTTCAGTTTCGAAGATTCATTGAAAGGGTTTTTAGAAACTCCACGGATACCACTTCTCTGTGAGGGAATGTACGTCCTTCTCGTATGCACTTCGTCATTGCACTTCGTATGCAATGGCCCACATCCTATTATTTCTTTATGCTACCGAGATTTTAAAATGTCCCATTTTCGAGGCCCCCGCCGACCGTGCGTGAAGCGGTGCCGAGCAGCTCCATGAAATAGCCGGGAAGTGACGTTCTATATGGCTCTACGTCATAGCGCTCCCGCTTACTTCCGCTTCCGTTCCGAGCCCTTCGTCGCGCCGCATCTCGGCGTTCGCCCAACACCACCTAGATACAGAAAGCCTGCGCGCTCGTTGATGGGACGTAGAAATTAAGAGTCCGCCAATGAGGATCGTGTTTTCAACGGCCGCAGCCAATCACGAACGTGCTTTCAGCGGTCGTGGCCATGGAGAAGAACCACCGTCGTCTGCGAATTGTGATTGAACGTCCCCGCATACTAAATGGGAAAACTTGGGAATAAAGCGCTAAAGTTTTGCGGAATGAAAATTTGTGTCGTGCTGACGTATTTTTGTTTTAGCGTTCCTAAACAGTTTCTTTAGCACTGCATTTCTCTCGTGATACGTACTTTTGGAGTTCTATGTCCATCTTGTGACTGAAGTGCATCATCGCTCAGGCTTGTGCTGCTGGTGATCACAGGAATATCTACTATGACTATTGGTTGTTATAGGCTTGCACTGCATATGCTTGCTAAAGCTAGATGCTCTGCCATAAACCACACAATTGGTGCTCCAAAGCGCTGGGTTCCCCATTGTAAAACTCTGCTACTGTTCTCTCTCACTTGCTACCTGCAATTAAGTATGCTAAGCAGTTGTCTATAAGTATACTAAATTGAACGCCAAGATGCTTGAGACTCCTGTTTGTTTGCCCCGCTTAGACTCGGGCTTCAAGTGTGATGGAGTTAGTCCTCCAGCTAGTTTGTGTGTACGCCACATCCTAAGCAGACGACAAAGTTTCCGTGTAGTTTCGCTTTTGTCGTCTGCTTCGTTATATTCTCCTCGCTCTCGCGTGTAATGCACCATGCTGCATAAACTACCCTGTTATAAGCAGTGATATACATTACAGCCATGGGACTTCTATCCAGCGAGTGGCCCGACGGCCGACACACCTACCACTGCCCACGACTCTCCTATGACGACAAGTCATGAAACCACCCACACGACACTCGAAACTGCTGAAGAGAAGCAGACCACCACAAGCACCGGGCTGCCCAGCACCATCTCGAACGCATCGCGGACACCGATTAATCATGAAGAGAACGCCACTGATACCGACCACTCCAATAGCAGTCGCAGGTCCGTGTGCGTCTACCAGAGCCGCAGCGAACATCACGTCGTTCTGGGTAGCGAGTACGGCTTGCTCCTGTTTCATCGTCCTACCATCTACTGCCACGTCGTCCTGTACTGCTGCCTCAGCCTCTCCAGCCACTATACTATCGTAGCGCAGACTGGCAACCCTGCATCCTACCGCCTATTCAGCAGTCTGACGTCTGCAAACGCTGGGGGGCGACCGTTCGCCATCTTAGGCGGAACATCAGGGGATGATGGATTGTTCGACGGCTTGCTTCATCGCCGGAAAGTGCGAAAAGCATTCATTAAGGTAGGAATCAAAACTGAGATCCTAGTTATCAGTATAGCGTCTATCGAATTCTTTAACATTACAGAATGCTATCACCTGGTGTGAGAGAAACAACTTCTCGGGCATATATCTGTACTGGAAATCTCCACCAGCAAATATGACGTATGCGCTCAACCAGCTCGTGAAAGAAGTCAGCCGTGGCCTAGCAGACGGGAGCCATCGCCTGGGACTGGTCATCGAGCAAGATCCCGTTGTGTACTCTTACTTCGACCTTGACGCAATCGCAACCGTGTTGGACTCCATCATACTTGTACCACGTCACTATTCAGAGCAGGACTACACGCCCCACGCATTCAGGTGAACTTCTTTGGTGACGTCCCGTTTTGGACTAGTATATGTTAGGTAACCAGGAGTGTCTTGGGAATACATTCTTGTTGTGGCATTATGAGTACCCCTTGTATCTCCCATTCAGATATTACTCCAATGGCACCATAGACGACGTGTCCACCTTTACATCCAACCTGACAGAGACGTTCCGGCAGAAGACATGCCTCCTACTGCCAGCACGAGCGCTCACTTTCCAGCTACAACGAAACGCATCTCCCAGCGAAACTGAGCCCCTGTCCATAGGCCCGGGTTTACAAGGATCCATCACGAGGGTTCGAGGCCAACTGGCGTACTACGAACGCTGCCACATGGTTGCCAACAACTGTTCGCATTTGCGCACCGAGTACGGGGAGGCGGCTGTATGCGGGGACACGTGGACCGCATACCCAGCGTTGCCAGACCTCCCACATTTCGCTTGCGACATCGAAAGGGCGTCCGGGATCAACTGCCTCGGCGTATGGGACTCCGACTGGGACGACTTCACGGGGACGTGCGGTCACGGCGACTTTCCGTTGACCAAGGCGGTGTTTGAGAGGGTCGTCAGCAACCCGTGCTGATTTTTGGTGACCCAAAATAACATGATTGGCAGAATGATAAAGTGTATAAATTATATAAGAAGACGGCACGGAGGAATTTTTTGTCCACGCTTGGTAGAATTTGTTCAGTAAACACGGATTCACAAAAGCTATAAAGTTACGGAATTTCTTACCGTATTCTATCGTTCCTGATGTACCTTTCGGGAAGAGATGATAATTTAACGCTGCAATTAAAGCGCAGTTTCTGCTGATTATGTGCTTAATTATAGCTTGATTTGCGCATTTTATTTTTGGCTAAAAAGGTAAACCTCTTGGTCATTTAGTGGTGGCTTTTTTCCCCTACCAATGTTGTGCTGAAATTAATGGCTCGATCTGCGCATTTTTTTTCGCTAAAAATGTCCAAATGTTGTTTTCGCTAACAATTTATTACGAGAATTAAAGCAGGATCAAAATTCAAAGGTCTCTCGCTCTTTTGCACGCAACCCTTGTAGGTTCTAAGACCAAAAGACTAAGGTACCTATTTGAATGTATATACTCACGGGTCTGGGAAGAAGACCACATCATTGTAGCTTGACATGCCCCCGTACTGTCCTTCCGCAGAAACAACGTAGCATACACAGCATTTGTAAGCATCTTTATACAGTTATAAAACAGTGTACTGGATATCTGTTGCGCAGAGAAGGAATCTAGGGTTCGAAATTATTGTGCAGAAAATGCGCTGCGGGCAGCATAATCCGGTCTAGAAAACCGTAGCCCTATAAAGCAGTGCTTATGCGTAAACAGAGTCTGAAAAGTTCCAGTGCAGATGAGAAAACGAAAGACATGCCATTCGAGGTTGCATCATCAGCACATCAACTACACCTGCTCGTGTTTTGCATCTAAGTCATGCGGATAATGGCCCGCTCACACAAACGTTGAATAAAACTCCTCAGTGTGGTCTTCGGTAGCTTTGCCGGAGCTAAACGACGGAGCACCGTTGAGGACAGTAGCTCGGGTCTACCGTATATACTATAACCTACTGAGGACACACTGAGGACTGAGCTGAGCCGAGGTCCGTGCAAGCTGAGGAGCTCAAACCCCTACGAGACTGACTGTCAGGAATCCGTCCATCCGTGGCAATGTGAAGTCCGTCCATGGCCTTTGTAATAAAAATGACCTCTGTGGATAGGATGATTATGGGTGACCATACCTTTAATATCGTTCAGGTTACCGCGTCAATCGGCTGTATCGTTGGACACGTACACGCAACATAAATGGAAAACTAAACTAAATTTAGAAATGACATTTGAGTTTGAGAGTTCACAATCTTTGATTATGCCGCACTGACAGGATTCCAAAGATATAAGTGCGAGTACAAAATTCGAGGGATTCATTTGTAGAAATCGACGGATATTATAGGAAGGGACGCGACTTGGAGATAGGTTATGGTTGTCTCCTATGGATGGCAACTTGTGCTGCAGGCCCGGAGCCTGGAACTGACGATGGCCTGACGGCGACTTGATGCTGCGCTGGAAGGAGTGTTATGTGTCCACCTGGTCGGATTGGATCTGCATATAAATAAACGGTGCATATAATGCTATGCATGAAATAAACTACGCGTTCTAATTAGCGGAATGCAAGAGACATGTCAATATGGAACGGAACGCGTAATCGTGTTCTCTTCTCACTGTAGAGATTCTACGTAGGATGGTGACCTGCGTTCGTGGTACAAGAAATGATTGCGCCTTCCAGCACTTCCAGCATGTGACATGCGCGTTACAGCTCCACACGGTGACTTATCTGAACGGCGTATAGATGGTGATGCACTTCCGCCTCACCATCCTTAGGCCTCAAGCGCCTTAGCTTAGGCCTCACCTTACCTCGCCTGATGCATCAAGTTCCTAAGAACAATGAATGAAGAACGAAGGAAGTCACTGAAAAGCTGGCTAACCTTTTCAGTGACTTCCGTCTTTCTTCATTCATTGTTTGTCCTTTCTTCTGTGTTCCAGCCTCAGAACATCAATTTCCATCGTGTTCAACAGATGTCGTTTACGTCGCCCCGTCGTATGAGTGTGCGCGCGAGTGTGAAATCACATAAGAGTGAAAGTGGTACGAGTGAGTGAGTGGGTGTTGTTTGTCTCTTCAGATGACGCAACCTTGGAACTGGTTGGAGGGGCGCATTAGCTTAGCTCAATTGGTAGTGCCCTGGACCGGCAATCCCGAAGTTGTGGGTTCGAATCCTACAGCTGGCTAACCTTTTCAGTGACGTCAGTCTTTCTTCATGCCTGCATTTGGTACGGGTTGTACGCGGTGTAATGTCCTAGACATCTGCGCTTACGTGAAAGCACCCAGTGTACCTCGGGACAAGTTAACTCCTACATCTGCGCCCACAAATCTGAAGACATCGGTAATTGGCTAAGCTAGGCACATGACAGGGGTCCGAGCAACAGAGTAATATGTCCATATGCTTCAGACTGTTGCTAGATCAATATGAGCTAAACACGTAAAACATTCGCGTTAACACTGCAAATGAATTAGCTTCCCCCTCTGCCTAGTGTCCGCCATCTTCTCGTAAGCGGACTACATTCTCCGCTGGCGGAGGTATACCTGCACGTAACTGTAGTTCTTACGTTTTCCGGGACTAGGAGTATGGTAACCCATACATACCGTTGTAATAACGACCAGGCCCATGAAGTTCTTTTCTCCCGCCCTCTTTCACCTCGAACAGGCTGGGATGGTGTCTGGCCATGTGCTTCTGACCCTCATAGAGAGCAGCGTAGTAGTGGTCGTAAATATGGGACAGTTCTCTGATGTCGGAACTCAGTTTTGAACTCATGTTGTACATGAGTATGAGCATCAAATTGAAGATTATCAAAACGCAGACGATGGTGAACATGTTGCCAGACACGTAGTCGTACACGGCGTCTGCACAGCCGACGTCGTAGACGACCTGTTGCAGAGAGAAACCAGAATGACGTCATTAGGCATTACAGAGAGAGGAAATATGCGGTCGCTGCGTTATATAGGCCCGGTTTTACCAACGCCGATTAACATTTGAACGGAGATCAACGATCCCTTAACTTGAATTTAGCGTTTAACTCTGCTTGACTAGACGGAATTATTGTCACTGAAACAGTCATCGCGTCGCAAACTAACGTTTGTAAAAAAGAACTGAGTGTTAACTTGAAGTTTTAGCAACCTCCGATCTCTGTCCAAAGTTAACGAGCGTTCGATTAAAGGGACTATCACATCCGTTCCGGTCGATTCCGAAACTGCAGTGCTGTTTTACTCCGCGTTCATCACTGATAATAACGCCGAAAACTCGACGCGAATTGGGAGCGTTGTTCCTGTGTAGTGTAATATAAAACTTCGCAAGAGCAGACGACGCACTCCGGGATTCCCTCTCTAGAAATGTCACACGGACGAGGCCAATCACTGTGCGCCCTTTGACATAGAGAATACCAATCACGGAGCGGCCGGAGGGACCTTGGTAGCCTTGGCAACCGACCGATAGGCGGGCGGGCGAGCGAGGCGGAATGCTAGGGGACAGCGTCTTCTCTGTTACCGGCTCGCGGAATGTTGTTTCTGGTTAGTGTCGAACGCCGTGTTTTACGTAACATGGTTACGTCTGCACTCACACTGGTAACTGAAGGTCGGCCATATTTACCGAGGACTTTTCACGTAGTAGTGCGATACGAACGCCAAGCAGACGATCTCGGAGACAATCGCCTGCGCTGCGCTCCCATTCGTGTGCCTGGCTTACGTCATCATCGTGTTGGCTGCAGATGGAATGCGGACCTTTAAAACTCGTTTACTTAGTATATAAGCTGTTTTCGGAAGAGAAATTTGGCAAAATTGACTCTGAAACGGTGACGAACATTATCCTATCGGTATCATACATACGTTCCCGGATGCGATAGTCCCTTTAAAGATGTGAGTCACCGTACAAAACGGTAACCTGTACCGATACCTGGCACACAAATATGGGGTGTGTCGTATAAGGTTGAACCGTGAACCATGTCATGAACTCGATAGAAATATGACCCTTTTTAATGAGGTTATCCCGCTGTGTTCTCTCTAGTTTTTCGCTTTTGTTTAAATTGACTAATTCATTCGTCCCATAACTTGTTCGTCGCCACATGCACAGTATGACTGCATAATCTAAAAAAAAATTCAATTTGCTATATTCAACATACTTCAATGGCGTCCTTCCTCATTAGCAACAGGACAGAGCGACCGCACAGCCTTTTAACTGTGCGATTTTCCCGTCTGCAACAAGAATCCGGGACGCTGCATCGGTCGACGCTAGGGTTGTTTTCGCTGCAGTGGAAGTAGGGATTGTCGTTCCAGTCCTGGTACGACTTTTCTGTCAGGCCGCAGCATTTGAATCCCATCTGTAGTTCGTCCACACCCTGGAAGGGAGAGTATACTAGTACGCTACTAACATACTGGCATACTAGCATACTGGCATACTAGTATACCAGTATACCAGTATGCTAGTATGCTAGTATGCCAGTATGCTAGTAACTGGTATAGTAGTACGCTACGATAGATTAGTGAGTTTTACTGAGTTTCGGTGAGAATGGGATAGGTCTTTCTGGGTGTGAGCGTGCGCGGAACCACGAACGCTATCCCCTCCGTACGCAACGGCGATAGCGTACGATCCATGAAAACTCTCTATTCAGACAACGCAACCATAGATACGTAAGCGATTTTGTGCTGTGCAAAAGGTAGGATCGTAGTTTGCCAACCGAATTTCAGGTGTTGAGGTAGGAGTGCTTCAAGAGACTTTCCCTTAGCATGCACCCGCTGTTTTTGCCAGGGGATGTTACCGAAAATAATAATGTTTCCGTTTCTGATATCCGAAGATCTGAGCTCATTGTTCCTGTTTCCGTTTCTGATCGAATTTTGGTGTCGGTCTCTGTTTCTGCTCTTGAAGTAGATACCTCGTTTCTAAGCTATTTCTGTTTCCGGTTCAGTTTCCGTTTCCGAATCGAATTCGGCTGTTCTGACGGAGGCAACGCGGTTTGTGGCCTTCCTCGCGCACACATATTTTAATATAGACGTAATATAAGTGCGCCTGATGCCGACTGTCTAGATTATACAGCTTGACATGGATTGCATTGGACTGTCTCGTCCGGAATGCACCTTCACAGCCGGATGTGAAGTACGAACCGCACCTGCATAACGGTTATGAACACTCACATTTGTCATGCGTTTGGTTGTAAATTGGCTGCAATACGTTGTGAATATACCGAAGGGATAAATTTATCTGGTTGCCCATTCAGGAATAACTGAGGTCAGAACATACGATTCGGTTATGGTTGCTGACCTTTGAATTCTTATTCTGTTTCTGTTTCGAAAATGTTTTTGTCTGCTTCTATTTTCGTTTCCAATGGAACTCAGGTAGAAACTGTTTCTCGCTTGTATTTCCGGTAACATCCCTGGTTTTAGTGTTGGTTCGCGAACGGAGTGCCGTATAGTTGGCAAACCAGGGCTTCCAGACATATACCGTTCTCACATGGGCGTTTGAAAGGTCCTTTAAATGAACGACGGTCAAACTGAATGGTAATTGGACGCGTTCTTCGACTCGATGAAAGTTCGTGATATGCCATCGATGCAGTCTAGGATTCTCGAAAAGTGCGTGGCAGTCTTGTGATCAACGATACAAGCAATCGCGAATGCACGTAGCCTGCCAGAAGTGCTATGAGAAGTCCTGAAACTTCACCGTGGCCCGCATTTGCAAAATTGCTCTCGCACGGTGTATAGACACCACGCGTGACCGTACAAGAATGCACATTGCATTAGTATTTCTGTGCAATGAACAATTCAATCACCACTGAGACTCCAAAATCTTTTTTGTCATGCATTTTACGTTACTACAGAGGCGTTTTGTCTCCTAAAATTTATGGGGACGATGCAGGCGGATGAGAGCAGCGCTATACGACGTGCAATATGAAAACCTCTCACTGTGCATTGGATCGGCCCTTGTTGCAGCGGTACAACGTTGCTCGAACTGATCAGTGGTGATTGAGTTCAAGCATCGCGCTACAAATGCCTGCGTTGAGAGCAGCATAGCAAAATCGTAGCTTGCCTTTTTAAAGTCAGCACTCTCCCTGTAGTTGACGATGTAGTCTTCAGTCACGTGTTTCTTGAAATAGCTCCTGGCAACATTGGGCAAGGTCGCTACAGCCACAGTAAGGAGGCAGAGGACAACAATTGCCACTAGCAGCAGGACGCTGTAGACGTTGAGTAACGTGACGTGCTGTCTCACACAACCTATGAGGCCGGTGGCGGCGATGGCGAAGACGATCGCTGATAAGATGAGCACCACGATGTCCAGATGCATGAGTACCATGATGACGTAGGTACGTGATGACGTTTCGGTGGATTCCTTCGCCAAAAGAACGTAGAAAGCGAGGCAGAATATTACGGCAGACACTGCGAGTAGATGTGTACATGTATGAACAAGATGTATTAACGCCATCGAACTGATGTAAACTCACATAGGTCCTTCTCAGATTATGCGATCATGCGTACGTACCACCCATGAAGAGACAGTTGCAGATCTCCAGAGGTAAGACATACATTGGATTCATGCCTAGAATGACAGTGGACGACAGATCGTTCTGGTCAAGCACTCTATGTTCTGACAGCAGCGACGACGTCCCCTCCGGTGCTCCAGGATTCGACGTCGGCGCCAGAACTTGTGGAGGACCTGACCTGATGCCGTGACCGGGGAACGCCGCAGCCTGCTCGTAATGCAGGTTGTCCGTTGTTACAGCAGGATGTCTGATGGTGGGTCCTCTTGTGCGCTGTGCGTCGATGCCGCGTTGTTGGAACGGAACGCCTGGAACTGTGATTGTTCGTGGACGCGGGCTGTGGACGTCTCCACGTAGTGACATGGTTCGACAGATATTTTCTATGGACCAAGCAGGCGAGGCGGGATACTGCGATGCAAGGGTTCCGTCTTCTTTCGTCGTCGTCTTCTTCTACCAATGGGTTTAGGCGCCCCTGAACCTGAACCAATCAGATGATGGCCGTGAGCCACTATGGCTACTATGGCTATGGTGAGCTACTATGGCTGTGAAGGCTGTTCCACAGCGCGTGCACTACTTCTTCTTCTTTACCAATGAGATAATGGCCGTGAGCCACTAAGGGAGATTGGCCAGGACAAAAGGGGCGAGAGATGTTTGTCTATGTCCGTGCGGTAATGATGTGGACTAAGGCAGGTCTATCTTGAGGAATGGCTTCTTCTTCTTCGTCCTCGGAGCAGTGTCCGTTAGAGCCCTGCACCATCCGCGGATGGAAGCGGATATCCGCGGATATCCGCAAGATACTTGCGGATTCGGATGAAAATTTAGCACTTTCTGCGGTGTGCGGATCGGATGCGGAAGGCTTGACGTCGGATGCGGATCGGATGCGGTTGCGAAAGCAGCGGATCGGATGCGGATATACCGCGTGCTGTAATCTTTCCACCAGCAATTTATTGGTATTGCGCGCCGAGAGCGAGCGCATGCTTGGGTACACCTTTGACCGTGCACGGACAAGACGGGAGAAGAGGCATTCTGGCGTCTCGAACCACGCGAGCACCGGCGAGATAGCGTTCCACGCGTTCCAGAAGTCTCTCCATATCGCGTTTGTTGAACGGTTGTTGAAAGGTTTTACTTTGCTTGTCGTCGAGAGTCCTTCCGTGAGAGCACGGAGACATCCGAAATTATACCAACATGCGGTATTTACGCGTCATTCGAAACGTGAGGATCTTGCGGATCGGATGCGGATGGTGCGTTTTGTTCAGCGGATCGGATGCGGATGTAAACTGTTGTGCATGCTGCGGATGCGGATCGGACGCGGATAACGTGTGCGCGGATGCGGGTCGGATGCGGATGCCAAAAATCTCATCCGCGCAGGGCTCTAGTGTCCGTTATCCGCTAAGGGCGATTGGCCAGGATCTACTAAGGAAGTTGAGGTATGTCGGACCAATGCTAGGTGTAAGATCCGAGGGAAAGAGCCGTGAAGCAAAACGCAAGAGGAAAGGCGTGGCGTGGCGTGCTACGAGGGAGCATTGCGAAGAGCAAGAGCTTCGCATGGGGGAGATGAAATCTGAGATAAGACACAAGAAGAACGCACTAATGCAGGAATGACGGTTCTAATGGAGGCAGGTCAACTATTCCTCTACTTCCCCAGTCTCTGGCAGATGGTCCCTTCCAGACTTGCGTCAGCCGGATGTAATAGGCCATGATCAATGGGTGGACGCAAGAGAGGATGAAGGGATAATATTGCAGATTAAAAGACGAGATGAATGATATACGACCGCATGGAAGGCTGCTGATGGAACAGAACAGTCTACGATGCGAGACCAAAAGACAGAATTCTATAAGGGAACGGAAAATACTTGGAAGGGGTTGGTTAAAAATAATTGGAGCCAGATGCTCGAATAAAAAGAGGCAGTGGAGAAAGAAGTGGTCCATTGTCTCATCACACGGATAGTGCGGGCAGTCAGGAGACGGCCGCGTACGTGCACGAATACCTCGCAGCAGAATTTTGTGATGATTCTTTCAATGCGCCGCGACGGAGACAGTAGAAAATTCAAAGTAGTGGTAAACTAGTGGCCTTGCAGGAGAACATACCATACGCATCTTGTATGACGCGCGTTCAGCGCATGCTCAGAGGGACTGCGCAGTTGGTACTGTTTAGACACAACAGGACCGTGACACCCGCTCGCGCTGTCGCGCTCTTTCCAGCTCTTTCCATTGCTCGTCAGGCGTAATTTCACAGCTGTGTTCTTTGCCGCGTTCACATTGGTCAACACCAGCCATCCTCATGGCAAGACCTCGCAGTGACAACCCGGTGCAGGTTGCCAACATTTATGCACCAGGATACGCCCCACAGGTTCGCGCTCCCGCCGGTCGACTACCGTACAATCCATCTGCAAGGCCCGCGGGAGCTATGCTAAAGGTCCCACCTTCTCAGTATTCAACAACTAGCACAAAATCATCAAGTTCACGCCGGACAAAAGACAGCGATACTGGGAAGGAATTATCTTCGACAATCATCCTAGATATCCACCCCTACTTACTGGTGCCTTTGCAGGTGTTCAACTGCATCCTCATGATAGGTACGAGCTATGTTGTCAAATACTTCCTTCGTGCCTTGTTTAAGACCCAGGTAACAACACAGTCTCGTACAAAACCATTGTGGACCATTGGCCTGTGGACCAATGGACCAAAACTATTGTGGACCATTGGCTGCATCCCTTGTGGTGCCCACAGGGGCTGCAGTCACTGGTTCACATGTACCCTGAAATTGCGAGGAATAGAGTACCATGTATTCCCGCATGCACGATTTAGACTTTCGTTACAAGAGATTACATCGCAGCCCCCTCACTTACCTTTTCTAATGCACAGTTTCGGGTGCTGTGTTCTGCGGAGCCCTCTATGTTGCTCTTTCACGAGAACCATCCCCAACCGCTTCGTCCCGCACCTACTTCGTCATGATCCTTCTGCATCTGGACATCGTGGTACTCATTATGTCCTTCCTAATTTTTGCACTGGGTACCCTGGGCCTGGTCGGGGCTCTCCGGCAGAACACCACGCTCCTCTACATCTACAACCGCATCTTGTTCGCGGTCGTCATCCTTGGAGCGCTCCTCGTTGTAGCCGTTGCCTTCTTGCCTAACGTTGCTAGGCAGTACGTCAAGACACACGTGACGGAAGACTACATAACGAACTACAGGGAGGATCCAGATTTCCAGAAGGTACTGTCATGTCTTTGTCTTCAGAACAGCAGCAACATACTTTCTACAGACGACGTTAGGGGCACAAGTGGCACTAGATATATTTTTTTTAGTAAAAGCATGATACTTTAGAGAGGTACGCGTGTTTGCATCAAGAAATGATGTAAGAAGAAAATAAAATGAATGTAGTTCCGTATCGGGACCACTGGCTTTTTCTTACAAAAAAGAATACAAGCAAAAATCAAACCCTTTGACGTGAAAGAGGAGCTAATTAGTACCGAAATTAAACAGGAATGACCCTCGCATATTGCGTGAAACGTACGAAAATTGAATTTTATAGCTCGTTTCTTGAAGGCGATCCGCCATCTTTACTGAGGACCTTCTGATCTAACCCGAGGCAGAGTCTCGACGCCAGCACCCCCTAGTGCGTGCCTGGGGGGTGCCGCCCCCAGACTCCTCCCAATCTGTAGAACCTAACCTAGACTAACCTCACTAAAGTGATGTGATTTAGCCCAATTCAACGACCCTACCTCTTGCAAGATGGTAAGTTTCGAGTCGGTTAGGCTTAGCATTCCTATGTTTCTCCTGCGCTAAAAGTGAATCAGATGGGGTTGTTGAAATCCATATAAAAAAACGTCTAGTCCACAGAATTTTATAATTCTTGCATTTTTAGATTCAGTATATGACCTTCTTCCACTTCTATGTAATATTTACCTTCCTAACGTTTTCACAAATTTTTAAAAACGAGTGGTCCCGATACGGAACTACATCCAATAAAATATTGGTGTCCTCTGAAGCTTTCAAGTCCTGCCAAAGTGCGTCAATATCAGACTCATGTTGATGCTTTCCTGTAGCCTTTGGTTTGGATGCGCATAGTTTGACTGTCTCTGTAGGTGGTAGACGATCTGCAGCAGGGCTTCAAGTGCTGTGGCCTCACTGAGAGCTCCTATCGAGACTGGAACGCCAACCCATATTTCCGTTGCACTGTTGATAACCCCAGCATGGAGCGTTGCAGTGTTCCATTCTCTTGCTGCCGCCAGAATATTACTGCGACATCGGGGAAGCTCTGTGGACAAGGAGTGCTTCTGCTTACTGAACAGGACGCGTGGAAGGTATACATACACCTTTGTATGTCATGTCATTCTTGTCATGTACATCTTTCATTGGTTCATGTAAGCTATAACTGCGCGGTGCTGCAGCAGCGACTGAGTCTAGCCAATGATACCGAGACAAAAAGAGCCGGATCAGGCCGGATCGCTTGAACAACGTGACGTAGTCGTTAAGAATTCACCAATCACGATCGTGCTTTCGGTGGCCGTAGCTATGGAAACGAGGCGCCACTAGCCACATGGGCTGCCGCTGGTAGCCAGAAGAAGCTTGTGTTTGAAATCGACTGCTGTCATTGGCTGAAGCAGACAACATCACGACTCCATATTTCCATCTGGTGAATGAGCAAGAAGCTTATGTGTCTAGGTGGTGTTATTGTAGCTACCAAAAACTGCTATAGACGACCCTCTGTTTACAAACATGTGACTTGACGAAAAAGACCGGTTCGAGGTTATATTTTGCTTAGGGTTCTTCGTTTTCGTGTTTTACGATTTTTCAAACTCGGAGGTGCGGAAATCGGGTGCTATTTACACACGAGAATTCGGCCAGAAAACGGGCGCTATGATCCCTGTTTGTTATGTCATCAGGGAAGTCTCGGGTGAAACAAAAGGCATATCAAACAAGCCACTATTGTGACACTGGGACGATAAACAAGAATTTTTATATTTCCACTCGGAACTGGGGCAGTGAACGACCGCGGTATTCAAACACTTGCCCGCGCTCCACAAAAACTCGTCTTTGACTCCTGCAGGATGAGATTATAAAAAGAGGACAAATAGGTTGTCACAAGTAGCTCTCTTTGCTGATATTATACTTTTCCGATGGTATACCTAGAACGACAAGTTGAAAGATTATGGGTAGATATCGGGTTTTACCGGAAATCTTCTGGGGGGGGGGACTAATGTGAACAATCGGGTTTAACCCGAAGATGAAGAACCCTAATTTTGCTGTGGTGGACAAGAAGCGAGAAAAACGCGTCGGCTGATAGGCTGATAAAGCTGATAGTGCCCACTAGCATGCTTTGCGCGGCGGCGTTACGTAATCAATGACATAGGGGCTCAGGTCGTCTATCTTGGCCACGATGACATGTTTAACAATTATATTAGTAGACCAGCAACATGGACTTGTGAACAATCAATTACAGGGAAATTGAACTGTACCCTTCACAGGCTTGCATTACAACGCGTTTGGCGTCGTTAGGTCTTCTTTTGCTGCTAACGAACCAAAGCTATATATAGAATTATGTGATTCACTAGCGTATTGCACGCAGGTGATCCACACCACGGGATGTGCAGACGCAGTGTACTACTTTGTGTACAGCAACCTCCTCACCATCGTCTGCTGCTTCGTCCTGTTAGACTTGACTCTCATTGTCCTGCACAGCGTGTCAATCAATGTCTACAAACAACTGAGGTCTCTTCAGCGCATCTACAATCGGTACTACAAGACCGTGTACGAGGGACAAGCCCGCATGGCACGACGCTACCAGGAGCTGCGGGAGATGGAGGAAGCTGGGCTTCAGAAGGATCCGGTCCTGATACTCAAAGGCGTGTACGCGAAACAGAGGAAGATGACGTCTAAACGAGGTATTGCCGTCATGCTTCAAGTCCGACCGTAGAAGCATTTTATTATTAGCTTGTTTGTATCCTTGCTCACATCCCCTTTTCTTTTTCACATCATCATCACCTGTACCATGACAGATTGTGTATCGGTTGGGGGACACCACTAATGGTGGTACACCATGTGCAGGTCCAGATTTAGTGCGACAGTCACCTGTTCCAAGATACGTGGCACTACAACGACCTACAGGGCCGGCAAGACAAGGCGGTCCTTATGCCAATTATTATGCTGTGCACAGAGATCGATAGTTCTGGAGAAATCCTTGTCAAATTACTAATGTCACGCGTACGCGTGGTAATGAATCTTTAGTCACAACGTATCTCTTCGGAACTATTCAGAATACAATTTGAGCTCTTGACCTGTGTGTGCGATGTGTTCTACTACTACGTCAAAAAAACACGAACCCCAGGAATTTTGACGAAATTTCCCCGTAAAATTCCTTCTGCTGTAAAATACCGGTATTGCCTTTCAACCGGCAAGAGAAGCAAAATAACCGGCCTTGCCAGTGAAATACCTGCCACGTGGCAACCTTACGCTCGTCCAAAACGGCACATGAAATTTCTTCAGTGTCTGCCACAAAGACGATTCCATGCCGAAAACTATTGTCCCAACACGTCTTTTACGGTTGAATGCGTGACACTATATCATTTGGCAACATCTTGTGGAGCCTTTTACATTGTATCCAAACAATGTATTGTATTGTTATTGTAACGCTATGCTTATTTCGTTTAGCTCTTCTCGGAACTATATCCACAGTAAAGCGAGCCAGATGTGACTGCTATTCTGTTCGAGCAAACAACCTTATTTTCATGATTACGATTGGGGCATTTAGACGGGGCATTTAGTCGGGGCGTTTAGTCTGGTCGAGTTCGTCCTGGTATGTTCGCAGTTCAGTAAGTATAGCCTTGATGAATGTTGCATTATTGCATGTTGCTTGTTGTCTACCTTTGACTCCTCATTGACCCGAAGAGACTTTCAACGAACAGAAGGTGTAGTGAAGCTTGCTTGGTCATACGTCATACTAAACGTTACTTTCCCGGCTCTGTGGGCGGGATTTATGAGCATAAGTGGTAGCCCACAGTACCTTATCTACGGGGAAGTATTGTTAAGTAGATAAATGAATCTTGCAAAGCTGATGCTGACAGGCTATAACGAACGAGAAGCAATGCCAAGCATTCCACTGACGTTACTGCTGTCTACAGCCTCCCGTCTGTTGGCATTAAAATAATTTGCTATTTGTGCCACGTCTAAGCTCGCCTCACCCATTTCTACACGTTCCCTGTATCATAGTGTGGTATATAGTAGGTTCCTCGATGTCCAGCTGATGTCTGTGACAGTGTGATGACGATTAACACAAGCTGTGCTCTACACTGCTCTATGCCATTACTTCTGAAAAACACGCTGTGGCATCTATCACTGCTGTAATGACAGCAGACGTAAACCACACATCTGAGTCAAATTACTATCTTATTTCGTGATACGTGCGGGCGACGTCTATCACAACGCCGTCGAACGTTCAGACGAGTAGACGAGTTCAGAAAATCCCAGAGTGCTTAGCGTCGCATTGAACTGTGGGAGTTTACTAATACGAGAGAAACGGGTGGCCTCCAAGCCGTTCCGATTTCTCCTCTACAGGATGCAATGCGTGCGCAAAGAACACCGGGATTTTCTGAACTCGTCTATTGTCAACTTGGCCTCCGTATTTTTCTGTACTCGCATAGTATTTAATCGTTCTCGTACAGAATACTCTCCCAATAGGTTATTTAGTGTTTAACGGATGGCAGAGTACTGCAAATGTGAGTTGTCACATCTTGCCTTTGACATTATATTCAAACAACAATGCAAATATACAGGGCGTTTAGTTTTAGCCTTTACACAATTAAAAAAAAAGCTATGAGAGCAGCATAGATGTTTTTGCATTTGAGTTCTACGGCCTGGCGGACATCCTCTGGAAGAGAGTATATAACTACAGTCGACCCCCGTTTATCCGGACGGTGCCGTTCCCGGCAAAATCGTCCGGATACCGGGGCATCCGGATAAATGAAACGACCGAATAGAAACGTCCTACAGAGCAAGGTTTAATTAAAACACAGAAATCTCGTCAATGACAGCTGTTACATAGTAGTGTGGGCACTCGATTCCTGCAAACTTTTGCAAATTGCATGGAGTTGAGCCACGCTGTTGCGCTGCTCGAAGAATGTCAGTGCGGACGCAAAGTGTCAATGTCGGAGCCTTGTTTCTCACTGATGTCATCGGCACCGTCTTGCTGCACATCATCGGAGGCAACAGCAGCAATCACACCGTCATCAGTCATAGCTGCACACGCGTCATCATCCTTATCAACGTCAACATAGTCAGAAATCGGAGCATCATGTACGGCAGTCGCAGTGAACCTCTGCATCAGGGATCGCAGCTCAGCTAGGGGAATGTCTTCATCCGCCTACGGACCGTAAGCAGCAGGCCCTCGGGTTGTAGTTTTCCCCTCTAGAACCGGACAGTTGCTCGAGATATTTCCAAATGACTGTAGTGGTCAACCTGACCCAACGCACACAAAGAGGAAAGGGGGTCATCGCCCACAGTTGTCTCCCCTATGGAGGAATGTAGGTCCCTGACGTGTAACGGGAACAACCCCAACACAGCGAAAAGGGTGACGAAGCGGGGTCAGCGTCTCCTCTTACTCACCGTAGTCCGGATAACTGAAGCTGGATTACAAGAATTTTCGACTTTCGTTCCCTGGAATTCTTGTCCGAGTCCGGAAGCTGAAGTCCGGATAAACGAGAACAAAATACATGGAGGAAAATCCGTTCCCGTGCCTTTTGTCCGGATACCGCGGGATCCGGATAAATGAAGTCCGGATAAACGGGGGTCGACTGTACCATATGACTAATTACCTGAAATTCATTAACTCACTCTTTAATTAGGGAATTTAGGTCAAAAGAGAGATAGCAGATTGAGAGACTACCCTCGTTGAATGCCATTCCACGTTTAAAAAAACAAAAACAAAAACAAACCTGAAACACGTACGGGCGTTAAAATATCTATCCCCGAATTCTGATATGCAAATGATCCGAAACCGAAAGAGCGCGCCTGAGGGGCGCATTACTCTCGCCGACGGAGGCTTATCTGGGCCGGAAAGTGGTTTATCTGGTCAGCTGACCAGAACCTACTCCAATCATCTCCATCACTCCAAATCACGTGGCCCTCTGACGTGAAATGAGCACTGTGCTCCGCGCGTTCCCGGTCGCCGCGGTTTCGGGCTCATTTGGATATAAAAATTCGGAGATGGATATTTTAACCCACGTGCGTGTTTCAGGATTTGTTAAACGTGAAACGGCGCGCAACTAGGATAGTCTCTCAAGATGCCATCTTGCTTTGGCCCGAAATTCCCTAATTGAAAACGTTAATTTATGCATTTTAGGTAATTAGTTATCTTGTAGTTGCGTACTTTCTTCGAGAGGATGTCCGCCTGACCGTGGAACTCAAATGCAAAAACGACATCTATGCTGCTCTCATAGCTTTTTTTGTATACAAATTCTATGAAGGCTAGAAATCAACACCCTATATATCGCACTTCTCTAAACTGTGCTCGCAGCAGTCCGAACCCGGCATGGTTTACAACATGGTCAATTTCGTCCTGGTCTTCGTGGCATCGTTACAATTCGGTAAGTAAAGGTTCGATGATTGTTGCAACTTCATACCTTCGAAGGTCGTAGATCCACACCTACAAGGAGCAAGGACCAGGAAGTGCAGTAAATCCCACTTTATCACACGTGCTCTTGTCGTATGAATGTCTCTCCTAAGGAATAGTCTGTGACTAGTGTCTGTGAATAGTCTATGGCAGACTTTCTGGAAGGCCTGTGTTTTCATTTTTTGACCGACAATGGTATACATTCATGGGACAATAGCATCCGGAAACGTGTGTATGAGACCGACACGGTAGTGTTCGGCACTGCTTCACAGTCTACTTGGCAAAGTTTCTCTTCCGAAAACAGCTTACATATTAAATAAACCATTCTCACTTCCTCCGCAGCTAGGGAAGCCCCAGCGATAGTAACATCATGACTACGTAAGCACGGCACACGCATTGGAGCGCAGTGCAGGCCATTGTTTCCGAGCTCGTCTGCTTCGCGTTCACACCGCAATATACTAAGTGAAAACTCATCGTTAAATACATTGACTTTCGCCTACCAGTGCGAGTTCTAACACGACTATGCCGCGTGGAACACGGTATTACGCTCCTGGCTGTACGAACACGTCCGACACTAACCCAGAGGTGGCATTCCACATGCCGATCACACACTTTCCGCACCCTGCAGACGCCCTCGGACCTGCACGCCTGCGTGGCTGCCTGCCGCTAAAGGCTCACGGCTGCTCTCTGATTGGCCTTGTCCGAGAGACGTTTTTTCTGATTTCCGGAGAGGGAATTCCAGCATACTCTCAACATCGTGCGTCTGCTCTTGCCATGCTACTCCACTAATGCGTGTCGGACTTTTGGCGTTATTAGTGAGTTTTAGTATAACGTACTCTGTCGCATTAGCGTACGTAAGGGATAGCGTGGTGGTTCTGCGCAATACGCGAAGCTCTTTTTGTTTTGCTCGTGCGCAGCAGCACCAACGCAATGTTCCGCGTTCCCTTTCCTTGATTACGCACTCCTTCTTTCCCTCGGGACCGCCAACTGACATGAAGATATCCTATTCAGTTTTCCATTGGTTCTCATTGACATTACTCCAGTTATGATATTGCCGCTTGACCTGAGGAAGAGATCCTGAGAAAAAGTAATGAGTGAAGATGTGAAAATGGTGATGATAATACCCGCGGCAGCGGTCTTTGAAGGCATTTATCATGTAATCAGTGTCTGTAATCAGTGCGTTTTTATTAACCGTAGTAACGACTCCGGCCCATGGAGCTGTAGATTGCAATTACCCTGGATGGGATATTTTTGGTCGCGCGCAAAAGATACAGTCGAGTCAAGGTAAGTAGAACCACCAGAAAAGCTCGACTGTCAGCCTGTGACGTCACGACGTCCACCCAGTTTAAAGGTGCTGTAAAGCAGCACCGATCAAATGTCATTTAGTGTGGCTATTCGATAGTCCAAGCCACCTGGACAAAAACTGCGCAAGTTTCATTCCAATCGACGGTGCAATTAATTAGAAAATTACAATTAAAGATTACGGGCAACACTGTATTAGGTATTCGAAATGAATCCGTACTCCTGCCACATACGGCGGCAACCACATTGCATGCGTATAACACTGGGCTCGACATAACAATCCACCACAATCCACCGTAGAATCCGCCCTTGCAATCCACACAACGATCCACATCTGAGGATAAACGGATAAGCAAACTGAAATGAAATACTGAGCCGTCGAAAAAATGTGTCAGACGTTCAAGAAGCCAGACAGCGTCGGGACTTGTTTGTTCACAGAGTTTCACAGAGAGAGCTTGTTCGTTGGAAAGAGGCCGCGAACAGAAGGAGCGCGCAGGCGCAGCAGAGAAGTAGGGAGAGCCTCCGTCGAACATCGGCCAGCGCTGAAGAAAGGAAAGAAGGTCCCCTACGCCGATTCATCGAACGCCGTTTCATCGAATCGGTGGCCGCCGCTTTTTCTTGCGGCAACGTGTAAAATACGTAAAAGGCTCTCCTAACCTAACCTTGGTCAGTCTCCCCAACGTGTGAAATACGTAAAAGGCTCTGCTGACCTAACCTTGGTCAGGCGTCGATGAAATGGCGTTTGACGAAAAGGCGTTCGATGAAATGTCGTCGATGAAACAACGTTCGATGAAATGGGCGGACACGCTATTCATACAAATACAGGAAAAAGATGTATGTTCTGCCCGCGATAATATGCCCTGGTCATAGGTTTCGGATGACATGTCGAAGCTGGTCCACTAATTTCAGGATGACTGATGATGCTGTTTGTGGCAATGGCCAACACACCTGACGGGGCAGCGTCCTGCCGTTGGGATCTGGTTCAGCGGATAGAGCTAACAGCGAGAAGCGAACATATGTCCGACCCGAGAGATAACGCTGAAATAAATAGTTTAAAAATAAGGCCTCGAAAAATTCCAAAGATAAAAGTGCACTTTAAAATCTAAATCATGAAAATATACATGGTGTCGAGTTCCTGGGTGCCGAAGTAGGTAGCTGAAAGTTCTCCACTCTGCTCTTTTTTCTTCTCTCTCTGTTTCTTCTTCAACCACTTGCTACATCTCTGCGGAACTCTTCGAATCAGTCCCATGTCAACAATACAAAAATGACGTGAAAATTCGCGCTCTAATGGACACTGATTCGAGCGATAAAGTATAACTCCACGGGAGAGACTCCTCCGGGGACGTTTTCTCCGGGGACCTTTTCTCGGATTCCCCTGCAGGGCGAACCTATGAGTCACAAGGCACGTGCGTTCTTGTCGAACGATGTTAAAATTTGGGCGCTCAAAATTGCTTTGGCCCTGCATTAAAGCCACTATAAACTCCAGCGCAGGACAACACAAAAAGACGGCACAACTTTGAACTGGGTAAAGGCAACATAGGCAGCTAAAGCTGTGCAATTGACAGTGTGCCGTGTCCTGAGTCCCCTTTTTTATGTTTGGCCCTGCGCTTAGGCTTTTACTGATTTGATTTGATTCAGTGAAAGGTGAAAATTTTGGTATCTAAATATACAATGTGTAGTTTAATATACAGGATGTCTGCAGATAACTGCAGTGGAAATGCCACTGGAGCTCGTGTGCACACACCCTGTGACTTGTTAGCTATTTGCCTAAACTATAGTTTACATACTTCTGTGTAGATAATACAGATACACTGCGTATCGCCAGTTTGCAAGGTGGGTTTGGCACAAGCTTGGGAGAAACAAGAGGATGGTCATCCCAGCTTGTGTTCAGCCGAAATGAGACTGCCCTTGGCCGTGTTCAGATTGAGGCCCCAATCAGACTCTTGGGGATTAAAGGGTTAATGGCCGCAATGGGACTTTCGGCCGTACTGATCCGTGCGCCTTTACCAACCGCCGTTGCGTCATTATTCGCTGCACGAGGAACTTAGTGTGGGCGACTCCCGTGATCTTTTACAGCTTTTGCCGGCCTGAGTGTTGTGACGTTCCTAGGAAGCGAGGTTCCTAGAATCGCTAAATGGGCTCTCCAGATGTGCCCATCGAGCAGGCCAGTTGTATACTTCTACGAGCATCTTCTTTGTGTGTGTATGAGCACCCCTGGAGTGACAGCGGCCGTTTGAAAGACGGATATACGCTCGAACCGTATTCATCTGCATTAATGCGTGTATACTGGCGCGAGGGCTACTGCCGTACCCAGGAGTAGTACGGCTTATCTCTCGTTCTGTTCATGCGAAGGATAATGTTTTTTTTTTTAAATTACGTGTTAACGCCGCGAAGCAACTGTCACTATGAGCGGCGTATACAGAGAACGACAGATGGAGAGAGGACAACTGGAAGGAGGGGAGGACAAGGAGGTTAGTGTGCGTCCTGGGCCGACTTCATGGGGAACTGGGCAGACATTCGTCTTTGCGTCTATGTTCGGCTACACGACGAGGTGGGTCTTCGCGAGCTCTGTACCTTCCGTTCGCATAGCTTTGCATAACATTGCATATCAATATAGGTTACAAAAGACATCTTGATTTTTGGCCCTGATGAGACACCTTCGGCCGAAATCAGACTACCTTTGGTCCTACGGAGACACCTTCGGCCGTATTGAGATTTTGGCCGTAACACTTGGGGATTAAAGGATTATTGGCCGTAACGAGATACGATCTTTCTTTCCCGCCTGTGGACATGGATTCTACACTCTTAAAAATGAACTTCACCGCATAGCACGCTCTTAGCCAACCATAATCTGGAATGATATCGTTACCTGCCCTGATCTGTTGAAAACGAGAGGCGTACGCCTTTTTTGTGACACTTATGCTGTTCATAACCGTGTATTCGCACGAGCGTGTTTTCTGACGGCGCAGCGACTGAAGGAGCGAGAGGGTAAATGATAATCCGCTGAGGCTACGCCCCTCTGGAATGCCTACACAGATAGTGTTCCAATGTGCTGTCAGCTCAGATGCCGGGGATAACGTTCGCCCTGCGGTTGAAGGTTGCAGCATTATTTTATGTGCACGGCGCTTGGTACGCAATGGACGAAATAAAGCGAAAATTGGTGGCTTTTGCTGTTCTCATTGATGATAGTGAATGCTGCCATGAAAAGAAGTGGTAAGGTAGATAAGGACGAAAGAATGAGTGTTGAGGAAAGAGCACGGTCTGCAAAATAGCCTTCTACGGGAGCTACGAGACGAGGACCCATGTGCCTACCGCAAGGTTTTGAGAAAGTATGCGGCCGCCTTTGAATACATTCTGCTCCGCATAGCAAGGCGCATAAGGAGAGTATAGAGATGAATATGCAGGACATTATACTAGCCAGTGATCGTTTTTCCGTAACCCATCTGCAACAGGTTCCTTCGAATTATGTGCGCTTAAACATGCCACTAAATGCATAAAGCGTTCGTAAATAAGCCTGAGCGGGAAAGAGTGTAGAAGAGAGTGCTATGAAGGCTGTGTGTCTTCGTTTTCTACCGTGACGCCGCAGCAGTGTGACGGTGATGAGTGTGATGTAAAGCAGAGACGGCTGTGGCGAAAAGGTCGTACCTTTAGAACACAGTAAAAACAGCTTCATCGCATAGCACACTCTGCGCCAACCATTGCCGCGAATAATAGCCCTGGCTCACTTCTGATTGGAAGACACAGTGGAGCGTACACCTTTTTGTCTCAGTGGTGTGTGTGTGTGTGTGTGTGTGTGTGTGTGTGTGTGTATAGGAGTTCTGCCGCACGTTCTGCTGAAGCAAGAAACCTTGTCCTCTTTCTGCAGAGGGCAGGTCTTGCCAAGACCCATCTAACAGTTTGCTCCCCCCGACGAACTCATGCACCCTCTACGCACCTCTATCGTCCATCCGGCTTGCTTCTTTTCTTCTTTTTGCTAAAGTCGTGACGACGCCCACTCCTGTGTGGAAAACAACGGCGAGCCGATCCTGCCATAACCCCCCTCCCTTGTGTCAATTCGGATATATGATAAGTGACACAAAAAACCGTTCGCCCTCCTCTCTCTTTGAATCAGAAGCGATGACCCTATCGCTCGTGGCCATGGTTGGAGCATAGCCTGCTATGCCCTGAAGTTCAGTTTTTAGAGTGCAGAAATGGGATGATTCAGGTACGATGCCCTCCTCTGGGAGCTTCCAATTACTGCGTTTCATTGGCCCCATTGCTTTAGGCGTTGGACAGGCCATGTTTTTGTGTCTACTGCCTTCGTATACTACTCATTGCTGTAAAACGCTCATCGCATATACCGGTGGCATAGCCAGGTAAAGTTCACCACCATAAACCCGCACCGTTGGTAGTGCAATTAGAACGGGAAAAGAACTTCTCTTCGAAATAATCCTCTCCCACTCAAACAACCCTTAGGATCTTTCCTGATCTTTTCCTTTCTTTTTCTCTTTTGGGGGGGGGGGGGGGGGGCACGTTACCGTCCCATACATACATATAAAATTATGGGACAAAACGAAATTTACGAATTCGCACTTTTTGCATATCGCGTTATATAAGAAGCTCCCCCAGTGAATAATTACGAAATAATTCTATGGCAAAGCGAGACGCTATAACGTAAGTTCGTCAATATGTTGCATTTTTAGCACTAGCTTTATCCAGATTTAAAACACGTTACTTTGAAGCGATGTGGCAGTTCCCAAACTTTGTGGCCGCGCGATGGATGGAAACACGCAAAAATAGTGGAACCGAGGAAAACTGGCTCCGTTTATTACAACTGTTCGTCGTCGTTGATGCTTGTAAGGACACAATGGCACACGGTGGCCTCCCGCGAGTGCACTGCAAGACGTGATGGTGAACACAGGGTGCTACCTGTAAGCTTGTGTAATTACAGCCCTAAAATATTATAGCATTACACGGTTAATTTATGATGCAAGACCACTATGAATATGCGCGACCTCCGCAGTGGCCGGCTCGTGGATTAAATTTTGAGCCCCTTTGGCTTGCCTGGCGTACGACATACTGCTCACACATTTGCTCGTTTTTAAACGAAACTACCAGCATCCTGAGCCGATACCTTTTGGTTTGGAATGCGAGCATGCAGCCAACTCGTTATTAATAATTAACGCATTCTTAACTGATACAACGACTACGCCGCGAATATGGGGACCCAAAACGTGCTTTGGTGCACATACATACTGTTGCTTCGGCATCCAGGTGTCTCTTTTTTATTTCAAAAGCGATCTGTTCTCACATGGCATGTTTCCATTGTACATTTCGGTATTGCTCATCGGCAAGTTTCCACAAATCGAGCGTTGCTCTACCAGGTGTATTAGATAAAACAAAAGAGCTTGTCACATTGGCAACAAAAGGTGGCTTCTTCTTTTCTTTTTTTTCGTCCTCCCGGAAGGCTCTGCGCGTCAGCCGTCAGATTCTGTGCCCCGCGAACAAACTATCCGCGTGGTTCTTTCTGACGGACGGAGCTGCCGAGCGCAGTGACGTTGCACAAGGCTCTTTCATATCTCGCCAAAAATAAGATAAGAATGTGCGCGCTTCCTAGATTCTGCTGTACGATAAGCCCCGCCCGCGACCGAATGGTTGGATGATTGGGTGATTACGCTGATACCTCCTTCTCCTCCTTCAGTCGCTGCGCAGTCAGAAAAGGCGCTCGTGTGAATACACGGTAATTGTCACAAAAAAGGCACACGCCTCTCGTTTTCAACAGATCAGGGCAGATAACGATATCATTCCAGATTACGGTTGGCTAAAGGCGTGCTTTGCGGTGAAGTCATTTTTAAGAGTGTACACTCTAAAAACAGAGGGGGGGGGGGGGTCGAGGTAGCTTGCCGTTGTTGGCCGCACTCAAGTGGGCATCGTCACGACTATAGCCAAAAACAGAACTTCACCTCATAGCACTCAGTGCTCCAACCGTTGCCAGGAATGATGGGAATATCGCTTCTGATTCGAAGAGAGGGGGGGGGGCGTAATCCTTTTTGTGGCAATTTTCATATATCCAAATTGCCACAAAAATGCGTACGCCCAGCTCTCTCTTCGAATCAGAAATGATAACCCTATCATTCGTGGCAATGGTTGGCGCACAGCGTGCTATGCGGTGAAGTTCTGTTTTTAGAGCGTACGAGCATCAGTGGTACCCCACATGCCCCACAGCTATGGTACTCCACAATACCATATCTGCAGGGTAGTATTGGATCAGTGCTAACGAACGAGAAGCATTGACCAAGCGTTCCACTGACGTTACTGCTGTCTGGAGCTGTCAACTGGAACCGTTGTCAAAGAGGTTCCAAAGCCATCCCACAAGCGATAGTAGAAAAAGTAGCAGTTCCTAAACTTGGGAAAGGGAAAGCATTATCCTAACGAAAGTCGGATGCGATAAGCCATGCCTGTGTTATCTCTTCCTGCGATGCCGCGGTGGGCTGGGTTTCCAACCTCCTTTCGTCGGACTGACAAAGATTGCGCTGAAAAATTCACCGTGCGCTACCCTGTGGGAGCTCCGTTCGGCTATTTTTTCCGTTGGGAGAGCTCCTGAATATCCCTGTCAATTTTCATTAATTTGAGTAAATTAGACACGCTCTTCACATTGGTGGGGTAAAAAAGTGACCCTTACTTGGTAAATTTCCGACTTAAGCTCGCAAAAATTTACATAATTAAACTTACGTTACACGACATTCGCATCAGGAGGTGGCAAAAACCCAGTAAGAACAAATGCTATTGACCGCATGACTCCAGGTGGTGCAGTTTTTTCTACTATAATTCAATGACACCTTTTCTGGGACACGCTGTATAGTAGGCTTCTCTATGTCGAGCTGGGGCAACGTCTGTTTTTTGAGCCCTACACTGTCCTTTGCCATTACTTCTGAAATATACGTTGTGCTATTTATCATAGTTGTAATAACAGCAGACGTAAACCACAGTGCTGCGTCCAATTACTATATTATTTCGTGATACATGTGGGTGACATATGTATATCACAACGCCGTCGATAGTCTAATTGACCTTCGTATTCTTCTGCTTCCGCATGGTATTAAATCCTTCTCGAAGAAAATAGGCTTCCAAGATCTCATTTAATGTTTACCGGATGTTTACTGTTTTGGCAGGATATCGCAAGTGTAAGTCGCCACATCTCGCCTTTGACATTATATTCAAACCGTAATCGAAACATGTATCACACTTCTCTAAACTGCGCTCACAGCAGTCCGAAACAGACATGATTTCCGTTCTGGTCGCGTTCGTCCTGGTATTCGTGGCATCCTTACAATTCGGTAAGTACAGGCACGACGAATGTTGCACCATCCGATCTTCGACGATTGTAGATATATACCTACAAAGAAAAAAAGACAAGGAAATGCAATAAATTTATTTTACTAAACGCGCTCTTGCCTTATGAACGTCCCTTCTAAGGACTAGTCTGGCCTATGGTAGACTTTCGGAGATGCCTGTTTTTGTCTATGGTAAGGCTGGTGTTTGGAAGCGAAGACGAATGTTCGAGCGGTGAACTCTAAAAAATCTTTAGCCGCCGACGAACCCTTTTTGTTTCTTTTTTTCTTTTATATTCCGTGTTAGCACCGCGAAGCAACCGTGGCTATGAGCGGCGTACAGACGTGAACAGATGGAGAGAGGACAGCAGGAAGGACTGGGGGAGAGGGGGTTAGTACGCGTCCTGGGCAGACTTCAGGGAGAACTTTGCAGACATTCGCCTGGAAAGTATGTCGGAAAACCCCAAACAGCACAATGGTAGGAGAATGCAAAAATGGTAAAAAATGGTAGGAGAATGCAGCCGCGGACGCCCGACACGATGCTCTCGTGACGTGGTGAAGGCTCCGTGCCTTGTTTCTTTGTTTTTTCTTCGCAGCTCACGCGGCGCTTGTATATGCTTGATCTGTGCCGTTGTACGTAACTGGTCACATGAGGGGAGTAGCCTACGTCACGACGGTGTCTTTTTCTGCGATGCGCTCTTTCCACGAGGAGAAAGATTTCTCAAAGGTGCGCGGAACAGAGCACTCACGCTCGCTCTGTAGGTCACCAACGCTGAACAACACTCTGCACCAAGAAAAAGCGAAAAAGAAATTGTGGGGTTACCTCAGTGCTCTTTTAAATATGGTTATTGAAAATATGGAATGGCCCTAGGTGGCCGACATGATAAAAAGGTTATGTCGACACCTAGGGCAATGTTGATTTATGTACTAGATCTATCAGGCTCTTTATTATTTAACTATTTATGAATTATTAAATGAACCACTCATTATTATTAGGATTATTAATTTTTCCGTCAGTAATGGAGAATACCTCTCATACGTCCACGTACCTTGTATACAGGCGTACATCATGTGGCGGAGCTGTGAGTTCAGGGTACGCTTTGCAGCGACAGTCTGCGTTCCTTCTCCTTATTACGCATTAGGTAGAACCCCCACTCCTCCTCGTTCCCTCGGGACCCCCCATTCGACACCGGAGACCCCCTATACAGTCTTCCATTGATTCTCATTGGCATTTCTGCTGTTAAGATGTTACAGCGTCACGAAGGGATCATTATGAGAGAAACAAAAAGTGATGACTGAAGGCGTGATAATGGCGATCATACTTGAGGCAGCGGCCTCTGAAGGCCTTTGAAAGGCCACGTGCCATTGAAGGCTGTAATCAGTGCGTTTTTGTTAACCGTAGTAACGACTCCGGTCTATGGAACTGCATATTGCAAACACTCTGGATGGAATATCTTTGGTCGCTGCAAAAGATACAGTCGTATCGAGGTAAGTAGAACCACTATAAACGCTCATTCCGTCGGCTGTCAGCCTGTGACGTCACGATATCCACCCAGTAGTGAAGCTCGCGCCTTGTTTTACAGCGAGAGCTGTAGTGTAAGGTGGGGCAAGATGAGACAGAAATTTGTAAATTAATATTGTGAGAATGAATTAGATGCAGACGCATCGCTATTGTCGACTGGTGCCCTGTAGCCCGCGGCGCGAGATTCGCTCGTTTTTGCTGATCAGCATCCCTGGCGATCTGACCTATCGAATAAAGCTCTCACAGTTTGGTGGAGGTGCGCCTGATCTTCGCCTTTACTCTTGACTTGAGAAGAAAGCGGAGCTGAATACGAGAAGATCATGTTTAAGCGGGATTGAAACATAATGAAGTTCTTGGTTCGTCAGTAAGTGCAATGCGTCTGTGTCTGTCTTTTTAGCTCCCTGGCGCTGGGGTTTTAACGTTTTTAATCATGATGCTGAAAAACCGAACTGGCCCAATTTTTAGCCCGTTTTGATAAGATGAATGAATAAACAAATTGAATGTTGACTTACATTGGCTGAATAAGCCTGCGAAATGCTGCTGCAGAGATGACAAGAAAACGGACTACAGAAAATTGCACCTTTTTTGGCGAATCTTTACATTTCAGTCAGAAGTAAGACTTTTTTCTCTTCAACGCATACTACAATTTGGACAGTTCTCACGTGCAATAAAGCGGACATGCTGAGCCACGTATGAGTGAAGTTTCAAGCGCATGGAGCAACGCGTTCCTGAGACAGATGGCGTTGAGCAAAAAATGCCGCGTCTTGCCCCACCTTACATACATACGTAAACGTTTTGTTTCCATCAGTAGATGGGAGGAGTCGAGGCTAAAAGCCGAAGGGCTTGAGGAGTGCCTCGGATCTTCTACAGTAGCAGCAACCGTGTACATTCATATGCAATAGCCTATGCATCATTGAACATATATGCACTACATATTTAAGAGTTCATATATCTACGAGTGCTAGTACTATAACAATTGCGAAGAACACAGTGTCACTAGAAGGGTGATGTGCTCATGGGAAGAGAGAGCCTATAAACAAATAAGTATGAAGTAATAACCGATTGTGCACGATTTATTTATAGGGTTTCCCATAAAAACATTAGCTCGTTTCCTTTAAATGTTCTTTTTAAATCACGAATGGATATTGTGTGTATGTCAACACCATTTCGGTGCAAAATGGATTGGTGTCTGGTAAAGCATAAGTTTGCACCAGCTGGGCAATATGTATTTTAGCTTACTTAATGCGCCGAGAACCTGGCTAATGCATTCAGCGAATCGTATTTTTGACCCTCCCACGTACAAATCCATAGTTGAGGTGACATATTGCCCGCGTGGAACAAACAAGGTGGCGACAGTTTTCTCAGCATTTATGGACAACTGGTTATGGTCAGCCCAGTCAGTGATATCTCCAGTAGCTAGGGGAGATAAATCCTTCGCATAAAGAACAATGTTTAGGTGCAGTGCAGTGATGTCATTTATGTAGATGAGGAATAAAAGAGGTCCGAGAATGCTGCCCTGAGGAACCCCCGTTGTAATGCAGAGCGGCTCCGAAGCGAAAGCGTTATTAGGGACAAACTGGTAGCGATGAGCTAAGTTGGACTGAAAGAGAAGAAGGGTGGAACCGCGGACCCCGCACTCTAAAAACTGAACTTCACCTCATAGCACGCTCTGCGCCAACCATTGCCACGAATGATAGGGTTCTCGCTTTTGATTCGAGGAGAGAGGGAGGCGTACGCCTTTTTGTGTCAATTATCATGTATCCAAATTGACACAAAAAGGCGTACGCCCCCCTCTCTCTTCGAATCAGAAGCGAGAACCCTATCATTCGTGGCAATGGTTGGCGCAAAGCGTGCTATGAGGTGAAGTTCAGTTTTTAAAGTGCGTAGTGGTTTAATTTGGCTCGAAGAGTATATTACGATTAATCGTGTCAAACGCTTTGGATAAATCAACGTAGACACCCCAAAGTGAGGTTCTTTGTTTCCAAATTGTGCAAGAATAATTCTTTCTGCACGAGGAGTGCAAGTTCTGTGGATTTGTGTTGCCTAAATCCATACTGTTTAGGTGAAAGAACGTTGTTGTGTTCAAGGTAAAGGATTAGCCTTTTGTAGATTATTTTTTCAGTGGCCTTGGAGAAGTGTGACCTTACACTACATGCCGGGCTAAGCGTGTATTAAACGTTTGGATACAGTAGCTCGATGTGCTTGTGGTTCACGAACAGCGCTGCTGTTGACTTGCCATGCTTTGCTTCGATTGGAATTGGACGGTTAAAGTGACGGCCCGATGCCGACGGCGCTGTCACTTGTGAGTTTTAGTGTATCGTACGCTACCGGCCTTGCGTACCTAAGGGATAGCGTGGTGGTTCTGCGCAATGCGCAAAATTCTGTTTATGTATTGCGCGTGCGCGGAACCACCAACGCTATCCCTTACGTACGCAAAGGCGATAGTGTACGATGTACAAAAAACGCACTACTGAAATTCGCGTTACACAACTGTAACCGTCCTGCGATTTTTTTCTTCTTGATTTCGCTTTCAGTTTTATCTGGCGTCGCTAGTCCCGTGTCTGAAGCAGAAAAATCGATCGGTCACCTTACCGCCTTTCTTCCTTCCCAGCCAATAAGAGTGCACCGCTGACCAAAAATTCACGTAGCGTGTTCCCTGCTTACCGTACGAACTTTCCGTGGTGCACGACTACGTAAGTATGCGGTGAAAAAAAAAAAAAAAAAAAAAATCGTGGCAACCAAACTCTGCGTAACAAAAACGTTCCACGCG
Organism: Ornithodoros turicata; assembly: GCF_037126465.1. Taxonomy (NCBI): domain Eukaryota; kingdom Metazoa; phylum Arthropoda; class Arachnida; order Ixodida; family Argasidae; genus Ornithodoros; species Ornithodoros turicata. The sequence continues at coordinate 66,881,388 of NC_088206.1, read as the reverse complement.
GGCAAAACCTGTAAAAATTACTGAGCCTACATTATTTAAGAATGCTCTTTGTGATCATCTAAACGTCACATAGTGATTTTTTTTGTCTAATTTTTCATTGTTTTGTGTCTTCTGTATGCATCATCTTATATTTGAACTTATTGTTACATACGCCCCTCCCCTCTCTAATGCTAATAAGCCCTGAGGGTATCATAAATAAATAAATAAAAAGTTGAGGGTATCGCCCACCCAAGTTTCCACATGCAGCGAATAGTGGCGTCAATAGTGGCTGGTATGGGCACTAAAGGCGCACGTGGTATAATCTAGCGCTGTGAACAACCGCTTAGTGCTATTATGGCGAACTAGTGGCTTATACACAAATTCTGTCGGAACGAATAAAAATAGTCACCATGAAGCGCAACAAATTGCACGTGTGGGATTTGTGAGGTTGGTGATAGAGCCTCTAGATGGCGCGTTTGTTTCCCGGTATGGGATTAGGGGGCGGACGCCGAAATGGGGCAAAAAGATGCTTTGGCGGGCAGTATCGTCCAGCTCTTTTCCTGTTTCATTGAAAAGGCTGGAACTTACAGTCGAAAAGTAATAAAGCCTGTTGTTGTTTGCTCGAACTAAGGCTGCGTTCCAATACCTCGCGCCCGCGAAGCCGCCTGACTAGGCAGCTGAGTAGACCCCTTTGCTTGTCACTATTGGAACAGGCTTGCCTAGCCGAGGCGCCTGTGGCGCCATCTTGTTGCTCACGCAAGAAATGCGTACGGCGCAAGCGCAGCAGGTACTAGCGTTTCCCGCTGTCAGCCATCCCGGCTGTCAGATGGTCAGGCCAGGGGAATGAACGTGTAGTATATTTCTATTGTCGGGAAAATCTCACGTGACCTCTGACGTCGGGCCAATCGTTGGGCCTCGGTAGAGAAGTTTTTTGCTTTCTTTTATTTTGTCTCCCTGGGTGACGGGTGACGTAAAGCGACGCTACCGAGGCGTTCTTTTTCCCTTTCCCCTCTGTTCTCTCCCCCGCTTTGGCGGTTCTGCATTTTCGTTCGCATCCAGTCGAATAAATAAAACGTAGCGTTGGCTCTTTCTGTTGCACAAGGTGCTTTATTTTTCGGGATTGGTATTTCCAAATCATACATATGCAGTCTTCTGTATCTGCGCGAAACACAAACTTCACATGAACATTGTTTCTGAAGTTCGAGTAATATATGCCGAAGCAACTTCGCCTTCACTGTTAGCTGATATGTCTCACGTGGAAGATTTCACAGTAGATCAGTAAATTGACTGCACAGGCACACACATTCACAAATCCAGCATGACAGAAAACATGTCCATATTCCTTTGCTGCTTGTGTAGTGTCACATGTCAAGGCTGACCCGTCACAAAGGAACCTGTGCTGCTGCTAAACCAAAAGATGATGTTCCAACCACTCAGAGTGGCATATCCATTCTATTGCGTCCATGCAGATGCTTTTCTGAAGCAGATATGAGTTGAGCAGTACCTAGTTGATACCTGAGTAAGAAAGGCCAGAACAGGGATCAGAAAACGTGAAAACTAAAAATTCTACCGGCCGAAATGTTGCGTATATGCCACAGGTGCGGTGCTATGCTATGTTACTCTAAGCGGCAGAATGGAATAGGAACTGACTTACCTGCCATCGAGTGGAAAAACACAGATGCTTCTTGAATCGTTGTCGCGCCAAGCAAGCGAAGCAGTCCTGCCTTCCACTTATCTATCACTGAATTTACTTGCAGAAGTATCCAAGAGGATTCGACTTTTGCAGAGTCGGTATCGACGGGCACTAAAAACCATCCAAAGCGGCACCGGCAAAGATGCTTTGCATGCGTCCCTGCTGCACCATATATTTCGAAACTTTACGGCGACCTGCTCCGGCCGCTCCGGCACCCCAGACACGGCGGTGCCGGCTTTCCCGCGCCACGAAAAGGTTATAATTTCAAACCGACCAATGAGCGCTTGCATACCAGAGGAGCGGCCGCAGGAGCCAATGGGATGCTCTCGGTAGAGAACTCGTGCTTCGACGTAAAAATTTTGACGTTTCATGACGTTTGATGACGCGAAAGGCTCGCAGCGCCTCACTTTAGTCCGCAAAGGAACTCGCGAGTTTCATCCCCTTGGTCAGGCGTATAACTAGACTACATCGATGCGCACTAGGCAGTAGCCGACTGAATAGCGAACTTGGGAAGATTTGGAACGAAGCTTAACATGGCGGCACTTCCGGTTAGACCGCTAGGCAGTCGACTAACCGGGGTATTGGAATATTGGAACGCAGCCTAACCAGGCGCCCACAGCTCCCCATAGAGCCCATAGTTTGAGATAATTCAGGCAACACTGGACATACGACCAATGAAAATGCGTCGTGATGCCTAGCAGCCAACCAATCAGCAACCTCTCAGTTTGGCTCGGCTTTCGGCCGGCCCTGGCTGGCTGCCATTGACTTCTACTGGTTTTCATACCTGGCGCCCGTTATTCCAAAATAACTAAGACATTTTTGATAGGCGAAATACATATTTATTGATGCAACGTATAAACTCAAATGTTTGACTCATATATTCACCGTGCGTACAGGACGTTTCGTTCCTTGAATAGACAGTAACCAAACCAAGTTCGTACTTGCAAAGCACACATACAGTCTACTTCTGGGGGCGAGCGAAGTCCACGAGTGCGTGCGTTTCACAGATGAGCATCGTTTTCTCATTTTGGCGATGCACCGTAGGTCACACAGTCACGGGAAATACTTTTGTCGTACGAACACTCTCTTCTTTGTCACTGTATTTGAAAATGCGACAGCGCTCGAAAGTGTTCCTCAGGCGTCAGCTCACCAAACATTCCAGTTCCGACCCGGCAAGAATGTCCGTAGGTTGACACTTTATCGGAGATCAGTACATGGCCAGAGTCACTATAGCTCACGAACAAACCCGCGCGTACACTTCCTCTTTGGTCGTTGTGGTCAACCGACATCGGCGAGCCGCGGAGACGCAGCGACCTTGCTTGGAGCTGCCCGCCTGGCCGACTGCCCGCGAAAAGTGAGCTGTCAGATATTTCGAAACTTTATCAACCAATCCCGGAGCGCGCATCCTCCTTTGGCCAATGGGCATCCGTCATGATGCCTGACGATGTAATACCACGTGACTGTGACGTGATTTTATTTTTCTACTGCCGCAAATGCGGGGAGCTGTGGAGGCCTGGCCTAACTCTTGCTGTTTGCGTCCCTTGCGCGAGTCGAACGTACGGGCGTTATCCCGGTGGTGAGTGAACTGGAAGGTTTCCCACACATGGGGGGGGGGGGTCGAAAATATTTTACTATAATAGCATGATCACACATGCAACATGTTGAATTGTAATAGTTCAACGCGAATCTGCGTGGTGTGCGGCAAGCGCATACTTGAGAATATCGCGTGATTGACTTTAAAAGAGGGACCACGCCCACCCCATACATTGAATAGGGCGGTAACGCACCAGTCTTGCTACACTGTTAAAACAGAACTTCACCACATAGCACGCTCCTAACCAACCATCATACTGAATGATATCATTCTGTGTCATGATTTGTTCAAAACAGGGGGGAGGAGCCTATATGGGACAAGATAATCTGTCCCAGATAGGCGTGTCCAGTGGCGTAGCCAGACCTCAAAGGTAGGGGGGGCTCGATACGAAAACTCGCCCCCCCCCCCGCTGATCCTGTGTCGACAACACACACATACTTGTGCACACTGCAAACTGAGGATTAAAAAAGGGAACGAAAATAGTTGATTTAGACGTTCACAGTACGATTACATGTATAGGCTGTCATGACCAATGAAGTGGTGTCACGAGATTGGAAGCATTTTGAAAAGCTCATACTTTGAAAACCATTCAAGAGTGCTTCTTAGATAGACGCCATGAACTGCAAGAACTTTCGCGATAGTCACACTGGTCCCCCCCCCCCCCATATATTATGTTCTCGGATTTGCACGATTTGTGTGGGTCGGTCAGTGGCAGGTAGGGGGGGCTCGAGCCCCCCCTAGCCCCCCCCGTGGCTACGCCACTGGGCGTGTCCCGCCTGTTTTGAACAAATCATGACACAGAATGATATCATTCGGTATGATGGTTGGTTAGGAGCGTGCTATGTGGTGAAGTTCTGTTTTAACAGTGTAGTTCTGCACGGTTGTACACAAGATGTCTCGACAGACATTTTCCACATGTCCTACGTGACAGTGTACGTTCCCATATATAGGGACTTATGTTAGTCGCTTTGCAGTACCAAGGTTCCAAACTTAGCTGCATCTACTACTGCGAGCCTAATGAAGCAATTTGCTACAAAAAAGAGCAGGACAGAAGCCGTTGCTTGGTAAGTATGGAGATTCAGTATAATACAGTTACTATGGCACTCCGTGCGATGAAATCTGTGGGGCATCACCTTGCAACGTCACAAAGAACGGTATGTAGCTGTTTTTCTAGAAAGGAAGTATTAGAGACGTATTCTTGACGATCCTCGGTGGTGGTGGTGGTGGTGGTGGTGATAGGGCTTGCCGTTGTCGGCCTCACGTATGTGGGCAACGTCACGACTCACGCCCTGGGGGAATGTGCGTCCTGGGCCGACTTCTAAGGGAACTGTGCCGACGATCCTCGGCACGACACTCGGCCTCGACAACAGCAAATGGAGGAAAGGATAGCGCTCCCTAAACCGAGGAAGCATTGGGCTTCGGGAAGCACCGGTACCTGTTCTGGTTCTTTTATTCACTATAGTTACATGAAAATCAATAGGAAATAAGGCTGTGAGGACATGCCCTGTAATATAGTCTTTGCACACTGAACAAAAAACTAGCTACTTTGTGGGACAATTGTGTAAGGAAATACCTTTAGTACTCGAGGAAAGTGCGAAGGATTTCCTGCGCTCGATTTGTGTAGAGGTCGACCTCTGAAGCACGAAATCGGTCTCAAGGAGCAGCTCCAAAGGAGGACTCACCGAGTACCCTTTAAGAATACGGCACTTAGCATTTGTTGCACATCATGTAAAGATGTGAACTTGTGGACTACATCAGCGCGATTCCATATGCAACAGGTATTTTTTTCTTTTTGGAGGGTAAGAGGGTATTTCTGTCTCATGATCGATGGACAATAGTTATTGCACCAAACATACCTTCTTGACAACCCGCAAACTGAGAGTAAGAAATCAAGCGCGAACTACTCTACATTTGCTTATCTGGTCGAATTCAGACAGAACATCCCTCCAGACGAATCGATTTCGTTTCGTAATCGAAATCGAATTGGTTTCGTGATAGTAAACACATCACATAATCGTCAAATGAAAATTTCGGCAGCATTACGATGTATGTAAATGTTTCATGCACAATACTGTCCGAAGCGTAACGCTATATTGTGTAATGACATTGCTAATCCTAATTTCTGCAGAAGTTTGACGGCGCATCCAAAGGCAAGTGCTTCATGGGGCGGTGTTACACACCGGAAGATTATGAAAGCATGCGTCCAGCACACTGTAAGCTTACATTCGCAACTCGATCTTGTGAATTATAACCCGCTATTAGTGTAAAAATAATTCGCAAGATGATCCGGTCGTTGAGCAGTACGGAATAATCATGAGTTCTAGTGCGTCGTGCGCTAGTAGTATGTACAAACGGCGAGGACCGCCGTCTTGGCTAGGTGGAAAAACCTATTGCGAAATCGAACTATAATCAAACTGACAAGCATCCAGGCGTCTCCGAGAGTAGTATTTGATCAGCTCAAGTATCCGGAAACTCACACAGCAATTAGAGTAATTTGAGACCCCACAGTAATTAGGATCATTCAGTGAGTCATTACACTAATTGGGGAGCATCTAAGATGTGTCCAGACCACTGTGTGAGTTGCCGGCTACTTGAGCTGACAAAAAATAAAAAAGAGATGGGAAATAAAACAAAAAGATAGAAATTGAGCAGAGAGAAACCATTTGTTTGAAAATCAACGACATGGTATCAAAGAAATCGGACCGGAGTTACCAGCGTTCTCCGTGTTGCTTGTTGACGGCCGGTAGTTGCAGGGATCGATGACAGATGACTACCGAGTTGCAAAGCACCAAACCAGATGGTGCCACAGTCATGGCTCTATGCGTGAAAGACAGAAAAAAACAACAACAAAATGCTAGTGGCGTGTAAAAATTGCAACAAGAAATACACTGCTAAACAAGTCCAAACATGCGAGAGCAGTACAAAAGATCCACGAAAATGCCTAACCACTACGGCAAATGCTAAACATGCGACAACACTGAGAAAAGGCTTAAGACGCACAACGCTAAGAAACTCAACGGTGTGGAAGTCACTGCTAAACAAGTCCAGTCATGCGGGGAAAAGGCTTAACACGAGCGCGGTAAAAATGTGCAAACACCTGGAAATTACAGCAAGCTGCAGAAAATTAGAGCCCTGCACCATTTGCGGATGGAAGCGGATATCCACAAGATACTTGCAGATTCGGATGACAATTTATGACACTTTCTGCGGTGTGCGGATCGGATGGCTCGAGGTCGGATGCGGATCAGATGCGGTATACCGCGTACTGTAATTTTTCCACCAGCAATTTATTTGTATTGTGCTCTGACAGTGAGCGCATGATCGGGTTCACCACTGACCATGGATGGCCAAGGTGGGAGAGGAGGCATTATGGCATCTCTTGCACCGACGAGGTAACGTTCCATGCGTTCCAGAAGTCTCTATGCATCGTGTTTGTTGAAAGGTTTACCTTTGCTTGTCATCGTGAGTCCTTCCATGACAGCATGGAGGCATCCGAAATTATATCAACAGGCTTCCGGCAGTCTTTATGCGTCCTTCGAAACGTGCAGATTTTGCGGATCGGATGCAGATGTAAATGGTTGTGTATGCTGCGGATGCGGATTGGATGCTGATAACATGTGCACAAATGCGGGTCAGATGCGGATGGCAAAAATCTCATCCGCGCAGGGCTCTACAGCAAATCACTCACCTTTCCCCCACGGCGACGTAGCGTCCGCTCAAGTCGACAACCAGGGCTCAACTGACACGGCGACGGCGGAGTGACCGACCGCATGTCCTCTGTCCACAAGAGTCACAGCCCTCCTGACACAAGCGCTGCTTTACGGGCGCTACGCATGAGTGCGCGCTGCTAGCGCCCTCTGCGCGCTCCTAGCACCACTTGCGGCGACCACCAATGAGAAGTAACATGACTGTACCCGCGAGAGTCTAAAAGACAAGTGAATCCTTGCTCCCTCTGGTGGCCTTACTCATTGGTTGTGATGTCATCATATTGTCTCAGGGCTACACTGTTGTTTTTTTTCACTAATGTCCAACCCTACTGCTCTGGACAAGGTCCACCCGAAACAAGAGAGTCGTGGCATGACGTCATCACCCAGGCATGCAGCTGCATGGTTCAAGGATGCGTGCTCTCTAGAGAGGGGACCTGTTATTTATTGAATCACTCTCCCAAGATTATTTCCTTTATTCTACTATAATGATTGCATACGAAACAGAAGAACTATTGCAGAAAAGCACAAAACACCACGCATGAAAGCTGATCGTAGGAATTAAGCATTTTGATCCCAAAGTCTTACAAAATTAGACTTACAAATACAGGAAAGAACAAAATATCCTAACAAGTAACACCATCATTGTCTAAGTACGACAAACTCAGTGAGATATGTCCGTCCCATCTGGGAGCAAGGCAGATAACTGAATAATGATGCTTTGTTCCTCCTAAATAAAACCACGTGTGGCGAATATCACAACGTGTGATAACGAAATGGAGAATGTTGTTGACTATGCCAGTCGGACTATGTTTTTGATTATTCATGTGAGCCACGGGGACTTGTTAACCAGTTCGTGCTATCTATGGGGCATTGCACCTGCTCCCTTTGTTGGAACGTCCCCGAATGGGTCAGTGTAACCTGATACCCAAAGCAAGGTCTTCCGAGATGCGCATCTGGTCACTGTTTCTCGTGCCACTTTCTCTCCCTTCTTTCTGTTAGTCGTCTCTTTTCAAAGCTACGAAGTGCTCGTGCGTTTTCTGGTCACTGCGAAGTACAGGCACCCTTGACATTTTAGTTCAACAGACTTACACATGCACATGTCCCTCTTGCGGTTACTCTCTGAACCAATTGAATCGCAAAATTATTAAGAGTCGTTCTAGCACTACTCCCATTCAGGGCAGCACTATCGACATCGTCAAGACAGTGCTTCAACAAGAATGTTTCTTGTCAAAAAGAAAAAAATACAGAACTACATGCAGAAGGAAAGCATGCATCATAAGACAATAGGTCTGGACATGTCAGGACATTGCTCAACGAGCACTGTCATGCCAGGAAAAATCGCATGTTTGTCAGACAACAAGGGGGAAAAAAGCACAAAGAAACACTTGAATAAAGTGGAAAACACATCAAACCTTCATCTCCTCATCAAACTATTTCTAAGCACACACACACACTCCGCGTATTCAAAAACAGTGCACATCGTAAATCCGTCCAGGACAATGCACACGATCGACCAACCTCCCATTTTCTGAGGCTGCACTTTTTCTCCAGTAATGGTCAACGCATTGCTACAGACACCTGAAACATAGAGCCACTGCATGACGTCATCACATCCTGTCTGAAGAGGTGCAGAGCGGTTCTACACAGCGGCAAAGACAAGCCCTCCCATTATTTAGTGAATCACGAGGTTATTTCCCTTGTCCAACTCTTAATGATATTAACTCTTACATTAGAATTTAAAAAAAGCACCATGCATGACATATGATCGTCGCAATTTTCACACCAAAGGCCTGTCAGAAAACACCCTTGGTACTTTCAATCATTAGAATCCATAGAAATCTTACGGACAGAGGCTAGAAGGACAGGCGGGGAGGAGGATCGGAGGAGAGCCAAGAACTTAAACGTCTGTTTTTTCGTTTCGTTTTAAACGTTCTGAACTTGATTAAAGTTCAACAAAGAAGAGAAAAGGTGTTCTTTCAAGAATTGCGCAATTGTTTTTGGACGATCTGCCAAACGGTAATATGAATATATATCACTTATCTATCACTTATCTTATCTTATCACTTATCTTATATATCACTTATCTTATATATCACTTATCTTATATATCACTTATCTTATATATATCACTTATCTTATATATATCACTTATCTTATATATCACTTATCTTATATATATCACTTATCATATATCACTTTTTCTGAGATGAAATCAATTGCAACATAGCCGATGAAAGGTGAAAATCACTGAAAGTCTTGTTCCAGCCTGAGAACATCAGTTTCTCTCTTGTGCAACATAGCGCATGCTGAGGGGCACTCCTTAGGCAGGCATTAGCAAACGCCTAATAACTTCCAATAATTAACTTTTTAACTATAAAAGCTACGAAGTTGTCACAAGGAGAACATCTGTTTCTTTCGGTTACCTGATATCGTAGCAGTTTTCAGAAGAAAAATTCATTCGGTAAAAAATTCGTAAATGAACACCGTTGTTTTCTTCATTTTTTTCATTGAGCATCTTCGGAGACGCGTATTTCCTTCATCCCCAATGCGAGAGGAGGAAAAAAGCACACTATCGGCTCTTGCGTCCCGGAAAAAGATTACAAGAAAACAAAAAATGCAACACAAGATAAGGGCAGCTCCGATAGAGTCACCCGATACATTCGTTTTTGTTTTGTTTCCCCAAGTTAGAGCTTAGCTTCGACGCATGAGGCGGCGCTGTGCTCCTTCACCCTCTCACATTGGGAATGAAGGAAATACACGTCTCCGAAGATGCGCAATGAACAAAATAAAGAAGAGAAACGGTGTTCTTTCAAGAATTGTTTGCGGACGATCTACCGAACGGATTTTTGTTCTGAAAACGGCTACGATATTAGGTGACCGAAAGCCAAGCGAACCTCACTTTTCCCTTTACAGAAATATGAAGTCCTCCACGGATAACCGCAGGTCGTACAAGAACTATTCAGGACATCCTAAAGCTAACAGTTAGATTCGAGTAAGAGTGGGTGAACTTGATAACTGGACGTGCTTGATTAAAGTCGCTAATGAACATATTTAGGCTGTCGTCCGAATACGGCCAAACTATGAACATGTCTTCACGACACCCTCATGGTTTGGTCATGGTTAGTTTGTTTTTGTTATATATTTTTAGTTAATCTCTCCCTTATTTTAACTGATGTTCCTTCATACTCCTCATTGTGAATGTATTAGTGCAGGATATGCATAAAGGATGCTTACAGACATTTTAGGAACCTCTTCGCGGTTCCCCTAACGAAACGGTCGCGCCACACATCGCGTGCCACGTGTCCGTCTTAACGAGTTGGGCGTCTGTCAACTTTTTCCAGACCAGAACAAACCGCTAGAGTGCCCAAGAGGATACGACTACCTGAAAGTGAGTATTCAACTGATTTGCAAGGTGAAGAATATCGCAAGTTGACTAGCACGAACTCATTCGTAGTTTCCCCGATGTACATCGTGCGCATATGTTTGTTTATAAATGTGCGGCTCCATATTTGATTCTCCTTTTCTGTTAGGCCGCCTAAATTTTTGTCTCCCACGTGCTACTCCGCGGAGCCCCCCAACGTTCTATGTCAACCACTGTTGTCCTAATGATCCTCTTACACGGTGCCAAATTTTGTTTAACTAGCTTTCTTCATCTCTCGATACTTTTTCATCCTCATGTACATCATTTAGGCAGAATATCTTTTCTTGTTTTTCGGAACTTAGATTTCTCTGATATTTTTTTTTTATAATTTCCGTTTTGTTGCCGTGGGATTGTATGGGTTTCTCAGATGCGCGTGTGTTCTTTTCTTGTTTTGAATTCAAGTCATTTACATTTTTTTTTTCATTACAGTATTTTTTATTGCATAGATCATGTCTTGTGATAGTGCATATTGTCTGTATTCGCATATCGTATTATTGTATTTATATGTATATTGTGTCTGCTTGTCGTGTAGTGTATTGTATTTGAGTGCGCCAACATTAGGGTTGTCATGACCGTTCTTGGACACCAACAAAACATTATTATTATTGTTAAATGTTATAATACAATGCTGTAAATGCTACACTAAGAATCATATTCTTTCACATTCGCGCAGAACTCGCAGGGAATCCGTTACGGATGCCAGTACTACTGCAAGACAGGCCGGAGCAACAACCCGTATCCCAGGGAAGTTGATGGCAGTGACTGTCTCGTAAGGGCAAATAATCTGTTGTATAGTATGGGGTTTCAAGAGAGGTTTGGTCAGGCATATTCTTGTCGTCTGGGGACGTAGTGTAAACAATAGTCGAAAGTAGCCTCATGGCGGGGCTTTAAATAGAGCCGTGTTCTGCTAAGCCACAAGAACGGTGTGGTCATCACAGTGATTTCCCACATGGCACGATGTAGGGGTGCTCCTGCTTCCTGGCATACACTTCCAGAAGGAAGAAGACCGGTTAGGACAGTGAGTCGCAGACGACAGTAATGAGATGACCAAACTAAAAGATCAACGAGACGAGATCTATCGGAGGAAAGCACCGTATGTGGAGGATTATGTTGATACATGCCCTGGCTCTAAAAAAAAAGAAAGGAGTGACAGGGGAGTAACTTCCCACATTTACTCCATTTCCACTGTTCCTGTCAGTCGTTTACTCCCTCTTTCTTCCTGCATTTTTCATGTAACTCCATCACTGTAAATAGACACTCCCTCTTGCCGGCCAAATTTTAGTGGACAAATGATGCGAGACATCACCTTCTCTCTCGTACGGCAACATTCGAGTTTGTACACTTATGCATTACAGTGCAGCCATCCATATAATACACCATTTTTGTTATATATTTTATGTTTTTGCAATAAGGCTCTCAGTTGGGGAAGCATCACATAAACAAAATGCAGAAACCGACAGAACACTCCCCTCTTCGTATACGTTTCTGGCGAAGCATCGTGAAATTTGACCTTGTGACACACTAATGACGTCCAATACTTACCTCAGAGTTTACCGCGATCGAGAGCGCTTCTCGATGAAGGTTAGTGAGGGAAGCTCTGATGTTTTTTTTTTTTACCCCCCTTTCTTTTAGTGAGTAGTTCCGTGCGACAACTAAAATTTCTTAGATGGAGCTATCACGCCCCCTACACCTCTTGTTCACTGCCTCATAACACTTCCCTTCTTCTTTCGCGCCCGTTTTCCCCATCGTCATCTAGTATCTACTACAACGGGTTGCTCATATAGGCGGATACACGGATGGAGGCAGAGGCACTGGTAGAAACCTGTTTCACGGTGTCAGCATGGTACCTGTAGCTGGTGCCTGTGTACCTGTAGCTGTGAAGACACTCCCACTGCGCATGGAAGCAACATGAGGGAAACAGGGGGAAAAATGGAGGGCGGGGACTGGCCCAATCACTTATTTTGTCTTAGCAAGCTTATTTGTTCGTGGCCATCAGTTGCCGCTAATCACCGACATTGGATGCTCTGTGCTGTTTCCTGTGTTGTCCTTTCCTCCTCCCCATACTCCTTACAGGGCTGCCTAAGTTAGGCGGGGCAACTTGAACGAGCGCGCCTTGATGAGCAGCGATTTTTCGGGCACTTTTTACACGTCTTCGTGTGTCAAATTTTTGTGGAAATTTTTGTGGACCCGATTGTTGCGTTCATTCACCGCATGCGACTCCAAAATGCCGCCATCACAGTGCAACGCATCACCCGACATTGCTCAATCTACAAAAGCTCTCAGGAATACTCTTAGTGTCTTTATATCGACCATCTCGCCCTTTCACTGTGACGAAATTGCTGAGTCAATGGTCAAATCGCCAGTGCATTGCCCAAAAAGTGCTTACCGTATACTGGGCACTGTATAGGAGTTTTGTCCTCCCTGTGAATCCCATCGTGACAGCTTCACCAAATTACCGCTAGCAATTAGTTATGGTGTCGCCCCTCGTGATGAAACGCCTCACTCATTATCAGAAAAAGAAAGTTACTAAATCCTTGTTATCGAACAATCTTAAGCGACGGGCAGGAAGTTTGGTGTGACTAACTCCTGGTGTCTATATGTATAGGGTACAAGTGATTTCGATCTTCCTGTATATCCCTAGCCACGATTCTAGGATTGTAAGCAATATATCGCATTGCTTCCATATATTTCAGATGCCATCGACTGCACGAACAGGACAGTGTTGGGACGGCAAGTGCGTCTGATAGCAGACGATGATGACAGAAGATATGGAAATCGCGCAAGCTGCAATTCTTGTCTCAAAGGCAATAAATACATTGTCAATCGACAAGGTTCGGTTTCTGCTCTTACTCAGACCGCGGACCAACGGTGAAGAATGGAAACCGGATGTGCATTTGTTTTACAATTTAATTTGTGCCACACCCCTTGAGAGTGTGACGTCTGCAGAAAGCGAAAACATTCAAAGTATCGGGGCTTTCAGAATTATTTTAGACTGGTGTCGAATCGTCCTAAAAGCGTGAAAGAATACCAAATGGTACTGCATTTCAGAATGTCACTTTTCGTGAAAGCATGTCACTTTCACTTCAAACCTGCTTGTACTGAGAAAAGAGATGGCGACTGAACAAAACGTATAGTCATGACAAAAGTGCTACAAGAGATTATAGAGAAAAGTGCACCACGCTTTTCTAGACAAATGGGCGTTCCTCTCGTAGCTCTGTAGAAAAGCCCGTTGCTTCCTGTTCGGTGCAACTGTCCGAGAACAATCTTTTTCCCCTTCTCCAATCAGAAAGGACGTCCAGACAACCACACACATTCCCTCTTTCCGCTAAGCTCTTCCTGTTACCTAAAAACATCAGTGAAATGTATCCCTGCAGGCACAGGTATGCATGTGGTCCTCCAGGCAGTCTTGCTTGGGCCCGCTCGCGCCACTTCTAGCCCTGCCTGCGTCATCCCCCATCCACCCATCGTCACCCCTGCACCGTCGTTTGTCGAGTACTATCGCTCATTGACCACCTCCACCATCACCTTCTCAATCCAGTTTGTCACAGCCATGTAGTCTGGTGGCGCTTCTGAAAGAGCTCACCGTTGTGGGCATCACAGAGGTGGGAACAACCGCATGAGGCGTTTCTCCAGCGTCCTGACGCGCCGTTTGGCGAGCGGCAGCCAGAACGTCATCGAACGATAGAAACACGACGCTCCCCTCCAAGTCCGAGGCAAACAGATAATTGAGGCAGAGGCAGAGGCGGGGACGACGTGCGCTAGTGACCAATCAGGGATTAACCTCGGGATCGTTTCATCCGTTGAACATGAGACAATTGATGTTCTGAAGCTGGAACACATAGAAAGGACAAATATATATATACAACACGGCCCTGGTCCAGTAATCCAGAAGATGTGGGTTCGAGTCCTACAGCTGGCTAACGTTTTCAGTGACTTCCATGTTTCATCATAGGTTCATCCGGGCGCGCCAGTTTTCGGGAGCTCCCATAGATGGCGGCACGTGGAATCGCTCAGACTGTTGTTCGGGCACGGAGTTTGGAGATGGAGTTGGAATAAAAAGAAAAGAATATGGAGATGATGGCTCCTACAAAAGACAGGAGCCGGCTACTCCAAAACATTTGAAGATAAAAGCTGGCAGAAGGACAGAAATTTGTTGCCGCTGGTGTGGGTGTCCAACATACAAAGTACGAGGAGAAGTGTGGAAGAGCTTGATGAAGATGTCAACCGGAATGCTGAGTTCGCTCCGTCTAAATACACGAAGCGGGGTACCTTGTGAATATATTCACAAGGTGTGAATATTCACAACAAATATGGCTTCGTGAGCGCGCATTGCTGCAGTGTCCTGTCCGTTACAGGGTGTTATCACTCAAAAGCACTTGTGTTTGAGATTCTTCACTCGTAGTAAAGTGTTTATCAAGTTATGTAGAGTTTCTTTCCCTGAGAGATTACAGAAACGTGCGCATGAGACACCACCCATCCGCCGTTGTAGAAACGCTGCATGCGGTGAGCTCCGAGCGTTTTTTTGCCAGCGTCGTTTGTCGCTGAGAAAAGCGCGACGCCCTGCCGCTCGCAAAACGTCTCATGCGGTTGGCGCTTAACGCTCTGGGGGAATCGGTACTGTGCCGACATACGTCTGAAAGTATTTGAGGAAAACCCAGAAAGAACCCCAAACAGCACAGCCGGCATAAGGATTCGGGTACGTCTCGGTCTCGATGTGACATGTCCAGTGCGCTGACCACTGAGCTGGTGGTGGTGGTGGTAGTTGTAGTCTAGATACTCAATTCCATATCCTTGGCCAATCTCCCTTGTGGCTAATAGCTATTCTTTATGGGGCAAAAGAAGAAGGAGGAGGAGGACGACGACCGTTATTCCGTTTTCGCTGGGAACAAATCACGGAACAAGAAGACTTGGAAGATGTGTTCTCGAATTTCCTTCATTCATGGAAGCCGGTCTCAAGGCAACGCAAGGTACCGTGCGCTTCGACGCAAATTATTCAGTCGATTACGGAAATTCCAACGCATAGGATAAAGTGGGGCTACTTGAAGACGGGGGCAGGTTGAGGACAGTTTGGGTTTTTCGCGTGGCATTTTCTAAGCAATATTTCTTCTCGTCTGTGACACCAGGGTGAGCACAGTCATTGTCTGGGCTTTGAAGTAACGTGTTGACGTTCTGCACGTGGCTTTTTCGAAAGACCTGAGGCGCTGTTTTGCAGATGTGGTCGAGGTAAGAGGGGCTTTCTTTTTTTTTTTTTTGTCCCATCTAACTTTCGCGAGCATTGACCTCCTTTCTGTTCCTCGGCTAATAAAATATGACCTCACCGTTATGATGCTGTGTCACTGCCCTGTGTTTCCATGTGCACTATCGTGGCTGACCATTTCGGCTGGCACAAACAAAAGACAAAATTTAAACCCGGCATTAATTTTTTGATGTCCTCAACTTACCCATATAGGTGATGAAAATATGTAGCTTGTCATTTTTGGCTCGCACGAAATAAATATGTGGTTTAGCACCACACTAGTTCGTGCATCATTTCTCAAAGGTTTGGGGGTTCAGTTAACGAATTATAGTACAATTTAGGCGATTATTCTGACTGCTACTAACAAAATAGCGCGACTGTCTTCAACATAGACCACCTTACCCTATTTCAAATTTCCGGCATACCGATGCTACACTCTAAGGAAAAAAGGTAGAATTTCCTACCCAAAGTAGCAGCAGGACGGTACTTCTACCATTTCGTGCCAATCCACACCCGACTTCTCCCCCGCGGATATAAGCGTCGTCGTCCCTTTCCCTTGCTCCTCTCTCTCACGTTTGCTCTAAGAGAAAATGCTAGAATTTCCTACCCAAGCTGGTAGAACGACAGTTTCTACTCTGTAGTTTGTTTCTACTCTGCAGTTACAGCCAAAAGGAAAAAACTGGTTGGAGTAGAAATGTGGTTGTAATGCAGCTCTACCGAAGTGAGGTATTGGCTGTACTGTGGTAGTGAACATGCCCTAGATCTAGGGGTGCCGAGGATGTGGCGGGATAGATCAGATTAGGACAGGTTAGTTTAGGTACGATAATAATTCGTGGCTTTACGTCGCGAGACAACTGAGACCATGAGCGACGCCACAGTGGTCGATCGGTGTGTGGATTGCTTTTGCCCACTCGAGCCTTCTCTAACGTACACTGAAATCTCCACCCACGCCACACCGTATTTGCTGCTCTTCGTTTACCGGATGTCACACGCTTTGCTGACTTCCGTATTTGCTCTGTTATAGTATTTCTAAGCCTTAAAAAACGCAATGGACCATTTCCGACAACGCGTATGCGCATGCCCGCCCCTTGAGTCCGCCATCTTTGAGCGGAAAACATCGCCACGGACCCACCTGTGGGCGACCGTCATGTTCATTGTGGGGAGATCATCGGTTTCAAGGTTACGCGGACGTTTGAGGTCTGGTAATGAGTACAATTATGCGCTTTCACTCATTCCGCATTCTGCTTCCAACCTTCTCTTGCTACTTTTCCACGCAACGTACGTGCCAGTTCGTAAAGCGTCACCATTATTGGGGGGAAAGACACGACGTTCGACATTCCGCCACCAGGGGCGACGCGGATATGAAAAAGGTCCATTCATACAAGCAAATATATACACCTATCCATCTCTAAAGCCAACGGGTCGCCCGAACAACGATCCATATCCCGAACGCACAGGTCCGCCAAAGGACTGACCGAAGCGTCCGCAGACCCCGCGGGAAATACCCGGACGATGGAGCCACAGTCGCTACAAAATTGCTGCGCAGCGGAGACGGGAGACGGCGAAAATCCTGGTCTATTGATAGTTTGCAGGAGCAAAGGAAAATTCAGAAGGTTTCGCTCTCAAAAGAAACATGCTACAGTTTTAAAATCGCAATGAGTGAACTCTTGACAGTTTGCTGAAGAGTGAGAAAGTAAAGTTTAGAAGGACAGAGCGAAACGCGAATTCAGAAAGGTTCGTTTTCAAAAGAGAGCTGCTCATTTTAAGTTCGGAGTGAAGAACTGCTAAGAATGCATAACATATCCTTCCTTCGCAACGTTCCTTTACATACATTCTACGTGGAGGCAACACGATATACACAAGGAGTTCTTTCTACGCAGGGATCGGAGCAGTTATTTATTCTCTCTCTCTTTTTTTTGGGGGGGGGGCGGTTTGGGTTCGGGAAGGATTGTGAGTTGAAGGAATATGACGGTGAAGGGCTATGAGGACTGTCATTGAAGGGCTGCGAATATGAAGTCGACAAAGTTAATATTTCATGAGGTGAAGGTGAGTGAAGTTGCACCGAAATGCTCACCTATGTGCTTGTGTGCCTTCGCGCACCATGCTAGGCACAAAAAGTATCTGATTAGAATAAATAAATAAATATTTCAAGAGTAAGTCATTTAAATACATCGTTATTTCTAGTGATTTTTTTTCATTCTTGCCACCTTTAGTGGCTACACGAAGGACCCCGAAATGAGACTGCCTACTCAAAGTTAATATTTGGGTTCGGGAAGGATTGTGAGTTGAAGGAATATGACGGTGAAGGGCTATGAGGACTGTCATTGAAGGGCTGCGAATATGAAGTCGACAAAGTTAATATTTCATGAGGTGAAGGTGAGTGAAGTTGCACCGAAATGCTCACCTATGTGCTTGTGTGCCTTCGCGCACCATGCTAGGCACAAAAAGTATCTGATTAGAATAAATAAATAAATATTTCAAGAGTAAGTCATTTAAATACATCGTTATTTCTAGTGATTTTTTTTCATTCTTGCCACCTTTAGTGGCTACACGAAGGACCCCGAAATGAGACTGCCTACTCATCTTCGGCCGAAAGGAGACCACCTTCGGCCGTATTGATATTTTGGCCGTAATGAGATACATTCGCGCTATTTTCCCGCCTGTGAGCATGGGAATTACGAGCATCAGTGGTAACCCACAATACGTTATCCGCGTGGTAGTATTGTTAAGGAGGTCAGTGAATCCTGCAAAGGTGATACTGGGAGGCTGTATCATGTGCGTATATAGCAGGTTGCTCGATGTCGCGAGCTGGGACAATAACGGTTTCCCTCGACGTTGAGCTCTATACACTGCCCTATGACATTCTGAAAAACAGGCTATGGTATTTATCGTTGCCGTAATAACAGCAGACATAAACCACACAGCTGCGTCCAATTACTGCCTTATTTCTTGATACGTCTGGGTGAGATCTATCGCGCAACGCCGTCGGAATACTCTAATTAGCTTCCGTAACCCTGTAATCAGCCACGTGCGCGATATTTAATCTTCCTCGGAGAGAATAGCCTTCCAAGGTCTCATTTAGTGTTTAGCGGATGGCAGGATTTCGCAAAGTTGTCAGTTGCCACATCTTGCTTTTGACATTATATTCAAATCCTAATCATAATATGTCACGCTTCTCTAAACTACGCTCACACCAGTCCGAAACAGACATGGCTTCTGTTCTGGTCGCGTTCGTCCTGGTCTTCGTGGCATCGTTACAGTTCGGTAAGTAAAGGCACGATGAATGTCGCACCATCCTGTCTTCGAAGATTGTAGATCTATACCTACAAAGAACAAAGACCAGGAAGTGCAGTAAATCCATTTTATCACACGTGCTCTTGACTTAATTATGAACGTCCCTTCTGAGGACTAGTCTGGTCTATGGCAGAGTTTCGGAAAGGACTCTCTTTTTTTTTCTTTTTGATCGACGATGGTAACGCTGGTATTTGGAAGCGAAGACGAGGGTTCGAGTTGTGAACTCTTTAGCCGCCGACGAACCATTTTTTTTCTTTTTTTTTCTTTTATACTCCGTGTTAGCGCCGCGAAGAATCTGTGGCTATGAGCGGCAAACAGACGTGAACAAATGGAGAGAGGACAGCAGGAGGGACTGGGGGACAGGGGTTAGTATGCGTCCTAGGCGGACTTGAGGGGGAACTTTGCCGACATTCGTCTGGAAAGTGTGCCGGAGAACCCAGGGAAAACCCCAGACAGCCCAGCCGGAGCGGGGATTCGAACCCATGTCACCCTCCCTGTCTCGGCGTGGAAAGCCACCTACCTAACCAGCCAACGAAGGCTACGGTAATAGTTTGTGTGAACGCGCATTCTAAACATCACGTAGAGTAAGCAAAACCTGATTGCTTATAATAGAATATTGCTTAAAGGGACAGTCGCATCGACCACAGATCGATTCCGAAACCACAGTGAAATGAGATTCCCCGTCCTTCACTGACCATGACTCCGAAAGTCCCATTCCGATCGACGGAATACTTTTTGCATAATTCGTGTGTAAGCGGCGCTACAGCAGACGACGGATGCGGTCGTCAAGCGGAACTCCCTGCTGAGAATCTTTAGCAACGTCACAAGGAATCTGACCAATAAGAACGCGGCGAGCAAGAGGAGTCCCCGCGGCTTGCAGCTTGCATGAGCAAGGTCAGGGAGACGAGGAGACGAAGGCGATGGCACATACGGAGACGGCGGACTCGGAACGCGGAAGTGGCGAATCGTGCTGTTCAAATGCCTTTAGTAATAGCTCCCGTGACGAATATACATGTTTGATGACGGCCCATATTCGACGGATCCGCTTCTTCTCCAAGTCGCTGGTGATGAGTAGTAATGTATCAGCTCAACTGGCCCACAACTCACACAGTGGCCTGGACGCCATTAATGAGCAATTAGAGCAATTTGGGACCCCCCACAGTAATTAGGATCATTCAGGGAGTCATTACACTAATTGGGGATCATCTAAGACAAGTCCAGACCACTGTGTGAGTTGTGGGCTAGTTGAGCTGATACATTACTACTCATCGTGAGTGGGCTAGTTGAGCTGCTAAAAAATAAAAAAATAGGTAGAAAATAAAATTAAAAGATGGAAATAGAGTGGAGAGAAACAATTTATTCGAAAATCAACGATGCCGCGACGGAGCACGGAGGCAGGTTGCAAAGCATCGCAGCACCAGTTCCGGACATCCTGTGACGTCAGCTGTGACGTCATCATGGCATGTCTGGGCAAGTTAGGACAGCTCTGGACATGCAAGGAGAAAAACACTCGTAATACAGAGGCTGGGAAAGCAAGAGTATGCAAACCATCAATAGCTAACAAGAAAATAGAATTAGTTACACAACAAATGATCCCACCACAACAGGAGCGCAGAACGATGCGACTGCTCCATCCGAGAGGCAGGCAGAGAACTGACTCGTAATGGTTTTTTTCTCCTGTATAAAGCCCCGCAGCTGCACCACCTAGCGGTTACTTTCTCAACTAATCTCACAACAAAATTATTAAGAATCACGCCAGCGCTACTCCCGGTCCCAAGGCAGAAGATGGTAGAAAATGGCGGGGATGCCCGGACAACAGCAACCAGCTCCCGACGTGTACGGGCACGAAAATCGCAAACAAAGCGGGAACAAAGTTGGCGAAATCATTAGTTACACAACAAATCACCTCACCACAGTAGGAGCGCAGACCGATGCGACTGCTCTCGTCGACAGCCAGGGATCAAGTGACGACGGAGCGAACGACCGCACGTCTTCTCCCAATGAGAGCCAGAGGTGGACTGACGTAAGCGCCACTCTACGGGTGCTACGCATGCGCGCGCTCGTAGCGCCCTCTGCGCGCTCCTACCGCCACCTGCGAGAGGCTAAGAGAGAAGAGCATTCCTGCGCCCCCTGCTGGCCGTTCTCATTGGTCGTGAGGCTAAGTGAGAAGAGCATTCCTGCGCCCCCTGCTGGCAGTTCTCATTGGTCCAGACATCATCCTATTGTCTCAGGGCTACACTGTTCTTTTCCACTAATGCTCCTTTGGTCAATCTGCAGTGAAGCCACGGTATGACGTCATCATGCACCTGCGTGGCTCAAGGACGCGTGCGCTCTAGACAGGGGACCTATTATTTATTGAATCACTATCCCAAGATGATTTCCTTTATTCTTCTATAACGATTGCATAGGAAACTATTGCAGAAGAGCACCATGCATGAAAACTGATCGTAGGAATTCCAAAGTCTTACTAAATGAGACTTGCAAAAGAACAAAATATCCTAACATGTAACTCCATCAACGGCTAATAAGAGGACTACGCACTCAACAAATCAACGCGCGCAGAACTCAGGGCAGCACTATCGTCAAGACGACAATGTTCCTTGTCAAAAAAGAAAAAAATACAAAGCGTTAACACAGGAAAGCATGCATATCGGAGCATGTCAGGACAAATTCGCACGACTGTTCGGCAACAGAGGAAAACGAACACTTGAACAGAGTGAAAAGACACTCACCATCATTTTTCCCGTTCACAGCATTCCCTCATTGTAAATCCGCTCGTCACAAAATCCACCTGCATCGTCGAACACCATTCACCAGTGACGAACCACAGATCCGCACCCCATCAGAGGCAGACAGAACCCCACCTAAGCTACGCTCTTCAACTGACGATCAACGCAATTGCCAGGATCATAATTACCGTGTCTACACCCACCAGTGTCCAAGAGAGAAGTGAATCCTTGCGCCCCCTGCAGGCCAGTCTCATTGGTCGTGACGGCATCCTATTGTCTCAGGGCTACCCTGTTTTTTTCCACTAATGCTCCTCTAGACAAGGTCAACCTGCAGTGAAGCCACGGTATGACGTCATCTTGCAGGTGCGTGGCTCAAGAACGCGTACGCTCTAGACATGGGACCTGTTATTTATTGAATCACTATCCCAAGATTATTTCCTTTATTCTTCTATAACGATTGCATAGGGAACTATTGCAGAAGAGCACCATAGAAAAGAGGAGATTATAGCATTTCATTCCCAAAGTCTTACTGTACAGGGAAAAAATGGTGCAGCAAGACATGTTCATCCCACCCGAGAGCCAGGTAGATAATTGAATAATGATGCTTTGTTCCTCCTGAATAAAGTCACACACCTGTCCCCCTCGCGGTTGCTCTCTGAACTAAATGAATCGCAAAAGTATTAAGAATAGCACTATTCCCATTCAAGGCAGCACTATCGTCAAGAATATTCCTTGTACAAAAAGAAAAAAACTACATGTAGAAGGAAAGCATGTCAGAACAAGCCCAGGCACACTGCACGGCTTACACGAAGCTGAATGCACATCCATACCTAGCTGCAACATTGCATATCGATGCAGGTTACAATAGACATTTTGACTTGTGGCAGTGATGAGACATCTTCGGCCGAAATGAGACTACCTTTGGCCGTATTGAGATTTTGGCCGTAATCAGACGCTTGGGGATAAAGGATTATTGGCCGTAATTAGGCTTTCGGCGGTAATGATCCCATGTGTGCCTTTACCAACCGCTATTGACGCCACTACTGGCTGCATGTGTAACTTAGTGTGGGCGACTCTCGCAACCTTTTTTGCAGCTTTTGCCTGCCTGAGCGTGCACCACTACTGCGGGCCCAGCTCTATTACTTTACATCTGTCGCTTCGCAGTTCTTCTTTTTCTTACGCTTTTGTGAGCTTCAAAACTGGACATAATGAGCCGTATAATGTTGCTGGAATAGCTACTTTTGTGGGCACACGTCGTCGTCGTGCAATGTTGTCTGGTGTTGGCTCGGTTCCCAACTTGAAAATGCACTCAACACCAAAAAAGACTCGAACCGTATTCATCTGCACTAATGTGTGTACTGGTGCGAGGGCCACTCCCGTACCCAGGAGTAGTGCGGCGAGGGTGGTTCCATAAGTTTCCGGCCCGAGGTAGAAAATGCGATTAAGGACGCGTGGCGCCATCTGTTGGAGGGCTAACTAACCACCCTCAACCCTCTCCATGCTTTTGTCGGTTGGAGAGCGGCATTTCAAGCAGCCAGGGTGCACTCTTCAGTTAAAATGGAAAAAATCGAGTACCGCGCTGTGAAAAAATTCTTGACAAAAGAGGGACTTTCGCCTGAAGAAATTAAAGCGCGACTGGACAACGTGTACAGGGAAGCCTCTCCGTCGTACACAACGGTAAAAGACTGGGCTAAGCAGTTTCGACTGGACGAGAGTCCATTGAAGATGATCCACGCGATGGTCGTCCAGTGGAAGTGGTGACACAAGAAAATTTGTCTCTTGTCGGGGAGGAAGTGCTGAGCGACAGGCGTCTGAAGGTGAAGGAAATCTAAGAAAGGCTGGGGCTTTCCAAAACAACCGTTTTTCGCATAATCGGCGAGGGCCTTCACATGAAAAAGGTCAGTGCGAGGTAGGTGCCACGACTTCCCTCGTCAGTTCAAAAGCAACAGCGCGTCGTCTATGCCAAAGAGTTTTTGGAGCTCTGTCAAGAGAACGAAGAAGAAATATTGAAGTCAATTGTCACAGGTGATGAGACTATGGTGCTCCATGATCCCCTTTCGAAAAAGGAGTCGATGGAATGGCGCAAACCAGGAGAAGCACCCCCAAGAAAAGCCAAGGTCACACAATCCACAAAGAAGATCATGGCAACAATATTTTGGGATTGTCACGGGATCCTCCTCATCAACTTCAAAGACAGGAACACCACAGTGAATGCGGCTTATTATGCTTCACTCCTGCACCGACTGCGAGACGCCATCAAGGAAAAGAGGCGCGGCAGGTTGAGTCGAGGTGTCCGGTTGCTCCAGGACAATGCCCCTGTCCACACGGCTTCTGTTGCCAAGGCTGCACAGAAGGAGCGCGGCTTCGAAGAAATCCACCACCCACCCTACAGTCCAGACTTGGCACCGAGTGACTACTTCCTGTCCTCAAACTTGAAGAGGGATCTCAGAGGACGGAGATTTCAAAACGATAGTGAGGTGCAAGAGGCAGTTTTCCAGCATTTTGCGGACAAAACTTCGGACTATTTTTTCAAAGGTATAAGAATGCTGGCTGGAAGGTGTCAAAACTGCATCGAAGTTAAGGGTGACTATGTCGAAATGTGATACACTTGTTTCGTCTATACTTCGTGATACACTTGTTTCGTCGACTATTAAAAGTTGGTCGGGCCGGAAACTTATGGAACCACCCTATCTCTCGTGCTGTACCTGTGTGGGATAATCTTTATCTTTCTTTTTTTTTTCATGTTAGCGCCGCGGAGCAACCGTGACTATGAGAGGCGTACAGACATCTACAGATGGAGAGAGGATAACTGGGAATAGGGGAGGGCAATGAGGTTAGTGTGCGTCCTGGACAGACTTCATGGGGAACTGTGCCGACATTCGTCTCGGCGTCTATGTTCGGCTACACGACGAGCTGGGTTTTCGCGAGCTGTACCATCCGTTCGCATATCTTTGCATGACATTGCATATCAATGCAGGTTACAAAAGACATTTTGATGTTTGGCCGTGATGAGACATCTTCGGCTGAAATGAGACTACCTTTGGCCGTAGAGACACCTTCGGTCGTATTGATATGTCGTAATATGAGACACTTGGGGATTAAAGCATTATTGGCCGTAATTAGATGCAATCGCGCTACTTTCCCGGCCGTGGACAGGGATTGTACGAGCATCAGTGGTAACACACAAAACCATATATGCGGGAAAGTATTGGGCATGATAACTAACGAGAATTATTGACCAAGCATTCCGGTGACGTTACTGATGTCGAGCGTCCCGGCTGTTGCATTAAAATAAATAATTTGTTATGGGTTCTATGGGGACTTTAATGGGGGGGGGGAGGCTTTCCCGTCGTTCCCCTCTGCCAAATGCACTACGAAATGTACGATTTCGGGGAGTTTCAACTCCCAAACCCCCCTATGGCTACGCGAGTTGCTGATGCAGACAACATCATCTTGTTGTGTGTCTATATACGTGGCGAAGGAGTAAGAAAAGAGAGTAAGCATCTGTATCCAGGTCACGCTACATATATCTATGACGTAATACTACTGGCCGAATCGAGAGCGCATGTGCTCGGATTATTACCTACTTCTCCGTAAACGGCTACAAGTCGTTCAAGGATCAAACCATGACAGCGTCTTCATTCCGTCGCAGAACTCTTTGAAGCTCGACACACGGATATCTCAAAGATGAGGAGATTAGGAGCGATGAGGTGACGTTTCACTTCGCTCGATGCCTCGTCTCTCAAGTTGTCCGCCATGACAGTGAAAACAAAAAGGAAAAAAAAACAGAGGGAGAGAGAGAAAAAAGAAACGGTAGGAGAAAGCGGCCGTAGACGGCCGACGCGATGACGCTCTCGTGACGTGGTGAAGGCTGCCTCATTAGTTTTTTTTCTTCGCAGCTGACACTACGTTTGTAGATGCGTGAGCTTTGCCGTGTACGTCACTGGTCACGTGAGGAGAGTAGCATACGTGACGACGTCCTCTCGTTCTGCGATACGCTCTTTTCACGAGGAAAAGTGTTTTTCGAAGGTGGTGCGGAACGAAGCCCTTGCGCTCGCTCTGTACGTCTCTTACGTTCATCGTTCTTGCGCAGAAACTAATTTTATTCGTTGAAGAACACTCTGCACCGAAAAACAAACAATTTTGGGGGTTACGTTAATGAACCTTTGGGGGTTACCTTTTAAAAATAGTTATTGAAAATATGGCATTGTCCTAGCTAGGTGCCGACATGATAAAAAGGTTATTCTCCGTCCAGCGTGCAGTGTTGGTTTATGTACTAGATCTATCAGGCACTTTAGTATTTATCTGTTTATTAATTATTAACTGAACCGATTTTATTCCTATTCCCCTATCTCCTATTCAGTCTTCTATTGCTTCTCATCGACATTTCTCCAGCTATGATATTGTCGCGTGATCTTAGGAAGAGATCCTGACAAAAAAGTAATGAGTGAATGCTTGATAATAGCAATGATAGGACGTGCGGCAGCGGTCTTTAAATGCATTTGAAGGCTGCAATCAGTGTGCTTTTATTTACCCTAGTAACGACTCCGGTTTGTGGAGCTGCATCTTGCGACTCGTCTGGACGGAATACCTGCATAGATTACGACCGTGTCACGGTAAGTAGAACTACAAAAAAAAAAAAAAAAAAAGGCTCGGCTACCAGCCTGTGGCGTTCTTCTTTCGCAGCCGACAGCCGTATTTGCGGAGTTAAGCATCGGATAACGTGTGTGCACATGCCGGCGCGTTGAGCAACGGAAGAAGCACGCTCCGCAGGTTGCTCGATACGACGTTGAGAATCACGTGAGATGTGGTGATGCAGGTGGGCGGGAGTGGAAAGCACAAGACGCCAGGCCTTTCACTGGGATGGCTTCGCCGAGCAAGGTTCTTAGTGCAGAAAACATTGCTCCAGAAGGAAGGTGCGGAATGAAAAAAGGCGAAGCTGGAAGCAATGTTTCATTAAGTATATTATACGTGTGAAGCGTGTTTGTGTTCGCCGTTGGCTGCGTGCGGACTCCCATTTCAAGGCCCTCCTTTCCCTTTATTTTAATGAAAATATCCCCTCCCACAACCCCCATATCAAGCGTGCGTTCCTGAACAACCAGTTTAGAGCTGTTTGCAATGCATTTGTACAGGTAATTTCGAAATATTAACGTATATGTTAAGAACTCTCAAACACAGCGAAGAAATCGCGTTAAAGTCAGCCAACAATGCGTAGCGACAGAGCTGCCGCTGCATTTCAGCTGCGAGTACCAAGGGTTACACAGCTACTCGGAATCTTTCCAGCGACAGCTGTTAGTGCTTTGTTTCCCGGGATCGCGGCGTCGTCTGTAAAAGGAAAAGCGAACACACGTAGCCGCATCTACATGAACTCGACAGGAGCGGGTCGAGTCGCACCCAACCCGATGCTGTTTACATGAACTCCCTAGAGGACAGTGTAGAGGACAGCAGTGGCACCTTGCGAGTGCAGCGTCGATCATAGCACGATCATCTCGAGTCCAGTCCACCTACCCCTCGCTTACGCGTTGACTGGACTAGACGCGACGCAAGGTCGACCCGACCCGGCATTAGTGTTGCGTACATTGGGTCGACATGAAGCGGCTATTAGTGAGGACGACGAGGACAATGTTAGCATGGCGCTTGAGTAAAAAAAAAAAAAAAAAAAGTGATTCTGCTTCAGACGCCATGAGGGTACCGGGTCCTGCTGACGCACAACCTTTGCAGCGTTCACGGGAGAAAATAGTGTATCGGATACAAATATCGTACGACACAGTGTGGAAATAAAAACATTTTTCACGAGGAATGCATGAAACACTGTCGCGTAGCATTGCGTGCGTGAACCATTCTGTGCGACAAAAGCCATGGGGTTGCACCCGCCACAGAGTCGCTTTGGGAAGCCTACAACAAAACGATTGTTAATATAGTGGATGCTGCTTTTTTTTTCTTTTTGGCTGTGATGCAACATATTCGGCCGAAATGATGAGGCTGTGTTTGACCGTAATGAGACACCTCCGGCCGTAATGGGATTTTTGCCGTAATGAGACACTTCAGGATTAAAGGAGTATCGGCCGCAATGAGATGTTACCCTTAATAATTCTGTCCGAACAAATAATATGTGTGGGATTTGTGTGGTTGGCGCTAGCGCCTGTAGCTAGATGAAGCGTTTGTTTGCCGGCAGGCAGAGCCGTATATAGAGAGAGTCTGGCCATCTCTTGATCTTTTGCCGATTCACGGGCGGAGCCTGTTTCGACGTCAGTGTCGCTGTTAAAACGCCCAAAAAGCCTGAATCCAAAGGAAATCAGCCAGTAGGCAGGCGCCATTTTGATGCAGTCACCGGCTGGTCGACCTGTACTTTTGTCGCGCTTAGAGACACCAAATAAACTTCGCTTCAGAGTATTGACACTGAGTTACAAGAGCGAGGATGCGACATCCTGTTCGCGCGCCAGGTAGCCACGCGCACGCGCACTTCAGGTGCATTTTAGCGGACGATGCCATCTATCGTGCGTGAGTGAAATGTTCCTTTCTCTTGGAAGCAGCTCATCAAGGCTGATGACCTTGAGCTCACCTTGACATCCTCGGGACGCTCTGGTGGACAATACATGGATTATAGCACAGTAAATCATAAAGGCTTCTCTATCCCACAGCGAGCATTACGTTAGCTGTCTTTGATTCTCAACTGGGGACGGTACCTGTGTGGCGCGGAAACAAGATGGCGCACATGTTCTCCCTTGGACCTCAGTGTCGTTACTGAGGACTGAGTGACTCTAGCCGGCAGAGGATTAGAGGGCGCATGCCGAAACGGGGCATGTGTGGGATTTGTGAGGTTGGTGATAGCTCCTCTAGATGGCGCGTTTGTTTCCCGCGGTTCAGAGCCATTTATGAGGAGAGTTTGGCCATTCTGTGATCTTTTGCCGCCCGGAGATGAGGAGCCGCCGTGACATCAGCTCTGATCCAAAATGGTGCCACTGGCCTTGGTGCTGCCGCCTATCGTGTGACGTCGAATGGCGCGCTTTCCGCCAGGCTCCTCCAAATGGCCAAACTCTGCTAATAAACGGCTCTGCCGGGGTTTGCTACGGGGATTAGGGAGCGGATACCGAAACGGCGGCTTTGGCGGGCAGTATCGTCTGGCTCTTTTCCTTTTTTCCTTAGTGGATCGTGGAACTTATACGGTCTAAAAAGTAATAAAGCTTTTTGTTCTCAGCTCGAGCTAACTCTTTGTGTTTGCGTTCCTTGCGCGGGTCGGACGGACGGGCTTCGTCCCCGTGGTGCGTGAACTGTAAAGTTTCCAACACATTCAGAAATGTTTTATTATTAGCATGATCACACGTGCTACATACTGCACTGTTCTAATAGTTCAACGCGAATCCCCGCTGTGTGCGGCGAGCGCATACTTGAGAACTTCACGTGCTTTGCTTCGAAAAAGGGACCACGCAATCCCCACACACTGAATAGGCCGGTAAACGGTCGGTAATAGGCTGGTGTCTATAGTTTACCATGGTTTTACAAAGACTACCTCGACAGACGTTTTCTACGTGTGCTACATGACGGTGTACGTTCTTCCAGTGCCTCATGTTAGTCACTTTGCAGTACCAAAGTTCCAGACTTAGCTGCAGCTACTACTGCCAGCCTGATGATGGAAGGTGCTACAAAAGAGAGAAGAACGGAATACCTTGCTTAGTAAGTATAGAAATTCAGTATAGCACAGTTTTCGTCAAAGGACGCATGGTGAGAATAACTATGGTACTTCGTGTGATGAGTGATGGATAGTATGTGAGACATCATCCTTTCGACGTGACAAAAAACGATGTAGCTGTTCTTTTTCTGAAAAGGGAGTATTATGAACTTATTCTCGACGATCCTCACTAGACCTCGACTACAGTGACTGGAGGAAAAACGCGCTCCTTCAACTGAGTAGCCATTGGGCTTCAAGGAAACTCCGGTTTCAGAGTAACACTCGAGGAAAGTGCGAAAGATTTATTCCGCTCGTTTTGTGTCGAGGTCGATTTCTGAAGCACGAAATCAGTCTCAAGGAGCAGCTCGAAAGTAGGGAGCGCCGAGTGTCCTTTAGGAATACGGCGCTTAGCCTTTCTCGCACAGCCTTGAAGGATGTGACTTCGGTAAGTGCGATACAATGCATATCGTATCCTTTTTTTAAAGGGGTATTTCCGCCCCATGGTGGACAAGACGTACCTTTTTATCGGGAACCAGACCATCCATCCACACTAGACATCGTTATAGTATTGTATCGTTTGTTATAGTGTCGTATATAGAAGGTTTATTCACAGGTTCACATGACGTCATCCGCAGCAAAGCGCCACTGTCGCTAGCAGATTTGCTGCCATAATGTGGGTCCGTAGGTTGACTGTCCATGCCTTCACCCACTTCACATTCACGGTACATTTGGTGTCCCACGGTTACTGTACTTTGTGAATATTATTTATAATATACGGCTCCCAGTGGACAGCAACCGCAGGTGTTATACCGGCAACAATAGCTACAGACACGTTCACGTATTGCAAACCGCGAACAGGAAATCGAGCACAAGCTACTGCAGATTTGCTGATCTGCTCGAATTCAGAGAGAATACCCCTCCGGACGTATCGAGTTGGCTTCGTGATAGTAGACAGACCACCATCATTTTCGTCATCAAATCAGAAACTCGGTAGCGTTACGGTGCACGTAAATTCTTCATGCACAATATACTGTGTAACGCTGTATCATGTAATGACGTTGTGCAGTACACTATGATCGTATCGTTGATCCTATAATTTCTGCAGATCTTTGACCGCGCAACGAAAGGCAAGTGCTACTTTGGGCGGTGTTATACACTGACAGAATACGGACACGTGCGTCCAACAAAATGTAAGCTTACATTTGCAACTCGATCGTGAGAATTTAATGGCATGTGAGAGAACCACTACGCCACGCGGGCTGGTAACGATGGAGTAGTCTACGAGTTAGGCTGATATTTCTCCAACCAATAGGGTCCATCTTTGCGACTTCTTGCTACGAAGATCGCAAACTCGTTTAGTTCTGCTGCTCGCGGATCGCCTCCTTCTCTTGTACGTATGTGTTACGAGGATTCAACCATAATTATAACCCGCTATTCGTGTAAAAACTATTCGCAAGATGATAGGTACCATATGCACGGTCGTTGAGCAGTACGAAATAATTGTGCGTTCTAGTGCATCTACGCTATACCTGACGTACGCAAAGGCGACAGGGTACGGTGCACTAAAACTCACTATATACTGGAAAAGCACACACCCGCTTCGACGATGGTGCGAGGTTGGATGTGACACACCGTGAGGACTGCCTTATTGGCTAAGCGGAGTAACCTAAACCGAAATCAACCTAATCCAGACTTCTTCGGGTCCCAAGGGGAAAAATAACGTCGGCAAAATGTCGTGCCGACGTGTGCCTCCGGCCTAAAAGTGCCTAAAAGGCCGTGCTTGCAAAAAAAAGAAGAAAAAGGTTGGGCAAAGGTTGGCGATTGACATTGGTCTTGCCCAGTCCGGCCCGACTGAATACTTCCAACACTGGGTCAATGTAGCAGACCGACCTATGAGGCATGAGGCCAACACAGGGCCAGTGTAGAACCAAGTCTGGGCAGTAGTCGGCCCTTAGTCGACTAGTACGGAGATTAACAGCAACGATGGGCCAACTATGGACCACATGGAGCAAGGAGCACAGGCCATGTTTATGCAGTACTCTGATCCTATAGCAGCGCGGGTGCAGCTTCTGATGCCATGATATTGCATTCCCTCAGATGGGAGGTAGATTCACAAGTAAGGCAGGTTAGACAACACTTGTGCAGGTAGATACAGCAGGCAGGACTGCAGGTAATTTCTACCACCTGGAGTTCTTTAGCGTGTAACCGAAAGCACAGACACAGGGTGCTTGAGGGCCCACATACTGCTACTGTCCCCGAACCGTGGTCGAAACCACGACATCATGGACATGGAAAGACTCGAGAAAAAGAAAATGTTAGAAGGAGTAGAAGATCAGATTACTGGGATACATATCCGCAAAAAAGTACGAATACAGTGCGCAATCCTGGTTCGGAAGGGAGCATTCAAATCTCACGGGTCAGAGAAACCTTCTCCTTCGTCATCGACGTCACATCATCCACCCAATAGTGAGGCGCGCTCACTCGTTTTCCTTCCTTTTGCTATTGTATTTTGCACAGCACGTCCAGCGCCTGACGCACAGCAGTCAAGAGGTCGCCTTTCTCACACGCTGTAGGAGATGGTTCGCGCCAGCCAATAAAAAATGCTCAGATGATGTGACGTCACAACACTCCATATGACTCTGGGATAGTTCGCCGTCCATTCTTGTAAAGGGTTTTCCTGGGAAATGTGCACATTTCAAAGGAAATATCATTTGTGGCAGTTCCTGACGGTTCATATTGCGCAACTAAAAAAGCAACAACAAGTGTTCGTGTCGCTCTCCACGCTCCTTCAACGACGGAGTCAAAACTGTCGTTAACCAGAAGAGCCCATTGGATCGTTATGCCCTTCTTCCGTTAAAGGGACCAAGAGACCATGAAGAGACTAATGAAATTTTTGAGTTGTCTGGTGAGAATGGTTCTCAAGAATGAGCTTTATCTGAAGCATGTGCGGCTTTTGCCACATTTCATTACAAGAGGGCGCACCTTACACCCTATAATACCGGCGACCGACCGCAGACGCGCCCGCTTCAAACGACTTGACATCACTAGCATGGTCTGCTCATTCAAAGTCAGTTCGCCAATGCGGAAGACTGTCTGCTTCCGACGTCACGTTCAGCTTATACGCCGCGCCTGCAACGGTCAGGTCGAAGCAGTAGCCTTTTTTGGTCGAAAGTTTTTTTGTTATAGTATTATACTGTTAGGTAGACTCATTGTTAATTAACATCTCCGTAATATTAACTAATGTACCATTCATACCCCTCATGGTGAACGTATATTACCGCCAAGGATACAAAAAGATGCTTGCAGAGATTTTAAGGGCCTCTTCGGGGTCCACGCAACGAAGAGGTCAGGTCATACTCCATGTGCCACGCGTCCATCTCAACGAGTTGATGTGCAAGCGATTGAGCTTCCAGTACCTTACGTCCGTCAACTCCTTTCAGACACTAATAAAAAACAAGAGTGCGAGAGAGGACACGACTACATGAAAGTGAGTACTGAACTGATTTGCAAGGTGAAGGATACCACAAGTTGACTAGCACAAACCACTTCGTAATTTCTCCGGCCAACATCTCGCACGTAAATGCTATAATACAATGCTACAAATGCTACAATAAAGCTCATATTCTTTCACATTCGCGCAGAGCCAAAAGGGGATCCCCTACGGATGCAAGTACAACTGCAAGAAAGACTGGGCGAACCATGGGTTTGCCAGGGCAGCTGATAACAGTCAATGTCTCGTAAGGGCAAATCATCTGTTGTGGTTAGGGGGTTCAAGAGATGTGTAGGCACATTCTCGCCGTCACGAAACCTATTTCTAGAAAAAGAAGAAGAAGAAAGAAAACGCATTGAGCAGATTGAAATATATAGCTGTTCGGCTGGGCAAGAGGGCGCTCCTGTTTACGGCAGTCAGCACCACTTGTGGCGATTGTGCTATGTTTTCCAAAGTAGCGTGTTCTCACGCATATGTTATGTGCTGTGTCAGAAGGACCAAGTTGTGTTGCGCTTTTGAATAAGGCGAAAAGTGCCGAGGATTGTTTTCCCATCAAGTCGGAAGAAGGGAAACCGTCAACAGCGGCGCGTTTTCGGCGCATGGCAGAATATTCTCGGACAGCCTCGAAATACGAGTAAAATGTGACTCCCAGGTGCCGTAGATCTACTAACCCTGAGCGAAACCTGACTGAAGAATAAAGCCTGACAGTTGGATAACTCTGGTTTCAAATGTTTTACTCCGGTTGACAAAGAGGGTGTGAGAGCTGGTGGAGTAATGATTTATGAAATGAATGTAGCGAGCGCTACGAATGTTTGTCAGCAGCAAGTAGTCGGGCTCTTTTTATGAGCGCTACAATCTTTCTTTTCCCTGTTTGTTTACTCCAAACCAAGCTCTCAACTGTCACACATCCGTGACCTTTTCGGAAGAGAGGAATGTGGGAGTCAGATCAGGACAGTTATCAGAACAAGAATTTTGCGATTGAGATTATTGACTTTGAGACACTTGACTGTGAATGAGAACTTAATGACAGACATGTATCGAGTACAACACAACTTTCATAACTCCAGGACCAATTGCAATGATTCCCGGTGGATCCTGCGTAGGTATGATCCTTTTAGGACTCACATGCACTCGCGACATCTCATACTTCCCCTATGCTTGCACTCGCTATCTAGGAATTTGTTCCACGTAATCACATTCTTCGCCTGACGAGTCTACTCTGAAACTTTTCCTCCCCGTACCACAGGGGGAGAAAGGCGGCGCTAGTGTCGCGCTGCCAAACTCCAGGCGAACGTCCCTATAGCCGTGTTCTGCTAAGCCACAAAATCACTGTTCATCACAGTGACCAGGCGCGGATCGGGGGGGGGGGGGGGGGGTCCAGGGGTCCGGCCCCCCGCCAATTCCAGCCTTGACCATAGGGTTTAGGGACCCCCCTGTCATGTTGAAGGAGACATTCCGCACTTACTCCTCTACTGCACTCGTTACCACCAACATCGTCTCCTCCTACGGTCGCGCATCGCTCACCTGACGGTTTCGGACTTATCTCTAGCTACGCTGCTCGGCCCCACACAATACAGTCAGGTGACAAAGGCACTTGCCCAGTTTCTGCGGTCCTGTGGCCTTCTGTGTGAACTGTGACCAGTTTCATGTTTGTTTTCCTCTTTGTTCTTTTGTTTTTCTTTTTGTTTATTTGTTTTCCTTTTTCTTTGTTTTTCTTTTTGTTTGCCTTTATTTTTCCCCTTTTTTCCTGGGAATAGCAAGACGCCATACCGGTGGCTAACCTTTCCCTCTTATTTTTTATATATAATAAACATATCCCCCCCCCCCAGCATGCACGTGGCACTTCCCCATAGCGGACTCCCCCCTCCCCACGGGAAAATCCTAGATCCGCCCCTGACAGTGACTTACCACATGGCACGATGCAGGGATGGTCCTGCTTTTTGGTATAGTCCTCCAGAAGGAAGAAGACCGGTTAGGACAGTGGGTCGCAGACATTTGTAAAGAGATCGACCGAGGACGAGGACGCCGTATTTAGAGAAGCTACCGAAGCCGGTCATTTGTTGCAGTAATTAATTGGTTTCGGTTTACATATTTTTTTCGCGACTATTCGCGGCGAAGCACAAAAGGACGTTATTCATTAGTGTAATTCATTGATGTAGTTCATTGGTGTAAGGACGTAATTCATTGGTGGATAAGGGAGTGGAAGAGCGTTCTTTTGCGCTTCACCGCG
The DNA here is from genome assembly GCF_037126465.1 of Ornithodoros turicata. Classification (NCBI taxonomy): domain Eukaryota; kingdom Metazoa; phylum Arthropoda; class Arachnida; order Ixodida; family Argasidae; genus Ornithodoros; species Ornithodoros turicata. The sequence continues at coordinate 66,846,346 of NC_088206.1, read as the reverse complement.
ACCAGCCGCGACAAAAATATATAAACCGAAACCAATTAATTACTGCAAAACATAACCCGCTTCGGCTGCAGATTTTTCTCTAAAAGGTGTCCATTGAAGGCCCCAAAAGGAATAGTACCCATTTTAATGCCGACGGCGCCCTACTTTAGAACTTACGTTTCTTCACGAAACTCATATAAATGTTTATTAAATAATGAGTGCCTCCCACTCATTCACGCGGTGCGCAGCTTGTAGGTGGTATCGGACGGATACTTGTAAAAAAGCACAAGGACAGTCTCTTTTTCAAAAGTCCTCTGCTACGTATGTACTCTACTCCAGAATGTAGTGTGCTTCTATGCTTTTGTGAGCGCATCGCGAGCTATGCATGGAAGTCAAGATGGCGGAAATTCGTAGCAGACGGCGGAGTTGTCTTCACTCTATGCAGAGGGAGCTAATATTGAGGCACCTTAATATATTGCAGGTTCTATCGACAGCAGCAATTGGTCAATGTCAGGACGGCGTTTGCGTTCGTCGATGACAGAATGCGGACAATGACGACAGAAGATGAGATGGAGATCCCGCGAGCTACAACGGTTTTCTCAAGAGGAATAAATATGTTATCAATCGAGAAGGTTCTGTTTCTGCTTTCACTCAGCGACTGAGGAATGAACTCAGGAACCAATGGTCAAGACTGGAAGATAGGTGTGCATTTGTTTCATAATTTAATTTATGGCACATCTCTAGAGAGTATGACGTCTGCAGAAGGCAAAACCATTCAAAGGACCGGGGCTTCCAGAATTATTTTAGACTGGTGTTGAATTGCCCTAAAAGCGTGCGTACACACACACACAAAAAAAAAATTCTCTCTCTCTCACACACGCACGACACACGCACATACACACACATACGGGTGTTTGCTCTAACGCGTCCAGACATTATATTTAAAGCGAGCGATAAAAGAAAAGCAAGTGGTACTTTTCTGCTACTTGAGTAAGAAACAGGTACTGCTTCAATAGTAGCACCTGTTTCTTTGTCAAGTATTAGTCTTTTATCGCTCGCTTTAAATAAACTTTCTGGACACGTTAGAGAAAATAACCTGTATACACACACACGCACGTGTGTGTGTGGATAGGCCTGTTGATGACAGGAAATCCCAAAGGTGACAGACACCTAGGTGCATATGAACGCTACTGGACCATGGGCCCAGCCTATGGTAAAGAGACGGTGGTCGATTGCATGCATTCCGTGCTGCAAGATCTCGCGCTCCCGCTGGTAGTCAGGGAAGTCCATAAGTAGATGGTGCAGCGTGAAAGATTCCCAAATGGTACTGCGTTCCAAAATGTCTGTGTTTTCCCCCTGAAAGCGTGTCACTTTCACTTCATACTTGCTGGTACTGAGGAAAGGCTCAAAACGCGAAGTCGTGACAAAAGTGCTGCAAGAGATGAACGAGAAAAGTGCACCAAGCACAAGCACAATGCACATAGGCTTCGTGTGCAATGCAACTGTGCGAGGCGCAGCAAGCACAATCCCACCCCCTTCTTCCATCAGAAAGATTTCAAGTAACTCTCTCTCTTTCTCTCTCTCCGTAAACTCTGCTGCTGCTCTATCATTGGTGAACGCTTCACATTATTGCGTTACTTTTTATGATACAAGACACTGCGTGTGCATTCGTGTGTTGCGTACACAAAACGTCCAGTCCGAAGCGTTTGTCCTACGAACCAGTTGATAGCACTTCAGCATCTACTCATAAGTTGATGTCACGGGCTGGGACAATGACGGTTTCCCTAGACGTTGAGCTCTATACACTGCCCTATGACATTACATCTGAAAAACAGGCTATGGTATTTATCGCTGCCGTAATAACAGCAGACATAAACCACACAGCTGCGTCCAGATACTGCCTTATTTCGTGATACGTCTGGGTGAGATCTATCGCAACGCCGTCGGAATACTCTAATTAGCCTCCGTAACTCCGTAATTAGCCACGTGCGCGTGGTATCTAATCCTTCTCGGAGAGAATACCCTTCCAAGACCTCATGTAGTGGTTAGTGGATGGCAGGATTTCGCAAAGTTGTCAGTTGCTACATCTTGCTTTTGACGTTATATTCAAATTCTAATCAAAATATATATCACGCTTCTCTAAACTGCGCTCACCGCAGTCCGAAAGAGACATGGCTTCTGTTCTGGTCGCGTTCGTCCTGGTTTTCGTGGCATCGTTACAGTTCGGTAAGTAAAGGCACGATGAATGTTGCACAACCCCATCTCCGACGATTGTAGATCTATACCTACAAAGAACAAAGACCAGGAAGTGCAGTAAATCCATTTTATCACACGTGCTCTTGACTTAATTATGAACGTCCCTTCTGAGGACTAGTCTGGTCTATGGCAGAGTTTCGGAAAGGACTCTTTTTTTTTTTCTTTTTGACCGACGATGGTAACGCTGGTATTTGGAAGCGAAGACGAGGGTTCGAGTGGTAAACTCTTTAGCCGCCGACGAACCCTTTTGTTTCTTTTTTTTTCTTTTATATTCCGTGTTAGCGCCCCGAAGCAACTGTGGCTATGAGCGGCGAACAGACGTGGACAGATGGAGAGAGGACAGCAGGAAGGACTGGGGGACAGGGGTTAGTACACGTCCGGGGCAGACTTCAGGGGAAACCCAGTCGACATTCGTCTGGAAAGTGTGCCGGAGAATCCAGAGAAAATCCCAGACAGCGCAGCCGGAGCGGGGATTCGAACCCATGTCACCCTCCCTGTCTCGGCGTGGAAACCCACCTACCTAACCAGCCGACGAAGGCTACGGTAATAGTTTGTGTGAACGCGCATTCTAAACGCCACGTAGAGTAAGCAAAACCTGATTGCTTATAATAGAATATTGCTTAAGCGGCGTGACGTAGTCATTAAAGGTCCGCCAATCACGACTGTGCCGTGGGCGGCCGTAGCTACGGAGACAAGCCACCATCAGCCGTACGGGAAGCCACTGATGGCCACAGAAAGCCCGTATTTTTAAATCGTCTGCAGCGATTGGCCGAAGCAGACGACATCCTTATCTTGTGCGTCTTATACGTGGTGAAGCGGTAAGTAGAGACAGTTACCGTCTGTATCGATAGGTGACGCTACATATGTCTATGACGTAACACTGCCTGCCGAAACGAGCGCGAGTGCGCTATGATTATTACCGACGTCTCCGTGCGCGGCTACAAGTCGCACATGGATCAAACGATGACAGCGTCTTCATTGCGTCGCCAAGATCTTAGAAGACGATATGCGGCCAGAGAGGATGGCCTTTTGGTGAGGGCATACAGAGACATTAAAGGGGCAATGAGGTGGCATTTAACATCGTTCGAAATCCTGCCTCGCCTGTCAAGCTGTCCACCAGGAGTCACCGCGCAATATATTTTCGCTTTGCGGTGCGTTATAGCTGTGCGACTGAATTTACAAAAAAATGGTAGGAGAATGCAGCCCGACATGATGCCCTCGTGACGTGCCTTGTCTTTTGTTTTTTCTTCGCAGCTCACGCGCCGCTTGTACATGTTTGATCTGTGCCGCTGTATGTCACTGGTCACGTGAGGGGAATAGCATGCGTCACGACGTCTTCTTCCTGCGATGCGCTCTTCTCATTTATTATAATAATAATAATTATTATTATAGTTATTGTTTTCCGTCAGTAATAGATAATACCTCATACGTGCACGTATCTTGTATACAGAGGTCCATTGTGACGGAGCTGAGTCCCTTGAGTTAAGGGTGCGCTTTGCAACGACAGTCCCCGTTCCCTCTTCTTATTACGCAATCGGTAGAGCTCCACTCCTTCTCTTTCCCTCGGAACCCCGCTCCCCCAATCGACACGGGTACCCCCTAATGGGCCCCTATTCAGTCTTCCATTGGTTCTCATCGACATTTCTGCCGTCAAGATATTACAGCGTGACCAAGAGATCATTATCAGGAGAAGAAAAAAAAAGTGATGACTAAAGGCGTGATAATGGTAATGATAATACGGGAGGCAGCGGCCTCTGAAAGCCTTTGAAAGGCCACGTGACATTGAAGACTGCAATCAGTGTGTTTTTGTTAACCACAGTAACGACTCCGGTCTATGGAACTCCACATTGCGACCCCGCTGGATGGAGCATCTTTGGTTCCTGCACAAAATACAGTCGTATCGAGGTAAGTAGAACCACTAGAAAAACTCATTCCCTCGGCTGCCAGCCTGTGACGACATCCACCCAGTAGTGAAGCGCGCGCCTTCTTTTATAGCTATAGCTGCAAGGTAAGGTGGGGCAAGATGAGACAGAAATTTGCAAATGAATATGAAATTTTTATTTTTCCTGTTAAAAAAAAACAACAGAAAAATGAACTAGCGATAGGCATATTCTCAGGGAGCTAGAACTTCTGGCCTGTAAATGCAGAACGGACGTAGCCGGCGTAAGGAAATTCAAAAGAGGAATTTCGACTCATTCACAAGAAATTCAAAAATGTAGATTGTCTCACCTTACCCGAACCCTCGGGGCAAGACGAGACATCACGTGGGGCAAGATGAGACACGCCATGGTAACGAAACCACACAGAACCCGATGCTGTTTTGCTCCACCGTCCTTTGCAAACAAGACACCTCCAGTCTGATATATTGCTGGTCGCTCGCTTTTGCGCGCGCTTCTGCTTTGCTAGAAATATCCTAGGAAACAAGTTTAATTTGTTGGAAAATCGTAGGCAGTATGCAAAAAAAAGAAAAAAAGAGAGGTATCTGAGGAAAAAGCATAAAGACACCTAATAGTTGAACTTATCCGTTTCTACATTACATTAAATTGTAGCGTCTTGGCCCATGCATATTATCGGATGAATTAATTTTTCTGTTCACTACCGGAAAACCAGGAGTGTCCATATTTTGCATGTATTTAGATGCATGAATAAAGAAACTGAATGCTCACTTACATTGAATAAATAAGCCTGCGAAACGCTGCTGCACAGATGGCAAGAAAATGGACTACAGAAAATTACGCCTTTTTGGCGAGTCTTAACATTTCCGTCAGAAGTAACCCACTTTTTCCACTTCATCGCGTACACGAATACTCACGTGCAATAAAGCGGACAGCATGCAGAGCCACCTATGAGTGATATTCCAAGTGCACGTAGCAACGCGTTTCTGCCCCGTGTCCCATCTTGCCCCACCTTACCCTACATGAGGTGTTAAGCATCGGATAGCCTGCGTGCGCCGTGTGTCCCAGATATCGCGGCGCAGACTCACAGAAGAAACGCGCTGCGCACGTGGAGCGATGCGACGTTGCGTATCACGTGAGGTGTGGTGATGCAGGTCGCGGGAGTGGAAAGCACAAGATGCCAGGTCTTTCGCAAGATGGCTCCGTCGAGGAATTGGTTCTTAGTGCAGAACAGATTGCTGCAAGGAAGGCGCGAAACGCAGGAAGGCGAAGAACCCAAGGCTCGACTTCCAGCGGCGGAACGAGCGTATTGGAACGAGGAAAGAAGAAAGCGCAAGACTGGGCAATTTAACGAGTAATCTAAGAAATAATTCGGAGTAGATTTCCATGTGACGTGAGCCCACCCACAGTTGTGTGGCGACACAGTTGTGCTGCACGTGCCGCGGGGTAGGACAGCGAAAAATTTCGACCACCTAGGGTTCTTTTCACGTGCGCTCTAAATCTCCGACACACGGTGCTGGATTCAATGTTTACCTTCCCCCATTGCTACCGTACTCGACCGGGTTTGAACCCGCGATCTCGGCGTCGTCCCCAGAAGGAAAAGCGAACACTGTATTATTCACGACGACGATGACAATATTAAGCTTGATTCACACATGCGTTTTTTGAATGCGTTTCGCGTTCGCGGCGCCGCGAAACGCGAGCCGCGGAGCGTTTCCAGCCGCTTTTCGAGAACTGCTCCGTGCTGCAGCTTCGGAGGGCAGAAACGCGAACGCTTTTCATCCAGCCAATCGGAGCGCTCGGAGGGGTGAGGTGGATTCCTTTTGGCGCCGGCGGGCAATGGCGGGCCTCCCGATACCGCGCTGGGATCTTTTGTCATTTGTGCGTGTGTACGTGTTTGGTGCTACCGCCTGAGTAAATTCCTTGGTGTCTGAGCTGTCAACGATGAGCTGGGAATTTCCGCAAACCACGGAATCGACGAAAATAAATACGACCTATGTGTAACTGTGTGTTGGTCGTCGGTAGGTAAACATGTGTCTCGCTTCTTCTGCCGTTCTTTCTCTGCTATTGTGTCGCGTTTGTCGTTCCAACGATTGATGATTCCAGCAGAAATGCTTCACGATAATTATAAAATGGAGAACATGCTTCACAATGTAAATTTTGAGGAAGAGAGCTGGAAGTGTCGGTACGATCCTGATGTAGCAACAAGAACGAAGCGCGTTTTCAGGATGGCGGCTCGGCTATGTGTGACAGGCCCCTCTCGGCGGCGCCGCGAACGCTGAGGCGGCGACGCTTTTTGAAACGCATGTGTGAATGAGCCTTTAGCGTGGCGCTTGAGTAAAAAAACAAACAAAACGCACCCTTATAGTACCCTTGTGACTCTGCCATTCTGCTTCAGGCGCCATGGAGATACGGGTCCTCCTGACGCACAATCTTTGCGGCGGGCACGAGAACGCGAAGGGAAGAGCGGAGCTCGCGAAGGTTCAGCTCGTCGTGTAGCCGATGCCGCAAGCAGCAGAGCACGACGTCAGGATCCCAACGAGCGTGCCGCCGCGAAGTAAAGCAACATAGACGCGAAGACCCTGCAGTGCGTGCAGCCGAAGTGGAGGCAAGGACGCGTCAGAGGCATGCAAACGAAAGTCGAAGGAGACACGAAGGGCTTCACTAGGCAATTCAGGGAGAACCCATTTCGGTACAGTTGCTCGGTGTGCTTGTGGTTCAAGAATGATCTCAAAGCGCTGCCGTTGACTTGCCGAGCATTTTTTCGATTGGAATTGGACGGTTAAAGTAACGGCACGATGCCATCGGTGCTGAGTTTTAGTATATCGTACGCTGCCGCCCTTGCGTACGTAAGGGATAGCGTGGTGGTTCTGCGCAGTGCGCAAGGCTCTGTTTACGTATTGCGCGTGCGCAGAACCACCAACGCTATCCTTTACGTACGCAAAGGCGGTAGCGTACGATGTACTAAAACGCAGTACTGAAATTCGCGTTACACAACCGTAACCGCCCTGTGATTGTTTTCTTCTTGTTTTCGTTTTCGGTTGTATCTGGCGCCGCTGGTCCCGGTAGCACCCCGATTCGTCCAAATGTTTATTTCGTCCAAGTACTCAGTACGTCCGAAAAAAATTGGTTGTAGTGGGCATTGGACGAACTGAACCAAAGGGGGAAACTTGCCCAACCCGTCCAAATAACCGTACCGTCCAAACGCTTGTTTCGTCCGAAAAGGGAGAGGGATCTCCGAATGGCGAGTGAACAATTGCTTCGTTTTTCGATTGAAGGTAGGATTTAAACATTCACACCGAAAGATGCTATGCCATACACCAAGTAATGCGCAGCCTGCTCTGTTTATCTATTTTTCTTTTTTTCATTCCAACAACTGATGTTGAAGGTAAGAGTTAAACATTCCCATTGAAAGATGTTATACACCGAGTAAAACGAGAAGAAACGCTCAGCCTGCTCCGTTTATTCGTTTTTTTTTTGTTTTTTTTTTTTTCAATTGAACACCTAACTTATTAGTTAGCATGGAACATGGAGCCAGTGGAACATGCGCTGCAGGTATGCATTGATCACGTGAGCAAACTGCTCTGTTAGGTCGCTGAAGGGTGCTTTGTTTCCCAACATCATTTGACCCGAGCTGTATCTTCCGTACGCCCATGGGAAGGAAGAGCGAGCCTCTTGTATCGCCGCGTTGTTCTCGGCGAAATTGCGTCGTCTACTGTTTGGCGAAGGCCCGTTCAGCAGCTGCCGAATGCGTGCCTGCAAATGGCGGTAAGAAGCATGAATACAACGAGAGCAAGCGAGGAAGTATATATGCTATATTCTATTAATTATAATGATGTTGTTCCCTCATTATTCGAATTTGTTGCTTACCTGGTTGCACTTACATGGTGTATGGTTGACTGAAATTCGACGAGGAACTTCGAAAACATCATGTGGTGGTTGGCTCTTGAATTTCAGTGGCTCTTGAATTTCTTGAGAACACAGTTATAGAAAACAACACATCGTTAACTGGACGGTCACTGTAGGTCAGCGGTCCTGTGAACGGGTTTGTGTTTTCTGTGATTCCCCGTTTGATCGATAATCCATTTGCTTTCATGAATACAGTCACCTGCCATTCACCCAGTGTCAAAATGGCCTGTGCTTTCATGACTGCAGCCAGGCAGTCGCCTGCCGAAAGGAGCAGAGCCTTAGGCAGTCGTCTGCCGAAAGGAGCAGAGCCTTTGGGAATTCCCCCATTTGGACGAAACGGGCTATTGGACGGTACGGGTATTGGACGCGCTGGGCAAGTTTCTCCTCGCCTGTTCATTTCGTCCAAGTGTTCAGTACGTCCGATTTTTTTCGGACGAATTAAATATTTGGACGTTGTGAGCACTTGGACGAACTAAACGTTTGGACGAAATGGGGCGTAACCCTGGTCCCGCGTCTGAAGCAGAAAAAGCGACCCGTAACCTTTCCAGCGTTCTCCCTTCCCAGCCTATAAGGGTGCTCCGCTGCGTCATAATGCACGTATCGCGTTCCCTACTTCCTGTACGAACTTTCCGTGGTGCACGACGACGCGAGTATGCGTTGCAAAAAAAAAAAAGAAAGGAAAAAACATGAAAAATAAATCGCGGTAACCAAACTCTGCGTAACAAAAGTGTTCCACGCGGGCAAAAGCTGTAAAATGTTACGGGTATCACCGACACAAAGTTCCACATGCAGCGCATAGCGACGTCAATAGTGGTAGGTACGGGGGTACTATAGGCGCACGTGGGCTAATCACGCGCTGTGAAGAACCGCTTACTTCTATTGTGGTGAACTAGTGGTTTAAACGCAGACTGTGTCCGAACGAATGAAAATAATCAGTACGAAAACCAACAAATTGCACGTGTGGAATTTGTGAGGTTGGTGACAGCGCCAAGACATCGTCGCCAAGACAAGACAGCGCCAAGATCGTCTTTAAATGGCGCTTTTGTTTGCCGGTAGGGGATTAGGGGGCGGGTACCGAAATGGGGCATGCTTTGACGAGGCAGTATCGTCTGGCTCTTTTCCTGTTTCATTGAAACAGTCTGGAACTTACAGTCGAAAAGTAATAAGCCTGTTCTTGTTTGCTCGAACTAACCCTTGCTGTTTGCGTCCCTTGCGCGAGTCGAAGGTACGGGCGTTATCCCGGTGGTGAGCGAACTGGAAAGTTTCACACACATGTCAAAAATATTTTATTAATAGCATGATCACACATGCTACATGTTGAATTGTAATAGTTCAACGCGAATCCGCGTGGTGCGCGGCAAGCGCATACTTGAGAAGCTCACGTGGTTGGCTTTAAAAGAGGGACCACGCTCACCCCATACATTGCATAGGCCGGTAAACACAGCAGTCTTGCTAGTTCTGCATAGTTGTACACAAGATGTCTCGACAGACATTTTCCACATGTGCTACGTGACAGTGTACGTTTCCATACATAGGGACTTATGTTAGTCACTTTGCAGTATCATGGTTCCAAACTTAGCTGCATCTACTACTGCGGGCCTAATAATGCAATTTGCTATAAAAAAGAGAAGGACAGAGAACCTTGCTTGGTAAGTATAGAAGCTCAGTATAATACAGTTTTCTTCAAAGGGCGCGTGGGGAGAATAACTATGGCACTCCGTGTGATGAGATAGTATGTGGGACATCATCCTTGCGACTTGACAAAGAACGATATGTAGATCCTTTTCTGTAGTGGTGATAACATAGAATTTGTTAATAGTCAAAAGTTACTCGATGTTTATTTTCAGAGCAACATCACCTGGGACGATCAAGTTGAGCACATAAAACGTAAAATATCTAAATCTGTAGGGGTCCTCTGCAGAAATCGCTACATATTACCTATTAAGATAAAGTTAATGGTCTATAATGCTTTAATTCATTCGTACTTAAATTACTGCACCGTAATTTGGGGGACAACGACACATGGTAATTTACACTCTATATTAAGGTTACAGAAAAAGAGCCTTGAAAGTATAGCTCGATTATCGTCTCTAGACCCTGTAGACAGTTTCTTCACCAAGTTTGATATCATACCTGCTCCGAAGTTATACCATTATCGACTACTTACAATGTATAAAAATGCTGTGAAAACTCATAATAGCACTTTTCTTAACTTATTAAAGCTTACAGCCCCCTCCTCCAGTGCTAACACACGTCACAAAGACACGTGGAAAATTCCGTTCTCAAGAACCAACTATGGTAATCAAATACTATCCTCTCAAGCGCCTGTAATTTTAAATAAATTCCAAATCTATGCAAAAACCTCCAACGAACAGATTCGTCAAATGTTACTTGTCTAAGTGTGTCTGATTATGTTACTACTGTTCCACTTGAGTTGGTCATTAGTGTTGATAGAATGAATTTGATATGTGACATAGTGAACATTGCCTTGTGTGTGTTTATCGTTGACAACTTTCACGGTCAAAGTGGGAACCCAGAGCCTTGTCAAGCTGCTTCTTGCAGTTTTTTTGCACTGGGCCTCCCACATTGTACTTGCTACAATGTAAAATAAAGTTTAAATTTAAAAAAAGAGGATTCTTGACGATCCTCGGCACGACACTCGGCCCCGTGGAGGAAAGGAGCGCTCCTTAAACTGAGGAACCATGGCTTCAAGGAAACACCAACACATGTAAGGAAATACCTGTAGTACTACAGGGAAGTGCGAAGGATTTCCTCCGCTCGATTTGTGGATTTTTTTTTTTTAAGCGGGGAAGAGTGGTATTTCAGCCTCATGATCGATGGACAATAGTTATTGTACCAGAGATACTTTATTGACCACCCGCACTGCAAACCGGGAGCAAGAAATCCAGCACAAAGTACTCTACATTTGCTTATCTGGTCAAATTCAAAGAAACCTCCAGACGAATCGAGTTGGTTTCGTGGTAGTAAACACATCCCCACAATCGTCAAATCAGAACCTCGGTAGCATTACGATGTATGTAAATGTTTCATGCACAATACGGCCGAAGCGTATAACGCTGTATGCTGTAATGACATTGTGCAATACACTATTGATGGTACCGCTAATCCTAATTTCTGCAGAACTTTGACAGCGCATCGAAAGGCAGGTGCTTCAGGGGGCGGTGTTACACACCGGAAGAATACGAAAGCATGCGTCCACCACACTGTAAGCACTGTAAGCTTACATTTGCAACTCGATCTTGTGAATTATAACCCGCTATTAGTGTAGAAATAATTCGCAAGATGATCCGGTCGTTGAGCAATACGAAATAATCGTGAGTTCCAGTCCATCGTACGCTATCCCTGAGGTACGCAAGGACGATAGCGTACTGTGCACTAAAACAAGCATGCTCACTAATCGCAAAGCACTCAGCCACTATACAACGATGATGCGAGGTAGGATGAGACAAACGGTGAGGGCCGCCTTCTTGGCTAGACGGAGCAAAATCAACCTATATAACCGAACCACGGACAACTGCGCGCGTCGCTTCGCTCCGGCCAGAGCCGTATATTAAAAGGGAGTCTGGCCATTGGGAGGAGTCACAAAAAGAGGCTGGACCTGTCAATCACAGTTTCGCTCCTCTGATTGGGTTGCTTTTTACCAAGGGGGTCGCCATGACACCTTACTGCCACCCAAAATGGCGACGAAAACAAACAGTAGTGAAGCGGAGATTTCGCGACAAAAAAATTTAACGGACTATTCTGATTTTACGCTGCAAATGTACATTTTCATATACGTTTCTTGGAAATCAGTTTCAACGTACGCTCATCCATCGATGTCTAACCGAAAAGAATACGTTTTGTCGCCGATGTTAGGCCTAGTGAACACGGCGATCACAGCGAAATCGTAACCAAAAGGGCATTGTGCTGTGCAATCTTATATTTAATTGATGGATTTCATGGATATAAACATTCCTGCCTCTTATATTCCAACTATTCATGTAGATTTGTTTGAAAATCATACCGACAACAGAATGTGTCCCAGCAGGTGGTTCTGCCGCCAGCGGTACAACGACGGAAGCAGACGACAATTCCCGACGTGCCTTACGCTCCCTAGGTGGCGTTCATCAAATTTGCGCTACCAATCCACTACTCTTGCAGATTGCGAGAGGTATCCATTTCAATCCCACCCAATCCACTTGCCACCCAAAATGGCGCTGCCCGTGTTGGATAAGGGGCAAATAGTGAGGATAGGCTGATTGATAGCGCCCCATATTTCAAGACTTGATTGGTCGGAAAGCTGAAAAAGTGGGTGGAGCTTCAGGTATAGGCATGACCCATTAATGGCCAGACTTCCTTTTAATATACGGCTCTGGCCTGCCGCCAGCGCCGAGATTCCTGTGACGGCGGAGTTTCGTTTTGGAGCCTCGGGGGGCGCCACGCATCGCGAACGAGCAGACGACGTAGGGCACTCAGGAACGCGGCGCGCTTCTGCCTCGGAGCCTCGTTTACATGTTTTCTCTGCAAGTTTATCTATTTATTTATTTGCGACTAAGACTTTTCTAGCAACGGTATATCGTGCTTGTCCAGCACATGGTAGAGGGGGCGTGAGGGATGCGCTCACTGATGACAATGCCTCTCACGAGCACATGTCTAAGTCAATGAGTGCATGCTTTTTTGTACGTACACAATGACGGGCCATTGTTTATTATCGTACAAAAAAACGTAATCACACATGCCAAAAAGAGCGTTCCAATTAGGAGTACTTGAAATTATGGTTGTCATTAGATATGTCAGCTTCAGGCCTTCATGTTTTCATTGAGACTCTTCATTTCATATGAGATATTTCACTTATAGTGTCGATCAATACGTTTCTTGAAAGTGCCTTGTGTAGCAGCTCAGCGCACGTTGGACACTTTCATCTAAATTCACTCTCCTGTATGGACATCTCAGTACGGACATTCACTGTTCCTGTACGGGCATCTCAGACGTTTCGGCAGTGCCACGTTCACTTTCTACGCCGCGCCTGCTGGTCGCAGCAGTAGCCTCTTGTGGTCGAGGGTTTTTATTTTTGTTTTTATTTTTAGTTAATATCTCCGTTATTTTAAATATAATGTTCCGTTCATACTCTTCATGGTGAGTGTATTAGCGAGAGATGTGCAAATAATGCTTGCAGACATTTTAGGGTCCTCTTCGAGGTCCCCCCAATGAAGAGGTCGCGTCATACATAACCTGCCACGTGTCCATCTTAACGAGTTGGGCGTGTAAGCCAATAAGCCTTTACCTTACGTCCGTCGACTATTTCCAGACCGCAGTCCACCGCTAGACTGCCCGAAAGGACACGACTACATTAAAGTGAGTATTGAACTGATTTTCAAGCTGAAGAATATCACAGGTTGACTAGCACGAACTCATTCGTAATTTTGCCGCTGCACGTCGTGCGCGTAAATGCTACAATACAATACTGTAAATGCTACACTAAGAATCATATTCTTTCACATTCGCGCAGAACTCGCAGGGAATTCGTTACGGATGCCAGTACTACTGCAAGAGAGGCCGGAGTAAACACCCGTATCCCAGGGAAGTTGATGGCAGTGACTGTCTCGTAAGGGCAAATAATCTGTTGTATAGTATGGGGCTTCAAGAGAGGTTCAGGCATGTTCTTGTCGTCTGGGGACGTAGTGTAAGCAATAGTCGAAAGAAGCCTCATGGCGGGATTTTAAATAGAGCCGTGTTCTGCTAAGCCACAAGAACGGTGTGGTCATCACAGTGATTTACTACATGGCACGATGTAGGGATGCTCTTGCTTGCTGGCCTACACTTCCAGAAGGAAGAAGACCGGTTAGGACAGTGGGTCGGCAGACGTCGGTAATGAGATGACCAAAATAAAAGATCGACGAAACGAGATCTCCGGGAGGAAAGCACCGTATTGAGAGGAGTGTTCTCATATATGCACTCTTAGAAAAAAGGAGTGACAGGGCAGTAACTTCCCACATTTACTCCATTTCCACTCCTCCTGTCATTCGTTTACTCCCTCTTTCTTCCTGCATTTGCCATGTAACTCCATCACTGCAATTAGGTACTCCCTCTTGCCGGCCAAATTTTAGTGGATGTGAGACCATCACCTTCCTTCTCGTACGGCGAGTTTCGAGTTCTAAACTTATTCACTACAGTGCAGCCATCCATATATTGCATCATTTTTGTTAAATATGCTATGCTTTTGCACTAAGACTCTCAGTTGGTGAAGTTCTCACCGTTACGTTCTCACCGTTACGTGAGAGCGCATCGTGAAATGTGACCTTCTGACACACTAATTACGTCGAATACTTATCCCAGAGTTTACCGTGTTCGAGGGCGCTTCTCAATGAAGGTTACTGAGTGAAGCTTTTTCGCGGCCCACGCGAGACACGTGTGAAGAGGTAACTGTATCGTGCACGCACAGTAAGAGCGAGATGAGGCTCACTGTTGTGTTGCGCGCACACATTTAGATAAGTTTTATTTTTTCTTAGTTTTTCGCACATTCTGCCATGAACTCCCTGGCCACAGTTTCATCAGCGGGTCTTGCGTGATGTTTCCAGTGGTATGCGTCAAAGGAGAGCTACAAAAACCCGTAGGAAATCCACAGTAAAAGCGGTTGCATCTTGCCAAGTGCGAACAACTTCAGACCATGTATTTGAAATTGCCACGTCGTCTGCTAAACTACCGCGCGTTGCATATTTTTGGGGCACTGACGTTGCTGCTCACTCTCGCCACCTGGCCCACAGAAACAAGTCTAGTAGACCTGCTTCTGTGGGCCAATCCATACGCACACTTTCAGTGTGGCGCAGATGGTGATGAGGGAGCTCGCCGTTGTCGGCCTCACAGAGGTGGGCAACGCCCTGGGGGAATGTGCGTCCTGGGCCGACTTCTAGGGGAACTGTGCCGACATATGTCTGAAAGCGTCTGAGGAGTATGGTGAACTAGAAGGATGGCATATTTACCTGGCCTATTCAATGCATGGGGAGCTCGTGGTCCCTCTCTTTAAGCCAAGCACGTGAGCTTCGCCATTACGCGCTCGCCGCACATCACGCGGATTCCGGTTGAACTATTACAACAATTCACTGTGCGGCATCCCAGGCACATCGGCGGCTACACCAGACAGCTGCCGATCAGTACACCAGTCGTTATAGTTCACCATACTTCGAGTTCGGGGAGTAGAAGGCCGTTACGTGGAGAAGGAGGCGTATGTGTGCTTGAGCAAGAACCGTCATCGAATACACCTCAAACTACGCAGTGTTTATACTGACTGAAATACATCCTTCAAGCCCTTATTTCCTCGCCTTCAACATCTATGCTTGGATGAGCTGATCTCAAGGCGCGCTTTCCGGTTGCTGCGAAATATACCTTATTGTTGCGTTCATTCACCACATACGGCTCCCAAGATGCCGCCGCCATCACTGTGGAACGCATCAACCTACATTGCTCAAACTACAAGCCTTTCAGGACTACTCTTAGTGTCTCTATATCAACCATCTCGCCCTTTCACCGTGACAAAATTGCTGAGTCAACGATCAAATCGCCAGCGCTATTCCCCAAAAGCTCTGCTTACCGTGCTGGACACTGTATAGGAGTTCCATCTTCCCTGTGAATCCCATCACAA
This sequence comes from Ornithodoros turicata, assembly GCF_037126465.1. Taxonomy (NCBI): domain Eukaryota; kingdom Metazoa; phylum Arthropoda; class Arachnida; order Ixodida; family Argasidae; genus Ornithodoros; species Ornithodoros turicata. The sequence goes on along the minus strand of NC_088206.1, from coordinate 66,830,668 downwards.
AATTACCGCTAGCAATGAGTTATGGTGTCGTCCCTGGTGATGGCCCCCTCATTAGTGAGTTTTAGTACACTGTACGTAAGGGCGACAGAGTACGTAACAGATAGCGTTGGTGGTTCTGCGCGCTGCATAAAGCGCTCCTTCTGTAATGGGCGTGCGCATAACCATCAACGCTATCCCTTACGTACGCAAAGGCGGTAGCGTACGATGTACTAAGACTCTCTATTATCATCAAAAGAAAGTTGCTGTTCCTTGTTACCGAACGATCGGAAAAGACAGGCAGGCAATCCTTGGGAGGAAGTTTGGTGGAATTAAGTTGTCTACATCTAGGGTACAAGTGATTCCCATCTTCTTATATATCCTTGCCTAGGATTCTGGAATTGTAAGTAATATCTGGGATCGATGTCGCATTGCTTCCATATATTTCAGATTCCATCGACTGCAGCAAATGGCATATGTTGGAACGGCGAGTGCATTCGTCGGCGTGCATGACAGAATGCAGACGATGATGACAGAAGATGAGATGGAAATCGCACAAGTTGGCAATTCTTTTTTCAAGGGGAATAAATATTTTATCAATCGACAAGGTTCTGTTTCTGCTTTCACTTAGAGCACGCATGTGCTCTATATGTTTATTATATGTCATTAGTACGCTCGCCTCCTCATGGTGAATGTATTACTGCAGGAGATGCATAAAGGATGCTTACAGACATTTTAGGAACCTCTTCGCGGTTCCCCTAACGAAAAGGTCGCGCTGCACATCGCGTGCCACGTGTCCGCCTTAACGAGTTGTGCGTCTGTCAACTTTTTCCAGACAAGAACAAACCACCAGAGTGCCCGAGAGGATACGACTACATGAAAGTGAGTATTCAACTGATTTGCAAGGTGAAGAATATCGCAAGTTGACTAGCACGAACTCATTCGTAGTTTCCCCGATGTACGTTGTGCGCATATGTTTGTTTATAAATGTGCGGCTCCATATTTGATTCTCCTTTTCTGTTAGGTCGCCTAAATTTTTGTCTCCCACGTGCTGCTCCGCGGAGCCCCCCAACGTTCTATGTCAACCATGCACTGTTGTCCTAATGATCCTCTTACACGGTGCTAAATTTTGTTTAACTAGTTTTCTTCATCTCTTGATATTTTTTTATCATCATGTACATCATTTAGGCAAAATATCTTTTCTTGTTTTTTGGAACTTGATTTTTGATTTTGATTTTTTGTTTTGATAATTTCCGTTTTGTTGCCATGGGATTGTATAGGTTTCTCAGATGTGCGTGTGTTCTTTTCTTGTTTTGAATTCGAGTCATGTACTTTTTTTCATTACAGTATTTTTTATTCCATAGATCGTGTCTTGTAGTAGTGCATATTATCTATATTCGCATATCGTATTATTGTATTTATATGTATATTGTGTCTGCTTGTCGTGCAGCGTATTGTATTTAAGTGCGCCAACATTAGGGTCGTCATGACCGTTCTTGGACACCAACAACACATTATTATTATTGCTATTATTATTGTTAAATGTTATAATACAATGCTGTAAATGCTACACTAAGGATCATATTATTTCACATTCGCGCAGGACAAGAATGGAGTCCCTTACGGATGCAACTACTACTGCAAGACAGGCAAGAGTCAATACTCAAATCCCAGAGCACAGGATGGCAGTGACTGTCTCGTAAGGGCAAATAATCTGTTGTAGTATTGGGCTTCAAGAGAAGCTCAGTAATGTTCTCGTCTTCTGGGGACGTATTGTAAGGAATAGTCAAAAGAAGTCTCGTGGGGAACTTTTAAATAGAGCCGTGTGCTGCTAAGCCACAAGAACGGTGTGGTCATCACAGTGATTTACTACATGGCACGATGTAGGGATGCTCCTGCTTGCTGGCATACACTTCCAGAAGGAAGAAGACCGGTCAGGACAGTGAGTCGAGACGACAGTAATGAGATGACCAAACTAAAAGATCAACGAGACGAGATCTATCGGAGGAAAGCACCGTATGTGGAGGATTATGTTGATACATGCCCTGGCTCTAAAAAAAAAAAGAAAGGAGTGACAGGGGAGTAACTTCCCACATTTACTCCATTTCCACTGTTCCTGTCAGTCGTTTACTCCCTCTTTCTTCCTGCATTTTTCATGCAACTCCATCACTGTAAATAGACACTCCCTCTTGCCGGCCAAATTTTAGTGGACAAATGATGCGAGACATCACCTTCTCTCTCTCGTACGGCGACTTTCGAGTTTGTAAACTTATGCATTACAGTGCAGCCATCCATATAACACACCATTTTTGTTATATATTTTATGTTTTTGCGATAAGGCTCTCAGTTGGGGAAGCATCACATAAACAAAATGCAGAAACCGACAGAACACCCCCCTCTTCGTATACGTTTCTGGGGAAGCATCGTGAAATTTGACCTTGTGACACACTAATGACGTCCAATACTTATCTCAGAGTTTACCGCGTTCGAGAGCGCTTCTCGATGAAGGTTAGTGAGGGAAACTCTGATGTTTTTTTTTACCACAACACACAAGAGATTCAGCGTTCCCTGCTTGAACTCGACGGAAGTTCTAAGTTTGACGACGTGCTAAAGGTTGCTTTTGCCAAAGAACTGGCGATGCAGCAATGCAAAGTGCTTCAGCATCAGAGCGACTCCGGAACTGAGGATGTGCACCGTCTGCGCAGCATTGATGAGGACGTTGCACGGCGGATACAGCCGGTAGGACGTTGTTCTCGTTGTGGTTCTTTCTCTCATGTGCCCTCAAAGTGCACGTTCTTAAATGCTAAGTGTTTTAAATGTGGTAAAAAGGGACACATTAAGAGCCAGTGTTTTACGAGATCAACACGCGCAAAATCGAGACCGCCAGGTAAAAGGGTTAGTGTGGTACGGTGTAACACAGTGTCTGGCGTGCCACCTGTAAAGTCCAGGTTGAAAGTAGAAGGTCATGACGTGGAATTTGAAATTGACACAGGTTCCGCGGTAACGCTGATGCCCGAAAGAATGTACCGCATACTACGGCCGTCGGGTTCGATGAAATATTGTGACGTCGTCTTGCATACATTCACTGGTGATCAAGTCCCTATTGTAGGGGTTGTTGATGTATGTGTAGAAAATGAAGTAGGCAAGGAAGTATTGCCCTTGATTATTGTTAAGAATACGAGGATTGATCTACCAGCCTTACTAGGCAGGAACTGGTTACAGCAATTGAAGTTGGACTGGAAAGCTATTTTTTATCACTCGTCACAAGGGAAGACCCTTCAGTCCTTAAAAGAAATGTTTCCTAGAGTGTTTGACAGGGATAAGAGCTTTATCGATGGGTTCAGCGCGAGCCTTGTGTTTAAAGATAACGTTCAGCCGGTCTTTTGTAAACACCGCAACGTTCCCTTTGCTTTCCGTGACGCCGTGAAAAAAGAGTTGATGCACATGGTTGAACAGGGTATCTTGACACCTGTTAAGACAAGTGACTGGGCTACTCCTCTTGTTGTTGTACCGAAGGTCGGGGGCAAAATTAGAATCTGTGGCGACTATAGTGTTTCTGTCAATCCTAGTCTGCGTACTGAACAATACCCACTTCCTCGCACGGATGAACTGTTCGCAACTTTTGCTGGGTGTTCTGTTTTCACAGTTCTGGATTTGCGTTCTGCATACTTGCAGCTTAAGTTAGATGCATGCGCTAGAAAGGTTCTTACTGTGAATACTCACATGGGTTTGTTCGAGTTTACATGCTTGCCGTATGGTGTGTCGAGTGCCCCTGCCATCTTTCAGGCTACCATGGATAAGATACTGCAGGGTTTACCTAAGGTTGCCTGTTATATTGATGATTTATTAATTGGAGGCGTAGACCATGATGAATGTTTTGAAAATGTAAAAAAGGTGTTGAGACGACTTGCTAAGCATTGTGTAAAACTAAATGTGGAAAAAAGCAAGTTCTTCGTTAAGGAAGTCAAATATCTTGGCTTCGTACTGAGTAAGGATGGCTTAAGCCCTTGTCCAGACAAAGTCAGGGCCATTAAAGAAGCCCCCGCTCCCTCAAACATTTCTGAACTTCGAAGTTTTTTGGGCATGGTTAACATGTATGCGCGGTTTCTTCCGGACTTAGCTACGATTCTGAAACCATTGTACAGCCTTCTAGAAAAAGGCAGCGTTTGGGTTTGGAGCAAGGACTGTGTCAGAAGCTTCCAGACTGTAAAAAACTTGTTGTGTAGCGCGCAGGTGTTAGCAATATACTGTTCAAGTAAGCCTGTCCGGTTAACTTGTGATGCATCCCAGTACGGTCTAGGCGCTGTATTGTCACAGGAAGTGACTAAGGGTGTTTTTCAACCAGTGGAGTTTGCTTCAAGGATGCTAACAACCGCTGAACAAAACTATTCACAAATAGAAAAAGAGGCGCTCGCTATTGTATTTGCCACAAAGAAGTTTCACAAATACCTTTTTGGTAGAAGGTTCTCACTGGTTACAGACCACTATCCTTTGACGTCCCTCTTTAAGTTGGGCCACAAAACCACTGGTGTTGCTGCATCCCGGATTGAACGATGGCGCCTACTACTCACAGAATATGACTACGACATCGTTTACCAGAAAGGCAGCCACATAGGAGATGCAGACGCGCTATCAAGGCTTCCAGTACAAGCAACAGCTGAAGATGAGGACACACTGAAGTACTTTTCACCGTTAGAAAGGATCCCTATTACCAACTGGACAGTTCAAGAAGAAACTAAACAGGATCCTGTGCTTCCAAGGGTAATTGAACGGGTCAAGAGTGGATGGCCGAGTAAAGTGACCGACCCAGGTCTACAACCGTACTTTCAGAGAAGAGATTCTCTTTCCATTGACGAGAACTGCCTGGTGTGGGGAGCAAGAGTGGTTGTACCTAAAAATCTGAGGGAAGTCATCCTGGGACTTCTACATGAAGGACATCCGGGGATAGTCAGGATGAAAATGCTGAGCCGCCAAATTGTCTGGTGGCCGGGACTTGACGCAGACGTCGAGAGAATTGTTCGAGGCTGCGATGTCTGCCAATGTGTTCAAAACAGTGCACCTCTTCCTCCACTGCAGCCGTGGCCTTCTTCCACACGAGTGTTCCAACGAGTACATTTAGATTTCGCTCAGAAATATGGTACGAACTTTCTACTCCTTGTGGACGACTACTCAAAATGGATAGAGGCAGTTATAATGCCCTCTACGACAGCCGAGAAGACCATCGAGCAGTTGCAGATCATATTTGCACAGTTTGGCCTTCCAGAGGAAGCTGTGACGGACAACGGTCCTCAATTTGTATCGGAAGACTTCCGCAACTTCATGCTGGAAAATGGCATCGTACATACGACGACCCCACCATACCATGCGCCATCAAACGGACTTGCGGAGCGGGCAGTTCAGAGCTTGAAGAAAGCACTTTTAAAGCAAGTAGTTGAGGAAAAATCCAGGAACAAGAAAAGGGGCCTTCAACTAAAACTCTCAAGCTTCTTGTTCGAGTATCGGACAACGCCCCATACTACGACAGAGAAGACACCAGCAGAACTATTCTTAGGTCGGGTGCCAAGGACGCGCCTTACGTTACTGAAGCCCAGCTTTTCGCACAGACGTCGCGAGAAGCAGAACAAAATGAAGGCTTACGCTGATAAGCGACCATAGGCGCCGACTGCGGGGGGGCGCGGGGGCCCTTGCCCCCCCGGAACATGAACTAGGGGGGGCGCCGCCTCCCCCGGGAAATCCCGCTAAGAGACTGACACCAACCTTTGGGGCTCGGAGCGCCCGGGTCAAAAGAGCGAAGAGGCACCAACCCCAAAAATGCATCTTGCAATTTGTAAAATATGTATCCGCCCACCATACTCATTATCACAGTAGAAGGTGAGGCGAAGAAACACAGAGGATGACACAACACATTGCCTGAATTTCGCCCAAAGCAATCAGATCAATGAAACGAAAGCAGTCGAAGAGGTACCTGCAGCTGCCAGTGAGGTGCAACGGTAGAATCTTCGGAACGCATATCCGTTGGGAGCTGGTTCAACTCCTGCTGGTCCATTTCATTGACCATATTCATAATATTGCGCGCATTTCGGGTCAAACACCGAGGATTCAATGCATTTTGTTTCTTTTGCACTCAGTTTTCAAAGGCGTAACGCCTTCAGTTGTGCACATGTTCACTGTTTACGTTCTCTGTTTTTCTTTTTTTTTTCTGTTCTTCCTTCCTCTTATTTCTATACCAGTTCTGCATACATCATAAGATCCCGCAAGGGTGTGTGATTAGTTTTGTGTTCTTCATTTTTCTTTTCTTTCCTTCTTTTTGTTTTCTTTTGCTTTCTTTTTTCTTTTCCTTTTTTGTCTTCCCCTTTCACTTTTTTTTTTAATAACACGCCGACATCCATCTGGCTTACCTTTCTTCTTTTTTTCTTAATAAACATATCCCCCCCCCCACCCCCGCCAGAGTACTGATTTCGCGGTGCGTCCTTGCCCCCCCTGGGAAAATGAAAACTCTCCGCCTCTGTAAGCGACGGTCCAGGCCAAGAACATTTGAAGTCGGAAATGAAGTCTGGGTAAAGAATGTGCGGGGAGAAGAGACTTGCTGGTCACCAGGAAAAGTAATCAAGAAAATTAGCCACACAACATTTTTAGTGCGCGTTTGCGGAAAAGTTCGTTTTGTTCATTCTGACCACCTGAAGTTGAAGGTGAACGACGCTGTAAGACCGCAGGACAACGGTTCTCTCAGGAGCCTTTCACCGGAATCGTCATCTGATTCTGGCGAGTCTGATAATGAGTATTTTGATGCATCTGGTGATTCACCAGCGTCTGGTGATGTTTCTAATGATGGTACTCCTAACGAAGGACTTAGGAGAAGTACAAGAGTAACGAGACCACCAGACAGGCTTACTTATGAAAAGTTTGGAGAACCAGGGTAAATTGCTTGTACTGTTCTTGACATGTATTTGTATTTTGTTGATTGCTTCGGATGTGTGTGTGGGAGAATGTTGTATCTGACAGCAGATCAGATAGGGCCCCGGCAAAAAGTGTTATCAGGGTAACATCTCATTACGGCCGAAGTCTCATTACGGCCGAAGTCTCATTACGGCCGAAAGTCTCATTACGGCCGAAAATCCTTTAATCCCCAAGTGTCTCGTTACGGCCAAAGTCTCAATACGGCCGAAGGTAGTATCATTACGGCCGAAGATGTCTCATAACGGCCAAAAAGAAAAAAGAAGCATCCACCATAGTAGCTCTGTATATACTGTGTTTTATGCTTCCCAAAATGTGGCCGAGGCGGTGTGCCCCCACGGCTTGTGTCACACACAATGGTTCATGCACACAATATTGCGACAGTGTTTCATGCATCCCTCGTGAAAAATGTTTTTATTGTCATATGTGTCACACGATATTTGTATGTGTTACGCCATTTTCTCTCAGTATTCAAGCAACATCCTACTCGTTGGTTCTGTGAGCAAACTGTGTGTGTGTGTGTTCTGAAAAGTACTCCACAAGGGAGCCCACTGGGAGCTCCAGGAGTCACATGACCTATGACCATTATCTTCTCCCACACATTTTCACATTTGGCCGTTATGAGACATCTTCGGCCGTAATGAGACTGCCTTCGGCCGTATTGAGACTTTGGCCGTAATGAGACACTTGGGGATTAAAGGATTATCGGCCGTATTGAGACTTTCGGCCGTATTGAGACATCGGCCGTAATGAGACTTCGGCCGTAATGAGATACAATCGTTATCAGTGAGGGGGCGTGTTTTCTTGTTGTGTACTTATGTGCGTGACCTCGAAATAAAGGAGACTTCGTTCTTGTTCGCCGGCAAACCCAGACGTGTGTTTTTCCCTCGGGCCGATACAACACCCCACCCTTTTTTTAGTGAGTAGTTCCGTGCGACGACTAAAATTTCTTAGATGGAGCTATCACACCCCCGACACCTCTTGTTCACTGCCATAACACTTCCCTTCTTTCGTGCCCGTTTTTCCCATCCTCATCGAGTATGTACTACAACGGGTTGCTCATATAGGCGGATACACGGCTGAGGCAGAGGCACTGGCAGAAACCTGTTTCACGGTGTCAGCATTGTACCTGTAGCTGGTGTCTGTGTACCTGTAGCTGTGAAGACACTCCACTGCGCATGGAAACAACATGAGGAAAACGGGGAAAAAATAGAGGGCGGGGACCGGCCAAATCACGCATTTTGTCTTAGCAAGTTTATCTGCTCGTGACCATCAGTTACCGCTAATCACCGACATTGGATGTTCTGCGCTGTTTCCTGTGATGTCCTTTCCTCCTCCCCATACTCATTATAGGGCTGCCTAAGTTAGGCGGGGCAACTTGAACGAGCGCGCCTTGCGGCGATTTTTCGGGCACTTTCTACACGTCTCCGTGTGTCAAATTTTTGTGGAAAGACCGTGAAAGACCCTGTAATTGTGACTGAAATGGGTTCTTGTGGCCATGGACTTTCTAATTAGCGCAAAAAAAAAAACGTTACCTTTCCTCTGGAATTTTTTGGGTTCAATTATAAGCTAATTAAACAGATCAATAAGGTACACTGATGGAAGCCACCTGTTTAGGCGGCAAAAACCTCAACAAGTATGACGCAGAAGGTTTCTAATTTTTATCTCAAGTACTTTTTTTTTAATAATTAGAGGTCACTCTTAAGTGAAACACCCGGTATCTTACCGGGTTGTTGCGTTCATTCCCCGCATGCGACTTCAAAATGCCGCCATCACAGTGCAACGCATCAGCCGACATTGCTCAAGCTACAAAAGCTCTCAGGAATACTCTTAGTATCGTTATATCAACCATCTCGCCCTTTCACTGTGACAAAATTGCTGTGTCAACGATCAAATCACCAGTGCTATGCCCAAAAAGCACTGCCTACCGTATACTATAGGCCCTGTATAGGAGTTCTGTCCTCCCTGTGAATCCCATCGTTACAGCTTCACCAAATTACCGCTAGCAATTAGTTATGGTGTCGCCCCTCGTGATGAAACGCCTCACTCATTATCAGAAAAAGAAAGTTGCTAAATCCTTGTTATCGAACAATCTTAAGCGACGGGCAGGAAGTTTGGTGTGAGTAACTAATGGTGTCTATATGTATAGGGTACAAGTGATTTCGATCTTCCTGTATATCCTTAGCCACGATTCTGGGATTGTAAGCAATATATAGCATTGCTTCCACATATTTCAGATTCCATCGACTGCACGAAGCGGCCGGTGTTGGGACGGCAGATGCGCCTGATAGCAGACGATGATGACATAAGATATGGAAATCGCGCAAGCTGCAATTCTTTTCTCAAAGGCAATAAATACGTTTTCAATCGACAAGGTTCGGTTTGTGCTTTTACGTAGAGCACGGACCAACGGTGAAGAACGGAAACCGGATGTGCATTTGTTTTACAATTTAATTTGTGCCACATCCCTTGAGAGTCTGACGTCTGCAGAAAGCGAAAACATTCAAAGTATCGGGGCTTTCAGAATTATTTTAGACTGGTGTCGAATCGTCCTAAAAGCGTGAAAGAATACCAAATGGTACTGCATTTCAGAATGTCACTTTTCGTGAAAGCATGTCACTTTCACTTCAAACCTGCTTGTACTGAGAAAAGAGATGGCGACTGAACAAAACGTATAGTCATGACAAAAGTGCTACAAGAGACGATAGAGAAAAGTGCACCACGCTTTTCTAGACAAATGGGCGTTCCTCTCGTAGCTCTGTAGAAAAGCCCGTTGCTTCCTGTTCAGTGCAACTGTCCGAGCACAATCCTTTTCCCCTTCTCCAATCAGAAAGGCCTTCCAGACAAACACACTCATTCCCTCTTTCCGCTAGGCTCTTCCTGTTACCTAAAAACGTCAGTGAAATGTATCTCCGCAGGCACAGGTATGGTCCTCCAGGTAGTCTTGCTTGGGCCCGCTCGCGCCGCTTCTAGCCCTGCCTGCGTCATCCCCCATCCCCCCATCGTCACCCCTGAACGGTCATCTAGCGAGTACTATCGCCCATTGACCACCTCCACCATCACGTTCTCAATCCAGTTTGTCACAGCCATGTAGTCTGGTGGCGCTTCTGAAATAGCTCGCTGTTGTCGGCATCACAGAGGTGGGAACAACCGCATGAGGCGTTTCTCTAGCGTCCTGACGCGCCGTTTGGCGAGCGGCAGCCAGAGCGTCGTCGGACAATAGAAACGCGACGCTCCCCTCCAAGTCTGAGGCAAACAGATAATTGAGGCAGAGGCAGAGGTGGGGACGACGCGCGCAAGTGACCAATCAGGGATTAACCTCGGGATCGTTTCATCCGTTGAACATGAGACAATTGATGATCTGAAGCTAGAACACATAGAAAGGACCAATATATATACAACACGGTCCTGGTCCAGTCATCCAGAAGACAAGGGTTCGGGTCCTACAGCTGGCTAACCTTTGCAGTGGCTTCCATGTTTCATCATAGGTTCATCCAGGCCACGACCTACTAGATTATAACGACCACGTCACAATCAGCAACCCCTATGAGGAGCCCGTCCGCACGATCCGCCAGGGGCGCTGCTCATCGGCACGCCACAATTGGACGATGGAAATTTGAATTCTGAACGCGCAGAAGCCCATGTACGACTACCGTAGCAGACGACAGCGATAGCTCCTATGAAAACGCGTATAATGATGATGATAACCAACCTAAGAATGAAACATCTGTGGAACGTCTACCGCTTGTACAGAAATACTAAAGTAAGCTGAAGTACAAACTATTGTAGAAGTTGAGGAAGCAATAACTAGAACCATGAGAAGCGCCACCGCTAGCTTCCAAAAATGCGGCGCTGGGAAGGGGTGCCCACGACATGGTCGTTATAATCTAGTAGGTCGTGATCCGGGCGCGCCAGTTTTCGGGAGCTCCCATAGATGGCGGCACGTGGAATAGCTCAGACTGCTGTTCGGCCACGGAGATTGGAGGTGGAGTTGGAATAAAACGAAAAGAATATGGAGATGATGGCTCCTACAAAAGACAGAAGCCGGCTACTCCAAAACATTTGAAGATAAAAGCTGGCAAAAGAACAGAAATTTGTTTGCCGCAGGTATGGGCATGACCCATTAATAGCCAGACTTCCTTTTAATATATGGCTCTGGGGACAGCCAGCGTTGGGGCAGCCACGAAGCAGCAGTTTTCATCTTCACCACCACCACCACCTCCTCCTGGGGCAGCCAGGGGACAGCAAAATCGGCCGTAATAGCAGACGACAACAATTTCTCGGAATTCAGCGTAGACACCGAGGCAATTATGGTGAACATGAAAGAACTGATGTTCTGAGGCTGGAACCACATAGAAGGGACAAATACATACAAAGCCTCAATTTGCCTAAGAAATTTATTTAGTTTATCTACGTGCGCACAGAGAATGAGGTAGCATTATTCTAGACAAGGTGTGTAGAAGTCACGCACGACAACTGACGAAAAGCAAGCAGACAATAGTACAAATCAACGTTCCCAAAAGGAGCACCTCGGAGGATAACAGACGATGAGAACTCTGCTGCCGAAGATAATGTGCTGATGGAGCACCAGGATCGGCTTGCTGCGCATTTATCCTGACCAAGGCACCCTACAATTCTCGACGTCGACTACCATGCAGCATAGTGAGCAACAGTTGTGTTCTGTCAACTTATCCGAGGCTGAAAGCGACAATCCCGCACGGGGAGCTTTTGTGTGTAGTCTTATTAATCTATCCGCAAATAAATCATACAACCGCGGGAAAAAAAGCTCAGTCTGCTTTCTGGCTAGCGGGGCGTCCGTTTATGCTGCGATAGACGCAAATGCTGTGGTCTATAGTGGAAGTGGGTGAACCTCACGTCACAGATTTTGGCTCTCGTGCACACGTGACAGCAACCATGAAAGCGAGGCTGTGTGACGCAAAACAACGATGTGATGAAAGCGTCGCGTACCCCGCATGCAAGCGCGTTTATGAGAAACCTCCGCCTCAGCTACCACGGGCTTCCTGGTAACGCGGAATAGCGGGCATGGCGTGGCAGTTGTTTTTTAATTTGTGGGCCGCTTCGCGACCCCCTCAAAGCGTGTCTTGACCTCTCTCGGGGTCACGACCCAGAGTTTGGAAACCACTGTTAGCCTATTCAGGGTGACCATTTTCTTCTTGCAGGTTTGCTTATTCCAGAACCAAGAATTGTACCATTGCAAGGCGAATGGAAATAAATTGACGTCGATTGAGATAGCTGTTCTTTCTTGGCCAGTGATTGTTGAATGACTCTAAAAAAACGTCTCCTCAGCCGACATTCATCCAGCTCTAAACTCCACGTAATGACATACTTCACAGCAACGTCAACAGCACCTTGTATGTGAACACATTACACATATATGGTGCATTGTGCTGTGGTATGATAACATGCTGTTTGTCTTACTATATATGTATATATTTAGTAAGGACCATAAAGGACACACTGCACGGCTTACACCAAGCTGAATGCACATCCATACCTGCAACATTGCATATCGATGCAGGTTACAATAGACATTTTGACTTGTGGCAGTGATGAGACATCTTCGGCCGAAATGAGACTACCTTTGGCCGTATTGAGATTTTGGCCGTAATCAGACGCTTGGGGATAAAGGATTATTGGCCATAATTAGGCTTTCGGCGGTAATGATCCCATGTGCGCCTTTACCAACCGCTATTGACGCCACTACTGGCTGCATGTGTAACTTAGAGTGGGCGACTCTCGCAACCTTTTTTGCAGCTTTTGCCTGCCTGAGCGTGCACCACTACTGCAGGCCCAGCTCTATTACTTTACAGCTGTCGCTTCGCAGTTCTTCTTTTTCTTACGCTTTTGTGAGCTTCAAAACTGGACATAATGAGCCGTATAATGTTGCTGGAATAGCTGCTTTTGTGGGCACACGTCGTCGTCGTGCAATGTTGTCTGGTGTTGGCTCGGTTCCTAACTTGAAAATGCACTCAACACCAAAAAAGACGGATATACACTCGGAACCGTATTCATCTGCACTAATATGTGTACTGGTGCGAGGGCCACTCCCGTACCCAGGAGTAGTGCGGCGAGGGTGGTTCCATAAGTTTCCGGCCCGAGGTAGAAAATGCGCGCGAATTTGAAAATGCGATTAAGGACGCGTGGCGCCATCTGTTGGAGGGCTAACTATCCACCCTCAACCCTCTCCATGCTTTTGTCGGTTGGAGAGCGGCATTTCAAGCAGCCAGGGTGCACTCTTCAGTTAAAATGGAAAAAATCGAGTACCGCGCTGTGAAAAAATTCTTGACAAAAGAGGGACTTTCGCCTAAAGAAATTAAAGCGCGACTGGACAACGTGTACAGGGAAGCCTCTCCGTCGTACACAACGGTAAAAGACTGGGCTAAGCAGTTTCGACTGGACGAGAGTCCATTGAAGATGATCCACGCGATAGTCGTCCAGTGGAAGTTGATACCACTTCAGCATCTACTCATAAGTTGATGTCGCAGGCTGGGACAATGACGGCTTCCCTAGACGTTGAGCTCTATACACTGCCCTATGACATTACATCTGAAAAACAGGCTATGGTATTTATCGCTGCCATAATAACAGCAGACATAAACCACACAGCTGCGTCCAATTACTGCCTGATTTCGTGATACGTCTGGGTGAGATCTATCGCAACGCCGTCGGAATACTCTAATTAGCCTCCGTAACTCCGTAATTAGCCACGTGCGCGTGGTATTTAATCCTTCTCGGAGAGAATACCCTTCCAAGACCTCATGTAGTGGTTAGTGGATGGCAGGATTTCGCAAAGTTGTCAGTTGCCACATTTTGCTTTTGACATTATATTCAAATTCTAATCAAAATATATATCACGCTTCTCTAAACTGCGCTCACCGCAGTCCGAAACAGACATGGTTTCTGTTCTGGTCGCGTTCGTCCTGGTCTTCGTGGCATCGTTACAGTTCGGTAAGTAAAGGCACGATGAATGTCGCATCATCCTGTCTTCGACGATTGTAGATCTATACCTACAAAGAACAAAGACCAGGAAGTGCAGTAAATCCACTTTATCACACGTGCTCCTTGTCTTATGAACGCCCCTGGACTAGTCTGGTCAATGGCAGAATTTCGGAAAGGACTTTTTTTTTTTATCGACGATGGTAACGCTGGTATTTGGAAGCGAAGACGAGGGTTCGAGTGGTAAACTCTGAAAAATCTTTAGCCGCCGACGAACGCTTTCGTTTCTTTTTTTCTTTTATATTCCGTGTTAGCGCCGCGAAGCAACTGTGGCTATGAGCGGCAAACAGACGTGGACAGATGGAGAGAGGACAGCAGGAAGGACTGGGGGACAGGGGTTAGTATGCGTCCTGGGCGGACTTCAGGGGGAACTTTGCCGACATTCGTCTGGAAAGGGTGCAGGAGAACCCAGGGAAAACCTCAGACAGCACAGCCGGAGCGGGGATTCGAACCCATGTCACCCTCCCTGTCTCGACGTGGAAAGCCACCTACCTAACCAGCCAACGAAGGCTACGGTAATAGTTTGTGTGAACGCGCGTTCTAAACGCCACGTAGAGTAAGCAAAACCTTATTGCTTATAGTAATAAAATGTTTCTTAAACGGCGTGATGTAGTCATTAGAAGTCCGCCAATCACGACTGTGCCTTCGGCGACCGTAGCTAAGAAGACTAGCCACCATCAGCCGCACGGGAAGCCACCGACAGCCACAGAAAGCCCGTATTTTGAAGTCGTCTGCAACGATTGGACGAAGCAGACGACATCCTTATCTTGTGTGTCTTATACGTGGCGAAGGAGTAAGTAGAGACAGTTACCGTCTGTATCTATAGGTGGCGCTACATATGTTTATGATGTAACACTGCCGGACGAAACGAGAGCACGTGCGCTATGATTATTACCGACGTCTCCGTGCACGGCTACAAGTCGCTCAAGGATCAAACGATGACAGCGTCTTCATTGCGTCGCCAAGCTATTTGAAGACGATAGGCGGCCAGAGAGGATGGCCTTTTGGTGATGGCATAGGGAGGCATTAAAGGAGAGATGAGGTGACATTAACACCGCTCCAAATCCTGCCTCGTCTGTCATGTTGTCCACCAGGAGTCACCGTGCAAAATATTCTCGCTCTGCGGCGCCTTATAGCCGCGCAAGCGAATTTACAAAAAAAAAAAAAAAATGCTAGGAGAATGCAGCCAGACACGATGGTCTCGTGACGTGGCGAAGGCCCCGTGCCTTGTTTCTTTGTTTTTTCTACGCAGATCACGCGCCGCTTGCACATGCTTGATCTGTGCGCCGTACGTCACTGGTCACGTGAGGGGAGTAGCATGCGTCACGACGTCCTCTCTTTCTGGGATGCGCTCTTTTCGTGAGAAGGGTTTTTCAAAGGTACGCGGAACAGAACCCTTAGGGTACATTTATGCTGCAGCATCGCTGCTCGCTGCAGCTTCAAGCACATCGCTGCTCGCATAACCGCTAGGGTGCGTTTACCCTGCAGATTGCTCAAGATGCTGCTCGCTTTCGCTATATCAGTCGCCTAGCAGCGTTCACTGTGGAAGGATGGAAACGAGGAAAAGTGGGAAGGAGGAAACCGACTTCATCACAACCAATCGCAGGTCGGATTTCAAGACGCCAGTCATCAATGATACCAGGAAGACAAACATGTTTACATTCCTAGGTGCAGCGAGCAGAGCGGCAAGCAGCGGTGAGGATAAGCGAGCAGCCAGGCTGCAGGGTAAATGCACCAACAGAAAGCTCTGTGTTTGACCTGTCATCGCCAGAAGTCAGGTAGTCCCCGGGCATGTTCAAACATGTTTGGCAGCATTGTTGTGGCGATGATCATGGCGTGCATCTTTGGCAAGCAGCGATGCTGCAGCATGAACGCGCCCACAGAGATACATGTGTTTGTTTCGTCATCGCCAAACAGCGATGTGCCATGTGCCAGCAGCGATGCTGCAGCATAAATGTACCCTAACGCTCGCACTGCAGGTCGCCTAGGCTTATCATTCTTTCGCAGGAACTCATTTTTTTTTATCGGAAAACACTCGGCACCGAAGAATGAAAAAAGAAAGAAAAGAAAACGGGGTTGCCTTGGTGCTCCTTTAAACATAATTATTGAAATTACGGAAATGAGCTAGGTGCCGAAACGATAAAAAGGTTATCATGCTCCGACCAGCGCGCAATATTAGCTAATATACGAGATCTATCAGACTCTGTACTACTTAGCTATAAATTATTAAATGAACCGCTCTTTATTTATTATTAATATTATTATTATAGTTGTTTTCCGGCAGCTATAGAGAACAGCTCTCAAACGTGCACGTATCTTGTATACAGGAGTACACTATGTGGCGGTGCTGTGTCCTTTGAGCTCAGGATGCGCTTTATTGCAACTACAATCCGCGTTCCCTCTCCCTATTACGCATTCGGTAGAACTCCACTCCTTCTCTTTCCTTCGGGATCCCCCCCCCCCCGCGCAATTGACACTGATACCCCCTATTCAGTCTTCTATTGATTCTGAGTTGAGTTGAGTTGATAAGAAAAGAAAAAAAATGGAGATCCATTGATTCTCATTCTCATTAACATTCCTCCACGCTGCAATATCTTGATTGATTCTCATTAACATTTCTCCCATTAAGATATTTCAGCATGACGAAGAGATCATTAGCGTGAGAGAAAAAAAGTGATGACTGAAGGCGTGATAATGGTGATGATCATATGTGAGGCGATCTCTGAAGGCCTTCGAAAAGCCAGATGCCATTGAAGGCTGTAATAAGTGTGTTTCTATTAACCGTAGTAACGACTCCGGTCTATGGAGCTGCATATTGTGACCACTCTGGATGGAATTTCTTTGGCCCCTGCCCAAGGTACAGTCGTATCGAGGTAAGTAAAACCACTAGAAGAGCTCATTCTCTCGGCTGCCAGCCTGTGATGACATCCACCCAGTAGTGAAATGCGCGCATTCTTTTACAGCGACAGCTCTAGGGTAAGGTGGGGCAAGATGAGACAGAAATTTGCAAATGAATATGAAAATTGTATTATTCCTGTTAAAAAAGAAAGATCAACTAGCGATAGGCATATTCTCTGCTTCTGACCTCTAGATGCAGAACGGACGTAGCCGGCGTAAGGAAATTCAAAACACATTCACAAAAAATTTTTAAAAAAATGTAGATTGCCTCACCTTGCCCCAACCATCGGGGCAAGATGAGACTCACAGTGGTAATGAAACCACATAGAGCCCGGTGCTGTTCTGCTGCACCGTCCTTTGCAAACAAGGCACCGCCAGTCTGATGTGTCGCTTGTCGCTCGCTTTTGCGTGCGCTTCTGCTTTGGTGGAAATACGCTAGGTAACAGGAAAATTTGCTGGGAAATCCTAGGCAGTATGCAAAAAACAAACAAACAAAAAAAAACTGCGGAACAAGCGTAAAGGTACCTAATAGTTGACTTATCAGTTTCGAAATTGCATTAAATTGTAGTGTCTTGGCCCATGCATATCATTGGATGAATTAATTTTTCTGGTCACCACGGAAAACAAAGAGTGCCCATATTTCGCATGTATTTAGATGAATGAATAAAGAAATTGAATGTTGACTTACATTGAATGAATAAGCCTGCGAAACGCTGCTGCGCAGATGACAAGTAAAGGGGCTACAGAAAATAGTGTCTTTATAGAGTCTAGAGTCTTTATATTTCACTCAGAAGTAAGCTTTTTTCTCTTTAACGGATACACCAATCCGGACAATTCTAACGTGCAATAAAGCGGACACGCAGAGCCACCTGTGAGTGAGGTTTCAGGCGCACAGAGCAACGCGTTTCTGAGGCAGGCAGCGTCGAGCAAAAGTGTTCCGTCTTGCCCCTCCTTACCTTATATGCGTAATTAAGCACCGGATAGCGTGCGTGCGCCTTGTGCCCAGATATCGCGGCGCAGACTCACGCAAGAAACGCGCTACGCACGTGGCGCGATGTGACGTTCGGTATCACGTGAGGTGTGGTGATGCAGGTGGCGGGAGTGGCACAAGGCTCCGGATCTTTCACAGGGATGGCTTCGCAGGGGAAGGTTGCTGCAAGGAAGGCGCGAAAGGCAGAAAGGCTTGGCGCTTTCCGAGCGCCACGCGAACGCCCGCCCTTTTTTCGCTCGGTCTCGAAACGAGCGAGCAGCGGGTAGCCCAACTATATCCGGTGTCGTCGCATCCGCACTGTGAGGGTGGTGAAGGTCCGCATTGACTGACACGTCGAAGTTTACGTGGGTTGTAGCAGACGACGAAACCCGAAGACGAGCGGCCGCGATGCCCCCAGCGCCCAGCGTGATCCAAGCGACTAAAACCGCTATATTCGTGGCAACGGTCACGTGATCCAGCGCGGGAAACTCCCGAGCAATTCCAGGCGCCAGGCCGCGTTGCCATGAAATGACCACTTGAATTCGCCAATAGTGACTCTGCTTCAGACGCCATGGAGACACTGGTTGCTGCTGACGCACAAGCTTCGCGGCGGGCACGAGTACACGAACGGAAGGTACAGAACACGCTATGACCCAACTCGTCGAGTAGCCGAGCTCGCAAACAAGAGAGCGCGACGTCAGGATCCCTACCGTGCGTGCGGCAGCGAGGGAAAACAACGTAGACGCGAAGACTGTGCAGTGCGTGCCGCCGAAGCGAAGGCAAAGATCCGTCAGAGGCAAACGAAAGCCGAAGGAGACACAAAGGGCTTCGCTAGGCAATTCAGAACCCATATGGGGAAATATTTTGCATGATAGTTCCCGGAGGTGCTACACAGGGTGTGCGCAGAAAAAGTAGCCTCACAATTACGCACGTAGCGCGTTCCCTGCTTACCGTACGAACTTCCCGTGGCGCACGACGACGCAAGCATGCGGTGACAATCACACACAAAAAATCGTGGTGTCCAAACTTTGCGTAACGGTTCCGCACTAAGTTCCACATGCAGCGAATAACGTCAGTAATGGTTGGTAGGGCTACTAAGAGGCGCACGTGCAGGGCCAGATCTAGAAAGGGGCGGGGGGGGGCAGTCTTTAATCGAGCTAGATCGTGTATATACCATGCTGACAATGACTGGGCCCCGGTCTCTGAAAAATCCTGGATCCGCCCCTACGCACGTGGGATGATCTCGCGCTGTGAACAACCGCTTAGTCTTATTATGGTGAACTAATGGCTTACACACAAATTTTGTCCCAAGGAATCAAAATAGTCAGTATGAAAACCAACAAATTGCACGTGTGGGATTTGTGAGGTTGGTGATAGCGCCTCTAGATGGCGCATTTGTTTCCCGGGGTTTGCTACGGGGGTTAGGGAGCGGATACCGAAACGTCGGCTTTGGTGGGCACTATCGTCTGCTCTTTTCCTCGAAGAAGTCTAGAACTGACAGTCGAAAAGTAATAAAGCCTGTTGTTGTTTGCTCGAACTAACTCTTGGTATTTGCGTTCCTTGCGCGGATCAACGTTCGGGCGTTGAACCGGTGGTGGGTGAACTGGAAAGTTTTCTACACATGTAAAAAAAAAAAGAAGAAGAAGAAGAAGAAGACTATTAGCATGATCACATATGCTACATATTGAAGTGTAACAGTTCAACGCGAATCCGCGTGGTGCGCGGGAGCGCATACTTAGAAGCTCACGTGATTGGCTTTAAAAGAGGTACCACGCCTACCCCATACATTGAATAGGCCGGTAAACATACCAGTCTTTCTAGTTCTGCATAGTTTTACACAAACTGTCTCGACAGAAATTTTCCACATGTGCTACGTGACAGTGTTCGTTCCACCAGGGACTTATGTTAGTCGCTTTGCAGTACCAAGGTTCCAAACTTAGCTGCAGCTACTACTGCGGGCCTAATGATGGAATTTGCTACAAAAAAGAGAGGGACAGAAGACCTTGCTTGGTAAGTGTAGCGGTTCAGTACAATACAGTTTTCTTCAAAGGGCGCGTGGGGAGAATAACTATATGGCACTTCGTGTGATGAAATATGTGGGACATCATCCTTGAGAAGTGCCAAAGAACGATATATAGCTGTTTTTCAGAAAAGGAAGTATTAGGGACGTATTCTTGACGATCCTCGGCGCGACACTCGGCCTCGACTATAGTGAGTGAAGAAAAGGAGCGCTCCTTCAACTGAGGAGACATTGGGCTTCAAGAATGCACCGGTGCCTATAAGGAAATACCTGTACTATTCCAGGAAAGTGCGAAGGATTTCCTGCGCTCGATTTGTGTAGAGGTCGACCTCTGAAGCACAATATCGGTCTCAAGGAGCAGCTCCAGAGGAGGGCTCACCGAGTACCCTTTAAGAATACGGCGCTTAGCCTTTCTTGTACATCCTTGAAAGATGTGACCTTGTGGACTACTTCAGCGCGATTCCCTGCAACAGATATTTTATTTATTTATTTATTCGGAGGGGAAGAGGGATATTTCCGCCTCATGATCGATGGACAATAGTTATTGTACCAAACATACTTTCTTGACCACCCGCAAACCGAGAGTAAGAAATCAAACGCGAACTACGCTACATTTGCTTGTCTAGAGAACTCAGAGAGTCGAATTCCCAGACGAATCGAGTTGGTTTCGTAATAGTAAACCCATCACCATAATCGTCAAATGAGAACTTCGGTAGCATTACAGTGTCTGTATGTATCTAAAATGTATGTAAATGTTTCATGCACAATACTGTCCGAAGCGTAACGCTGTACGGTGTAATGACATTGTGCAATACACTATTGATGGTACCGCTAATCCCAATTTCTGCAGAACTTTGACGGCGCATCGAAAGGCAGGTGCTTCAGGGGGCGGTGTTACACACCGGAAGAATATACACACATGCGTCCAGCGCACTGTAAGCTTACATTTGCAACTCGATCGTGTGAATTATAACCCTTTATTCGTGTAAAAATAATTCGCAATATGATCCGGTCGCTGAGCAATACGAAATATTCGTGAGTTCTAGTGCATCGTACGCTAGTAGTATGTACAAACGGCAGGGACCGCCTTCTTGGCTAGACGGAACAACCTATAGCGAAATCGACCTGGAGGAGGAGGAGGAGTGTCGTTGGGAGGAACCCGAGAGGTCTGCCTGCCTGATTAGGCGGCATGTTTCTCGGGAAGGGAAAGGTGGAGGAGAGGAGGAGAGGAAAGGGTGAAGTGGAAGACCGAGCGGTATCCGCTCGGGGGGAGGATAGCTGCGTCCATGGGCCGACTTCAGGGGAACTGTGCCGGCATACGCCTATTGCACATCTGAGGGAAACCCAGGAAAAACCCCGGACGCGGATTCGAACCGCGGACCTCCCAGTCTCCAAGCGCACGCGTTACCGCTGCGCCACCGGAGCTGGTCGAAATCGACCTATAATCGAACTGACAAGCATCCAGACGTCTGCGAGTGTACCGTGCGCGGGTAGCCCGGCTCTGTAATTTTCCAAGGGAAGGCGCCTTCCGCCATTTTCCTCTTTGCATTTACCAGAGAAAGCGAAAAAGTTTAATGTCTTAAAGGTGGTGTCGGCAAGGAATCCGGTACTATTATAAACTTAATGTGATAAGATCCCTCCCAAAAAACAACAAAAAGAAAACACAAAAATGTTTAACAAATTTTTTTAGTGTTTTTTGATAAATCACCAAAAACGGAATCCGAAACGGAATCCAATTCGGAACCAACCGCCAGCTTCCGGTTGAAACGGCCCTTATTCCCTACTTCGCCTCTTCCGGTGACGTAATTGGCTTTGTTGGCGAGTGTCGGCGAGATTCCCAATCGCTCAGCTGACGACGTCACCAGGCTGGTTGCAATCCGATACCACTGAAAGCATGAACGCTGATGCTTCCAGTGACCGTTCGGCAGCAGATTGCGAGTCGGAAGACCAAATTGTGTGACGGGCAGCCTGCCTTCATAACCAATTCCAGCGATGTCGGTCCGCACACTGTTATTGCCTGAATTCAGCCATGAGCGCGCAGCCGGCTGCAAAATCCGAATGAAACCATTTTCTAATGTTTCCGAAGGAGTAGAAGATAGGTTTACTGGGATACATATCCGCACAAAAAGTACGAATACATACAGTGCGCCTGCTCGGAAGAGAGCATACAAATCCCCCGCGTCGGAAAAACCTTCTCCTTTGTCACCGACGTCACGTCATCCACCCAATAGTGAGGTGCGCTCATTCTTTTTTCTTTCCTGCCTTTTGCTGTTGTATTTGCCGTCGCCCGTCCCGCGACTGACGCACAGCAGTCAACCGGCCACCCCACCGGTCGGTCTTTTTCCCACCCTGTAGTAGGCGACTCCCGTCAGCCAATAAAAGTGCTGAGATGACGTGACATCACAACAACCCAGAAGACGGTGGGACAGTTCGCCGCCGATGCGCCCATTCTTGTAAAGGATTGTCTTGGGAAATGCTCGCATCTCAAAGGAAATATGTTTTGTGAGAGTTCCTGATGGTCCATATTATGCAGTAAAAAAAATATATCTATATACATGTTTGAGGCGTTAACCAGAAGACCCCATTGGATCGTTACGCCCTTCTTCCATTAAAGGGACCATGAAGAGGCACGTGAAACGGCTCGTTTGAGTTCTGGGGGTGAGAATGGGTTCTCGAGAATGACCTTTATATCTGAAACATGGGCGACTCTTACCACGTTGCGTGCCACGCGGGCGTACTTCACACTCAATAATACTGGCGACCGGCCAAAGGCCTTCAAACACTTGATCGACATCACTAGCACTGACACCCATTATCGAGTTCGTGAATGACCTAAGAAAGATTGCCTACTTCTAACGTCGCGTTCAGCTTTCTACGTACAGTAAAATCAGTACGGCAATAGAGAGTTTTAGCAGACCGTTGATAACGTGGCTAGCGACTCACCGTATCAACCGGAACCAATCAGTGGATAAGATTCTGAGCCACGCAGGAGTGCGATTGGTTCCGATAGAGATGATAACTTTATCAATGGTATACTAAAACTCACTAATACCATCCTTGAATCGCTCGACGCGATCCACGCATGAAATGGCACATGTTCTCTATGTTTGTTTCCAGAGGGGCGATCCTCAGGGAGCGTACAGGGTGCACGCGAGCTCACTTGGCTGGCGCGCGCGTTTAAGGCGCCCCTTGCAGATACGGGCGCTTTGGGAGACGAAATTGTTCTCCCTCAGGGCTAACGCTCACATAGGGAGCCCTCAGGGTTGGTTGGGAGTACGGCCCTAGCCCTCCAGTGCCTTACGTCCGTCAACTCTTTGCAGACAGAAATCCAGCGCGAGAGTGCCCGAGAGGATACGACTACCTGAGAGTGAGTATTTTTCAAAGTGAAGAGTATCGAGCACGAACTCATTCGTAATTTCCCCGATGCACATCACCCACAAAGATGCTACGATACCATGCTGTAAATGCTACACTAAGGCTCATGTTCTTTCACATTCACGCAGAACTCGAACGGAGTCTCTTACGGATGCCAGTACTACTGCCAGACAGGCCGGAGCAACAACCCATATCCCAGGGAAGTTGATGGCAGTGACTGTCTCGTAAGAGCAAATCATCTGTTGTAGCTCGGGTCTTCAAGAGAGGTTCTAGCATGTTTTCGTCGTCTGGGGAGGTGTTGTAGAAATAGCAAAAAAAGCCTCATGGTGGACTTTTAAGAATTGTTCTGCTAAGCCACGAGAACGGTGGTCATCACAGTGGTTTACTACATGGCACACTGTAGTGATGGCCCTGCTCCCTGGCAAAGACTTCCAGACGAAGAAGACTAGTTAGGACGGGTGGGTCGTAGACGTCGGTATTGTGATCGACCAAAATAAACGATCAGCGAAACGAGAACTCCGGGTAGAAAGCATCGTATCTAGAGGAGTCTGTGTATCTATGGTTCGACATATTACCTTTGCAACCAAGATCAGTAACGTTCCTCGCGTTAGGAATGTCCTTCCGGTACTCCTTGATTTTCACTTGGCCTATGGTTTCTGCTGATTGTGCACAGCAAAGTGTGGCGGTCGTTACCGCGATACCTATGCCCCAACCAGATTTTATACAAAAATTAAAATTTTTACATTAATAAATTTTAGGTAATTAGCCGTCGAGGAGTTGCATACTCTGTATTATAGAATGTTCGCCATTCCATGTAACTCAACTGGCAGAAGCATCATCAGTGCTGCCCCCCCCCTCATAGCTTTTTCCTTTATCAAAATTCGAGCCTTTTCGCAGCCCACGTGTGACACGTGTGAAGAAATAACTGTATCGTGCACGCACAATAAGGGAGAAATGAGGCTCACTGTTGTATTGTGCACGCACATTTAGATTTTTTTTTTCTTAAAGTTTTCCCACACGTTCTGCCATGAACTCCCTGTCTACAGTTGCATCAGGAGTTTCATCAGCAGGTCCTGCGTGATGTATCCAGCGGTCTGCGTCAAGGAGAGCTACAAAAACCAGTAGGAAACCCACAGAAAAAGCGGTGCACCTTTCCTAAGTGCGAACAACTTGAGACCATGTATTTGAAAGTGCCACGCCATCTACAAGACTACTAAACTACTGCGCGTTGCATATTTTGGGGCGCTGACGTTGCTGCTCACTCTCGGCACCTGGCTCACAGAAACAGGTCTAGTAGACCTGCTTCTGTGGGCCAATCGATATGCACACTTTGAGTGTGGCGGCGGTGCGTTGTCGGCCTCACAGAGGTGGGCAACGCCCTCGGGGAATGTGCGTCCTGGGCCGACTTCTAAGGAAACTGTGCCGACATATGTCTGAAAGCGTCTCAGGAGTATGGTGAACTAGAAGGATGGCGTATTTACCTGGCCTATTCAATGCATGTGGAGCTCGTGCTCCCTCATTTTAAGCCAAGCACGTGAGCTTCGCCATTACGCGCTCCTCGCACATCACACGGATTCCTGTTGAACTATTACAACAATTCAACATGCGGCATGCCAGGCACATCGGCGGCTACACCCGACAGCTGCCGATCAGCACACGAGTCGTTCTAGTTCACCATACTTCGAGTTCGGGAAGTAGAAGGCCGTTATGTGGAGAAGGAGGCGTATGTGTGCTTGAGCAAGAACCGACAAGAACTGACTGAAAAACATCCTTCAAGCCCTTACTTCCTCGCCTTCAACATCTATGCTTGGATGAGCTGATCTCAAGGCGCGCTTTCTGGTTGCTGCGAAATATACCTTATTGTTGCGTTCATTCACCACATATGGCTCCCAAGATGCCGCCGCCATCACTGTGGAACGCATCAACCTACATTGCTCAAACTACAAGCCTTTCAGGACTACTCTTAGTGTCTTTATATCAACCATCTCGCCCTTTCACCGTGACAAAATTGCTGAGTCAACGATCAAATCGCCAGCGCTATTCCCCAAAAGCTCTGCTTGCCGTGCTGGACACTGTATAGGAGTTCCATCTTCCCTGTGAATCCCATCACAAAATTACCGCTAGCAATGAGTTATGGTGTCGTCCCTGGTGATGGCCCCCTCATTAGAGTGTTTTAGTACACTGTACGCGAGGGCCACAGAGTACGTAACAGATAGCGTTGGTGGTTCTGCGCACTGCGCAAAGCTCTCTTTCTGTAATGGAATCGAACGATCGGAAACGACAGGCAGGCAATCCCTGGGAGGAAGTTTGGTGGAATTAAGTTGGCTCCACGTAGGGTACAAGGGATTTCCATCGTCCTGTATATCCTTACCTAGGATTCTGGAATTGTAAGCAATATCTGGGATCGATGTCGCATTGCTTCCATATATTCCAGATTCCATCGACTGCAGCAAATGGCATATGTTGGGACGGCGAGTGCGTTCGTCAGTGACAGAATGCAGACGATGATGACAGAAGATGAGATGGAAATCGCAGAAGTTGAAATTTTTTTTTCCAGGGGAATAAATATTTTATCAATCGACAATGTTCTGTTTCTGCTTTCACTTAGAGCACGCATGTGCTCTATATGTCTATTATATGTCATTAGTACGCGCACCTAACCTGGCCTTACATCTCATCGCTACCCACTACCACACAGGTTGAAACTGAACACCAAACTGAACACTTTTTGCTCATCCGTTCTCATTTTGGCCAACTTGGCAAGCGGTATATCTGGACCCCCCCCCACACACACACACACACCCTTTGCTTTTGTTAGGAGCCCCACTTTCGTTAGTGTCAGTACTGTCTCTCAGAGCATCCCATACTGCGCTCTGTAATAGATCTGTTGTAGCGGGTCTCGTATCGTACATTGTGCTCTCCAATCGCTTCTAGGCACTTTTTCCATCGTCTTATACATTTTCACGTACGCACATTCCTACATACATACATGCTTACTTGTTCATACATGGTCGTTATACGTCATATACATGACGTTAGCACCCGCGCATAACCTGGCCCATCACTACCACACACAGGTCCTTTTTGTACTGGTCAATCTCCCTTAGCGGCTCACGGCCATCTTTTGATTGGAAGAAGAAGAAGAGGAGGAAAACGTGTTCTCGAATTTCCTTCATTCATGGGAGCCGGTCTCAAGTCAACGCAAGGTAACGTGTGCTTCAACACAAATTCTTCACTCGATTACGGAAATTCCAAGGCATGCTTCAAATACCCGGGTCGTAAGTGACGGCAGTCCCAGTCAGTACTTTGGAGCGACGATAGCGATATACCGCCTTCCTGTGCCTTTCATTATGGGACGCAAGGACAGCCGCCGCGGCTCGCCTTTTATTCCGACCGCGAAGCGATGGCGAAGTCCCATCCCGTGGCGGCAAAATATCAAAGACTGAACAATCCCCATCAACGTTTCTGCAAACTGTGTGCTTTGTATGTGTGTGCGGATATCGGCATAGCTTGGTTGAGAAGCTTGCTTCTTGTGCACTTGAGGCTTTGTGTATTTGCTCTTCCTTCTGTGTCCCAGCCTCAGCACATCAATAGACCTCTTCCTGTTTGTAAACAAATGACGTTATACTATTTGACAGCGCCACCAATTTGGTAGGGTTGAACTACGCTAGAAGCTAGGGGGCGAACAAGGTCGCGCCCGAAGGCCACGGCCTTGAGGGGATTACGATGGACCCTCAGGGGGACGCGACCTTCGGTCCATTCTTGGAACCCAGCCCTCCCCTTCAGATTTGTTTCGGTTTCAGTGTCTACCAACGTCATGACGACGTTTCTCGGGTAGAGGTCTATTTCCGTGATTGCTTGCTAGGTACGTTTTTTTGTGTTTTAATGCGTTAGCAATTTGAGTGTCAATGTGGAAAAAGCTGCATGTATGTACGTATATGTGTGTGTGAGAGAGATGGTGAAACCTCACCTAGGCAGAGGTGAAGTGGAGACGTAAAGGGAAGATAAGAGGATAAATGCAAATGAAGGTAAATGATATGAAATTGATGTAGATGAAGATAATTCAGAGCAAGAGGTAAGCGTAATTAAAGGTAATTAGAGGCACTTAAAGGTAGTTAAAGCAAGAAAGTTTAAAGGAAATGAACGTAAGATACATGTAATTAAGAGTAAGATTAAATGAAATTAAAGATTACCGAAGGTATGGAGGTAATTAAATGTAAGTAAAAGAATTAACATCAATTAAAGGGAAATTGAGAGTAATTAGAGAAAGTAAATGGAATTAAAGGCAATTAAATTAAATTTAAGACTACCTCACCTATCCTGCGGTTACCTTCAGTAATTAAAGGGCAATTGAAAGTAATTGAGGGTAGTTAAGGGTTAATTCAACGGACTTACATAGAGTAATTGAAAGTGCCGAACCGGAAGTTCAGTATAGTCGGGAAGTGAACTAACGGAAGTCGGGTTTAGACCGGCAGTGGACACCCAAAAGTAAAGCATAGACCGGAAAAGGCGCTTAATGCCAATACATTTCTCTCGCATTTACCGCTAAATTCCCACTGAATTTTTGTTTGTTTGTTTATGCACGTGCGTGGTGTTCGTAATAAAATTTAAAAACTTGCGAGATACTGTTCATTTCACAACAAATGTTTTAAGGGATTCGAGCAACTCAGGGAAAGGTGCTGACGCCACCAACCGGACCTGGGTCTTCCGATTTCCGGTCAGGTATGCTGCCACGACAGTACGACCTTCACCTGAGCTATACGTCGACCTGCTTCAGCTAATTCTCGTTGTTTACGCTCGTAGAAGTGACGTGTTCTGACTTCCAGCTTGCAAGAATGCAAGAGTCACACCGCTACGGTATATCTAGGTGTATAGAATATGGTAATTTAGATTCGAAACGCCGAAGTTTTTAGTTACGCCTTATATCCTTTGGTATCCCTCGTTCTTTGGCATGGTACATGCAGCACGGCTGTGTGCACTCTGAAGCCAAGAAAGTGCTGCCCTCAAACGTAAAACTAAAACAATTCTTTAGTACTGCCTTGACTACTGCAACACTCTAAGAAAAAAGGTAGAATTTCCTGCCCAAGCTGATAGAACGACAGTACGTCTACCATTTTGGGCCAATCCGCGCGCGCGCCTTCTCCTCCGCGAGTATAAGCAGCTCCTCTCTCTCACGTTTACTCTATAGGAAAAACGGTAGAATTTCCTACTCAGGCAGGTGCAACGACAGTTAATACTCTGTAGTTTGTTTCTACTCTGCAGTTATACCCAAAACGTAAAGTTGATTTGAGTAGAAATGTGGATGCAATACAGCTCTACCGAGATGGGCAGGAAATTCTACCTTTTTTCCCTATAGGGTAGCGCTTTTCTGTCGCGATTATGTTAAGCAACGCTGCCAGGGGGTGAGGGGGCTACCGTTTCCTGTCAGTTGTGCTAGTGACGTGTTCCTGTCTCCTCGTATAGGGTCCAAACAGGTGACGTCATCTGGGGGAAGGAAGACACCTACCAGAAAAGACGACACCCCATTCAGGATCGACATCGATCCATTTCACCGGTACTTACTGCTCGTCCTCAACTCCGTCTTCATGTCATTCGGAACCGTCATTACTGCAGTCTCCGTAAGTCTGCAAACTACACTTTCTATTCTGTAGGGACTCAAAGTGCAACGGATGTACCAACGCCATGAGGAATACCAGCGAAGTTTAACGCGATTTAACTGCTCCAGTACTTCTAGAATATTGATTCTTGTATTGTTTAATATGCACTATATGATTATGTGCATCCACGCTTATTGTTGCGTTCTTCTCCGTTTGGTACGATAGATTTAAAGGGACGGTCGCATCCGTTCCAGCTTGGAACTAGCGTCATTTCATTCCTCGTGGACCACCTAACCATGCTATCAAAAATTCAACGTGAAGTACTGGTGTAATTTCACTGTTATTCGACGGAATACCACACCAGAGCAGGCGTCGGATGTTGAGAGTATGCCGGAACTCCCTCACCGGAAAAACGAGGAAACGTCATTCTGTAACCGACCAATGGTGGCCCGCCTCTGAGAAAAGGGATGCCGCGTGCATCTGGGCGTCGCCTTTCGGTCTGAGCTCTGCCCTGACACTCCTCCACTTGCGGAGTGACGTCACGCCGGTGGGGGTTTCTCCACCCGCGGAGGCAGCGCTGATCCTTAAAATTCGTTTAGCTAATGTCTAAGCACCTTTCGATGAACCGTTGTGACACCTGGGTGCGACCGCAGCCGGAAAGCACTTCAAAAGCTGTACCACAGTTTCGTTCCCTCATTCCTATTATCATTATTATATTCCTATTATCTATGTCGACGGTGTAGTAAGTCCGTCCATAACAGTAGCGGAGAGAGAAGAGGGAGGGAAGTACGAGTGAGGGCACCAGAAGATTAGGACCAGAAAAAAGGCTCTACAAAGCTATGATTATTTACGTAGGTTTTGCAGAATGGCCGAAAACGACACAATATTTTGTATTACGCAACAATTCCTTATCGTCCCAGAATAACCAACTATAAACTACAACTAGTCCGAGGTAACGCCCAAGCAATCTCTCCAAGCAAGCACTCTTGCAGATTAGTCTGTAGCTTTCGTATCCATCATCCATGTAACATTTCAGTCAAACAATCAAAGTGTATCCTTACATTATGTTACGTCAAATATTCGTGAATTACGTAAAGGACCACTTTCATTGCGTACGGTATGTACACTGCTACAAGCACTGCTGTCTGATGATGACTATACCATCTGCTGTTAGTGGAACAAGTGTGGACCAGTATAACCTAACGCTATATTTTGACAACATTGCTCTCTTATACACGTAGTAGTAACACAATCTCACGTACCTTCCCTCTTAGGCCTACTTATTGTTCGACCGATGGGACGACGTCATTTTCGTTCCTGGTTCCTTGGCGCTCACCATCGTAGTCAATCTCGAATTCCCTTTCATCATCTTTGGTATTGTGTGCTTCACGATAGGATGTGTTGGATTTGTGGGCACTGTACGAGAGAGCATACTATTGCTGTGGACATACTCATTGCTGCTCTGTCTCCTAATGATGCTAAACATCTTTGCTGGCTTGGCTTTGGTCCTGATACCGATAGCAGCACCACAGGTGAGCGCTGAAGGTACTGAATTACGGGTGATATCAGCAACTGAAGTCATGTTCAGTCTTCAGCAGCTAGGAGTTTCACTTGGCTTGTGTCTTCAGAATACTGTGTAAATTATACAAATACATTTCTGTGATGCCTGGTAAGGCTACCGCCTGGCAACATAGTTTCATGAGCGACGACTTCAGAATTGCGTTCAGAGCTTCTGGCTGTTCTGCAACACGAGTCAAAGAGATTGATGAAGGGTGATGCACCATTCCCGTCCCGACACGTGTCTCAAGCTGAAATAACAGTCTTCGCATGGAGGCCAGGAAGGGAGGAGGGTGTCCAGAAATATTGGGGGGTGCACTGGGGAGTCCTATGTTGCCATCCTCATGAAGTCGAAGCTTGTGCTGGCTTGCACGTTCCTTAAAAGTTGACAATACATTACTGCCAGTTACATTGCCCTTGTAACAGAATACAACGGTGCTTTTTCCTTTCCAGACCATCGAAAGACTCCTGAATATGCACCTCATTGAGTACTACAGAGACAATGACAAAATTCGTGCAGTTGTCGACTACCTGCAGACCAACTTCGAGTGCTGCGGTGTTACCTCAAACGGCTTCCGCGACTGGAACCAGAACATGTATTTCAACTGCAGCCAAGATAATCCCAGCTCTGAACGCTGCAGTGTCCCTAACTCTTGCTGCATATTAGCGGATGCCGAAGACATCGAAGCCGCCCTGAAACAGAAATACTGTTCCATCGGTGTCTTAGCGATGGGACGGAAGCAAGCGTTCTCTATAGTTTACAGCAGAAACTGCGTAGACGCGGCGATCGGCGTAATACGAAAGAACACGTTGTTCCTCATAGCAGTCACCATAGTCGTGGAGTTTGCATTGATCATAGTGAGGTCGATGGCTCAAGACGTACTGCTCGACTTGGAGACCTCAAGGAAGGCGTACGAGAACTATGAAAAGGCTGTAAACAAGGATCACACGAAAATGGCAAATATAGAAGCTGCGGAGACCCCTCAAGAGTAAGTTATCTCGCTTTCAATTTTTGAGGCTCACATGAAAGGCGATCACATGCGGAGATGCGGCCTCATTGATCTCCTGCCGCCTATGCGACCAGTGACCTTGTTTGTGTGCAAATTGTCACTGTCAAACATCCCTGTTGAAATGTTCCTACCAACCAAAATGTGGTGTATGCAGAGGTCAATTTATAGACGTCGTGTGGCAACACTGAAAGTCCATTTCCGTCTCTTATCATATAGCTGCTGGTAAGCTTCCAGCGTGCTGCGGAGAACGGAGGTCATAAAGTAG
The DNA here is from genome assembly GCF_037126465.1 of Ornithodoros turicata. Lineage (NCBI taxonomy): Eukaryota > Metazoa > Arthropoda > Arachnida > Ixodida > Argasidae > Ornithodoros > Ornithodoros turicata. The sequence goes on along the minus strand of NC_088206.1, from coordinate 66,799,029 downwards.
CATGAACTCTTGCTAGGAGACAGTTCACAGATGTCGCAGTGGCATCACTTACACTTTGGTGGTGTTCACTGACGACATTTATGCCTTTGTGTGAGATATATTTACACAAGCATATACTTGAACATATCACCTGTACTCAAAACATTCCAGCCAAGGCAGAAGCATTAGAAACTGCAGCACATATAATGATATGCCATGCAGCATGAAGCTTATATTGGCTCTTCCCCACCTAATACCAAGCCAGCTCACTGCCACTACTACTGATACCAGACAACTCATACCAGACCCAACTAGTGCCGCAACAACTCATATCAGGACAACTCATACCAACCGATCGCATACCACACTCACGTCCTTTTTTGTGGGAAGGTGGGACGATTATGGAAGTAGCTTTTTCTTTCTCTTTTTTTTGTACCATTCGAATTCAAGTCACGCTGAGAGACGTGACATCGGGAAAAAAAGTGACAGAATGTGACTAACGATTCCGACAGTTGACATTTGCGGATGCACACTGAACGATAAAGCGCACTGCAATTGTGATAGGAAGCGGGTGATTTTTAAAAAGAAACCAAATCACATGGAACATCAAGACACCAATCCTTTGAATAGGTGATCGATGGGCCCAATCGGTATTCCGGTCCATTTTGCGCGCTTCTCCAGGAGTTGTTCTCGCGATGCTGTGGTATGAGAGGTACCAGCCAGTGGCTAGTAACACATTCTTCATGATGACCAGACAGGCTTAGTAGAACTTCAGTAGAACAGCGGCAAGAACGAAACAACAGCCTCCACATCATGTGAATTGGTCAGATTCTCCTGAACAGCTTCAGGAGCATGGAAAGCGGGGAGGGAAAAGCGCTCTCTTTGACCGCGTTTAAATATGTTAACACTATATTATGTTTTTACACAATAGACCTCTCCCTGCTTGTAAACAAATGACGTCATAGCGTCCGGCAGCGCCACCAATTTAGTAAAGTTGAACTACGTTCGAAGCTAGAGGTGAACAAAGACGCGCCCGAAAGCCACGGTCTTGAGGGGATTACGATGATCCCGGGAAGGGACGCAACATTCCGTCCTACTTTTCTTTTAGTAGGAGATAGCGAACAAAGTGTCCACTCGTGGTACCCAGCCCTCTCCTTCTAATTTGTTTTGGTTCCAGTCTGTCATGATGACGTTTCTTGGGTAGAGGTTTATAAATACTGTCCCAGCAAACATGCTGGGACATGGCAGTGTGTCTATGTGTGCCTATGGCAGACGTTTGATTCCGCCACTCGCGCGAAGGCCATGTGACAAGCCAAGAGCACCTGCGTCATGTAACGAGCTACCTGCATCCACTCAGAGGAGCGATGCGGTGTGACGTCAGCTGGGTTCAGTCATCGACACGGCGAAGGTCGGAGCGTCGCCTCCTGAGTAGTTTCTCGAAGTTTCTTCTGGCAGACGCTTCCCCCGAGAAGGTTGCATAGAGTCCGAACCCAATGATCTGTCGTGTGCAAGTGCTCATTCATTGGCATTGCTCACTCGCATCAGGTAAATTTAGCGACGGAGCAACATGTCACTTCAGACAGATACGGAAAGTTGTTGCCGACTGGTTTCATGATGCTTGGTGGTGACTCATAATCAGTTTCAGCGAAATGTAGACTGCACATTTGGAGTTCAGTGCCGGGTTGAACACACTGAATCAAGGCAAGCCATCTACTTCTTGCTGGCTCATTTGCAGGAATCTGATGCATGCAAAAACCGTGGGTCCTTTTGTTTGTTCGTTTTTTTTTTTTCATTTGGCAGCCTCGAACTCCACATTGAATTTTGAGCAGATAGCCATGGGTTAAGAGCAAGCACATCCTTACAGCAGTGGCTCAGAGCAACACTGCGTGTTACAGATCTGCATTTCAGGCGCAACGTTACAGTAGCAACGTTACAGTAGCATACACTGTACTCTCTATGATCACTCATCATATTCGCTCCGAGATCGAACTGTGTCGTCGCGCTGCGGAGAGCCACCGTAGTGTGTAGGACGACAGAAATCGCATACATAGCACAACGGGGTCCTCTTTTTGGCAGTTGTACGCTGTCAGAAGGACGGCCTCGTAATACCTACAAGAAAGAAATACCTGCAACCCCTGGGTTGCTGTTTTGTTTTGTTCAGTTTCACTTTCGAATTTGTTTGACAACGTGGCTCAATCCACTGCAAGTCATGGTCACATTACATCTGTTTCGCGAACCAGTAACTGCCTAAATTTATTTTGGTTCAGTATCCGTTCAGCAAAAAATACAGGTTTTTAACAGTTTTCAGTTTGGGTTTAGTGCCCGTGTTCCAATCCCTCTTGGTATGAGTTAGTCTGTGCCTGCCTGCACAAAACTTTTTGAGTGCAACACTCAATGTGTGTTTCACTCAAGCCCACTGACAAGCAATAGGCTGGAGTACTCTCAAAGTTTCATGCAAGCGGGACCAGGTATGAGCTGTATAGGTATGAGCTGTGTGGTCGCCCTTATCTTAGCACACAACCATTCAATCTGTTTACTAGACCTGTGTTGCAGGAGTTTATTGGTCGACCTGGGATACTCAGAAGACGTATCTGAGACACCACATTTCATCCAGCCCTGCAGGACCCCGAGAACGCCTTTTGACAGGGCCATCAGCCGCGAAAAAATACAGCACATAGCACGGTGTCGTGACGAACGTGTTAAAGTCTTCTTCTCCTGGGACTGCAAGAAGCACAATGGATTCAATCCCAACTGTGAATATTGCGTCCGGGATAAACAGCGGACATCACCAGGGACGCCGTGCCCGCTACATAGAGGGCACCACGTGGTCGTCGATCGCCGTTAGGCATAGTCAGGGACGTCCGAGGGCGCTAATCATGCACCGACCGATACTACTAGTGTTGCCAAATGTACGTGGTATTTTTAGAGGAAAATGACGAATACATATATGCGTGGACACCATGAAAGAGAAGTGAGTAGCAATAGTGATATAGGTATGCCTCAAGTACATACATATAGAGCCGTATAGCCGGAGGATTTTCCTTGCATGCACTTAACTGTGCGATGAATACTCCTTTTTAAGGAAGTCCAAGTAACTGCGAAACGCAAAGAACAGAGAGCCTGCCACTTCCTGGAGCGTGGCGCTGATGAATCTCATGCTACGGTTCTCAGGTAGGAGCGCTATAAGTGGTGCTCCTGCTCTGTGACATACGGAGGAAGGGCAAAGCCTGCATTCTTGTACGAACTACTGGCAGCATCAAGCTTTCCAGTGGCTTTTCCCTTCATCCCTTTCCTTTATCGATATATTTTCTTCTCAGGAGTCTTGTTGCACGTCTTCCTCGTCACGACGCCCACAAGAAAAGACAGTTCTTAAATAGTCTGAGGATCCCGAGACACGCTAGGTTTTTAATGGAAAATCTATGACAGCCCCAGATATGCCGTTTGGGCGTCTATAACATACCTGGCCTAGCGGACGGCTTTCCTATAGCCGGTCGCATCGGTGTTCGATGACCAACTAAAATTCGATAATTGACTTATTAATTAACGTGTTTAAGTGAGACGACTGGATTAAAGCCCGTCGTCATCGAAAGCTATTCGAAATGTCAGCGATTTTGAAGTGCTTCTGTGCTTCAAGACACGAGCAGTTTTTGTTTGCTATGCCAGTGAACCGCAACCGTATCGCGTGCGCTCAAGTTGCGCTGGAAGGGGCGTCCATTTTTCCTTCGAGGGCCCCGACACGGATTGTATCTACAACGCCGACCCGTTTATCTCTTCAGTGCAGTTAAACATTCACCCAATACCTCGATGTCATGGGAATCAGAGTTGTTACAGCCTTTGACCCTCGAAGGAAAAATGGGAACGTCCCTTCCGGCGCAACTTCAGCGCACAGATTTGGCGGCGGCTCATTTGCATAGCAAACAAAAAGTGCCGGTATCTTGAAGCACAGAAACATTTCAAAATGTATATATGTGTACATGTGTCACTCTAAATGTCACGGGTGTGAGGATAACCAGGCCGTTCGGCTATGAAAGAACTTAACCCCGCCTGACCGTCACCGGCGATCCACTGTAGGCGGAGCAGCTCCAACGACTTCACCGTATACTCTCCAAGGTACACACACAACACATCCACCGAAGATGTCACACACACAGCACATCCAGCGAAGACCCACGCGGTGGCACACACAGAAGATAAATTGGTAATCCTGAAAAAGGCCAAGACTTCAAGCATAACGAAACTTCCTTGGGCGCAAGCCCCGCTACCCTGAACATGTGACCCCGGGAACGCCTAGTTGAAGTTACGAGCCTGAAACTGGGAGGTTTTCTTTTTCTTTTCTTTTTTTGCCACTACCCGACAAGCAAACGTACTGTATGCGACACGGTTTTTTTAAAGTCTGCGAGCGCGTGTCAGGCTGGTGTAGCAAAACGAGGTCGTCAGTTAGTACCGCCTTCGCCTCACTTCCGTGACTAGTAAGGCACCCTAGCGGTGACTACGCTGTGACTACGCCACCAGACGGGAGAGATGGTCTGATAACGTCGCGTCGTCTGCAAGCTTTTCCTCGTGCGCTCTGTTCAGGAGGACATTATCAGACCATCTCTCCCGTCTGGTGGCGTTGTCACAGCGTAGTCACCGCTAGGGTGCCCTACTGGTCACGGAAGTGAGGCGAAGGCGGTACTAACTGACGACCTCGGTTCGCTACACCAGCCTGACACGCGCTCGCAGATTTCAGACAACCGTGTCGCATACAGTACAAAACACGCCGCGATATTCTAGTAAATTGCACCGCCAACAACCGAGTTCCGGATCGCCACACCCCCTAGCAGGAGAAATAGGCTTAACGGCTTGACCTCGGACGCTGCGCTTGATACACCCGGCTGCCCAAGCAGCAGAATGTACTGTAGGTGGAAGGCCTTGAACAGAGTCGTGAAACCAAAGAACATTGATAAGACACATACCGTCCACCCCTATTGCACTCGACTTTCAGTACATTGTGCTGCTTGGGTGTGTTCGGCGTCACCAGCCTCTGTGACAAATGACAATGATCGGTTGTGACTACGACGTGAGTCGGCAGAAGATGCAAAGTAAGGGGGCGTCTACAAGGGATTGAAAGAAAATTAGAAAAGAAAGGGGGAACTATTATCGTTATCATGCACGACGGTCGGGCCATCGCAAGCGTGAGAAATGGTGTCAAGATGTGTCCTTAGCAATGTGTTTGTGTGTGTGCGTTTTCCTTGGTAGCAATCTTCACAGTACATGGGAAAGCATACAATGAAAATCCACTATGACGCGGCGTCTGCGATCAGGGAAAGTGTGCAGTCAGTTAAGCCACTTGGGGTAATGCATAGCAGCGGTACTAACGTACCCTTGGGCAGCGTGGTACGTCCAAACAGGGACGTGCCAAGGCGCCCACTTTTATTTGGAGGGGACGATTTCTTTGTCGAAGTGCGTAATGGGGGACCTAATATTTAACTTGGTGATTGCGGGCGATCCCCCCCTCCTATATCTGCCACTGGGATCCACTTTTTGAAACCGTAGCGGGGCGTTGACCGTTTCTTCCTTTAAGCACGTCCAATGACTACGCTTCCCTCTGTGTAGCTGAACCTACATTCCTTTTACATTTCTTTCTTTGTGGAGGTGTACATGGTTGGAACTGGAGTTAGGAAAGAAAAATATGGAGATGGTGGCTCCTACAAAACACAGGAGCCGACTACTCCAAAACACTTGAAAATAAAAATCAGTAAGTCTGAAACGTTAGACGAGCTGCAACATCCACATGAAATGTCATTAAAGCAGCTGTCGCACGCTGTCTAAGATCCTTCGACCGTTCTCCGAGGAGCTTCACTATGTCTAGAGGACGGTGGTCTAGTCTTTCCAAGGCGGCCCTGAGATCATTACGTTGGACAATGTGTCTGGAGCAGTTAATTAATATGCGTACAGTGTTCTCCACATCATCACACGTCATGCAGTTCAGTTTACCTTTCCCATGTTGAACAATAGGGCACGGCTAAAATGAACGTCTAGTCGAAGGCCGTACGCTAAGGATTCAATGGCACGCGGCATGAGACTCGGAAGACAGAAGCGTAAATTCGGGTCCACTCTGGCTAGCAAGCTGGGCTCCGCGTCAACCAACCACGTACGTCTGCAGGCGTCGTGACGTCATTTTCTTGGCGTCCGACCCCGTGACGTATACGGAGGTATTGTTTGTTTTCAGGTGTGTATAGCCAAAGCATCCGCAGATTGAATCTGTTTCTCACAGACCAGTAGCGTCGCGGCGTTACGTTCTTCAGGTTCTGGAGGAGTATTAGGGACTGTGCCACTGCACTGTGTGGCGCCGCGATGCGGCCTCCAGAGAAAGTAGCTTGCGTGATCGCCGCCCTACAGCTTTGTCTACATGTGAAGTGCGAACGTCTTTTTTTTTCTTTTCTTTTTTTTTTTTTTTTGCAACACGGGAACTGTTGCATCACTAACTGTGCAAGCACCTAAAAGGCTCTTCAATAGGAACGAGATGTTTCATTTCTCATGATTTCTATACTTCGAATACCACCAAGGGACTCGAAGCGAATAGCGTTCGTGACGCGCGTTCGGTCCTCTCAGCTGGAAAAAGGAATATTGGTCCAGTTGGAATCTCTAATCTGTACAGGTCCCGACAAAAGTTTACGGAACGCGTGAGTGATGTATTTTCCCCTCGGTGCGACACCCTATAGTGACAAGCGGAAGCGGGCTTGTTCACTCGTTCAGAGGGGCGGAGGAGTGCGCGAACAGCGACAGTAATTCTTCAAACCACCTTTCGAGCACATTCAAGCGGTACCGATACTACTGCGGTGTGTCGCTACCAGCGCGCTCGCTCACCCCTCTGAACGAGTGGTCGAGTCCGTTTCCTCTGGCCGGTAGGGTGTCGCACAGACGAGAAAATACACCGCTTGACCTACAATCGTAGAGATGTCACCCTCGTTCACTACCTTCATTTTTCTCTCCCTCCCGTACTTTTCGGACGAATGGGGTGAAAGCGACACAAAAATAGTCTCTACCCCTTGAACAGGTGAAAAAGTACCAAGTACCGTTTGGATTTGTACTGTGTGAGATAAAAGGTCACGTCACGGCAAAGGACGTCCTCTCTGACACACGAGCTCCCAAATGCAAATTTTGAACGTCAACTGCTTCTGCGTTGTAATAGATCCTAAGTGTAAGTTGTGGTCATGTGACCGCTGTTTGTGCCTAACATTGCTTGTATACTGATTTGTCGAGTATCTTTATGTGGCTCAACCGAAATGTGGTATATATTATAATGATTCCTGGTGAAGTAATGCAGAAGTGATGGCATTACTTATCAGAAGTTAAGAAGTTAGTAACGCGTTACCTACTACCGCAACAGTAACGAATAACGTAACGCGTTGCCTTTTGAAAAAGTAGTGAGTAACGGTAGTGCACTGCAAAATAAAAGTAACTTCCCCACCTTTGGTCCAATTGCACCAATTCCTTTTTTCTTTTCTTTTTCCAACTAGGCTTGCATGAGGTGTGCACAACACGAGCTAATATATTCTCTGTCTTTCGTTCTAGCTCCGATGATGCTGAATGAGGACTTGAAAAATGAATAGTGAATTACAGTTGCCACTTTCGTGAGGGTGAAACGCTACAGTATACAGTATATCACCGTAGGTCGCATCGTCCAAATGGCAACTTCATTTCGAGATAATGATTCGGGTGGTTCATCGCCACAGACCAGGGGCGATATTGCTCCCGGTAATTTGGTTGGCGAGCCTCAGAGTGAGAACGGAAGTTCTACGTTGTCCAACAACTTTAGTATTTATACGCACCGAACAACCGCATGACCACGGCGGTAGCTGCGATAAAAAGGTCGTGTCAATGGTGAGCTGCATATTTGCGGTCTACACCTTTCTGCATAATTTCTTCTGTGAGGATCGCTTCAGCGTTATTGTTTATTTGTGCGAAGAAAGCGGACGCACGATGTAGGTTTCAGTGAAGAAGGTATGTGCGCAGAAACGTGCCAAAAGGACGAAATGAATGCCAGACTCAGTCAAGAACATGACGTCACAAGTGGCTGGAGTCAGTGAAACGTGCTTAGTTTGCACCAGCAAGCTAGGATTTTGTGAAGCATCGAATAAACCACCCTGTGGACGTACTACTACTTACAGGTGTGTGTTTCGACACAGACGCGAATGGCTGCATCTCCTTGCGCACTGTTACATTATAAATGTGGTGGTTGCTTCTACGCAGTTCGTCGCCCTTCTCTTCGTCCGCGCCCCTGAAAGTTCCACATTATTTGAACTTCAAAAATCAGCCCTTCTAATTATGGCGGTCGCCACGCAAGCTACGGTTCCACTTGAAAATGCATAGAGCCGGTTTAGTGGTATCACGTCGGATGCATCCACGACCGCCGTTGGCGGAGCTGTCGCGACTGAGCAGCGCGCCCCCTTTAGGTGCCGCACGGTCCCTATAGTCAGGAAATCGCGGGCGAAATGCGTCTCTTAGCCACTATTCGCTGCAGTCGCACGAAAGTCTAATAAATGTCGTTGTTGTTTTCTCTCTCTCTCTCTCTCTGTCTCCTCGAAGGAACGCGTTAATATTCGAAATAAAGGCAACACCCTCAGTACGTGGACGAACAAAATTTGTAGAAATCATTTATAAACCGTTGTTTATAAGCGTTGCAAGGGCTAAGGAAGGAGAGCGCGCAGCTTCATTGTACTTGGTGAAAAACGCATTTATTTCCACGTTTATTAACGCGTCTATTTGTTAGTAAGATACTATAGTAATATATTGGTGACGTGAACGAGGCGATGGGCATCCCGTGCACTGCGTGCAACGAGGAAGCACGTTCTTTCAACGCTGGGTACGTGCCTTTTCATTTCCGTTCCCATCATTGTTCTCGAAGTCAGGCGTGACATGGCAGATAACTGTAGGCTGCCGAAAATCATCATTTCTTCAGCAGTGCTCATCGCAGTAGCCATCGTAGCTACAATCTTGATGCAATTATTTTTCGAGCATCATGGTTCGGGGACACAACAAGAGCACCAGGACTTCTGCTGCCCCGACCTCATAAGCGCATTGTGGATGTCTTCCAACATGAGCGTGAACCCTTGCGCAGATATCTACAGCTACACGTGCTACAACTGGGACAGCAGCCAGTTGTCATCCGTCCTTGAAGACCTCAAGCTGGAGGAAGTTACCATCCCTACATTCACCCGCAGTAAGACCGCCGCAAGTCAGACCATCGCCAGGTACTACAGCGAATGCCTCTGGGAAGCGTCTCACAAAGACCAAGAGGTGGACTCTACGATTCAAGCCCTCGTGTATGCTCTGGGACCTCCAGCGAGTCCTTCACCTGTAGACATGCTGACCTTCCTGCTTCGAATTACCCTCCTATATGGGATGCGTCCAGGAATACTGATCAGCACCAACAGGTTTAACGGAACCATCCAGCTTCGGCCCGACAACTCGTTGAACTGGGTAGAGGAGCAGAGTTTGTCACACCGGCGTCGTGCATTGAGGAGGTTTAATGCTCTCACAGGAAATGAGTTCCATCTCGAAGAGCTTGTTCGCCTAGCAGGTCGAGCATTTAAAGAAGGTGGTGACACAGGAAAGCTGACTAGCTCGGGACTGGACATTCTGCGGAATATTCTACCAGGTATTGACGAAGATATTTGGCGGAAGGAATGGTTCGCGTGTTCTGGCTACGATTTATCGACCAGATTTCTCGCGTCAAATGTAAGCAGGCTGAAGAACTTTTTCAGCACCCTAATCGGCAGTTCTCAACCAATATCCCAGGCCTTGCTGATCATAGAGGCAAGCGTGGACTGCTGGTTCACATTTTTGGACGCCATCAAGAATCTCACCCCTAATGGCTTATGTAACGAAAAAGCACTACAGGCGGGGCTTCTCTGGGACGTTGTTGTAGCCGAAACTTTCGGAGATCCACTCAAGGAGGCTTCAGTCCGCAAAATGTATGACTACATCGTAAACAACATGATGCTCTTTGTCCCTAAGTATTTTCCTCCAGAAGACATTCCCATTATCAGGCGAGGACTACGAGCAAGAATCTATCTGACCACGGACTTTCATTTTCACAACGTCTCCCCTCCTGTCAACGTATTTGGCTTCTGGAAGAGACAACTGGCCATTAAGGATCACGAACGAGAGATGCGACTGTTCCACAAGGCACTGGGTCTACCCAGCTACCAATTCGGTGCCTTCACAGGTGTCAAGATCAATTTAACCTCGTCGGGAAGAGAAATGATCGCTCCGCCAATTTACTACCGGCTGCTGAATTTCACGAGCGGAGCGGAGAGTCTCGTAAACATGGCGGTCTTGGGAACCAAAATCCTGACACAACTCGATCACTTTCTGCGGCTGGGTACATACAGTAATCAAACTGTGGAAATTCTTAAGACCATTTCGAAGTGCAGGCAAAAGAGGGGTTCCCACAACTTTCCCAACTTGAAATTTGACATCGAGTTTGTAGTGAATATGACGAAGACTACCATATGGAACCATCCTGTGAATGCTTTTGGTCTGAACCTGAACAGAGCTAAGATCTTCTACATGAGTTACATCTACCATAACTGGTGCGGCAAAGCGATATTGGAAAAATTCATGGCCAGAAAAGTGAACGAGGTTATATTGTCAATTTCAGATTTTCGGCACGCTTTTGGGTGTCCGCCAGATCCAATTACTAGTTACTGTTACCTTATTCCAAGAAGCAGAGTACAAGAAATATAGCGTACAAAGCAAAGTGTTTTCTTTATTCTTCTGGAAGCTCAAGCCTGATAGCTATTTTATTGCGTTTCCAACGCCATCCTATACCTGCAATAACTAAACTTTGCTCTGTAATGCCCTACTTGAAAGGTATGGTAACCCTTGTATGAAAGGTTGTAAAATAGTTTCCGTCGGGACAGTAAAAGTAGTTTCAGTGTAAAAGACTACGTCCATAGGCAGCTGTAATACTTGGCAATACACGCGGTCTGCTGCCACGGGCTGCTTGATATGACGATGGTGCGCTGGCAGCGGTGGACAATAGTGTCACGTTCACTACCTGTATTGGTGGAACTGGAAGTAATGCTTGAAGTTCATCACCTGTATAGCTGTAGAAGATGAGAGAGAGAAAAAAAAAGATGCCAAATATTGGCTATATTTTTGGCTAGAGAGCCTTCCGTATCTGGCTACATTTTTTGGGCACGTCAGTAGGCTTGTACACTGTTAAAACAGAACTTCACCACATAGCACGCTCCTAGCCAACCATCATTCCGAAGAATATCATTCTGTGCCCTGATTTGTTCAAAACAGGGGGGAGGCGCCTACCTGGGACAAGATAATCTGTCCCAAATAGGCGCCTCCTCCCATTTTCAACAAATCAATACACAGAATGATATCATTCGGAATGATGGTTGGCTAGGAGCGTGCTATGTGGTGAAGTTCTGTTTTAACAGTGTACAAGACACTCGCAAAACTTATCTAAAAATGTAACTGAGTAAAGTACTAGCTAAATACCCGACCTTGAAAGGTTCTTAAGATAGGGTATTAAATACTTTTAAGAGTACTTCTTCACTTTCAAGACACTTTGACGGCACAGTTGGAATTTGCTGTCGAAGAAATACGAATAGCGTGGACTTGAAAATGGCTTTACCAAAATGCTTCAGCAGCACGCAGGAACGACTGCTTTTCAAAAGTACTGTTCGATAGCCTGCTATGTTTTTTCTTTTCTTTTCTTTTTCTCTAAACACATTACCCTCAACCCAACATTGAACAGGTGCCCCGAAGGTGCAAACGAATGCTATATACAGAAACGATAGAATTTACTATCGTTTGTTTTATTTATCGTTGCTTCAACGTCACAAAGAGTTTTTGTATTCTGTGTTAGCGCCGCGAAGCAACTGTTACTATGAGAGCAACTGTCCCTCCTGAGTGATGAAAGATGAAAGTCACTGAAAAGGTTAGCCAGCTGTAGGACTCGAACCCATATCTTCTGGATTACCGGTCCAGCTGGGGCTTAATCGGTTCATCGTCGTTACGGTCGTTACACGCTAACGAGTGGCGGGAAATTCAAAAAGGCGGGCGGGAAATCTCAAAAGGTGGGCACGTGATAAAACACGTGGACGGCGCTCTTCGCGCGATACGTGAAGGCCGTGGTACACGTCACGCGCAATGTGTCACGTGCCCACCTTTTTGAATTTTCAGCCGCTCGTTAGCTTATAACGACCGTAACGACGATGAAGCGATTAAGCGAAGGCGTGTTAGCTTAGCTCAATTGGTAGCGCCCTGGACCGATAATCCAGAAGATGTGGGTTCGAGTCCTACAGCTGGCTAACCTTTTCAGTGACTTTCATCTTTCATCGTTAGTTTCTTAGGCAACTTGAGGTCTTGTATGTGATTGTCCCTTCTATGTTGTTCCAGCCTCAGAACATCATTTTCTCTCATGGTCGGTGTGCGTGTGTTTTGTTTGGTAGCAATCTTGATAGCACAGAGGTAGGGTTCCGCGTTTCCGGTTTTAATCGAAAAACACCGAAAAACATACGCCGGGTAAATTTTCCCTCATTCGGTTTTAATCGAAAAACACCGAATACAGATGGACATTCCAGGACATGGCAGAGATAAATTGCTGCACATGCCCAGCAAGTTGTTGATGCAGATGAGAAAACCACACAGAAATACGATGGTTGTGAAAAATGTTCGTTTACTTTTTCGTTAGCCGTAAAACGCCACCGCAGCGAACAACGCCATGTTGAATAAGAGTCAAGCGGAAATTACATTGTGGTTTCTATTCGCCGATAACTGTTGGGTAAAGCATGTACACTTCAGGAGAAACATCGACAAACGCCGTTCTCGCGAAAATCAATAATCATCGAAAAATATACGCCGAATCCGCCGAAAAATAAAAACCGAAAAAGTGGAGCCCTACACATAGGAAAGCATGGTGGTAAAAAGAAATATGACGCGTCGTTTTCAATCAGGGAAAGTGTGCAGTCAGTTACTCCACTTGGGTAATGCATAGCAGCGGTACTAGCGTGCGTTCGAACAGCGTGGTACACACACAGGGACGTGCCCAGGCGACCACTTTAATTTGGCGCGCATATCGGGAAAGGGGGTGAAGGACCCTGATATTTAACTTGGTGATTGGGGCGATCCCCCCCTGTATTCGCCACTGGGTACAACTTTTTGAAACCGTAGCGGGGCGTTAAGCTTTCATCCCTTGAAGCATGTCCAATGTCTCTGGTTCCCTCAATGGACCTGAGCCTACATTCCTTTTAGTTTTTTGTTTCTTTGCGGAGGTCTACATGGGCTTTATAGCCAGCGACATGAATTCCTGAACAAGGGCACACATGCCCGTCCTCGGTTTGTTCCCTGCGGGGCTACTCATCGTCGGCGTTTGAAATGTTCACTGAGCCCGGTTACTCAAACGGCTGTTCATTCGGGAAACCAGTAATTAAGAAGAACTGTACTTCATATCGCAATGTCAGAAGCGTGGACTCGTCAAAAAGGTCGATGCAGAAAAATGGAATCGGTCCCTCACAGGCCCATCGGTCCCTTGGGGCTAATGGCCATTCTCCGTGGGACGAAGAAGAAGAAGGCCAGCAGCGTCGCGGCGTTTCGTTATTCGGGTTCTGCAGGAGAAGCAGACATGTACAAGTTACTCAAAAATGTATTTAAGACGGAGTATAAATACATGAAAATTAAAGTAATTAAGATAGAGTACGAAATACTTCAAAAAGTATTTGAAATACAATTAAGATACTATTTATCCTTGAACGCAAAAAGTCACTGGTCAATGCGGCAAGGCGCCGCAATGTGACATAAATCACGTAAACCCCGCGTACTAAGCCAGCCGTCCCTGTATGATAGGAGTCGTCTAAACACAAGTCCCAAAACGATGACAAAGGGATACCACATAACTCCACTAACTATATGTGACCCAGAACAAAGCAAACTTCTAACAGGTCCCTCCCGGCGAGGTCAGAATTCGGCGTTACCGCGTCAGCTGTGCACACATAATAGAACCCTCAGTCGCCAAGGATTGGTACACATGGGGCAAGATCTTTAAATGGAGACTTCCAACAGGGCCAATGTCCGGGTCAAGTCCGATCGACTCAGGAAATTTCCACAAAACAAGCAAGATAATGGAGAGACAAGACACAGAAAGTTTGAGAGGGAGATCCAAAATATGTAATTAGAGTATTCAGTAAAAAATACCATAAAATGTATTTTAAATAGAGTACAAATACATAAAACAAAAATTATTGAGTAGAGTACTAAAATACCGCAAATTGTATTTAAAATATTTTAAATACAATATTCCAAATACGTACAAGTCTGAGGAGAAGTCAGAAAATCACTGCCGAAGAAATGCGTCTTTTAGCCAGTATTCGCTGCAGTAGCACGATAGTCTAATAAATGTTTTCTTTATCTTCCCCTAGAAGGAACGCGTTAGCATTCCAAATAAAGACAACACCCTCAGTATGCGGACGCACAAAATTTCTAGAAATCGTTTACAAACCGTTATTTATAAGAGTTGCAAGGGCTAAGGAAATGAGGGCGCACAGCTTCTTTGTACTTGGTGAACAACGCATTTATTAACGCGTTTATGTTTGTTAGTAACATACCATGGTAATATTAGATATATGAACGAGGCGAGGGGCAGCCCGTGCACTGCGTGCAACGAGGAAGCACGTTGTTACGACGCTGGGTGCGTTCCTTTTCATTTCCGTTCCCATCATTGTTCTCGAAGTCAGTCGTGACATGGCAGATGACAGTAGGCTGCCGAAAATCCTCTTTTCTTCAGCAGTGTTCATCGCAGTAGCCATCGTAGCTACCATCTTGATCAAATTATTTTTCGAGCATCAAGGTTCTGGGACACAAGAGCACCTGGACTTCTGCTGTCCCGACCTCGTACGCGCATTGTCGATGTCTTCCAACATGAGCGTGAACCCTTGCGCAGATATCTACAGCTACACGTGCTACAACTGGGACAGCAGCCAATCGTCATCCGTCCTTGAAGACCTCAAGCTGGAGGAAGTTACCATCCCTACATTCACCCGCAGTAAGACCGCCGCAAGTCAGACCATCGCCAGGTTCTACAGCGAGTGTCTCTGGGAAGCGTCTCGCAAAGACCAAGAGGTGGACTCTACGATTGAAGCACTCGTGCATGCTCTGGGACCTCCAGCGAGTCCTTCACCTGTAGACATGCTGACCTTCCTGCTTCGAATTACTCTCCTATATGGGATGCGT
Organism: Ornithodoros turicata; assembly: GCF_037126465.1. Classification (NCBI taxonomy): domain Eukaryota; kingdom Metazoa; phylum Arthropoda; class Arachnida; order Ixodida; family Argasidae; genus Ornithodoros; species Ornithodoros turicata. The sequence goes on along the minus strand of NC_088206.1, from coordinate 66,783,816 downwards.
CCAGGAATACTGATCAGCACCAACAGGTTTATTGGAAACATCCGGCTGCGGCCCGATAGCTCGTTGAACTGGGCAGAGGAGCAGAGTTTGTCACACCGGCGTCGTGCATTGACGAGGTTTAATGCTCTCACAGGAAATACGTTACGTCTCGAAGATCTCGTTCGCCTAGCAGCCCGAGCATTTAAAGAAGGCGGCGACACAGGAAAGCTGACTCGCTCGGGACTGGACATTCTGCGGAATATTCTACCAGGTATTGACGAAGATAGTTGGCGGAAGGAATGGTTCGCATGTTCTGGCTACAATTTATCGACCAGATTTCTCGCGTCAAATGTAAGCAGGCTGAAGTACTTTTTCACCAACATAATCGGCAGTTCTCAACCAATATCCCTGGCCTTGCTGATCATAGAGGCAAGCGTAGACTCCTGGTTGACATTTTTGCACGCCATCAAGAATCTCACCCCTAATGGCTTATGTAACGAAAAAGCGCTGCACGCCGGTCTTCTCTGGGACGTTGTTGTAGCCGAAACTTTCGGAGATCCAAATAAGGAGGTTTCAGTCCGCGAAATGTACGACTGCATCGTAAACAAAATGCTGCTCTCCATCTCGATTTTTTTTCCTCCAGAAGACATTCCCATTGTCAGGCGAGGACTACGAGCAAAAATCTATCTGACCACGGATTTTCATTTTCACAACATTACCCCTCCTGTCAACGTATCTGGCTTCTGGAAGAGACAACTGGCCATTAGGGACCACGAACGAGAGATGCGACTGTTCCACAAAGCGCTGGGTCTTCCCAGCTACCAATTCGGTGCCTTCACAAGTATCAGGATCAATTTGACGTCATCGAGACGCGAAATGATCGCTCCGCCAATTTACTACCGGCTGTTGAATTTCACGAGCGGAGCGGACACTCTCGTAAACATGGCGGTCATGGGGATCAAAATTGTGGCACAACTCGATTACTTTCTGCGGCAGGGTACATACAGCAATCAAAGTGTGGAAATTCTTAAGGCCATTGCGGACTGCCGGCAAAACAAGGTTTCCTACTCCTGGCCCAACTTGAAATTTGACATCGAGCTCGTAGTGAGTATGACAAAGACTACCATATGGAACCATCCTGTGAATGCTTTGGGTCTCAATCTAAACAGAGCGAAGATCTTCTACATGAGTTACATCTACCATAATTGGTGCGGCAAAGGAATATTCCAAAAGAACAGGGCTCAAGTAGTGAATAAGGTCATGTTGTCAATTTCAGATTTTCGGCGCGCTTTTGGGTGCCCACCAGATCCAATTACTACCTACTGTTACCTTACTCCAAGAAGACGTGTACAAGAAATATAGTGTACAGAGCAGTGTTCTTTGCTGTATGCTTCTGGAAGCGGAAGCCTGCTGATAGCTCTTTTTGTTGCATTTTGAACGCCATATCGTATATCTAGTAAAATAACTAATAGACTAATGGCCTGGAGTATATATTGGAAGGTTGTACCCGCTGTACAACCGTTCTGAAATTAGTGACTATATATGGATAAGATAAGGTTCCGTCAGCTCTAATACTTGTCTCGTGTGCGGACTTGAAGCCGCATCAGTGGTCACTGCCACGGGCTGCTTGATATGACGATGGTGCGCTGGCAGCGGAGGTAACAATGGTGTCATGTTCACCACCTGCATCGCCGGAAGTAATGTTCACTACCGCCCGGTAGTGCCGTAGAATAAGAGATAAGAAAACAAACATGCGAAACGTTGGTTATCTATTTGGCTACGGAGAACCTTCCGCTACATTTTGAACACGCGGGCATGCTTCTCGCAGAAAGTATATCAAAGAAAAGTAACTGAGTAGAGTACTAAATACCTGATCTTCAAAGTACTTACGATAGAGTGTTAAATACTTTTAAAAGTAAGTTGTTACTTTCAAGATACTTCGACGGCACAGTTGGAATTTGCTGTCGAAGAAATACGAAGAGCGTGAGTTCCAAATGGCATCACCCAGAAGCTTCATCAGCTCGCAGGAACGACTGCTTTTCAAAATTACTATTCGATAGCCTGCCCCGTTTTTTTCTTTTTTCTGACACATTATCCCAAATATTGAACAAGTGCTCCGCAGGTGCAAACGAGACTGCGATACAGACACGACAGAATTTACTGTCGCGTTTCAATTATCGTTGCATTAACGTGTCACAAAGAGTTGTTTTTTATTCGGTGTTAGCGCCGCGAAGCAACTGTGGCTATGAGCGACGTAAAGATGTGGACAGATGAAGAGAGGACAGGTATTTAATAGGGAGTTTTAGTACGCGCAGGACCACCAACGCTATACGTACGTGCGCAAAGGCGACAGGGTACGATATACTAGAGCACACTTTTTACGTCTCCTCTCACGCTACGGCTTTCGGCACGGTTCTTCTATCCTCGCCGGTAGAGGTCTCAAAGGGTTACCCCCGCATAAACTTTCTGGACAAGCCTCATGCAGACTCACAAAACCCGAGGTGTGCACACTACCAAGAGAGACGTGGATGTCCCGAATGTCTCAGAAGCAAAAGCGTATGCAGTGATTTATCTCCATACCCCCCCCCTCCCCACACACATACACCCTCCCAACATTCTCCTAAATGTTTTGCGACACCTCCTAAATTTTTTATCTGCCCCCCTACAAGGAGGTCCTTGCTATCTCAGCTGTAATGACATGTCGGTAATGGCATGTGTTAAACTGCCGTGACGTAGCTGGAATAGGGTGTAACTGTAGGGTGTACCAGGATGAACCACTGAGCATGACAAAAGAACTTTCGGTCGACCTCCGTGTTCCGCACGGAGAAGTACCTCTGGTACTGTGTAATGTTTATTGTGTATTGTTTTGGGTTTATTCAGTTTAATCACATGACGTCCTCCGCAGGAGCGCGCCACTTTTTTCGACGTTAATAGTCCTCTAAATAGCGTAAAGGCAGTGAACGAAACAGGAACCAAACTTCGGGGAACCTACATCATGGCGGCGATTTCGGCTTTTCGAAGCTAGTGTCCTCTGAAGGAGTGACGTCAATGAATATCTTCATATCTTCAAAATAACTTGGAAAAGAAGTTACTGAAAAAAAAGTAAAGTTGGATTTCTAATTACCTGACCTTTGAACGTATTTGCAAGATACCAAGTCACTCGCAAAAGTACAAGAACATGTGAAGAAGCCTAGAAGGTGTATCGGCAGTCCGCACGAGGGTTACGAGATTGGCTAGGTGCAGCTGGCAACTCTGACCAAAACAAATCTGAACCGGCGTTTCGGTTTGGAAAGCGCGACCTGTGCCGTGGTGTAGTGAAGTTCGAAGAAAGTTAAAAACATGCTGCATCATTTGCAAAGGATAAGTGTTACGTGCCTTCGGTTACGAACATTCTCGGCCAACTTAATGTCGCGTCGTCTGAAGCCTCGTGATATTACGACCAAAGCAGAAGTGAAACTTCCCTACGAAACGGACACAAACGTGCAGAAGCATACCGAAATCTATCGGTTCGACAACTTCAGGCACTTTTCGGTGATCAAGTTTTTCGGTATCACGCAGCTCATGTTCTGGGCATACCTCGGAGACTTCTCGTACCATTATCTTAAGGATGCACCTCAGCAAGTCGTTGACGAAAACGCATCTTTTTGGTCGAGGGCTGCTGCGAAACTGACGGAGAACAAGTACAGGAACGGAATCACGGCCATGTGCTTGGCTTTGGGTAAACACTCCTTTGACTGTTGGTATATTGAACTTTGTAGTTTGCTTAGCCATTATGCGACTGAGTTAGCAGCCTGTGATACAGTGACTACATGTCCCAATAACCGTTTCCGATTCCACTCTCTCATTGGCCAGTTCGTCCAACCGAAATATGACGTAGACAAAACGATACCAGCGTGTCCAATCAGGAGCGAACATACTCAGTACCCCCACAAACATTTCTCGCATCTTCGGCTTATAGTCACAGCCCTAACGAAATCTTTACATTTTATTAATGGTTTATGCTGCCCTGCTTTGCATGTCAAGCCACTGGGGTTACTCACACCTTTCTGTCTACATAAATTATACAAGTCCTGGCTCCATTTACAGGAAACTTCGTGGGCATCGCCATTGTCCTGTTCACCTTGAGGTCTGTGCGGTCAGTCATCCTGATGAAGGGCGGACAGAAGGCCTACATACAGACCTACTCACCGATCAGGACAGTCAGGGGTTTCGAAGTTCCAGTGTCACAGCTCAGCTGCATGCACTCCCGCCTGGAAAAGGGATCTTACATGTCCCTCAAGGTGAAAGGGCACTGGATGTACTACCTGCTGGACCAGCGCGGTATCTTTCCACACCCCAAACTCTTCGACAACACTGTTGGAGTGAGGAGAGCGGTATAGTTTTGCTAGCGGAAGGTCATAAAAGTAGCGAAGTAAAGAATGTGTGTATGCCTGGGACAATTTGTGCTACTTTACAGTTAATGGAGCACGTGAATTACAAGAGTGTCATATGTTCATGTAGTACAAATGTGCAGATTGCATGAAGGCAATAAGTAGTGTTCCAGGTGCTCCACTCTAAATTAGTACGAGCCGAATCATCATCTTGGGGCTACATTTATCCTGGAGTTTGAGGGGACAGCTAAAAGCAACGAGATAAAGAAAAATAAGTCACCTTTGTCGAACCCTTCAAGATAACAGTGCTATACTTACTTGAACACCAGATAAAATGTCAGTTTTTCATACAGTTTAGTTTAATTTCCCTGTAATTTAATTTCAGTATAATATAATTTTCCATAAAATGTCTTCAATATAAATTCCAATGTTCCAATTAGGTTCCCCAGAGATGTGGCTCTAAGTGAAGTGAGTTATTGAAGACTATAAGAACGTTATAGGCAGGAATGGCTACTGACCCCCCATCAAAATAAGCCACATGGACATGTAGCGGTGTGTTGCAAAAGAGGGTCTGTATGTTAAAGTAAATAGGTTACATTTGTTTGACGCCATGACTCGAGAATTTGTGAGCGAGGAGGTCTCATCAAATTGCAAGGATAAAAAAAAAAAAACAAAACAAGCAGTGAAGGTCTGCTTCCATAAATTGTCACTTTTTGGCTATGCTCAGCCTCATTAAACGGTCACTTCCTCGCCCCTCTAAGTGTTCCTCTACAGACACACTGCCTGGCATCTCCACAACCCCCCCCCCCCAACGCCGCACGCAGAAAACTGCAACAGTTGTCCAAACCTCTATTATATTTGTCATTTTTGTCAAAGTCGTTGCATACAGTCGAGGGAACGGCCAGCCTGTGCACGTTTGTCTTAGAAAAAAGAAAGAAAAAGAAAGGACGACACAAACCGTCCGAGACGTGAAGAAGAAACAAACCTTCCCGTTAACAACATGTACAATGCAACAAACACGGGGGGGTAGTGCATTCACAAAACCCGCTCGTAAAACACTATGTTACAGGATGCTCCTTGCACAACACATCCACACACAACCACATTTTTGTTTGTTTCTTAAAACAAAAACTACCACATGCAACCCACTGGAGCATGCGAGATTTTAAAGTAAAAAAATGCCATGAACGAAGTATCCTGTGGGCTTGTCTTTGAACCCTGTTCTGCAAAACTCTCTCTATATTTCACCAGGGAACAAATTTTTGTAAGACTTCTTTGTTTTGTCCTTTTTCTTTTCGTTCAACAGGTGGCACAAAAGTGTGGCAAAAGAGGCTTCCTATCTACAAGCTGTCCCAAGTAACATGCACCAGGATTTAGAAGAAAAAAAAAAATTAATAGAGACAGCGCTGTGTGATAATGCGCACTGCAATCTCTGTGCACAGACACGTTGCCACGCGATACCTTTTATTTTGCAGGCTTTCTTTGTACGTTCTTGGAACCCGATACTTCAAAAGCTCGCTAATCAACCTTACCTAATCAGCTAATTAGGCACAACAAACAATACTGGATTAGATCCCGATGCATGTTAGTTAGGGCACCGTGTACATTATCTAATTTGGCTGATAAGCTAAGATTTGTTTCATCACACACACCGTGCATATGGTTTGTCCTCGGCTAGTAATACACCACACAGTAATATACCTCAACCTTTCAACAAGATATAAATTTTGAGAGATACTGATCACATCACTTGCGGTGAATTAAATGTGCACATATTAACCTGTGCTATCATCTTTGCAGGCAACTGTACAGTACATAATTATTGCATAGGACTTTTTTTGTTTGAGTATCAAAACGTTGGGAGATATACTCACAAACAAGTGGTTTTATGTACAGAGAAAAAATAAGAAGAAGAAGGAACAGATGATATGCACACATGAACGAGCGGAAAAGGCAGCGACTTGAGGAGGCAGATGTATTTGACTTCTTTGAGTACCACTTACTGGTAAAAGTATATGTCATGATATCGTGTATTCATCAAGACACTGCTTAATGGTACGGATCAGGCAGGGATGCCTCAGGGTCGTCCACCCCCTCAAGTCCCAGCGCTCACCGCGCCTCATTTTATTTTGTTTCTTCGTGAATTTTTTTTTCAATATTTTTTTTTGAAACAGGTATGTCCTTATTTCGAGCACAAAAAGGGAAGCACGGAGTCTCTGCCTGGAGGGTCTCCTCCGGCATTATTGCAGTTTGTCTCATCTACTTTGGCACAACACACGTAGGTGAAAAATACTGTACGAAAGTGTGCACGACTGTGGGCGTGGCTGGCGGTCTTGGGCAGATTCCAAAAGCTACCTAAGGCTAGCTAGAAAATCGTATCGGTGCACGGATTGATTCTAATCGGTTGCAACTCCCTGGAAACACTGCACAGTTATCTAAGGAAAGGGACTATTGCATCGCACTGACCACTGCTTGTCACAATGTCCAGAGGACTCCTCTCCATGAGGTCATCTATGTATTTAACCTTGACGTAACTAATGGTTCACCTTGTATTGCTCGAGTATTGCTACCACAATTCGCTAGGACCATGTCCACGTGCCTTAACTGCCTGGTTCTTGTTGGCGGAAGAGAGAACAAAACACTTTGCGGTTGCCTATTCTTGCTTTTGTGCACGTTCTTGAGGTAAGTTTTTCTAATCACTTGTCGTAGCTACTTTTTGCAGACTCTCCACTCTTCACCATTCAAATAAAGTTGTTGTTGTTGTTACTTCTAGCAGCGTCATGACATTCGCAGTCGCAAATATTTATTTACGAACTTCTCGTATTGAGACCCACTCAAAAGACTAAAGGTGTTAAGCAGAAGGCAAAACGGTACGTGTACCCAAAAAAGCAGCCTAATCTGAGCAACGGGCGCTGATGTCACGAGCACAATGTCATCTTCACGCCGATTCATTCGCGTGATTATGCGGCGCGTAAAGCCTCGCGTAAAACGTGTCGGCGCGAACAAGTCACGTGAACATGTTTTACATAAAAATTTTTTTGGAACTCGATTGTTCATTTCCTGGTTTTTACAGTTTTGCCTTCGCTCGGGGGTGCCGAAAGCACGCATAATAAAATTCTTGTAACGCGACAACCGTTAATTCAAATGCACTGCACACTCTGGAAGAGAAAAAAAAAAAGAATAAATAATGAATCTAGATAACTTTCATGAATATACTAACATAGCTCCACCGTACACAATGTTTAAAAAATAAAACCAGGTGACACGCTGAACGAACGAACTTGCAATACAGCCTCCACCGACAACGCACCCACGGCACGCTTAAAAACCCGTCAGGCGTGCAGATGGCGCTACCGAGCAGACTTACTGCGTGCACAGCCTGTAACCTCGGGTTGTGGCTGGAGACGCCTCGTTCGATATCAGTCACGAAAAACTCTGTAGAAACTGAAATACATATATATTTATATATGTATGCACTCTTGCATCTGTAACACTAGAAAGCCATCACGCTTCACCTGCAAACCACGACGCAATAAGGGGAAAATATATTAACGAGATAGGAATTTTTTTTAAAAAAAAAGGTGGGTGCTCTCTTCTTTACAGAAGCCTCTCACCTCGGAGGATTAAAAAAAAAAGAAAGAGGAAAACCTTTTCTCGAGAGAAATAAGTGTCAAACACTCCCTCTCTCTCCCAACTGACGCCAACATAGAGCACCCCTTAAATTTCGCCCCGTAAGCCTTTCTTTTAAAATTATGCATATATGCGGTGGCTATAAAAAGGGGGGCGAAAAGATCGTAAGTCTGCAATAATTGTACGTATATATATATATATATATATTACATGCCTTTTCCAAGATGCAAGTTTACACTAGTTTTTGGCCCTGACAACAGTGAGCTTCGTGTGGACCTCCTCTTCCGAGCCACCGAGCAAAATAGACTTCCTCTACTATATGCACAAGAGGGCGCTGCTCCGCCCAGAGAAAATATAAACATTATACAGTCTCTCTCTCTCCGTGGCGGCATGCATCCACCAAACAGGTAAATCTGGGGGTGTAGGTGGCGCCACGTTATTATTGCAGGTGCGATTTGTCATCGGCGTTTCAGAGGGGGTGGCACTACATGATTACGCGACCGAGCCGGTGGCTGGGCTAACGCTGCTGCCTGACAATGTTTTATCTCCTTTTTTTTTTTTTACACAGTAACGAGTTGATGACTATGACGTTTTCAGACTTTTTTTTTTTCAGCGCGTGGTTCCGTGGCGGAAGTCAACGTGTGCGTGATTCTGTGCCTGGCGTCGGGACTCGTAACAGTGTACTTCCCCACCCGATTTTTTTTTTTTTTTTAATGTCCCACTTGGGATGAGCAAATTCGGTGCTGGACGCGACACACACACACTGAGGATGGGGCCGGGACCTACCTACAAAAAAAAAACAACAAAAAAACACGCTAGACGGCGAAAACGTTCCCTCACCGGGACGATCCGCCGAGCAGCAACAACTGCTGCTGACTGGTGGCTATCTTCGCCAGGTTCAGCAGCGCGTGCGCCCCTTCCGCCATCTCGTCCTCCGCGTTGCGAAACCTCTCCCGCACTCGTGCCACGGTGGTCGCGGAACGCTTGGCCGGCCCCCGCCGGAGCTTCTTCCGCGTGGGAGTCGCCGAGGGCGGAGAGGCGGTGCGGCGCCGTTTCCTCGGCGGCACGGAGGATTGAGTCTTTGATTGCTGAGTTGGCCGCGCCGGCGGCGGAGGAGGAGGAGGCGGCGGCGATGGCTCGACGACATCGTACTGGACCCCGGTGTCCTCTCCTTCGTCCGAGTCCTCGTTCGTGTTGGCACTGCCGTTGCTGAGGGAAGCGCTGTACGTGTGGTCCTCGCTCGGGCTGCTCGTGATGATGGGCATGACGGCGCTCGCGGGGTGGTGGTTGGCGGTACCTCCGGTTGCAGGTGGACCGGACGCATTCCTACAACGTTTGTAACGCAGCATGTGGCTCAAAACGGTGGCGTTTTTTTTTTTTTTTTTTGTCCGCTGCATACACAGAGGCGTCAGAGGCACATGGCTGCAAGGTGAGGTGGGGGTAGGGTTGCCACCTTTTGGAGTGAAAAATACTGGCTGAGGGAGAGGAGGTGGAATAGAGGGAAAGGAGGAAAGGCTCATGCGAATGGGAAAGTGGGTGAGGAATGTTCCAGCTGGCTCGACACAACCACCAACAGCTTTGCACAACCACTGCTCTTGCACCCTCCGAACACAAGACGTAATGAATAACAATGATAATAATACCAATGAATAATAATAATAATGAATAACTAAGAAAACGACTGGTGACTGCGGAGTTTGGTCTGTGCCCCAGATTTATTCAAGCTGTAGTGGAATGTTGCAGGAAAACCCCCGTAAAAGCCCTTATGAAAGGTCTTGAGCCACAAATACCAGCAAAAGGCTGCCGGTATCACCTTCCTACCGGCAACCGGCAGAGCGCGCAAATAGCCGGCAATGCCGGTATAATACCGGCCTGGTGGCAACCCCAGGTGGGGGTGGCAAGGACGTTGTACGTCAACGGGGGGTCTACTAAACCGTAACCCTTCAAATTCCCCGACCAAAAACGAAAGGGAACTTGGTGCCCGCTGCTACGTTTCGATACGGATCTCCGCTAAAACGGATCATTTATCGAGAAATTAGTAAGACTGCCCCCACTTTTTTTCTGCCTCTGAGCATGCCGTACTGGCGAGGTGCGACTTGCGGCAATGTTGCTGCGGCGTCGCTGCTCCGCCACTCATCAGCAGTCTCTATTCGCTGCACATGATGACGGCACTTGTCCGCAATTTTCCCCGACTACAGCAGTCTTTTTGTCAAACTCCCCGACGATGTTGGTTTAATTATTTTTAGGTTTAGCTGGACCAGCTATGACACCGTAGATAATGGGATTTCATCACACGGTCGACTACGTTGTGTCTGGGTACTACAGGTTTTCCCGGTGATTTTAATCCAAGTGCCAGCTAAATTAATCCATGTGCCATGCAAACTTTATGGGGCATGGATTAATTTAGCTGGCACTTGGATTAAAATCGCCAGGAAAACCTGTAGATTCCATCCAGAATGACAATTTTTGGAAGAATTCAAGCACAAATGTATTCATCATTCAATCATGTATTGAAACATGTGAAACACAAATTAAAGGTAACATTTAGAGGGGGTATACAAACATCTGCCCTTACAAGTGATGGCACATTTGAGCTTCCTGGTGTAGCTAGCCAGGACGTAGTTAGCAGTCAGAGCCTCACAAACTACAACTGAGCACCTGGTTTCAATGCACACTCTTGCTTACTATGCAGCAATAAGCACACACTTGCGCCTGGTATTCGACATTATTCGATTCGCTACTATTCGAAGATTTTGCTATTCGATTCGTATTCGATTGGAACCCAAAAATCACTATTCGCACGGCCCTAGTCTCCAGCCAATCTACCATTAAGATCTCATTCCAACCTGGTCTTACCTGAGCTTTGAACGCCTTCTCTTGATTGCCCTTGGGCTTGGCGGAGAGTCATGGCAGCTGTCATCATCGTCGTCATCGCCTGCGATTTCAGCAACAGCCACATCAAGGAGCATATCAATCAATCACTGTCCAACGCACAAAACTCACTGCGGAGGAGAAGAAGGCTCGGACCATTCTGCAGCGCCAGCATCGTTGCGGCAGCGTCCACGTCCTGGTCTGGAAGCGTAACCGGCGATATTATCACTCTTGTCACAAATTCGCAGAATCTGGACAGTTCGTAGTGCAGCCTATATGTTGTGTTGGCGCATAGGCCAATGAGCAATGAAGTCACAAACTGGCCAGTAAACCAACGCAGTATACTCTCGCAGTTATATAACGACCTGGACTGCCGAGAACGAGGCATCCCGGTTGTCGTACTGCTTCCGCAACCACCGACTCTCAACTGGTGGGGGTAGGTGCTCACCTTTTGTTGAAGAAGCTGCTAATCTCTTTGACAAGAAGGGAAACAGAGCTGTACGGAATCAAAACATGACATGAGACACGCTATGTCCCTGGTGGCTTGTAATGGAAACTTACAGGGTGAAGGAACATTGGTAGTTGGCAGAGAGTCAGAATGCTGATCACTACTGAAATGAGAAAGGAAGTGGTATTGCACATTACTGCCAAGAATGAAGTTGAAGTTTTGTGAACCTGTCCAGGATGTTACAGTTTCAGGGCCTAGCAGTACAAGAACCCTCTGCAACCTGCTAGACTGTGTCACACACATTGAAGTAATATAAGAGAAGGAATAGGAATAACTGAACTTTCTGCACTGGCTCTGTTCCAGTACTGCTTCAGGTTCCCAAACACCCTTGTCAGGATGTCTACTAAACTGCGGCCTTCAGATTCCCCGACTTTTCCAGGTTTTCACCGACCATTTCAAGCCAATTCCCTGACCGAAACATAGGGAACTTTGTGCGTGCTGCTACGTTTCGATAAAGATCCCTCATAAAAGAGATCATTTATTGAGGAATTACTAAGACTGCCCTACTTTTCCGACTCCGCGCTTGTGGTATTGGTGAACTGCTACTCGCGGCAACGTTGCTGTGGCGTGGCCACTCAACCACTCATCAGCACTCACGATGCACTGCGCATCGTGACACCACTTCTCTGCAATTTTCCCCAACTTCAGCTGCCTTTTTGGCAAATTCCCTGACAATCCCATGACTTTTCCAGTTGCACGAAAATTCCCCGTTTTCCAGGTTGGTAGACAAAGCGACAGTGTTTTCTTTCGAATAATGATAAAATCAGCCCCTTACTGCTGTGCTCTACCCCGAGCTCGGAGGAACACTGAAGGTATTTCATGCAGAAATCTCTCCAAAATAGAGTACCTGCTTTGGGAAGAAGGCACTACAACAGGGCTGGAGGCAGATGTACCCCACAGCCCCTGGGGAAAAGCTGGGGCCCTGCGCACCGCCTGCACCAGCGCAGGGCGGTATTCGGGGTCGATGCACCACAGTGAACCCTTGCCCACACCTTTCTCACGGTCCACCTTCACGGGCGATACGAAAAAAAAAGAGGTTCAGTGCCAATCTCCCGTGCGGCGGAGTGGCCGGCGGACCTACCTTTCGGAAGCACTTGTTGAGGGATAAGTTATGGCGCACGGAGTTTTTCCAACCCGTGGGGGCATTCTGGAAGTAGGGAAACCGGGCAAGGATCCAGGCGTAAATGTCTTTCACGGGAAGTGCCTTGGTGGCGGACTCCTCGATTGCCATGAAGATGAGGCAGCTGAAGGAGTAAGGGGGCTTTGCAGTAACGTGCACCTGCATTTGAGAGCACGTGCCCTTGAAAGGTCGCAGTTGCATTTTCGCTGCATTACTACTATGGGCACACCTATTACAGATATCCAGATGATAGAGATATCTAAATGGGGGATATCCAGAAAATAAGTTCATGCAGACAATTAAAAATAAACAACAAAAAAACTGATACTTGTTAAAATGCTTGGTCCCTGAATGCTTCAAGATGCTTGGCCCCTGGTCACATCCAGTCCTACCAACGCTCTGCCGTGAAAGCTCTCTTGACCTTTCTGGATGCCATAGGACTTCAATCCTTATTGTGAAAGGGCTTATTTAATTCCCCGCATCATCTAGCAATGGGGTAGAGTACCGCCCCTGGTGATGGAACTCCCCATTCATCATGTCGCAATAAAGTTGTTGTTGTTTGTTTTTTCCCCACTGGGTTCCGTATATCTTAACATTTCCAGGCAGTTTTTTTATACCATTATTCGAGCAGTTGTTGCAGCCCGGCATCAGTTTTTGCATCCCCACATCATCGAATGATGCCACCTCTCACTTAAATACCCCAAAGAACGCACACGGCCCTCAGTACGTCCAAAAGTGTCACCATGTTCTGGTCCTTCAATATGGATCCGCAGAACGTCCTGAGGATGATACTAGCGGATCGTCCATGAAGAGTCGTTTGCAGTAGTCAAATCAACGAGCGATTCGCAGTAGTCAAACCAACACTCCCACAACAGTAACTGCTCTCCACTATTCACAAACAGAACTTATTTTCTGGATCAACATAATCGATTTTGTATCTTACGTTCTCAGGAATAAGTCTTTGTAGAAAAAAAAAACAGGCCACAATCGTCCAGCAGCCGTAAATTCCCAGGCACCAGAAGGGTTTTTCAACAAACGCTTTGCATCAACCTCATCCCTAACCTGCGGATTGTAGGGCACCTGCCCCGCACTCCACTCTCCGGCCTCTCCGTCATCCGCCACTCTCGTTGACCTGGGCTGTCCGCCCGCTCCACCGGCGGAGCTTCCCGGTAGCTTCCGCAGGAGATTTGTGTCCTGAAGCCAAGTGAGGCTGGTCAGCTCATCGTCGGCAGCGGATCCTGCACGGGTGCCCCCGCCATCCGGGGGACTGCCACTGCGGGGGGGCGTGCCCCCCGCGGGGGGAAAGCCCTCCTCGCCTGCCCCGATGCCCTGGCTGCTATTCTGGCGCGGAGGGCGAGCAAAGGCTGCATCTTCTCTCATTGGCTGTTCCTCTACCGCCATGGCTGCTGGCAGGGACACCCTTCTCGTCCCTGCTGAAATTGGGCACCAAGGTCACGTGTCAAGGTCAACCACTTATCTAATAAGAAACCGCAGCTCCTCTCAAAAATATATAAGCACTGGTTGAGAGAACTTGCACAAAAAGAAAAGCGAAAAGGGCCGAATTAGAATTTTTACTTTCCACATGTGTGATAGCTATGTTTTTCCCTGTCAGAGAAAGATGCCACGGGAAAATAGTGAGGCCAATGAGCTTGCACAAGGCATACAGTAAAATAGGCCAGTAGAAAAACTGTGCAATGATCCTGCAGGGATCGTTAACATACAAAAGTGAAACTGACGTTCTCAAACTATATGGGGAGCTTCGTTCCTTGCGAATTCTGACACATTTTCGGGCAATCGGTCCACTCGTGGATAAGATGATGTTGATAAAACTTCAACCACGGCCCCATTTTTAACCAGTGTTCCAAAAATTTCAACGCGTTATTGAAAAGTGAGCAGATTTAAAGTGCTGACAGCCCAAGAGACCTCGCGCGCAAAGTCCTTTATATAGATATAAAGAACTTTGCGGGTATATATACATATATATATATATAAAGATGTGTGTGTGTCACGCAGCAGGTCACGTGATTCACGTGAACGCTCGCAGCTACGCGCGCAATCTTGCATGGCCCCGCGTTGGTCCCTGGGCGACATCGCGCGCAATGCAGCATTTGCACACGATAACCACACCTATGTGTATGTGCATGAAATTATATTTTTGCTTTAGACGGACGATTTGCCATAATTAATGTGCCATATCTTCAAAGCACGATTAGTTTCTCGCAATTGCGTTTCACACAAACAACAGATCCGCAATCTATAGCTATTCGTCAAGCAGTTACCACCTCCACACAAACTTCCATATCATTTAGATGCTAACAGCCGCAATAAAGCCCGTATCTTCGCCCGCATCACGCATTTTGACGGCTCGGCGACAACGACAGGCAGCTTAGCCTCGAAGCGACGACATCGATACGCACCCGAACTGCTCACCCAGCACACGTGAACCGGTATCCAGGACACCAACATGGTCACGAAATGATTCGCACTTCCAACGCGGGGTTACAAATCTTCGAAACCGCATGTGTACACAGACACTTAACGGTGCCCCTAGCAACGCGCTGAAGCGTCATAGCAACGGCCAATCTCAAACAGCAGATTATGAGAGAGAAAAAAAAACGACAGCTCTCCAAGACTGCGCACTTCACTGAAAAACAAAAAAGAAACGAATAGTTTGTGCCCAAAAGGACTGTCTAAAAATGGAAAGCGTTCAGAATCGACTTCTGCGTAAGTTATTGCAGACGAAGCTAAAGCAGAAGAGTTTCGTCAAGTCGCTGTCTCGAGACTTCACGTTTGTTTACGAGACCGTGGATTTTCCTCTTCGCGCGTCACACCCCATGCTGGTGGTTGCTAGGCTACCATCTAAAAAGAAAAGCGGTACCACTCCTCCACCTCGCCAGAGTGACTTACACACACACACGTGCTTGCTCAAGCCATACTCTTTTCTTTTTTTTTGCTTGTTATCTGCGTGAGAAGATGTCCCATGTCTCCTTAGAAGATGTCCCATCACAATATTTCTTGGGGTCCCGTCGAACGAACCTTTAACGCAAGCCAAGCAGTGATCGCGAATCAGAGACTGAATAGCAGTCGTGCCACTCATTTTTGTGATAACCCGCGAATAGAGAAGCCATTTCAGTACAGCGAGAAGCCAAACGACGTCATGCCAGAAACGAACGCAATCGGTACTTGACGCCGTTGCCACGGCGACAAGACGCTCCTGAGCCCAAACCCCCTTCCTGGTTTTGAGAAAACAGAAGACGCCATCGCAGAACTCTGCCACCCACACAACCGCGGCACAGGATGCGTTCAAAGTCTACAACATCTACCTTCTGTCGAAGTCTTCTGCGTTGAAGCAACTCCTCGTCCTTAGTAAATGCTGGCATAGAGAAACAGATCCTGAGGCACGTTACAGTCTGAAACGAGAGAGACAATCTACGTGAAGAAGAGTGACAAAGTATTCACTTAGACGTACAGGTTGCAAGACCGATAATAAGGTGGCAGGGCATATGCCCTTTCCCCTCTGTTTTCTCGTAAGAGAACGTAATTTTGTACGAAAGCGCTCATGGCAAAGATCCACACAATGATTACGACCACTGACCAATGAGTTAACTGCCCAAACTAGAAGAGAGACAGATTTAACAAACTTCGTATCCCTTTCAACGCCGTACCCACATAAATTCACTATCACATCACGCATGTAGTCACAAATGCAGGCGATTCGGAGCCATCGGTGAATGAAATTAATCAAATGGTCCCGTTGCCTACACAAGTACAACACACCTTAGAAACCGATGCTGATCCGATCCCGAATTTTAAGGAAGTGTTAAAAATGAAATTACATATGCCGAAGACACACACACTCAATCTACTCAAAGCAGACGACAGCAGCTCACGCAGCAATCACGCACGGCGAAGTACCGCCCGCTAAGCGCATGCGCGACAACCGCGGTTACCACGGCAACGCTCCGCAGCGTCCTTTTCGACCGCCGAGGCCACGTGACA
Source organism: Ornithodoros turicata (assembly GCF_037126465.1). Taxonomy (NCBI): domain Eukaryota; kingdom Metazoa; phylum Arthropoda; class Arachnida; order Ixodida; family Argasidae; genus Ornithodoros; species Ornithodoros turicata. The sequence continues at coordinate 66,767,339 of NC_088206.1, read as the reverse complement.
TCGGGAATACTGCCACCCGTCGCTATGCGACCACCGGCGGGAGACAAGTAAAATGCACTGCAACAGATGCAACTCGATAAATAATCGTTCAGCTCCAGACAAAAAAATCTAGCGGTTCCAGCTGTTCTCTCGAAATAGCGTCTCACGAGCTGATCATTCGAAGCACATGTAATCCAATTAGTGCACATCTACCTTTCTAAAATCTCATCGGCAAGACACCAGTTAATTCGGGGAGTGCTTTTTCTCAAGCCGTTCCCCCGACGCAGAGGCCACTCACGTCTTGCCCAATATTGCTACAATATTTTACAGCAATTTTCCTACCATTTATTGCTTATCACCACCAGATTCATCACCAAAACTACGTGAAAATCTGAATGAATGTTTCGCATAAATGCTACTAAAGACGAAGTTTGTAATTGAGCTTGGTAGTTCCAAAAGCCCATTTCACGCCTGCTTCCGGTTGTACAAAGTGGGTCACCTACTGAAGTACACTAATCCCATGTACCTTCCCAAGTGCACAAATTTATGCTTCTTTCTTTCAAAGTGCATATTACACCTCTGCCGCATTAACCTGTCTCACTTGCGACGCCAGCATAAGGAATATAGGTAATAAGAATGCAGACGACAGGAGACAAATGAGAGCTGCTTCTGCGCGCCACGCAACGAGGACGTCACAACGCGTAACGAAAAGTGACGACGTAAACAATAATAGCAACACCTCCTGCCAGTGACGCAAAAAAGAATCGTCAATTTCTCTCTACGCACAAGCAGACGACAATCCGATTATCATCCAAGTGCGGGACACATCTCACGCGTCACATCACCATGGCAACCAATATGGCGTCCACGATGATGCGTGGAAGAAGCCAGAAAAGGTGCGGCGAACGGAGTAGCTATAAACACGGTCGCTTTGCATGCCATCCGTAATGTTGTATTAACCGTAGGCTTCTGATGCAATCGAAAGGTTGTTTACTGATTGCAGTCTAATGAATACTCTAAATGCTGCTTCGTGCGAAACAGTTATAAAGTTACGCCTGCGGTCAGTACTTGTGGATGCTGCATTACATAGCACCGTGGCTGACGGAGACGAAAACAAGTCGATCGGTCAGCAGAAGGCAACCTCACTGTCGGTGTATATTGTATTATTTTTGAAGGGATTGGTGTATTCCACATGCATCGTACTCAATCAGTAGCATTAAGGAAGTTCCCTTTAGGAGACAGGTGACCGTACCTCAATGTCATCGCCAGACAGAGATGAGCAGACGTAGAAAAGACACAAAAATGCAGACGACGTAATTGCTGAAGCCCACTCCTGCCTATTTAGCAGACGACACGATAGCAACACCGTGCCGCTGATATCGAGAGGTCACGTGATGACGCCATACTTAAACTTGAGGAAGCCTTACTTATGCATTTTTCTCTTTTTCAAAGCTTCGCGTGCAACGCGCACGAAAGGCAACATGCAAACAACAACAAACAATATATAGCAAGAATAGAGATACTCAAGAGCCACATCGTATTCGCACAAAAGATTCACACATGCCAGACATTTTGTTTTACAAAAACAAATTGATAACACAGCAGAACCTCATCGGTGTTGTACGATTATCAAAACGTAATGAGGTTCTCGCTGTTTCAGTGCACCATTTCACTCTGGTATCTGGGGCTGCATGCACAACTGTACACGTTACAGTGGTCCACGTTACATTAGTGCAAAGCTATCGTGCTGCGTTGTCCAATCCCGAACTCACGTAATACAAATTCTTGAACATAAAACATGAGATGACTCCCTTTAAATCCCTCCGGTTGCATGAACCCGGCGATAGGAAGCTATTTGGGGCAATCAAAAATGGCCTCGTAGGTATTTGGTCTGTTGTATACCAAGCATCGTGCTGCACATCCGTAAGGCCAAATTCCAAACACACGGTCAGACACTCAATATACGCCACTGATTTCAGGTACACCTGTAAATACTAATCGACGGCAGGATGTTTGTGTGAGGCAATTAAGCCTAGCGGCACATGGAGAGTTTCGCAAGCTAGCACAGACTTTCCTGATGGTTTCAGAGCGCGATGGGACGCTACAGGGTCTCGAAAGAACCCCGTTTCACAAATTACCACTGACACAACAATTTCAAAAGGTACTTACAAAGAAATCACTGGTATAAAATACGTAAACATTCCCGCAGCCGTTCCACCTCGTGTGATGCTATGTTGGCTTTCCTATCCTTGTGTACGTTGCAGCAGCCGCCGTTACTTCTGCTGTCGTGCGTGCCCGCCGAGGTTATCCTTCAGAAAATGTTTTCGAATAACGCATTACCTATTCGTTCAACGACAGCGAAAACATATATCACGTTATATTTAAAAGACGCGATACACGATAGAGGAGTAGTACCTCTGAAAAATCGATGAAGTCCTGAAAATATAGATGAAGGGGGTGATGTTTAGTTTACGGTAACAGCCTGTTGCTCTCGCCTTACGTACTTCCTGGGCAGCGTTTTATACTTCCGGTAACCCGAGATCGTGGATGCTGCGCTAGCCTGTTGAATTTTTATCTTCTCCGTCAATTTTACGCGTGACAAAACAATAAAATACTTCGTGGCTCAGAAATTATGATTACTTTGAATCATTTCAACTTTGATGAGCTGCCCGTACACTGTATCGCAATCTGGGTCACCGGCGTTATTTCTTTTGCTGCTCTAGCAGACGACCTTGGACGGAATGTACGGGAAGAGAGGGACAACAGAGAATGGTCAACACTCGCCTTGCAGATGCAAATGAGCATCACATAGCCTTACACAAAAATGTTGTGTGTTAAACTTCCAATTAATTGCTTGATGTGACGTGACTTTGTTCCTTTGCAAACTCAAATGGACTTGTTCCAAGGAATTTGTGCTTGCAATATCGCTGCACATGTGACTACCGATTGCAACATCGCAGAAGCTGACACAATTTCATTTTTAAAAAGAGAAAAAAGAAAAACTTACTAACCTGTGAAAGAGCAAAGGAAGTGCATCAATGTCCAAAGAGGTCATGGATCACGGGCAAAGAGTCACTCCACAACACAGACACAGCTGGCACAAACTTTTATTACTTTTAGAGGGAATGCACCTTACATTTTGCCTTTGAACTGAGAACAAAACTTTCACCACAAAATTACTAGTTTCCTTTGTGTTCTAACACTCAGGTTGACGGAGGACTCAAAGAGGAAAATACTCTGGCAGCAGTTCCTCATATATGCTGACGTCTTTGTCCAGAAACAAACAGTATATTATCCTGTCCACCTGAAAGAGGATCAAAGATATTTATAATTTACCCATCTACTTCACTCCGCTACAAACACCTGCGGCTTGCTACCTTTATATCCCTGAAGCACACGCTCGATCCGTTACCCGACACTTAAGCCACATCTTAACGTTGCTGATTCATCCTGCTGTTTAAAAACGACGTCTCACCTTTAGCAATCTACGTACTTGCAATGTTTAGTGAGCCGTGGGACACAAATAAATAATCGTCTAATTAAAACAGAGGAAAAGAGTGGTAATAAATATGACTGGAGGCAAATAAATGTGTCTGTACAATTGGGTGCTACCGATTAGTACGTTGCTGAATTCAGGAAACCTGGTTTATCTGAATTTCTTCAGGTGTCTGCCATTCCAGGCCATTCTTGAGGGTGTCTTGCACTCTGGGCAGGTGTCATCTTTTTCGGGTTAGATGCCTTTCACAAATTTGGAGAGTATTTTGCGGAGTGCTTCTTAATCCTTGATTTGGAGTGAGATCAGGCATACATTCGCGTACGGTAGGGCTAGTGAAAATCAAGAAACACTTGTTTGGACAAAAGTGCACCAAATCACACATATGCCGCAGAGTTCAGCCGTGCGACTCATGATTTTTTCCAGCAATTTTACAGTTCACGTTGCACATACCACCATCGGCATGTGTGTCGCATCTGTTGCTGCTGGCAGCAGTGCTCTTGCATTTTTGCATCGCGAGCTTAAGAATAAGAGGTAATTCAGTCGAAAATTTGACTTTCCCGCATTCAGAAAAAAACAAAAACAAAAATCAATTCAGGGAGATAGATAGGGAGTGATAGGGGATGGATTGTGACACAGACATGATGACAATCAGAATCATCAGAAGTTGAGTTGCTAGCTTATAACTAGGGCCTGACTTTTTCGGGTTTTATTTTTGGCCAAATTCGGGGGGTAAATATCGAGTGATGTTTTTCATTTGAACATTCGGGTGTATTCGGGTTAAATCCCGTTACGGCATATTCTGTCGTCAGGAATTCGGGTGTATTCAGGTGATTTTTTTTGTTTAATAAAAATTTCGCTTAACATGGAACTAATGTTTAGCAATGTTATCAAACTTTATTTTAATGCACGCTTATGAGTGTGCCACGCGACCCGGATGTTTTCGGGTAGATTCGGGTTAAACCCGAATTTTACAGATTTCGTTCGGGGGCTAAATATCGGGTGGATACGGGTTTAACCCTAAAAAGTCAGGCCCTACTTATAACTAGAGCTGAGTGGGACTAGGTAAATTCATACCCGCACAACACCCACCGATGTGCCACAGCACCCACCACGACCCGGGGCATATGATGCAGGAATACCCGCTGATGCAGTGCGGGTACACCCACCATTTTACTCGCAACGCTCAGCGTCACCGAATTTCTGCTCTCAAACAGCAAAACTATTTTTTTTTTAATCTGAAAAGAGGACGATATAATCTGAAACGACGATTAGTCCTGAGCGTGTCATGCGGTCAAGTCCTGCTTCTAGCGTCTGCGCGGGAAAATAGTCCAATCCGATCACAATGTTGTGAGATGGGTCAGAAAAAACTGAAAAAACTGGTGAAAAAACTTCCAGTAAGCTAAATTCGGGGAGGAATCTGGCTCAGTTACTCAACCTAACTGTAGTGGTTTGGTCGAAACGGTGACTTAACTGCATTTGCTGCCAAACAAGTAAGTTAGTGCATTCCTACAGACATCCCAGCGAGGGCAGTTTGCAGGGTAAAAATCGCGTTTCACCCTAAAGAGGCAACATTCAATTCGGGGTGCAAATTCGGAGAAGGATCGGGTAAGACCCTAGAACTTCAGGCTCTATGTAAACGAGAGCCCTCTACCAACTGGCGGTACGGTCAGCTACAAAGCTTTCAGTAACATTTTCTCACCAATAAATATCTACATCTAATAAATCTTATAAAATAAGCAGCAAATCCTATGTATATGTGCAACAAACAAAGCTTGCTGAATTTCTTGTTGAGCAGTAGGAAGCACACTAGCTCTCGTATCTAATACATTGGATCCAATCTGTCCAGACGTGTTTCGAAGTCATGTCTATGTAGGTCTCGAAATATTGAATTTGTGAGAGTATGACACACCAATCCTCACTGTACTCCATAAAAACGGAGCAAGAGATTTGACGTATGCATTGGGAAGCAGTTACACAGTACATAATAACATTATTCTACGAGACAAAACATTCAGTTTTCACATCATGCCGTGACGTCAAAGTTTTCATGTCACACCACTTACCAACGAGACAGATGTCACACTGCTAGCATGAACACTTTAAGCTCGTACCAGCCACCCCCAGTCAGAACATTACCGTTGTCAACACTTGTCATCAATGAGACACATCAACATGGACAACTAAGCTGGCACATGTGTGAAATTGCTAAATTCCCTGCTTTTATTTCTCTAAGGCTATTCCATGGAAGCTGAAGCTTTATTAATGATGTTGCACATGCATTGAAGACACGAACCGCAACTAATTCTTAGAGCCTGAAGTTTTAGGGTTCAACCCGAACTAGTTCAGTTAGTTTGAATAAGTGAGCCCAATTTCTCCCCAAATTTAGCGTACTGGAATTTTTTCTGCCTAAATTTGCATGAATTTAGAGAGCATGTTTTGTTTACCCGATTTTGACTCCCCGAATTTAGAAAAAAAAATTATTTCCTGAAAACTTCGGGCTCTACAAGTTCTGAATATGAAAGTCGCATCAGGTGAGTGCAGGCGTAAGTACTTGTCTCTTTCTTTTCAGTGTATGAACATCAGGCACCACAAAAACTCACCTTGCTCGCGTTATCTTCCACTTCAAGCCACTCCCTTGTCGTTGAGAGCGCTACATGGGCTGCTGCCTTGTTTGGATAATCTAACAAAATTAAATATATGCGTATAGACACATTGATTTTGTAGTTACTGCTGCATTATCCTATTTAGGAGGACACTTACGGTAAACTCCAGTAGATATGCAGGGAAACGCCTGAAAAAATGAAGAAATAAAATGTTACAAAAGTTTACAGCTGTATACGGCAGTGCTACGTACAATGAGCATTGCAGCTATTAAAAGCCTTGGGATGTGGTTCACGCTACCAATGCTTCATCATGGTGTCGATATTTAATCGAATGGTATCAAAGGTGCTAAGTTTGGAATCATTTGAGAAGCATTCTAGTTTTGCTAGTTCAAGACATGCCTTTCCTGATGCACAGATGCTTCAGGTGAACCTGACCTGCAGGATAGCATTGCCACCTAGGGCCACCTAGATGCCAATAACACACTAACACTGTTATTTGTCACCTTATTTGTTATACTGACATGTTTCTCTATACTTTTATGGAATGACGTCAAACGAGAATTAAATTAATTATTCGACATACCGTATAAGTAGTAATTTCCTCGAGGACCTATTTTTTGCGAAATTCACGAACGCCCTTTTTTCTCGCGAATTGAAAGTCCCGCGAAATATTCGAAGCATGACAGAAAAATACGAGAGAGAAATAAGGCCCTGGACGCTGATATGTCTTATGTACGCGGTTTATTACGCCCTTATACTGCACTTTCAGTTCTGCACGTGACTTCAGGACTTTAGTTGTTGTAATCAGCGACTTTGCGAGAGACATGTTCATTGACAGCAGAAAAAGTTTGTCGCCTTCCGTATGGAGGACGGCACTGTCAGGCAGGGAGACACGGAAATTCGGCAATGGCCCCTCATTGTAGCATGCCGAGTCAGAAGGGCTTAAAAGGGGTGAAACGGGTTATTATCCTTTTGTTAGTTCAAGGTGGAAAGTCCCAAAGATGTCTCGTGCGGGGGCGACGCACTGCGGTACCGCAAATTTAACCACTTATACAGTCATATTTACAGTTGTCGCTCTACTTCCTTTGTTGTTTATAAACCTTGGCTGTGGTCATGTCACATAAATTGAATCATAAGTCGATTTCGTGTGTAAGTCAACTCCATTTCCTGAAGAAACAAACTAAGGGGGAAAAACACCCACTGACCAGCTTATAACTAGAGCCTGAAGTTTTAGGGTTTTACCCGATTCTTCCCCGAATTTGCACCCCGAATTGAAGGTTCACCCTTTAGGGTGAAACCTGATTTCTACCCGGCAAATTCCCCTCACTGGGATGTCCGTAGGAATGCATTAACTTACTTTTTTGGCAGCAAATGCAGTAACATCATCGTTTGTACCAAATCACTACAGTTAGTTTGAGTAACTGAGCCCGATTTCTCCCCGAATTTAGCATACCGGGAGTTTTTTCAACCCGAATTCGCATGAATTTAGTGCACACCTTTATATACCCGATTTTTACCCCCCCGAATTTAGAAAAAAATATTTCCCGAAAACTTCAGGCTCTACTTATAACTAGGGCCTGACCTTTTAGGGTTAAACCCGTATCCGCCCTATATTTACCCCCCGAACGAAATCTGTAAAATTCGGGTTTAACCCGAATCTACCCGAAAACATCCGGGTCGCGTGGCACACTCATAAGCGTGCATTAAAATAGTTTGATAACATTGCTAAACATTAGTTCCATGTTAAGACAAATTTTTATTAAACAAAAAAAAATCACCCGAATACACCCGAATTCCTGACGACAGAATATGCCGTAACGGGATTTAACCCGAATACACCCGAATTTTCAAATGAAAGATATCACCCGATATTTACCCCCTGAATTTGGCCAAAAATAAAACCCGAAAAAGTCAGGCCCTACTTATAACATGCGGGCAACTTTTCACGCCCGCTCTGTTTAAAAAAAAGAATAAAAAACCTACGTCCAATTTCTGCGTTAATCGCTCTATGTCTTACCATCTCTAAAAGTGTCAAAGACATCTGCAATGCTAGCAGCACTCCTATCAGGAATAGGAAGGTCAAGTTTGACTATTACAAGGTGATAATTGACACAACAGCTAGATTACATGAATATCTAGAGCACAGTCTTCTTCATTGCTCGCACTACTAACCTTCCCGAATCGCACTCTCCGGGTCGGCTGGACTTTCACCCCTCTATCAAAATTGCTCGGTCCCTGGCCAAATCCGGCCCACCAACACTCTTCCCTCAAAGCTCTCTTGATCTTTCTGGACACTATCGGACCTCGATCCTTACCGTGAAGGGGCTCATTGTTTCATTCCCCACATCACCACCAGCAATGGTGTAGAGCATTGCCCCTGGCGATGAAACTCCGCATTCATCATCTCAAAATAAAGTTGTTGCCTTTTACGTGAGTCGTCGATAGTGGTGTAAAGTTTATCTCTACGCATTTTGTTTTCGCTGCGGTACAGATAGACCGTTCTGTTTCAAGGATTGATGCTTCTTCCAAATCAGGAGAACTTTACTCTGAAAAACAGGGTAAAATCTACTAATCTAAACCTCTCCCTAGTATTTTCAACATCAACATCAACAGAAATCTGGTGACATCGTGTGCAGAAGCAGCTGCTTTACGGGTGAAAGGGACAAAAAGGGAGAAAACACACTGAGTGTGAAGCAATTTAGCTTTCGTTCATGCCTGTATGACTGGCAGAGTTTGTGTCTTGAATTTCTTTCTCCCATTTTTCGAGGTTGGTAACAACAGGCTTTAGCTTTACCCAGTTTCACGCTAAGACACAAGGCTCCGAGTATGGATAATGTACCAGTGTCCGAAGACGATTGGCCTTCATGGTCTCCAGGCAAGTCAGGTAACAGCTGTGAAGTTTCGCCTCCTTTTCACCAACAGGTCCGACTGTGTGAATCACGTCTGAAATAGAATTGAGGACACGCTTTTGAACCATTACTATCTTCCAGGATCACTCAACTACAGAATGGTGTCACCCAAATGTCTCGATATGTTTCAGAGAGAAAGCACTTCGTCGGAACAGCCGTGAAACAAATTTTTGTCATTTTATGCAGAGTTTACGTCTTTAGGGTTGCGTCATTCGGAGAATTTGCGATAGTTTACTTGGCAAACGCTTCCGAGATTTTGTGTAACATTTTTGCATTTAGCATTAGTTTAGTGTAGGGTGAGAATAATTAAATTGATACTATTTATTTATTTTATAATTAGTATTAGTTACTTAATTATTGAGTAAATTAGCTAATAAAAGAAAATAACTGCATTAAATTAAAAGTGACTAAAGCAAACTCCATGTCGAAAAACTGTGGACCCCTCAAAAAGAGAGCGCCCGTGAATTTTTTTTCGACTAGAGTAGCTTGATGGGCTTGTTGGTACATGACTCTGAGAACAAGGAGCAGTCAAAAACAGGAACAACGACACAAGAAGACACACAAACAGAGGCTCCACTATCAACAAGTTTTTACTGAATTGCACAAGCACATTTATACCCAATGGTATAGAGGGGGAAAAAAAGGGGCAAAAACGGAACACACGTGGGGGCCATAAAAACACAAGGAACAACCGGATCTAACTACTCAACTTCAGCTTTTAGTCTGCATTCCAAGAACCCAAACTTTTCTCTTGTTGAGCCGTCGATATCGCTAACAAGGGAAGAGTTTGGGTTCTTGGAATGCAGACTAAAAGCTGGAGTTTAGTAGTTAGATCCAGTTGTTCCTCGTGTTTTTATGGCACCCACGTGTGTTCCGTTTTTGCCCCCTTTTTTCCCCCTCTATACCATTGGGTATAAATGTGCTTGTGCAATTCAGTAAAAACTTGTTGATAGTGGAGCCTCTGTTTGTGTGTCTTCTTGTGTCGAGAGAATTTTTTTTCCACTGCAACAAACATGACAGCTTTAAATGAGCTTTACATTTTGAGCATCTTTCATTTCTCAGAATGGAATTCTTCCACGTGGAACCTCCACACATGAGATCACATGCAAAATGATGGTAGTGCCACGATTTCATGTGCCATACAGGAAAGCTGATGGTGAAGAGTTAGGTTTACGATGGCCATAATGCAGCAAGGAACCTCCAGGAAAGCATGCTCCCCATGTCACCAGCAACGATATTATGAAGACATCACCAATGTGGCAGAACAGAGGAGCACCTAGAATGCCAGGTTTTGTTCCAAGACTTTATTTTGCTCTCTCTTTTGCATGACGTGCACTTTCACCTTTACCCGGTCCTTTTGCTTGACAGTTGTACGGTGAACACAACTTCAAAACGGATAAAGATTGCTGGAATTACGAGCAGAGTTTCATTCTAACTCAGAGGTGGAAAAGAGGTCTCGAAACAGTGCACTGCGTCCGAATCTTGGTTCCGTTGCGAAGTAATACATTTTGTAGAGATGGGACGAAAAAGAAATCCAAGGAAGGTTCTGCGAATCCACGAATCTTACAAATCTCGAATCTTTCGAATCCTTTCGTAAAAAAGGAGTTTAAAAATCCAGGGGAAGACACTTCTACTGAAAAGTATTTCAAAGCAGAATATGATATATTTGTTTAATGAAACACAAATTAAATAATGGTTCACTTTCTGGAGAAAACATACCCATATACTACTTCTTAAACATAAATTTATTTAACGCGCTGTTCATCGACTACAGGAAGTTCGTAAATTCTCGAGCCTGAATTGTTTCCATAAAACTGAGAAACAATCAAAAGCAAAACCACGCTACTTTTAAACTTGTAATGTAAGAGCTCCTGCCTGAACTCTTTCAGGTCAGAGCAACGTAAACGAACAAACAAGAAATCATTTGTCGGCCAATCAGGCTTTCCGGTGAATCCGCAGGCGCCAATTTTAAGAAGAAACAAACAAACGTGGTTGGCAGATTCAATTCGCCGTTTTGGGCACTGGGATTTGCGACTAATATTTTGCGACTCCTGTTCTTACTTGTAGAAATAAAATTCGTTGCTGCAGGCTGACTTACACTTTGCAGGTAGGTCGTAGCCACCCGTGATCTTGGCATCTCCCGTTGCGCATCCGTTGTGCATTTTACATTCCTCTACGAGCTTATGGCCTGCTGCACGGTGGATTGCTCCGTCCACTGGGAGAGAGAGAGAACAGGCCATCGTACAGAGTGCCACTCTGAACATTGGAATCCGTCCCTTCCAGCTGGCTGTAGCATTACAAGCGTCACGGGCATTCAACACATCCCACAGATACATGAACAGATGCAAGGTTTTAAATTTAACCATTTATAACCATTCAGGAATTTAAGTTGGAGGCTGAACAGCCTGCATTTTTGTGGTGGCAAAACGCCCTAGTGAGAAGCAAAATCAAGCTGGCATTTAATGTCGGCTTGATAATATTAAGTAACGAGACGTTTAATACCTTTCCATGATGCTTAACAGGTGCGCACCTTCGAGCACTCCGTGGTTACGTCCCGTTGAACAGGGCCACAATGACGAAAGCAAATAAATAAAATGGCACAAGTTTGCTAGACTTTTTTTAGCTAGAATTCCAGCCTTTAGCCTTAGCTGAGAACACTTACAAATTCCAAATTTTGATCGCGAGCGTAGCTTCGAGCCTTCTTCATATCTTTTGTGTTTTGCTTTACAGGTATCATTCTGCACGTTGTTGCTGTTACCTCATTAAGAGACAATGTGTAAACAAGCACAATGTAAGTTAGTGTTGTTGTGTCACTGACACAACATCATTAACCTAATTAATCTCGATGTAATTTTAAAGTGCCTGGCTACTCGCGGAAAGTAGCCTGATACCCCGATAATTAACCTGCAAGGGGTTCATTAAAAAAAGAAAAAGAAACTCCTCAAATCTACACATACCTCCACCCCCACCAAGCATGGCGTTATTAGCTGCATTGACGATGGCGTCAATTTCCAATGCCGTGATGTCACCGACAAACATGGAGACCTTGCTGCTCAAGTCGTACCTCTTCGACCACTTCCCCGAGCCTACAGGTGATTGATACATCGATGGTTAAGAGAGCTATCCCGGCAGTCAACCTGAAAACGGGGAGTGGCACGCACCGCTGGCGGTAATATTCTTCGCTTTGCTGTAAGCTGGCCAGTCTGGAATATCTTCGAGCGTCACAAACTTCTTGGTTTTGTAGTGGCGTCGACGTTCCGACGTTGGCATGTTCAAGTACTTGTCTGAAAGCAGCGGGAATGACGTACAGCTTGCTGCAACGTTAACTTTAACGCGGCGACGACTGGCACAGCAGTTGGGGAGACATCCTATCGGAACTAATTAGAACAATATGGAGACAGAGTAGGGCTATCCAACTCATGCTGGGGGTGTTGGGCAAAAAAAAGGCGCTCCGCTTCAAGTATGCGGATGAAGGTTATCATGAGGAGGAGGAGGAGGCTCCTCAACAGGCACCCCCAGGCACGATTGGAATAGCCTACAACGCTCTCCCTATAGTTCAACTTAGCGCCGATAGGGTAGACCTCCAACTGCTCCGCCAGCCGTTGCACCAAGCTGCACCAACAACAACTGCAGCATGCAACATAATTCGCGAGAATCTAACGAGTAAGAAAGACAGCATATCGTGTTGTGGTAATGGTTTGACACATGCAGGGAAGAGAGTCCATTAACAACAGCCTCAGAATGGGTACTTTCCGAAGTGAATCCAACTAATAATAATAAGGAACAATACTTTTACATTACTGTATTGGCGTTATGTGAATCATGTATATTACTTGGTTTCACTTTGACAAACGATATCCATGATGTCAACTGTTACACGCAATGAATATTCATGGACGTTCCAAGATGGGGGGCGAGCGGGGCGTACCCCCCTCCCCTGGAGCTCCAAGGTAATCGATGCGAATTGCACGCTTTTTACTCGCACGTCATCATAATTTATACTCAACGTCGTTATGATTACTCTGGACATCACCATCTTGACCCTCTACATATATCAGACGTTTCGATTGCCCTCGTTGTACAGTGTCTGTTGGTTGAATGCTTTACCACCCCCCATCCCCCTGTGGAAGTTCTTTCCCATGGGAAAAAAAATCCTGGAAACGCACATGTCCTGACTGACATAACATTTAGAGGGTATGGCTCGGCAGATGCAACTGCACACAGTGAAACAACACAGAGACAAAGGAGGTGCACCTCTTTCAGCCACGATGTCAGGATCAGTTGCTAACGGATGCACCGTTACACTTTCCATCATTCTACGTGTCACAAAAGACCTAGAAACCAAGAAATGCCGAGTGTTATTTGCGCGACAGTGCACTTGGTTCGCGACGCAGACACTGATGCCACTGACTCCACTCAGTACTACCCGCGCCAAATTCCGCGTACACATACTACTATTGACAGGAACTGAGTCTTTGTTGCACTTCTATACTGTGCTCTACAGCACAAAAAGGTGATGACAAAACATAGGATAAAGTGGAAACAGCAATAACCGCAACTGACCGGTACAAAACGCCAAATAGAATAGGGACGAAAATCAGCAGCAGACGGCGCCACATTGCAAGCAGACGACGTTTGTTTATCTACGCTGAGCGTCGTCTGCTCACTGGTCTGCAGCTGGCAGTGCGCTTTCTGTTTTGTCGGAAAGATCACAACGCAATACTTTTCTGCTTTGTTTTTATTTTCCAAGAATAATAATAAATAGAATATCGCCGGATGAGATAAAACGAAAAGGTTGTAACATGTCGTCTGCGCAAGAAAGAAGAAAACAACGCCGACAACTATTCTTACCTGGGCTGCATTCTTCCACGCATGTTCGACCAGCTAGGAAGTGCGACTGGTGCGATCTCTAACCCACCAAACGAAAGGATTCTACGTCCACAATAATATATTCAGAGCACATTTTCAAGAGCAGAGCAGAAGACACATTTCTGTTATGCAGATCCTGATAGCGATCCGCTTCTGCCACGCCCTGATGAACGATTGGTGTTATTTAATGAACCCGATCGGGTGAATCAAAATTGATTTCCCTTCTGGCAGCACTGATTCAATTTATCTGTATAATGTGCACGTCCCGCGCGAGCACGTGGCTTAGCTCTATGAGATGCTAATTGCTCCCGTTGGCAGGTACTGTAGTAGGTAAGCGATGCTTCACTGTCAGGTTTGCCAGACTTTCTGCGCATTTTAAGCCCTGGGCGTTCCTCCGAAGTTAGCGCTACCTTGGGCTATATTTTGGCTCCGTCAGAACGTAAATCCAAAGGGACGTCACCCGCGGGGACATGACAGGTTAATTACAGTGACGACACGGTATATAGATTGCAATAGATATTGCTGGACTACCAGCACGCAGTACTGAAACTAGCAGCAACTGGAATGATGCCTACTAGCCTGAAAAAGGCGGGAAGAAAGAGACAGCAGAGATGTCGTCTCCTGAGTCATGAGCAAACATAATCAGTTTTATTGATGTCCTTATTGCTGACAACACGTGCTCAAGGTGTTGCATGCCGGTACTTTATTTGTTGCATCACCTTTGCCGAACGCTGTTCAGCAAAAAAACCTGCAGAGCTGAGTCACCTGCGAGCTCACTGCAGTAATCTCAAGAAACATATCTCTGGAGAATACCACAGGGATCCAAAGCTAGGTTATCGTACGTTATTAAAAGCTGACCTCGAGGCTAGCTATAGCTATGAGTCGAAAATAGTGTCCGAATGTCGGCAGAACTGTGCATGATAACTGGACCACAATATCACTAATTTGCAAAAATTTTGCACGACTAATTTCGACCAATTTCAATGTAGCCATTGCATGTCCCCTAGATGCGGCCCTGGAAAAAACCAAACGACGTCACATTGCTCACGCAAGGCGTCGTCCATATCTGAAGTGCTTTGCGTCATCCCAAGACGCATTAGTACGTCCATTGTCCCCTCTCCTTCTTATCTTTCTTCTCCCGGTAAATCCTCAGAGATAAAATTCCTCTCAATCGGCGCACCTATATCCCTATATATCAGGGTGAAATGCAGCTTGCCAGTAACACTTCAGCTGCTGGGGGCTTGCTCCTCCAGCTTAATACATAC
The DNA here is from genome assembly GCF_037126465.1 of Ornithodoros turicata. Classification (NCBI taxonomy): domain Eukaryota; kingdom Metazoa; phylum Arthropoda; class Arachnida; order Ixodida; family Argasidae; genus Ornithodoros; species Ornithodoros turicata. The sequence continues at coordinate 66,752,218 of NC_088206.1, read as the reverse complement.
CTTCCAAGTAACTTCTCTCGAAAGCATTTCTGGATATCTACAACAGCAGACGGACTTAATCTTTTGCACGAAGGTTGCCAGAGTACCTGCACCCTTTCTCAGCTCCAAACCTGACTTGCGCAACGCGGTGCTTCCGTAGACCCAGTCATGAAGACCTACGGCCAGTGAGACGTCGCAAGAAGTTTAGCAGGATGTCGTCTGCATACATGTTTGTAAAGATCATGCAAGATGGTAAGTGTACCTTTGGTTATATGTGCTGACGTGTTTATTTTTGCACATCTTGTGGAAGAATCATTTAAATTCAAGCGAGAAGGAAAAAAAAGCAAAGCATGCTAAACGAAGTCTGCTACTGGTACTTCTGTGTCGTCTGTTGCACTGCTCGAAAGCGAAACTAATAGACACGTGTGTACTAGGCAAAGAAAGAAAATGTCGTCTCGGCGAAAGCGCATCGGCTGTCTTTGTCGTCTGCTTAATTGCTCGAAAGCTACAAAGTGCAGAGCTCCCTGAAATTTGTCTCGTCCTATACGAAGACCTCTGCAAATGTTTTCTGCCGGCCTGTTCAATGGCTTGTCGTCTGCAAACAAATGAAAGCGCGCGTGGCGTTGTCACAGCGGTGCTCAATTGTCGTCTGCTAAAGTCGCTCACAGACATTCAGACGTAGTGAAAATGTAAATTTTTTTTCTCATAGGTGGAACGACATGATGTAACAAAATTATACTACAACAACGAGGATGTTCAGCTGTGGATCTTTTTAGCTTATCACTGCATAGTTTTGCAGTCTGAAATATTATATTCCGACAAAATACACATGTATTTTGAACATAATACTTTCGTTATTCCTTTAACAACCCATGTACAAAAAATATTCCAATTCATGTGACAATTTATTACCATATTTTTGTTAACATGCCGGCAAAGTGGTCATGCCTGAAGAAACATTTAAGCTGTCGTAAATAGTAATAGAAAAAGAAAGTCGTGAACACAAAATGAGGTCACATTAACACGAGCCATATTCGACTGGCCAATCACAGTTGAATACCTCCCCGTCTTCTCACATTAAGTACATATCGCAAATCCGAGGGAGCAGCTTCTCAAACGAGTGCAAATTCGGCAAAGACAGTTTATCGCCTCATTATGTTTAACTGTCAGGTCGTTTCAGGGGCTTAGTATCTCTAGAGGAAACGCACGAAATGCAATCCAGTAAAGTGTCGTTCGTCGTTGATCAGCAAAATTTTCCCCGCTTGCATCAAGCTGACTCATTCGCTTCTATAATATATGACAAAAACGATTAAATTAAATGAAGTTCATTAGGGAAGACAATCAATACTCCTTCCGCGAAAGAAGAAAAATGCTGGATAGGAGTTCGAACTTCGCATTCGGTTATTGCATTTTGTCTTCTTCTTTTTTTTTTTCTTTTCTTGTACGATACGAAATAAGATTTTTATTATGTGCCTGGTCGATTTTGATTTCTGGAAAGTATTTAAATCTACACCCACACAATTTTCTTGTCACCTAATTCTACCTACATCCAAGGTTTCTCGCCGCGCGATTTTCGGCGTTTTTAATACGCAGATTGTTCGGTTACGAAATGCGTACATTTTTTTACCAACCATTGAATCAATAATTTGAAAGCGCCTTTCGTATCCATCGGTTGACGACAGCTATACATATACTAATTATGTTGTTACAGAAAAAAAAGAAAAAGAAACTTGTCACGCTCAACAGAGTTCCACATTCTTGCTTTCTTTTCTTCTAGCTCTGAATGTGATAATACGAGATCTCACGTGACCCATGGGGAGAGCTGCCATGTCGTAACTTCTGGCTGACGACATCGGTGCACTCGAGACGCATTCTCCTTGGGAAACGCCAGCGAAGTCCTAATCTTGCATACGACGTATTTCTCAATCACGGTCCTTGACGGGCTAGTCGAGGACGTAATTTCTCATGGTATGCATCCAATAAGATTTTTGTATACATGCTCGTTTTCCAGGTAGAATCCAATTGAAACCGTGCTTTAAGTGTTTTGTACAAAAATATAAATAAAATAAGCATTAAACGGCGCACAGATGAATATATTTTAATGAATATTTAAGCTGTAATTTCAGTCTTCCTTCTATTTAAATACCGGCGCTCACAGCATACTGTAAAATGGTCACCTGTAGTACTGTAGTACTGCACACAATACAACTAATACAGGATGTTTCAGTAGGCGTGCCAAAAAGTATTAATAATAAAAGTACGCCACGTAAATTTTGCATTTTGTGATGGAATGGGGCGAATCCGAGATGTGCTTTCTGTTTCTAGTAAAAATAAATACATCGATACATAAAACGTCGCGTTGTCTTTGCAAGTGTCAGTGTTCAGTTCAAGAAAGAAAATTTTGTTCAATTGGAATTTGATACGATAACTTGATTACTTAAAGGCCGTTGATCGCATATTTTTGCATGCAGTGTTCTCTTTTTTTATTATTAAAACTTTTGGGCATGGTTACTGGAATACCCATTGTAACATCACATAATTCATGTTTACTTGTGTATACAGAATATTGTCTTCGATATTGTCTGCACGAAGACCTAAATTTCTATTCCATCGAACATAACTGACACCACGAACGCACGTCTAGTATAGCTCAGATTTTGCTCAGTTGTTGTATTTCATGTTCAAATACAGAACAGTATACAGCGCGACAGAGTTTTTCTGTTACATGATAATGAATTGGAATTTACATGGATTTATTTTTACCCACGATCCTTCTCAGGACCCATCATGCTGCACCAGTACCCGGCGATGTGATCCAACAGTTTGAAGTACTGCTGAACATGGCATGAACTTTCGTGTGCAAGCTTGTGCATCCATATTTCAGCACAGCCCTCTCCTGACTCTCTCATCCCGCAATCGAAGCCCCCTGGCGTTTCTTCGGCGAAACGAATGCGATAAATAAATGTATTAAAATGATTTAGACAGTCTGTCCATCAGGCTCAACACCTTTTACAAACGCATCTAGGCATGTGTGTGAGACACTTGTAATAACTGACTACCTGTACCACTTGCACTGTGATAGGTAACTTTGGAGGAATATTCATCTTGGTAGGTACGAGGAAGAAGACACATTCAACACTATGACATTGAAGACGTTAACGTTTGAGATGAATCATCGATATTGAAAGGATTGTATACATGGGGTACACATGGGGTATGCCGAGAGAGATAAATACATGTACTGCATTTCTTCTTCACTGTAAAATTAACACTGGCACTGCTGAAACTTTCGTCAATGAAGTCACTAAGACACATCTTAGAAGCTATCGTTCTTCATATCATATCATTGCGAAACAAAAAAAAAAGAGTATACAGGTGTCCCAGAAAACGTGTCATTGAATTATAATAAAAAAACTACGCCACCTAGAATCATGCGGTCAACGGCATTTGTTCTTACTGGGTTTTTGCCACCTCCTCGTGTGAATGTCGTGTAACGTAAATTTAATTATGTAAATTTTTGCGAGCTTAAGTCGGAAATTTGCCTAGTAAAGGTCACTTTTTTACCCCACCATTGTGAAGAGCGTGTCTAATTTAGTCAAATTTATGATAATTGACAGGGATATTCAGAAGCTATCCCATCGGAAAACATAGCCGAACATCATGCTGTACGGAATAGCGCACGATGAATTTTTCAGCGCAACCTTTGTCAGTCCGACGAAAGGAGGTTGGAAACCCAGCCCTCCCCGACATCGCAGAAAGAGATAAAACAGGCACGGCTTATCACGTCCGACTTTCGCTGGGATAATGCTTTCCCTCTCCCAATTTTAGGAACTGTTACTTTTTCTACTATCACTCTGTGGGCTGGCTTCGGAACCTCCTTTCGTCGCAGTGCGAGCGATTGTGCTCAAAAAGTCATCGCGCGCTATGGTCCGGTGCTCCGAAAAGCATGATATTCGGCTATTTTTACCGATGGAATAGCTCGTGAGTACCACTGTGAATTATCATAAATTTGAGTGAATTCGGCACGCTCTACATATTGGTGGGGTAAAAAAGTGACCTTTACTTGGCAAATCTCCGAGTTCAGTTCGCAAATATTTACATAATTAAACTTGGAGTACGTGACATTCACATTAGGAGGTGGCAAAAACCTAATAAGAACAAATGCTGTTGACCGCATGATTCTAGGTGGCGTAGTTTTTTTTATTATAATTCAATGACACGTTTTCTGGGGCACCCTGTATAAAAGTAAAACGGAAATAGCGAAACTGAAAGTATTGCGAAGTGCGCTTGCCTCCCATGCCGCGGAGCTCACTTAAAATAAAGGAAAACACTTCCGACACCCGGAATCGAACCCGGGCCTCCTGGGTGAGAGCCAGGTATCCTAGCCACTAGACCATGCCGGAACACACGCCAAAACAGGGTTGCGGAGTTGCCACTCCAGGGCTGGAATGGTGCCGGAATCATTCCAGATTTTAACGATAACGATGCTTTATTGCAACTTCCACAGAAAAAAACACAATCAGGGCCAAAAAGCAGCACGAGGCTGCTTGGCAAGGGCCCTTTAACAGAGGCCGGAATGGAATTGGAATGGCGGAAACTGTCCCGGGAATGGAATGGGAATCGAATTAGGTATTTTTCCGCAGGCGGAATGGAATTGGAATGTAACGGTCTGGGTGCCACACGGTCAAGGGCGATGGTTTGGTTTGATTTCAAGAAAAAAATAAAATGGAGATTTTGGCTTCACTAGTGGGAGGCCCGCAACCCTACATCACTTGCACCAGTTACTTTGGTGGAAAAACTCCTGTAATGATGATGCCAATGAAGAGGAGGAGGAGGAGGAGAGGAGGAAGGCGAAATAACCTTGTCTTTGTGCTTTTTCCGTGCTGGGTAATGTCAATCTCCTCTATAGCACTGCTGGGCTAGCTAGTACGGTTACCGGTCCTAATTCTCGTATTGGTGGAATTAAAGGAATGGAATGGGGTTGCCAAGCCATTCCAGGAGTGGGAATTGACCATACCTTTTCATTCCGAGGAATTGAAAGGAATGGAATTATCACAATCTTCACGATACGAGTACCATCCTTGAATGCCCTTCGGAGCCTGTTTGTTCGCCCGTTATTATTAGCCCCTGACGGAAACAACTCAGAAGGAAATATTCAACGAGTTTTTCACTCAGTGCACACTGAGTGCACAAAATGGTTGAGTGAAAATATGACATCTGAAAAATCTGAATAGCAGACACTATCCTGTTCCTTATCTGCTCTCCAAGAATATTCCTGCTTCGTAGAACATTAAAGTTCATTTTTTTGTGTATTTCGATTACTATTATGCGGACTGCCGCGATATGCAGAAGCCCGTAAAAGAGTGGAGGATGCATTCTTCGATGCCCCTGCCCGAATGTAGCCGAATACCGCGAAACTCCACTTGTAAACGTCCTACTGGTTCCTTTATGTCCTTCCTTCACCCTGCCACTTATCATAACAAGCACCGAACCCCCATCTTTACTGCCTCCACTTTGAGTATCCGAAACGCGCCCTACCTACACGTAAACACAAGCTCGAAATCCTCAATCACTCTCAGGTTTCCCTTCTCCCCGTCCTCCTCGAGGACATTTGTTCAGTCAAGACAACCACTTCTCTCCGATAATACAGCGTCTCTCATCCTCATCCGACATCCTCTTTTTCATCCCTCTTCTTCTTTTCTTTTTGACGCTCCTGTCGCTCCGCAGCGCCCCAACGCCACCGCACACGCACGCGCGCCGAAGACCCCCAGACCGCACCGCGCGAGGAGCTGCCGCCCGCAACGGCTTTCACAACCTCATCCCGCTTCCGGGCGCAATGCAGCGCCTTCTCTCTCTTCTCCTAATCTCAACCGCATCATCCAGCAAACTCCTGTGCGAAGACGTCCAACTGGCCTGCATCAGCCGCTTACCGTGCAGTATGGCGCTTCACGGTCACCGCCTCGACTGTAAACACGAACTCTCTGGAAGAACTCCGGGACAGTGCTCCGTTCCCTGCAGACAATCCCTGATCTCTCTCGCGTCGACGGAAGAAGGCTTCGACCTTCTCAAGTGCGACTGCGGAACGGACGCCTTCTGCAAGGCGCTCGACCACCGGGTGTCCACCTGCTGGTGGCAGAGACCTCCGTGCTCCAGGGACAACCTCTCGCCGCGACCTTCTTGCTCGAGGCTCGTCAGTTACTGCGTGGGTGACGCGGTCTGCGCGAGTGCTTGGGATTATTACCGGAGGTTTTGTCACGAAGTCTTGGACGGCGGAAGCGACAAGTGCCACGCCAGGTGTAAGAACAGTGTGAGTGTTCTGTTGCGAATGGAGCAGACGCATAGGTTGCTGGACTGCGTGTGCGACAGCGCAGTGAGTCGGAATGTTTGTGCGAGGGAGTTGAACAAGGTGAGGACGTTGTGTTTCGAACTGGAGGAGATTGATCCGTCGGGAGCTTTCTTGTTGGAGGGATTGGGGATGAAGTGGTTGATTGCTTTCGTGGTCTCGGTGGTGTGGCTGCGACGGTAGGGGCACGCTTTTCATTGCGTGTATGATACACTCTTTGTATGTATGTAAAGTGGTGCGGATGTCTCTTGTTATGCACAATGGTCTATTGAAGCTCAATGTGACTCAGTTAAAGAGAGACAAGGTCTGTTAGCTGACTTATAGAGCCCAGGCGCCTATTGTTTGTTGTATGATTCGAAGGCGAATACTATCGATACAGTGATGGGAGCTGTTAGAAGGACGATTACCGAACATTTCAATTCATGAAACAAAACAGGTTACGTTTTTTTTGTTGTTTTTTTTTTACCCTGTTCGAGATCACGGACGCCTGTAAGCGTTGTGATGGATAACGTTTGAGTGTAGATATGTATAAAAGACTGCTGCAAGCTGGGTCACTAGTGTATAGCTCTGAACGCATAGCTTATCTTGCTAGCTAGGCTTGCATAGCTTGCATAGCTTGCATAGCTTGCATAGCATTGCATAGCATTGCATAGCTTGCATAGCTAAGTGCTTATCGGCGCCACATGAACCCAAAAATGATTTTAGTTTAGAGTTTCAATTTCATTTCAATTTTAATTGAAGAGTAATGCCGCTAACAAAAATCTTAGAAAACGATGACAATGACGCGACAAACATCATCATTCATGTTCACAACTGCATTTACATGGCCGAATGTTGACATTGTATTATTAGCACAATTTGAAATGCTTCACCGAAGCCATTTTGAACATTTCAGCTTCGCACGAGAGGAGATATCTTTGCAATGATCGTGGTAATGAGAATGGATACTTCAGTTAGTGTCTTATTATTTTACCTGGTACGATTTTCACGGTTGTTTAACCTTTTGGGTATTCATTGTACTTTGATGTCTACTTGTGTTGATCACACGCGAGGCCTGACTGCCGAGTAATTTATGGGCCATCGAATCATCAATGGAGTACCTGATCACATCGAGCGATGTGTTGTCGTGAATCGTTTGTATATCAGGAATCATGTCACGAGACACCTTTACACATCGCTATTATACCTGGGAATGTAATGAGTTGTTCCTAATTTTTAGTTTTGTCAGTCGTCGTCTTTTGAATGCGCAAAGAGTGGAGACGAATCAGAATTACTATTGCATGAGATAGTGTGATTAGATAATATTGCTGATGGTGTGATATGGTGTTGCATTGTTACGGTGCATGCATTAACCTTTTTTTTTTTCACCATATTCACGATAAAGCTAGCTGCGAAGAGCATCGGGCCCGGTAGATCGGATGGTAGCCTGTCCATCTACTGACCCCAAGGTCGCGGGTTCGGTCCCGGATGAGGACGCCAGCAACTTGAGGTATAAGTTGCATAGCACGTTAAAGAAACCTCCGCTGGACAAAATTAGTTTTCACACTGACCACTATGGTGCAGTTGTCTGTCGAAGAGGAAGTCTGTGTTATCCACAGGAACGATAACATTTGGAATCACTTATAGCCAAGTTAAACTGGTTCCAGAAAATGTACTACGCGATGACAACAAGGAAAAGGAGACTGTTCATCTATAGGCTTGCACAACATACTGCTCAACAAAATAACTGATAAAAATAATAGAGTTGCGGCATGACCGTATGGCCAAAAGTTTGTTAGCGGCACACTGAATGCACCACCCTTATCCCGAAGAAACGCATTCCACCAGCAGAGTAGATACATAGTTTAGAATCACCAGGGTACTAAGAACAGTATCCACGCAATGATGCAGCATGGTGCGCTGAGAGTTCAGGTTCATAGGAAGTGACTGGCAGTCATCTTATCCGAGGAGGGCTTCATCTGGCAGAGGTGTACAGGCAAAAACAACATTAAACTATACCTCCTGTTCACTTGCACTTCAATTTTGCACGTGTGTACGTACATTGAATAGCTAGGAAATGCATCCCATGTACCGCGTAAGGCATGTAAGTACCTTTCTCCTGAGAAAGTGTGCATGGCAATCTGCCTTGCTTTCAGCTTCGTTTACAAAAAACACAAATCATGTTACACATGAAGCACGTGAAAGCATCTCTCTCAGAAACTGACATATCGGCGTAGTGGACGTTGTTAACATGATCGGGTTTAGAACGTAGCTTTAAGGTATAATGCACACCACAGTAGGCACTAGTATTTACCTTTCTCTACTTCTAACAGTCAGTGGGCCGCAACAGTCAACTTTTTTCGAGTCATGTGGGTATATCGCAGCGCATCTACCATGTTTACATTTTTATTATATTTCATACAATGTTGTTTAACGCTCTGTTAATGTATACATATTTTTATGAAGTATATATGTTAGTGTTAATTCGACCATTTTTCTACTGAAGGCTTAACGCAGGTCAGCGTCGCCCTGACAGCAGAGGTTGCAAGTCTTTTTGTTGTTTGTTAATTGTTATGTTACTGTTGAGCCCTTGCGCCTTTCACGAGCTGTTTTGTATAACATTGTTTACATTAACAGAATTTAGCCCCACGTTTCCTATATAGGAATAATTCCTTTCACACAGACTCGTCGTTATAAGTGTTTTTCATTGTAAATATCGTCGAGCTCTTGATAGCAGTAACTTAGCTCTACTTGAAGTGACCTTTCTGCATTAATATCGCCTTTATTCAATCTCTTCGTGTGTGACTTGTTACGTCAGTGGAATGGCTGGAACTCCAATCAAGCGTGAGACAACCATTCCAGCATCTCATGTTGGTGTATTGAACCCTGACAATGCATATCTTGTTTCTTATATTCCGTGAAAGAGTGCAGCGTTTCCGTGTCATCTGCAACTGCCGTCCACGCGTTGACATGGCCAGAGCACTTGGATATTTTTCAATTCCTGTACATATCCTGTTCAAATACAGTTCGTTTCATGAATTTTTACACCGTCTCTCTCTCTTGTTGTTCACGACGGACGGTACAGTCGCCTTCATTTATAATCACCACGCCCGTAATATTCTGACATTGTCACCATGTGTGGATGGTGATTATATGGGAAGTGTCTCAACAACTGACGTGGCTACGAGTAGAGAACACCACATTGTGTTCTTTTATAGGTTACGGTGTGCGTAACACTGTCACTGTAAGAGCAACTGAGTGACTATAAGTGGAGGCTAGTGTATTGCCTCCGTTTAAAGTCAATGTGTGACACGTGCACCTTTCACGCAAAAGGGGATGCGACTATAAACGACGTACAGCAACAACTGACGCGACTCTACGCATGTGAGTACCGCTGTATTGACTCTTCGCCGTTCGATGACGCATAATACTTTCACTACAAGCAGAGAGTGACTATAAGAGAAATGCCACAATAAGTGACATTCACAGTGCTCATGCGACTTCTAGAAATAGTAGAAAACTCAATATAGGCGAACGCGTGCATCTGCAATAACTGTTATCCTGAAATTTCATGACGTTTCGTAAAATTCGTTGCAGTTTTCTCTTGGTACTTTCGTTCAGAGCTTAGTTGTGCACAGGGCACGACGGTGCCAGCGGCACTTTTCGAGGTCCTTTGACAACTTCAATGGCGTTTCACGAACCTCAATCGAGTTGAGGAGCGTCTCAGTCAATGGTAATTGAATTGAAGTGGCCCATCATCATTCAGTTCAATCTACGTTGATCTCAATGACCACTGAAATGCCTGTGTGACATCGGCACAAAAACGTTCCCGACAGTATCACGTCGAGAAAGCAGCGAGAATGCCTAAAGGGAGCTGCTCCTCACAATGCCTCTTTGTGCAGTGAAACCACCTTCGAAGGCACGTTTCCCAACATCTTGTGGTAGCTATTCTAGATTTTGTCAGTGTTGTACCCGCTACCGAAATATGGTATCGCAATACCGATACTCGTTACTTGAGTAAAAAGTATCGAAGTACCGATATCGATACTCCCTTTTTTAAGTAAGGGAGTACCGCTACCGTTACTAAACAAAAGTAACGAGGTACTTTACCGGATACTTTTGTTGGAAACACGAAGATGATGCAACATAGAAATCTCGCTTACGTGAACACCCCATTTGTACGTATAATAGCGAATTGGGAAATGACAGCTTTGCAGTAAAAAGACAGCATATTTACTATGTAGCTCGGACACTTTGCTCGACTCTTATCAATAGCTGGTTCACAAAGTCTTCTTCTGCCATCCTAGCAGGCCGTGGTCTCTCTGGCAGCTGGCAGAGTCCAATATGACAATTACGTTAGTGTCAGGCCCACAATACCGTGGAGTCTATAATGATCAAGGAAACCTACCCGAAGTCAACAATACCATATATATAGTATATGTGAGCCGTGGCTATTTCCTCCAGATTCGAAGAAAAAAAGTGAACATGTGTTTGGTATACAGTGAACCCTCGTTATTATGACCATGGCCGTTCCCGAAAATGTTGGTCATAATGCGGAATTGTCATATTAACGTGGGCGATTTGCAGAGGTTTCACTGCATTGTGACAATTAATAAGAGTAAGAAATATGATCCGTGAAGAAAGGGTTGGGCACTAAAAAAAAGTATCGGTAACGATACGGAGATCGCGGTACCATAAATTTGTAACGGAAATACTTTTCTGATACAGATTAAAAAAAAAAAAGTATCGCGATCCTGGACTAACAACTCTGATCCTAACAACACTGGGCTTAATGGAGTAAAATAGCCACAGACAGGAACAGAAGTCTTGTCAGCGTTATGATGTTGTCGTAACTACATGGCTTATCAAAAACAAAATGATAATATGGAGGGCCTTTCACCGCGTCCATGCATCCCGAAGCTCCGCTGAAATTGCAAGTATAGATTTGATGATATAGATAGAAAGATTTGAACTATAGACACGCACTTTCGCTGCTTAGCAAAAATTAATCACCGAAACATAATTTAATCTCTGAAGCGCTACTCCCCCCCCCCCCCCCCCCCACACACACACACAATCTTCCTCGCTTAGACGTAATGGATATTTGCCGTGCTCGGTAACTTTTCTTTTTCTTTACCTTTCTTTCCGTGTAAAGACGCTCAATCCTTTTACGTCCCGTTTCATGTCTCTAACCTGAAAAGAATAAGCTCTGAAGATAAAAAAAAGAGAGAGAGAGAGAAAAAGCAGCATCACTGAGCCTATGCCGTCCTGCTAAGATATTTTTCGCCTGCCTCCAGCTTTCAGTATAGGCACGCTTTCACCAACGAAGTTCGATGAACGAAGTCTTCGCTAGAAGTCCGTGACCCGTGTGCATCTAGGGTTGCACCGGTTCCGGATTTCATCGGAACAGTTCGGAAATTCAAGGCTTATGCGTTAGGTGTCCGGTTGAAGGTGTAATCCGGACATAAAATGTTCGGGAACTGGCCAAGTCAGAGTATAATTTTATAATTTTTATTTGTAATATTTCAGTCGGGCAACCGTACGTGAAGCACTTCATACATTATTTGCGACATTCCAACGACAGACTCGAGAGGAGCCGGCACAATGTTGAAGATGATGAGACAGACGATATTCTATCGATCCGACGGCATCGGTGCGCTTGGTAGTACCTTGCCTCAGGCATGAACAACGCAAGAGGATGACGAAATGCGTTCTAGGCAGTATGCAGGTTAGCCTCTGTACAAACTGCATACGTTATCAGAAGATCAGAGTGCATAGAAAATGCGACACAGCACAGACAGAAACATGTACGACAAGGTATGGGAGGAGCGTTTGGACAGAGACAGTTTGGAAGTAAGGGCAAAAGTCTGCGCAAAGTTGTGCTCGTGTTTTGCGCGTGCGCAGAAGGACCAACGCTATATCTTACGTACGCAAAGGTCTTAGCGTACGATATACTAAAACTCCCTATTAAAGTTAAATTTATAAACGCCAGCTTTCGTACCCTAGCGTTGAACGTAGCGACTTGTTCGGCGATACGTTGTGTGATACTAAATGGGATTGGATTGGATTGGACTTGAGTTAAAAGTAATCACGGAGATTGTGGCTCTACAAGTGTGAAGTCGGCCAACTCCAGCCCACTTGTACCAATACAGGGTGGTTATCACAGACTGCCCAGGGTATATGGTGGGGTTAATGTAGATGTGATGACAGCATAAAGAACGAACAATAGAGAAAGATTTCCATGGGTCATTGCTATATATGGTCCATGTCCTCGCGTCCTATTCTTTCGTCATCGCTTACAGTATCGATATATATACCAACAAGACCTGCTGCTTCATCTTGTGATGGTGACTTTGCGTTTTCTGGGCACAACACAAACTATGGCGCGATGGGACAAAAGCTGGTGAAAATGTGCATGAACCAGAAGCAACGATGATCGAGTTAGAAAAGCAAGGCTTTGAAATCTATACGAGGTATCACAGTCAATGAATAAAATGTCATTGTTAAAATTCCAAATATTTAACGAAACCGGTGAAATAACCGGTACACATACACACAAAAGACAAAACACACGAAATGACGATGAGTTCTTGTAACTGATATGTGATGGAGACGCGTATATCGGCAATGAGTGGAATGCACGGAAGCCGTTATCGATCTAGTGTCGCGTATGGCGTATCGAAGAGGCAAATGCATATGGGCCCGACACAATGGTTCGTACTGTGATCGTGTACTAGTATACAGTATCACAACACGGTAGCCCTTTTAACCAACATGCCGGGACGACAGCCGGTTACGTAGCCGACACAAGCAACAAAGTCAGCAACAGTTGGCTCGCCGCAGATGGCTTGTCTCGTACAGCCGTTTTCTTTCTCTCTTGTTTATTTTTTGTTCCAGCTCTCAAATATTCAGTTCACTATCATCAACATGGGCGCCCGTAGCGGTCTCAATTAAAAGCACCTGACAGTGCAGCGAACAAAGCGCATACCCAAAACATATCCTTCACGAAAGAACATCTGCTGTTATTATTGTTGTCGGGACTCTGCAACGACATCCTGTCGCGTTGTATCTCAATCAGAGACAGTTGGGTCGAACCCTGTCAACTTCCGAGAGAGCCCCTTAGACAATACTTTATACTGTTGAGTATGTGGCCATGACTTCTAGTAAAGGCTTATTGTCGTTGTCAAAGGCTCACTCTAATGTCACTGCGATAGACCCGGTGTCAAAACAACAAAGTCAACAGTCAGATGCTTCATGCACGCAAATCCTTCCTATTGAGCCGAGGCCAAGTCCTTCCTACGTGGGCCGAGGCCCTAAAGCGTCGCGACACCATAGCTGCAGCACGATGGTTCCCGGCAAATCGTGACACGTAACCATGTAGCAGGTAACCATGCTAGTATAGTTAGTACTTGAGTATCATATTGAACCCATAGAGCGACGATCCAATGAGGATAGAACGGCGTCCTCGCTATTGAGGTCCTTTGAAAGCGACTATACGGCGTACACTATCGCCTGTAATTCTAAGGAGGAGAAAGACGCTAAAAGAAACTAGTATGTGCATTCATGCACAGGAAGAGAGTATGGCAACCAATGTTTTGAACTGATGTGTGTACTTCTTCGAATGCAGAAACGGAAGCAGTGCTAGTGCTTTTTGTAGCGTTCATCGGAAGGAATATAACGGCGAAGAAGACACGTCTTTTTGTCGGGTACTCCGTGTCCCCGATATCTCTTTACATTTGCAAAACGATGAGAAGAACCGGACTTCTGATGTTGCCGGAAAAGCGAATGAAAGCAGACGACGAATTTTTCGCTGGTTAGTTTTGATGATGATGATGATGGCGGCTTTTCCGACGCCTGATATATTTCACACTAGTGCTGATTCGTCGCACTGTGTGGACACCTAGATAAAGAAGGCGTGCTTCCTCTTCCTCGTTCGCCACATGTACACAGTGTGTTCGGACGAGCAACATTCCCCAGAACACTCCAGCGGAAGATGCGATAAAACGTCATAGCTTTCTGCTGCCACGAGAGCGGGAGCGCTCAACGTCGTGCCTTCACGTGCGCTGCTAACCGTGGGGAACGTCCTGCGATAAAGACGCAAGATGTTCCGTAGCAGGCGACAGGAAAAGACGCTGAATGTGCCATCTGCTAAGTGTCGTCTGCTAAATGCGCAATACGCCACTTCCGATATTCCGACACCGTGTGAATGCTCAACATAGCACGGGTTGGAACTTCGGTTCTGTGAGCAGCTTTTTTCTTTTTCTTCCACTAGAATCTTCCGTGAGGACGTTGCTCGTGTGAATGAGCAGCGGTGTCTGCTTCAGCCCTAGTCGCAGTCTATTTCAAACACAGGCTTCCCGTGGCTATCAGTGGCTCACCATGCGGCTGATGGTGGCTCGTCTCCATAGCTACGGTACAGTGGCTACGGGCGCCGAAAACGCGTCGTGATTGTGCGGAGTCGCGGAGTCTCAATACCTACGCCACGTGGTTTAAGGCTCGCCTTATAGGAGCGTTGGCGTATAGGAACGTCAATATAGCGTATAGGAGCGTATCTATAGGAGCGTATAGGGCTCTATAGGTGGCGTTGCCATCGTGTGCGATGTTCGATCGTTCAGCAGTGCCCGACTCCCCGTGACCAGGACCAGCGAGAAGGGGGGGGGGCAGCCGGGAATGGAGCCCCGGGGCCCGGACCGCTTCAGGTTCCAGCCAGACCCAAGGCTCGACGGTTGCTAGCACCAGGGGACGTGAGGAGGGGAGCCCGTAATTTCTTTCGCCGGTGCTATCCGCGAACGCGTGTGACAACGCTCTTCAACACTCTTCAACTGTCACAACACTCTGAGCCTGGCGAAATGTTCCCCGGAGGCAATGCAGTAAAAGCAAATGGAGCCTCGACTGTTCACAACAGATCACAACATCTTAACCTTGATTAACACGTTTGACTCCATCCCGCAGATCCGTGACAAAACAAATAAGTCGTCGGCCAACAGCAAGATCCCCTGGAATCCATTCTTGCCTTTCACAGAAATGATTTTTCTGAGCGAGCCAATCACGTTCAATGTATTCAAGGTAGCACTGCGGGAGTCCAATAGAAAGAGTGAAGTAGTTCTCAGAAGGTGGCCTTTCTGCTTTCAAATTAATAACGGCACTTTCGCAATAAAATCAACTATAGAGAAGAAAGCACATCGTAATGCAAAGAGTTCTCAATATAAATAGTCAGCGGACGAAATGTATTTGCGCTACACATAATGTCAGAGGTTACCAAGTGCCTTTACATCTGCGTGGCTGGGAATGAGTCAGCGTGATGGGTGATGCAACCATCTGAGATAGGAGATGTTTGTGGATTGTGGTGGGTGAATTAGGTACCACAAACACTTACACGGCAACAGGCGATGTTATAATATTACGCAGGGTGTGTGCAGAAAAAGCAGCCCCATATTTTCGCACATAGCACGTTTCCTGCTTACTGTACGAACTTCCAGCGGTGCACGATGATGTCTTTATGCGATGAAAATCAACAAAAAATCGTGCTAACCAAACTTTGCGTAACGAAAATCTTTAGCCACGCGAACTTTGCTCCGTGTATCTCCAATGGGACATTGCAGTGCAGCACAGTTGCGTCGCCGTACCGCTGGGGGCATCACGTATGCAGAAACCAAAACGAAATCTGGCACGCCTAGCGGTGGCCAGACGCAACTGTGCCGTGACCGCCATATTGACTTCTGCATAGGCAGTTCGGGGTGCACGGGGAGCAACGTTTGCGTGGATAACTTTTCAGTTACGCACAGTTTGGTTACTACTAGTTTTTTAATGGTTTTCAACGCATGAATGAGTCGTCGTGCGCCACCGGAAGTTCGTACCTACGTATGCAGGCAGCGCGGTACGCGCGTAAATATCTGGCTACTTTTTCTGCACACACCGTGTACTTCATAAGTACTTCATTGTTTGTATCTGTCCCTTCTATGTTGTTCCAGCCTCAGAACATCAGTTTCTCTCTTGTTCATAATCCTGTTCTCTTTTTCTTCTTTTTTTTCTTCTTGTTTTATGGGAGTTTCCGAAACGTGTGTGTTCCTATTTAATTATTATTTGTTTGTTTGTATCATACTTCATAAGTTGTACTTCATAAGTACTTCATTGTTTGTATCTGTCCCTTCTATGTTGTTCCAGCCTCAGAACATCAGTTTCTCTCTTGTTCATAATCCTGTTCTCTCTTTTTTTTTCTTGTTTTATGGGAGTTTCCGAAACGTGTGTGTTCCTATTTAATTATTATTTGTTTGTTTGTATCATACTTCATAAGTTGTACTTCATAAGTACTTCATTGTTTGTATCTGTCCCTTCTATGTTGTTCCAGCCTCAGAACATCAGTTTCTCTCTTGTTCATAATCCTGTTCTCTCTTTTTTTTTCTTGTTTTATGGGAGTTTCCGAAACGTGTGTGTTCCTATTTAATTATTATTTCTTGCTCTCTTATATGATATTTCTGATGCCCCATGATGTGGTAAGGGGTTAATTTTGGTGTGCTTGCGAAATTTACTTCTTAGCAAGACTAACAAGCTTATTTTGATGCTGACGCTGATTGGGCGGGTGTTTAGACGCCGCGGTTATGTTTACCTTACTTTTTAGATATAGATACAATGATTACGAATTGCCGTAATTTGTAGGGCATATAACTTTCTTTTTTTATATATATAGCGCAGTACAGAAAATGTCAGTCGGAATATTCTGGTGCTTCTGGGACATTTCGAGAGTCACGTATGACGTCATCGTGCGATCCAGCGTAATGTAAAGTAACGTTACGTTGAAAAGCTGCGCGCCTGCAACGTGAGCTTTGGCTGTCAAGAATCAAAGCGTTGGTGTTCTAAGTGTTGTTCCATTACGCGCGAGTAATCCACTCTATACCAATTACTTAATTCTTCAAATATATGTACTGTACCTTAGAGCTCTGCACAGGCCTACTTTTCAGGACCCGCCCGGCCTGGGCCACGGTTTTCCTGTTTTTATGCGGCCCCGGCCGCTCAGTAACTCATCGAGTAGAGGCCAGCATAGCATTTCCAGCCGTGACTTACGCGTTTCTGGGGCTTATGAAACAAAATTACAAATCAATTTATAAGAAAAGAAAAGAAAAGACGGCACCGCTACGGCACGAGACGCGGGCGGGCAAGTGGGTTATCGTTACACTACACCATGGGACATCTGTCTGTCCTGTATTACCATGAAAACTTGAAATAAAGTGAAATTGTCTAAGTTGTCTACAAATTTTTGTGGAGGAAGAGGTTGTTGTCGACAAACTCCTTCTCCCAATCCCTACGCCCTCTCACCAGGCTTTGCTAACGTGATTGAAATATGAAGAGTCGGGAGCAATATGAAGTGACTTTGAGAAGGTTCTAGAGGCTCGAATCATACGCATAACGCAGTGCCCTTTCCTTGTTTTTGCAAATATGTGTATTCTCCTCTCTCTTCCCTTTCGATAGTGTACTTCTAATAGTATATACAAAACCGAGCGTTCAAAATTAAAAAAAAAGCTGCCCTGTGCTGAGTCACACAGAAGCAAGCACTCCAGAACAAGCACTCACGACCTTTCTCCATACTGTTAACTTGAAATTGGATAGCGTCCGAGATAGGACCTATACTTCCATGTCTTCTGCCACCAATCAAGCTGGCCTTGACAAACAGGTAACAGCTGCGCTACCAGATGCTGTCGGGAAAGACGAATTGCAAATTGGTATTTTCCAAGAACGAAATAGTTTGGCGTAATTCGTCCCTCATTGTGAACGAAATAAGCTGCTTGTAGATTATTCACGTGAGGCTATCACGATAGGCAACAACTGTAAAATGACATTTCCCAAGCAATATTACGCAGCACATTTATGATAGGGTTAAGGTCACTGCTATATAGGCAAGAAGAGTGACGACAACGGCCTGATTGCTATTGATGTGAAAAATAACGTGACAGGTCTCGAGTTATTTCGAATTGAGTGACTTCGACCATTGCCATTCGATTATCACTGTCAGTTATTTGGCGTTGCAGATTATAAATGCTGAGCCACTGTAGAGGTGCTTGCCGTTCGCTCTCACGAGCAACCATGATCCCTGTTGTGCTACTCCTAGCGTTTGGCTTTGTGAGTGCGATTTCCGAAATTGATATTGACTGCTTGAGGGGAAGATATAATAACGCCTGGGAGGTGAGTTGACGTATCGACATTTTTAAAATGATTCCGTGTGAGTAGCACCGCGAAGCGACTATGGCTGTGATAACTGTGGCAGACGTGAGACAGATGGAGAGAGGACAGCAGGAAGGTGTTGGGGGCAGGGGTTTAGTATGCGGCCTGGGACGACTTCGGAGGAACTGTGCCTCTGGTGCTGTCGCATCGTTCCATGAGTATCTGTTTCTCTGCATGCAGCCATAGAAGCCATCTTAATCTGTTTTTGAATTTCAAACACGTCTAGTGTCATTTAGTGTCAGGTAAATGACACTAGACGTGTTTGAAATAAGTGCAGAAAAGGTAAAGAAGAAACTCTACCTCAAGGCTTCTGAATCCCTTCTTTACCTTTTCTGCACTTATATACTTACGTGTCCATCCGTACCCCCTGAATCATCAGCATATATATATATATTGCTGATGAAGGCCCAATAAGGCCGAAACAGCTGTCCAATGCTGGTGTGGCGACGTTTGGGACTTATAAACATATGTTCAACGTGCAGCCAAAGAGCGTATGCTATTTTTCCTCATTTAATACTTTACTGGCTTCGCACTGGGCTTTCAGAGGTGAGTCACTCACCCTGACGGGAGGACATCACGTTCCACGTGACCTTCCGACGCCACTCGCTCAAACGTCGCCCACCTACGCATTGCTGATGAAGGCCCAATAAGGCCGAAACAGCTGTCCAATGCTGGTGTGGCGACGTTTGGGACTTATAAACATATATATATACATACGCTACAAAATGGAGGTTTTCCCCCTATCTATATATACATACATATATACATATATTCACCCACTCTGGCCCCGTTTGCAAAATATCAGCGAGCTTCTTTTTGTTTCGGTTACAGGATACTCAATTTTTCATTTCATTTCATTGCCTTAAGGGACTATAAAGCATTACATAAAGGGGGAGGCAATCAGCTTTAAAAAAAAAAGACAGATATGACAACGTAACAAATAAATAAATAAATAAACACTGCTTCTCGCACAACATGACTAAGTTATCGGGGCTGTCGGTTCGAACAGAGTTCGAAGGTAATGTGTTTCAAGCGCGTGCGTAACACAGCAACGGTTCCCTTAGTTCCCTTACAAGAGTTCCATTAGAAGTCGGCCCAGGACGCACATTCCCCCAGGGCGTCAGTCGTGACGTTGCCCACCTCTGTGAGGCCGACAACGGCAAGTCCTTTCACCACCGCCACCAACAACAACAACAAAGGCAAAGAATGGCTATGAGGCACACGTGATCTGTATGGATGACGAAAGCGTTTGGTGTTCAAGTGAAACCGGGACTTTCTGTCTCCTGAGTGTACAAGTGGCTCGCGCTACTTCTTTTTCGTCATTTTCACACGCGACAGGCCTCCGCGTTCAAAAGTTTGTGCAAAACAGAAGACACGTGCTGGACAAGATGGCCGACAACGAGGTGACACGCACATCGAACAGCGAATTGTCATGAAGTTTCTCGTGAATGAAGGCGTAAAGTCATCTGAAATTCACAGAAGACTTCAGGCTCAGTATGGCCACGATACACTTAGCCGCAGCAAAGCGTTTGAGTGGTGCAAATGGTTCCGAGACGGCCGTACATCAGTGCAGGACGACCCCGGTCGGGGCGGCTCAGAGCCCAGTGTCAGAGTTCCTGAGAACATCCAACTTGTGGAGCGCCTGATCCTCAAGGACCGACGGAAAACATGTCTCGAACTGGCTCGAGACGGACCTTTGTGGGAACGTTGAACACTATCATTCATGAACACCTCCAGTTTCGGAAAGCCGGGCCTCCTCACCAAAGGAGTCCTCCTCCTAGAGGACAATGCACGCCCGCATACCGCGCATCTCACGACACACACCTTAGAGGAACTTGGCTGGGAGTTGCTGCCACATCCCCCTTACAGTCCAGACCTCGACCCCAGCGATTACCATGTCTTCGGGCCGCTGAAGGCGTTCCTTGGGGGCCGCCACTTCAGCTGCGACGACGAAGTCAAGAATGCGGTCCGATCATGGCTGCTACGCGCCGGTAAGGATTTCTACGCTGCTGACATCAAATCCCTCGTGGAACGCTGGGAGAAGTGCATTAGTGCAGCTGGAGATTACGTTGAAAAATAAAACTAATTTCTCGCCTGTAAGTTCATTTTACTATTGCGAAAAATGAAAAGTCCCGGTTTGACTTGAACGCCCCTCGTACATCGCGCGAATGACCGAGACGAGACGAGATTTTGTACCCGCAGGATCCCACCCACATCCGTAGAAAAGCGCGAAACGCGCTCCTAGCCTTCGTTTCCTCTGTGGACGCTTTCCTTCTCTCTCCCTCCCTTCTTACCTAATTTCTTTATCTCTATATTTCTAATTTTTCATTTCTTTTAATTTCTGACCCTCTACCCTTTCTCTTTTACTCCCCCTTCTCCCCTTCCCCTTTCACAAAGAAGCGAAACTTGCCGCCTTGTCTGAGCAGGCAGACTTCACTGCTCCTCTTAATTAGAACATCACACCCCACCCCCACCACCGCCATCACCACCATTACCACCACTCGAAAACTGCTCATAGTTGCTGGGAAAAGTTGCAGGATGTGAACGCTGCCAAAAGGTGCAGCCGCGTGGGGCGTATTTCAAGGCGTAAAACCGCCACCGCCAGGCGAAATACGCCGCATGCGGTTCCAGCTAGATACGCATGCCACGCTGTGATTGCCGCGTTGCCGTCCCCGTGCGCTCGAGTACGCGCTGGAAACTGGTTCTCCGGGTGAAATTTTGCGCCAAGCGTATACTACGGTGCGTGAACCGTATGGTCCGGAAAGCGTCCGAATTATTGCCGAACCGAATTCGGGACCCAACTTTTTTCGGAGAACAGAATTCCGGGACGCATTCGGCCCGATATGGCCAGGCCAGGTTTCTCCTCCGAAATGGGAAGTGACGCCAACAGAAAAAGTAGCAAGCACCCAATGTCTATTCAGCCGGAAGGAGACCCATAGCAACAATGGCGTAGCAATCCCGTCAACTGTTGCCGTCTGTGCGACTTCTATACACCAATGAATACATGGATTATCTCATTGAACATGATGGGAATTGATGTGCTGAGGCGTGAACAAATAGAAAGGACAAATACGTGCAAAGCTTTTCAGTGTCTTCCTTCTTTCATGATTATCTCATTGAGCTGGATGGCTGAAAGGCGATGTGCCCCAAGGTCAGAAGTCTTCGGCCAAACTTCGGCTTGCAGTTCGGTACCATGCGGTGATGCACAGAAAAAAGTTCGGTCCCGATTTCGGTTCGGACAGTTTTTGAATAGTTTTTCGTGCCATGCGGTTCAGCTTACTGTAGTTCAGCCTTTACTCCCGTTGAGGTACGCGCCATGCAGTTCCAGCTTAAGACCAGCTCCCGTGGCACAGTGATTAAGATGATCTCTTTCCACGCCGAGACTGGGAGGTGACACGGGTTCGAATCCTGTCACCGGCTGTGCTGTCTGAGGTTTTTCCCTGGGTTTTCCCGAACGCATTCCAGACGAATGTCGGCACAGTTCCCCCTGAAGTCGGCCCAGAACGCATACTAACCCCCCCTATCTCCCACTCCTTCCTGCTGTCCTCTCTCCATCTGTCCATGTCTGTACGCCGCTCATAGCCACAGTTGCTTCGCGGCGCTAACATGAAATAAAAAAAAGTTCCAGCTTAAGGCCGTGCAAGTTGTTTCGCAGATAACGCATTTGACAATACAACTTTTCAGCACTAACATAAAAAGTACCGAACGCTGAGTTGCGTGCTGTTATATGAACTATGTTGCTGTTCTGTAGTCAGAAAGGCCTATATATAACGTGCTTTTCATTGTTCTTTCCAGGCAATCGAAGGACCTAGCTATGGCGTCTTTTTCCTCCGGAGGACAACGCGAAATGAACCCAATGAATGTCCCTTCGTTAGAGTACCAACTGGAAGAAACAAATCATCATACTCTAAGACTGCTACCCTTGCTTATGGGTACATCAAGAAAGGAAAGACGTACGTGGTCACGTTATGTAAACGCTTTTAATGTTTGCATTTTCGCTGTAATTCACTGGCGAGGGAATCCTTATTCATGTAGGAAAACTTACACACACTGGCATAACGCAACAATGAAACAAAATTTAATATGACGTTTCGATGCCTGTTCGGGCATCATCATCAGAATGAAACACGAACGGTACGCCATTCGAGTTCTACACTCTAAGAAAAAAAAGGAGCACTTTACTCCTTTTGGGGAGTAATTGCATTGCCACAAAAAATAGTAATGAATGTCAAAGAGTGAAGACCGCATTTCAGGCGCTGTTGCAAGAGTCCCAGCTACATAATTGGTGCGCATGCATGAAAATACTTTGTAGCAAACCGTCAACCGTGATATATCGAGTGATATAAAATCTTGCGCCATACTAGGGCACAATTTGCGAAGAAAGATGCGCTAACTGTTTCTTACTGTGTGTGGTTGGAAAATTGTTACGTTGTCTGAGTTATACAGCCTAATGTCGTTCAAATTGACCAAGGGCACATATTTACGTAGACTGTTGCATTCAGGAGATCATTCGCGAAGTTTAGTGACAATTTGCAGTCCTGGGGAGTAAATGTCGGGACTAAATGTTGGGTTATGGGACTAAAATGGGGAGTAATTGCAGACTAGGGGAGTAGAAGCTGCGATTACTCCCCGCTTTACTCCTTTTTTTTTTCTTAGAGTGTACTTATAGCATAGTCATGACCTTGTAGCAATCAGGTAGTGACCCCTTGTGACTGTTACATGCATTATCATCACGGTGAATGTGCCAAGATTCCGAAAATTTTCTTACCCCCCATCTATGCTCGTGTGCCACGGTCTTTGCATTGTGAAAGTCAAAAGAATGACCCGTTTTTAGCACGTGCTCGACAAGTTCTGTGCGGTGATTCACTGCCGGTGGTTTTGATATCCGTTGCTGATGTTCTTTCAGTCTCGTGGCTTTCTTTCTTCCAGTTTCTTCCATGTAGCCCATGTAGCAGGAATTGCATTGTTCACATTCCAACCTGTATACAACACCAGATTCTTCCATGTGGTGTCATATTACATTTTGTTTCATTGTTGCGTTAAGCCAG
The DNA here is from genome assembly GCF_037126465.1 of Ornithodoros turicata. NCBI lineage: Eukaryota > Metazoa > Arthropoda > Arachnida > Ixodida > Argasidae > Ornithodoros > Ornithodoros turicata. The sequence continues at coordinate 66,728,653 of NC_088206.1, read as the reverse complement.
TGTGTGTAAGTTTTCCTCATAGAACTTTGGTCTATCTTCAACTTATTCATGTAGTAAGTTGTTGTTAGCACGAAAATGCGTACACAACAGCCACACTAACCATTCTCTTGCTACCTGTATTGTCGCATTCTACGTTCCTATTGTGAATACAAGTGCGTTGTTTAGCAACAGGTAAGAAGGACATGGTGTGTTTTGTATAACATAGGGCATACTCATTTTATATATGTTAATATTGTGTCATTCGGGGCGTTTGTATACCGAATCCATTTCCACAGTATATAGCCCTCTAACACATAACACTGAACGACGTGAGGAAGGAGTAGTGCAGGCAGGGGCAGGGGGGGGGGGGGGGCAGAGTCCAGACCCTCACGTTGGAGCCTTGGGGGGCGCGGCGAGGGGGGCAAGAGGAAACATAATGCACAATGAACAAAATAAAGAAAAACATTGTGTTCCTTCACGAATTTTTTGCGGACGATCTATCGAATGGATTTTTGTTCTGAAAACGGCTACGATATCAGATGACCAAAGGGTGTTCTCATTGTGACAACTTCGTAGCATTTATAATTAACAGGTTAATTATTGAAAATTAATTATTAAAATTTGATTATTAAAATATATTAAATTATATAGATTAAATAAAATATATTATTAAAATTTATATTATTAAAATATTAGAAAAAGTTAATTATTAGAACATTGCATTAGAAGTGCTGGTGCCCTCTTAAGGAGTGCCCTTCAGCATTCAGCATATATACTACTACATTGCAACTGACTTCATCTCGAAAAGAGTGATATACAGTGAACCCTGGTTAATATGACCCCCGTTAATCCGACATACTCGCTTTATGACCGTTTTTCTCGGAAACCATTCCGCCAGCATGTAAATCCTTATTATGACAATCCGTTTATGGGACAATGACCAAGATTTTTGTCACAGGTAGGGTCAAACACAGGCATTATCTTCCCGCCATTATGACCGCGCCACATGACCCTCAGAGTAGCCCCCGGGAGAGGCTATCTCGTACCTTGCTCAGAGGGTGACACGTGTTAAAGTAGCGCGTCAAGGTTTGGGATGTCCCCTGAAACCACAGACCTCGGGATTATACTCATATCGCAACCACCGAAGTGCTTAAAAAGGCGGGGACCAGGTCACACTGTGCTGCTGTTTTCACGTAAGGATGGTCGGAATGAAGCGAAAGAGGTCTGATTTGGCAGTCGGAATGAGGAGCGGCGTTACTCGAACGAGGCAAGCGAAGCCCTACAGGTTGCTGTGTTATTTTTTGTGCAGATAAAGGTCGATAGCGTGTCCGCAATTGATGGTGCTATTGTCTATTTAGAAAAATTAATGACTGAAATACTTACTAACTAAATCATAATTCTTTTGTTCTACGTAGCGGTGTGTCCAGTCCGCGGAGGGTGCGTTTCTCGTTAATATGACAATTCGCTTTATGACCAAAATCCGCGGGAACGGCAGTGGTCATATTAACGAGGGGTCACTGCATATGTATTTTTAGAAAATCTGTTCGCGTTTAGCTGGGACAACCTATGTATACCTATGTATACACGACGAATGAATTATACAGACAAGCAAAAGGGAAAGAACAACTAGGGAAAGGTGCGACTTTCTTCTTCAGTTCAGTGTCCACGTTTGGTGGTGCCAACACAACAGTGCCAACGATTGGAAACACGGATTGTCTTTACTCGGATTCCAGTACGCGGGTGCAATTTCCAGATATGACTGCTTCCACAGAAATGTGAAAAATTACCGATAGTGTTTCTGTTGGGCTGCGCCGAATCGCGTCCGACTATGATCCCGGTAGGACGAGGAAGCGTGGCGTCGCAAACGCCGACGGCGGTGGGCGAAGACATTGGACTCTAAACCAGTCGTTGTTGCGAACAGGCATGCCCTTGTGGCCTCCAAAGTATTACCTCCATAGACGAAAGCGTGCTGACCGAACGCAATGCATTCTGGACAGGTCCTTGTGGTCAGACGTCATAGCAAACGTCAACGCACACGTGACCTAAAAGATGGCCGCGCCCGTGATCGGCGGCGTTTGTAAACAAAGCTTTTACTGTTTCTGTACACTGCTTTGGACGTCTTTCGACCTCGGTAATTATTTTTATCCGATAATCTCGCATTAAACGCGAAATTTTGTACATGAGGCCTTGTAGTGCCGACCATTTCCAAAGATGCGATGACAACCCGGCACTATGACACATTGAGCCGATGCGATCTATACTTAAGGCTAAGGAAAAATGGGCTACCATGTCGAGGAAGAGGCGTTGGCGAAATACGTTCATCTTTTAGCTTTATGCAGACGGGAATATCTCGGGAAGCGCTAGAACGACATGTAAACAAAGTCACACGACCCCAAAATGACGTTGCCCATGACGTGTGACCAGGACAAAATGGCGGTTTTGAGAAAAAGCACCCGCTTGAGGGCAGTTACAAAAATGACGGGTTTATGTCACCCCTGTGGCTCTAAAACACCCCAATAATTTGCAGCGAGGAAACCGTGAAACAGGCACAAGCTAGAGGAGCATACATTCTCCTTAATAAAGAAGGTAAGTTTTTTTAAAGTCTTAATATCATGACTTTAATTGTCGTTTTAGTTTCTACATGGTATGTTTATTTTTATTTCTGCACCCATTTTCTGTATTCTGCTGCTCTTTAAAGCGGCACTAAAGTGCAAAAATTTCTTCTCGTGGAATAAAAGATGCCGTTACCTTGACAGAAATACAAAAGGAAAGAGCGACAATGAGGAGCGGCCCTGTGATTTGTCTTCTCAAACGATCTCCCGCGATGATGGGAAATCGTTTGAGGCAACCAATGAGATGCCGCTCCGCATGGCCGTCCTCCCAGAGGTGAAGAAGGAGGGGGAAAGGGTAAATTGCGGTTTCGTTCGCGCAAAGCTCTTGTACGACGCAACAGATGAATACCGTTCCTTCTGTGTTGGCGTCAACTTAACTGCATCTTCAATTCTGCGAGGAGAAATAGTACAGGCAAGAAAAAGTCGCTATACGGGAACAGTTTTGCGTTGTGTATCCCATAGTGAGATTTTGATTATGTCGCATATCTTACTCGCCTTTGTATTACAAATTGCTATTTCCTTTAGCGGCCAATACAAGCGTGGAATACTCTGACCCATCCATCTGTTACGTTACCAGAGTTCTAGACTGCTCAGGCAGCCGTCCCGGATGTAAGTAGATACTCGTATGAACATCGGAACGCAAACGCGTGAATATACCATATCGAAAAATGGCGAGGACGTCAAAACCTTTTCCAGATGATAGTTAACGTGGGACGAAAACCGCGAACCGAAATTTTTCACTTTTCCCCCTTCTTTTCTTTTAGTTCACTTCGAACTGTGGCGCCACAGTCATGCGAGTCACACCTCAGCATGCTGCTCGCAAGTGTTTAGGAATCGAACGCAGGGGAAGAAGACCAGGTTCGTAAAGTACGAGGACTACTGTCCGGGCGTCGTCGGAGCACGAAAGAAAAATGAATGAAATAAAATAACAGAAATAAATTTTGGGAATAATGTACTGTGATATTTTTTTTTCTACATTCTCATCTTAGCTACAGCCACTTTCCTTATTGTTGCTTACTGGAGTGTATGCGATTTAGAGCTCGTTCCCATTCACACAAACGCACATACCGTAGCGGCCAGTGCCCGTGAAAGTGTGTGTGAACGTGATAGTGAACGGGACAAGTTACCCTTCACACACGGCAATTTTTTTTTTAAATTCCGTGTTAGCGCTGCGAAGCAACTGTGACTATGCGCGGCGTGCAGACGTGGACAGATGGAGAGAGGACAGCAGGAAGGAGTGGGGGACAGAGTGGTTAGTATGCGTCCTGGGCCGACTTCAAGGGGAACTGTGACGACATTCGTCTGGAAAGTCCTCGGAAAACCCAGGGAAAACCTCAGACAGCACAGCCGGTGACAGGATTCGAACCCGTGCCACCTCCCAGTCTTTGCGAGGAAAGCGGCCACCCTAAGCACTACACGGCAAATTGAATGTCATTCCCAACCAATGACATTCGCCCTGAATGTCATTCGTTCCGTGTGACACGGTGAAACCAAATGAGTAACCGCGTCAGTATACAGGGTGTCCACTTTTTCCAAGATGTAATCAATTTCAATATAGCATATACTGAAGGGCGCTCCCTAGGAGGGCATTAGCAAAGCCCAAACGCAATGTCTTAATTAACCTTCAGTAATTAACTTTTTAATTATAAAATCTACGAAGTTGTCCTAATGAGAACATCCGTTCCTTTCGGTCACCTGATATCGTAGCCGTTTTCAGATCAAACATCCGTTCGATAGATCGCCCGCAAAAGAATTCGTGAAGGAAAACCTTTTTTATTTATTTATTTTGGTTCATTGTGCATCTTCGGAGACGCAACTTTCCATCACCCACAATGTGAGAGGGTGAAAGAGCACACTGCCGTCCCTTGCGTCCTAGAAACAGATTAAAAGAAAACAGAACATGCAACCCAAGATAAGGGCAGTTCCGATAGAGTCACCAGATAAATTTGTTTTTGTTTTGTTTCCGTTACTCTAGTTTCTGCAAGTTAAAGCTCGTCTTCGACGCATGAGAAGCATCTGCTCCTTAGAAAGGAGGTTACATTGACATGCCACACGAGGGGGGAAAGGGTTACAAGCCTACCCACGGAACAAACATGCGCGGTGAGTGCGGGAATCAGAGCTATCTCATCAAAAGAAAGCAAACAAAAACACTGAGCCAAAAAAGAAAAGAAAAAGAGGGCGACTCTGAAACTGACGTGGCCAAAGCTGATACCTAGCAGAGGAACTCCTCTGTGGGTTAGGCTTGCAACCCTTTCCCCCTCGTGTGGTGTGTAAGTGTGACCTCCGTTCTTCGCAGCTTTGCGCTCAAACTTAGAGCCGCCAAAAAAAGAGGCGGAGCCAAGGGCTCATTTCCACGGATTTGCGAGGAATTTATTTCGGCAATTGCTATTGCATTACGAGTGGGATTATGTGCTATACTGAGTAAAATGACCACGGGCCCGGGGAAACCATTTCCGCAAAGAAAACGTTAGGTTGCCTTGGGAAATTTCGGAGTTCAATTCAAGAAATTAACTTTCCGTCAGTTGAAATGCAATAAAAATGTTACCAGTATGTGGCAAAAGTTATTGGTAAAAAAAAAAAGAGAAAAGAAATCCTTTGACCGCATGTCTCTCCAGGGCCTACGTTTTCCCAGAGTGCTTAGCGCTGCTTGGAATTGTGGGAGTTTACTAATACGAAAGAAACGGGTGACCTCCATACTTTTCCGATCTCTCCCCTACCGGGGAGTTGTCCACGACGTGTCAAGGTCAGCGAAAGCGAAATGTGAAGGATTATTCTTCGTTCCCCCGCTCAGCAAGCGCCCAGGATGCAATGCGTGCGCAAAGAGCACTGGGATTTTCTGAACTCGTCTATTTCTATCATGGTTGGTGGACCACCCTGTATATGTACCCGTATATAGCGAATTGTCAATACTGGCCTAATCTGGGACCAGTATTGGCGTGCTGCATGGGAAACCATGTGTGCTGTTGCGATTGTCCCAATCATTCAAAATTATACGCTATTATTACTGGAGATTTATTTACGCTCGTGAAACCATGGGAACATATACCAAAATATAATTGAAGATTAAACGGGTCACCTCCTTATAATTTTGGAATTCTTTCTGTGGCACACATCCGGGGATTCACAACAGCGCAATGTACCGAAAAGTTCAAGAACTTGTGATGGTGGCTGGATGGTGCCTTATCAGTGCGGTGCTTCATTTCGCAAGAAGATCTTGATCTACCACACTACACTTTCCTCTTCTCCCTCAGATATCCTTACCTAGACACTAATATAAAGGGAACGGTGTTCATGCGGTGCACCCAGGAGTAATTTGTGAGCGAACGAAGCGGCAATGTGCGCTTTGCGTACCATCAGAAACACGCTCATAATATCGGAGGTACTTTTCTTGATATTTCGAGCTGTGACTCCTTGCGTCAAATCACGAGATTGCTTCCAATATAATGCTATGAAAAGTGAGCATTTTTTCCCCTCTTTCGTTCTATTCCCTGCACAACGATGAGTCACGAGTCGATGAGTGCGATGCGTCATATGCGCACGTACAAAATACCAGGAAATACGCATGCAGCTTCACGTATTTCCTACTTATCCTTTATGGCACTCCTCGTAGCACTGACAGAACGAGACGACCTTACGGATACACAAATACTTCCACGTCTATCGTGAACTGAACCGTCTCAAAATGCCTATATAAGTCCGTACACGAAACTCCGTTTCGTCTGCTGCCCATTCGCTCTGTCTTGATAGTCGTGCATAATGTAAAACCCCAAGACTATAGGGAACACGAAGGGACAGACACAACACGAAGTCTCAAACACTTCTCAAACAATGTTTGAGACTTCGTGATCCCTAGTCTCGGGGTTTTACATTATGCATCATCTTCACCAGCTCGCTTCCCTAGCCATTTTTTCATTGATAATCGTTTCCAGCATTATCATCTTGCAAAGGCAATAGCAGAAGGCTCGTGCCTTTCTTCCGCAGTAGTCTTTCACTGTCAGGAAACAGAGGTTGCTTCTTCTACCGCAACCTTATGCGCTTCAGACTCCATGCACCCTGTACTGGGTACACTTTCACACTCCCATGTTCCTTACGCTGGCCACTACCTCGAGCACGCGAGTTTCTTCCACTTCCAGGCTGCTGAGAGTTCTCTGCACCAGGGCTTCGGTCTTGTTCCACAACCTGACGGCTACGTCGGGATCGCGCGACTTCTGCGAAAGCGTAACCTCCTGACACCCCACGAAGTACTTCCCAGTGACGTCCTGAACTTCCGGCGATGTTGCAAGGTAGGTTGAAGTTCGTGCGCCCTCTTGCGGCGTCTGCAAGCGATTGGAATGTCAGTACACCCTATAGACATCTGGAAGTTGCGCCCATTGTATACCTTCCCAAAGATGTGCAGAAAGGCGTTCCACAAGAAATGCCGGAAGTCGTGTTCCTTGCTGTTGAACTCTGTGGCGACGATCCCGGGATGCACAGCATTTGAAGTCACTCCTGCAAGCAACCAGTTAAGAGAAGTTCGTTCGCATTCCAAAATGGAAGCCGTTCTTGCAATGCGTGACGCCGAGGTCGTTGGGCAGAGAACACATGTTTCACCGCCTTACCCGTGCCACGAAGTCTCCTAGCCAATTCCACAGTGAAAAGGTTGAGTGACTGCTTGCTTGTCGCGTAGGTGACCTCTACTCCGCCGTACGACCTCTCAGAGTTCAGGTCCTGCAAGTCCAACCTTCCCAGGTGGTACAGAGACGATGTCACGTTGATCACTCGACTCGGAGAGCTCTGCTGAAGAAGCTCTGCGGCAAAAGATGAATGATAAGAATGTTAAGCATCAGAGGCTGAGTGAGCAGGTTGTGACACTACCAGGAAAGGACTAGAGGAACTATAGCCGCAGACGATGTCGTAGGAAATAAGGAAGTTTGGACATAAAATAATGTACTCCTGCACTCTAAGAAAAAAAAGGAGTACTTTTACTCCTTTTGGGGACTAAATGCATTGCCACAAAAAATAGTCCCTTTCGGGAGTAAATGCACGGGAGTAAATGAATGTCACAGGGTGGAGACTGCATTTCACGCGCTGTTGTAAGAGTCCCAGGTACATAATTGGTGTGCATGCATGAAAATACTTTGAAGCAAATCGTCAACCGTGATATATCGAGTGATATAAAATCTTGCGCCATACTAGGGCACAATTTGCGAAGAAAGATGCGCTAACTATTTCTTACTCTGTGTGGCTGGAAAACTGCTACATTGTCTGAGTTATACAGCCTTATGTCGTTCAAATTGACCAAGGGCACATATTTACCTAGACTGTTGCATTCAGGAGACCAGTCGCGAAGTTTAGTGACAATTTGCAGTCCTGGGGAGTAAATGTCGGGACTAAATGTCGGGTTAGGGGACTAAAATGGGGAGTAATTGGCAGACTAGGGGAGTAGACGTTGCAATTACTCCCTGTTTTACTCATTTTTTACTTAGAGTGTGGTCGGTATGTGATGTAGAATGACGAGGTGATGTGTGAATAGTCATCCAAGGACACCTTGGCACGACCAAGTAATGTCTGCATAAAGTTGCATCAGGCATAAAAGTCACAAGATGAACTGAGTTATGCTAAAGCGTGTAGAGAAGGCAGGTGTCCCTTGGAAAGTCCGTGAATAAAAAGTACTGCATGATATTTGCTCAGGGACCTATAGCACCAATGCCAACAACAACAGCAACGTCAACTTTATTTGAATGATGACGAGTGGCGAGTTTCATCGCCACAACAACAACAACTTTATTACAAGATGATGACTGGGAAGTTTCATCGCTAGGGGCGATACTCTACCCCACAAGAACAACCTTTTGCAGTACATTCACAACACTTCGAAAATGCACCTGCTATATCTTATTCATCCTTCGCCTCGGGTGTTTGCGTCACTTTGGTACCTTGTCTCCCGGAACGTCTCTGTCTTTCTACAAGCATGTCACAGCTTGCTTCGACATTTCGATCAATACGAAAACGTGCCCACGCTGTCGCCGCACGACTCATTGCGTTCTCCCGCGAACTCTTGTTTCCCACGTGGCTGGTTTGAAAAACAGTGAGTCTCAAATGGCATCGATGCTCTGTATGTGGGGTCGCGTGGAACGCGATTGGCACAACAAGAAGTATCATTCTTCGAAAGTACAAAGACGAAAGCGAAACAGCTGCATGGGCATTTTCGAAAGCGCTACCACGGAAAAGTAAAATATTGTTCGGACACCAGCCGTTACACGGATTCCCCTGTGAGATTAAAGATCGATTTTTCGATAGTGCCCTTAGAGATTATAGGAAAGGAAATCATGGACGCCTATGTTACTCGTCTGTGTTTTTTTTTTGTTTTTTTTTGTTCAACGAGGGAAACCTGTTATGTAGTGAGGCGAGAATTTTATTTTCCGTGTTAGCACCGCGACGCAACTGTGGCTATGAGCGGTGTAGAGATGGAGAGAGGACCTCAGGAAGATGCGGGGGGGGGGGCAAGGGGATTAGTATGCGTCCGGGGCCGCCTGCAGGGGAACTTTGCCGACATTCGTCTTGAAAGTCCCCGGAAAACCCAGGGAAAACTTCAGACAGCACAGCCGGTGGTAGGATTCGAACCCACCACCTCCCAGTCTACAGCAGCCGCTGGTGACGCAAGAAATGAGTAAAGAAGAAGAAACATCATTAAAGGTACCGTAATTTCAGGATTTGTATATCTTCTCCATAGCTTGATAGCTCCTCAGTATGCCCTTACGTCGCAGTTTTCGCCACTGCTGGAGACATATAGTTTTAGAAAATTGAAGTTGAAAATTACGGCCAACACCGAGTCGAAGTTGCCACCAATTGTGCATTGCTCGTCAGGTACGGCGACATGATTACATTGCATGCGCATAACACTGTGTCTAAAGCAAGAGAAGCCGGCTACGTGTCGGCTACGTAGCCATCATTAGCCAGCTGGGAGCATCGATCATTGTTGTGCGACGAATTGGGGATTATTTCCCACCAGACGTCGCCGCGAACTGTTTTACCGTAATTTTGCAAGCAAATTAGAAATGTTAAAGGGACGGTCACATCCGGAAACCCATCCATGAAACCGATACCACTGTGCTCGGCATCGGCCTTTTTTTTTTTCTTTACTATTTTTTTGGTTCCAAAGGTGCTTAGGTATTAACTAAACGAATTTTAAAGATCAGCGCTGAAGCAGAAGCCTTCCAGCGGGGTTACGTCACTCCGTAAGCGAAGGAGGGAGAGGGCAGCGCGCGGAGGAGGAAAGGCACCGTCCAGACCCCAAGTAACTCTATAGGCGCGTATACATGAAGGCGCCAAAGGTCGACCTCCCTTCTTCATGTAAAAGGAAGGTCGTCGCGGGGGAGGGAGGTCGCTATGAGGGGGTAGTTCAGTCGACAATGGTCGACTTCCCTTTGCCATGTTAAGCGGTTCAGTCGACCTGGCGATCGGCGTCCGTTACGTCATCAGCGGGCCCTTCCCATATTGCCCGCGAAATTCCGGATTCTCCGAGGAAAGCAAGCATGGCGACGGAAGCAAGCGATGTTCCGGCTACCCCTTCGAACCCACCGCGATGCGTATGGACCGACGAAAGCACTAAATTAATGTTGTCCGTTATTCGAGAATTAGACATCGCATTGCAGCTGGATTCGAAGCGGCAGCGGAACCAAAGCTACGTTTCAGACTGTGGAACGAAAAATGGCAGAGGAGACTCCGCGAAGAGCTTGTAAAATGCGTTATAAGACACTCCTTAAATAAATATACTGCGAAAATAAAATATATTTACTTCCGAGATAACATTCTAACGACGTGGCGGCGCTGCTGCTGGCGAGTAAGGTCGACTGAATTTCGGGAGCGCTAAGGCGCCTTATCTAGTTGTCATGTAAACCGTGGACGGTCGACGCTCCCGATCAGTCGACTGGGGACTTCAGTCGACGTTCGCGCCCATGTAAACGCAGTTTATGAGACGCACGCACGGCCGCGGCATTCCTTTTCTCGAACTCGTGCCATCATTGGCCGGTTACAGAATGACGTTCTTTCGCTTCGCCAGAGAGGGAATTCCTGCATGCCCTCAATATCCGTCGTCCGCTCTTGTCACGTATTCCGTCGAATAACGGTGGAACTGAACCAGTAATTCGCGTGGGATTTTCGATACCTGTGGTGGAAAGGTCTGCGAGGAATTAAGAGTTACAGTACAGTTTCGAAATCCACTGGAACGGATGTGACCGTCCCATTTAAGGGCGGCCCGCATGGTGCGTGTTTCTGTGAACATCGCGCTGCGTAAAACGCGGCGCAAAAAGGTGCGCTGTGTAATAGTGGCTGCGTAAAAAACTGCGCATGGCCACGCACCGTGCAAAAAATACGCCTGTCAAACCGCACGCCTGTCCGCCGCTGTATGCACAGCGGGTTTGGCGTATGTGCTTTACGAAGTCCGTCCTGAAATGGTGGTTTTTGCGTGCGTTCTTCTGTAAGTGATTTGCATTTGGTAAAATGGACTCTCACGAGCGAAAGATGTTGTTGTACATGGAGATGTCCTTCTGCAGCTCTCTTCGTAAGAGCGGCCATTGCTAAAAAGGAACTAGGATGCTGTAGCGGAACCAGAAGAGTGACTTGCTGCGCCGTGACTGGTTGCTATGGACGCCCGTGAATTGACTGCTACGTGGAATGATGCAGCGAGGTTTGCCGTGGAGCCAGTGTGCTGTCTAAGTTGTTGTTGTTGTTGAGAGGGTTACCAAAAGCGACAACGCTCAAGATTATAAAAGAGCATCACACACAAAAGTGGAACATTCCTTTTTTTTTAACTTTCTTTCTTCTCTTCGTTCCTTTAGAAAATACAACGCACATAAATTCGCACGTGTGCATCTTTTCCCTTCCTTCTTTTTCGCCAACGAGCATGTAACGATGAGATCTGTGCACAAAGACCTGCGCAAATTGCGCAGACTTGCGCCTTTCCAAAAGCACGACAACCCCGAAAGCCACGTATCCCCTGCTTCCCGTGTTCTACAACTCCTTTTTCGCGACGTGCTCTCCCGCGTTTGCACCGACATCTAACAGCCTCCCCATTGAAGCGACAGACGTCCTTATTCACGGCAAACCTTTTATTTGTCTCGCCCTTTTGCTCCACGCGCGCTTTCATGTCGCGAAAACACCCCTTTCGCAGCTCAGAAAAGAGCATTAAATTGTGTCGTATCCACGTGTCACTGCTTTTATAGTGAGCTTTATAGCGCATCGTACGGAAAACACGGGTCTCCCGCGAGTGGGAAGGAAATAAAGCTAACGCCACTCCCGTACCTTCATTTTTGCTTTGTTGTTTCTTAGCTGCCACTAGGTGTCACTAGACACCAGAGAAGGGGCGGAGGGCAGCGCACGTTTTCATTAATTCCTACACATAGATGGGATAAAACGTGTTGTTGATGCTACAGGGACCTTATTTTTCGTTGCGTTATCTCATGAAGCGTAACTTTTTGCTTTGAAACAGGCAGTCTCTCGGAGTACAAATTTAATAGGGGATGGTTGGTTGCCGTACATAGTGAATGGAGAGAAGAAAGAAAAAAAAAAAAGAAACACGAAGTCAACAAAGAGTAACTGAGCTCGTCCAGTGTTGTTTTCGTATTTTCGCTCTTTCTTCTGTATGTACGAGCAGGCTTTGTTCGAAATATCGGCGGCTCTCGTCCTGAGGTTCAGCTTCTATTTCCCTTTAAAAACGATAGGTTTATAGGGCTCACCATCGTCGATAGCCGTGTAGGTCCGTCTGTAGCGGTTGCAAACAGGGAAGATGGAAGGAGAGAGAAACGAGAACCAGGAAAGGAGTTACAACGGAATCGAAACGAGTGCGGGCGCCGAAGGATAGTCCTGGAAAGCCATAGCATTCAAATGCGTTTCGAACCATGTCCAATTCTTATTTCGTTCGTTCGTTCGTTTCGTTCGTTCGTTCGCTCATTCGTTTCGGTTCGGTTCCGGTTCCGGTTCCTGTTCCGGTTTCGGTTCGTTCGTTCGTGTCATTATTACAAAGATTTATTATTGTGAGTTTTCCTCCTGGTTCCATAAGGTGAGCTGGAGTTCATAACTTCCTCCCAGATGCCACCCGTCAGCATCGTCGACAGTGCCTCGTTTCAACGCGCTGTTTCCCAGTACATAAAATCACCCAGCTTGCCCTATAACTCTCAACATTCCCTTTGGTTCTGTTCCTTAGTTTGTTTGTTCTCCTTCACGATGCCAATACTACCTGCTTGATAACTTTTTCTTTCTTTTCGAAACAGCTTTTTGGTAAGCAGATTCTAATGCACATCTATCTATGTGTGTTGAGCTCATCTCGTGGTTTGACGAATTATATGTGTATCTATTTCTGTTGTAACACGTTGAACGATGAAACAAGGAAGAAAGAAGGAAGTCACTGAAAAGGTTAGCCAACTGTATAGGGCTGGAACCCACAACTTCTGGATGTCTTTGTACGTATTTGTCCTTTCTATGTGTTCCAGCCTCAGAACATCGATTCCCATCCTGTTATAACACCCCTTGTGTAATGCCTTCGGGCCTTTTTTGAGGGCTTAATAAACGAAATAAAATTAATTGACAATGTTACAGGGGCAGTGAGGTGACATTTAACACCCTCTCGTCAAGCTGTTCATCGGGAGTCACCATGCCAAAATACTTTCGGTCTGCGCTGTGCTGTCACTGCGGAATCAAATTAAAGAAACAGTAAGAGAAGCAAACACGGCCGGCCGACACGATCCTCGCGTGACGTATGGGAGTCCCCTTGCATTTTTTCTTTGTTTCTTTCTTCTCAGCTCACGCGCCGCTTATACTTGCCTACTTGCCGCCTACTTGCGCTGCGCCATTCTACGTCACGAGTCACGTGCCCGGGGACCACTTTACGTCACAACGTTCCCGCTTTCTCCTATACGCTCTTTTCACGAGCGGAGGAGGAGGAGGAGGTATGGGGAACAGAGTCCCTGCGCGCTCTCTGTACGTCACCTCACCTGCACGAGCTGTTCTCTCGCAGGAACTCATTTTATTCGTTGCAGAACACGTCGCCAGTGGCGCCACAAGGGGGGTGCGCGGTCCGCACCGGGTTACGCGACGGAAGGAGCTGATGCGCCGCACCAGTACCTCTCTTTCTCTGCGGCGACATAAGGAGCCCTCTACGAGCACATGATCTTTCTTTTTTTCTTTTTCTTCTAGGGTACAGGTATTGTTGGGAAGCCCATAAGAATCATTAATTTTATTTCACAGCAACTAACACATTTTATACTAAAACGTTCGCGGCGCAACAACAACAGGGGCACCTCAGTCACATACACCATCTGGAGGCAGCCTGCAGTCATTTCTATTCCTCCAGCTATTTCACGCGATTGGACCCTTTATGAGTGACGTCAAAGCTGTCCGTGGGAGCGTTACTCTGGGTAAATTGTTTTCAATGGGTAAAGTTAGTTCTCGGGAACATTTATCCGCCAGAACTGCTAAGCCATCGCGCCATAGGCACTTCGATGTGCACGCAGAGCGACGTAAGCGTACGACGGGAACTCACCTAGTAGGAGATTGGTCAGCAGAAATGGTCCAAGATAATTCGTTGCCATGGTAACTTCTAGACCTTCTTTGGTTAACCTCCTTCCTTTTGGGCCTAAAATAAGAGTAGCAAAGGGGGAACAATCGTTAAAGTTACGATACTTGAACCCACAAAATAATCGACGTCTCTGCTGTGGCTGAATACGGCCGTATCTGCTAGACTATCCGACTTACCGGGAAACAATGGTAATCCAATCCGCAACAAGGGGAGAAAAAGGAAAGGCTGCCTATTATTGTAGGTAAAAACAACCATGCCGTTGTGAAACGCCGTTTCGAATAACGCAGGAGAGCTGCGCGACCAGCAGCAGTTCCCTGTGCGCTATCCTTTCTGCGCAACGCATACCGATACACTCTAAGAAAAAAAAGGAGTACTTTTACTCCTTTTGGGGAGTAATTGCATTGCCACAAAAAATAGTCCCTTTCGGGAATAAATGCACGGGAGTAAATGAATGTCACAGAGTGAAGACCGCATTTCACGCGCTGTTGTAAGAGTCCCAGGTACATAATTGGTGCGCATGCATGAAAATACTTTGAAGCAAACCGTCAACCGTGATATATCGAGTGCTATAAAATCTTGCGCCATACTAGGGCACAATTTGCAAGAAAGATGCGCTAACTGTTTCTTACTCTGTGTGTCTAGAAAATTGCTACGTTGTCTGAGTTATACAGCCTTATGTCGTTCAAATTGACCAAAGGCACATATTTACGTAGACTGTCGCATTCAGGAGACCATTCGCGAAGTTTAGTGACAATTTGCAGTCCTGGGGAGTAAATGTCGGGACTAAATGTTGGGTTAGGGGACTAAAATGGGGAGTAATTGCAGACTAGGAGAGTAGAAGCTGCAATTACTCCCCGTTTTACTCATTTTTTTCTTAGAGTGTAGCTGAATCTGCACTGAGGACACATTATGCTGAATAACACGCGGAAGTGCATTGCAGCCACACATTGGAGGCCACTTGCAGTGAAGGTAAGTATTTGAAGTACAAAGTACCCAAGTACTACTTTCATCGAGTACAGAGGGCCATCCAAAAAAAAAAAATTCAGATTAAGACGTCTGATGAAAGTGTGTGTGTCAATAGACCTCTATACCCGAGAAACGTCATCTTGACGTGGGTAGACAGACTGAAACCGAAACAAATCGGAAGGGGAGGGGAAGGGGCACTTGTTCGCTGCCTTCTAGTGAAAGAAAAGTAGGACCGAAGGTGGCGCCCCTTTCAGGGACCATCGTAATCCCTTAATACCTTGGCTTTCGGGTGCGATCTTGTTCGCCCCTTAGCTTCGAGAGTAGTTCAACTCTACCAAATTGGTGGCGCTGTCGAACACTATGACGTCTTTTGTATACAAACCTATTTACCGAATAGCAGGAAAGGTTTTGATGTGTACAATTTGTTTCCCGGGAAAAAATTCACGTAAACATAGCTTCACCCTCATAGCGTTCACCCTCAACTCCTCACTCCGTGTGTAACGAGGAGGAGAAGCATGATGCAACGTCACCGATGACGTTACACAGTCCGCGCGTCCTGGTTCGCTGGTCAATGGGGGTCAGCGCCCTCTCCCTTTGCCGCCGTAAACCAGTGTTGCCAGTTCCCCCGCCGAATTTGGGATGAGAGGAGCGGCCGAACCATGACCGAGCCAGGAGCAATGCTTTGTCAGAGCCCCGAACAGCTGAGCAGCGGACCTCTCTAAGTAGCACCATTTCTCTGAACCAATCAGCGAGCGCGGCCCGTGTAGCGTCAGCGTGAGGTCATACGCAGATCACAGGCTGGAACCACCGCTGCGCGCTGTCACGTTATGCGGTGTACTTTAAATTCAATTTCTGCGATAATTATGACTCTGTAGGGTTAATTACTTCTCACGGTGCATCTTACTGGCCCGCTTAACAGTTTTATAGAAAAAAACGGGGTGTTAAAAAACACTTCTGTGCTACTTTAAGTACATTTCTGGGTACTTGTACTTTACTTTAAAGGGACACCAAGGTGCAAAAAAAAAGCAAAGCAATCAGCACCGAAGAAAAAAAAGCTTAATTGAATTGATGAATGTATCCTGTCTCAATAAGACAATATGCGTTGGTAATTGAGGAGGTATGACGACTGAGGTATTCCTACAGGGTGCAGGCCCTGACATAGCACGTTTCGTATATGTACCATACATGGACATGGACATGATACATGATTCGTTTCTGTAACCAAATGGAAACCATACTCGTGATGCCTGCGTTGTTGATGAGGACATCCAGCCTTGATTCCGAAGCCAGTATTTCCTTCGCAAATGTCTGCACGGACCGCAAAGAACTGACATCCAAGTGGCGGAATACCACAGCTGCGTTGTTGGTCTCCTGCCGTATGATCTGTGCAGCTTCCTCCCCTTTAGAGCGACATCGGCAGGCCAGGATGACGCGGGCCCGCCTGCGGGCCAGGTCTCTTGCCGTCTCAAACCCTATACCTGCGTACACAGGGAGTGAGGGCGTTAAATTTATTACGTAGGAAACTCAAGTGGCTGTAAATCGTTGCGTTTTCTGTGTACCCGCTTTCTGCAGCGCCCTCAAAAAACTCCATAAATCAGTTACCATAAACAACGCAGGCAGTAAGGAATCTGTAAATTAATTCATAAAGAGAATCACTTGCCTGCATTGGCACCGGTGACAATGACAGTCTGTCCCAACATGTTTTGGTCGTCCGAATCGTCCCTCCAACTGTTCCCATGACTCATCTTGTTGACAAGTCTGATCATCAACAGCACGACCATGGCACTGCCCGTCGCCAAAAGCGCTGGATGTTGAAATCGGTTTAACGTCACCACCAAGCGCTGCACAAATCCGACAGTCGGCTGACCTCTATAGCGAAGAGAGGAACAAAATAACGCACGTGGGTGGTAAGTAAAACACGAACGTCACGGATGGAGAGTAGAGCGGATTAGCAGACGACGATGAAGGCGGAAGATAGCAGACGACATTGGAGGCAGAAGATAGCAGAGGATCGATTTATAGACAGACGGTAAGTTCAGGATTAAGTAACTAATACATGTACGTGCATAAATAGCAGGTAAAAGAAGTGTGCCAGAAATAGAACGCCGAGGCAGTTTTGAAGCAGACGATGGCAGGATAGTGAGCGAAGCAGACGACATGGATGGTGAAGAAATAGAAAGCATAGCAGACGACACTAGTTGAGCGACAGAATAGCGGGTTTTTGGTGCATCGTACGGTATCGCCTTTGCGTACGTAATGGTTAGCGTTGTGGTTCTGCACACTGCGTTCCGTTATGCGCAGAATCATCAACGCTATCCATTACGTACGCAATGGGGATACCGTACGATGTACTCGGTAATGAAGAGTTTTAGTACACTGCGCTCTGTCGCCTTTGGGTACGTCAGGGACAGCGTGGTGGTTCTGTGCCCTGCGCGAAGCTCCCTTTATGTTTTGCGCCCTTACGTCCGCAAAGGCGATAGCGTACTATGCACTGAAACTCATTATTGGCTTACCACATTTTCGAAACCGTTAATGAAAGCACCTTCCAATCTACTAAAGCTCCGCAATAAGTGTAAAAAGCGCAGTGCGTTGCGGTTCTCGCAACGCTGATAAGAAATAAATAGAGCTTCTATACTTTGTTTGAAAAACAACCAAGTAAAAAAGTGACGCGAACTGCCCACAAGTTATCGCTAACGCGATTCTAGTCCTCGACCAAAGACCCAAAGCAAAATGACGTTTCGAAACAGATGTTACCGTCTGCATTTCGGTGATGGCAAAACGGAAGACGATTTCCATAACCACTGAAGCGTGATTTGACTTACAAATGTGCAGTAATCTGAAGTTTGAGATGATGTATTTCTTCTTCGCTGCTTATGGAAATTGGAGGCAGTGACACATATGGCAGCTTGGGCATGTGCCCTGATTTCCTTTTAAGCGATGCAGCTTTCTGAGTCACTTTCTTTGATTTTGACAGTGATAGGTAGTTGTTCACGAGATCGATGTTCTTATTTGGTGGCGGTATACAACGTTATCCAGCCAGCCTCACACCAGCAGCAGAAGCATGAGAGGAGGAAAGCCGTACCAGGGAGGAAGCACACGGCCTGTATGCTTTCCTTCTCTCTGGCTTGTGCGATAAGCAGTTTTCAACGTGCCCCCCCCTCCCCCCGATAGAGGGCTGTGCGCTTTCAATATGGCGGCGTCCACGGGAAAACAACGGGCCAGTTTTCCGACCTGATCGACCTGGCAGTTTTCAAGCGCTAGCACGTGCTGCCACGAAATGACCGCTCGAATTCGCCATCAGTTTTCGCCAAGTGCCGGCCCTGTTTGGATTTTCGTTCGAATTGGGTTGAATCAATGTCTCAAAAGTGACTGTGCTGAAAGCGGAAGGCGCAGAAGACCAACTACCGTTGCGACGTCTTTTTCCGACCACGGAAGTTAAAAAAAATATTGCCTCGAAAACACTCCAATAAGACGCTGTATGGAGAACTTGCGAGGCTTAGGACATAAAGGAAGTTCAAGATGTTATCGAAAAGTGGAAACTTGCGCGGTACGACGAAGTAAAAAAAAAAAAGAAGAAGAAGAAGTAAGGAAGGAGAACTCACAGATCGGAAGCTCCTTTCTCCTTTCAAGATGTTGTGTGTCACAATAGAAAGCTCTGGGCTTTCTAGAAATTTCTTTTGATAACAGTTCTTTTTTCTTTTTTTCCCCATCAAGAATCACCTGCCGAAACGTTCTGGAAATGTCATCTTGCTAAACATAGCGAAATGGATATCAGGATTTTAGGTCGTAAGAAGCAGAAGGTTGTTGGTGTCGTCGAGGACAGAAGGAACTGTGTTGGTATATCGTCCCTCTGTGTGCCGGGCTCGTGCACTATCCATATAGAATAGAAAAGGTTCATAGAGCAGTAAAAAGTCTCGCGAAATACTCACTCGACCATCCTGCTCCAGTGCTTATGATTCCTCGCCGTCGCTGCGAGATACCCAGAGAGGATGACCATCGCGAACGCCGCAGCATTTGCGAGAGCAGTTCGGCGGCTTCGCAACCCGGGACTCGAGCCGGCTCCCGTGGGACTACTCGGGTCTGGCATGGCAGGTGTTGCAACACGTCTCGTCGGGAGAGTGGGACTGCTGAAATAAAGACACAATTGCGTTCATGTTCCTCAGGAAACCACAGGTACTTGGTTTCGCCACTAGCATATAATTGAATTTTCACGAAGGTACCGCCTGTCGCGATGATGTCCACTGATCATTATTCAAATAACATGTTGTTGTTCAACGCAACAGCGAGCTCAACAGGTTAGAGGAAAGACTCAGAGGCGTGGCTTCGAGTGAAAAAGTTACAAACGACCAAAGTCGTGTTCGACTTAAGAAGGGAAGGAAATCTAGTCCGTCAGTTCTCAAAATATTACTGCACCGCGGATAGGATGGCTAGACACAGAGAGGCCCCCTCTACCTGCTTGCGCGGATAATGTAATCCGTCATATTCACCCTGCTTCTGTATTGGAGCAGGAAAGCTTATTTCGAAAGAAACCTACAGTGCAAATTTTATGTGTGACAGAAAGATCTAAATATTTTTTAATCGCGGCTGAATTTGCTGTGAAAAGACGCGGGGCGACGCCTGGTGGGAAACAATCGCCCATTCGTCGAGCAACAGTGTTACATGTCCCCAACCATCTCACCAACCGCGGTGATAGCAGCGCCACCAAAATCTGGAAAATACCTATGATTACTTCATTTAGCCGAAAACCCTCCCTGGACGACGAAGTCTGAAACCTGAAGGAAATAAGTGGGCATTAGAAGACACAACGTAGCAATTTTACTTCATCCGGCATGTCCGCACACTTCAGTGCTGGACCCTCGTTGCAAAGAGGCCCACCAGGGGTGCCACTACAATCCATCCAATCCATCCATCCATCCCTCTCTCGGCTCAGTCATGGGCTAAGTACTTCTTGAACTTTCTTTGAAAATTTTGTCCAAACGAGATAGTTCCTGACATATGTTCTCTCAAAATACAAGAATATTGGTACATCGTGGAAATTAGTAACAGAACTGACAGCAAAATCACCATGAGAGTCACCTACGCAAAAATGCACCACGTCTGGCGAGCCGGCGTGGTGATGGCAGCGGTTCACAGATGTCGCTGTACGCTCCCATTGTTATTGGCTTGTCTATGTTCGCCACACTACATGGCGGGAACTGCGGAGTTGGCATGGTGGCGCTGCAGTATTTCTCTTGGCACGCTATTGTCTCTCTTTATCTCCAACGGCGTATGTAATAGACGGACTAGATTTATTTTCCTTCTTCATTTGAACATCACTATAGAGTGTTCATTCGCTGCCGTCACCTCTCTGGAGGACGCTAGCTTCGAAAAAGCGATACCACTGCCATGATGTTTGTTCGACGAAGTTTGATTTCGGTTTTAGTTCGTTGCCATATCCTATTTAGAAGACTGTTAACGTTGAAGACTCAGACGCATCATATACGCCATGGCGGCAAATCCGCTAGCGACTGTGGCGATCCCCTGTGAGTGACGTCATTAAGCACCATAGGGAACCATAGGTACAGCTTCTATTCTGGAGAGCTTGGATTATGGACGCCTTCTTGCGCACGTCCTACGGACTATATCGCCTTGGAAGAGGTGAGTCCGACCATATGAGTCCCCTTTTCATAGTTTTCTCAAGGCACTGCTTGAGACCCCGCGCGTGTAAATTTATTGACATTGAACGAGGCAAAGTACCACTACCAATATTTTGCTTTGCTGCCACTACCGAGTTTTTGCACTCCAAGCAAACTGTTGGTACGAAATAAGGAAGTTAGCATAGGTTACGTTGGAGGCACATATGAGTAGTGCGTGGATTGTATACAGCAGGTAAGAGATACCAGCTTTGATACCTTGCGTTCTAGAAAGTTCGATGGAAGCAAATACTTCTCCAGTCGAAGAAAATTTACGTGCCAGCAGTGAGGTTCGAACCCACACCGGTCTACCCCCGTTTGGTCAGTAACAAGGTAGAAACAAAGAAAAAGTAAGAAACTTAAGGCCCGGTTTGAACCGAGCTCCACTAAAGACGGTTATTGACACTGAAACATTCGTCACGTCACCAAAATAAGGTTTGCAAAAAACAATGGAGCGTTAACTTCAAGTCTTAGCCGCCCTTGATCCTGTTCAAAGTTAACTAGCGTTTATGCAGAAGGTTAGTTATTGAAAGGAAGCGACGACGTATCCATCGAACAAGAAATGGCTACTTACTCGTTTGTTGATTTGCTGCACTTTAAGAAAGTCCTTCAATAAACTTCCTATATCGCAGCAAAATCACCATCTCCTACTGGCACCATCATATCACGTATCTTCACAATGCCAAACTTGGAATCCGGTTGCTTCACGGAAGCTCAGTCCTCCACGGAGGAAACTAGCAGACGACGCAAACAAAACACTTCTCTCCAAGAAAGACGCTGGGACAAAACCAGAAATCCTTTCCAGAAGAAGTCATCCAATGGACGACGAATGTCGAAGACGCGAAACGGCTAAACTTTAACAGACGGAAAATGCGTAGCAGACGACACTGTGCAACCACTGCCGTGAAGGGGTCTTGAAACGGCTCGCTGCCGAACTGGTTCTTGGACGGGACAAGTGCATTTTGTCTAATTTTAGTTTCTTTCGCTCTCCGCCAGTGAAAGTAGGTGAAAGTAGGTCAGTACTCTCTATAATCCAGGTTTCCCATTGAGCACAAACAATACACGCAGCGCAGCGCTTCTCTTTAACGGTAACGGTGGTTGGCAGACTTTGGTTACCAGATGGCGTGGTCCACTTCTGAAGAAGTGAGCGAAGCAGATGATGGCATGGTTTCATTGCGACCTTCCAAACCTACATATGTTTTTGTTACATATTCGTGACCTTGATTGTAACGATGTTGATGTATGCCTCTGGCGCTGATGCGCA
Source organism: Ornithodoros turicata (assembly GCF_037126465.1). Lineage (NCBI taxonomy): Eukaryota > Metazoa > Arthropoda > Arachnida > Ixodida > Argasidae > Ornithodoros > Ornithodoros turicata. Next base: position 66,706,606 of record NC_088206.1, on the reverse strand, counting down.
GGAAGACACCTGCTTACGTGTTCAGGCAACTGACTCCGGCTTGCATCTTGCGCATCGCACTTGGTAAACCATCCGCGAATAATTTTGAGATGAAAGCCGGAACGGGGGTAGAATATTTGTGTATATACTCACCATGTCGTTATTTACACATCGTGTCGTTACATGCAAAAGAGACGAGAAAAGACCTGCGTGGTGATGGACATCAGGGTTGCGGAGTTGTCATTCCGGGGTTGGAATGATTCCGAAATCATTCCAGATTTATCAGAGCCCGGAATGGAATTGGAATGGAATGGCGGAAACTGTCATGGGAATGGAATGGGAATGGAATTCGGCATTTTTCGCAGGCAGAATGGAATTGGAATGTAATGGTCTGGGTGCCACACGGTCAAGGGCGATGGTTTTGTTCGGTTTTAAGAAAAAATAAAATGGAGATTTTGGCTTCACTAGTGTGAGGCCCGCAACCCCACATCACTTGTACCAGTTTCTTTAGTGGAAAACTCCTGTAATGATGATGCCAATAAAGAAGGGGAGGAGGATAGGAGGAGGGCGAAATAACCTTGTCTTTGTGCTTTTTCCGTGCTGAGTAATGTCAATCTCCTCTATATCTGCTAGCTAGTACTGTTACTAGCTAGTACTGCTAGCTAGTACCAAGTACTACTGGGCTAGCTAGTACGGTTACCGGTCCTAATTCTTTTATTGGCGGAATTAATGGAATGGAATGGAATGGGGTTGCCAAGCCATTCCAGGAGTGGGAATTGACCATACCTTTTCATTCCGAGGAATTGAAAGTAATGGAATGGGTGAACCCGTTCCGCAACCCTGACGGACACTACCTTGTCGAAATGTACCAGGACTTTCTAATGCAAAGGACTTCGGCAACTGTGTCGCTTTTTTTTTAAATCAAATTGGGAAGTAGTTCTTGGCATTATTTTGAAAGAACACCACTGAAGCTCCCATCGAAAGAGGTCAGAGCCATATTCCACTACCCGCATCCGTATGTACCACAGCCAAACACAACGTTACTCCATCCCTCAGGGATACACACGTGCTGCTCCAATCACCAGTGAGATAAGACACGTTCGTGGAATTAAGTGGTATCGCGCTAAGCCGTGCTCGCCAAGGTATAGTGTTTACCCTGCAAACACAGCGTGATGACCATTAGTAGCTACGTGTCCGTTGCTCAAACGTCGCTCGGGTTAGCCAACGCAGGTCTGCCAGATTCGCGTTCGTTTCAGCTAACATTTTTTAAAGCTCACGTTGTCTGCGTATCCCGTTATTTCGTCAATGGCATGGTGGCGATTTGGACATTCTAAAGATTACGAGGCCGTTGTGATCAAATTCTACCATACTCTGTGCTGCCTGAAGTTTTCTGGCCGGTCCTTCCGAAGCTGGCCCAAGCCTCTCCCACTTCTTTCTGCTGAACTCTCTCCAACTGTACTCCCCACAACCGCTTCTCAGGGCTAACCCGGAATTTAACAAAAAAGGAAAACAGAAAACCGCAGCTCTTAAAAAAAAGAAGAAAAAAAAAAAGCTTGAAAACATCGCTGGCATCACGCAGCGCCATTCAACCTAGCCCCACGTTCTCACCAACGTAGTTGACACCCAGTATAGTCCGACGACATAATCCACACCCTAATCCCCGCACGTGCACCATTTCCACTTTTGTTACTCGCCGAGCGAAGGAGCGAAGTATTTTCGCACGAAAAGCAAAATGTTTCGATGCGGCCACGTACGCGTAGTGCTCACTTTAGAAATCCACTTCTGGGAAGTAAAAAGAAACAATTTCGAGCGTCCCAAGAGACAATTTCGATCCCAAAAAGAAAATCAAGTCTGAGAATGATCTCGGGTCGCTTTTGCAATCTCAAGTTGGAATCCATTCAGGAGTTTCTCCAGGGATTGCTCTCCGAGCAGATACGAGCAGATACGAGCAGAAGATCGCATTCGTTCAGCCTTTCGCAGAGTCGTCTGCTATTTTATTTTCTCTGTCGTCTGCTATTTTATTCTTTGTGTCGTCTGCTTCGCTTGTTTTCTTTTCGGCTAGTAACGCAGTGGACGTTGGAGGACCAATCGCGTTCTTGTCTTGAGTGCCGCCTTACCCAACTCTTTCGAAGCATCTTATCTAAGGAGAGCCTGTCCTAATACCTTGATTAGGGTGTAAAGGCCTCCGTCCCATAACATTGGGAGAAACTTCGCGGAATGGCGGCTTGTTGTGTGCGATAGTGACGAGAAGAGGAACTGTAAAAGCCTGTATGCGTTCGTCCGTACAGACGCAAAGGGAAACAGGGCGGATAATTGGTGTGCAATGTTCCATAAAGTGGGTGACCGTTGGGATTTGTTGCGATAATAAACGAGAAAAAAAAAGAATGGGGGATACGAAATATTGGGTGTATATGTCAGGCCATCAATCCGGCGGCTCATCACTTGGTTCATGAAGTAATCCTCCCAAAGAGGGAGAGAGAGAGAGAGAGAGAAATACGTGATGACGATGATATGGGAGGAACATGGGTTTCTCCGAAATTGTTTGTCGCCAGTAGGTAAACTGCCGGACGATGTTTGGTCGGCGAACATCCTGGAGGCCCTGAGGCATCCTGATTATCAAGGCGACTTACTTATATGACGTTACGTGACTTACTTATGGCTCACTTAGGCCACTCTCTTCCCCAAGGATACCCTCCGGAATGTGTATAAGAAAAATTGCAATGTTGACGAAAACGATGGGAGCCATGAAAAACGCTAAGGATAACAACAGATTTTCAGGTGACAGTCTCGTCTAGCTCTGATCTTTCCAGAAACCAGTTACGTACATAATATCCAATACTAAAAAGATCCACATCCGGCTAATGCTAGTAACTGTATAGTATATACAATTCTCGCGCAGGTGCTCCACAAATATTCTCGCATATGTATTACGTGAACGTGACGTTCACGTAAGTACGACGCGGTTTTGGTTAAATAAGTCAGGAAATACACTCGTGATGTATATGACACGGTGTCCATAATGGTCATCATACACCATCACAGACATCATGGAGGATGATGCGATGTTGAGAGTTATATGGGCTGCTTATGTGATATGATGCTGGAGTGATTGCTATATGATGGCCTGTGAGGTGATGTCCAAGCTGAAGTTGAATTATGTGTTTTTGAAGTTGATGTCCTATTATGGGTTTTGAAGATAGTCGGTTCTATGAGGTTGATATCGAATGATAGCATTTGGAGTTGACGTCATATATGGTTATAATGTTCATGTCGAATGGTGGATTATGATGTCGAGGTGGTGCGATGGGTTGCAAATAAGGCACGAGGCGAGGCAGTGATGCTGACGACGGTCCATGTGCAGGGGTGACATATATAATCTCTAACACACACATTGATGTGACGTCGAATTAGTTTCTACAAATGCAAGTATGCTTTAGACGGTGCAAAGCATGGACGGGTAGTGCGGCTTTTATGCGGGTAAAAAGGTAACACGACAGAGACGAAAAATAACTGAGTGTGAACTAGCGTTTTTATACCGGGTGTCCCACCGAAAAAGAACCAGGGGCTAAAGAAAAACGGAGTGCTGGACACAAATGGAACCAACTGTACGTGTTTGGCAGTTGTGTGGTCTATCCAAAAATATTTTTTTCATCACCCCTTGTTAATTAATTAGCGGTAATTAATTTTCTAACTTTTTAATTATAAAAGCTACGAAGTTGTTGCAATGAGAATATCTGATCTCTTCGGTCGCCTGATACCAAAGCCGTTTTCAGAACAAAAACTGTTCGATAGATCGTTCGCAAAAAAATCGTGAAGGAACACAATTTTTTCTTTATTTTGTTCATTGCGCATCTTCGAAGACGCGTCTTTCTTTCACCCCCAGTGTGAGAGAGTAAATGAGCACAGTGCCGCCTCATGCCTCGTAGATGAGTTTTAATTTGCGGAAACAACAAATGTATCGGGTGACTCTATCGCAACTGCCCTTATCTTGGGTTGCATTTTCTGTTTTCTTTTACTCTTTTTCCAGGACGCAAGAGGCGATTTTTTGCGAACGATCTATCGAACAGTTTTTGTTCTGAAAACGGCTTTGGTATCAGGCGACCGAAGAGGTCAGATGTTCTCATTGGAACAACTTCGTAGCTTTTATAATTAAAAAGTTAGAAAATTAATTACCGCTAATTAATTAACAAGGGGCGATGAAAAAAATATTTTTGGATAGACCACACAACTGCCACACACGTACAGTTGGTTCCATTTGTGTCCAGCACTCCGTTTTTGCTTTAGCCCCTGGTCATTTTTCACCCTGTATGATGTGGACACCCTGTACACCCTGTACAGGACACCCTGTATGATGTGCGCGTGAGTGCATCCCGCGGACAAGCTCAGCGGTACAAGTTCACCCCGCAATCACATGCACAAGTAGTCACGTACAGCCTCGGTCAACCTTAATAATAACAGTGGAAAAAATTTCGGTCTCACTTCCCAGCGCGATAACAGCCATCCTTGCGTTAAACTAACAGAATAATTTTGTTTAATTAATGTTTCCTCGTGTCCCTTAGGGTTACTGCAATCACGCTCCGGAACAAGACCACATTTTTTTCCCAGCGTTATTATTAAGGTTGACCGGAGCTGTACATCGTTCCGGAACAAAATCCTCGAGCTGAGTAAAACTATAGGACCGCGTCCTTCGCGAATGCGACGGGAATTGGAAGACAATAGAGCCACATTCCATGTCCGCCCCTTTCCTCCCTATAGTTTCTACATTCCTATAGTACTTCCTTATACGTGGCAAGGGAATTGTTTACGACATCGACACAGGGAGAGCACTTTGGCAAATAAATTCCCCCGACAATCGCTATGCTCTGAATAGGAACGCCCGAAACAGAATGAGAATGACATATTACATTTCACGTTTTTTTTGTTTGGTCCGCACGTACCGCGCATTAAACGGGAGAAAAGGACGCCCGAACTCTTTTTTGGGAAACGCCTTATATCGCGATATCTCATGCGCGTTCAAAACAGGATACAGGAAGAAGTAGAAGAAGAAGAAAATATTTTCAGCGTGCCATCGTTGTCAAGTCAATATATCCTTACATAAAGTCCTTCGGTGCACTTAACGGCGCTTCGCGTTGGTTTTCTTTCTTTTTTTTTTCTTTTCTTGTTAAATGTGAAACCGGATGTTTTGATCGCGCTGAATAGCGAAGGAATTCCCGTTGGGAACAGATGGAACGGGTGGAGGGGGGGACTCAGAAAAATGGGGAAAACACGAAAGAGAAGAAAATCGCCAGACACGTGCGGTGACGTCTTGGAAAATGGCCCTGCGAGATTGTATAACTTTTCTGCTACCGGCCTCGATGGATTTCAGATTCAGATTCCAGATTTTTGTTATTATCCCAAGATGTTTACAGCGTACATTGATAAGAAGACTGAGAGGGCTAGCGTATTTGTCAAGAAATGAAAATATACTTCGATATCGGCTTTTAATTTCTTCTCTGATGTACTGAAGGGATACTGTGCGTAATGACGTTTCAGGTCGTGCAGAACGAATAGTGCTCTATACATTACAAAATGAAGCATGTACACATTGCGTAAAATAATGACTATGATGTGGTTGATGTATATGGATCACAAGTTTCATCTTATCGTTCCATCGAAAAGATGTAGTGCTATCACGCGAATACGAAGAAAGAGAGGCCTGGGTGAATCGGTTAGTTATCTTTTTGTTTTCCACGGCGCTGTTGATAATCATATAGGGGACTCGTGACGTCAGGTATCTTTTCTGTTGTTAGGTACGGTTAAAAGAAAAGATACACGAGGAGGCAGAAAGGTCTTGTGCGAAGTATTTCTTTTCAGTAAAGCGTTGGCTGTATTCACACGAATGAATGCGCACACACAATGGGTGCGTTAAGTAGGCGAGCCGGAGCGCGAGCGTTTCAGACCCCACTCACTTAACGCGATACAAGCGCCACTCGCGCATTCAAGAGTGTGAGACTTCGTGCCGCTTTTCGCGTTCCCGTTTCAGATGGGTGCATGGAAGCAGACGACAAGCACCCGGATGCTTGAGATTTCTGTGACGTACTTCCTGTTGAGCGCCGGTAGGGCGACCTTCGAAGTGTGGGCTCGGAAGCAAAATATGGACTTCCTATGTTGCGCCATGCTTCCATTTCGGGAAACTGTAATATTTTTATAACTGTTATCGTGCTTTTCTATTAGTGGACAACTTCTACACGGATATCGGAGGTTATTCGCTGGAAATGCAGTGCTTTAATGCAGACGTCTTCACGTCATATAAGGTGATCTTCAGAGAAAACAAAACAAACACAGGTACGGAGACTTTAAGAGATTGATTGGTACTGAAAAGAGTAAAAAGACTTCTAGCATGGCATATCACGTTACTTTGTCTCGTCAAGTAAGAGTAAAGAAAAAGAAAAAGCCAGCGGGCATTTCCAGCACAGAATAGTGTCCTTCGAAGCCAGCTGCACCACAACGCATATCAGAAGTAGAGATAACGGACAGATACAGAAGCAAACCACACACAGGGAAGCCCACAGTTCGTCATTCACAACGGCTTTCATCTGAAAAGTCTTTAACCTTCGAGGCATTCAGCGTTATCTGTGATATTCGCGCACTTTAACGAGACCGCACAGATCATGCTGACAACCCAGTGAGTTTCTCGCTGACTTGCCACAATTTTTGCGCCAACACTGCGTCTTCAGATCGTGCACTCGGCCTGGCGACACGGCAATCCATGAAGTACTTTCCAGATACGTTCTGGACTTCGTCTGCGACCGCCAGGTGGATGGATGTTTGTGCGCCCTCTTGCGGTGTCTATACGATCAAAATCAGACAGCCAATGAAAACAAAAAACGGATGTGTGACATCACTCTGACTTACTTTTCCGAAGAAGAAGAACAAAGTGTTCATGACGAGGTTGAAGAAGCCCATGTAGGTGCTATTAATGTCTGTCTTGACGGCACCAGGGTGCAGGACATTGGCTGTGACTCCTGCAAGATGAACAAGGAAATCGTTAATTAGGAACTTGTTAATTAGGAACTCGTTAATTAGGAACTTGTTAATTAGGAACTCGTTAATTAGGAACTGAGTAGATTCGCGTAGCCACGCTGTACAATCTCACCCGTTCCTTGCAACCTCCTGGCGAGTTCCTTCGTGAAAAGAACGTTGGCCAGTTTAGTGTCGCTGTACACCAGCATGGGAACCCTGTAGTCCTGGTAGTGCAATTTGTCCAGGTCCAAGCGACCGAAGTAGTGCAACAGGGAGGACAGCGTTATGATGCGACTGGGAGCACTGGCTTTCAGCTTGTCTGGAAACAATGCAATGTTATTATGTGATCGTCTACCGCGTGAAAGGTCACGGGAATATGTTGATGTCTATCCACTTTTATCCGCCGAGAAACGTGTTTCCAAGCGCGATGTCCTCGTGGAGGAAAAGTCACGTAGTCAGGCGTTCGGTATGTACAGAGCGGCAGGGCGCTTTACGCTGCTTCCTTGCGCACGATTTATGTTGACGAGACGATTTACAACACGAGAAGTGTTGGTGGTGGTTGTCGCAACCACCACCAGCGATGTGTTTGATTACAACGACTAAGGGCCACGACGCCCACGTGTGTTTTTGCGGTCGTCCACTGTAGCGGAGCGCGCACCTGCTGCCTACAACTCTTCCGCATTACTGCCTAACACCAGCAGCGTTTTCAACGCCGGAGCAGCGAACTCCGTTGAAGTTGACGCGGCCGAACCTTGCATGTTGAGTTGAGCGTAGCACTGCAGAATTCCGGTCTCAAGCCTCGTAAATGCGTGCACATGTCTCCGTCGGAACACAAATTTGGCCAACAGAGAAACTGATGTTCTGAGGCTGGAACAACATAGAAGGGACAGATACAAACAAAGCCTCAAATTGCCTAAGAAATCAACGAAAAGTTGGTTTCTTAGACGTTTCTCTCCAACGTTTCTCTCTTGTTCAACAGGTGCCGCTTGCGTCGATTTCCGTCGTATGAATGTGTGTATGAGTGAGCAAAAAATGTAAGAGTGAAAGGAGGGTGAGTGAGAGTGAGTGGCTGATTTGTCGTCCCTTCAGATGACGCACCCCGAAAGTCGCTGGAGGGGCGTGTTAGCTTAGCTCAATTGGTAGAGCCCTGGACCGGTAATCCAGAAGATGTGGGTTCGATCCCTACAGCTGGCTAACCTTTTCAGTGACTTTCATCTTTCATCATCTTTCAACAAATTTGGCGTCCGCAAAATAAGTACACACGCGCAAAAGATGAGTTTCATCGCCAGGGGCGATGCTCTACACCATTGCTGGTGGCGATGTGGGGAGTGAAATAATGAAATAAACTACGAGCGCATTTCGGAAGAAAATGTATAACGTAAGTGAACTGAGGGCTCAAGCTATGGAATAGTAAATAATTCTCTCTTTTTTTCCCCTTTCTCTCTCTCTTTCTTCTTTTTCCAGATTGCACGTCTCTTGCTTTATGGTACCTTTAAGGAGACGGTCACGTCCGGAAACCCATCTTTGAAACCGGTACCACCTATGTTACGGCACCGGCAGAAAATCTCTCCGGCTAATTTTTTTTCGTCCGAAAAGCGCTTAGATATTAACTAGACAAATTTTAGAGGTCAATGCTGCTTTCGCGGAAGCCTTTTCTTCGTGCTTTTTCTTCACTGCGAGGGATTAGAAAGGTTGACTTACCGAGAAGAAGATTTGTGAGCAAGAACGGAGCCAAGTGGTTAGTCTGGAAGGTCTGCTCGAATCCGTCTGCCGTCTCCACTCGGTCGGGGAAGGCTTTTTTTTCGGACAAAGAGTAGGACATAGTAAGAAAACACCTGATACACTCCACTTCAAGTATAGACGAACAAAGAAGAAACTTTGAAATAAAAAAAAAATTGTCTGCGTCTGTAATGAAGCCGTGTTCCAGCTTCTGTGATTCGGTCGTTCGCGTAAGTTTTCAGCTCGTCGTTAACCAGCTCAGACAAAAATTTTAATCTTTTGCTGACTGTCACGTCACAGCACGGTCATATCAAAGGAGGTCACTTGCACCCCTTCATGCGAGTGCTCCGATTGACTGGGATGAAAAGCGTTCGCGGATCCGCGCTCGAGAGCTGCAGTGAGAAGCGGGTTCTCGAGAAGCGGCTGGCAAGTCCTCGCGTCGGCGTCCGCCTCTTCGCGTCTGGGCTTCCATCAGCTCCTGTGGCATAGTGGTTAACATGGTCGCACCACGCCGAGACTGTAGGGGAGGTGGCACGGGTTCGAGTCCTGTCAGCGGCTGTGCTGTCTGAGGTTTTCCCTGGGTTTTCCGAAGACTTTCCAGACGAGTGTCGGCACAGTTCCCCCTGAAGTCGGCCCAGGACGCATACTAACCCCCCTGTCCCCCACTCCTTCTTGCTGTCCTCTCTCCATCTGTCCACATCTGTACGCCGCTCATAGCCACAGTTGCTTCGCGGCGTTAACATGGAATCAAATCAACATTTGATTTGCCTGTCTCCCGTCCCCCGCTACGCGCTTCGACATAGAACCCGCTCGCCCAGAAACCGAGGGTCTGGATCCGCCTCTGGCGCCCCCTAGACCAGAGCCACATATTAAAAGGGAGTCTGGCCATTGGGAGGAGTCACAAAAAGAGGCTCGACCTGTCAATCACAGTTTCGCTCCTCTGATTGGTTTGCTTTTTACCAAGGGGGTCGCCATGACACCATACTGCCACCCAAAGTGGCGACGAAAACAAACACAGTGAAGCGGGGATTTCGTGACAAAAAATTTTCACAGACTAACCTGATTTTACGCTGCAAATGTACATCCTAATATAAGTTTCTCGGAAATCGGTTTCAACTTATGCTCATCCATCGATATCTAACTGAAAATAATACGTTTTGTCGCCGGTGTTAAGCCTAGTGAACACGGCGATCACGTCGAAACCATAACAAAAACGGCGCTGTGCTGTACAATCTTATATTTAATTGCTGGATTTTATGGATATAAACATCCTTGCCTCTTATATTCCAACTATTCATGTGGATTTCTTTAAAAATCATACCGACAACAGAATGTGTCCCAGCTGCCGGCAGCGGTACAACGACAGAAGCAGACGACAATTCCCGACGTGCCTTACGCTCCCTAGGTGGCGCTCATCAAATTTGCACCAACAATCCACTACTTTTGCAGATTACGAGAGGTATCCATGTCAATCCCATCCAATCCACTTGCCACCCAAAATGGCGCTGCCCATGTTGGATAAGGGGGCATTTAGTGGGGATAGGCTGATTGATAGTGCTTCATATTTCAAGACTTTATTGGTCGGAAAGCTGAAAAAGTGGGTGGAGCTTCAGGTATAGGCATGACCCATTAATGGCCAGACTCCCTTTTAATATACGGCTCTGCCCTAGACGTGACTCTAGCGCCCCCTAAAGAAACGCATGTGTGAATGAGCCTTTTTTTAACAGTTGTTCCTCGTTCCTTTTATCTCTCTCCCTTGTGTCGCTGCACAGAGATGGAACACTCTTACTCACGGACGATTCCAGCATTGTTGATGAGGACATCGAGTCGTTCTTCATTCGCGATGACGTCATCGGCAAAGGCTCGCACCGACTTGAAGGAACACAAGTCCAGCCTCTTGACGACAACGGTGCGTCCCGTGTCGTCCAATATTTCCCGCGCTGCTACGGACGCCTTCTGCATGTTCCTACACGCCAAGATGACACGTGCCCCTCTCTTGACCAGATCCTTCGCTGTTTCTTTGCCAATGCCTGGAAATAAGGGAGCCCAAACTATATTATTCCTAGCGAAGTCGCTCAGATCAGTCATCGAATCACTCTTTGCCGAAGATCGAACTCACGCACCCGGTAATATGGCGTATACAGGGTGTTCAAAATTAAGATTTCACTAGCACTTTATAAATAGGCGAATAAAAAGAAAATTGGTGCTATTTTTCTGTTCCTTGAGTAAGAAACAGGTGCTACATAATTAGCAGCAACTGTTTCTTACGCAAGTAGCGTAAAGTTATGATCCGGCTTCCTGTCATCGCTGTGTTTAAGTAACGCTCGTGAAAGCTTAATTTTGAACACCCTGTAGACGCAAAAAAGCTGGTGGACGAACGACGAACTCCACGTTGAAATAGCATGAGCGTGGGCGAAGCAAACAGGGACGACACAGATACAGACATTGCATCAATTTAGAACGCGGATTTTCGTTCAAATGCATATTTTTTTTTTTTTTTTCTCGACATTTTAATCTCGATATGATATCTGGACGATGACAAAACGCTTTTGGTCTTGGTTTGGGGCCTATTAGAGTGCACATAAATGCGTGTTTTGCATATTATGGCATAGATCGCACGTGCAGTGCTGGACAAAAATTTACGGAACACGCTCCGGCGCCTTCCTTCCTCAGAGTGACATGCCACCAGCGAATGGGACCGTACGGACTTGCAAACACGTGACTGGGTTACCTAGCCGCATGTCTGTAAGTCCGTCGGTCCCATGCATTCGCTGCAAGCGTGTCACTCTGAGGAAGGAATGAGCCGGAGCGTGTTCAGTAAACTTTTGTCCAGCACTGTACATTACATATTTTGTAAAATTTTCATATGGCCAGGTGCGAGAGCTTTCGTCCTCTTTTTATTTATTTATTTACTTATTTATTTATTTATTTCAAGGAAGGTATATTTCAGGTTCTGGGAAGACTTCGGGTCCCCTTTCGCGGAAACTCTTATCAGAATATAGGATATTTTAGTTGTTTGCGGCGGGTGTGGTGTTCAGCCTCCACCCCGGCTGCTCCCCTGCACTCTTAAAACTGAACTTCACCGCATTGCACGCTCCGATCCAACCATCATCTCGAATGATTACGTTATCTGCCATGATTTGTTGAAAACGGGAGGCGTACGCCATTTTTGTGACAATTATGACCAGCATAAGTGTCACAAAAATGGCGTACGCCTCCCGTTTTCAACAAATCATGGCACATAACGTAATCATTCGACATGAGGGTTGGCTAAGAGCGTGCTATGCGGTGAAGTTCAGTTTTAAGAGTGTGTGCGAAATACGGGTATGTTCAGCATCAAATCAGTGCTAACCGCACGGTATTCACAAATCTTCCAGGTTTCTTTTTTTTTTTTTTTTCGGCTCGGCGCTCAAGGATTGCTCCTTCGCCTGGCATGGGAGTACACATGTATACGTTCGCTGCATGTATGACAGGCTGTACTCTTCGCCTTGAGCAGTTTCTTTACCGTTACGAAGACGGCCCCCTTTCGCATTTTTACTCCGCTCCGTGATGCAGTGCCGAAAGCAGAGCTTCACTCGCATAATTTATGTCTCTTGCGCAGGCAGTGCTCTTTGTTGTCTGCCTCTGAACGAAGGCGGCTTTATTTTACCGTGTGACCCGTAATAAAATGCTCAAATTTTGTCAAATATGCATGCGACGCCTGGCTGTCATATACGAAGAACAAGAAAAAAAATATTACAGATATTCGGGGTTTTTACTGCATATTTTGAAGATTCTTCGTGCATGGTTTCACGCCTATACCTCGGGAGATTTTTTAGTGCATGTTTGTCCCCGTTCTATTCACCATATAGAGTTCACGAACTCGAGCTCAATTTCACTGACAACTAGGCAACGGTGCTCGTCCCACTCAGGGGTTGTCGACCTTTTCATAAAGGTGTTCGTGCGAGGACACAACCTTGTCCCAGTCAAATGACAGAGAGCCTGGACGACGGGTAGTAACGTAGTTGCAAGCCACTATACATACTGAGCAATTAATCAGTAACTGTAATTAATGGCTCTTCTTCACACACACACACACACACACACACATAAATGGGATGATGATGTGGTGGGTAACAGAGTAAAATTCGTGTGCATTAGACAAAAAGGCATGATGTTCTAAATCAGTGTTTCTCAAACTTTTTCCAGTACGTGACCCCTTTGAGTACTATGAACCTCCCACCGTTATCAACCTTCCGAAAATTAACTTTTTTTCAATGACGCAGATACATTTACATTCTAATTTATTTAAAAGACATCAACCACAAAGAGAGCTACGAAAAATGCTTATTAATGTTTTTTTTTTTTTTTAAACAAGGTTTGATTTAATCGTTACGGTGGTATGTGTGGCTCAATAAGGCATATCGCATGTCTGCTTGGAGTCTAGAACCCTTCACGACCTCCAGCAAAAGGCTCATGCGACCCATTTGGAGGTCATGACCCGCAGTTTGAGAAACACTGTTCTGAAGTAATTGTATCTAGACAGCAGCTAGTTACAGCTGCTTCGTAATTTCGTGTTTGTCTCTCTCATTTTAGAAACTAGTCGCATTTTCCTCCACTGCCCATCGCTGACTGGTACTCAACATGAATGTTATCCCCGAAGAAGAGTCATTAATTACAGTTACTGGTAAATTGCTCAGCAAGTGGTTGCTTAAAGGGGTTGTGACACTTTGATAGATGTGGTTTATTACATCACGCGCACTTTGAATTGCACACCAGAGTAGTGAGGGGGAAAAATATTTTTCTACGGTGTCGTACTTGGGGAGATAAGCCCTTCAGCACACGCCCACAAATCCGAAGGCGCCCGTGACTGGCTTATACTGACTATATGACTGTATGGCTATAATTGGCTCATACTGGCTCGTATGCCCCCCCTTCAATGTGCGGACTACATTTTCCACTGGCGGAGACATACCTTTCTGATTGTATAGCTCTTAAATGTTACGCGGCTTAATCTTAAGCGAAGCACGGAGGTGATGTGTCAACCTACCAGCATTGGCCCCAGTGATGACGACTGTTTTTCCCTTCATGTCTTTCATGGACGTGCATCGTCCTAGTGTTAGGCGGCTGTAAAGCTTGCAAAAGAGACACACCAAGAGGAGGCAGGACACGATGAAGCATAGCGCCCCGATAACGATCCAGAGGCGGATGTCCCGTTCCGACTTACTCAGAGCTGTGTCCAGCAACCTTGAGTAGCCAGCCTGAAAGCAGGTATTAGAAAAAAAAAATACAATGATCGGCTTAGTTAATGGAGACCACGTCGTTTATTTTGCTGTATACAGAGCGATGCTGGAGGCAAAGAACATGAAAACCAGCGACAGAGCAGGAATAGAGAGTTTTAGAATCGTCAACCACCTGGAGTCCCAGTCTGTGATTAAAAGGTAGTTTTAGCGTACTTTCGCATATAATTTTGTCGCGGTGAAACACCCCATCTCATCGTCATCATCTATTGTTGTTGTTGTTGTTGTTTGTGGAGGTCTCAGGCCCATAAAAGTACTGAACACCCTTATGGGGGCTATTCGTATGAGAGGTCCATGAGGGATTTGGACGTAGAATATCCTTGACCAATTTAATTGACATAATTTATTTAATTAACTGATTTAATTGACAAGCTCTAATTAATTACTCACATTAATTTCATTTGATTAATTAATTAATTAACTTTTTTGTCGAAACTAAATAAATACAATTAATTTACACCTACAACCCGTAACGCCAAAACCTTACATAAGATTTTTTTTAAATTGTTGGGGAGATGCAATTAATCTTCTCGGCGATGGTTGGTGGTTTTCGTGGATGGGAGATTTTTCACAATGTCTTCTACTTGAGGCCACTAGATAATAAAATATATCTTATGCGCGAAGAGGGCGTTCATCTCCTATATACTATAAACAGCTCCGGCGTTAATCGATTTACGCATATTTCAGATTTGACGCTTTGTGCCTGAGCTTTTTCATAACGACAAAGGTGAGGCAAACGTCCAGTGTTGCCATGGATACACTCCAATATTGATCCTGGGTGTACGTTCACCGTGCGTTTAACAGCGTTTGCATCTTTGTTTAACTTTCGTTTCCTTGTGCTCAGCCGGCTCTGTTCATTCATGCAGTCTCCGGCCCTCTTGCATCAGCACCGAAGGCAATCCATCCGGTGATAATTCGATTGGATCCAATCTGCATACGTCCTGAAAGAGTGCCGTAGCATGCGAGCGAGAAATATCTCGGTCAGTGAGCTGCTAAACATAGCCAGGGACATGAAAATCGAAAAGCAACAGCTGCCGAGGGTGTAGGAAGGGTTTACTTTCCTCCAGGTAGGAAGCGGAACAGTGTTACGGGCGCTTGCTTATTTCCTTCTCGGTGTTGCGTCTTCTGCTATGTTACGCAGTTGCAGACGACGGTTATTTCTGACTAACTGTCCGATCTGTGAATGGGATCGGGTTAGATGTCCGACTCAGGTAGATCATAAGTAGATCACCGTGAAGATAAGCCTGATAAGCCTCAACCATTTTGTTCGCCTGTTTTCGTTTAATTTGGAGCTTTCTTGCCTCGTCTGCAATGTGACGGTGGTAGCAGACGACAACATTTCCACGTTAGTGGGCGATCAAGAAGTGGGAGTGAGATTACCTCTGTAGTGACGCCAGTGAGGAAGGAATTTTGTAATATTTTAAGAAAGGCAACATGCGGTGTAATAACGTCGGTTTTGTACATAATTATTTGTAGATGCGCCTCCTGTCTAATTCGAAATGTACTCTCGTGGAGTACCAGTACATGTGAAAACGTGCCAAGGCTGGTTTAACATCCGGTAATAAAAAACGAACAGTTGTCACAGTTGGGAAGCTACTTTGTTTGTCTTACGAGCTCAGTGAACGAAAACGCTTCCCAAAGAAAGCTGACACACTTTTTCCGGTTTAAAAAAACCTAGCTAACTGATTTGACCTGTCCTTCCACTTTCGATAACCGCTGACAAATAGCTCACTAGCTTTTGACAATTTCCACCGTCAGAAGAGGATCGACGATGGCAATTCATCATGGCTGTCAACCAATGACATTGTTCTCCATCGGCGCGTTTAACAATGCAGCATCTTTATTGGCATTTCAGTCGATCACGTGACGATCGAGTGACAGTGAGTGACAGTCTCCGAAGCTGTTTGCGTCCTTGTAAACTTTCACATATAGTAAACATGCGTGAAGTGATCTCTAGGTATCTGAAATGTATCGTCTGAAACTTGATCCAGGATTGTACTCGCCAGGACATCTGCGTGGCGCTAACTAGATGTTTTTGTTTTGTTTTTTCATGCAACACATCGCAACTGTTCTTATAGCGTACCGGCCATGCGAGAGGGACCGATAACAATGAGCATCGTACGCATGATGCATTAAACAGTAAGAGACTGACAGTAAAATAATGGTACCGTGATATTACACCTAAGGTTTGTCTGCGCAGTGTGGCGACATGTTGCACGTGCCACAGGGTAGGACTGCGGATAATTTGGACCACAGTAAACTTGTCAACTTGTCATCATTACGTTTTAGAAACAAAAGGAAGCTAATCAGTAATCGAGCACACAACCAAATGTTACGTCATGTTTTAGAATATCTTAGAAAATGATATCTACACCTACCTCTCTGAAAAACCCATCCGCTGGGCAATAATCTAATCCGACCGTGTCGCGAGTCCTCCGTGCAATCAGATCCATCCTCGCCGACGCAGAAGCTCACCAACGAACCTGTCGTCTGCTATAAAACCCGGTGTCGTCTGCTAGCTGGAATTCATTTGCGAACGCTGTTCCAAACCCACGTCGTCGTCCGAGTAACGTCCAACCGGAGATTGTAAAACGAGAGGAAGTGTTGAGTACTTCCCTTCCTCAGGAAGAAGGAAAAAGCTATAGCGTCACCCTCTGACGAGGCCCCACCGGTCCTTTCACTTTCAATGACCTGCAGCCATTACAGGTGAGGGCAAGAGAGGGAGAAGGCCCCAAAAACTTCCTTGCCGGGCGATTTTTTTTAGTCGCATAGAAGAGCCATCCGTTTGCCTTCAGGAGGCTCACATGTGTGAGATTGAGAGTGTGCAAATTGTTTTAGAAGCGTGGGGCTACAGGGCGTAACGATGCATTTTATAAAGGGACTGTCGTCTGCCAACTTTTGTTAGCAGACGACACTGTAGAAGTAATCGCTCAGCTATGGGAGATATTGCCTGTCAGCTCGTCCAATTTGAGTCACACTTGGCCAAGAGATCAAACCGAACTGACAGCGCTTATACCATCACCTTTCTGAACGCGTATGTGAAAGAGAAATATATGGGCTTATTAAGGAACGGCCATGCAATGCCGCTGCAATGCGACAGTCAGAATTACCCGCTACATCTCGTACAACCGGAACTCGTGAAAGAATAGCGACCAATGTCGCCTTGTTGAAAACTCATCAAAGCGTGCGCACTTGAACAGCAACAGTCAAATTTTCAACCCGACTCCCCTGAGTAAGACTAATAGGATACTAAGTAACACGATAAATATTTGGCAAATCAGATTACCAGACTTCGTTGCCGTCAACAACTCCAACTTTCACAGATCCGCGAAAAACAAAAGCACGAACTTGCGTCTACTCCGAGAACGTGTGCACACTATCGAGCCCACTGCACAACAGCACTGAGACAAAACCACAGTTAATCGCACAATTGCAGCCCCTTTTCCTTACATTATACCACATTTGCATGACATTATGGCAGGGAGGCAGGAGACCTTCCAAACTTTCATGAAGGCCATTTCTGTGAACGGTTCAGCTTACCCTGACAAGATCAATCACTTCGATGCAGCGTCCATTGCGCGTTCATCGTTTCAAGTTTGCTCTCAAGAAGAAGAAGAAAAAAGTAAAAGTAGATGTCTACTTGAAATGACGTCGGTCGTGCTCAACGAAACGCTTGGCACATGAAGCACCGTGTCTCTTGCAGTTTGATTAATAATGTCTTCATGGGTTTCTGTGGAAATCAGGGAAGCAAAGTATATGCCGCCTACAATTATTGATTTGCACGCATTGGATTCTTTTTTCCTGAATATTCAGGAGTGCAATGCACGCATGATGTAATGGGCCATAAATATCAAGGTATCATAACCCCTTTAATGTGTCCACAATTATAGTTTAAACACAGTTACAGTATGAAATTTTACCTCACTGCCCCCCCCCCCCCCCCCCCAGACGACGCATATATAGACGCATGGTTGAAATGCCGACACTATGCATGGGAAGTGAACGAGTCTAACCAGAGTGCGATCAAACCGTGCCAGTGCCTTCGGGCGTATGCATATTATAAAATAGCCGGCTGAGCGAATGACAAGGAAAATGTAATATATTCCAACATCTTCCTCTTCCATGACGAGATTCAGCTTTTCAGCTTCAACGACCCTATATTTAAATGTCCTGAGTCGGCGTCTTCCGCTACATTACTAAGCCCTAGTTTATGAAACGGAAACTGCGCAATAAAATCTAAACTTGGACGTCTCATAAATGGAATGCGACGTTTATTTTACTGCTAGCAACATTAGAATATGCGAGCACATATCAAGACTCCAGTGCCGTCCTCGGAGAACGTTTTTTTTATAAATCCTATTGCCGCAGAGCATGGAGTCCCAGAGTACGTCTTATTGGTGAGCTTTAGTATACTGTATACACTGTCGCCTTTTACTTGTGTCTTGCGCGGCAGAAGCACCAACGCTATCCGTTACGTACGCAAAGGCGATAGCGTATGAGATACTAAAACTCACTATTACGATATACGTCGGCTTCAACGGTATCACTTCATACCAAGGAGAAAAAACGGCAGTCTTGGGAAAAGTTACTGTAAAAATGTAACTATGCTCCAGTTCCAGCTATACTGCACCAAAAAAGTAATTAGTTACAGATAGTTACTCCGAGCAAAAAGCAACTAGCTAAGTTACTGTTAAGATAACCTCGTTACTCCACAGTTATACTTTCCTTATTCTGAAGCACTCAAGTCCAGTACTTTTATTCCAAGTTATAAGCTAGGTGGACATGTACGGTATAGAGCACTCTAAAAAAAAAAAAAAAAAAAAAAAAGGTGTGTGTGAAAATGTGGTAACTTCTATAGTTACCACCTAGGTCCAACATAGCGTCTGATAGCTGCGATTCTGTAATATGGTGGTAAAATCAACTACCATATATCCAAATTGCTAGAAAAAAGGCGTACGCCCCCATCGCTCGCAGAATCAGAAGCGGTAACCGTATCATTCGTAGGTATAGCAGGTAGGACTTTGCAACCTTTTAGGCGCAACATATGCGAGAACTATCACCTCCTGAAAGGTGTAACTGCTTCAAACTTTTTTCTAGGAGTAAGCATGTTGACCGTGAACAATAACTGTTGCCCAAAGTTTGTGTCAGTAAGTTCGCCCTGCAATACTGAATGACGTCCTTACCTGAACTTAAAGGGACCATGAAATGATTTTCGAGAATTCTGAGTACTCTGCAGGGAACCCATCACTGTCGTACACACATCGACTTTTAACCGTATTCAGTACTTAACTGCTTAACTGCTGCAGAACACCAGAAAAAAAAAAATAAAGAAAAACGCGTTTTCCTGGTGATTTTCCTACCCTCAACGCCAAGTGGGTCAAAAATAACATTCCATCATCTACCTATCTACCTGTACTTACCAAATGTTTGTTACCACAGGAAAGTTACACTTGGGGTACCGACGAATAAAATAAATAAATAAATAAATAATTATCGCGCTTCGATTGCTTCAGTTCCACCATTCAAATTATTCAATCACTGACGCCATGTCAAAGCTTTCGGAACGAATGTTGTCGCCGCCGCGACACGCTGTTGTTTCTGAATAGTGGTGATATGCCATTCCTTTCCAACTACGCGAGCAGTTACGTGAGCCAGAAATACCGGTCGGCAACAGGCAGTGAAAGGAAATGGAAATAGTTCCCAAAATTAGAGAGAAATATAACTTACTATATATACTTATATATATATACTCTCCGAGGGAGCATGACTAATTGCAGTTAGAACTCACTTTCTGAGTACCTAACTATATTAGTTACTTGCAACGACGGTACTTCCAAAGACTGAAAAAGACGTCTCTTTTCTCGTCTCGTGGTCTTTTAAAGCTGGAACATGAATAACATGGAGATCGTCCAGCATGCAGAAGAAGCAGCGACCATTCACTTTTTTATATATAAAAACACACACCAGGTTTGAACTGCGGAATGAGAAAAATGAGGTAAAAAGTTACGATTATGTGAGAATAGGAGATGATTACATTCCATCCAGTCATCCCGGCGGTCGACAGGATCCTATACTGACAGTGATAAGTGAATGGGTGCCCCCTTATCCTTTCTAATATCGTGGGTAGCTGATCCACCTAAGTGAAGCCAATTTCGCTGGATCTACCTGCAGTCACTCACCCAGGAGATTATATAAGAAATTTTGCTGTTGATTACATCACGTCTTTGTGGCTCAGCGCTGTCCGAACCTCCATATTTTTTCATCGCCATCGCTGTCACGTTGTGACGTCTTTTAATGTTGTTTAACCGAAACATACAGCACGTGGCGATGTGATTCCTACTATCACCATCATCATCATCATCTATGCACTCGTCCACAAAGGGACGTAATTCCAACAGTCATGAATGCTGTTCTTTTTTCCCTTTTTTTTCCCCCCGCACGATATGACATTTCCCCCCAAACCTTCACGTTCAATAAGTCAAAGATCGGAACGATTTCCCCAAGACCTCAGAGTTGCTGAGCCGTTCCAATCTGTGGGCGTATCCCTCCGTTTCATGTGAAAGCAATGGGAGTGAGCGTCCGAGGCGTCCAGAGAAGATGTGGGTCAACGAGGCCAGTTACCCAAGCAGAAGATCAACTTTCGCTTTCCGTGCGAGGCTACCGGAGAAAGAGCGACGTTTTTAGCTCTCACCGGGCCGAATGAAATGGCTATTCAAAGCCGAAGGACAAGAAGTTTCATTAACTGTCATTCTTTAATTGAAGTGTCTGTGTTGCATTGCCTCAGCTGCAACTAGAGGTGCGAGGACCCGAAAAAGATAAGTAAACAAATGGCAAAAAAAAAAGTATTTTCCTATTCGTTCCCTGTTCGAAGAACTGCTCGATATTTACAATCCCAATGCTTTGTTAATTTTTTCCCCTTTTTTATTACACCGTGCAAAATATAATCCGCTCTTTACATATATGGTACACTTATGGTATATGGTATGGTATGGTTCGTACACTTATGAGTCTTATTGTCACAACAATGAAAAGTTATGTAGTTTTATCTCTAGATGTTATTATTTTTTTCTCGTGTTAATTCATCCTGAAAAGAAAATCGGAGAAAGCCGTTAATCCACGTCGGTAGCCCCAAATTACCTGGAATATTGCGCCCCCACGCGCATAAACAAATTTATGCGTTTGCTAGTTGTAGATAAGCTTGACGCAAATGGTCAGATTGACGTAGACTCGCTATATTTCGTATGTATGTCGTCAATAAACAAAATCTATATTTATAAGCTATATTACAATGCGATTTGTTCTCTAATGTTCGCTAATCAATCTATGCTAGCGTGAAAATTTCGCGTTCTGTAATGTTTCCGAGACCAAGTTTTTTTTAAATAAGCTTTTTTTTCCCAGCAGTTCAAAATGTTCAAGAGAATTCGGTCGCAACTATACAAAGTCTCAGTTATCTCTGCAGCGAAATATGTAAAAATGGTGACAGGGCACATCTTCTGCTCACCCTATTTCGCCTGTCCTCCATCTCGTAAACTGCAGGTTAATAGTATATGAGAAATAGAATGTACACAAACTAATCTTATGAAAAGCTCAGCAGGGGGAGCCTGCAGCGCCACTGTACAGAGTATAGGTATTGAACGACCCTCGAGGAAAACGACGTGTCTAATGCTAGTATTATGACACCAAATCTCCCCGCGTCTCCGCCGGGATACGAACACGCAACCTCGGCATTAGTAAGGGGAACATAGCTTTTTACCATTCATCCATAACGTTTGCAGACGCGGTGAGACACAGAAAGAACGACAAAGTAGAGCTCATTTTTTGAACATTTATCGAAGTTCAGCAAAGTGAAGTAACTGGAAAGGATGATGCCGGATTTTACGGGGCAATTATAATATGCTTTCAGGTGCAGACCAAAATCAAGGAGAAGCACAGCTCTCCGAGTATGATATTTAGTCCAATTTATGCATCAAGAATATCACGCATACCTCAGTAGTATTTCCATTTTCGGATGTCCAGTTCCCCAGATGCGGTGCCATGATTCTCCCGACTGTCTCACGACGTTCACTGTGAGGTACCCACAGACTGCCTCGTTGCTTGAACCGAAATCCTTCTGGTATTAAAACTGAAGGCCATTTCCTCACCACGCGAGACACAATGGCACGAATTATGTGTTTACGCTGACTCTTGTTCAACTCCCGCAGGGCTTCCTCGAAATATGCTGCCCCTGTAGCGTAACCTTGGAAGAGGTCCCTGGCTGTCGCACGAAAAAGGATTAAAATTGAGCAGACGACAGAGACACGTGGTTTCATACACCTCAAGCCACGTGACCACCACCGTCTGCTACTACAGTGGTGGACTTCGTTGTCGTTTCATATCGCAGATGGGCTGATCCAGTGCATTGCAGTGGACTACATCATTGATCAATTTGGGGGGGGGGTGTATGTATGTAAAAAAGAAAGAAAGGAAGAATGATCAATTAAGCTTGCATCTAGCACACTAGGTGATGGGTGCCGCTACGTCCACCATTGCCCGGTGCGTCAGCAATTTGTTGGTAGGGTACATGCTGCACGGGTACACATTACCAGCGCAAAAGTAATGTACAGGCTGACCATTATGGTCACATTTATTAGGGCCACCTGGAGCATTCCAAAGAGGAGCCGGCTTGTTCTCACAACCTTACCCTCAGGGCAGCAGCACAGATACACGAAGTAAACGATGCATGTCGGCGTTATTCTACTTCGGGAGAAAGAAACCACAGATGATTGGACTTCGCGAGCTGTCATCAGTGGTTTTGTGACTGTGGCATGAAGCTGAAGGACAAAAATGTCGCTAGTGTGCCTTTGATTGACCTTGGCGTATTGCTCCCAAAGAGCTACACACTGCACTGTTCTATGAGCAAATAAAAAATCGCTCTCAGTCGATATTCAAACCCGACAAAACAATATTCAATGCTATCAGCATTTTTCCGCTCCTAACTTAGGGCACAAGTTCTGAACCGATAAAACCTCCAGACACAATACATCAACTGAGCTTCACAACAAAGACACTTTGCTGGAACTTTCTTGTTTTAAACAACCCTGTTGTTACCTCTTTTCTAATTTAAAAGAGCAGTGAAGACACCCTCCATAATCTTTCATTTCTCAATGCGGCGTGTAACGCAACATGCGATACTGCGCAAGAACGATGATCGCGCGCGCGAAGTTTGAATGAGCGCTCTCTCGGAATCCCTCAGCATAGAATCCGTAGCAGACGGTGGGTAATGAGACTTCGCGGCTGTTCCTCACAAAGCACAATGTTCGACACCGTGCGACGCTCTATTTGGCCATTTTTCTCTCCCCAAAAGTACTTACATACTAAATAAACGAGTTTTATAAAGTAGCATTGCCTCTGCAGCTGAGGAAGCCACAGCGGCAAAGGCACCATCGTGACGTACGTTCGAAGGGCGAATTAGGGAGCAGCGCGCAGACGATCGGCATTCTTCCCGAGTTCGTCCGCTCCGCTTGCTAGGTGACTTGCAGACGCTCGCCGCTCAAACAGCACAATGTCGTCAAGATCATTCCTCATTGGTCGGTTTTATTCTGACGTTTTCTCGTATTTTCTGAGAGGGGGTCCAGCCATACCCTCAACATTTGGCGTCTGCTCTTGCTATGGATTCTTTTATCGACAGTGATCAGCGAGGAATAAAATACTGCCATAGTTGATGGTCTATGGCGACCATCCCTTTAAATGTTTTTTTTTTTTCGGCTTGACACTAAATGCTTAACTGGTGTGTTCAGGGCGCTTTTTTTTTTTTTTTTTCAAATCTATGTGTGCGGTGATGAGGCACCGTAAACACAAACATTGTGCCAGCTGCATGGTTACTGATAGACAGAACCAGGGTGTCGAACCGCAAAAAATACGGGTAC
Source organism: Ornithodoros turicata (assembly GCF_037126465.1). Lineage (NCBI taxonomy): Eukaryota > Metazoa > Arthropoda > Arachnida > Ixodida > Argasidae > Ornithodoros > Ornithodoros turicata. The sequence continues at coordinate 66,682,722 of NC_088206.1, read as the reverse complement.
GTTTCGGGTTCGCGTTGCTTGGATTTCGTTCCGGTTCTGTTCCGGCTTGGCCACGCCAAAAATCGAACCCGTTGAAACGCTTCCACTTCATATGTAAACTAAAACCGCTTTTATCAGGCAATGCGTGGGTAACAGCTTACTGCTGCCGTCTGCATTGACGTTCTTCGTGGCTAAGTACTCCCCTTTAGCGAGAGAAAGGAAAAATGGGTGAACACTTGCAAATATTGTCCACGCTGATGAAGCGTGTAGTCATGCTACTTTGTCCACCAGATCTTTTTTTTTTTTTTTTTTTTTTTCACGCACAGTGCCAGCAAGATACGCTTATAGGAAGCCTAATAAGATGGACTGCATTTTACATAGACGACGGTACTTTCCGGCACACTGCATTCGCAGCGTGAATCGATCTGAAACCGTACTGAAGCATGTCCAAAATAAGTCAGCAGCCTTGTTCTGCCCGAGCTCACAGCAGTGTACCAATTAATGCACAACACAAAGGCTATGTGTCACGACACAATTGCATTACCAGTAAGCAAAACTACATTTACTTTTGAAACCCCGACCAAACAAACACGCACCATTCTGCGTACGCTCCTTCTCCACTTCTCATGTTTCTTACTTGTTTCATTTCTACTGTTCACGTGTAAAGAGAAATGTTGAGCGCTTTCTTAATCGCATATTCGTCCTATAGAGCTACACAACTGGCCTACTTCATTCGTCTGCGTTGCGCCTCCTCTCTGAAGAGCAGACGCCGCAGCGCGTGCGTGAGGTGCTAGCAGCTGCGCTCACAAGGACGACTGCACTTCAACGCGTTAAAAAAGACGCTCAAAGCACACTTACTATACGTCCTCGTTTGACTGCTAGGTGAAAACTTGCAAAATCTATGATATGGAGACCAATGGGTCCTCATTCGGGGATTGAGAGGCACTTGAATTCTTGTGCTGACTTATTTTATGTCTGAACCGTTTTGGTGCGAACCGGTTACATCTATTATTTTTTCCAGTTCTGCTCCGGTTCGTGTTCAACAGACTCCTCAAAATTTCGGTTCGAGTTCGGTTCTACACCCTGGATAGAACGCTTGATCGATGGAGCAGAGTTACAAACAATGCTCGAATAAGACATTTTGATTCATGTTAAGTGCACATTTTGTGTGTGCACGGCACTGAAGCAATGGCGTAACGTGTGCGTGGGGGGGGGGGGGGGGGTACTTCCGAGTGCAATTTTCGAAATAGAAACAGTGCAACTGTTTATCACTAGAAAAAATCTCAATTTTCTAACAGTGGGCACTGCTGGAACGGTCTTCTGGGCGCCTCAGAGATGGAAGCGATCGAAGCGAGGCTCGGTATACCGCGCCGTTGTAAAATTCTATCCTGTGTGCTTCGGCAGTCGACTGTGTGCACTGAGAAAGCAGCACATAAACACAAAGCATTTTCTACTGGATGGGGGGGGATAGTACCCGATGCATTCTTGTTCGGGGGGTGCAATTCGGATCATTCCTGTTATGTGTCTTGCTTCGGGGTGCCCCGGTGGCACTGAGAACCCATGCTATGCCGCTGCACTCTACAATTTACCAGTTTCAAACAAAGAATGTAACTGGCCCAAGTTCTTTCTCTTTCTTGTAACATATATTTCTTTCATATCCAATCCAATTCAATCAAACTTTGTTACAGATCCTTTATTTGACTGTACTTTTTTTTTTTTTTTTTCACACAGCAGGTGAGTTTCCCACCACTGTCGAGGGAAAAATGAGAGGGGCAGCAAGATTCGACTGCACTAAAGACAGAGAAATTGCAAAATATCACTCTGACGAAAACAGCCTGGGAACATACACCGACAGCTCCACAACTGGAAACAAACCACCTAAAAGCACTAGAGAGATAGAGAGAGAGAGATGCCGGACACCATCGAAATAACTTATTGCTCAGTTTCCCAAATCCAGACACCTCTGCTAGGGCTTGTTACTGGGAACAAACTAAGAAGAGTATATTATCCTATCGTACCATCTGTGGAAGAAGCTGCAACCGTCCACCAATCAAAAATAGAGACTTCATCTGGTCGAGAAAACGTTTTTGACGACACTCGAATTATCAAACTTTTGCCGAGCAGAGGGGGCATTAGTGCAATACAGCTTCGGAGTATACCTAACCGTTTGTAAGACACCCCTCCATTATGCAGATCTTTATCGAAGAGAAAACTTGCACTTAACTGAGGTAGGTTCCAGATTTCCACTAACAAAAGTTGTCCCACTGCCGTAATACCGAAACAAACTTGCGTCTAATATATACTGTGGAATCCGAAACAAATTATGATAACCTTGTATAGAGTAAGAAGTAAAACCACCATTCTCTTCTGCTACAAACCCTGGTTCCCACTGACAAGAATAAAGATTTCCTCCACCCCTATCTCCATATTATCACATGAGTAGAGGGCTCTTATGTCTTTCAACTGTGCGCTTTCCTCCTCCGTAAGGGCCTGTGGTGATGGGAAGTATGTACGGTGACGGTAACGGAATCTTTGTTTACGGCGCCCCGTCCGAGGAATTGCCTTCGCCGAAGTCGCCAAAGAGCAGCTCGAGGGCGGCCTGGACGTCTCCCTCGGTCGCCTGCAGAGCGCGGAGGCTGGCTGGGCTGTCAGAGATTCCCATGTCGCGGAGCTGCTGCAGCTGACTCTGCGTGAGGAAAAGACTGTTCTCTCCACAGTTCACCTATTACCTATGTTTAGAGCCTGAAGTTTTCGGGAAATATTTTTATTTCAGAATTCGAGGGGTAAAAAGCCAGGTAAATAAACATAAATTCATGCAATTTAGGGTGGAAAAACTTTCACTGTGCTAAATTCGGGGAGAAATCGGGCTCAGTTACTCAAATTAACTGTACTGGTTTGGTACAAACAGTGTATGTAACTGCATTTGCTGCCAAACACGTTGGTGTGCATTCCTACAGACGTCTCAGAGAGGGCAATTTGCCGGCTAAAAATCGGGTTTCACCCTAAAGAGGCAACCTTCAGTTCGGGGTGCAAATTTGGGGTATAGTTGGGTTAAACCCTAAAACTTCAGGCTCTACCTATGTTATGATTCACATACAATGAAGACCTGTCACGCTGTCGTCATAGCAGGCCGTGCATTGAAGGGTGATGTGGATGATGCCACAGGATACTGACAGGTAATGTCGGAAATCTGGACGCGGGAAGAGGATGCGCTGCTTACTCGGCAGAACAGAAATATAAACCTCATTGTAAATGATTGAGATGTGCGTGAAATTTTTTCCAGGTCTCAGGCATGCAGATATATTTTGTAAACAAATCGAAAAATGCGAAGTGAACAGCTGTTAACTCTTTTTTTCCTTGCTACCTGCAGTAGTGGAAGTTGATTATCTTGAAATAATGTTGCATTTCATGAAATCTGTGTACTTTGCTTAAATGAAACTTCCGATAAATGGAACAATAGTTCCATTCCCTTGGAGTTCTGTTTAAGAGGAGTCCACTGTACTTCCGATACTTAAAAAGTCGAATGAAAGATAAGTTCTTTAACGTGCACGAAGCAGAACATTCGGTTCTGGTCACGCGCAAATAAGCTCCACCTTCCAGACATTCTTTCGACGCATGCGCCATGTAGGGAACGGCAGATGACCTTCATTGCCTTTGTGTAGTAGAAGCAGTACAAAATATTGGGAGTGGGGGGTACATTCTTCCGCCAAATTTCTGGCACTCGGGAAGCGGTATAAATCCTAAAAGCAATGCATGTTTGAAGCGAATTGGAATGTCCCAATTTTTCGAGTCTGAATTATCGGTCGGCGACTGCGCTACCGAAGGTCTCCTACACCTGCCCGATACTGATAGGCATCGAACTTTACTGAGATCGGTTTTCTGTTTCTTTCTGGTTTGACACAAGGCGATGGTGATGCAAAGCGTCGAGTAAGAACAGGCTTTACTGGGTGCAACTGAAAGACACATGGCGCCAATAAATAGAGCCTGAAGTTTCCGGGAAATATTTTTTTCTAAATTGAGGGGGGGGGGGGGGTAATACAGTAGAACCCCTTTATAGTGAAGTCGTCCGGACCATGAAATATCTTCACTATATCAGGGTCTTCACTATATCAGTAGTTCACTTTTTTCTGGCATGTATGACCCACAGAATGCATGTAAGCAGCAGATATTGGTTGTAATGCAATACACACACTTTATTTACACGAAAACACATGATAGTGAATACATTTGGAGCTATTTGAAATGTTGCAGTAAGGTGGTCTGCACAAGATTTTGCCTGGAGAATGTTAAGGAACTTTCAATCCTGCCCAACATTTTGTACTCATCCTCTCCAACATCCTTAGCATTTAATGCTCTTCTAATCACATCAAGTGCTGCTACAACCTCATTGTAACTAGGGGGCTCTTGAGGCCCTTCACTGTCTTCCACTTCCATCTCACCCTCAGCTTCTGAGGCATCTAATACCTCCTCACAGATCTCACTGTCTGACAAAAGACCTGATGTTGGCACTTCCTTGTCAATATCCACAAAGTCTCCAAATGTACAAGGCGCATCCAGTTGCAGTCGTGTGGCCAGCAGCACAAAGTCTTCGTCATCACTGATGGTAACATCACACACAGGTGCTGCTGCACAATCATTGTTTACTCCCGCTTTCGAAAAGCATGCCGCAATGGTCCCTTGGGTCACAGCGTCCCACGATGATGCGATGTAGTGCATGGCTTTGAGAAGGTCAACAGTCGCCAGCTTTGTAGAATCCACGTTCTCCAGACGAAAGAGCAGGTACTGAACCATCTTCCTCCGAAAATGAACCTTCATTGAACGAATAATTCCCTGGTCTAGTGGTTGAAGCATACTCGTGGTGTTCGCTGGTAACAGTTGCAGCTTTATGTTTGCTAGTGGTGGTGATAAAGTTGTAGGGTGTGCTGAGCACCGATCGAGAAGCAGAAGTACGTGTCTGTTCTTGAGCCGCAGCTTGACGTCCCAGGCACGAAGAAATTCCACGAAGATCTGCGACGTCATCCATGCTTTTGCTGAGCTCTTGTAGTGCACGGGGAGGGACTTTATGTTCTTGAAAGCTCGCGGTTTCTTGGACCTGCCGACCACGAGGGCCGGTAGCTTTTCGCTGCCATCCGCGTTGCAGCACAACAGAACCGTGACACGGTCTTTGCTGACTTTTCCACCAGCGCTTCTGCTACCTTGCAGGTTGTAAGTCTTGTTTGGCAGCTGCTTATAGAAGACTGCCGTTTCATCACAATTGAAAACGTCCTTTGGTGCATATCCTTCCAAAATGGTTGGAAGCATTTCTTTCCACTCAGCGACTGTCGCGTCGTCAACCGCATTTTCTTCACCGCATATTCTGTGGAACGATATTCCATTGCGTAATTTGAATCGTTCAAACCATCCGTTCGAAGCTTTGAAGTCTTCATGTCCCAGCTTCAACGCGAGTTCTAAGGCCTTCTCTTTCATCAGTGGGCCGCACATGGGGATGTTCATTGCGCGGGCCTGACAAAACCACTTTAACACCGCCGTGTCAATGTCCTCGTAGGGGGATGCCCTCAATCTACGCCTCTTTCCATTGCACCCACCTGCAACAGCGTCTTCGATAGCTGCTCTCTTCTTCACTATGCCGGACACTGCCGCTTCAGAAATTTCAAATTTCTTCGCAATATCTTTGCGCTTCAGTATTCCGGCGTCCACGTCGTGAAGCAGCTGCTGTCTTTCGATGATGGTGAGAACTTTTCTCTTTGACATGCTTGCAACGCTACACTAGCTCAAAATGCACCGCAATGCACGGCACGTCTGACAAGACAAAACAAAACAAAATGGCGAGCCTGGCTGGTTGGGTGTTGGGTCATGACTCATGACCACGCCTTTTATCCTACGTCATTGATCACGCCCAACTTCCGGAGCACGGCGGCGCTACGTGAGTTCCGTTTTCGACCGCGATGGCGGAACGAGCAATTTTTTCGGGGAAATTTCGGACTTTCGGCCGACTTTTCTTCACTATACCCGGTTCTCGGGCAGAAAAGTCTTCATTATAAACGGGTTGCAAATACATGGGCGTCTATGGGCATTCAATCGGGACCGAGATTTCCCTTCACTACATCCGTTTCTTCACTACATGCGGGTTCACTATAGCGAGGTTCTACTGTAATCAAGTAAATAAACATGTGCACTATATTCATGCGAATTCGGGTGAAAAAAACTTCCAGTACGCTAAAATTTGGGGGAAAATCGGGCTCAGTTACTCAAAGTAACTGTAGCGGTTTGGCACAAACTGTGATGTAACTGCATTTGCTGCCAAACAAGTAAGTTATTGCATTCCTACAGACGTCCCAGTGAAGGGAATTTGCCGGGTAAAAATCGGGTTTCACCCTAAAGCGTCAACCTTCAACTCGAGGTGCAAGTTCGGGGAAGAATCGGGTAAAACCCTAAAACTTCAGGCTCTACTGCTAATACAGAATCAGGAGAACCTGCATGCTTCGCATAGATGGAAATTTTGCAACGTATTAAACTGGTCGATCTTTATGTTGAGCAAAATGCATTTTCTCATGTGTTTCCTCGTGCGACAATCACATTACCTGATATGTGACTGAAGGGTCTGTATCTTCTGCCGGTGGAGGTGCAGCTGCCACATTTCCGGAACTTGCAGGTGGCACCTGTAAACGACGGAGACAGATAAAAATCAAGATAAATCTGCGCCCCGGAGACAGGAAAGCGTGAAAAAGAATGATAAGCACGTACCACACAAAAGAAAAAGCACATCTATCTCTGCAGCGGGAAACAACCCGGGCGAGCTAGGTTTCTCCCCTCCCCCACTTCATGAACGCCACGCTCGGAAGTACCAACAAAAGGTTAATAATGTATGACTAATGTATGTGTTACATCATGAAGCTGCGAATCTACCAAATATTTACATGTAGGGGAGACTGGGGAGAGTTTTCACACGACAACACACGACGAACACTAAAGCTCTAAAGAATGCAGGTGTTCATAATGTTTATTCAACTTTCGGAAATCTTTTCACAGATTTTCAGCAGAATACAGTGGACTCCCACTAAACAAAAACTCAGATAAACGGAAATTACGGATAAACGGAACAATAGGGCCACCTTTGGTTGGTTTCCTATATATGCAATGATAGAAATCTTCGGATAATTGAAACAACCCGCTTTACGTACTTCGGGCAAACGGAACAAAGTGTGGGGTAACCGAGATGCCGCCGAACCTGGAAGATTACCATTCACGTCTGACAACCCGGGCGGAAGTCATAGCCAGTGCAATCCAATCCATCAGTCACTCACTCATACAATGTTAGGCTTAGCTCGCGTCCATATGTGTTTTCACGAAGTCTGTCAAGAAACAGCCACATGAAGGGGTTTCGCTTGCGTCAATGTTGCGGATAATTTGGGGACATGATCGCGAGAGCAAATCAAAAATAGAAACCGTGAAATTTGATATGCCAAAGTCAACGCTGTCGCCATAGCAGGCCGTGCATTGAAGGGTGATGTGGATGATGCCACATGATACAGACAGGTAATATCGGAAACCTGGACGCGGGAAGAGGATGCGCAGTTTGCCCGACAGAACAGAAAGCTAAATGTCATTGTAGACGAATGAGATGCGCATGAAATTTTTTCCAAACAGATATATTATGTAAACAAATCGAAACATGCGAAGAGAACAGCTGTTAGTTCTTTTTCTCCTTGCTACCTACAGTAGTGGAAGTTGATTATCTGGATATAAAGTTGCATTTCATTAAATCTGTGTACTTTGCTTAAATTGAACTTCTGATAAATGGACCAATATGTATTTCCATGTTCTGCAGTTAAGTCCACTGGGAATGGAAGACGTAGGAAGCATCCTGAAGCCTCAAAGCTCGTAATAAATCTCTAAATTTTGGATGCTTCCTACGTCTTCCATTCTCAAGCATACCTTTGTGAGTTCGACATTCTTCATTGTTTTCTTCGTCTACATTTAAGTCGGCTTTTGAGGTAAAGTCGCGGCGAGTGTCGTACGGGTCAGTTGTCCCGTATGAGGTGGGGTAAGTTGTCACGTGCTTCAACTGGTAGAGGTACTGGTATGGAATGCCAAAAAGCACGCTAACAAGAATTCTTCTTGAAAATTAAATGGAAAAGTTGCGTGATGCCTTTAGTGCGTCACGGTTTGGAGCCCAAAGAAAAAGGAGGAACTTGAAAAACGCGTGGTAGTGTAAATAAGACATGCCCGCTGTCAGAATATCTCAATCAATGAACCAATCATTTGTGCAAAGGCGGAATAAGGCAACTCAGTAAACAGAACCTCCGATAAACGGAACAGATTTTCCTGGTCCCTTCTTGTTCCGTTCAAAGAGATTCCACTGTACTTCAGTGTCAGCTACAGGTTTTATCCACATTATCCGAGAGTCTATCCAAAGCTGCTCACCTGCAATGTCATAGGGCCTGCCGAAAAACTCTCCAGCGCGCTCTGCATCGCGTTGCTGAACATCTCGGACGTGATTGGGTTCCTGGGAGTAGGGGGAGGCGCCCAAAGCCTAGGGGACGGAGGCACACGCGGGCTGCCAGTGGTTGCGGGAGGTGAAGATGAAGACGGACTCCCGGGAGTTGCCGTTGCAGCCGCCGCCAGGGCTGCAGCCAGCTGCTGTGGGGTGATCCGGTTTGGAGATAGGCTCCCAGACCCACTTGCCATGCCCTGGGTTCAAGAAGTGTTAAGTGTTTGTAAATTGTGTCAAAGTCGAAGGGACTCAAGGGCCTTAATGCTCGCAGTGAGAAGAAAGTGAGCAGCATAACTCGGTAAAGAGGTAACATGTTTTGGAGCTCAAAACTGTTCACTGTGCTCATGGCTGGATGAGCAACATCAAAACCATTGTGACATATCCTACAATACTGTGCAGGGAGGTGAATAAGATTGTTGGATTGTGCTTGAGTGTTGGATGTGCCTTCTGCTATCAGTCACACCATCCAACTAACCACATAATGTAATACATAATGAGATAACTAAATCAGACAGGTACGCTGACAAGCTCAAGGCAGCCGGCTTGTTGCAAATTTCTGTCAACCGTTTAATAGAAACCATCTACTACTATGAAAAAAAAACTAACAAGCAAAAATGGGAAAAGTCTAGCACTCGCAAGTGAATAAGATAAGATAAGTAAGGAATATAAATTATTTGAATGTTTTGATCTCTTTAAATCCTTATCTTACTATGAAAAAACTACACAGTAGTTGCAAACTTCGTATAGCTTTGCACGAAATGCTGAGTTTGCATTAATACACGGATTTAGTTTGCTTAGTATGTGCTGACACCACCAACAGGAGTCTGAACATCCATTCGTTTGTTTCATCATCGGTGTCATAACCATTAATTAAAATATTATGGTCCAGTAAGATGCATGCTGGATGACATTCGGTAATAATGCAACATGCCTCAAACAAGATTCACCAAACATTGCACATGAAAGATATTTGCACACCTGTTCCATTTCAGCCCCACCCATGTCGTCGTCATCACTGAGAGCGTCCAACGAGTACGAAATCGGCGGGGGGTCTATCCCGTTGTTGGCGGCGGGTCCGCCTGACGCCCCTTCCGCGTGGAAAGATACCGCGATCTGCGTCGCGGCCTCAATCAACGCCGGGTGTTTCTCCACCATTCTGGAATTCCAAATTTGTTTACAGCAACACGAGACACCTCAGCTCGGTACCTAAGCAAAGGTGCTAAGGTACGGAGAGCACCTACTTCTTTAGGTGAGCAGGACTGGCAAGGAGCATCATCAATTCCGGATCTTGCAGGTACCCTTTTCAACATGCAACAAAGACGTTCCGTCAACCTCCCATCTCTCCTGGAGCGTGACTTTGTCACAGTACTCAATAAGAATGAGCTGTTGGCAATCACAACAATTGGCAGCACACTGCAACTCACCGACTGCGATAGGATCGTCTGCCAATGCAGGTGTAGCTGCCATGACACCTTCCAGGACCTCCGTTTTCGTGAGGCTCTGAAGCTGCGAATATGTTACAATAAATTCACCGGGGCTTATATTCCGGTGTTGCTAGACACCAGTTAATCATTTGCTGGTACAGCTACTAAACACTTAGTAAATTTACTCAGGATGCACTAAAATTAATTTCAATAACAGTATGCAAATGTAACGTACTACATTCCTGAATGCAGGCTTGGCTATTGCTGTGCGAAATGCCAGTAACATATCTTCCGTAATGTTGAAATTCGTGTTGATCTTTTCTGAAATATAAGCGAACGTTTCATAATTGCGTAACCATTTGGTCGATGCTTTCATGACCGACATTTTTGTTACGAAAAACAGTTTGAACAAACCTGGTTCATGATGCGGATAAACAAAAACAGTCATTCCGCTCTTAATACCGCTGTCTTCCAAGGTGTCATCTCCATTCAAGCTCCTGCCGAGGAACACTAAATCTGCAAGTTCAAGTGAAAATGAAGTAGTTGCTTAGGTTCATTTGTCGCTGTTCTTCGAAACATGTGCACTCAAAACGAGGACACGAACCAGCAATTAGGCAATGTCAAAACGCTATATCATCCTACCGACGACATATGCGTAGTTTGTTTTTCAACATTTGCCGAATGAATCAACAGTACGCCATCGCGGGAGTTAACAGCCTTCGTCACAGTCACAACGCAATTAAATAACACACAAATAGTAAAGTTGCGGGGGTTTCTTACGTAAGTCTTCCTTTTTCTTCTGAAAAATCTCGGCAACTTTGGTCTGCAGGGATAACACTTTCTCCTTCAAGTTGACAGACGACAGCTTGTGCCTTTCGAACTTTGCAGATGTCTCCGGCACGAACGACACATAAATAGCGCACTCGTCCGCCATGGTATTTGGAATTCGGGCAAGACCTATATATATAAGATAGCGAAATCTCAAGAACGCGACGCAAATTCAGACACACAAAATGCTCGCCGCCGGAGAAAACACAAACACAGACGGCCTTGGCCGTGCGCAAAGGGCAATGCGCCTAGATGGCAGCACCGGCTCATACCATTGTGTTGTGTTCACCGTGGTTGTTCCCTGTTCCGTGCCACCAACGACACCCGGATTTTGTATCCAGATAATATGGCTCATCTTGTTTGCATCTTTGGCAATACAACGCAGCAGTGGCACGAATAAACTATGCAGCAGTACGGTGTACGGTGTCAAATCCAACTTTTCTTTTCTTTTTTTTTCATATGGGTGCGCATGGTTTATCTTTCATCACTGTCAAGCTGAGCAGCGACTGCTGTTCTTAAACGGAACTTTGGCTCAGAACACTTGTTTACCTTGCGACGATCGAAGGATGGGTTCGGTCCAAGAAAAATTGAGAAACTCTGCGCACAAGACGGCGCGTGCACTGGATAGTCGCTGAACTATACCTCGAGCCTTATTTGCAGACAGCTCATGCTATTTTAAGATCATTATCACAGCTACCTTTCTTGTCCAGGCTTGTCCTAGCAGAAATTGTAACTGTGCATGTATATATATATATATATATATATACACCGAATGAGAAATAGAATATCCATTTCATTTTTTCTTAAAATCAAATCAAACAAAACCAAGCAATAAACATCCTAAAAAATCCTAAATCCTTGCTGACACTGATCACACTCTTTCTTTCTTTTTTTAACTGTGCGTTTCAGCGAACGTTCTGTTTGACACGAAGTATTTAAACGAACAAGCACACAATACATACCACAGAGAGCAAAGTTACAATTCCCTAAATGATTCTTGTCGACCGCAAAGTCACTTCTGGGCATTCTTCTGGAAGATTCTCATGGCCCGATATCCCTCTGCAGTGCCTTTTTTTTTTTTTTTTTCGGAACCGCAGTGCATTCGCAGGAGAAGTGATATATTACCTGAAAATAGAAGTCGCCTGTCACGTGGACTTTCCCTTCTACAGTGTTGTTGAGTGAGGAACAATTGAGGGCAAAAAATTTTGCTCAGAACGCATCAAATGTTCTTAGCGTGATCCCTTCATGACAACCGGTCAGAGATCGAGACGCGGATACCCATTGTTATGGGTTTCCCCAGCACCCCCCCCCCCCCACCCCCAAGAAAAAAATCTTGCAACAATCGCCCAAAGTACCTTCCAGAAAGGCAAAAAACGAAAAGAAAAAATGGCGTAAAAGCAGCAGATATGGGCGTCACGAGATGAAATTCTTGGGAATAACCCTGCTTGTTACCCATTTGAAACGGTTGAGCAGATGTCAACTTTACGTGCAACATCACGGTACAATTACCATTACCAGGTGTCAAAATGGTGCACAGTCAAGTGACCAAGAGACCGTGCCTCACAGACAGGCCTCTCACTATCGCCTCCTCTATACACTGTGGATCCCGTGAGGGCCACAGGGAGTCCAACGGGGAGCCCATGACGTCACTTTGAGAGCCCACAGAGAATCGAATATCATTTGAATGTGATTCCTTTCCGCGATTTCGCGATGTATAGCATGAAAGATGGCCACACAGCCGAGTAAATCTTGTCTGCGATAAGCAATAACCTTTTCGAGGTGAACGGCATTACCTACGGCCCTTCGAATGCTCCGTGGGAGATTTCTAATTGCGCGCCTTGACGCAGTATAATTTCTGTCTTGTACAATAATAATCTACCCCAACGCCGAAACATTCGGTTTAGGTATCGATCACACTGCTGAGGGTCTAACAGAGTCTATAAAAACCTCGATCATGCTGTCAGATCGCTGGCCTTCACGAGTTTGCCGTCGAAGTGTTGCCTCGACGTGTCGTCTGTGGATCTATGTGAGATCCGTATTTAAGGCCTAGTGAGATACACACTTCGAGATATAGAACGAGAACCACACTCGTTGGATGGCAGTTCGACACATGGCATGTACGACCGCACCCATTGGACAGGATTGGACTGCAGTAAGGCTCGCTGACGTGCTCCGAGGCCTTAACTAACCGGTTTTAACTAACTTAACTACTGTATAACTAATAGTTTCACCGCTTACCAAGCAGTCCAGCTTTTCACGCTCTTTGTCCCTAAACAGATGTCAGTACTCATTTTTTATTGGACCAGAGATGGCAGCTGCACCCGTTTCTCAGCGTTACAGTTGTTCCCTTGTCTAATCAGCTCGCGTGGCTCAGTGGTTAGCAAGCTGGCCAAGTCACGTCGAGACTGGGAGGTACCCGGGTTCGAATCGCGGTGCCGGCCTGTGCTGTCCGGGGTTTCTCCTGGGTTTCCCTCAAACGCTGTCAGACATATGTCGGAACGGTTCCCTTAGACGTCGGCCCAGGACGCACATTCCCCCAGCGCATCAGTCGTGACGTTGCCATTGCGACTTTGCCGACAACGGCAAGACCTTTCACCAGCACTACAACAAGTCGTGACTTGCTCACCTCTTTCACCACTACCGTTACCTTGTCTTGCAGAGCATCGCGAGGCAGGTCACCCACGACAGCAGAATCACAGTGCACGTCCGTAGGAGATCTATAGCAGTGCTGTTCCTGCCCGTTGTGCTGCACACAACAGCAGGGCAGCAGGGAAGCATAGGAATAGCCTTGTATAGAAAGCGGTAGGCTGCTTGCAGTTTTCCAACCATTTAATTAACCATTTAACCACATATATCTTGGGGGACCCAACCGGTTGAAAGACGCGTTCTCCGCGATCCAAGCACAGCTACCCTGCGTCCAGAGCTATCAGTCACAAGCTTTAGCTGATTTACTCAAGGTGGCTTTCTAAATGGGCATTTGGAAGCACGGGTCCTAAGCATAGGCAGTTGTCTTGGCAGAGACTATTCGAGTGCTCCGGTGTTCAGGAGCTCTGCCTCCCTAGCCTAGGTAAGAAAAACTAGGACACACCGAGTCAGTATTAAATAATAAATATATTTCAATGTTCAGTATTTTCACCGCATAATGTCACAAAACTCGTCGCAGGACGATGATCAGCATGCACGAAAATCTTCGTACATCCTTGATAGGTGCCTACTACGTTGTTTTCCTGCTAGTTTTGAGACGTGGCGCGCAGTTAGGATCAAATACGTGCTTCCTACAATACGGCGAAAACATGACTTTTGCACGTTCATTTTTGCATCTTGAGACCTGTGGAATCTTGTGGCAGCTGATGTTCCTGTCGAACTCAATTTGGCAGGGCTCGACGAACCTTAGCTTGCGACGGACGGGCGGTGCGATTTTGAAAGCTCGAGGCTGGACTGATCTTGTAAGGTCCACCAATACATTCCTTCAAAACAAAACAGAAAAAGTTATGAGCTTATTGGTGTACTGAGCTTATACATTGGTAATCCTCCATGCCGGGTTGTTAGTGCTCTGGAGACGCAGTATTTTGAACTGTGCCCGCCAGTGAACATTTCACCCTTCCACGAATTTTCCAAAGAACCCGCAATAGTTCGTAGTTTCGGATTCTCCAACAGTGGGTGACGTCATCGACAGCCTTTTAGCGACAAGCAGCTACGGAGGACACGGAAATACGACCGTGGAGGAGCAATGTTGTCAGAGGTGTGGCGCGACCTACGACGTCATACTTCTCAAAAATATGAATTTTATGATACTTGGACGTAGACAAACAATATTTTGAGAGAATACAATTGCATTGAGCACGCGCTCGTTTCGAGTGTACGGACTAAATCTCGTGTCTTCAGAATCATACCAAAGTTGTTACTGAAATATATTTTCTATAAATATATTTTCTATATATATATATTTTATATAAAATATACTGAAATATATATACCGGGTGTTTCAGTTAAATCCCCGGGCTAAATAACTCGCGAACGGGTGCACCAATCCACGAACTTTCTTTTGTACAAGTATCTGCCCGATACCACCTACAAGCTGCACACCGTGTGAATGAGTGGGAGGCGCTCATTATTAAAATACAAATACAAACGAGTTTCGTAAAAAGCGTAACTTCTAAAGCAGGGCGCCGTCGGCATTAAAATGGGTACTACCCCTATTGGGACCTTCAGTGGACACATTTTTGGGAAAAATATGCCACCGAAGCGGGTCATTTGTTGCAGTAATTAATTGGTTTCAGTTTACGTATTTTTGTCGCGGCTGGTCGCGGCGAAGCGCCAAAAGGACGCTGTTTCACTCCCTTATCCATAAATGAATTACGTCCTTACACCAATGAATTACACCAACGAAATACGCTCTTCGGAAGTTCGTGGATTGGTGCACCCGTTCGCGAATTATTTAGCCCGGGGATTTAACTGGTGTTAACCTGGTATATTAACCCGGTATATACTTCGTCTCACTTTACATTCCTCCAAAATATTTTTTGCTCTACGTGACGCGAAAGCTAGAGAAAATTAATTTTCATTTTCGAGAACGTCATGTTAAGCGCCGACCGAACGCACAGGGCTTTCGTCCGGCAACGTCGTTGCCCTTCGCGTCTTCCGAGCGGGTTCACTTTTTGCACGCCGTTAGCGGAGCCCCACGTGAGATATCTGACTGCTCGGACCTTCGAGAGAACACGAAACAGGGAGAAGACATCTCTCCCATCTTCCTCTCTTTCAATCAACCTCACGTGACTTCTCCACCACGTGACGCTTCCCGGACGGCAGTGTTGTTGCTAGGAGACGAGTGCCCTCTCCAGAACTAGAGTCACTAAATAGGATCTAGTGACTCTATCCAGAACAAGACATCATTGCAATTTGTGGGCTTATGATGAAGTCACTCGCTCGTCGCGTCATCGAACCTTGTGAAGGATCAGCAGATCTTCAAAAATGCACAGCGTTCGTAAACAGGATTGAAATTTCCCTTATGGAATCCTTGAGGCACCTTTTCATGGACTAAGAAAACGCTGAGGGTTCCTGGAAGCGCAGGGATCCCCCAGGGCTGCGTGAAGTGTTGCATATTTTAAAATGAAATGCCTCATTGTTCGTACCACCTTCAGTAGTACTTACTTTTTGAACGGTATATCGCACGACTCGTAACACGTGATGTTCGTTAATATGACAATTCCCTTTATGGCCAAAACCCCCGGGAACGGCCGTGGTCATATATGAACGAGTTTGGTCGCGGTCTAGTATAAGATTTTCTCTCCAGGAGCGTGTGCGAGACAACTCACTTTGGAATGCACTGCATTGCTTCCATCTTCGCCTTTTTCTTCTTGAGACCCTTCTTCTTGGCTCGGTAATACTTGTCGTACGCCCTCTGCATTGTCCCGAGGTCGCGCACAACGTCAGTAGCCAAGTGGCCCAGTATACACAATACGAATATGACGATGAAAATGAGGGCGGACATGAGCAGAGTGTTCCTCCGCACTTGGCCGATCGCTGCATCCACACAGTTCCGGCTGTAGACGGTGGCCAGGGCTTCATCCCGCCCCATCGTCAAGACACCTTTGCCGCAATACTGATGTTTGAGAACAGCCTCGGCGGTGTCCTCGTCTTCCGGGACTATACAGCAGGAGTCAGGAACGCTGCACCGTTCAGGGCTTGGATTGTCTTGGCTGCAGTTGAAGTACATGTTCTGGTTCCAATCGCGGAAGCCGCTCCGGGTGATACCGCAGCATCTGAAGCTACTTTGCATCTTGTCAACGATAGCGCGAATTTTTTGGTTGGTATTGTAGTGCTCCACGAGCTCGATGCTTATGAGGCCTTCGACGGTCTGCGAATGGAAATTTTCATTATTAACTCTCGCATTTCGATCTGTGCTGTAGATGCAAACTGCGGTCAACACCGTTTTCACTGAACGAGACCTGGGGGCTTAGTCGCTTCATCGTCGTTATGGTCGTTACAAGCTAACGAGTGGCGGGAAATTCAAAAAGGTGGGCACGTGACACACTGCGCGTGACGTGTAGCACGGCCTCCACGTATCGCGCAAAGAGCGCCGTGCACGTGTTTTATCACGTGCCTACCTTTTTAAATATCCCGCCCGCCTTTTTGAATTTCCCGCCACTCGTTAGCTTGTAACGACCGTAACGACGATGAAGCGATTAAGCCCCCTGCTCTCCTTCCTCTAACTGGTAACATAGAAATGACACAGAAAGCGTTCGACTAGGAATGCCAGGACGGTGAGAGACCCAGCGACGTGGGGAAATCAGATCGAAAGTATCTGGTTGAAAACCGCCAATATCCCGAACAGAAACCACTGTTCTACTGACAGGAGAAGGACAACCTCTGTTCCATACACATGTGGTTACGTGAGGACTTTGCTTAGGTGCCTATGAGGCTGAAGACGGCTAACGGTTTTTGTATATGTCGAACAATGAGCAGGCCTTCCTCATACCCTCGTCATTTCCAACACATGAGATTCATGCTGAATATATTTCCTTCGCCACTATTAGAGAGACCAAGTAAAGCCGGCAGAGGCCCGGGAAACGGTTCTTGCGGCTTCGACGCTGTCTTTTTTTCCACAGCACACTCTTTCTCCACAATGATGGACCCTTCCCATTCATACCGTAACAGGTCCAATGCACCGCGGCGCGTCTGGCGCACCGTCACATCGGAAGCCACCACCATTCTGCTCCATTGAGACACGTTATTATAACGTCCTTCTGATCTGGTGCTCGGGTTCAACGACAGTAACTTTTACGGTAATACGAGTATCATAAGTACTAATGTGAAATCTCTTTCGGCTCACCGATGGGGATGCGACGGGCGTAACGATGAACACGAGGCCCGTAATCAAAATCAGCCACATCATCGCGCACAGCATGTAGCCGTACACCTTCAACAGTGTCATGTTCTCGCGTAGAGTCCCGATGAATCCAACAGACGCCGTCAGGAAGCACAAAAGCCCCAAGCCGATGCAAGGGATTTCTAGGTTGACTACGATGGTCAACGCTATGTGGCCGGGGACAACGATGACCTCGTCCCAGTGGAGCAACAGTGAGATGGCCTAACGAGGAGAGGGCGGTAATTAAAGTACGTAATATGAGATGTATATGCTATAGGTACGTAATATACATTTAACTGGGATCCCATCCAAGCCTTCCCTTTTTGTGTGTCCGTGACACATTCACCCTGGACCTACCGAAAAAAGTACAAGGACATATACACGACGTTCTAATTGTGCGGCGGCCCAAGCCAGTGCGATAACTGGACCTTTTATCGTCCAACACTACCTCCCCCTGGCCAGAAACAACTGGTGTCGGGTCGTACAACAGCGCCGCCAACCTAGTAGACTGGAACAACTACTATAGACAAATATCAATAAATCGCAAGAATGCCACGTTTAAATATACGAAGGGAGTTGCCTCAGAACAGGAGGGCGGCTCCTGTCCTGAGGCAACTCCCTTCGTGCTTCTCTACCGGTTCGCTGGATTTCTACCCATCTATGTTTAAATATAGTTATTCCTACAAAAAAGGAAGAAAGAAAAGAAAAAGAAAAAGTCGAGTATGGTATTGTCTGGGTAAGAGTTGAGCGTGGATCAGTTGAGTGCGGTATGAGCGTGGTCGCCCACGTGGAGTCTACAAGGCAAGCGCGGACTAAGTCGTAATAACGAATCACACTCCGCACGGGATTATGGTACAGTGAACCCTCGTTAATATGACCCCCGATAATCCGACATACGCGTTTTACGACCGTATCCCGGGGAACAATGCAGTGAAACCTCTGCAAATCCCTCCGTTAATATGACAATTCGGCATAATGACCAAAATTTTCTGGAACGACCATGGTCATAATAACGAGGGTTCACTGTATTGACTCTCAAGACGATGCAACCCTTGGGTGGAGCCTTCTTTCCTTTCCGCGGTGGACTGGGAACGCGAATGAAGACACCAAAGGGACTAAACAAGTGACATGATTTGTCTGTACCAAGAAGCGACCTTCGTGAAGGAATACGAATACGTCTGTGCGAAACCGCGGTGTTCTCCGCCCGCGCTGTTTCGCGGTTTCGCTATGTCTACCAACGTCACGATTACGTCATGGTGGCCCTGGCCAGAGTCGTATATAGAGTGAGTTTGGACATCTTATGATCCTTTGCCGCTTCATGGGAGGAGCCTAGCTGTTTTGACGCTAGAGTCGCCGTTGCCCCGCCAAAGCAGCCTGAATCCAAGCGAAATCCGCCTATCAGCCAGCAGATATCAGCCAGCATTTTGATGCAGTCCACCGCCTAGTCGACAGGTGCTTTTATCGCGCTCAGTGTAGTCTACCGTAATCGCCGGCTTATGACCCACAGGCGCCTGTGGCAGGCCTGTGGTAAGGAGGGCTTTGCCAAAATGAAAGGATTCAAGGGCGAAGGGTTCTCGAAGGGCTCTGGCGCTTGCTGCTCGCCATCGCTATCTTGCGGACCCCACTAGAAGCACTCAATGATAGTAACCACAGCAGGGGTGACATAAATACGTCATTTTTGTAACTACTCTCGAGCGGGTGCTTTTTGCAAAACCGCGACTTTGTCCTGGCCACACGTCATAGAACACGTCATTTTGAGGTGTTTACATGCCGTTTTTTTACTTGCCCACATATTCCCGTCGGAATAAAGCCAAGGAATGAACATATTTTAGCAGCGTAAACCATACGATGCTTCTTCCGCGGCATAGTAGCCGATTTCTCCGTATAGTGTAAGTTGATCGCATCGGCACAGTGTCTCAGTGCCGAGTCGCCGTCGTATCTTTGGAAGTGGTGACATTACGAGTGGAGGCATTACGAGCACAATACTGGGCATTTAATGCGAGATTATCAACAATAATAATGGACGATTTCCATATTCGCGTCGCCTCTGGCGGCGGAATGCCAAACGTGATATTTCCGCCCAATAAACATAGGGACGTTCGGAATGGCACGTTGCGTGGTAAAGTAGCAAGAGAAGATCGTAAGAAGAATGCGAAAAGAGTGAAGGCGTACTGTACTGATTACAAGTACAAAGCGTCGTCAAATCTCGGCCTCAAACGTTCGCGTAACCTTGAAACCGATTATCCCTCCCCCCTCAGCCCAATGAACGTGGCAGCCGTCCCCAGGTGGCTGCGCGTGCGCATAAGCTTACCCCGAAAAGGTCCATTATCGGGATCGGAAGACGTTCAAAACCGTGCACAGAAACAGTACACGCTTTGTTTACAAACGATTTGGCCACCGATCACGGGCGCAGCCATCTTTAAGGTCACGTAAGGGAAGTGCCTGCCCTCGGTGTCCTCCTATTGGCCCGCATCCTGGAGGCGGAGCCTCCCTCGCTCCTAATCAGCAAACGCAAGGATAGTGCACTTCCTTCCCTCCCATGTCCCTCTTCCACGAGCAACATGCCGCCAGCTTAGGTAGGCAGACCGCTCGTCTACTCAACGGTCCCCCGACCCCCAGGACACAATGCGGACAAGAGAGTCCGCAGACGGCAACTTACACATCCTGCAGCAAGGACGCCTGATGTCAACATGACGACGAAGTTGCTGATGAGCAGTGAGTAGCGGTGAAACCGGTCGATGTCTATGACTAATGTGGAGCCCTCGTCGTCGTCCTGTTCCTTTGACCCATGCGGTTGTTTGGAACCTTCGGGCAAAATGAGAAAGTAAATGGTGAATACCTCACGGACAAACTGGCGCAAAGGACCTCTACCCGAGAAGCGACATCATGACGTTGGTAGACAGACTGAAACCGCAAAAAAATCGGAATGGGAGGGCTGGGTTCCATAAACGGGCACTTCCCCCCCCCCCCTTGCCTGACAGTGCCTTTCGGGCGCGACCTTGTTCGCCCCTAGCGTCGAGCGTAGTTCAACTCTGCCAAAGTGGTGGCGCTGTCGAACACAAGACGTCGTTTGTTTACAGACAGGGAGAGGTCTATTAACCAATACAGCATAGCGACAATTCCGACCCAATCCAATAGACGTTGTCGCAAACTCTTATGATGCTGAGAATCACCGTGGCAGCGTATTTCGCAGCCGAGCAAACAGTCCCCAGTCTCTCATTATTGCGACCACACGCCCCCGTGACTGGCGGAAAGGTATGGTAGCTATCGGTGACGCTACTGTAAAAACGTACCGTATCCTCACACCCGGTTTGTTTTTCTTGTTATCTAAAAGACCAGGACGCTCCCTTGCATGCTGGGTAAAATTTCGCTTACGCGGAACACAACTAATCCCGAAATCAGTAGAGGGAGTCAGGCCGTTCCCACTGTCAGTTTGCTGGTCTCCGTGTCTCCCTCATCGCGAGAATCGCGTGACAGTTTGACGGTTCTGCTTGTACACCGCATAATGGTACTCCGTTCCTGCTAACCGTCTCCTCACTGGCTTGACATTGATACTGGCGACGAGATTTATACGACACTTCGAAGTGTTCAACCCGAAGTCATCTGGTTTCACCGTGTCTGTTTGACGCGTCTCACAGTTCGTACCCAGAGGCAACTGGTCGTCATGAGTGGAACTACAGATTCTCGTCGGTCAGAGAATGTATCGTTTTTATATTTAGTCTAAAAGGGCAGTAACATTTGATATTGAACTACACGTTACCTTGCGCCGCAGGACGACGACCCTCCATGCTTGGAAGGAAATTGAGAACAGGTCTTCAGCAAAATTGTTCCTGGTTCGGACCAGCTTGATCGGTTTGCTCCTCGTGCCGACTGAATTATGTCCATCTATGTTCACGCAATAACCATGCATAACGAGCGACCACGAGGGTCACGTGCTCGTGCCCTCGTCCTTTCCTTCTTCTTCTCCTACCAATCAAAAGATTGCTTTCCGTTCAGTGAATTGCATAATGTCATGTTCCATGTGTGTCCTTCTTCTTCTTCTTCTACCAATGTGTCCTCTGTGGCCCAGGGATTACCTTGGCCAGGTCCTCCTTCACTGAATGTACTCCAAATATCGCACGGTTCTCGTGGGGTTGCCGTTTTTTTTTTTTTTTTTTTGCGCTCGTGTCTATTTTCAGCCATAGCTTGCTTGTTCCTTCCCATGCTTCAGGACCGCGACTGCACTCATGCTCTTGGTACCGGCGAATAGCTGTGCAGTCCGGTGCCATAGGCCCGTTTCTCTCTACTTAACTGTGAATGCAAACTGTTGTACACTCGATGACGTGGTCAAGACAACGTATATTTTCCGTAGCTCGTGACAGTATGAGTTGATACTCGCGAAAGGGACAGATATGATAAGTTGTCCATCAGTACATGGACGCACGCGCGGACATAACAATTACGTACTTCGAAAAGTGGCCAACAACTCCTGGAAAGCCCGAATAGCAACTTCTGCAAGTGTCCGTCTGCGTGTTCTGAACTGAAGTCTCGTGTCGTTGGCGTTCACAGGATTTTTTTCTAGGGGAGAGCAAAGAGCTCCCAAAGGATCGCAAAGCGTGCAACCAATAGACATTAAGCAATAGAAAGACGACGATGGAAACTTCCGATATGCGTTGGCTGCGGTGGATAAGATTCATGTCGTTATGGCGATATCTGAGTATAAATGATGTCAGCACGCAAGTAAGGATCTCGCAAGTTTCACAGCTGGTCCTGGAGCGCCAGAAGAGGGCCACGATGCTCCCTCGCCTCTTCGCGGGACACCCATGACCTTGTGTAAATAACACCATTATTATAAGCGCGGCTCACTTCCGTGGCAAGCGCATCCTGTCCCACCTTCATATGGACCCATTGAGTAACTCTCTCAAAGAGATTTCTCGGCATAACCTGTATCTAAGTCGGCACAGTATATCCGTGTACTCACACGAGCGACATTCCCCGCGGAAGACGCGAAAAACATCATGGCTTCTGAGCGCGAGCGCTCAACGTCCAGTGTTCACGTACACTGCTGACCGTGGGGAATATCCTGCAACACCGCCGCAAGATATTCTGTAGCAGACGACAGGAAAGACGCTGACGGTGTCGTCTGCGGAGTGTCGTCTGCTAACTGCGCAGTACGCCACTCCCGATATTCCGCACCGTGTGAATACTCACGTAACACGGGACGGAACTTCGTTTCTGTGAGCAGTGGTTCCGCTTTTCCTTCCACTAGAATCTTCCGTGCGGATGTCGTTCGTGTGAATACACAGTACGCACCACTATCACCGCGACAAAGGAGGACGAAATAGACGAATAGCACGCTGTTTCTGCTACCGCGACGCTCGAGGCACGCCGCTCGCGGACGCTTTATTCTGTTCTCGGCAAGCGCTGGACTCCATGCATTCTAGAACCATGGATTCAAATGCAGGTGGCTCTACCGAAAAGTCGGCAAAGAAAGGTAATTCCTTGAGCACAGTCCGACCGTGAAGTAAGCACTGCTCGATCGTGTAGGCAATATAGCGCAAAAGTTTGCTAAAACCGTCACGAGGACTAACGATTGCTGCGTATATATCAAACCGTCACTGTCTAATACTGTTGAGATGCGAGCAATATTGCCATTATTTAACGTTAAACCGAGCATTTTCGTTTATATCTACCAGTCAGTCTTCAGAATGCTCTTATCTCGTATCCTGCACATGGAAACCATAGCCAAGCGCCCTATCTCCAAAATGTCTGGCGTAAATGCCGTTTGATTCGTGTGCGTTTCGCCATGTGAACTGATACACGTGCATCTATAGTAGTCGTATGAACATCGAGGACGCGCTGCCGTAATACGTATCGTTACCGTAAGGCATCGGCGCTCGATCATAATGAATGGAGATGTGCGCGGTTGCAGTTGAATCCGAAGGTTTGTGGATAGAAATGCGACGTCTTGAACATTGCGCTGGTGACTCGCGGATAACAGCGCGTATCCTTTCGGCCCGCGCAGACATCCGCATTTATAAGCCGATAAGATATCCGCAAACAAGCATTAAAGGTACCGTGCACAGTACCGCATTAAAGGAATAGTGTGGTAAGGTAAAGGGATGCGACCTTCGGTCCTACTTCGGTCGGAGGAGGCAACAAACAAGTGCTCATTCGTGGAACCCAATCCAGCCCTCCCCTTCCGATTTCTTTCGGGTTGTCTGTCTACCAACGTCATGATGACGTTTCTCGGGTAGAGGTCTACTTCGATCTTACTGCAGCTCATCACGTTTAACGTTTTGATTATCTTAATGGCGCAAGCGTCATGAAATCAAAGTGCAAAAAAAAAAAAAAAAAAGCTGTCACGACAACGGCGAAAACAAGTAGGCGAAAAACGAGAAGGCGTGGTTTCGACATGCCTCCTCATTGGCCAAGAAGACAACGCTCTCGGGAGCTCTCGCGAACGCCGCAAAAGTTCGAGAAAGTTCAGCATGCCGAACTTTTTGTCTCGACGTCTCTTCTCTCGGAACGCCGGATATGCGTGTCTGCTTCCGGCGCCTGCAAGCGTTGTCCGCAAGGTGGCGATGGCGAGCACCCAGCGCCAAAGCTGTTTATAGAGAGAGTTTGGCCACTAGGAGGAGCCTAACTTGAACCGCGTCATGCGACGTCACGGCTGAACGACCTCCCTCGCACGTATTATTGTTATCCAGTCATCAACTGGTCGCCGACGCCATGTTGATGCAAAGCCTTGTTCACGATACATAGGGAAGACACGCGCGTATCGCGTCCCTTCGAGAGCCCTTCGTCCTTGAATCCTTTCAGTTTGGAAACAAAGCCTCCATATTGCAGGCGCCTGTGGGTCACTCGTAAGCTGGCGATTCTGGTAGATTACATTGAGCGCGACAAAACGTCTACCGGCCGGTGGACTGCATCAAAATGGCGCCTACCTGCTGGCTGATAAGCGGATTTCGCTTGGATTCAGGCTTTTCTTGACTCTGACATCAAAACAGGTTCCGCCCGTGAAGCGGCAAAAGATCAAAAGATGGCCAACCTCTCTCTATATAAACCGTTTTCCCGTGGACGCCGCCATATTGAAAGCACAGCGCAGTCTAGCCGGGGGAGCATGTTGGAAACTGTTTACCGCGCATGCCAGAGAGAAGGAAAGCACACGTGTCGTATGCTTCCTCCGTGGTTTCCTCCTTGCTGGAGTGTGCTGGGTGCGAAAGTGCTCGGAGCGAGGCTGGCTGGAAAACGGTGTATACGGCACTGCTTCAATCTCTGCCAACGCCCCCTAGGCATCACGATTGAGAGCGCGCGCAGTACGTTGGATCCTTGCGTTACCGTTCCATAAACTGCTCTTACTGGGCAACTATGGATGGCATAATTTTCCTGAGCATTTCATACGCAGTTTGTACAATTCTTTTCACGTAGGTTCTTTCCTATAAGTGCTTTGGCCGTAGACGTGCTCATACAGATTTATTTCAACATGCGCGGTTGCGGATGCAGTTGCGGCGGATCACGCATGCGCGTGTACAGTGCGGATACTGTTAACGTTACCCGCGTTCTCCTCTAACCATGGTCTTACACAGACTGTATATTTCTCATACTTCTTTTTAAGCAGCAAAGCGTTCTAAAAAGGAGAAACCTCTGGAGGAAGTATCAACACTCATAATCGACATCAACCCCTGCCATCGCTACACTCTGCTCGTCCTCAACCTCATCATCATGTTGTTCTCCGGCATCATTACTGCAGGATCCGTAAGTTCTCATATTGAAGTTGCAGCTCTGCAAAATGAGTCCTAACATATATCCCTATTGTTATCCACATTCCCTTCTTGCCTGAAATTGCTCGGGAATTATGGACGCTTCGATTGGTTCACACATCACAGTAGTTCAACTGGAGTCCTTGCACCTAGTCCTTGCACCTAGTCCTTGCACCTAGTCCTTGCGCCTAGTCCTTGCGCCTAGTCCTTGCGCCTAGTCCTTGCGCCTAACCCGTGCACCTAGTCCTTGCACCTACTGTGCTTTGCGCTATTTCGTGGTGCTTAGGCCTTACGCCAATAGCACGTGATGCGCCGTGTATATTCCATACTTGCGACTGCCAACAACTAAATGTATATTTCCTTCCGCTTTAGGTCTATTCCCTGATCATGCGGTGGAACGATTTCATGCTGATTAGAGATCCCATACTCCTAAACCTGCTGGTGAACCTGGAGATCCCTTATTTGATCCTGGGATCTTTGGCCTTCATCATGTCAGCGATCGGTTTCATTGGCACTCTACGCGAAAACCTCGCGCTGCTTCAAACGTACAACAGTATTTTGACCTTTCTCCTGATCGTTGACCTCGTGCTCGGATTCACCTTCGTCGGTGTGCCATTCTTCGCCAGAGGGGTAAGTCTGTCAGTGACGAGCTCGAGACACTCCGGCAATATGAGGGGTACAGAGTATCGCATTCCTTTTCCGCGCCGTTCGGAGTCCGCGATTGGGCCCAATCGTGTCACGTGGTTTCTCCTTACAAGAACTCGACGTCCATGTTGAGTCACCTCCATGCAAAACCGGTTTCCTGGGTTGCGAGCTGGCGTTCGCTACCGGAAAAGGGGGAGATGGGGGTCCCGTATACCTCTACCCGAGAAGCGTCATCATGACGTTGGTATAGACAGACTGAAACCGAAACAGATCGGGAGGGGAGAGCTGGGTTCCACGAATGGACACTTGTTCGCTGCCTCCTACTGAAAGAAAAGTAGGACCGAAGGTCGCGTCCCTTTCAAGAACCATCGTAATCTCCTGAAGACCGTGGCGTTCGGGCGCGACCTTGTTCTCCCTATAGCGTCGAGCACAGTTCAACTCTACCAAACTGGTGGCGCCGAGGCAGAGGTATAAGTGGACATGTAAAGGGTATATAGCTGGGGAAATGTACATGGAGGTAAATTATATGAAATTGAAGTAGTCGAAGGTAATTAACAGCAAGGAGGTATATAAGGCAGACGTATTTAAAGGCAATAGAACTATACCCGAGAAACGTCATGACGTTTCTCTGGTATACAGGGTCTGTGCAGAAAAACATGACCCGCATTTAGGCACATAGCTTGTTGCCTACCTAACTAACGAACTTCCGGTGGCGCACGATGGCGCATTTATGCGTGCGAAATCTGTAGAAAAATTATGGAAGCCATACTCAGCTTAAAAAATAAACGGAACAACGAAAACGTCGGCTTCAGAATAGGGCAACATGGTTGACAACAGGGTGTATGTGAAAGGGCAACATGGTGCATGTAGGGGAGTTGTGTTCAAGTACCGCTAGGGGAGCTATCGGTGCATAAATCGAAACGATGTCCCACATGGATGCTCATCGGCAGTACCCCTAGCGGTGACTGCACATAACTCTGAGACGGAAATGCACTACAATGCACTGTCATGACCGCCCTATTCTAATGCATGGAAGCCCATGTTTTCGCGCTCTGTTTATTTTTTTACACTGAGTATGGCTTCCAGGATTTTTTTGTAGCTTTCGCACGCATAAATACGCCGTCGTGCGCCACCGGAAGTTCCTCGGCTAAGTAGACAACGAGTTACATGTAAAAATGCGGGTCATGTTTTTCTGCACACACCCTGTAGTTCTATTGCCTTTAAATATCGAAACAAATCGGAAGGGGAGTGCTAGGTTCCATGAATGGGCATTTGTTCGATGCCTCCTATTGAAAGAAAAGTAGGACCGAAGGTCCCTTTCAGGGACCATCGTAATCCCCTCAAGACCGTGGCTCTCGGGCGCGACCTTGTTCGCCTCTAGCTTCGAGCGTAGTTCAACTCTACCAAATTGCTGTCGCTGTCGAACACTATGACGCCATTTGTTTACAAACAGGGAGAGGTCTATTAAAGCAAGAAAGTTGAGTTTAAAGGTAAGACATATGCAGTTAGGACAAATATGAAAGTAAATTAAATGTGATTAATGATAATTAACGGCAATTAAAGGGGAATTAAGAATAATTAAGGAAAACAAACGTACTTAAAAGAAATTAATTGAAATTCAAGATTACCCCAGGTATCCTGCGTTTACCGTCGGTAATTAAAGGGTAACTGAAAATAATTGAGGCTAATTAAAGGTTAATTCAATGGTCTTCAATGGGCTCCTGGAAGTCCAGTATAGACCGGAGGGGAAACCAGAAGTCGGGTTAGATCGGAAGTGGAGGCTGGAAGTCAAGTACAAATGGGAAGTGAACAACCGGAAGTCTGGTTTAGACAGGAAGTGGACAACCGGAAGTCTGGTTTAGACTGACACCCGGATGCCCGGAAGTCAAGTATGGTCTGGAAAAGGCGTTTAATGCTAACGCATTTCTCTCTCATTTACCTCTAAATCGCCACCGATTTTTTTCATTCTGATAGTTAAACATTAACATCTGACATTAACTAAACGAATTTTTAAGATCAGCGCTGCCTCTGCGGCTGCAGAGAGGCTCCAGCGGCGTGACGTTGGGCCTAGAGAAGAGACCTCCTTCTCAAAGCGGTGCTATAGGCTGTCGTCTATATGCAAGACATGCTGAAGCATCTCAAACTCCAGCTATTTCCTGTATGGCAAATTGTAAAGATAAACAGGACCCATAATGTCCATGCTCCTGCTGGACACCTAGCGATGTAATTTCTTCTCGTCCAACAGAGCATCAAGGGCCTCTTCAGTACACAGCTCATCATTCACTACCGAGACAACGAAGACTTCCAAGGCCTCGTCGACTACGTTCAGGCAAGGTTCCAGTGCTGCGGAGTCACCACGAAAAACTTCCGCGACTGGAACATGAACGTGTACTTCAACTGCACCAAAGATAACCCGAGCTCCGAGCGCTGCAGCGTACCGTCATCGTGCTGCAGGGTGTCGGGTGACGACCCCGCCATCAGCGCACTGACGCACCGCTTTTGTGGTGGCGGTGTCCTGGCCATGACGGATTATCAGGCGTGGAATGTCGTCTACGTTCGAAACTGCGTGGACACCATGGTCGCCGTGATCAGAAAGAACGGCATCTTCTTGGCGACGATTGTTATTGCCGTGCTCATGGCTTTAATAATAGTGGGCAGCATGGTGAGCAACGTCATAAGCGAACTCAATACGTTGACGAAAGTCTATAAGAAATACTACAAGGCGGTTGCCAAGGGCCTCAAGAAGAAATTGGCCAAACTGGAAGCTATGGAGGACGCACCAGAGTGAGTAGATGTAGATTTTTTTCTTCTTTTATTCATTATTATTTTACGCTCAGTGTTGGCAACTTTCCCCATTGCACCATCTTCTTTTTACGGCCGTGTGCGCGTCACGACGTCGTGACTTAATAAAACGCAGAGCCTTCATGCTCTGGACTTATCATCTAGGACAAATTATCACCATGTCACATCAGACAGTAATCAATCGCAAACTTGAGCAAATTCGTTGCAAAACGGACAGGTTGTAACACTTGTTGAAAACGAGGGACAGCATGTCAACGTCCTGCCACCCCTCGAAAGAACACGGGTCAGACCCGATACTGATTTGCGATGTTCGTCGCCAGTCGTGCGCTTATCGGAGCAAGGTCACGGTAACGGGAGATTGGTTGGAAATTGCGTATGCCGTACACAGTGCCGGAACAAAGGGGGGGGGGGGGGCGATCGCCCCAAAAACGTCGGTTTATACATTGGATTTCCTTTTCTCCCTTCCCCCACTACGCGCTTGGACGCAGCAACCGCCCGCCCCCCACCCAAACCCAAGGGTCTGGAACCGCCCCTGACTCTACATATATTAGTACGACGTATATGCAGTCCCCGAAAATATCTAATGAATTTTAGGTAATTAGTCGCTTAGTGAGTTGTACAAAATGTCAGTTTGGCCTTGTTCCTGAAAAAAAAAAAAAAAAGCGTTTTTCGTAAAGATCTCTCACGCTTAGAAAACTCTCCGCTATAAGGGCACGATATCGTAAGTCTTTACGGTTCGGCTCGACTAGTAGCGCTAACAATCCTTGTCAGATAAAACAACGAGCACAATCTTGCAGAGGCTACTTGGTCGACCTGGGATCTCCCGGTCGAGAACGCAAGAAACCCGTTGCGGTGGCCTTGCCCAAGGATCGGAAGTGCGTCCAACCCTGCAGGACTCCAGGAACTGAATTCGACAGGGCGATCAGTTACGGCGCCATTCCACAGATCGGAGCCTTCTGCAACGAACGCGCCCGACTCTTGGCTTCGTGGGACTGTCCCAGGCACAACGTGCGGAAGTACAGCCATGTGTACGACCCAAACTGCGCCGCGTGCTGCAGGATGGAGGGACATCATACGCCGGGCACCCCGCGTACGCCCCACAAAGGGCATCATGTAGAGCACGATCCACTATAAAATAGCTTTGAATCTCGCGCGATTTGCCTTTTCTTGTGATAACTGGAACTGTAGCAACATAACGTACGGTTCGGCACACGGAGTTCCCAGCATACCAAACAACAACAACTTTATTTTGAGATGGAGAGTCGGGAGGTTCATCACCAGGGGCGATACTCTAACCCCATTGCTGGTGGGGATGTGGGGAATAAAATAATGAGCCCCTTCACAATAACGATCGAAGTCCGATGGTGTCCAGAAATGGCGAAAGAGCTTTGAGCGCAGATCGTTGTTGGGCTGGATTGGGCCAGGGACCAAGCAATTTCGACAGGGAGAAGGGGCGAGAGTCCAGATGACTAAGGCTCTGAGAGTGCGGTTCGGGAAGGTTGGTAGTGGGGGCAATGAAGAAGAATGTGCTCCAGATCCTCAAGAGCACCACAGTGGCAGCAGGTGGGAGAGTCAACTTTTCTCAAGCGGTAACGCCCCCAGCGTACCAAAGTCTGTGGCGTCCTATGGAATGTTGGGAATGATGTGCCATACATATTCAGAAGGAGCATGGCACACTATGTAAGATTGGGATTTGTCCGACTATTCATGATTATTTTTTAAGGTTAGCTTCGCATCCTATACCCTAAGGTTAAGTTTACTCTGAAAGAACTCCAAGGAAACTCTTCTTGCTGCACGTATGACGCCCCCAACATACTGCTTCGTGAACCGTTGAATATGCAAGTCACGCAGTAGTTTACCCACCCAGAACTGTAAGCTCTGGGTGGGGAGGGGGGGAAGCAAAACAATTGGGGGTGCAGTTACGTAACAGTGGTACAGTCACGCATACTGGATGCTTGTTCCTTGAACGGTAACTACCGGATCGAATCAAAGCCTTGCAATCAAATATTTACGAAGACTCATAACGCGCACACTATCGATTTATTACCACGCGGGCGCGTGCCATTAATTGGACAAAAATTACTCCGACGCACGATCGATCACTCTGCGCCCAAATTATAGGGAACAGGCGTGTCTGGCCCGTTCCTGTGAAGAGGGACTTGCACAGTTCTTTTTTCTTTTTGTTTCCATGTCTTGGGAGTGTTAGAATTCCGTAGGGGGCTGCTGTTTTCTTTTTCCTTTTTGCGCAGGGGGGTAGGGGGGGGGGTGATTATCTGGTTGTGAACGAGGCATCCCCGCGTGACCACGTTGCAATACCATCAGAGGAGGTATAGCATCTGTATTGTGGACTTGTGTACAGAACAGTACTCATCGTAAATGGAGGCCACTACAGCGTTGTTACAGTTGTCTGTTTGGTCTCCACTATCACTGTTCGAAATAAATGTAACCGGAAGCCTAACCGGAAGTGGACGGCAGACGGGAGGGGAACTCTGTTCCATCGCCGCCCACGAGCTACTAGCAACGCTGCGGTACAACGTACGACCTACAGAAAGGACTCCAATGTCACAGTAGTTTTGTCCGACACCTAAAAGCGAAACGTTCCCCCCAAAACATTATTCTCCACCGGCAAGATTTCCGGTGGACGGGATCAAACTTCAGATTCACGTCTTTCGGTGTACTGTAAGACCCCTTTTAATGTGTTATTATTAGGAGTGTCAAAATGAAAAAAAAAAAAAAAAAAGAAGCTATGTATGTCTGTGAGGTATAAGTGGACATGCAAAGGGGATATAAATGGGTAAATGTAAATGATCCGAAATTGAAGTGGTTGAAGGTAATTAAGAGGTAAGAGTAACTGAGGGTAATTAAATTAATTGAAGATAATTAACGTCAATTAAATGGAAATTGAGAGTAATTAAGGCAAGTAAACGTAATTAAAGGTAATTAAGTGAAATTCAAGATAAACTCAGGTGACCTGCGGTTACCTTCATTAACTAAAGGGTAATTCTAAGTAATTGAGGATAATTAAAGTTTAATTAAATGGAGTTGCATGTAGTAATTGAAAGTATCGAACCGGTAGTCGAGTTGGACCGGAAGTGGATACCGGAAGTCAAGTATAGGCGGGAAGTGAACAACCGGAAGTCTGGTTGAGACCGGAAGTCAAGTACGGATCGGAAAAGCAGCTTAATGCTAACGCATTTACCGCTAAACCGCCAATGATTTCTTTTTTATTTTTCCCAACCGAAATTTTCTGTGTACCAGAGAAAATACATATACTCGCATCCTGTAATCTTCGCGAAATCTAGACGCTAAAGTTCGTAGCTTGTCTGCCGTTCTTTGTAACACGACTGAGATTGCCCTTACTACGTTTAGAGGGACTGTAAATTGAAATAGAACGACCATGTCTTAAGCTGCCATCGTGTCAAACTTGGCAGCGTGATAACAAACGCAAGTCATCACTTCTCAGTTCTTCATACTTTTCGTACTAGTAATTTTTGACACTTCCAGAAACTGAAAGGAAACAAACACAGAACCAACCACGAGCGCCTCAACCTTGAAATGGTACCCCCCCCCCCCCCCCGCCCTAGCTCGAAGAGGGCCCAATGATGTCGCTCTACGTGCAATAAGGGAAAGAGGAAAACGGGGGAGCTGCGCAGACAGGCTCTCGATAACGGGTTTCTGCAGGGTAAGACTTCGAAGAAAATGATGTGTCCACCTGTGTTCATTTTCCACCTGCAACACATTTAAATGCGTGCTCTGTAGATGGTACCGGAAGGACCTAGTTCATGTTTAGCTCAAAACCGCTAGAGGGTGACTAGAGGTCTGCGCAATTTTCGCGCATGCGGTGTAGAAATTGTCACTTTATGCGGGTCGCGGGTACACCAGCGTTTCCCGCATCCATGCCTTGTACGAGGGTGATTCCATACGTTTCCGGCCCAAGGTAGAAAATGCGCGCGAATTTGAAAATGCGATTAAGGACGCGTGGCGCCATCTGTTGGAGGGCCGGAGCACCACCCTCAACCCTCTCCATGCTTTTGTCGGTTGGAGAGCAGCATTTCAAACAGCCAGGGTGCACTCTTCAGTTAAAATGGAAAAAATCGAGTACCGCGCTGTGATAATATTCTTGACAAAACGCGGCGCCGCAACAAAGATAAAGTCTCCACACCTTCCACACCGTCTCCTTGGCGTAGAGCGCAGAGCCAGCTTCACCACCGCCACCACGAGGAAAAGCTATAAGTGAAAACAAAACTCATTCTGTAGAGCTTATACTATCCACCAAATGTAACCTCTTGTCCACATCTGCTTTGGAGGATGAGTAGCGCGGCTCTATGGGTGCCGTAAGGAGAACGTCAACTTTTTCTCATGTAATATACGTGCTGACGCACATGTATTTACATACTGAGAGTGTTAGCATGACACCATTGGATCCTCTAGGATTCAGAGAGGTAAGAGTAACCTCATGTCGGTACATCTGACACCCTGCACAGACAAAGGCACTGCTGTTCAATTATACAAAATTTATTTATGGTACATATTTACAAGGAGATAACCCAGTTGGGATGGGGAAATGGGGGTGTGTGGTTGGGGCTGCAAAGATAAAATATAGTACAGCTTTACAAGATCATAGTAATCCGTATAAATTAACTCTACAAACATAAACAACGCCTTGTTGGAAAGGGACAATTAAAGCAAGCTCCTCACTCGGCTAACGTAGGGACAAAGGCTCTGGACAACAAAAACACACTCTACAAGTTGGCTGTGTCGCACGTGGAGATATCTGTTGACGTCTGCAATACTGCTAAGTGCTGCAGGAGTATACTGGTGTGCATGTATATGTTTACTATCAAGAATTCCAGTAGGTTTTTTCAAAAAGCAGCGCTGCCTTGGCAATTGCGGCTCTGTTAGAAGCATCCAGTCACACGTAGCTGAAGCACACCAGCACAGATAGCCATTCACAGCTACTTAGAAGTACTTCTAATGCGCAATTACGTTGTCCGAATGCAGTCGCACATGTTCAATGAATGCGCGTGCGGCGCCAGCTTTGCTCATGTGTGACATGTATCTGATTCTGACCTTCTACGACTGCTTCTGATGAATGAACACTGTTAATCCCTACTTCAGAAGTAGTCATTACTTCAGTACTTCGATTACTTCACAGTACTCCATAAGACATTAAAGTATGTTTCGTAGAGCACAGAGAAATGAAGCAGTGATCACAGCCGTCCCATATATATGACTCTCTGAGTGCTTCCCAATTTGGTGCAACTGCGCACACGGCATTTGACTGTAAAGCGCTCGAAACAGATAGTGAGAAAATAAAATTACTAGAAAGAAAAAAGATCTCTATCAAAACACAGATCATTACACCTTGAACTGGTGCAGACTGATGTGCAGAAAAAGAAACAGACATGAAATCCAAAAATTCACTTTTACACTTCAAGCAGATTGCACCGTGGACCAGAACTTCCACGTACGACACAGCCACCACTTCCACTGCTTCTCAGCAGTGGCGCCACCAACTATCTCGATGTTACCGGCTTTGGCTTTGGCTTGACTTGGCCAGCGGCTCGACGCCTCCGCTTCTGTTCCGCCGGGTCGAGGCAACGCAGCAGAACGAGGCGGTTCCTAGGAACGACACAGGGGGGAGACCGCAGCAGCGTCGTCACCCTTCTGTCTCTTTTTCCCGCTGGAATGTGTGACGAATTTAGCGGACGCTTGGCTGGAGGCAGCACCGGGGCGGCAGAACCTTGCGCCGGTCGCTTGACGGGTGCGGCTTGACACAGAGGTCCGACACTGTTGTCAACAAGGGTGCTGGTCACAGCCTCACAGCCTCCAGTCGACGCAGGAACGACTACGGGTTCTCTCTGCGATACACCGGTGTTGCTCGAAGAAACCCTCATTTTCTTCCCAAATTTGATTCTGGCAGCCCTCACGTCTCTACTTGGTCCAAATGCGAGCGCTTTACCGCGACTGCTGTTCGGTGGCGTCCCACCCCTGCTGGGTGCCGAT
Source organism: Ornithodoros turicata (assembly GCF_037126465.1). NCBI lineage: Eukaryota > Metazoa > Arthropoda > Arachnida > Ixodida > Argasidae > Ornithodoros > Ornithodoros turicata. The sequence goes on along the minus strand of NC_088206.1, from coordinate 66,647,934 downwards.
ATTCTGATCCTTTTGGGGCAGCTCGGTTGAGGTGCGACCATGTTTCTTGCATGACAAACTGCTTTGACAGCCTTGAACACACTCGGGGGCAGACTGCGTTTCGACAGACCGTCCCTTCCACTACCGGCTTGCCTACTTGCCACGGCGCTCACCGAAGCCTGGATATATTCTTGGCTGCCGCTTTTCCCGCAGCAGCTATGTACACTGTTCCGACTGACTGTCCGCACAGCGCTGCCTCCAGCTATGCTTGCAGGCGGAAGCTGACCGAGAGAAACCCTGTCCCGGAACGGCGTCGAGCAACTTGCCGTATCGGTGTCCGCCGCCGCCGCCAAGCTGCTACGACGGGCCGACATCTTCCCCGCTAATACCGTAAGCAAAGATTCCAAATCCAAGCCACAATTATTCGCCGGCAGGCTTCCCATCCCGGAAAGGAGTCCCCTCAGCAGACGCTGTCCAACTTCAGCGGAAAGCATCAGCTTGTTCTTTGTGTTGGAAGAGGTTATGACTAGGGTGCTCTCGACTGTAGCCATGCATATCCTTCCGGGAGGTATGTTCGACGTGCTGCCATCGTCGCACACTCCGTCGCCCCGGAGGAGCTTGCAGATGGCAGCGATCATGGTCTGCTCGAACTGCGAACCCGTCGGATTGCGGAGTTGACAGGGTAGCAAAGACTTGGAGTTTGTGCCGTGGGATAGGGTCCGTTGGAGGATGTGTTCTGGCGTCGAGAGGGGGAAAGCGTGCCGTCCGTTTGTATTGGAGCTGACTAGATGAAGGTAGGATCTGGCAAGGCCACACACGTTGGAGCCAAAGTAACAGGTGAGTTGGAGGTGCTCTGTGGGAGCCGGAGAAGGTGCGTCGGAGATTGGTAGGAGGCTTGCTGTGGGACCCTGGACGTCGGGTATGCTGCGGACAAAAGGGGGAGGTTATCTGCTTGAGCAATTCTTTGCAGCAGCATAAGCCTTTCCTACTGCAAGATATTTTTTAAAAATGTTTTTGAATGTTTTACGTTTTTAATGTGTATATTTTATTTTGTTTTGATCTCTTATTTCTTCACCCAGCATGTACATTTTTACCATTACGTGCGTTGAGAGCCCTAGCCCTGGCCTCTGGAAAGACAAGCCTATGTCCATGCTAAAACTGCAATCACAGTCAAACTTTGAAAATGGTTCATAGGTAGCACCCTGTATTTTAGGGTAAAGCCCAATCTAACCTGTTTTTACCCCCCCATCCCCAATTTGCATCATCATCACTTACGGTACACCCCCCCCAAAAAACCCGAGAATGAACTTTCGAATTCGAATTCAGCCACCAACACGGGCATTGGCCACTCAGCACAGCTGTTCCGCATATTATGTTCATTTAAAATGTGTGAAGTGCATTTAAAAAAATTATTTTCCACCCAAAAATCAGCTTTTTCACCCTATGTCACCCGATTTTACCATTTTATGGCTCCTGAAATAAAACCAGATTTTTACCCCCTTCCCACCGATTTAAAGACAAACAAACATAAAACCCGAAAACACAGGACCCAATGTTGGTTGCAGCAATGACACATTAGACTATGATCCAGTAGGTGCCATGTCGGCCATACCAAGAGCTCCGGTGGACCAAATTTGACCTGCCACTGCTTTAGCGGCACTGTTCGTAGTGTCCCTGTAAGCCATAGATTCTCAAATTTTTCACTACACAGGACCCGTCAACAACTTTTAAAATGTTTTTTTTACTTTCGTTACAACCCCTTTAAGATGAGGAGCAGACCAAAGTCCCAGCTGCAGCCTCAGAAGCCACGTGGACAGCAAAAAGAAAACAAACAAAAATATTATGCTACAGATAACACTGAAGAGACAACAGAGGTAGAAAATACTATTACTACAGTAGACTAACTGGTAATTCAAACCTGATGAGATCACAAAATTAGGTCAAATTATCCAGTGGCTGAATTAGAGGAACGGTATGAAAAGTAAACTCGCGATGCAGATGGAGGTGAAATTAATGGCATTAATGAAGGCAGCTTTGTGGTGTAAAGGCAAAGCACCCATACGCTGTGCAAGTGCGTCTCTGCGCATGAGAGGAGGCAGTGAGAGGGAAGAGGGAGGGCGACGCCTTAGCCAATGGGGCTTCCCGAGTGGAGTAACCGGGAGAGGAGATATGCGCAGAATGCTTGGTTACTTGCGGAGTGTATTGCAAGTAACTGCTGTGAATCTGCAGATTCACAGCAGAGCATTTCGGACGTGCGTTGATAAAATTAATACTGGTGTGTATTTCAAGAGTAGGACAACGGACATACACACAAAATGACACCACAAGCATGTACCTACCATGCATGCGGCACCCTTGCGAACGAAGCATCAAACACTTCGGGGGGCACTGTAGGGCCAAAACACATCGCCGACGTCTTCGGGGTGTTCCGCAGACCCGGAACCACCGGGAGCAGCCACAGTGGCTCGTTCATCTTCAACACTTGCATCAACCTTCGCTTCCAAGCCGTACCCCTCTTCGCTTTCCTGACACGACCTCGCCGACCTACGCACTGGCTCCCCAACGTCGTCGTAACCGTCACTTCGTTTGACGGTGCAGCGGGCAAAAACTTTGGCTCTTCAAGATCTTCCACACTGTACACTGGTTCAACGAGCGTTGCACAGGACACAAAATGATTACTTGTCGTCACTTCTTCCGCCTGCGGGTCGAGGCTAAAGTCGTCCACGACGGCGTCGTGTCCGTAACGGTACAAGAACCTTTCAATCAAGACTTCCAGCGCGAGGACCTGTGAGACCTGGTTCGAAGACAGGTCTGTTGTCAGTTTCTTCAGCAACCTGATGAGACGAAGCAGAACGGCCCGCTTCGAGTGAAATGCTTCTTCGACCAGACGTCGCGTCTGATCATCGGATGATTCCAGCATGCTGAAGAATTTCCCTAGGTGCGTGACGTAGTCTTCTATGATGTCGTGCACGGTCGCCCTTCCTTTTATGGTCTCGATGATGCTGAGCGCCGTGAACAGGTCTATTTCTGCCACTGTCGTACGATACATGTGTTCACAGGCTCGTGCGTTTGGTAAATTAGAAGCTTCTGTACATGGTTCGTTCGACGAACTGATGCTCTGTCGTTCAGACTTTGTCTGTTCCGGTTTCAATGTGCATGACTGGAGCGATGGGTCTTGCTTTGAATAACCGTGGTCCATGTGCGTGCTGTGCTGGACAGTATTTTCTATTTTCACCGGGATTAGTTTTATGTTTGTATGACTTGCATGCTCAAATGTGCTCTGAACACCTGACATTTCGTCTTTCTTGATAGCAGGGCTCGGACACTGAATGTGTGTAGGGGGCTCCACTGTGCTCTTGCTTCTCCGAAGCATGTTGAGGGATTGATACGGCACTGCGTTGGGGCTGCTTGTATCCGGAGATGTCAAAGACTCTCTGCCATCTGGCACACGAGGAGGTGTCCGAGCAGTATTAAGAAGCAGCCGAGCGGAACACCGCTTTGAAGGCGACGGACTTCTTGATGGCGACTCGGCAATCCTTGCGGCAGATGAAGGTCTAGACTCGTCTGAACTCAACAGTGCAAACTTCTGCTTCCCGCTTGCAGTGACAAACTTCTGAATATGAATCACAGTCGAAGGGCCATTTGGAGGCGTGGAGTTGTTTTTTGTGGGAGCGGACCGAACGCTCTTAACTGTCGGATTTTCGAGCCTCGCATCTGTAGGTGGACTTTCTGACGGTCCAGTTTGCTTTAGCTCTGGACGTCTTGTGCTCTCCTCTCCGGATGGGGTAAGCACGTGATTCTCTCTAGCTACGTGAGTCCTACCACTGCTGCTCTGGGAAAGTTGCTTCGATGCCAGTGCACTGCTGACACAGTTTGTATCATTTGCCGTGGCATCGTTTGAAATTTCGTGTTGGCCATTTTCCACAACAGCGGGGCTGCAATCCCTCGACAGCCGCCTCTGCTGAGATTCCAGGATGGTTTTTCTGATACGAGCAATGTTCTTGATACTCTCCGCGACGTCTTCCCTGTTCTCGAACAAGATCGGCTTCTTGGATGAGTTCACCTCTTCCACAGCCTTGCTCGGCAGGGATGACGCCCCTTCTGGGTGGGGCTCCATGTTTTGCTGTTCCGTGCCTGGAAACTCAAGCCGAAACACACCCGTCTGGTTGAGCTTCGGCAGAATCTCCATTTCAGCCCCCTCGTTTGATGCGTTCTTCGGCGCCGCTGACGGATCCTTCGCTGAATTTTCTGCCTGGCTCTTTGCAGGACATGCTGCTGAGGACGGCAACAAACAGTGCCGCGATCTGTCCAGATGTGACCGGCTCGCTGGTCTGGCCACCAGTGTCTTTCCCATCAGCCGACTCCGTGTGTGATCCTTCGAGGATGCATGGCACCTGTCCTCGGAAACCTTCTTGTCCCTCGCACACTCTTTCTGCGGCACCGCGTCCGCTCTTTCTGTCTGCGTTGAGAGCTTTTGAGTTTTGCTCCTCCCGCTCGACTTCTGTGATGTCGCGATCTTCTCGACGACTTTCATTATTTGTGATGACGACGAGCCTTTCTTTCCCTTCAGCGCTGACGCTGATGTGTCAGATTTTTTACCTAACGATCCACCTGGTGTTTGAGGAACCTTGGATGTTTCCTTCATGGACAGGTTCAGGACTTCCTTGAAGAACTTGCTCTTTTCGGAGTCGCCTCTCTGCTGTTCGAAGGCACCTTTCGACGCGTTGTTATTCCAGGAAGATGGCGCATTTGTAGTCTTCGGTGTCTCTTTTAACCTCTTGTTGCGCGCATGTGCGACGGTCAACGGTATGATCGTTGCTGGGTTTGGGATGTACTTGGGGATGATGAGTTCTGTCACCGCCTTCTTTGGTGTGCTCGGAGGGGAGGCCTTGACCCTCGCGGGGCTGGCCTCGCTCGTCTTACTGGAAGTAGCGCAAGCCACGACAGCAGATGCGGGCGTCGACTTTGCCGTCTGTTGAGCTTCGACTGGTGCTTCCAGTTTCTCGATCTTAACAGGGTTCGATCGCTTGCGCCCACGTCGCTGGGTCGTGCCTTTCTGCGCTGGATCTTCCGAACCGTCAGCTTTCGGTGCCTGGTCCTGAGGGGGACCGCCCTGGCGGTCCTCAGTGCATTTTACCTTGTCCACGCTAATCCATTTGTTCTGCTCCTTCACCCAGTCCTCGACCGATTTTCTCTTGCCCTTCCGAGATTCTTTTCGTTGTTCGCCTGGCTTTGTGGTGACGAGCTGCTTCTCTTTGTGATCTTTCAGTTGTGACACTTTCAAGGTGACCACGGTTTTCTCCTTGGCCCTGTCGTTCTTGCCCGCAGCGTCTCTCCGAACTGGCGTGGCTACTTCCGAAGCTTTCTTGACGGGCTCCTGCACTTGCTTTGAATGATGCAAAGCCCTCTTATCTACCTTATCCTCTTTAACCTTGGAATCACAAGACGACGGCGACTTATCCACCGTAACGTCTTCGCAAAACCCCGAATCGTGCAGACCATCCGCGGGAACCGTCGTCGCAGGAGCACGCTGCAACTTCTCCACCTTGAGCGTGCAGGTTTCGTCCCGTGTGACACGGAGGGTGATCTTCTCGGGCGTTCCCGAATTCCTCGGCGATCCCAGCGGCGAATCGGACGTCGTGGAAACCTCCTTCGAGTTTGCCAACACACTTTCGTTTCCAGTTTTCCGGCGCTTGCTCTTCCGCCTCCCCTCGTCGGAGTCGGACCTGTCGCCGGGGTGTGCCGCATCGGTTACTTTCGGAGGAGAGTCCGTCTTGGGACTCTTCTGTTCCGCTTTGTCCGAAGGAGGGAGTATGGGCTTTATTCGCAGGGATGTTATCACAGGGATCGCTGGCTTTGACTGGATCTCCAGGGCAGCCTGCGAGGCGAGCATGTGCGCCCGCTCGATTTCCTCGTTGAGGCTGTTCACCGTGGCCAACTTTGGTCTGCCACGCTTCTTCTGCGTACCGTGGAACAGGGACGGGTGCGATCGGCTCAGGGTGAGGTAAGTTGGAAGAGTGCTCGCAACGGTGGTGGTGGTCGTCGTTACGGGCTCGGCAGCATCGGACGACGAAACTGCTTTTTCAGACGGCGTGGCATCCGCCGGTTCTTTTGTGACGCTCGGAACATCAGAAGGCTTGCTCAGCTGCTGACTGTTCTGATTCACATTGTTCTGCACGTGCACTGCAGACGTTGTGCTGACGACAGGGCTGCTTTCCGTAACCTTAACTTCCTTAGGCACCGTTTCACTCTTAGTCTTGTTGAGTGCTGTCAAGGCTGCAGCCCTCATAGCATTCAGCTTCGCTTCAGCCATGTCTGCGGCCCTGCTCACGCAGGTCTTGACAGGCGGTGTTTCTCGCTTGGTATTCTCGGTCTCTCTCGACGTGTCCTTACTGGTGCAATTCAAGGACTGCTTCTTCTCGTCGGCGGAGTGTTTTTCGGTGGATAGCCTCCTCCAAGACTTGAAAGTGTCGCATCCTACCCCATTAACGATGGCAGTATTCACGGGGGTCACCTTGCTCTCGGTCACTGTGGTGCTCGATATCTTTTCTGTACTACAAGGTGTCGTGTCCTTGACTTTTACCAGCGAAGGTGCAGGCATTGCAGTGGTTACGGCAGCAGGGACGGCCGGCGCAGCTGTCACTCTTTGATTCTTCGAAGGTTGTTCATCTTCTACGTCGTCGTCGTCGCATTTCTCGAGAGTAGACACTATTTTTGCGATGTTCGCCTTCCAAGAGTAGCTGCCAGAAGTACGAGCGCATCCAAAGTTGTCGTCTTCCACTAAGCTCACTTTCTCAGACGTTGACTTCTTGGAAGGAAGGGCAGTTGTTCCACCGTTATCCGCGACGGATTTCGCTGGCAGCTCTTCCTTGTTGCAACGCAGCAATTCCGGGCTGTCCGCTTTAAGGTTTTCACAAGTGCTGGGTATTGCTTTGCACTGCGCAGCAACGGGTGCTTGTGGAGCCTGCGTTGTGGTCCCTTCTGGCATGTCGCACGTCGCTGCTTCATGCTGAGCACTGGAGCTTTGTACTTTGTCGAGGTGCTTGGTAGCAGGTTCCACCTCCGCTGGCTTCGCCTTCGGGGCACTGATAAATGCGGGCTTTGGGGCTTTTATAGTGTCCGTCTCAGTGTTGTCACTTTTGCTGCGCTGGCTACCGCACTGACTTTCTGTGTTGACAACACTGAAAGAAACAAAAACTTGTGGTGAACACTGTGCTCTTCTCGGCTTCTGCAGTAAGTAGTACTACTGGCTGCACAGCAACTTTTGGGACAGAACGTCTCACCTGTTGCTCAGGTACGAAGAGTTTTTCGACTGCTCGCAAGCATCTGTGGAAGACGGTGCGCTAAGACGGGGTGGCCCTAGGCTTCCACCAACGTTCGCCCCTGTGAACGGCTGATCCAACTGCTTCGCGGATGGATCCCATATCCAGAAGGACAGCTCAAGTGGTGCGTCCTATCATTAAAAAAAGAAGAAAAAAAGAAGAACAACACTGACGTCAGTCATGTCATAGATTCCCAAAGAGCGGAATCTGGGCAGGCGGGATGGCCTAAGTGATACGTTAGAATACAGCGCAATCTCCTTGATTCAAACGCTCTTTGGTGCCCGTTTCGACAACGTCAGTTAAGGGTTGATCCACAATCAGGCGTCCCTTAACGACTCGACCCTGTTTCTCTAACGTTGGCTAGCGTTACTGGAACTCACCTCACGTCATCAACTAACGTTACTGAAAAAAGAATTGGCGGCTAACATCAAGTTTAAGGGATGCTTGATCTCGGTTTAAAGTTAATCGGCATTGCTGAAACCAGGCCTCAATATATGAACCTCCAGGTGACTCCAACTAAAGCTTGGGTACCGTAAAAATCATGCGCATGTGAATTGCACGCGTAATTCGAACGCACAAACGTGCGCTACGGTTTATGAGAAGAGAAAGGAGCGAATCACCTTAATGGTGTGTGCAAAGCAAGTAAGCCTTCCTGTTGACTACATAGCCAAAAAAAAAAAAAAAGGCATGGATGATGTCAGACATTTTTGTGGACTGGGATCATGCCGGAGCTTGTGAGTAAGCTGCAGACGATATTCATAGAGTCTGCTGCTCAAGAAAGTGACGCAAATGTGTATAACAGACTGCTTTCGGCTCTGAGGTGTTTATAATGCTTGCCTCTAAATAAATATTTTGAAGTATGAATGGGCCTCTTATATTTCCGGCATATATGACTGCAAACGTACGGCAGGGCCTGGTGAGCCATGATGTCTGTCGGACGCAGCTAACACAGTAAACACTCATAACTAAAACAAAAAAACTGAAAAAAAAAATCTATAGAAATCTATATAGAATTTGAATAGAATATTTGCATGGAATACAAACAGCAAGCGAGTGGGTGCTTGCTCTTTGTTTTCCATGCAAATATTCGATTCAAATTTTATATAGATTTCTATAGAACCTTATTTCTTTTTTTTTTTTGCAGTTTCTTTGCCTTAGTGAGCTTTGTCTTCTTCTAAGCGAGTGGGTGTGAGTGTGAGCGAGTGAGTGAGTGTGAGCGAGCGTACGAGTGAGTGTGAGTGAGTGGGTGTGAGTGAGTGGGTGAGTAAGCAGGTTTGAAACAGGTGCATTTCGGCCAATGCAGCGTGAGGCTTCGAGTGAAGCAATAATAGGAATAAAGGAATTTCATTATGATTAGAGCCTGAAGTTTTAGGGTTTAACCTGATTCTTCCCCAAATTTGCACCCAGAATTGAAGATTGCCTCTTCAGGGTGAAAACCAATTTTTACCCGGCAAATAGCCTTCAACGAGGCACCTGTAGGAATGCACACTAACTTACTTTGGCAGCAAATGCAGTTACATCACCATTTGTACCAAACCGGTACAGTTAGTTTGAATAACTCAGCCCGATTTCTCCCTGGAGTTAGCATACTGAAAGTTTTTTCACCTGAATTCGCATGAATTCAGAGCACACGTTTATTTACCCAATCCCCCCCCTCCCCCCAGTGGACTCCCTTTACCTCAAACTCCACTTTATTCGATTATTCGAACAAATCTTCAGTCCCCTTTGGGTTTGAAATGATGGGATTGCACTGTCATTACACGCAATACAGAACGTGTGCCTCACCCTTCTCCAAGAGTAGATGTATGCAATATCCATCAGTGTGTACTTGCTCCAGAGAACATCATTCATGTAATAAATGTCCACCTGGAAGAGAATGTCACATCAATGCAAGATGTCATAAAATAGCTAATGGTAAGAACCCGAAAGTTTAAAGGAGCACAGAAAGCGCTTCAGTCACGACCATTTTTTTCAAACCAAGCAGTTAGCCCGACTGCTAAAACGCACCATCCGAAGTGATTCATATCGCGGAATTCGATTTTGAAAGTCGCGACAGCGCGCCACGGTGGCAATGCCCGCAACTACCCGCCGGAGTCGTTTTGACGTCGTCGTGGTGCAACCCACTAACTGGTCTGCTTGTTGGGAGAAGCGTCGTCTGCTACACGGAGAGAGAACTGGGGGTAGAAACGAAAAAGAAAAGTGCGATTGGAGCACAGCCTCTCTTGTAACCAGGTCCCCCAAACTCACCTCGGAAAAGTGTGCAACGAAGAAGGCTGCCACTAGATACCCCACTGTTGCCGTTCCGGATCACTTCAGCATGCTAAGTTTAGCAGCAAAATGTTTTTGTTGTTTCTGCGAATGAATCTAGTCATTATATGTCCAAATAAAACGCGTATAACAACTTTCTGTGTCGTGTTTCACTTTTTGGTCCCGTTTTTAAACGTGTTGAGCGATCGCAAGGGATCTAGTGCACGGCTGCGTGCATCACATAGCATACCTGTCGTACCAGGCGCCGCAGGCGCAGTCGTCCGTTTCTCCTTCGGTGACTTGGCCTGGCTTGGATTGCTCTTCAACTGGATCTTTAGCGCGCTACAATCCAACACAAGCCAACGTCTGGTAACAATGGGGTATCTAAGGTTGGCCTCCGGCATTGCACGCATCGGGATAGGAACAAATACACGGGAAAATGGCGACCTTGGGGGACCTGCTTGTAACCCTGATGACATCACAATCCTCCTCCTCCTCGTTTCGGCCTGCAGAGCGAGTCGAGCGGGAACGCGCGCGTCGATGTTCGGGGGCGTTTTTTTATTCCAAGAAAAATACTGCGTACAGAGAATTTTTTTGCGTTAGTCGTCACGTCAAGTTACATCCTTTCGTAATTCGCCAGAAACGGAAAGTCTTTTGGATGGCTTTCTGGGCTCCTTTAAATCGCTGAACCCCATTACAGTTGAACCTCTCAATAACGAACGTCGATTTAACGAAATCCTCTGTTTAACGAAAAATTTCCGTTGCACGAACGCATCCCTATAGACGCCAATGTATTTTTGCATTCGATTTAACGAAATACATTCGTTTGGTCACCTCTATTTAACGAAATCTCTGGGCTCTTCTGCGCGTGTCTTTCCCCTTCACCACGAAGAAAAGGAGGAGAAACCTTCCCTCTCTGTTGTCCTTACGCAAGTTTTCGTTGGTTACTTCGGTTGTCACGTGCCGTAGGCACGAGCGTGCCGACATGTGCGTCTCCGCCGCCGGTAATCGTTGCGCCGACGCTGTTTCGAAACCGGCGCGAGGGTCTCTTCGCAGCTGTTTTCGGACAAGAAAACACGCATTGCTGACATCTCGCGAAGTCTAATTTGCTTGTGTTGATGAAGACGACAGTACGTTGCGGTTTTGTGCCTTTTCATTACTTGTTTTTGTTCGCGCCGCTGATGCTGACGGTGGTAAAATGGGCATGATGCCGCTGCCGTTCAAGGTTCCATCGGCGCAGACGTCTACGTGACATGTACGCGTTTCTCGTTCTTTTCGGCGGTGTACGGTTGTTCTTTCCGGACGTCATGAGTGAAAGTGAATCAACCAAGAAACTTCGATACGCGATCGCGTAGGAGAAAGCAGTCGAGGTCATCCGGAGTTACGAAGGTTATGAGTGCTCAGAACGATATTGTGCACAAATTACGCGTTACCTAGCGTTATGTAATGAATAAAGCTTGATATTTTGTGCCCTTCTTACCTTAGTACCTGTTTTATGACAAATGACGTTTTGCGGTACGCGCGGCGCTGGTAGTGCGGCGGCCATCTTTGTTTAACTTGGCGTGTTCCATTTAACGAATATCTCCATTTAACGAAATAAAGAGCCAGCATTTACAAATTCGTTATATAGAGGTTCAACTGTACTGACCCGGCACTTAGACCCAATGCTGTATTTCATCCTGAGAAACTTCTGCAGCAGAGCAATCGTCACGGCCGCCGGACAGTTGAGGTATCGCTTTGGAAGCTCCTGAAAGAGAAAGTTCCCGTACGTAAGCACCTACAGAGCGGAAACGCGACAACTTTCTTCTCACTTTGAAGGGTGGGTCTTGCTTTTCAAACTTAAGCTTGTCACTTTTGAACATTTGGTCGCTGCTGCAAGAAAACCGACCTTGTTCGTGATCACATCATTATTGCACAAGATTACAATTGCACGCAGATGGTGTGCGCACAGTTCTGCATGACAGGCGATATGATGACTTACAGATATTTGTACTCCAGAGAGAGACTGATCGCTTCGTCGGGACTGAAGATAATGCGTCCCTTGCTTGAGTCATCCATTTCACCACGTTCTTCTGGTGTCAGCGTAGTTTTATCACCTGTGACGAGCAACACTAGCATGTCAACTGAGGATCAACTATGATTAACATGGCCTTCTAGATGCCGAGACATTCCCATACCAATGAGGGCTGTTCCAAAACCAATCTTCCGTTGAAAGCATAGAAAATTGTGTCACTTAGAAAGCTACATACATAACAGCGTCAACAGTGACCACCCAAGGAGTACGCATTTGGCGGATCTCAGTTCTACAGCAAAAAGTAAAGTCTCTTTGCAAACTCCGCATGGTATCGTTGTAACATTATTCTGGCTCCTGGTGCCCTCAATTAGGTCAATATGGTTGTCTCACAACACTGCTGACAGTCGCTAATTCAAACTGCAGGGGACCACAGATTTTCGTTTGAATTACCAAAGTAGTGCAATTAACAGAAATTTATCTACACACAAATTGCAAGACAAAATTATTTTGTGCATCACAACACATCGTGCTCCCAGAAGAAGAACCGTCTCTGTTCGAAATATCGGCGTCTCTCGTCCTGAGGCACTTGCCTTCACATTTCCTTTCCGGTTCACTGGTTTTTCTACTTTTCCGAGACAAAATTATGGTTTCTTATGTGGGTAGTTGCATACATACAAAGCATATTTTTAACACCCCCGTCAGTTTGGCACATTTAGAGCACGAAAATGCCGAGGCCAAACCAGAAATTCGAGACAAGGTCACGCAAGGCTACAGCAATACGAATAAACAGCAGCAATGACAAGGAATCTTGGCAACACTGTGCTCTTGCAGAAAATGAATTGCACCATAAATGTAGCAGCTGGCAGGAGCATCAGCAAACGCAAGTGCCGTACGCATGCACATTTGCTTGGGAACTCCACACGTAGGTCTGAACAAACTGTCCAGCGGGGCGGCGTTTAGTTAGGACCTGAACCCCCTCCCGGTTCAAATCAGCAAACACAGGGTTTAACCCGACGTTTCCCCCAAACCGGCTGAACCAGGGGTATATGAGGTCATCACAACTAACACAGAACATTGGAAACTGTGTTGTAAATGCATAAATATGCTCATACAAACTGTCAAAACAGAGACCTTGCTGCCTCTTTGATGCATGGACTAAATACATATTGATACTCTGTCTACTTGTATGTCACGTGTATTATGCAGAGTACACCGAAGATTTACCGCCTGATTCCATCCAAATCAACCAGAATTAGGTTGAATCAGGTTCAGTTCAACCCGATTACACCCGAATTATTGAAGCAAAATATGACCTGATATTTACCCCCCCAATGTTGCTGAAAAATACGTCCCGAAAAAGTCAGGCCCTACATACAGTATAACAGCCTACATACAGCTGCAGCCACCATTTTGCTGGGGCAACCAGTTTATTTTTGCCCCTCAATCGAGGACTGATTTTGAAACAGCCTTTGCATGGAAGGATTCAATCAAAACAGAAGTACCGTACCTTTGCTTCTGGAGCTGTAGAAATCTCGTCTCCGTTTCATCTCCCCTGCAGAAACATATCATGTGGTTAGTCACAGTTTCGGTGCTCGAGAAGGACATGCCGAGGATGACCTATAGGCATAACCTACTTTGATATAAACCAGGAACAGCTTTGTAGACTATGTTTTGAAGAACATCGTCCTTCCTGAAACAGCAGAAGAAGAGCGTGCAGCTGGTGAGAGGAGATACAAGTCCGCAAACGCATCCAGAGCAGATGAAAACAATGCCTGCATTACTTAATGGGAGGAAGATAGCAAAGTGAAGACAGAGTAGGATAATCCTAGGATAATAAAATAGTGATAAGGAAGATGGATTTATTGTATGTTTGGAGAGATAACGGCAGTATGAACTCTGAGTTTAATTTACAGTCGTAAAAATGTTTGATAGCAATTGTGTCTGGTGTGGCTGCAAAGGTGTGTGTCTTTCATGTGGCACTGTATGTCTATGCAAGTATTTGTAAGTAACATTTGAACCAAGACCAACAGTCCCTTAATCCCTTAACTTGAATAGTATAACACTTAACTCTGCTTCACTAAATGGAGTTATTGCCACTGAAACATTCATCACGTCACCGACTAACATTTGTAATCCAGAATTGAGTGCTAACTCGAAGCTTTTGGCGACCCTCGATCTCGGCTAAAAGTTAACCAGCCTCGGTGAAGTGGGGCCTAAGTAAAAGTTCACTGAAAGGCTGTTGCAACCAATGCCAGTAGCACACATAAGATGGCTGCAGGTCTTCACCACAAGTCACGCGAACGTTCCCTGCTCACGTCGCAGAGTACCCTCCTCCTTCTCTTACATGCTCCTCCAAAGAGTGGAGGTTTTTTTTGAAGTTGTATGGAACGGAGGCCTCTCTCTTGCACACAGGTCTCGACATTCTTTCGCAGGATCGCTTCTTGTTTCATGAAGGACATGTCACAGCGAAAAAGAAGGGGAAAAAAAAAGAGAAAGGGCCACCTCGCTGTCCCTTTAAGAGGACAGTTGCACCCATACCAGTCGATTTCGAAACTAAAGTGTCATTTCATTCCTCGTGGACCATTGACGGCGGTATCAAAAATGCCACGCAAAACAGTGGCGTATTTTGACTGTTATTCAATGGAATACACGACAAGAGCAGACGCCTGATGTTGAGAGTATGCAGGAATTCCTCCTATGGGAAAACGAGCAAACGTCACTCCCTAAGGACCAATCAGAACACGGCCTTGAGAAAAAGAATGCTGCGGGAGTACGGGCGTGTTACAGAGTTACGGCGTGTCTGGTTGGCGCCTTTCCTTCTCCAAGCACCGCCCTCTCACTCCTCCGCTTAGGGAGCGGCATCCCACCGCAGGAGCCTCTGCAGCTGCGGAAGCAACGCTGCTCTTTAAAATTTCTTCCCTTAATTTCTACGCACTTTTGCGGAGGAAAAAATTTGCCAAATAGATTGTCGGCCGATGCTGAACACAGTGGTATTTGTTTTCTGGATGCGACCGTCCCTTTAAAGATGGGGTGTCCGGACAAAAAAACGCAGTTGAACTGAAGGTGCGATCGGAATAGTGGGTGCCTGAAATACGTGCAACTGGAATATTTCGTTTCGGAACGGTCGGAATCTTCAGAAAAATGAATTTAATCGGATTTTGCAGCCGGCCGCGCTCTCCCGGATGAACTCGGACAACAATGTGCGGCCCGACGACACTGGAGCCGGTTATGAAGGCAGGCTGTCTGTCACAAAATGCGGTATTCCGACTCGCAATCTGCCGCCGAACAGTTGCTAGAAACAACTCTGTTCATGCTTTCAACAGTGCCGGATTGCCTTGAAGCATTACAAGATGGCCAGAGGCAGACGTAGGAGAAGAACAACAGCAGCAGCGTCGGCCGGGGCAAACCATAACCAAATCAGACGACAGAGCAGTGTCCCTCAAAGTTCCCATGCTGCTTTGCGCCGGGCGCTTGGTGGCACACACATCTTTTTAAAATCATCTATCGGGAGTCTCACTGGCAATGCCAGTTACATCATCGGAGGCGAAGCAGGGAAGAGCTGTTTCAACCGGAAAAACAAATTAATTTTGAGAACCATTTTTGGTGTTTTCTTCTTGGAAGGCATCTCCAAGTGGACACCGCATTAACTTTATAATTCCCGATTCTCCGCGGCTTGCTTCGGAACATTTCAGGCCACACGTACAACATAATTAATTTCACGTGCTGAGACGGTGATTTGTTAGGATGTTGGGAGTTAAGGGCATAGGCGCAGCTCAAATGGGATACAATTTGGACAAATCAAGTGAATGGGACCCAAAACCTTACAAAAGGCTAAGAACGAGAAAAATTCTAAACAACAAAAGGCTTCAAGATGCCAACGACGCAAGGAATGCCACTAGTCACGCCGGGTAACTTTTTCCGTCTGCCTCTCTGTCTCCGACCTTATGCACGAACAGGTTGCGAAAACTACGACCGTAGGAAGCAGTCGGCAAAGGACTCACTTCAAATGCAAATCCAGCTTCATCATGGAGATTCGGAGGTCGCAGACAGGGCAGGAGCTCTCCTTTTTGATCCGCTTCAAAATGCATGACTTGCAAACTGCATGAGACGAAGCACACATTCAGTTTCCTGGCACGCAGATTACAAAAAGCTCCTTTCAATCGACAGCATTACTTAAAATAACATACAGGGGATTGTAACAAAGATAAAACAAAAAGAACAACATTTGGGAGCTAAACTATATGTCACAGGACAGGTTATGCACTAAACTTGTGCACAAAAAATGCTGCTTGGTCCAGTCTTTCTGTAGAAAAATGTGAAAATGTAAAAAATACTGTCATCTTAACATTTCCCATGGCCTATATGACCTGCAGAGAGACCTGTGGGAATTTGCATAGCATTGTAGCTGCGTGCACTTTGTTACGATATTTACTTCAATATTTCCAATACAATGTTTATACTTAGGGAGTGACTTTTTCGGGTTAAATGCCTTTCTCAGATTTTGGGGGTAAAAATCAGGCGCTATTTTTAAATCTGTAATTCGGGGTGAAATCTGGCGATAATTGTGCCTTTCGGGTGTTTTTCTTTCTCTTCTTGTCTATTAAGTCCTTTCTTAATCTCTCCTTTTTTTGTGTGTGTGCTTTTTTTTTTTTTTTCGGGATCGTGACCTTTCAGCGGTAATCCCCGAAGGCATAGACAGTGTTGACATACATGGGTGTATTGCTGGGAACGTAAGTGACCCATACATGTCTTACACGTGGCGACCTTTGTTCATCTTCGGTAGAAACATCACTTGAGGATTTCATAGTGACTGGAATTCGGGGAGAAATCGGGTTTAACCCGAACTGGTCGGAGTTCGGGGGGGGATTAACCTGGCGGAATCGGGTTTAACCCAAAAAAGTGGCTCCCTATTTATACTTAGCTGCTCTTGGGTAACTTCAAGGCATGACATAATCCATCATGTTTAGCAAACAGCCACAACGATTTCCCCGCAGCTCAGGGAAATGCCGGAACAGTGTACTGCCAATGCAGCATTTTAATGAGCTGTCAACGCAGCAAAATTTGCGCTACAACTCTTAGCATTCCATACGACCCACAATGACGTGGGCCAACAGTATTGTTAAAATAATTAAATAAACACATAATCGACAAAAGTTTCTGCAGCTGCAGTAACAGCGGAACTTTTTACGGAGCGGAAGAAATGCCCCCCTTTGTCCCGTTATAACACCGTACTACAGCTGACGAAACCGACTCACAGGAGTGTAGGCATTTGACGATCGTGACGGCGTCGATGAGGTATCCGTGGCATAGTGAGCAGGTGAGGCTACTGCTGAGGCTGGCCACGGACGGACGCTCAGCAGCCGCTGCCCTCTGATGGGCCTGCCTCGCTGTCGCCATCCGCTACTCCACTTGCCACAACCTTTAAAGGAAAGCAAGGCAATCTTTTACAGATAACAGATAATCAAAATACAAAAGGTGAATACAAAAGTACAAATCAAAGAATACAAAAGGTGCACCAACTGTGTTTTCAAATGCCAATGAGTTCTATCCAGCATGGGCTTGTCCTATCAGTCTGAGTAAACACTGCCTGTTTCAACACAGCAGTCTGATTTGTTTAATACGAAAGCCTAGGAAGTACACTGGGGTCAAAATAACCCTTGACGATTTTCACAGTAGTTAAAACACACAATGCGCTGTTTTGTGAAGCAACTGCATTCCCCAGCATACACGGCTAGAAACAGACGCCAAGTTAATCTAACGATAGCGACACTAACTGTCTAATTCTTTGCTTTTTAGTACTGCACGCGCTGTTGATTGGCTATGAATTCGTAAAACATATAGATTATACTGAGTTAATACAAACGCTTCAGAGACTACGTAGCGACCAATACCTGTCCGACTTAGTTGCGACCCTCACTAACTGCAATATGCGAAGCGAAGGCTCTTTCCGAAAGCTACCAGGCCAGAACAAGTAATAACCTGCCGTTCCATTCATCGTAGCATTCCAACCACAATGTCAATCATTTCTTTGACGTTCAACTTTAATGAAACGATCATACACAGCACACAGAAACGACTGACTGCCAATTACGACGAGTGTAAACAATTTAATTAGGCCAGCTTCAACCCCAACATACAAGTAGTAGACATTATGTAGCACACACGCAACTGCACCTATACAAAACCCAATATCATTACATGGCGACAGTATGATGTTGAAGGCAACACATGCCGGTTTAATACAGGAAAGGTCGAAATCAAAAGCGCCTGCACGAAATCAATACATTACCACGTCAGCTATGGTGCTGTATTTTGGCCGGTATTTTGAGCATGTACATACGAACGACCGGTTTAAGCGGGCAGAAGTGTTGTCCGGGGATTGGTATTGCTATTCAACACGACATTCGGGTACTTACCTCATGAAAAATGAAGCGGAAAGAGACAGTCCGTGCGCTGAGACTGCCGTGGGAAAACAGCAGCCATTGGTTCGCATCGCTAGGCCTAAGCTACGACTTCTCGATTATTTGCGTTTTGCGAACTGGAATCGACGAAAAACTTGCCTGCTTCTTGCCACGCCGGAGCGGCTCACTTCAAAGCGTCCATTTCAACAAATTACGTTGAAATTCGACCCGTTTATCGTCAGCCATAGCTGTTTCAAGCCAAACATCAAGATCATTTAATTTCCTTATGGCAGCAGACGGCGCTGCTGACGCAATATTTTCTTCTCTTTTACTTTCTGCAATTAAAAACGTATCAACATCCACATGTATTTTTAGACCGCTTTCGCGCATTCAAATAACGGCAATATTATTTAAACAGACCAAGAAAACCAATTTGATGTTGTTTTCGCCAAAATTACTGCACTTTCGTACCTCTCTCGTGTAATGGCATTTTGTACACCTTGTTGCCATGGTTACAGCGTCTGAGCATCGATTTTCTCGAGTGGGTGGCAAGCATGGGCGGTGCATTCATTCGCTCCCGGTGGAGATTCCAGTGCAGGGGATGGTTATCTCAGCACTGAATCATCGGCTAGCCAAGGGAGTTGGGGATCTATTGCGCCAGGACGTTGCTGGCAACGAAGCTAAGCCGGGCCATTAACTTTGCATACGTGTTCCATTTCTTTTTTATGAGAGCTAAAAAAAGAAGAAGTTAGAACACGTCACTTCCAACAAGCACACGCTTAAACTCACAGTGAAAGAGGACTATACAGAAAAACTTAGTTATTTTAGGAACCAGTTGTCGTCCTGAGAGCAGGAGCAGATTTATACCCCGATGCTGTAGGCTCGATCGATATTTACTCAGCTTTCTCAAACAGACGATAGAATCCATGCATGTAAGTGATTGCGTTGTTGTAAAGTGTGTATGTACAGTTCGTTAGACGAAGAAATGGCCTATACAATATTCAAATGTAAAAGTCTTAACTATAATGGTGAAACTATATCTTTCTTTGTCTTCATATGCAGGATCAAATCACATTTTTAGCAGAAGAGGTCCACATCAATCGAAATGAGCAGATTTGTTTGCTCACGTTCAACAGATTCCTTTGAGCGCCTTTTATGTACTCTATATTGCCTTCAAAACAAATGTGATGTTGATTGGCAAAATTCCGTCGCTTACAAAACAAATTTTGTCCTTTTACTCCTGAGTGTGTCGTCTGCTTCTCTTTGAACATCCATCTCTCACACGAGACCATACAATCTCACTCCCATCGTCAACCTCCATGTAGCATAAAACGCTGTCGGTATACCTAAACCAACCGGTATAGATGCCACCAGGAAAGGTCACACGAACGCTATATCACTCAACGGCTGTCGTAATGCCAAGCATGCATCTCTCAGCTTTCCATACTCCTCTTGTTACCATGGCAACCTTCCGCATGAAAACCCTCCCGTTCTTCCTTACATCATTTGGAGGCGATTTTTCTCAGGGCACTTCACTCTCGCCCAGCTCACACACAATACCTCATTCACCCTCCCCACATCACGGATTACCTCCTCTCCCTCGAGCATGACTTCTAAGCGACACGCGGGAACCTCACAGCGTCTTTGTACGCCGATTAAAGAGCAAGAAAAGCTCCTTCACGCATGGCGTACTGCAGCTGTCGGGGTACCAACGAACTTTTCCCGAGATACTTGAATGGCACCACGAAGGTGTTTTTTTGTCCGATGGACTTCATTCTTGAAAGGTGAAAGGAAGTGCAGGTTCCCCGGTCAGTGCAGTGCGAGAGGAAAGCAGACGAAGATGTTGGCCAATGAGAGCGTTGAAAGCGCTGCGCGCAGTTTCGAACGCCGATTTGGGGGCTGCTGATTGGCTGGCGTCAGGTGCATGTCGTCTTTTAGTTAGTTCATGGAGCGTTTCGGGGGGGCGACTGTTAGCGTTGATGCGTGGCGCAATCCGAAGTGAATTGTGGGAGGAAATTAAAAGGATGGGATTTTTATCTGGGGAATGGGGTTAGGGGAGAATTGCTGACGCAAGGTGAGGGAGGTGGAGGGAATGAGATGGAATTCGGTTTGCGGTGTGGGTCGCATAGGGGGAAAAAGGAGAATGGTGTTGCAGACAAAATGCTGGCTTCTCACGAGCGCACGGAGCATAATACTGAGGAGAGAAAGAAAGAGCAAAAGGAATAGCATATGCACAGCCATAAGCTATGTCACAGCATTGTATACCTACGCCACCTACGCTTGATCGTTAGCGAATGCAGACGACACACGGGACAACACGGTGGCACCCGATTAGAGCCTGCACGCGCCGTCTGACTTTTTCTTCGTGCGGGTGCGGCAACATTGGTTGTACAATATCTGTGACGTCAGCAATTCGCGAAAAATCAGTGGCGGTGTGTACGTGCCCCCTGGAACCTGAAGGTCACCTGTGGAAATTGTGCGCTCTTTAGTCATAGGTTGTCATGATATTTCCCAGATGCCATCATATGAACCGCTGAACATCTGCACAGTCCGCAGTGACTGTCTCCAGCAAAAGAGGTGAGGGGGTTGCATGTTTTGCCCCCCCCCCCACCGGAAAAAATTCTGGGAACGCTCATGGTGGCCAGCATTATATGCTGGGCACCGGTGCTACCTCAGAAAATGAGATGTTTGTGAACACCGTAATCATATAACCAGCCCCTGAAGGCATGTCCTCTGAGGCTCTGACGGGCCGGAAGTGTTTAGTGTTGGGCTAAAGCGTTCTCAAGCAGTGGCGTAGCCAGACCTCAAAGGTAGGGGGGGCTCGATACGAAAACTCCCCCCCCCCCGCTAATCCTGTATCGACAACACACACATACTTGTGCACACTGCAAACTGAGGATTAAAAAAGGGAACGAAAATAGTTGATTTAGACGTTCACAGTACGATTACATGTATAGGCTGTCATGACCAATGAAGTGGTGTCACGAGATTGGAAGTATTTTGAAAAGCTCATACTTTGAAAACCATTCAAGAGTGCTTCTTAGATAGACGCCATGAACTGCAAGAACTTTCGCGATAGTCACACTGGTCCCCCCCCCCCTCCATATATTATGTTCTCGAATTTGCACGATTTGTGTGGGTCGCTCCGTGGCAGGTAGGGGGGGCTCGAGCCCCCCCTAGCCCCCCTGTGGCTACGCCACTGTTCTCAAGATCTCGCAGTACGGGTGTTCTCGAAATCAAATGAAAATGGGTTTCATTCACTAGCGTTAGGTCAGCACTGCATCTCGGTATATCCCTCCATATACCAGTTTTGAAAATCATGTGGTTATGGCACCATATTCTATAGAAAGACATCACACCCAGAATATTGCTTTCTCTGAATGGAATGCTGAATCTCAACTCCCGTCTGACCACTTTTCGTGCTATCCGAAGACATTGTCGAGCCCGTTGAAGGCTACAGTTTCGCGTGTCTTTCAAACCTGGTGGACGATCCCCGCCATGATCAGCACGTTGTGCAGAGGATCGCGGAGTCTCATTTTCGCTCCGTTACGCTATGTACTGACATCGAAGTGGAAGACCATCCCAACAACACCGAATGTCCTCTGGATGTCTGAGGGATATCCATCGGACGTATGAATTCGTTAGGACATTATCCTTACATCCGGAGGATATCCGGTGTTGTTGGGGCAGTCACAGCACGGACGCGACACCCCCATAGTCTGTAATGCATGTCATCAAGTAGGGAAGCTACCCATAGAGGCCATCCCTTTTGCATCGACGGAAACTCCATTTCTCATATACGGAACAGCAACGCTCTCACAGGGAAATCGCTCTTTGTACGTAAAAAATGCATTTCGCGCACAAGGGGCATATGTATCGCCAACGGTAGGATGGTACAGCTCCGGTCAACCTTAATAATAACACTGGAAAAAAATTTCGGTCTCATTCCCCAGCGCGATAACAGCCACCCTTGGGGCACTGGGGGAATGTCAAATGAACGAAATCCTTGCGTTAAACTAACAGAATAATTTTGTTAAATTAAGATTTCCTCACGGCCCCAAGCGTTACTGTAACCGCGTTCGGGAATGAGACATTTTTTCCAGTGTTATTATTAAGGTTGACCGGAGCTGTACGAGGCACAATGCTCGGCCACATGGGCATCGTTGTATTGTTCACTGATCAGAGTAATCACAAGGATAGTGAGCCAATCTTCCTTATAGGGACCATAAATAAATAGGGACCATGTAGAGATCCCCGCAAAATATAAGTTCCCGGTGAAGAATGGGACTCAAGGAAGATTTTTTTCTGTAATATACCCGAATTTTGCCATATTGCATAAAAAAAAAAGAGCATCGAGCGAACGGCCAACTGCCCCCTACAAGCGGCCTGACGTCACTTACATCATTCGCTATCTCCAAGGTTGCACCAAGCCAGTGCGCCAGCGCCGCAGACTTGTACACGCGTCACCGAAAACAAAATGAACCAAATACGTTACTCGTTATTCAAAAGCGAAAAGGAACGCGCATAGGACGTTGCAAACAGCCAAATTTAGAAAATATTTTTTATCTTCATCAGTTTAGTCAGCAAGATTATCCACACTGAAATTTAATTTCAGTAGCGGTAAGTGCTCCAAGGGCCTAACGGGCATTTTTGCGTGGTTTCTCGAGCGCATATCAGCAGCGACACTGTATACAGGCACTCAGCAGAAGCGCTCGAAGTAAGGGACATCTTCGTTGGACGCATATTCTGCAGGACAGAAGACACACGTGTCGGACGATCCTGTCTAAATGGCAAACAGACAATGCGTCTATCAGACTCTTCTAACCCAGTCAGCAGAGAAGACACTGGTGCGAAGCACTATGCTTCATTTCGCCGTCAACCAGTAGGTGCATGTAGGCATAATCGGTAGAGCCAAAAAATATATGTGCTTACCTTTAAGCGCTTCTTTGAATAGACGTCTACCCGAGGAACGTCATCATGACGTTGGTAGACAGACTGAAACCGAAACACATCGGCAGGGGAGGGCTGGGTTCCGCGAATGGACACTTGTTCGCCGCTTCCTATTCAGAGAAAAGTAGGAACGAAGGTCACGTCCCTTTCAGGGAGCATCGTAATCCTCTCAAGACCGTGGCTCCCGGGCGCGACCTTGTTTCCCCCTAGCTTCGAGCGTAGTTCAACTCAACCAAATTGGTGGCGCTGTCGAACACCATGACGCCATTTGTTTACACACAGGGAGAGGTCTATTCCCTTCATACTTACTTAGAACCCCCGTGTCGGGGAACAAGTCAAAAGACGACACAACACACAGGCACAGACTGACGAGCAAGGATTTATTATTGCCAAACCTGTTTTATATCCTGAACCAACAACGCCCTCTTCCGCAAGGTTCCCAATCACACCCACAGCATGTCTAGTGGCTTTATCTTTATAAAAGCTCAAGACTTATCTTGCGTCCCTCCTGTTCGAATCTTCCAAAAACTTCTCGACTGGAGCAGTTATCAGAACTGAAGGCACACTAACGCACTTGGACCCCGCATTTTTTGTATACTTAAAGCTTCACGATATAATAAAGCACCGCCCTTATTACTCTTACATAAAATTTTTGTCTCATGGAATTTAGCAACACAACCTTGGCAACTTTTTAAATGTTCAACCAAGTTTCCATACCCCCTGCTAACCGAATAACGATGTTCCTTTAACCGAACATTAATGCACCGGGATGTTTGCCCAATATATTCACGCCCGCAACTAAACGGTATGCGATAAACAACCCCAACTGTACAGTCCACAAACTGATTTTCATGACTTATAGAGCACCGAGGTATCTGCTCCTGATTTACCTTCCTATTAAGACGTTTTTTTTAACGAAAGACTACTTCAACACTGTACTTGCCGAACAGCCCAATTTGTAACCATTGCTTATATTTATATATTTATTGCTTATGCACTTATACAGGGTGTCCCACAAAACGTGTCATTGAATTATAATAAAAAAACTACACCACCTAGAGTCATGCGGTCAATGGCATTTGTTCTTACTGGGTTTTTGCCACCTCCTCATGTGAATGTCGTGTAACGTAAGTTTAATTATGTAAATTTTTGCGAGCTTAAGTCGGAAATTTGCCTAGTAAAGGTCACGTTTTTACCCCACCAATGTGAAGAGCGTGTCTAATTTAGTTAAATTAATGATAATTGACAGTGATATTCAGGAGCTGTCCCATCGGAAAAAATAGCCGAACATCATGCTCTACGGAGGTCGCACAGAATAGCGCACGATGAATTTTTCAGCGCAATCTTTGTCAGTCCGACGAAAGGAGGTTGGAAACCCAGCCCTCCCCGACATCACAGAAAGAGATAAAACAGGCACGGCTTATCACGTCCGACTTTCGCTGGGATAATGCTTTCCCTCTCCCAATTTTTGGAACTGTTACTTTTTCTATATCGCTCTGTGGGCTGGCTTCGGAACCTCCTTTCGTCGCACTGAAAGCGATTGCGCTCAAAAAGTGATCGCGCGCTATGGTCCGGTGCTCCGAAAAGCATGATATTCGGCTATTTTTTCCGATGGGATAGCTCGTGAATATCACTGTGAATTATCGTGAATTTGAGTGAATTCGGCACGCTCTTCATTTTGGTGGAGTAAAAAAGTGGCCTTTACTTGGCAAATTTCCGAGTTTAGTTCGCAAATATTTACATAATTAAACTTGGAGTACATGTACGTGTGTGTTTCACATTAAAACTGAAAAACTTATGTCCAAGAGTGCGCGTGGTTATTGGTTAATGAAACTGTCGCGGGCCGTGGACAACGACGGAGATGGTCACGCGTCTGGAGCACCAGTATCAGTTACACCGGGAGGGGGGAGCACTGCTCCAGGCGCGTGGCCCTCTTCGTCGTTGTCCACGGCCCGCTACAATAATGCAGAGGAGATGGTGCTCCCCTACATGAGCCCCGACCGGCGATGACGCTGATATGCCACGGACAGGCGATGACAGTGGTCTATCTCCAAGGCCGCGCCGGAGGAACTGTGGCCGGCGCTCCAGGCGCGTGATCATCTTCGTCGTTGTCCACGGCCCGCTACAAAACAAATAAAATTAGCATTAAAATTGCACGATATGATCCTATTCACTTGTTTTGATATCCTTACTTCTAAGCACAAAAAATGTAACCCAAAAATTCTAACACGATAATTTGTCTTTCAGATTGCCTATTTATTTGGAGCGTGCCAAAAGCCGAGTAGAAGCAATCTGGACAACGTGAAGGTGGCGTTGAAGACGTCGTCGAAGAACGAGATGCAAGCACGTTGGTTGTGGCATTCAAGGACGGATGAAGAAGAAGATGGCCCGTCATGCATTCATTATGCCCGCCATACATTCATTTACTGTGCGCTGAAATCCTCGTAAAGTGGTCTCTTCTTGCATGTTGACGCCTGGTCCATATGAGAATACAGCTGCTTAGTGCCTCGGCGGGAGTTCAGCGAAGTCTATGCTGCAGTTCGGAAGACTCGACCGTGTCGGGCTCACGTCGCAAGTGATCTGCATAGGCTAGTATACCTTATGTGCTTCGAAAGTTCCTTGAAGTTGCGCAGACAAGGACTACTAGATCCGTCGAGCAGTGTATGTAAGTCCACTGCACAGTGTGGAATGACGCTACCTAGCATCCATCCTGGTGTTGTTATATTCCAGCTGGGGGTAAGTCTCCCTGGGCACTCGGTTGCCCTGCGACGTAAAACCACGGAGGTGGCCACCAAGAGATAAATCTCAAGGAATATGTGGTATCATCCCAGTAGTGTACTCATGGACGGTTTCGTTGGGGAATTTGTTCCCGATGTGGTTCACTTGTACCCTTGTTTTGACGCCGCTGAAGATTTTGAAGCCTTGTTGTAGCCGCTGAGGACTTGCTGTGAATAGTATCATGTATCGATATTGTCACCATCGATTTCCTCCTCTACGAACGACTACTATGACATGCTCTGTTTACTGAAGCTGGTGTAGGCAACTTGGATCATATTTTCCGATTTTGGAAAAAACGGGGTTGCCAGCTCGATACCTCAGAGATGTATATGACGAGGCAAAAGCCGTTGTAGTGCAGACAAGATAGACTCTGGCACCCTGGTTTGACGCTATCATCAGCGTTGAAGCTGTCGAAGAGACTTGCTGAGAACAGTGTCCGGGTCGTACCCATACCGTCGTCGTCGATTTCTTTTTAGCAATACTTGCTTGCTGTTCTCCCAGCTATGCCCAAACAGCTGACTCTGTTTTCCGATGCTAGTGGTTACGGCATGCACCATATTTTCCGAGTTCGTAGAACTGGGGCTGCTATATAGCTCTGTTAACGCTGGGGCGGCATAGTAGAGGGGATGTTATAGTTTCTGGTATCCCGATCTGACACCAGAACAGTGTTGAAGCTGCCGAAAAAGTGCCGCGAACAGTATCAGGGCACGTCTATACTGCTGCCAAAGGTTCTCATTTTCTTTTTAGCCGTACTTGTGCGCTGTTCTCTCAGCTACTTCTCTTTACAGCCAGGCCTGTTTCCTGAAGCTCATCTAGGCGGTGTGCACCATATTTTCCGAGTTTGTAGAAACGGGAGTTGCTCGATCAGGTACCTCTGATACGTATGATGAAAACATTGCAGAGTGGAACCCTGACTTGACGCCGGAACAGTAATGAGGTCGCCAAAGACTTCCTGCTGACAGTATCAGTTCGTATCCATTCTATCGCCATAGATTTCTTTTTAGCAGTATTTACGCGTTGTTCTCTCAACTACCCCTGTACAACTGGCTCTATCTACTCAAGACGATGTTGACGGTGTGTCTTGTTAACTTGTGGCAGAAGTCTCTGAAATGCTCCGTGCTCTTTGTTGTGGATTGAAGTATGTTCCATATGCGGCTGCTTCTGTGGTAGATCTGTCTTCAAAATAATGGCAGCGGTGAAGGCAGGATGGCTCGTGAGAGCCAGAGCCTGCAATTAGTCCCCGGAGACGGAGACCTCCGGGGTCCAGGAGCGCCGCGTGGAGGCTGCAGGTTGGACTTTCGCCCCCTTGACTGCCTTGTGGAAGATGGGAGGGTGATAAGATGGAAGAGATGATTACACGAAAGGATGATACGACCACAAGGCAGACATCAAGCGAGCGACTAGCGGATGTAGAAGCCCGCGACGTCCCAGATACGCGCAGCTGTAATGTCGTCTGCCTTGACCAGTAAGCGCTGCGTAAAGCCGGCGGCTGCCATTCGGTCCAGGAGGAAGACGTCGGTGACTAAACGACGTATCCTCCACTCGACGTCTTCGTTGGGAGGCTCGCACAGAAGCAGGCAACGGGTGATCCTGCATACGTCCATGTAGCCGAGCTTCTTGGGGTAGCTGTGCAGGACTTTGGCGATCAGTTGGAGGCAGCCTTCGGTGATGTCAGGGCTCGGGCTCCCGACGTGCTTCGTCAGGAGGGCTACGAGTTCTTCCATGCAGCCCTCCGTCTTGGAGAAGCGGCGCAGGTTCTTACGGACTTGCGGAAAGACGTCCGCGGCGCCCCTCTCCAGGTTCCAGGCGATGGCCTCGAGGATTGCGAGCAAGACGCTCGGGTCGATCGGCTTGCGGCGAAAAATGCGCGAGAACAGCCCCATTGTCTAACAGAGTCAGAGTTAGGAGAAACTATAGCGGTTTTTAGGGTTGAGTCGTACCCCGTACCTCATCATCGTTTCTTGCGTGACTGTCACTCACTGTTTTCAATGCTTGGAGTCCCTGCAGTGCGCGGGATGGTTTATTTTGAAATCGTAGACATATGAGGTATGTAGATTACATAGATGAACGTGACGGTATGAACCGCCACCTGACTGAAGGGGAGTGAACGACGACGATGTTCATACGGCGACCCACAAGGAAAGCTCAAAATCACGTTTTCTTCTTCTTCTCCTTTTTTTATTATAAAAGCGACACTGTTGTTCTCGCATGTTCCCTTATCACTGCTTCGTTGTGGTACGTACACACACACACACACACACACACGTGTGTATACATACATATACATATGTGTACGTGTGTATATATATATATATATATATATACACATACATATAGATGGAGCTCCTCTACACGAGTCCCGAACGGCGACGATGATATGCCACGGACAGGCGATGACAGCGGTCTATCTCCAAGGCTGCGCCGGAGGAACTGCGGCCGGTGCTCCACGTAGAACGAGGATTTTCCACAGTTTCGCATGTTATGACTGCACAGTGAAGTTAGGTATCAGGCACATCTTTCCAGTACCTCATCCTCATGTTTGTGAACCGGAACACACGATATCACTGATCAGCAAGATTGCTTCCATGTCCCAATAACTAAAAAAAAAAAGTTATTCCTCACAATTACTAGTGCATGCATCGATGTTGTTGTGATGTTAGGAACCTCTCCGCACCTTGTCTTTGTGCTTTTTCGGTGCTGGGCAATGCCAACCTCCCCTAACGCTGCTGGGCTATCCAGTACACTTAACGGTCCTTCTTTCTCTTCTTCTTCTCTTTTTTTATTGATAGAATTAAAGATTATGGAATGGGGTTGCCAAGCCATTCCAGGAGTGGGAATTGATCACAGCTTTCCATTCCGAGGAACTGACAGAAAAAAAAATTCACGAATCTCCATTCCACGGAATGGAATGAAATGGGTGGCGCCTATTCCGCAACCCTGCTAGGGTTAATTAAACACCGCGTGAAGACAGAAATTGAGGAGACTGTAGAACATCCGGACCCCCGTCTAGATCCGCGTCTTGTCTGGTCACATCATTGCAAATATCGACGCGCACGTGACCATATAAAGGTGTCCGCGCCCAAACTGTTTGTAAACAACGCTATTATTGTTTCTGCGCGTTGTTTTGTAGCTTCTATCGACCTCTGTGATTGATCATACGTTTATACGGCAAGTTGCCAATGAACGATATTACGAAGGGCTTCTCAAAGAGGGGCAAGTGGTTAAAGGCGTTTTTTGTTCACTTAACCGTTCAGTTCCCGGCGGATGTCAGTTTTTTTTATGTGACTTTTTGTATTTTGATGCCGCCGCACTTTTCCTGGTAGGGTTTTTCTACGTGTGCATTGGACGTTTTTGCTGTTAATTACACATTGGTTCTTACGAAATGCTAAATATCGATAAAAGGAATATAGAAGAGCATACCGATAGGGCAGCAATGTTACACGGGCAGTCGTGAACGTTGTTTCATGGAAATATTTGTCAAGATCAACAAGCTTCACACGCAGCCCTATTGAAGAGGAGCAAAATTAATGAAGACGTCATGTGGATCATTGACTTATCGATTGTTAGTGCGTATGTCATTGCCAATCTACCATTCGGAAAGATTCATGTCACTAAATCACCGTCTCATTACACCGACGAGACAGTCTGTTCAAGGTGAACACATTGTAGGAAGACACCCAAGAAAGAGCTATGAGAAATGAGGCAATAACACGGGTTTGCACCGGGCTGTAGTGGTATGCGACACCAGTCACACCCTGACACCGTCCTGCATTTTCGCATGGTGTACGGGAATGGGTATGCCTATACAGGATGTAATGGGAAAATGCATGATTACGCTGCATACATCCAATCTGTGTGTCACGCCACCTGGGTATATTTATATAGCTTTCCTTCCACTCTTCCTCTCTATAAACAGTTTGCCGAAGAAGGAAGGGCACACCATATAGGTACAACCACTACCGTACAAAACGATTTTCATATCGGGAGTGTAAGATGTACTGTGAAACTGAATGAGATGCAGACGCATCGCTATCGTTGAGTGGTGGCCTGTAGCCCGCGGCGCGAGATTCCATCGCCTTTGCTGGTTAGCATCCCCGGCGATCTGACGTACCCAATAAAGCTCTCACAGTTTGGTGGAGATGCGCCTGATCTTCGCCTTTACTCCTAATCTTCTACCCTGGAGCTTCGCTCGCGCAGGATAGTGCCTACAATGTCGCCACCGCCTTCCGCAGTCGGTGACCACCCGACACCTTCGGGCGACTCTGCTGGGCCTTCATCACCATTCCTCAGGCCCCGGGACCCACCGTCCTTTTCGGGAACTGACTCTCTCGATATCTACGAATGGCTCAATACCTACTATCGGGTCAGTCGGCACAACAAGTGGGATGATGCCACAAAACTTAACAACGTCGTGTTCTACATAACCGACTTAGCGGAGACGTGGTTTCTGAACCATGAAGCGGATTTTACCAACTGGATGGCTTTCTCCGCTGGCATTTGCGAACTCTTCGACCGCGCTGCCTATCGCAAAGCCGATGCCGAACACAAGCTTTCGCATCGAACGCAGGGTCCGGACGAAACATATACTTCGTACATCGAGGATGTCATCTCTCCTTGCGCCAAAATCGACACTAACATGCCCGAAGCTGATAACACTGATCACCATACCCTTTGCTGGCTCTCTACCCTCAAAGACCCCTGCAGACGTCTTGGGCGCTGGATACTGCGGCTGCAAGAATTTGACATCACCATTAAGTTTAAGTGCAGTCGCTTGTACTCGGACGCTGATGCCCCGTCCCGTTGTCCTCTGCCACTATCCACACCGCCTGCAGCACCCGACATTCTCCCGGACAACGCAGATGAGTCGCTGTCTCCCCCCTGCTGACCCCTAACCACGTATGTACGACCCAACATTCCTCCGTGCGGAGCAAATGAAGGATGCCTCTTCCTCCCGCATCATCTCCCACTTGGACGGCAACCGTCCTTTCTCGGACCATGCCGTCATCCGCAAGAGCAAGAACTTCACACTTCTTGAAGGCGTTCTGTACAAGCGGAATTTCTGCCCCGACGGCAGTCGATTCCTATTAGTCGTCCCAAAAAGTATTCGTCAGCAAGTTCTCCGTAGCCTTCACGACCATGCTACGTCCGGTCACCTCAGGTTTTATAAGACGTACGAGAAGGTTCGAAGTCGGTATTTTTGGCCTCGCCTATACACTTCCGTCAACCGCTACGTCAATGCATGCATCACATGCCAGCGTCGCAGACCCTCCCCTCCACCGCCAGATAGGTTCCTTCATCCCCTCCCGCCTCCCGACCAACCTTTTGAGCGAGTAGGCATCGATCTTCTCGGCCCACTACCCGTCACCCCCTCTGGCAACCGTTGGGTCCTCGTGGCAATTGACCATGCCTCCCGGTACGTGGAATCGGCTGCTTTGCCGTCCGGCACATCTGAAGAAATTGCGCGCTTCTTTATACTCAACATCCTTCTCCGTCATGGCGCGCCACGTGTTATTGCCAGCGATCGCGGACGTTCCTTTCTGGCCACGCGGCTTCAAGACGTCTTCTGCGCCACCTCCGTGGTCCACAAACCAACGTCGGCGTATCATCCCCAAACAAATGGTCTCACAGAACGATTTAATCACACCCTTGCTGATATGCTTGTCTGCTACGTGTCCGCTGCCCATACTGTGGTGTCGCGCAGAGCCGATAGCGCTCGAGTGTAAGAAGCACCATGATGATCGCTATCAATAAAGGATTCTGGAATGAGATGTCTGGCTGAGCGGACACAAGACATACCAACTGGGATGCCAATCTACCTTACGTCACCGTCGCCTACAATTCTGCTGTGCAAGCAACAACTGGATTTAGCCCTTTTCGGCTCGTTTACGGCCGCGACCCTGTTTCCAAACAGACACCCTGTTCCCGTACACCGCGGACACAGACCACAATAGCACTCTCGCCGACGCTGTCACACGTGCAGAACAATGCCGACAGCTAGACCGTTATCGAACGTTCGACTGCCAGGCCCAAGCTAAACGGAGATATGACGAACGTCACAAGCACGTTGAATTCCGTCTGTGCGATGAAGTGTGGTTGTGGGCACCAATCCGTAAACCAGGGCTCTCCGAAAAACTTATCTGCCGCTACCTGGGCCCATACCGATTCCTATGTCGTGTTTCGGAAGTCAACTACACTGTGGGACCTATCAATCCACCACCCGACCGTCGCCATTGGGGCACTGAGACCGTCCCTATCCCACGTCTCAAGCCCTGCATCGCCCCTGACGTCAGTTCGGACCTTCGCCAGGATGGCTCCGTCTCAGGCCCGGGGAAGATGTGAGACTGAATGAGATGCAGACGCATCGCTATCGTTGAGTGGTGGCCTGTAGCCCGCGGCGCGAGATTCGATCGCTGGTCAGCATCCCTGGCGATCAGACCGACTCAATAAAGCTCTCACAGTTCCACTATACGAAGCAGTGATAAGGGAACATGCGAGAACAACAGCGTCCGCTTTTATGATAAAATAAATAAATAAGTAAATAAATAAAAAAAAAGGAGGAGAGGAAAACGTGATTTTTTGCGCTTTCCTTGTGGATCGCCGTATGAACACCGTCGTTGTTCACTCCCCTTCCGTCAGGTGGCGGTTCATGCCGTCACCGTTTCTCTCTGTAGTCTCCATGCTTCATGTTGTGTCCACGATTTCAAATAAACCATCCCGCGCACTGCGCAGAAAGCGACGGGCTGTCGTTTATTCTTTTGTGGTATATTCGTAATACGTCTTCTTTTAATCTATATTTTACAAGCCGGGTCTCCAAGCGTTGAAATCAGTGAGTGACAGTCACGCAAGAAACGATGATGAGGTACGGGGTATTTCGACCATAAAAACCGCTTTCTCCTAACTCTGACTCTGTTGCACAATGGGGCTGTTCTCGCGAATTTTTCGCTGCAAACCGATCGACCCGAGCGTCTTGCTCGCTATCCTCGAGGCCATCGCCTGGAACTTGGAGAGGGGCGCCGCGGACGTCTTTCCGCAAGTCCGTAAGAACCTGCGCCGCTTCTCCAAGTCGGAGGGCTGCATGGAAGAACTCGTAGCCCTCCTGACGAAGCACGTCGGGAGTCCGAGCCCTGGCATCACCGAAGGCTGCCTTGAACTCATCGCCAAAGTCCTACGCAGCTACCACAAGAAGCTCGGCTACATGGACATCTGCAGGATCACCCGTTGCCTGCTTCTCTGCGAGCCTCCCAACGAAGACGTCGAGTGGAGGATTCGTCGATTAGTCACCGACGTTTTCCTCCTGGACCGAATGGCAGCCGCCGGCTTTGCGCAGCGCCTACTGTTCAGGGCAGACGACATCACAGCTGCGCGTATCTGGGACGTCGCGGGCTTCTACATCCGCTAGCCGCTCGCTTGATGTCTGCCTTGTGGTCGTATCATCCTTTCGTGTAATCATCTCTCCATCTTATCACCCTCTCATCTTCCACAAGGCAGTCAAGGGGGCAAAAGTCCAACCTGCAGCCTCCACGCGGCGCTCCTGGACCCCGGAGGTCTCCGTCTCCGGGGACTAATTGCAGGCTCTGGCTCTCACGAGCCATCCTTCCTTCACCGCTGCCATTATTTTGAAGACAGATCTACCACAGCAGCAGGCGCGTAAGTACTGCTAAAAAGAAATCTATGGCGATAGTATGGATACGACCTGATACTGTCAACAGCAAGTCTTCGGCAACCTCATTACTGTTCCGGCGTCAAATCAGGGTTCCACTCTGCAATGTTTTCATCATACGTATCAGAGGTACCTGATCGAGCAACTCCCGTTTCTAGAAACTTGGAAAATATGGTGCACACCGCCTAGATGAGCTTCAGGAAACAGGCCTGGCTGTAAAGAGAAGTAGCTTAGAGAACAGCGCACAAGTACGGCTAAAAAAAGAAAAGAAAAGGAGAACCTTTGGCAGCAGTATAGACGTGCCCTGATACTGTTCGCGGCACTTTTTCGGCAGCTTCAACACTGTTCTGGCGTCAGATCGGGATACCTGAATCGATAACGTCCTCGCTACAATGCCAATTTCATCATACGTCCCGGCGTTAATAGAGCTAGCAGCCCCAGTTCTACAAACTCGGAAAATATGGTCCATGCCGCAACCACTAGCATCGGCAAATAGAGTCAGCTGTTTAGGCATAGCTGGGAGAACAGCAAGTAAGTATTGTAAGTATTGAAAAGAAATCGACGACGACGGTATGGATACGACCCGGACACTGTTGTCAGCAAGTCTCTTCGACAGCTTCAACGCTGATGATAATAGCGTCAAACCAGGGTGCCAGAGTTTATATTGTCTGCACTACAATTGCTTTTGCCTCGTCATATACATCTCTAAGGTATCTGAGCTGGCAACCCCGTTTTTTGCAAAATCGGAAAATATGATCCAAGCTGCCTACACCAGCTTCAGTAAACAGAGCATGTCATAGTAGTCGTTCGTAGAGGAGGAAATCGGTGGCGACAATATAGATACATGATACTATTCACAGCAAGTCCTCAGCGGTTGCACACCTCCCTCAGAAAAATCCTGGATCCAGCAGTGCCAGAACCTGTCGCATTGCGTTCGCCCGGCACGCTACCGTCTAATGACTGGTATGTCATACTGCATATCCGGTACCTCTTTGCAGATGATAATGGTTCCTGTGTGGGATTCCACCCGCAGAGGAAGACCGCAGTAGTTTGACTCAGAAGACGCCTTCCTGTTGTGTCTGTCGGCAAATTGCAACCGATGTTCGTACGCTGCCGCGTAGGTGACGTCCATGAATCGAAGCCCTGTTGGTAGCCATGACAACATAACGCCACCAGTACAAGCATAACATTTACTTCATCACAAAAGTGATTAGGAGCAGACACAAAATGTCCCTTAAGATGACCTTGCTATAGCATATATCTGCTCCCGTACCGAAGCAGCAGTGAGCACACGCAGTATTGAAGCGAGACCATTTGCTTAACCAATGAATTTCTGAACTTCGCACAGTAAAATGTGAGCATGTAACTCATGGTATTAGTACCAATGAACGTACATTAATTAATTAGATAAATAGTATAAATTAAGAACGTTTACTTCTGTGTCGTCTGCCCCGTAGAAAATGATGCTTTCGCTACTGTGGTGGCTGCAGTGCCTTTTCTTCCAGGGGCAAACATTTTAAATTCATTCGTTTGGAAGTGCCCTAGTTTGAGTAAAAATGACAACGGAAAGCGGAAGAGAATGACACATTATATTTCGGCACGAGTTAAATTCCACGGGTCAGCTCTGTAATACGAATCTGAAGACGTCTGTGATTGGCTTATTTGGACGCATGATTCCTCCGAGTCACATCGTAATGCGCCTACATGCTTCAAACTGTTCCTTGTATACACTGATCATGTTGCGCAAACACACATGTCGGGAACGACACAACAAGAGCACATTTACATGATTTTAATAAAACCATGTAAAATAGTCGCGTTAACAAGACATGTGAATTCAATTTCCCGTCAGCCTGGCGCCCGCCATCTTCTTCCGTACTCTATCCTCAACGTGCGGTCTACATTATCGGTTGGCGGAGATAGACCCCTGTGACTGTAGCTCTTATGTCGTCTCGGGGTACAAGTTTAACGGAAACATGTACACCACAATGACGTCACGAGGCGTAGGCAAAGGAGGCCCAAAGAAGGCATTACCGGTACGGCTACTGTACTCGAACACGTCATGTGGCGACAGTGGCGCTTGTGAATGACACTTTAAAGTCGCCCCCCGATGTTTGTAAACACATGAAAGAGGGTGCGCCCGAGGCGCTTCCTGTTCGTAGAACCTCAGACGCGTGTCCATGTTGGCGAGGTTGGGGGAAATGGGCTCATTACTTCCGGGTATATGTCACAGTCCAGGATCTCGTGCAGAATATAACAGCGCCATCGCTTCCTTTTTTTTTTTTTTTTTCGACGTAATTGCGACGCGATATTATATGTCCCTCCACAGCATAATTATCTTGCCAGGGGCTATAGTATAGAGCAACGACAAACAGAGTCAGGAGAAGACACAAAGAAGACCCGAAGGAACACTAACAGCTTTTCGTCTGGGGATGCTGTGCGAAGGCGTGGTAACGCGTTTTTTGTCCCACAGGGCGTTCTTTGTTAAGCCACGAAGCGAGACGCTGATGACCGGGGAGCAAACCGCTATCGTGGCCTTCGTCAGGACAATCAACTCCCCTTGTTGTTTCAAAAAAAAAAAAAAAAGAATGAAAGAAAGAAAGAAGAATGTCGGAAAAAGAAGGTATCCGAGAAAGGTCGCCCAAAAACACAGCCAGACGGCCAAAGGACCGTGGCAGACGACGCGCGACGTCGGCGACAGTATCCCTGGTGGCTTCCCTGTTGTGGGGGGCAACTATTTAAATGTAAAAAAAAAAGAAAAGAAATCAAACAGAGAGCGAAAAAAAAAAGGACGAGCGTATAGTCTGCAACATTGTCCTGTGTCCCTTGTGGCGGCTTTGTTGTTCGAAACTCTATTCTGTTGCTTTGAGGTTACACTGATGATCGACTGCAAATTACATGCAGGTGCCACATTGAAAGTTTCATCCAGCGGTCCGTCATAGTTTTTCGGGGTAAATGAAAAATAAAAAGAAAAGGAACAAGAACAGCACACGCACACACACACAAAAGAAACAAAACATCAAACAAACAATCAACAAGAAAAAAGAAACAAACGGCATGATCACATGCACTTTCGGTTTCTGTATTAAGAGAAAATAACCCGTAATCAGCAAATTCTAATCATAATAATTGTGAGAAATCAGCAAGTTCTGGATCGTTGGATCGTTGACTTGAATGTTTGGCAGAAACAACAAGAAGCAGTCATGTGACAGCATTTTTTAGCTTTTGCTTAGGCCCCGCATATTGTTTTTCTTATTTTTGTGTAACTGCGTCTGCTACAAAGGACGGAGTGTCGTCTGCAGAGAATTCACTTTACGGATGGATCATACCTCATGCTGAAATGCACTTATCAAAGAGATGTATCCAAAGTACAAGGCAGAAGACAGAGATACAACTAATTTTCTGATGCTAACGAAAACCCATTTTCCTTCCAAATAAAGGTACGCGAACAAACTTTGTTTTAAAAGGCGTCCGCTATCACAGTAGCGCAGTCTAGACTCCACGTCTGCCATATAACAGTAATCTTTCTGCAGCGCTTCGTATCGGGATTTTCATATTTCGGGACAGAAATGATTGCGTATCTTGGCATATCTTCAACCTTCAACTTTTACTTTACTTTACCTTTAGATGTTGATTTGCTCCTTATGACGACGGCTATATCTCTGAAACATGCATCTGTTCTCAAAGCCTCGACGACAATGTATACATTTTTTTGCAAAAATTTTCAAGAACAACGTTGCCGGTTTACCACAGCCAAGCGATAGGTGTTGTCACGTGAAGTTGCGTCCGTCGCCACGCCGCTCGCATTCTCGAAACAGAAGCCGAAATCTCTTTCCCTCCATTATCTTTTCGTCTGCAACAATCAACTGGTATTTCCCATATTATGTAGTGACTCACACGAATGATATTGTCGCCAAATATTCGTCAGGTAAATCCCTATCCCAGTTTATCGCTCTCATTTCTCTTTCGCAACCTCCTGTAACCTGTGCTCGTGCAGGAAGTTACCCATCCCATGTGTTTCCCCGCTCCCCCCCCCAAAAAAAAAACACACACACACACGCATTGTTTTTCTCACGAAACTTCACCACCTTCCCCCTTTCTCACTGCACATAAATGCGTATACACGCGTGACAAAGCATCTGACGAGAGTCACACGGGGTGCACGCGCATTCCGCGGGGTGTTCGAGAGTGAAGGTAGCAGCTATTCCAAAGCTTTGAAAATAATCTCCTATTCGTTATGGAGTGTGCGCGGGTTTTTGGTGTTGTCCTGCTGGTCAGCGTGGCAGCTCAAGCTGGTGAGTTGGGCAGTGCATTATGATTCTTTTTCGGTGTTATAGAATATATATATATATTTTATGATCTCGCAAGCCAACTGCCTTTAAAGGTGCAATAATAGTGCAAAAGTTTCTCCTCGCAGAAGGAAAGTTGCAGCTACCTTGACACTAGCCCAAAAGGAAAGGGAATCATTCCATTTCCATCTCCTTCATAAGAAGGCTTGCAATGCGGAGCTGGCCGTCATTGGTACACTCAAACGATTCCACCAATCATCACGGGTGATCGTTTGAAGAGACCGATCCGAGGCATATCCGCATTGTCCCGCTTCTTTCAGAACGTGAGGGAAAGCCTAAAGTGCCGTTTCTCTCGCTGGGACGACGCAACGAATGAATACCCGTTCTTTTTTGTGATCGTGCCCATCCCGATATTTTTTATATCGCAATCAATCAATCGATCGTTGTGATCGTGTCAAGGCAACGCCATCTTTCATTCTCGAGGGGAAAGTTTTGCGTGTTAATGTTCCTATAAAATATATGTTTACGGCGCATACATTATTATTATATTTGAAATATTGTGAAGGCATTTTATATATATCGTACTGCTTTGTGCATGGAGATGGATGATAAATGTGATTTCACTGTTGCTCTCCACATTTCAAAAGTACCTTTAAACTGTGCATTGAAACTGTGCATTTCGTATGTAAAATGTTAACATTTCCACAAAGCACAAGACGACTTTGCTCACTGCATACTCTTTGGGCATATAGCGATTGTCAACGAAATCTACGTTAGAAAAATATTCACTGTGGACACGTTGTTGGCTCGGCTGCCAGTGTTGCTTGGGGTAATATGGAAACCGCGGCAAGCAAGCAAGAAAAAAGAAAAAAAAATCTTGAATTGAATGAAA
The DNA here is from genome assembly GCF_037126465.1 of Ornithodoros turicata. Classification (NCBI taxonomy): domain Eukaryota; kingdom Metazoa; phylum Arthropoda; class Arachnida; order Ixodida; family Argasidae; genus Ornithodoros; species Ornithodoros turicata. The sequence continues at coordinate 66,609,402 of NC_088206.1, read as the reverse complement.
ATCCTGTACCAAACTTTTACGTCAGTAACGAAAACGAAGGTCACAAATAGTCCGTGACTGTGTTTTTGTCGGAGGATATCCTTATGCTGACAGACTCTTGTTTCTTTGTTTCTGCGATGAATATCGGCAATGAAAAAAAAAAAAAAATCTCGTTCCGGTTGAACAGATGCAGTTTTTCCCCCTTGCAACGGGTGCCCTATGAGACGAGTGGTATTTGCGGCGCCATCTCTTGAGACCCATCCAAAGCTCATGCAGAGAAGTTCCAATAGGGTCGAAATAGATGGCGCGTCAATACACTCCTCCCTAAAGCCCCTAAAGTCCCTTCCGGTTCCTTCGTCTCCTCCTTCTGCCTTGCGACGACGTTGTTGTTAGTAACAGAGAGAGGGAGATAAATCTTCCTAGACAACAGCAAATTTATTTTAATGATGAATGTGGAGTTTCATCGCCAGGGGTGACACTCTACCTCATTGCTGGGTTTCCTCGTTTGCGAGCCCTTGTTGAAAAAGTCCAAGAGTAGACTGTTCCAAAACCTGGCTACGAACATTCAGTTGAATGTGTTTTCGTAATACAGTAAAAATCAATAGCACCTACCCTTTCGAAAATAGCAATTAAAAAAACAATAGCAATGTAAAATAATAGCAACCGAACGCAGCACAATACTGCATAGGTAAGGCGGGGCTGCGTCATAGGTAAGGTCAGTCTTCACACAAGGGCGTGTATATAGGTGTGTCACATAGGGCGACAATATTAGCGAGGCTATAAGCTCTATTTCATTCGTCATGCTGTCTATCGGTGGCCTCCATCCAAAATATTTTCGCAGTGCGGTGTATATTGTCCCTGCGGGACCAAATTAACAAAATCCAAATTAACACAAATAACACATTAACAAAAGCACTTCGACAAAGCAGCCTCGGACGGACGATTCCGATCGTAACCTGTGACGTCGACAGGTCCTCGCACGTCCTACGTCGAGAGTCACGTGATCGGCCCTGCCAGTGAAACAGGTGACGTCACGACCGTGGCCCTCTTTTCATTCTCTCTTTATTTTACGCGCTCTCCGAAGGGTGAGGGATTTTGGAAAGGTGTAAGGAACGGAGACCACACGCACGCGCAGCAAGTCACCTGCACTCGCTAATATAGCAAAACCGTGAGGGCCACCTCAATGCAAATTTAAAGGGGTTGTGAGACGCATAGTTGCAGTTAATTGGATCGCGCATGCATTCTACTGCACGGCAGACTATTGACGAAACGAGAGTTACTCTTCCACGCATCGTTGTTGGCGAGACACAGCTAGGAACGTGAACACATCTTCACGCCGAGCTCTGGCGTAGGAGGAGCAACAGCCCCGACAATTCCTATTGGTTCTAATAAGCGCGTGACCTCCCCCACGGCCGTCACACCACAGTCGGATGAGTTTATTATTTTTTTCTACGGTTGTATTACCCCGCTTTTCTCTAAAACTCGGAATAGAGAACATAAAAGTAATATGCGTGCGAACTAGTGTATACCCCACGTTGGGTACATATCCCCGATCTTGGGGGAAAAAACAAACGAACAGAATAGAAAACGTAGAGTACGCGACAAGACTACAGGTTCAACTCGATGCAAATAACCCTACCAAGTGCAGGAACGTCCTTTAAAGCTCTGCATCTTCTTCATCAGAATCATACATACATAATCTTGTTGTGTTCCAGCCGCTCAATGCCCAGGTGTAGAAATCGTCCCGCGCAGCGGGTGGGGTGCCAAGAAAGCCACGAGCGTGAAGCGCATGCCCAATCCTGTCGCCAGATATGTTTTCATCCACCATACGACGGGCGCTGGATGCAACAGCAAGGCCAGCTGCAGCAGACTGGTACGAGGATATCAGTCTTTCCACATGGGAAAAGGTACGGTGCACTCTGAAGCTCTTTCGTGGCCGTGGTCTGTGAGCTTGCATGGTTTCCGTCTCTGCCGTCTCTACCGAGACAAGCCATCTTCAGCCGCATAGGCAGCCACTGGTAGCCAGTGAAAGCTTACGTTTGAAATCGTCTGCGGCGATAAGCTGAAGCAGACGAGATCGCGAGCAGGCCTTGTGTATCTATAGTCGTGTTTAACATAAGAAGGAAAAGAAATGTAGTCCGTCAACTACATATGCCGTTGGAGATCAGGAGACGGAATAGCGCGCCAGGAGAAATACTGCAGCGCCACCACGCGCCATCAGTAGTGGAGCGCAATTTCTGGCATTACATTATCTGGCGCAGGGAGAGAGCGTGAACCCCCCTGTGTCCAGCCATCTTATCTGCGGCGCAGTAATATTTTGAGAGCTGGCGGACAGGTGGCGTAGCCTGGGAAAAAAAAGGGCCTGCTTATTTCCTCCTCTCACTTAGCTACGGCCACCGAAAGCACTGTCGTGATTGGCGGGCCCCTAATGACTACGTCACGTGGCTTAAGCGATCAGGCTTTGTTAATCTGGGTGGCGTTGTGCAAGACCATAAACTACGTCACACTGACGCATTGGCTCTGATAGTTTCGAGATCGCATAAGGTAGAGCCGCCTTGTTGCCTCTTGGTGTGCTGCATGATTGACGGCTGCAACGAGTAACTAATTACGGGCTTGTCTTGGCTATTGTTTTTTATAGGATGGAGCGATATAGGCTACAACTTCCTGATTGGCGGAGACGGCCGAGTGTATACCGGACGTAGCTGGGGCGTCGTGGGAGCACACACAGTCGGCTACAATAGCAATGGGGTTGCCTTCTCGTTCATCGGAGACTATTCTGGGAGAGCACCCGACGCGAAAATGTTAAACACCGCCAAGAAATTGCTTGCTTGTGGTGTGTCAAAGGTAAGAAAACGCACTGAGTACCACGCAATCGCAAACCGTTCTCAAAGTTATTGGTAGCATTGACACGGAAAACATTGCCATGGTACGACGGAACAGTCCTTGTTACAATATCCTGGTGCAATGGCGTAACATGAGGCGCAATCATACCTTTGGTACTGCATTTGGGAAAGTGAAGTTCTCGGAAAAACCCTCCTTTTTTTTTCTGACTACGTTACTTTTCGGGGAGACCCGTCAAAAAAAGAAAAAGTTCATTCGAAATGATGTTTATGACGCTGGCTCAAGCAAGGGGGAAAAATATTGTGGTTCTTTAATTGCTTAGCACGTTGTTTGTACGCAGGGTCATATCAGCAAGAACTACAGCTTGCACGGACACCGAGATGCCAACCCAACGTCGTGCCCCGGCAACAGGCTCTACAATATCATTAAGACTTGGCCAAGATTCAGAGGGAGTCTACGGAAGGGATAGATAAAGTTACAAAGCCATTGCTAAAATGGCTCATATGTAATGAAACAGGTAGGAAGGCACACAGGCATCACAGGCCGTCGGGCTATCATCGGGGAGTGGGCGAGGAACGGTCCGACATCGTCGGCTCCCGGCGCTCCCGGTGTCGGTTCATACGACACTTTGCAACAGGGTAGCGCAAAATTAAGGTAGCGCCCCGATGATGTCCCGACGGACATCCTATTCACTCCCCCCACTGCCGGTATTTAAAATATACATATACATAATTTAAATAATCACAACATGTTCACAGTGAAAAGTTTTGTTGATGACACTGAAACAACTGTGAACTTCGCGTGTATCAACAAGATGCCTTTTCTTACATTGGGGTGCTTGCAATGGGAGCTTGTTATTGATATGGATATCTGAAGTTTTTTTACACAAAAACAGCACAACATACCACATTGTACTTCTTGTAAGCAAACATCACGGCGAGATATAGGTTCATATAGGGAAGTGCGGGGTGGATTCTGAAAGATGAACGTAGCTTGACGGGTCAGGATTACACTGTTCAAAAAAAAAAAAAAAAAGAAAAGCACCACACCAGACAACACACACTACTTTTGAGCACTGGCCAATAGACTTGCCGTTGTCAGCACAGCATGGCATGCCTCGGTCTGCTTGAAAAATACCACCATCACTGAAAGAAAGGCTCTGAAGCAGAAATCTTGCGGTCGACCCTTCATCGATACCCTCGATCAGACCATTGATTTCTCTCCGCATGGCCTGTAATATGACCATTAGAAATAAATTGGCATTATGCGTCATATCACGCGGACGGATTAATGCAGAATAGTTTATTCACTAACGAATTTGATTTTCTTTTAGCTTTAATATTTCACACAACCACGAAAACTTATCTTGAGCTGAAGAAGTTCATGCTCCCAGTTTTGTAGGCACGCAGGAGTTTCAGTGGCAGGCAGAGCAGTCAAGCTAAAAAAATGGTCACATTTCGTAGTCAAACACACTGTACATGCGCTTCCACACTTTAGTGAACCGAATTTTCCTCAAAACCTAACGTGTTATCCGAAAAGCAATGCAAAAAGCAGAATGAAGCACTAAAGCGCATGTCCCTATAGTAACTCGCAAAAAAGAAAAGAAGAGAGATTCAAAACATGAAAACTGTAATATTCAGCGTTTCTTTTTCATTTTCTCTCGGCTCGACTTGCATCCCGGTAGCGATTTCTGCGCCGAGTGGTGCAGCGACACTGGCAAATGCAAGACGCCAAAGCAACTACCGAATCCGAGCCCAGACAATCCAGTTCTGTGATGTGAAACAGCACGAGCGCACAAGTTGCTGTTTTCGTTGTGCCTATTGTTTATTTCTTCAGTTGATCTGCGTTTTGTTGTGTCGTCTGTTTGTGCCATGTCGTCATACCGGAACTTCTCTCAGCCTGTGGACTCTAAGAAGGAGGAATTCAGGAAGTACCTCGACAGCAACGGTGTTCTGGACGCACTGACACAAGCCTTAAAAAGCCTGTTTGAAGAAACTGAGCGTCCAGCCGACCCTTTGGAGTATCTCAAACGTCACTTGGCAGGTGACACTCCACCGATGGAAGAGACTGTGAGTGCCCTGAAACAGGAGCTCAAAACCACAAGGGAAGCATTGAATGCCCTGCAGGAACGCTGTGAGCAAACCAAAGCGGGCGACGCGTGATGTTGCATGTTGTGGGACTCTAATATGGCAAAAATAAAGCCACTATTGTTCCGACAGAGAGGAATGGACGTCCACAATGATTCCGCGTGTACACAATGTAGCTTCAGGACAACCAGTCGCATACCAAGTTGAGAACACAGGCAAGCAGATGTGTTTCACATAAGGCGGAGTAAACTGCATGAAAGTGCCTTCCGCCCTTAGTAGCATAAATGTATGATAGAGATTGAGAAAAAGTGTGACAAAATTTTATTCAAGTGACATATGTAACGAAGTGAGAGCACGCATATGCTTCACAGGCTTTCAATGAGTGCTTATGAGATTAGGATCCATATATGTACTGTATTTAATATGGATCACTCGGTAACGTATCCTCCCAGGGTTATGGGTTAGAACAAGGCCAGGGTTGCTAACAACCAGGTGACATGGTAAAGTCGTTTATGCTCATAGTAGTTATTGATGCATATTGATGGGATGGTCTTCTAGAGTACAACCGTTACCCTGAGCACATATAATTGAATTCTCTGTCACCGATGATGCAACGGTGCAAATTGTCTTGCCCCAAAATGCCATGGGTACTAAATTAAGAAATTCAATCAATAAGAGCTGCATAGCTTCCTGCGAGCTGTGCTGGCAACGACGACATCCACTGTTCCTTCCGAAATAGTACTTGCTGGCTCGTCGTCGGCTGCCATTCGTCGGAACACTGCTCCGACGTTGGTGAGCCATAAATGTCGACAGTCTCAGGACAGACACACACACACGTTTGAGATGTTGTGTGTGTCTGTCCCTCCTCGTCCCTCGTGTTCGGGTGTCAAAATGGGCGACATACGTGACGATGATGCAAATCACGGGGTAAAAACGGGTCTTACTGGTTTGAACCCTAAAACACAAGGCCCTATTTATGATGTCCTCAGGGTTTATTAGCGGTTTGTTGGTCTCTGTGTGAATGCGAGAGTTCACGGAAGAAAATGTGAGAGATAATGAATGTGACGAGACTGAATGTGTGTCCACGTCTTTCTGAACGAGAGCGCAATGTTTGCATAGTGTACCAGTGACACACATTTTTACAGGCAACAGAGAGGTGTACGGTCGATTCCAGTCACCAGCACTCACGGGCTTATCGTTAGCTGCAGTTCTTCACAGCTACCTGAGCAGAGAGCTTAATGCTTGTTACCAAGAACTCATTACCTTGTGTGCTTTGCGTGAAGCAAACTTAGTATTAGTAAACTAGTAAATTTAGTAGTTGAGAGTTACGGCCTGTCGCGTGTTTTCGTCCTGTTCTTTGTTGCCATTTGCAAGAATGAAAAGTAGGCATGTATATACTGGGCACTACATTCGAGCAAAATGCTTTTCTGCCGATGCAGACCTGGAAATAATTGGGGGGTCAGTTCCGGTACTGTCGAGTTCTGAAGGAAAGAACCTGGGAAGGTGAACTGGAACATGACCATTCGGATCATCTTGAATATTGAGGTATGCACGGATGGAGAAATGGATGTGTGTCTTCCATACAAACTCAACTTGTCTGTGTTGTCGCTTTTCGTCCCCGAGTCTCGGGAGTTTAAGTTATGGATCTACACCTTGCTCATCGCTCTACCTACACTCATCGCTTGCTACCTCTTTATCCTCTCGTTATCAATTTAGGAGCCTGCATGTTGTGCACTGATATGCATACATGCTTTTAAAGGTGCTGCAGGCTGCACTTTGTGCATGGAGACCTCACACTGCTGCGGAAAATTGGATGTAACCTGACGGGGGCTAGAATTAGTACAAGGGTTGTGGTTGGGAGGATTGATGTGTTGTACATAAAAGTTATATTTATTAATAGAAGGTTATGAGCCTGACGATGTGCTGCAAAAAACAAAAACAAAATTCAGTGTACATACAGGGTGAATGCTCAAAGTGAACAGCTCATAATACATCACTGGCTCTAAAGTAGTTCCATATAAGTAGGGTTCCGCATTTTTGGTTTTAACAGAAAAACACTGAAAAAATGTACGCAGGTAAATTTGTTCACCATTCTGTTTTTACCGAAGAATACAGGGTACAAATGAATGTCCGAGAAGAGATTGAGGGATGAATCGCTGCACACGTTCAATATAACGAAAGAAAATTAGCTCTCCTTTCACAGTTTAGGTACCACCACCTCACTATGGAGCAATAAAGTGTACCCTTTGTGATGTCTCACGCGGGCTATTTTTTAAATTGATTTCAGGGTGGTAGCCAGAAAATATTTCGGGGGGAGGGGGTGTGGGGCTTATATGCGCACTTTACATGGGGGAGGAGGATTTTCCCCTTGTTTCCCTCTCCCAAATGCACTATCAAAGGTACGGTTTTGGGGGGTTGAACAACCTAAACCACCCCTCTGGCTACTCCCCTGATATATATGTTTTTTTGTTTTTGTTTGAAGGCTACGCTGAGACACACATTTTTGAAATTACGTTTCGATTTATATTCGCCGAAAACATACGCCGAATCGCACCCTAAAATAAAAACCGAAAGCGCGAAACCCTGCGCATGAGCCACATAAGTAAATATATTAAGCACACGGGCAGACGAATCCTCTGATCACAGAACATCTTGCAGGAGGTGGTGTAAATGCATTAAATCTCGGAAATATTGGTGTGGGTTTCCGTAATAACAAAGTAAAGAACGACATAATTTCAAGTACCACAACCTGCGCAGGCTACCGGATAACTAGCGCAAAGTGACAAACACGGTAGCACCCACCAAAGATCGCCAACGAAGGTGAGTAACGTATTTGTCGATTCCGTAGTGTATATTGTGCATGCTGCTCCGTAACATTAAAATTCCGAAATACACGCTAAATAAAATTCTTAAATGGGCACCTAGCGCCATCTTCTGGAATGGGAGCCAGTTTTGAACGTACGACTTGGACAGCTAACGGCAGGTGGTGCGCGTTGTCCCCCTGCCTGTGTAAATATGCGCCCATCGCGCTTGTTTTTCCAACAACTTGTGTTTGTTGAAACATTTTCCAACGTGCTTTGAGGACGCAGGATACTTTCTTCCGGTTCTTTTTAACGTACCCGTTTAGTGTGTCAACTAGGGGAATGCACATGCGGGCTAATGAACCATGCACACGGCCCAGGGCCTGCACAGCCTGTATATGCCGCGTGTTCTGGACTGGAGCTTACAATCGTGCCCACAGCTCCACAGGAGCTAAACTAATCCTAAACTAGGTGCGGAGGTCTGAAGGGAAGGGAGGTGTTAAGGACGTGCATCGTGCAAGCGGGCCCAGATGTGCATGTGCGGCAATTTTGTTGACACAACCGCGCTGCTGCTTTCGTTCCCACCGTTTGGTACGGAAGTGACGTACAATTTTGAGTTTGTTCTACAAACCTGGAAAAGAAAAAAAGCTGAATGTCAAAATGCGACTCCCACGTACGGAGTAACAAATGTATCGTTTCATTCGTGAGTTTCCGATTTCTGGTTTCAAAAGTACGCCATGTATTCTTTCTGTGAGCCACAAAGAGTGGAGTTCCCTGGACTTATTGTGTTCTCACTGCTAGCAGACTGGACTGTGTATTTTTCGCCCTTCAACGCCCACATGTATTCTGTGCATGGGACAGTTTCTTTGGTCCTCAGTCCAGTCAAAAAAGGTTGATATCAAAGACACTATCACTCGTCTCGCACTTATGGTTCCCACGTCAACGTCACACGCTTTCATTTCCACTGCTTTGTCTTACACTCGCTCAGTGATTTCCCCAGAAATTCACTGCGGGAGGGGTATGCTTGGTGAAGGTGAAGGTTCTTGTTCACGGAAAGAATCGTGGCACAATGGTGACATCTTTGCACAGCTTTCCCGTTTTATTTGTACATGTTATTACGTTAGAACACAGTACATTAGAATGCATATTCATTATGACCGGCATTTCTACATTAAGATGCATAATCACACGACCGACAAAGAAAAAAGGCTAGCACCTTGTCTCACGAAGCTCAATGAATGTCTAGCACCCTTAGACGAAAAAAGCAGAATTCCTCGCTTGATTGAGTTGGGCGTAAATGGTTCTTGATGATCCACATTGAGTTTGCGTGCCCGCACGCATTTTTGCTCGTATATGCGCGCAATATATGCATTGAACACTCACTTTCAAATATTTTTGAACAAATGCATGGTACGATCATCTGCACGACTGTGGTCCTACAGCCCAAGTTTGACGGTACAGGATTCGCAGGTTCGCTGCGCCGGACTCTCTACCAGAACGTGTTGGAGGCCGAGCTGGGTGGGGTCACCTGAGAAATTTCAGGAGGGGTGGATTGCAAACATGCAGGGGGGTGTAGGGAAATCCCTGCACTCGATGCTAGGCTGAACAATATTTGCAATGACATTGCAGATGATCGAAAATAGGCTGTCTGACATCTCCGTCAACAACAAATCCTTCTTGTTGTTTTCGTTTTACTTTTATTTAACGGCGAATGTGAAGGACCATCTTGAAAAGTTTAGCAACATTCCGCACCCGTCGTTCGCTGGAGACAAGGTTACTTCCGGTTCGAGACGACCCAAAATTTCTCCACCAGCAGACGACACGAACTGACAAGCAGACGACAGGAACAGGCGATCTGGAATGCAGTGAATTAGCACACTTCCCCTGAAATACACGCCTCTCTTTTTTTAATAATTAAAATCATTACGTTTTGTGTTGTATCAGTGACAGTTACAAGATATTTTGGGGCACGACTAGAGGCGAAGCGAGAAATGAAAATATGGACGCATGACAGTTCGTCTGCTAACGAAGGCGCGGAGCTGCCTGTCATCAAGTTGACGTTGCGATACGGTAGAACGGGTTCTAGAAGTATGAGAAATCTATAAAAAGAGGACTTTGAACGACAGCTTCTGTCACTTTTCGCCGACCAAGTACGTGAAACCGTCACATTTTTCATGTTTTGTATATTGGAAAAAAGCAGAAGCACAACCGGCGCTTGTGACACAAATACCACGAAGAATCAAGGCAGACTAAGTATAGACTCCATGTTTGATTAAGTCCTAAATAATTGTGAAACCGGTATGAAATGTAAACAATCGTGTCTCCGATAAATATTACAGCTGCTTATGCACGTCGGGACAGGAGGACTTCTTGCAGACAGACAACTACACACCGACTACTTTCGAGTCAGCAAATTGTTTGCACATATGCTAGAACTGGTAGAAACGAATATTGCTGTCAGTCTGCCCATCGTATCGCTCCCGAAAACAACTTCAGAGCTAAAAGAAAGCAATAAACAAGCAGTAAAATCTAGTAAATATATGCATCTAGGCAAGACGAAAGTCAGAATATCCATGCTTCTATGTGGAAGCAGAGTGGCAGGAACTACATTCGAAAGAAACCCGTCTTTCATATTACCTAACAGACGTTAAACAACTCCGTCTAAAAAAAAAAATCCAAAAAACCCACCTGCCCACTACTTAATCACACCCTCACAAGGACCAAAAGCAACGAAACATAAACCGAAACTAAACAATAAATCTGCAGACACAATATCCGCCATCTTCCATCAGGCTCTCAGCCAATTAGCTTCGAATCACGACTGGCAAACCTAATCCGCGCATCGCGCCATCCAATCCGCGGCATGCTGCTCTTTGCTCCTTTGTGTACAGGCTACACAACCCCGGATCAAGAACAAATAATCGAAGAGCAGAAGAAAAACCAAAAGCTACACGGCATTAGGCTCGTCTATACAACGAAAGAAGCGAGTGCGAAAGGGAATTGAGCTGTCCTCGCCTGCTTGCTACTCCGCCCACAACAGGATTGAAGTTTTGGTTTATCAACCACAGAGGTAGCAAAGAGAGAGAGAGAGAGAGAGAGAGAGAGAGGGAGGGAAAAGAGTACTGAGAAAGAACCAGCTATGGGGGAGGGGAGATGCATGCGTATGAAGGGTACGGAACAAAAGACGTAACTTAGGCGCAAATCCTCCAAGAGGGCTGGTAACTTTCTTCGGACGATTGCAGTCAATTTTTCCAGATTAGGCTTAATGCTCGTGAAATGTGCAGGTGTTAGCTTGAATTATGCGGCTGCAATGGAGGTTCAGATCGAAGAGATTGCCATCAAAATAAAGTTAGTTGCTCAGAACATAAAGTTCATTGATCTTGATGCAGGTTAGCACGCGTATTGAACGCTTCATTGATTTGTCTGATTGTGGCACTGTGCCAGCTTTTACCGCGCTCGGGAACGACATTTAACTAGTACGAATTAACGTGCACCAGTTTGTTTCCCATTGGCATACATGGAGGCATTCTAACATATCCCCAAGCTACAATGGTATCTTCAAGCCATTTTGCTTTATATCTGTCTATTAGCCACATCTTTCTGAAACAAAACAGATTCAACATGATTGATCTTGAGTAGGGTACTCAAGATACGTACGTAAGTAGCCTGCCAGCCAGGAGCTGACTGCCTGCTCCAGTACGATATGAACGCTATTACAACTTCAACGAAAGCCCACACCATAAAACCTCACACATCACAGAAACTAGATGTCTGTTTCCACACCATCGCAGAAAGAAAATAAGCAATCTCGATGCGGGCACGCACGGCGGGACTGTCGTGACTCAGAGTTACGCTAATCTCGACAGCAGTCACTCCATCTTGCGGCAAACAAACGAAACAACAAACGGGTGGAAGAGCAGATGTACAAAAGCAGACCCAACAGAAACGAATCCGGACAGAAACAAGCATAAAGAAAGCAGACGATATAGGTAGGAGGAGGAGGAGGAGGAGGAGGAACGCCATTTTCTTCGCTATTTAGAATCGTGTTTCTGCTAACGCGTTCCGTGCCAATTCTGCGTGTTGCAGAAGACGGGATTGAATATGTTTCGGGTGCAGAGGTGCACACCAGAAAGGAAGAAGATACGTTTCGCGTTGTTTCGATCGTCTGCCCTGTACAGTGAGAGAAATCGTGATTGTTCTTCGAATCGTGACAGTGGCTTGTGGAACGTGAAACACGTGGCGCGTTGCAGACAAGGTTGCCATTGTCAGCTAGCGGCGTACAATTATAGTTTGTTTGAATGCGAAGTATACGAAGGTTGTTACTACAGAATGGGAAACTGCCTAATGTTTTGGATTAGTTCAGCAGGAATGAGAGGGAGAAAGGTGCTGTGGTGAAAAATGCATGATTACAGTTGTATCCGAGAACGCTATATCGCGATGTGGATACGTATCAATGTACAAGCAGTCCGAGGAAAAATAATGGTAGTACGGATACAATGTACAGGGAGTTCAGGGAGAGCTGTTGACGTACCTCAGGTTACTTCCAGCATCTCTGCAACGGACGAAACGAAACTTATCTTTCTGCCGTGTTTCAACGTTACACAAAGTGAAGATACATAGCTTCATCCGTGGACACCCTGTAGTTGCTGTTGCGGGACTAGGATTCCGTCATAAATGCAGAATTGGTTGTTAGCCCAGCGGCACTGCAGGCGCTATCTATCCTATTCCAAAACTCCGTAATGATAATTCGTAGATTTGTTATGACAATTATGACCGTGATCAACGTCGCAGTGTTTTATTGCGCCGTCTGGCGTTAACATCCATGCTTATCAGCGCGGCCCATATTTAACGTTCTCCGTTTATAAGGCAGCGTGTCCCAACAATTTGTGTCGTGCTGACAAACCATACCTGGGTAGTAATGTCATTACTGTAATCAAATTACAGTAATGAATTACTTTTTCTGGTAATTTATAATGTAATGCATTAATTTTGACATTATGTAATTTGTAATGTAATTTAATTACATTTTGCGCAGTAATTTTAATGACATTACTCATTACATTTTTACAAAATAATCGAGTCTGGGTTCTGTGTTGGCACTTGGCAGAAAGAGAGTTGGTAACTGGCGAGTTAAAATGATTCCAATCGGCCACAATATATTTCCACATCATCAACATCGTTACGATTAAGCTCGTAGTAATGACTTTGTAATGTCATTACTTCTTCGTAGTAATTGTAATGTAATTTCATTACACTTCAATTGCAGTAATGAGTGATGTAATTTAATTAAATTCTAGCTGGAGTAATGAGTAATGTAATTTAATTACAATTTAGAAGTAATTTACCCAGCTATGTGACAAACTTACTGTCGGTATTGGGCAGATTCGATCCCGCATTATAGATCTATCAGCGTTAGCAGCTGTTTCCAACCAGTTCCATTCATTTGTCACGAGGAAATTCCTGTTATGCACGCGGCTTTACAGCTGATAGCCATTTGTCCGAGGCTTCATTGGAATTTTTTGCAAGCGTTATAGTCATGTAGAAAGAAAACTAAAAATTAAGCAAAATCTTGCCTCATGAATTTTCAATGCCCTATCGCGGCAGAAACCCCGCCATTTCTTCTTGTGTCTGCTTCACATTTACATCACCTCACACAGGCGGCGCTGCCTATAACGATACGACATGCCCATGCTGACGTTATGCACTAATCGTCTTCTTCTGCATGTTGGCGCCACCTCTGCGTGGTGAAATGAAAGTGAAGCGCACACAGGAGAAAATGGCAGCTTTTGAGTGAGATTGGCCATAGAAAATGCATGGAGTAAGATGTTGCTTCATTTTTAATTCTTCTTCTACGGGACTATAACGCTCACAAAAAAATCATAAAAAGCTTCAGATAAATGGCTACCAGTCTGCAAAATTTGCGGTTGGTGAAACCCCGTCTGCTATTCTTACGATGCGATCGAAATGTGTAACGTTCGCTAGGCTACCCCTGTAGAAATGAACTACACAAAGTCTGACGGAACCTTAATGGAGCATGGAAGGTCCTTCGAACTTGTATTTTTCTACCGCGTAATATGGACATACTACGTTCAAGGGCTGTCACGCAAAATACCTTTGGGAAGTGCGAATTTCCAGAGAAAAATAGTTTGTGAGAATACGTGCAGCTGCGGCGATCTCACCCAGGTACCCTCGCGTGTTGTGACGTCAGGTCAGCCGAGCAATTTTATTGGCTGCCGAGGACCGTTTGCTATGGCGACGCGATCGGTCGACTGATTGGGACGGGCGACGGCAAATACAAAAGCAGAGAGATAGAGAGAAAAAAAGAAAGGAGCGCACCACACTATTGGGCGGATGACGTGACGTCACAGACTGGTAGCCTATAGGGAAGGAGCTTTTCTGACACGCAAGATTGAGAGCTCTCATGTGCTGTACCAACACCACCTAAATTGAGAAAACCTCTACTCCTCGACGTGACGAAGCAACTAAGAATCAGCCAATCAGGATCGAGTTTTCAACGGTCGTAGCCAATCGCGAACGTGCTTTCAGAGGTCGTAGCCGTGGAGACGAGCCACCGTCAGCCGTATGGGCAGCCACTGTCGTCTGCGAGTAATGAACGTCCCTGCGTAATAAACGGGAAAACAAAATAAAACGCAAGACGGTCCCATATTTTTCTCGAAACTGATGTTCTGGAAAGCGTGTTGCACTTTTAGTGTACAGGTTCAAATTTGCGAAGTTAGCTGCAATCATTTGCGAGTTCTTGAATTCGTAGAACTGCGAATTGCGGTAGCAGACGAATTCTGACTTTGGTATGTCCACGTATAGAGAGTGAGGGAGAGGGGATATTAAGCAGGCTTTCTCTCTCTAGGTGGCGTTGGCTGTGCTCGTGTTTTTGTGCGGATATGTATCCCAAGCTTGTATTCCTAATTTCTGCTTCTCCTGGCGCATTTTCCTCACGAGTCCTTCGATGTTTCTTTCAAAAGAATTGCGATATTATGCCCCAGGTTATGTAACAGACAGTTAAATGTACGGACGGTGATTTACACAGACATGAACTTTCACTCCCACTTTTACACGTGGATTCTCCTTCACGTATGTTGTTCCTGAGCTGTTCGCTGGGGGCAGTGCACGTATGCCTCACTGCACGTCGTCCACCGCGCAGAACTTCATGGCATCATCCATGTCTTGGGCCATCTACAACGATTCTAGACCTGGGTTGCCTTGCAAGCAACAGTGGGTGGTTCCACAGGCCTTGCTCCTCTGGTACATGATGCTATTGTAGCTTCATGTATCAGAGTAGCAAGGCCATTTAGTATTTACCATTATTATTCACGTGCAGCGAAGGGACGTGCCATTATTCTGCAATAGACCCATGGGCGTTCCGGCACACATGGGAACGAAGCAACGAACGCAGCAGCGTCCCGGTGTCGGTCCCGGTGTCGGCCCGTACGTCCTCGTGAGTCTCGGTTAAGCAAACTAATGTGAAGCGACCTTTGACTTGGTGGAACTGCAAGCGGATGTCAGAGCTAATGTCAGAGCAGGATAGATCCAGAGCCGACATATGTTGTATACCTGCGTCGCTTCCTCCGGCAATGGCGACACTATTCCACCGATTTCAGCTCAACGTCCCCTATAACGAACGCTTCTTACAGCGCGCGCAGGAAAGCAGCCTCCCCCAACTGCTGCCCTACCACCTGTGTGGTGCTGTGGCGTTGTAATATCCTGCGAACGCCACAGCACATGATGACGCATCCTTGGAAGTCGCCGGGGGGTTGTCTGTTAGCTAGCTCAGTCGGTAAGAGCCCTGGACTGGTAATCCAGAAGATGTGGGTTCGAGTCCTACAGCTGGCTTGCCTTTTCAGTGACTTCCTTCTTTCATCGCTACAACAGAGTCCGCCGCCTTTTGCTGTCAGAGTTGGCAGCACTGGACAGGCGACTTTTTTTTTTAGCGTTTCTATAAAGTACTCGGGCCGCGGCACTCCGAAGTCATGGAACGAGAGTTCGGCCCCGTGATAAAATATTTCGGCGATATCGAAGCGGACAAAGGGTTTCGACGCGCGGTGTCAACACAAAACTGTGGCGACACATCTTGCCGCACACACGCTACTTTACTCAACTCATAATAATTTTCTACTTGTACATTCTTTATGTTGCCGTCACGTCATCATCCCCACCAACCCCTGGTGGACTGTGCTATTAATCACATCTTAGCGTTACAAGGGACCTGGAGTAGCCTGTTCCACACCTGTGGAGCCACAATCTTAAAGTATATTTTAAATCCGATCCAATCCAAGTTTTACAGCAACGGTTGTAATAGACGCGAGTATCGGCATCACGAATACCGAAACTGATTCGACTGTGGCATTACGACGACCAGCTTCGCCAATGAGGGGACACGGGAGAGATCACGTGCTTACGTGAACCAATGGGCATGGCGTAGGCCTCTGATGCCAGAGCTGGTCGCGGAAGTGTTTTCAAGGGCTTGCATGTCACGAACTACGACACATTGAAAATTATTATTTTTTTTTCCTGAATGCTCACAATGTGTGCGTGATGCAATCAACCGCATCTATCAAAGTGTCACAACCCCTTTAACGGCTTATTGCATCCTCACGTTCGGTACGATACAATTAATTACTATTACGAAACCCAACAACGCGAAACAAACCTCGAGGAACCACCGGCACCCCAAAGCAACCAATCCTGTTGGCAGTCCTCGGCGCAGATAGAAAGATAATGTTTCTCCGACGCCCCGCAGTCATGCACACAAAGAGAAACGATCTCAGACACCACAGAGGCCGCTTCATTGGAAACACAAAATGGCGGAGGTCACTTCTCCCCTTTTGTTCTTGCAAGCTCCAAACTTCATTAGGCAGCTGCACGACGATCGACCCTATTCACTTCCAAACGAACAAGTTCATTTGCGATCTCCGCGTTTAGCAGAGAGCCGCCTCGCGGTTGCAGAAAAAAGGAAGTCCCCTTAACGAGCGAATAACGCGTTGTTTTTTAGTTTTGGTTTTTTAGTTTTCCGAATGGCCAAAGAGACGGCCGTTATCTCGCGATCGCGTATATCGAAGTGCCTTGCTGTTGCTCCTTTTGTAGAAAGAGGAGGTGGGATAATGTGGACGTGTTTTATGGGATGCTATTGAGCAACGCGAAATGAGGGTATCTGTTCTTGCGTAATGATTATTAAGTTCGTGCCTGTCACGTGTGGGTTTCTCTGAGAAGGTGAAGTGGGAAGGCTTTTCCTGGTCGGCGTCACGTATATTGGTTGCAGCATCACACGCAGGTTTACTAGCTGTTTCGGTCACCAGAAATGGGATCCCTCGCACGTTAAACTGAGTTAAAGTTCAGTGACACGCTCCTGTGGCATAGTGGTTAGGGTGGCCGCTTTCCACGCCGAGACTGGGAGGTGACACGGGTTCGAATGTGGCTATGAGCGGCGTACAGATGTGGACAGATGGAGAGAGGACAGCAGGGAGGAGTAGGGGACAGGTGGGTTAGTACGCGTGCTGGGCCGACTTCAGGGGGAACTGTGCCGACATTCATCTGGAAGTCTTCGGAAAACCGGGGAAAAGCCTCAGACAGCACAGCCGGTGGTAAGATTCGAACCCACCACCTTCCCAGTCTTCAGCGGGACCTTGGCTACCAGCACGAACGAGCGGGACGCCTTAAGCCACTCGGCCATGCCGCTGGAAACAAATCTCACGTAAGGTTCGATGGGTTCGCATTGTCGTGATGGAACAGGACCCCCTTCTGGAACAAACAGCGACCTTCGGCCTCGATCGCGTCACGTTTCTCCACGTATATAGTAGCCCCCGGTGATGTTCTGCGCCAGCACCTGCAGCATGAGCATCACCCAGAAAACAGTGGCCATTTTCTACTGATGGAACAGACGGAGCCTGCTTTAGCGGTTTGGGAAGAGGGGACATCACTGAAGGAATTGGGCGTTGCCCCTTGCGGGTTGAAAGCGGTGGACTCTGCTTTCGTCCGCGGTCCCGAACAGGGCACGGAAGTCCGCGGGATCGGTCCTGAACAAAGTCCATCTCTGAACAACATCCAGTCTCTGTTCGAAATATCGGCGGCTTCTGTCCTGAGGCAACTCCCTTCCTGAACAAATGAAGGTAGTCCCTGGATGTGGTGGAGCACGTGCGTTTTTATTCAGGCGTGAGCGGTCTTGGAACCCATCTTGCAGAGGCCTTGTGCGTGTCAACATATCGGACCAAGACGCGCTGAAACGCGCTCTTAGATATGTCCGTGACCTGCGCGATAGTCCGGATGTCTACCGAGCGATCGCAAGGTGCACGCAGTGGATGCTTTCTTGCGCAGTCACTTCCGCAAGTCCTGGCAGGATGGGGGTTGCCTTGAAGGATGTCCCATCCTCGCTTGAAATCGGCAGCCCACTTCTTCACCGTGCCGTAGGATGTGACCTTCCCCCGACGTCGTCAGCATGTCCTGGTGGGTGGCTGCAATTGTTAGGCCCCTCTGAGACAAATATTCGATGACCGTACGTGACTTCACTTTTTTTCATTTTAGCTCAATTGCGCGGAGAGCCACGCGCTGGCGGCAACCAGGTGAAAATCGTGAGTTCCGCCGCGTGCGCCACTTCTGGCGGTGGCGCCAATCTTGAAGAGCGTGTATGCCGTACGAATATGCCGTATTTGTGTGCGCGCTCCATGTGGAACTTTGTTGCAACAAACTGGAGTGTTAGTGGGAAGCGTGTTGACGTAGCCTGAACAGCTAGTGCGCGCTGGTAGATCCTTTTCCCCTCTCCTATTGCTCTCGCACCACTCAGACATGACAGGCGACCAGTCAGCCAATCGGATTCGTTCCACAGAGTCACTCTCTTTTCATGAATCCGCAAGATGTCCTTTCTCGCTACAAAGTTTATCTTGCACCACATAGGTTCCATCGCATTACAAGGACCTGGGGCAGGATACGAAGCACCGAAGGCAACCTTGTGTCTTCGTCACGCTATGCAAACCTTAGACAGTGATCAATTCGTTCCCCTGAAGCACATATCATGCCGCAAGCACTCTAAGCACCTAACGACACGAAACCGCAGGGCACAGTCAACGCACGCGCCGCCACCCACAACACGCGCTATCGTCGCAGCCAATCAGCTAGCTCCACGTTCTCTCACACAAGCACATTCCGAGCTTCGCACCTCCATTACCAGATTTCCCGCTCTCAACGTCTCATAATACAAAGGGCGCGCCAAATAAATGATGAAGTACAAACCCTTTCTGGAATATTCAAGCCTCGCCGTAGGTTTACCGCACGCGCGGAGGTGGCGACCCCTATCGCAACCCGAAATCCTTTTTCGAAAATTAAGGCGCCCCCTCGCGACTGCAAAATTATTTACGAGCTGGTGACTATCGTCAGGAAGGTGTGTCGACATTGAGTATAAAAAGGAGGAGTAACGAGGTACTTGTTTTGTTTCTTCGCGCAGTGTGGAGGTGCGAATTCAGTTATAAGAACATGATGGGCTTGTATGATATCTGGAGGACACAGGTATTGCATACCTTAATGTACGTCTGTACCAGGCGAAGGAAGGAAGGATATTATTCTCCTAAATGTGTCTAATGGAATGGTATTATTGGTGAGTATTAATTATCCTACGCCCGGAAACCGAACATAGCCCATGTCTAACTGCTGGTAATCGTTACTGATACTGGTACTGTTCAGTTTAATTGCATTCACTATTAACGCCCCGAGGTGAAGTTGACATTAATTATTACATTTTACAACATGAATTAGTCTTTTTTCATTTTATCGTGTCTCTGTTGTGTGCGAAGAACTAGCTCATTTAGTGACTGGGGTGGGGTGGGGGTGATGTATATGGGGAAGGTGCGGTCAGCCTGCTCTGTATAGTGGCGTCTTTTAGTGGCGTCTTTAGTGACTCAGACTTTACGAAGGCACATGTGTCACGAAGTGTGTGGCCCCAAAGTCACACCGTCAAAAGTACATGATGTCGCCATCGTGGCGTGAACCGGTTGCTCTTCGAGAGGTCCCCCCCATCACGAGCTACACTAACACTTTCCGCACAGTTTTTGAGCGAAACGCCTCCAACAAAAATGTCAGAGGAGCCTGTTATGGCCCGCATTGAAGATGAACCCCGTCTTCGGTACCGCTGGTATGCCGTCGCGCCGCTATGGCTAGCAAGTTTTGTTCAAGATCTGCGATGGCGCACTGTCTGGGATGCACTACCAACGCGGGATCGGCTCAGCCGTTGGGGAGTTTCTCGAATGTGCACCTGCGTGCAATGCCGAAAAGAAGAGTCCGCAGTACATGTTCTCCGTGAATGCCCTGTGGCCCGCAGAGTATGGTCAATACTATCTCGAAAGTATCGCTTGCGGCTCCCTGCTGAGGTCCAGACAAAATCGTACGGTACAAGAGAAGGCAAGCTTCGGGTTCTGTTCACAGCAATTACAGAACAAGCTCTTTGGAAGGCCCGTTGCAGGGACACCATACAGTCCAGCCAGTGGCGCTCCGTGATGATGCATTTTCGTCTCCGTGGACCTGTGTCAACATAGTCGAGGTTGCTAATTCCCGGGTGAAACTGTTGTCCCATCCTACACTTCGCAATACGACTTTCTAGCAAGAACGGCATAACTTCAGTGCTTGCGAACCTACTTGCGAACGTACATCGTAAAAAGGAAGAAAAAAAAATGCAAGGAGAAAAGTCGTTTTGAAGGCAGAGGCATGCCTCCCTCGTGTATATAGGAGGGAGGCGGTTGATTTTCGTCGGTGGCGCCTAAGTAATATATGTAATATATTATCAAGAGAATATATGTATCAAGTCGCATGGCAGAGAAAGTAAGGGACGTTAAAACCATCGAAACAATTGATATTTCCGACCACAATGATGCTTCCTGCCCCGCGGTACCCGCCGGGATATTGGGCGAAGTAATTCCCGTGACCCTCCTGCACCTACACACCAGTAAAACCGAATGGCGATTGCACCACTAGGTGACCTGTAGCTCTCCGCAGAAGCGAAAATATGGAGAGCACGATGCGTTAACAGTTTAGTATAGAGATCTCTGAACAGCCTTAGTCGCTGGGCGAGAGTTGGTATTCAGAATGTTGTTCGAGTCTATTTGAGATGCTGCAGGAAGCCTGCCCCTGTGGCCGGCCTTCCATTTGATGCCAATACACTTTTTAGTTGCTCTGTTAGTTGCTTGTTAGTTAGTTAATTGTTAGTAGTTAGATGCTCTGGTCTCCCTTCAAATCCGCGTATTGATCTTTCGCCTTTGGGCTAGGATCTTTCGCGGTGGAGGGAGGCCAAAGGGAGCCGGTCCTTCATATTTGGAGAAGGGCCCCTTGATAACGCGGTCCGCCCGTGGGTGGGCCGTGTCTTTGAACGCGCGGCCGATAACAGGTCGTCGGGGCAGTACCGCTTGCGGTGCTGTTCCGGGAAGATCTTTTCCTGATCTTAGTTGTCGGTGACGGAATGTTGTTCGAGTCTGTTCGAGATGCTACAGGAAGCCTGCCCCCTGTGGCCGGCCTTCCATTTGATGCCAATATACTCTCTCACTCTCGGTGACGGAAGCCGGCCCCTGTGGCCGTCCCACGGCGGTGTCCCACGGAGAATGAATATCAAGTTGCTTGCTTTGCATTGGTGGGAGAAACTTAAAAATGATCTAAGGAACTGCCTTAAGGCCTGGGGGAAGAAAAAGGCGCACGAGAAGCGTGCAACGACGCACAAGCTCCAGCATCACATGCGGCGGTTGCTATAGTTCGGGGGGGGGGATATATTTATTAGACGAAAGAAAAAAAAAAAAAAACGGGAGAAAGGTCATCCAAATGGGCAACAGTTCGGCGTGGGAGTGCTCTCCGGTGTGAGCTACACCTCCGCCAAAGACCACCTCGCACTCCTCCGGGAGGAAAGGTGGGAGGCGTTCAGGTATATGGCGGCGAGGGACAATCTAGAGTAGGAAGCCTGGTGCTCTCGCGGAGGCTCCTCTCTAAACATCTAGCTTCAGCGCAACCGCCCATGGAGGCCCTCTTAAACATGGGCAGACGGGTCACCAAGCAAGGTGAAATAGCCACTGTGCCACGGGAGGTCTACGCCAACATGTTCGAGAATGGACTTACGGCAGGCGATTCCTTTTGTGGGGGAAAGCCAGGAAAAGGCATAGAACTTAGCTGCAAAGAGGTACAGCAGACGGTTAGAAGCCTGAAGAGTGGAAAGTCGCCGGGACCTGACGGGTCCCCGGCAGAATTTAAAAAAAATTACAAATACACTTGAGACGTTTCAGGGGGCCTGCCCCTTTGGTTGGTTTTCCACTATGATGCGAATACATTTGAGACGTTTCAGGGAGCCAGCCCTTGTGGTTGGTCTTCCACTTCGATGTCAATACATTTGAGAAGTTTCAGGGAGCCGACCCTGTGGTTGGTCTTCCACATTGATACCAATACATTTGAGACGTTTCAGGGACCCGGCCCCTGTGGTTTGTCTTCCACTTTGATGTCAATACATTTGAGAAGTTTCAGGGAGCCGGTCCGTTTGCTTGGTCTTCTACTTTGATGCCAATATATTTGAGACGTTTCAGAGAGCCGGCCCCTGTGGTTTGTCTTCCACTTTGACGCCAATACATTAGAGCCGTTTCAGGGAGCCGGCCCCTGTGGTTGGCCTTCCACTTTGATGCTAATACATTTGAGACGTTTCAGGGAGCCAGCCCTTGTGGTTGGTCTTCCACTTTGATGTCAATACATTTGAGAAGTTTCAGGGAGCCGGCCCCTGTGCTTGGTTTTCTACTTTGATGACAATACATTTGAGACGTTTTAGGGAGCCGGCCCCTGTGGTTTGTCTTCAGTTTGATGCCAATACATTTGGGACGTTTCAGGGGGCTGGCCCCTGTGGTTGGCCTTCCACTTTGATGCCAATACATTTGAAACGTTTCAGGGAGCCGGCCGTTGTGGTTGGTCTTCCACTTTGATGTCAATACATTTGAGAAGTTTCAGGGAGCCGGCCCCTGTGGTTTGTCTTCCACTTTGATGCCAATACATTTGAGACGTTTCCGGGAGCCGGCCCCTGTCGTTGGTCTTCCACTTTGATGCCAATACATTTGAGACGTTTCAGGGAGCCGGCCCCTGTGGTTTGTCTTCCACTTTGATGCCAATACATTTGAGACGTTTCAGGGAGCCGGCCCGTGTGGTTTGTCTTCCACTTTGATGTCAATACATTCGAGAAGTTTCAGGGAGCCGGCCCCTGTGCTTTGTTTTCTACTTTGATGCCAATACATTTGAGACGTTTTAGGGAGCCGGCCCCTGTGGTTTGTCTTCAATTTTATGCCAATACATTTGAGACGTTTCAGGGAGCCGGCCCCTGTGGTTTGTCTTCCACTTAGATGTCTTGTGCCACTGCGTCTTGTCCCATCCTCCAGTCTTCAGTGGAGGTATGAGTGAGTCAGTGAGTAAAAAGAAGAAAAACATGGAGAAATTGGCACGACCAACGTAGAAGCCGGCTACTCCATACCATGGGAACAACTCTGAGCACATGTCATCATCACTTCTCCTTCATTTATTGTTGTTGAGCACATGAACGTACATGGACACCTGGAGTGCAGACACTCAGGTACGAAGAGTCACAGCATTCACAAAAATCAGAGGAAGAAAAAAAAAGAATAAAAAGAGAGAAAGAAGCAGAGAAACAGGAAAACATGTGAAGTACGATGTAAGCAAGTAATCGTCGCGTTAATATCAAACATTGCGTTGGAGGGGATTGACACATTAGCAAATCCTTCAGTCACGGCAACACCCTGAGGGCGAGGGCAGTAATACTCTTGAAACGCGATGTGGTCAAACATTGCTGTTTGTTCCATCATCTAGGCTTGAATACGAAATATAATCAGACGTTCGCTTACACGTTAATAAATTTTCTGGATATAATTTTGTATAATTTATGCATCATATTGAGAAAAAAAAGTGCCGGAATAAAATTTTTCCACCACAATTTTACGCTTTTGATCAACGGAAGGGTCCCAGCGGCTTCAGTGCCACATTCAAACAAGTCGACAATGGGGCATGGGATAGGAACTATATAACGTTCTCCCCCACGCATGACAGCACCTACGAAAGACGATATACACTCGGGGTGCAAGAAGCCTCCGATTGTCACGCGAGTACGTGATTGGTGAAGTGCTTTCGACGTCATTCTGCGACGCGGCTGTTACCGGTTGAAATCCTTGCCGCACTCTCCGGGCTACCTATTTATTTGAAATAAGGCAGCCATAGAAAAAGCCAGACGGCGGCGGGATTTGAACCACGCATGTATCGATTACCGGTCGAGCGCCTTGACCAATTCGACCACGCTGGCATCGGCTTTCTGACGACGTGCCTAGGACTGACGTACGGGACACGCATTCACTCTAATCCCCCCCACCACTCTCTCCTACATTTCTTTTCATTCACACACACACACACACATATACACACACACACACACATACATTTTTTTATTCAGTGTTAGCACCGCGAAGCAACTGTGGCTATGAGCGGCGTACAGACGTGGACAGATGGAGAGAGGACAGCAGGAAGGAGTGGGGGACAGGGGTGGTTAGTATGCGTCCTGGGCCGACTTCAAGGGGAACTGTGCCGACATTCGTCGTTATGCCGATCGGCATAGCGAGGACGCACCCTAAAGGGCTACATTGGATATGACGTCTGACCCTGAAACAGCAATGATGGCTGTTATCATGCGAATTACGTAATATCCGCTGCGAGATCGACCTATAGGGGGCGACACCGTCACCTTTCTAGTGTGGATAACCCGCCGGCCGATGTTCGGAGTTGATGGCTCTTTTCCGCAAATCTTGTGTATATTCACCGGCAGATCACTTGTGCCGCGATGGTAGGGTACTGTTCGGTTCTCCAATGCTCCACAAACTTACACTGAACGCGGAACAAACGTGTAAAAGCAGACGACGCGAGGAAGCTATCCACACTATACGGTAGTTCATCGTTTCTCCGCAGCGCGCCGACACCGTTCGATCTCGGAGCGAATACTGAACTACTTTCATTTCACTGAGCGTATGTACCAGGGAAAGGAATATCCATGAGAGATCTTCCGCGTACTTATGATACCCGAGCTTTGCCATCTTGGTACATTGGCTCATTTACCCCAGGATAATGACGCATTGCCTATGTCATCATCGCTGCAGGTGATGAACTCCAATCATCATGTTGACAACGAGGAAAGTGAGGCCACTAACCAGGAATGATTTAACGGAAGTGACGCAGGCGGAGGCAGACACACAAGTCAACGCTCTTCTTGCCGTCTCGACATAAGCCACGACGAGGCTACAGAAAGCGTTATAACCGTTATCAACTGTGACCAAGGGATGACTACAGACACCCGGAACGTTTTCAGTCCAAGCTCCTTTTATCTCTGCGGTTGCACGTCTCCTCGCTTCTTATCACAACCACATACATCACTTGGAGACACTGATTTCTTTTGGTGGTGGCATGACTTCGCCACGTGGCAGATAAGAAAAAGAGAGAGAGGGGGAAGCACGGCTGGTACATAATTTACGGCGTTTCTGGCGAACTCCCTTTCTCCAAATTGAGAACCCGGCCCGGATATTATGAAAGAAAAAAGAGATAAGCGAGTGAGATAAGTGAGGTGCCATACCAAAAGGAGGATATATATTAGCACCAGATGAAATTGTCCCCGCTACGTGATAAGAGCGACGTGTTTCCGATGACAAACTGCCCTGTCGTCGTATCGGGCTAATCTAGTAAAATTGGTCTCGGGCTGGGTCACGATGTGAGGTCACGTGATATTAAGAGGTTCCCGGATGATGAAATGAGCTGGACGAAGTGTCTGTCGTGTCTTATCTTGATTGTTGTAGGTGTATTTTCTTTGTTCACCACTTTATGGTTCCACGCCGTAGAACGCCCGAGAGACAGGTCCGAGACCCCAAGCAGCACAATGTACTGAAAGTTGAGTGCTATAGGGGTGGACGGTATGTGTCATATCAATGTTCTCCAGTTTCACTGTCTGTTCAAGGTCTTCCACCTACCCGTCCACCCCTATTGCACTCGAGTTTCAGTACATTGTGCTGCTTGGGAAGTTGCCCTACTGCGAACCTTTCCAGCACCGTCCTTTGAAAACCCACCAATCTGCTATTTACATCGCTGCCAGGTTGCAGGTTCGATTCCGGCCGAGGACGCTAGCATCTTGGATGACTGTAAAGACAGGGACCGAGTTACCTAGAGACGCCATCCTTCATGATGGACCTTGAATACGATGCACCGCGTGCAGAGGTTTCTGCGCACGTTACGGGATCGTGACGGAACAAAATTAATCAACAGACCAACAACTGTGGCATCGCTCATGATCGTAGCTGTCTCGTGGCGCAAGGCCACGAATTTTCATTAACGACCCTCACTACCTCGTGTAAGCTCGCATTCCATCATCCCAGTTCAAGATGGCGCTCTTGTAAGCCGAGACACCATCACACGAACGTATCCTTCCCCTTACTTTTTCTCCAGCGATGTGGAGAACTGAGAAAGTCACAGAACCAGAGAGAAACGATGCACCACATGTCCCCGCTCCCTCGCTGTCTTTCCTGCACGTGCTCCAGGTCGGATGTCCCGATTGTGCGCTACCCCACCGCTACGCGACTCTACGCGCGCTCGGGCTTGAATTCCGTCTCCGCCGTGCGGTCGGTGCGCGTATTAATTTAAGAGCGAGCTCGTTCGGTGTCCGGTGTCTGCTTTGTTAGCGGTTGAAGCGCGCAGACGACGGTCTGCGGGAGGCTATCCGGTGTCGAGACTAGTTGTGCCCCTCTTTGAAAATGTCGGAAGTTTGTTATCGAATGCGAGAGCGCTAGACAGTGCTTGTTCAATTTAGCAGTGTGCGAGGAGTTTTGTTTTGTTTCGAAGCGGGGGGATACCGGGAGGGTATTCTCTTGTCGCCCGGCGTCGACGTGTTCGCGTTTTGTTTGGTTTGTTCATCAAACATGTGTGCGTCGAGCTAGACGTGAAGCATGTCAACTTTTTATGAGGGATAGTGCTGTGGTATGTATAGGCAAGGCGTAAGAAACTGGACTTCTATGGAAGAACGCGGGTATGAAAGACAGCGAGTGGAGAGGATCTCGCTCTCTCTCTCTCTCTCTCTCTCTCTCACACACACACACACAACACACACACACACACACAAACAAACAAACAAACAAACAGACAAACAAACAAATATATTCAGTGATGGTGATGTGAGACGACTGTCCCACATAATCATCCCCACCAAGGCTAACCTGTGCCCTGTTGCCACCAGAAGAATTGATGACATTATCTTGTTAAGATTACAGTAGTAGTTGGCATTCATTCACGAGGTAGGTCCCCACGAAAAAGTTCTAGAAGACCCTAGAGTTGACACGCGGCGTTGCAGCACGGACCAGATATATTTTTGGAAAAGTGAACGGGCGGTGAAAAAGGTGGGGAGAACGAACTATCAATAGGATATGACCTAAGAACACCTGGTGGTCATTTAGGAAAACACCTAGGATGGTACGCATGAGTGAAAAAGGGCAGGAAGACTTCCCTCAAGATGCCTCATCAGCTCCATTGGGTCTGCCCTCTAAACCACAATCACAAACCAAGCAGCAACGTCAATTATGTGTCTAGTCTCTTGTGTAGCAACAAGGCTTCTTAAAACTCTTGCTTGGCAACCGCACCTCAAAAACCGTTAGCCTTTCCAGTTTCACTAATGCTACAGGAGCACCGGCACCTAGGCCAAACGAGCACACTTTGCCACCGCAGCGCCAATCTACCTCCCGGTGGCAAGATGGGGAAGCTGCGACGCATCAGCCAACGGCGGAGGTAACGGGTCACTCTATGGAGCGCTGTCATCCAAGCCTATTATTCCGGAAATTGAAGAAACGGCCGCAGATTGGGTTACCCGAGCACGAATGGGAGAGCAAAAGGAAAAAGGAAGACGCGTGCACTAGAAAAGAAAGACGCGTACTTCGTCTGCTCGTTTGGCTGGAAGATAGGTTCGCGGTGCCTGATGGCGGGGAATAATGTCGTCTGCCTCGAAAAGGCTTGGTTTTCGTTGAGAGGGGTCGATATCCATATAGCGAGCTTCTCCAAGAGGGCAGAAAATTCCTACGCAGAGCATGCGGTGGTTAGAGAGGAAGAGAGTTTTGCGAGTCAGAGTATACGGTACGATGTCGTCCGCAAGAGGTTACGTACGCATAATGAGAGAGAACCGGCGAAATCTGACAGGGAGGGTTGGCATTACAGCATCAGAAAGGTCGTCGTTTCGGGAACCGGGGGTGGCATCGTGGGTGGGACGGCGGAAGACCTTTAACTCCACATTGCCTTACTCTAACTAGTCCAGGAATATCCACTACGGCTGTTGCATAACGTAGAGTAGGACGATGGGCCACCAGGTGCATGGGATCGAAATGATGACGCGGCTCCTGGCTTGGGTTTTTTTTTGGGTTCCGGTCACTTGTTGATTAAAGCTTGTTGAAGTTGGTCACCAGAAGCTTCGGTCCGTCTGGCTTATTTACGTAACAACGGCATTATTGAACAAGGAATAGCAAGCCGTTCTTTCTGGCTGACTTTTCCCGTCAAAATAAATAGATTCCCCCCTCCCCCCTCCTCGCGAATAAAGACGTTCGGATATTAGCGTTTCAGTCAGCTTCACCAACGCTACAAGACGTGACGTAGTCCTTAAGATTTGGTCTAATCATATCTCTCCTTCCAGTGGCAGTACCTATGGGAGCGAGTTGCCTTCAGTCATTTGAAATCGTCCGCGGCGATTGGTTGAAACGTAGCGAAGGAGAGAGAAGGTGGAAGGCAGAGCGGTTAACGTGCTGACCATGTCACGTCGAAACTGGGAGGTATACCCGGGTTGGAATCCCGGTGCCGTCTGTGCTGTCTAGGGTACCTGGGTTTTCCTCAGACGCTGTCAGACATATTTGTCGGTACAGTTCCCTTCGAAGTCGGCCCACGACGTACATTCCCCCAGACCGTTAGTCGTGACGTTGCCCACCTCTGCGAGGCCGCGACAACGGCGAGCTGTTTCATTAGCACCACCTTAATATTCATCGCTTCGATTTTTGTCGCAATTGATACCGCAGCTTTGTTGAGAAGTGTCAGCAGGAAATGAACGCATCGTTTCTCTATGTCCAATGGTTCATAGACCCTTGATACGACCGTGTGTGACTTACTGATGCAACTCTCCAGCTGCTTATACCAAAGATAAAGCGTTTTGCGCTCAACACAATTCATTTTAGGAAGAAGAATATACTACCGAAGGCCTTGTGAACACTGAGTTCTCCGGTTCAGACGGTATCAGGGACTCTTCTCGTTAGAGAGTAGGGGGCCTGTAGTGCAGGGCCAGAGCCAGCGTGTTCCCTTCTTGCCTGCATAGACGAATCACCAGATACAAATGACGCTAATAATCGTGAAACGCAGGAAAAGAGAAGTACCGGAAAGACAAGACAGGAGCTCTCAATTACAGCGAGTTGAGTTTCAAACCCCACTTTAGCTGAATGGTCTTAATACTATAACGACACTTCCCTAGCCCAATACAATCACACCAAGGCTCTACCAACCATCTACCAGGATCAACCAATCTGCGCCAAGAGCTCTTCGACCCGTCAAAAACAATCTACTTAAACCAATCCTGGATTACCCATGCTGTCGCCTCCCAAATAGCAGCCAATTTTGCAACCCCAAGAAATCTGACCTGGCGTAGCTCTGGGGAGCAATCGGATTTGAGAAGCGGGGAGTTGAAAAGTCCCCGGGGGGATTCCTCAACCAGATTTAAACAGGCTTTGACGCTTCGCACTGTTGCTAAGATAGGGCGGGATGGGACTGGGACAACTTGTAAACATGGGATCGTGACATCGGACTCGGGTGAGAGTGCGGGAATTTGTAGCCATGGACGCCATCCATTAAAACAGTGAATCATATCGGCGTTTAGAATAGACGTTGAAAAGTTGATCGGGAAAAGAGAAAAAGGAAATAGAAGTGTGAGGAATTGTTTCAAGTCGGCCAAAACGGCCTGCGAAAGGAGCCTGTTGGCCGGGTGTGTGGGTGGACGCCGTTCCCAGACCAATAGCGAGACCAATCACGTCGAGACTGGGAGGTACCCGAGTTCGAATCCCGGTGCAGGCTGTGCTGTCTGGGGTTTTTCCTGGGTTTTCCTCAGACGCTTTCAGACATATGTCGGCACAGTTCCCTTAGAAGTCGGCCCAGGACGCACATTCCCCCAGGGCGTGAGTCGTGACGTTGCCCACATACGTAAGGCCGACAACGGCAAGCCCTATCACCACCACCACCACCACCACCAGACCAATAGCTGACAGGCGCCCTTCCCGTTTCGGGGAACTGAGGTCTCCCAAATGCTGCGTCCTTGGGACGAGTGTATATAGTGTACAATAAACAGATCGTGGACGGTGCACGTTCTACGAAGTGTACGCTGGCTGCTGTGTCCATTTACTGCGACGCTCGGCGGCAAGCCCCGTCGAAGTTTATTTCCTTACAGAAGAGAGAGAGAGAGAGAAAAAAAGTCTAAGGGTGTTTTATGAAGAAGTAGAGCATTAAAACTAATTTCTTTAAATATTTTCGTCAGAAAATTACTTCTAGAATATCTTTTAAGATATCTTACACAAAGGAGAGTATAGTTATACTACTTATTTTGCCGTTCACTTTAATTATTCTGCTCTGGAGTTCTTCGCACCCGGAGACTGATTGCAGTCAACGGCTCTCACGAGCCATCCTGTCCCGACGGCTGCCATTGTTTCGAAAGCAGATCAGCTACAGCAGCAGGCGTAATGCCTCACTCTATACAACAAAGAGCGTGGATCACACGCTCAAGCTTGCCGCAGACTTACACGGCGCCGTATATGTTCAGTACGCATGGTGCACCAGCTTCACAAAATAGAGAAATAGTTGAGAGAACAACAAACTATTATGTCGACAGTACGCGGATATACGACATGACACGGCCCGCAGCGAGTCTTCGGCGCCTTCAACACTGTTCTGGTGGCTGATCAGGGTGCCAGAGTCGATATTGTCCGCTCTTCAATACCTTCGCCATACGTCTTGGAGGTAATAACAACAACTACTTGATTTTACGGTGATGATTGTGGTGTTTCATCGCCAGGGTCGATACTCTACCCCATTGCTGGTGGCGGTGGTGCCTAGGAGGTACCACAGCTAGCTGCCTCGCTTTTCTTTTTGTGCAAATTGCAATGTTCGTGACAACCAGGGAAAACCTCAGACAGCACAGCCGGTGACAGGATTCGAACCCTGTCACCTGCTAGTCTCGGCGTGGAAAGCGATAATCCTAACCACTATGCCACGGGAGCTGGTTGTAGCCTCTTTCCTTGCGGTATCTATGAACCAAAGAAAGAATACGCTCCATGCAACCGTACACAACACCGGCGTCGACTGCAGCTGCTGTCGCTATCACCTTCCAGATTTTAATACATTCTGAAGAAATACTTTAAAAATTTACGTCTTCCGACAGCAAAAGTGGAGAAAATAGTGATACTGCTTCCTGCATTTTTTTTTTACTGGTTTATAGCTGGGTCTCTCGTATTACTGGCCGACGCCTGAGAAATGTTACCATGAACTGAATGTACCCGGTGAGATATACGTAGAATAGTAACCTTATATTCAGGGTCACAGACGTCGATTCTAAGTTTGCCTCATAGAAACCACCCGTACACCGCAGTGCCATCATATGAAGTCCGTAGGCAGTTGAAATATTGAAGATAACAATCGCTTTCTTGCGCTCAGAATGAAGCGCTGTATGCGCTTTGTTGCGGTTCGCCCATGGTGGCCAATAAATATGTCACACCGGCCATTGTTGGCGACGATGTCTTTCGTGAGGAACCGAGATTAGGTTTCGCGTGGGTTTATCCATACCATCTGTGTCGCTCCAACTGGAATGCATGGGCGTAATGGGAAAGCATGCATGGATCGATAACGCAGCTTAGCGAGCTATACCTTTTCTTGGCGAAGTTTGTCGAAAAAGTGTTTCGGAGTCTCTTTTTGGGTCCGTCTGCTTTGCCAACGGAAGTCACCCTCTAACGGTACCTATAGGATGCCTTGCACATGGTTGCCGTACTAAATTTGTTTATATGACTAGAGCTGGCACAGTTCAGTAGTACAAGGCAGCTTTTTATGGTGCTTTCTGGAGAAATATTTGGGCACCGATGTTAATATGCGTTCAATAAAAAGAAAGCAGACGATTTACGATACGCGAATCATCGTAACAGAGGTAGGTTTACCGGTGATAGCAGACGACACAGTCCTCACACGGGCATATGTCTCAATGTCGTCTGCTTCAGTTAAC
The DNA here is from genome assembly GCF_037126465.1 of Ornithodoros turicata. Classification (NCBI taxonomy): domain Eukaryota; kingdom Metazoa; phylum Arthropoda; class Arachnida; order Ixodida; family Argasidae; genus Ornithodoros; species Ornithodoros turicata. Next base: position 66,577,372 of record NC_088206.1, on the reverse strand, counting down.
TGCCGCAGACGATTTCAAACACAAGCGTGCTGGCGCTATAGGTGGCTGCTTATGCGGCTGATAGCGCCATAGGAAGGGCTGCCGAAAGCACGGCGTGATTGGCAGACTTGTAATGACGAAATGGCGTCGTTTAAGCGATCAAACGTTGTTTAATCCAGGTGGCGTTGACGCGGAGCCCGCATGGGGAAAAGCACGACGATTGGATGAGATACCGAAAATGCCAAACTTTACTAGAGAGTTTTACTGCATCGTACGTTATCGCCTTTGCGTTCGTAGTGCGTTCGTTTTGCGTTCGTAAGGGATAACGTGGTGGTTCGGCCCAGTGCGCGAAGCTCTCTTTATGTTTTGCGCGTGCGAAGAACCACCAACGCTATCTCTTACGCACGCAAAGGCTGTAGCGTACCATGCACTAATAACGCGCAGTGTAAACTTTTTCACACCTTTAAAGGTGTGCGCTATGAACATTCAACCTGGTTGCGTGACATTGCATCTCCAGGGTGATATTTTACAAAATTTGGAAAGCATTACCAAGACCAAGTGTCAGTGCAAATCTCGCTTTCATTATGTCTTGGATATCGTAGGTACGAGCTAATACATATATGCATCGCTATCGATAATCGAGCACGCGCAAGTGTCTACAATACTGTTGAACAATGTTGAGATGTTGCAAGAGTCAATTTTTGGAGGACAGACAACACTCGAGTGAAGAAAATTTGTGCGAAACCGTGCTTCATTATGGTGTTACGAAAATTACACCTAAAAAGGCGTGCGCTATGCACGCTATTACACCTTTAAAGGTGTGAAAAGATTTAGAGTATACTGTTACATTACCGTTCTCCGCTGTACCGGCTTCCGAACATGGCCGCTGGGACAGTCGAGCTCATAGGCTCTTCCTATACGTTGTCCTCCTGGAATTTTTATGACATACAGAGGATGACCAGTCCACAGATAAACATCGCTGCTATGCTACGCGCACAAATTACACAGTAATGTAAAAACAGAAAAGAAATGGGGGAGGGGGGGGGGGGAGGACTCGAATGTGCACCCACCCGAATACCGCCACCACTGTTGCAACGGAATATGCACCTAATCACCTTTATTCTCCCTCACTTCACACATATACACTGTCTTCTACATTTTAGTATACGACAGCATACGGTAACCGAAAGAATAACCGGTTGTGTCACCAAAAGTTTTTGCTCTCATATTTTTCGTTTTTTTTTTTTTTTTTCTGGCGAGAACCAAAGTAGAAAACTAGAGGGGGAGTGACCCTTTTGGGGTGGTCTTTTTCTTTTATCCTAGCTGCAATGTTATCGTTTTTGTACGCGGTGCAGAATCGCAAAAAAAAAGAAAAAAAAGAAAAAGAGGGGGGGGGGGACACTACAAAGGACGTAACAACCGTGGGCAACATGCGCGGTGATTTTGCGTGGTTTCTGAATAGTCTCACTCCCAGGTGTCGTTATACGCTTGTCTCCCGTTAGGGGGCCTGGATTATCTATCGACGAGTACTAAGAGAACATTTTTTTTTCCCCCGGCTCGTTTTGCTTCTCGTCTGCATCGCCCGCTATATGGAAGATGGCTTACATAAAGCCGGGACGTGGCCGTGGCTAAGCACTGGATGGTGTAGGAGAAAAAGCGAGGAGTGCCAATTGCGAGAGGAAGGTATACTTTTATGTGCAACATTTTTCGCATACTTTTACGTAGCGTTATGATGGCGTTATATAGTTATTATAGCGTTAACAAATTATAAGCATATATAATAGTAAAATATGCATGAAGAATGCAAACCTGCAGCATATAGAAAGGCAGAAATTGCAGCGAACCGGTAAGGTGTGCATGCTCAGGAAACCTGTCGACGTAACTGTTGACCTACACTCTTAAGAAAAAAAAAAAAAAAAGGGGGGGGGGGGTGCTGTTACTTCTTCTTGGGGAGTACACCCTCGCCACATATAGCACTCCCTATGCAGTGTACAATTACTCCCCATTACCCTCGTCGAGGAGTCTCCTGACTCCCTTCTTAGCTATGAAGAGAGTCAGTGAGGAGACTCCTTAACGATGGATTAATGGAGAGCAATTGTACACTCCACACTCTAAGAAAAAAAAAGGAGTAAAACGGGGAGTAATCGCAGCTTCTACTCCCCTAGTCTGTAATTACTCCCCATTTTAGTCCCCTAACCCAACATTTGGTCCCGACATTTACTCCCCAGGACTGCAAATTGTCACTGAACTTCGCGAATGGTCTCCTGAATGCTACAGTCTACGGAAATATGTGCCCTTGGTCAATTTGAACGGCATAAGGCTGTATAACTCAGCCAACGTGGCAATTTTCCAGCCACACAGAGTAAGAAACAGTTAGCGCATCTTTCTTCGCAAATTGTGCACTACGTATGACACAAGATCTTATATCACTCGATATATTACGGTGGACGGTTTGCTTCAAAGTATTTTCATGCATGCACACGAATTATGTACTGGACTCTTACAACAGCGCGTGAAATGCAGTCTCCACTCTGTAACATTCATTTACCCCCGTGCATTTACTCCCGAAAGGGACTATTTTTTGTGGCAATGCATTTAGTCCCCAAAAGGAGTAAAAGTACTCCTTTTTTTCTTTCTTAGAGTGTAGAGGGAGTGCCATATGTGGCAAGGGTGTACTCTGCAAAAAGGAGTTACATCATAGGTTACGCCCCATTTCGTCCAAACGTTTATTTCGTCCAAGTACTCACAACGTCCAAGTATTTAATTCGTCCGAAAAAAATCGGACGTAGTGGACACTTGGACGAAATGAACAGGCGAGGAGAAACTTGCCCAGCGCGTCCAATACCCGTACCGTCCAATAGCTCATTTCGTCCAAATGGGGGAATTCCCAAAGGCTCTGCTCCTTTCGGCAGGCGACTGCCTGGCTGCATTCATGTAAGCACAGGCCATTTTGACACTGGGTGAATGGCAGGTGACTGTATTCATGAAAGCAAATGGATTATCGATCAAACGGGGAATCACAGAAAACATAAACCCGTTCACAGGACCGCTGACCTACAGTGACCGTCCCGTTAACGATGTGTTGTTTTCTATAACTCTGTTCTCGCTAAGTACCGCGTTTCCCAATGTGAGTGATCTTTCTTGGAAACATCTAGGGATCTGAAAGGAAACTTGCGGCCCTTTGCCTTTACGTAGACTACTTCGAGAGGCAGTGGCTTACCAACATTCATCTCTGGAATTATTTTGCGGATGAGGACGATCTCCGCACAAACAATCACGCCGAAGGGTGGCATAATTCGCTGCGCATGAAATTCAAGAGCCAACCCCACATGACGTTTTTGAAGTTCCTCGTCGAATTTGAGTCAACTATACACAATGTAAGCACAACCAGGTAAGCAACAAATTCGCATAATCAGGGAACATCATCATGATAATAGAATATAGCATATGTACTTCCTCGCTTGCTCTTTTTGTATTCATGCTTCTTACCGCCATTTGCAGGTACGCATTCGGCTGGTGTTGAACTTCGCCAAGCAGGAGACAACGCAATTTCGTGGTGAACAACGCGACGATACAAGAGGCTCGCTCTTACTTCTCATGGGCGTACGGAAAATACAGCTCAGGGGAAATGATGCTGGGAAACGAAGCACCCTTCACAGACGTAACAGAGCAGTTTGCTCATGTCATCAAGTCATACCTGCAGCGCATGTCCCACTTGCTGGACCATGCTAGCTAATACGTTAGTTGTTCAAATGAAATAAAAGAATAAAAAAAAAACGGAGCAGGCTGAGCATTTGTTTCTCGTTTTACTCGGTGTATAACATCTTTCAGTGGGAATGTTTAAATCTTACCTTCAACTAATAAGTCAGTTGTTGGAATGAAAAAAAAAAGAAAGAAAGAAAAATAAATAAACAGAGCAGGCTGAGCATTTGTTTTTCGTTTTACTTGGTGTATGGCATGGCATCTTTCGGTGTGAATGGTTAAATCCTACCTTCAATCGTAAACGAAGCAATTGTTCACTCGGATTCGGAGATCCCCCTCCCTTTTCGGACGAAACAAGCGTTTGGACGGTAGGGTTATTTGGACGGGTTGGTCAAGTTTTCCCCCCTTTGGTTCAGTTCGTCCAATGCCCACTATGTCCAATTTTCTTCGGACGTGCTGAGTACTTGGACGTTGTGAATACTTGGACGAAATAAACATTTGGACGAATCGGGGTGCTACCACATCATACCCCTTTTTTAAAGAGTGAATACTGTCTTTCTAGCCAGCTTTGTAGGAAAGATTGCATCCATTCACCTAACCCATGCTCTATAAGAAGGAAAGGAGTACTTTTAGTCCTTCGGGGACTAAATGCGTCGCTACAAAAATTAGTCCCTTTCAAGAGCATGGGGCTAAATGAATGTCACACAGTGGGAACTGCATTTCGCGCTTTGCTAACAGAGTCCTAGGTACATAACTCACGCGCATGAATGAAAATACTCGAAATTAAACCGTCAACCGTGTTATGTCGAGTGATATAAAACTTTGCGACACGTATAGGGCGCAATTTCGCGAGAAAGGAACTCTAACTATTTTTTCCTCTGTGTGGGATGGGAAATTGCTAAGTTACCAAAGTTATATATCAGTTATATATAACTATATATAGTTATAACTATATATAGTCAAAGTTATGTAGCCTTAATCCATGGAAATCACGAAGAGTATTTACGTAGACTGTTCCATTTAGGAGACCATTTACCAAGTTCAGTGACTATTTCTAGTCCTGAGCAGTAAATTTCTGAGGTTAGGGGACTAAGATTGGGAGTATAATTGCAACCTATAGGGGACTAGATGCTGCAATTACTCCCTGTTTCACCCCCTTTTTCTTAGAGTGCACTTCCGCATTCTAATAAAGGGATATAGGTTGTTCGTTGAGGGTACGGCATAATTATGCAGGTCAGCTGGTGCAAAAACTTCATGATGTAAAAAGCCTGAGTCGGGGCAACAACTATAGAGGGATAGTACCCCTCTAGTTGTGTGACCAGCGGTCTGACAGTAACCCTCTGTGTCAAATCTAGTTGTACAGTACCTCTGAGTCTGCGGGCAACAACTAGAGCAGGGGTCGGGAACCTTTACATTTCCAAGGGTTACAGTTCCCCCCCCCTCATCGTCGACTTTTTTCCAGGGACCGCAGATGAGATTCGAACCCATTCTAAAGTAAGTCTAAATTAGCCTGCCGAAATTATTAATCGCTGTTCAATGACAAGCTGACCATTCCACGAGAGCAACTAATACCGAAAGCTTGCTTGTTGCGCTCACAAAGTTATGGTAAGAGAATACGAGAAACACCTTTTGTTAATTTTAAGCGCGGGAAAGGCAACACAGAGAGCACACTTTGCTTTAGGAATTCACCCAGCTAAACACCGGGATTTTTGTCGTGCGCTCGGTCTGCGCCAGGCCGCAACTGTAGCGCAGCTGGGCCGCAAGCGGGCCGCGGGTTCTCGACCGCTGAACTAGAGGGACAGTACCCCTGTAGTTGTTGCACAGGCTCAGGCTTTTCACACCATGGAGGTTGTATCACCTCGGTTGTAAAAGAACCGAGTTGGATATTCCCCATCCACGCATCCATGAACTCTTTAACACTACCTCGCTCACCCTTCAAATACCACGCCAATGATGAGAGCGGTGCCCAGAAGAAGAACAGACTCTGTTCGAAATATTGGCGGTTCGTCGTCCTGAAGCTTTTCTCTTAACATAATTACTCATTAATTACTCATTAACTCATTCATATTAATATCGTTTAGACATTGCGCATTCGTGTATCTATAGTATTCACACATATGCTGGTTTCTTCACTTCCGTTTCCATGGGTGTCAACTGTCGTAAAGCCGCGAATTATCCATTACTTTCGTTTTGTATTTATCTTGCTTCCATATCTCATACAGGGTATCAAGGACAGCAATTCGTATTTTTAATATTAATGATAATTTTATTTGTGCCCAAGAACAGCCATAAGGAGTGTTGGCGCACATCACGACCATATTACGAAACAGATCACACATAAAAATATAACACATCATAAGCAAACAAACATACATAAACATCACACATATCACACACACGCACACACAGAAAACATCAAACATTCATGGAAAGAAAACATACATTGAACATGAATAAAAAACAACATTCAGAACTAGAGCGGTGTACGATAGATGGTCACTATTATTAAGGTGGTGCTGAAGAAAGGTAAACAGAAGCGGTAATAATTTCTCGATATGAACTTAATTCCTGTATTTTTTTTTTGCTTTTTTGTAGGGGGGGGGGGTGCAGGGCATCATCGCTTAATACTAGAGCAGGGGGAAGCGTGCTGGTGTCCAATTTGGTCTTTATACCATTACCTCGACTTTGAAGTTTCTCTGAGGATATCAACCTCATCCTGTTCGAAGTTCGTGTCAAACTTAATGCTACGTTGCTTAATTATTTAGCGCTTCTTGTCCATGACGTCAGTCGAAGATAGGAATATCCAGCCAACCGCGCAGTGGTGCCTAGGTCGCTCACGCAGCCCTCCAGGTACACCAGAAACCAATCGAACAGAAAGAACGGGAAAAATAAATACATAAACGCCGAGATGCATCCCCAGGAAGAGAACGCCTCGCGGCTAGGATTTCTGGAAGCGAAAAAAAAGACGCATACAACAACAGCAGGCATCACCATTTTCTTCCTCACACACCAGGGGACAAGCATGCATCGCAGCAACCGGATTGGTTGATTCGCGTGATCATCATCGGCACGAATGAGGGAGAGGGAGAGGAGGCTAACGCTAATCGTGACGGAAGGAGAGCTTATTCCTACGCTGGGGACAGTATCCCTCTCCCAGCTTGCGTAACCCTGCTATTAAATCTGAAGGGGGGCACCTATAGACGTGAGTGGATTAATAACAGTGGTTGCCCAAGTTAAGTAGCTCCACCTTCCAGGGCTTTGTGGCTATTGGTCATCGAGGAGTAATAACGTCGTCGTTGCGTCACTGTTCGCGAGGGGGCGCAGCGCAAGTGGGTGCTTGTATAGTTAAGTGGTGCTATGTGGTGTTAGCACAGGCGGCGTTCGCTTTGTTGTTCCGTGTACGGGTGCCAGTAACGAAGACACAAAAGTCGTAGAGCTTGGAGGCACATCATGAATAATATATTTAAGCGTAACAGTTAACAACCAGGGTAACTGTACGGGCAAAGTTTGCGGTATGAGTCTGTGCGAATGAAGTTAAATAACTCAAGAATAAAAGAGTACTGAGTTCTTGTCGTGAACATACATACATATATCCGTGCGAAAGATATGAAAGGGTTATCGCTACAGCGTAACGCTGCCAACATACATGAAAAGCAAAAAGAAAAGCAATCAGTCAGTGTTGAAGAATAAAAAAAAAAAGGGGGGCGATAAATAACATAATCAAAGATCCAACTTGCAACTAAATCAAAGCTCGCCGCAAAATTATTGGTATGCGATATCAAAAAAGAAAACAGAACGTGTAATAATCTCGCTGGCAACATTTGTCATTAAGCCTCTCAAACGATCCCAAAGGCTCGAAATGCTGTTAAATTTGCCTCGGGGCAAAGCCACGCCACAAAACCTCGGACACATTATTTCCTCTCACTCATGAATTTGGTCACTCACACCAGCCACTCAGAAGCAGAACACTAAAAAAAAAAAAAAAAAAACAGAAAAGAAAAAACACAACTGCATCTTTCGAATCCGGACACGAATAAAAAAGAAGAGAGAGAGCGGCCGAGTAAGGATATCACGAAGGTCGAAACTCATTTCCGAAACCTACAATTACATCTCATTAAAACTCAATCCACCAACTGCACACCGCAAAACAATCACAGAAGCTACAGAAAAGTGAGCACGCAAAACGAGAAACACTCAATTATACTTCCACCAGAAAAGGTACACGCTCCAAAACCTGCTCGACCAAGCCGACCACGCCAGTTGTTTCTCCCCTTCACCGCAAGAGGGCGAGACCGAAGCGGCGTTCCCTGTGTCGTCTGCAAACGAAACCGCAGAAGAACGCAATTTATTATCGGCTGCTGCTACTTCTTCTTTTCAAATCGCCGAGATGAGATCGTTTTTCTACTTCAGGACATTGCAAGGAGTTCCAGAGCAGTGCTTCGTGCTTCGAACCGCCCGCTGGACTGCGTTGTGTACGCAGTAGAGGTGGCAAAATAAGGAATGGTGTTTTCTTGTTATTGGTTTCGGTTTCGGCATTCGGGATGGAATTACGCCAGTCGCTTGGCAAAGATGAAACGTCGGCAGGTAGAGATAAAGGAATGGTTCAGATAATTTGAAACCTTCTGCGTGTTTTGCGTTGGAGCTATCGAGTAACGAGAGAAGGACTCGTTAAAACGAAAGTGAGAAAATAAAATATATAGCGCCTCGAGAGGACGCTAAATGCAATTACACTGAGCGGAGCTTAGGAATGAGATTGCCTGTCTCAAATGCACTACGTCCAACTAATTACATGGATTCCTTTCGCGCAATTGTCATGAAGTAGAGGTCTTGGAACGTAAGAGACGGCGTAATTGAGCGAAAGCGTTTAGTTGGAATGGAGGCACAAGCGCGATTCCTATGCAGTTAGAAACAAGAAAATAACGTTCGTTCGAAGAACATTTGTGCAGCTGTGTGCTCCGCGCCCCAGAGCAGAAACGAAAGGCACGGTAATTTGTGGAAATAAGGCAGGCGTTCCGACAGCGGTGGAACTGAACGACGCTGGGTTCTTCTTGGCTGGCGGTCAGGAACCGCAATATTCCTGTAGGCCTTGGAGACCTCTTGTTGTGAGCTTGTCGGTTTACGTTCCTGCCTTAGCTTAGTTGTTCACACGATGCAGCTTTAGCGGAGCGCAAATAGTCTTATCTACTTAATTAATGAATAAGGCACAACGAAAAGATGCTGGTGACGACCGTGCTGTATTACCAGCAACATCCAGCTGGCTTCATTCGCGTTCACAAGTCCGACTTTTTTAAAACGAATGTTTGGTGCGTGTTGGTTGAGCATCTAATTCCACTGTGTCTATCCCTTGTGACTCTTATCCAAAGGGCCAAACGGTGAGCGGTGAGCAATGGTTTGATAGCAATATTGCGCTACTCGGTACTCAGGCCCAGGGGCGGCGGAAGCTGGGTCACAGGGGTTACTGTGGACCCCCTGAATTTGTGCAGGGGGCGCAAAATTCCCATGGAGGTGAGGCACCAAAGCGTTATCTCAGGTGCCGCATGCGAATAAAACGTCATAAACCCTTTTCCTGAATCGATCAAATCGCCAGAATAGACAAGGCTTTGTCACCAACCACCCCAAATGTACCAATTACCCCAAATTTGTACCTTGGTGAAGGCTTTGTCGACTGGTACGGTAGAACTCACGATGGGGTTGAGAAGGGGGCGCCGGTTGGGTCCCCCTGAATTCAGGACGTTGTGCCGCCCCTGCTCAGGGCTCTCAGGTCATGCATCTCGTGCACACCCAGTGTTACGAACCTAGAGGACGCTAGTATACAATTATTTGATCCTATACAGTCTCAAAGCAAAAGATAACGCTCGACATTTTCCCTTCCCCTCTCGTCCACAAATTACGACTCAACGAGATTCCGAGAAACTCACCAGGCGCGCGTCGCCGACATCAAAACCCCCTGTCAGCACCACAAACGCCGCCTCACCACTCCCACCACCTTGTCACCGTCATTAAAGCGTGTCCACCTCCTCCATAAAGAAGAAACACAACGCGAAAAGGCAAAACGAATGGCACGGAAATCAGCCAGACATCCTTTCACAGAAAGAAGTAAGGAAGGGCGGCGGTCGGTTCAAGTGTCTCCGGCCAGTCCATCTCCGGCCATACAAACAACCACGCTAACCAGCAGTCACACAATAAAGCAAAAAGGCAGCAGCCAGGAGTCTGAGTGACAACAAACACACCGCAGCAGAAAGCAAAACCCTGTTCTCGCGCTGTGTAACACGCATGTTTACGTTCACAAAGACCCCGACGGGCTTCGAAAAGACGAGCAGTTCCACAACAAAGCGCGAAGCAGAAAAGTCCACAGCGGCTAGAGAGGCTCCGCTCGAGAAAAGATGGCCATAAAACACGCTGCACACATACGTGCGTATATGCGCGTATGTCTATACCTTGACACGCCAGATATGTTCCCTTCTTATGAACACACGCTCCCCGGGTTCAGTTCCGCTTGTTCCCCTTCGTTCCATCTCTCATTGTGTTCCCAGCATGACTTGGGCTCCCTGTGTCATTACGCGCGATTCGACGTGGCGTGTCGCATCCCGTCATGCATAGCGGGGCGGGAGTCGAACACACACCTTTTGTACTCAAGACTCCGGTACGGTAACAAGGGACTTATTTATTTGACACAAGACCTCTGGGGCCTTCTTCAAACATCATTGTGAACTGGAGGACTCCGCAGGAAGGTTCAATGGTGGATCCATTGACTTCTGGTATGTCACGGGGGGAGGGGGGGGGGGGGAGGGGAAAGGATGCATAAAGGAGGGGAGAGAGGAGGTTGAAGAGGTATTGACTGGAGGCACTGATGTGGGTACTAGACGGTCCAGGACTGGGGGACAGCGGGGACCATTGTGATATCCGGGCTGGAAAAGGTACAGCGCGGCATGGGGAGACGTTTCTGAAGTGTTGAGCGGTGCGGGATGTTCGGACAAAGTGTTGCGGAGAGGGGAGACGGGAGGAGAGAGAGAGGGATAGAATATGGGGAAGGTGATCTGCAATAGGATAGTTCGTATGTGGTCCGGTCTGGTGATACCGGATCGCGTTGCAAATGTATGCAGAGTTAGAGGTGTTGAGTTGGTTTGGAAAGGATTTAGTTTCACTGGAGTGCAATTGTATAGTTGACTGTGGTGAAAGAGATTTCGTGCACGAGAGTAAAGTAAGCCGGAAGCGTAACAGGTGACGCCTGTCGCAAAAAACCCCTTTGGATAAATAAATCAGTAAATAAATGAGAAACACCGGCTTCGCTGAACAGGGCCGGTACCAGCTCGGTGCTGTCGCTACACATGCTCTTCAGGATATTTAATATGACCAAGTGAACTTGTGGAGTTCAAGTTCGATACAATTTCAATACAATTTCAATATGATATAGTACAAACTGAATGCACAAAATGGTTACACTACACAAGTCACACTATACTAGCCAAACACTGAGCTTCAAACAAGCTGAAACGCGCGTAATACTCGCAAAGAAACTCACAAAAAAACGCAACTCAGGGGAGCCCGTGGCAATGCAAGGAGACACGGCCGTGGCGGACACTAATGTACCGCGTCGACCACCTTCGTAGGAACTCTGTCTCTCCAAGTGTAACAAGCTGGGTCTCGAAGAAAATGACTACCTGCTTTGTGCAAAACACATCATACTTGAACGCCTATTATTACTCTGCTCAAATCTTATCATGCCGTTTTGCATTTGGACTGAAACGTAAATAAGGTTTAATAAAAAAAAATATCATACTTTATCTACCAGGAAGCACATGCATAATGAGCTGTTATGCAACCGCAATAAATGACTAGCCGCCACAGTGCCACGTAATCAGTGCAGATGTGACATTAAAATATCTTACTAGCAAACATCTTACCGATGTGACACTAACCGATGAAATGATTGTGAGCGCGACATTTCGACGCACTTACGAAAACATTTGCATTAACTTTAACATTACCGTTTGCACATTTACAGATTCTCAGAGAAGTTACGCACTTAGTCACACATAAAATCAGTGCAACACGTCCACTATATTTATTTATTATTGATTTCACAATGCTGTGGGCTCCATTATGGAGCCACAACAGTGGGAAAAGCAAAAACACACATCAAATACAGAGTACAGTTGAAAGATACGGCAAACACTAGAAATGAAACACACATCCCCCCCCCAAAAAAAAAACATTAACGGACACAGCACGACATACTCACAACCAGTTGCTAATCCTTAAAATCAACCTCTGATCGTAAATAGCTGGCCTATTTTTTGATTAAATATACTATAAGAAACAGAATTACATATTTCGGAGGGTAAGTTATTCCATTCTATATACTATCGTTCGTGGTAAGAAAGCATATTTAAATGCATTAGTGTTGCAAAAATTAAAAGCATAAAAAATAGTAGAAATAAGAGGATATCTAGAATCGCGTAAAAAAAGAAGAAACCATTTTCCAACTTAGTTCACCGCCACAACACGATATACTTCACTCCTCCATCCTTTCCTTTGTCCCTTTACTGCAGCATAACATTTTTCAAGAAAGAAAGCAGCGCCCTCTACATAAAACGTAGTTTCCTATACTAACCGTATAACCGCTGGCGTGAGAAGCGATTCTCATCGCCAACCTTCTTTCTTTATCGCTCTTTGTAATATTTTTTTTTATCGTTATCTTCTTACTTATTATTACACTTTCCATCCTCTATACACAGAAAGTGTCTCTACTCTCTTCCACCTCTTTACCTCCCTCTTTCTCCTTGAGTACGTCAGGATCCTCATCCATCATCATCTTAGCAGCATAAGAGAGAACAGAGACGACGGTTCCTTCAGCGTTCTTATACCGAGCTTGCATTCAAAGCACATACGGTGTGTGTATGCTTCTTATATAGGAGCCGGAGTACACCGACGAGCACATATATTCGCGAGCTTCTTTCTTGCATATAGCGAGGTGCTTTCGAGAAAGAAACGGTTGTGTCCTGCTTGAAAGGATTGTCAAGGGGTAATGTACGGCTTTTATAAGAAACGCATTGTGGGCGGGTTTCGTTTTAATTACCTTTGAACGAGCTTCCGTTTAGGGGTACACGAACTGCGCTGGATAATAAGACGAGCATGAGGCCCCTGACAATGTCGTTCATTTTCTGCGAATCTGTCGTTCTTACTCTATTTGGGTTCATGAACAGGGCCAAGTCTTGAGATGTCACAAACAACAAGGGTTCGAACAGTAGCGATTTAGTATAGGGCTGTTGCACTGAAGTTTGCACAGCGCCATTTCTGGCCCAAGCGGCCACGGATCCAAACAGTCAGAAGTGTCATCAGCGGGTTTTGCATGGTGTTTCAAACGGTATGGTGCCAAGCAAAGCTACAAAACCTGTAGGAAATCCACAGAAAAAGCGGTGCTTCTTGAAAACTGCGAATAACTCGGGACCGTGTATTTGAAAGTGCCGCGTCGTCTACTAAACTAGAGAGTGTTGCATAATTTGAGGCGCTGATGTTGCTGCTCACTTGCGCCGCCTGGCCCAGAGGAACAGGTCTATAGTAGGCATGTAACCGGTAAATTGCAACCCGATGTTTTTGTTTTCGGCTGGTTATACAGTGAACTCTCGTTAATGCGACCCCCGATAATCTGACATACGCGCTTTACGACCATACTCATGGGGAACAATGCAGTGAAACCTCTGCAAATCCCCCCGTTAATATGACAATTCCGCATTATGACAAAAATTTTCAGGAACGACCATATGGTCATAATAACGAGGATTCACTGTAGTTAAACGCACGTCTGCGTTATCTAATTTGCATCTTATGAACGGATGAACATGATGGAAATGTGTAGATATACGCTTTGCGGATGGTAAGACTGCGAACGCTCTCTCATTACGTCATCTATATGGTGAACGAGGTCATCACAAAGCCTGTGTATAAATATAGTGTACAGTGTGTAAAGTGTGTAGGACCTAAGGCCACGTGCCACTCACAAGCATATGTAAAGCTGCAGTGCAGTGGGCTCTCTCAGCGATCGTAAATTTTTAACGCCTGGCACGCCTTACACTGTACCTATCATCAAGTTAATGTAATAAATCTTCTTTATATATCTGCATGTTAGGAAGAGCGAGAACTTTGCAAAATATTTTTGTTTATTCCGTGTTAGCGCGAAGCAACTGTGGTTATGAGCGGCGTACAGATGTGGACAGATGGAGAGAGGACAGCAGGAAGGAGCGGGAGACAGGGGGGGGGGTTAGTATGCGTCCTGGTCCGACTTCAGGGGAAATTGTGCCGACATTCGTGCTGAAAGTCTTCGGAACACACGGAAAACCTGAGACAGCACAGCCGGTGGTAGGATTCGAACCCACAACCTCCCTACGACGACCGTATTGGCTACCACCAACGAGCTGGACCTTTGAAAAAATATGCGCATTTAGAGACAACAACAAATAACACAAAAACAGACGTGGGATCAATACACGATTTAGATCAATCGTACACCGCACAAATATCACTTCATTCTACAGACACTGTAAGGCCGGCCAGATATGTATATATCTCCCACATCTTTCCCCAGGTGTCGCTACCGTACAGTTTCGGTGTCCAACCATTTAGAGATGCCGAATAGATAGCCAGCCAATGCAACCCTTTCTGCGGCACAGTACATACAGTAACACATTGAAGTGCTCCGATCCGTGAAACGAGCTTTAAACGGCGCCTTTTCAACCCTTTTACATTGAAAGGAAGGATTACAACGCCACTGATGCGTTGAAACGCACCGATAAATCGGCGGCTGCTTTCTAATTTTAACCGAACAAAAGAGACAAGTATACAGCGGAACGCCTGTCGATCCTTGTCGTCCGGAATGGACAAGTTAATCTGCCCGAAGAGGGACGTTCAGACCTTTACGTCCCGACGGCTGGCTTATGGGATGTTATTTGCGAATGTATTCCGCTTCACTAGCACGAAGTCGAATGTTAAGAAAGAAAGCCTGGACAAGCCAATCGGCTTTTGATTTTCAAGCCTTTCGATCTTCGGGACCTATACAGAGTGATAGCATCTCTTATGGAATCAATTTTGGGATTGTATTGAAGGAACGGCGCAAGGGTGCCAGTTTCCTGATTGAAAGCATGCAGACGACAGGGCTTTATATATGCGCTGCACAAAGAGTTTAAACCCGAGGGTCCACGACCTTCTGCGCAGAACAAACATCTCTTTCAGTTCAACCCTCGTGCACATTTTCCGCTTTCACTTTCCGTTTCGAATCATATATCGTTATTCGAGTTTCGGTTTCGATTTCAACCTTGGATAGCCTAAACCCTGCCATGTACTCGCGAACGTCACGACAATTTATCGTAAAAACGAAGCCACGCGAAATTTTTTTGTCACTATAGAACGTAGCACACGAGAAACGTGCCCCTCGGAATGTCTGCTATGCGGCGCTAAAGCCAGATGCAGAGCTCAGGGGGCGCTGCAGGAGCTCCACGCCTCCGCGCCATCTAGCGAGAGTCTTGCTGGGAATGCGCCTGGGACAAAAGTACCCTTTCACGGAGGTACGACTGCGTGCTCTCACGATGATAAGTCGTGCATGTGACACGCCGGCTTTCATTAAACTTTCCAACATTTTAGTCGTGACAGACGATCCGGCCAACTTCCGAACCTCATAGTGGCCCAGATGATCGCCTTTCACACCAGCAGGCAGACAGCTCGGCAATAGAACGTCATAAACCAACCAAACCGTCTGAGATTACCAGCGCTGAAGACTGAGAGGTGGTGGGTTCGAAACCTACCATCGGTTGTGATGTCTGAGGTTTTCCCTGGGTTTCTTGAAGACTTTCCTAGATGAATCTCGGCACAGTTCTCCTTGAAGTCGGCCCAGGACGCATACTAACCCCCCTGTCCCTCACTCCTTCCTGCTGTCCTCTCTCCATCTGTCCACGTCTGTACGCCGCTCATAGCCACGGTTGGTTCGCGGCGCTAACACGAAATTAAAAAAAAATTAACCCCCCCCTCCCACACACAAAAGAAATGTTGATGTTGGCGAAAAAAAATAAAAATAAAATACAACCTTGTGACCAAGGGCGTTTAATTGTTGTGGCTTTATATGACTGTCGTTGGCGGGGAAACTTGTTAACATGATAATTTTTGAACTGTTATTTAATTAATATTGAGTAGCCCTGTAACTTTTCATCGTTACCGCGGTGGTCATACGCAAACACAGCCATGGTAGTGTCACGTGACAGGTCACATGGGCGTTTAGGACCACGGACGGACATACACAGTGGCTGGTCCTATTATGTTATCGCCCTAATACGGGAAAAAATAGAAATTAAGAAATTACGAACATTCAGGTCTACGTTGGGTACCAGTCGCTCCTGTTGTCACTGAGCAAGATAGGTCCTTTGAATAGACCTCTTTGAATAGACCTCTTTGATTGTCGTCCATTACATTATCGGTGCGAGGCTACAAAAACACTTTTGAAATCATTCACACGCACAACGACGCAATGTTTCCTTCCCAATGTTTCCAAACATACGGGACGCCAATACCTGTAAAGGGGGTCCCCCTCTATCATCAACGTAAGCCAATCACCTGTAAAAGAACAAACAATAAAAAAAAATCTGACGTCATTCATCACGTGCTTCCGACGTGCGACTATTCACACCGTTGCGTGAACGCGCTTTTGTCTTGTGACAGCTACAATGAGACTATTAGTGAAAAATCGCCCTTCGCCGGCCGTGAGCCCGGCGCATTTCTCACGTAACTAGTGAAGCGAGTTGGCAACAATGAGACTTGGACTCCATTAGGCCTAACTTGGAGGCGAAGGACGAACCGTTAAACGATGAAAGGCTGACAACACACGGACGCTTTTTTCCCATTGACTTTCGTGATGGTTTTCATCTCGCCGTGTTCCTATATACAGGAGAGGAGCATTGTGGTCGCGTTATGTAGGGTGTTTTTGCTTCTTTCGATACATATTTTTTATAGCAAAGCCATGGGTGCAGCGTGGATGCCAATTGGGGCTAGTTATTATCTAAAGCTGCACACTGTCTAAAAAAAGAAAAAAGTGCGCGTTGCCAGCGCACGAAGAGCTCAAATTCCCCGCCAGAGGGCCACCAAGCGCTGCCTTGAAGCGCTGGAGGTGATTGGAGTAGACGTCGATCTGCCTACCAGATAAACCATTTTGCCGCATATGACATATGTCAGACGCTGTCACACATATGTCGGCACAGTTCCCTTAGAAGTCGGCCCAGGACGCACTTTCCCCCAGGGCGTCAGTCGTAACGTTGCCCACCTCTGTGAGGCCGACAACAACAAGCTCTTTCATCTTGCCCACCATCACCCACCATCACCCCCACCACTTTGCGCCCCAAATAAGCTATAAGCTATATCTTTTTATATAAACTAATCGGTGTCGAACAAAGAAAAAAAAATACATGTACCGAGTGCTGCATCCATGAGTAAATTTACGGGCTCGCATTCAGCAAGCACCTCAGCAACAGCAACAACAACAACAAATAAAGGAGAAGTGATGATGACATGGCATGTCTCCCCGTGGTAGCCACAGGGCCCTACCCAACTTCACAGTGGTTAATATGTGAGGATGAATTACGATGAACGTGAAGCGACGACAGGTCAGAGTTCTGTTTAGAACTCTTCGAGGAGTCCAGTGGCTTGCATGAAAGGAAAAAAAAAAAAGAACAGAAAAGAAAGGAAAAGAAAGAAAAAGGAGCGAAGAGCCTTGCACTGATGCGCAGGGGAGCTCCATGGTCCAAGTACTTTGGACAAGATGAATGGTCCTTGGTCAAGGAGCTCAAGTTAGCGTCGAAACACCCGACGTTCACACGCGTACCGGTCACAGAACCGCCTCATATGGGTAATATCAGCGAAAAATGAAGGTAACATAAACATCTGTCCTCTTGTTATCTGCAAACATAAGTTGAAACGAGAGTTGCACGCTTCATGCACTGGCAGTCTTAATTAATGTGACTTTAACGTGCGTATACAGTGTGTGTGTGTGCGGGGGGGGGGGGATAGACGTTTATTTTGGAAAGGTCAACCTGACCGAAGGTCGGCTTGCTCTTCCTAAATCAAAAATATATCACAAAGATGAAGTAAAACCAAATATAAGCTACGGCTTCCAGGCACAACATATAGTCCACAACCCCACCAAGGCCAGGAGCTGTCACAGACGATCTCAATCGCGAAGATCACATTCCAGAAAGACATCATGCTTCCGAAAAAAAAAAAAAAAAAAAAACTGTACCTCACCCCTACCTTCAAGGGCAGCACTCGGAAAATTAATGATAGAGCACAGCGGACCCAGGCTCCTTACCAACTTAATTTCAGAGACCACGAGACAACAAGAGACGAAATTCTTAGCCCTAAAAGTTTGGAGATAAGACATCTAAAGGCTTCCGGTATGCAAGATCCTTTGTGCTCCCGGGGTTAAAACAAGCACCCGCCCTCTCCATAAAACAGGGGAACGGGGATAGACTGGGGCAGTAACGCGTTCAGCGGTAACCAGACGGAACAGTGGTTATAAATATAGCCCTCGTGACGCTTTAAACGACAACGGGAGATATTCACGTAATGAATGAGTTGCATTCCTTGAGTATACAGCACAAGGCACATATAGGGGTGTATTATGGTGAATGTATATAAAAAATACCCGGCGTGATTAGTCCTTGTGAAACGGTGACAAATAGCGTGGAAGTTTCAGGTACGAAGCCTAATCGTGGAGACAGTATAAGCATCGTACCTATCTCTTGTACAAAAGTTACCGAGGGGTGTTCAAGTGAACATAGAGTCACTAAATAGTCACCCCTATTTAGTGACTCTATCTAAACAGAGGGCAGTCAATATGACTCTGCAACTCATTATGCTGTAGATAACTTGAACTTGCTGATAACGTCCAAATTACGCAAATATACAAGTAAATACAAAGAAAGCATTGAGATATCTATCGATTTCTACGTAATTTCTTTCCAACTCCTGTCACTGCATGACAGTCCTAAGTCTCGCATTTTGGTATGCAGAGTCGCTTGACGGTGCTTACCTGTGTGCAGTCCGCTTTTGCAACTGTGGGCTTATTTTCCAATTAAGTCACATGCATTTCATGAGGGCGCCACCTGCTGGTGATCGCGATGACCATAGTTCTGCGGTACTTACAGAAAACACTATATTGTGACACATTACAGCTAAGAGTTTAGAGCACAATGCTTAATTGTTAGGACAACATCCACTGTTTATTTTTCGTTTTCTTTTTCTTGGACAGAAACTATACGCGTAACGTATGACGGACGAATTTTCTGCGGAAAATTTATCTAAGTAAAATCAGTCATCAAGTACTTTCCCACAAAACCAAGCTGTATTGCACGGCTAGATTGTGCGACATTACCACACGAGCCGCACTGAAAGCATATCATATTTCGGGGAAAAAAAAAGTGAAATCACGCTTTTGCGGTGTCGTCACATTTAACTAAACTCCACGAAAGCCGTAACCACGGTGCACTATAGTTAATGACATCCTTCCTTCTGGATATCAAAGCAGAAGCTGCAGTTTTCGTAATGCTCAATGCGTCGTACAACAAATTTCAGCAGACGCAAAAGCAAAACTCCTGATGAAAAGGTCGTCTGCTTTGATTTATGCGGCAGACTATATCAACTTACAGTAGTGCGCAAGAGCTCTATCACAAGCGCTATCACATTGCGCGACCCAGACGGGTCTTTTCAGAAAACTGGTAGTGCGAAAGCCGTGCTTCCGCTGCGTCTAGCCAAAATGAACAAGGTAGGCTGGAAACAATGAAAACGCAGACCAAAAGTCAAATAAACGCTGCAGTGCGGCATTGCAGACGACAGCGTTAAAAAGAAGGAGGCTCGCATTGTTGGTTGAACAAAACGCGGCAGTGAAAACAAGAACGGCTATGAATTTGCATAGATGAATAATGGTGCCAAAGTGAAAGGGAAGTACGAATTAAAAAAAAAAAGAAAGAAGAAAAGAGGAACGGGTATAGTTCACATGATAGCAGACGACGCGACCGCGGAGCTCAGTTTGCAGGGTCTGCTGTATAACGTTTGACGCACCGATATTGTGCGCTCATTTTTGCAGTTTTTTTTTTTAAGGAAGGAAATAAAACGGAAAATGATTTGATATATCCGGAAGGTAATGGGATAGCTGGAGTTCGAAAAACTACTCGAGGGGAAAACTCTTGATCACAGTACACTCGCAAGTTTTAGGGTGCGCAAGTTTTTGCCGCGGATGTGCTTTCTGAGATTTTCTGTGAGTTTCGCAGCAGTTCTTTTTAGACATCACAACTATCCTGTGAAGTCAGCCCACGACGCATATAAGCCTCTCTGTACAGGCACCTAGCCCATGAGCATCGGTCTCCTGCACTGATTGGCGTTGCTATCGTGGCATATTTTTGATATTTTGGCGTCCCAGAACTTGCAGAAAGACCACTACGGACCTGAGGTAATATGGATAAAGCCATATAAAGTTAATAATAAGCGTAAAGGTAGATAAAGTGCAGGGTGGGTGCTATAAAAGGTCAGTCAAATATTCGCGCGTGGTTGTATATCGGTGTATTCACACGAGCGACATTTCCCCAGAAGCGGAAGATGCGAAAAACGTCATAGCTTTCTGCTGTCACGTGAGCGCAAGCGCTCAGCGTTGTGTCTTCACCTACTCTGCTAACCATGGGGAATATCCTACGCCACAGCCACAAGATATTCCGTAGCAGACGACAGGAACGACGCTGACAGCGTCGTCTGCTAAGTGTCGTCTGCTAAATGCGCAGTACGCTACTCCCGGCATTCCGTACCGTGGGAATGCTCAACAAAAACTCGGGACGGAACTTCGGCTCTGTAAGCAGTGTTTTCGCTTTTTCTTTCGCTAGAATCTTCCGTGAGTATGTCGCTCGTGCGAATACACGGTATATCTACTTGAGAGACAGACTTCTGCTGCCACACAGTGAATAATTTATGCCAGAGAAACCTACGAAAAAAAAAATCGTGATTAGCAGCTACTGCGTAACAAAATAAATACGGCCACGCAAACTTTCGTCTTCATGGTATTTCCTCTATGCGCATACCGATAAGGGTTGCGGAGTTGCCACTCCGGAGTTGGAATGATTCCGGAATGATTCCAGATTTAGCAGTGCCCGGAATGGAATTGTAACGGAATGGCGGAAACTGTCCTAGGAATGGGAATGGAATGGTCTGCGTGCCCCGGTGTCAGTTTTGGTTTCAACGTGCTGGGTTTCTGCCCTCGCATCCTTTGCACCACACCTGCACGCGGTCAAGAGTGAAGTAACCTTGTCTTTGTGCTTTTTCCCTGCTTGGTAATGTCAATCTCCTCTAGCAGTACTGGACTTGCCAGTATGGTTACCGATCCTGTTCTTTTATTGAGGGGTTTAGCGGAATGGAGTTGGGTTGCCAAGCCATTCCAGGAGTGGGAACTGATCATACCTTTTCATTCCACTTTTCCGCACTTTCCGCACTTTTCATTCCGCACTTTTCATTTCGAGGAATTGAAAGGAATGGAATTATCGCAAATCTCCATTCCTCGGAATGCAATTGGAACGGAATGGGTGACCCCATTCCTGGCCAGGAGCAACCCCCTGATACCGATGGATGGAGGCAAAAGTTTGCGTGATCGTATTTATTTTGTCACACACTGCTTGGTAACCAGAATTTTTTTCATAGGTTTCTCTGGCATAAATTCTCTACTCTGAGGCAGAGGAAGTCTGTGAGTTAAGGAGGTATCGAGTCGAGGAGGTATCACGTCTTGCACGAAAATGTGACGGACCTTTTAGAGCACCCACCCTGTACTTCAAAGTGATTTTCGAGGTGCACCGAAAATAAACGAAAACCTTCTCGATATGGCAACAGAGCCAGATGGCAATAACGAAACACGGAGCAAAACGCAATGAGAGCAAATTTCTGAAGAGTGCAGACCACTGATCTCTATCTATAAAGGCTGGATGGCGCATGGGAGAGGGGCTCGCGGGGGAGAGGCGTGCATTCGGGCCGCCATGTTGGGAGGCCCTAAAGCGCAGTGTGCGCCCATAGAAAACAATGAGAGGCAACGGAGATTGTGAGTATTTATAGCGCTGCAGGCGTTGATCGTTGCTTGTCATCACACAATTTTGTAAGGTGCCAGTATACTGATGCATCCTAACAGTGTTTCACAGGTGTCCTGCCGTTCGATTCTTAATTACGTTATGTTTTGCATTCCGAAACTAGACCGTCACAGCAGTGCAGCGCTGGGGATTGTACTACAGTACGTTTCCCAGCCAATATTTCAACAAGAAACGATGTGAGGTTAACAACCACCATGTATGTAATATCCCGTGCTGCGTTCTGTACAAAAATTGTTCCATAAAGAACGGTCCGGGAAAGGATATACTCGCATGGCAGAAAGAGATCGTTCTGTAGAATCACAGCCGTTGTTTTAGCCGTGTATCGGTTTCGTATGATTTATATCAAGCACCGCCGCAGAAAGTGTCTTTTAGTGAGCGACTGCGGTGCTTTGCCTCGCAAATATGGACACACCGAAGCAGCCCAAATACGTTGTGAGCGTGATCTAATTGCTTCACGCAATTAGAACATGCTCGTTAGGACAGTTAATCAGGTAGTGATGTAAGCTTAATCAATGAAGTTACTTAAAAGTGGTAACACCTCCTTGAGACGCAAGATTTACCTCTTTTTGAAGTACAGCCCTTCTATGTTTGTTTCTTCCTTC
This sequence comes from Ornithodoros turicata, assembly GCF_037126465.1. Taxonomy (NCBI): domain Eukaryota; kingdom Metazoa; phylum Arthropoda; class Arachnida; order Ixodida; family Argasidae; genus Ornithodoros; species Ornithodoros turicata. The sequence goes on along the minus strand of NC_088206.1, from coordinate 66,554,937 downwards.
ATTTGTTCTGATTATTTGCAGGCGCGGTTGTGCCAAACTGAATGTCCTCCTGGAGTACTCACATGCTTTTGCTGAATACAACTGCAGCGTGAGCAAAGCTGCTTAGGAACGGGGGCCTGCTATCCAGTGCTGACTTTGTCATGCTTGTTATGTGGAGCACATTCGAAAAAATGCAGCTGCACATCTGAAACTCCAATGAGTATCATCGTCATCTAAAAGAGAGCGTCGTAGCACCGTTGTGAGACCAGACACGCTTTCTGAATATCTTCTATGGCACCTTCCGCAGTTTGCACAATTTTGTTCAGCATCGAAGTCTCTCATAGGAACCACTTTGCATTAACTGTGACTCCCATCTTACATTTTGATGTGCAAGGGCCTTCTTGCACTACACACGTATGGTCTGCAACAGGATAATTGCAGCAGGACGATTTGGAGCTTGAAACAGTTGTGATTTTGTCATTTTGGCCCTCGTGTACCCCGTCTGTGAAACGTAAACAAAAAAAATCTAACACTATATGCTTTTGTAAAGAAGGTCACTGATGATGAGTAAAGAGAATATACGAGTTCAAGTTTATTCAATATTTTATATCATTCATTATACTATTCAACATTTTATGTCAAGTTCATACAACATCAAGTTTATTCAAGTTCAAGATTTATTTCTTGCACTTATGCGTTTCAGGATACAATGAACGTGCAGGGAGGTCACAAAAGACTACATTTATTGTTTTATGACCTTGCTACAATGACAATATATATTTTAGGAATGACAATGGACAGGTACTCTCTCTAAATTTGTAGCACTCAATTTTAGGTTAGAATGAGCAATGAATCGCAACTTCCCTCCTGGTATTTTCTTATATATGATGAATTTTGAATTTAATGTGATCAAATATGTGTTAATATAATAGTATATATAAGAATATAATACGTGATAAATGAATGTGATCAACAGTAGATGTAAACAACACCAGTAGCCAGAGAAGTGCATTCTCAAGAAATAATTTTCTTCTTATAGCATATATGTGCATGCCCTATTAACTGAAACAATTATCACGGTTTTAATTTCTGAGAGTGTACTGTAGAGACGGCTTAGATCTACAACAGTTAATACAAGGTATTATATATACTGTGAATACGTTTAAAAATCCCATGTGACACATACTTTTTTGGAGGTGCTGTGGTAATCAAAGTTTGTGGGCATCACGCAGGTTCTGCACCCATTTCTTGAGTATGTCGAGGCAGCTGTGAAGTAACCTGCATTGATGATGATTATTCCAATTTTCATGGTGCATCGACAACAAAGGAAATAATACATCAGAACATTGGTTTGGGTGCAACCAGTTAAAAATGAATATGTTGTTTAATAAATGCATTGGACAAATGTTAAAACAGCAGTTTAAAACATGGTTTACAATCCCTGTATCTTCTAAAAATTAAAAAGATGAAAAACTATTCTAAAAAGAATATGGGGAACTCTTCTAAACAGAATTATAATCTCTAATTATTATACTGCTGGCTGAAGGAGCCTAAAGTGTAAGGTGTGTTTCTGATGTGAACATGTAAGAAAATATGCAAAACTGAGAGAGGCTAACCACAGTGCGTGCACTGAGGTTGTTCCTTCCTGTAAAGTAGAAACCAGTGGATGAGGAACGTGATACTTACCTGTACACCCAGCCGTATCACACTACACAGATTATTCACTGGGTAGCCCTCATGACGAAACCTGTATTGAGAGACCACTTCTGCCTTAAAAACTGCTTCAAATAGCACGACACGCTACAAATTATTACTATCGTAACAAGCTGACGATACAGCTCAGACAAAGGCGTTATTCAAGTCGCGCCACACCACCGTTACGTAAGATTCTTTGTCACAAATCAAACCAAGGCACAAAACAATACCAATACATGAAAAAAGGTGACAATCGTGGTATCATTATGACGTAATACCGAACTTGTGCGTGAAGGTAATTCAAAGAAATGAATGTGGCACTTGCTTCCACAGAGAACACCGTGTACCATGCTAGCAATGCATGCAAAAAAGCGCTCGAGTGCTCACACATATATTGATGACAACACTACCTGTGTAGTGTAACGTGCTCTTTCAAGCATATTATGCACTCAAACTGTATTTTCCGCCGGGTAAAATGCAAGTGTGCTCGATTGAACGTCGGAAGAGCGATCAAGCAACCTGCATCCAGTGCTCGTTTTGGGCAAAAAAAACACTTCATAATGGTCAACTAAATATACAGAATGAACGCCTATTTATTCCTCGATAAAGAGTGACTCACCTGTATAAATTTAGGCCCTGTAACCTTGCCAGTACGGTTGGTACGACCGTAATTGCAAGAAGTTGCCATGATCGCTGCGGCGACTGTTGTGAGCACCGTAAGATGGCGGCCGGTTTCTTCACGCTCGCGCTCCCTATCCGCGATCCAGCCTTTTACAATCGAGATCAGTGGTGCAGACGCGAAAACACAATGTTGGCAGCACCGGAAGTGGAAACCAGCGGGAAAGCCATTTTCGTTTCGCTCGCCAGGTAATGCGGCGCATCCATCACGACCTCTGTGACGTTTTTCATTCGTGCGACAATTCGCACGTACGTCTCTTCCAGCTATATACGTACGTGGCGTGAGGTTATTCAAGTTTTACGATGCGTGCACGTGCGCAAAGTGCACGCACCCGTGCCGCTATTACCGTGGCTATTACAAAATCAATGCCACTGTTGGGGTGCCGTCCAATTTCATCTCTCTCCCTCTCTTCCTTTCGTCTCTTTCTCGCTTCCGGAGCCCTGAGTTGCACAATGTTGCCAGGCAGAATGCAGGTTTATTTATTTTGTTTATTTATTTGATTCTGATTCTTTTGGAATGTGATTCAGGTGATTCTTTTGGAATGGCTGAAGCAGTATGATTGGTTGTAGAGGATGGAGGTAGTTTTCAACAAATCAGGGCAGATAACGATATCATTCGACATTATGGTTGGCTAGGGGCGTGCTATGCGGTGAAGTTCATTTTTAAGAGTGTACGGAGTAAATGTTATGTCTTCAAGATCTCATTTCAGTATTTACGTGTCCTACACGCTATATTGTCCCAAAATACTGTTTCTCCATGTGACGCCGGCAGACTTTCAACATGGTGCGGAGAGCGGAGACGTGCGCTCTTGCTGGGAGAGAGACACAATACCTTCCGTTGACGTCATCTACTTTTGAAAAATTCGTGAAAGTCTGTTATGTCCACGGGCGGTACTTACATTGTTACCTCAGTTGTTTTATTCGGTCGTTGTCGTTTAAATTTAAACTAATAATCATTGGACATTATGCGTGGCGCCCCCAAACGTCTAATCTGTCAACTACTCAAAGACCATTAGATTCAATGCTATTTGGACGCTAAGTTCATATGTTATACGCTTGATGGCGCCACGCACATGTTCAATGGGTTCAATGTCATTAGTTTCAACGATCATTGGAGCCTTCCCGTGTGACGGGAGTATTACAGTTGCTTTACTCGTTGCAATCTAACCCCAACCCTGATCACCAAGTAAGGCTCACCAGGTGCCTAAGGCTTTTTATCCCGTCTTCCATCCGCAAAGGAGGAATAAACTGAAACTGAAGTAGGTAGCATCGCATCATTATCAATATCGCCAAATGAAGCAAGAACAGCTTTAAGCTTCCTAATCTTGAAAACCGATACTTTTCACAACAGCAGCATCCCTTGTCTCGCACGAATTGAGAAAGAGACTCCAACATCACGTAAAATCTCGCGTATTCTCGTTGGTCGTGCGACTCGGCCTGGAACTTCGCAGAAGGCACGTTTCTGGACTGGGAACCTGACCCAAAGGCGCGTTCATTTCTCCACGGGAAGCGTGTTTCGCGGCACGAGTTTGCCGAGAAATTTGACCGACCTCTGTTAGATGAGGTGTCCGGTTGCGGGAATTTAGAGAGGGCTTCTGGTGTTTACGACGATAAAAAAGAGGTATAGTTTTACATCGAACTATAATAGTTCGGAATACAAGTCATCCTGTGAGGAGGTAACAACGAGTTCGTGCCTCGAGGAGTTGAGGTGTGTCTGTAAGTAATGTCCAGGTACTAAAGTAGTGGTTTATCCAGAATCCCAAGCACGGAGGGGTGTTAGATTTTTTTTTTTGGGGGGGGGGTTGCTTATTATAGTTACGTCATTACATCTTAACATATCATTACCGATATGTGTCTAAAGCTGAAATCGCAGGGGCACCCCCTGTAGGGATTACACAGCTAGAAAAGTTAGGGGTGTCACTGAACATTTGGGGGGTGTTAGGGGGGTGTAGGGGGTCTGGATAAATCACTGTACTAAAGTACTCAATGAAGTACGCGGACGGCGGTTGACCTGGTATTAAGCCTGTGCGAATATTCGATTTTTTAAAAATGTATTTGCGAATAATTGTGTATTCCATTAAAATTCCGAACCGAATATAGAATTTCATATTCGAATCGAATCGATGTTCTTTCCAAACCGAATACCCCATTCGAAGAGATCCGAATTAAGTCGCACACGTAATGCCGAAAACGGTAAAGGGCATAAAACAAGATGAGCGCGACTTCACATTCGGGTCCGCACAGACCTTTACATCCTGTACAGACACCTATATATGTCCATATATGTATTCAGTTCGATTATATATATACGTATTTGCTTGATATTCGCTTTGGTTTTATAATGGTTATTCGCACAGACCTACCTCATATAGAAGAGAAAGCACAAAATGACGGGAAAATAACGGCGAGAGGGGACCAACAATGCAACGATATTTGCCAGGGTCTGGCCGACATTCCGCGAGTATTCTGTGCTGCACGCGATGCAGCTGGTCCGGACTCCGCATGATTTTTATTTTATGTTAGATGTATTCAACAAATAAAAGCCAAATATTCTTTTGCAGTATAACTGCAACGCGGCCTCTGTATGCGATCATCAACAGCATGCACCTGAAGATTTCGCAATTTTTCTACGTATACACTACAAGTGCTATAAGACTACAGACATGGCGTACACAAAAATATAAATATATATGTTTTTTTTTCTTCACCTGCATACATGTCAGCAATGGAACTCACTGACTGGCAACAGAGAAGGTTAAGAAAACTTTGAAATATTTCTCGACCGGACTGCATGAGTTTTGTGTTTGGGGTTCCTTGTAATGCAGAATAAAATATATGATATTTCAAGTAAGTGTTTTGTGGTAGAAATATGTCCTATATATCTTATTTAACGATCGTATGCTTGTTTTGTGTAAGGCCATACTATCTTGTTTCCACTCCCGTAACGACAGACAGTATAAAGGCATTACAAGTAAATTTACTATGTACCTCCCACTGTCCAGAGAACAACAATCAACGCTGCTTCGATATTTTCTCGCCAACAACAGCGTCGGCGCAGTTAATGACGTCGCTTTTACAAAGAGGCTCCCACAAATCCACCACCTCATCCCGCACGAAACACCACAGAGCGTTGTAATCAGATATACGGAACACAGTTTCCCGAAATTGAAGCAGCGTTTCATTTGGGCCGCAAGAACATGGTACTTGAGTTTCAAGCACCGACCACAACTTTTCCCCCACCTTTCCCACAGGACCCCCCGCCTTCCTACAGTTCGCAAATCATCAGAGTTTCTCTCCGGTCCCCCACTATACCGCGCCATGAGGCACGTGTCCGTTAATTGCAGATTACGTTACGTTGCCCACATGAGGTCGCTTCGGATACTCAGCGCTCGCTGCGCCTCCACACGACGGTGACGTGCACTTTGCGACATCGAGTGCATCATAGCGCGTGGTGGTAGCCTATCTACTATATGGGAGAGCTGCCTCCTGCGGGCTTTTCGGTTTGAGGGCTTTTACCGTTGGTGATTCGAAATCGAGGGTATGATTGTCGTCGATTGTGTATCTGTGGAAGGTGTCAGAGCATATGGTATTATATCGCACATCGGGTTACTGACCTTTTTTTTTTAATTTGGGGGTGGGGAGTGGTTCAGAGCTATAGGGATAACATAGGGATAAGGAAGTTAAAAACAGTTCAAAGTGAACAATGGAACATTTCAAGCCCTGGATTCAGTTATCAGCATGCCGGTAAGAAGGCAGCCGATAAGGAAGAAGTAAACCAGGATGCCCCGCAAAATTCAGTCAAAACGATACCACACTTTCACACAGAACACCCGAAATTCCACAATGCGCAAGGGGCACTCGTTGTTCTCATTGTGTCAGTGTACAACGGATCGCCTTTAAAGACCGATTTGTCGGTTAAAACATTCGATAACTAAAATTGGCGGCATTTCGTCGAGACCCCTAACGTTCCCCGTGGTCGCATAGGTTTGACAAATAAGGCGCATCGTAAAACTGATCGGCACCACAGAATGTGAAAAAGTGCGCATCCGTCAACCGCAAGGTACGCTTTCGGGAAGAAGCTAATCGTTTGTTTCGTTTCTTTGCCGGCGTGCTTGTGCAGTTCGAGAATAATGAGCGGGAAACAAGCTGATAATAAACATTACAGATAATGACATTGTCGACAGATGCGAGTCCGGTACATTACCGGGGGACAAATGCGACTGCCTCATCCCCAGGTTAAGAGAGAAGACTCTTTCCCAATTGCTTCCACATACTCACGAAATAGCGACACTCTCGCCTTTTCTCGCCAAAGCTCGACAGAAAAGAATCTGTGTATACCAACAACAAAAGCATCTGTTTGGAACACCCCAAGCAGAAACCGCAGCCTCGGAGAACGTCGATGTGGATGCGGTTGCGAGAAGGCATCCAGACAGTGCAGGCGTTGCCGTCGCTCAGCAGAAGGTGATCAGGGTCACGGCTCATCTCTGTGATCGGAATGTGAGGCGAGGAACTAGACATGGCGAAGACTACAAAAGGCGTGAAGACTACCTGGTATTTTCTCACCGAAAAGCACGAATTAGGCTGCAGATGGAAGTTTGTCAGGGCAGGGGATGTAAACTTGCGCCATTGAGCATAGACGAGCGAGATAATATGCGGATTCACGTATTCCTTCTTGAACGAGTTCCCCAGGACACCGCACGTGAAGTGACAGCAATCTTTTCTGGTGTTCTTGCACAGTGCCACGTGCTCCAGGAAGCCGCCTGCAGAGGGCTTGTGCCATCTAGTTGTGATCACTTGGACACTCGCACTGAACAAAGATGAATCAACGTAAAACATCTATTTTACGGCGGACGCCCAAAGCCACCGTATAGACATTCAGAATGAGATCCTCGTCTGCTATAACCAAAGCAGCCGGCCTCGGTGGCACAGTCGGTATAGTGTCGGCCTGCTGATCCCAAGATCGCGGGTTCAAACCCGGCCGAGAACGGTAACAACTTGGTGGAAGTGTCAAGACCTACTAGATTATAACGACCCCTTCCCAGCACCACATTTGGAAACTAGCGGCGGCGCTGCTCATCGGTCCGGTTATTGCTACCTCAATTTCTGCAATGCTTTGTATTTCAGCTTACCTTACTATTTTTGTACAAGCGGTGGATGTCCCATGGGACATGCTTCTTTTTGCAGTTGTGTTTTCATAGGAGCTGTTGCTGTCGTCTGCTACGGTATAGTCGTACGTCCGCTTCTGCGCTTTCAAAATTCATATTTCCATCGTCCAATCATGATGTAGATCTCGCGGGCCGATGAGTAGCGCCCCTAGCGAATCGTGCGGACGGGCTCCTCATACGGGTTGCCGATTATGACATGGTCGTTATAATCAAGTAGGTCGTTGGGAAGGGTACAAGTTGCTCAGACACGCCGTCTTCCGCGAGGGACGTTAAATGTGGTGTGCCATGTGTCGAGATTTCGGCGCACGTTAAAGAATCCTCAGGTGGGCAAAATTAATTCGCAGACCCGACGACTGTGGTGTCGCTCATGATCGCAGTTGTCTCGCGACGTAAAGCTCCGAATTATTCCTAATCAAGGTAGCTCTACACGCTTGTCAACGTTTCAGAATTCAATGTTTCGAAGTTCAAAATATGGCTCGACGGAGGCCAGATGACATACCATGGCCCTCTTAAAGAACGGGTGTACTTTAACTCCTTTTTCTGCCACATATATAACACCCTTTTGGAGAGTACAATTACTCTCAAAAAGGGAGTCTCCTCACTCCCTCAAGGGAGTAGCATAACACCTTTCTCCCTACTGGGGAGTAATATTACTCTCCGGCAGGGAGAAAGGTGTTATGCTACTCCCTTGAGGGAGGGCGGAGACACCCTTTTTGAGAGTAATTGTACTCTCCAAAAGGGTGTTATATATGTGGCAAGGAAAGGAGTTAAAGTACACCCTTTTTTTTAAGAGTGCACTGTTAACATTGTAGTTACGTTCATTGTAATTACGTTCAGAATAAATTTTCCCATAACGACATAGTAGTTACTATAATGGAGAATCCTACTCTTGTTCAACACACACAACGGACACCAACGTAAAACAACCACAAAAACAGCATAGGAAGCAGTGACAAAAAGAAGAAGAGAAAGAAAGAGAGTAACCCACACCTCATCTGCTGAAGACGCCTGTATGTTCGTGCAGCCAAGTAAACACCACTTCGAAGGAGGCTCTTCTGCGCGGAAACCCGCTGTTTTTTTTTATTCTGTTTCTGCTTGAACTCTAAACCATGTCGAACGGCAGCAACATGTGCTGGCCACATGCTCGGAAAAAGTAAAAAAAATAAAAATAAAGGAGGGGCATCCCCAGTTCCGAAACACCCGAAGCAGAAGATGTTTTGAGATCGGCTGCACGTTATGAGCAGCTCTTCTGCAGTAAACGCTTGCTTCTGCTCAATGTCGAAAGGCAGACAGCGGAGGTACTTGTCTTGACGGTATTCAGTTTGCATAAACACGCACTCGTTCTATTTAAATAGGGGACGGATGTGTATTGGGAAACGTAATGAAACAGGCGGCGGTGTGCTCGCCTTCGAGAAAGCGCTGTTTACGAGAGTATGAAATGGGGTTAGGTACGTGCATGTTTCGCGGGTAGGGTTTATTTGGGTTCGAGTTTAAGTGGGTTTGTGAGGTTTGAGAGAGAGAAGGGTGTTTGGAATTGCGTGGAGGCACAGGTGTGGAACTCGCGATACAGTCTTCTTCTAAGTTGGTTTGCAAGGTTTGAGTGAGAGGCTCAGACTGCGTGGAGGTACAGGTGCAGAGCTCGTGGTATATGGTCTTCTTTTTTTGTAGCGTTCTGGAAGATTGTTTATGTTATCATCACCGCGCCTTTAGGCCACTAATAGACTGGCATGAATCGATGATCAAAATATATGGCGGAGGTGTCCGTATACCAGTGCCCTGACCGAAACGCTGTAGACCCGTTTGAAGTGTAGCGACAACGCAACAACTGTCGTCGTCGTCGTTTCAGAAGTATACTGTCGTGTGCGTAGTGACGAATGCCATTTCAGGGGACAGGTTCCTCGAAGAGAGTTTTTCTGGGGACTATCGGAGGCGTTGACTATTGGAATAAAGTGGGGTCTACTGTGCATGAATGCGACGATATTGCAGCTTTAATTTAGAAATATGGCATTTTGAACATCTGTGATTTTAAGCGGTGTATTGTTAACGGTGGGATGTCGTGGCATTCCCGCCTGAAACAACTATTTCAAGGGTTGTGCTGTTGTTGCAAGGGTTGTGCTGTAAAAATTGTGTGCGCAATAGTGACTTCAAACACACGTCTCTGCACTGCGCGATCGCCTGAACGTTTAGTAATCCATGAAGAAGACCGATAGACACGGGCACAGAAGACGACACAGGCAAGTTCTCTAGAACTTGCGCGTGTCCTTCCGTGTCTCTTGGACTTCTTCATGGATCTACACCAGCTAGCCTGCCCCGTTTCCCTCGTCTAGTAATCCGTTTATGATCCTACCATTTGGGATGCCTCTACTTTTAAGGAACACGCAGTTTCAGTGCTGTCACAATCCGTTGTCCTTCAGGGTTAGCAGCCAGCACTGTGTAGTCACAACAGCAGGCAACCCACAAAGGCGTAACGGTGTGAAATATCACCTTATCGTTTTTGAGCAGCTGCGATTACTTTGCACATAAAACAAAGCACCAATGTCAAGACCATGTGCGTCGCACGTTGTCTTAACGCCCTCCACATAAAACCTGTCTTCATCGGCGCAGATCTGCCCAACACAACGAGCGTCTTCTTACTTGCAGACGACAATAATTTTTTTACCGAAGAAAGTAAACCATAACGGATATGACAGGAACAGAAAACCGCCACCACCGGAGACGCCTTGCAAGAGCCACAGCGGAATATAGCACCCTATATATCGCCGCTGCGGATAAGGTGTGTGGTTTAGTGAGAATGCAGGCCTTTTGTTTTTGAGCAGACGATATTCGAAGCAGACGAGATGAAGATGGCCATAAAGAAGCGAATAATGGCGCAGACGATGGCAGGGGGCTCGTTCGAAAAGTGAATGTTTTGGGTTGAGGGTCACGTGAGGATAGGCGTGTACTCGGATAGCGAGGGCATGTAAGTGGTGTGGGCGATAAATTCACCGCAGGGGGGCGCTTCGGAGGTTTCAAGTTAGGGGAAAGAGAGAGAGGGCGTGGAAAGGGTTGAAAAGTAGGTGTGATGCGGGGTAGGTGCCGCGGTTTGTGATGAGGGATTGTTCGAAATGCGCCCTCTGTTGTTATCTCTTACGACGAGGAGGACTCAAAAGGCGAGGTAGAATAATTGCCATAATAGATTAGGCTGAGTAGTATGGCGTTTATTTTTATTCGCTGTGTATTAATTTTCGCGAATTTCGCGAGCGCTAAAAGGTCGCGAAAAGTTGTACTCGCGAACACGGCTTGACATTGATCCCGCGGAAGGAAACAGAACGCGAACTTAAATACTCGCGAATAGCTTCCCAAATGCGATTTCTCGAAAATTAATACATCGCGAATAAAAATACGTTTACAGCATGTTCTGCTAGTTGACATCCTTGCAGCCGCTGCGTGACCTGCTCTAGCTCACTGTGGTATCCAACCCCACATTACACGAAAAACAATAAAAATTAGTTAATACAGGCACACAATCAACAAACAAATCCTGTCGTGAAGCACACAAAATATGCATATCGTGTATAATGACACACGGCCTTGTGCTTTTCATCATGTCCTGCTCGATCAGAGGGATTTTCCCCGAAACAAAGTTTAAAATCACGTGTGAAAGGCCCTATCACGTGTAAATATTACCCACACAGCACACCATCATTGGTCCAATATTGGCCGTGCAACTCGGACCGATATTGTGCCAATGAAACTGCCAATATTGGTGCAATGTCGCTAGCCAGCTGTGAGCCAATGAAAATATGAACGATCTGTAGCTATTGTACTGCCACACGAGTCTAGTTTTAATTGGTTTTAATACGTAACACGACAACAGGAACGCATCCTATTACAAATCATTATCTTTTCTTGCATTTCTTTTGTTATATTGTTGTGTAGATATTCAAACTTTGCCATCGGCCGCACGCTGTGGTGGGATAGTAAGATCCCGCTTGGTCTGATATCTAGGTAGTCCTATAGAACAACCCATCATAGAAAACATATGCGAGCATCCCTCAGCAACCTTCATTGGGAAACATCGCGGTAGCAGCCAGAATCATTGGCAAAGTTAGCAAATTTTACGACCAATCCGCACCTGGTGTAAAAGGGAGCGTAACTCTCCTGCGAAGTTGAGGGGCATACGTCTGAGCAACTTACAATCAATCTGTAATTAATTCGAGGCTCCAAACGTACAACGGCAGTATCCATCCCTATCAAGAATATTGTGCTTTTTATCTGAACTGCCGTTTCTACTGTCGCTATCTGCTTCGCCGCCCATAAAACCGATAATTTTTGTACGTGGCTTGAAATGTGTTACTCGAATGATTTCAAAACTAGCAGCATATGGACCGTACAAATAAGAAATATTTGTTGCCAGAACATTTCACGGGACCACAAGTTATATTTTATAAATACTATTTAGTTTTTTTCCCCTCACATAACGCATTTTGGGAATACTAAAGTACAGCCATGCTCCACCCGGGATTACCAATAGAGTGCCAATGAAGGTGCATTGGTTGAAAGCTGGCTACATTGGCACTTTGGTTTGATGGCAAACCAATGTAACGCCAATGAAGCGCCATCGTTCATTGAGCGACCCCAGAACGTAATTATATGGGCGACATGGCCTCAAACTGCAATAACAATGGTATTCTGGTCATTTTCTAACAAGATGTTCAGCGTTGCATACTTCCGGTTGAGCCAAGATAACGCCAATAGAGCCAATAGAGCGCCATTTCTTGGCTCTTCATTGGCTTGATTGGGTCTCCTTAGGCCCAATGAAACCGGGATAGTGCCAATATTGGACCACTATCGTGTGCTGCTTGGGTACATACTGTTGTTAATCTCGTTGAATCCAACAGCCAATCGTTACGCATTTCTCACGGATCAGGCTCACAAGCAAAAGAATGCAAAGCCACGAAAGAATATGGAAAGAAAAAAGGAAAGAGATAAAAGTTATCACGAAAGCTTTACAACGTGATATATTTCTCAACACGTGGTGGCTTCGTGCTTTTTGAGCATTGACCCTGGTTGACCTCTCTTTCTCAAAGTGAAAGAAGGGAACCGTAATATCCAGCCAGCTACGTCGACGTACATATCACGCGGCGCCACCTAGCGGCATATCTCAGCAGCCACAAGCAGCATACCCTAGCGGCAAACGCAGCGGAGGAGTTCCTCATTTTGGCGTTTGTGGTGTACTAGCAGAAAGGTTTCTCGAAAGTAAAATGTTTGCAGAGCTTGGCTGGTGTCCTGTCTCATGAGCGACATGGCAGCGCATGAGTGATTACCGCAGCTGTAACACGATGCCGACACTCTCGCCCTCATGAGTCATATTTCTCTCTTAGGGGGCACTGGGATACGAGGAGGTTCCAGTAATCGTACCGTGGTGGATAGCACGGAGGACCGAACCATCTTTCAAGCGGCAGTCCCCAGCAAAACTACAAACGCAAAAAAGGTTGTCATGTGGTTTCTGGTGGGTCTCGCAGTCTACATAGAGCTCACAGAACACATATGACTCGTGTATTGGGCCCTATTGATAATAACTGAGCTGTTAGTGTCTGTAGCTTTACTCACATTATACGTGTGAAGGCAGTTTCCGGATTTTCTTGCGCAAGACACCCAGGTTGCAGACTTCAGACGAAGACAGTTTTTTTATCTGTTGCAAAACCATCGAAATTTTCTATGCCCTCTTCTAGATTTAATCCTACCCATATTCGGGAAGCAACACCGAACACATGACGACACAGACCAATACTTTTTCTAGACGTTCTGCAAACCAATCGGATCAACTATTCCTTAGCCTTAGCCATTATTTATATAGCCATATATTATAAATCCTTAGCCATTAAGCATGCGCAAAGGCTAGAAGAATTACGAGGCATGTTTCGAAGCACCAATAATATTACTTAAAACAGCGATGACGACAATGAGAGAGTGCAAAAGGCTCTTCTATAACGAGCATTTCGAAAAAGAGACATGATTTGAAAAAAACAAAAAAAAAAACACCACCCAAGTTTTCCCACGCGCTTCCCCAGAAGGGGGATACCACGATATTCCACCGTTAAGAATCCACCGTTTAAAATCCCAGATGCTCAAAATCTCAGATTTCTAAATTAAAGCTTTAATGTGAAGAATGGCGGAATGATAGTGTTGAATAATACATATTACTGACAAACATCGCAGTATTGCGTGATTTTGACGTCAGTAGAAATCATTGTCATGAATAAAAAAAAAACAGGTTTTTGGCGACCGTTAGGCTTAGCATGACGGTCCAGGGCAGCAAAAATTATTAGATTTTGTTTAGGTTAGGTTAGTTTTCAGAGGTTAGGTTAGTTTATGTGTTTTTTGACAGTTCACCACGCCGTTGGAGGGGGGGGGGGGCTACCCACAGTTGGGCACGCACGCAACGCTACGCTAGCCCCGTTTGGGATTTTGAGCATATGGGATTCTAAACGGTGGATTCGGTGGTATTTCGGGATACCCCCACCAGAAGGGGGTGTGGTGTTATACTGCATTCTTCATTGACGTCAATAATAAGAACCTGCACCTTCGTTGCCATCGCACCGCGGAAACACAGACGCTCTTCAACCTGTATTTCCTCACAAATCGATTAAATATTCCGTAGTGCCTCCCCAGACACAAGGGGAACGGACAAGAAACATAAGTTTTCCATTCTCTCTTACATCTTTCTTACTCATTCACCCATCCAAACACGAAGCAGGGCGACGTGTAGTACAAGTCACGAGGATCAGAGCAGACATGTACAAGATACTCCAAAATGTATTTAAGATAAGATAATAAATACTAACGTTAGAATGTAATTAAGATAGAGTACAAATACATGAAAATTAAAGTAATTAAGATAGAGTACAAAATACTTCAAAAAGTATTTGAAATACAATTAAGATACCATTTATCGTTGAACGCAAAAAGTCACCGGTCACTGGTCAATGCGGCAAGTCGCCGCTATGTCACATGAATCACCTAAACCCCGCGCACTACGCTAGGCGCCCCTGTGTGATAGGAGTCATCTAAACACAAGTCCCAAAAAGATGACAAAGATATGACAAACTCCACTAAGTATATGCACGGTCTATGTCACCCAGAACAAAGCAAACTTATAGCAGGTCCCTGCTCGGCGAGGTCAGAATTCGGCGCACTGCGTCAGGGCACACATAATAGAACCCTCACTGGCCAAGGGTTAGTACAGACGGGGCAAGATCTCTAAATGGAGACTTCCAAGAAGGGCCAATGTCCGGGTCTAGAGTCGCTATCCGGGTCAAGTCCGGAGGACTCGGGAAATTTATTTAGTGACTCTAGAAATTTCCACTGAACAAGCAAGATAACGGAAAGACGAGACACAGAAAGTTCGAGAGGGAGATCCAAAATAGTAATTAGAGTATTGAGTAGAAAATACCATAAAATGTATTTTAAATAGAGTACAAATACACAAAACAAAAAGTATTGAGTAGAGTACCAAAATACCGCAAATTGTATTTAAAATACAGTATTTTAAATACAATACTCCAAATACGTACAAGTCTGGATCAGAGTGTGCGAGCTCCGTCAAGGGACAACATAAACACATCAACCTCCAATGCCCGAAAAAAAAGAAAAGAAAAAGACAATGAAATTAAAATAACTGTTGAAAAAGGTGCCGACGCCGGGAGTCGAACATACACCCTCCTAAGGCTCCCTGACGGGCGATCAAATATCTCACACACAACCTCAGAAGCCGTCGCAACATTCTTTCCACGAAAATGTTCCCTTCAACATTAACTTTCCGCAGCACCATCTTTCAAGCTCTGCTTTCGCCCGGACGGCGAGTCACAGTTCGACCGACGCCCCCATTGACACCGGAAAAGGGGACTGTACTACAAACCTCCACGAGAGTCCCCTCTGGACCAAACCCGACGACATCCCACAGGGCGACAGTTGCCAAGCAAAAATAAACCGAAGCCGTTCGCACTGTCTCTGACCGAGAAGCGTGCGCGGGTTCTTAGAACCGTTTTCATGAGCCTTGAGACGAACCAGGCGCCCAGCGGACACTTGTCGCTGTTGAGAGGATACGGGCCAAGAAAAAGACAGAAAATCGAGGGAACAGAACTTAGAAAAGAAAGCGAGACTTCTGGCGCGCGTCTGGAGTTCAATGGTGAAAGAAGAGAAGGTTATATTTTAGGTCGGTCTTGTAAGGTTGTTTCCTCGTGGATCTGACTTTGAACTGAAGAAGGCTTGTTGTTCTTGGCTTCTTGTGGGCCTGCAGGCGGTCTTGTGCGTTTATAAGTATGTGCGAAATGACGGTTAATAAAGTTTTCGGCAAATGGCTGTTCAGTAGCTTGTATGTGGAGTGTTGCCGGACGAGGAACAGGACAAGAGGCGTGGGTCTTGCTTGTCCTCGTGCCTGCCAATGGTGCAATTAGATGTGGCGATGTGGTGTGCTTGCTTTATTCAGTGGACGATACAAATAGAAAGACAAAAAGAAAAAAAAAAGCAAGAGGACGTTATACGAGATGTACTAGCGCAAGAGAGCACGAAAAATATGGCCTACATGATGACGCCAAGAGACCAGCTGGGCTTGTGTCCTTGCGTTCATAATCCAAGTCGTGCTAATGTTGTGGCTTGCAGGACGGTACTCGTGCTTGCTGGCTCTACGAAAGTCCTGCGCAAGTCCTGCGAGAGAGGACCATGACAACACACAACATCTCGCACCAATTCGTATCGTTTAATATTGCGGAGGCATTTCACAGAGGTCACGCGGTAGCGAATAGTTCTGGTCGGCATGCTAGCATTCAGCAAATGGCAACACGACGGGTGAGAATACAATCACCGATTCAGAACTCAGAAGAGATGCGTAGGTTGCTTCGATGTGCACACACGGATGGTCGACAGTCACTCATGTTGCTGGCTTGTAGTCGTAGGGCGGCGGGGGATCGCTGTAGACCGGACTGTAATTGTAGACAAAGTCCGCCGGAGGTGGTTGACGCTCGGGCGCTGTGCGAATCGTTTGCGCTCCAGCTATTACGGGCTCGTGAACATGACCGCGTACGGTACCTGTCACCGTTTCCTGGAGCACCATAGTTGGGGAGTGAAGAGCTGCCACCGTGATTTCACGCCTGCGCCACTCACGGCAAAAACATGCGCACATCAGTAGACACAAGGTAATGCATACGAGGGGCCCAATGATTCCAGCCTCGACGACGTGTTCGTAGTAGATACTTCCGTGGGCTCCTGATGGTACACAGACTAGAAACACAAGAAGCGAGACAAGCACCAACCTTAACCAGTCCATGTGCCACATGTGTATAATATCTATACTCCCCAGCATATGTTTGATGAAGTAGTCGAACTCTACGCGCTTTAGACCAATCAGGTGATGGGACCGCTTGATGTCCAGGTGGAGGATGCTACACTGAATGGATAGGCATTGAAGAACACAGCACTGCAGTCTGCAAAGCACCGTCTGGGAAGTCTCCTTACAGGAATCTCGTGTGTGAATTATTGAGATGACCTCAGCGTTCAGACAGTAGCACAATAGCGCATCTGTCGGCAGCGCACATCAAAATGGACCAAGACGCGATGTCAGTACGTCTATTGCTTTGATAGCTCTGGAGCGAAGCATTTGGAATGATGCCAAATAACAACACGAAGATGCTAACTCTTGATTTTACTACGATCAGCAAAGACAGGCGGTCAAGAATATGGGCACTTTATGCATGTGAAATGTAAAACGTGATCTCAAAAACATGTAGTTTGCGCGTTTTTTTTTTTTTTTTTTGTAGTTCGCGTTTGCCGAGTTCTTCGTCTGTCACGAAGCGACACCACGTGACGTGTGCCATTTACTGTGAAGTTATTGCATTATAACGACCGAAATCGATATTATTAAATGTATCATTTGTAAATACGAAAGCCAGCACTGCAGAATGATGAGCCCCACAACGGCCGCAGAAAGCTGAGCCTCAGCTACCACGTGACTGCTCTTGGCGTATGAGAGCATTGAAGGGGGAAGATATCGGCGCTGGAAACTTGAACAAATGATCATAAAGACCGCGTAACTTCGCGTGAAACATTATTTTCAGCTCTCGTCGCCACTTACCGACAACCTCTAAAATCTGCTCTACCAGGGGTTCTCTATAAAGTGCGCGCACATGCGCATATCTTTGACACCTTTCACCACGCCGTCAGCAGCTCTACATTCCTAAAAGCCATTCACGCAGACTTCCCACACTTCGGCAGCACCAAACGGAAAACAGAAAAAACGGTATCACGTGACAAGGCGTTCAAGAGAACAAACATGCCGCGCATCTTCGAGCGGTGGTTTGACCTTAGGGGGGGTGTCACATGAAACCACGAGAAAGAGGCGGCAATGAGTGCTGTACGCTAAGCGAATTCGGCGCATGCTAAGGGATGAGCCCTGTCGTCTGCTTTGGTTAGGCTTCGCCTCCTGCGCATCGTCTGCATCTGGATGTTCCATCGCATTGAGAGATGCCTCCTGCGTGGCCTCCCGCAAGGACAAGACTTGCTCGTGCTGTCGGTTTTTTTCTTTACTATTTTTTTCTTCTCCGTAGAAGTGGAGCTCTTAATGTTGCAGATGAATATTTTGGAAGTGGTTTCGGTTTCGGTCCCGTGTCCCGTGATGCTCGTTTATGTCGTGCGTTGCTTGTGGGAGGCGACTCGGTTGAGTGAGAACAACATAATGCACGAAGAAATAACTGAAATGTGCTGATTAGTCAACAGGTATTCGAGTCATTAAAAAGCGGTTAAGTGGGCGAAAAGGACGGGCTTTTATTCTTTGCCGTTTTTGTTTTTGTTTTATTGGAGTCGTTTTCAGTTTGTGTCTCGTTTTCACTCATTTCTTCCGCTGGCTAACCCTGTTTTGAACAAAAATAATAAAAGAAAGTAAGTCGAAAAGCAAAAGAAAGAAATAGCTTATGGGGGTCGCCCACACATGCTCAGTGCCCTCATGTCTAATGAATTACAAGTTTCTAAATGCAACGAACGAAGAACACGGATGCAACCCTTCCGCCACCTCAGCGCATCAAAACACAAAACCATAAAACCACCAAGCACAAATCTCGGGATAAATCTCAAAGTGAACAATGGGGAACCACACACACACAAACACACATGCTGGCTCTTCCATTTCCTACCGCTCCACTTTTCAACCCTATAACCACCACCGCACGTGTGGAGAGAGAGAGAGAGAGAGAGAGAGTAAAACTCAAACAACCGGACCGGCCCTTCATCTGCTGTAGCACGCGAAAGACGAAAAAAGAAAAAAAGAAATGAAGAAAGTGGACGGTGTCGAATTTCACCCACGCTGCACTAATGGCTGCCAAGAGCCCCTAACTCAACGAACAAAAGGAAGCGAGAGAACGGTAGTAAGTTCACACACTCGCCGACATGGGCGCTGCTTGTGCCTCCCCAAAACTATCCTCGTCCCCGGGTATCCCGATATTTGTCCAGCCTTTCCCTGTCTTTTGTTTGTAGCCCTTTATTTTTTGTTTTGTTTTCTCCGAACGTCACAAAGCCAAGGAAGTAAACAGAGAGACACCTCTTCGGAAGAAAGGCAAATAGAAAGCAGACGATACCGGAAGGTGGGAGGAGGAAAAAAGGAATGGTAGGGATGCGTAGGGAAAGAGAAAGTCAGGAACGGGAGCAGAATAGAGATGAGATGTTGCGGCCGACGTACAAATACGATGATATAAAGGTATATCTCCATGAAAGACTATACGTATGGCTTGGAGGTAAGCCATGCCTGCACGAAATAAATAGCTTCTCGCTGGCTATCTTGACGTGGTGTAAGGACAAAATAAGCTGATGGAATTAAATAAGATTAAGCTTACGTTAAGCTAATCGAGCTAAACTAAGGCGCTCGTCTTACGTGGTTCGGTTAAAAAACAAAGAGAAAAATATGGACACGTTAGCCTAGCTTTACGTCGCCTTGTCCACTTAACGTGCTTAGAGTGTCGAGATGGCGCTATCTCATTTCTAGAAAGGACACTTTGCACAGCATACACTGAGCCAGCGTTGTCACATGAGACGCGCTGAAACCGGTCTAAACAGAAGGAACAAAATTCTGCGACGTTCCATCAGAACCAAGCTAACCTGCAATAACCCAAATTAAGCTAGCTCCTCATCGTCTCAAGTGAGCTATACTATAGCGCTGTTGATCGCGAGGCTTTTTCTGTCAAGACAGCGAATCCCCGCAAGAAAAGCGGACGGTTGCAGAAAAGCAGAGCTGAATGACAAGGGATTGATCTTGTCAGCAGAACTCATACGTGCTGTTGACAGCAGCCAATCCCACGACCGGAACGGGGCGGAATACGTCGGAGGCGGAGGGTCTCACTCTGCCATATCACCTGCTTCTTCTTCTTTTTTTGTTTCCTCTCGATGTCCACGAGCCGTGCCTGACAGCGCGTATAGGACGTTCGCGTATAGGACGTTCGCGTATGGTGAGCTCCCATAGTTCGCGTATATCACTGTGGGTTTCTCTCGTGATAATTTACTTTATGTAAGGCCAGCACCGAGGATTAGATGAAAATGTGCACTGTGGGACAAGCCATCATTGGATGAAGAGAGAAATATGCCAACCATGAGGGTTAAGAAATGCGGTCACCCATTCCAATTCCTTTAGTGAGGAATGGGGGATTCGTGATAATTCCATTCCTTTCAATTCCTCAGAATGAAAAGGTACGGTCAATTCCCACTCCTCGAATGGCTTAGCAACCCCACTATATTGCAGGGGACCGGTAGTCGTTACTGACTAGACCAGCAGTGCTATAGAGGAGCTTGACATTACCCAGCACGGAAAAAGGCACAAAGACAAAGTTATTTCGCTCTTGTCCTTTCAGACTCATTGGTATAGCAAGACCTCGCTACTATAAACGTACTGTAGTTAGCCGGGCCAATGTAGAGTTGGGCCACCATCTCCATATATTTCTTTTTTTTTTTACCTACCCACCCACCCACCTCGCTGTTGTCCATTGTGCAGCTGCGGTGCGTGTGTGCTAAGGGCATGAGGGCAGAAACCAGCGGATTCAAGCCAAAAAACTGAACGGGACACCGAGACAATTCCATTCCAATTCCATTCTGGGCTCTGATAAATCTGGAAGGATTGCGGCGGAATCATATTCCAACTCCGGAGTGATAACTCCGCCACCTTGGCCACCATATAGAATTGGAGTGAAAAAAGGAAAAAAAAAATTGAAATAATGAAAAAAGAAAAACAAGAAATACCACAGACTTTTGCAAATGGGCGCCTCGCTTCCAACGAAACCGCGTCCAAATCGACACCGTCATCACCATCAAAGTTACGCAATCTCGTTATCCCGTGCCGGTCTGTTTACGTTAAAGGGTTTGCATTACTTGCTAACTTTGCCACTACGTACGTACGTACGCAGTAAACTCTAAGAAACAAAGGAGTCAAACGGGGAGTAATTGCAGCTTCTACTCCCCTAGATTGCCAATTACTCCCCGTTTTAGTACCCAACCCCGACATTTACTCCCCCGACATTTACTCCCCAGGACTGCAAATTGTCACTGAACTTCGCGAATGGTCTCCTGAATGCAACAGTCTACGGAAATATGTGCCCTTGGTCAATTTGATGACATAAGGCTGTATAACTCACCAAACGTAGCAATTTTCCAGCCACACAGAGTAAGAAACAGTTAGCGCTGCTTTCTTCGCAAATTGTGTCTTATATATGTCGCAAGATTTTATATCACTCCATATATCACGGTTGACGGTTTGCTTACAAAGTATTTTCATGCATGCACACGAATTATGTACCTGGGACTCTCGTGAAATGCAGTCTCCACTCTGTCACATTCATTTACTCCCGTGCATTTGCTCCCGACAGGGACTATTTTTTGTGGCATTGCATTTAGTCCCCAAAAGGAGTAAAATGACTCATTTTTTTCTTAGAGTGTACGTGGAAAGAAGAACAGGACGACCAACTTGTAAACGTAAAATTCAATTGGGAGTGAAAGTGCAAAAATGATGCAGAGAGTGGGTGGTGATGTCACGTTGCCATTGAGACTGCATCATGGGGCCAGTGAGGCTTGAGACGAGGTAACGGCGATCCCCCTGAGACAAGATGATGGGGACACGCCGGGTGTATGGGTGTACTATATACTGGTGCGCGCCTGCGGCATTTTCGATCTGCGCGCGTCCTCATTTCCTCGTACGGAACAAATGCATGAGCTTATAGTATAGCGTTTTTGCACAAATTACCAAGGTTATATGATCGGTCCAAGTACACTCGTGCTCAGTTAGGGTTTCCCGTTTTCGGCGATTATATTTTCCAAGATATCACGATGGTATCGCAGATAGGTGACAGAGAAAAACTATCCTGTTATCTCATGATATTACAGGCCAGCTGACACTTATATATCATTGTAATCGGTTTTGCGCCATTTTGCGCCAAAACAGACCCGACACAACCGCTCAAAATAAATCACTAAGCGGTTGTGTCGTGTCTTTTTTTGTGTCTTCGCCTAGCTCCAGTGTTTCTTCATTATGGAGATCATCCACCAGCTCACGTGCATCTATACGCTATGTTACCGCACCACATGCTACGAATACGAAGAAATAGGGATAAGGCTTTGCGAATAATTAGTACCACTCCGAGATTTATTATTCTTGAAGAACATATCATGCAAGAAGAGGCAAGCAAGTTGGTGTGAACTTGAAGGAGGTAACACATCCTTGAGTTTCTGGAAAGATAGATGAAGAGACGCAACGAAGTGGACAAGACTGTTTAAAAAAATATTGTTATTATTGGCAAGACAGTTTCATGGACAATCAGCTATGAAACTATATTCGATCAGTTATTCACACTATTATGGCCCTAATGGGACTATAGCTTTATCGCAATATCGTCGTCTTCTATAGAGGCACCCTCTACATCTTGTAGTAAATGCGCTTAATTCCACCCAAAATACTCTCAGCTTCTATATATACAAGGGTCCACACTTTGAGGGAGTCACTCCTACCGTTCGGTGAAGGTAGCAGTCACCCCACCCAACCAATGAACCACAAGGGCCGGGGTGGTGGGGGACGCGGGTTCCAGTTTGTCCGGGTTCGAGTTCCAGGTTCGGGTTCAGTCCAAGTTCCGGGTCCAGTCCGGGTTCAGCGGGTTCCACCGACAGTTTGAAGGAAATAGTAAAAGCTTTCTCTATGTGACCACAGCAAAGAAGGAAAGTTTTGTTGAACCGCGTTATTCAAAGCTCGGGTCGTCACAGCACGCAACCGACAAACTGGCGTGAAAAATAAATAAATAAATAAATAAACAAATAAATAAAATAAAAACCTACGCGACCATTCTTGCACCGAGATGTCCGTGTACCAAACTGTCCGCATGCACCGAAACGTCCGCGTATATACAGAGACGTCTGTACCACAATGTCCTGTACGGAACGTCCTGTACCGAGACGTCCAAGACCTCTACGCAGGACCACTATTAACTCACCGTTTTTAGAAAAGAAGACTCTATAGGATTTCGCATCACGTGTTTGTATTTAATAATTTCTAATAAGTGATTCAAAGCACCAATAAAGCAGTTCTCTGGCTTGCGGTTGTCTCAAAGTGACCGCGTCGACCACACTTCAAGGCAGATATGCATTCCAAACCAAATTACAATCAACGACGCACAAACTGCCCTGTTCCATCTGCTCGCAACGAAATTTTAATTGCATAACACCTCATTTATAGTATACTTTTTCGCCGCTGTGCGCTCCGCCTTATTTTCGAAGCAAACGAAGACATCGGATGGGTTGAGCAGAGGTTGTAAAATCTCGGTCATATTTTACGACTCCAGCCGCAGTAAAAGTCAACCAAGCTCTCAATTGCGGTGTACAGAAAACATACGTCTCGATCACGTGACGTTTACGCGTCTGCCTTTAAACGGCCGTGAAAATTCGCACCCTAGATATGTGTGGGGATACAAAATATGCGACAACTGTAAAATAATCTTCAAAAAAGAGTGATATTGAAAGTTGCTGGCAACCGTGAAGACTCATGGCAGTGTCGGCCATTTTGACCCGTCGGGGTGCCATCCTGCAGTAGCGGTATTATTATGCATCCATATCTATGACAGTACTTATTTATTTGTAATGATAACCTTTAACTGCCTCTGCTGTCAAATGCTCCTGTGCATGAGAAATAGCCAACGTAATCCGATTGGAATTCGTAGCCATTCCTTAAGACATTAGGTTCTAAGTAATGTATGCTTGGAATAAGTTCGCCGTATTTGCGAAGGGCAAGGAAAAATAGACTTATTTTTATTTTTACAAGGAAAATATTGATACATTACAGGAATTATAGAGGAAGTCACGTAAGAATTGATAAGTAATTGAGACGTGAGTAAGTAATTGCTCACGTGATGCATTGTATTACTGTCTGGTTGTTTTCTATTTACTTAGTTCTGGAAACCTGTTTGATTGTATCTGTTCTCTTGGTATATATATATATATATATATATATATACTTGTGTCGCACCTAGTTGTGTAACCTGGAGAAGTGCAGTCTCTTGCACGAAAGTTCTTGTTCAAATAAATCTTAGTGGCTCCTAACCGTTTTTCATGTTACGTGTGTAATTGAGACTTGTAACAGTACTAGTTTTAAACCGCTTCCTATGTAATTATACTGCGTATTTGTTTTACATCTTACCCTGTGATTTTAGTGTATTGTGGCTGTTGTACATTGCTCTGTGTTACAAATCTGTACTTACTCCTTTAGTTCTTTTCATCCTTCCTTCATCATCTACACATAATGTTCCACGTGCAATGATATAGGGTACCGCACCACCGCGGTGAAACATCCCATCTCATCGTCATCAGTTATTGTTGTTGTTTCTGTACTTGCAATGTGTCTCTAGGTAGAAAATTCATGTCCCTTTCGTAGAGGAACAAGAATGAATCAATAGAAATAGTAATACACACTGTATTCAGCGCTATTAGCCAGAGTGCGCTGAGCGTGTTTTCCCGATTTCCCTTAGAACCTTTCACGAAATAATCCTGTCCATACCTATACAATTTAGTGTTTCCCCCACGAATCATCAGTATCACTTTGGGTCAATAACACAACTGTGGAGCCCCCTCCCACCGTCTGGATAAACTAGCCAGGTCCACGGCCTGGAATAGCGGAATGAAGGATGTCGTTACCTTGAAATCAACGCAAAAGGAACGGGGGTCATCCGCTGCGTCGACCTTGATTTATGATCGATAGAAAAAGCGCAGTTTACGCCTTCCCCCTCCCTCTCTTTCTCAAGAAGGCCACCAATGCGGAGCGCTCTCTCATTGGTCTCCTCAAACGCTTATTCCGATCATAGCGGGGCATCGTTTGAGGAAACCAATAGGAGAGCGTCCGCATTGTAGCGCTCTTTGAGAAACAAAGGGAGAGGGAAAGCGCACCTTGCGGTTTCTTTCGTCCACTGATGATCGATTTCATTTGATTTTAAGAAAAAATAAACTGGAGATTTTGGCAACTGATGAATCTCGTTCTTTTTGTGTTGATTTCAATGTAACGCAGTCTTTCGTCCCCTTTAAGTTAGCTAGACGATCATTCTTACAGAGCGAAAGCTATTCTAATTCTTTCCGTCTTCCGAAACTGCGATTGAATAATGGCAGTTGAAGAAAAGGTACCAGTTTTCCGAAACATGCTAGTATATGATAGTGAGTTCTAGTATATCGTACGCTGTCAACTTTGCGTAAACGATAGCGTGGTGGTTGTGCGCTAAGCGCAAAGCTCTGTTTACGTCTTGCGCGTCAGCAGACCCACCAACTCTATCCCTTACGTATATACGCAAAAGGCGACAGCGTATACGATATACTGAAAATCACGAATAGCATCCGCTGCTTGCGTCACATTGACAAAGCACGTGAGAGGCGTTCCCATGAATCCTTGCGCCACCAGACGATTTCTGTTTCGTTCATCTGTTGAATCCATTTGACGACGACCAGGACTCAAGACAGGGTCCTTGCCTTTTTACGACCGCTGCTTTTGACGGAAGTCGTAAAACTGTGCTCCAAACCATGGGCCGTTTAATTCCGCTCAAACTGTTACCATTTAGCACCGTATGTGCTGGGAAGCGTGGGAGCAGCTTAAAGGGCCTGTAGCAACTGTCTCGGCAGACGCGGACGGTTGGACGTGCGATAAACAACACTGCGCACGCAACCAGTGACGTCATTCTGCGTAAATACTCCGGGGAACGTCCCTCGACGCTGATGTTGTACATGCTCTCGTGTATAGCGGTAGAGCTCCGGCAGTTGTAGCAACAGTTCCCAATGCAGAAGGCTATACGAAACAGATGACAGATGTCACATGTTCGTGGTTCAAACGTGGCAACTTATCTTTGAGCGTGTCCACGAATAATTCGCTATAGGGTGATGATGACGATGATGATGAAGGAACATGTTGCGCAATAATGGATTGTTGACTCATTGACTAATTGATAGGTAAAAGAAAAAAGGAGATGTAAGTCCGCAAATCACTCGGGACTGGCTACTCCAGGACGCGTTATTTGCGGCTCATTATATGTAAAACAAGTATAGGGAAAGGAGGGTGAGGAAAAAGAAGAAAGGGGAAACTACACAAATATATACACCTCATAATAGTCCGTTTCTATAGACACTTCTATAGTGTTGGCTCATATATCAGCTTATTATTCGTCATCTCAAATCAAGTTGAAAGATGAAAGAAGGAAGTCACTGAAAAACGTTAGCCATAGCTTCCTTCTTTCATCGTTAATTTCTTAGACACTTGAGGCATTGTATTATATTTGTCCTGTCTATGTGTTCCGCAGCCTCAGAACATCAATCGCCATCATGTTCAAATAAAGTTGTTGTTGTTATTAGGGTTTCTATATAGTTTTGGGCGGAAAAAGAGGACGATATTTTGGAAACTTTGCGGTAAAAGTATTTTCTGTTATGTCTGACACGGGGAAAATAGCCAAGAGACAAAAGTTCGCCGGCAATCGAACTTTGAATGGGTTTCCACTTAACAGGTGAAATACGTGACATCACGACCCTTTCGGGACGACCAGCTGCGGGTACTCGTTTTCGCCGAACGCACGAAAAAGTACCCGGCGGTCTATTGTCGGCGGAAAACGCAAAAACCTTACTTACGATTAAGGTGAAAGAGTTCTACCAGCGCGCCGATCAATTATAGCGCTCACAGACGATGTCGGCGATATGGCGATGTGCTCCTCCAATTTAAAAAAAATTACTAATCACGAATTACAAATCATAAGTTCGCACTTGCGTTGAGTCGAACGTCACATCATTATTCCGTTATTAAACCGAACTCGAAGGTTTACAAAAGCTAATCCGAATATACGTACGCTACACTCAAAAGCATTTGGTTGCTCAAACGCTCTTCGAGATTCAACCACACGAAAGTTGACGAAGAGGAAACGAAATTTCGCCACCAGGTGGCGTTGATGATCGTTCAGCACCCACCATTTCTCCCCTCCTTTTAAACGAAAGAGGGATCGCTAATGGCTCACGGAGTGATGTTCACCCCCAGCCAGAACATCCAAAGGAAGGAAGGATCTTGCGTGATCGCAAAGTGGTCGAGCCTCTGAGGCCGCTTCTGAACACCCCGTCACGTGACCAGGCGCGATAGGAATAAAACAAATGCCGAGGCAGAAGGTTACGCGTTAAAACCATCTGCTGAAAGAGACAGCCCACGTTTCGTTGGCGTTAACCAATGAAAAGAGCTCGAAGTGTACGTACAGCATCGACGGCATTATTATTGCGTGATGAACGTGATGACTCACGTCAGTTACTCAGAAATTTCAATTTCAAAGGGTAATGAACGGTTCTCGGCTTGCGTCCGTGAAGGTGCGCATTGGCATTACATTTTCATTCGAGCCATTAAGAAGTTCACAAATAAGATATTACAGTGAACCCTCGTTATTATGACCATGGTCGTTCCCGAAAATTTTGGTCATAATGCGGAATTGTCATATTAACGGGGGGGGGGGGGATTTGCAGAGGTTTCACTGCATTGCTCCCCATGAGCACGGTCGTAAAGCGCGTATGTCAGATTATCGAGGGTCATATTAACGAGTGTTCACTGTATATCGATATAATATGTTTCACATACGAAGATTCCGTATAGTATAGTAGATATATCCCGTGGTTGACTGGTGGCATGCTATTTATTACCGATCGATCTGCCTGTGTGGCGGCTTGTTGCTCTGCAGAAATTGCGTGTCCTGGGCCGACTTCACTGGAACCGTAGCGACGTTTGTCTTACAGCATCTGAAGGCAACTAGGAGATGAGGAAAAACAAAAAATTATCTCCTGTCCTGACTCACGCATAGGGCATAGCCAACGTCCATTCTTTCTACGCGTATGCACACACCATATAATCCTTACGTGCGGAGAGAGTTTACCTTCTCGAGAAATTCTCTCCCGTTTCATGGACAACCAATGCAAGTATAACCTGGCTCTGCCCGAAAGTTTACGTATTAAATAGTTACTCTGACTTCGTGCTTCATTCTTTCGTTATTATTTTTCTTGACGACATACAGAAGTATAAGTCTCGGCTTAAGAACCCCAGATTCACGAATACGCCCGTTTTACAAACGGTATCTCATGCCAACGAGTACATCTCCCTCGTTTTATGAATCGTCGATTTCTGAACAGTGAACGTATTTTAGGTGAACACATTCGGAATACCTCAGTGTTTGCGCACTCGATCCGTGCATGAACGGAAAATATGCTTGTCCAACGGTTTAGCAACGCACAGCTCGTTTCCAGGATAAGATATTGACGGTTATGTACCAGGGAGGGTGACTCAGCTAAGTTTCTGAAGCAAGGACAAGTAGGAAACTGTCCCGTATTTTGAAATTGACACATAACGAGGAGCAAAGCGATCGGCTGGGAACAAAGCATGCCTTCAGGATACTTTAGGAATCACAATTCTTTGGTTCTGCTGCTGGTAAGGGCCACTGATTTGTTTGCATTGACGGAAAGAAAATTTAGGACAATAATGGACTACCGGCCAAGTAATAACGTTAACTCTGGGCACGTGAGCTAATGCATTTTCAGAAATGCGGCTTTTAGCAAGTTTCTCAAAGCTCTCATTTCAATACACACCGTCTCAACGTGGCTTTCACCCCGTAATTCAAGTGCATGACCAGATGCTGTGACATAAGCCTCTGTTCCACTTGCGGTGTCGTGGCGACCACCCAGCACATTCTTATAGAATGTGCACTCTACTGCCCGCAAAGGCGGATACTGTGTGATGAGCTTGCCCGTATCAGCAAGAGGCCGCTCGATTTAGCTGCACTCATTGGCCCCTATGAAGATCCTGTGCTCCATCGTCGGGTTCTTCACCTGTTCATGGACTTCTTGTCGTCCACTGGATTGCTCCAGACGTTTTAGTTATTTCTTGTATTTTCATCCTTCCTTCATCATCTTCACATAATGTTCCACGTGCAATGGGGTAGGGTACCGCGCCACTGCGGCGAAACACCCCATCTCATCGTCATCATTTATTGTTGTTGTCATTTCAATAGAACACCTTCCATCACTTCTGTTTCATTTAGAAACTCGGTGTAAAAAATGAACGATTTCTGACTACCATAAATCGAGGGTTGATCACAAATGTTAGTCGTGTCTCGCATGTTGTTTAAATTCGGTTAGGAACATTTTCCAGGAACATTTTACGGGATGTTCGACTAGTACAGCCACAAAAGGACAAGGCACATTCGCCAGGTAAATACAAATCGAGAAGAGCGTTTCGGTATAGATATTAATGTATAGATTCGCGGCGAGCGAGACTGGAGTCAGTTCAAACGTAACCAATTATACCGAAACATCGAAGCAGACGACACCTAGCAGAAACAGCGCATGCGCGGATATCATCCCGCAGCTATTTGCCGTCACACATGTAGTAAAGCAGATAAATACAAGTCGTCTCGGGCGTTTCGGTGCGGATGTTGAGGTACAGATGCGCCGCGAACCAGGTGACAATCATTTCAAACCAATCGTTTCAAAGCAACGAAGCAGACGACACCCAACGGAAAGAGCGCATGCGCGGACGTATCCTCCCACAGGTATTTGCCGTCGCGTACATATCACCGCGGAAACAGATCCACACCCGTGACAGCTCCATCGCCGAACACATGTCACTGTAACACAATTAACAGAGGCTTTCACAGTTTCGCCCGACACACAACGGTTGGTACGTCATCACTGCTAACAATACCCATCCTTTCTTGTGATTGACACGCCGCTTGTCTGTCGATCCAACAATGAAGTTGTTTTCCTACTCTCGATACGGATGAGGCATCCTATTCATCCTGCCTTCAAAAATCACGCCACTACTTTCAATAGCAATATAGCGAAGTCAAGTTTTGACTCCTCGAAAACAACTGCCTGTGTGCGTTAGCTTCTCACGTACGTGTTTCGGTGAACCGCAACTGTGGTTTCAGCTTACAATCATCATTGGGTTATGCGAGAGATACGATGATACAATTGTGATCGGAAAAATAATGTGTGTGTGTGTGGGGGGGGGGGGGATCTCTGACATGAGGTGTAATGTACCAATGAATGTCCAAGTGCTTATTCTGTACGGAACGACTTTCAGGGAGACGCACCATATCTATAAAGAGAGGCATTGTACACGGCCTTCCTATAGTACAAAATTTGGTCGGAAATATTATACAAAGTGGCGGGGGGGGGGGGGAAATATATTTATTAGACGAAAGGAAAAAAAACCGGGGGAAGCTTGCTATTCCGCAACAAAAAGAAGAAGAATGAAGATGAAGAAAGAATAATAAAATAAATGAGGTAAGTGGGATTCGACGGTATAACAGTTAACAGGCAAAGCACTGACGAGAGCTGTTAAGGACAGTATAACTATAAGTGACATGTCGTCGTATATCAAGTGTGATAATGAAGACGTACCTGCGGCAAGTTGCTGAAACGGAAAATACGAAAAGGGAACGCAAGTAAAAAGGCCTTGCCTTGGAATGATTTTGTAAAAAAAATTAAAGGTATAGGGTAAAAGAAATACCTCGCGCATGAGGAAGCACACGGAATAACGGCCGGTATGAGAGGTTTTGTTTGAGACGGCATGAGCTTGCGGTTTGTGCGGTTGTGTGGTTGGGCAACTATGCAGTGGGTGCAGAAAAGAGAATGGTCTACCTTACGCCAACGAATTGTGAGCCGCTCACTGTATACTATACACTGCAGATGATTCAGAAATGCTGTGAATGGCAAACGTTACAGAACAGTTGGTGTCTCTCTTAAACGCTTCCGGGACTGGATACAGAGCTCGTTAATCATATTTGGCTCCTTCACGTTGACCTAGGAAAAGAAGAATAATGCACGCTGAAGGTCAATCGAACTTGAAAAAAAAAAAAAAAATAGCGGTAACCCGAAACAAAACATCCCGAAAAGTTCTCTGGGCATTGTAATGCAACACCCGCTAGAGCAGCTCTCGAAAACCTTACGGACGCCAACCCGGAACCATGAAAGGCCTCTCGCTCTCATTCCGCGTCTTACAAGTGAAACGCTACGTATCTTTATAATGTTATGTAATTCAACCCTCGTCACAGCCACCAGTAGGAAGAGGCACCCCTGAAAACCCACACGAATGCTCGAACTCGATCCTAGCAGATGGGCTTACACACAAAAACCCTACACCCCTAACTTCCCCAACAAACATCTTTCGGAAGCAAGCAACCTCTCAGCTCTCACATTTCTTGCTTCGGAATCGTATCTCCCTCAACGAAACAACTACTCGTCTAACCTCCTTACAAAAAATCGCAAACCCCTGTTCGTAAGAAAATAAAAAAATAAAAAAGAAAAGAAAAGAAAAAATTAAGAATTGAAACCTTCGCACAACCACAAGGCACACATTCTCAATTAAGAGCCCCACGAGCTCGCAAAAACAAAACTCTTCCACATTCAACCGTTTTACCGCATTGAAAACCAACACTCCGCCCATTCCAGCCCAGAAACCTTGCGAAGGTGGGCAACCACGACGCGCTCGCGCTGAATGGGAGGAGCTTCCACCTCCGTCGCCATGACAACGACCAATCGCAGCAGCCTTGTCCTCACGCGCACTATCATAATCGCGATGGCGCTTTCGAGAGGTAGAAGAGGAGCGAACGAGTCAAAAAAATATCGTCTGCTCAAGAGTATGGGTCGCTAAAACGACAAAAACCGCGTCGCTGGAGGGACGTCGAGATACGGACGTCGCACGAAGGTGTTGTGCGATTATTTCCGCAGGTTGCAGTCGAACCGGCGAGGAGGTGGGCGGTCTCGCAGCGTCGGGGGAGAGAGAAGGCCGATACGACCGCCTCTATGTTCTCGTAAAGTGACGCCTCGAAACAACTCAGTAGTGCCGCGTCTCCAGTTGTTCTGTGTTGCTCGCAGCGCCCGGTGCGTTGCAACAGCATCATGACCGAAGGCGGGGGTGCTGCCATGTTGCCTTCGTTTGGGTTCACGCAGGAACAAGTTGCCTGTGTGTGCGAAGTTCTCCAACAGTCGGGCAACATCGAGCGGCTCGGACGTTTCTTGTGGTCGCTGCCTGCATGTGAGCATCTGCAGAAGAACGAGAGTGTGCTGAAGGCAAAGGCGCTCGTCGCCTTCCACCGCGGGAGCTTCAAGGAACTGTACCGGATCTTAGAATCCCATCATTTCTCCGCTGCGTCCCATCCGAAGCTGCAAGCCCTGTGGCTCAAGGCCCACTACATCGAAGCCGAGCGGTTACGGGGCCGTCCCTTGGGAGCAGTTGGGAAGTATCGGATTCGTCGGAAGTTCCCTTTGCCCAGGACGATATGGGACGGCGAAGAGACGAGTTACTGCTTCAAGGAGAAGTCGCGTAACATTCTTCGTGAGTGGTACGCTCATAATCCTTATCCGTCGCCGAGGGAAAAGCGCGAACTCGCCGAAGCCACGGGTCTCACCACCACGCAGGTCAGCAACTGGTTCAAGAACCGGCGACAGAGGGACCGGGCAGCCGAAGCGAAGGACAGGTCAGTTGCGTGTAACTTACTCTTGTTGCAGAAGTCTTATTTTTGTCCGAAAGGATGCGTTAATGATGGCGACGATATGACGCCTGAGTTGGGGTGAACGGCAGTTAAAGGTGCACAAAGTCAGCTTCTCACTGAGTTACGTGAAAGGCAGTGACATAAGAGAAGGCGCGAGTTTGAATTACCAACGGCATTGCCTAGTGAATGATTGCGAGGCTGGCGGATGGACAGCTGACCATCGCTGACGGACCCGCTAAAGGGTTAGCAGCCATTCTGTGTCAATAATGCCTCAACAACTTTACGTACGTGTGCACCCTGAGTTACCCACAAGTCCACTTTATGGTGTGGTACCTTCATGGGCTAGTACTATTCTATAGTACACCACATCGTATACTATACAATTACTATACACTACAATACTACAATACAATATTGACGTACACTACAACACAAAGTATATAATTATGCGGGATAGATGGATTACCGTATGCAGTGAAAAAACGATCAGCCGCTGGATAGCTATTGTGGTAACACGTGAAACAGTGACATAGCAAACCCTTCTTTGGTTGTCATCGTCCGTGTTTTGTAAACAGCAGTTAAAAGCGGTCGGTTCTTCTTGGAAAGGGAAGATGTGTACTACGCCTGAGCAAGGCGAAGGTGCTGATAATTATCGTGTCTTTAGACTACATAGTTAGCCTTAAAAAAAAAGAAAGCATTGCGCTGATGCCAGAGGGCTATTCTGTCTATACCAGGAAATCCAGTGGAATTACGTTACGCAAAACACAAGTTTTCTTTGCTTGAGAATGCATGCATCTTGACACGTGATGATTCCCTTCGATATGTGGAAGGCTTTGAAAGGACATAGAAGGCACCAAAAGAGCAAAATAGTATTCAAAGGGCGCGAGAGAAACGACACGACGTGTTGAATAGTTGAGTTTGATGTAGATCGGTAAATATAGAAAAAGCAAAGCTTTTTTTTGTTTTTTCAAGCAAGCAAAATTCACAGAATTATATGACATACTGCAATCTTCTTGCAATGTTAACGCGCAGTGTTCAGGCGCTACACAAGCGCACCCACCGTACAACAGTGTCGTCATTTATCTGGCGAAACGTCGTAAAATTTAGCGTATTTCGTGACATATTTAGCGGTCTTTCTTTCGTAGTTTCATACGAGCAGCATATGGGTTGTTCGCTATCATATTCGAAGTAGCTACTGAGACAGAAAACTGGAAAAATAAATATTGGAAGACGCAATGAAGTCAATATGCGCAATGAAGCCACTTCACTCTCTCCCTTTTACCAGTTCGAACGTGTTGCACTTGAAAGTCCCGTTCGGAGATATGTAACTGTGGTACATGACGTCGATTGCATAATCAATTTTTAATGGCCCTCTTGGTAACAACTGAACCCAACTGAACAACAACTGGTAACAAACATGCGTTCGCATACAAAGAGGCGGAAAACGAAGTTATCAGTCTTTCCGTTGACAGGGTGGTAACAGGACACATTTTGTGGCCGGTCCAAATAGAAAGACAGAAACGTACAAAATATGAATGATTGCGTAATAAGTCAGAAGGGCCTTGCGGTGCAAACGCTCGAATCAAAGTTTTGTACCTGCGAGCGAAATAGAAAATTAACGTTTTTGACGATTTATCAGCGTCAGGGAAGTGAGCACACGGCAACCCCGGTAACTCGGGTTAATTGTTAACCCTGAGGGTAATTAATATAAATCAATTAAACGTGTTAAAAAGTGCGAACAGCGGCATTGCAGAAATTTATATAGAATGGGAGGCAGACTTTGCCTTACGGGTATATGTGTAATGTTTTATGTAAGAGCGATCTCTCGTGTGGGACTCGAGAGACATGCACATAGGTTACATAGTTTAGAAGTTATAGTGAATAATGATTTACAACACAGGAAGCAGTTTGCGACATCTTTTTTCATCATATAAATGTTCCGACGTTCCAACGTAAGTTTGTTTGAATAAAAAAACACTTCAAGTTGCACTCACTCTAAAAACATAACTTCGGCGCAAAACACAATATGTGGCAACGATTTTGCCGAAGTTGTCGCTTACGATATGAGGGGAGAGCAGCGCGTACACTTTTTTGTGACGGTGGAGAACATGTCAAAACTGCCACAAAAAAAAACCTTAGGCGTCCCACTTTCAACAAATCGGGGAAGAGAATAATTATAATCATTCTGAATGTCAAACAACAACAACAACTTTGATGATGAATGGAGTTCTGAATGTCAATTTCCTCAGAGCGTGTGTGTTTTGCAGTGAAGTACTGTTTTTAAACTGCGCATTAGGCCTATATACACACTGGTCCATAGTGGAACAACTCACGCAGTGCTGGAAGCACGAGAAGTATCAGTATTCATTCGATTCACGCATTAACCCTGATGTGATATCCAACTTCTGACACGGAGGACATCATCGCCAACGGGCTTAGTTTCTGAAGATGCAAAAAAAGAAGAAGGATAAAGAAAAAAAGCACGTGGCACGCAATGACGTTGTACGATGCGCGCATACAGCGGGCTGTTGCTGCCGTAATCGTTTCAAATCGAACTTTGGGCAAATTAGCCGTGACGGGATCGGCCGAAGTTATATGCACCTTTCCCTTGTGCAGATCTTGCATGAACGAGGAAGAAATTTCCTACAAACACCGTACGCTATATTTGCTGAACCTGCACGCGTAACATGGCAGTTCTTCGAAGTGTTCTATCAATCCGGAACCGATCAATCCGATCACAAAGAAGAAAATAATAACATATACTACAAGCCGTATTTTTAACACCATCTATAGCGAAAAGTCTGGGAAATCTCTGCTACGAATTTTCTGTTTTATACTCGAAACCTGCGCAGGGGGGGGGGGGGGGTATGTTATAACGTGATCAAATACTTCTTTGAAGATTGCATATAAAATTAGTGCGTTAACGCAACCTTCCAGTTAGACGATTCCCTGAATCAAATTCGGGAGAAAATATTTCAATGTCAATGTTCATTGTTATTATAGAAGCGATGAAATAACAATCGGAGCATCGACAATAATGATGAGGCACTGCCTCAGCATTATTGACAAGGTTACGAGCAGCACCGTGAGGTAATATGCTCGAAACAGCCCGTTTACATTTAAACTCGCTTTAAAATGTCGCCAACTTATATGATCGATGTACGCACAGGATACGTATAGTTTCATGTTATGAAGCGTTTCTAGTAAGCGTGATTAACACGGAGCTTTCGGAAATGATTAACACTTTCGATTGTCGTGTCAACCATCTTTATACTATATAACATGAGTGTCTGATATGCAACCAGTAACGTCAACGTGAATTCTCACAAAGAATCATACCTGTTAGACAGCGGCTATACACTCTAAAAACAGAACTTCACCGCATAGCACGCTGTGCGCCAACCATTGCCACGAATGATAGGGTTATCGCTTCTGATTCGAGGAGAGAGGAGGGCGTACGCCTTTTTGTGGCAATTATCATATATCCAAATTGCCACAAAAAGGCGTACGCCCACCACTTTCCTTGAATCAGAGGCGATAACCCTAACATTCGTGGCAATGGTTGCTGCACAGCGTGCTTTGCAGAGAAGTTCTGTTTTTAGAGTGTACCAGTGGTGAAATTGGAGCCCACGCAATTCTGACTGCCGGTAGGTGTCGCTCGCTGTATACTATTATACCACGCAGGTTATAGCTTTACGTCAGCACAAACGGTTATACCGCATCAAAATAAACCCCTAAAATACGACACCAAGATGGGCATTGTGACACTATCCCTGTGGATGAATACGTGAAAGGACAAACTGCGTCTTTGTATGGGGACAGGGTTGCAGAGTTGCCACTCCGGAGTTGGAATGATTCCGGAATGATTCCAGATTTACGAGAGCGCGGAATAGAATTGGAATGGAATGGCCGAAACTGTTCTGGGAATGGAATTGGGCTCTTTTTTTTTCTAGCAGGAATGGAATTGGAATGGAATGGTCTGGACACCCCGGTGTTTTGGTTTCAATGCACTTGTTTCTGTTCTCTAGTGCTCTTTGCACACATTCACCGCACCGGGACACGGTCTACACTCTTAAAAATGAACTTCACCGCATAGCACGCTCCTAGCCAACCACCATCTCTAATGATATCGTTACCTGCCCTGATTTGTTGAAAGCGGGAGGCGTACGCCTTTTTTGTGACACTTATGCCGTTCATAATTGTCACAAAAAAGGCGTACGCCTCCCGTTTTCAACAAATCAGGGCAGATAGCGATGTCATTTGAGATGATGGTTGGCTAGGAGCGTGCTATGCGGTGAAGTTCATTTTTAGGAGTGTAGAGCGAAATAGCCTTGGCTCTGTGCTTTTTCCGTGTTATGTCAATCTCCTCTAGCACTGCTGGGCTAACAAATACAGTATACGGTTACCGGTCCCCCCCCTTTTTTTAAATTGATGGAATTAAAGGAACGGAATGGGGCTGCCAAGCCATTCCAGGAATGGGAATTGACCATATATTTTATTTCCGAGGAATTGGAAGTAATGGAATTACCACAAATCGACATTCCTCCGAATTGAATTGAAATGCATTGGGTGACCCCATTATCATCTCTGTTCGTCTCTGGACATCATCCTTTTGTGTTTTCATCATCTCATCATCGGATTGAACTTTCTGTATTAAGTGTACTGGGGTAGCCAGTTTGACTTCGTCGAAACTCACATCCCCATTTTTTCTTTATTCACATCACACATCTCACATCTCACACCCCGTTCCGCAACCCTGTGGTGTAACTGTCAGTCCTTGTTCTGACATTGAAAAGGAAATGATGCGTGGACAAGATTATGCACCAACCCGGCGCTAATGTGCTGCAAGCAACCCTGACCAGAGATTAGGTTGTATTCGGTGACACTGACCAAGTCATCGATTAAAACGACCAATATTAATGTATCAAAAACAACATCCAGTAAATTTTGCGTCGCGATCGTTTTCGTACGATCCCAGTTGCCAGATGCAGTTGTTCACGTTAGATCATGACGTCATCGTATACTGTGATAGCGCGACATCATATTTATACGGGCGAGGTAATTTCAAGTTGACCTAGACTTCCAGGGATGCATGAACCAGTAGCCTTGCAGGTTGGACAAACCGGCGCTATTTTGAAGGCAGGCGGCCAATTGGCAAGCTGCGCGCAGACAAATTAGTGTCTTAGTTTCTGAAGGACCTCCAGACATTCACGCTATTTTGCCTGGCAACCATGTGGCGGTGAACGGTCTATCCATTGTGTAGTACTAGCTTGCGACGGTATACAATATTGTGCGCGTCACTGGGAGAACACAAGGTATCACAAAAGCCCGATTCTTACATGACCCTGCTATAACTTTCGCGGAGTAATGTTCAGAGTTGTGTAGTTCTCGTAATTAATTGTGAAATTTACTTTTTAATGAAAAAAAAGCTGGTTAAACTCTGTTACTTGCGCCAGCTCGAGGAAGGGTGACCGCTGCTGATCCCTGAAATGCCCTGCTGCTGAAATGCCCTGGTGCGACTTGCGCTGCTTTATTTTCACTTAGTCTCCGTATGTATTTGCTTGCTCTCTTAGATGTTTTTTCGATTTGATAACTAATTATTTTTATTTTTTCGTACTCATCTCGCCTGCACTACACTCTTAAAAATGAACTTCACCGCATAGCACGCTCCTAGCCAACCATCATCTCGATTGATATAGTTATCTGCCCTGATTTGTTGAAAACGGGAGGCGTACGCCATTTTTGTGACAATTATGAACCGCATAAGTGTCACAGAAAAGGCGTACGGCTACCGCTTTGAACAAATCAGGGCACATAGCGATATCATTCGAGATAATGGTTGGCTAAGAGCGTGTTATGCAGTGAAGTTCATTTTTAAGAGTGAGGCATTGGCGAATGCGTATTATCCAAAGTGTTTCAAAGTAATGACGCTCATTGTCAGTATATCATGTGGTGATACTGTTGCTGTCCGCATAGCTCATGGCCTGTGAGATTCGGCGACGTGGTTTTACATTTTCGCGGCGACGATTTTGACATTTTCGGGGGTACCCTGAGTCGTTGGACGACTTCATAGCAAACTGCGTCGACATAACGCCTTTAAGCGACTGAGGGAAATCCAAGGAAAACCTCATGCGACACAGTGGGTGCCGGGATCGGAACTCAGGTCGAAATATCAATCCCAATCAGCACCCAGCGATCATGCCCATAGTTGTTAGCACAGCAATCGCACGAACAAACGAAAATGCGTCAGAAACCACCAGACCACATCAGGCCACGGTCAAGCAACACCTCGAGCGGAACAGAGAGAAAGAAATGATTGACAGGCGCAGAAGGAGTTCATCGCGTGTCAATCAATCCAGAATACATTGTTTCGTCAACGACACCACCTTGCGTGTCGCTGCGAGAGATCACCCACGGTTCCTCTCATTGTTGCCAGACAAGCTCGCGTTTGAAGTCAGCAACAGAAACAATGGAAGATACACCGCAACGGTATACATCGCAGCAGGATCCAGACTATTATGATGACGCAAAACACAATGAAGTTTTTTTTCAGATGGATACGTTACGCATGCGCTGTAATGACAGAGAAAGGCGTGGTCTAAATGTCGTCTGCCGTGACGAGTGCTATTTGATTGGTCCAGAGTGTGACTGTGGCGAGACGTGTAGAAATGACATGTCGTGTGATTGACGGAGAGGAGGGCTTGCGATTGCGGTGGTGGTGTATGACGGAAGTTGCATAAGCTCGTTTTTTTTAACAGTTTAAGAAAGATGACAGAAAAAAAAAATTAAAAGGGCTGGTTAAAAGTTTATGATGAGATTAACTTCTAACGGCGTGTCTTTTTAAAAATACAACAGGCTCGTAGTGTTGTAGTATTAACACTAATACTCACATTGCAGTATGCTAATAAAGGTGATGACGTAGACCAGTGGGACTACACTCAAAGAAAATATAGGAGGTGAAAAGGTGGTAGCTTCTATGGTTACCACCTAGGTCAACGTAGCGTCTGATAAAGGGTGTAAAAGGGCGGTAAAAGAAATTATCATATATCCAAATTTCTACAAAAAGGCGTACGCCCCCCTCGCTCACCGAATCAGAAGCGATAACCCTATCATTCGTGGCAATGGTTGGCAGGCAACGTGCTATGCGGTGAAGTTCTTCTGTTTTGAGAGCGAGGTAACATGTAGAACTTTGCAACCTTCTAGGCACAACAAATATGCGACAACTATTACCTCCTAAAAGGTGTAACTGCTCCATCTTTTTTTTGTAAGAGTGTATAATGTGAAAACTGGCCTATAACAAACCACAACTGGTAACGTCCCTTGCTATGGCGCTAATAATTTGGGGATGATGTCGTCTCATCGTACCGAGCTCCCCCTCGCGGGCGTGTTGAAAATGTGTGAAAAACAACAACAACAACTTTATTTAGATGATGATCAGTAGGGAGTCTCATCGCCAGAGGCGATATACCCTACCCCAGTGCTGGCGGTAATGCGGTGAAATGGAACATCGAGTCGCCTCACAGTGGGGACCGAGGTCCTACGTTGTCCAAAAACTTTAGAAGTGCTTTGATAGCAGAGCGTTGGTGGGCTGGATTCGGCCATGGACCAAGCAATTTTGACATGTAGTGAGAGCGCGCGAGTCCAGCTGATTTAGAAACACGGAAAGTGTGAAACTGTGTAAAACATTGTGTATCCTCGTAGACATTTTGCTAGTTAGTTCTTGCTTCTGCAGATGCCGGGCAACACTGTACATTGCCGGATAAGACCTTTGGGAACCTACCGTAGCATTTGGCAACACTGTACATTGCCGGATAGGACCTTTAGGAACCTACCGTAGCATTTGGCAACACTGTACATTGCCGGATAGGATCTTTGCGAACCTACCGTAGCATTTGGCAACACTGTACATTGCTGGACAGGACCTTTGCGAACCTACCGTAGCATTTGGCAACACTGTACATTGCCGGATAATACCTTTGGGAACCTACCGTAGCATTTGGCAACACTGTACATTGCCGAATACGACCCTTGGGAACCTATCGTAGCATTTGGCAACACTGTACATTGCCGGATAGGACCTTTGCGAACCTACCGTAGCATTTGGCAACACTGTACATTGCCGGATAATACCTTTGGGAACCTATCGCAGCATTTGGCAACACTGTACATTGCCGGATAATACCTTTGGGAACCTATCGCAGCATTTGGCAACACTGTACATTGCCGGATAAGACCTTTGGGAACCTATCGTAGCATTTGGCAACACTGTACATTGCCGGATAAGACCTTTGGGAACCTATCGCAGCATTTGGCAACACTGTACATTGCCGGATAATACCTTTGGGAACCTATCGCAGCATTTGGCAACACTGTACATTGCCGGATAATACCTTTGGGAACCTATCGCAGCATTTGGCAACACTGTACATTGCCGGATAAGACCTTTGGGAACCTATCGTAGCATTTGGCAACACTGTACATTGCCGGATAAGACCTTTGGGAACCTATCGTAGCATTTGGCAACACTGTACATTGCCGGATAAGACCTTTGGGAACCTATCGTAGCATCTGGCAACACTGTATATTGCCGAATACGACCCTTGGGAACCTATCGTAGCATTTGGCAACACTGTACATTGCCGGATAGGACCTTTAGGAACCTACCGTAGCATTTGGCAACACTGTACATTGCCGGATAGGACCTTTGCGAACCTACCGTAGCATTTGGCAACACTGTACATTGCCGGATAATACCTTTGGGAACCTATCGCAGCATTTGGCAACACTGTACATTGCCGGATAAGACCTTTGGGAACCTATCGTAGCATTTGGCAACACTGTACATTGCCGGATAAGACCTTTGGGAACCTATCGTAGCATTTGGCAACACTGTACATTGCCGGATAAGACCTTTGGGAACCTATCGTAGCATTTGGCAACACTGTACATTGCCGGATAAGACCTTTGGGAACCTATCGTAGCATCTGGCAACACTGTACATTGCCGAATACGACCCTTGGGAACCTATCGTAGCATTTGGCAACACTGTACATTGCCGGATAGGACCTTTAGGAACCTACCGTAGCATTTGGCAACACTGTACATTGCCGGATAGGACCTTTGCGAACCTACCGTAGCATTTGGCAACACTGTACATTGCCGGATAATACCTTTGGGAACCTATCGCAGCATTTGGCAACACTGTACATTGCCGGATAAGACCTTTGGGAACCTATCGTAGCATTTGGCAACACTGTACATTGCCGGATAAGACCTTTGGGAACCTATCGTAGCATTTGGCAACACTGTACATTGCCGGATAAGACCTTTGGGAACCTATCGTAGCATCTGGCAACACTGTACATTGCCGGATAATACCTTTGGGAACCTATCGCAGCATTTGGCAACACTGTACATTGCCGGATAAGACCTTTGGGAACCTATCGTAGCATTTGGCAACACTGTACATTGCCGGATAAGACCTTTGGGAACCTATCGTAGCATTTGGCAACACTGTACATTGCCGGATAAGACCTTTGGGAACCTATCGTAGCATCTGGCAACACTGTACATTGCCGGATAAGACACTTGGGAACCTACCGTAGCATTTGGCAAAGTAGCATCAAACACGGATATACTCTACCAAAGTGCATTATCGGGGTAGTGGGTACACATACATGACATGATTGAAAATCCAGTATCGTCCTTTCTCTGTGTCTCTACACCTATACGTCGCGTTGTGACGTGGCCATGCGCGTAAGCTCCTCCCACTTGGTGGTCACTTTTCGTGGTATATAGCGGCATTGAAAGATGACAAACTGCGTCATTTTTCAGTGCGGAAACCATAGTTTTCGTAAAAGGGAACGTGAGAGCGACAATGACGAAGTGTCTGCGGGATAACAGAAGGAGGATGGACGCGACCGGATTTCAAAACACCGTTCTATAGGCCTCGTTTTCGAGCAAACGCTCGTCTCGGCAGCTGCGCCGAAAGTCACCGCCACCATGGCGGCCCAAATGTCATGTGAGTGTCATGTGAATACACACTATACTTTCTACACTCCAAAAAGAGAGCTTCACCGCACTGCACGTTCCTGAGCCAACCATCATCCCGAATGAAAACGTTCTCTCCCTTGATTTGATGAAAACGGGGGCGTACGCCATTTCTGTGGCAAGTATGAACCGCATAATACCACAAAAATGGCGCACGCCCCCTGTTTTCCGCAAATCAGCGGAAGAAACGATGTCGCTCGGGATGTTGGTTGGCTAGGGGTGTGCTATGTGGTGAAGTTCATTTTTAAAAATGTACCCTCACGTTTTCTGGGAACATTGACAAAATATAATGCCCTCAGGGAATCACAACTTTGCTTCCAAAGCTTCACATTAACAAAATCCAACACAACCTCTGCACGAAAAAGCTCAACCCAAACACATACAGGCCACCCACAACAAGAAGCTTCGCTCATCTTCAATGGCAACCTTTTAATTTAGACCACTATATACGCCGACCGGTATAGAAACAATCGATCACGAGCAAAGGGAACGAAGGGGCTGAGGGGGAAAATTTATGTGAATTAGGCTCTCTACGCCTCACATCAAAATAAGTCGTCTGCTACCACGGCAGTCCGCTGTGGCCAGACAGATTTACGGCGGACGAGAACCTTTCATTAGCATAGCAACGCCTTGATTTCGAGAATTGGCTCTGGCGAAACATCACGTCATTCGACTAGTAAACAAGTGGATTCCGTTTATACTTGGGCGAGACTGTTTTTCCACTTGAAGAGCGCGTCGCTCTTTAGAGATCTCTTGAACGTGTTCCACCGTCAATGCGGAAATGATTCACAAATCACGAGAGGGTATAGAGTTCGTTTTCGTGCCGCAAGGGGGCTCTCGAAGCGATGACGTGGCATAATTATTGAGCAGAAGACGACGATCGTTTGGACTAAGCGGAGAGTTCTGTTAGACCGCCATAGTTCTGTGCGGAGTTTTAATATCGAAGTCTGATGTGGTGGGTGAACACTTGATGTTTGGTGTCGATCCTATAATGTGGTAGATTATGCAGACGACAGTGAACAGATATGGCATTGTGTATAATTGGATACGTGTAGCAACGGGTCGGCATATCTGATCGTGTACATTTGCAAGATTGTTAGACGTCCACTGATAAAGTGTACTGAATTTCAGTGTATAACACAAGCAGAAACGAAACTGTTTGTAGACTTCTGCCTGAATGGCTTCCCTTCCGGAGACGCTGTCCTCGGCACCGCACAGAATTCTTGGAGCATCGAAAAAACGGGAAAGTGAGAAGAACCCACCTCGAAAATTTATGAAGTTTCGCTTTAAGTTCCATGCGTTGGTCAGGACCTGCTGGGACAACGCAGTTTCTTGTTGGGTTATCTCAGAACATGCTTGATGGGTGTGGAAGTGATCAGTGCAGAACGCAGCGGACATCCCAGCAGCAGCTTTATCATTTCTTGTTTATTATACGTTTTGAAAGATAGAGCCCTAATGTGCTCCATCCATATCAAGTTTTGATAAGAGATGAGAGCGAATAATTCTGGACGACGATAAAGCACATATCGCATAATGATGGAGTTTTTTTTTTTTTGCTACTGATTTTTGCATTTCTTGAAGCACTGTATTATCGTGTTACTCCCCGTGCACAAAACGGTCCAATTAAAAAAAAGAAAATCCTTCATGGATCATAAAAAAGCAAATTTCATCTTATTTTTTTACTCACGATAACACATCGCGACAATTAGAGCGAACGTGTCACTGCCAATCACCAGAGTATACGGTATACCCCACGTGACCTTCGACTTCAATGGTAACCGTTCGCTGCTATCTGTTCCTAAAACTATATGCACCCTGGCACATGACAAAAATTAAAAATACGCAATAATCGCAACAAACGTTCAACTTGTCTTCTCGAGCAAGTCTTGTTTGTTTGTTTGTTTGTAAGGAAATAAAAACGAGGAGAAATTGAACTCGTCTCTCTACTTGTTCTGCTACTCCTAACCCTCCCCCTCCACCCCACCCCACCCACCCTCCAAAAATACTCCTCATGCGCTCTGTTCGCAAGTTCGTTATTGGTATATAAAGGGAAGATTTATTTGACGCAATAAACTCCGCAACGCGCACACACACACCCCCAGCGCCACACACACACGGGAGAACACACATGAACAAATATAGTATACAGATGAACAACGATAGCATGCACACAGGAATGACAATGATAAAATCTATCTACACAGTGAGGAGAACAGTCAGTCAGTCAGTGAGTTATGGTGGCGCGCTATTTAATATTCGCATG
Source organism: Ornithodoros turicata (assembly GCF_037126465.1). Lineage (NCBI taxonomy): Eukaryota > Metazoa > Arthropoda > Arachnida > Ixodida > Argasidae > Ornithodoros > Ornithodoros turicata. The sequence goes on along the minus strand of NC_088206.1, from coordinate 66,510,076 downwards.
TTCGCTATTCAGAAGTTCACTATTCGCATGTTTTCGAGAAGTCCACTATTCACAATTATCCCAAGATCATGCACAGAGAATCCTACAGCTCTCAACAAATTCCACATGTGCCGCCAAGGCAGCATCCCTCCTGTTCGGTGCCCAAAATCCTAACACCTTCACTATATCGAAGACCCTGCTGTCCAGTCGAGCAAGCGTAGGTTCCAGAGTAGCTCTTTGTGATGCATACCTACAGTGGAGTGCATTAGAATGTGGTCACTATCTGCCACCCGTTGCACAAACTGAACAGTTCGGTCAGTCGGCTCTTCCAACTTTATGAAGAAAATGGCGGCCATAAGACACATTCAACGGGCACCGGTGCAAAAACGTCTGAACGGAGCGCGGTAACGTAGCAAGTCTTCTTCGGAGTTACACGCATGCAGTCCCAGATACCAGCCGTGAACCATATATATACCCATCGTCGCTCTGGTATACGCAGGGCTCCACAAAAGCGTGGTTTCTGCCTGTGTATATATCTCGTTACTTCCGCGCGGCCTGTTACAGAAGCGAATGTAAACCATGGTCCAGAACGCGCATAAACACATCTTTGAATGGAGTAACCCAACGCCCAGCAGAGTCTAGTTTTTTTTTTTTCCTTGCCTGGCGAGGGCTATTCGTATGCGTTCACACATGTATATACAATTGCTTTCGCGAAAAAGTTGCGGTGCCGCAGAAAGGCCAGAAGTGTATCGTAAATTGCGCCTGTTCCGTCAACATTGGGCCGTGACGTCACGACCGGCGGTGCATTCTGGGAATATGTGTGTGTGTGTGTTGAACGTGATGAAGCTAAGATGGATGTTGATAAACGAAGAACTGAATATGTGCGCTATCGTGTCATGATAAGTGACGTACATAGAGTTTCTTTTTCTTTTTTCGGAAACTGTGCCTTGGCTCAGAATCATATAGGCGCCTGTATATATGGTTGTCATATATAGTACAGAGCTCGCCAAGATGAAGTACCGTGTTTGTAATAAAGATAAAATGAATAAAACGTGTGCATGTTTTATTCATTGAAAGATACTTTTACACGATAATTGCAACTTGGTCCAGTTCTTTCTGAAAATACTTAATTTTTATTTTTATTCATTTATTTACTTGTTTCAGGGGTACAAAGTTTGGGTTAGTTTGTACAAAAAGAGGTCCCATAGTTTATGACACAGATATGGTATTGACAATGCATAGGAACAAACGGTTTCTCATTTTGCATAATTTGCTGGAACAAATCTGGAAGCTGGAAATTGTTTACCCGACTTTTTTAGCACTCCGGATACGACGCGGACGTAATACTGTACATTGTCTTGGCTTGGCTAACCCGCGACATAAAGCTGCAAAATATCGTGTGGGTTGACAAAACGTAGATTTCGACACCCGTGACCTATACTAGTTGTATTTGTTTCTGATCATATAAGCATGTACTTACGCATGCTTGTGTATGCATAAGAAGAAGTAGAAGAAGAAAAAACACAACACAACATATGTTGTGTTGCTGATGACGGGTGAGACAGCGTTTTCGTCTGTGTGGACCTGTGTCAACATAGTCGAGGTTGCTAACTCCCGGGTGAAACTGTTAACAACTTTCTAGCAAGAATGGCATAACTTCAGTGCTTGCAAACGTGCACCGAGAAAGGGAACGGAATACAAGGGGGAAAGGTCGTTTTCAAGGCATAGGCATGCCACCCTCGTGTATATAGTCGGCGATTGATTTTCATGTGTGACACTTAAGTAATCACTGTGAATAAAACCTTTTCAGAAAAAAAAAGAAAAAAGAAAGGTATACTTTTAGTCCTTTTGCTCGTTTATGGTGCGAATGAGCGGTATGGCGTTTCGTCTCGTATGCTCAGTGACCGAGGTACTGTTTTAAACCGGGGATGTATGGTTGCCCGGAATCTTCAAGCGCCCTGTGGCAGCACGCTGTGGTACGTCGTCGTGGGATAAAACGTCAAAGAGGATGGGCTCACATTTTCTGTGATTCCATCGCGTCAGTCAACAACACAAAGCATTGCGCTTTGTCCCCTTTCCAGTCTTTGACATATTTCATTGTGTAGATTTTGAATTAATGGACACACTAAGCTTCATCTTCACTGTATAGGGAGAAAGCAGTAGTGGTTTTGAAAGGCGATGTGGGTCGAGCATTGCACATTCGCCCATCTTTCCAGTTAGGGAGATAGTTACAGCTTCTAATGCCCTAGATTACAATTACTCCCCATTCTAGTCTCATGACCCTAAAATTTACTCCCCAGCACAGAAAGATAGTCCCTAAACTTCGCGTATTACATAGCTATTTTGTTACACTTTTTTTAGTCCACTGGCAGATCACTGTGACGTCGCTAATTATCGCAGTTGTTTAGCGAAAGTAATTCCACGAATTATTAGTATTAATCACTCTTTTTTGCTCGTACTCTCATATGATGTATACTGATATATAGAGTAATGTTTGCAATATTACTTCCTTTTTTTCCCCTACAAATCACATAGAAAGCTCAATCTGTCACATATATTTTGTCGACGAGATAGGTGGTAAACTTTCTGCGGACAAAACAAAACGTGAGACAGACTCACAACATCTTATTGTTTCTCAAAGTACGACTTGAAGTACCTGCGCGAGAAACATCTGTATGTACACATGCTTCGGACGCATGCGGTTCTCAAAAACAGTACGTGATCTCTGCTTTGTTGGTTTCGCCTCAATAAGAGCCATCGCGCAGGGAGAACGGCCGGCCATATGGTCTTCCGCGGAGAGGTTATTCCCTCTTGAGGAGAAGGGCTTTACATGCAGCCACCTGTAGAGCTCGAGAGAGATATCTTCAGGCACGGATAAAGGGAATATTTATCGCCGCGAACGTGTCCGCCGAGTCTCAAGTGCTTTAACAGACACCTTGCTATGTCTTTTATACGTGTCTTTTTTTTTTTTCTTTCTTTCACCCGGCGTGTGACTGTGGTGTTGGATGTTAGAGTTTATGGGGGCGAATTGAAAGGATGTGCAGACGTTCAGTACTTTGGAAATTGGAAGTCAGTCCGCGAGTTATGCAGAAACAAAAGGGCGCCACCGTGGAGCGTGTCGAAAAATGCTCGGCCATGGTATTTTCACGGAAAGATGTGCTGTATAGATTCTAGTACGTTTCCTGTGTCCTGCAAAAAGAGAGGCTTCGAGAGAATGAATACTATATGCACAAATCGTCGTCCGTAACATGTGCGCTTATACGGCATATTTGACGGCAGACGGTTTCCTTCATTGTAGCCCCATAGCACTCCGTGGCCATGGATGAGCGTTTCGAATGCTTCAGGTGTGGAGTCTTACCTCTATAGGTACCCCGCCTATACTTGATGAAATACAAACTCCTTCGGGAATATAAATAACATCATGTGCGAGCTTGTCACAAATTAGTGTAACATTGTAACAAAAGCTCAACGTTGTTCAACACTGTTGTTATTGCAGTTGCATTATTGGATTTCATAATCTGTGGTCTTCCTCTAGGTTATGCAAGACCCTTTCGCCGTTCAAAACAGTAAATGTATCCCTGTCATGACATCTAAAACGACATAGAAACAAGAGTCATCGCATTGTGCGTTACCCATCCCTGAGATAATCAGATATCTGTGCACGTGGCTACGCACACACGTTACGAACGCGTCATTTGTGAATGGAGCTGAACTATACTATTACCAGACCGCGAAGCATGGGTTGGCTATTTATCGTAACTGTTGTGGTCAGCACGGGAGGAAAAATAAATTCTGTAAATGTGGTTAACTTCGCGGTCTTAATAATAGACGATCTTAAAAAGATGCGCGCGCCGCCAAACGCGCGCCGCAAAGCAGCATGGGAACTTTGAGGGACACTGCTCTGTCGTCGGCTGTTTTACCTCAGCTGACGCTAATGCTGTGCACACCGGGAATGTTGTTGTTCTTCATCTACTCCCGCCTCTGGTCGTCTCGTAATGCTTGAAGGCGCTTGAAGTTCCCATGATCCCTTGCGTGCCACAGGTGGCGCTTGCTTTTCTGGGCGATACAAGGTCTATTCGCGTGGAAGCGGAAGGGATCGGGGAGATCGGGGGTTCATGACTCCTGCCGGCAGTGTCATAAAGCCTCTCCATGCCGGCTAGCTTACATAAGGGCTTACCGTGAACTCAAATCCCGTGACAATGACGTGCTGGTTTTGTAAAAGCAGGTATCTGCAATGCCAAGTGATATACTGATGTTCGAAGTGGCGTTTCAATTATAGAAATGTTTGACAAGAACAGATTTGTGAGAATAAAGGTCGTCAGCTAAGTCAATTTGTCTTTGTGGAGCTCATATCGTCGCGAATTCCAGTGCGCATACTTTTATGTCCTCGTATGTACCTATATTTCGCGAAACCTTAATTTCGCGAAATATTCGCGAAAATTAATACCTCGCGAAAATATCTACCTTTACAGTGCGTATGCTTCAAATAGTAAAACCAAATAGTAACTTCCTGACAGTTAGTCCTCAGGGGTTTACTACTGAAACTGTTGAAAACCGAACTGTTCAATCGGTTCTACTTTTGCGCGTGGGAACCCCATATGGAGAAAGTGCCTCGAAGTATAAGTCCGACTTCTAAATACTTAAACACACGCACTGCCGCCCAAGAACTCCGGCAAACTGTGAAGTACCTATATGTGATAGCGATGCGATGAAAATGCTTAACAAAACGCGTATTTTGAATGTTCATTGTTGTGGAGATCTTATGAAACAAATATGCAAGTCTTGCAGCATCTGCTGATGGCTTACAACCAGGTGTATCAATATACACTCACACAAATTATACCGCGGTAGCAACGCCATACCTTCAAGCTCGCATATTAGTACCTGCATAGTAGTAGTATTGCTTATAAGCTTGCGTGGAAGTCTACTACCAATTGCGTATTGGTATATCAACCTCGGGTACATTCCATGAAGAATATTTATTGCACTTGCTTACTAAAAGTTCATAACATGACCAAACCTCACCGAACATGAGCTATATCTATGGGTTCGTGTCAGCTCCCGATACTGCTGAAAAATCAAGTACAGGCTGTCTATAAACTACGCTGCGTACCAAGTATATGATGGTACCTTTTTAAATACGTATAAATGCTCAGGTTAGGCCCCCTTATATACTTTTTTGCTCTCATTATGTGCACACCGCATACTTCAACAATGATTTATTCCCTCCATCAAGGTTCATCTTCGCGGATATAGCGCTCTTTTCGCGCGAACGTTCGCATGTTTTTTTTTTTTCCTCCCGCGGAAACTCTCCAAGATACACAAAAACTGCGCCGCCGTTGTTGTTTTCATCCATTTTTTTCCCCAGCTCTATCTGCCTTATTTTAAATCAGTCATCAAAAACTGCCGCGAAATTTCGCTGGGTTCGCGCAGACTTGTTGTAAAAGGACGGCTCTTTGCCAGGATAGAGAAAAGACCAAACTTTTAGTTCGTCAGCGGGAAAATATTTTCGCCCGCCGTCAGCATGTCCTCGTCTGGCTGTTTTTTTTCGCTGGCGTTCCATCAACGCTGAGTTGCTAAGAATGCTCTCGTTGTTGTTCTCAGGGAGGGTTTCATTAGCGTGGCGCTTTTGTCCGCATAATTAGCTGAGATATGCACGAGGAGTATATAGATGTATGGGCTCACATTCAGGATCAGGTATGGTGTACATTGCAGTATTTTAGCTGAGATTTTGCTGAATCTGAGATAGGCGTAATCACGACAAACAAACAAACAAACAAAAAAAGAAAAAAGAAAAAAGATCGTCATAGAGTCACATTTTGTGCTAGACATCGTTACTACTACCAAAATACCCGACTTGAAACACGCCTCTCAACATGAATACATAATATGGGTTGCGTTACCTAACTGGAAAGGCATCACACGAAAAGAACTGCCCATACATAACTTCTCCTTAACTCCTACAATACAAAAGCTTATCATTACGCGACTGGTGTCTCAGATTTACCGGGAAGCGAGTTTTTATATTCGTTCAATTCGTAAAACGCAGGTAAAAAATCGTTGTCTTCATCATCAACTCGGATCGTCGACACACAATTCTCTTTGAGAGGCCGCTCAAAGTATGCAGTGAATCCTCGTTAATATGACCCCCGCTAATCTGACATACGCGCTTTACGACCATACTCCTGGGGAACAATGCAGCGAAACCTCTGCAAATCCCCCTGTTAAAGGTACTGTAAAGCAGCACCGATCAAATGTCATTTAGTGTGGCTATTCGATAGTCCAAACCAACAGGACAAAAACTGCGCAAGTTTCATTCCAATCGACGGTGCAATTAATTAGAAAATTACAATTAAAGATTACGGGCAACACTGTACTAGGTATTCGAAACGAGTCCGTACTCCTGACACATACGGCGGCAACCACATTGCATGCGTATAACACTGGGCCCGAGATAACAATCCACCACAATCCACCATAAAATCCGCCCCTGCAATCCAGACAACGATCCACATCTGAGGATAAACGGATAAGCGAACTGAAATGAAATGCTGAGCCGTTGAAAAAAATGTGTCAGACGTTCAAGAAGCCAGACAGCGTCGGGACTTGTTTGTTCACAGAGGTTCACACAGAGAGTTTGTTCGTTCGAAAGAGGCCGCGAACAGAAGGAGCATGCAGTAGTGCATGCAAAAGTAGGGAGAGCTTCCATCGAACAGCGGCCAGCACTTTGTTATTTCGCAAAAAACACTGTTAACAGGGGTTTCAGAATGCATAGGTAAACAGGAAAACTAATAGTGTGTAATACCAATTCCGGTGTAATAGTGTGTAATACCAATTTTCAGTGTTGCCCGCTGTACAGGGGGTCTAACCAGGCGTCGCACCGCTCCACTACGCCGCATCTTTCATGACAAATTAAAAATATTTATAGCGCGTTGTCGGCCGTATGTTTTCGCATTTGGTATTTAGAAGCAACAAAGTCTCTAGTCACATCACCGGCATATCATGCTTGTCAACTGCTTTACAGTGCCTTTAATATGACAATTCCGTATTATGACCAAAATTTTCGTGAACGACCATGGTCATAATAACGAGGGTTCACTCTATACATTGCCCGTAAACCAGCAAGGGCGGATCCGGGAGTTTCCTCCCTCTCTCAGCTTGTTTGGCGAAGATTTACGGTCGGGCATTATCTTAAATACACTGCCTATAAGATCAAATGAACCACTCGCAGACGACACAACGAATGCAGACGACAAAAATATAGACGTGGGACTCGAGACACCGGGACCCCTCCCAGATCTGCCCCCTGGCAGACATTTCGTCCTTGTGGCTTCGAATCGTCACGCTATGAGTGCCTGCCAACATGTCCACTTTCGTATATCCTGGTTTGCACTTTGTCACACTGATTGTTACGAAAGACGCTAAGGTATTCAAAACCATCGCTTCACCAGCGGTTGCTATGGTTAGTTCGCAGCCGTGTCAAAAAGAAACTTCTTCACAAGGAACAAGCACACGTTGATGATGATAACGTGAGGTGTGTCCGCAAAAGAAAGCTACGTCAGTGACTCTTTGAAAGGTTGTTCTTCTCCATCGGTGGCCTCCTGCCAATTATGCCATAGGCAATGATCAGTCTTAGTGGATATTACATCTTGTCACAAAATATCAATCTACTAGAAGATGGAGGCGATGATTAGCTAACAGTCTGAGGCGATCGTGATCAACAGCGATGGCCTTTGAAGGTATAATAACAGGAAGTAAGGTTGGCGTTGTTCCTGACTGAGAGAAATGAGACTGACGTGATATAGCATACAACGGGATGTTGGAGACGTGGGTACTGCTAGTTATGCAGTACCCGCGACAGTAACCATACAGTGCAAAAAGAGTATACGTTACAATCGTACAACGATATCGATAACTAAAAATCATTGAGATTGGGGAGAAAAGTAGAACGACACAAACATAACTCATGCAGTGCTAGTGTTACGCCATATAAACACGTTTTCTGTTCCTTTTGATGATCGTCGAATGACTGACTGTTTTCCTTCAACGTTTCCTGATTTCGGAATTTGTCCTCGTGAACCCTTGCCACCGGTTCGCTTGTGTTCTCGCCATTCTTTCAGTACCATTTTAAAATACCCGTTTGCCACCGGCGCTGCGTGGAGCCGGCAAACGGAACGAAATTTGATCCGTCGCGACCCCTAGCGAGCGATGCGCAACCCCAAAAGCCACCCCGGCCTTCTGCGACGGCGCAGACGACAAAAATATTAACAAATAAATTAGAAAAATAAGAAAGAAGGGGCCATACACGCCTCGTTTGCAGTGGGAACTTTCTATAACCCCATCTGTTTTTGCGGTTTTCTTTTTAACGTCGTTTCTGGCGTTTACTTTTTTCTTCTTTCCGCTCGTGAAAGCAGCGCCAGTGTCGCCTTAATGATGGGAAGTTTGGACCGCCTCGAGGAAGTAACGTTGTTGTTGTTGTTGATGTTATAGCACGAGCGTTTTAATGGCTCAACTCACTCATTCAGAGTGAATGCATGTTGAGTGAGTTCCATGCATATACATTGGAAGAAAGCCTTTTGAACTTCCCTGTCGAGAAAAAGAAAAGATTCATTACAATGTCTCGAAGACGCCCATTTATAATGATCCTTAATGGATGACTGTGAATGAACGCCGTGTAATGAGTCGCGATACTTTCAATACAACGTCGGTTCATCAATGGACGTGTGGCGTCGTCGTTGTTGTTGAATGAGTTCGCCCCCATTCATTCTTACATTCCTCCGAAAGGAATAAAGCTACAGAGTGATATACGCTGCGCAGACGTTAAAATCGCTGGGTTCACATTGGATGCCCTAGCTTTATTCGCGTATCACATCATGCTTGTCGTAAGCAACGTTCTCTTGCGCGGAATTTGACGTCTCGAGAGGTCAGGCACCGTATAATCGGAAGCTAGAGAAACAATATCTTTAATTGTATGGGTTACATGTTCCTTGCGCATGACGATGGATTGATGATACACACACGAAGGGACGTACGTGCGCGTACTCAAGGAACACTTTGCCTCCATATCTTATTTTTTTAATCAATCAATCAATCAACATGTTGCCTACAAGTCCGTCGCACCAGCTCGTTGGAATTATAGATCAAGCTCGCTCAGTCAGTGCGCAAAATATAATGCCTGATTCGTGAACATCCTGCACTTGCAAGAACCTCCAAGACTGAATAGTTTCGGTTTCTCCAAGATTAAGTGACGTCATCGAGAGTTGGCGACTTTCTCCTAGCAACAGCACTAGCGTCTCCGCTCCAGCAGCAGAATTTGGCACTTTCAGAAAAAAAATATTCGACATCACATCATGTCAAGCATCCGGTCTGGCCCAAAGCCCATAACATCACACCGCCATCAAAGCCTATCACATCATAAACCATCATTCGACATCACCATCAGAGTCCGTCCCGTCATAACGCATCATTCAACATCACAGCCCTCCATATCATAAACTATTAATGAACATCACAGCTTTTCAACTTCACAGCCCATGACATCTAACACACCACCGCGACGGCCGTGTGGGTAAAAAAGCATGCGCTGGTTGGTGGTAGCCAAGGTCGTGCTGGGTGGATGGTGGGTTCGAGTCCAACAACCGGCTGCGCTATCTGAGGTTTTCCCTCGGTTTTCCGACAGACTTTTCATACGAATATCGGCTCAGTTCCCGTTGAAGTCGTCTCAGGACGAAAAAAAAAACCCTTCTGTCCTCCATACTTTCCGCTGTCCTCTCTCCGTCTGTCCGCATCTGTACGGCGCTCATAGCCACAGTTGCTTCGCGGCACTAAGCCGTGTCCGAGCCGTAGTGTTTCACATGAAAACGTCACGATTTCCGATTTCTTTGCTCCAAACTGGTTCGTCATCATAGCACAGCGAAGGGGGCGCGCGTCGTCACCCATCTCCGCTGCGCCTGGGGGTTCTCTGGCGGGCTCTGGCTCCTCCGCAGTACTGAGTCCCCCCCCTGGGGATGCACTCCATCGTCTTTGTAGGTCACTTTCACAGTCGCACAAGTCGAAGTTGCACCGCTGGTAGAGTGTAAGGGCTCGCTGTGTGCAACGGCAAGTCGAATTTGCCTCCGCCGACCCAAGCAGCACAATATATTGGCCCAATATTGGACCAGTATTGGCGATATTGGCCAAATCTTGGACCAATATTGGGCCGGCATTGCCAATATTGGTGCAATATTGGGCCAAGATGTTGTGCCGCTTGGGGATAAGCTTCTTCGGCGCTCCCGTAGCTCTCTCGATCGCTCGGTGCTGGACTTTGAGGGCTTTTTGGGTTCCTCTCGAGCCGTCCTTTCTTCTGATTTCAGTTTCTTTCAATTCTGATCATATTTAGTTTCACATATGCCGACATTCTGGCAAAATTTTGATATTTCAAATTTGCAAAATTGTAACATTTTGGTTATTGCTGTTGAAGCCACTATCGCTTAGGGTCCAGGTAGGACCTCTCAAGCGCTTTCCAACGGCGCCTCGATCGGCGTCCTAGCTTCACGTGATACCGAGATAGACTTCCTAGCTGCAAGGTACGCGCACCCCTATATTTCCGCGCGCACCCAGAGATTGCGGCGTCCGCTGCAATGAACTTGTTAGCTGGACTTGTACACGTGTAGGTCATCTGGATTTAGCCGGTTGGTTGCTATCGGTTTATTACTCACCGAGTTATCGCGCCATGAAATTCGGCATAATTTCGTTGCATGGTAAATTTTCACCTGGCTTCTAAACCGAACTTACGGACGTTTTCACGACAAAAAAGAACACACGACAACCCATCCAACAGCTGTGGTGAGGAAACTGAAATCGACCTTCGAGGAACAATGTTTCCAGACGCCTGGATAGGTTGGGCACCGCATGACGTCACACGTCTCAAAACTAGAAAGTAATTTTATGATCCTTCCCCTTCACACTGAGAAAAAACTATTGTGGGAGAATACGGTGTGAGGGACACGTAGATAGTAGTGATTGATTGATTAGAAAAAGAAAAATGTGGAGACATTAGTCGCAAAAACACTCGGGACTGGCTACGCCAGTACGCGAAGGCTCACTTTGACCATAAGAGCCTAAAGACACGAGATTAAGTCTGTCATAGTGTCACTTTAAATCTTTGGGGGACCTGTGTCACGTGACCACCAACGAGGACATCGCCCACAATTCAAACACGTGGTTACTCGCGCATTGCAGCGCACGTGAACGCAATCACCAACCACACACACAGAGAGACACACAAAAAGCACAGGAATCAGCAACGCAAGCAAAAGCGCGGGAAAACCGATACCGAAACCTTCGTGTAACCGAAGAGGCGCGCGGGTGTGGAAAGCGACGATAACCAACCCGGGAGTTACATCAACGTTCTCGGCCGTTGCGTACACAAGTGGCAAAGTAATCTTGTGTCTGTCCTCAGCTCATATCTTTCGGTGTCTTATCCGACTCTGCTACCGTCAGCGTCACCCGATGCGTCCAAAACGGTGCCCGATCGAGAGACCGGTGACGATAAGCGGTGAAGGAAGCGCGGGCGCTTCTGGGAAAACGTGCAACGGACGTGGACTGATTGACCTGTTGTTTTTGTGCGAGAGACCGGTCCGTCTTTTCCACGTTCTCTGCACTGGACCGTGAAGTTATTGGCACGCATACCATTTGTTCCCTATGCCTTTGTTGTTCATGAACGCCGCCTCGATGTTTTCCCTGGGTACTGCCTCAGACGCCTAACGGCGAAAGTGAGCACCAGCCAACGCCGTTTAAAGAAAGCCGGACCGCTTAAACAATGTGACATAAGTGTTTAAGAGTCCGCCAATCACGATTGTTCTTTCGGCGGTTGTACCTAAACGAGCCTCCATGAAGCCGCAATGGGAGCCACCGATAGCCATAAAACGCCTGTTTCAAATCGTCTGCGTTGGTTGGCTTAGGCAGATGACATCGCGACTCAAAATGATCACGTGACGATTGACGAAGGCGTGAGAGGTGGAATTAGCGCGGCTTTGTGTGTCTAGGTGGCGTTGGCATAGCTTCCAATGAAGCCGGCCCAGGAGAAACGACGCCACCACCATCACCCTTATTTATGCGTAAGAGGTTCTTTAAATGCCCACAGTTCTATATCACCGGCTGTGCTGTTTGAGGTTTTCTTTGGGTTTTCCGGGAGACTTTCCAGAGCGATGTCGTTACAGTTCCCCTTGAAGTCGTCCCAGGACTCATACTAACCCCCCCCTGTCCCCACTCCTCCTTGCTATTCTTCCTCCATCAGTCAATCAGTCCACGTCCGTACGCGACGAATAGCCACAGTTGCTTCGTGGCGCTTAACACTAAATATAAAGAAATAATGCCCACAGCGCCAATACATGAACAACAGGAAGGGAGTGGAGACGTGCGTTCTAAAATGCCTTTGATGCTAGTCGATGTTGATCATAAACTTTAGGTTTCGGTCGCCGTCCTATTTCTGTCTGTCTCTCGGCAACCGTGACACCGAAAGATGGGCAGCACCGAGTGGCTGCAAGGTGGCGATGCGGTGGTTTTTCCAAGCGGACGCACTGAGCGTATATCTGTAGGGCCCAGGGTTCTATTTTGGGAAGAGAGCGTCTTCCGTTGGAGTTCACAGGCCGAGGTCAAACTCCAAGGGCTGAGTCAGAGGAAGGAAAAAAAAGAAAAAGAAACAAAGAAAGAAACACACAGTTAATGTCTCTGTGTTTTGGCCCTCCTGCTGGATGCGGGGACTGTTTTAGCATTGCGCCTGACGTCTGCGTCGCCAGACCACTGTTGTCTCGGAATGCTTGATGTAATCTTTGTCTGGCTATGGTTCCATTTCACTGTTTTGATTTGAATCGAATCGATCTGGTTTGACGCATCTAATGGGTGTGTAATGGTAATGGTGACAGATAAAAGAAAAAAATGGGGAGGTGAGTCACGACTAAATCGGACGGGCTACCCCAGTACATCTACGTAGGGTGATAGGTGTGCATTGTCATCAAGTAGGATAACTAGATGTGGCGGTGCACCGATGGAAGCTCTGTCATACATGCCGGATAGCAATGCATCTGCAGAGGGATATTGCCTTCGAGTGAACTGGTTCGCATGAACAGGACATCCATTTCATTTCACATATTTCCATCAAACGACGGGGGGCTTCGGCAAAAAGCAGCAAGGCTGCTTGACAAGTGCCGGAAACCCGAAGCCGGGACGTCTGGACATTCAGCACCGGTTTCTTGTATATCCCGCAACTTTCTTGAACACATAGCCACTTCGCAAATAGTCGTGGTGACTTTCCGTAGACATTTCCTTTTATGGACATCACGACGGCTTCTTGGTTGGTGGTATGGATTGAAAAACGCCGCTGGCAGTCTTGAACAGCAACAGACTTTCTACGTGCAGACATGGGTTTACGGGTTGAGGCTGTTTTACCTCGCCATGGACCCACAGTTTCAGAACGCTAAGCCATATGCACTATTTACACATGTCGGTCTGCATTTCGCTGTGGTGCCAAGCAAACGCTGGAAACACATTTTGACAAATTGTCATCAGCAGATGCCACCGCATTGTCTCCACCAACACCAGCTGCTCTCCTTCTTAATTCCGTCGCGACCATTCCCTGTTACTTCAATATTAATGTTCATGACCTCTTTTGAGGCGTTCAATACACAGTACTTCCACTTAATGTCGACTTTATTAGGCAATTTCTAATTCTGCAGCTGCGCATAATTTACTGAGACGCCTTTATATCAATACTTCCTAGCATATTCCAATCAGTACCAGTACGAAAAAGGCCTTATCAACAAAGTACCCTTGAACATAGCAGGAGCAGGCAAGCTAGCTGGTGTTGAATTGATATTAACATTGCCTTGAGTTTGAGGGGAAAACACAGGACGAACACAGGACGAGATGAACAGATAATCTATCTGTTCATCTCGTCCTGTGTTCGTCCTGTGTTTTCCCCTCAAACTCAAGGCAATGTTAATATTAAAGTACCCTTGTATTAAAGCTCGTTGTTCCTTTTATATAACCGGGTTTCCCAACTTTCAGCAACGTGTCCTGGACAACACAGACCACATAGATTTAATGAGAGTGCGAACTTGTCTTGCACTCCTGTATAGTCTATACTGCATTAAAGTAGCACAGAAGTCATTTTTAACACCCAGTTTTCTTCCTATAAAACTGTTAAGTAGGCCAGTAAGACGCACCATGCGAAGTAATTTACACCACAGAGTCATAATTATCGCAGAAATTGAATTTAAAATACGCCGCAAAACGCGACCGTGCGCAACGGTGGTGAAGAGCAGTACCAGTATGTGATCTGACTGGAACCTCGCGCTGACGCTATAAGGAGAACGCTCGCTGATTGGCCTAGAGAAATGTCTCTGCTATTCCGCTGTCGTCTGCTACTCGGCTGTTCGGGGTTCAGATAAAGCCTTTCTCATTGCTCGGTAATGCTTCGGCCGCTCCTTCTATCCCAAATTCTCCGGGAAAACTGGCAAAACAGGTTTACGGCGGCAAAGGGACAATGCGCTGACCCCCACTGACCGGCAAACCAGAACGAGTCTCCTTATGCCGTCATCGGTGACGTGCCATCATACCTCCTCATCCTCGTTATAGCTGGAGTGGCGAGTTAAGGGTGAACGCGCGAAGCTATGTTTATGCGAGTTTTTTTGTGGGAAACAAATTGCACACATCAAAACCTTTCGCGCTATTCGGTATAATGACACACACACTTTCATCAGATGTCTTAACCTGAAATTTTTTTGGATGGCCCTCTGTGCTCCTTTAAACCCTGCGATAACAGTCTTCTGCAATGAAACTTAGCGCTCACTTCAAAACCAAACTTCTAACTTACAGAAACTAACAGTGATAGATACATCGAGCACACAACAATGACAACCCTCTTATGACGTCAGCACGTATCATGTGAGCAGAACTTACGAGTGATGACGCCCATGTTTACGCCACCACCGAAAAGACCGCTCAATGTTCGCAGACGCTTACATATATCTCCGTCGTAAGCAAACCCATCGTCTCTTTGATGTCGTCTGTTCGCGATCGAGACGTTTACGTGCGTTTGTGGAGCAGACGTATTTTTAGAGTGCTGCCGCTTCCGCCCGACGTCATCAACAACAGAGGGCGCTTGTGTTGTCCCTTCAAGATATATGCGTAAGCGGAGCGCGTCCCACTCGTTTGCGTTCAATTAGCCATCGGAAGCAGACAGTTTTTTTTTTGACGAAATTATGAAAAAAGTTACGTCTCTTACCATACTGCTTTATCACTTTTTTTTTCAGAGTGATGGCGTCGTCCGTAAGGCAAACTGATACGGCAAACGTTATCATCTAAGTTGTTTTTGTAACAAAATGAAAATTAAATTTTTTTATTTCTTTCAGGTTCTTCTCTGTATTTATTTTGTCTGCTAACACAATCACCCGCAGCATAAGTAGCTTAATTCCCGTGTTGAATTACTCTTGGAGGGGGGGGATCCATTTATTTTGGCAGGAGAAGTCAGCCCGAAACGACGGCTTACTATTACAATTGGAAAGATGACCAAGGTGTGATAGAGTAGGTATGCCACTATCGAAAGCTTTTTTCCAGCAGGAATGTAATTCTTACACGTTGTGTCAATTTGTGTGCACGATAAATAATAAGAACGTGTGCATCTGAACACTTTTTCATACTTGATGACAATACACACTGATTATGGCGACTTTGACAGGTTCCCTACCAAATTCACTTGGTAGGTTCTTTGTTGTCCGGTATGTAAGATACAGTATACGTCCCTGTAAAGGGGACTACTCCATAGGTAGTTCACTAGGTAGGTTCTCTATGGATGACATAACACACATATTTTGACGACATGTAGTCATCTCCCCTAGTGTAGTTCCCCTTGGGTAGTCCTCCTTGATGACAGTACTCATTGATGATATGTAGTTCCCTTCTTGACAACAACACACACATGTAACTGGTGTAAGAATAGATAACCAAACCATCTGCAATATAGCCTAACGGTCGCTGATCACTATTGCTCCACGAATGTTTTTTCCCTAAAATCTTGATGACAGTACACACCTGTACAAAGGGGTCTACTTCCATAGGTAGCTCTCTCGCTCGATGATAATACACCACCCACCCCTGCTTCATATTAATACACATTTTTACGCGAGCTAGAGTTTCAATACGTCCCTTATACTCTGTGGTGCCCAAGTGGCCAGTTGGTGCCCAGCATTACAAGATCCTCCAGAATTGAAGCAGTTTCTTATGCTCGAACGAGCTGCAATCTTGTTGTTATAATGTGCCTCATTCGGTCATTCCGTGGGTCATTTCGGGCTCAAACGCATTAACAACATCAGAAGCATAAATGTCAAGATAACAATTATCAGAGAAGCACGGCTGAACTGCTGCGTGAACTCTCAGATTCTCAGCCGTCGTCGGCGATAACACATGACACGAGGGTTTCGGGTGAAAATGACACTTCGTGGGAATGTAGCGAAGCCTATGCCGTACAGCGGAGACTTCGTCGAAATGACAGTGATGAGTTCTTGCAAATCGAAAGCAATGTACGAGAACGATACGCCTAAAGGAAGCGGTCACAATCTGCAACGCCATGTCAGCCACTTCAAAGGAACAAGGTGATTGGCCTAATGTTTTGGGAACCGTTATCTGGAACCAGGTTCCGGCTCAACTATAGAACTGCCAGCGGCATGACCGAGCGGCCCAAGCAGCACAATGTACTGAAAGTCGAGTGCAATGGGGGTGACAGCACATCCAGAAGAAAGACAACAGGCCAAGTTCAGATCTGCTGTAAGCGGCTTCAACACCATTGAATTACTTCAAGATTATTCATAACAGCAAGGAGAAATGTCAACTAGGCAATAACAGATCCTTCTCCAACCTTCATTGTATGTGGATATATTCCTGTGCTCAGCTTCAAACGTTATGGGCGCAAGACTAACTTCATATTTACTATCACGCTAAAAAAAGGAAACAGAAGGTTGGTCCGTATGAGCTTTGTTTGTAGTTTTCATTTTCTTCACTTCAGATTCACTTCACTTCAAATTGCAATTCCGCTTGTGTGGTACGTAAAAAATCAACTGACGCAGTGGAGGCAGTCTTCGAGACAGGGGCATCTTTGCACCTTATCTCCTCTGCTACTAATAAACAAGCGCCTGCACTTGGAATATGTAAATTTCCATTGGCATCACAACGTAACATATATATTTCTCCTTAAATTCTGCGAAACACGAAAAAAATATTTTATGGTCCATCATTTCAGCGGGATCAGCCCCCTGTGCAGAGCAACCACAAACTCGCAATGTGGCAGACATCACATTTCCAGTCTCCCCGACGCCTCCGGTACTTAATGTGCCATCATCGGCCAATCACTCAATTAATCAAACCTCTTTTCGAAACCGCCGACATAAAAAGAAATAATAATAACGTACGAAGGCGAAAACGATGACGGGGCCAGCAAACCTCTTACACAAGGGCTGGATTTAATGACGCCCTCAACCCGAAAGCAGGCGATGCTCTCGCTGCTAAATGGCATGGATCACGCATGCGCAATGAGAGGGCAAAAACCATTCCCCGAAACAAAATGGCTGCCTAATGGATCGTGGATGTGGCATGGTGAGTGTGTTGTATGCAAGGGGCAAGGCAGATGATCTGGGAGCGAGGCTTGTGTTGGGATTCGTTGGGAGGGCATTCGTGCCTCGCTAATGGTCGATAACGCTGGGTGTTATGGCTCGGTGTAGCTCGGATGGGGTGATGACACGCAGCACGGAATGGTTGCGCGCGGAGTGATACATGAAGTATAGGTGATATTTTTAACGGATCGTCTGAAAGAAGGAGGGGCGAAGTATACAGGGAGATATAAAAGCGTACAGCGATGGGAGTGATTAGGCAAGGCGGCCTCGGTCATTATAGGCATAGGTAGTTACCTAGAGGACTAGGCTTGCGATTAGGCCAGCATGGTGAGCGGCAAGCAAGGATAATATAAGCAAGTTTATGAGGGTCCAGAGGTGCTACTTTCGAAGCTCTTACCAGTTATGATCTTAATGTCTACCAGAATATTTTGTACGATAAGCAAATGGTACGTTATGAAGTCTAGGGGTACAAAAATCAATATCGTAGCGCATTTATGGTTACGAGCCATATTTAAAGCAAGGACCGGAAGCGAATGGTACAAAAAGCAGACATATGTCTGCGTGCGAATACAACCAAGGGTGCCCACCCGAGGCAATGTTTCACGTCGTTGTGAAACTACGCTGTTATCAATCACGACTTTGAAAGTGGGCTTCAACGCAACGTAACTAATCGTTCCGGGTTCCGATCCCTCTTTTGGAGACAGCAGCAGACTGCTTTCTATAATGCGATTGCCAGTCTCTGAAGGTATCATCGCAGGTTACCTGCCAGCAAGTCTTTGTTTTGCGGCTTTGGCCAATGTGATCAATCAATACAAAAACAGCGTTAGTATATTTTAACTATTTGCACAGCTTACCCTGTGTGAAAAGGGCCGTCACGTGTTAAATCTGCGCGCGCGGGAGACGTCGGCAACTAGAACGGAAACATGATATGCTACAATTCATATTCCTCAACGCATTGTTGTCAGGGCACATCGTGCCAATCTCCAGTTTCCGCGGCAGGGAATACACTGCTAACGCCAGCTTATGAATGGCGTCGTGCGTTCCAAAGTCAATAAATGACGTCATTACCGACGCCATCGCTCGTCTTAAACCCGCAGCCCATCAAGATCTGTGAGCTCTGAGAGAATCACGCGACGAGAAAGCGTCTTCTGCTTCGGTCTCTGGGTCTGGTACTCGTACGTGTTCGTCTGGCAACGCTGTCACCGACTTGGCAGCTCCTTTGATAAGACCCTCCTGGCAGCCATCTTTTTTCTTGCTCCTTTCTTTCATTGATGAAGCCGTGCCTCTAAAGCAGACTTCGAGGAACCACACGACTTCCGACGACTTCAGTCCACAAATCTGCCTGCGCGCCTGTACCGATTTGTCGTCTGTTAGAGAAATGGGGCTATTAATCATCCGTTAGTGCACTGTGCACGTTCTCCTATCTGAAAGTATTTGTTATTGAGTATTTGTACGACCGATTCTGCATGAAAACACGCGCGTGGGGGGGGGGGGGGGCGAAGAAAGATGCCATCTGTCGACTATTTGTCGTCTGCTAACGTGAGAAACCGAAACCGAAACTTTTATTGGACAGACCCATAGACATTGCTGCTAGCCTATATTAACACTCCGTAATAACGCCGCCACCTACTATTTTACGCCAAATGTGGTGCACGTACATGATGCTTCCCTAAATATTTTGTTTAGGAAGCGTGTTGAAACACTTCCGTCACTTCTTGAGCAGTCGTCACCAAAGTGCAAGTAAATTTTTCGGTATAAAACCGGGCAAAAGTAATATGGCTATCTCGATGCATTCTTGAACACGTAGAAAGAAACCATTAGTGGACAGCAACTTGAGAAGCATCAAGCAATTCATGAGAACGAATGCGCGTAAAATCGCCATCACGGAAAAGTCGGCTAATTGTATGCGAGCGTGCAGAATTGCATGGCACGCTCCAGCAAGCTGCCTGAATATTCATGCGTTTCCCCTTCTGTGTTCTAAAATGCACCAGACCGCTTACTTCATGACTCGATTGATGGAACGCAGAACGAGAAACGTTTATAAGTTCAAAGTCGTATTCCTGCTTTGTTGAGGAGACGGTTCTTAGAGGTACGCGTTTAGAAGCAGAGCGTTCAAGTCAAATGGGTGAGATGGATTGAAGCTCCAGTGATGCTAGGCAGGAGTCACGCATTTTGGAACTTCTTTTTCGGTGTGCCATTGTGGAACGCGTCTCAGCGACAAGCAAGATGTCATACATTTTGATTGGCCCACGTCTCCACACTTTTTTTTATATTATGCAACCGACCAACCATTTTAATATGTGACACAATATGAAAACATATTAAAAAAAATGCAAAAGTGGCCACAATTTGAACCACCACCTTTAGCAGAAGACAACACTTTGTTCTTGCAGACGACAGAGGGAAGAAGAGCAGAATCGGGCTGCGATGCAAGGCAGACGAGAAAGAGAGAAAGACGATTCATTACGAAAATTGCGGGGGACGTCCGTCAGAGGGAGGCGGTTGGGGTTATCTGGGGGCTGGAACGCTTCAGGGGAAACAAATTGAAGTGTGAGGGGAAATTACACTCCTCTTGTCTTTTAAACGCTGTGCGTGGGGGGGACGGAGGGTGTAGTGGGCTCCCCCGACAACGCAGGGTGAGCAGCTGGCTGGCTGGTGTGCGAGGGCATCACACCGGTTGCCCTTCTACACAATGATTGGCTGAATGAAAACGCATCGAGATGGCCGATAAACAGGGAGATCATATCGAAGAGAGTGCTGACAGGGATGGGGAGAAAAATAAAGCCGTACTCTGCATTCTGTATGCTCTATTGTCAGAGGTCTTGAATAGTGAACGCGCTCTCTCTGTTATTGAGGGTACATGACTTTGTCTTGGACCGAGCGGTGGCATTGTCATCGCTAATGTCCATGATTTATTCACGTGCTACTCTGTCGTATGCGACAGCGAGTAGGAGACGAGAGAAGCAAAGATAACGGCTTCATGTAGCAGGTAGTCGACCTATACGGAAGGTATTTTATAGTTTCATTGTGACATAATCTCGTTCCACAACTAGAAATCTGTAGAAACGTGCTTCAAGCGGAGCACGAAATAGTGCTACACAGCGCATCATAGCGTTTCGAACGCAGAAATGCTTCAGAGACGTTCGTCTGCTAATCAGAAGCACTGTTCAACCACGTCTTCGAACTGTCGTCTGCTTCGGTAATTTGGAGCACTTGGATTCGTACATTTCGAGCTCTAAGCTGCTACAGGCTCAGTGTCACGACCACGACCTACTAGATTATAACGACCATGTCGTAATCGGCAACCCCGATGAGGAGCCCGTCCGCACGATCCGCTAGGGGCGCTACTTATCGGCCCGCGAGATCTCCATCATGATTGGACAATGGAACGTATACGGATACAACGGACGTATACGACTACATACAACAGTACGACAATACGACGCAGACGACAGCAACAGCTCCTATGAAAGCGCGTAGAATGATGCTGATAATCGACTTTAGAAAGAAGTAATTCCCTTGGGGCATCCATCGCCTGTACAAAAATACTAAGGTAAGCTGAAGTACAAAGTATTGCAGAAATTGAGGAAGCAATAACCGGGCCGATTGGTAGCGCCAGCGCTTCGAAATGCGGAGCTGGGAAGCGGTGCCTTTTTGACGTGGTCGTTATAATCTAGTAGGTCGTACTCAGTGTACAGCCGAACTGAATATTTTCCGTTAAGTGTGATCCTACCGTACGTCGCAATAGCGTTCTCTGTCGTAGCGTTCTCCGGCTTTTCACTGAGAGCTATACGCTTCCTTGGACGCTGGAGGAACTGCTGCACAGTCCCACAACGTGTCCTAAATATAGCTTTGTCGCTTCCCTTCTAAAGACCGCGGGCAGACCCTAGGACCCGAACCACAGAAACAACTGCCGTCTCTTCATCGCATGTACCACTATTTGCTTGCTGTTTTTCTTGAAATGCGAGGAAGCGTTTTATTCCTAAAGTATTTTTAGAAGAAGGTTTCTGCTCTTCCTGTGGTAAACTGCCTTGTCTTCGGTCGTATTTGAGTGCTTAGCTTGGTTGCTTTCCATGTGAGACTGTATAATTATAGAGTGTGCAGAATTATGATAACAAAAAAAAGAGAAAAAAAAGAAAGAACAAGAATAAAGAAGACGGTTATGCTGGGGTGAACAAGCTCGGAAAGGGGCTCGAATTTCCGTGTGCACCGCTACGTGCCAGAGAACATGCTGGTGGGGGTTCCAAGGCCAATCCTTGCTTCCACTTGTGAAAACCCAAGCAAGTGTCTACGGCGGAGTTTTCAACCGTTTAAAGCATTGGTTCTACGTGTTTTAGAAAAAATAAAATAGAAAGAAAAGAAAAGAAATGTGTACTTTACGGGCTTGACAGAAAGTTGTGTGCTACATATCTCGAAAGGTCTGATTTGCAACCTGTTCACCAAATTAAGTTTGATTGATTTGCCTACTGAATTGGACTGTACTGCGAAATATGTGTATCAGTTCAATGCCAACTACGATGAGGGTGACCTAACCAAATATGATTTTGTGTCTTACAGGGATCCCAACGACAAGACCCCGCAGAAGGTATCAGGCAACAGCAACCACTCCAGCAAGTCTGGCTCCGATTCAGGGGGTTGCCTAAGTCCACCAGACCACTCGTCCAAGCTTCAGGACCGGAAGCCGTCATCAATCCTGGACTCACCCCCTCATCTTCAAGGCCCTGTCAGCCCTCCGCCCCCTTCAACCCAGACCACAGACATCTCTTTACATCCACACAGCGTCAATGGCCTTTTCGGCAACGACCTCAAGTCATCCACGGTCTCTTCGGCTGTCTTAGGAGGCCACCCGCAGACAACCCTTTCGGGCGGCGACCCCTCTTCCATGATCCCGGGTACCACAGCAGGCTTCCGACTGGGACATCCTCTGGTCTCCGCTGCGGCCCTCGGAGACCTTAGTCTTGGACTCACGCCTGACTACCAGGCTTTATGACAATCAGTTGCGGGGACCACTACTGAGTGGCCCCCGCTCTGCTTGCTCCCACCGGAACCTCACCTTATGGCGGCGCAGTCCAGGACTGCAAGGACTGAGTCCATGTTCTGTACGTAGGGGAAATCGCCGTCCGGATGTTACGCTAGTCGTCAGCGGAAGTGACGTATGCTGACGTCACGTCGTGGTGGTGTGCCCTGGCTTCGGCGAGTGCTAGTCTAGATATCGCGCGAACTCGCGGGATTTTCGTTGCTTTGTCTCAAGAATTCCACTGTCTGAGTAGCGGGGCTCGTCCCGAGTGAATGTGTGTAGCAGACAACATCACAGTGACTTACCGTGTCGTCTGCTCGTGTCCGGAGACTGTGTCTCTCACTTCATGGAGTTATTAGCCTGAAGTTGATGTGGCTAGCAGGGACAACGTCGCATGCAGAACATTTGGAACTGCGTAGTGTTTTAGTTGTTGCTGAGAAGGCTTACATTCTGGAGTTTTTTTCTTGAATACCTAATAACAGGACATGCGAAACAGGACATCAAGAACTTAATCAAAACTGATTCCTTCGGAAATCCAAATCAGCGAAAGTAAGGAACATCTGTCTATCATCATCAGTCCTGGACATGACGTTTCACTCTTCTGTTATAACGAAAACGCTGAAGAAGAGGAACAGCAGAAATAGATTGTAGAAGAACACAAGACCTTCAGCCCCCCCAAACACCTTCTAGAGCGACCTGTGTGCAAGGTGCACTGTGTACTTTACTTTGTACATACACAAAACTTATTCCTTTCATGATTCAGCTGGACGCGCAGTTCATTGTGATATATAAGTTCGTGTGCGTGCGTGTGTGTGTGTGTGTGCAACAGAAGCGAAAATCAGTTCGAAGATCGAAAACGAAGAATGACTTCTACCTCTACCGTGACTTTCCTTCTTTTAAAAAGTCAAGAAAGTTTTTGTAGTTGGTAAGAGTGTATACAGCTTCTTTCGTTCCCGCCTGTCGCTTGGCAGTTTGCTGTTTATTAGTGTGTGACGTTGCTTTTCACAGTGTGAAAAGCAATTCATTCAGCACCAGGAACTGTCTGCTGCTCCGGGGAGCAGGTGATATAGGAGAAGCGAGATGTCATCTGGTTTTTTTCTCTGCGAAAGTGTTAATGAAAATGTGTCAACACCGGAAGCAACCCGAATCGAAATTGAAGTTTTACGAAGGAGATTGGCAATGCTCCTCACGTTTTTAGTGTGTCTCTTTGTGGATTAAGATGAACACGCTGTGCGTTATAGATTGTATCTTGCGCTCTTGTGGAAGCAGATGGTTTTAGAAAGCACGTTACGACTTTTGTAAAAAAAAAAAAAAAACTGATAGTGAATGAAAAATGGTTTCCAATGATTAAGCGAGAAGCTCTGGGCAAAGGTATAAAATGTCACTGTAATAATATTACCAATGCTTTTGGAAGCGCGCTTTTGCGTGTGGAGAGCGACTAACGACTCCAGGGTTGGGGTGACTTAGGTTTACGGTTTTACGATTAGTAAAAGTCTTTCATAAAGATGGCGTAGTGAAACGAAAAGTGGTTTCCATTGGTGCACATTTCGTCTAGGTTCTGCACGTTTGATTAATATCAATATGTTGATCCAAATAAGAAATAATTTGGAAGGAAGTCTAGACGTCGGACCATATGACTGCATGCTAAACGTTTCACATCAAAGGTTTCTGGCACTTCGAAGCAAGGCATATGACAGTCTGGCATACGACACTATTAAAAGTCAAGCAACAGTAAATAGCACATACAAACTTTACAATTGCTTTTGCCCAGTGTTTCTCCGTATGTCGTTATAAGTTTTACGGCAAATGTTAAAATATTAGAGACAACATTATTTTACTGTGTAAAGGTCGATCGCTAAGAGCATTGTCCTTGCGTTCAAACACATTGTATCCATATTGACCTATTCGAAGGATCACGCGAAAAAAATCTTACAACACGCCATCATGTGCGCTGATGTTGACTATGGGTCGTGGCAATTCGTTTAAAATAACATCTGCTCAAGTATGCCCTTTATGTGTAAAAATGATAAATGACGGTATTGTATGTCACAGAAACTGAACGTTTATTCATAGTGCACGAGGAAGTGACGAGCGATTACGAGCAGAGTGACGCTGGTCTCCAGATGAAATGAAAGCGACTGTGCACATAGATAATGACACTGTTTCATATTGTACATAGGGATGGAATATAATATAAATAAAACAGCAGGAATGACATGAAACAGAAGTGGTTTCTGGATCTTTTTTCGAGCATGCTGTGGACACAATGACATCGCTTGTTTTGAGCACTTTACACATTACGTCTTTCAGACTGATTACACTCGCTCTAAACGCAATACGAAGGACACTGAAGAGCAAATTATGAACCAGTCGCGGCAGACACGATGCTTTAAAGGGTCACTGTAGTTGACACGGTGCCCTTAAGACCTGCACATACGCGGGCAAGGTAGAGCTCCTTTGAAGCACGAGTGCCCTCCGAGTGAAGTTGCTTTGAAATCAGTTTGCGCAACACATGACGCTACCGTTCTTCCTGAACTGTTTTCCAGAACGGTCTTCCTGAATCTCGCGCACGCCGCCAGATGGTGGTGGTGGCAGTGCGATGGTGATGGGACTGCTTGCCGTAGTGGATCACGCTTAGGCAGACAAAGTCACGACTATCAAAAGATGGATCATACGTCCTGGGCGGACTTCATAGGGAGCTGTGCAGACATTTGCCTCAAAGTGCTTGAGGAAAACCCAGGGAAAACACCCAGACAACACAGACAGCGCCAGGATACGAACCTGGGCCACGCGCGCCGCCAGAAATATGGCACTGGCTCTTCAGCCAACCCCCCCAAATGACAGAGCAATACAATATATTTTCGAGCAGTGAATTCTAAATCGCTAAATGTGTACGCGTTTTATTCCAATATAGTTCGGCGAGTGTATGTGACAGCGAAATTTTTAATTAGTAGCAGAAGTCGCTGGTATTGTGGTGTCGTGTAGGAAACGTGGTGGGTACTGAGGACCTTCGTGCGGGCCTATCGAATTAAAAATTGCTCGTATTAAGCGTGATTAGACTGCGTGATTAGACGAAGATTACAAAACTGCCTCAATGATTCCTAAAAAAATATTTCTAACACGTTTCAATTTCTCCTTCTTTTCTGGCCATCATGTATCTACATGCCAGTTTTAGTCCATGCCAGCTTTAGTCCATGCCAGTTTTAGTCCATGCCAGTTTTAGTCCATGCCAGTTTCAGTCCATGCCAGTTTCAGTCCATGCCAGTTTTAGTCTATGCCAGTTTTAGACTGCCAGTTTCAGTCTATGACAGTTTCAGTCTATGACAGTTTCAGTCTATGACAGTTTTAGTCTATGACAGTTTTAGTCTATGACAGTTTGTCTATGCCAGTTTTGGTCTATGACAATTTTAGTCTCGCATATTCGTGAGATTCGTGCAAACCATCGGCAGGCCGTGCGTTCGAGACTACTCCGTTTCAGTCGCAAAGGAGATGGCCAATCCAGTCTTCCCAAGAACGAACGGTACCCAAAAAGGAGATTCTGTCGTCGTGTCACGGGGGACACAAACGCCGTTCCGATATAAATGCCCTTCTCTTGAAAGGCCTTCAGGGCGCGCTCGTTTGTCAGGGATATTAAAGATATTTCAGGTGTAGCCGTTGAACAACGCAAGAATTCACAGTTTCATGTTACGTGACAGCTACGATCGCGGATGACGCCACAGCAGTTAACGTCTTCGCAGAGGACGATATATGTTTCGGCAACTATAGTACCACGTCAACCCAGATGCTAGGGCCGTCCGACGAGGTTCGAGCACGCGAATTTGTCCGGAGGTTCTCGGAGCTAGGGAGAAGCGTAATAGCCGTAATTCCCTTCAATATTGTCAAAAGTTAGCCGTGAACCCTAAACAAGACTACACTACTCTTGCCTCGCTATGGATAAAACGGCTGAAAAGCAGGGTTCTAGCAATGGATATCACTTTTGAGTAGCCTACATCGCTGCTCTTCTTAAAGAGCGTATACGTACTTAACATGACGTAGGATTACATATGCCAACACTCCACTGAAACAAGGAAGGTTAAACCCGAATACCTTCCGTGTAACAGCAGCATAGCTCACTCGTGCTTTTCGAAGAGAAGCCAAAAGATGACTGTATATCACCACTTTCCTGTAAGTCAGTGACATTAATGCTCAATTTATGACTAATCCCAGAAGTCATTTTGGCCTTCATTAAGTGTGAAGCGGCGACGCCACCTGCCGGGCTGAGGGAAAAACTCATTTGGAAGCAGACGACGCGTTTCACAAGGGTGCGGTCCGCTTTTCGCGCGAGAATTAATCACTACTCGGTCACCTTTTCTTGCGTTATTTTCCGCACATATCCTTCTTAGTTTTTATTTTTTTCATTTTCTGTGTCGTCTGCTTTCGAGGCACACTTCGCGTAAAATAAATGTGCGAATGAAAAGTGGCCGAGACAATTTATTTTAAATCGGAGCAGAGGATGTAATTCTATTTGTAGGCGACGTAAGTCTTGTAGCAGAAGCAAAGCGAGGAAATGCGTATATTTCAAAGCAGACGATAAGTTGATTCCGAAGCGCGATTTCACGGAGAGGAAGCGCCTGGGGTCAAGAGTATACACAAGTGGGTGTGGGACCAATCAGTTCTGCTTCTGTTTAACGGAGCGTCGTTGCATATGGGCTGCTGATTGGAGTCGGCGTACTCTGAAAAACAAGGTGCCAAATGTTTTATTTTCTCTTTTTTCCCAAGTCGGTGGCAGGTAAGCTCGGAATGGAAGGCCTCGTTTAGCACATCTACCATATGTCAAGACCTGTAGATCGTAGATCAAGTATAAGCATCAAGATCGTCCTGCTGGCGCCGTTTCGAATGTGAAACGAAAAAGTTATAAAAAAAAGCAACAGTGCATATATCGAGACACAGCGTAAATCTCGAGCTATGTCGTTGCCTGTTCTATATATGTTTAACGTAAACGTATCTTTATCGATCGATAAGTATATTAATCAACAGATGTAATCATGAACAGAGATCAACACGGGTGATATGGGAATAAATCAGCGCCCGCATATGCGGAGTAGGCGCTGACAGCGAGATAGAGATAGATTAGAAGGAGGAAAGCAAGAGCGCCGACAATCTTGTTGAAAAATAAAGATAACATTAATCAAATCAATTGGTTCGCCATATTCTTCCCATTCGTCAATGCAAAACGAATCTGTGGGAAGACACGGGAATGAACCGGAACTATCTACTTAGACACGGATGGTGTTCACGCCGCTCGGTGTCGCAGTTCGTGCTTTACGAACCGTCCGTTCAGCATCCAATAATAATTTATAATTCAGCAATACTTACCGACGTTCGCGTCGGCTATAGTGCTTATCGTTGGCTCACTGTAGGGTTCCGCGTTTTCGATGTTTATTTTTGTGCGGATTCAGTGTATGTTTTTCGATGTTTATTGATTTTCGCGAAATCGGTGTTTTTCGATGTTTTTCCTTGCGTGTGCATGGTTTACCCGACGGTTATCGGCGAATAGCAACTACAATGTAATTTCAGTGCTGTTCGCGTCTAACGCTGCTTAAAGAGGAACGGCCTGCTGAGTACGAGAATATGTTAACAACACCTCCAAATACAAGTGCCTCTAAGAAACAGCTCCACCAAATAAGTCGCGTTCTATAAGTGCTGCAAGAAATGACCGGAAGACGTTTGTTCACCTGGTTCGTTACGAGGATTCTACAGATTCTCGTACATAGATTTGCGCGCCGCACCTCTTCCATTGCCCACATTAATTGTCACGCGACAATACTTGCGACAACATCTTCCTTGCCTGAGAGATCACAATCTTGATTTTCGCAAACGTAGTTCGTGGCCCTCTTCCTGTTTGTTCCCACCTCGGGTGCCGCGGAAAGACAGCAGCGCCATACGTGGAAAGTGGAGGTGTATGTACTGTTGTAACCTCTCCACTAAACAACTAATGGCCGGTGACCGAGATTCTACTTGACGTCACGTCCCTAAAAAGTTCACAAGAGCGGCGGGGCACCTATACAATGGCAGAACAATGAGATTCCGACCAGCGCACCCGATCCGGAATAAATGGATTGACCCTGGAACACTCAATGTGGTCGCAGGTCATCCTACCATAGGGAATACCAAGAAAACAAGAGTAATAAAGGAAAATAAGGAAAGCGTGCTCGGCATGTTGGCAAGCTGGGCATGTGCAACAATTTATCTGTCGCGGTTCTTGGCATGTTCCTCTGTATTGGACGTTTTTCGATTAAAATCGAAAACGCGGAACCCTATCAGAGCCAGATAGAATCGCATGTTTTAGGTGCGAGGAGTGGAAAACAACAAGTTCCTCTCCCCTCTCTTTTTTTTCCTTACAAACAAACAAATTACTCCTGAGCAGATTCTCAGAAATAAGAAGGACCAGTGGCCCGCTAGTTGGTGGTATAGCCAAGGTCGTATACTGAAGACTGGGAGGTGGTGGGTTGGAATCCTACCACCGGCTACGCTGTCTGAGGTTTTCCCTGGGTTTTCCGAAGACCTTACAGACGAATGTCGGTGCAGTTCCTCCCGAAGTCAGCCCAGGACGCATACATATCCCCCTGCCCCCACTTCTTCCTTTCTGTCCTCTCTCCATGTGTTCATATCTGCACGCCGCTCATAGCCACAGTTTCTTCGCGGCGCTAACACGGAATAATGAAAAAAGAAGGAAGACGGTTTCGAAGAACTCTTGCTTAATATTAGCCACTTAATAAATAACGCGATGATCGAATGCTACCATCTTCTGAATTCGTTTCGCACACTAGAAGGAATGGGGTAGCATTCTGGTCATCCCCATATCATCGTCATCATGTATTTCTCTCTCTCTCTCTCCCCCTCTCTCTCTACTTTTCGAATTAATATTCCTCTAAAAAGAAATGTTATCAGATATTGCTTCAGGGTAAGGCAGAAACTTGTACCCGACGAAGCAAAGAGAGGATAAGATAGCAGAATTTCGCGTCAAAAGAACGAACGGTATACTGTGAAGAGCGCGTATTATTGTTTCTGAGACGTTTATGGTTGCGGGAAAATCGTTTAGGGATCGATGTCACAGTAATTGCTTTTGTCTTCTAACGAAGTTTTAGTGTACACAGGGCTAGAGATGCGAAGTTCCGGAAAAAAACGGAAATTTAGGGAAAAACACATTTCTTCGTTTTTTTTCCTCGTCTCCGCAAAAAATTGCCCAAAATTTCCAGGCGACAAAATTCAAAAATGTAAATTTTCGTGCCTTTGATGCGTTCCAACCCGCCAACAGTGCCTTAGGTGCCTCTAATCCGAACAACAACCACCAACTTAGTGCTCCATCTGGCCGCTCTAAGCGATCGCATTCGCGTTCACATTATGTCGGGGTTCCAGTCGGAGTGGACGGGTTGTTCTATTTACCTATCGCTGAGTAAACAGCAGCCTCATGGAATGCTCTGCTCTGCATTTATGCCTAGAGGATGAACACCACTAAAGCTTCTAGCTCACTGTATGCTGTGGTTTGGCCGGCAGTGCTTCGACTCAGCAGTAACCACGTTTGTTTCCATCTTTTCAAATTTTTCGGGGGGGGGGGGGGGGGGGGCACGAAGGAAAAAAAAGTTTTTTCGAGCGATTCAAAATTTCCTCTCTACACAGGACAAGAGTTTCTGCGATCGCTTTGTGCACAATCGCATTCGTATGTGACAAGCGCGAAAGGGAGGCAGCGTGGCAAAGATAACAGCTGCCTCCGTTGAGATCGTGGCTATAATATCTCTTGAGAAAAGCACGCAAACGCAGCCGTTCTGGCTCATTCAGAGGCGGCTCAGCGCCATGCAGCCGGAATAATTTTTCTTCCGTTATGCCTACATTACGCATTACACGGGTAGCGTGGGGAAATACCAGGCAGTGTTAGCAGATCGTATACTCACTCAACGAAAACAATACGATTAAGGAAGCTCCCAAATCAAAGATCTGCAGCAGAATGTCAGCCACTCCAAGGGAATAAGGTTGATTGGCTCGCCATGGCTTCCGAACAGTTATCGTAGACACCTTCAGATGCACTCAAAACTCGCTATTGTCTGCAAACCACCACTACTGTCCGCGCACGAGGGGTGCAGGGAGGTGGGGGGGGGGGATATATTTATTAGAAAAAAAAAAAGAACAGAAGAAAGATGAGCTAAACGGGACGTCGGCTTGCTATTCCACAAATAAAAATAAAAATAAATAAAACAAGAAGAAATAAATAAAACGCAAAGACTTAGGAAATAAAGGATAAACTAACAGACGAGAGAAGGATGAGACAGATTAAAGACAAAGATGCCTTTAAAAAAAGGTTACTAACAAACGATGAAAGAAGGATGAGATAAATTAACGAAAAAGGTGACTTAAAAAAGTGTGTTTAATGCGTTGAGGGTGAGAGTGGGGCACTGAAGAATGAGATGGCACGATTTGAGTTCACAGACAGTTCACGAGAGATAACGTGCACAACCACTTTTTAGAGGTAATTATTCTCGGTACGTAAACACAATTTGCAGAATTCTTCAGGTTGACATTTAGTACCTGCTAAACTAAGCTTACATTAGTGAATGCACAAGAAGAAAGCCTCTTATATCCAGTAGACGCTTTCGTCGGCTCATGGCCCTGTACAAAACGGCCCCAAACCAATGCTGACTTCGCTCCTACTCCTCCACTGAAGTAGCCTTAACTTTATATCAGGTTCTCCAGTAATTACCCCCGGCAACCAGCGCACGTACAATACTCAACCAATACCTCCCCCTTCCGTAACTCCACCCAACGACCACAAAACATCAAAGTCATCGCTCAATCGGAATCAATTAATCACCGCAACAGCTTAGCCGCGAAAGCGACCCCAGCAAATCGCATCCTCCTCTTGCTTGCACGCTAAATGCAACTAATATCGCGGCACATCGTATACGAGCTGCACATAGAGCCATTATTCATTATCTCTATATGTGCATTATGAGAGTTTCATACATTTATATTGGGGCCCCGAAGAAACCGGTATATACCTGCATAGAGCGTATACGTGCGTATAAGGCGTGCAAGGAACACCAAAAAGGGCCGACGCCACATGCGAACTCACACAGCCGTCATTATCCCGAAGCAATGAGCAGGCCATTAGCACACTTCAATTTACGCACCGCGAACGAGACGCGCTGTAGGCCATTTGGACGAAGCGATAATATTGCGTGCTCGGTGTGCAGTAAAAGGATCCCATTTATTGTAGGAAAGGTAACCCTGAAATGAGCGCTACGCAACGAAAATTTACAAGCTTGAAACATCGAACGCGTTAAGACGATCGTCTATATATTTCTGTATGAAGGCGGGCAGCGGGCTTCGTGTGGCGTAGATGCCGTAAGAAAGCATATACGGGGTGTTTCATCTAAAGCGATAAACAATTCTAACTGGCAACGTACTCGCTGGATGATTGTGGGACTTTCGGCAATTACCTTGTGGAAACTTTAGCCACCATTGAGGAAGGCTTTGGACAATTTTTAATTGCGGAAATTTATTTTTGTCAATTGAATTTTGAAAATTGCCAAGCGAACCTCACTGTTTTTTCGGAAACGTGAGGTCCTCCTCGGATAACCGCAGACCCAACAAATACTATATGCACAGTATTACAACAGAAATAGTCGAAAACATTAGTGCAAAATTACGCTTTAGCCCTCACTGCTTGAGTATCACGTTAGGTGGAACACCCTGTATACGCCGCAGATACGAGTGGAACAAAAAGTGAAGCAAATCAGAGAATTGATTGATTGGCAAAAGAAAAAAAAATAGAGATGTTAATCCCAAACAACTCGAGACTGGCTACTCTCGGGCGCGTTATTTAGGGCTCGCTATATGTAAAACACATGAAGGGAAAGGAGGGTGAGGTAGGGGAACGAGGGCAATTGAGATGAATTGATGTAAATACGCACGCTGATTGTGCACAAGCGGTATAGCCGACTTCATAAATACGAACTATTTTGCGGTTAGTGATAGTTTTTTTTTTTACTGAACCAAGCAACTCGTTATTCGAACAAGCTGAACCAACTGGTAAAATTTATCAATTGGAATTAAATATAAGCGGGGACAGAAATATGATATACAATACGTTCAATAATAAACCACAGAACGACACATATCAGATTTCAGGGAATCATCACCATCATAATCGTCGTGCAGATGGCTCCCATGGACGTCTGGATATCTTCCCGCGACGGGGCATCTTTCTGTCATTTCTTGCTGCGCCTTGTTCATGACTCCTTCCTGCTTGCACATCTTTGTGTTTGTGCGCGTTTTAGAAAGGCATCTGTGTAGTCACGCGTGTAAGTTATTACTGCTGGATTATTGCCTTATGAATAATTAATTTATTAATATTATTACCTTATTACTGTTGCTGGATGGTTTGGGGAATCATTCATTACAGTCTGTAACATAATCGCTCAATGACGCGCATGCTTTTGAACCAGCCAGCTTTCTATTATGACGAGATATATGATAGCACGGCAAGATAACAGAGTGTGGCGATCAACACCACCTCTGCCGGGAACCATCATATATCCCTGACGAAAATTAAACATCCATCTACCCTGATAAGAAAGAAAGTAGAAAAGAAAGTGAGCTTAGAAGACACATTAAAAACCAATTAGAATTTCCCTATTAATAGAGCACACGCATCTAAACTTTCACCCCGACCGCACGGATCGGTGAAACTCATATATATATAAACTACAACAAGCTCCCTCATTAACAATCAGAACTAAATTAACTCCTAGCGGATATAATGGCGAGAAAATACACTGTGGAGCGTGTCCACAAAAGTAAAACGTCCATAGTATCATAACCGGCGCGGCAATACACACCGGTGTGGAAGGCAAGGCCGGTCCACAAGCCATTTAACGCGCACGTACGCTATGGAGGCTGTGCCGGAGTGAAATGAGATTTGCTCTTTTTTAATTGGCCCGGGTGAGGGAGTGTCTCGGG
The DNA here is from genome assembly GCF_037126465.1 of Ornithodoros turicata. NCBI lineage: Eukaryota > Metazoa > Arthropoda > Arachnida > Ixodida > Argasidae > Ornithodoros > Ornithodoros turicata. The sequence goes on along the minus strand of NC_088206.1, from coordinate 66,476,440 downwards.
TTACTTCAACGTGACACACCCACGGCCTCAAATTAGAGAGGACGCCACACGAAAGAAAGTAATGAACGCCCGGGGCATTCGCAACACACACAAAGAAAAGCGCGTGCGTTGCCCACAAAATGGCGGCCGCTGCGGAGTGCCACAATGCGGCCGGAGGGTAGTGACAACTTATTCCGATGAAAACGTGTGGTGATAGCGACTGAGAGCGCGATTTGTCCCTCTTCACAGCAACCAGTGTCAACGCCACCTAGAATCAGGAACCTTGCTTGAAGCCTCCTCTCACTCCTTCGTCACGTGGGCGTGTGGTTGTTTTTATTGTTTGCATTCCATCGCCTGCATTCCATCGAGCGGTGTGCCTGCTCAACGTGGACATATACAGTCGCGATGTCGTCTGCTTGAGGGAACCGTCGCAGAATAGTTCAATTCACAGACTTGCCAATGGCTGCTCATGCGGGTGATAGCGGTTCGTCTCCATAATTCGTCGTAGTTGGAGTACTATTGATGTCACGCCGTGGGGGACATTACGTCCCTTAAGCGCTGTAGGTTTCCTACTTGTGTAGATAGCGCTTGGCCGGTGTGCAGTTTTTGTTCGAGACACCACATCCGACAGTCTCTGTAGTAACCGCTGAAACGCCGTACTCTACGTGTAACCATGATCTTTCACGAGGAAGCCCCGATAAGGAGGAGAGCGATGCGAGAGAACAATACGAAATACAAAATAAAAGCTTTATCTCAGCGACAATTGGAGTGGTTCATCACCACAGGTTTCTACGCCATTCCTCCTGGTGATTTCGTGTAAATTATAATGACCAGCCTCCCAGTCAGGACCCAGGTCGTAGAAAAAGGTTAGTACATAGTGTTTTTAGGGTAGAGCGTTAGCGGACTGAATTTGATCATGAATTGCGAAATTTTGAGGTAACGGCAGCGCGAAAGCCTAGCACATTTCGAGACGACTGGTTGTGCTCGTTTATTCGACTAGCGCGCGATACGCGAGACACAGTCGTGACGTATGAGAGTCGTCATACGTCATCGACTCTATAGCGACCACCATCGAGGGGAGAGTCGTTGAGAGTCGACTCTCGAGCACCTCTAGTGGTGAACCCTCGAAATTTCAGAACGAGAGTCACTGTCTGGCGATGACGCCACACAGAGAAAAATAGACGTTAAAAAAAAGAAAGAACTTTTTAAGGTCCTTCGGCTTGTTTGTATTTTTCACCTTTATTAGGTGACCTTAACCTTTAAAAGGTAACGGTTAAAAGGTTCCTCAAAAGTAGGACACTATACACAGTAGAGTTTTTTCGCACTTTTTTGGTGTAAATGGCTTGTCCCATGGCGCGCACACGTTTTTGTGTTGCCTTTACACTCAAATGATGGGTGTTTTCTAATACACCCTTTAGTTAAGTGTATTTCTAATAAAACACTCTTATAATGGGCGTTTGGAAACAAAAACACCATTAAAAGGGGAGTATTCTATTGAAGACACCTTTTATGATGGAATTGTTTGCTGGCAAATATTCCTTCGCAAATAGCTAGCGAGACCAGTGGCCGAGACATACAGTTCGACGTTGTTGCTTCTATGACAAGCACCCCCATGAATACGGCAGACTATACCAGCAATAGTTCCATCGTAGAACCTAAACCGGAGCGCAATGCGTCACAGGCACGCCTCGTTAGCTCGGTAACACTGTGGGACGAACGTGAGTGCCGAGACTTTAAGAGACCTCGGGCACCCTCAGTAGCCTATATTGGTGTGTCGGATGGATCAAATACTGAAATACAATTTGTTGGGGCACGTTCGTTACATGTGGTGCAAAAACCTGCGTTTTTGCAATTAACACCCACGCTTGCAACGAGTCAAAGATATCAGCTAAGTTCCTAGCATCTTTCCCTGTCAAATACTGTGTTTTTAACTCAGGTTATCGTCTATAACGTGATAACTTGCTCAGCGGAACTGTGAAACCACCATTTTTTTTTCTCTCGCGAAATAAAACACCACTTTTAACACCATATTCCCAATTCAAATGGGTGTAGAAACGATGTATTAGACGATAAACACCTGTTTCAACACCCCCACTTTACACCCTTAATGATCGACATTGGATAAAACGTGGTGTATGTCGATATTACACCTTTAGTAATGCTCTTCCTGCACCCTTTGCGTAATAGAAAATGGTGTTGTTATAAGAATACACCTTTTTTGAGCAAATAAATGTGTAAAATGATTTACTGTGATAGGAGATCCTTAGCCATTCTTTCGTTCTCAAAGATAGGAAAGGTTCAGAGAGAGGTTCTTGCGCAAAGAAACTCTCGAAGAACGGTTAGTTTTCTGTATGGAGAGCCGCACCGCGGCGTTTTCGCCCACCAAGAAGCGACTCTCTAGATACAATACAATCTGGGTACAATAAAAGGACATAACCAAAGTAAGTGCGGTCCCTAAGTGTTGGCAGTGCAGGCAATGAAGAGGGCATTTCCCGCGCCACCGCAGTGACGGTGTCCCGGAGAATCTGCGTGGCGCAAGTGGTACGAAACGAAAATAAGAAAGAAAAGGACCAGTGTGCTTGATTGTTCGTTGTAGAAAAGAGAGGAGAAATTGAACTCGTCTCTTGACGTGTTCTGCTCCTCCTAACATAAATTCTCCCCCATTAAAAATAAAAAAATCTACTACTTCACTACATACTTCTCAAGTGCTCTGCCCGCAAGTTCGCTATACACAAGTTCGATATTCACTATTCGGAAGTCCACTACTCACAATTATCCCAAAATCATGCACTGAGAACCCTAGAAGCAGACTTGTGCGTAATTGCGTTACTTGTAATCGGTTACCTTTTTGAGTAATTTTTCGAGTAATCAGTTACTTTACTGTCAAAGTAATTTTTCGAGTAATCCATTACTTTTCTGAGTAATCGATTACTCAGTAATTGATTACTTTTCCGGCAGAGATTAGCTTATCTTTCAGATGTTCTGCCCCAAGTCAAGCCCCTGGTGCCATCAGCCTTTGTTGGGCTGTTCTACTATAGCAAGCGGAAGTCATTGCAATAACGCTCTGGAATTTCAGAGTCTCTCTCCCTAATCTCTTCCTACACCAGGGTGATGGTACCTGAAGCTTTGGAGGTTTAGTGAGTCATGGGGAAGTTCCACGCAATGCTCTTCCACAATCGGGTCAACGTCTTCCCGGGCGTACAGATCTCCTTGTCCTACGTGTTTTTGTTTGTCTTGTTATTTCAGCTGTTCTGCTGTTGAGCCTTTTTCTTTTTTTTTACTGAGGCATACAAAGACGGTTAGAATTTGCGTGAATGCAGAGTAACGACAGAAGTAACGCGTTACTTTTCTACTCGTTACTCAATTACATTTGAAGTCGAGTAATTGGTAATGGTAATCAATTACTTTTTCCACAGAAGTAACGGTAACGGTAATCAATTACTTTTTTCGAGTAACGGGCACAAGTCTGCCTAGAAGGATGTGTCCATCCCACAGTTCTGAACAAATTCCACAAGTACAGCCAAGGCAGCATCCTTCGTGTTCAGGGTGTCCCACCGAAAAAGGTCCAGAGGCTAAAGAAAAAACGGAGTGCTCTACACAAATGGAACCAACTGTACGTGCTTGGCAGTTGTGTGGTCTATCCAAAAATATATTTTTCATTGCTCGCAAGTTCGCTATACACAAGTTCGCTATTCACTATTCGGAAGTCCACTGCACCCAATTATCCCAAAATCGTGCACTGAGAACCCTAGAAGGATGTGTCCATCCCACAGTTCTGAACAAATTCCACAAGTGCAGCCAAGGCAGCATCCTTCGTGTTCGGTGACTATCTGATATTCTGCAGGAGCGGAGACTTCGGCAGCTCCTCTTCTGCTATTCTGCTACTTCTAGCTACGCTACGATCTGCGCATTCAGGAACAATCAGTACAAAATTCTGTCAGAGACCATACAGGGTGCAAGGTGCACTGCTGGAGGGGTTCCTTTGCATGCCGCGCACGGAGCCAAGAGAGCCACCAAATTGAGCCGAAATGCAAATCAGGCTTCGCCCCGTTCCTTCTCTTATATACCCCAGCATACAAGACTGTACGCGCGCGCAGGACATTTCTCAAGACGGACGTCAACCGTACGTCTATTTAATCCTAATTTAATTCCGTTCACCCACATAAACGTCGCTCTTTAACCGACACTCTTGAATACGAAGCGGACGACCTCGATTTATATGCGCCTCTTCTTACCGCTCTTCCGAAAATTAAGTAATTTCGGGTGACTTTAATTACGTCCCTTATATACGCTCCCAACGGCCAGTTACGTACTCGTCCATAATGATGCTACCCCGCTTCTTTGAGCGTACAACAAGGTAGAGCAGCTGGCAACACGAAAATAATAAAAACAGCTTTTTTTTCCCCCTTCAGTTATAAGGTAAGGCACGTTACACAAGTGCATGGCGTATATATATACGTGGACCGCTTCCATTCTGGTATGCAGGGTTGGGTGTCCAATCTCCATTTAATTAACAGTACCCGCCGAGGCCGTTTCGGTGTCACGTGGTACGAGGCCCTATTTTGGCGTAATGAGACGACATCAAGATAGTGAGGGTGTGAAAGCAGGATAAGTTATGACATCACGGTGGCTTTGAACGAAGGTGTATGTATATACTCGAGGGTGTGGTATATACAGCTTGCGTTTCTTTCAAGCCAGGGTGGACTACGTAGAAATACGTCAATGCGGAGCATTATAATGGAGTGGCGATATTCTGCGTTCCGGGGCTGGTTGCGATGTTTTCTGCCGTTTTTGTGGTCGTTGATCTCCGATGCGATCGCCGGTTATCGTGGTTCGTATTGCGCGTGAAGTAGCGGTTTCACAATTCTTCGGTATATATCCCTGGAGACGTGTGGTAATTATGTTCGTTACATGAGAATATAGTATATTCAGAGATAAATCTGACAAATTTGTTCCGGACTTGTTTTATTCGTATGTACCTACCGGGCTCATGCCAGTTAGCTAGCACCAGGAGCTAGAGGAAAGTTGCAGTGACAGACAGTTACCGTGCGCTCACTTTGCGTATTGCACGCTCCGTATCATCGCCACTGTCCTCATCACCGCAAGCATCCTTAGCATCCTTTCAATACAAGCTATGTTGTCCTGTTTTATACAAGCTAAGTTCGATCAGTTGTCTACTAACGTGCTGGAATAAACTGTCAGAGAATCATGGCGTTGACATATTCGCAGATTTTTCTAATGTCACTAACGCCATCAAGTCAATTTTTCATGTATAATTTATGTAGTCTTCCCTTTAGGTGTTTCACTTTTCCCACGACCGTCTAACATTTGCTGTTTCGTCTACTGTATTTGATGTGTAGCTTCTTTGTATTTATGTGTATTTATGTTTATCTGTGTATTTTTGTATTTTTGAATTTATGCATGTTTGGTGCACCGTTTCCCAGACCTTCGGGTTGTTTATGGGCACCTTATCAAAGCTAAATTATTATTATTATTATTATTAATACTAACAACGTGCGTGAAACGCGAAAGAAAGAAAAAAAAAGGACGTCCGCGAGGCAACGAACCTATAACAAAAAAGACCCAGGCTGCGAAAAGATATGCGAATCCCTAAGGGATACGAACATATAATACTATATATAGACGGCAACTAACATTCCGCAATCATTCCCTTCGAGGCATCAACGACATCCCTTTCCAGGACATCACCAATTGGAACACCCCGTTTACAAAGTCTTGGAGTACATCGCGCACATAAAGAATCGTGCCCCTATATACATTACTATGGTATATAGGAGGCATCAACTCTTGCATCGAAGACGCTCACCAGACCACCAGCCTCCTCCTTCACGCCGTATACACTCTCACGGAATCATCTCTTACCTTATCCACCCACCAGGACTGGTTTTTCGACTGAACCCAAGAAGCGGTACATAACCTGACGCATGTACCTGTATTTGAGTCATGATCTATGGACGGACGGCACGTCCACAGACACAGAAAGGAGCACCTATGGGATTCCCGCGGCGAAGCGAAACGCTCCAAGGCGCTAAAACCGCTGCTAAATCAATAAGGACACCGCGGTGGACGAAATGGATTCTGGGTTCCCTAAGGTTTTATTAATGGCTCTTCCCGTCGATGGCCTTTTCCAGAGCTGGCCTCAGCCGCGCCCTCGAGCCTTTTTTTTTTTTTTTTTTCGCGCCGGTACTGCTAGACTGCGTGGCTCCACGCAGGTATACAGCAGTGTGGGATGGCTGCAGAGGAAGAAAATATTTGTTGCATTGTTTGCTCAGAGGCATGGACACGCGGAGTGGAGGATTTGAAAGTGTCGGTATCGTGTGCCGGTGATGCGTGTGTTGAGCTCCGAGGACGCTAGATGCTTTCGTCTCTTCAGCGCGGGTTGGATGGAAAAGTGGAGACAATAGTAAGGATGACGACAACAGTGATTCTTAGTGTCGTTTAACATGTGGATTAATAACGTTACCTTTCGCGGTCGTTGGCCTGGAAGAAACACAAACGTGCTTGAAAGCGAGCGCGGACAATTTGTGTGTGGCAACTCTAAACTGCAGTCCACTCTTTATATTTCATATTTATGTTTTCATGGATAGAGGACTACGCAATAGCGCCTTTCACTGCAAATACAACACAGTATTGATGCCCTTCCATTGACACATTGGTGCTGCGCCACTCTTACCAACAATTTCGACAATATGGTCTGAACTTATAATCGCTGCAAAAAAGTAGCCAGAGCACGAGGGTAAACAACATTGACGACTACAAGAAATATAGTCCTGTTTTGCTTTTTCTCAGTCGGGGTTATTTATTTATCTACTCACCCCTACCTTATCTTGTGACAAAACCTGTGAAAATTTTCGTGGGTGTCTCCTCACGATGAGAAGACTCAGTGACAGTAAGATAATGCGTTAGCGGCCCCGTCTGCTACGTACACAACATAACACAGAGATAATCCTAATTCCTACGTCCTAACTTAATACTTACATCCTTCTTGTTCAAGGTAATCAGAATTCTGAGACAATAAGCGAAGATGAAAACTACATTTTACGGTTTGCAATTTACCCCGTAAAACTACAAAGCCGCGCGCTGAATAAATGAGCGTGACGATCTCGACAGACGCAGCAGAGCACACAACGGATCAAACGGGCAGACGCAGAACACGTCCCGACCCCCCGGGAGACCACGACCTTGCAGCCATAAGGTGCACAAAATGGCCGGCTCATTTCAGCACCCGTGTTTATCGGAACATCCCATCTCGAGTCCTCCAGATTCCTCTCCCGTCCCCCGGGGATTTATAAAATCAAAAGACCCTGCATTTATATAGTGAAGCATGCAGAAATAGACCACAAAGCGTAGCAGACGACAGGGGACGTGGCTAGCCCGCTGAAGCGTGCTTGGTCTTTTTAGCAGAAGACACACAAAAGGAAACGTCGTGTGCGCGCGCATTGAACGATGTTGCTCTTTTTCGAAAGTTTTATGTAATAGTTGCGGAGAAAAGATCGGAAATTCAATGAATCGTGACAGCAATTTAATGAGATTTGAATTGTAACTGCGCTGTGGCCTGTCGTCTGCAATGATGCTCGCTGCATGTCGATCGTCGTCAACGTTCGCTCCAGTCATGTGTGTGTGATGTTGAGAGGATATTTATCGCTATGGTGTAGGAAGAGGAATATGGAGATGTTGTGCTCCTACTACAACAACAGCAATTATATTCTGACGATGAAGTGGGGAGGTTTTCCAGTCTACAGCCCAAAAGGTAGCTAGTCCAAATCACTTAAGTGTATTTGAAATAGTAGTTGACAAGCTACATCACAAGGAGTGGTTCGTCTTGGAGTTCCCCCTAGAAACCAATCGTACCATATCTGTTACGGTTCATTATTACTCAAAAGTGTGAATGACTAAGAAAGGGATAACGTATAGCCAAAACAATGAAATAAAAAGACATGAAGTACATTATAAATTGTTGCTGCCGCTAGTTACATTAAAACCACAAATGGTATCCTCCTCATTCAATGATCCAAAATTCCCAATTCTTGGATGGCGTTTGGCAAAGATATTGCGTCTCTAAATTCTGATATTCAATTACTTTCCTTCAAGCAGAACCACCATGCATACTCAATGAAAGACAACTTTCCCTTCGATCAAAACGTATCTGACACGCAAAACGTCATTCATGGGCTTCCAACCGAGAGTCCCCTCAATGCATCAGAAACCGTTGCCCGTTCTCCGTCCCCACCACTCCAACCAGCTCGAAACGGAGCTAGGCCTAAATCCAGCAGATAAACATCGGAGGCGATAAGAATCGGCCATTTTGCGACCGTCCAAAAGCGCATTATGGGCCCCCGACAAGAAACCGCGCTGCCAGAATCCATGTATAGGTCCAATTTAGCGATGGTTATCTGACACTTTGGGTCCAAAGATGGCCGCCTTTTGAAAAGCAGACGACAGTTACCACCGGGTAGGCACCCTCGTCAGCTGTCGCCCCCTGGCTTACGGAACATCGACAAGAGATGCGCCGGGTGATGACAAATTGGGTGGGCTTGCTAACATGTATGCCGTGGCGCTATATAGTGTAGGGGAAGGTGTGCTTTCTGATGCGGAAGCAGACGACAGAGTGCAAGAGTGACAAGTTTCAACGCACCGTGCGGACGCTAGGGTGCGCTTGCCAGATGGTGGGTGCCTGTCTTTGCAGACGATTTTCATTTTATTCTTTGAACAAAGTACTTTCGCACGGTCTTTTAAGTCAGAAACTAACCGCCTGTGCTTTTTCTCATTTTGCTAAAGTTGTTGTTTGATGGTGCGGAAACAAATTGCCTGTCATGGCAGCCTGATTCCCTGGGTCTACAGCAACGAGTGAGCAGAATGCCATAAACAGTCATATGGTGCAGGTACCACACAATACTTGCATAGTATTTACTCCGTAACAATTACTATTAATGAGTTCGTTCAATGGACGTTTAACGTGACGAAATTTTTTACTCTTCGATGCGTGTGTCGTATTGATCTGTGTGTGCAGTGGATCACTAGTTTGTGGACTGCTGGACTAACAAGACCGCAAGAGCTGTGAACACTACTTGATGGGATGATGATTCGAAAAAGTAACTTGTAAAAAAAAAACAGTAAAACTAGTAAAAAAACAGTACTTGATTAAAACGAATTTGAGGTTGTTCCTTTGGAAGCGCACCTTGAAAACCATCTCTACTACTAGTCAATGAGTTATTTTTCCCTCTAGATGCTGCCATTCATAAACTGCTCTGACAGCAGACACAGACAAGTCTCCGTACGAAAGACCAAATAGAGAGAGCGAGAGAGAGAGAGTCGTCCATCATTCTCATATTTCATCTCAAAGACACCAAAGGTCGACAGAAACCAACCACACAAACACAGACACCATGGTTGCCAGAGCACTTGAACGACACCAGCTCCGAACGGCGGAATAAAAGACCGAAAAGGCCTTCCCAGAGACCACCTCAGGGACAGAAAGCAGTAAATGAGAGTTACATCGACCTCCCAGCACCGACGAGCATTGGGAAAACACGCGCTAATAAATGGCTGCGACTCTGCGGGACTCTGACAGCTACGGTATGTGAAAGCGATGCAGGACTGACCCAGGCAAGTATGCGCGAGGCGCGACTATACCAGGGGTGACAAATACCATTCCAGAAAAGTAGCCAAAGGGGCACGTAAAACCATTAGCCACGGGAATAGTAAATGGGACTGTGGTGTGCGTGAGTTTGAGATGAGGTTGCGCATGCGCTGTGGTGTAAATTATTGGGGTGGGATCAGGACACGTGGGTGTGAAGTCAAATAGGTGATTAGTCTTCTGACGCGGTCTTCGAAAGAGGGAATCGTAGTGAAGGGAATGAGATAAAAAAAAGAAAAAAAATATATACGAGAAGGAAACGAATATAGAGGAAGGCCGTGGGTTAAGGAATCTGGGCTTGAAACAAACTAAATGCACGACTGAATTGGTGATGAGGGACTGGTTCTTGAAACGGGGTCGTAAAGGACAGCAAAATTTATAGCTTTCGCACCAGGTTGGTCGTGTAAATGATGTTAGTTGTGATTTGAACGTGCATGCCTGAAACTCGCGAAGATCGCAAACGTTCGCGTTACTTAATTTGAATTTCTAACAACACGAAGAGTAGACAGAAAGAGAGAGAGGGGGAGATAAAAGACAGCATTTGTGGGCATTCTGCCAAACGCGTTTATGGGATTGTCACGTGACCATATTTTATCCGCCATCATCATCATTATCATGAACAACTCAAAAACAACGCGAAGCACGATCTTAGCAAAGGAACTACCCTGTTTCGTTGAACCATCAAGGGGGGATATGTTTAATGATGCTAAAAAATAAATAAAGAAATAAAAGAGAGAAAACAGAAGGGAAAGGTTAGCCATGGTGCAGGCTTGCTATTCTCCAAAGCAAACAAATAAACAAAAGGAAGATGAAAGATTCCACCAAGATTCCAAACATCGATAGGTGAAGAAATTAATGATGATGTTTAATGATCAATAGGTGGTTTGCAACATCCTGTCAAAATGACGAAATGAAATTTGCAATGTCACATGAATTAACGCTTCCGGTCCAAAAATAGAAAGAGAAATAGAAAAAAAATGGAAACGTAGGTCCCACTGGTGCGACCAGCTGTTCCAGGACGCTTGACGTGTGACGGTCCGAAGTTCTGCTGGAGTCGTATAGCGTCAGCCAGCGTAAAATAAGCGGATGATGGTGATGGTGATAAACAAAACAAAGGGGAATAAGCGGATGTTCAGCGATTAACTGCACTACTTGGGCGGAAAAAAGGACACAAAATGTATCGCGTACCCTGGGAGCTCTAAACAGAACTCCGACCTGTCGTTGCTTCAATCTCACCATAATTCATCCTCTCATATTAACCACTGTGAAGTGGGGTAGTGTCCTGTGGCTACCACGGGGAAACATCCCATGTCATCATCACTTCTTCATTTATTGTTGTTGTTGTTGTACCCTGGGATCCTGCGCCTTTGGCAAAATTTCATCAGCGTAAACGAAAATTGAACTGTAAGGGGCGTAGGCACTCGTCACCAAATGCCGTGCTCGCTGTGTACTTATCATGTTGAATTGTGCGTGGCTGTGATAACATTATCAACTCCCCCATAATGTGAAAAGAATACCGCTAAAGTCGCAGCTTCGTCCCAAACTAAAATAAACGACTACATGTGTACTATCCTCAGAGTGCGGAAGATTGCTGCGTAAAATTGTGCCTGTACATTTTGTTGTGCCCTGTCTGAAATGTTGCGCGTTATATTTGTTATCTAAAGCGACAACGCGACCGCGTTGTAACGGAACATTTCGCACAGCAAAAGATCGCGATTTCAGAGCGCACGCCAAACGAAACCGAAACATGCACGACGTATCACGAAATCTAAACTTTGTCATAAGAAAAGAACGCGCGAAGTATTTGTTGAAGTACGTTACTTCTTCGGGGGGCAGACGCTCCCAGGCGTACTAATCTCGGTTGTCGTTTAAGCTAGGGTTTATAAGTTTTGCTTCGCTCCAACTGAGCGAAATTTCGGACCGGAAGTTCGAAGACCCAGCACGCGAAGCGCCACTTCTCAGCTTGAAAACCACCCATTGAGCAACAATGCGGTAGCGCCACTGGCCGAGACGCCACCCACGTTTATGAAATATAGAAGCGGCGATAAGGAAATACCATCTTTCATGAAGCCGATATCGTTTTCGATAAGAGACAAGCCCACACATTCTGCGCGCGGGTTGAAGAAAGAAGATCGGTTCGACTTGGATTCGCTGTCTGCACGGCGCCAGGTTAGATAAATGCTCCAATGTATCATCTGTTATTGGGCCTTCTGGGTAAAGAACGGCGTTGTATACCGCTGTGAAACATATTGGAAAAAATGGAACGATGAAAAACAGGTATCACGTTTCGATAGGGGCGTTGAGCTGTTGCGAATTTCGAGTGATTTTTTTTGTGATTTTTTTTTTCTCGCAAGGTCTTTGATGCGCGTCTCGAAGCAGATATTTGTCTATTCGATATGCGGCTGTGCGACATTTGAGGTTAATTTTTATCAACCAGTAAATCAATCAGTCCATTCATTTATCGTTCCTCGAAAGTCCCTGGGGGGACTTTTGGGGAAGGATGCCCTTCTGCCTGTCTGCCTTTCTGCCTTCCTCCTTGCATTACATGGGAGGAGAAGGGCATCAGGCGAATCAGTGAGAGCGAAAAAAAAAAAAATCAACGGTAACAAACGAAGTAAGTAAGCACGCAACGATAAAAATAAAAAACAACGAAGTAGAACGAGTATTGTCTGTATATGTCACGTACAGTCACTATAAGCTTATATATAGTGGCTGTTGTTTCGCGTGTTTTTAACGCAATATTGCGTTGTTGGATTAATTTGTGTTACCACTCTCCGATCTTAGAAAGGACGTGAAGTTTGCATTCGTCCGTTCACGGAAAGAACATGTGACCATTATGTGCTGGCTCCTGGAAGCAGGACAGCAGGACTTTCTCCTGAGCATCCCTGACCGGAAATCAGGAGGGTCCAGGTTCGAAACCTGGCGTCAGCACCCTTTTCCTGAGTTGTTTGAGGTAAGAGTCGCACCCATCCACGGCCCAGTTCTCCGAGCGTTGACTGCCTCCAAAGAGTGAATGCTGTATCGACTCTGCCATGCCTCTGTTTATTTATTTCTTCGTCATTTTTTGTTTAATAAACAGAACCCTTAAACCAGAAGTCAGTCTGTGTAGATGCGAGCTGTGATGAGCAGCAATGACCATGAGACGTTATACGTACAGATATATGTACACGGTGCTTAAATATGGGGTGTGTGCGATTTACGCACGTTTACGCACGTTCCCTGCTTACAGGAGGAACCTCCGGTGGCGCACGACGACGCATATCTGCGATCGAAACCAACAAAAAAATTGTAGCAACCAAACTATAGGCATTAAAAATATATATAGGCACGCAAACTGAGCTCTCCGTGCATTTCGAATGGAGCGTGGCTGGTTTCCGCGCAGTTGCGTCCGGCTACCGCTAGGAGTGCCACCGGCGCAGGAACCGAAATGAAGCCCCACATGGATGCTCATTTCTGTTGTTTCGGTTTCTGCACCGTTAGCGCACCTAACGGTACGTACACGCAGCTCTACGGAGACCGCCATGTTTGCAACGGTATATACAGCCCATTCGAACTGCACGGAGAGCAAAGTTTGCGTGATGATATATTTTTGTTGTGCAGAGTTTGATCACCCGATATCTTTTTTTTTTCTTCTTTTTTCATCGCATACATGTCGGCCGTGCGCCACCGGAGGCAACGCGTCCTGTGCATAAATGCTCGTGCTACTTTATCTGCACACACCCTGTACGTTTAAATGCTTAACGTGAGCTATACACAAATGTGCGCAATACGTAGAACAGAACAAACGGGCATAGAACATGCCACAAAGCCCAAATATGTCCCACTAACGCTACCATGCCTTGTCAGCGCCGCGAAGCAACACTTGCTGTGAGCGTCGAACAGACGAGAACAAATGGAGAAAGGACAGTCAGGAAGGAGTGGGGGACAGGGGGTTTAGTATGCGTCCTGGGCCGACTTCATGGGGAACTGTGCCAATATTCGCCTGGAAATAAACCCAGGGAGAACCCCAGTCTTGGAACGCGGTCATCCTAACCACTATGCCACGGGGGCTGGTACTGAGGGATATGCATCGAAGTTTATCCGCAGCGATGCTGGTTCATAAATAATACGATCCCCATTTTTTTCTTTCTTTCAATCAATCAATCAATCAATCATCATAAATAATACGCATGCACGACGCGCTTGAAAGCACATTGCGGCGCGTGGCGAAATTGAGAAAAAAAAAACAGAGGCTATGAAAACTTTGAATGAAACTGTTTTTGTGCGAGACGAAGTGACCTGCATAAGTTTACGCAACTCTTTTTCAGCATTCGCATGCGCCTGCAATGGAGCTGAAGAATGGCTGCTGAGAATAAAGATGATCGATGACGTTTTTGTTACAGGAAGCGGCAACCTAGTAGTTTCTCGACGACAGCTTTATGAGGATATACTTCAGTATAATGAGCCGACGCTGATGAGATAAATTATCTTATGCAAACAGGCAAATATAGAAAGCTCCTTGTTAAAATTTGCGCCCGCGAGGCAAAGACTCAGTGGAAAATTGCGGCTCATGACTTAATCATGTCGTCAGGAAGCATATGGCCGTCCGACGTTGCGGTGTTCGCAATCATGCCACGTGGGCGTCCTTGGTTAGTTGTTGACAAAAAAAAAAAAAAATGAAGACGAAAAAAAAAATTAATGAGATTGGGATTGGAATTAGAAGAGAAAAATATAGAGATAGTGGCTCCTACAAAACACAGGAGCCGGCTACCCCAAAACACTTCAAAATAAAAATCAGTAAGTCTAAAAAGTTAGAGGCGCTGCAATGTCCACAATAAATGTCATTAAATCAGCTGTCGCACGCTGTCTAAGATCCCTCGGCCATTCTCCGAGGAGCTTCACTAAGTCTAGAGGGCGGTGGTCCAGTCTTTCCAAAGGCGGCTCTGAGGTCGTTACGTTGGACACTGTACCTGGAGCAGTTAATATATGCTCAGTGTTCTCCACTCCATCACACGCGAGGCACTAAATGAGAAGCATTTGTTTGTACAAAGTGTTTGATTGGAGTTTGTCAAAGTCATAGGCATTGGCTACGAGGTGAGTGTTTGCTTCTTTCCTTGTCCACATTGTTGTTCTAACCAAGCCGGACCTCAGACACACACAGAGGCGAATGTTATCATAACGTTGCAGATTTCGTTTCTCGGTCTGTACAGCCAATCTAGTCTAGGTCTGTTCAATGAGCGGAAGTCATCCCCATATAATCGTCATCATGTATTTCTCTCTCTCTCTATTGTAAGTCATACTAACTATAGTGGCAAGAACTGTATATATTGAGAACCGCGTTGTATACACTAAGAACTATAAGAAGCAAAGACAACACTTTTACAGTCCGCGGCACCGAAGCCGCAACGCATTCTGGCACGTTCGTACTCTCGTCCCGTTGCACAACACGTCTGGACGTTTGAAAAGGCGGGAACATGCGTCTTCCTTGCCGCATGATTGAAACCAGTCATATCGGCCCAGCCATAGATTATGTTAATCGTACCATATTCTTCTAAACATCTGCTGCGTAGGGGGGCGGCAGGACCTTTCCCCCAGGGGGCGGTACAGCGGATCTCCCCGATCCCCTTCGTAGAATGAGGGCATATAGAGCCGTCAATGGTGCCATCGGAGGTACCGTACAGTATATATAAGGTCGAAATCAGGGGGACGCAATAGGGCGTAAAGTCGTTTCCGAGTGTGCCACAGCTAGAGAGGGACATGTCATCGAGTGGTGTATTGTGTGTGTGCAGCATGTTGGGGTACGGCGTTAGGCTTAGGAGGGGCGGGAGTGTGGGCTAGATGGTTCATTAGAAAGACATGTGGTTCCGGTTTGAGGGTGGTGGTGGTGGTGGTGGTCGTCGAAGGCAGGCACAGGACTCGCCGGTGAAAAAGGGGGGTTGTGAGGGTGGTGGAGAAAGAGGAGAGTGCGATGACGGTGTAATTGGTGATTTATGGCGGTCAAGGTTACGTGAGGGGATGTGAGTGTGGGACAGTTTTGTGGCATATATAGAGCTTGTGCTGTGCTGGTGGGGTAAGTGGTGTACAGAAGGGATGGATGTTCTGCGGAAAGCGAAACCAGTTGTAAGGATTAGGCGGCGTGTGTTGTTGGTGAAATGAAGGCACCGCACCCACGGCTTTCATATTCGACGTGCGCTGTGTAGAGGAAGCGGAAGCTCTGCAGCAAGAAGTTGTAACTTTGCTGCGTGTAATCTGGGATGTGGCTCAACTCGGCGACCAATGGCGCTGTCGTCGGCTCATCCGCAAGGAACAGCGGTGCTGCGCATCTTAGCAACTGTGCATATACATATATACATGTATACTATAGAATCCCGGCATTTATTTCCTTGGTCACCAAAGCAATCACGCCAGAGGTTGAAAGACCCGAGCTGACATATACAGGAGGGATTACGAAGTCTTCGTTTAGAACATATCAACAAAGTTTACTTGGGTTCACCAAAGTTCACTGAACTTGACATCAAGACCTTGCAAATGAAAGACACGCTTAAGTATGACGGATGAAGTTTGTTCCTTTCATTTGTACGACCACGTTCAGAATACGCGTTTCACTTGTTGTTAATACCAAATTAATTTAAAGAGTAGCGTCTCAAAGTATTTTGTGCTCTACTCAAATTACTTTCAGTGTGGAGTATTTTGTACTCTATTTTAAATACTTCTTACGTGGAGTATTTAGTGTTTCATTTTAAATACGATTGCGCAGTAGTTTGTACATGTCTGCAGTAGTATAGCTTGAAACAACAAAATGTAATCTCTTGCCGCATTGCTTGTAAACGTAACGTAACGTAACTCTTCATTTATTGTTGTTGTTGTCGTTGTTGTTGTAAACGTAACCGAGGACACATAGGGTTCTTCATTTTCGAGTTTTATTATTTTTGAGATTCGGGGAGGGGTAAAAATCGGGTGATTCTTTCCAGAGGAAATTCGGGGAAGAATCGGGCGTGTTCTGTTACGTGTTTCTTCTTCTGTTTTTTTTTTTTTTTTGTTGTCGGGAGTGGTTGCTCCGGGAAGCTGCGGAGATGGTTGTAGGGATGAACCATTGAATTTGGACAGGTTTTCAAAAAAGGCTGGCCTCTGGTACTACCCTTGGAGGTGACTCACAGGAGGACCTTCAGGTGCTTTTAAGGCTGATAACGTGATTCATCCCTTCTGTGGCTCACTGTGAAGCCATACGAGGTTGAAAGACCCCGCGGAATTCGGGGAGAAATCCGGTCACGCCCGAATTTCAGAAAATTGGTGGAAAAATCGGGTTTAACCGGAAAACAAAGAACCCTACGGGCACACTGGACTACACGGTCAGACTTCCGCTGCATCGAGAAGAACGGAGAAGCACTCTCATGGAACTCTCTTCGCGACACTCCTTGCCGGCTGTATTGGAAGGGGAATTTTTGGGCGAATGTTTGAGGAAACCCGATCCGTTGATGCGCCCTCTTTTCTTGCCGAGTCGTCGAGACGTGGATGGAAGCGCGATGTCCCTTTCTATGCGACGCACTTATACACACACGTCCTGTCTGCCAATCAATAACGGTCGATGAAACACACTTCTCCGCTACCGGTTTTTATGTTACCATTTGCTCAGTTGTGTTTTGGTTTCTCGTGTCGCTTTCATTTTTATCGTGTGCCTGCCTCTCGGCGCTCGATGAGGGCACAAATTAGGGACGTTAGAGTGCATAGGATGTGATGCGAAGGTTTAAAAAGTGGTGTGAGCAGCGCGGAGCCGAGCAGGCAACTTTGTTTTTTGAATTGAATTAAATTAATTTTATTCACGGAGTACACTGACGGACTGCGGGACAAAGGGCCAGAAGGCCTGATGAGGTTTCAAGGTTTTTTTGTGTACGTGTGCTTTTTTGTGCTTCCGCAAATGGTGAAAAAGAATGTCCCAGTTCGTGTCGTGAGTGTAGAGATGGAATTGTCATCATGTCATGCAGACGGGAAGCACAGAATCGATATGTATATCGCGAACATCGTCAAGTTGCTTGCTTGCGTGTTTCATACCTCTGTCACACGGGCAGTCTTCAATGATCATTGATACCAATGACCATTGAAAATGTGTGTAGTGACACCAAGCGTGTGACGTGTCAACTTCCCAAAGAGTATTGGATTCAATGTTC
Organism: Ornithodoros turicata; assembly: GCF_037126465.1. Classification (NCBI taxonomy): domain Eukaryota; kingdom Metazoa; phylum Arthropoda; class Arachnida; order Ixodida; family Argasidae; genus Ornithodoros; species Ornithodoros turicata. The sequence continues at coordinate 66,458,659 of NC_088206.1, read as the reverse complement.
CCCGACAGGTTGACACGTTACACGCAAGGTGCGCGCTACACGCATTTTCAATGACGATTGGTTTCAATGATCATTGAAGACTGCCCGTGTGACAGGGGTATTAATCGTCTAAAATAGGCCGGCGCTAGTAAGTATTCGCGGTTCTCAAATTTTTAATGCGCATATTTTTGCGATGTGCTTTTGCAAACCCACAGTTCACAATAAGACCGTCAACCATACGGCACAGTTCACAACGCCATGATGACAATAAACCTCTACCCGAGAAACGTCATCATGACGTTGGTAGACAGGCTGAAACCGAAACAAATCGGAAGGGGAGGGCTGGGTTGAAAGAAAAGTAGTACCGAAGGTGACGTCCCTTTCAGGAACCATCGTAACCCTCTCAAGATCGTAGCTTTCAGGCGCAACCATGTTCGCCTCTAGAAATTGGTGGCGCTGTCGAACACTATGACGTCATTTGTTTACAATCAGGGAGAGGTCTGTTGACAAAGACTAAGCTAGGCAGGCGATTTCGAAAAAAAAAAAAAAAAAGACTAGATAAAGGAACATGATTCCGAAGTAGGAATCGCAGTTCGCTCTAATCCAAGCTTTACAAACAAACAAAAAAGACACAAATTAAACTAGTTAGTTAGTTAGTTCATAAATTAGAATTAAACTAAAAAGGAATGAATAAGAGGAGACTTCACCTGCCAATCGGAAAGTGGCCACCTCACGCAACCCCCGAACGGAACAAGTTAGTTCATCTAAAAAAAAAGTTAAACAGGAGAAGTAGGAACACGTAAAAATCAAAATCGAAACCAAACTACCGGTAATAACGCAACTATTGTGCGGCAGCATGACAACAACAACTCAGCCGCTACAACCATGCAGAAAATTGAAGAAGAACGCCTCGCGTGAGCTTTCGTAACGCCAGCGCAATTACTACCTGAGGGGAGCAAGAAATAAAAGATTGAAAGCCAAATTACCGCATACAAACACAATCGTACTTACATAGATTCTTTTTCCCGCCACTTTGCCCTTCAAATCGTATAGCTCGGAAAATGGCTGCCGAAAATCGCGCCGAGGCATTCAATCGCCGACAGCGCAGTCAACTTCGCGAAACTCGAGCGAACGCCGCTGTCGAATGATAATGGGCCGGTTGTTAGGTAGACGACGATGCCATTGTCCCGGCGCCGAAGAGTTCGTGAGGATGCGGCATTTTTCTGCATCATTTTTCGCACAATCCGTTCCGTGTTGAAGCGTAGCAGATTCTATTTCCCGATTACTTGAGCTCTGCATGCGCAGGATTCAATCGGCGTATACTTGGTTAGAACGAAGTGTGAGCCACCGAGATACGCCCGATTTGGCGCATGGGAAGCGTTTGGGGCGTGAAATGGAAACAGATAATGAATGCGGTAGGAAAAGGGGCTTCAAGGAATGCAGCGTGCTATTCGAAAGTCTCATTGGAAGCGGATCCGGCCCCGACCATGGATTTATGAAGATTTTTCACTTTGAGGGAATGTTGGAATTCCTTAGGGGGTGCCTGACGCTCGTACTGTTGGCCTTTCGGGCAGTCTTGTCCTCCCATTTTCATTGCTTTCCATTTCGAGGCCTGCTACACTAACCAGGTGGCGCTGTGATTTTCCGACACATGCGCCACGGGCGCCCGGGACACGAGCTACTTCCTAGTTCTCCGGCGGTCGGTCGTTCTGGGCCTGCTGTGATTTCTCCGTGTAGCACCTTTCTGCCATTTTTACTGATGTGCAGTAGTGTGAAACAACGACAGCAGCAATAGATGATGACGATGAGATGGGGTGTTCCACCGTGGTGGTGCGGTACCCTACCCCATTGCACGTGGAACATGATGTGAAGGTGATGACGGAAAGATGTACTGTGCAAAATAAAGAATGTGTTAGTCAACAGACATTCGTTTGATGATGTGAAGTGCAAGTTAACTACAACACGACAGACGTGAGGCGTCCTATTCACATGTGAGATTAAAGTTATAGGTATTTTTCCGTTCAGAAGATTGTAAACTTTGAGGCATTGAATGACACGTTCGACATGGGGCGAACTTGAGGAATGTAGTGATTTTGTTGCATCTGCTGCTCTCAAAACTGCGCACCATGCACATCAAAATGAAGGCATCACCAGAATTGAATGTTTGTTCTCAGTACGGCCTTGAATTCCAGAAAGAACTTTATTAATCAGCACGAGGTCCCTTGGTGAAATCATCTTCCGTAATCATCTTTTTGTCTGTTCAAAGATTCACAACGTATGTGTCATTGTAAAACGTAAAAAGTCATTGCCGTCGTCTGTTATTCCAAAGCTAGGATCACGTTGTTACACATATTTGTTGCCGAACTTAATCACACCTGCTCTCTACCAAATGACATGTGAAACATCTTGTCTGTGTCCTAGATAAAGGTATCTGGAGTCATTTCATTGAGAATCTTGTGCACATTTGATATCAGACGGCGAACAGCGCTAATCCAACGGTGGCTGCGATACCTTTCGCGCGGTTTGTTTCTAAATCCGTAGATACGTATGTTTATCTCCTGAATTTATGTAGCTGTGGGTACAACCTAACAATGATAACAATTTTAATTTCAATATTTATATTCTAAATTTTAATATTGCGATGTTTTCGATCCCGAACGCTTGCCGATGAGGCAAATGTCACGGTCCTCACTGAGGTAAAAGACACTTTCATTCGGCCGAGCGGTCTTTTCACTTCCGGCCCAATCCAGTCCAGCAACGATCTGCGTTCAAAGCTATTTTGACATTTCTGGCCATCATCGGACTTCGATCGTTATTGTGAAGGGGCTCATTATTTTATTCCCCACATCCCCACCAGCAATGGGGTAGAGTATTGCCTCTGGCGATGAACTTCCCCACTCTCCAAATTCAAAATAAAGTTGTTGTTGTCACTTCCGGTCATTGCATTCCACAAGCTCTGTGGTCGGTTCCTCCTCACATACTTCATATTCAACCGTACGCCTAAAAAGAAGAAAAACTAAAAGTTCAACGCACATGAACAGCGGAATCGTCACTGGAGCTATGCTGTATTTACGCCGTGTGGTAGTAATAATTTGAGGTCTGCGCGGGTATGTAAAATCTCGACGCGCACCCGCACCGTACACGCAGACAAGGTCTCTCATTCCACACCCGCACGAGGTTTCATAGAGCTACCCGCACCGGCGGGTTGTGCGACTATAACCACGGACACGCACTACGCATGGGAGTGCAGCCGCGTGCAGCGCAAGTTAGACAACAACAACAACAACAACAAATACACAGCTGATGATGAATGGGGAAATTCGCCACCTGGATTGTGCCCACTACTCCAATGTCGACGTTAGAACACAAGTTAGAATACTGACATAGCAAAACATAGGAAAGCACGACAGCGACAGGGCACGTGAAATTGCACTTTTGGTATATCAAAATGCACGCACACCTTGAGAAAGACGGTCATCAAATTATTATAAAACACTCCGGAAGTGTAGTCCTTTACGCTTTTATTTCGCGAAAAAGTTGAGAAAGAGCATGCCGCCCACTTTAGTTGACCTTAATGATTTTAATGACCTTTCACACGGCGCGCCCGATGCAGAGATACTGTGTACAAAGTTTGTACACAGTATCTCTACATCGGGCGTGCCGTGTACTACAAACGCAGCAGTCCCTGCTAATGAAGCACGACCCGCAGGCGAAACGCGGGTTCCACCCGCGTTTGACGACCCGCATCAGGAGGTATTTTCTCATATTAAAAGCGCTAAAATGCGGGCACAAGAAAACACACGGGTAGTACCGCTGACATTTTCTACCGGCAAATCCGAAAACTGCGCGGATATCCGGTGGCATACCCGCACACGCGCAGACCTCTGGTAACAGAGCTCTGCCCGAGAAACGTCATCATGACGTTGGTAGACAGACTGAAACCGAAACGAATCGGAAGGGGAGGGCTGTGTTTCACGAATGGACACTTGTTCTCTGCCTACTATTGATAGAGTAGGACCGCAGGTCGCGTCCCTTTCAGGGACCATCGTAATCCGCTTCCGGTCAAGAGATCCATCGAGTCAGGAGATCCAACCGATCAAGAGATCCACCGGTGGACCTCTTGACTCGGTGGATCTCTTGACCTGTTGGATCTCTTGACGTGGAATCATCGTAATCCCCTCAAGACCGTGGTTTTCTGGCGCGACCATGTTCGCCTCTTCTGCTTCGACCATATAGTTCAACTATACCAAATGCACACGACTATACCAAATCGGTGGCGCTGTCGAACACTATGACGTCATTTGTTTAGAAAGAGGAAGAGGTCTCCACACAGCACAGTATCCACAATAACTTTCCTGTGGACGGTGCGACAACGATTTCCTTCTACAATATATAGTATAGTATTCAGAAAAAGTGGTGCTATCGATATAATCCACCTTAGCATCCACCATTCCTTGGCATTGTAAAGAAGGTCCATTCATCGCTGTTTCTGAAGTACTGCTGAAGGGTTTCTGTGTCTAAGGGGCTATCCCTGGGAACGCGTTACAACATGGTTAGTAACTGAATACGCACTTCTCGACAAGGTTCAACGCTCCGGAACCAGTGTACCGGAACCAGTATGGCAAAGGGAAGGAAGGTTCCCTTTCAATGCTCCGGAAGCAGTGCACGTGAAAGGTACGTGCGGAACGTCTCTTCACTGGCAATGGCAAGGTAAGTGTTCGAGACTTCCTATGGTTTAGAAAGACGTTGCCCAACGTTTTCATGTGAAGGTGTAACATAAGCCACCGTGCAGCAGTGTACGACGATACCATAATGGGTAAGATCGATGTAACGAACATCATGTGTATCAATACAACCGTAATATTATATGATACACCACGTTACAATGTCTCGCCAGCTCCAGCATTAGTTAGTTAGTTCGTTAGTTAATAAATTACTAAAATAGGATTGGAGCTTTCAGCAAGATCTTGGACAAAATTGGAGCTTTCAGCAACCCACCATGGTACTACCTGCTCCATTGCAAGAGCTGTATAGCTATTACATCCCCTGAATCAAAAGCCTCACTCAAACAATCCTCACTGAAAACAATATAGCTCACTACAGATCTATAAAATACGGTGTCAGCAGTTCCCACTAAGATGGAGTTCGCACCTAGTGTTCACAACACAGTTGTGAGACCAGTCTCACCCAAGAGGGCTACCAGCAGGCGGATTGCCTTTCATTAATTGCGCGGAGTATCCCAATACTCCGCATTATACAGCATAATACAGACATTTAACTTAGCGGCAGGCAGGCACAGACACAGAGACGTCTCTCTGTCTGCCCCTGTCTGTCTACCCTGTCCGTCTCTGTGTCTGTGTATCGGATGCATACCAACTACCAAGCCTGTATACGCTGTTGCATTATGCATATATAAATTTTCACTTTATTATGATTATCGTACAAGGAGAGACAGCTATTTGTACACACGGTTCTTCACACGACAAGCAAGCATCCAAAATACTGTATTAGCGGACAAAGAACAGTCTATTTTTCCGTCGTCATAGCTGTAGTGTGACATAGAGAGCAGGGTGTCGAAAAATAAAAAAAAAAAAAGTTGCCGACCCCAGCACTAGATACCCGACATTACTGATTTCAGGTAAGGGATGCTAGCGGTCATACCGCATCAACATTTTTTTTAAGCACTCTAATTTAATAAAGAGGAGCATAGAAACATCCAATCAGGATGGCTCGCACCTGAGTTATAGTGCTTCAAGTACAAAAGGGACGGACAAATGAAATTTAGTGACGTACAGCTATGAAGAGAGTGTAAATCTGGTTCTTCGGGTTAATGATTAGGTGATGTGACTGTGACATTACTTTGAGCCTATAGGGTGAAGACGGACCGCACGACGCGTACCAGGAGGCAGGACGAATTCGTGGCCGTCTGGTCCACCTGTACTCCCCAGATTCACATAGCTTATTCTTGCACGACTGCATTATTTCCCTATGATTTGCTTGGTTGTGTATGACGTGTCATACCGCGAATCCACTCGTAGTAGAACGAGCACAAACGGCAACGACGTGTACAGGAGAGCACGGTATACGTGTGTCGCATGATGCTCTGATTGATTGATTGATTATTTAAAAGAAAATCAAAGAGAAATTGAACTTGTCTCCTGACTAGTCCTGCTACTCCCAAATGATGCTCTCTTTTAGCATTGCCCTATAGGTGGTGTGCATTGACGTGCGCTGGTTCACCAGAAAGAGGGAAAACGCACGGGTAAAGCTATGGTGTGACGTCATATGCACGCCAGCTATACGCAGCCTCCAGTGTCATTACTGTACGTTCCCACAACAGAAGATGTGTTTCAAAGAGACAAAAAGTACACAAGCGAGCTGGTGTAACGATGAAGTAGGAAGCATCACCTTGAGCATGAGGAGAACGAAGTATAATACAGGAGGCTCACGAACCACCAAATGAACAGTTTATTAGCGGTACCAAAGTCAGGTTGGGGAAAGGAGGTCACAGAGAGAGGGGGTTAGGGTCACTGAGGGTTGGCTTACACAATAGCTATGGGAGGCAATTGTAGCAGCTTCAAGAATGATTCGGGACAGGTTATTTTTAACACGGTATAGAGGCACTCAGTTGTCGGGAATGTGGGAACGCAATCAGCGCAGGAGATAACGTGCCAATTCGTTGACCAACGTTGACCGATTCCGAAGAATTGTTTTTATTATTAACTGGTACGTTCGTTAATGCAGCGGCTCGTTCAAGTGCCTCTTCATTTGCAGGTTCGTGAGCCTCCTGTATACTTCGTTCTCCTCATGCTCAAGGAGATACTTCCTACTTCATGTGTTTCAAACCAGCCGCCGCAAAAGCACACCATAACCTGACCGCCCATTGACCTTTTCACCACCACTTAACCACCTAGCCAAAGTCCCTTCCAGGGTAGAAAATCGCGTGCGACAGTGACGACAAGTAAGCGGTGCTTCTCTTCCCTTCGAGCACTGCCAGGAATAACAGCCCAAAGCAGGCTTCCCCCTCGCCCCTTCAAAAGACTCCTGCTCGAGCTATTTCTGCAGCTGCAGAGGCTGTTGGTGTGGAAGCGATGTGTACCTTAGTGGGTATCGTCTTCCCTTGGCAGAGGCGACCGGTGCCCAAAATACCCGCGCGGGCCACGCGATCCTTCCGCCATTCGTCTTGCGTTGTTTGTTTCAGCGAGGGCTCCTCGGCAAAGATGCCAAGCGAGCAAGAGATAGGCCACACACGCGAACGGCGCTCTGACCTCCATTCTCTGCTGTATACACATACACGTGCCGAAAGGGGTTCAGATAGCAACGTTTGTCGTCGTTTCGGTGGTTCAAGGTGGTGGCCATATGCAGCGTGGCTCATCGGATCGTCATCGTCACCACGATTACCTGTCATTGTGAAGGTGGTTGACTGCTTTCGGTTTCGTATTTCGGCCTCAACACTTTTTCCTTGCGAGGTTTGGAGGAGGAGAGTAACTGTTCTAAAGCTGGAACACGCGGATTGACAGACACAACGCAAGCCTCCCGGTGTTTAAGAACATGGAAGATTGAAATATGGTGGTCGTTGAAAAAGTTGGACAACAGCAGGAAGCCAACCATCACTCCTTGATTACCCGTTAAGTGCGCTAGCCCATGGCCTCCTTCATACTGTAGGCTACGGCTAACCGTTAATCGAACAGGTTCGATTCCTGCCGCTGGCTTTCTCGGCGACTGCCATATTTAATTCTTCGGAGAAGTGTTAGTATGAATGATATACCTGCTTCGAATAGAGCAAAAAATGGGGAGACGAATAAGACTATAGTTTGGTTCTTCTCTTTTTCCTAGCTCTTTTTTTTTCACTCACAAACGCGTTTTGGAGTAGCCAGTTCTGACTGGGACTGGACTAACCTCTCCATATCTTTCTTCTTCCAATCCAATCCAATCCACTATAGTACAAATGACGCAGATACGCACCATCATTTCAGCATCCAATCAGCAAAACGATTTCATCAAGCTGTCCTGGAATCAACTGGGGATATGGACAATTCTGGACTTGGCATCACTTTAGTGGTCCAGTCGCTGATGATACTAAGTCATTGGGATGTGAATCAAAGAGTACGGATCTGACATGACCAACTGCCTGCAGCAGAGCAGTCCATGTCATATGGCGCTTAATCGAAATGTGATATTTGCGTGTCGCTAGCTGTGCACAATGTAACGCAACGAAATGTAGCAGCGTGAAACTAGGAAACGGTACGTCTTGGTAGCGCTACGCCCTTATATGACTACCTCTATTGTTTAGGATTGATCCCGGCACGACCTCCACAATGGCTCTGAAAAAGTCTTGGCCTTCAATGCACAGCCAGGTTCGTGTGTACGCAAAAGCGCACGTATGACAAAACGGGAATTCCACGAAGAATCTCGACTTCGAGACTTTACCCAAAACGCGAAGGAACTGTGGTCACGGGCGGTGGAAAGCTGGCGAGAGGGCGGCAGGAAGGAGAGGGATACAGGGAGGTTTATTTGCGCCCGGGGCCGACTTCAGGGGGAAATAGTGCCAACATCTGTCTGGAAAGTCTGCGGGACAACCCAGGGAAAACCTGAGATGGCACAACCGGAGGCTGGCATTCGAACGCGCCACCTCTCACATGGCCTTATTGCAGGCTTGTGCGTAACCGGGATACTCAACTCAAGTTAGTTTTATCTTAAACACTTTTGGGAGGAACTTGGCGTTTACAAATGCTTTTAAAACCCGCTATTAAATATAAAATAGCTTTTGGAAGTAGGTTTTACTAATATGTTAAGTTACTCTTGAGATATTTCCTGAGATGCTTCCTTTCATTTATTTTTTCGGGACACAGGATGGTCAAGAAAAAGATGAATGTCACCATGCAGGCCTCCAAGAAATCACGTGGTCCGAGATCAAAAAAGTCGTACAACCACGCGCGGTCACCTCAAAATATACCAATATTAAAATGTTCGATCGAAACCTCTTGTATATATACACGATATTTAACAAGTATACCAGCAGTAGCAGTCTTCCAGACGGCGATGCATTGAGCTTTCCTCTCGTATGCGAGAGACGATAATGTACAACTACAAGCAAAGCGTCTCATAATGGTGTCGACACTTCCGCCTTCCCACAGGATTCTGGCACATTTCGAAGAACGTGAGCCGGAATAAATTTCGGCGGTGAAGCAGACCGGCCCACGCCGAACACACGGGTCAGGTTGACCAATAGTGTTTCAGCTGTGGGACATTGGAATAGAGGTGATGCAACTGATACGCTTTCAAATAGACTTGTTGTTCCGCTCATGAGGGTAATACTAAATGGTGCCGTACATTGAATATAGTGTGATGTGCGTGAGTCCCGCATAAATGACTTTGGCAATCGCCGAGTTCGGGGACGAGACAAATGGACAGAACACGGAAACGAACGAGGTTCAGAGTCCTGCCTTGTGCTGGTCTTTCATTTGTTCCACTGCAATGTACCGGGTACCGACGCAGGCTGGACGTATTTCAGGAAGTGGTATGCCATGCGTATACAGGAACACAGTGGAACACAGGAACTCAATAGGTATAAACAGATGAATCCCACGGAGGAGCCAGTGTTTGCTGGAGCCTCGAGATATAGCATGATAACAGGCAAAAGCAGGTATATAGATGCAACATGAAGCGTGGGTCAAACCGTACATTGCTGTCTCTGACATAAGTGGACTGGTTGGTTCAGGAAACACAGACGAAGACAGGGAACACACAGAACTACTAGTAGAATACTATAGACAACTCCCTCGACTAGACAAGTCTTGAGGCTTAGGTGTGCCCGTGCATCGTACTTGGACTACTATTGTTTGTATAAAAGATTATTATTATTATTATTAACTGGGACTACTAAGTTGCCGGTGTTTCGCTGATCAACAAGTGAAGTACCAGCTACCTAACCTCGCTACTACCCTCTAACAATAGGCTTCTCTTGTACGAATAGACACATAAAGTACCGATCGCTGCAAGACACATCATACTTCCACATAGAACATTCGAAATATTTGCCTTACACACTCCTGTTTGAAAGCCCCATTGCAAACAGAAAACCTCCACGGTAGTATATAAAATTATCTCCGCAACCCAGCCAAACTCCCCACACCCTTTAATACCTGTTCAAGAAAACATATTACCACCCCGCCTACCTATACACATACGCGACCGAAGAAGCTCACAACGCATTCCTCAAACAGATCAACTGAAGCGAATGACTCCCTCCTTCTTCTTCTCCTTTTCCAAGCAGACACAAAGCGAAAATGAAATACGCGCCGCGATTCGTGCTTAATTCGCAAAACGCCCAATTAACGAACAACCCCCCACGTGACGCCCCCCTTTGGCGCAAAAATCACGAACAGAAATGAAGATGGCGTGATTCGGCGCTCCACGAAGAAGCATTAATCATCTCGGCGCGCCACATTGAGCCTGTCAGGAATTATGCATTCGCAGACGGCAAGACAAGGATGGGGGATAATCGCGGGTTTATGTGGCTGCTTGCACGCAGTCTGCGCTGCCCTGAACACGGCGTCTGTTTAAACGCACTGGCCAAGATGAAAGTTGCCCCGGCAGAACAATTCTTTTTAAAAAATCCGTGTTAGCGCCGCGAAGCAACAACGGCTATGAGCGGCGTACAGATGTGGACAGATGGAGAGAGAACAGCAGGAAGGAGTGGAGGACAGGGGGTTAGTACGCGTTCTGCAACACAACAAACCCTCAGCCTTTTCTCAGGCAACGCCAGATGCTCTTGAGGCAACGCCAGATGCTCTTGGGGTAACGCCATGAGCTCTGTAGGTAACACCAATAAGTCGTGGAGTTACCTCAGCATTATACCCCAAGCAGTCCTGGGGTAACCGCAGAGACCCCAGGATTTTCTGGGGTAACCTCAAGATTTTCTGGGGTTACCCCAGACGTGTTTTCAGTGGGGATGGTATGACAACTGTGCCGCCATTCGTTTTTTTGAAAGTCTTCGGAAAACCCAGGGAAAACCTCTGACAGCACAGCCGGTGGTAGGACTCGAACCCACCACCTTCAGCACGACCTTGGCTGCTATCAGGGCGGGATTCCTTAACCCGTTCGGCCATGCCGCTGGTCCAGAACAATGTGATACAAGTGCAGTTCACACGCTTCTTTTCCAAAGGCCGTGAAATAATAGCTTCTACGCCTAGCTGAGCGAACCAACAACCTTCTATTGCCATTACCGATGCACTACCAGTCCCTTCATTGTTAGAACGGAACCCCACTCCATAACACAGCCCGGAGTCAGCCCTAGAACCACTCATTTACCCCACGGGACCTGTGTGTCGAAGACAGAGGATAGACTACTACTATACTGGACCACATGAGGGGGAGTGACCTCGGAGGAGTCCCCTAACGGTGAGGGGTCAATTTCCCACGCAACAACTGAAGACCATAGCCAACCAGATGCGAACATTGCACTGCACGGCACCTTTCCCTGTGTTGCGTTGTGTTTGTGTGTGTTTAGTTTACTTTTAGTTTTTTTTTTCTACGTGGCGGTCAACTTGCCGCCCTATCTGGCAGAGAGACCCACCTTTTCCATAACCATCACGTCACGGAGTCAACCGCCAATCAGAATGATATGGTTCTTTGACTTGTTGACAACAGGTGGTGTGTGTGTGTGGTGCAGCCTGCAGGTATACGTATGATGCATGACGGTTGGGTATAGGACCGCGTTATCTTGTGAAGTTCCGTATTAAGCGTGTACTTAACGTAAATCACGACAAAACCAGGACCTTTAGCCTCCTGTGTTTTTCACGTTCATGTGGTTCCACTCCTCTGTAATTTCGTTTGCGCTCGACACCCCTGGTCAGTCTCCCTTTTGCCTCCTATGTTTTCTACACACCCGAAATTCTACGCCACTGTATACAGTGTCTCTTCGATCAGTCAACGCATCTGTGATGTCGCTCTCACCAATGTAGCAAAGTTAGCATTTCATTAAAGTGTTGTTGCTGGTTTTTGAGTTCGTCTCGTCCTGTTCCTCTTTAGCCCCTCTATCTCTCTACAACACCGAATATCCTCTGCATGTACGAATAACGTCCCAAGGATTCGTACATCCAGAGGATATTCGGTGTTGTTGGGGTCGTCTTTGTGGAAACATATTGTAACGAAAGCAGAACAGGCATTACAGCGGCTGTCAGAGACGATTACACACCCGCAGGTAAAGTGTTAATATTGCCAGCTCATTGAATTAAAATTCAATTGGCGATGCCTCCGAAATTCCATCCATCCACAAGTCCTTGACGGAGTGTCTTTGTAGGACCGTTCTACACAGAAGCTGGAATACAACAACAATCACCGCACACCTGCCATCTCAAACGGATCGGCCACCCGGCTTCCGGTGCCCCGAATATACCAACCTTCACATCCAGACAGTCAGCTTACTATTTTAACAGTCAACTCCCCAACTTACATAACCACGAGCCAGACGAGTAAACAACCATGGCGTAACGACTCGCATTCTCTCCGCTAGGTGTCACTCTCAAGACGATTTACACAACGTTTCTCCCGCCTGTGACTCAAGAGGCTAGTTAAAACGGAGAACCTACGCTTGAGAAAGACAAAAGGTGTTAAATGTTAGCTCGGACCTCAAACTAGAAAACTGTTACAAGACTGCTTCGATACCGTCGCAACACCTGGCTCCGAGCCATCTGCTGCAGCCAGTGTCTATTCTCGAAGACAGCGGATAGTCGAGATAGTTTTTAAGGACTACAGGCACATGCCAAGCATTTTGCGCCGTCTTCCGTTGCTCCATTCAGCGCGAGTGCTGGGGCGTACTTAAAAAGTTGACTCCTGTGAAGTAGGTTTGCTGCCAAGATTCTCGAAGAGTGAGTAACCCTGACGGGAGCACTTGGCTGTCTGACGCTACGCGTGAGCGTTTTGGACGCTTTTTGACGTTGACGTTCAGGAGAACTGATGTGGGCCAAGAATAAGAACAGGACAGAGGTGGTTGAAAAGGGGTAGGAAGCAACGACTGATGAAAAACGTCAGAAGAATTAGTCTGGTGTCGGGGAACGACAACAATATATAAAATCACAGGGTGTCTAACAATAGGTGTGCTAAGAAGCAACAGGAATTACCAAATCCCTCGTGAAGCACGAGGAAGATATGTGGCACCAAATTTTGCACAGAATGCGATGTGTCTCGGTCGACTACACAGCCAACTCATGATGCTAATGATTGAAAGTACAGTTATTGATTGAACGTACTATAGTGATTAAAAGTTCCGTTCCTGTCGTTGTGTTTTTACTTAGTCGCGTTTTTTAGCTATGCTGATGCTTGCACGTGAAAACGCGGAAAACGCCACCTCTCGGTCAGTTGGTGAAGAACGCCGTTCCGCTGTGTCTGCTATTTAGGTTGCTTGGCGGAATTCTTGTACTTTCCCCTTTCACTCAAAACATAGATTGCTTCTGACAAATATAAGAAGTAGTATAGATCATCTGTGTGACATCAGTATCATGTAGTAGATAGTCTGATCCGCGTTCGATCCCAGACTTTTGTGAAAATCTGAGATAAGCCTCGCAGACAATATCAGGAACATCGTTTATCTTGCTTCCCTGTCTAGAACTTTCTTCGACGTCTACATAAAAGCACATGACGCATATAACGAACCGGCAACAGTTTTATGGTCAAATGATTCACAAAGCACGTCTCCAAATACGATACTTTAAAGATCAACAAACGCAAACACAATATTATCTGCATTTCATGACTGGTCGAGATGAATTTCAGCTTTCAAAAGACACTTTTTTTTTGTTTAGTCTCACATTCGGGAAAAAAGAAAGAGAAAAGAAAGAAATACATATTTGTCAGATTATATGGCAGGCTTCGTCATACAAACACAACCCGCTTTGCCAAGAATTGAGACGCGTTCGGTGAACGCGTTTTCTATACGCATGATGCTTCGCAATTCAAGCGGAATCGTCTGGAAATGCAGCTTGCTCGTGTCCAGTACAGCGATAGCGTCATCGAGAGCGCAGATTCTGTGTCGTCTGCAATATGTGTCGTCTGCGACAGAACGAGTGTGAACGCATGCGAAATCTTTGCATCGTTTTACGCATCATGAACTTCGGCAAATGCGTGGCTTTTAGAGCGATCATCATCTATAAGGGAATGTCTGATGCGTTTGGAACGTCTACGAATCATGGTCTATATGAGATGATACAACGAAGAGGTTTTCGTTTACACTTTGAATAAAATGGCAAATAAGAAAGAAAAAAGAAAAAGAAAAAGAAAAGAGGATGCGTGTAGAGGGACGAGTTGGTGGTATTTTGGCGTTCCCAAACAGAAAACTTGAGTTGTGAGCAGCTGTTGTGTCTTCCGTCTTTCCTTGTCCTCGTCTTGTTTCGGCGGCTTATACCCGAGATGAACTTCAGCCAACTACACCGTCTACACACTTTGGCCATCATGAATAATGAAAAGACGGCAGGCAACCGTGAAAGAATAAAGGAAAAATAAGGCACAAATGACTGCACAGTACAAAGGGCCCTTGTTCTTCTGCTGTTGTTATCGACCCACTGCTGCAGTCTCAGTACTGTGAGTCGTCTACTAGTAAGTAGGCCTACGTATGTATTCGAATAAGAAACGAACGAAATGATCCGAAAATTGGGTGTGAGCTCCGTACAAAGTCTAGGTTACAGCCAGGAAGCATACGGACCACTCAATGTCCGACCATAGAGGACAAAAAAAAAAAAAAAAAAAACAGGTTCTCTTTCGCTTTCATTTACGTAAGTGAGCAACCAGAGCGAAGCACAATAGAAGGCTTCTACCATAGATTGACCACCGCAGATTTAGGGCTTTTCTTAATCGCGTGACTGCCTCAAAGCGACTGTTTCCATTCCGCATCAAAACACTGCAGAGGCACCACAATGTCCCCAGAAATTGATTAGCCATTTAATTTTGACAGATCACGTCCCTTAGAAAAGAAGCAGACGACGTCAAAGCCATCAAAGGACGGCAGTCACACGTTCACATAGCAGACGACGCGAGACACTCAAGCCGCATCGCACACTGAAATAAACACAGAAAACACACACCGGATATGACATTTTAGCAAAAAAGAAGTAGAAAGACCATGCCACGTGACAATAAGCCAAACAACAACCAATATGGCGTCTCCCTTCCACCGCCACGGCTCATTACGACCCCATGCGGATAGAAGAAGCGGCTGTGGGCCCCCTTGCGATGTCGGTAGGAACTAACGGTGTTCTACACTATTAGGCACAACCATTCGACAGCGAGAGTCAGCTGGATTGTGTGGCGTGCTGGCGACGTTGATGCGCTCTAGTGTGAGGAGTGGATCTTTTAGCAGACGATGATTAATGGCAGACGAGAAGAAAGGGACGCGGACATCAGAAAAGGCCACACCGCGGCGTTCAGGTTTTCTGCTTCGTTTGTGAGAAGGTGTCGGAGGTGCACATCATCGGCTTAAGATCAAGTTATGATGTGGTACTACGATAAAATGATGCTTTTAATGAATCTCTCGGTACACTATATTTAGTCTCCTTAATATCAGAAGGGCCCTTCAGCACATCGGGTACCCCGAGGGTTGCTTCGCGTTTCGTCTTAATGAGTTAAAAATCGTGCGGCATGGTTCCGCGGCAAAACGCCAGACATACGGACACTGAATGATGCGGGAACAACCGGGTCGCTTGACGTTTTTGATGGACATCGTATTTGATAATGTATAGTTTGTTCAAAAATAAAGTTGTTGCAATAAAAGTTCGATTTAATGATGCAGAAGACAGCAGGACATTAAGGCAGACAAGTTTGTTGCTACAAAACTACATTGGAAGTGCACATTGGGTAAGGCAGGATGTTCAGTGATTCCTTCACTGCAGAGTAAGACTAAAACATTAGCACAAGTAAAAACAACGAACGTTTCTCGTTATCATTCAGATTAACCTGTCACTCACCATTACTCATTGTCAACATCGTTGAATTAATTGAAAGAACGTCAAGGACCAAGCACCGTATCCAACAGACACACCAGTTTTATGCATTTTGCCACAAAATGTATCAAGCTGTTCATTCAAACATCCCTTTGGGATTGTTGGTGACACACTTTCATAACGTAAAATCGCTAAAAACAGGACAAACACAAGACACGCACAACATCGAGCGCTCACTTTCAACAACTTTAATGACATACTTCCCTTACACAACAAGTTACCTCCCATGTGGCATGTCAGTAAAGTTGTTGAAAGGGAGCGCTCGAGTTGTGCGTGTTTTGTGTTTGTCCTGTTTTTAGCGCGTTTACGTTATGAAAGATTATCAATCTGTGACACCCGTCCTCAATCTATTGGACGGTCAGTGTTATCGTGACTCACCCCGAAGAAAACTCACCCTCGCCGTCTCTCAACATCCACTCCAAAGCAACCACAAGCACGAGACAATTTTGGAAGCGCGAGAAAATTTGATTTTCGCCTCCCAAGGTTGTTCGCCTGAGAATGTGCGCCGCCTCCAATGTGAGCATCAGGAAGGCCGTCAACGCAGCCATTTCATATCGCATATTTCGAGCAAACAGTTATGACGCACGTCGAGCCCGTATCGAGTTTCTCGACGCGTCCCTCTTTATTACTCTTACTCGTCTGCAAACATTGGGCTCCCCCTCGCGCCAGCAGCCACGACGCGAGCATTCGAGCGCGAGCGCCGTGAAGCGTCCTTCTGGAAAAGTTCTGAATCGACCAGGGTTTCGCAAGAAGAATCTGTGTTGGTGTAGGAAAACCCCGAATAATAGGTAAAATACTTGCATTTGCTGAAATCTGAATACGCAAATATTTCGGATCGTGCTATGCGCCTTTTCTCGTTTTCTTGTTTTTCCCCAGGTAAACAGCCATGGATAACAGAAAAAAGAAGAGGAAGGTTAGGCACATTTCCTTGTGTCGTGTCGCAAAAATGGCAACGGCACAAGGCATAGTGATGATGATGGTGATATTGATCATGGAGGTGTCATAGAGAAACACGCCATATTGCCTTTTGATGGTTGCGTTCCGTCGCGTTTCCACTATGCGTTGCGTCCCATTGTCCGTCCGTAACACCACCACGCCCTCGCCCATAACTGCCACGCCACCGCAGCGGCTGGTGCCTTTCCGCACAGCGTTAGCTCCTCTCTCCCGTCGGCCATGGCGGATTCGAGAAGTCGTCCGTACGACGGTGGTGCTGGCATCGTGCAGTGTGATGCAACTGCAGCGAAGTACATGCGACAGCATCGGCAACACTGGGACTCTTGAGGTATCATCATAAAAAAAACAACAAAAAAACACGTAAACTTGGGAATACCACAAACCAAGCGCGAGACGCCACTGCACGTAAATCTCAACAGTTGTCTGTGCGACGGAATGGAAAATGAAAAACGCACCGACCTTTTTCAACCACAACAACGTATTCTGAGCACAAGGACCTTGCGGGTAGAGCATTTATATTTCCTCCTCTTTTTCAGACAGGACAAGATGTTGATGTGAGTGTAGAGGAAGACCATCGCACCACCTCAAGATATCGACGCGGTCCTCAACTGCAGCCATCGCTCCGCGTCTGAATGGGGGAGTAATGTGGCGGCCGTGGACGACGACGACGCGCAATACGATGACGCGCGCCAGCGCGTCATCAGTTCCATCGTGCCCGCCTGGTCAGCGGCCACAACATCATGCCTTCCAGAAGATTCCATCATGAGTAAATTTGCACTTTGCAAGGTTCGAAAACCTCAACTTGTCCTGCAACTACATTAAAAAAAGACAAGAACGAGACCGAATAAAAAACAAAAAGAAGAAGAACATATCTCTTCACAACCCACCCGACAAGAACGGGTTGCACCCAAAGTACCTTCATCCTTACAGCCCATACTCGTTTTACATCTAAAAGACATATGCGCCAGTCTGCCAGTCGTTCGCTCTTAACGCGAAGCCTGCCCGTATATAAATATATCTGTAAGTCCCGAAGTCACATAAATTGAGACTCTTTCGCCAAAAACCAAAAACGAAGTCAACGAGTGGAAAAACGGTATTCGCTACAAGATGCAACGGCACGCATTAAACTGTACGAGAAGTTCCGAAGAAATTTTACGATGGCTTCGCCGAGCAAGCGGCGTGTACTTCACGTTGGAAGAACATCTTCCACTGCAGAGATATATTGGTAGAACTCGTCTGTGTGTCACGGAATCCCTGCTGTGAGACGAAGATGAACAATTATAGACTTGATAGCCCAACATTTTAGCCTGCGTTTGACTTGAATCGGAAGGACGAGAGCTTTTGTTTGTTTGTTTGCTCGACATTGGCCACGTACGCTACCTGGAACTTGGGAACGCGATATTACGGGGTAAGTTTCGTGGAACGGCTTTGGGATGGTGACCAGGTGCGTTCCCTTTGAGGCCCTCTTGCCTCATTTTGGTGACAGTGTCCATGGCAGAAGGCTTCGTTTATATAATATATATAAATGGCATATAATATTACTATATATATATATATATATATATAATATGTCTAAAAGTAAAATAATAGGACGTGGACGACAGATTACAGGAAAGTAACTTGTAAAGTAACAGTAAACTTTCCTGTAATCTGTCGTCCACGTCTTCTTATTTTACTTTTATTCAACTTCGCAGCCGTCCGATATATTAACCTCTTTAACCTATAATACGTCTAACATATAATAATAATAATAATGTATATATGGCATATAATGATGTTTACTTTATATGCAATATTATCCTGATGTATAAGCCCTTTTTCTTTATTTATTTATTTTGTTACACCAGCAGAAGATTTTGAAACTAATCATTTTACGCTTCGGGTTTTCGCCCAATCTCTGAACGGAATCCACCCGGTGAAGGGAAGCTGTGCAAGTGACGTCACGAATATCACGCCATGTGCCGTGTTTTCACATGTGCTTCACTGAAACTCATACTATTCTGCTGACGTCACTATTGTGAAACGTCACGTGTCCCCGTTCGGTTTTTGTGTTGTGTTTCGCTCCTTGTTCGGAGATAATAATTTCGCATTTTTTGGTAAGAATTGATAATTCGTATTATCTCATTCGAGGCACGGCAAGATAGTGGCAAGGCAAAAATTTCTTTTATTTATTTATTTATTTTTTGAGGAACAATGATAAATGAAAATTTTCAGGGCCTTGCATTTTATGCAAGCGATTGGATATGATTGATTGTTATGCAAAAGTACTCTCAATCACTTTACAATCAAGTCATATGACTGGGGACTGAGTTGAGTTGAGTTCAAAGAGAGGCGACTGGGAATCAATCATCGCTACTGCGACGTTCCCTGTTAAAAGTCAATCATCCATGTAAATCTTGCTCATGGACGTAACTGCGAATGGTATTGTAACAGAACAAACGATTTCTTCGTTGCAGCACACCATTGCGATCCACCTGTACCAACAAATAACTCCAATGTTGTCAACTAAGAAGAAAACATCACGTGATGCAAAGCCACGCTGTACGGCTATATGCGCATACAAATCGGTCTACTAAATAACCAAATAACGCTCACAGTAGCTCCGCATCAGCTAAATACACCCCGAAATACACGATATACGCGCTGGTGCAGCGTGAAACATACTGCGAAGCTAACGACACCATACGTCACGGTCGCGAAACCAACAGCGAGAGGGAGCCCCCAAATGGCGACATTCCATACCACAAATCTCTCCCCTCCAGGCAATCGCTGCTTTATTTGGATCACGTGACCTCATTTAATGCGTGCGTCGTATGCAGTAAATGCCAGAAAACGGAGTACGCTTCACCAGGTGGGGGCAAGCACTTTGCCCGTCAGGGGGCGTCGTTCAAAATGTCACAACCAATAGCGTCATGCGTCACACGCCTGAAGGTTTTAGCGATGGAAATAAGTTCAGTAAGTGTCGCTGCCATACTTCACGTCTGATCGTACCGGTTGTCAAAGGAGGTGGGTTCTGTGGCGTGCAGTTACAAGAATGAACTGAGTGATTGCGTTCCTCACCGCTTGGAGGAATTTCGGCGCTGCCTCCACTGACGTTTGTCGTCCAATGGGAACACAGTGAGGTATAAGAGGCGCTGGCTGCACAGGATTTATTCCGTTCTTGTTGCTTTGTCTTCTTCTGAAGAACTATTCGTGTGTTATCAACGCTATCACAATAATCCTGGTTCAGAGATTAGGAAAATTTGAACTGATATTAAGTCAGTAAGATGAAAGTCTGAGAAGTGTTTATCACGCATTTTTTATAGACAAACTAATAGGCAGGTTTGTTTGGATTTAATCCATGCACATGGCTTTTATCCGGTGGATTTTTAAAATTTTATCCGCACAATTTTATCCGGATTTTCTAGAGATTTTGTCCAGATGTGATGTGAAGGACAATCAGAATTCAACACCACACGGAAAACTCACGGTTTATTTTATTGTAGTGTTGACCGTTTACAAAAGCCCAGGTAGCCTAACATTAACTCTTTTAACTTTGTATCTTTTTAACTTATAACTTTTCAGATTTAACTTTTTTCCGCTTTCTTCAACTTCTGCCCATTCAGGGAGAGACTTTCTTCCGCTTCCTGGAGGCACTGTAACTGAAGTGCGCCCAAACACGACAGCTAATCCAGGCTTGTAGGACTTACACCATTGAACAATGCGTGCACGGAACTCCACTTTTCGGAAAACAAAAGAAAATGATACTATGTTGCTGGGACAGGCAGTTTCATAAACCGAAACTATGAGAGGACACCCGAAATCAAGAAGAACACCAAAACAGATTTTTGTTTTTCCTCTGTGTCGCATTTCTAGGCTTGTCTATATTCTCCAAAAATATCCAGGTTTTATCCAAGAAAGGATCTTTTTTTAAGAATATCCGGATTTTTTCAACCCTGCTAATAGGTGACGTAACTTGGCAAAGTTTAGGAGATAGGTCAGTACACATAAATAAGAAGACGTATGTTATGGTATCGTAACAAACCTACAAATATGTTGCAGAAACCCGCAGACCATATTACATCTACAAAAGGAAACCGAATCCCGTATCCATAATTCAAGAGCTTTCACCAAACCTGTATCGGATTCCTCTTCGAAAAAAATTTGCCTCCTTACAAGGCATTGCACGCAGCGTGCTCGTAAAATCTCGTCACAACTTAATAATCCCGGCTTCACATAAAACCTCGCAACGGAAAGCAAACACACCGGTAGTAAAATTCGGCTTTATATGTCATAAATCATTGCGACACCACCTGAAGCAAAAAAAAAAAATATATACTACCTTCCCCTCAAACGAAACAAGCACCACGAACACCTGCAACACTTCAGAAATGCGACACAGTATAAAAGAAAACCTGTCTTCTTCACTAGCAATGTCTTAAATTTCATTGCACGTAATACGAGCATGAGGCTAATCCCCTTTTAATCCGGATCTGGTCCGACTTCGATACCACCATCCAAATCCTGAGGACTCCGCAGCACTGCGTTCTTAAATCATTCACGATGTCCTACAAACAGCGCTGCAAATAAATTTACGAATAAAAGCGTCATCCTCACATTAAACAGTCAGACGACACCCCGCTGTTCTGACCAATAAACGCTCGTAGTCTTGTATTGCTGTCCACTTTCCACCAATAAAATGCGATGTCTTAGTAGCTGTGTCAACGCTGTCCGATAAGAGGGGATGCTCCGGAGAGATAAGGCGCTTCAAGAGTGAGCAATGTTGCGATATCGGTTCGAGAGATCTTGACGTTTACATGGCAGTTTCGGGAGGTCTATAATCTCGTAATCGATGGCTTCCAATATTGATTTTGTGCGGGAAACGCCGGTGGTTTGTAAGTATTTGCGGAAAGTGTAAGTTGCAGAGACACACGGTGTGTGACTGCAGTTTTGTCTCGTATCGCTCACTCATCAGAAACGAGTGCACATGTTCGGATTTTACTTCATTCCTCCCGGATGAAAGGAAGTGACGTATTGTGGGGATATGTGATGGAGAAATTTAATATTATGCTCAGAAAGGCCGATGTGTCTACGTAGGGCTTTCGTTCCCGGTGCTACTTGGCACTATTAAGCACGCTGGGGTCACAACTGCGCGCTGCTACGCTTCCTCTGGAAGGCTGGACTCTTGGGCACTCTGTGACACCTCCCTAATGCCTTACAGCCCAGCGGCATGTGCAGGAGCTGTCTTCGTCTATAACTCTGTTTAGTTTTCTGCGTCTCTGTTTTTCTTCCTCCTTTTGGATTGGATTGGATTGGAAAAAGAAAGAAAAATATGGAGAGGTTAGTCCCGACCCAGTCAGAACTGGCTATTCCAAAACGCGTTTGTGGTTGAAAAAAAAAAAGACCTCCTCCTTTTACTCGTTGGTAATTACAAGCCTTGTGTATAGCTAACCTTTCCGATTCGTTTTCTTTTTGTCAACCATTAAACATCCCCCACCCTCACCCCCCGATGCTTCTCGAATGGAAGGCCACAGTGGCAATGGATATATGGATGAGGTAGCGGCCCTGAAAAAGGCAGACGGAGTTTGATTAAAACCACGATGTAATTTTTGGTGCGAGACCTATGCTCCAAAGTGAAACCGAAACTAACTGCAGTGTCCGCTCACGTTACGTAATTGGTCGTGACCTCCGTGGAGGTATACAAGTTTGTGTGATTGTACGAGCGCTAGACAATATGGCGCAGATGCAGTCGAGCTGGTGTACAGACTCCATCTTAAGAAAGCTTGAGCGATGGGCGACAAAGAAAAAGAAGCGTGACGCACGGCTCAAAGTGGCAACGTTTAATTTCCACAGCAGACAGCCACAATTAAACGTCCCATCGAAGTTCAACGAGTGCCAACTGGACAAGGAGAGGTCTTCGCTTCCACAAATTTTTGTCGTTTCTCAATATTTAAATGTTAAATTGGCTACATATTTCTCAACTTTAACGCGCACGAAACTTAAGCAACCTTCTCAGTGTATCAGACACGCACTCCGTGCAAGGAAACACCTGGATGTAATTTCTCATACCAATTCGAATCCTGTGAGAAGTTCCGCAGATTCCAAGACAATCCTCACACGCACTTGAGACTGCGCTCGTCTCCTATCATTCTTCGCACGACAGGCGGGTTGCTACGCCAATCAGAACCATGAGTTGAAGACCACGTGCACTGAAGTGACCAATCAAATGCGAGAACGAGGCGTGCTTAATCACGTGTTGCAACACACGCTACGGGAACAGGGCCTGTCCACCCAAGATGGATACACAAAGCCATGGGACTGGTTCGTAATCTGGGTGCCGGAAAACCTGCAGCTGTTTTGTCGTCAAGATAGGAGTTGAAGAGTGTTCCTTACAAGGTCCAACCAGAGGAAGAAGCAGTCCCTATCACAGGCCCAAGAGTCCTTGCGCTTGCTAGTAAAGGTGATATTGCTTATTGCTTAGCCTTTGGCATTTTTTTTAAGGCTGCAGTATGTACAAATAAATATTGCCCAGCGAAGATACACTTTGGAGGGAATGAGATGCTCAAGTTGTGCAAGATGAATGTTACAGTGGATTATCTGAATCGATATAAACGTGCATTGCAAGAGTAACAGCAAAATGTATAATATACGGGTAGGCCAATGGGGCAACGAATGAGTGGTCACGTGCTCACGAGCACCAATGGGAATGGCCATAGATCTGGCTCCTCAGAACATGACGCGCAAGCACCTTCAAGGTTCTGTACCTCGTCAACTATACAACACGTAGAAAAATAATGATATTTCAGTCAGTACTGTGACATGCAGCTAGTACAATGGGAAAAAGTCGCTTAATATGCTAATGAGCCGTGAGGGTACCATAAGTAAACAAATATCGTTATTTTAAACTGTTACAAGTAACAATGTAATTCAGGAGGAAACACGAATCGCTATTTCGTACAGCAGTATTCGCCATAAACCGACAACTTCCTTGTAATTTTTTTTCCTCCGTATTACAAAGAAATACCTCCCGATTAAGATGTACTAGCCAACTGCAGAGCCTATCAGAAGACAGCCCCTTGCAAGTGCTAACACTCTCCCAGATTACCCTCCGTTTGCTCCGTGTATTCCACTACGTAAGAGAAACATGAGTCTCGAAGCGTTTAACAGAATCGCAATAACCGAGATCGTTATGCAGATGAGCTTTCGGTATAGCATACTTGCGCAACTTCAGAACAGGAACTACTCACGTATACGTACAATATTGTTCATTGGAACAAATTTTAAGCATCCCACTTATGGTGGCCATTTCTTTCTTTTCTTTTTTTTTTTGCGTCGACGTATTATAAAATAACGCGTCACCAACTCCCCCTGGTGTGACTTTCGGTTAACCGTGCTCGCCGGAACTGTTATATTTGTGCACTACATACATACCACTTGCCTTCGTACACAAACTGCAGTAGGTATACCGTCGTATGTCAGAATGAAGATAGGGTTAGGAATTATGTCTTGAGGGCTACTACGCTGCCCTCCGGATATGTATGCCTTTTATACTATGAAACAAATGCCGCACACACCACAAGCACTCATTCGTAAGCAATTCCTAAAAGATTCACAACTGTATAACAAAAATCTTTTTTCACAGTCCCAGCATGATGAGTTTTTATTGCGCCTCTCATTCCACACTCCTCTCCACAGAGCCACGCGCCACCGTTCCATTGTTGACAAAAAAGAACACACGCTCGGCTAAAAAAATATTAGAAAAAGAAAAACTTGCGGAGTTGTACACGGACGCTTGGCAACTGTATAAATCACCGAATCTTTTCATCCATTCACAGTAACTCTCTTCACAAAAGGGAATTCAGGAAACCGCAAATCGCGCCCGCAGACTGTCTCTCATCCCACACACACACACACACGCCCTCCAAAGAAATTGGAAAAAAATAAATTATAAAGAAACGGTATCGATTTATATGGCACAGTTGAAAGAACTCTCGAACGCAGATCATTATCACCAGCGGCTCCATGCATCAGACAAGGCGGCAAAGACGAATGCGGTTCGATTTGATGAGAGGGCGAGGAGGAAAGCTGAAAAACATACCCTCGTTACAAAATTTTTATCTTACAAACCCGTACTCGAATCATGTCACTGCACTGCGTGAGCTGTGCCGAAAAAAAAAGAAGAAAAAAAATGGAGGGACGGCAAGAAATGGCAAAAAAATCGCGGAGTGCGCGGATTGGTAGGCGCGGTCATGACCACGTGATCAATCAATAGCGCGCTTTGAAGTAGTGCGTGGACCAATAGTGTCTGTTATTCAATACCTCGATCTCCTTTCCACGTCTCGTGTTGGGTCTTTGTTTCGCGGTAGCAGAAATGGCTGGTGAGATTGACGCAGACAAAAAGTACAGAGAGGAAAGAAGAGAGACGGTTTGGGTAAGGTTTAGCTGTTACGATTTACTGCAGTTACTATTTTTCTAGAATTTTCTGATGGTAGCTTCTTATTAAGTTTATTAAGAGGCATTCTTCCAATCAATAGCGTAGCCAGAAGAGTATTTTAGGAGGGGTTCGATGGGAACTTTACATTGGGGGGAGGAGGACTGCGCCCTCGTTTCCCTTTTCCAAATGCAGTACCAAAGGCACGGTTTCGGGGGGCTTGCACATTCGCCCCTCTGCCTACGCCAGTGCTTCCAATGTTACACTGCAACGAACGATATGTCCAAGTTGCCTACGCGTGGATGGCAGAAGGCTTCGACACGTCTTCTATGAAGAAGACCGAGAGACAGGGACACAGAAGACGACACACACAAGTGTGTGTGTCTGTTCATGTCCGTGTCTCTCGGTCTTCTTCATGGATCTACACCAGTTAGCCTGCACCCTTTCCCTTGTTTCATCATGTCTTCCACATCACATTTGGCAAGGAATTGGTTGTCGCCGCACAGGACGTAGAGTGCTGCAGCATTCTTATGTACGGGGTCAAGGGCTGTCGCAAAAAAGAAGAGAAGACATACATGGCTTTCTTCATCATGGAAAAGAGATACCCTTCTTCTAAAGTCTCTCCAACCTGAGTCCCCAAGAGAAAGTATTGCTCACTGCCACTACAATTCGAAGAGATAGACAGGCGCTGTATCTCGTCAAAAGCCTCTTTCTAGCCAAGGGAGACCACTGGTCATTTTTCAGTTCGTCGTTTGGAGAACGTGAGCGGACCGCGTGCACTCATGATAACGTGCCGTACATCCTTCGCTCCTGCACTCCACACACCTGGGATTGGTGTGTCATACACGGGATAATCATTCGCAACCTGCTTGTTAGCAGCCCCATATTAATTTTGTAGTCACTGTTTAGAAATGCCTTCATACTGCTTATTTTGACCTCCAGGACAACGGGCTATCTGTAGCAGCATTACTTTTAGGAGTAAATGCACGACATGACTTGCAGTTAAATTTTCTTCCCAATCACGAGTCCCTACTATGTCCCGAACTAATTCCAGAGGAAAAGTTCGTAGTTCCGGCCATAACACTTTACAGAAAAAGTTCAGCAGCCCATCCGGCGCTGATATATAGAGCTGAATCGTTACTCAGTTGCTTGACAACCGTCTCACCAATTCCTCATATGTTATGCGACCCTCGAGTGTCACTGCTTTCCTGCGAGAGCCGAGGTGACAATTGTGATACATTAGCTGGAGTTGCTGCTGTAGGCAGAAAGACGGCCTTAGAAAAACGGCCTTCCCATGACGTGCCTTCCACCGCGTTTGCTCCGCGCTGGCTTCAGGTGTCCTGCCACCGTGCATATGTGAATTATCTTTACTTCCGCACAGCCCACGTGTTGTGACTTGGCATGTTCCAACTTTTCCTTCGGGGCAGACGTTTGCAGGAGCTCCGTGTATTCTGTTTTGAGCTGCGCCTAACGCCACATGTTTTAACGCACGTCGCACTTTTGTCACACGTTGCCTCGCCTTCATCGTTCCTTCATTTCATCTTTTACTACCGGCCAGTTGCTGAACGATGGACATACTCTCCAAGACGGTCGTCCAAGAAGAAAGTCGTTTACCTGAGCCTCAATCTTGAGCTCGCACATAGCTAGCGTTATCACGCAACGACACGTGAAAACGTTTTGATATCGAACTGCTCTACAAAAAAAAAAAAAAAAAAGAAGAAGAAGAAGAAGAAGAAGAAGAGAGAATTATACGCAGTAAGTGCAGGTCAGAGTGAGCAATCTTGTGGCACAGGAGGCATTACTGACTGTACTGACGTTACTGACTAGAGGTACTAGGAGTTCTAGCACAATAGCAGCGTTTCATGAAGGTGACACAAGTTGAACTAAGAGTGTGACATCAATTCATACCATATGATGTTTCGGTGGACACATTTTCGCTTCCCCAGGTGGCAGAGATATTTAGAAAACAAATATTTTCCTTCGAGTGACCTCGGCGATCCTCCACGGAAGAGCGGTCCAGCAACACTGGGCCTCACCTCCCCGGTATTCTTGACATGCGCCAACATGCGCCTTCCTGTAGGTTTTTGTTCTATCAATGGAGAGTATACTTTACAACGAAATCCAGGAAGCAGATAACTCGTCAGCCATGTCGCACGAAGAAGTTACCGAGCACGTGCCCGAAACCAAGAAAACAGCCGGTGACCCGCACGAGACTACCTGTGACGGACGTCACGCAGGTTCCAGGAGGCTGGAGAGGGGAGCCTTCAGGAGTTTCGGTTTCGATATGAGCTTCCCAGCTCTTTTGGCAACTAATGAGTCCCCGACCGCCAAACCAACTTTGTTTCTAATTTCTGAATAATGTACCGAACTCCGTCCGCATCTAAACCGGTCTATATTCACTTAAAGGGACTACCCATCCATCACGGTCGATTCCGAAACTATAGTTCAGTTTTAATCCTCGTTCGTCACCGACAATAATGCCGAAAATCCGACGCGAACTAGCGGAATAGTTTCTGTGCAATTTGATGTCGTGCATGGCAAGAGCAGACGACGTGCGTTGAGAGTGTTCCGGAACTCCCTCTCTGGAAATCGGAGGAAACGTCACTTGGTCGAGGCCAATCAGGGAGCGCCCTTTGGCGCTGGCAAGTCCATTCAGGGAGCGGCCGGAGAGCCTTTTTAGCGACCGACCGGCGGGCGGTTGGGAAGGCGTCTGCAGGTCGCGGACTTTCTGTGGTCGGTTGTGGAATGTGTCATTTCCGGGTCAGCGTAGGACGTGTTCGTGCAGCCAGGAGCGTAACACCGTGCCCCATACGGCATGGTCGCGTCAGAGTTCGTACAGGTAAGCGAAAGTCGGCGTACCTACTGAGGGCTTTTCACTTATTATATTGCGTTACGTGAAGCAGACGAGCTCGGAGACAATGGCCTGCACAGCGCTTTCACTCGTGCGCCTCGCTTACGTCATCATGATGTTATTATCACTGGGGCTTCCTTAGCTGCAGAGAGAGTGCGAATCTTTAAAAGTGATTTACTTAATATGTAAGCGGTTTTCGGAAGAGGGACTTGGCCAAGTAGACTGTGAAGCGGTACCGAACAGTACCGTATCATTCTCATACACACGCTTGCGGATGCGATAGCCCGTTTAAAAGATAAGGCGAGACAGTAAAGATAAGTCGCTCAACTTGGGTAGTTGACACGACAAGTACCGACTGAACTTCGTCATGTAAATCGCGTCAGTCGACATAAGCCACTTCTTGTACGTCACTGCCGGATGTTTCCGTCCTCCCTCGCCTCATAATAGAACAGGTGGATTGACTACCAGTGACAGAGGAGGAGGAAGAAGAAGAATAGCTGATTACGGAAAGAACGGCGTACCGAAGCTTACCGGCATTCCCGGCAGGTCGACCGCTTTTTCTTTGTATAAACGACACGGCCACCCTCCCCGAAAGGCTACAAAATGATTTGAGAAGCAAACTAATTCACGCGATGACAAAGTTATGTTTCAACGTCCCAATTCAAAGATGAGGGTGGCCTCAACAAGTTTCAGTTGAGGATCAGTCGTCTAGTGCACCCTGCAGAGCTCTACGGCGCCTTAGTTGACCTTAATCAGTCGACTGGGGCCTCTACTCGACATATCCACTCATGCAAACGCATTGAATGAGTGACACAGATGCGCGTTGGCGTCGATTGATATATGCAGCGTTACACCAGAAGCGGGAAAAGCCGAGATGGCAGGGCTCTGTACGATTGCAGGGTGTCCGCCATAAGAAGGATTATCGCTTGCTATCCCTCCTTTCGTTCCACGGAAACTGCTCCATCTACAAATTTTCGCTCGTTTTCGTACGTAAATGTCGCCCTGACATAAAGTTTGCAGCTGTTGCTTTAGCAATGTGTACGGGTCTGCCACCAACGCACTTGCAAACTTTTTGGACGGCGTAGGACTTCGGAAGCCTTGTGAAGCGACCTATTATTTCATTTCACCACATTACCGCCATTAATGGGGGCAAAGTATCGCCCCTGGTGGCGAAACTCCCAAATCGTCATAATTAAAATCACATAGTTTTTCCTACAGACAGACATCTACTATTTCCATGCGTGCTAAAGTCTGCAACTTCTAAAACTGCAAGCTTACAAAAATTCATGTCAAGAGGACCTCTTCCGACATCATGTTGAACGATCTACAACCAGTACGACGACAAGATTGAACTGCATTGCATATCTGTCTGGCGTCTCCGTGCAGCTCAACATGCCTGCCAACACCCCTTTAACGCATCATCCAACCGAGGCCACAAATTCACACACACCGAAGAAAGAAATAAAATAACTAATAAAACGACGCCCAGCAAGAAGTCCAGCGCCTTTGGAGCGGCCATCTTTAAATGTGGCCGCCAAAAGAAATGTGTTACGCCCCGTAGCGTGAAAAATGCAAAACAAACGAAGCGAGCGCCGCCCTGGGGGTGGAATCCAAGCCAAACCAAACTCCCGCTGCGTGCGCGTTGGGCAAGGCAGCACGTGAAATCTATCCATCGTCAAAGTGACACAGAGATGGTTGCGGGAACGATTGATCAGGAAGCGGTTGGCCTTTTTTCTTCGCCTTTGGTCAGTGGAGCCCATACGTTGTTTTCTATTTGTCTAGTTGCACTTGACCGTGGCCTTCACGGTATGGCAGAAAGAAAGCTCGGAGCTCATGTAGCGTGATTTGGCGGCAAGCGGTGTTAGAATGATTAAATGCAGGGGATAAAGATATATATATATATATATCTTCACCATGACACGGCCCTTACTCTCACACATTACCCCCAGGTGCCTTTGCACAGAGATTTTCCCAGCACCCCCCTACACCCCCCAAAGATACCCGAATAAATGTTACAACGCCCCTGTCTGCGAGAAAGGCAAAAAAAAAAAGCCAGAAAAGTTGCAAATACGGGTGCCATAACCCCCCCCCCCCCCCCCCCCCCCCCGAAGGGACCCCAACACCCCTCCGAGACGAAAATCCTTGGAATATCTCTGCTTTTACCGACTTGGTGTCTTTACAGGTTTCACCAGAGGTACAGACAGCTCAAAACCACCACAAGGGTGACCCAGGTGACCAAGTCAAGCTTCCAGTCCTAGTGAATGCGCTAAGCGCTCTGTCCACATTATATGCCGCTTGAAATTAGACGGTTCCTTTTATCCTTGATGGAGACTGTGTCAGAGGCTCAGCGCAGCTTCCAGAAACTAGGCTACGAAGTCAAGGTTGAAGTGTACGGCTACGCCTTGGTTGGATGGCTCATCAATGTAACCGTCCACAAAAAAGAAACCTTGTGACTGCCTACTTACCTCCATGGAACTGTATAGATGCATCAGTGGAGGTATACTTTGCAAGAGTCATTGTCGGCACCGTACTACCTGCCGTTGTCGCCAGGCTGGAGGCATCGCCAAATCAATGAAGCCAACGATACGATACTGCAACAGAATCCAAACGCAGTTGTCCCACGAAAGAGAATGCATCGAACCCAGGCTTTGATCGAAGTACATAGACATGTACATGAACTCTGTTCCGGGTAGAAACAGGTAACACACAAGAAACAGTGGTTGGGCTGTGCAAGTACTTGCAGGGGATACCACAGGGGGCTTTCATCCAAACCCTATATAGCGCTTTTGCAATTGAGGCAACGCACGCTCGCAGCCAAAATAATCACAATTGCGGCCCCCTTTTGGTGATACAGACCCAAGTAGCAAAACGTACTGAAAGTCGAGTGCAATAGGGGTGGACGGGTAGGTGGAAGGCCTTGAACAGACTGATGAAACTAAAGAACATTGATAAGACACATACCGTCCACCCCTATTGCACTCCACTTTCAGTACATTGTGCTGCTTGGGAGATAAAAGAAGATTAGGTAATGACACACAACCGATAACCGGCTTCATGACCAGGACAACAACAACTCAAATATATGCCAACCAATCAGTCAGAGTGGTTAAACGAAACGTGTACCAATCGAGCTTCCAGAAGCGGAACACGTGCAGTGGGCACGAAACAGCTGATCTTTTCCAAAAAGTCCGCACGCCTCCCGAGTTTTTGTGAACGAGTTCCCATCGTACAAACATGTGTACACTCACAAAGCAACAGAGTCAACAACGCACAGGGGCACGTCGCCCCTTTTTTCCGCTTCTTGAGGCGGACGTTAACGGGCGTGAGTGGCACGGTCGTCCACAAGGCTGCCGGCCCTCAGCACGGATGAGAGCTCCGAGTGAATGGCGAATCAATTGAGCCAACTATGAGAGCTTCAAAGGGGGCAATGGGAGTGCGGGTGGGTAGAGGGCCTCTTGGCAAGTAAACAACGCGGAAAAAAAAAAAAGCAGAGAAAGGGTTTCGCACCGCAGGAAGTGTCTGAAAAGTAAGGTGATCTTAAAGCCTTAGAAAGGAACCCGAAGATGCGGAAAGGTGAACTGGAAGGTTAAGGAGGTACTAGTCAAGTTTGTGTGGCAGCAGGACGCATCCCTCTGTCGGTGGCCCATATACCTGTCGTTCCCCCCCCCCCCCCCCCCAATTGAGAATGTACTTGCAAAATTGACGTGTCCACTTGCTTTGTTCAATACCGAACTCATGCCGAAGCTCATGCTTCCCAAACGTTGCTGGTCCCTCACAAACAGGGAGAATGTTCGGTTGTACTTCCGGCGCTGAGTGAGCGGTGGCTTAAGAAGAAGAAAAAAAAGGACTCGTAACGTCAACACCGAAAAGAACGTACTAGAGAACGATGATGCCAATCGGAAAGCGAAACCAAAAGCCCGCACGCCCCCTGCTGAGCAAACGAGAAGACATGACGCCGTCTGCTTCGTAACAAGAGAAAACGGACAAAGCGTTTCGATCTCACACGTTTAGAGATGGGGTTGCGTCACATCCGCTAAAGGGGTTTGCTTGGTAGCAGAAGATGAATGAGAGTAGCAGACGACAGGCACAAAAAAGAACAGCGGGCGAACATCACCCGCTGTACTATAGTTTCACAGGAAGTGGCTGCTTCAGTGGATGTTCCGGTCAACGTGATTGCGTCTGTTATCTCATGGCGTTGCTTTCGCGATTCCTGTTGTGGATAGCTTTCACTTTCATTGGCTGCCTATATTGTACACGTTGCGGTCTGTGCATGTTGCACTGAGGGACACTGACGTCCGTGATGTCCAATGCGAAACGAAGCATTTCTGTGATTTCATTAACAACTTGGTGGAAGCCGTACGCTCTAATGCACAGCGCTGTAGGGTAACATCAGGAACAACTGACTCTGTGTGCCATATTGGAAAAAATTGATAAAGAAACAAAGAGTTAGCTTAACTTCATACTAAGACACTGAAGAGGCTGGGCAGCTCTGAACAAGAAAGCCTTGCTGTAAGAGTCACAAATTTGCCCTCTCCCACTTCGCCCATGTCCGCCAAGTGGTCGTCAAATCTACCAACTACTTCCAACCAAATAGCGCCAGGATTGCAAACAAGATCACTCTTATCAAGACCCTTCCTCTCTTGCCATCACCTAATTACTACGCGTTACCCAACCACTCAGTAATAGCAATGGAACGGACTGCTATGACGCGCACAAAAAGGTTGAAGTTGCTATTACGTCGCAAGCATTGTTATGAAAGAAAGCAAACCTGAGACAGGGCTCATGGTCACCCTGGTAACCCTTGAGAGGCGAAGCAGACGACGGGAGTTCCTTTTCATTACGCCTAGCGACGCTCCAAGCGACATTGAAGAATTGGGTGTCGTGATGGATTACTGTCATTACGTCTCGTCGATATCTTTCCGTCGGCTTAAAACCTGGTCGACCAAGGGATGTCCATTAATGAAATGACACCCGGTCCCAGGGTATATCTATCAACAGGGAGGGGACCAAGGCTACACATGGCGTGTAGATGACATGCGTGGTTGTGTAATGCAAATACCACTCTCTGAATACCGTGAATTGATGTTCCCTGATTTCTTTGCTCTTCGGCGCCTGTAGCATTGTGAGGTTCTTTGTTGTCTTACACTTTATTCGTGTTTCAGGTGGGTTTTAGATATTCGGATAAACACTTCACTAAGACCTTTACGAAGAAGAGAGTGTTAAAAAAATGTATAATGAAAGAGCGTTTCTTGGCAACATGCTGGATATTCAGAAAGACTGGAGCAGTCGATTTTTGTTAAAAGGGAACGGTACATGTCGTTAACCCACGGATATCCTTACGCCCCATCTCGTTTCTAGCAACACCCCACCTTAAATTTCTGAGACTATCAAACAGGTCAACACAGCTCGCGGCCACCGATAAATCTACCCATAAGCATGCACAGCCCCCATCCCTTGGAAGCTTACCCCCCCGCGATGTCTGTTTCTGGGGCAGAGGTGGGGAGTAATGCATTACAAAGTAATGCATTACCGGTAATGCATTACTTTTGAGTAATGAGTAATGGTAATGAATTACATTTTGCCAGCAAGTAATGAGTAACGGTAATGCATTACATTTCGACTGAGTAATGCAGGGTGGCATTACTCATTACTTTTGTCGAATGTTCATTGAGCCACGTGAAGATTAAGAACATCCAGGTTTTCTTCGACCATGAGCACAGGGCAACAAGGAAAGAGAAAGGCGCAGCCTGGGGAATTCTGCAAGGGTTCAACAGTCGGCGGCGTGTGTCACAAGTGTCTACATGATGATATCACCGATTTTCTCCTGTGTGCATTTGGAGTAAAGGATAATCAGTGAAATAGAAACATAGCCTCTATGAAGGTATCACGTAACATTTGCTGTAGTGATTCACTGTTTTGGTATGGTACCGTGTTAGTTTCTCTTGTGCTGTCAGATGTAGCTTTTCTGTAGGCTGGGCTTCATCCGCCAGCTCCATAATGCTAGAAAAGGCATCTGCAATAAATCTTATCTATAGTTTTTGCCTATCAGACTTGCTTCTGCGGGGATTTACTGGCACCAATTTGGGGATACTCGAGTGGCTATTGCCTATAGCAAAAAAAGCAAGAGAAAAACTTTTGCATAGCATCTTTGAGGCTTATACCCTAAAACGTAAATGTAATGCCACAGTAATGCCATTACTTTGTTAAAGTAATGACATTACTAATGCATTACTAATATCCAAAAAGTAATGAGTAATGTAATGCATTAGTTTGTTATGCAAGTAATGAGTAATGGTAATGCATTACAAAATAAAAGTAATTTCCCCACCTCTGTTCTGGGGGGCTCTGTTTTGACCGAGGCAAAGTTTCGTCGGTTATCAAAACAATTCATTCATTTCGTATTGAAATGCAACCAGAACGTGGCCAGAGCTACAACAGGCGCATGCGCAGTTTTGGTTTCAGAAAGGGTTCGTATAGAAATAATTGATGTAACGGCAAAAAAAAAACAAAAAACAAACAAAAAAAGAAACTTACGACACGGCAGCAGAATTAATACTGGGACAGAATTAATACTGCCCGACTGCCTTCCCAAGTGGAGGACAAGTGAGTGGGAAATTTGCGCCCCCCCCCCCCCCCAGGCGTATTCTTGCTCCACAAGGTTGTCTTTTTTGCGCCCCTTTAAGCGGACTCGGGGGCGGGGGGGGGGGGGGGTGCTGTCGGCCCGTGGACGCCGGCCGTGCCTCCAACGGACCAATTTTGTGATCTTTCGCCTTAAGTTTTGCGGACACTTCCACGGTAGCACAGCTCATTGCTTCTCCCAATCACCCACCGCCCAGCTTGCAGGAATGGTATGGTAATTCCTCAGCGACGTTCTCAGTAGTTTTGGCAATGCTTTACGCACGAGAGTATTGAGGACGATAGTGCGTGCCCGAAGCAATACCGAACCGAACCTACCGAGGACGCCACTCCAATATGTTGAACAGGGAGCCTGTTCCCTAATGTTGAACATGTGTGTTCCGCACAGCAACTCCGAGATTTCCGGACAGGCGTCATTCGTCCCGTGTTGAACTGTCGTCGCGAAAAGCCCTTTCACCACCACCACCACCACCACCACCACCAAAGAGCTTCAAATATAAAGCTGCGAAACTCGAACGGCAAAACTATGAGCCATTCTATGGAGCAAAGGCATGAGCAAAGGCAACACAAGTACACGCACTATGTATATGTACCCCAAGATGAACGCCCAAACCAATCCGCCTCGGTAGCGCAGTAGGCAGCGCGTCAGTCTCATAATCTGAAGGTCGTGAGTTCGAGCCTCACCCGGGGCAGGCGGTGTATTTTTTGTATTTTGTTCCACAATCACTATTTTATGCAGATCTACTACTGAAAACGTTTTTTTTTTTTGTTTTCCGAGGGCAGTTAGCTGGGCAAGCTTGAAATTACAATGAAAAATTCACAAGAAATTAACGTATCATTCTCTGTGATCAGTTCTTGCATACACGGGTTGGCAACCGAGCACCGTTGTTTAAAAACTCTCGGTAGAAGGGTGTGGAAGTGGCGATGAGGGTGTGAAGTCAAGTGATGTGAGGAACACTTCATAAGAAGTTCGCTTGCGCAGTTATAATTCACTCTAAGTGTTACAGGATAGATTGTGAGTGCCATTATGTGTCTGTATCATACGTCTGTGTCGCCCGTCCATTGCCCCCCCCCCCCCCCATCCCGCAAACTCAGGCTTTTTTACAGTATGGATATCAAAGCACCATTGACGAGGTTTCCATCTGTGCTTGCACAGAGAGAGGAGTCCACGAAAAAGTTTCTGGAAAATTAGTCAAATGAAATCCGGCGAATTATTTCCTAGATCCAAACCCGCACACGCGCAGAACGTATCTGTAGTTAGAAAAGAAATAACAAAGACAAACAACAGAAACCGTGTCTCGCTGTCATTGCACTGCTACCCAACGGCCCGACCAAGAGTTTGCGTCCTCCACCGCCAGGGGGTCAACCCAAAGGCGAGCCGCGGCGCTGCATTCGCTTGCGCAGTCAGCCAACCCCCGCGTTCCCCATCGCAACGGGGTGTCTCATTTATCACAACGGAGTGTTATAAGTAACACCTGGTGATTTTCACAGCGGGAACTCTCCAATGAACCTGCGTTGGTGATCTGTTTCTACCACCGACAACTTTTCAAGAGTTTTTTTTTTTTTTCATTTTTGAACCTTTGCTGTTTTATTCTCAAATGCTCCGCCGGCTCGGCAACTTGAACACATATTTATAAAGCGACTGGAAACTTGTTTCACGCTAAGCGGTGAGCATCCCCGCGTGAACTGGTCGTTGTATAATACCATAATGGGAAACGGATAGGATTCCGGCTTACCAGGCGGTCCTAGAAGATTCAAGGACGAGTCTCTTTTTTTTTTCTCAGTGGCGGTAATACACCAAGGTTCTTTTCGCCTTGTATGTACATCGCATTCTACGGCATAGGTGTGATAATAAAAAGAGCGTTGCGTAAACAGTGCGTAGTCGTTCGTAGAATCATATCTGAGAGAAGAGATAGGAACGTACATCCCATTTTGGATGATAACAGTTTTAAAGAAGGCTGAGTAAGGAACCCTTTTTTTGTCGATATTACAGAGTTACACAGTGGAACTTTGTTGATTTCCTGTGGAAGATTAGCCCCTGTTATATGAACGCGACAGGAACGGGCTTGTCGTAGCAAACCTTCTCCCATCAAGCCGTACGTGTCAACCAATCTTCTATAGGGAGGATTGATGTGAGGAGGTGCGATACGTCAACTGGACCCGTTTCTGTCGGGTTCATGTAACCGCGGCAATTGTGCCATGGGGAGTGTTGCAATATGAGCAGAACGAACTTTAATGTTGCACGGCTGGCATTTTCCGAAAAGTTCATCAGCTCTTCTAGTCGTACCCATTTGTTCCCAATTTCATGCCTGAGGGATCTCGGCAGTAACTTCCTTTTCGGTGATTTTCAAAAAGGCATCTCCTTCTACACATAACGTGTTATTGAATACGAACAATATTGAAGAACATATTCAAATACAGTCTCGTTAATATGACCCCCGATAATCTGACATATGCGCTTTACGACTATATTCCTGGGGAACAATGCAGTGAAAGCTCTGAAAATCCCCCCGTTAATATGACAATTCCGTATTATGACCGAATTTTTCGGGAACGACCATGGTCGTAATAACGAGGGTTCACTGTAAACAACAATAAAAACGTGAAAATGACCGTGTAATCAGCATTGTGTCCATCTGAAATTGAACTGCGACGAATACATGTATTAAAGTAGGAGCTACTTCTTCATCGCAGGATGAAGAAGCCAGCTCACGATATTCCTTCTCAGCGTTCGTTATGGGAAAAATAATGGCACTGTGAATTGCCCGAAGACTGCATGTTTCAGTAAATTTATCGTACGATTTAAGGTGGCGTGCGTTCAAATTGACGTTTTTGAAGTTGTTGATTTATTGCCGAATTGGAGCATGAAGAATTTTGGACATGGAGGAAGTACACGCCATTTTATCTCAGTGAGTGAACGAACAATTATTAAATTAGTTAGCTAATTAGTTAGTTAACTCAGTTAAATCCCCGGGCTAAATAATTCGCGAGCGGGTGCACCAATCGACGAACTTTCTTTTTTACAAGTATCTGTCTGGTACCAGTTACAAGCTGCGCACCGTGTGAATGAGTGGGAGGCGCTCATTGTTTCGATAAAAATGCGTATGAGTTTCGTAAAAAAAGGCGTAACTTCTAAAGCAGGCCGCTGTCGGCATTAAAATGGGTACTACGATACTACTATTGGTACTCGGTACTATCGTCGACCCCTATCCCTATATGTATTAATAAACTCCCCTTTCTGTTTTCGTGTAAGCT
This sequence comes from Ornithodoros turicata, assembly GCF_037126465.1. Taxonomy (NCBI): domain Eukaryota; kingdom Metazoa; phylum Arthropoda; class Arachnida; order Ixodida; family Argasidae; genus Ornithodoros; species Ornithodoros turicata. Next base: position 66,420,579 of record NC_088206.1, on the reverse strand, counting down.
CTTTGCAGTCTTCAAATTTTTCCTACTTATATTCTTCTTATTATTATTATTACTATTATTATTATTATTATTTCCTACACACTCGGGTACCTAGACCATGGGCACCTAACCAAAAATAAAATAATAATAATAATAATAATAATAATAATTATTATTATTCTTGTATTTGCGACGGCAGGTGAACATGATTCCTCCGAGTCATGCTCGTGAGACAAATTCGCGAAGAATATTCCGAACCTGTGATGTTAGTGACGTTAAAATTATCTTACCCCACCTCGTTTAATGCTAGAAACTGGAATAAAATACAAACTTATGCGAATATAGTGCAAAAATTTAGACGAAAAGAAAATCGAAACTGTGCCCCAAGACAATCGCGAACGCATTAAACGGCACCCTAAAGGAAATATCAGTAGGGGATTAATTACGTCTTCTACACCCCTGGGTTGCAACTGCACCGCAATTTAGTCCCCTGGCCTTGAAGTCTACTCCCCATCACTGTAAACATCCATACTCTAGTCACGAAATGGACTAATGGTTTCAATGGTCAGCATTGTCACTTGTCCTAAAACGGACTAAACGACAACGATCTCGTCATTTCCCGTCTCTCTCCTTGCCATCACTTTCATCTCTCCTTCAATTTCGTTACCGAATCTCCTACTGTTTCCTCCTCTCTCTCTCCCTCCCCACCCTCAGTCTCTCTCCTCTTTTCCATCTTCATCACGCACCCCATCACCATCCTGTCACATCCGTCACCTCCGTCTCGTTATCGCCCCGCACTCGCATAACAGCGGATCGACGAATCCAGCACCTGTTCCAACTTACAACAGCAGCACGTAGTACCCACAAACACACACACACACACAGAGCCTGTGTCTACTTATCCTATAGGCACAGGAAAGACGCGCCCGAGAAACAATGCACGTCAGAGTACATTTCCTTCGTGACGCCTGTCAGACGATAAAAAGGAGAGGGAGGAAATTGAATTTCTACGGCGAAATTGATCGTACTCTGCGCGCCATGTGCTGCTATCGTCCCATTGGAGTTTGACAGGCGCGTCGAATCGGCGGTAGAGAAATGGCGGCCGCTGTCCATTGCACGTCTGGGAGCGCATGTGCCAGCGTAGTGTGTGCGTACGGATAGTGTAGTATCCTGGCTGTTTGTGAGTCCATCAGTCACCCGAGTGGAAGGGTGTGCCCTTGAATACGCTGTAGAGGTCAGTGTTGGACGGAAATGGTGAATGTGTTGTGAAAAATGAGATTCTGCAAAATAAAAACGAAGGACGCGTGAAAGATGTGCACACTCTTAGGGAAGCAAATAATATTGGTACTGTTGGGGAGAAGTTGCATTGCCACGACCATTATTCCCTAGATGAATGAGACTACTAAGAATCTGGGAACTGACTGCAATGATCTACTGTAGTACTGGAGAGCGAAATTCAGGTCAGAGCATCAAAAATGGGCAGTATAATTGCAATCCTGGGGAGTAGAAGCTGTAGTTACTCTCTAATTTATATTTTCTTGTGTAGGGTCTCCTCTTACATGCCTGAATAATGCTTAAAACATAATGGTTAACATATACATATGACGGTACATATGCTTTTAAGGCTGTATTTTTCTTTTTGATGCTCTCCAGTCTTGCAGTCAAATATTTTAGCTTCCCCCCTACATATACTATATTTCCAATGTGATAAATTTAAATAAGGAACCAGTGAATCTTCCAGGTATGAAACTGAAACAACCTGAATTGCATGTTTTCAAGCAGGGCCAAACGTTTCAAGTACCAAACGTGTATTATGAATGCCCATGCAGCTGCCCATATGCTACTTGCTGTCCTACTAAACAGCTTGTATAGATTAACTTCAGCATTAGGATGTACCCCTAATCGATATTCCTATCTATATCATACATATCTGATATCATACCAGAAGGTGCACTTGATGAAATGGTACCGACAAAAAGTTAGAGACAGGTCCGGTTCGATATCCGCGAACCAGCCATGACCATGCACTGATTTTAACATACAGACCAAATCCAACGCAAGGGCGATCATATCATTCATACTCCATAAACGAATTTTAATTACTTCCCGAACGCACCTTAAAATTGATCCTCTACCCTTCTCAGCAATTTGCGCCGGCATCATCCGTAATGCATACCAACTACTCGTCCCACCTTATCGCAAACATACGAACTGTTCTAACGTCACGTTTCACCAGGATGAAAAAAGAAGAAGAAGAGAGACGCAGAGAGTCGTTCCACGCCACAACGCCTCGGCAGAGTGTTACTACACATAAGTACGCTTCTGTTTCCAACAGATTCCGCATTATGGCTGAGACCTGCGATGAAGAATCGTTTTCGTACGTGCTGCACGTACTTTAAGAGGTACCACCACTTGCAAGAGCACAGCGCTGCACAACTTCTCATATCTGCACAGCGGGAGTTCGCAGAGTTCTATTTCGCTACCCGCGCTTCAATTACTGCAAATTGCTCGCCAGAGGCGCGGCGGTCGCCTTATGTGCGTGTGTGTGTGTCGTCTGCTCTGCAGTGAGGAAGTTCGCGCATGACACGCACGCAACGGCGCGAGCAGGGACATCTGTCGCGTTAAGAGGGAAGTGGACTGTAGGTTATAGGAGTCGGAGGAGCAGGGATTAATACTTATCTCGTTCCTCCCCCCTCACGAAAAAAACAGGAAAGAGATTTGAATGAAAATGTTACGAAGACGCAGGTGATGACTCTTTCGTGTTTTTTTCCCTTTTTGTACTTTTTCTTGTTTTATACGCGTTAATATCGGTACAAGGTAGCACGAATTCAGGTGCCGTCTGTAAAACAGTTGGATCATTAAGGCAGTCCTTATCCGGCGTGGAGCTCATTCTTAAGCATAACGTGCGCTTATTTTTGTTAAAAGAGTACATACTTCGGTGCCTGGGTGGTCGAACTGCTTCAGTGCAGATGTCGTTTACAAGAAAGGATGGCCAGGAAAGGAGAGGGAAGCAAGACTGCAGTATTGTGTTGCGAATCCAATGATATAGGACTAAATTATTTGCTGTGGGACTGCAATGGCGAATGCCTCTGGTCGTTTGCGTGCAGCGCAGCGTATTCTAGTATGCCGGTGCAGGTTGCAAGTAACGGGGCACGGGAGCTACAAGCCTGTGTATGGTTTTCTGCATTACAACGACGAGTTGAATTCGCCATAAGCAGTTTCTCGAAATGATTCAGGAGCCCCAAGATTAGTTGATTGATTTAGTTAACTGATTAAGATCGAAGAAAAAGGAGCACAACGACTCTAGCAGGACAATGACCGCGGATACTCCGCAGAGAGACTGTTCTTCTGGACGAAGAAGAACAGCAAAAACAACAATTTCTGGGCCCAATGGCAATCCTGTAACTCAAATACTAGCTCTTCTCAAGTTACTCCATCTCAAATATTTTTGGGAGTAACTTGGTATCTTGGAAATACTGTTAAAAATTAGTATGTAGCACTCCACTTTTGGCACTTTTTCGAAGTAACTTGAACCCATGTCGTAAGTTACTTCTAATATGCTTCGGATGTGTTGTTTTATTTGCTCGTTTTTTTTTTCTTCTTCTTTTAATGATGAACTTGGCGACTGATGACGATGATGAAAATGATGAACTCCGAGTACTTTTGTTGGGTGCTATGCCACTTCGAGCGTCCTCCAAGAAGGCATCTCAGGAAAAGAAGATGATCCGGGCAAGTATTTCTTTCTATCTCCATTTTGTTGTTATTTGGTCGACAATAAATTTCACAATTTCACAAATTGTGACATATCTTGAAAGCAACGAGTTACTTTTGTCGAGTATTTCGGATCCTACTCAAATACTTTTTCAGGTTGGGTTTTTAGTACACTACTTAGAAGTTACTTTTTTTGCCTAGTAGTCAGTAAAGTACTCAGTAATTAACTTGACATAAATACTTTTTTCGAGTATCTCGTACAAGCCTGCCCAGAAGAAGAAAAGTCTCTGTTCAAAGCTCTCGCCCCTGAGGCTCTGCACCTAACACCAACAACTTTAGCTTGGTGATGATAATTGAGGCGTTTCATCATCACAGTAATAAAGAGAAACGTATTATTGTTTTTTTTATTTTTTTAAAGCCGTTCTTAGATCTTTCGAAGCTACGAAATCGAGCATAGAGTATGCATTACAAACATATTTGTACATCGAGATGAAAGGTGGTAAGCAATACCCCCAAGAAGAAGTGAGGTACGCAGCAAACTCGTCTCTTGCTCCAGAAGTTTTTCCGAGTTCGAACTTCATTAATTTTCGACGCTGTCCAGTCCGTGCCTTTGCACACGCCCCCAATATGTATAGTCGTGGAATACAGATACCCCGTGGTAAGAGTGACCTCATTAGATGATGAGGTGTCATGTCCGCCGGCATAAACTGCAATTAATGACAATTAACGACATGCCTGCTACTGAAGCATTAAAGGGACAGCGCCCTGGGCTGATTTTGAGGTTGGCGTGTGTTTCCACTATGAGCTACATCTAGACAGCATAAGCTGAACTGCATCCAACAGAGAGTTTATATAGGAGATAACGAAAGAGAAATAAAATGTGATAAAAAACGAACAATATGATGATCATACTCCACTTCGGTTTTCCAGTGACGTTTAGGCATGAATTCCACACCTCCGCTGAGGCGTCGAGTCTGTGCGGGGAGTTATGGGTGATTGAGGGCTCTTCTGAGATGTCATAGGCTGTAACCAGCAAGTTTTGTTGCGTCGCAAGTGAGTGGACTGACTGAATGACAAAGAAGAACTTGGGATTACCTATTAAAGACTGGAGGGAGGGCCATTCTAGATGGCGTAAGCAGCCAATATTAAGTCAGTAGTTCTATGTTGGGGAGCCCAATGACGTGCACTGTCGTCAGACTGGAGAACAACCTATTGAACAACCTACGGAAACTCTATCTTACATGCTAGACATAACTTCTCCCAATGCGAGGTTGCGTTTTGTACAGCTCGCATCATAGTTAACTTGAACGCCATTCCGGCCTGCGGACCATAGTGGTGCTTAATAGAGATAACGGCGGAGGGTGTTTTGGTCATCTGTTTACAGTTATAAGAGCGACACTCGTTATGAAGGCGTTGTTTTCCGCTAGGCGCCGCCACGATGGCGTTCAAGTTAGCCTTGACGCGGGGTGTACGTGCCATATCACGCGAACGGTCCTGAAAATCTGGAATACTTGCTACGCAGAGGGCAGTGCAGCCGTACAGTGTGCTTACTACAACTTAATATGAACTGATCACGGTGAAGGTTTGTGTAGCGTCTCCGCTTACCATAGAAATAATAAGGAGAGTGGCTAGAAGAAAAGCTGGGGGAGAGAGTGACGGGGGAGAGGAAAGGAGTTGTACGGAGGCAAGACCCTCTCCCAATGTCCAAATCCGGGAGGCGCCATGATCGATATTCTGGATTCGGCCACAGCCTTTTCACGTGTGGTATCCAATCCAATTCAAGTCGCTTCCGCTTCCACTCGGCTCCGTGTGCCATGCCGTGTGCGAAGTGTGTTTGTTTTGTCTGCCATCACCTGTTATCTTTGACTCCCTAGGGAACGAGTGCCGTACGGTTTATACTTTGTGCTGTGATATGAAAGAACGGCGCACTGAACTCGTAGGAGACACCGTTCGTAATACGTTAGGCCTACAGTATCGATCATGGCGGTTCCCATGTTGAGATTCCCCCCTTTGCTGGCTTGGTTTCTAGTTATTATGAGAGTTCTATGCCGCTTACTGACCCCAAGGTTGCGCCCAGGGTCGATCTCGGCCGAGCACTCCAGCAACTTGGTGGCGAGGTGTAAAGTTGCTCGAACAGGCCCATTGTCGAGCTTTCGGCGCACGCTAAAGAACCATCGGCGAAATCAGCCCACAGACCGAGTGCTGTAGCGTGGCGCATGATCATGGTTGCAGTGATGGCCACTAACTACTTCTACAGTAGTTTAACTATAACACCTAACTACTTTGTGATTGAGTAGTTTAACTAGTAGTTCAACTACTTTTCAGGGGAGTAGTTAAAACTACTTTTTTAACTACTGCAATGTAGTTTAACTACATCTATAACTACTTAACGATGTCCACCAACACCAATCCCTTTTAGTGTTCTTTGACACCCAAATATGAATCGCAAGCAATAATAAACTTTGGCTCAAGCCATTGCTACGATCGTCAAATACAAAGCTTGCGGCGGGATTCTTTCTGTACCTACGCGATAAATTAAGTTGCAGAATTATTTCGCAGCAAATGAGGCTTCACTAGGTAAGCATTAAAAGTGAAGATTTAGTACACATGCACGACACAATTGCTCTGCACCTCCGTTCTCATCAAACAAGTAGCTCAAGGTAAAAGTCGGAAGCACAATCGTGCCGGAAAGCTTACGGCACAATCGGAAGTAGTTGGCGCCTTCAGTAACCTAACTACTGTAGTTAACTACTTAAAATAGTAGTTTAGTAGTTGCCACTACATTTGTAGTTGTTGCCACTACAGTAGTTGCCACTACATTTTTGCAAGTAGATCATAACCACTTTTTAACTACAATCAGGTAGTTTAACTAGTAGTTTAACTACATGTAGTTAACTACTGGCCATCACTGCATGGTTGTCTGACGGCAAAGCCACGAATCACCGATTATTACGACGTCGTGGTGAAAGAGATGAGAGTGGATGCTAGCCAGCGGCGAGAGCACTCTATCCAATCCCGCACAATGACTGCTCACGGGTGATGTTATGTGGACGTATAGCCCTGCGAGCTAACAGATACCCACTTCTATTGCAGACTAGGTGATTAGGCATAACGAATGTGTGTTGTCATCAAGTAGGAAGCCTGCCTGCAGCCCATGTGGAAAACAAATGTGTGTATTGTCATCAAGTAGGGAACTTACTTATGGAGGTAGGATCCCAGAAGGATGGACCTCAATGAACCTCAATGGATGGAGGTGGACTCCAAAAGGATGACGGATATGTGCAGAAAATTTTGTATGGAAAACGACAGGGCGGGACAATATGCGGTGTTGGCCGCATAGCGTTACAGAAAATTTAATTACAAGCCTTGCGTGGGCTATGGGATAGCCAAATATGTGTGTATTGTAAGGCTGTCATGTGGCGACGTATTTTTCTCTTAAAGGGACTGTAAAGTGAAATATAGCCACAATGTTTCAAGGTACCACCATGTAGACCTTGACTGTGTGATCGCACACACAAGTCATCACCTCTCTCAGTTCATGATACTTTTCGCGCTAATTAATTTTGAACACTTTAAAAAACTGAAAGGTGGCGACAATCAACGTTCGCAAACAGTAGAGGCGCTTCTGGAGACCGCTAGCTTGCTTTGTTCAACGCTCTTTGAAATTCAATTGTTGAACAAAATGCTCAACATACAGCAGAGCTATTACTTACTTGAAGCGTCCAAATTTAAAGCTTTTAGAAAAGCATACAGTTTTTACAGGTTTGCCGTTCCCTCTTTACAGTCCCTTCGAAGACTACAACAAATTATGGGTGTATTGTAATTATTAGTAGCTGAAGGTTTCCCGTGTGTGTGTTGTCATCAAGTAAGAAAACTTGTATTGCTATCTGGAGGATGGGATGAGAGGTCGCAGTGGTTATCCCCTTCACAGAAATTCTGTGTGTATTGTCGCTATCTAAATTCTGAAATTGTATTTTATTTTACACAAAAAATATTACCGAGAATAGCACCACAAAGGATCGTTTTACGATCGTTTTACAAGCAAAATATTGAAATTGTATTGTACTGTATTGGAGGCAGCACCGCAAGCGGTACTGCCCCGATGACCTTTTTATATCGGCCGCGCATTCAAAGACAAGGCCCACCCGGGGGCGGACCGCGTTATCAAGGGGCCCTTCTCCATTATATGAAGGACCGGCTCCCCTTTGCCTCCCTCCTCCGCTTACGCGGATTTGCAGGGAGACCAGGGCACATCGCGGATTTGAAGGGATTCAGAGCATATATATGTTGACTGATTAGATGAAAAATATTGTGTCTTGTGTACCTTCCATCGACGACAAGACAACAACAACAACAACAACTTCATTTCCAGATGTTTTGTCATCAAGCAGGAGGGCCACCTATGGAGGTAGTCCCCTTTAGACTTTCACTAACTTCACGTTACAGTCCTACAAGCTAGATAACGACACTCTCTAGGAGAGTTTGCTTTTCGTACTGACCATACCAAGCGAATAATCCAAACACGGGAGGGTCGCTGCGGAGTGCAGTACGCCACTCACCCTGAACGTGGCGGAAAAGACGAGTAGACGTCAGCCAGCGGCGAGAGCACTCCGCAAGACCGTACAGTGCTTCCTCACGGACAATGTGGCTACGAAGCCCTGCTCTGACAGCGTGAAATATAGCTGCGTCTCCGAAGTCTGGGCCACCGAAGGCCAGCCGGCAACGACGGATCCAAATTTGGAAGTTTATCTCGGTAATTAATAACGCCAACTGTTTACGCTGAACGCGCGGAACAGGCAATGGCTCTAGGAAATGTACGGTGGCCCAGGCGACAGTCGACAGCTGAAATATTTGGGTTAAGCTGCGCCACAGCAAAAGAGGAACACGACAACGCCTGAAACAGTACTCTGCGGTGTGGTGCGGTTGCGGTGCGGTGGCACATTCCGCAAGACGCAACCGTCAGAGCAAGAGATGTGAAATTGGTGTAATCGCTCGCGGAGAGGAAGAACGTTAATTGTGGGCAAGCTTCCATTGAAGACTGGCGCGGCCGGTGTCTAGCCATTCCGCAGTGATTCTATGCCACGAAAGCTTCGTCGGCACCGAAGGAACTGCAGGACCGGACTGCAACTCCCAGATTGCCGTATAAAAATCGCTAACAGCCCACAACTGGATGTCAGCGTCAGGAAGCTGGAATCGCAAACGCCTCACAACATCAACACAGTCAGCGTATTGATGAAGCAGGACTTCGGACCTTGGCCGAAATGCGGGGCTCTGAATGAACCACCCGGTGGCGCATCCGAGAGAGTACTGCACTAATGCGCACACTGGGTGACCGGAAGTGTGCAGTGCCTCTAAATGAACGCGCGACTAAAGTGCAAGGCATTTGTCGGACACCACCGGCACGGCTAAGCCGCCCTGGTCATGCATACGGTGCAAGCGGGACCTCGCGGCCCACTCCACCGAACCGTCCCAGAGACAACGGAACGCGTGTCCAGTGATGGCAGTACGTGTCAATAGTGGTGGCGTGGCAACGACTCCTAGGAACCACAAGCGACTGTAGTACAGGGCCACTAGCGGGTGAGCCCGAAAAGTGATGGGCAGATCAACGAACGATTAAACACAGTGCAATCGAAAGCCACGCCAATAATTTTGATCACCGGTCTCAATGGACCCCCGAAAGGAGCCTCGCAGGAAGACCGGAGGTTCAAAAACAGTGCTGCATTTTTTGATCTGTTCAGTCTTGCCCCTGAAAAAGCTCCGTAATCTTCAAACGCCTTCAGTGCAGGTCGTGGGAACACTCACGAGAAAGGATCATAGAGGCACAGAGACATCATCCGCGAACGCGAAAACAGGTGGTGGGCATCCATTGGGCAGTGTGCGTTCAGTCTCTCGAGCACAGGGTTGATGGCGATGGCGTGCAAGGCGGGAGACAGAGCACACCCTTGGCGGACACCACAAGTTACATCAAAGGGCAGCGACAGGCCGCCAGCAAAAGAGAAAACACTTCTTGCGCCCCTATAGAGCGTGTGTATTGTCATCAAGCAAAAGAACTCCCTATGGAGGCAGCCTCTTCTACACAAACTCTATCTTACGTACCAGATAACAACGCTCCAAAGGGGAGATTGCTTTTTGTACGTGCCGTACCCTGCGAACAATCTTGAAACTCCGGAAGAGTCGCTACGAGGGGGGGGCAGTACAATCCTAGTGGGCTTACTAGAACTTGATATGCCACTCACCTTGATCATGATCAAAGAGCCGAGTCGCTGTAAGCCAGCGGCGACAGACCACAGACTCACAGACCACTCACGGATGATATGTGCACGCAGCCCGGCTGTCACTGCCTGAAAAATAGCCATGCTCCCAACATCTGGGCCACCAAAGACCAGCCGGCACCGGCGAGTCCAAATTTAGAAGTTAATTAGAGCGTTCGAGATGTATTGTCATCAAGCAGGAGAGTTACGTATGGAGATAGGCTCCTTTAAAACACTAGACGATCACTACACTAGATTTTAGGAAAATGTTCCCGGAAACAACACCGCAAGCGATGCTGCCCCGACGACCGTTTTACGGGCCGCGCATTCTAAGACACGGCCCACCCGGGGGCGGACCGCGTTATCAAGGGGCCCTTCTCCAAAAACGAAGGACCGGCTCCCTTTCGCCTCCCTCCACCGCGAAAGATCAATACGCGGATATATATGTATTGGCATCATCGTGGAAGACCAGCCATATTGACTGGCTCCCTTTAACGCAACAAACGCACTAGTGTACTAAATATATGTATTTGCATCATCGTGGAAGACCAGCCATATTGGCTGGCTCCTTTTAACGCAACAAACGCACTATGGACGCAAACGTCTACTAGAGTGTATTGGCATCAAATGGAAGGCCGGCCACAGGGGCAGGCTTCCTGCAGCATCTCAAACGTCTACATATATGTATTGGCATCATCAACGGCATCAACGTCTACTAGATGATCAACGCAACACTTATAATAGCTACAAAACAACGCTTTCTAATCCCACAACCGAGCAAGCATTTCCATTGAAGATTACTTTCAGTGGTGTCCACGCAAACTGTATAGTACTCAACCTTCGTTCTCCCCCCAACCGCATTCGGAGGACACTGATGAAGTTGAGCCTGCTGTTATGCTTTGGAAGGTCATTGCGCCGAAACTGTCTCACTGAATGCTCCCGAATTTGCCCGCATGTTGTTTAATGCGGCGATATGGAATTCATGAAAATCGGGGACGGTACACTCGTTCATGTAACCGCGGTTTCTTCACGAAACACATTTCGTTAGCGTGTGATCTTTTTTCTTCTTCTTCTTAGGCTGAGAGGCAATCTCGTACGACATGGGTGACTCAGCAAACTATAGTGTCATGTTTGTGGCGGTACGTCTTACTGCAGAAGCAGCCTCATGGTTTCGGAGATAATCTTTATGAAGCTCCAGGCTTCAGTTTGTTCTTTTGTCAACTAGGGATTTTTTTTTCTTTCGCACTCTGTTTTTGTCAGAGTGTACCGTAATGTGATATCGGGCATTGCAACACTTTGATATGGGTTCATAATAGCGCAACAAAGGAGACGAGAAGAATACCCCCTAACTCTTAATAAACATACCCCTTTCTTAATAAACATATCCCCCCCCCTAACTCGGTCACACGTTATTGCGCAATGTCAAATCACCAACTGGCCCAGCATTCAACGCTTCTGCGACAGCTTGATGACTTTATTTGAATTGTGTTCCAATTTATTTGAAGTAATCACGAAGTAGATAATGTAATAAAGGGAACGGATAAACGAGCAATGTCTCCGGGTCCAGAAATGAAAATATATCGTGTTTTTCACCATTTTCCGTTTCTCCCGCGACACAGCAATACGGAAGATAAAGAGAAGAACTTTGAACGACTCAACGAACAGAATCCGCTCTGGGAAACGTGACAATGATAGAAACAGGAATGAAAAGAGCACGAACAGTTCTGTCCAAGAGGAAAACCATCCGTCATCAGAAGTGTGAAACGAGTGACAACGCATATCGGGGGATCCAAGCTTTATCCCTCGTCTGCTTCTATTTTCATTTTTACCTCGGAAACGAGGTAGAGAGAGAGAGAGAGACCGTTTCATCGCCCTATCACAATCACAGGTGCCCCGTGTCTGAACTCTCACACCCAGGTTGTTCTGTCACCGACCAATGGGTAGAAATGAGGAGGCGTGAGATTCCCATTATCATGGCCAGGTGGCGCAGCGATCGTCTAGCAACGTCGTGCGCGTAGCATTGGCAGTGCCACTGAAATTGAGTGATGGCAGGGCACGGAAAAAGTGTGAGACAATCATTCATTTGGCAATCACATTGCAAGATAACGGTATACGAGAGAAGGTTGCGCAACGTTCTCCAATGAAAGCCTGCGCTTCGGAACGGGGATGTAATGAATGATTTCGCGGAATAATGAGATATGTACTTAGGAAAATGATAGTGGGAGAGCGTTTTTGTTGATTGAAGGAGTTCACGTGTCCTGACGACGACATTGCGGAAGGTCAAATGAATTCTAATATCCACCTATGCTTCACGTACTTCGAACCGTTCACAGGGTATGGCTCTGTGGAAAAAGTATAGAAGTAGTAACAGGTAGGAAAAGACAAGCCAAGCCAAGACATACATACGAATATTGACACTCATAGGCATTCGTGAATGCGTGTCTGAGAACGGTGGCAGCCACGAAGCGATCAGCGTAAATCAATAAAACGTGGACGCATGTCGACATCAAGCAACTGGATTGAAGCCAAATTCTGAGAATGATTGCAAGTATCAGTTGGCTTTTTAACTCATACCAATTCAAGAAGGGCTGTGGAAATTCAGTTTTCATAACTGCAACTCAGAGACAAAACATTTTAGTTTCAAAACAGAGGAGGAGAATAAAAGCATTTCACACTTCAGCAGCAACACGGGCTGACGCCATATTCCTCGAGGGCATATGGGCGTTCCTCCGGTCACGTCTTGGCTTCCAAGCTACGAGATGATTGCAGGGTACCGAACGTAGACGAAATTTAAACTTCACCACCGTCTGATCAAACAACTGCCAATTGCAGGCAATTACCGGCCGTTGAGCAGCACACACGCTGCCGCCATAACCACACGTCATTTAGCAACCATTAGGTAAACACCCCACGCGCCGCCTGCTGTCTGTCAGAGGCAACACGTGGATGACGTCGAAAAAGTGGCCGTTAACTCATCGTTTCTTGGAGGTATCGTGTACAACAACGCCTCATTGGCAAATTGAATATTTTTGTCGTCTGCTTCGATGATCGTCTGCTTCCAATAGCGGCCATTTTGAACGGACGCGTTGCATGGCGCTTGACGTTCCCGAACAGATTTGAAACATGACACTCGTTTAGAACCGGATCGGGTAACCGACATTGTTTCAACCAATCTCCTTCTGTATGTTCTTTGAAACACTTCCGCCATCCAGCAGCGCCACGAAGACAGAACCGCAATCAGACGAGGCAATCAACACAAAACATCCCACCGCGCTCTCACATACGCGGAATCAAATTGCCACAGAAGTTCTTTCGAGGTCACCAGCGTTAGAAGAAACGCGTTAAAGCCACATTCAGTTTCAACAACGCAAAAGAACCAGCACACAATCTGACCCTGGTGACCCCCAGGGCTCCACCAGAGAACAAAAACAAACGCACATATAGACGGAGCATTTCTGCTTTCGGTGTTCGCTCTGTTGAAGCAGTCCCGAGTCGTCTGCTATCATCCATCTTGCAGAAACGGTTGCAGACGATGGGAAAAGAATCGCTGTTTCGCCGCCGCTACAGAAACATTTGGGCTTTTCTCTTTCTTCGATTCGCTTGGGGAGGGGGCGTAGAGATGGGGGAAGGGGGGGGGGCGGTGTATCCTCCATCTCAGTGTGTGTGTTTGTGTGCAATTGTTTCTCAAAAAGATCAGAGCAGCAGTGGTGGTGGCAATAATGGGGGAGTTCTAGGGGCAACGAAGGTGGCAGGTCATGACCTGCTCTTTAGGATGAAACAAAAGTGTGCGTGTGTTGGAATGCTAGGAGCCCGGGAGTTAATTTTCAACGCCAAGCAATGAGTCAGCAAAATGTGCCAGGAGTTTCTCAGCCATTGCTTCATTTCCGATTTCGTTTAGCGTGTGAGCTGTCTCAACTGGTGCGTGCTCGAGAGAAGAATGTGAGAGGAATGCTGCGGGCGCTTACACATCGGGAAGAGTTTCTTTTCCGGAGACAGTCGAAGCACGGCACAGGGCAAAGCGTGCCGATGTTCACTTCTAATGGGAAAACGATGGCATGGTCCGAAAGAACAAATACTGCAGTGCTGCACAGGGAAGAAGATCGAATTTCGCTCATTGCGCGCCGCAGAATATGTGAAGGGCATTAGAGAATACTGAGCAATTGAAATAAATAATAATGGGGAAGAACATTACGTTTATGCAACCTTCCATAATGCTGAAAAAAAAGAAAGACAGTGCCCACAAAATACGCCGAAAATTGTGAGAAAAACCATCTTCCGAAAAAGAAAGAAAGACGAATAAAATAAAGGAGAAAGAGAGAGAGAGAAAACGCGCGCGAGCGCGAACTGCTGTAGTCCCGAATCGGCTGGGATTTAGAAAGCGCACGGACATCACTGCACGAAAATCATTGCACGTGAAAGGTTGCAAGTGAATTGCCCGCCCAGTGAATTTACATAAGGGAAAACGTAACGCTGATAGGCAATAACCGCGCGTGGCACCTTTCAACCGCACAAACCAGAATAGTCCAAAGACGTTAGTGACATATTTTGTGATTTCTTTTTCTTTTTTTTTTTATGTGTGCGATTAACTGCGTCATTAGATGCATGCCAACAGCCTCGCATTTTCCTCTGAATTTTGGTCCACGGCGAAATGTAAATATAGTGTTAATAAATGTGTAATAAATTCTGTGAAACAATTTCGGTGCACCGGAGGATGCCACGCTGTCGGCCAAAGATGCCAAGACATTCAGACGAGGTCAGTTACCGATCATTGTGGAATGAATTGTCAGACGCATGTCAGCGTGCCAAAAAAGCACAAACCAAGTCGTTCTTGCTTCACACATTTCGCACCACATCAAAAAATCCAATGGCCTGGCACTGTCCATGACACATTGTACCAGGCAGTGGTGGACCAGGCCGTTCCTGAAGGACAATATGCTGATCAGCCAAAAACACTTGCTCTTGATGACGCGATGCGACGTTCCTGGGAGAAGTATATTCTGCACAGCTAGTCGTGCAAGGAAAAGTAAAGACGTGCACGGCGTCCCACGCAGACCCGGATACGGTGAGGGGCGGGCAGAGGTCCATTCTTTACCGCGGGAACGGGGGAGGTACCGGAGACGCCCCCACTCGAAACCCAACGCGTCACTAATGCGGACTTGGCCCAAGCCAGATGGAATTACATCCGTCTTCTTCCTTTACCTGCACCTCCTCTCACTCAATCTAATCCTTCTTCCACATCCTCACGATAAGCCGAGCGACGGCCCAAAGGAGGAGAAGAAGAGGAACGAGAAACAAAAGATATTTCAAACGGCACTTGGCAATGCTGCAAGGCAGGTATGTACGAGTTCAAAGAACCACGGTCAGACCTCGGCAGTTTTCAGTTTCGCTCACTCAAGTTCACTCACCACCCACCCAGTTCTAGGCTCGCTCACTCACGCTCACTCATCGTGTGCTCAGCTCTCGGTTCGCTCATTCATGCTCACTCACAGTCCGCTCAGCTCTCGCCTAGCTCAGTCAAGTTCACTCACCGTCCGCTCCGCTCTCGGCTCGCTCATTCACGCTCACTCACCGTCTGCTCAGCTCTTGGCTCCCTCACTCAAGTTCATTCACCACCCGCCCAGTTCTCAGCTCGCTCACTCACGCTCACTGACCGTCCTCTCAGCTCTCGGCTCGCTCATTCACGCTCACTCATCGCCCGCTAAGCGTCTTGCGGTCTTAGGGCTGTTCCTTACCTTCCATCACCCCCGTGCGTCAACCGAGCAGATGAACACGAAATTGACAGCCGGATAGCCGATCCAAAGAGCGCAATGGTGCACTACCCCGCGCAAGAAATATGTGAACCTAAACCAATTAAGTGTCGACGCGTTTTTTTTTTGTTACAATATTTTTCGCTGAAGGTCCCGATGCGTAAAACAAAGGTTCCTTAAGCGTACGAAGTAAAATTTAAAAGTTATGATGTTTATTTAATTAGTGAGCGTATGCAAATGAGCCGGTCGCTACTCAGTTCATAGCCCCACTGGCCACTCAGCTCCAGACTCGCGCACTCACGCTCAGTCAGTGGCCGCTCAGCTCTCGGATCGCGCGCTCACGTTCACTCACTGCCCGCTCAGCGCTTGGCTCGCTCACTCAGGCTCAGTCACTACCCATTCACTTCTCGGCCCGCTCGCTCACGTTCACTCACCGCCCGTTCAATTCACGGCTCGCTCACTCGGGTTCACTTATGGTCCGCTAAGCTCTCGGCTCGCTCACTCACGCTCAGTTCATTAGCCGAATTGAGCGTGAGTGAGCATGAGTGAGCGCGCTCATGAGTGAGTCTTGCCGAGGTCTGACCACGGTACGGCATGGTGGAGCAGCGGAACCCTGATGAGTGTCACCCACCTCGATTTTATGTGAACAAGCAGTTATTCCCTCCTCCTGCTCGTGGTACGGCGCAGTGTTCCCGTTGCAGAAGTGCAGTTTTGAGTCAGGCACATATCTCCAGTCATGCGTGACAATCCCTGAAGTGTGTGTTTTCTTATCAGGGCTACGAGGACTTGTCCAAATGAAAAGTGTTCTTATTCTTTCACGATACATGCTTGGGCTTTAACATGGTGCCTGGTTATATCCTGAGACGCGCGTTGCAGTTTTCTTACCCGTCTTAACCATTTTCTCTCCCTTGTACCGTACATTAGGCCGTAACTAACAGGACTAAGACACACTCACACACACACACACACACACTCAATTAGACAACTATCAGTAAAAGATGCGAAGACATTCAGATGATGTCAGTTACCGATCATTGTAGAATGAATTATCACGCCCATGTCCAAACAACGAGGTCGTTCTTGCTTCACACGCTTTCTATATTCAAACTCAAACTCTAACAAACGTTTCGTACCACATCCATGTAGCGTTTGAGACTACAACCAAACCACAATACTCCAAAAATATTCGTGAGCACAACATCAATATTCGGGACTTGTCACGTACCGAACAAATCTCGTTGAAAGAAAGAATAAAAGAGAAAGTCGAAAAAGAGAAACAGAGCTACATTCTTTCCGCGCTAGGTTTCTTGGTCGTCGCACCGTGTCTTCGCAGGAGCAACAGACGACGGACAGCTTACCGCCGCCGCTAACAAGCTTACTAAAGAACACCCCGCAGAGACAAATCCATAGTGGTAACAGTGGCAACAACATCTGTCCCATCGACAAGCGTTCCGTCAAAAAAGGTGTTCGTTCTCGAGGTGCTAAACGTGGCCACCAGGTGTCAATCACATGCCAAGCATAATGGATTGGATTTGATGGGCTCTGCAGCCTCTTCCGTCCGATCGGGTGCCTCCTTCGACAGCACCATCGACAGCACCATCAGCGACCTGTTGTTCCCTCACTTTTCTGTTCGTTCATTTCGCTTGTGGAGCAGATGGCTTGTGTCTTCACGCGGAGGACCACGGGAAAGGTGTCAAGAAAATTGGGTTGTAAAGAGAAAGGACAAAGAATGAAGGGGGTGGGGGAGGTTGAAAGAGAAAGACAGGAACAGTGGGACATTGCTGGAGCTTGTGAGAGACATATAGCTGTTGCAGATGCAACGGGCGCATCAGCATAATGAAAAAGTGATATGCCAAATCATACCAAGAAGTCATGTTGTGAACGAGGCTTATCGAGCCATTGGCCTGATTTGTAGGACCACTAAGAGCTTCAGCGACCCTATTTGTTTACATGTGCTTTTTAGGACTCTATTTCTGCCAGTGATCGAGTTTGGATCGGTCGCATGCAACTGTATCGGCAGGAGCAATGTCGCGCGTATAGATGACGTTGTTCGGCGGTATGTGAAGATTGATTAATGGAAATTTCAATTTCCTTCTGAAAGTTTATTTTCTCTGTCTTCATCGTTTTTGACTGATTCCAACAACAACAACAACATCAGATATACTCTGGTGATGATCCCAGAACCAGCCGCAATTACACATTTTTGTATGAATGTATTGATACCATTTCAGATACGACATCGGTAATCAGCTTGCTGAATTTTCACTCACCGTCTCGCGTCGTCTGAGTGAGACATTGTAGAACACCACTGCTCAATTGACTGTTCCTAATCCGACTAGTCTTATCAATAAGATTTTGTAATTAAGTGAAACCTCCTGTCACGGACGCCTCTCACAGACGGACACTCACCGCTGCGGACAGTTGGGTTACCCCCGCAAAGCCTTAATGCTCACACTTCAATACCTCTCGTGTAAGGACACTTCCCTTCAGTGGTTGTCCATACTGGAGATGTTTCTGTGTATCTGTTTCCGAGAGATGTGGCCCTTATTTTTTCGGGAACTGCCTTTCTTTATTGGGGTAAGCTTTTCCGCCACACAGTCCTATCGGATTCTTAAAACACAACGATCTATCACGACCTCTGGCATGGTTTGTCTGGTACGTATGTTCCTAGCATGCTAGCCGCCCGTGGATACGTAAGAAAAGAGGAGGTCTTCCTACCGCGTACTGTCAGGGCTCTGTACCGCATTACTCTGCTTTTACCTTCCCCAAATTGCTACAATCCTCCGCCGGGTTTGAACCCGCGATCTTGAGTTCAAGCCAACACGCTAATGAGGCAGGTCCCAGAACCGCGAAGAGGAACCTCAAGTGTTCGAAATTATCCGCAGTCCTACCCTGTGGCACGCGTAACATGTCGGCACAGTAGGTAGATAATCCTTACGCGTAACATCACCGCCCCATTATTATTAGATTACTGCAAGATGTACCTGGAAAAGTGGAGAATACAACGGTCTGGTGAAAGTTGATTGTAGCAAAAGCTTCAACTCAAGAGCCGCCAATTTTTCGAACGGAGTCTACTCTTCCACTGGAGTTGAACAGTCGAAGAACAGTCCCTGTTCGATATATCGGCAGCTCCCGAGCTGTTGCTCTAGCTGCAAAGTAATTTGTATCCGTAACGGGGTTGCGCCTTCATCTGTGATATTTGATTGCAACACATCGGGGTTCTCTGGGGACTGTTCCAGTTAGGGAAGGGCAGTTGATGAAAAGGCTCTTGCAGTGGGATTTGAGACCACATCCCTCCAGGGGACCCCCTTCTATGCCTCCGCCTCAGGTACACCTGGAGACTGCATATATTGTTGACACCGTCAACCCGCAGCCCTACTCATGATTCACACGTAAACTACTTTTTCTACATGTTCCTTTGATTATGCAGCGTATATATATATATATATAGTATGAGGTTCGAAATTTTACTTGCGTGTATTCATCCCTGTTTCATATGTGTGTGATTGACACAGAAATACCACCAGGTGAAAGTACACCCATTCCACCTGTGGTATTGCACAGCCGCAACCTGTCAAAACCTATCAAGGCAGCTCGCGTGTAAACCATGTGTTCTTGGAAGTAATTCATGAGGCAATTTATTCTTGTCCACATTCATAAAATCTAAGCTATAAAAGTCATTGTTGAATCGTACTGTATACCAATTGAACATCGCACCAGAAAACGATTAAGTTTTTCTGCACATGTCCTGTTTTCACAGGTGACACGGTTCATTTGATGGCGATAACAAGGCAGTTAAAACTGCGTCTTCTCTCTCTCTCTCTCTCTTTTTCACAGAAAGTCACTCAAGTGTGCTGTACAGTAATGGACTTGAACAAATAGAAAGCGAAAGCGTGCGACAAGCACGATTCCACTGGCATCTATCGGGGCGCCGACGAGGCTCGGTGCGCTTTGCTCGCCATCTCTGAGAATGTACGCAAAGAACGGCACTATCTCGCGCTCCATGATTTCGCTCCTAAGAATGCAAACAAGATGGTACATTGAACGTTTAATGGGGTTTTAATATCGAAGCTTAAAAGAACTAGGGCACAGAGAGCACAGAAGACGAAGTAAAGTGAAAAACGGCAACACAAGAACACAAAGCGAACGTGCATACAGCGCCTCACACAGCAACAGCAGGCGCTGCCTATTGGCCACTCTACGAGTTTGGGGCGATCGGGTTTGCATTGTAGGGCACGAGATGGCGCAGGTGTACATTTGCTTGCATTTCGGTGCTCGCTGATTCCGACAGTAACCAACCTTTAACCACTTTCAGTTTCTGCTGGCGAGTTTATGGCTGCATTACTGGGTCTTACTGGGGCTCATACTGCGGAACCTGTTGTAAAAGAAGAAATGAAAAAAAAAGAAAAAAAAAGGAGCGTTGCCTACTTTTTGGATACATTTTAGGCACGTGAGGTACGAAATTGACGACATGCAATTCTTGCCACCTGGCAACTTTGTGCTTTGGTTTCGGTATAGCCGTTTCAGACATGGTTTCAGATGAGGGTTGAGGGCACCAACTTGAGGTGAGGGTACCGTCATGCCTGGTCCACCACCCTGAGGTCACGGGACCCTCGCGGAATTTCATGTATTGCCATGAAGCAGGAGAGCTACGTACCTATGAGTTTCACCGGGTTTAAAAAACCGCTCAAATGAAAATCCTACGTATATCATTGATGGACGTCATGGACTGTTTCCGAAATGGGAAGCACGTCATTAAAGTTTGGAGGCACATAGCAAAAGCTCGAAGTCGACTGGCGGAGAACTGCCGACGGCGAAACAGAAAAAATTACAGAAAATGTAGAGTCTTAGCAAGCATGAAAACAAAGGGCGAAAGTACTAGCAGAAATTTAGCGCAAATTTTTGTGAGGAAAATTTTCACAACTGGCGGCACCTATAGGCCAATTTTTCACTACACAGGATCGGTAAGCTTATGTCTTCAAAAGGAAGCAATAAGAAAGAATGTTCGTGTAAGTATAACCGTTATATTGCCTCAGTATGCATGCCAGTAAGATTTGAACATAGCTTACATTGCGTACCGGCAAATATTTGCCATACTCAAAATACAGCTAAACTCTCACAGTCAGGGCTTGTCTCTAGTGATATAAAAATATCGAAACTTTTGATATCGATAAATATCAACATCGTAAAAAATAAACAATACATGTCTCTTTATCTATAAATTGTCGATATATATATATATATATATATATATATATATATAAGTTTAAAAAAAGACGCGGAAACAGATTTTAGGGAAGTTAAAAACACTAGTTTATTACATGGGGAGACGTTAAAAAGTAAAATGGGCAAGGGGTCGACGTTTCGACAGTGGCACTGTCTTCGTCAGGACAAAAGATGCGTAGCTGATTACACTTTTCTTAAATAGGTTTGCTACATGACGTCATAATCGGTACGGGCACGCCACAGGCGTTTGTCAGTGAGTCAGATTCGGGAATATTCCAGAAGGTCAAGTCCGGGTGGTGATGTCATTCGCCGTAGGTCACTGTCCGCTTTGGGGAAAATTCCGGGAAGGGTGAGCGCTGCTTCAAACTTTGCTGAAAAAAAAAAAAAAAAAAAAAAAAAAAACGAAAAGGAGGAAAGTGTAGCTCATCTAGGCGGCCAAATTTCTTACCGTTGAAAGTGCTCCCAGATCTTCGTTAATGGTTGATTGGAATTTGTAAATGAGATAAGATTCGCGTTGTTCCCTGCACCGATCTGAGCTAAAATTTGACTGGAGAATAAAAAGTGACACGTTATTTAGTGAATGACCTGGTTGTTTGAAATGGCGAGAAACCGGGAGGTTTGGCTTTTTGGTAACGTCAGATCGGTGGTTGTTGAACCTGATCCGAAATGATGTTTTAGTCTGACCTACGTATTGTGCTTGGCACATGCCGCACTGAATGACATAAATGACGTTTGATGAATTACAGTCGAAGTCACCATTAATTTTGACGGAAAAATTGGAATTAGTACTTTTAAGTACTTGGGTGCTTTGCATTAATTTGCATATTTGACACCTTCGACCATCGCACGGGTGACAGCCGTTTCCTGGATGCGCTGGTTTGCTAACTTTAGAGCTAACTAGATTATCGTGCAGGTTGCGCGCACGCCTGTAGGTTACCCGCGGTGGCTGAGGGAAAATTTGTCCCATGCGCTCTGATTGGAGAAGGATACTATGATGACGGTTTAGTATATTGTTAACGCTTGGAATATTGCTGCTAAATGTTAAGATGAGGTTTACGGAACCATTATCTAACACGCGTTTGTGGTTTTCGAACAGGGATTTGCGATCTGCTTTGCGGGCTTTGTTTAGAGCGTCGTCAACTAAGCTAGGTGGAAATTGACGACCGATGAATGTTTCCCTAAGTTGAGCTAGATTTCTGTCCAAGTCAGCGTCGCTGGAACAGATGCGCCTGTATCGAAGTGCTTGGCTGTAAGGGATGGCAAGTTTAGTATGACGCGGGTGACAACTGTTAAATGCTAGATACTGTTGAGAGTCCGTAGGTTTACGGAACAGGTTTGTGGACAAGGCCCCGTTTGTTAACTTTACTTGGACATCGAGAAAGTTAACAGTTAAAGGGGAATAAGAATGGGTGAACTTGATGGCCGGATGCGCTTTGTTAAAGTCGCTGATAAATGTGATTAGGTCATCTTCTGAGTGTGGCCACACCATGAAGATGTCGTCGAGGAACCGCTTGTAAAGCGTGGGCTTCTTCAGGCGCTTAGACAGAAATTCTTCCTCTAGAGCTCCCATAAATATATTTGCATAGTTAGGTGCCATTTTTGTACCCATAGCCGTGCCCTGAACTTGCAAGTAGTGCTTACCGTCAAATTCGAAGTTGTTATTTTTCAGAATAAGATTGAGAAATGTGCATAGGACACAAGGATCGTATGAGGTATCAGAATATTTTGAAAATGCCCTTTCAGCTGCAGCAATGCCATCCTCGTGGGGGATGTTAGTATATAAAGAGGAAACGTCTAGCGTGACTAGCAAACTGGAAGAAGGAGGCTGACATTCGCTTAGAACTTGAAGAAAGTGATTGGTGTCCTTAATGTAGGATGGTAGTTTAGGAGGTATATCTTTAAGAAGGTGGTCAACAAAGCTTGAAATGTTCTCGGTAGCTGTACCGTTGCATGAAACTATTGGGCGCCCTGGATTTCCAGGTTTATGGATTTTAGGGAGCATATAAAACCTGCCCGCTGCGGGGTCTTTGGGGAGTAGATAATCGTATAGGGTGGAATCTATCTTTTTACTTGCTTTTAGATCTTTTAGACTGCGGATAATATAAGCCGTAATTTCCTCTGTAGGGTCAGCCTCGAGGAGTTTGTAGAACGATGCGCACGATAATTGCCGGATACCTTCGTTAATGTAGTTTTCTTTGTCCATTACTACGATTGCACCACCTTTATCAGCTTTTTTAATGACTATGTCACTGCGGTCCCGAAGTTCAGAAAGGCTGCGCTGCTCAGCCGGCGTTAGATTTGGCTTCGGTTTGCTGTTGTATGATTTATTGTAAGCGTTAATGATATCTTTTTGAACTGCACGGATGTACATGTCCAGAGCCTTTTCACGGTTAGCCTCTGGCGTAAAGTTGGATAGCGGTTTAAATGGGTTGGAATCTGACTTAGGTTTGTCATGAAAGTATTCCTTCAGGCGTAGACGGCGGGCGAAATTATCTAAGTCCAGATAAAGTTGGTATTCATCTAGCTTGTTGTTACTGGGGCAGAATGAGAGGCCACGGCTGAGTAGTGATATTTCCGAATCGGTAAGTTCGTGGGACGATAAATTAACGACGTTATGGGACTTCTGAGGTAGCATCTCTGCAGATGAGGCTGCTGGGGTAGGACCTGTTTTTCTAGGAAGCGGTTGACGATTTTGCGACGGCGTATTGGTTGTACCTGCATTACTTATAGGATCACAGTCCTGAGCTGACACACTGGGTTCAAGCGTAGCTGGAGTATTAACGTTGTCCCTGACTAGCTTCCTCCGCTTAGCATTGCGAATTGCCTCCTCCCTTTCTTTTGCGTATTGTGCTAATTCTAACTGGTGGTTGTCTGTTAAAACAGATTTACAGTCGATAGTTTTCGCCTGCTGGGATGATTGGTCTATGGCGTCCTCACAATGGGATATAAGCACTTCGATTAACGCGGCCGAAGCATTGTTGAGGATCTCATTCCACTTATTCTGATGTGCAGATTTTAGGGGAAAGGTGGGTTTAAGGTTAATGGCGAGACCCTTGGGAATTTTGTCCTGATCTTTGTAGAGTTGTAAAGTGGTGCGATGGGAATTATAGCGTGCTGATTTATCGGCTAGCTTACGAAGTTTAAAGAAAGCTTGCGTACTTGGGGGAGGTTCACTTTCAGAAGGAGAAGAGGCACGCTTACCGGCGGTTAGTCAGTCCAGCGTCGATGGTCTTGTATTCTGCCGTCGTCGTTCCAGGGTGGCTGCCTCCTGAGGGGTAGGCCACACTGGATCCGGAACAGCAGTCACGTTGGGTCGGCGTGATGGTAGGACCCGTCGAAGTCGTGGAAGCAGGTCCAGCAGGTGTCGGCTGATCATCCGAACTCCCTCGAAGTTTGGATGGAGGCCGTCAGCTGCAAGGACCTGGGTTGGTCGTCGTCGGTGGAATCCGTGGTCCAGGTAGCAGAGGTCGGTTGAGTTCCGGCAAAGCTGGACCAGTCGGCGGTTGAAGTCGAAGGCCCGCGGGTTGCACTGGAACTCCCTACGCCTGTCAATGAAATGGCGGCGCCTGTTATGAGAGCGAGGGAGCACTAACGTACAAACCGTCATTTCAATTCCACCACGGGCCCGGATCTTGTTGAGGAGTCGCTGGTAGTGGGAGACTGCCTGCTGGGGGTCCAAAAGTGGCATATCGTTGGTTCCACAGTGTAGAACCACGACACGCACACTTGGTGGCAGCAAGTCTACTTCCTCCAGGAAATCCATGATCTTTCCACCGCTGCGGGATACAAACATCGTTGGCATCAGTCGAGACCTGGGATTAAAATGATGATGTAAGTACTTAGTCTGAGAGTCTCCAAGAACAGCAATAAGGGGGGCAAAAGAGGGGTACTTCCTGACAATCCGTCCTTGTCTTGCGGCGGCCATTGTGGAAACGTAGGGTGAGGTAAAAGGATTATCAAACGGCCACGAAGTTTTACAGAAGTTTAAAAAAAAGACGCGGAAACAGATTTTAGGGAAGTTAAAAACACTAGTTTATTACATGGGGAGACGTTAAAAAGTAAAATGGGCAAGGGGTCGACGTTTCGACAGTGGCACTGTCTTCGTCAGGACAAAAGATGCGTAGCTGATTACACTTTTCTTAAATAGGTTTGCTACATGACGTCATAATCGGTACGGGCACGCCACAGGCGTTTGTCAGTGAGTCAGATTCGGGAATATTCCAGAAGGTCAAGTCCGGGTGGTGATGTCATTCGCCGTAGGTCACTGTCCGCTTTGGGGAAAATTCCGGGAAGGGTGAGCGCTGCTTCAAACTTTGCTGAAAAAAAAAAAAAAAAAAAGAAAAACGAAAAGGAGGAAAGTGTAGCTCATCTAGGCGGCCAAATTTCTTACCGTTGAAAGTGCTCCCAGATCTTCGTTAATGGTTGATTGGAATTTGTAAATGAGATAAGATTCGCGTTGTTCCCTGCACCGATCTGAGCTAAAATTTGACTGGAGAATAAAAAGTGACACGTTATTTAGTGAATGACCTGGTTGTTTGAAATGGCGAGAAACCGGGAGGTTTGGCTTTTTGGTAACGTCAGATCGGTGGTTGTTGAACCTGATCCGAAATGATGTTTTAGTCTGACCTACGTATTGTGCTTGGCACATGCCGCACTGAATGACATAAATGACGTTTGATGAATTACAGTCGAAGTCACCATTAATTTTGACGGAAAAATTGGAATTAGTACTTTTAAGTACTTGGGTGCTTTGCATTAATTTGCATATTTGACACCTTCGACCATCGCACGGGTGACAGCCGTTTCCTGGATGCGCTGGTTTGCTAACTTTAGAGCTAACTAGATTATCGTGCAGGTTGCGCGCACGCCTGTAGGTTACCCGCGGTGGCTGAGGGAAAATTTGTCCCATGCGCTCTGATTGGAGAAGGATACTATGATGACGGTTTAGTATATTGTTAACGCTTGGAATATTGCTGCTAAATGTTAAGATGAGGTTTACGGAACCATTATCTAACACGCGTTTGTGGTTTTCGAACAGGGATTTGCGATCTGCTTTGCGGGCTTTGTTTAGAGCGTCGTCAACTAAGCTAGGTGGAAATTGACGACCGATGAATGTTTCATTCATCGGTCGTCAATTTCCACCTAGCTTAGTTGACGACGCTCTAAACAAAGCCCGCAAAGCAGATCGCAAATCCCTGTTCGAAAACCACAAACGCGTGTTAGATAATGGTTCCGTAAACCTCATCTTAACATTTAGCAGCAATATTCCAAGCGTTAACAATATACTAAACCGTCATCATAGTATCCTTCTCCAATCAGAGCGCATGGGACAAATTTTCCCTCAGCCACCGCGGGTAACCTACAGGCGTGCGCGCAACCTGCACGATAATCTAGTTAGCTCTAAAGTTAGCAAACCAGCGCATCCAGGAAACGGCTGTCACCCGTGCGATGGTCGAAGGTGTCAAATATGCAAATTAATGCAAAGCACCCAAGTACTTAAAAGTACTAATTCCAATTTTTCCGTCAAAATTAATGGTGACTTCGACTGTAATTCATCAAACGTCATTTATGTCATTCAGTGCGGCATGTGCCAAGCACAATACGTAGGTCAGACTAAAACATCATTTCGGATCAGGTTCAACAACCACCGATCTGACGTTACCAAAAAGCCAAACCTCCCGGTTTCTCGCCATTTCAAACAACCAGGTCATTCACTAAATAACGTGTCACTTTTTATTCTCCAGTCAAATTTTAGCTCAGATCGGTGCAGGGAACAACGCGAATCTTATCTCATTTACAAATTCCAATCAACCATTAACGAAGATCTGGGAGCACTTTCAACGGTAAGAAATTTGGCCGCCTAGATGAGCTACACTTTCCTCCTTTTCGTTTTTTTTTTTTTTTTTTTTTTTCAGCAAAGTTTGAAGCAGCGCTCACCCTTCCCGGAATTTTCCCCAAAGCGGACAGTGACCTACGGCGAATGACATCACCACCCGGACTTGACCTTCTGGAATATTCCCGAATCTGACTCACTGACAAACGCCTGTGGCGTGCCCGTACCGATTATGACGTCATGTAGCAAACCTATTTAAGAAAAGTGTAATCAGCTACGCATCTTTTGTCCTGACGAAGACAGTGCCACTGTCGAAACGTCGACCCCTTGCCCATTTTACTTTTTAACGTCTCCCCATGTAATAAACTAGTGTTTTTAACTTCCCTAAAATCTGTTTCCGCGTCTTTTTTTTAAACTTCTGTAAAACTTCGTGGCCGTTTGATAATCCTTTTACCTCACCCTACGTTTCCACAATGGCCGCCGCAAGACAAGGACGGATTGTCAGGAAGTACCCCTCTTTTGCCCCCCTTATTGCTGTTCTTGGAGACTCTCAGACTAAGTACTTACATCATCATTTTAATCCCAGGTCTCGACTGATGCCAACGATGTTTGTATCCCGCAGCGGTGGAAAGATCATGGATTTCCTGGAGGAAGTAGACTTGCTGCCACCAAGTGTGCGTGTCGTGGTTCTACACTGTGGAACCAACGATATGCCACTTTTGGACCCCCAGCAGGCAGTCTCCCACTACCAGCGACTCCTCAACAAGATCCGGGCCCGTGGTGGAATTGAAATGACGGTTTGTACGTTAGTGCTCCCTCGCTCTCATAACAGGCGCCGCCATTTCATTGACAGGCGTAGGGAGTTCCAGTGCAACCCGCGGGCCTTCGACTTCAACCGCCGACTGGTCCAGCTTTGCCGGAACTCAACCGACCTCTGCTACCTGGACCACGGATTCCACCGACGACGACCAACCCAGGTCCTTGCAGCTGACGGCCTCCATCCAAACTTCGAGGGAGTTCGGATGATCAGCCGACACCTGCTGGACCTGCTTCCACGACTTCGACGGGTCCTACCATCACGCCGACCCAACGTGACTGCTGTTCCGGATCCAGTGTGGCCTACCCCTCAGGAGGCAGCCACCCTGGAACGACGACGGCAGAATACAAGACCATCGACGCTGGACTGACTAACCGCCGGTAAGCGTGCCTCTTCTCCTTCTGAAAGTGAACCTCCCCCAAGTACGCAAGCTTTCTTTAAACTTCGTAAGCTAGCCGATAAATCAGCACGCTATAATTCCCATCGCACCACTTTACAACTCTACAAAGATCAGGACAAAATTCCCAAGGGTCTCGCCATTAACCTTAAACCCACCTTTCCCCTAAAATCTGCACATCAGAATAAGTGGAATGAGATCCTCAACAATGCTTCGGCCGCGTTAATCGAAGTGCTTATATCCCATTGTGAGGACGCCATAGACCAATCATCCCAGCAGGCGAAAACTATCGACTGTAAATCTGTTTTAACAGACAACCACCAGTTAGAATTAGCACAATACGCAAAAGAAAGGGAGGAGGCAATTCGCAATGCTAAGCGGAGGAAGCTAGTCAGGGACAACGTTAATACTCCAGCTACGCTTGAACCCAGTGTGTCAGCTCAGGACTGTGATCCTATAAGTAATGCAGGTACAACCAATACGCCGTCGCAAAATCGTCAACCGCTTCCTAGAAAAACAGGTCCTACCCCAGCAGCCTCATCTGCAGAGATGCTACCTCAGAAGTCCCATAACGTCGTTAATTTATCGTCCCACGAACTTACCGATTCGGAAATATCACTACTCAGCCGTGGCCTCTCATTCTGCCCCAGTAACAACAAGCTAGATGAATACCAACTTTATCTGGACTTAGATAATTTCGCCCGCCGTCTACGCCTGAAGGAATACTTTCATGACAAACCTAAGTCAGATTCCAACCCATTTAAACCGCTATCCAACTTTACGCCAGAGGCTAACCGTGAAAAGGCTCTGGACATGTACATCCGTGCAGTTCAAAAAGATATCATTAACGCTTACAATAAATCATACAACAGCAAACCGAAGCCAAATCTAACGCCGGCTGAGCAGCGCAGCCTTTCTGAACTTCGGGACCGCAGTGACATAGTCATTAAAAAAGCTGATAAAGGTGGTGCAATCGTAGTAATGGACAAAGAAAACTACATTAACGAAGGTATCCGGCAATTATCGTGCGCATCGTTCTACAAACTCCTCGAGGCTGACCCTACAGAGGAAATTACGGCTTATATTATCCGCAGTCTAAAAGATCTAAAAGCAAGTAAAAAGATAGATTCCACCCTATACGATTATCTACTCCCCAAAGACCCCGCAGCGGGCAGGTTTTATATGCTCCCTAAAATCCATAAACCTGGAAATCCAGGGCGCCCAATAGTTTCATGCAACGGTACAGCTACCGAGAACATTTCAAGCTTTGTTGACCACCTTCTTAAAGATATACCTCCTAAACTACCATCCTACATTAAGGACACCAATCACTTTCTTCAAGTTCTAAGCGAATGTCAGCCTCCTTCTTCCAGTTTGCTAGTCACGCTAGACGTTTCCTCTTTATATACTAACATCCCCCACGAGGATGGCATTGCTGCAGCTGAAAGGGCATTTTCAAAATATTCTGATACCTCATACGATCCTTGTGTCCTATGCACATTTCTCAATCTTATTCTGAAAAATAACAACTTCGAATTTGACGGTAAGCACTACTTGCAAGTTCAGGGCACGGCTATGGGTACAAAAATGGCACCTAACTATGCAAATATATTTATGGGAGCTCTAGAGGAAGAATTTCTGTCTAAGCGCCTGAAGAAGCCCACGCTTTACAAGCGGTTCCTCGACGACATCTTCATGGTGTGGCCACACTCAGAAGATGACCTAATCACATTTATCAGCGACTTTAACAAAGCGCATCCGGCCATCAAGTTCACCCATTCTTATTCCCCTTTAACTGTTAACTTTCTCGATGTCCAAGTAAAGTTAACAAACGGGGCCTTGTCCACAAACCTGTTCCGTAAACCTACGGACTCTCAACAGTATCTAGCATTTAACAGTTGTCACCCGCGTCATACTAAACTTGCCATCCCTTACAGCCAAGCACTTCGATACAGGCGCATCTGTTCCAGCGACGCTGACTTGGACAGAAATCTAGCTCAACTTAGGGAAACATTCATCGGTCGTCAATTTCCACCTAGCTTAGTTGACGACGCTCTAAACAAAGCCCGCAAAGCAGATCGCAAATCCCTGTTCGAAAACCACAAACGCGTGTTAGATAATGGTTCCGTAAACCTCATCTTAACATTTAGCAGCAATATTCCAAGCGTTAACAATATACTAAACCGTCATCATAGTATCCTTCTCCAATCAGAGCGCATGGGACAAATTTTCCCTCAGCCACCGCGGGTAACCTACAGGCGTGCGCGCAACCTGCACGATAATCTAGTTAGCTCTAAAGTTAGCAAACCAGCGCATCCAGGAAACGGCTGTCACCCGTGCGATGGTCGAAGGTGTCAAATATGCAAATTAATGCAAAGCACCCAAGTACTTAAAAGTACTAATTCCAATTTTTCCGTCAAAATTAATGGTGACTTCGACTGTAATTCATCAAACGTCATTTATGTCATTCAGTGCGGCATGTGCCAAGCACAATACGTAGGTCAGACTAAAACATCATTTCGGATCAGGTTCAACAACCACCGATCTGACGTTACCAAAAAGCCAAACCTCCCGGTTTCTCGCCATTTCAAACAACCAGGTCATTCACTAAATAACGTGTCACTTTTTATTCTCCAGTCAAATTTTAGCTCAGATCGGTGCAGGGAACAACGCGAATCTTATCTCATTTACAAATTCCAATCAACCATTAACGAAGATCTGGGAGCACTTTCAACGGTAAGAAATTTGGCCGCCTAGATGAGCTACACTTTCCTCCTTTTCGTTTTTTTTTTTTTTTTTTTTTCAGCAAAGTTTGAAGCAGCGCTCACCCTTCCCGGAATTTTCCCCAAAGCGGACAGTGACCTACGGCGAATGACATCACCACCCAAACTTGACCTTCTGGAATATTCCCGAATCTGACTCACTGACAAACGCCTGTGGCGTGCCCGTACCGATTATGACGTCATGTAGCAAACCTATTTAAGAAAAGTGTAATCAGCTACGCATCTTTTGTCCTGACGAAGACAGTGCCACTGTCGAAACGTCGACCCCTTGCCCATTTTACTTTTTAACGTCTCCCCATGTAATAAACTAGTGTTTTTAACTTCCCTAAAATCTGTTTCCGCGTCTTTTTTTAAACTTCTGTAAAACTTCGTGGCCGTTTGATAATCCTTTTACCTCACCCTATATATATATATATATCGATATATTGGTATTTTGAAAAGCAATATCGATAAATCGATGTTTGAAAAGCTGTCACGCCATTACTTGAACAATCGAAAAAAAAAAAAGTCATTGTTTTACTATCTTCCATGCGTGTTACCGGTGAGACACTGATGAAGACGGCGACGAGCAACGTGCATTACGAGGACCAACGAGGATACGTCCTCAGTTATCGTCATCACAACTGCTATGAAACGTTAAGAGGATCGAAGTTCGCAACTGACCAAACCCCTCCTTTTTGAGTAGTGGCTTCGAAGAAGGGAACACATCCTTGGGCTTCATGAAAGATTGACACAGAGACGAAGGACACGACACAGACTGGCTCAAAAAACCAAGAGGCCTTTACTGGACATGACAACACAAATAACATAAACGTAATACACAAAAAGGGACAATGTTAGGTACAACGTTTAATGTACAAGTACTGTACAACGAAGGCAAATGTTTGGAGAATAACTCACGCAGTCCTTTGTAGTGGCACTGAGAGGAGACTCCTGAACGGTTTGCGATCGGCTAGTGTTATCTAATTCTCCCCTCATCTCCAGCCCATCCTCACCGCCAAAGCAAATCAAGAGAGAGAGAGTGAAAAAAGCTGTCAAGTGTGGTTAATAAGCTCGTTGACCCGCTCCTTTTTTTCACATTCTGTTCGCGCGCAGAAGTCACTGAATTACTGATATACAATGCATATCGATGTGTATCTCGATGTAATATCAATATTTATATCGATGTGAATATCCCAAGCAGCACAATGTACCGAAAGTCGAGTGAAATAGGGGTGGACGGGTAGGTGGAAGGCCTTGAATTGACTCGTGAAACTAAAGAACATTGATAAGACATGTACCGTCCACCTCTATTGTACTTGACTTTCAGTACATTGTGCTGCTTGGGTGTACTGAAAGTTGAGTGCAATAGGGGTGGGCGGGTAGGTGGAAGGCCTTGAACAGATTCGTGAAACTAGAGAACATTGATAAGACACATGCCGTTCACCCCTATTGCACTCGACTTTCAGTACATTGTGTTGCTTGGCTATCGATATTTTTATGGATAAATATCGACAAGAATATCGATATCGTTCCATCTCAACTTTTCTTTCATCATCGCCAATGCACGATCGAGGATTGAACAGGGTGTCGACCTACCGCTGAGACAGGGTGGGGATGGAAACCGGGACGGTAGTCCTATAAGCATAATAAGTCGACCCTTGGGATGCCCGTAGCCCAACCGGTATGAAGCGAGAATCAATGCGACAAAATCCTTCAGCCATTTTATCAGGAGCTGCGATTATGAATTAACGCGCCCAGAAAACATGCCGGGCCTAACGAACTATACATAGGGAATGTGGGAAGGGACCAATATACGATGTGCTTCGTGCGTTACCGACACTTGGAGAGCCGCGCCTGCAGCGAATTTATCGAGCACTCAGTACCAGCGGGCGCATAATTTAAGTTCTGTCATTGTTGCTTCACAATGTACGCGCTCTGATGAAAAAATAGAAAGTAGATATATTGCTGCGTTGATCGTCGCGTCAGGTAATTTATGGAGCCGCGAAAAAGATCGTGAAGGTATTCATTTCTTTTGGTCTCTGGCCGCGCACTTTCTCGATCATTCTTACACGAACACGATCATGGGTAACGCTTCGGTGTACATCGTAATCCTGCTGTGCCTGACTGTCTTCGAACTCAGTGAGTATTAAATGTAGCTTGTGTCAGGAGGAAGTGATTTGTACCAAGTTGAACGTTTATTGTGATCTCCATGAAAAATACAATGTGGACGAACCCATTATTGCCCAGAGTGGTGGGGTGGTAGAGGGGTGAGGTTTAGGGACAGAAGTATAGGAGCTGGTCGTCTTTCCCATAGCTTGCTGCCTCCGTCTCTCCAACAGTGTCCGCATTCGAAGCGCACAGGAAAGTGCCCCGTGCTTCCGTGCACACCCTCAAAATTAGCTCACGACAAAATCGTCTCGTAAGCCGACAGCCGTAAAGAACGATTGTGTAAGGTAGATTATAGCAATAGAAATTGCAGATACTGGTCCAGTGACTGGTCTTCCGCCTCGATGCCAATACACACACTGGTCCAGTTGGTATTCAGAATGTTGTTCGAGTCTGTTTGAGATGCTACAGGAAGCCTGCCCCTGTGGCCGGCCTTCCATTTGATGCCAATACACTCTCACTGGTCCACTCATCGAAATAGCGATATCGACACTTGTTTTTTAAAGCAACAGAGTATCGCTACCGTTGCTAAAAAAAAATAACGCGATACTTTGCCCCGATACTTTTGCTGGAAATACGAAGATGATGAAAGATAGAAATCTCGCTTATGTGAACACCGTATTAACACGTGTGCACTCGTATTAAATTGGGAGCAGGCAGTTTTGCAATAAGAAAACATATTTATTGTGTAGCTCGGACACTTTGCTTGAATTTTATGAATAGCTGGTTCTCCACTAGAGTCTCCACTAGAAATAAATTATCGGCTCCATTACTTGCTCGCCAACGGAAACTTAAAAAAAAAAATATCGTTTCTACAGTCACCCTTGAGGAAGCAGGTGATTATTTTTCATGAATGGCACCTAAGTGAACATAAACTTTTCTGAACATACAAGTTGGAAATGGAGGAGGATGAGCATAACGTGGTCGAGCATCGTGCATGAACCCACACTCTGCCCGAAGAAGCGGTTGAGATTTTTATACGAAAAGTGATAACAAAAAGAAAACGAAAAGGGACAGTGTGAAGGTTTCAGTGTGGTTTCTCATTCTAATGCAGTACTTTGCCCTTCCTACAGGTGAATGCCAGTCCTCAGCTTGCCTTGAGCCACTAGCTGAAGGGACTTGCGAACAGACTGTTACCATGTACTACTTCGATACATTCACCAAAGTCTGCCGCACTTTTGCATATGGGGGTCACGGAGGAAATGACAACAGATTCGAAGACAAGGAGACTTGCGAAGCGACGTGTGCAGCCAGGACTGTCGACTAGGACTCGCGCGGCAGCTTTGATATCTATTTGAAGGAATTAATAAACGAGTGAACGTAATGTTACGACCACTTCTTCAAATCGAAACAGAGTTGTGGAACTGCCGGCGGCACGGCGTGATTGGATGGTGTCTAAGGTGTTGTTGTGCCGATATGATAGGGTCACATGGACGGGACGGTGGGAAGGGGTCTTGATCTGGCTTATAGATGATACAAAATGTGATGATACAATCACACCTTCTAGAAAGTGTGCTATCCATGTGATGTGTCGCCCCCGGTCAGTTTACAAGGCGTCCTTGCAGTGTTCACCCGAGGACAGACTTCTATGTCAGTTCCTGACGTTGCATGCATTCTACTTCGACGCCTGTTACAATAGTCAACAAGGTGCAACAGGAAAGAGTACAATTGCAATCCTGTCAGCTGGTAACCTTTCCAAAATTAAGCAACACTGAGTGACCAGAAGAACTCCTTGAGTACGTACAAGTTTACGTGAGTGATACTAAGTGGATTTTGCGCGCTTCTGTCGTGAGTCCTGTTGTTTTAGGATGGCTGAAAAGAAGCACGTACTTACAGTAAAAAGAGATGAAGTAATTTCATTTCAGTACAGTCTCATTAGGAGGGCTCACCAGATCACTTGTGACGTATATTCCGACACAGCCGAAACGTTATAGCATTTTGTGCGGCCAATGACAGCTTTCGGCAGGCGGTAGCTTGGGCAGTGGTCTCCAGCCGTCACACGAGGAGACTCGGCGAGACCAATGGCTTGTTTCCGCAGGAATGTCTGTAAGTATGGTTGCACAGTCATAATACACCGCGGATTGAAAATATTGTGCATGGTGTTACCCCATGGACAGTTAAATGCCACTCCCGTGCTCCTTGAAGCAGAAAGTGGCATTAGGAAAGCAAATCATATTAACCCTGTCCGTGTGAGACAGCACGAATGGCATTACCATTATACTCGATACATAATGCCACTTTCCTCGCCCTTGTTGCACGGCTACATGACACAGAAGTTGTGAATGAAAATTGAGTTTAGACGTCCGCCGTGTCACTCCCATGACGACGGATATACTCCGTTCAAAATAAGTTTGTCAGTATTATCACTAGTATCCGTATTCCTTCACAGTCGCACCGGTACTGACTGCATCGTGTATGTCATTGTCCAGATTGAAGCTACAAGCTGTAGCATGAGGGTACCATGAGGTGTAGCGCAGGATTCCGCAATCGGATCACGTTTAATTACTTTGTTCAAGAACTGGGCGAGTGATAATGGTGACCAAACGGTGAAGGTAAAACACTTTACCGACGACATCACAGCTTATACGGAAACTAATGGCACCGATGGCCAAAAGATGCTAAACTGCCTAAACGAAATATTTAAGTGATGCGAAGATTGGCAGATGGAAATAATTAATATAAAACCGTCCGTCCGAACGTCAGTAGGAAAATACAGACCTACGACATAGGAGAATTCTCAATTGAACGAGCTACTGAATATATGCGAATGAAAAATAGCCGAGGCTCTATGGCTGCACGCGGGCAATATGTTTATAACTTGATCGTGCCATCACAGTCGCGGCCGGCCGGTTCACCCTACTTGGGACTTATCGGCGGGGCTCAGCGAAGCGACACGAAGCGGCAACCAGGCCGCAGTGCAAGGGCGTGTAGTGCGGCCTGAAGGTGGGTTAGCGCAGGGCCGGAGGTGGATTATCACACCCCTCCCTCCACCGTGTCACCGTGCCACCTCTCTCCTCCCATTTTTAACCTTCCTCTCTTCCCCCTCCTCAGGGTGAACCGAGCCGCCATTCCAGAGCAGGCTAACTGGGCTAACCGAACCTTCCCCTATATCACTGCACCCCACCCAAGATAGACTACTCCTCTTCGAAGGAAGTCGCAGAGGAAACTTTTAACCGATCTTTCTTCTCGGACAACAATCCGAACACCTTCTTCGTAGAGCATCCTCCATCAAAGTCGGTCTTTAACACTGATCTCGATTGTAAAAGGCTGGATCGCGGATAGGGAGCGCGAGCGTGAAGAAACCGGCCGCCATCTTACGGTGCCCACAACAGTCGCCGCAGCGATCATGGCAACTTCTTGCAATTACGGTCGTACCAACCGTACTGGCAAGGTTACAGGGCCTAAATTTATACAGGTGAGTCACTCTTTATCGAGGAATAAATAGGCGTTCATTCTGTATATTTAGTTGACCATTATGAAGTGTTTTTTTTGCCCAAAACGAGCACTGGATGCAGGTTGCTTGATCGCTCTTCCGACGTTCAATCGAGCACACTTGCATTTTACCCGGCGACAAATACAGTTTGAGTGCATAATATGCTTGAAAGAACACGTTACACTACACAGGTAGTGTTGTCATCAATATATGTGCGAGCACTCGAGCGCTTTTTTGCATGCATTGCTAGCATGGTACACGGTGTTCTCTGCGGAAGCAAGTACCACATTCATTTCTTTGAATTACCTTCGCGCACAAGTTCGGTATTACGTCATAATGAGACCACGATTGTCACCTTTTTTCATGTATCGGTATTGTTTTGTGCCTTGGTTTGATTTGTGACAAAGAATCCTACGTAACGGTGGTGTGGCGCGACTTGAATAACGCCTTTGTCTGAGCTGTATCGTCAGCTTGTTACGATAGTAATAATTTGTAGCGTGTCGTGCTATTTGAAGCAGTTTTTAAGGCAAAAGTGGTCTCTCAATACAGGTTTCGTCATGAGGGCTACCCAGTGAATAATCTGTGTAGTGTGATACGGCTGGGTGTACAGGTAAGTATCACGTTCCCCATCCACTGGTTTCTACTTTACAGGAAGGAACAACCTCAGTGCACGCACTGTGGTTAGCCTCTCTCAGTTTTGCATATTTTCTTACATGTTCACATCAGAAACACACCTTACACTTTAGGCTCCTTCACCCAGCAATATAATAATTATAGATTATAATTCTTGTTAGAAGAGTTCCCCATATTCTTTTTAGAATAGTTCTTCATCTTTTTAATTTTTAGAAGATACAGGGATTGTAAACCATGTTTTAAACTGATGCTTTAACATTTGTCCAATGCATTTATTAAACAACATATTCATTTTTAACTGGTTGCACCCAAACCAATGTTCTGATGTATTATTTCCTTTGTTGTCGATGCACCATAAAAATTGGAATAATCATCATCAATGCAGGTTACTTCACAGCTGCCTCGACATATTCAAGAAATGGGTGCAGAACCTGCGTAATGCCCACAAACTTTGATTACCACAGCACCTCCAGAAAGTATGTGCCACATGAGATTTTTAAATGTATTCACAGTATATAATACCTTGTATTAACTGTTGTAGGTCTAAGCCGTCTCTACAGTACACTATCAGAAATTAAAACCGTGAGAACCGTGATAATTGTTCCAGTTAATAGGCGCGCACATATATGCTATAAGAAGAAAATTATTTCTTGAGAATGCACTTCTCTGGCTACTGGTGTTGTTTACATCTACTGTTAATCACATTCATTTATCACATATTATATTCTTATATATATTATTATATTAACACATATTTGATCACATTAAATTCAAAATTCATCATATATAAGAAAATACCAGGAGGGAAGTTGCTATTCATTGCTCATTCTAACCTAAAATTGAGTGCTACAAATTTAGAGAGAGTACCTGTCCATTGTCATTCCTAAAATATATATTGTCATTGTAGCAAGGTCATAAAACAATAAATGTAGTCTTTTGTGACCTCCCTGCACGTTCATTGTATCCTGAAACGCATAAGTGCAAGAAATAACTTGAATAAACTTGATGTTGTATAAACTTGATATAAAATGTTGAATAATATAATGTATGATATAAAATGTTGAATAAACTTGAACTTGTATATTCTCTTTACTCAGCATCAGTGACCTTCTTTACAAAAGCATATCGTGTTAGATTTTTTTTGTTTACGTTTCACAGACGGGGTACACGAGGGCCAAAATGACAAAATCACAACTGTTTCAAGCTCCAAATCGTCCTGCTGCAATTATCCTTTTGCAGACCATACGTGTGTACTGCAAGAAGGCCCTTGCACATCAAAATGTAAGATGGGAGTCACAGTTAATGCAAAGTGGTTCCTATGAGAGACTTCGATGCTGAACAAAATTGTGCAAACTGCGGAAGGCGCCATAGAAGATATTCAGAAAGCGTGTCTGGTCTCACAACGGTGCTACGACGCTCTCTTTTAGATGACGATGATACTCATTGGAGTTTCAGATGTGCAGCTGCATTTTTTCGAACGTGCTCCACATAAGAAGCATGACAAAGTCAGCACTGGATAGCAGGCCCCCGTTCCTAAGCAGCTTTGCTCACGCTGCAGTTGTATTCAGCAAAAGCATGTGAGTACTCGAGAAGGACATTCAGTTTGGCACAACTACGCCTGCAAATAATCAGAACAAATGAAGGAAGAAACAAACAAACATAGAAGGGCTGTACTTCAAAAAGAGGTAAATCTTGTGTCTCAAGGAGGTGTTACCACTTTTAAGTAACTTAATTGATTAAGCTTACATCACTACCTGATTAACTGTCCTAACGAGCGTGTTCTAATTGCGTGAAGCAATTAAATCACGCTCACAACGTATTTGGGCTGCTTCGGTGTGTCCATATTTGCGAGGCAAAGCACCGCAGTCGTTCACTAAAAGACACTTTCTGCGGCGGTGCTTGATATAAATCATACGAAACCGATACACGGCTAAAACAACGGCTGTGATTCTACAGAACGATCTCTTTCTGCCATGCGAGTATATCCTTTCCCGGACCGTTCTTTATGGAACAATTTTTGTCCAGAACGAAGCACGGGATATTACATACATGGTGGTTGTTAACCTCACATCGTTTCTTGTTGAAATATTGGCTGGGAAACGTACTGTAGCACAATCCCCAGCGCTGCACTGCTGTGACGGTCTAGTTTCGGAATGCAAAACATAACGTAATTAAGAATCGAACGGCAGGACACCTGTGAAACACTGTTAGGATACATCAGTATACTGGCATCTTACAAAATTATGTGATGACAAGCAACGATCAACGCCTGCAGCGCTATAAATACTCACAATCTCCGTTGCCTCCCATTGTTTTCTATGGGCGCACACTGCGCTTTAGGGCCTCCCAACATGGCGGCCCGAATGCACGCCTCTCCCCCGCGAGCCCCTCTCCCATGCGCCATCCAGCCTTTATAGATAGAGATCAGTGGTCTTTAAGCGGCGTATAGGCGCTGCTATGTGTTCACCGTCGTCGTTTTCTTTGCCTGGGCAAATGTGACGACGACGACGAAGAAGAACGGGCACGAGTCTGGTATGCCGCGTAATGTCGCTGTTGTACTTTCTTGCTTATAGTTGGATACGCCTATGGTATGATGCTGTTTGGCGAATTAAACTGGTCTTGGTCACCACATGGCGTCTTCTCATTGGGTCCTGGAACCCAGGCGCAACACTACGCAGCGCTACTGATTCACTCGTTTATTTATTCATAATGCAAAAACTGCCGTCAGCAGTCAAAGCATGAGTAGTGGGCATTACGTAGTGTCGTTCGTGTGCATGCAGTCACACGGCATCGTTTAGTGACTCTGGACAGAATGCGTAGCAACGATTTAATGAGCTCCCGAAACTTACTTCACTTCTCTTCGCTGTGCCGAGTGCTTAACCTCGACAGCAAGCTTTGAGGAACAGGTAAAATACAGAGAACAAGCGAGGGACGCCTACAACCACAATACTTTTAAGCAATCGTTTGAAGTACTGTGTGACATTGTGGCAAAAAAAAAAAAGAACGTGTCATTGCTCGCGTTAGCCGCCTGTGAAAACTTGACAGGCTCGACGATGCGGGGGCGGCCATTTTTGTTGTGGCACATTTTTGTTGCGGCACATTTCGCACACTTCGCATGTGGCAATTTCTTTCATGTTGGAAGAAGATTTGCAGCACTTTTTTTAATCAGAGAAAGACGATCTCAGGAAGGGTATTGTGGGGCACGCCTAAAAAGAATTGCCAGCGTTTATTCTTATATCTATCGTAATCGCCATCATTGCTTAGTGCAGCAAGCACGTAGTGAAAGTGACATTCGGTTAGTTGGACTGCACTTCACGAAAATTACACTAAATTAGCCCGAGTGACAGATATATTAGTAGGACGCAGTTTCTCTTATCAAGCTTCAAGCTCTCATTGGTCAAGTGGAAGAAATCTTTGGGGCGATGCACTCTGCGCCGTAAATGAAGCTCCGGCATCCGCATACAGGGAATAAATGGCCGCATGCGTGTCGTACACATTACAGATCAACCGTATTGACTTCTTCTGGACATTGTCTACAATTTTCGCGTTAGAGGCAGTGTATGTGTCGTTGGTTTGTTTTTCTCGTTATTTGGTCTATGTGCCTGTTCCATCGGAGGTCTGAAGTCATTGTAACACCTAAGTAAGTATATTCATCTACTACATGTAGTGGTGTGTGATTTGCGCAGTAGTTTTATCTTGATGCCGTCTTCTTATACTACGAGTGAATGTCATTTGGGCGATGAAAGCGATGACATTGATAAAGATTTAGAATAGAAGAGGACCCAAAATGGAGCTTCGCGTTGATTGAGCCCGTGGCATACAACGAACGGAAATCCTCTCGATGTGGATGTCGTCGTTCAAAGTCGCAACAAATCTTAGGGGCAGTATATTCAATGCAGGCACTAATTCTGAAGTATGATCCATCGCTACGAACCAAATTATGCCCCGATTGTGTCGGCGCCAGAGAATTCTAAGCACGTCATTCTAACGTCTTCAATAAATCAACGCTACTGGATTGTTACTCCGAATGCACGCAGTATGTCGGAATGTTTTTCTTTTTTCTTTTTGTTCTAATATAGACGACGTCTTAAAGAATGCTCTATAAATCTGTCCATAACGCTTTCCTTTGTCATTCGTATAATTCTGGGCGCCGACGCAAAAGATTCTTCCAGGCCTTAGATTCAACTCCATTGACGACACCGATAAGACATGCTGCATCGATGCTTAATTCTACTCTTCGTGGTTATGGCTCAGATATGGAAGTGTGAGTATGTGTTGTGTCTCTTTTATGTCTGAGGGTGGCTGGCTCATAGTCTCGGCCGAGGACGCCGGCAACTTGTTGTCATAGTACAGCTTTCATCAGAGTTAACTTGAACGTCATTCCGGCCTGAGAACCACGGTGGTGCCAATAGTAGAAATAACGGCAGAGGGTGTTTTTGTCATCTATTTACAGTTAGACGGGCGACCATCGTTATGAAGGTGTTGTTTTCCGCTATTCGCTGCCAAGGTGACATTCGGACCCACGCTTAGCAGGCTGGAGCGGTGTTCAAGTTAACTTTCGCGCGAGCCGTACAAGGTTCTTAGCCGCACAGTCTTCTGCGAGGTTACATTAAATATGGCGTGCTGAGTAAACCATAACCGAAGCCGAAAAACCATAACCGAAAAGTTCCCATGCTGCTTTGTGGTCGCGTGCTTTGCGGCGCGCGCATCTTTGTAAAATCGCCGATACCATCCAAAACTTAAAGAAGCAGTCTAGAGGCACACAACTTTGTTTCTGCTTTTGGTCCGTATGGAATGTTAGGCGGCCGAAAACAGTTTTCGCACAGTTAGTGCAACTGTAGCGAAATTGGGACGGCTGCAATAGCCCACCGAATCCCCAGTGCGCGAAACGCCCTCCTTCGCCTTCAGGATAGCCACGTGATGAGCGCCGCCACGCGCGTCGCTACGTGACGCGAGTGGTAGGGACGCTCCTCATTAGATCTGGGATCACATGATGGAGGTGAGCAGCACCGCGCAGGCCGGAGCGTCTGCTACCGCTTCGGAGACGCCAAGCGTTCCCCGGCTGCGTGATGTCCGAAACGGAGGATTTGAAGGCTGTCAACGACACGACCTCGATTTTTGGGGACAGCTGACACCACGGGAAGAACGAGTGGTGCAGGCCGAAATTAACTGTGTGTTGTACAGCAATACCCCAGTGCTTCCCGACAGTGTGCAGCCTCTCTGACAGTTTTTACCTGACAGTTGGTTCAGCGGCTAACAGGTGGCGTCACAATACCGACGTCATCGCCTGCTATCTGCGACTGGGGGTTCTGAGATTGCACAGAACCGACGGATATATTGCTCTTGTGATTGCAACCTTATTTTGTCGGGGTGCATATATGCTTTTTTTTAGAAAACGTGATATAAATCATATAGAGAATAGAAGCCAACAAGAAACAGCTCGCAATGTTCGTCGCAGACGGTTTTCCTACCAACGAATGAGTGGGCTCTCTACCACAAACGTCATACTCGAGTGGGTAGGCGATTTTGCAAATTAATTGCGCCGCGGTG
Organism: Ornithodoros turicata; assembly: GCF_037126465.1. Lineage (NCBI taxonomy): Eukaryota > Metazoa > Arthropoda > Arachnida > Ixodida > Argasidae > Ornithodoros > Ornithodoros turicata. Next base: position 66,378,071 of record NC_088206.1, on the reverse strand, counting down.
AAACAACTTTGGACAAAAATATTTTGTGGGAATGCTTTTGACATACTGCTTTGCAAGATGACAGCAGTCTTTGGCCATGTTAGATAACACTTTAATGCTCTTTAAGGCCAGTTCCCACATATAGCGATTTGCTACACATCGCTATAGAACAGCGCTAAGTTTTTCTTATCTCATGCTGCGTACCGATAAAAAACAGCGCTTGTGGAACTAGAGCCCTCGTCAACTTGTCCAGTGGTATTTTTAGCGCTATTTTTACGCACTGTTTTGTAGCGCGATGTTAGCGCGCTGCTATATGTCGGAACAGGCCTTTTGGGATACGTGAATCACTTGTGGTGACTGCGCGTGTGGGGATATATTTATTAGAACAAAGAAAAAAAGTAGGAAAGCTCAGCCAAACGGTATGTCGGCTTGCTATTTCAAAAAAAAAAAAAAAGAAAAAATGAAGAAAATGAAGAAATAATGGATAAACTAACAAAAGATGACACATAATATTTTGTTGTTGAGAAAAGATGAGGGTGGGGCACTGACGAATGAGATCACAAGACTTGATGGTGGGTGTGGAACATTGAAGGCCAAGCCAAATAGAATTAATGTGTTCGTACACTCTTAAAAATGAACTTCACCGCATAGCACACTCCTAGCCAACCATCATCTCAAATGATATCGTTATCTGCCTTGATTTGTTGAAAACGTGAGGAGTACGCCTTTTTTGTGACACTTATGCTGTTCATAATTGTCACAAAAAAGGCGTACGCCTCCCGTTTTCAACAAATCAAGGCAGATAACGATATCATTTGAGATGATGGTTGGCTAGGAGTGTGCTATGCGGTGAAGTTCATTTTTAAGAGTGTATGCTCACCCCGGCAGGTTCCAGCGTATATATACAGGGTGTGTGCAGAAAAACATGACCCGCATTTTTACATGTAACTCGTTGTCTACTTAGCCGAGGAACTTCCGGTGGCGCACGACGGCGTATTTATGCGTCCGAAAGCTACAAAAAAATCCTGGGAGCCATACTCAGTGTAAAAAAATAAACAGAGCGCGAAAACATGGGCTTCCATGCATTAGAATAGGGCGGTCATGACAGTGCATGGTAGTGCATTTCGGTCTCATGAGAGTTATGTGCAGGCACCGCTAGGGGTACTGCCGATGAGCATCCATGTGGGACATCGTTTCGATTTATGCACCGATAGCTCCCCTAGCGGTACTTGAACACAACTCTCCTACGTGCACCACGTTGCCCTTTCACATACACCCTATTGTCCACCATGTTGCCCTATTCTGATGCACGGAAGCCGACGTTTTCGTTGTTCTGTTTATTTTCTAAGCTGGGTATGGCTTCCACAATTTTTCTACAGATTTCGCACGCATAAATGCGCCGTCGTGCGCCACCGGAAGTTCCTCGGCTAAGTAGACAACGAGTCACATGTAAAAATGCGGGTCATGTTTTTCTGCACACACCCTGTATATATATATATATACTATATATATACACTCTAAAAATTGAACTTCACCGCATAGCACGCTCTGCGCCAACCATTGCCACGAATGATAGGGCTATCGCTTCTAATTCGAGGAGAGAGGGGAGCGTAGGCCCTTTTGTGCCAATTATCATAGATCGAAATTGACACAAAAAGGCGTACGCCTCCCTCTCTCCTCGAATGAGAAGCGATAGCTCTATCATTCGCAGAAATGTCTGGCGAAGAATGCGCTATGCGGTGAGGTTCTGTTTGTGATGATACTGACTTTTGACGGATACATACGTGACCTGTCCATTGTACTTGATAGCCATCTTGCACCCATCACTGTGAGCGCCACGTCGCCGCCATATGCAAGGTTCACAGAATACGAGGAGGAGGAGGAGGAGGAGTGTCGTTGGGAGGAACCCGAGAGGTCTGCCTGCCTGATTAGGCGGCATGTTTCTCGGGAAGGGAAAGGTGGAGGAGGGGAAAGGGTGAAGTGGAAGACAGAGCGGAATCCGCTCGGGGGGAGGATAGCTGCGTCCATGGGCCGACTTCAGGGGAACTGTGCCGGCATACGCCTATTACACATCTGAGGGAAACCCAGGAAAAACCCCATACGGCACAGCCGGCCCGCGGATTCGAACCGCGGACCTCCCAGTCTCGAAGCGCACGCGTTACCGCTTACCGCTGCGCCACCGGAGCTGGTTCCACAGAATACGCTCTGCAAGTAACCGAGCGTTCTGCGGACATCTCCTCTCCCGGGTACTCCACTCGGGAAGCCCCATTGGCTACGGCGGCGCCCTCCCTCTTCCCTCTCACTGCCTCCTCTCATGCGCAGAGACGCACTTGCATAGGGTATATGTGCGACATCCAACATACGTTGTGGGGATGTTGTCGACAGAATTGTGAAGTTGGCTGAGAGGAGATATTTTAGCGCCCTCTTATGTGAGATACATCTGCCTTTCATTTTTTTTAGATGGAGAGTGCACCCCGGCGTACTGTAACTTCCCAATGCACCGCGGAAGATGCTTTGCGGCGGTGCCCAAGTATTATTGGGACAAACAGAGCAAGAGCTGCAGACGCTTCTACTTCCAGGGCTTGTATGGCAACAGGAACCAGTTCGACACGTATAAGGACTGCATGGACGCCTGCAAGACAGGTATTCTCCTTTTTCAGCAAATCTGCTAGTGCGTATATAGCATTCGGCAAGTGCTTCTCCCTTCTTTTACTGGTTCTTTCGTTGCTTTTCATTGGTATGTAGTACTAATCACGTACTAATTGTCGGACTAATCTGTGCGTTTGAACGCGACGTTTACAGGATATGTCGAATGAAGGTTAAGGTCGACTGGTGACGTACGCGGGTAAGGCGCCATGGAGCTCTGCAGGATTCACACCACCGATCTCTGGGTGAAGCGCCACACTCACCTTTGAAATGTAACCTCGAAACTTACATACGTTACACACAAATTTGTGACCGCGTAAATTATTTCATCTCGCGAATACTTTTGCAGTTTGTCGACACGCAATTGGTTTCGTAAACAGCTATTCTTCTTCTTCGTTTTCTCCCTCCGGCTCCGGTTGTTTCAATATGCCATTCTTCTCATAATCATATACAGCCGTCACTTGTGTTCTTTTGGACATACTGCTAGCCCGCTGCCTTTCTTGCAGCTATTCTTCTTCTCCCACCGTCTGTTTCCGTCATCCACATATTCTATACTGAATCTGAGTCGAGGCAAGGTGAGGCTTCCGGCAGTGACGTACGGGAAGTGGCTGAGTATGTCGATTGAATGGGTTTACATGGCGGAGCTAAGTCGACATTTGTCGTCTGAACCACGCAAGCTGAGCTACTTATATATTTACTGCGTCGACTTCTGCTTTCAGTCGATATAGACCGGTTCACGTGCAGACGATAGATCGACTTATTCAATTAGGTTGACTTGTGTCGCATTCATGCAAACGCAGCTATAGCGACAACAATACACAACAGACACACATCGTGATTGATTGTTCTAGCTGTGATGATGACGATGATGAAATAAGATGTTTCACTGGGGGAGTCGTGATGCCCGACCTTATCGCGTGTGGGTTATTATGTCAGTCAGATGTGTATCAAAATGACGGAAAACACACACATGATAGAACCTGGCGATTTGTCGTAATAAACTTCTTCATTGCTTTACAGGGTCGGACTATGTTTGAAAATAAAGACACGACACTTCATGTGGAGTTAGACAATAAAAGATACGGACTGTGCATTTATAATAGCTGAATTAAGTAAGTATGGAACAAGGAACAACGCGAAGCAAGGTATTTTACTTGTCAGGGTGATCCGGCAACTGGGTCATTCCACGCCAGGAGATCCGACAGTCCTAGTCGAAACCCTCGGTTCCCAAGAATGATCCTGTGCGTATCCAGTGCTATCGGAAGTCCTTAATATTATTCCGAAGATTCTCCGCAAAAAATTGAACTCTTCATTGCATTTTCCCCACTCGATATACAGCCAACTTTCTTATCTTTTGCAACATTTAGTAGACACTTCGTTTTACTTGCACATCCAACATCAGTATGTTCTGCAACGGATCGTGAAGCACGGACCAAACAGGTTTAGGAAGTACGCATAGAGACTAGTGAAATTTGTGACACATTCTTACCGCTAACGCCCTACACGTCAAATAATTTCAAACTGGCCCAACGAGAAAACTTTGAAGTATCCTGCATCTCCCGCAGGGATGTTCAGATATAGAGAATCACACAGGTCTTAAAGCAGCGCAGAGGTCATTTTTTAACACCCTGTTTTCTTCGTATAACACTGTTAAGTAGGCCAGTAAGACGAACCATGCGAAGCAGGGTTGCGGAGTTGCCACTCCTGGGTTGGAATGGGCTCCGGAATCATTCCAGATTTATCATAGCCCGGAATGAAATTGGAATGGGATGGCGGAAACTGTCCTAGGAATGGAATGGAATTCGGCATTGTTTTCGCAGGCGGAATGGAATTGGAATGGACTGGTCCGGGTGCTACGCGGTCGAAGGGCGAAATAACCTTGTCTTTTTCGTTTTTCCGTGATGGGTAATGTCTATCTCCTCTATAGCACTGCTGGGCTCCCCGACACGGTTACCGGTCCCTTTTCTTTTATTGGTAGAATTAAAGGAATGGAATGGGGTTGCCAAGCCATTCCAGGAGTGGGAATTGGCCATGCCTTTTCATTCCGAGGAATTGAAAAAAAATGAAATTATCACAAATCCCTATTCTTCGGAATGGAATGGGTGCACTCTTAAAAATGAACTTCGCCGCATAGCACGCTCCTGGCCAATCATCATCCAGAATCATATCGTTATCTGCACTGATTTGTTGAAAACGGGAGGCGTACGCCATTTTTGGGACACCTATGCTGTTCATAATTGTCACAAAAAAGGCGTACGCCTCCCGTTTTCAACAAATCAGGGCAGATAGCCATATCATTCGAGATAATGGTTGGCTAGGAGCGTGCTATGCGGTGAAGTTCATTTTTAAGAGTGTGATAGCATTCTGCAACCCTGATTGCGAAGTAATTCACACCACAGAGTCATAATTATCGCAGAATTGAGTTTAAAGCACGCCGCAAAAATCGACCGTGCGCAACGGCGGTGGAGAGCAGTACTAGCTTGTGATCTGCCTGGGACCATGCGCTAACGCTACAGGTGGGGGGGGGGGGGGCACGCTCGCTGATTGGTTCAGAGCAATGTTGTATGCTAGTCGTCTATAGTCTGCTCTACACTCTTAAAAATGAACTTCACCGCATAGCACGCTCCTAGCCAACCATTATCTCGAATGATATCGTTATCTGCCCTGATTTGTTGAAAACGGGGGCGTACGCCTTTTCTGTGACAATTATGAACAGCATAAGTGTCACAGAAATGGCGTACGCCTCCCGTTTTCAACAAATCAGGGCAGATAACGATATCATTCGAGATAATGGTTGGCTAGGAGCGTGCTATGCGGTGAAGTTCATTTTTAGGAGTGTACTCGGCTGTTCGGGGTTCTGAAAAAAGCATTGGTAAGGGCTTGGTCATTATTGGGCCTCTCCTTCCATCCTCAGTTCCCCGGGAGAACTGGCAAAACTGGTTTACGACGGTAAATGGACAGGGTGACATGATGTCGTACATTCTCCTCCGCGTTATACCAGGAATGGCGAATTAAGGGTGAACGCGCGGGGCCATGTTTATGTCTTTTTTTTTTCTGGGAAACAAATTGCACACATCGAAACCTTTCGCACTACTTGGTAAAACGTCACACACACTTTCATCAGACGTCTCAATCCGTTTTTTTTTTCTGGGGGGGGGGGGGATGGCACTCTGTACTCCTTTAAAGGATGTAAGACAAAACGCACAGTGAGTGGAATATACGACGTCAAAGGAGCCTACATGTACGTTAACACGCAGATATGTTACCTCTACAGCCACACTCTTCTTAATTTATGACTCGAAGAACAATAGTCTGTATACACGAAGACGACGGCGCCGTCTACCTTCGTTATACCCTCGTCTATCTTCGTGGCTGATTGGCGAGAGTCAACGCATTGCCTATGGCAGGATAATGGTGCTGCTCATCCTTGCGAGTCATATGCGCCCAGCTCGCGTGGCTCAGTGGTTAGCGTGCTGGCCATGTCACGTCGAGACTGGGAGGTACTCAGGTTCGAATCCCAGTTCCAGCTGTGCTCTCTGGGGTCTATCCTGGGTTCTCCTCGGACGCTTTCAGACATATGTCGGCACAGATCCCTCAGAAGTTGGCCCAGGACGCACATTCCCGTCAGTCGTGACGTTGCTCACCTATATGAGGACGACAACGACGCGCCCTTTGCGCCCTTTCACCAGCACCGCCACCAACGATTCGTAACGTCGTGCTGCCCGAGCATCACGAGGTTTGGGGCACGTTCAAACTTTCGGGCATGCCGGTAGCGATAGGCCGGCGGTACGGCACGAGAGGTCCAGCGAACCCGGTATCGGTTTCAGATCGTTGAACTGATACATGCGTCCGCTGTACTTCGTATACTTCATAGAAGCACGTAATGATCATTTATATACAGTCATTTATATATAGTCACTTATATACAGTCATTCGGCATTTATATACAGTCGAAAGTCTTTAATATGACTACGGCCGTTCCTGTGGATTTTGGTCTTCGAGCGAATTGGCATATTAACACGTATTAACACGGCATATTAACGTGCACCACACGTTACAGGTCGTACCGTACCTTTTACGTAAGCTTCGGAAGGTAGAACACGTACCTAAGTTGGTAACAAAATACGATAATAAGGTATTTTGGATGCGAACTCATTTTTTTAAAAAGTGTTCTAAATACGTTTGCTTATACTGCAATTCTCAACCTGATGCATAGGGGAGAGGGGTGATGTGGGGATTCGGGACTTCATTAGGGCAGTCAGCTCTGTTCGTTTGCGCTTCTTCTCATACGTTGCCGATGAATGCCATATGACAGGCCACTATGACCATACGACCAGGGACACTGCTCTTTTAAGCGGGGCACACAGGTGCATCATGAGTCATCCGGAAAGCGGACCTGCGTTTTGGCCGTTTTATAAGCAAGGAGAAGCGACGGTTCAATGACCAACGGTCGTAGTAACCAGGGTAAAGTACACGTGTTCACTCCTGGCTGCGCTGAGAATACCGGTCACTGTGATATAAACGAAATGTCATATAAACCAAAATGAGTTACACGCGGTGGCCATCTGGATGGAACGGTTCCCGAGAAAAAGAGTCATAAAGTAAGGGGGGGGGGGGGTTCGTATTAACGAATGTTCACGAAAAAGTGTTACATGCGGAGGCATCTGGATGGAACAGTTTCCGAGAATAAGGGTCGCACAGCGGGAATGTCATATTAACGAATGTCATATTAACGAAATGTTACATACGGAGGTCATCCGGATGGAACGGTTCACGAGAAAAAAGGTCATAAAGCGGGGATGTCATATTAACGAAAAAGAGTTACATGCGGAGGCCATCAGGATGAAAACGGTTTCCGAGAAAAGGGGTCATAAAGCGGGGAAGTCGCATTAACGAATGTCATATTGACGAGGTTCAACTGTATATATATATATATATATATATATTAATATATTAATTCCGTGTTAGCGCCGCGAAGTAGGACAGATGGAGAGAGTACAGTAGGAAGGAGTGGTGGACAGGGGGATTAGTGTGAGTGCTGGGCCGCCGACTTCAGGGGAAACAGTGCCGATATTCGTCGGGAAAGTGTGCCGGAAAACGAGGTAATAACCTCGCACGTCCCAGAAGGCGCCGGGATTTCAACCGCGTCACCTCTCAGTCTTTGTGTGGAAGGCTCATGTTGCGTGCCCAGTCCTTCAGCGAAGTTGATTTATAATACGAAACGAAATAGATCTAATTTTCTCGTCCGTATATATAGTGACACATAATCGCTAAACATTTAACGGACTATAGTTACCGAAGATTCGCTAATTCACTTTATACTTGACCGAGCTACACGAGGTAGGTTGAAGCGTAACTGAGAGACACAAACAGATAAGGGACAAACTGTCTTTAATGGACCTCTACGAGTTCGCCTGCTTGCATACCACCTGTCCCGTCTTGTCTTTGACGCAGACGCGTGCAGGCTTTTTTTGGACGTGCAGCGTTCTAGCTTCTGTGCAATAGGGCACGTCACATTTCGCTTCAGTTTCGCAACAACGAGTTGTGACGGGGTGATCAACGGTGTAGGAGAGGACACATCTGTGATTAGGATCTGGGTCCACAGGATTGGGATCGCATGTTGCATGTCTGTAATTAGATTAGATTAAATCAACAAACAAAAACAATGCTGGTAGGACAGTGTTAAGGAGCACATCAGCTACGTAGACGACGTTAGCGTCGTACAGTGACGTCACGTCTAGGTCACGTGCCTGAGTCCACACCCCTAGACTCTTAAAAATGAACTTCACCGCGCAGCACGCTCCCAGCCAACCATAATCTCGGATGATATCGTTACCTGCCCGGATTTGTTGAAAACGGGAGGGGTACGCCTTTTCTGTGACACTTATGCTGTTCATAATTGTCACAAAAAAAGGCGTACGCCTCCGGATTTCAACAAATCACGGCAGATAACGATATCATTCGTGATTATGGTTGGCTAGGAGCGTGCTGCGCGGTGAAGTTCATTTCTAAGAGTGTATACACGATGTTTCGCTTAAAAGGGACCCCCAATTAAAAAAAAACAAAAATGTATTTGAGACAAAAATTGGAAACCTTCTGCGTCAGACTTGTGAAGTTTTTTTTTTTTCGCCCAAGCAGGTGGTTTCCATCAGTGATCTCATCAATTTGTCTAATTAGCTCAATTGAACTAAAAAAAAACTCCCTAGGAAAGGTAACGTTTTTTTTTCGCCAATTAGAAACCACATGGCCACAACACCCCTTTCAGTCACAATTACAGGATCTTTCACGATCTTTTCACAAAAATTTGACGCGCGAAAACACGCAAAAACTGCCCGAAAAACTGTCGCTCGTCAAGGCGCTCGTTCCGCCAAATTGCCCCGCAAAGTATGGGGAGGAGGAACGGACAGGAAGCAGCGAGAATCCAGGTCCACCCCTTTTATGCTGCCTTGTTTTTTGGTTGGTTCCTTTTATCCGTCGAGACGAACTGTGAGATAGAGAAGAGATTAAAAAACACACACACGGGAGGACGACCGACTTCGGTGATTATCAGTAACTCATGGCTGCGAACAGATAAACTTGTGAAAGCAAAATACGCCCGAGCAGCGCAATGTACTGAAAGTCGAGTGTAGATCGAGTGTAGGTCTGTCCACCCCATAGGGGTGGACGGGTACGTGGAAGAGCTTGAACAGACTCTTGAAACTCAGGAACATTGATAAGACACATACCCTCCACCCCTATTGCACTCGACTTTCAGTACACTGTGCTGCTTGAGCGTCATTGCATCTGGTTCCCCCCCCCCCCCTTTTTCTTCAGTTTTCTCATGCTGTTTCCACGCGCAGTGGGGGTATCTTCGGGCCAAGACGATAGTCCCGGCGCCGCGAAACCCGAAAGCGCGCTGGCAGAGATCGCAAGTTTTCGTGCGTGGAATTTTTGTGGAAAGATAGTGAAATATCCTGTAATTGGACTGAAATGCACTCTTAAAAATGAGTTTCACCACATAGCACGCTCATAGCCAACCATCATTCCGAATGACAACATTCTCGTCCCTGATTTGTTGAAAACGTGGGGCGAAGCCTATTTTGTGACACTTATGCTGTTCATATTTGTCACAAAAAAGGCGTACGCCTCCCGTTTTCAGCAAATCGGGGAAGATAACGATGTCATTCGGGATGATGGTTGGTTAGGAGCGTGCTATGTGGTGAAGTTCATTTTTATTCGTGTGGGGTGTTGTGGCCACGAGCATTTTAATTAGCGCAAAAAAAAAAAAGAAAAAGAAGAAGAAGAAGAAAAGTTACCTTTCCTTGGGACTTTTTTTAGTTCAGTTAAGCTACGTAATTAGACAAATTAATGAGGTACACTGATGGAAAACAACTGTTTGGGCGGCAAAAACCTTCACAGGTATGACGCAGAAGGTTTCTGATTTTTACCACAAGCACATTTTTAAAAAATAATTAGTGGTAACTCTTAAGTGAAACACACAGTATATAGGACAGGACATAAAAGAGAATGCAAATGCAAATTTCATCCAGTCGTTAAAAGACGCTTGTGCTTTGTACGCGTGCGCGCCAGTGGTACAGCGACAGAGTCACTCAATAGCTTGAGAGTACGGCAACTGATGTACAGCTGGGAATTCTACGTCAGAGGGCGCCGTGTGGGGAATGTCCGTGTCCTATAAATACGTCTGCTATGTTAGTGACGGATCCTGTCTGTAGACATTCGCTCTTTCCCCTTTATTCGACCACTCTTTTGCGTCTTCCTTGACGACTATAGGGATCAGGGTCCTCTAACTCCTTCGAGCACAGTATTTTTTGCGCAATATCAAGCGCTGACTGCAGGGAGGGTAAATTTGGTCAAAACTTTATTTCGGACAGCTTAAACGGGCAGAAACTTTGCGCAGCTTCAGCAGCGCATTCAAGACATACATTCACCGGCTGGGCACTGCCTTGGTGGTACGTTCTCTGTACCGCCATGCACGAGGGTCCTATATTAGAAACGAAACAGTTTACTGTTCCCATAACTTCAAAACCCGAGACTAAGGAACAAAAAACGACAACACAGACAAGGCATGTCATCCTCACATCAACATCGCCTTGTCTGTGTTGTCGTTCTTTTTTTTTTTGTCCCCTAGTCTCGGGTTTTTAAGTTACGGATCTATACCACCAGCTCGCTTGCTACCTCTCTATCCTCTCGTTACAGTTTCTATTCTTTGCAAGGAACAACGGCACCTGACAAACTGTGCACATCCAGTCTGTTGCTTAATTTTATTGCTGCACAAAACATAGCGCCTTCTACCATCGTTCTACTGCCTCGTATCGTCTGCAAAATGACCGCTGCTGCTCTTTGTTTCATCGGCGCCTTCACACTGTGAATCGGAAGTGGGGCACCGAAAATCTGATTCAACACAGAAATTTTCAGAATCGTCATCTGACTGCAGCGGCTCACCGTCCGACGAATTTTTTGTGCTGCTGATGCAGTACATAATTGGTCCACAAAAAGCGTACGCCTCCTGTTTTCAACAAATCAAGCGCGAGAAAGACTAGAAAGTCACTAGGGATGATAGTTTGCTAGCAGCGTGCTATGCGGTGTTCATAGGAGCGTGCAGTTCCACTAGCGTGTCAACAAAACGTTGCCGAGCTTCAGATTTTCGGAGTTTGCACTTTCCGAGCAGATTTGCCGCCGAGTTGCAGATCTAAAGGGAGAGCGGTACTCTCAGTGTTGCCAGACGGCTGTCAGCATATAGTGCCGGGGAAGATATGCACTAGTCCGAGCGCAGCTATTCAGTGACTGTAGGTACGGTGACAGAGTCGCTTGTGCGCGCCGACGTTGAATGCAGCGCGCGGCAGTTTTGCAACGGCGCCTCTGGCGCCATCCAGTGACCCCCATTGTGTCCAGTAGTTTGTCTTTTACTCTCTTACTTTTTCTTCCGACGCCCCATCCTTATACCGTTTCACATCTTCAAATACTCTGACATTCCGAGTTTGGGTCGAAGCTTGTGTCACCTTCTCTTTTTCGGCATGGCGTTACGTTACTATTCTTGTGTAAACAGCGAAATCAACCATCCATATGGTAACGTCCTAATGTCTGTTGAACTCACACACAGGATGTACCGCGCATGATATGCAAGGAGCGCGTTATCATCTCCTGTTGGAAGGCTTTTAACCTTCAGAATTCAAATTATTCGATAGCGATCCTCGCTGGGAAGCGTAGAGGAGGGTAGAGGTCGGGGGAAGGAGAATAGCAACTGGAGGACGGTACACTATGGTGGGCGCGCCTTCGAGATTGGAGGACGGTACGCCACGGGGGTATGCCACGACATCCTAGCGCGAGCTCGCGTGGAGACTGGGAGATACCCGGGTTCGGCTCCTGGTGCCGGCTGTACTGTCTAGGATTTTTCCTGGGGTCTTCTCAGACGCTGTCAGATATACAGGGTGTCCCACCAAAAAAAGGCCAAGGGCGAAAAAAAAAAAAAAAGAAGAAGAGAAGAAGAAGAAAACGGAGTGCTCTACACAAATGAAACACACTGTACGTGCTTGGCAGTTGTGTGGTCTATCCAAAAAATATGTTTTTCATCGCCCATTATCAATTAATTAGGGGTAATTAATTTTCCGACTTTGTAATTATCGGTTTTAGCTCTCAGATGTCAATAAGGAAGTTGTAGTACGTGTCGAAAAAGACGGAACTGAAGTGGTTCTAGGTTGCTATGGCTTGTGGTTCCCTTTTGTCCCGGGTTTAAAAATTGGTTTCGGAAGCCGCGCGCACCACAAAGCGCTCCCCATAATTCGGCGCCCGCGCGCGACGATTGCAGTGCACTCTGGTAGGTGTGCCGTGAAACGGGCGAAATATCTTCGTCTTGTGTGACGTGGCCCAAGGGTGGTCTCCAAGCGCTAATCTCAAGGTCAATGTACGATGGAGGGCGCTGTAATCGTCGCGCACGGGTGCCGGACTGTGGACAACTTCGTAGCTTTTATAATAAAAAAAAATTTAATTAACGACCTTTAGGTGATTAGTCATTTGGCGGTTGAGCAACATATGGCCAAGATCGTCCGCCGGTCCAGAGATGACAGGGGTGAAAACACCGTGTATCTAGCCCCTATAGTAAAAAATCTGTCTCGCAAAAAAAGAAAAAAAAAAAGAACGTGTGCGATGTCTGAAAACGACTGTGTTTCAAAGTAGGATGCCACTGAGCAGCTTACCGGATTCGCGTGTGCTCGATGTTCATCGAAGTCGTTTTTTAGCGAATGAATATGTTTAGTTCAAACAACGGTTAGTGTCAGCAGTGCGACGGCGCTGGAGCAACATAACATGGAGCGACCCAGTCTGTGGTCAGGTGAGATCGATATACAGTGCTGCCTAGCGAGACCAAGGTTAGGTTCGTGGAGGACAGTTCTCCCGCGTGTTGTGGGCGGAGCCAGCATCATATTTAGGATTTTGAACGTCTGGGATTTTCACCATGTGGACTTGTGGTGACTGCCGACGACGAAGCCGGTCAGCTGGCGCCGCCCACGCATCGCGCCTCCCAGCGCGAGGCCGTGCAGAATAAATCATTCTTTTTGGGTTGTTGGGCTCGCTGGCCGGACGCGTCTCTTTTATCTCTAGCTGGGATAGTTTCCCACACTGGTGACCCGAACAACGAACACACTGTTCGGCGTAATTCGGCCATTCACCATCGTAAATTTTTCGGCGGCAAACCAGCAGCGAAACACCCTCTAGCAGGCAGGGCGCACCGGAACCACTGTTCCACCGGGGACTCGCAGGGAGACCACAGTAAGCTGACTCTCCGGCCACCACCTGCTTCGTGATGGTCCTCCCCGGCACTCCTCTGGCGACAACCGGCATTCACGCTGTCGTACCGGTCGCGGTACTGTCGCCCACTCAGCAACGGACTCACCCAGCAACAATGAGCACTCAACAACTCAATCACTCACCAACAATCAACGCTCGGCAGCAATCTCTCAGCAAGCACTCAGCACAGTCAACAAGAGCTCAACGCACTCAGCAGACAATCAGCAACCACTCAAGCACCCAGGAGGAGGAGGAGGAGGAGGAGTGTCGTTGGGAGGAACCCGAGAGGTCTGCCTGCCTGATTAGGCGGCATGTTTCTCGGGAAGGGAAAGGTGGTGGAGAGCTGCTGCTGCTGCATCGACAGCCACAAGCACAAGCCGTACGCCCATCCGTCCACCATCTACGAGCCGTCATCATTCTCCTCTTCGTGGTATCGACGCGAACCTCAACCGCATGCACCGCTCCGCGTCTGAGGGGGGGAGTGATGTGGCGGCCCGTGGACGACGACGACGACGTGCCTCTGTTGCCACACGCTACGGCGGTAGCGCGGCAGTTCTACCGGCTCCGTCCTAGCGTGAGGCCACGCACATCAGCCTGTTGGGACATTCCATCATTGCTGGTCAGGACTCATGTAGAGGAACACCACCTCCTCTACAGACTCTTAACTGCAAGTGGGATATCGGGATAGCCCCTCCCCCTCTTCTGGGCCCTCTTACTCGGAGGCTCCGCATTACGTTCCACCATTAATGGCACAGCCTGTGTTTCTCGTGGTTCACCCCCTCATCCATTCATTCAGGAAGCACGTTTGCTACCAGGTCCATGTCTCGTCCGCTATGATGGCATCACGCGAGAGTCCTGGTTCTCAGTGCCCGTCGGCTGTTACGTTTGCACCACGTCTTGCGAGCGTCCTACGTACGTATGTCTGACCTACCTCAGCTCTAAATGGCTGCCTCTATATTTGGCAGCGGTACCTCAACTGCAGAAAATATACTCACCTCAAGAACTCTACGGCTGACATCGACCCGTTGCACCTCACTGTGTTACAAGTACCATTGGGATAGGTCTTATAATGTATTGGGTACTCAGGGATGACATAATTGAACACCACGGTGGTACACGTCCCTGCACATCAAGAAAAGAACGGGATTAGGTGCTGCCGGGAACATTTGTATACCAAGGTTTTACCGTCATGAAGTGGGGGAAGGGGGGCTGTTCCTAGTGAACAGCGCACACTTTTATGAATCGGCGTAGTTAAAAAGAAAGCCACACGATTGATTCTATAATGATTGTTAAAAGGGGTGTGGGAATGGCCATCGAGCTAATGACATATGGAACTCGTAAAGTACCACGATCGTTTTCCCTTTACGGCCATGCAGGTCAACCACGTATGACCACTAGAGCAATTGTCGGTGCTGCATGCTGTACTTCGAAGCACAAAACTGTACAGGAACCCCGGTTGATAAAGGTGAAAGCCCTTGAGTACGTGTTCAGCTGCGAGCTAAGACTAACACGCATGAACAAATAAGCGGAATACTATATCCCTTGTTGCATGACTATATACGAAAAAGTTTTCACCGTGACGCGACCGGCCGTGATGTGTGCGTGAGAGCGAGCATGGATCGGGTGTGCACCAACACAGTCTTGTTTGCGGAACGAACCCACGACCACGGGAAATACGTAAACGGCTCGTAACTATGCGTCGATTTAGGTCTGGGTGAGAAATGGACCTTAAAGGGACTATATAATTTCCCGAACCCCCATACTTTTTTTCGATGGAAACTGTTCTTACCGCAGAGAAACTAATATGCCACAAATTTTTCCGGACGAAATCGCTCCACTCTGCGAGGAGCGCGCGCTGGAAATGTCTCTTCCGCGTTCCTCCTCTCCCGCGCATATTTCCCTGCCGATGGTGTAACTGTACGGACCGCTCTTCGGTTCCCCGTTACGTCACCCGTGTTGCACAATGGCAAGTAATGCCGCGAGCTCGCGCTGTGGCTGCCGCCACTGCCGAAATCTGCCGATCGCGCGAAAGCTGCTGTCATGGAGATTTCCACTCCCGATGAACGCATACGCGGGATCCTACGGCGCATGCTCCTGGCGGGATTCCTTTACCCGTTGTGTCTCCTCTCGGCAGCTCGTCACGGCGTGGCGCCAGCTGTCCTCCCTTCGCCGCTCCGTTTAAATTCGCTCCCGAGAAATCCGCTCGCGCGACGTAAGTAAAATTTCGGTTCTAGACTCAGAAAAATGTCTTCTTTCGAATGAAACGAAGAAAAAAATCGTTTCATAGTCCCTTTAATTAGCCTTGCTGGTTTCTATGTGGTCATTAGGATGCTGCCCGCTGAGTGTTACAACACGTGTGATATCTGTATGCGTTACGAGTTACCATGTGTCATGAAACTAGTTGTTGTCAAGTTTTTTCTCCTTTCTCGACAGGTATTGTTGCCTTGGGTGATAGGTATGGTTCGTGCAGGGAAAGGAAATGTTTCTTTCGGCTCGCGAGCCAACAGCCTTCGAATGTTTTCCACCTGTTCGTTATCGGAAAACAACGAAAGGCAAACAACGCGCGTGCGAACAGGTGCACGAGGGCTATAATTACGCACTGTTTATTATTCATACTGATTATGACATCTGACTTTTTTTTTTTCAAGAAATAGTAATAGTCCGCACAATGACATGGCGTCTTTCTGAAGAATGGGCCAATGGGAGTTCCGCTACCGGTTTACAGATACCTTGTTAACTCTATCTGGTCGCGCGCCGCGGCTCGCATCCACGGGCAGTTTCACTTACTATCTTTCCTACTCCGTGGTCCAGACTGCGCGGCGGCAGACATAAAACGATTACGACATCTTTCGAGTTTCAGACGAGCGGCGGCTAGAAATGCAGCTCAAGCTGGAAGTATGAGACGAATAATGCCAGGCACTTCTGCTAAGGTACACATTGGTACCATGACGAACTCAACCTGAATAAAGAGAGAAACCTCCGTCTTACCTGTCTGAGGGTCATACACGGCCTCCAGCGCATATACCACGACATCTCCCTCTTCGTCCTGCTCGTGGCTTTCTTCCAGCATCATGCACAGCAGTGCGATGCTGTAGACGTAAAGCAGTGCCCCGCGCCACATGGTCGTATACGATGTCCACGGCTAACACGCACCACGAATTATTTCGTATATATAGCGATAGTTGCGACGCTCTCCTTCTTCCAACATAAATCAAGTGATCGCGCATCTTATTAGAAATTCTACCTTCAACATCATTCTTTGTGGAGGCCCTATAGGCGTCCTTATGTCTTGACAGCTGGTGTGTTTAAATTTATAGACTCATACGTGCTCATTCCCTTGATAAATATAAATGCGCGCTCCATAATGTGGTTCTCAACATCGTTCTCGACACGTCGTCATATTGAATTGTACAGCGTTACATCGTGTACGGTGTATCGGTGTTGTTTCGTAAAAAAGAAAACGTATTGACAGGTCCTGGCGAAGGAACCGCAGCGAGACGCGGTAAATCAAAGAATGAGGAACGATGTGCATCCCGTGTATGGACGGGTATGCTATCACGAATCGACTGTATGTATGTAGTTGAGATGGTGTCGGTTTGGATTGAGTTACACTTCAACAGTTTACCTTGACAGGTTTCTATTTGAAGGCTCGAACGCTCGTGTTGTTTATTAAAGCTCTCTCCCCCCAGACATGTCATCAGTGGTTCTCACGCAGACATCTCATGTGTGGCGTTCTCAAGAAACTGTGACGGCACATGTAATCGAAAAAGGAGATTCATGACGTCTTTTCGATGATGTCTGTCTTGGGTGTCTTTGTGCCGACGCATTCGATCAGGACCAGGAAAAGATGAGGAGGAGGAAATACAGAGTGCCTATCACATTCTGGTACCCTATCATCAAGAACTTTTACCGTTGCAAATTACTCGGCTAGATCTGTAGTAAAGTAACGGTAAAAAAAAGTAACGGGTTCCTTCGACCGTTACTTTCGATAACAATAAGTCATACGGTTAATAAATGTTCCTGAAATTACAGGCACACTGACCTGCGTTCTGAGTTGGCGCCTTTGAACAGGTTGGGAAAAACAACAGTTCCATATCAGCTTTTCTCTATGCAAACACATTATGTATTTAAACAGCCCATTTGTTCTCGTCATCACTATGAACATTTCCGAAAAGCTAAAGCCATACGGCGCTAAATCAGGACAGCTGGTTCACATGGTAGTCTAGAAGAGGAAGGACAATCGCAACTACGAACTCAGTGTTCTGAACGACCAAGGCGTTGACGTTTAAGGTCTTCACAAGAGAAGCGCTCAGTGGCGCTGCATTCTACCTCGGAAATTCCATGTGACTATTCTGTCTGAAGCTCGACCTACGTGCATACAACAGGTGGCGGTCACTAGGGTGTCACTCCCCAGACACTCAAAATGCACGTGCGGGATCCTACTGCAACGCCCTCCACTCATGGTGTTGGAAATCAAAAGTAGATAAGGATGTGATGGAGCCTGTGGGTTAGTTTCGTATATGAATAAACTAATCATTTACTTGTAACCGATTACTCAAAATTGTAATCATGCTATACTTGAAAAATTGACTGATTGCTAGTAACGCAATTACTTGTAACGCGTTACGTATACAAGTCTGCGTTCCAGTTCGTTTATACCATAATTACTTCATACTATAGTATTACTATTCATACTGATACAGGAAAAAGATGTATATACTCTGCTCTCGACAATATGACCTATCACTGGGTTTCGGATGACACGTGTCCAAGCGCGGGTCCAGGGACTCGGGATGACTCATGATACTCTCTGTGACAATGGCTAACATACCTGACGGGGCTGCCCTCTGTTTGGGTCTATGGGGACCTGGTGCAGCCGTGCGAGGTAGGTATGAGGATGGGACGCAGAGTATAGAAAAAGCAGCGGTAGAAAAAAAAAAAGAAAAGGAAATGTTAGGCAGCCATGGTTCAAAGCCCAAGCACGGATAGAGTAGATAGAGCTAACAGTAAGAACTAGTAAGCGAACATACGTGTCACACATAGAATAAAAATTGCTCAAATGAATTTTAAGCCACCGTCATGAAAATATCTATGGAGTGCGTTGCAAGAGCACCGGGCACGCTGCTTTTTTTCCCCCATTCAACCTTCTTACTCAACTTTCTAGAGAGCTGTGCTAATCAGTGCCACAGTCCATTATCAGAACCGTCTTTTAGGCGCTATAAGTACAAGATCATGTTAGCGATAGAAATATGACCCGAAAATTCGCGCTCACTGACTATATAGAGTTACGAGGGAGAAAACACAACTCTGTGCTGGGGACGTTTTCTCGGGGGGCATTTTCTCCGGGGACTTTCTCGCCGGTTCCAGATGGTGACATTTCATGGAGATGACCCGGTTCCGAATCCGGGGGCCAGCTGTGCTATCTGGGATGGTTTCCCTGGGTTTCGCCGCTTTGAAACATGTGTTGGCAGTGTACCCCGTAAAGTCAGCCCGGACTACGCCAAGCAGGGTCGTCACATTCAGGTATCACAACGTGCGAACAAGCACTCTCCGCAGAGGAACGGAGGAACGGACGCAGTTCATATGGAAGCGTGTTGAGGCGCAGCGATGAGCGCGTGCGAGGGAAACTTCCCTTTGCATGTGATCAGTAAAAAAATACGAAAGTCAGAAACATGACAAGTGGAGAAGCAGCGTACGCAGAACGGTGCCTGTTTGATTGGTCATAGCTTAAAAAGTAAATGTAGTTCTGCTTACTGGTAGTACTGGTATGCTGCTGTGACCTTGGACAGAGCAAGGCTGGCAGACTTATTTTCGACATGCTTCAGTACGGTTTCAGATCAATTCACACTGCGAATGCAGTATGCTGTACCAGTACCGTCGTCTATGTAAAATGCTGTCTATCTTATTTGTGTGAAAACGGTGATTTTGGGAACAGACAGTAGCAGGACTACACCGTTTCATCAGCGTGGACGCTATTTGCAAGTATTCATTCATTTCTCATTTCTCTTGCTAAAGGGTTATGATCCTAGTTGTCGCTGCGCCACAAAACTCCCAATCATCATCATCATCATCATCATCTTGCTAAAGGGAGTGCCTGACTGCTAAAACCGCCAATGCAGTCAACAGCAGTAAGCTATTAGCCACGCATTTCCTGATAAAAGCAGTTTTTGGGAGGTATAAAATGAACACTTGAACCGGCTCGGAACCAAACGGTGAACCGGCTCGATTCTTGGCGCGGCCGAAGCGGTACTGAACCGGAACGGAATCCAAGCGACGCGAACCCTAATCGAACCCGTATTTTTTGGAGTTCGACACCCTGGATAATTTATTTACATTTAAGATACACTCTTAGAAATGAACTTCACCACATAGCACGCTCCTAGCCAACCAACGTTCCGAATGACAAAGTTCTCGTCCCTGATTTGTTGAAAACGTGGGGCGGAGCCTATTTTGTGACACTTATGCTGTTCATAATTGTCACAAAAAAGGCGTACGCCTCCCGTTTTCAGCAAATCAGGGAAGATAACGAAATCATTCGAGATTATGGTTGGCTAGGAGCGTGCTATGCGGTGAAGTTAATTTCTAAGAGTGTAGTTGGAATGCTAAAGGAGTTATCTACATTACGGCGGAAGCTCCGCCATCGTCAGGACAAAAAAAAAAAAAAAAACTCTTTATCCTGATGAAGGCGAAGCTTCCATCGTATAGACAACCCCTTTAGCATTCCAACTATCTTAAACGTGAATAAATTATCCCCATTTGTTCTTTCATTTAATTTCATTTTTCATTTCAGCTACATACATTCACGGTCGTCCCAACCCCTTTCACCTACAATCAAATAAAAATATTTTTGCAAGATGGCAACTTCAGTTGCCACACAAATGCCGTTTACCCCGTATTTTTCCGTCGCCCCGTTTTTTTTATAAAGTCCGAATGACACGTTTTTTGAAACACCCTGTATACATACCCATGGAACGATGCGACAGCACCAGAGGACACGTGTTTCGCCGTGTTTGCGGCTCGTCAGCGCTGGGTAGCTGCGCGTCGTTCGGGATTGGCAAACCAGGGGTCACTCGGCGAGCGATATACACCTGGGAGGGTGACTGAGCACTCCTCAATGCCACAGTGCAAGCCAGTAAATTATGAGGGGAACAAAGCCATTAAAGAAACAAGTAAATGACACTAAACGTGTTTGAAATTCAAAATTACGGATTAAGATGCCTTCTATGGCTGCACGCGGACAGACAGATACTCATTGAACGATGTGACAGCACCAGAGGACACGTGTTTCGCAGTGTTTGCGGCTCGTCAGCTCTGGGTAGCTGCGCATCGTTCGGGATTTGCAACCCAGGGGTCACTCGGCGAGCGATATACACCTGGGAGGGTGACTGAGCACTCCTCAATGCCACAGTGCAAGCCAGTAAATTATGAGGGGAACAAAGCCATTAAAGAAACAAGTAAATGACACTAAACGTGTTTGAAATTCAAAATTACGGATTAAGATGCCTTCTATGGCTGCACGCGGACAGACAGATACTCATTGAACGATGTGACAGCACCAGAGGACACGTGTTTCGCAGTGTTTGCGGCTCGTCAGCTCTGGGTAGCTGCGCATCGTTCGGGATTTGCAAGCCAGGGGTCACCCGGCGAGCGATATACACCTGACAGGGTGACTGAGCACTCCTCAATGCCACAGTGCAAGCGAGTGAATTATAATGAGGGAAACAAAGCCATTAAAGAAACAAGTAAATGACACTAGACGTGTTTGAAATTCAAAATTAGATTAAGATGGCTTCTATGGCTGTACGCGGAGAAACATACTCATGGAACGATGGTTCCATGGTCACCATCGTTTCATGAGTATGTTTCTCCGCGTGCAGCCATAGAAGCCATCTTAATCTGTAATATTGAATTGTGCTACCAGGCTTTCCTGATGGCTCCTGGCGGACCGATAGACGCAGATATCTGACCATTATGCTGTCCTGGTGAAGAGCGCCAGTTGTCATCAGGGCCGTTCAAAAGTTATGTTAGTCCGCTAGGAGCTCTGTCGGGCCGTCAATCCCAGATGAGCCCTTAAAAACACGATGAAATTCATAATGCAGTCCTGTTGGACTGCCGCCGCCGCCTTAAGTGCCTCGTCAAAACGTGATCACTGTTCTGGCACTCCTGGCAAAAGCAGAGCCCAGCCCAATACCAGGTGGATACTTGAGATTCCACGTGCGTGTGGAAGGCAGAGACACGCTTCCTGCTCGTGTATCCGGAGAGGGCGCATCCAACCATCTATAACGCATTGCGTGGTAACAACTTCGGGAAATCTGGGGATGAGACCAGGGCCCCAATCTCTGACAGCAAGGGCTGTCGATATATACAACGTTCGCGCGCTTCAAAACAGTTTCGTCTTTTCTTTTTTTTTCTTTTGTAGGGCACATTTCACGTGCGTTATGGGGAGAACGACAAGTTGAAGATCGGGCACGCTGGGTCCTGATGCTCATCATTTCGTTACGCCATAGTGCGTGATAAATCCATCGCTTTCCTGCCCTTCGTCATAAGCTACCACACGAGATGGCCAATCGTGGCGTTCTACCAAAACGCTTTCCACGTGACGTCGTGTGAGTGCGGGACCGGGCACCGATGGTCAGATTTTGCTCGAGACTGCAGCATCAACCGTCCACGCGGTCGCGGGGTTGTTGCGCAAAGAGCAGCATCCAAGAGACGGGCGGTGCGCTATGGCGCGGTCTCCCCGTGCATCTAAGCTCGTAACTGTGTTCCAGTGCGTCTTCATGCGACATGTACCAGGAGTGTACGCATACCCGTTCACCAAAGCTAAACAAAAGGTATTTTTTTTATTGGACATCACATGTTCGAAAGACACTTTTTTCCCCGTTATTGCTTGCGCACAATGTCTCCTATGTACTTCACTCTGTCCAGGGACGCATAACCAGGGCACAGGGTCGGGTCGTCGATGTAGTCGAATTGTATGTCGAGCAACAACAGCCCGACGCTGTACTTCACTGATGTCTTCAACTTATCAAACTGAAATATGGTACAGTATGTGAACATAGCTCCAGTGTTTTAACAGAGTTCGTTGTAGTTGTGCGTATTAACAAGTAGCTATCTATTCACTATCGATAATTGCGACAGTTCCATATATTTGATAGGAGGACGATAGAAGAGCAGAAGCGACGAAAAATGAAATGTGGACGATACACTTTGGATAATTCGATACGCTGAATAACCTTTGCTGGGACCAGGGTTGCTGAGTTGGAATGATTCCGGAATGATTCCAGGAGCCCGGAATGGAATTTGAATGAAATGGCGAAAACTGTCCTAGGAATGGGAATGGAATGGTCTGGGTGCCCCGGTGGCAGGTTTGATTTCAACGTGCTGGTTTCTGCCCTCCCACCCTTTGCACCGCACCTGCACACGGTCAAGAGTGAAATAACCTTGTATTTGCGCTTTTTCCGTGCTTGGTAATGTCAATCTCCTCTAGCACTGCTAGACTTGCCAGTATGGTTGCCGGTCTTTTTTTTTTATTATTGAGAGAATTAATGGAATGGAATGGAATTAATGACCATACCTTTTCGTTCCGAGAAATTGAAAGGAATAGAATTATCGCAAATCCCCATTCCTCGGAATGGAACTGGAACGGAATGGGACATCCCATTCCGCAATCCTGGCTGGGACACACTGTTGCGAGGTTCTATAGTGGGTTAGCAAGACCATGACCGCTACCCCAGGATGGTGACCAGCAGTTTCTTCCTGCTGATCACTCTGGCGGTCACGGGCTCCGAGAAGAGGTTATCGCCATATCGTAATGATCGAACTAGGCACACAAAATTTAGAATTTGCCCAATAGCGAATCTCGGTTGTTCTTGGGCGTTCTGTACTTACTTTTGCCTTCATGCTCTCCTTCGTGTCCAAGGACGCCATGTTTCGGCGAACTGCGCCATACTTTCTAACAGCCATTTCGTCCTTCGTGCCATCCGAGCCACCAGTGGCAGGTTTGCACCAGTTCTGATAGCCCTCCTCTGCTCTGAACGCGCATGTTGAAGGAAATGCTTTGATGCTATCGTCCACTGACGCTCCGCTTTCGCTGGCGTAGCTGTTGACAGCCATGCTGAAGGAGACGCCGACTGGTATTGGCGGAGCCGTCACCTTCTGCAAGGCGTACGAAACCCTCTCCTGGCCACCAACGTAACGAAAGGTAGATAATTAGGATCGAAAGCGAGCAACGGGAATATTAAGTACTTCGTTCCTGACAATGGACTGATTTCTAACCTCCTGAGCTACATCTAGACTATGAGTAACTTCACGTTAAACCCGATATGAATGCATAAAAGCACAGTCCGCCTACTTTTTGTGACAGAGCCCGAGTCCGTCTCCGGACCTCAAGCTCTAGAGGGTGTTTCACGAAAATCCTTCGGCTGAATAACTCGTGAACAGGTGGCGCTGTCGAAGAAATTCCTTTTGGTAAAGATTCTTGAGACATCGACCATGAACTGAGTAGTGAGCGGCTCATTCGCATACGCCCACTAATTAGCTAAATATCTCTCTAACTCTCTTTTTCTTTCTTGAACTCTCTAACTTTCTAACTCTCACTTTTACTTCGCACGCTTACGAAACCTCGGTTTTACGCATCGGGACCTTCAGCGAAGAAAAAAACCGCATCGACACTTAGTGATTTTTTCCGAGTAATTAATCGCTTTCGGTTTACAGTCAACCCTCGATTTATGAACACCCTCGGTTCCCCGAAAAAATCGTTCATAAATCGAGGGATTCATAAATCGAAAATGCCGTTGTGAGTACTATCGCGCAAATGGAACAGTATTTCAGAGTTGGGGTTGTGTGTATAATGCAATATATTGTGTAATTTTGCTTTCGACCATGCCTTCTACTGTGTCAATCTCACAAAGAACAGATGATAGCGCATTCACACTCTGTTTATTATGCAATACTAAATTGTTTAATTTTGCTTTGGACCATGCCTTCCGCTGTGTCAATCTGCCAGCACATTCGCACTCAACTGGTCTGATTTCCTCTGGGATTTCTAACCTACGTTTATTAATCTTCGGGTGAGAGCGGACACCTTATTCATCAATTGAGGTCAGGAACACTTCTGAACACGTTTGTTGTTCGGATTTCGAGGGGTTAAGAACCGAGGGTGCAATACCTGGAAAACGAACCGTCATTCAAAAGACCACGAATAATCCCTATGAAGGTTTTTGTTGGCCTCCGAACGATCCGTTCATAAATTGAGGGCAAAAACGCTGGGCTAGTTGGTTGGCAGAAATTCCATTCATTATTGGAATATCGTGGTTCATAAAACGAGGGAAAAATGTATGTAAAAGTTTAATTCCTCGTGCTAGTATTCATAAAACGTGGGAATTCATAAATCGAAGGTTCATAAATCGAGGGTTGACTGTACATAATTCTTGCGCGGAGCAGAGCACCAATGCGCTCTTTGGACCAGCTATCCGGCTATCAATTTCGTGTTCACCCGTCTGGTGGACACACGGGATTGACGGAAGATAAGGGACAGCCGCAAGACCGAAGCAGACGCCTTCACCACCTTCAAAATAACCTTCACCACATAGCACTATCCTACACTCTTAAAAATGAACTTCACCGCATAGCAGTCTCCTAGCCAACCATGATCTCGAATGATATCGTTATCTGCCCTGATTCGTTGAAAACGGGAGGCGTACGCCTTTTTTTGTAAAACTTATGCTCTTCATAATTGTCACAAAAAAGGCGTACGCCTCCCGTTTTCAACAAATCAGAGCAGATAACGATATCAATTGAGATCTTGGTTGGTTAGGAGCGTGCTATGCGGTGAAGTAAGTTAATTTTAAAGAGTGTAGCCAACCATCATCACGGATGATAACGTTCTCTCCCTGGGTTTGATAAGTATGGGAGGCGTACGCCTTTTTATTTTTTTGTACCAGTGATGCCGTACATAAGGACAAAAAGAAAGGCTCCGACTCCAGTCTCCAATTAATCGGGTTGATGGTTGGCTAGGAGCGTGCTATGCACTCTTAAAAATGAACTTCACCGCATAGCACGCTCCTAGCCAACCATTATCTCGAATGATATCGTTATCTGTCCTGATTTGTTGAAAACAGGAGGCGTACGCCTTTTCTGTGACAATTATGAACAGCATAAGTGTCACAGAAAATGCGTACGCCTCCCGTTTTCAACAAATCAGGGCAGATAACGATATCATTCGAGATGGTGGTTGGCTAGGAGCGTGCTATGCGGTGGAGTTCATTTTTAAGAGTGTATGGTGTAGTTAGTTTGTAAGAGTGTACCCACTAGTTCACAGCGCTCGCGGCGCATTCATCATCCAGGATAAGAGCACGCTATCTCACCTACGGAAAGACAGAACCGGCAGCGCTCTTTACCAGTCGCTTCGAGAAGGAATATCAAACCGTCTCTTGCGGCTGTTCGTAATCTTCCGTCACCCCTTCACTCTAAAAACAAGAGCGTCACCGCATAGCACTGAGTGCGCCAACCATTGCCACGAATGATAGGGTTATCGCTTCTGATTCAAGGAGAGAGAGAGAGAGAGGGGGGGCGTACGCCTTTTTGTGGCAATTTGGCTATATGGTAATTGCAACAAAAAGGCGTATGCCTTCCGCTCTCCTCGAATCAAAAGCGATAACCGTATCATTCGCGGCAATGGTTGGAGCACAGTGTGATAGTTTTTAGAGTGTTGAGGGAACCAGGCGGATGAACACGAAAATTGATAGCCGGTCCGAAAAGCGCGTCTGTGCATCGCTCCGCGCAAGAAATATGTAAACCGAAGCAGACAAATTACTCTACAGACAAAAATCACAAAGTGTCGATGCGTTTTTGTTTTTCTTACCAATATTTTCGCTGAAGGTCCCGATGCGTAAAACAGAGGTACCGTAAGCGTGCGAAGTAAAAGTTGCTAAGATGCTAATCTAATTAGTGAGCGTATGCAAATGAACCGCTGACTACTCGGTTCATGGTCGGTGTCCCAAGGATCTTTACTAAAAAGAAATTTCGTCGATAGCGCCACCTGTTCACAAATTATTCAGCCGGAGGATTTTCGTGAAACCCCCTGTGTAGATAGAGATACCCATAACTTCCCCAAGTCTCTCGTTTGCTCCTCTTTGTTTCAATACGCATGACACAGATATAGAGAACCATATACAGAATCACAAGAGCAGAATCGTAGAGAGCAGCGTAGAATTAAAGCCTCTCTTTCCCGTTGTATTCTTTAGACGGCTCGATGCTCGACAAGATCTTCGATATAACACCCCGCCTCGATTCCTCCTCTTCAATCTTCAGGGAGAGACGAAAATTCTCGAAAATATTCAGGACAACACGATGTTCCGAGGATATCCTCACAATCCCGCCACGTCCGATGTCACGAGGTGTCCCGTTGAAACTTGGACATCCTTGGACGCCCTATGGATATCTCGACGGGACCATCTGGAATGTACTCCGCCGTCTTAGTTGGCATATGTTACGCCAGCGGTTCCCAAACTTCACCGCCCGGCGGCCTGTACAGGCTACCTGGTAGCGACCTGCACCCCTCCCAGCTCCCCTCGTCGCGATGCCGGGCGTCTTCCGATCTCAGCGTATGAACGTTAGGCAAAGCGACACGCTGACATGTTATTGGCGCTACATTCAGAGCGAGTCCTATGGGCCAAAACCATGGGCCAAAACCATGGGCCAAGTGCATGCTTCGTTCCCCGACAACGCACGCGGAACAGTTTTCTTAGTTAACTCGAGAAGACGCTAATGCGCGGTGCACCGTGAGGGTAGGGCGTCCGTGCATGCCGCGATAGACGCAGACGCTATGGCCTTTAGTGGGAGTGAATGTTGTTCTCACGACGTAGATTTTGGCCTTCGTGCACAAGTGAAGACATGCGTGAAAGCGAGGCATCGAGAGCGTCGCGTACCCGCGTACCCATGCAAAGCGCATTTCAAGTGTTTCCCGACTCAGAATAGCGGGCACGGTATGTCGGAGCCCACAGTCTGGGAACCACTGTGTTACGCCATGTTGCATGAACCATTTATTGCAAGAGGGAGAAACGCATATGGCGTCACACTGCTTAAGCTTCATTGTTTCTTTTTTTTTTTTGCTTCGGACATGATATTGCTATCGTGTACAGCCCGGTGTATACGGAAAGGGATCTATTATATGGTGGACGGAGGCGACGAAAAGAGCTCCCGCATCGGGAGTCGCGTGCCCTAGTGGCATCCGTAGGACATTCCTCTGATGTCAATGTGTCTGGTGTGCGCGATGGCCGGTACTCGTGGAAGGCGGGAAGGATTTCCACCGCTCGAGGAGCGTTTCGAATCCTGGATGATTTTTGAAGCGCAAGACTAGTTTCTATAGTGAAGTCGAGTGGCGGGTCAGGCATACGTAATGCAACATTCACGCCACCAGCGTCCGTGCGTTGGCAGCACGCGTACAATAGTGGAGATAATGGCGCCTAAGAAAAGCGTGCTCGTCACACTTACAAAGGACTGGCCGTATAGATGAGTCCAAGATGAGCTTGGTACGATTTTACAATCCTTCTGGTTGAGGGCGATCGGCCAGCCACTGTTATGCGTCTGGATAATGGCGAGCTGTACCCTGCGCACGTAAATCGTACGGTCAATACAGCCTCAGATAATGGGTTGGTGACGCAGTGTTGGCGTCACGCTGGTGTCCTGCTCCGTAAGGAAACTTAGTAGAACGTTTTGCGGCGACAGTATTATGGGAATTCCCGCGCAACCTACAGATGTGCAACAAAAAATCATTTTTATGTACATAGTTCTCCACACCACAATAATATCTTGGTGTGTTTTTTTTGTCAGCCTCTATTGCTGGCTTAGACAAATCTGTGCCCTTCAGACTACAATAAAGGAGTGCAAACATTGTTTCATGCGCCGTAGGCCTTTTTTTCTGTCATTTTTAAAAATATTCTCGCTTTTTAGTTTCATCACCATGCATACAACATTTGCACAAGTACCCTTTCCTACTACGATGGCGTCCCTTGAGACCATACAAATTCTCAGGTTGTCCCCACAGTTACCCCTGAAGTCGGCCCAGGACGCATACTAACCCCCCTGTCCCCCACTCTTTCATGCTGTCCTCTCACCATCTGTCCACGTCTGTACGCCGCTCATAGCCACAGTTGCTTCGCGGCACTAACACCGAATTTAAAAAAAGTTCTCACGTGATAGAAGGTTGGGGTTCCAGAATCCCTTTGTCACGTAAAAGCTCACGTTGTCTCATAGAAACAACCAATCAGGTCAACGATTTGACCGTCGTGAACTATAAAGGAGGCGCCACACGTGACGTCTACTTACGGGAGACCAGTGAGGAATTCGTTGAGATTATCAAACTTATCCACATTTGGGAGTTTGAAGCCACAGAAGTAGGTGCCCGTACTCTTAGTTATGTCATCCAAGCTCTGCGATAGAAGTGAACGGTTTGAGCCACACACACAGAAATTCGGAACCGCACAGTTTTCAGCCCTGCAATACTGCTATGTTGTACAACAGCATTCTTCCCCTTTTTTCGAGGAAATATGTAGCCCTTGCATGTCCTTACATATGTATGACAGTCGGCTAATCGGGTCCCATTATAGAGTTCAGAACAGACTTATAGGTAACGCGTTATAAGTAATTGCCTTTCAATTAGTTTGTAATTAGTTTGTAATTTGTGTATTTTTTTATTTTTATTTTCTTTTTAATTTTTTTTTTCGAGTCATTGATTACAATTTTGTGTAATCAATTACTTTTGAAGTAGGATCTGGCTAAAAATAACAATGCTCAGTGACAAATTCCCTGCGTCTTCGTTGGGCTATTCCACTGCAGTAAGCAGAAGCCCATGGTAATAGCATTCTGGAATTCTATGCTGGCCCCTAATCTTCCTACTCCTTTCCCTAGTGTGCCCTGTCCGGTTATAGTAGGTCACGCTACGGAATTCTATTTAGTGAATCATGTGGATATTTCCCAAAGCCATTCTTATACGGGGAGGGGGGGGGGGAGGGATAGCCGAAGCTCCTTGGCTGCACGCAGAATGTGTCTACAAGGTCAAAACGTCGCAACACCAGCACTGGACAGCTGTTTCAGCCTTGTTGGACCTCTTCAGCAAAGCGAAGGTGGGCGACGTTTGAGTGGGTAGCGTCAGAAGGTCACGTAAAACGTGGTGTCCTTCCGTCAGGGAGAGAGACTCACCACTGAGAGAGCAGTGCAAAGCCAGTGAAATACAAATGCCGGTAGTATGTACACAGTGTACGACAGCACAGTACACAGTACCACACCAGGAAAGGGCACAGGACGCACTCGCTGCTCATCAAAGTCAGTGGCAGAAAGCAACCAATGACGGCGCTATTGTGGCGCCACCTGTTAACCATTGAACCAACTGTGCGGTGAAAATGGTCAGCCAGGATGTCGGGAAGCACTGAGGTATCGCTGTAGATCAGTTAGATCCGTGCTGCACCACTCCTTCCTGTGGTATCAGCGGTCCCTAAGAAAAATGAGGTCGCGTCGTTGTTGGCCTCTTCCGTTTCGGGCATCACTCAGTCGGAGAACGCCTGTAGCCTCCGATGCAGTCGCAAACGTTCCGGCCTGCGCGGTGTTGCTCACCTCGATCATGTAATCCCAGGTCCAATCAGGAGCGTCCCTAGCCACATACGTTACGTTTCTATCGTGAAGGCGAATGAGGGTGTTTCGCACACGGGAGATTCCGGGCGCTTTTGTAGGCCTCCCAATTTTGTAGTATTTTTGAGAAAACAGTTTTCGGGTGCCTAACATTCCATACGGTGGTTTCGGCGCAATATCATCGGGCGCGGCCATGACGCACCCACAGTGCTGTAATGGCGACCGGGTGACGTCAGGCAAAATAGCTCCTCTCGAGGGAACTGCGGTATTGGTTGCGGCGCATATCAGTGGGCGCGGCTACGACGCCCCCACACTGCCATAATGGTTGCAGCGCATATCAGTGGGCGCGGTCATGACGCCCCCACAGTGCTGTAATGGCAACCAGGTGACGCCAAGCAAGATGGCTGCTCTCCAGGAAACTGCCGTATACCGACCAAGGCATCAAGGCTGCTCCTTTAATGCCAATGTTCTGGGAAACAAAAACAAAAGAATGAACTGAAGCAAACACATTTTAATTTTTACCATGTTTTTGTACTTTCGTGGAGCTCCGATCAAGTCGTTAGAGCCTCAAATCCTAACGGCCCCATCAAACCGCTAAACCGTTAGTTCAGTTCCATTGGAGACGTAATTATGATATGCCTATAGGGCTAATGGTTCCATTAGGATTGGCTCTGATGGATTTTTCGATCGGGAGTCGGCTGCTTAGTTAGGCTGGTCCCTGTTAGTTGTGGCTCTTCTGCTTGCATGCGACGCTCTCATCGCACTGACGAAACGACTCGAAGAGGACAACTCGACTCGAGGACTCGAGAAGAGGACAACGAACGCTCAAAGCAAATTGACACGGAGGACTACTTCAGCTTCAACATGCCTGTGGCCGAAGTTATTGTGAACGGTGTTTTGTCGCGGTATCCAGAAGCAGGATACCTAGCAACGCTTCCTTATCAGTACCCGATCATGCGGTAAGTGTTTTTCGGACCTACAACACAACATTTCTATGAAGTGCTGCTGTAGAGTGGGTCTTCTACAAAAAATTTAGAGCAGTGACAACGTTATGCGCCTCATTTGTTAAGACATGCAACATATTACCAGCAGCTCACGCGCAAGTCTTTCGCGCTATTTCAGGTGTCTCAATCACTTCGCAGTTTTTTCTTTCTTTTTTTTCCGAGCACACAGCTAGGGACGGAAATTTTTGCATGAATTGAAGGTAATGTCCCGAACTCGTTACTGAATTACATTTGAGTGGAGTAATTTGTAACGGTAATCAATTACTTTTGCTATAGGAGTAACGGTAACCAAATACGTTTCTTGGAGCAATGGAGTCTGGTTCAGAAAGAAAGCCGAATTCGTGTGTATGGCAGAGCCTGACTCTGCAAACTTCTAATGCGCTTCCACAGTCCTCAGATTTCCAGGTCTCTCTCTTCCTCGCTCTACCTCTACGGCGCTACTGAGCGTGATTGTCTGCAAGGAAACGTGATATCTCACGCAGTGATCTATAGTAGTACTCACCAGAAACACAGGGACTTAGGTACATGGGATCCCGAAGGAAGCACGATTCTAACGGAGGCGCACGTCCAGTTTTCATGCGCGCACAAAATCCCCACATCACCGCAAGCGAGCGCAGTGCCGTTTCGTTTACCACTTGTCTACAGCTCTTTACGCAGGTTATCTTTGATACGAAATGCGGAACAAACCACATAAGAAACGTTGCGTTACATGCAGATAGAACGTATAGCCTATGAAATTCCTCAAGTGCTGCGCGAGGCTGGTGAAGAGTAAATCCCTGCAGAGTACAGCCACCGAAAATGCACGGGCCCATGCCTTCCATTGAGAAACTGTTGGAGGTTAAGGGAGGGGGGGGGGGGAGGGGAGAGAAATGGAGGTATTTGAAACATTCATAAGTTGAGCTTTCATAACGTTCACACTAAAGGAGTTTGTTTATCGAAAAGAGAGAGAGAGAAAGGTTCAGCCTCGTTAAGTACCTGTGCTCTCACTTGCAGGTAATTTCTGTGAAAAGGGAGCTCGCCGCGTGAACGTAATGCTCTCTTGATGGTAGAAGAGCCCCCTTTAGGTTTTAGGTTTACTTGGTTTAGGTTACTTCGCAATACGGAACGAAAAGCACCCGCCCATCTGCACTTGTGTGCGAGGACGTACGCCATGTGATTACACATAGATTAACTTACCTACGACGTCCCCGTGTTCCGAGCAGTGCCAAAGATTCAGCCAAGCCAAGACAAGCAAAGGAGTAAGAAAGGAGAAAAAGGAGAAAAAGTAATTGATTACAGTTACCGTTACTTGTACGGAAAAAGTAATTGATTACCGTTACCAATTACAGGACTTCAAATGTAATTGAGTAACGAGTAGAAAAGTAACGCGTTACTCAGGTCGTTACTCTGCATTCACGCAAATTATACCCGTCTTTGTGTGCCTCAGCAAAAAAAAAAAAAAAAAAAAAGGAAGAAAAAAGGAAAGTTCAACAGTGGAACAGCTGAAATAATCCAAAAATATGTACGTCTACTGTAGTTATCGCCCGGGAAGACGTTGACCCGATTGTGGAAGATCATGCTTGGAACTTCCCCATGACTCACTAAACCTCCAAAGCTACCACAAAGGTACCACCACACAGGTGTAGGAACAGATTAGGGGGAGAGACCCTGAAATTCCAGAACAAAGGCTGACGGCACGAAGATCTTGACTTGGGACAGAACATCTAAAAGATGAGTTAGTCTCTGCCGGGAAAGTAATCAATTACTGAGTAATCGATTACTCAGAAAAGTAATTGATTACTCGAAAAATTACTTTGACTTTAAAGTAACTGATTACTCGAAAAATTACTCAAAAAAGTAATTGATTACAAGTAACGCAATTACTAGTAAAGCGTTACGCACAAGTCTGGGTGCTTGGTCTTCACTTTGGCGGGAGGGGGGAGCAGAGAGCAAATTCACGATTGCACTTTTTCCTCTTACTTACACCGAAAAAATCCGCTAAGCCCTTCTTGAGCGTCGCGCTATCGGCCGGAATGTCCAGGTTCAGGATGCCAAAGGCCGCGATGCCCGAATCTTTCATGAGGGACTGCAGGTCAGACTGGACCGCCTGGTCTTTCAGCATCGCAGCAATGTCCGTGAAGTACATTGCCATGAACCCAATTCCAAGGATCGTGTTCTTAAAGCCGGAGATCTGCAAGGGGCAGAAACACTCTTAGTACAAACGTCAGTGATTGCGACTTTGTTGCGTCATCATTTATGTCTTCATTGTATAATCATGAGAAGGTTCACAGTTGTGAGGCCAACAACGGCAAACTGTCTCCAACGTCACGACTACCAGTGTTACTCTTAGCATATCCTGCAGCGCCCACAACACCATCGTGCCACGCCCGTTAATTTTTAAGGCTTATTCACAAAACGACGCGTACAGCAGCCACAGGGACGGGACGCTTGCCTTTTATTTCAGAGGCAGATTCACTGACGTGCTGTTTGCAGAACAAGCAGACCTTGCGAGTAGGCGGCATACAAATTCGGATATACTCTACCAATGCAGGGGCTTTTTCTTTCTAGCCTTTACAGTTTTCTTTTTTTTTTGCAGTTGAGTTCTACAGCCAGGCGGACATCCTCTGGAAGGGAGTATGGAACTACAAGATGGGTAATTTCGATAAATTCACTAAGCATTAGCTTCTTAGGGAATTTGGAGTAAGAGATATAAGAGATATCCACTCTATTTCAAAAATCAAGCAAAGAGCGCGTGTAGTAGAATACCCATAGCTGAATTTTGGTATGCAAATGAGTCGAAAGTAAAAAAAAAAGCGTGCATCTCCATCATCGTCAGCAGCGTATCACCTTCGCCGACGGAGGCTTACATCGGCCTGAAAAGCGCTTTACCAGGCCCCGTAGATCGGCACCTACTCCAATCAAAATAAAATAAAATTAAACACCCTGCATATGCATGATGTATGTGTTTTGTGTAGCATAGTTACGCAATGAGACAATATAGACAAGGCGTTATTGGACATACATTGACATGCATACACTCTACATATATTGTGCAAATATACATAAAACTTCACCATTGTTTTGTTTAAGGTGCCCTTTCCTATGTAGAAGGGGACAAAATCCAGCAACCGGTAGTCTGAAGGGAAGTGCCTAAGGACGAGAGCCGCGGATATTTCGAAGAGACTGTCCTTCTGCAACGAAGAACGGTCTCTGTTCGAAATATCGGCGGCTCTCGCCCCGATACACTTCCCTTCATCTTTCCTACTCTTAAAAATGAATTTCACCACGGAGCACCCTCTTGATAACCATTATCCCGAGTGAGGCCTGCTTATTGCCTCCTCTCCCTCTTCACGACGTGGACATATATAGTGTCAGAGTTCGTCTGCGACTGCGATTCGCTGTAATGCGAATTCAACTGTCCCATTTTTGTACGCGTACGTTCAATCACTACTCGCAGACGACAGTGGTTACTTTCCGTGGCTACGACTGCGGCAAGCACGTCCGCGATTGGCTACCGCCGAACACGATCCTTATTTGCTGACTTCGTTGTTACGTCACGTCGACGAGTAAGCAGGCTTTCTCTAGCTTTGTGTTGGTACAGGGGTGATATAAATCCGCCATTTTTTTGTGTAACAGCCCTGAAGCCTGCGCTTTTCGCAAAAAACGCAGTCTTCACATGACTAGGTTTACATGTCGTTCTAGCGCTTGTCGACATATTCCCGTCGGCACAAAGCCAAGAGATGAACGTATTAACTTTCGTCACATGCTATCCCATTTCTTAGTTACGTATGGCATCGGCTCAGTGCGTCTTAACGCTGGATCGTCATCACATCTTTGGTGGTCAGCAGTAAGAGGCTTCATATACAAAACTGCGTGGTTTGCTGCGAGATTATCGGATAGAAATAATTAAGTTTGTCGAAAGACCTCAAAGACGCCGCACAGCACACAAACAGTAAACGCGTTGTTTACATGGGTGCCGTCATCTCTAAGGCCACGTGTGCGTTGACGTTTGCTGTGAAGTGAGACCAACACAGTGCGTTCTGCCAGCGTGCTTTAGGCTACACTCTTAAACCCGTACCTTTTATTGTAACTTTTAGAAACATGTAACTTCTGTATAGACGTAGATTTCGAGATTTCCTATAGGTTACACCACTGTAACGTATATTTAGAGGTTAAAAGCGACCAAGGTCATGTCTTTACAACACGAATAGAAGTTACATCTCGGAAAAAACAAAAACAGCTTGTTGTAACTTATAAATGTACCCTCTACTCCGACACTGTAACTTCTAAGCGAAATCTCC
The DNA here is from genome assembly GCF_037126465.1 of Ornithodoros turicata. Lineage (NCBI taxonomy): Eukaryota > Metazoa > Arthropoda > Arachnida > Ixodida > Argasidae > Ornithodoros > Ornithodoros turicata. The sequence continues at coordinate 66,342,754 of NC_088206.1, read as the reverse complement.
AACGATAATCTCTTTGTTAGTTTCTTATCGTTTGTTTTCCTTTTTGTTTTTCAGCATAATGCCGCGTTTCAGCCTCCCATTCGAGACGACAGTTGCGAATCTACGCTGTTATTTTTTATCTGTTTCAGCGTCACCTATACGTCAACTACATGTGATCAATGCTGTAAGAACACAGATTATAAGTTCGCAGTCTGAAATACAGATAGTATGTTTCTTTTTAAAGGGTGGAAAACAATTGTCAATGCCGCAACCACCAAGATTTCCGATTTCGCTGCGTAGCCGAGCCTGGTCTAGGTCTATCCACACTGAGAGCGGTTTCCTTGAAACGCTTAACGCTCGTCGTCCGTCCGTTAACAAGTGTAATCTGTTTTAATCAGTGGTTTTCCTCGCGTTTATCATAGTATCGTCAGGACCACCGGAAAAGCTAGATGTCGCTAGCAAACAAGTATATTTTCGGTGTTCTGAGGGGAAAGTGTAGTGAGTGTGAAGATTGCAAAGAATATATAACCGAAAACGAACGTCAGCACCGCAGCCCTAATTCACACACTTCATACACTGGGTAAGTGTACATTTTGTGCTAGGTACGTGCGTTATTTTGATAGCAAGAGCTCTTAGCGCATGTTTGTTGTGATTATGGCAAGCGTTTTGCGGCCCTGCATATGAACGCCACTTACGCTTGCTACTTTTCTGCTCTTACTTGGTCGCCAAGTCAATACACCGGCGTGTATTTTGCGAGCTGCGGATATATGCATCGAGATATATAATTCGCAGCTTCCTACTTGTTGTATTCTTAGGATATTTTAAGACTCAATCGCGGAGTGAACGCCTTCCCGCATTTATGCTGATTTGTACCTTGTGCTTTGTACGGATTTGAATGGTTCCGTAAATGTTACTCTCATTGCCCAAACTTTTGGTCCCAGGATCCCACATGCAGGTTCACATACCGTCACCAGCGCAATGCAGTACCTCACAAACTCGTCCCAGAGCGCCTCCAACGCTGATAACGCAGTAATGTAGTGTCTCCTGCGTTACTGTACACTCATATTCCTCAAGGTTGTGTGCGTTTTATGTAATACTGTATTGCCATTTGCGCTCGCCTCTGCAACACGAATGTGGAATAAATTTTTTTCTGCTGCAATTCTCCATTTCGTTGGGTGTGTTCAGCTTAGCAAACATAGGTCAGTTGTTTTGACTCGCTAGCTTCCTCGCACTTTTATGCATTGCTTCTCACTTAGAAGATAGTTCTTTTTTCCACATACATGGTAAAGCGAACATGGTTTCTCCTCACATCAGAATCGCACTTGTGCACAATGTGTCACCTCCCGACAGACTTCTGTTTTTGTAATATACATATGTTCAAGATCTCCATTTCTGCTGGTTCATTTTGGTACCTTGGTGTGTTCTGTAAATGTCTGTCGATATCCCACGCACAGGGTGTTTGTTTTTATTCGCATCACACCAGCGCTCATTTGACAGATGGGTTATGTTAATTTTCGCAAATTAACCCATCCGTAGTTACAAACATTTCCGACATTTCCTGACGCATGTGTTTGTAACTACGGATCGACTAATTAGCAAAAATCACATACCCCACCTGCCAAATGAGCGCTACTCTGTTGCGAATAAAAATGAACATCCTGTATAAAAAGCCGCACGTTGGCGTAACTTTACGGGCAGGTGCTGGATTGAAGGCCGTAACCTCTAATTAGTGGCTTTCCTTGTAACTTTTATAAAATGGGTCGCTCAGAGGGTACCTGGTAGCTTCTGAAATAGTGGGTAAAATATTGCGATTTTTTACCCTTTACTAAAGGGTACGGAGTTAAGAGTGTATAGAGCAATACATTGGAGGGAATACTTGTGCTGCTGTACGGCGACCGCTCGACGCTTTTTGCGCGTGGACTGCGCCCACGTTGCATGCAAATTCCCCCCCCCCCCCCCCCATGGCCGTAAAATATTTTTCTCATTTCCCCGATGTATTGTGTATTACACTTCCAGCGACGAATTTTCAAATTGAAGTCGCCAGATGTGCCACGGACACTGGTCGACGGCGTGATAAATTTACAGGTCTGGCACCATGTACCATCACAAGGATAGTGCGAAAACTAGCAGACGTTGAGTAGCATCGACGACAACGTTTATTCCAGGGTGGAACCGCGACTGGAATGCAGCGTGGACCGGCGAACAAGCACACGACAAAAAGAAAAAGAACTCAGCGGGAGCAAGAACGACCTTAGCTTTGTCACCTGAAGCTCTGTCACACACTTTCCCCTTTAAGCAACGCCGCATCTGTCTGGTTCTCAGCGACTGGGTAACGGGTACCGACGACTGCCGGAGATGTCGTTCGGACGCTCCGTCGAAGAGTTTGTTGGCAAGAGTTCAGAGCGATCGGAATGAGAAGACGGCGAAGTCCCTGTTGACGTCCCTTCAACTTCCGGAAATATGAAGGGATCATTTGGATCGTCAACCACTGCAGGGCAACGTTGTACGACGGAAGCGGGGGTGTCCTTCGAACATCTCCAGGTGTCCACAGTTTCTCTTCGTTTCAGATGATCTTTATGGATGAACTTTCCCAGAGGCAATCCTCAATCACAGTAAATATGCCCTTCTTGCACACAGTAGTCCCTGTCTTCCAGTGTCCCCTCTTGGAGTTGTCCAGCGTCCAGACTCCTTGGTCGACAGAGACCTGTCTGTCCTGAGTTCGTCTTCGCTTTTGACGCTCCAGTGCCAGATTATCTCTTTCGGAACACATCGTCTCAGATGGACGGGCGAGATCAAGTAGGGAACGGTACTGTCTGTTGTTCAATAGCTCACAAAGAGGACAACCTGTGGCGGCGGGCGTGCGGGTGACTCTGCATCTCAAAAGAAAGTCACATCACCTCAGTCTTCGAACCAACACAGAGACGTAAAAGTTCCCCACCAGGCCATTTGACTGTGGATGGTATGGAGGAGTGAGAACGTGGTGTAATCCTCGAGGACCTGACTCGCGAATGGCGTTCATTGTCTGTGACGGGAACTTCCGGTAGTCCGTTTAGGACAGAAATGTCTTGAGAAGCACTGACGGTCTTCAGAGCAATGATACCAGTCATCTGGATGATTTCGGGTCGTTTGCTGAGGGCATCAATAAGAATTAGATTGTGCTTCCCTTGAAGCTCTGCGAAATCCGTGTGAAAACGATGCCAAGCCTTGACAGGTTGCTCCCTCCTCCTTGCTTGCTCCCTCCTGCGCAGCCACTACTTAGCACTGCTCGCAGTTCCTGACCCCTGATTCATCGTCCTTATCTAGACCAGGCCACCAAATTTACGAACGGGCAAGCATCTTCATTTTGGGCTGGCCGATATGGCACTCATGCAGGATATCCAGAAGCTTGTGCCTCAACTTGGTTGGCACAACTTGTGCGCATTTCCCAAAGTATGCAGCCCTTGTGCATCGTGAGCCCTGTCTGCCGCTGGTAAAACGGGGAGCGATCCGGTGCAAGATGACCGGACCATCCACGTAAAACTTATTTCGCCCCATTTGTTACCACGGGTAGTTCAAGAGTGGCAGGGGAATGCCCTTTGCCGTCACTGGAAGCGTTGACATGTGGTAATATTGGACCGCAAAAATTTCGTGCGTTCCAACGCTTGAAACACCCTCTTCAGCAGCTTTGTCAAATTTCGTGGTCCGGTCCTTCCGAGAGACCGTCTGCATGCACAATTTTCGACGATCCATTGAACTGGATGTCGAAGCTGTAACTCATTAGGGTGAGTGTCCAACACTGCAGGCGGCTGTACAGTACGAATTTCCGGTCCCATAGGTACTGGTGGAATTTCCCAACGCCGTCCCTCGTTCAATTGGGGATACTCTGTCTCTGCAACTGGTTCCTTTGACGCGTGCGCATCTGGTCTATCTACACCGAGGAGCCGGTGGTAGGTAACTGCTCCGAGACCTTTTCAAGACGCATCGAGTGCCAAGAAAATTTCCATAGCTGGATTTAATACCTTCGGTGAAGCCAGAATGTTCTTGATGCTGTCAAAAGCTTTGACGCATGCAGAAGGCAAACATCACGACGCTCTCCTCTTTTGAGTAAATCATTTAAATGTGAACACACATCCGCCTGTCCCTTCAAGTATTTGCCAGTGCTGTACCACGCCTAAGAAGGAACATAGTTCTGATACTTGATGGGGGGGGGGGGCATGTTAAGGATCGCTGAGACCTTCGGAGATAGGCGAAATCCGTCGGCATCCACGACGTTACCGAGATACTCAACTTGGGTTCACAGGAAGGCACATTTCTCCCGTTTCGGAGTGAATTCCAATTCCTGCTGTCTTTCTGGACCTTAGCCAGATTCCTGAGATGTTCCTCGTCGTTGAGACTTCGTCAAGACAGCAAGCGACTCATGGCAGTCCTGAGATAACCTGCTCCATCGTGCGCTGGAATACAGCACGTGCCGACGCTATCCTAAAAGGCATACGGTTCAATTGGAAGGGATCTTCCTGCGTATTAATAAACAGCAATTTTTTTGCCTCTTCGTCGAGTTTCATTTGAAGGTACGTCTCAGAGATCGAGCATCGTGAGAGAATTTCCCCAAAAGCTCCTTTTATTGAATCTTTCGCAATACCGACGCACCCGACAAACAGCCTGTTGAGGTCGACGTTCAGTCGCCTAATCCACTCTCTTTCCAAGAAATTTCGTATGTTCCATTCGCGTGAACACCTGCAACTTTTGCGTTCCATTTCCGAACGAAACATAAAATCCCGTTTGTCCACGAAGTGGAATTTTGCCCTTATTCAAGCGCATGGTCGATAAGGAGACGTCTCTAGCTTTGGCTTCACAAGCTTTGTAAACGTGCAGTCATCCAGCAACGTTGCCCGTGAGCCAGCACCCACTTGCAGTGTGATATCCTTGCCAAAGAGGTTACAAGTCAGATATCATCCGTCCTGTTCTTCAACACGTCCGTGCAACACGTCCGTACTTGCTTGACTCTGCTTGAGCCCTTGGGCTTGTTCTCCCGTGGGTGGACACCAATGTACGTCCATGCTGACACATCTTCGCTATATCACCAGACTTCCCACAGGAGTGTCATTCTTTCTTGAATCTGCAGGCATCAGTCTGTGGTTGGTATTTGCACAGCTGCGACGGTCGCACTCAGGCCCCACAATCTTGTGAACAGGAACTTCAGAATGAAGATGGCGTGACTGATCCACTGCCAATGAACTCTCCGCCAAACGAATGGCTGACCCCAACGTCAACTCCAGGACAAGTGTTGCTCGCGCCCTCGTCTTCCGTAAGCTGAGCTGTCCACAACGAGCAAGCCCGAGTATCTGACTCGCTTTCGAATTCGCAATGGCCAACAATGGCTCCCCACAAAGTCCTTGACCGACTTGTTGTCCTCGTGTTGGGAGGAGAAAAGCTTGAAACGCTCAATTCTTCGAACCCGTTCGGTGTCCCAGAGCTTCGCCATGATGTACTTAGAAGAGACTTCCATAGCGTCTTCGCGTTGCAGTATATTGTACAGGCGCTTGAAAACTGCCGGGCCCAATGAAGGAATGAGGTGGCCCCTCTTGTCGGGGCCGTCGGTAACTCTCCCTACCCGAACAGCAGTGAAGAACCTCACTTGGAACATGTCCCATTCTTCCTTCGAAGGACTGAACGTTCCCAGTCCACGAAAGCCTTGAAGACCCTGAGGTACTCCACTTTGGGAGCTGGAGTTCTCTTCGTCGTCTACTAGCAGCGTAGGTGGTCAGACTCGTCGTCGCAAGTTGTGGTAACTAGTAGAGACGTTGAGTAGCAACAAAGTTTATTCCAAGGTGGAACAGAGACTGGAACGCATCGCAGAAACAAGCACACGAAAAAAAAAAAGAAAAAAAAAGGCGCGAGCAAAAAGAACCTTAGCTTCGTCACCTGAAGCTCTATCACCAATATCAACATGGCGATGTTATGATGATGTGAGGATCTTACGCAAATTTTTAGATCTACGAAAAGCTACTGCTGGGGGAAACGGAAAAAAATTCCTTGCTCATCAGCATGTAAGATATTGGGATGTCGTCTAAAAACGGAATTGGTATTCACAAAAGATTTATGATATGTGTTGGCTAAAATTAGTGTTTTTTACTTTTTTTGCCATTCGGGCTAAATAAGGACTCCCTGGTCAGGGTGAACGATTTGGCAAACAAACCGTGGATGAGTTCAGATGGGTAATTTCTTTTTTGAAAATCAAATCATTTCCTGAGCATGTTTGACAAAATCTGCATCACCATCTCGCCCCATGCGTCCTCTCCCCTCTTATTACATTGTGTTTAGTCCTCTGTGTATGCGTCTATACTATATACTTATGCGGGTCCCAGCTCCACTTTGCACCTGAAAAAGCGTGGCCCTCCATGCAAAAGCTAGTATCAATTAAACCTAAACAAAAATCTTCAGTGTTGGTTTCTGCACTTTTGTTTATCCCGGTGCCAGAGTATCTGACTGAATGTCTGGACTGAATATTTGGATAGGTAGTCGTGATGTTACACCTATTTGGGATCGTGCTGACACCACTGACGTCCATACTGTTAAAAGCACATAACACAGAAGGATCGCCCACGGTCAGCACAACACAACACAACACAAAATCGTTGTTTCAACTGCATTCGTCGTGAACGGTACGAGATCCAGCTAACAACAAGCCCAAAACGGAGGTTTTAGAAAGCTATTAACATCGCCTTGCAACGGGTTGCTTAGGCATGAAAAGTAGCGCCCGCACAACTATAGCCTCACATACCTTGAAGTTTCTCCAGCCTTCGAAGTCTTGTGTCGGCACCACACGGCCGTTGTGCAGGAGGACATTGTCGTAGACAATATAGTCACACGGAATACCGCTGTATTTTTTGGGGTCGTCGAAAGTCACGCCGACTGTGCATAGAATAAAGTTGCTCTTCACCGGCGCTGCAAAGAAAGAGTCATGTGTATGCTACCTGCTGTTGCCATCGCCGGTTGGTAACATCAAGTTAACAGCCTAGAGACTATTCCAAAAGCTGGTATCGTTGACCTAAAAAACGCCACTGACATTTTTCCACACTTCCGCGACGACGCCAAGTTCTTAGCTACAGCTGGCAAACAGCTGGCCAACCTCTTCAGTGACCTCCATCTTTCATCTTTCGTCAAGAAATCAGGTGCGATTTAATTCCACGTTTCTCTCGTAGTATTTCCCGCAAAAAAGTCCCTTTGCGACGCGAAAGCACTTAAAGCAGGGAAGGGTAAAGGTAATGGTAACGGAAACGGTATATTACCGAGATTGGAGATGGTAACCATAACGGAAACGGAAACTCATACCACGGTCCTTCATTACCGGAAACAGGAACGGAAACGAATTTATCGTCCGGTATTGAATTCGGGTAATGGCTATTCCTGTTGTGCGATGACATTTGAGTGACTTTTCATATTCTGTTTTTGTATTTTGATGGCTCCATTCCATGTAATGCTCTAAATACTACACGAGGGCATGGAAAGAAAGCGCAATATTGGATCTGGAGGGTGCATCCGTCGCTTACCTCGTCCCAGTACTCATAGCTCCATGACATCGGCACATGACTGTACTCCACCATAGCACGAGGGTGACAGCCTACAATTTTTAGTTACTTGTTTTGGACTTTTTTCTTTTCATTTCACCGTGGCCATCGCAGTATTATTACTACTGAGAGCGTCCGCTTATAAATGCGACATTGGATGAAGGTTACGCCCATCTCGAGTTGCTGGACTCCGAGTGACTGAAGGCTGAAGACATGTTCCTGCATTTTTTTTTATCTTGCAAGATGTGCGCAACCCAATGACGAAAAATTACTTGTGTAGTGTGTACGCGTGACATCGAAGCAGCACTTGGGCAAAACAGGGTGCTGAGAGAGCCGAAGCGCCGTCCTCCAGCAGCTCTGTAACCGTTCCATTACCAGAAACAGTAACGAGAAACGAAATTGAAAGGCCGGTATCAGAAACGGATAACAGAAACGAAAATGTAGCAGTAACGAAAATGGAAACGGCAACCAAAATACGTCCGCTGTCCTTCCCCGATTTAAAGCTTTGAAAGTTACAACACGCCACATCGCAGAGCCCAGTTCGCGAGCCCCTGGTCTATATGTTCAATATGTCACTCACCCCTCGCTGCGGAACTGTCATGGAGGTAAAAAACTAAAGAGATGCCCTAAGCGCCTCTCCCAATGCAAGCGAGCGTGCTGTGGCCCGCGCATGGCATTGTGGTTAGTTGCCCACACACGTGACCCATAAACGTCACGGCAAGACGTCATAAAACATGGCGTCCTCCATGTCCGCGGCGTACCTTACCTGGATACAGACACGAGCTGCGGCCGAATACCTTGTTTTCGCTTTCATAACATCTTTGGAGTTATCACACCCGTTGAAACACAAGATAGATCATCTCAGTGTGGAAGCAATGGATCACTAAATCGCTAGAAGACGTACGTACGTCATCGTGACATTGCCTGGCTTCTCTTCTGTTTTGCTCAACTTTTGCTGTGATTTATCACGCGGCAAATGTTGAAAAACGCCCATAACCTTCAAAGTATTGTGCGAATGGATTCCTTGAAGGTAAGAGGTTTCCCGAAGATGAGGTTTGCTAAACTTCCAAGTCTCCGCGCAGACCGCCATAACGCCGAAACATGTGGGGATCACGTGACTGGGCAACTAGATGGGCGTGGTATTGCCAGGAGCGACCGCTAGAGGGGTCCCACGGCCCTCCGATCTTATAGCCCTCTCCTTAGTTTCTTACGTCCATGGGAGCTGTCGCTGCCACTGCCGCCGCTGTCGTCGCTGCCGCCGCCGCCGCTAGTGCCGCCGCCGCCGCTAGTTCCGCCGCTACTGCCGCCGCCACCGCCATATCCTGCTCCACCTGCTCCCCCTGCTGGTGAAGGGTCGCCGTCAACAGTTTCCTCATCCCCTTTACTTTCTGGAAGGAAAGAACCTCATCCGCGACAGAAAAACTTCATCGGGAGAGCAACGGCGGGCACACTCTGAAACTCGGGAAGAACGCGGGCTATGGCACGGTAGGGCAGGACACGTAAAATTTACTGAAATTTCAAATGACTGCAAAATAAGACTTCTCTTTCAAATGTCTCAAAATATTAATGCAGCATTCCCTCACGCTTGAGGTAATAGGCTCAAAACCAGCAACGAGGAAAAGTGTCTACTGCAAGTCTTGAGTACGTGTCATGCTTCCGTCTCCCCTCAGACTCAGAAGGAAATATTTCCCTTCTCGCGTTCACTCCAGCCAGGTTGCATTATACTATGCGGCCCCTGATTTATGACGCTGGCAGAGACTAAAGTGCGTGCAACCTCAATCTTAATGTCTGGAAAGCATCGACGGTTTCCACGCCCATCGTTTTCGAATCGGAGCGCTTTGGATTGGTCTCCCCGATTGATTGATTTCAATGCCTGAATGTCTCCCTGAATGTGAAATGTTTGATTACTGTTGATTGATTTGTTCAGTAACATTGCAGTAATCAAACATTTCACATTCAAGGAGACATTCAGGCATTGAAATCAATCAATCGGGGAGACCAATCCACTTTAGTCTCTGCCAGCGTTCGCCCGCGTCCAGAACTGCCAGAACAAAATCCCGAAATGGCGCGAACACGCCGTGAGAAAGTGGCCTAGCCAATTTTCATTGGCTATAGCCGATCCTGTAGCCGGTGGTACGCAGGCACAACGCCACCTTGATAAAGAAGACCTGCTTATTGCCTCCTCTTCCTCCTTCACTACGTGGACATATATAGTGGACATTCAGGAACCAGCAAATGGTTGCAGCTAACCTGCAGACCTAAATATTTCGACAAATTGTGTAAGACGCTTTCCAGAAAATCAGATTGAGACTGTTTTGCGCCTTATTCCTAAGTTTTCCCATTTAGTACACGGAGACCTTCAATCAACTCGCAGACGACGGTGGTGGTTCCTGGTACGCGGAGTCTCCTGATCGTGGAGGGTGTGCGATTGGCTTGCAGAATGCTGTTTATGGTTAGTGTCAGACATATGCGTACAGCCAGGAGCGTGTCCCCCGGTGGTGTTTCAACATGCTCGGGTCAGAACTCGCAGATGGTAAGCGAAAGTCAGTGTCCATGTTGTTTCCATCGCTGGGACTTTAGCTGCAGAGGGAGTGCGCATCTTTAAAATTCGTCTACTTAATATGTAAGCTGTTTCCGGAAGAGAATCTTTGCCAATTTGACTGTGAAGCGGTGACGAATGGACGTTTCCACACTTTTCCAGGTGCGAAGTCGCTTTAAGCGGTGCTAAACTTACGGAGAAGGTCGTTCGTCAAGGGAGACAGAAGAACGCGCCAAAGGTAGTCAAAAATAGCACAAAATACCATTGTGCATTTGGCGCAAAGTATACAAATCTGGCAACCCTGCCTGCGAGCGTAGTCCTATACAGGTTCCGTTGGTCGTATATATAGTTCCGTAGTCCATCTTGGACCTCATCAGCAGTACGCAGGCAGGCAAAGTTTGAGCGGACACGGTCACGTAACACGTGATTCCTCCCGTCAGGGTGAGCTAACTCACAACTGAAAGCCCAGTGCAGAGCCAGTGAAGTACTAGGAGAAAAAAAAAAAAATCGCCGGAGTCAAACGTCGCCATCCTAGTATTGAACAACTGTTTCGGCCTTCTTGGGCCTCATCAGCAGTGCGCAGGCAGGCAACGTTTCAACGGATGGCGTCAGAAGGTCACGTAACATGATTCCTCCCGTCAGGGTGAGCTAAGTCACCACTGAAAGCCCAGTGCAAAGCTTACAAACAGATGGTATACGTGCAGCCAAAGAGCTCCGGCTATTTTTTCTCCTAGTTCCGTAGTCCTATATATAGTTACGTATACCTATACATGTTTCGTCGCGTGACCGGGAGGTGTGTCAAGAGAACGGATGAACGCCTTCGTCAGCACTAAGGGGTAACAATGAATGCTTGGGTAATTATTTGGGTAATTCATTGTCACCCCTTAGTCCTGACGAAGGCGGAGCTTCCGCCGCAACGTGGACGTGTCCCTCAATTTTTCACATGGAAATAACTTTCGCCCCTTTTCTTACTTCCTAAACCTTCATTGTCTGGCTCTCGTTTCTCCTATAGTACCTATTTCATTGCGTGGCCGCCCGAACCGATTTCTTTTGGGCATAATATATATACATGCGGTAGTTTCGCAGCGGGTTGCAATCAGGAACTATAGAATCCGGAAAGGTGTGTATGATACCGATACGGTAATGTTCGGGATTGTTTCACAGTCTACTTAGCAAAGGAAACAGCTTACTTATTAGCCGGAAACAGCTTACTTATTAACGAGCTTAAGATTCACACTACCCCTGCAGCTGAGCCAGAATGACGTTAGCCATGCACACGAATGGGAGCACAGCGCAGGTGTCTTCGAGGTCGTCTCCTTCGCATTCGCACAGTGACATACTAAGTGAAAAGACCTCGTTAAACACGTCGACTTTCGCTTACAAGTGTGAGCGCTGACGCGACGGTGTTCCGTTGAACACGGTGTAAGTCTCCTGGCCGTACAAACACGCACGAGGCCAACCAAAAACAGCATTCCACGAGCCGGTCCAAATGACGTTTGCAGAGAGGGAATTCCGGAGTGCTTTCAACATCCGTCGTTTGCTCTTGTAATGCACTACATAAAATTGCACAGCAACGACACCTATAATTCGCGTCGGATTCTTGGCGTTATTGTCGGTGATGAACGAGGAGTAAAATTGCGCTGTAGTTTCGGAATCGACGGCGACGGAAGATTCCATAAAGATTTATTTCCAACGCGAACGTCGCGCATAAGACACAGTTTCGTTGTTCAACCTCCTCTCCCAACGCCTATACGATCATATAGGCCAAGGCTGACATGGAACGGCTCTTTACAGCGTTCACACTGCGAAACGTACCACGTGGCCCACCTCTCACTGCGGTGATAGGCGTAGCCAACGCGTGCTTTCGAATCAGCGACGCGGCTGTGATCTCGTCCCTGACCATTCAATGGCCGCAGCGCAGACGAAGGCGGAGCAAAAGCGAACTTGCGAGTCTACGAAATAGCGAGGCACACGCCCCTGAACTGTGCAAAGCGCAGTAATCACGCTTGGCCATTTGAGGACGAGTCCCGTCGTTCACATTCGGGAAATTGGGGGTTCCCTTTTTGGGGTAATTATTGTGCCAATCGTATTGTTTTTCTTTTTCCTAAAAACGTTTCGCAATAGAATTTCCTCGAAAAGTTTTCGAGAAATTTATATATTCGCCAACGAGGCTGGCGACACCGTTCGACCTTAAGCTCGTGTTGATCTTCCGTCTGCTGAGCTGTGGGTGAGCGTGGTTACGGTTCTGAGTAAAAAATGTGTTAATTCAGCATTTGCATGTTATAGGCTCATAGCCGAGGAAAATATTCTCGGCAACGTACGGGTCCCGAGAAAAGTTTACGGAACACGCGAGCAGTGTATCTTCCCCTCGCTGCGACAGCCTAGCGGCAAGCGGAAGCGGGCTCACTGGATCAGAGAGGCGGAGGTGAGTGCCGGCAGCGACGCCAATTCAAACCACTTTTCGAGCACATTCAAGCGATACCAAAACTACCGCAGTGTGTCGCTACCAGCGCACTCACTCGCCGCTCACGTGTTCCGTAAACTTTTGTCGGGCACGCGAAAATTCGCGAAAAGTAGTTCAACGCGTTTGAGAAGCAGTAAGGTAACAAATCCTGCTCTACTGTCAAGCTGTCCACCAGGAGCCACCATGTAAAATAGTTTCGCGCCGCGGTGCGTTCTAGCTGAGCAATCGAATACATAAAAATCAGACAAAGCAGCCGCCCACGGTCGACACGATGCTGTCGTGACGTAGTCGAGGCTCCGTGCCTTGTTTCGTTTTTCTTCGCAGCTTACGTACCGCTTATACATGCTTGAGCTGTTCCGCTGTACGTTACTGGTCACGTGAGGGGGGTAGGATACGTCACGACGTCCTCTCGTCCTCCTTTTTACAAGGACGATTTTTCGAAGGTGTGCAGAACAGAGCTCTTTCGCTCGCTCTGTAGGTCACCTACGCTCATCCCTCTTTCACAGGAACTCGTTTTATTCGTTGCACTACACTCTGCTCCGAAAAACGACAAAAAAAAAGGTATTAGGAGTCACCTCAGTGCTTTCGTTCACTGATATGTGTCAGTGAACGTGGTGACTCCGAATACCTTGCGTAATAATGCGTTATCAGTGATCCCTGAACGAGGCTACGGTTTCAAAGCCCGTGCGTTTTCCATCCAGCCATCGCAATGCTACTTAAGGTATCTAAATTGGGGAACTCTTTCCCTTTCCCATCATGGAGCAATAATGGCGACCGCAGCATGGACTGGCACGCTGCGGTCGCCATTAATGCAAGGTCACGGCAGCAAAGATCGGATAATGGCGGTACTATCCCCTAGCCAGTGACTTTAATGGCAATGGGATCCCAGCGCCTCGTACCGCTGGCGTAAGTACGACGCTGGTACTCGTGCACCATGGGCACTTACCTCCACTGAGCACAAGGTACCCGCAGACTCCGACAGCCGCCAAGCACAGGAGAACCCCGGCAATAATGGCTACCTTCTTGCCTCTGCACAAGACATATATGCCAACATCGCTTACGAAATTCGAACGTTGGGAAAGACACTCAGCTGGAGATGTGATTCGTGGCTGCAATTCTGATAATTTTACTGCCTTGGCCTTTGCTGTTTTTTGCTGGAATTTTGCTCAAATTCTAACTCTTCTATTGCGTGAGCGCATGGTTGGACCGCTTACCCTCCAGCATCTGGAAATGAAACAAATGCTTTTCGTTATATCGGTGTCATAAAACAGAAAAAAGACGCTGCTCAAGGAACGCAGCTCCAATGAAGTTATGAGAAACCCTCGACCAGCGAAACTGCACAACGTAACGTTTTGAATCCCGAGAGCTACTGGAACAATTTACTTTACAGAATAACTCCTCGCGCGCACACATACGCGAACAAAGTCCTCCTAAACGGCTACTTTTGAGAAAAAAGCCTTCAGCGCTGAATCGCGAGTCTGGGGAGTTATGCCCACGGATATGCGCACGACCGAATTTATATTTCTCCAGGCTGAAGAAAATACTAAAAACTAGCCTGCACCAGATTGCTCGCGTTCCGCTTCTTGGTTCAATGCTCACGCAATTCAAAAGCGCCACCCGTAGATGTGACCGTCGCAGGCTATCACGTGTTTTTTTTTCGCGAATATTCCATCGGAAGCGATATCTACATAGCCGTTGCTGCAGACCTAGTGCCATGTCCACACATACGCACTATACACATGAAGTTACAATATAGTGAGCCTTACCTGCACCTGCTCCGCCAGTCGCAGTCCCCGTGGACTGACTGGATTCTGAAATGTTCGTACAAATCTGATTAGACGTCACGGAAGAAAAGGGGGGACAGAACCAGCAGATCCACCCTCTTCCGCTTCTTCTAATTTGGCGCAAGGGGGATTTATTGAAGAAACAAGCTGAGTGCAGAGGAGAACGGGACAAACCACTCACTGAGTCAGTGGCTCTGTCCCGTCTATTCTGTCCTCGTCCGGTTTCCTTGCATTTAGTTTTGTTTCTTCAATACTAAACTCTACTAGAGCATTCTATACACTTTACAGGTTTGCGCTGCAGGGAAGCTTCTGACACTCCCAATCAGAGGACATGGAATCAAATATCTTTCTGTACGAGAACTTGAACGTATACGCTACAAAAAGGCTGAAATTCTAGCACCGGTACGGCGTAGCTGTTCAGCAGTGCCAGGAACTACTCCCTGTAGGTAAAGATACCACGCCTCCCTCCGTGAGCGACAGATACACCCGTAGCTGGTAGGACTGGGCAAGAAAGCAAAAGCGAGGATGCCAAGCGGGTCAGCCGACTTACCCATTCCAGACATGCCAGACATCGACGACATTGCCGACTCTGAAAAGGTGAAGTATGGTCATGTGGCTAGACACACTACCAGGCAACTGGATTTACGTCACGCGTACCTTCACCCATCTTCGCAGTTATCGCTGGCAAACAACTGTTCTCGGAAGAATCTGAAAGAATTAATTGATAAACTCAACCGCTGATACTGATTAAGCTTCAGGTGTTCCGCCTTCGGGCACCTGTAGGTTCCGTAAGCGATACGTGATCATTAACCAAGGCTATAGGCCAGGTTAGTGGACGCGTGGTAGTGCTCAGTATAGAGTTAAGATTTTTTGGGGTCTGGTTCTTATACGGAGCCCAAAAAGTATAGCGAGCAAGAAAATACCGCAGGAACAAAAATTTGTCGGGCTGCATTTCACGTTACCCTGAATTCGCTGTTGCCTCCAAACGAATACGTTAGCCCAGCAGCCCAGCGTAACATTACAATATCTGATTTTTTCGCTTTCTGTTAGTCAGGTAGAAGGAACTTATCAGGTAGAAGAAACGAATACCGCCTTTAGTATGTGCATTGACGAGTAGTCTACATCACCACAAAGTACATATCGGAACACAGTATAAATTTGGAAGTACGGAACACGCTAAATTCGATGGATGCCCACCGTTAAGAAGGCTAACCCTGAAATAAAAAAAAATAATGACAAAGCTTACCAAAGAGTGTGGTGCAGCTCAGCTGTGCAACGAAATGTCAGGACCGTTTCTCAGACTGGAGGTCAGAACAGAATGACTGGCTCGAGCTGTTCTTCTTCTTCTTCCAGCCTCGCGCGTAAAATGTATATATAGAACACTATCAATTTGCAACGTGTCTCAATACCAGCGCCTCCTAGGAGGAGCTAGTACTGACGCACCGGTTCCCATTTCCACATAAGCGTCAATCTTACCGGGTGATATCGAATGTCATGTATGCTCTCCAGAAATAACGGCGATGCTCGTACGGACAAGCGTGATGATCATCATGGTATGATGGTCACCATACTGAGAAAGTAGCGAGAGAAGACAAGCTTGAGTGAGAACGCCTCTCAAGCACTGCAGCGACGAAGCGTCCTCAAGCCTCAGCCTAAAGCGTACACGTAACTATTGAAGAAGCAGATGAAGAAGAAGAATGTTCATCTCCTGTCAGTTACCAACACTGATCTCTATGTATAAAGGCTGGATCGCGCATGGGAGAGGGGCTCGTGGGGGAGAGGCACGCATTCGGGCCGCCATGTTGGGAGGCCCTAAAGCTCTTTGTGCGCCCATAGAAAACAATGGGAGGCAACAGAGATTGTGAGTATTTATTGCGCTGCAGGCGTTGATCGTTGTTTGTCGTTATACAATTTTGTAAGGTGCCAGTATACTGATGTATCCTAACAGTGTTTCACAGGTGTCCTGCCGTTCGATTCTTGCATTCCGAAACTAGACCGTCACTGCAGTGTAGCGCTGGGGATTGTACTACAGCACGTTTCCCAGCCAATATTTCAATAAGAAACGATGTGAGATTAACAACAACCATGTATATAACCTTCCGTGCTGCGTTCTGGACAAAAATTGTTCCACAAAGAACGGTCCCAGAAAGGATATACCCGCATGGTAGAAAAAATCGCCCCGTAGAATCACAGCCGTTGTTTCAGACAGGCGTATGCGTTTAGTGTGATTTATATCAAGCAAGAAAGAGTCTTTTAGTGAACGACAGTGGTGTCTTCGACGTAATGCCTCGCAAATATGAACACACCGAAGCATCTTAAACAATTAGTTCACGCTATTAGATCACGCTTAGGCCAGTTAATCTATAGGTATTGATGTAAACTTAATCAAGTTACTTAGTAAGTGGTAACACCACCTTGAGACAGAAGACTTATCTCCTTTTGAAGTATCGCACTTTTTTTTTCTTCCTTCACTTGCTCTGATTATTTGCAGGTGAAATTGAATGTCCTTCACGCGTACTCACATGCTTTTGCTGAATAGAACTGCAGCGTGAACAAAGCTGCGTAGGGACGAGGGCCTGCCATCCTGCTGACTTTGTCATGCTTGTTATGTGGAGCACGTTGCAAAAAATGCAGCTGCACATCTGAAACTCCAATCATTATCATCGTCATCTAAAAGGGAGTGTTGTAGCAGTGCCGTGAAACCAGGCACGATTTTTGAAGATCTTGTGTGACACTTTCCGCAGTTTGCGTACTTTTCTGCAGCGTCAGTCTCTCTCATAGGAGTTACTTTGCATTAACAGTGACTGCCATCTTACATTTTAATGTGTGAGGGCTCTCTTGCACTACACATGTACGGTTTCCAAACTGCAACATGACGATTTAGAGCTTGAAACGGGAGCCCTGGTGTACCCTGTCTATGAAATGATACCAACTGAATCATGTCAAACGTGATGTTTAATGGAAGATGGCTTTCTTGGTTGTGCATTCTGCGTGACAAAGATGTAACACGATATGCTTTTGTAAAGAAGATAAGTGATGTTATGCTCTATGAATAAAGAGAATATACATTTTTCAAGTTCAACATTTATTCTGGCATATATCAAGCATCACAATGAATGTGCAGGGAAGTGACAAAACAATACATTTATTGTTTTGTGACCTCCCTGCAATGACAATATATATCTCAGGAATGACAATGTACAGGTACACTATGCAAATTTGTTGCATCCAATTTTCATACATGCTGAATTTTAAATTTTTGTTTTGCTGCCTATGTGTTCAGTATATTACAAATTGCTTAATGCAAACAACACTTTGTTAATTTCAAGCTTTTTGCTCCCATCTAAGATATTTCTACCCTGAAGGAACTGCCACTTCGACACCATAAAATATTCAGTAGGTTTCACTCTGGCAGGCCCTGCCACTGCAAATTTCCTGAATTGAAATCCTTCAAACTGTGTCATAATCTTAAATACGTCAGTATTTCTGCAAGTAGTTGACATGCTGGAGGACACTCCTCCTGCAGCTAAGGCAACTACAGAGAGTTCCAAGAGGCCGAAGGTAAACCTACAGCTGCATGAGTGTGATCAACAGTAGTGCATTCTCAAGAAATAATTTTCTTCTTATAGCCTATATGTGCATGCCTAGTAACTAAAAACAATGATCACAGTTCCACAACGAGTTTTATTTCCTGAGGGTGTATACTGTAGAGGTGGGTTAGATCTACAACAGTTTATACAAGGTATTATATACTATGAATACCTTTAAAAATCTCATGTGACACATATGCTTTTACTTTTTGGAGGTGCTGCGGTGATCGAAGTTTGTGGGCACTGCTCAGGTTTTGCACCCATTTCTTGCGTATGTCGAGGCAGCTGTGAAGGACAGAACATTGGTTAGGATGCAACTAGTTAAAAATAAATATGTTGTTTAGTAAGAGCATTGCATAAATGTTTAAAACATCAGTTAAAAACAGGGTTTACAATTCCAATATATTTTAAAAATTTCAACGTTTAAACGCTGTTCTAAAAAGAATTATAGCTTCATCACCAAGACACAATGCTGGGTGAAGGGGCCTAAGGTGTATATAAAACGCTCTGAAGTGATGTGTTTCATGATGTGAACATGTAAAGAGAATGTGCAAAATTGAGAGAGGCTCACCACAGTGCGTGCACTGGGGTGGTTCCTCCCCGTAAAGTTGGAACCCGTGAATGAGGAACATGACACTTATCTGTAAGCTCGATCGCATCAGACGATGACACAGACGATCCTCTGGGTAGCCCCCGTGAGGAAACCTGTATTGAGAGACCACACTGCTACAAATAACACGACAAGCTGCAAATTATTATTATCGCAACAAGCTAACAACATAGCTCAGACACAAAGGCGGTATCCAAGTCACACCACAAGGATTCTTCGTCACAAATCAAACCAAGGCACAAAACAATACCAATACATGAAAAAAGGTGACCCTCTTGGTCTTATTACGACGTAACACTGAACTTATACGCGAAGGTGGTTCAAAGAAATGACTGCGCACTTGCTTCCGTAGAGAACACTAGGTACCGTGCTAGCAATGCATGCAGAAAAGCGCTCGAGTGCTCGCACATATTGATGACACCACTATCAGTGTAGCGTAACATGTTCTCTCCAGCATATTATGCACTCAAACTGTATTTGCCGGCGGGTAAAATGCAAGTGTGTTCGATTGAACCTCGGAAGAGCGATCAAACAACTTGCACCCAGTGCTGGTTTTGGGCAAAAAAACACTTCATAATTGTCAAATAAATGTACAGAATGGACGCCTATTTATTCCTTGATAAAGAATGACTCACCTGTAGAAATTTCGGCCCTCTATCCTTCCCGGTACGGTTGGTACGACCGTAATTGCAAGAAGTTGCCATGATCGCTGCGGCGACTGTTTTGGGTACAGTAAGATGGCGGCCGGTTGCCGCACGCTCGCGCTCCCTATCCGCGATCCAGCCTTTTACAATCGAGATCAGTGGCTACCAAACGCGGTGGTGATGGGACTGCTTGCCGTAAGTCGAGAGGCGGGGAAGCAGGAACGTGCGTCCTGGGGCGACTTCACAGGGAATTGTGCCGCAAGCGGCATCAGCATTCGAACCCGGGTCACCCACCGCCCAGTCTCGGTGGAGAATGCCGTCGTCGTGGCGACTAGGCCACTGGAGCTTTTTTTAATATTTTCTTTTACCGCGAAGGCTGTATGAGCGAACTTTTGTCAAGGCCACGACGTCACGTGTGACATCTTATTCGGCGCGCCATTGGTTGGCGCAGCAGCAAATCGGAGAACAGATAAAAAAAAAATAAAGGAAAAGACAACACAGAGCACAGAACAAAGTAGAGCACTGCTTGGTGAGTTAGACCATCATGTCTACTCCGTCTTTATTGCTGCCTGTGTTCCTGTTATCGGTTTCTGCTCTCCATTTCTTGCGATTTGTTTGTTTGCTATCTGGAGCTGGTGTGTTTCACAGCAGTTGTGTAGCCGTGTGCTGGAACACACGTTATCCGATGCAATTAGTGCAGGCCTTACGGCGACATACCTCAAGAAAGCTCGGAGGGTTGGCTCGTAAATGCTACCACACTCCATAGCTTTGGCTGGTTGTTGTGGCGCTTGTTCCAGAAGATGGAAGTTGCAGAGTTTCCGAAAAGTCGATTCTCTGTCCAACTACTCTTTGACGTCATTTCACGTCACATCAGGCAGGCACATCCCATCGACCTCCTGGATTTTTATATATATTTTTTAAATATTTAGAACCTAGTCCTATATGATGATGAAGCGGGGCAAAACGAATGATTCCTACCGACATAAACAAACTTGAGTTGGCCGAGCTAGTCAACAATTAGGGACGACACAGACAAGTAAGCCTCAGACGCCCAGAAATTAACAACAACAACTTTATTCCAAGATGATGACAGGGGAAGTTCATCGCCCTGGGCGATACTCTACCCCATCGCTGCTGGTGGTCATGCAGGGAATGAAATAATGAGCCCCTTCACAATAAGAGTCCTATGGTAATCCTATGGTCCTATGGTAATGCTGGCAGTCCTGTGGTCCTATAATAAGTCCTATGATATCCAGGAAGGCGAAGAGAGCTTTGAGGGCGGAGCGTTGGCGGGCTGGCTAATTCCGACCCGCTAAAAATAACCGCAGCCCAGAAGAACACAAACCACACTAGCCACTAACAACAAGTTTATTCACTTGAACATGAACTGATAATTTCGCCGCTTAAGCCCACGCGTATGGCCAGACGTACGTTCGAGTACTCGAACGTTCCAGAGTCGAGCCGTGAAAAAAGCTTTATCCAAAAAAGGTCGGGCCATTCGTAACGCTCAACAACCCCCTAGAGGGCCGCATTACGCAATGGACAACGCCTGCTCGCTTATCGTGCTAGGTGTTATCAGTCAATCCCACGGCAGCATGACGGAGCACCCCCCCCCCCCCCCCCCAATATAAAGATCCATGAGCCATAGATAAAGTACAGCGAGGAGGGCCAACTTAGGACGCACCTTAAAGTGACAGTCCGGTAGCAAAAACATGGGCCTGGGAATCACAGTCTTGTGACTCCTCAGGACCACCGTGCGAAATATTTCAGAATAAATCCTATGTAGATGTAGAAGAAATGTAGATGAGGGGAACCAGCCAGCATCCAGGTAGAGACAGTACAAAAGAGAATCAAGGACGGGCACCAGGTATCATGTACCAGACTACAGGTGCAAACAGGTGTATATATATTCATGTATCATATGTTGTACCTTTACATCTGAAGAAATGTAGTCTGCTACATGAAAGCTAGTGTTCGTCGTTGGTTCTCTTCTGCACTAACAAAAGGGCGCAACCAGCTCTCGCGTAACGTGCATAAGATCAAAGCCGCACTTTACTTGCGCATGCCTCTTTGTGCAACAGTTGGCTGTTGTGTGCTAGCATTTGCCGATTATGCTGCTTTTGGGTAGCAATCACGCGTCATGTACTGAATGAGTCATCGACTGTATATATATAAATGTTAAAATGTAAATGAAACAGTAGCATGAAATGAAATGTAAACATATCAGTATACTCATAGAAGAAGAAGAAGAAAAAAAGAAACTCCTCTCTGCATGCAGCAACGGCACAGTCCTCCAGCAACGGCACAGTCCTGAGACCCCCTGGGTACATTGGGGACGTCATGCTCACGTGACGGATGACGTACTGCCACGCGTGTTCCGCTGCCAGTTGTTCGCCGGCACTAGCTCCATTCAACCGTGTTTAACTGCAGTTAACGCTTCCGGAATGTCGTACGCTGGGCGAAAATATCTGGCATGGACAGATCGCCGGCGAACGCTCTCACAGGGCGTCCGACGCTGAACGAAGTTCGCAGCCTTTTCGCTGTCCATTCGCTCCATGGAGGTTGGCCTTTATGGGATAATGACAAGTTCAAGATATTGCCCCTGGGTCATGTATGGATTAGAGTCACTGACTGCTATGCTACATGGCCTGCACATGGGCGTTCCCAGAATTTTTCCAGGGAGGGGTGGAGCAAAGTGCTTCCAGGGTGAGGGCAAGCATTCAACCCACTCCCCTACAACATATCTTTTTCCGGAGGCGGACGTCGCGGACTGTGCGAGTGTCCAGAGGTTCTTATTATGACATTAATAGAATAATCATTACGACCTACACTCTTAAAAATGAAGTTCACCGCATAGCACGCTCCTAGCCAACCATCATCTCTAATGATATTATCTGTCCTGATTTGTTGAAAACGGGAGGCGTAAGCCTTTTCTGTGGCAATTATGAACAGCATAAGTGACAGAAAAGGCATGCACCTCCCGTTTTCAACAAATCAGGGCAGATAACGATATCAGTCGAGATGATGGTTAGCTAGGAGCGCGCTATGCGGCGAACTTCATTTTCAAGAGTGTATGGCTAAAGGGAGCAATATTTTCAGGCTTTCAGACGTGACCTTGGATCTCAAGAGGGGGAGCCACTGCCCCCCTCGCCTCCCTCTGTGCACGCCCATGGGTCTGCATATTGCGCGGCTTTTGAAGCGCCAACCTTCTGAACGAACAACGTAACGTATATGTGGTCTTCCCTTGGAGTATAGGAGGATGAATGCGTGCAGACACCACGGCAGCAGATGAGAATGGCAACCCTTCTCACCGAATGAAGTTCCCATAGACCTACTCCTCACCCTCATAAACCTTCACGTCAAATACCCTACTCGGCAGTAGGAACGCACTCATCGATTTTCGTATCTGTTGCGTGCCCCGAAACGTGAGTAGGCTTGGGACAGAAGTTTACGGAACACCGAGGTATCGCATTTCTCAGTACGAGAGACAGAAGTGGACTCACATACTGAGAGATAGGTAGAATAACCGGTCAACCGTTTCTTATTCGATCTCGTCCCGATATCTAGCAGGAGTCCGTTCCGATGACGAAAAGACACCTCCTAGACAGTACGCCTGCGCACTGACCAACTCACGGAGGCCTGCGTGAGCTTTGCGAGATTTTCTTGTTCATTCAGCACAGCAGGCCTTCGTGTGCGACGCGGTGTCACGTGGGGCGCAGGCTTGATGCTTTCTAGGGATGTTGGTTACTTCCGGTCCCAAGTTGTATTTTACGATGGCACACACCCGAGGTTGAACTAAAGATTTCTTTTCCTTTTTCACGTTATTTGAAACACCCTGTATATACACCATAGTACCAAACGGCTGCATCCCCTTCCTCTGAGGACTGCGCTCTTTGCGCATTTCTTGCAGCATAGAGGTATGCTCGGACCGCACGGGGGCCCAATAGAGATTGAACAGAAGATGCTGGACAACATGAACACGACAACGAAGCAGTGACCAGTGAATCGTTTATCTTGCGGACTGCTTGTGTACTACTTCAGCTATCCCTTTGACCCTAGTCAGGCTGATATAGGTGCAAGGCTTCTCATCAATAACGTCGTATGGGATGTCCGCGAGGAGCAGGCCAATCGGGTAATTCACCGTTTTTTTCAATTCGTTGATCTGAAACGAAGCAGAGCAGATAAGTGTCCCAATGAGGGGAGTGTACGTATTTTGCGGTACGCCCGCAGGTAAGGGAATCCGTTGAACCGCGGGTAAATGTCTTCTGGGCCATTTTGGTCCAACTGAGACTTCGTGATCAAAGCCAAAGTCCAACTATAGCCTTATGTTATATGGGACATTGTGTTTTAGGGCAAAACCCGGTTAAACTGGTTTTTGCTTCCCGCTTTGCATCATTGTCACTGGGGCTACGCCTAAAAAAAAGCAGCAAATACAAACTTGACACAAACTCGAGTTGCCAATCCAGACAGAATATGGGCGCTGAGCACTTTCTTAATGCGTTAGAGACGTCGCGTTGTGAAGGGAGTTCACAAAGGGTTTTCAAGTTTTAATGCTAACTCATTTCCATTGGATCCACCAATAGAACGACTAATTTCTTTTTAATTCGAAAATATTTTTTTACTCGACTTTATCATATTTTACGGTTCCTAAAATATCACCAGATTTTTCACCCCGATTTAGACCCCGATTCACCCCAAGCCCTAAATAGCGCTTCGTAGAATTTTACTGGACACTTCTATCCACATCGTTGTGGCACAGCTTGCCATTATACGGACTGAATCTTCCTGGGTCATTCCACGCCAAATGATGCAATGGTCCTGCTTGACTCCCAGCAGCTATCAGATATCCTGTGCTATCAGTGGGCATCTCCCGATCTACTCTAAAACCGGTGGCGGATAAGGAGAGGATGAAAGACGTATATTTTGCCTGCTGTTAATTGTCTGCCAGCAGTATCCGCCACGTCACCGAAACGGTAACAACAACGAAAAAGAACGCACAAAGAAAATAAGCGCCACGCATCTGTGCACTGAAAGAAGTGGGCGTTTTTCTTGAAGTAGCGTATACTGGTTGAAGGGAATAAAGCGCGTAACGCATGGGGCTTATAAGGCGGAGGCGTACAGGAGCCGTGGCGATTGACCCCTGTGGCGGATACATCCGGCCTCAAAGTAAGCGCTATAAATAAAAACAAATTGTGCGAAAATTCGTGCGCTTACCTACTCAGAAAACAACTGACCAGAAGTTTCAAGCAGTGGACGATTCCGGCGGTCATCAGCAAGGTCATCTTATTTAGGTCGCATGTCCCGCAAAAGATTTTAAACTGCCATAAAATCCGGTTCTGTCGAGACACGTCCTAATGATACGTTTTCTGATGGTACTTTCCCAAATACGGAGTCGATCCCGAAGGAAATCGATGTTCTGAGGCTGGGACACAGAAGAAAAGACACAACACAACACAACACACAAGCCTCTAGTGCCTAATAACATCCTATTATTCGCCTAGAACATCTGATCCGCCTATTTTTCCAATGTAGCTATTCACTTTTTCTCATGGTTATTTTGTGGCGAAACGCACATCACGTGTTTTTGCGATGCAGCTAATGCAGCAGCGGGAGCGGAGTTACCAAACGGTATGGTGACAGTCGTTTCTCATTTTAGAAGTGCGGTTGTACAGTCTTAGCCTGCATACACGTGGCACCATGGGAAAGTTAACGTGCTCCTGCATAAGCGAGGTTTCTGCAGTCAAAATCGGAGCAGGTGTTTCTGAAGAACAGGCTTACGATTACGGTGCAGTTTTCAGATGCATGGTCTACTCTAACGCATATTAAACCTCTGCTGTAGGGTTAATATGTTAACAAAGTACATCGCTAAAAAGAGCAAGGAATAGGCTTCTCTTTTAAATAAAATTTGTTTGTTCGAGACGTATACACTTCATTTGTAAACCGCACTTGGTAGCATTTTTGCGATAACTTGTAAAACGAAGTACGCGAAAGTTTTAGTAATCTTTTTTTTGCAGTAACAGTTTTTGAGTAACAGTCTGTTCTGCATATTGTGTGGCTTTTGTACGGGGCGACTGAGGTGCTCTCAAAGTGTAGGGAGAGCGCCGTTTGGGCACACGCTGTTGTTCACGCGGGTTGACGTTTAATTTCTTCTCTCTTTCTCACAATTTTCACAACCGCTGCACCTATAGGACTCAAGTCTGGTGAACTTGTTCATCACACACGATGTGTCTTCACATAAATAATGACGAATATCGAAGAACCCAAGTGGGCAGCCTTGCATGACCTGAGATGAAATAGCCCAGCTGCAGGTCGATTACAACCGACAAAAAGTTTTCCATTTAATGTAACAAAATCTACGAGGAGGACGCCCTTCCAAAAATGCGTCAATGCTACATGATCTGCTGTCAGTTCGCACAATTTTATCTTTTAACTATTAAAAAAAATCGCGAACGTAAGAAAGGGCGGCGCAAAATTTTGACGAATGAGAAATAGCAGAAAGTAATATGACAAAGTAATAGCACATAGTTCGGACCTGCGCCATCAACTTCTGCCCATGTGGAACAAGCAGCCCGCTCCCTTGGCTCCCCTCCTTGTATAGTGCTGGCTTGTAGGCGACGAATATGGCAACCACTACTTTCGCGACGTATCTCCAAAGCCACGGGCCAGCTACAATACACATACTTTCGGTTCAGGTAATTATTCCCAGCTTCGCGTGTGCGTGCGCGGCGTCGCCGTTGTTGTGCCGCATCTATGTGTCTGCAACGGGTAGCGCAAACGGTGGCTCCGTTCATTTACCTCCTCTCTCCTGGCCAATGAGGCGCGACTTTCTCCTGGAGGCATCCAACGGTCGAGTAATTGTAAATGTGCCTCCGGGAGTGCGTACTGACAGCACAGGGTTTTGTGGAACTGAACTGCCGGGGGTCGAGCCATTGAATCATTTGACTTGGAATGACCCACCTAATTTACCTAACCGCAGGTCTACATGCATGTGACTCTAGAATCTCACGAAATTTGCACTTTCAGAACGTACTACCTCACAATGCGTGCAACCTAGCCATACGTCTGGCAAAGTTGTTTTTTTTCCAGGGCCGCTTTTTCGCCATCTTACTCATTCACTCTCCTCAGGTTAAAGACTGCAGCTTGAACCCTGAGCGCTCAGTGTGCAATTTCACGTGTTCCATATCGTTTATAGGTAATCTCATATCCCCACAACCCCCATTCGAGTTGATATCACAGCGTCTCGCACGGCAACATTTCTTGGTATTATCTATAATTGCTAACGTAGGGTTTCCTCACGCCGCCTTGAGGATAGTCACATGCGTCAACATCCAACGACCACAGCAAGCCATATGATATTTGTCCCTGCTAGAAACATGGACTTGAGGCACCGAATCGGTGTCGAGACTATCCTCTACGGGAGATGCCTTTAGGATTCAATTCCGCTACATCAAAGTCCTGTGTCTTCCGACCGCTTTTCTGCTTGCTTGTGACCATCGAATGAGGCGCCCGCCCGCATGGCAGTTGTCCCTATTGCGTCAGTTACTTACTTTTGCCTCCATACTGGCCTTTGTGTCGAAGGATAGCACGGTTCTGGTGTCGTAGACATGCAACCTAACTGCCATATTTCCCGTCGTGCCCTCGGCGGCAGTCGTTTTGTTGCACCAGTTCTGGAAGCTAATTGCGCTTCGGTACTTGCACCCTCCTCCGAATGGGGGAACGGTGTCGCTCACGTAGGCGTACGTGGTGTAGCTGAATACGGCCATGCTGAAGGAGACTCCCAGCGCCTTGTCCGGAGCAGTCAGCTTCGCCAGGGCATACGCTGCATTTTCCTGGTACGTACAATAAGGAGGAATCATTGCATTGTTGACACCCGGACGCAATGTGAACCTGGTCAGTCTATGGCAATGGCAGCACTCTATGGCAATGGCAGCACTCTACGGCAAGGACGCTTCGGACAACATTGACAACACTTCGTTGTTAAGAGGGATCATACCTGCTTTTGGCGCCATGTATTTTCTATCCAGGGAGAAACAACCCGATTGTTCTCGGCAAATAGTGGACAGGTTTCAATAGGATCGGTGTTAGGACAGGATACTATTTACAAAAACGAGCGTGTTTATTGCTGGTTTCTAAAGTGACGCAAAGTGCGAAGATCTAGTCACCCACCTGGCGAAGCGCGTAATTCAAACACTATCATATCCAGGCAAAATATCCGGGGACATTATAACACCTACAATACGTACATCCATAGCATCATTTCATGCACAGAACTAGAAAATGTGAAGGCATGTAATACGTTGTTCCAGGGGCATGTTTGCTCTCTATAAGGTATTTGCACGGCTTTTTACCTGGGAGGCCTGTTGAAACCAGCCTTGTGTCTTTCGAGCGACCAGGGTTCAGGTGGACAGTGTCTACTTGGACACTGGACAGTGGACAGTGGACAGCAGTAAGGCTTTTGATCTGGGAAATCACTCCTTGCTTGTACGTAGTTTTTCCGTTCAATTTGCTTAATGGATGTCAAGTTACTTGGGAGGTAGACAAAAAAATGCTGCGAAAGTAGGTGGTGCTTTCTCCGGTTGTTATACAGCGTAGAGCACTGCACGGGCCCGGGCTTACGTCACGTGGACGAGTTAACTGCAAACTTGCACGAAGAATTGTGCTACTGACACCAATGCGTGTTCGGCTACGGCTGTAGTTACCAACTCTCTGTCGCTGTTCCAGCGCCATCTGTATGCGAAAAAATCGTGAATCGGCGACGCGGCTTGACTATCATCCCCTCTTAAGTGTGCAGTGTCTTCAGTCCTTGTACCCTTTTCGTAGCGACAGAAATCGGGGACGAAGTCCATGAGGACTTTACACGGGGGAGGAGGATTTCCGCTTCGTTTCCCTCTTCTAAATGCACTACCTTAAGGTATAGGAAGGGAGTTGCCTCAGGACAGAAGCCGCCGATATTTCGAACAGAGACTGTTCTTCTGGGCCCAGAAGAAGAACAGTCTCTGTTCGAAATATCGGCGGCTTCTGTCCTGAGGCAACTCCCTTCCTACATCTCTACTGGTTCGCTGGATTTCTACCCATCTAGCTTAAGGTATGGTTTGGTCCACCGACACCACCCTCTGCGCCACTGCGAGGAAGCTTGCTTCGCAGCACCTACCTATATACCTACGGTTTTGACACTGCATGTGTACCCAAAAGTAGTAGAACTACTCATTTTTTTACGCAAACACGGTGGGGTAGACGAGACATCAAGCAAGCTAGATTGTGTAACTCCGGCGACGGCAGCATCACTTTCACTTTGAGGAATTCACGATAAGGACAATTTGAAGACGTGCTTCAAATTGAACCCGTCTCGTTCTCTTCTCCAACCTTGTCTTCGTCCAAATCGTCCTTGCCTTGATCTCGTCAACCTCAAGCGGATGCCACCGTCGTCACCAAGAAGGTTGCTGTCGGAGTCATGCCTTACTGTGGCATCCATTCTTTCTATGCCAATGATTATGACTTACAAACGTCGGGCCGTCAGGCAGGTTCCAAGACGAGCTAGCTTCGACTGTACACTTCTCTATATAGACCTTTTGCCAGTGCAGGTTGTAAGTCACCAGAACGGCGATGTGGACTCTGCATATATAGAAGCTACAGAATTAATATGACATACAGTATATGTACTGCTTTAGGCCGCGTGTACAGACATGCGGCAAATGCGCGCAGTAACGCGTACCCGGAGCGCCAAATTATTGCCCCGGCGCTGGAGAAGCCGCCTCGGTGTTCCTCTTTTCCCCGACACCGCATAGCACGATTTTTAGCGGCATACAGCGAATGTTCGTTCAGTCAGGCCGCGTACTCACATGCGGCAAATGCGCGCGGTAACGCGTACGCGGAGCGGCACACTATTGCCGCGGTGCGGAAGAAGCCGCCTCTGCGTTCCGCTTTTTCCTCGACCACGCCATGCACGATTTTTAGTGGCATGCCGCGAATGTTCGTCCCATCACGTGGTCCACGGAGATTGCGTAACACTCTTGCTTTCTTCCGGGCACCGACGCCGTCGGTAAAACGTGTATGGCAGCGTCGTCATCATCGAGATCTTGAGAGCCGCGGAAACCACAGGTAGTTTCCGCACACGTGCACTGCATGCGGACACGGGACCTTAGGACCCGTACCACAAGCGAACAAATATAAAAGTATACAAGTAAATTTACTCGTTCTTTGACGCTCGGCGTAATATCGTGGCCCCTTGTAAGACACTTTCATATAAGCGGCTCATTACATCATGGACACATGATTCTTCTACATGTCGTAAATAGCGAGATACAAGGCCTCGAACGCGCTCCCGAGCAAAGCGCACACCTCAGAGTCGCGTCCATTCTCATAGGCAGCCAGTAAGCAGGTAAGTAGACTCGACGTCGCTTCGCCCTGTTGGGCGGAGCGGAAGCCACAGACGCGCGGGCAGCTTCTAAAGGGGCACTAAACAGCTCAACGAGTATCCTATAATAATATGCGCCGTGAAAGAATGGCTCGGGATACCCAAATATGCGATTCATTTACTTCTAGCGAGCGTATTTACCACGAACCAATGCCATTTAAACAGCATAACCGCATGGGTTCTCGTAACCGCATCATTATTGAAACTGAGTCCAGTCATAACGTCCAAACGTATTTGCAACGCCGCATTCTAGGTGCTGGAGATGGAGGAGATTTCGCTCAATGAACAAGCTGCGGCTCGCGAGGGAAGCGGTTGCGGGAGCATCGCGGTGACGTCACGGAGCAATACAACACTGAAAACATATGGCGCACACGAAATGCAACATGGCGGGCTCCTGGTACGGTTTGAACTATATTGGGATTGACAAGTGGAAAGATGTTTAGAATTCACCCGAGTTCTATTTATAACCACCAAATCAATGTGTAAGCGTCCCCCTTTTTGAATGGCTCATGGTGGGCGACGTCAAAACGACGTGGCTGTTGTCGCCAGGGCGACGCAGTGGCGCGTGTGCGCGAAAGAGTTGCAGTCGATCGCAGTTTGCAGTTGCACGATCGTTTTGGAGCCATTATTTACTTTTTGCGACAGCAATTTTTGGAAACCGTTTACTGTCGCCAATGTACCACAATGCATTAAAAAGCGCACCTTTTATATCTGTTTATTTCCACTCTAAGGCTGCACCTCTGCTCCAAAATGGTGGCACTAGACTTAGCCGCCGATCATATGACGTAAAATACGCGCTTTAAAACACTCCTTCCTAGGACCAAACTCTACCACCAACGACACTTAACGGCCCTCGCACATTCAAAATGTGACCTTACTCGAAGCCGTTCAGAAACCCTTGGAGGCCATCGAATTTAGTCGCATCTGGGAGTATGAAGGTGCCGAAGTAATAGACGACACTTTGAGCTGGTGCTTCTAGGCCCTGCGGACGAAGAGAGAACTTTAGAAGTTGGCTATTTCGCGTGTCGGTTTATGGTAGGTTTTAATATGCTCGTAACACGCCGATACTGAAATATTACAGTCACAGTAAAAACGCAGCAGCTTCAGTAGGATGCTTAAAGGGGTTGTAACATCTGGCAAAGTAATATACGCGTGGGCATTCTCGCCACTGAATGGCCACGGGGGAATGCCAGCGGGCGAATGGCGAAGTCACCTGCTCCACTGCACATGGGCTCCGTTATGTCCTGCTCCGACCACAGGCCATTCTAGCGAATCTTTGTTCACAGCGATGACCATACGACGTCGTCATCAATGTCCAGTGGCGACAGCATAGGCTCGACACGATAGTTTGTACGCAACACCGACGACACGTAGGAAAATATTCCCAAGGACGTTCTAGAATACTTACACTAAAAAAGTTGATTAAGGACTTGGTGACGGTAGCCTGGGCCGCTTGCGCTGTGGGAATATCTACTCCAGTTACACCGCACGCACGGACACCCAACTGGAAGAGGTCCTTCAGTTCTTTCTGCACCTTTGGCTTTCTCACGAGCCCAGCTATACCGTCCAAATACATTCCCATGAAGGCTATTCCAAGTATTTGTGAGGGCTTTGATTGGACGAACTGATGCCGGGAAAGAGAGTTCAAATAGAAGAGATTTGAACAGATTGAAGAGAGCGCAGGGCAGAGCACTGGCTAAGAATACAGAGACAGCAAACCGACCTTTTTGAAAGTCGCCCATCCATAGAAGTCTTGTGTCGGCATCACTTTGTCGTTGTAGATGAGAAGGTTGTCAAAGACAATGTACTCGCACGGCACATCCTTGTAAACATCATAGCCCTCAAACATCCTGCTCACGGTGCACATGACGAAGCTTCTCCGCACAGCTGCGGAAAAAAAGAAACTGCTTATCGCTTATCCTTGCAGATGACCAGGATGTTCACCAAATTCCCTCTCGCAATTACGGACTACAAAAGCTAAAACCGGGATCAATATATTATAGTGTTCATATCACTTCCCATCATACAATGACGTATACCAGCACATTATATACCAGCACTTTATGAGTTCGGTCCTCTGCGCAGGATGCGCCGCCTAGCGGTAGGAAAGAAGAAAAGAAAGCTGCATTCGTGGTGGAAACCAGCTGAATAAGTGTTTTCTGTGTTGTAATTTGCGTATAAAAACCAGCAACCATTTTAATTAGGCACTGGAGACCCAAGAGTCAATTAAGAGATTGCTGAGCGTAAGTTGAGGCATTTTTGAACAAGCTTTCCTCAACGGAGTACCCTGTACGGGTTTGTTTTGCCTCGCAACAGAAAAAAAAAAAGCAAAGGCCGCGAAATTCAAAAAGAGTGGAACGCCCTCGCTAAAGCAGCAAAGGTGCTCACCGTATCTCCACATGCTCTATTAAACACGGTGTGTTGTCCATATGAATCTTGGGATAAGCAACTGTCGATGACGCACCAGGAAAAGAAATGGACAATGAACCCTGTCTGGCAGAGCACAGGGACAATGCGGATATCGTTGCTCTAAACAGACGCGTGAGGGCGTTCCGAGAGCGACGCACGCTACGTAGATGCGTGAGCAGGTACCCAAGCGATGAGATTTCGCGGGCTTACTTTTGTGGCAAAAAAAGAAAAGAAAAAGATCCCGTAAATTGTACATCGCAGAGGGCACATTGTTCGGAGATATTGCAGCTTATTCTCTACAACCTGTTCACCGACCCGCTCAAGTCACTAATTGGCATAAACGAAAAAATGCTGACTATCGTCTTCAGTGCCGCCATGCGTTTGGTCTTATCCACGAATACAGTTTTGTTTCTGAACCGTTACGTGAGAAATCATGTGTGGTATATGGACCACAACCAGGGTTGCCAAGTCAAGGGGGGGGGGGGTGTCGATGTAGCTTGCCGTTGTTGGCCGCACTCAAGTGGGCATCGTCACGACTATAGCCAAAACAAAAAAGAAAAGGAAAGGAAAGGAACAAAGGCAGATGGGGCCAAGTCAAGGAAGTAGCCAACTTCCCATGTATGCAGCCAATCCTGTAGTCAATGGTATGCGAGCATCATATATTGAATGAAAGACTTTTTGACGAGCGAGCGCTAAAACGCCGTGCCAAACAGCCCGAAGGACGTCGTACCGACGGAGAGAAGCCGCCTGAAGGTCGGTCGTCAATGGCATTATGGGAGTCTCAAATGTACTGCGAACAAGTACCCGCCAAAGTAGCCAGGAGATAGCAAAATCGCCATTGCCCAAATCTATGCGCCGCGACAGTCGTAAAGTAGTTAAATTGGCCCAAAGTAGCAAAATCAGCGACCTTGAGGACAACATCCTTCTTCACGCACAAGCTGGCAGAAGGTAATAGAAGTCTCCCTATTTACAAGTAAATGACGTCAGATGGTATACAACAGCGCCGCCAACTTGGTAGACTGGAACTACTAGTCACACAAAGCCACAAGAAAGTCAAGTATGTGGCTTCTCATATTGCCTTACATATTTGCTGTATGGCCCTGTTCTGTTCCATTCTACTGGTAGACCGTTCTAAAGATGGCTACCGGGCTGTACTACCTTCTGGAACCGGAAGGGCACGGGTTTCTCACGGAGTGCACGCGCTGTCTCTATACAAAGCAAGCGCGAACTAACTCGTAATAACTATAATAACGCCATAACCCCATTCCGCACAGTGTTACAGCATTGACTTTCAGACGACGCAACTAACGGGGAGCTCTGGAAACGCGAATGAAGACACGAAAGAGACTAAGAAGCCACACGTGACCTGTGTAAAAAAAAAAAGAAAAAAAAAAGAAGAATATGCGGCGTTCTTCACCCGCACAGTTTTGGTTTCGATATGCCTACCAACGTCACCATTATGTCACGGTGACATTAGAGGTCAATTGCATTGGCGGCATACGGGACGGCTGGCTAGGTACATGTACTATGCTGTGGAGTACTGTCTGAAAGCATGGTCAACCCGACGAAACTCGGCGTAGTCTACATCTCCAAAGAGAGAGGGCGCACAGGCAGAACCGATGAATGCGCCCTCCTTTGTTTACGGCATGCCCTTCTACAGGACCAAGAGGGTCATCCAAGTAAAACGCCGATCGATTTGAGGAATGACACACGGACAGTGGACCCTCACTCGAATTGGATGAGATTCGTTACGAAGTAACGAGTAGTTCTTTCTAGTAGGAAGTAAAAACTTGCAACTAATTAGTAACGGATTTCGTTACAACTGGCAACTCGTTCCCTGACATTGTGGGGGTTGTCTCTAATTCATAGGCATTCCATGTGATGAAACACGTGGTGCTGGTGACATCGACTGCACGGGTTCCTCAGACCTCCCCTCGTGCCACTGACCACACTGGGCCCTTTCCCCGAAGATTCCTGATTTTCTTTCTTTTTGTTATCTCAAGTTACGCGAAGTGTGCTGACGCTCTACGGCGGCCGTTCTTACAAAAAATTAGGGCCAATAATCCAATTAATGCGATGACAATGCATTAGCATAAGACATTCGTCTTATGCTAACGTGTCATGTTCGCACTCGGAATGTAATTTCTTCTCATACAGAGTGCATAACCTAAACCGCACCACACCACACACACTACGACAGACAGACACACAGACATGACACTAAGACATACGCCGCACGACATGATAAAATCTCAGCCGCCCGTGAAGTTCTCGGAGAACACACCAGGCACGTCTGAAGACGTCCACGAAAGGAGGTGCAGCTGACGACGGCTCAAGTTCCGGCTGCCGTCACGCCGCGCGTCGACGTGACGGACAAGAGCGAAGCAGCTTGCAGAGCGCAGCCTGATTGGCTCTTCTCCGTCACTCGCCGCGCAGCACCTCGGTCACATCGCTACGACGCGGACCGTTCTTCAAAATGAGGCTTCTAATGGTGACACAATAAGATAAATATTCATTTCATACCAGTTGTTGCTGAAAGCCGGTGCTACACGCAGAGATACGATAGTAGATTGAAACAGAAGCCTCAGGAGCCGTAGCGAGGCGCCGATATTTAGGAAACAAGATATACAAGGAAGAGAGGAACAGCCTGTGATCGAATATATCGGCGGCTAAATACGCCTAAATGCGGCTAAATAAAGCATACGATGATCTTCAACGTGGGCTCCGTGGAATATCATTGTATCGTACTGGTAGCCCATTAACACTGGGTAACGGGAACTCGTTGCTCTATATTTCAGTTTCCTTTCCGGGGTAACGAGCAACGGTATGTCGTTCTTTTTGTCGGTTATGTGTACGCATCTGACCTAAACTAAGCTCAGTGAAAGTAAACTTGATAGGAAGTGCTGCAGTATTTCTCATCGTAGACCCGAACTCATTTCCAGAAAGATTATATATCGAACGATTAAATATGTTATCTTACAAGAGGTTCTCACTAGTCATAGAGGTAAGATACGTTATTTTACATTGGACGGTCATTCGACGGCTTGAGTATACGTACGAAGATTGGGAAGGGGTGCTTGGGTTTCGTCTGGGGGTGGGGTTTCGGCTCCTGGGGCTCCTCCTGGGGCTCCTCCTGGGGATCCTCCTGGGGCTCCTCCTGGGGCTCCTCCTGGGGCTCCTGGTGTGCCGCCTGCTGGGTCCTGTGACGGTACTTGTCCACTTTCGTCAGTGTCGCCTCCGTCCGGTCTCACTGGAGGCGGATCGGGGTAAACGCTGTCATCGCCGGCACCGTTGCCACCGTTGCCACCGGCTGAGTCACTGCTGCCGCTTGTATCTGAAATGAAAATATGCGTCGGACAGTTGCATGTCCCTTAAGGCGTACAGGGTGTCCCTTTGTATGTTCTAGTTCTAGCCTCAGAACAAGTATTTTCCATCGTAATCCGTTCTTGAACGACAAAACTGTCCTACTTCAATTCCAACTGCTGCAAAACATATCGTACGACCGCGGCAAGGAATTTGGATCGTCTACGAAGAAGGCATAAGACGCGAGCTAGCTTGTTATAATGTTGGAAGAAAACACGGGAGAGAGAGAGAGAGATGAAGACTCAACACGATAATTTGCCGTCTTGTGTTGAGTCTTCTGCTGTTTAGTCTGGGATCGTCTGTGTGTGCTTGAATTTCCATCGGTTGCAGAAAGAAAATGGGGCTCTCAACCAGCGGAAGTATAACGGATAGTGCTTCAGGCTATAGTCATCAATGCACGATGTTCGATATTAATAAATGCGTCATGCGTGGTGGAGAAATGCTGCAGCGACGTCGCTGAGGAATCAGCACAACACGCAGCGAAGCAACTGTGGCTAGAGCAGCGTACGGATGGTGTGTGGACAGCAGTGCGGGACAAATGGGTTAGTATGCGTCCCCTATACAGACTCCGGGGGAAATGTTTCGACATCAGTCTGGCGCCACCTGGCGCCACCCAGTCGTCAGCACGACATTCGGGGCTCCACCAACGAGCTGGACGCCTATAGGCCGGTAATAAAGACCATACTTTGTAGGGTCTGACGGCGCGGTCGTGGTGCTGGTGAAAGGGCTAGCCGTTGACGGCCTCATAGGTGGGCGACGTCACGACTGACGCCCTGGGGGAATGGGCGTCCTGGGCCGACTTCCAAGGGAACTGTGCCGACATATGTCTGAAAGCGTCTGAGGGAGACCCAGGAAGAACCCCAGACAACACAGCCGGCAACGGGATTAGAATCCCGGTACTTCCCAGTCTCGACGTGACATGGCCAGCACGCTAACCACTGAGCCACGGGAGCTGGTAGGTCTGACGTCGTATCCAACGGCACATTGAAGACATGTCACCAAGTGACCTAGCCAATCACCGTTCAGTTTGATATCGTTCTGACTTGTCTCCGTGTTTGTAGCGCCGTAATGCAAGCGGTAATCATTTTTCGGCATTTATTGGATCCCAGCTTGTCTGTGTTGGTCTGTGCGAGTGGTTGCTAGTTTATGAAGCCTTTCGAGGCAGCAGATTCTTCGTGCAGTTCCAACCGAATCAGCCAGGGGAAGAGGCTGAACATGAAATTGCATGTGAGACTGTCGTCCAGTCCAGGCTCTAGCCTGAGGTGTACGAGTCGAGAAAGTGTGACTGATGAGGTACCAATTGAATTCAACATTTCAACCTTTCGCTGTCAACATTTGACCTATTTCGGTTCCTGCTCATCAGTTGTCCAACAGCAGAATCATAGTTCATCAGTATTTCTTAGTATGCTACATTAAGCTACAGGATACTGTCGCATCCTTCACGTGCCATTCCGAAACTATACCTGCCGTGTTACACCTCGTTTATCATAGACAAGAACGGCGAGCATCCCACGCGGGAGAGTGTAGGGGCGGGCGAGTAGCTTTTGCGCAGTTTGATGTAACGCACATGGCAAGGGCTGCATACCAGCCTTGCGGAATGGGATCATCCATTCCATTCAAATTCCATTCCGAGGAATGGAGATTTGTGATAATTCCATTCCTTTCAATTCTTCGGAATGAAAAAGTTTGGCCAATTCCCATTCCTGGAATGGCCTGGCAAACCCATTCCATTCCTTTAATTTCATCAATAAGGATCGGTAACCATGCTGGGTATCCCAGCAGTGCTATAGAGGAGATTGACGTTACCCATCACGGAAAAAGCAAATAGAAAAGGTTATTTCGCCCTTGACCGTGTGGCACCCAGACCAGTCCTAAAAATGTCTGATTCCATTCCATTCCTAGGACAGTTTCCGCCATTCCATTTCCATTCCATTCCGGGCTCTGATAAATTTGGAATGATTCCGGAATCATTCCAACCCCGGACTGGCAACTCCGCGATCCTGCTGCAGACTATGATAGTATTAGTAGACTTGATAGTACGCCGGAATTCCCTCTAATCAGTGAGCGCCCTTTTGTCGCGGGAGCGTAGAGTCATGAATGACCTATGAATATGCACGCCAACAACTCCTGGTTCCCGGACGACGCGAAAGTCCCTTCCTAGTTGGTGCTGCCAAGAAATGGTAACGACTTATGCCTGCGACTGCCGTGAAAATCACGCAAACAAAGCTTCCTCCTTTCATTTTGCGAGGACAAGGTTGCTCGCTGACGGAAGAGCGTGTAAGTATGCTGGTGACTCCGTCGATTACAACTTCTGAAAGCTACGCCTTCTACAACCTGCCAAGCCGCGTCTCCTTGACTCCTCGGTTGTCGCACGGCTGATACACGATCTTCCCACTCACATACAACAAAAGGTGAAAAATTAAAGAATCAACAGAATCGGAGACCCTCCTACAGTGTCCAAGGGACATAGGCGGAAATAGAGGCGAACGTGGCGAACAACATAAGGCCCCACCTGCGCGTTACAACCCTGCCATTTTCCATCCCGACGCACCTCTCCTTTGCAGACATAACTGTCTACCTCGTATCTACCAAACTGATCGACATTGACGTTACCCACACAGATGTGTCGTTAGAGAACCGCATACTCCTCACACTTACATCACCTCTGGTGCGGTGATGCGGTATCACTGCACTAGAAATGTGGCTATAATTTTGCCCGCGGCTCCACAATAATTGACATATGCCACGATGACACGTTGACCTTCTTTAATCGCCCTCTCGGCACATCGCGCGAACCTTAGGAAATGAGAGAACTGGTGTTGTGAGGCTGGCACAACATAGAAAGGACAAATACATACAAGCCCCAAGTTGCCTAAGAAATTAACGATGAAAGATGAAAGTCACTGAAAAGGTTAGCCAGCTGTAGGGTTCGAAACCACATCTTCTGGATTACCAGTGACTTCCATCTTTCAGCGGAAAGTGAAAATGGTCTCATCAGAGTACTGACCTGCGCCCGATATCAGCATGAAGCCACCCACTCCAGCCCCGATGAGGAACAACACTAGAACTGCAATGATGATCAGTTTTTTGTTGCCTCTGCAAAACGTACCAACGATAAGTGCAAGCCCAATCTGCGAGCCAGAGTCAAGCATACGCTGTCGCATAACACATTGTGATGCGAAATTAAATTGGTAGTGCACAAATTATGATTTACTAATTTATAGCTATAGTGCCTTCGTTGCCACGACTAATACTATTACCTGCCGATTACCTCTCATCTAATTTAAAACAGTCTTCAATCGCTTGTATAGTGTCAGCTCACGCTTACGTAGACATGAAAGCAAAACTGTTAGTAATTTTGTTGAGTGAACGCAACTCTTACCCTTCTGCTGCAAACGAAATATAGGTTTCATCAATAAATGTAGAGGACAAAGTACATCGATGAAAGAAAGAAGTCACTGAAAAGGTTAGCAGCAATATGTATTATTTTGTCATTAAAATATGAAGCTTCTACATGACGTTCATGACGACTTGCTTCCTACGTGTTGCGTTTACTCAATATATGAAGAAGTATTGTTCAACTACCGCAGCAACCTTCGTTTCCACTAACTCGCCAAAGCAGCTTTTCCAGCCATTTTCTGTCATAATTTTTGTCGTCTGTGAGGAGAGGCCAACATTTAGTGCAGTGGGATGGCACTTGAAAGCAAGTATTCGGAAGTTCTCGCCAAACGCCCGAAACTGTCTTCCACCTCTAGTCCCTAGTCTCGGATACAACCGGGCCGTAACTAGCGTGCGTGTCGTCGTAAGCAACAGACAATATGCACTAGGCAACAGTGCATGCTCGCTGACGAATACATATTCGTACTGTTAAAGACCTAAGTTCTAAGTGCGGCTCTTTGTTCCTGATTTCGCGAAATTCCCAAATGCTCTATTGCCAAAATTGACACCAGACATCAGATGACAAGTCTGCAATGAGGAAATTATTGTCCTGTATGCAATCCTGTTACAAGGACTGCATACAAGACAGCATGCGCGGCGCCTCCTTTTGTTTCGTTGCCAAAGGCTGCAGGGAATGAAATTGAGCACGCATACACAGATATGAACCATTTTCACATACGCGTCGTATCCTAGCGGTTCTCCAGCGAACCTCGC
This sequence comes from Ornithodoros turicata, assembly GCF_037126465.1. Taxonomy (NCBI): domain Eukaryota; kingdom Metazoa; phylum Arthropoda; class Arachnida; order Ixodida; family Argasidae; genus Ornithodoros; species Ornithodoros turicata. Next base: position 66,303,259 of record NC_088206.1, on the reverse strand, counting down.
TCGGATCGCGTCAAACCAAATGTGCGGTCTCCCCACTGGTGCCCACTCCTCACGTCCCCATACAGCGTCATCTAACGAAGACGGAGGCAACACTCTGCGGCGCCTAAAGGTCATGCGCATGCGCGTAAGACGTTGTGAAAAAGGTCCATTGCTGTGCACCCGATGATACCCCTACACCACATACGATGTGCTTACCATCGCCAGATCCAGCAGTCCCTGTCTGCGACTGACTGGACTCTGAAAGGAAATTTGATTCTGATTGACTACGCAGGACAAGGCACACGAGAAAAATGACGCTTCGAATGCTGGACTGACAGTTTGCTGCGTGGATGCACAGAAAATTGGAAACGTGGATACGGTGGATGCATGCAGGATGCAACAGTATCACACGAAGGAACCAATACAGTCTCCAAGGCGAGGCAGTTATCTCGCTCGCTCGCTCGCTCTCGCGCTAGCAGACGACGCGCGAGTACCCGAGCACGGCCTCCCCTCGGAGTCCATAGTGGTATAGTTCCTTCGAACGCGGCACCACCCATAGGGGACCGATCCGCCGCAGGCTGGATATTTCAGACAACCGTGTCGCGAGCAGTAGGGTCAGGTGGGGCAAGATGAGACATAAATTTGAAATTCAATATGGAATCTTTATTTTTATGTTTTTCAAAAAGAAAAAAAAAGCCATAGCCATTGTCAGAGGTCTAGAGCTTCTGATCTGTAAATCAGAACGGATGCAGCCCGTTCTAAAATAAACACCGAACGAGAAATTCAAAGATGCAGATTGTCTCATCTTGCCCCAACTCTTGCCTAACTCTCGGGGCAAGACGAGACATCGCGTGAAGCAAGATGAGACACGCCGTGGTAATGAAATACAGAAATTAGTTTTCGCAATCCAAGCAACCGCGTCGCGAGCAGTATGGTAAGGTTGGGCAAGATGATACAGAAATTTGCAACTGAGTATGGAATATGTACTTTTTACGTCTTAAAAAAAATCAAAATAGTCATAGGCACATGCCCAGAGGCCTAGAGCTTCTGATCTGTAAGTCAGAACGGACGCAGCCGGTTCTAAAGTAAACGCAGAACAAGAAATTCAAAAATGCAGATTGTCTCATCCTGCCCCAACGCTCGGGGCAAGACGAGGCATCATGTGGAGCAAGACGAGACACGCCGTGGTAATGAAATATATAAATTAGTTTTTTGCAATCCAAGCGCCTACACGGCTCCCTTGAGCCCCTGGCCCAATTCTGTGTGGTTTTATTGCACATGTACATGTGCAATAAAACCACACAGAACCCGGCGCTGTGTTGCTCCACCGTCCTTTGCAAACAAGGCACCGCCAGTCTGATGAGCCGCTGGTCGCTCGTTTTTGAGTGCGCTTCTGGAAATATCAAAGGAAGCAGAAAAATTGCTGGGAAATACTAAGCACTATGCAAAAAAGAAATATCTGAGAAATAAGCATAAGGCTACCTAATATCTCTATCTGTTTCTAAATTACATTAAACTTAAATTGCATCAGCTTAAATTGTCGCTTCTTGCCCCGTGCATGCAATCGGATTGATAAATTTTTCTGTTAAACACCGGGTAACCAAGAATGCCTATATTATGCATATATCTCGATGAATGAATGAAGAAATATTGACAGAATAGTCCTGGGAGACGCTGCGGCACAGATGACAAGAAAAAAGATTAAAGAAAAATCGCGCCACTTTTTCGGGTCCTTACCATTCCAGGCAGAAGAAAACGATTTTTTTTTCTCTCTTCAACGCAAACATCAATCCGGATAGTACTCACGCGCAATAAAGCGGGCACGCAGAGCCACCTATAAGTAAAGTTACAGGCGCATGGAGCAAAGGGTCTCTGCGACAGGCGGCGTCGACACAAAATGTCGCGTCTCGCCCCACCTTACCCTACAAGCCCTCTCAGTTCGTACACCTCGGTTTTTACATTGCGGTCTGCACACATATCACCACTGCAGGGTAGAGTCAAATGATCTTACCCATTCCAGACATTCCAGACATCGATGACATCGATGACATTGCAGATGCTGAAAATAAAACAAAATAGTGCGACATATATACTAGAGCAACTGAAATGCCATGCCACGTACCTTCGACCATCTTTCCAGGTTGTAAATGAGGGCTACTCAAAGAGTCTGAAAGATACGTGAATAAGATTAACCATCGGTACTATACTTGTCCTGGAGAGCTATCATTTGCATATCAGCACCCGAAGTAGCGAACTTCAGAAGGTAGTAATCCCAAACCCCTTCTGGGCCGTAAATGGGACGTCCTTCATGGGTCCTGTACTTGAATACGAATTGCTATACATGAATTGAAAGCAGCTAATGAAAGCAGATCCAGAGCGTCAGACCGGCTGATGTGCTTCGAACTGGGGCTGTTCCACAGAAGTACAGATGACTTTAAAAAATTCTGGCTCGTTCAAACAGACTCGCACTGATAGGTTTAGACACATCCAAGTCTGTTTAGACACATGGGGCATTGCGCAAAGTGAAAAGAGCGGAAGCGCTTACCAAATACTGCAGAACACGATGTCTGGAAGCTGCGGACACGACCAGTCTAGGGACTCAGCAGGCTGGACTTCTTATATATCACACGTGCAGCGCGTGACCTTCTTCTTCCTCTTCTTGGTGAATTATTCACCTGGCGGATGGATGGGACATATATCCCTGTATCAAGGAGGGATTAGTTGCAGCAATTAGAAAAGTAATTAGCACAGATATTTCAATCAACTTTTTAATTACTGACTTTAGGGAGAGCACGTTGCAATTGCAATATTAAAGCCTGATCACCACGTGACCGCTCATGAAGCGCTAAAATAATCTCAGCGCGTGCTATAGACTCAATTATTTCACCTCGGCCTTCCGCTGGAAACAGAAAGTGATCGCCAAAAGAGCAACGGTGACGTCGATACTGAAATACGTCATACGCGTTGTTGGCAAACCCTTATCGGGGCATGTTTCACGATCTTTTTTGTTTTGTTTTTCTGCTTCCTTCCTTTCGTTCCTTCATGTGTTCCCAGCCAAGCAGCACAATGTACTGAAAGACTAGTGCAATAGGGGTGGACGAGTACGTGGAAGGCCTTGAACAGACTCGTCAAACTAAAGAACTGATAAGTCAGATACCCTCCACTAGAGCCCTGCACGGGCCGACTTTTCCGGGCCCGACCCGGCCCGGGCGCATCGAAAGATGGCCCGGCCCGACCCGGGCCCGGACCTTCATATTTTTATGCGGCCCGACCCGGCCCGGTCCGGTGACCCAGTGACTAGAGCCCGGCCCGGCCCGGAATCTAAGCAAATAGAGCCCGGCCCGGTGACCCGGCGAGTAGATCCCGGCATAGAATTTCCAGCGCGACGTACGCGTTTCTGGCGATTATCAAACAAATTTATCAGTAGATTTATAAGGAGAGAAGACAAACATACAAGTGATGGCGGTTTAACACCATAACCGCACCAGACCAAATTAAATCCAGAACGTACGCGGGCATGGGCGTTATCGCTACAGTGTTAAGATTTTGCGGAGGTAGAGGATGCTGTCGACAAACTCCTTCTCCCAGTCCATACCCCTCTCACCAAGCTTTGCAAAGTGATTGTGAAATACGTGAGGAGTGACGAGCAATGTAAAGTGGCTTTCAGAATGTTCTAGAGGGTCGAATCATATGCCTAATGCAGTATCCCTTGCTTGTCTTTGCAAAATATGCACAGGAATGACGCAAGAGCATGTTGATATGACCTAATGCATCTCCATTGTGTGGAATTAGCTGCGTGGCCCGGCCGGGCCTGACTCTCGGAAACATATTTTCGGCGCGGGCCCGGCCCCGGCATGGCCCGCGGTGGTGGCGTATTTTGTCGGCCCGGCCTCGGCCCGGCCCGGAGCACACAGCCAATAACAAGCCCGGCTCGGCCCGCGGGCCAGGTCGGGGGCCCGGGCCTGTGCAGGGCTCTACCTTCCACCCCTATTGCACTCGACTTTCAGTACATTGTGCTGCTTGGGTAAAGAACATTGATAAGCCACATACCGTCCATCCCCATTGCACTCCAGATTCAGTACATTGTGTTGCTTGGGCATTCGCCTGCCGTATCAGTCATTTCATCCTGCCGGACACAGCTCTTGCCCTTCCCCGGTACGACACGGCATGATATGTTGTGGTGATACGCAAAGCTGTTTCATAATCTTTCATTCCAGACAGAAAAGTAGTATACATCGCAATCTGCAGACTCTGTTAGGTTTTAGGGGTATGGTTAGATTCATGTCTAACTTGGTCACCACATGTCCACATGTAGTGTATGTAAGGAAAAAAAAGAGTAATTACTTTTTTTACGCAGAGTAATTACTGAGCCGTGAATTAATCCTATGGTGTTCCATCAGTCCCGCTCGCGCGTTCAACTAAGCAGCAACAGTTTACAATCTTATTTTTCTTGTTTCCAGAACAAAAGCCGCGGAAATGTTACACCTCATGAGTGCACAGCTGATAATATGACTGGAGAGCTAGCTTGGACCTACGACTTGGACACGAAGACATGTGAACCTATTTTTAACAGCTGCTTTCTACAAGGTGTGCGCCGATAAAGTAGCCCCACTTTTATGCACATAACGCGTTGCCTCCTTTCATTACGAACTTCCGGTGGCGCACGACGACACCTTGACGCAATCGAAAAAAAAAAAAAAAGAAAGTGGCAATAAACTCTACTCTCCGTGCGTTTCAAATAGTGCATGACAGTCCACACAGTTCCGTCCACCGGGGGTGCCGGGGGTGCCACCGGCGCGGAAACCGAAATGAATAAACGCCACAGAGATGCTCATTTCTTTTATTAATGCCATAACATTTTTGCGGTACCCCCTCAGAAATTCCTGTGGTCATCCTGTGGCCGATGTGGCGATTGATGGCGCCCCCGTGGGCACGGAAAACAAAACAAGACCATACAAAATCTTCAATAATCGCTGGGATCCACGGACCTGTGCAGGAATAGTTTATGGCTCTGTAACGACCAGTATCAACGAAGCACCCAGCCTTTACGAAGGCAGCCTTCTATGCACGGTTCACTGGAGAGCCGCTAGGAGAAGGTCCACTTTGCGATTCCCTTTCTCCTTCCACCGTTCGTAGCTCTGTCGAATAGTATAAGACGAAACATCCCCTGAAGACTCACGCTGAGATGGTTCTCCATTGTGTGCGTCACCCCTAACATAACGAACGACTCCTCGCAAACTGAATTTTCTGTCACGCGCCAAATACGATTGCAGTACATCTCCACCCATCATGACGTTGGTAGACATATTGGTAGACTGGTTGGTAGAGGGCTGAATTCCACGAATGGGCACTTGTTCGCCGCCTTCTATTGAAAGAAATGTAGGACCGAAGGTCGCATAGCTTTCAGAGACTATCGTAATCCCCTCAAGACCGTGGCTTTTGGGCGCGACCTTGTTCTCCCCTATAGCTCCGAGCGTAGTTCAACTCCACCAAATTGGTGGCGCTGTCGAACACTATGACGTCGTTTGTTTACAAACGGAGAGGTCTATTGTTGCGCTCTCCAGTACCTTGCCTCCGTCCTTTGTCTACTACCCCCTCTATCATACTTATTGTATCTTGTGCTCTTTTTCATGTGACTACTTTTTGTTTCAGTGGATTCAGCAAGGAATCAGCAAGAAGGCAGGAGAACCCACTGACAAGCCACAGGAACTCACCGCGAAGACTGGGGAACCAACTGAGCGGAATTTAATCCACTCTTGCCCACTTACATGCAGAAAATTGCAAGTGGTTCGAAATAGCATGCAATAATGAAGTCGATTCCCCGCGATACCGTCGAGAATTCCATTTAGAGGGCAGAGTGTCTGGCTCTGACTTCATTGCACATCTGCGGCAACACTAGGCAAGTCATCGTTTTTCATTAGTCAACAAAAAGTCATTCATCAAAAAGAAAGAGCACGTTACATTGACAACACGAAAGGAACGGGAGAATTACGATCGAAGTAACATTTAATGCACCCTTTTTGTCTTCCCCTCACACATCCAGCTCTGTTTGCGCAACGATACCTCCTGAACGAGCATGTGTAAGAACACATAAGGTTTGTCTGCCGGCATGTTGAACGTGCTGCACTGCTATCTCTGTATGACGAATGCATGTTGAGACACTACGGTGGCATCGGAGGATGAAACCGAAGGAAGGATCACCGTCGAAACAGTGAGACTGAGATTACAACGTCCCGTTCAAGCTAAACCCAACTGCCGCGAAAGCAGAGCAGACTATATGTACACCAGGACGTGACCTCGCTCCGTCGTCGACCAATAGGATCAAACTTCCGTTAATGCATTACGGCTTCACTCATTTCCTCTGAAGGGAGCAGAGCAACGAGGGAGTGAGGGAGCGCGTAGTCCGCGTAGCAGAAAGAAAGCGCATTGATCACATGGAGGACCACTGAACAAAAGACGATCAACAGTATACATGGGCGGACATACTCTCGCTGAGGTCGACTAGCGACGTTTTACATAATGGTCCCCAAAGGCGCCATATAGCTCTGCAGCATTCAGTGGACTGATCCTCTACTAAAGCGCCACGCTCCCCTTGAAATTGCAGCCTTTCGGCTCGCAGCTGTTCCCTCCAGCTTTCCGATTCTTTCAGCACCCCATTCTCACCCAGACACCGGCCGTCATCCGCAGGCATTTGTCGTATGAGCCAAGCCGAGCGACTTACTGTGTCAGCTTCGGCTTTAAGGCGGAATCACTCGCTCCTGTTATGTCAGCTCGTCCCGATGGATGGCGCTGCGAGCAGAGTGTCACGTGATGTTTCTCTCCAGGAGATATCGGAAGTTGTCACCCTCTCCCCTCTTTCATCCCCTCCCTTTCCGCTCCCTTAGCTACGTTGCTACGTTTCTGACTGTTAGCAAGTCTGTCTAGGCGTAGCACCGGTGTCGTGTTACACGGCGTTGGGGAGCCCAGAGGTGGGAGGAAATTTATTGCGTGAAGTTGTTGGTTGCCACGTATTCGCAACCAGGCTCTCCCATACTGAGCACGAACAAAAAGAACGACTGCCTTGCGACTTTCTGCCTTTGACTGTACTGTTGCCAGCCTTGCCTTCCCCCTGTGTTGTCCTCTTCGTACTGTACACCGGCTTGCTTGCGCCATTCTAATTTGCCCAACTCAAAGAACGCTAGCGGAACCTTCCCCAAACGTTATCCCCCCCCCCCTCCCACGCCTACGGACGTCACCCACGTAAATCGTAATACGCGTATTGTTGGGCGAGAAAGTGCGGGGCTGCCACATGTTGGCTGCCCTGTACGCTATGGAAAAAGGGTGCTGCACTAATCATGTAAGAAAACTGTAGTAAGTAAAGCAAAGTAATTCTGTGAATTTCTTATTTTGGAGTGTAACTGCCAATATATCCCTTCGTGTCCGTCTCTCAACACGGTGTCCGGTTACACATAGCCACCTGCGCGTAGGCTGTACCTCCCTTCGGGGCGCGTGTAACAACCTCTACTGACTGAGGACCGTTTCGTGGAACAGTGCTGCAAAACCTGCTGTGTCACAACTGTCTTGTACCGAAATGCCCCAGTCAAACAGCCATCCGCTGCTTTTTGGCATATCCCTTCAACCTATGCATGGTGTTCCACATTCTCAATAAAGAAACAGTAGACAGAAACAAGAGACAAAAAACAAACAAGTGACAGTAGACATATTTCACGGAACTTGTGAAACGAGTATCAGTCTTGCAATGGTGAAATCAAGGTAATGGAAAGTAAGTTCTGGATGGATATTATTTAATCAAAATGCCCCAACCGCTAAAGACAGACTAAGCCCAAACCGTCAAATGTTTGCGTTTGTGAACATGGAGTGTGTCCCCTAATATTACTGTTCCACAACAAACTGCCAACGAGCCAAGAGCTGGAAGAGCCAAATAGTTCACCATGACAAAACAGTCAACAAGGCCCCGAGTTGAATGGGCAGGAGTAGACTGCGTAAACATGGCGCAGCAAATAAGACTAGGAACAGACACAAAGGGGGACAGAACACAGTCTGCAAATTCACAACCGAAGATTTATTGGCAGCAAACGACACAGAGGGCACGACGAACGAGGCCAAGTACACCACCGCCTCCCTTGCGCGCCTCCTCCACCCACCCTCGCCCCAAATGGAAACTGGTTGCGGTGGCAGCACTGCAGTACTTGCTAGCAGACGAAAAATTATTTTATCAAGGTTGGGTACACTAAAATAATTGCTTGAATTAGATTCCCAACAAAGACCTACACGACTTTACACAATTTTCAAGCTGGGCATTCGCCACGGAAGCACTTTGGTGGGCCTTTTTGCGTTCTCCCCATAGGACTACTACCCAGAGAAACAAATATTTCTATAAATTAAACAAAACGGTACAGATAATTGAAAATAGTGTCATTTCGTGTATGATATCTCATAGTATTATCTGACTGCAGTTTAGCGCAGTGCATGGAGCCGCTTGAGGTATAACCTGGAAATATCGAGCCCCATAGGGAATGCATTGAGGTGAGTCCCCCTTGAGCTTTACATGCAGTGACTTGCACTTTTGTCCTCTTCATGTAAACGCAGCGAATGACACATGACACACGTGAACAGGACGACAGAGCAATGCTAGTAAATAGTTCTTCCTGCGGACTTTAGCTATGTATTACATCCGCTATACCCTTCACCCTGCCCAAGCTGACGTCACTACCGCAAGATGTGCCATCAATCATGTCAAATGGGATGTCCGCGAGGAGCACGCCGATCGGGTATTTCACCGTTGTTTTCAGTTGCTTAATCTGAAAAGAAGTAGAAAAGAGTGGCCTGTTAAGATGTTTTGGCGTTATGCACTATGTCAAGAATGCACGCCCTACTGCACAGGGGAATCTGTTAAGCCGCGGTCGAGCGCCACTAGCTCCAGTAGCCTTGAAGGCTTCAGGAATGTAGAATTTTGCTCAACGCATCTCCAGTGGTCACGCCCCAGCAGTTCGGTACCCAAAAATATCATCGGTACCTTGTGTTATCACTAGGCAGTCCCACTGAGCCGCCCTCCATCAACGAAGGGTCAAAATTTAAGGGGAACACGAAACCAGTACTACGAAGCCGAGGAGCCCACAGAGCACGGTGTTCGTCGAGCCCGCCAGCATGATCTCCATCTTGAATGAGTGTGCAATGTCGAGAGAAAAAGTATCGTGCTTCTGAGGCTGTTTTATATCCACTCGGGTCCACCATCCAGCTCCCTTTTGCATGTTTGCATCAATACTACGCAAGGTATTTCAAATGGATCGCAAACTTGACACATACTTCGGATTACCTCATCCTGGGCCATAAACCTCTGCCCAGCACAGATAGCGCATGGTACCAGAGGGTACCCATATACCAAGGGTATCGAAATAGCACAGGGTACCGATGATATCCTTTAGCAAAAGAACTGCCGGGGATAGACTAAGGCCATTGGATCTTTCGGTGTAGAATGACGCAACCCAATTTACTGCATCGCAGTGTACGTTAGTAGGTAGGTAGTGTGTTAGTTGTAGGTAGAATTCCTACCCATCTCAGTAGAGCTGTATATTGCACCCCTTTTCTACTCCAACCAATTTTACCTTTTGGGCCCGCAGAGTAGAAATTGCCGTTCTACCAGCTTAGATAGGAAATTATACCTTTTGGAGCAAACGTGAGAAAGAGGAGCAAAGGAAAGGGTATACCCGCGAAGGAGGGTGCATGCGTGGATTTGCCCGAAATGGTACCATTAACATTGACTCTCCCAAGACCGTTTTCAGTGTCCTCATTAGGGGGAGCTGGCACTGATTGATGAGGTGCACAGGCGCTGCATACGCTGTGCACTGCATCTTTCAGTGTTCTCCGCAAGGCGGCTAGGCCTGCAAAGTGTTCGCATTGCGGACGATATTGAATACTGACTGCAGCTTGTACGGGGTGCTCCAGAAAACGGGTCATTGAATCATAAACCTAGAACTGAGTGGTCCCTGCTCGAAATATCGACCCGACCATTATCTGCAGGAGAAACGTACGAGACACGTGACCATACCGAATGAGCCTTCAGACCCAGGCTTAGTCGCAGTTTAGGTACTTACTTTTGCCTCCATACTGGACTTTGTGTCGAAGGATACCACGCTTCGGCTGGTGTCGAAGGAGTAAGTACTTACGCGAACGTTTAGGTACTTACTTTTGCCTCCATACTGTTCTTTGTGTCGAAGGATACCACGCTTCGGCTGGTGACGTTAAACTTCCTAACCGCCATATTTTGTGTCGTGCCATCGGTACCGCCAGTTGCTCGGCACCAGTTTTGGTAGCTGATTGGGCTTCTGTACTGGCATTTCTGTCCGAAAGCGGAACTGGTGTCACTCACAGTCGTATCGCTAGAGATGACGTGGCTGTATGCAGCCATGCTGAAGGAGACTCCCAACGGCTTGTCCGGAGATGTCACCTTCGACAGGGCGTACGCGGCGTTTTCCTGGTTTGTACAATAAGAAATGAGATCAGCGAAGAACAATGGGGATCATTCTATTTGTGGCGCTTGGGCGCAATATGGATCTGGTCTATGTATCGTAATACAACGTTGTACGGCAAGGACACCGCTTCAGACAATACTTTGTTGAAGTGCGCTGCTATTATAGCTAAGTATATACCTCAAGCAACTTGTCCAAGTATGCACAGTCGTCACGAATCTGTTCGACGACAAGTACAAGGTGTCCACGCAGGCGTGAATAAGGCGCTTCACATGCTCTAGGAGTCATCAGGATTGACACCAGCGACAACTGTGTGACTATGGGATATTTCCCCGATTTCGGATAGGGGGATCCAATAACCGTACGCGCCGATGATTCAGAATATGTCCTCCTCGGCCTGCACGTTTGCATGCACTACGGAGCACTAGGGAGCCTACACTCCCACTAGTCAGGCAGGACTGAGCTGACCCGAACATGGCAGATTGCCGGAACATTGCCGCGAATCAGCTGTTTGATGCCTCTAAATGTTGGTCGGCATAATAAGATAACAAGAGAGCCAAATTGGGTACGAATTGTACCTACAGCTTCCAGTCCAGTCAGCGTTTAGTCCTCTAAACTGTCCCCATAGAAATTGCTGACATCGCAGCGTGTCCCTACAGTTGCGACAGTGCATCGTAACACAGCATGCAAAAACTAGCCGCGGTAATTACGACGACTCTCCGTCTTTAGCGCCACGAAGTGGCTATGACCGGCGACTTGACAGACAGAGAGGACAACAGGAAGAAGTGAGGGGTGGGGGCAGGGAGGTTTGTATGCGTCCTGGACAGACTTTCGGGGGAACTATGCGGACATTGGTCTGGAAAGTCGACCGGAAAATGCAGTGGAAACTTCACAAAGCACAGCTGGTGCTGCGATCCGTCCTACGGACGACGTTCGTTCAGGACGAGGACAGTCCTCGTCCTGATCTTCGCCGCAGCCCCGAACCAACCCAACCCAAACCCAAGGAGATTCTGCCGTGATGATGATTACTTACAAACGTCGCATCGCCTTCTACGTTCCAAGACGAGCTGGCTCGTATTTTACAGTTGTCGTAATCGACGATCTTTTGCCACAGCTTGTTGTGAGTAATCACAACGCCGATGTGGACGCTGCACATAGAAGACATACAATTAACACGACTCCGCGTGAGGCGTTCGTTCTGAGGCAGCAGTGCCCTGTGCTACACGACAGTCTGTTCCGTACGAAGACACATCGCTCCAAGGTATGGAGTTTGAAAAACGCAAGGAGAATTGCTCGTAACTATCACGTATGCAAGAACCGTACCGCATGCGTTACAGCAGCAAAACAACGTCGATAATAACCCCTCTTGTTGATCAGGTAGGTCACCACGTTCATTCAGGTTCAGGCCAACTGAAAGCGGCCCTTGTTTAGCCAATGAAAAGGTGCAGAATGAAAAAAAACGGTCTTTCAAGGTTTGTCAGTGCTGAATCAAATGGTATACCTTGCTTGGATAAATCGCGAAGAAATTCGCCTTATACCCTGACCACAATGATCGTTGACATCAATGTCCGTTGAACATGCACGTAGCGCCACCAAGCGCATTCAAGCAACAGCAGCATTGTGAACGGCATGTCAATCTGTCCACAAACAGGATCTCGACGTGAGAATTTATTCCTCTATTTCACGCGCCTATCTCAATTTGCGAGGGATCTGTCGTTCGAAATCTGGACGCGGGTGTCATTTTACAAGGCACTACCGGACTGACTGGCAGACATCGTATGATAATGAACCATTAAACGTTCCCAAACGTCGCGTTACAATTGCGTAACCGTCAATTTAGCATTTTGCACTTGGCTGCAATATTTGAACGTTCGCCGTGGCCTCCCTGATGTACATATTTTCTCATTCGTACTCGTACTGCATATGCATAATGTTGCTCTCTCTGGAGTTCTGCGTTCCCCTGAATACGAGGTAACGGTTACTGCAGCCTTTGCGAATTTTCGTGTTTTTTTTTTTTTCTGGCAAGACAATACATACGGACAACACGGAATCAGCCGCGCCGTATGTATGTATATCTTCGTCTCCTCAGCGCAGAAAAGTAATCCCCTGTATGGAGGCTTACCCGCTCTGCTCAGCCTGTGCCGAGGTTGTAGTTTTGAACGAAAATATGAAGCAGAAAAAAAAAAAGAATAAACAAGAAAAGTGACATTGCTGGACATCACGTCACGTCACATCACGCTGGATACCGCACGTGTTGAATTTGAAAGTGCATTACTGAGGTGAGAGACTCAGGAGTACCCAGGAGACTCAGGAGTAGCGTCCCGCGGCACGCGAGCGCCACGGCGCAGTCACAAAAGGTTCGAGGAATTAGGATCAGACAGTTTCTCCGAGCAGCGCCGCTTGAGAACCTGTCAATCACAGTTTCGGTCCTCTGATTGGTCTGCTTTTTACGAAGCGGGCCACCATGACACCTTATTGCCATCCAAAATGTCGACGAAAACAAACTCGGTGAAGCGGGGGATTTCGTGACAAAAAATTTTCAGAGTACTGATTTTACGCTGTAAACGTACATCCTCATATACCTTTCTCGGAAATTATTTTCAACTTGTGCTCATCCATCGACATCTAACTGAAAATAATGTAGATTAAAAATCATACTGACAACAGAATGTGTCCCAGCAGGTGGTTCTGCCGGGGACTCTTTGTACAACAACGTAAGCAGACTACATTTCCCGACGTGCCTTACGCTCCCTAGGTGGCGTTCATGAAATTAGCACCAAAAATTCACTAGTTTTGCAGATTGCAAGAGGTATCCATTTCAATCCCATCTAATCCACTTGCCACCCAAAATGGCGCTGCTCATATTGGATACAGGCAGAAATAGTCAGGTTAGGTTGATTGATAGCGCCCCATATTTCAAGACTTCATTAGTCGGAAAGCTGACAAAGTGGGTGGAGCTTCATATAGGCATGACCCATGGCCAGACTCCCTTTTAATATGCACATATAATGCACATATATAATGCACATGCGTTGAAAGGTTACCTCCGTATTCAATAGACGCCGCTCACCACTTGCATAGCGCAGAGCCATTTATAGCGAGAGTTTGGCCATTCCTTGACCTTTTGCCGCCTCATGGGAGGAGCTTATTTTGACGTCAGAGTCGTCGTTGCGCAGCCCAAAAAGCCTAAATTCCTGCGGAATCCCCTTATCAGCCATCTAGTCCGCGCCATACTGATGCTGTCCGCCAGCTGGACGACACTTTCGTGGCCGTGTTGAATGCAATCTACAGGAATAACCGACTTATGACCCACTGGCGCCAGTGCTAAGGGGGCTTTGTTGCCCAACAGAAAGAAAGGATTTCGAAGCAAGAAGTACGCACGTGTCCTCTCCTTGGATTGTAAACAACGATCAGCATCAATATGGCGTCTGCGACCGGTTGACGACTGGATAACAATGGAGCACGACGAGGGAGGTCGCCCAGCCGTGATGTCGCATGACGGGCTTTAACCGGCCAAACTCTATAAACTGCTCTGGCATAGCGCAGTACCGTGTACTAAAAGGGAGTCTGGCCATTAATGGAACCTACCTATTTTATTGGGGCTCCACCCACTTTTTGAGCTCTGACCAATCGCAGGTAGAAAAACAGTTCCCTATTATTACCTCCATCCAGTATTTATACTTCACCCTTATTTACTGGGTGCCACCGTTCTCGAGAAACTGGATGAATTTCGATGGAAACGGATACCACTGGTGACACCAAAAGGACGGATTTTGCGCCCACTTTTATCAACGCCATCTGCATGGAGAGAGGCATGTTGGGAAGGCTCAGAACTGCAGAAATAGTTGCTGGCAGAAGAGATTGGCCAGGAGAGCGGTTAAACCGCCGTTCGTAGCAGACGACTGCCGCTGTGAACTGTTTAAATCACGTAACATTAAGTAGATCGAACAAAAATGAGGAAAGATGCATGTATAAATACAATTCAATGATATAATGCAAAATCCTAGGTATCCTTTGGCGTCTTGCTACTATCCTGGCATCGCCGTTTTAACTAGGCCTAACCTTAGCTACGAAACATTCGCGTAAATGATGGCGCGAAAAGTACAGATTTTGCAGATGCGTACACGAGGATATATACTCACAGTATGGAAGTCACAGCATGAAATTTCAGCTTCGCCGTTCCAAGCACCACCCTCCATTTTGAAGAAAATTTCGAGTCATGACGGCCCCCATGGAAAACGGCAACCAATGAAATGAGCCCAACTGTGACTGCCAGGTCGAGCCTCTTTTTTACGCTCCTCCCAATGGCAGGACTCCCTTTTAATATACTGCACTGGCCTTCGCGTATTAGCGCGCTTATTTATACCAGGAGGACACGAGAGGGCACTGGTGCAAACAAAATTTCCAACTTACTTGCCGAGAAACGCTGCGAGGCCCTCGAATTTTGCCGCTTTCGGGATTCTGAAGGCGCCAAAGTAGTGGACATTCTCCTCAGATATCGAGTCTAGGGCCTGCGGATAAAGACAGAAGTTGGATACTTCGCATGTCACTTGCTATGCTGAGTTTCAACATGCTCAGTAATACGCAAATACTGAAGTTATTAGCATTTAGATAACATCAGAGCAAAAATGCAGGAACATTGGGGTTAAGTAATAGTTGACACATTTGGTATCAGCACCCAGCTGTGACATTGCAGGAGGCATCCTCGCCATGGTAGCACTAGTGGAAGTAGTAATAGTAGTGGTAGAAGTAGTGCCATGAGCGGAATGGTACGGGTTCCCTCGCCGGGTTCGGGCGCCAGAGCTCGACACGGGAGTTTCGACCAGTGCAAGTACATTTCAAAGTACTAGGGAGATGCAAGATGTCGCATCTTGAAGAGGGAAACAAAACGGCAGGTGCCTCGTCCATAGACCAGCTCAGTTTTTGCACTGTGTTCGCTCTAGTTTGCATAGCGCCACCTGTCGGTGCGGTGGCGAATTTTGATAACCTGTGATGTCATCATATCATGTTTGATTAAATGCTGCAACATAAGCCGCCTAATTTATAACTGCTCAGGCAACCAGTTGTGCTATAGTGGATACATCCGATTAATTCATCCTGGCATCATATATGCCATCAAAAAGGAGGGCAGCAATCAAATTTATATTTCCCATTTTTTTTGTGTTTGCATTC
Organism: Ornithodoros turicata; assembly: GCF_037126465.1. Taxonomy (NCBI): domain Eukaryota; kingdom Metazoa; phylum Arthropoda; class Arachnida; order Ixodida; family Argasidae; genus Ornithodoros; species Ornithodoros turicata. Next base: position 66,287,639 of record NC_088206.1, on the reverse strand, counting down.
CTAGTCGGGTACTTGATGAAGAAGTACTTCAAAAAGTACTACACTGCACTACAGTGTACACAACTGGAAAAGCACGCAGGAAAATAATTCATGCACACAATGCATATGAGTGCGTTGCGGGATACTTACAGTAAAAAATGTTTTCAAAGAACTGGTGACCTTGGCCTGGTCAGCCTGTACTGTGGGAATATCTACCCCCGTTACACCGCAGGCACGAACACCCGCCTGGAAAAGGTCCTTCAGCGCTTTCTGCACTGGTTGTTTACCCACGAGCCCAGACATATCGGCCAGATATGCTCCCATGAACGATATCCCAGGCTTTGGTGTGGGCTGTGATTTGATGAACTGCGAACCGATAAATATGTAGTTAGTTGAAATAGCAAAAACAAACTAACCGGTGTTGCATAAGACGCCACCAGCGATGCCAGAGCACTCGTACAGAATACAAAGAACGGTAACAGAGCATACGGACCGATTGGAAGGCGGCCCAAGCTTCGTAGTCTTGTGTCGGGATGACTTTGTCATTGTAGATAAGAAGATTGTCAAAGACAATGTAGTCGCATGGCACATCCTTGAACGCGGCATAGTCCTTAAACATCATGCTTACGGTGCACATGACGAAGTTTTTCTGCGGAGCCGCTGAAAAAGAACTGCTTGTGAAAACCAAAATCTCTGGCAATTACGCTTAAATTAAAACTGGGTTCGTTGGGTTACAGATCGTTCCTCATAAACAAGTGCAGCAGCACTTATGGCAACTGTCCTCATAAGCCTTTATGAACCCAGCTCTAGATAATGCATCATCAGGTCATCATGTTAAAACTTTGGGAATGTAATAGCATACACACATATGAAGGCGTGGCCAACCGTATGCCCCACGGCTCAATTCGAAGCTCCAAATAGGGAGGGCGCAGTAATAGTAATTCCCCATGGTATGAGTTTTTGCAGGATCACGAGGATTATTCACTGCCACCGTATGTGTCACCTAAACTAACCACTACGCAATGCGAGCTCAACTACATAGGAGCACCCCCCCTCGTTCATGTCAACTAAAGAACAAGTGGAATACTAAGCCGTAAGCAGAGGTGGACTGGATTGTGGGACCCGATCTTGGGACCCATTATCCTCTAACGCGCGTTATATGCTTCCTTCGGCCGTGATTCTCAACGAGCTCTTGCGCGAGTGTATCACAGCTGCGATCGACTTGTGATGTGCCATAGCATATTCTCATGATTCAGCCGTAATAAATGTGAACAATTTACGGTATATTGGTAACGTAATTGGTACACACACACACGGTTGAACTCGTCGCGGGCATGGCAGCACTCCAAGGCAAAGCCCTCAACAGAAAAGAAAATTTACTAGAGTAGAGTTCTACTAGAGTCACCAACCAAGATGCTCTCCATATCCTAAAGGGGTCCTGCCATCCCTGCCATCTCCATATCATTGGCCACTCTCACGTATACTCTCTGCACACAAACATCCCAGCTGTCAAGGAGCAATGATGCGGCATATGACTTCATTGCTCATTTAAAAAATATCTGGCACGAGGCCTACTAGGAGTTGGAGACATGGGTTGTTAAAACGATGTTCGAACGAGTGTTGAATTGTCGCCCAACGGGGTGAATGATGTTGGCGCATGCAAATGGATGACAGGCTACGCCCACGGTATGTGTGTAGCGGCAGTGTGTATGTGCCTTTAATTTGGAAGGAGATTTACAATAATGCGGCACATTTAGGTTGAGAAGTCGTTCTGGTATGTGTGACAGTGTGTTGGTATGTGTCGTCTGTGACGCGGAACCCGACGCAACGCGAAACCGCACCATGAAGGGGTTCATTTTAACCGTGATTGCATTCACAACCCCTTTAAATGATGCATTCACTGGCGTAGCCAAAGGGGGTGTCTGGGTCAGTTTGGGAGAGGGAAACTAAGGGAATCCTCCCACACCACCAACCTCACGACCATAGAACAGTCACTACAGCCTCTACCATATTATGCGTGTAGCACACTGCGGCCATGCTGCCATAATGCTGCGAAAACTGCACGTGTCTGACGCCCAGTTGGCCCTGAATATACTTCGGTGTTCCCATTATAATGGGAACACCGAAGTATATTCAGGGCCAACTGACTGCCTCGACTGTACGGCCGCCACGCACATGTGGTGGCTAAACATGAACCGACGCCGCCATTTTTAATAAGTAGGAGAGATAGTGCGTACGCAGTTGAAGCTTGCTATGCCGAGCCGTATTCAATGAAGTACGCATGCCCAAGGGGGAGTCCTCTGATGGCTCTACTGTGGCAAGCAAAGGGAAAAAAAGCATAGCAAGACTGGGGAAGTGTCCGGTTCCTGGCATGGCGCAGAGATAGTATCACGCATATCAGAAATTGGTGGCTGAGACAAGAATGATTGAAGTAAGTCTTTTTTCGGGGACCGTCACTAAACAATCAACCTGCATGACTGCAAGTTCTGTAGGTTTTCTCATCGCAGGCCTGCTGTCATACTTGATACACCTGCTGTTACACCTTTAGGAGGTACTTAAGTTCTACCTGCTACCTCACTCTCTGCAACAAATGGTGGGGTTATTGCTTATGATTCGGTGAGCCAAGCGGGCATACGCCTTTTTGTAGCAATTTGGGCATATGATAATTGCTTTTGCCACTTTGTTACACCATATCAGATGCTATGTTGACCTAGGTGGTCACTATAGAAGTTACCACCTTTTCACACCCTAGTGCAGAGGACAGGCAGAAAGAGTGAAGCTTTGAAGCAAATTAGTTTTAACCACGGCGGCCGCCTGCAGATGGCCGCTAACGAGCATACCCGGCAAAGGTCCATTACAAAGCAGGAAGAGCAGGTATAAAGGGACGGTGGCATCTGTGGGACCCACTAATGGCGTCGGTCGGCAATCTGCGCTTCTTCCGCAACTGCGGAGGCTGATGACAACAAGATCAGTGTGACGTCACTCCCGAGATTACGTTTCTCAGATGAGAAATGCGCCGTTCAGCCACCCACACCGCCACTACTCTGCCGGCACCTGCTCTTGTCACGTATTCAGCGGTCAAACTGCACCACTATTTCGTATGGGATTTTCGATACCGTAGTCAACGGAGAATAGTGACGCCATAGTTTCGAAATGCATTGAAACAGGTGCGGCCGTCCTTTTAAAGCGTCTCACGAAACTTTTCAATGTGTGCCTTGTGCTCCGTAAGAACCCTATAACGAGATCGAAATCAAAACCTCCCTAAAATCACGGAAAGGTAAGCCTATAGAAAGGTGAGGTACAAATTATATTAGGCAGCAATGATGCACCTGAGAAGAAGAAATGAGCTTCGTTTGTAACTTGGTTTGGGTGCCTTGTGTAACTACCCCATCTTTGCTAAGAACGAGTGAGGGCGCCTCCTTGAGAAAAGGAACGCGGACGTGTGTGGGACACTGGACGGCGCCTTCCTCCCACATTTCGTCCTCTCACTTCTCCAGTTACCGAATGACTGTTACGCCGCCGGAGGTTCTACAGCTGAAGCAGCGCCGATCCCAAAGCGTAGATTGTAGTCTCTGAGGCCGGACATAGTGGTATCGAATTCATGGATGGGTTTGCGGACGCTACGGAACCATTGGAAACCAGCTGCATTTGACTGCATTCACATGATGGAAAGTAACTTTGAGGCAGGAACATACAAAGCGACAAGCACAACACAACGCTAATCGAGACAAACAAACTTAGTTCGACACACCAAACCGCTGTCTGGCCTTTTTGATGACCAACATATTTGAACTGTTGCAACAACTTTAGTATGAGCATTTTAACTGATTCACATGCTGCATGCAAATTATTGTATGTAATGCATGTACATGAGCATCACGCGAACGCCACCCCGTGGGGACGTCTTACTACGCCCGTCCCGACCGGCGTAAATGACCGGCGGACAGCTGTTTTGGTGTTAATTATGTCGATGGGATCGTAGCACATAGAAGGGCAATGTGCAAGTATCCGGCGATAGATTCACAACTAAGTACTGAACTTGCCACCGTGGTCATTCATGTATTATGCTACATTGTTTGCAGTGTTTATGTTTGCATAAACCCTCGCTACAACATGTCTTATATACTGTGGATGTTTGTAACTTGGTGTTAGACCTGAAGTGCGGCCTTCTGCACGAAAATTTGTATGCTCTCAACAGACTTTCGACAGACGCTACTTGCTGCTATATATATATATATATACACGGGACGCAGAAACAGGCGACGATACGTACGTCACTTCGTAAGTCATTTCTAAAATATTTTGCATACTCTTTCCAATGCTGTCACTGCGGTGCTGTATAGAAGATCTAGAGCACATTCTTCATTGCCCAGCTGCCCAGCTTCATTGCCCAGCTTCATTGACGAGCTGGACTGTCGCCCCATCACAGAACTGCTTGATCCCTGGCTACATCCAGCCTACCAACGCTCTGCCAACAAAGCCCTCGACCTTCCTGGGTACCACAGAACTTATATCCTGATTGTGAAGGGGCCGGTTATTTCAATTCCCGCATTACCACCACCAGCACTGGGATCCCCTTTCATCCTCTCACAATAAAGTTGTTTTGCATGGAGGTTGTGAGGTTCTAGAAGATGTGCTCTTTGAAATGCTTCGTAGACTTGTTCGTGACAGATTCTGGACCAGTTCTGGAGCGGACTGACTGTTTTATATGGATGGCCCCTAGACAGCTCGTACGTACGAAGTTTGGTTGGGCCAGCAGGCTGTACAGGGACGTCTGATGGGCCGTCTGATGGGCTCGCCGATGGAGCTCCGCTACTGTCCCCCCCAGAGTCTTTGGGTGGTTCAGCGCTGTCATCATCGCCGCCGCTTGCGCCAGTGTCTGAAACAAAATGCTTTGTAGTCCAGAGCTGAACAACTAACGATTCCACTACCATTGACTATGTCACACGACCGCAGCAAGGAGCAGCAACGAACGGATCATCTGCATGTCTGCTTGAGGTTTCACCAGATGGAGAAATAAAGCAGCTTTTAAACCAACGGAAACACCACAAATAGGGAAAACAGCACAGCCAGTAGTATAGGGTTGACACACACCACCTCAGCACCAACTTCGAGCCCTCTTCAGAGAGGGGAACGCCCATAGGTTGGCTGCTAGCGCGTACACGAACAGAGAAAAATCCCTCGGGGCTTGACGTCGTAACCAATGACACAGATCGAAAACGGATCACCAAATGACCTAGCCAATCACCGTTCAGAATGACACCATTCTGTCTGCACGTGCCGCAAGCAGTTTCCAAAACCTGGGATTTATGCAAATCGTGCATTTATCACCAGTTAATTTCCAGAGCACCATTGTTAAGCCCTACTCTCAAGTCACGCGTGATAACAGCATAGCTCTCCCTATCGTCACGCATTAGGAGGTCAAGATCAGGTGGCAGTTCCTTCTGCTGAATCGGTCACACAAAAGAAAAAGGCCTTATATGATACCGTGAAAGACTATTGCCCAACCTAGGCTCTCGCCTCAGGGGTCTCAAATACGCGGACCGCATCTAGCCCGCAAACGGTTACGCTGTGGCAGAAGGGTATATCTGCCCCTGTACGTGTTAGGCAGCACGTATGTATGTCAGCAACGCTGCTTCTCTTTGCTCGCGGACCTCAACATGTTACCTTACACAACCTGGTATAATCGCATAATCGCAACTAATGTGAGGGCTCAATTCCCACTAAGCGGTGGGGTCTCGCAAGGAACAGGGGTGTAGAGAAGAAAACAAACGGAGACCGTATTTTCATTTGTGAGGAGTGATATTAAATTAAAGTAGTAAGGAGTACTGTAGTAGTTGTGACAGTAATAGTAGTAGTATAGAGAGGGTAGTAGTAAGAGGAAACGAGCAGTGGCGGTTCCAGGGCTCGATCCCCCCCCAAAACGCCCCCATTACGCGCTCCAACAAAGAAACCGCAAGAAAAAAGAGGGTCTGGACTCGCCCATGGAACGAGCTGGTGTAATGGACCTGTAGAGCCTTAGGTAGAGCCTTAGGTAGAGCCTTAGGCAGAGCCTTAGGTAGAGCCTTAGGCAGAGCCTTAGGTAGAGCCTTAGGTAGAGCCTTAGGTAGAGCCTTAGGTAGAGCCTTAGGTAGAGCCTTAGGTAGAGCCTTAGGTAGAGCCTTAGGTAGAGCCTTAGGTTTTTTAGGTAGAGCCTTTTACCCCGGTTTTTATATGTTGATTTGGTTGTCTCAGTGCATTCTATGCTAATAGCAGAGATTAAGAACAACGGGAGATTGAGAAAGGCTTCGCTAATGACGCCATGCGTCGCAAGGGGGGGGGGAGAGCTGAATTTGCTAAATACAAATACCCAGTTTTCAGTTATTTATTCACTGAACCGGGACAAGGGTCAAATACTTCCTATCACCCCTAAATAACAGGGGCTTAAACACAACCAGTTTTGTAGTTTCAGTTTTCAATTTTGTTGGTTTGATATGCTGAAGGTCTCACTGCTTGTTTCTCCTTTTTCTAATTTGCCCTTCAAACCATTCTTTCATTTTGGGCATTTTGCACTTCGACATAACCCTGAATTTTCTGGCCGAGCCTTTGCGATGGCTAGATCTACGTTATATTTCACTTGCTACGCCGGGACTGGGAGGTGACGCGGGTTCGAATCCTGTCACCGGCTGTGCTGCCTGAGGTTTTCCGAAGACTTTCCAGACAAATGTCGACACAGTTCCCCCTGAAGTCGGCCTAGGACTCATACTAACCCCCCGGTCCCCCACTCCTTCCTGGTGCCCTCCTCTCCATCTGTCTGCGTCTGTACGCCTCTCATAGCCACAGTTGTTTCGCGGCGCTAATTTATATTCCGCTATGCCTTACAAACTCCCCTACTACTACTACTACTACTACTGTTCCCTACTGATGTGTCCTAGAAAAGCAAAAAATTTCTTCCTTTTTCTTTTGTGTCTCGCTTTGTTGGAGAACACTGTGCGGCGCTGCCAACTATGCCCCATTTCCGCTTTTGCGGTTCCTTCTCGTCAGGTTTCAGACATGATTCACACTTCCCGCATATTTGTTACAGTTCACCGCAGAATTATTACGTCGAAGGCTTTGCTCTCAGGGAGCGTCTCGATTTGAATTAGATGTGTCCTTGCCCCTGCATCACATTTGATGTGGTATCACTGCCCCAAAAATCGAGGCACAATTTTGCACACGGCTCTGCAATATTCAACATGAACTGAACTGCCTTGTTCACCAAACGTTCGCCTTGTTTTAATCTGCCTCAGAGCACATCGCACAAAGTTTTCAAAATGATCTCCTCAGAGTACTCACCTTTGCCCATCATAATGAAGGCACCGACTCCAACTGCCGCAATGCACAAAAGTGCCACTGCGATGATTACTTTTTTGCTGCCTCTGAAAAACATGTACATGTTACATGTAGTAGTATAGAGAGTGCTGATGCAAGCTAGAACAAACAGACGTTCGCAGCTAATTATTTATTATTAATTATTATTATTATTATATTATTAATTTTATTAGACCTCTATCCGAGAAACGTCGTCGTGACGTTGGTAGACAGACTGAAACTGAAACAAACTGGAAGGGGAAAGCTGGTTTCTACGAACGGGCAGTTGTTTCGCTCCCTTCTATTAAAGGACAGGAGGACCGAAGGTCGCGTCCCTTTCAGCGACCATCGTAATCCCCTCAAGACCGTGGCTTTCGGGCGAGACCTGTTTCGCCCCTAGCTTCGAACGTAGTTGACTCGAATAATACGACGTCATTTATTTACAAACATTTATTTATTATTTATTTATTATTTACATTTATTATTATTTATTATTATTATTTATTATTATTATTTATTAGTTACATTTATTATTATTAAACATTTATTATTTAAAAGCGCATTTAAATGAATTTAAGCACTTTCGCACTACTGGTTACTGCTCTGCGAAGCAATCAAACTATCGATGGAAGACAAGCTCCGCTATTACGTATTATCGTATTTGAAAACCTGAAACCGAAACTGGTTTGATTTTGCTACGAAGTCCTCGTGAAGTTTCAGTTACGCCTCCATTCATTTTATTTAAGGAATGTAAGATAAGCGCTTACCCTGCGGCTGTAGGAGACAAGGTACATATAGTCAGTAGACATGCTATAGTAGTAGTAGTGAATCTAGCGAACTGGTAAGGAAGTATGAAGGAAATTGCCTCAGGCCGCTAATATTTCGAACAGAGACTCAGTTTTTCCATGAGCAGACTGTTCGAAATACCGGCGGCTGTCGTCCTGAGGCAATTCCCTCTATATAATCAATCAGTATAGTCTGTCCATAAACGTATCAGGCGTGCCACATTAGGTTCAATGCATAAGCAAAATGCAAATGAGCTGGTGTATACTTGACGTTGTCCTTGAGCTTGGGCGAAGGACAAAAGACGTCCTGTGTTGTCAGTTTATGGACAAAAGACACATGTTGCCACGTCTGCCTGTTCCCCTAAGGCTTCTTCAATGTAACAATGGCTGCACAGTTATTGGGTTATTTCATTCTATACATCTCTTGACAACCAAGTATGAAAAGGAAGTTCAAAACGAGAGGTTGAGCGATGCGATCGACGTCTGGCCGTGTAACAGGACTGCATACATGAAAATCAGTTTTCCCGTTAGAGATATGCTATAGTTGGGAATATCACAAAATGTTTACCGCTCCTCGCACGGGAAGAAGTCTTAGGGTGGCAGGCATCTCGAGGAAGGACAAAAGACGACCTGTGCTGTCTTTGTGTTTTGTGTTTTGTCCTTCCCCCAAACTTAGGGACATGTTGCCACATCTGCCTGTTGCCCTTCTTTCCCATGCGTTAAGTGCGGCGGCCATAATCTAGCCAACAGTATAATCTGTCGCTCCTTTCTGATACTGACTGTGAGGAGCTGTAGGCGTTTTGTGCTTTGCGGTGGGCCTTGAATATACGTACGTACGTCTTCCACCTCTAGGCTTCGGGGCACACTAATCATGTCACTGCCTACCCGCATGATATCGTTCCGTCTTCCCACTGTCTTGTTCTCTCATTCGTAATGCCGTTGAACCTGTTGTGTCGCGTTCTGTTGCAGGACGTACGAAGAGACCAGACCTCGAGACAGCCCAAAGACGCCCTGGTGACGTCCGCAAGCGTACGATGGTTAATGATTACCTATGAGCGTTCCATACGCGGCTCCTTGTTCTTTACAACGCAACGCAACGCATACCCCTAATGGAAAACTAATTTTCACGTATAATCAAAATCATCATGTAATATGATAATGTATCATATATATATATAATCAAAATCATGATAATCATCAAAAATGATTTTAGTGTTCACTGATGCGTATGCATTCCTGTTACACGGCCAGACGTCGACCGCATCGCGTGACGTCTATATTTATATAGAATATATTTATATTTATATAGAATATATACTAAATATATCTATATATTTATATAGAATATATAATGCATAGAATGAAATTGAGCACACAATATCTACACAGCCATTGTTACATTGGGATGCAGTTACCACATGTGATGTGCTTACCTTCACCAGCTCCAGAAACACCGGATTGTGACTGGCTGGACTCTGAAAGGAAATTGGCAAATCGGCTAGCGTAAGACAAGGGGCACGAGAAAAATGCCTAAGTTTGCGGGATGCAACAGAAAATTGGGAAAATATTGTACAGCAACGCAGACATGGGCGCACACTATCTGACGACTTTTTTGAGTACGTGCGCCAAATACAGAACGTCAGTTGACATCCTGAATTGGCACGCTACAGTAGCGTGTTGAAGGTCCTATGCAATTTGTGAGTCAGGCAAGCGTTTTGTGCACCAGCTGTCTGAGCTCGTACATCTCGGTATGTACATTACGGTTTGTAAAAATAATACCACTGCCAGAGGCTAATGTTCTTACCCATCCCAGACATCCCAGACATCGATGACATTGCGGACTCTGAAAACGAACAAAGAGCGCGTTATATATGTACTGTAGAGCAACCGAAATTACACTGCACATACCTTCGCCCATCTTTGCAAATCGTAAGTAAGGGTTACTCAAGGAATCTGGAAGATAAGTGGATAAGGTTAACACACTGTACTAAACTAGTCCTAGACAATGTTACTGGCACCTATCATTGGCACATCAGCAGCAAAAGCGATAAACTTGAGAATGCGGAAACGAGCCTGTACTTATACAGGGTGTTTCACGAAAATCCCCCGGCTGAATAATTCGTGAAAAGGTGGGGCTATCGAAGAAATTTCTTTTCGGTAAAGATCCTTGTGGAACCTGTTTTACGCATCGGGACCTCCGCAAAAAATATTGCAAGAAAAAGCCGCCTCGACACTTAGCGATTTTTTCGAGTATGCATGCGAAGTAAAAGTTGATGTTTATCTAAATAGTGGGCGTACGCAAATGAGCCGCTTACTACTCAGTTCATGGCCGATGTCCCAAGATCTTTACCAAAAAGAAAATTTCTTCGATAGGGCCACCTGTTCACGAATTATTCAGCCGGGGGATTTTCGAGATGCACCCTGTATATACCTAAGCCCGCTTAGGGTCATGAAGAATTCCTGCCTATGTCCTGTATTTATATATGAATTGCTATTCACGACTAATCAGGAAGCGAAAACGCTTGCCAGTGAAAGTAGATACAGTGCCTCGATCGACAGATGCTGATGTGGGACAGGGGCTGTTCCACAGAAACGCCCTTCGTGCTCGAGATAGTGGAGCCTCTCAATGCGAGGCTTTCACATTGATCGGTCCATAGTTAGTATACCCTAAAAGGACTACCACTTCCAAATCTATCGCAGGTTTACTCGCCCAATACAACGAATTTATCCAGAAGGAAGAACGATTATTATGTCCGACTGGCTGTTTAGCAACATGGTGCGTAGTAAACCACCACCACCAACCTGAGCAAGGTCAAAAGAGCTGCAGGGCTTACCAAAGACTGCGGAAGCTCAGCTGTGGAACACAATGTCTGGTCTCTGCGGACACGTCCAATGAAGCGTGGGCTGAAACTATGGCATTCACGTTCTTTATTGCGCGCGCAGCGCGTAATCTTCTTCGTTTGGCGAATTCTTCTGCGTCACCTGGCGGAGGCTTTCCTAGAATCCTCCGAAATCTCCAAATCTACCTGCGCATCTACTGACGCATACCATAGAGATTCAGCAGGCTAGATTATCCACACTGACACAAACAGGCGAGTTGGAGTCGCCACGTCGTTTCCGTTTGAGTTCGAGTCCCACCTCTACTTCGAAAGTAGAAAGAGATGAAGTTTGGCAGTGGAAGAAGACAACAACTTCGGCTTCGGCTTCGGCTCGCTTAACTTCACGGCTATCCTCCGCGAGTCCCACACTTATCATTATTCCGACAAGCCTCAACCCCCTCCTCCTCCGCCTCCTCTCATATATAGCTAGCGTTCAGGAAAATCCACGCCTATGACCCTCATCTGGTACTGGCCAATCGCCCTTAGTGGATAACGGCCATTTCCCCGAGGATGAAGAAGAAGAAGAAGAGCTTCGGAGAGCGCTCACGGGATGGCGCAGGAGGTCAAACGGAAACAGCATGGCGACTCCAGATCGCCCTTTTGCTTCAGTATCGATACTCTGTAGCGTATTTAGTGACTCTACAAAGCGTGGCTCTACGTACAAAGTGGTTGTTTCAAGTGGAAATCCTTTCATAAACCACTATCTCGAAAATATCGCTTACGGCTCCCTGCTGGGCTCCAGACAGCGTGCAGTCCAGGCAGTGGTGTTCCGTGATGATGTTGGCCGACCGTGTCGGAAGTGAGGTGAAACAGTATCTCGAAAGACAGTTGCTGATGATGGGTGAGACAGCATTTTCGTCTGCGTGGACCTGTGTCAACATAGTCGAGGTTCCTAACTTCCGGGTGAAACTATTAACAACTTTCTAGCAAGAATGGCATAACTTCAGTGTTTACGAACGTGCATCGTACAAAGAAAAGAAATACCAGGAGAAAGGTCGTCATGAAGCCATAGGCCTAAGTAGTCAGAAAAAGAAAGAAAAAAGAACACTTGTAATTGCAAATTTTTTTCAGCTGGGTAGGCTGAACGTCCGCGAAGACATCAGTCGGTTATTCGGGGATGATGCTGGGCTCGAAGTTGGTTGAAGCGGGGTAGTTGGTTGAAGTACATACTAAAGGAAAAACTGCAGCAAGATGACGCGGAAAACCGGGTTAAGATACCGTAAACGACAGATAGACAGAATGGCGTAGATGCAGGTTGGCTGGTGGATTAACTCCGTGATAGCTCACCCAAGCAGCAAAATGTACTGAAGGTCGAGTGCAATAGGGGTGAATGGTATGTGTCTTATCAATGTTCTTGAGTATCACGAGTCTGTTCAAGGCCTTCCACCTGCCCGTCCACCCCTATTGCACTCGACTTTCAGTACATTGTTCTGCTTGGGCAGCCCCATATGCTCATCGCTCCGGCTTGCCTGTCATGGAGAGACAGACCTGCAGTTTACTGTCTTAACGCGCTTGTCCGCGTCCTTTTGCTGCAGTTTTTACATGAGTATGATGGTGGGAGTGGCTCGAGCTGGCTGTGAAGACATGCATGGTGTTTTGTTTTTAATCATTTACGCACTTCTTAAAACAAGCTGTGAGGGCAGCGCTGGTGCCTTGAGGGCGGGGTACCCAGCCAGCCTGACATCGTGTAAGAAAGACCATGCATCTACTGGACGACTAACTACCTAAAATTCGTCAACTAACTTTTAAATTGATGTTTTCGAGAGAGGAGAACCGGAGGTAATCGCCTTTTGAATCCAGCCTCTTTCTTAAAAATCCCGACGCGAGCACGCACTCTTGCAGATATAAATGAACTGATCAGAGTGTGGTATCCAAATTAGGCGCAACCATAACCAGGCTCCAACAGCTCCCCATAGAGCCGATAGTTTGAGATAGTTCACACAACACTGGGCACACGACCGATGAGAGTGCAACGTTGTAGAAATTATGCAATGCAGGTCGGCCAATCAGGAGCCATAACTTTGGCTGACCTTTCGACCGGTTCTGGCTACCATCGACTTCTACCGGATTTCACGCCTACCGCCGTTACCCGATATTCAAAATAAATGAAGCTTCTTTTGGCTAAAAGAAATACTTATTTGACACAAAGCACTGCCTCAAAGATCTGATACATGGGTGCACTGTGAATACAAAGTCCACTGCGTTGCTGACGCACTGTAACTAAGTTCGAACCTGAAGCAAAACGAACACAGCTCTCGAAATCTGACGGGGCCAGAGCGTGTTCTTCACTCTCCAACCGCTCCAACTCACGAAGCATTCCAGTTCCGGAGTTGATAGACTGTTCGTGGGATAATAGTCGTGTCCAGGAACAGCACAACACACGTTGAATCACATCGACGCATGAATAAACCAGCGAAAACGTATACAAACTGTTCAGCCGATTGACATCACCGAAACACGGAACACAAGAGGACGCCTTGCCATCGGATTTTATGATGAGCATCTTCTTTCGTTACTTGCACAGTGGAAAAGGCGCTTGTGTGGCACGTAATCGTAATCCTGTTTTTGTTGTCAGGCCTCAAAATCCGACGGCGCCCGAACGCGTTCTTCACGCTCCAACCGCTCCAGCCCACGAAGCATTCCAGTTCCGTAGTTGATAGACATTACGTGGGATAATAGTCGTGTCCAGGAACAGCACAACACGCGTAGAATCACAAACTCTTCTGCCGATTGACATCGCCGAAACACGAAACACAAGAGGACGGACGCCGTGCCGACCGATGCGAGCTATTTCGAAACTATGCTGAAACGGCCGCCGAGACGCTGCACGCACATGCGCGCGTACAAAATTCGATTTCAAAACGTTGTCGACCAATCAGAGCGCGCACACAGTCTGGGCCAATGAGTTTGCAACGTCGTAGGTTGGCGCAGTGGTACATATTCTACAGCCGCATCCTCGGTTATTTGAGGAGGACTGCCCTAACTACGTAGTCGAGCGCAGAAACGATATCGATTCGGCTTATCTGGGCCAGAGAGCGGTCTATCTGAACAACTGTCAGCGTTTATTCCAAACAACTCGATCGCGTGACCCCTCCTACGCGAAACTATTTACTTTTTTTTTAAGTTTCCAGTTAGCGCAGCGAAGCAACTGTGCCTATGAGCGGCGTACAGGTGTGGACGGATGGAGAGAGGACAGCAGGAAGGAGTGGGGGGGGTTAGTATGCGTCCGGGGCCGACTTCAGGGGGAACCGTACCGACATTCGCCTGGAAAGTCTTCGGAAATCCCAGGGAAAACCTGAGACAGCACAGCCGGTGGTAGGATTCGAACCCACCACCTCCCAGTCGTCAGCACGACCTTGGCTACCACCAACGAGAGCGACGCCTTAACCCGCTCGGCCATGCCTGCCTGGTACACATTTTCCCTCCATTTTTTTTTGGCTCAAGAAGTGAGTGGTTTTAGTCTCGGCTTATTTGCATAGCAATTTTTTTTTTAAGTGGATGGGTTTAAATAATGGCTGGCTTTAGTTCTCCTGTCTCGCATTTTCCCGAAAACGACTCATTAATGAATTACCTAATTAATTTAGGTAATTTGTCGCCCAGTAGTTACGGTCTTCTGTCCCAGGATGCCTGCCCGAGCGCATAACTCGTAAACCGCATTTAGGTATCTCTCATTGTTTTGTCAGAAAAATTCATTTAAGAAAAGACGCCCTGTACACTTGTGTCTTCTTGAATGAACTGTGCAGAAACATTCTAAAGGGCATGTCCTGCAGGCACATTTCAAAATGCGCATTTCAGTCGCAACAGTGATGAGTTTGCGAAGCGTCTCCGGTAGTGTACGTGTGTGCGGTCGGCATAAAGATTCTTAAGCACGTCATAAAGCACTGGTCCACTGCGAGATATTTCACACAACACCTAATGTATGTCACTGTTGTGCATAGCGGTGCTGCTGGTAGCACCGCTACAAATGATTTTCTCTCTAGAGCAGTATCGATACCACTACATTGTGCGCTACACATTTCGGTAGCGGTGGTCCTTTCCTCCGCCATCGCTGTGGCTGCGTTCCATAAGGTGGCCAGGTGGCCAGGTGAGGCCTTAGCCTGTCTGACCTTTCCTCCTTTCCTTTTTTCTTCTTCTTTAATAAACATGTCCCCCCCCATAAGGTGAAAACTGTGGGACATCGAGAAAAAAGCGAGGCACCACTGACTTTCTTAACGAAGGCTAATGACAAGGACAAGGAATAACAACACCTCAAAGGTGAATGACTCTCAACTGTATTGAATATTACAACGTCCCATTCTGCCAAGGGGTCAGGTATAGCTCTAAACTAAAAACTAAAACTAAATCAGATGTTTTATATTTTCCGTGAATTCTTGTTGAGAGTAACGCTTCGCGATGCGTGTCTTGTGCAGCACATCAGCATGTACCCCGTGTATAATTTGGGGTATAATGCTGGCCCTGGCAACTTTATACCCAAAATTGCCGGCCATTACTGACACCCACGTGAAACTGATGCAAAAGAAAACCTGTGTCCCTCTTAGCAGGAACATGCAAACAGGCGCGACTGCGCCAAAGCACATATCCCACCACATGTCGTTTGTCGTAAAGGTTCGAGGATTAACAAATTGAACAAACGCATATTACCAGTTGCGTGAAGCTTAGCACTTGAAATTTGAACACGGCCACCAGGTGCGAGGGTAATAAATTAAATTTTTACATAATAAATATAAGCTCTGTAAATATGATGGATGGTATGGTATGGAATATACTGTAAGAAAGGGCATGCAAAAAGTCCTGCTACTCTGCGTGCGTGGGTTGGTAGCAAATGAGCCAGGTTTTATACGAAAATGAAAGCAGGGCTTAATTCCTCGTCAATAAACTGCTCTTAAATGCTGTCCTGTCACAATTGCAATTCCTCACATGTGAAGGACATGGTGCCAAAGCGTTGGCGAATGAAACAGGCCGTCTTTCTGGAAATCGGCTACGCTTTAGGGCATCGCGGAAATAATTCAATAGCCAATTGAAGTATTATACCGCATGCATGTGTTGTTAGCAAACGAGCCAGGTGCTATACGAAAATGTAAGCATTATTTAATTGGATGTCAATTACCTGCTTTTCAATGCTGTCATATAACAATAGAAATTCTAGCGCACACACTCACACATGAAAGATGGGCGTCAGAGCATTGGCGTTTCAAACGGGCTCTCTTTCTGGAAATCGGTGTTATTAGGGCATCGCGGAAGTAACTAAATAACCACGCGAAGTATTATATCGCATACATTCTTCCTTTTCACTGAATTACGCCAGTTGAAGAAATGCATTCATTCATTCAATTGAATCTTCCAACTGGGCGTTGTGAAGTTTATGTTGTGTTCGTCCTATGTTTAATTGCCCCATCCGCATCAACATTGCTGTTTTCCCTTAACCATGAGTAATGACCGGTTGTGAATAGGTCACTTAGCCCACCCTTATAAGTGCTTTGGGGTTCGCATCTATCGACAGAGACATTATGGAATCGAAAGTGTTCGTCTGCGTTATTGTGTTCTTCTTCCGAGTGAGTGACTCCGCAAGAGGTATGTTGCCCCATGTTGCGCTTTGTCTTCTTCTGTAGTGATATTAGGAATGAACGAACTTACAATATTTATAGTTAAGTGCGGAGAACGATCTTGTATATACAGCATACCATTGAAGTTTTTCACAATCGCGACAGAAGAGATTTGTGAATGGAATGTTAGATTAAACGGCACAATGGGCACTGTATGCTAGGTTCCCCCCTTATTGTTTGCATCCAACACGAAGTTTTTTATTTTTGTTTTTGTTTTTATATCTGTTCTTAACGAGACTGCTGTCGGGTAGCATATAACTTGACCGTGAACAAAGTGAACGGAGATCTCATCATATTTCTCTAATCTTGTCTTATTAGCCGCGAAAGCTGTCTAAGTCGCTTCATTGTTAGTATATCAAGAACCTAATAGAACAATATGACTGCAGGCCAACTGGTGAATGAGATTCATGATGAAATCCGTGATGATGGTGCATTTTTTAGTTGCTGTGCTCCTTACCCAAAGATTCATCTACCCCACTCCCTTTAAAGTTCGTTGCTAAAACTTCTCGAAAATCAAGCTCTTTTTTTTTTTCTGTCCCGGTTGCGAGACGACAGAAGTGAAAGCATGAAAATATAATTATCTCTGTCGATAATAAAATTCTATTATACTAGCACATGCTAGCACAGAAATTTATATAGTACATTTTTAAACAGGTCTTCCAGAAAAATGTGCAGTAAAGAGAGGAGAGTGCAATAAAAAAAGTTTCCTGACAAGATACTACTTCAACGAGACAAAGAAGCGGTGTTTCTCTTTCTTCACTTGTCTTGGCGAAGGAGACAAGTTTTACCCAGTTATGATGGAGTGTGTCAGAGACTGCGCACCAAGTGAGGCTCTTTCTGTTTCGGAGGAAATTTCTTAAAGCATGCAATATTATTTTCCACGATCGAATTATTTCCAACAACAGGGAAAATGCACTACGAGACAAGCAGGGCGTATAATTATGAGTTGGTCTACTACAAAAAACAAAAACAAAAGCACTCCTTATATGTGTGCTTAGATCTGTGTTCGATGCTGTGAGAATACGGCCATATATTGAACAGTGTTGTATTGAGCAAGTGGATTGAAACGATGAAACTCACCATTCATCACCCTATAATAAAGCGGCTGCTGTTGTTGTTGTTGTGTTGAAATGTTTCTTGTGAAATATAGAAACAATCGGCTATGGTAGGCTTGTGAGAATGTTTGTGTCGCTTCATTTTTCAGGACAAAAACCAGCAAAGTGCTACAAAGAAAAGGCAACAAGATGCAGAGGAGATATGCCCGGCGAGAGAGCCTGGACGTACGATCTTACAGAGAAGAGATGTGAAAAAGTTGAAAATGCTTGCGACGGTACCAAGAACAAGTTTGTATCACAGGAGCAATGTGTAGCAGAATGCTTGTACGTAAACGGCTGTACTCCTCTATTTTTTACCATGAAGTTACTTGTAATCGATGAGCATGTTCAAATTTTCTCTTCTCGTGATGGGTTTTCGTCGCAACATGGATTAAAACGGCGAGAGATAAAAAAAAAAAGAAGACGAAAGATATGCGTTAAAGGATGCCTGTTAAAGAGCTCAAGAATTCATGCACTGTATTTAAAGGTGGAATTACAGCGGTGGTCGCAGTTATTCTCTAGCGACATTCGCCATCAGGCGTCGTTGCCAACCGCGCGTGCTTTGCAAATTGCTTTCCGCGCATCGTTGTTTGTTTCTCATCGTCAGCTAGGCGTGTAAGAAAGAATATAGGTCTATTTCATGGCCATCGAACAAAGCATGCCCCATAGGCAGTGCCTTACTTGATGACAATACACGCCGGCCACAAATCTCAATTAGAGGAGGCCGGGAAGGAAACCAGAGAAACAACGCCAAACAAGTCCCCAAATCGAGGAGTTAAGGAGGCGAGTTCCACGACCACCTGACACAAGTCGCAAATGGAGCAGTCCAGGACGCGAGGTCGATTGCCACCGTGCACGAACCTCGAATGGGGCTATCCAGGAGACGAGCTCATTGGCACTGGACACTCAAATGGTGGAGGAGGCGAGGTCGCAAAGATGTAGAGCACATGTGCTGGCCACTCGACCGGGATATGAAATGGAGGAGACCATGATTATACTGAGATGACGTACTAGGTTTGAAGAGCACGTCAGGTAGCCTCGAATACAGGAATGAAGCCTTTAGGCGTTTCAATTAAGGTAAAAAAGCAAAGTGCGCCTTGAAGTGCTCCGGGAGCACGTGCGCATGGAGCCGGTTCAGATCGCTGGCCATAAGGAGAGTAGAACTCCGTCCTATAGCTTTAGGTCTCCTTTTGGAATACCAGACCGTGGAGGTGGTGTATGTGTTCTCTGCATGCGTCTTGTGGTACCCTTTTGTCCCAGACTTCAATCCCAAGTCAGATGTCGTCACTTTTGTCGTTGTCAACATGATGCGCACTATTCACAGCCCATCAAGCTACAACAAGGTCGCAGTCGATGAACATCATAACCCATCTTGCTACCTGAACTGGGTTCCATGACCCATCATTAAATGCAAACATCAACATCGCCTCACACGATATGTTATCGCTGAACTTCAACGTGACATAACATCATTCTCCATGATGTGATGGAGAATGATGGCCATCCGTGATGGCCATCATGAGTGAACCAATGCCCCAAGTGCTCCGTTACAGTCCTTTGAGTGGTCATAGGCTGCTGCCTTGCCTCGCGGTGTTTGACATGTTGATGGTGTGCTGATTTTGTGCTTACAAGACACCCAGCATCTTGGTGTTGCTACCAATATTATCTTTTAAATATGGGAATAAGCGACAATAGCTGGCGTTTTGGAATCCCTAGTAAATTACGCAGCCATGCATGCTGATCGCATCCAGACTATCTGACGTGCCTTCGTGTGCCGCAGTTACCTTACTAAATGGCTTCTTATTTTAAATATATTCATACAGATGCTGTCATCCTTTGGCCCAGGAGAACAGTCTCTGCTAAAAACATAGGCGACTCTCACCCTGAGGCTTCATCCCTTAACATTTTCTACCTTCCTACATCCTTTGGTACATATGTTGGCACACTTTACTATGTAGAAGCAGTTACTTTAGGTCGTTGATATTACTGTCACTGCTTTTGCTCATACATTTTTTTTACTTAGCTTTTACGAAGACTTTCCTTTGTGCCTCTTCCTTGGCATCGCTAAAATATTCTGAAGGCACAAGAAGAAGACAGAAGTAATCAAACTCATGCTCAATCAAGACATGAGAAGTATTTCTGGGGGTGGAGGGCGATAATTTATGTTAGGAGTAGCAGAACAAGTCTGGAGATGAGTTCAATTTCTACTCTTTTTCCCCCCTTACGAACAAACAAACAACAAACGAACACCCCCATACACAGGCCTATTCTTTCTTTAGTTTGCACCGCTCTCCGTTTTTTGTTTTTGCGTTTGAGCTCAGCTGCATCCGTTGTATTCACAGTGGCTTCGACCAGAACGGTCTGCTAGAGCAGTACAAACGCAAGAAGGAACCAACTACATTAAAAAAAAGAAAAGGAGAAGAAGAAGAACACTAACAGGGATGACTGAAAAAGGATACCGTGTGCTCCGTCCGAGGTACCATGGAAATGAATCACAGACTGACTGATTGGTTGATTGATCGTCCTCCGATAGTCGAGAATAAAAGTGCATGTGTGGAGGACCTCCTCCAGAACAGTGTGCGACGAACTTGCGTTCCTCATGGACGGAACCGTATTCCCGCTCACACGAAAGAAAACTTGCAGCTCTCTCGTTACAGATGTGGAGCTGAAGGGATTTGAAAAGTTCCATGATAGCTTAGACTTCGCACTCTGATACCATTTGAAGATGATGAGTTCGTGTGTCAATATGCAATTATATGTCTCACTTCACAAAGCACATGATCTCATCCGGAAAGTTCATTTTGAGTCTACGTGGTTTATGCGCTATTGTACGTATATTGCCGTTACAGTAGTCGATACTTTTGCGGTATCGAAGTGAGGATCGTGATACATTTTTTTTAAAAATCGGTATCGGAAAAGTATCTTCATTACAGAGTTACGATAACGCGATCTCCATATCGTTACCGATACTTTTTTAGTTCCCGCACTCTCCCTTCACCGACCATACTTCTTACTCTTATTCATTGTCACTGGTTGACCTAGCGCTCGATAAGAAGCATGTGGCCACGCCTACGTGCATTATACGAAACAGATGTTCACTTTTTTTCTTTAAACCTGGAGGAAATAGCCAAGCTGCTCTCAACGAAAGAGTTCAGGTCAACGAACAGAGGTCAAGTCCTCAACAGTTCGCTCTAGATTCCACTGCTAAGTTGCCGTGTCGCACTGAGTCACGCTCACGTATATTGTGGCGTTGCATCTTCGGATAGGTTTCCTTGGTGATTGGACTCCACGGCATGTGTGCATGTGTGGGGCTGACACTAACGTAATTGTCATATTGGCCTCTGTTAGCTGCCGGAGAGATCACGGCCTGCTAGGATGGCAGAAGACGACTTTGGGAACCCGCTATTGATAAACGTCAAGCAAATGCGTCCGACCTACATAATAGATATATATACTGCCTTTTTTACCGCAAAACTATCTTCTCCCAATTTGCTATTGTACAGATGTGGTGTTCACGTAACCCAGATTTCCATGTTGCATCCACTTCGTATTTCCAACAAAAGTGTCGGGCAAAGTATCGCGTTACTTTTTTTAGTAACGCT
Organism: Ornithodoros turicata; assembly: GCF_037126465.1. Taxonomy (NCBI): domain Eukaryota; kingdom Metazoa; phylum Arthropoda; class Arachnida; order Ixodida; family Argasidae; genus Ornithodoros; species Ornithodoros turicata. The sequence continues at coordinate 66,266,368 of NC_088206.1, read as the reverse complement.
AGCGGTAGTCCGTTACTTTAAAAAAGAAGTATCGATATCAGTATTTCGATACTTTTTACTCAGGTAACAAGTATTGGTATCGCGATACCATATTTTGGTAACGGGTACAACAGTGGCATCATGTTACGTGCTTAATGACTTTAACAAAGTAGGCGACGTGCTCGTTTCAGGATATTTAAAAAGGCGGATGGATTTAAAGGTGTTGTGACAGTTGGTTTCCAGCTTTCCCAGATAAATACGAAAAGCTATTCTATCATCCGACATCATCCCATATTCAACTTTTCAGGTCCATGACTTGAGCCGGAATGGAGAAAAACGGCCCCGAAGAAGCGACATCGGTGACGTCACACAGGAGCAGCGAGGGAAAAAGCACGTCTCCCAAGCCAAATGGGGGGAGGGGTGAGGTAACACCGTGGGTCGTCGTATTGTGGCTGCGCCTATTTTCCGAACCAATCTAGCGAGAGGAAAAATTCTTTTTTCCACGGTGTTCTCATAATGAGTACGATGCATATATATTATGCTTCAACACATCAGAGAAAGCGTCGCAACACCTTTAAATAATGGCTGGCTCCAATTCTGCTGTCTCGCATTTTCGCGAAAACATCTAAATAATAAGTCACTTAATTAATTTTAGGCAATTAGTCGGCAGTATAGTTACATGCTCTTTACAAAGTACACATGGAGGAGAAAGCTTTCCCTCACTTCCCTACTTTGATTTATTTTACTTTGCTATCTCTGGCGCGCACACCCTCCAGGTGCTTACAGAACTTACATCAGATTGCAATGACACCAAAGTTATGGCAGCATTTTTATTGTTCCAATGATAAACCAAATCTTGTTAGGGACACTAAGTCCGGGAAACCCACTCCGAAAGGTACTTGAATTCTCTTCCGAAGCCAAAACAGATACTATTTATTGGTTATAACGCGACCGTTCCTGAATTCTAGAGTCCTGCTCGTCCGCGACACAAAACGAAGGATGAGCTGTCTATATGTCTTTCGATTACGCAAAGAAAGAATACTCAAAGCGAGGAATTGATTGAAGCATTAGCTCTGCATAATTTCAAAGTCTATGTTTCTGACTCCCTTTGGTTTGAGACATTCAGGTATAGGACCTTTGAAAGTCAAAAGCAGTGCGACAGAATCGCGCGTTTCTGTCCTTTACGTGAGAAATGATCCATGTATCATAGGTCCTCATCAATCATAGGACAATCATCCTTTTTGGAGGCAGATAATTTGACGGCGGACTACCCTTTATATAAGAAAAATGTCAGTCGGGTCCCCAGGATCGGCCCAAAAAGAAAACAGATGTGTTTAGGGAGTCTGAGCAAGTAAACTAAACAACGTAATATTTCTCGTCCAGTCAGCTACCCACATGGACGGGCACTGGGCGTACCTCAATGACTCTTCAACGACACTCCGCAAGTGCTATCCTCAGGATGTCCTGAGAATACAGCTCGAAGGACGAGGACACGATGACATTAGTAGTAATGTATCAGCTCAACTGGCCCACAACTCACATCTTCGTCTGGACGCCATTAATTAGCAATTAGAGCAATTTGGGACCCCCCACAGTAATTAGGACCCACCAGGGAGTCATTACACTAATTGGGGATCATCTAAGACACGTCCAGACCACTGTGTGAGTTGTGGGCTAGTTGAGCTGATAAAAAATAAAAAAAATAGGTAGAAAATAAAATGAAAAGATAGAGATAGAGTGGAGAGAAACAATTTATTCGAAAATCAACGATGCCGCGGCGAAGAAGCCGCTCCGCAACACCCGAGTGACCAGCGCCCGCCATGTTGGTAGTTTGCACCCAGCAGTTGCAGAGATCGACGACAGGTGGCCACGTAGTTGCAAGGCATCACACCAGATGCCGCCACCGTCATAGCTCTAGAGGAGAGAGACAGAGAACAAGATACTAGCGGCAGGTAAAAATGACAGCACTGCTAAACAAGTCTGGGCATGCGAGAGAAAAGGTCTAACCGCTACTGCTAAACAGAAAACAGTACACATCGGGGGAAAAAGGCTTACGGGGGGACGATCGCTTAGGCCTAACCACAACACTACACAGCTAACACAAGGCGGGAACCACACATCGCTAAACATGCGAGAAAAGGCTTAACACGAGCGCGGTCACCGCTAAACACGGCAAACATACGAGAAAAGGAGCGCGCTTGGGCATAACCTCAACACTACGCAGCTAACACAAGGCGGGAACCACACATCGCTAAACATGCGTCAACAGGCTTGGACACCGCAAAACAAGTCTAAACATGCGAGAAAAGGCTTAGCACGAGCGCGGTCACCGCTAAACACGGCAAACATACGAGAAAAGGAGCGCGTCAAATCACTCACCTTTTCCCCCGCGGCAACTTCCAGGCAGAAACTGAGCGAGCGCGGAGAACACACGTCTGCTCTCTATGAGAGGGAGCCAGAAACTGAGCGAGCGCGCGGAGCGCACGTCCGTCTTCCGCGACAGCCCGAGAGAGACTGAGTGAGGCGACGCGCAGCGGCAGCTATGGATGCGCGCGCGCCCTCTGCTCCACCCGTCCGCGCATGCGCGCGCGCGCGCAGCTCCCTCTGCGCCGGCCGCGGGTGTTTTCGGTTTCGGCTCTCCGCTGCGCGCGCTCCTAGCGGCGACGGGTGGCTTCTGAGCTTCACTTTCGTTTCTTTGCGCGCGCGTTTATCTCTATAAAGGCACCGCGCTCGCGTCATCATTCTGACCGATACGTGAAAAACGTCATGTGTGGTTTATTCTCCTGCGCTTCTCGTCGTCGCAAGGAAAAGACAAAAAACGAAGCACTTCGCGAATTTATACGCGGCATCGTGGAGGAAGCCTTTCAAGTCCACCGCCTGGAATGGTTGCAAGCGCGTCAAGAAATGTGTCAGGACAAGATGAAGACGCTCGATCGCATCTTAGCGGCGGACAGACTGGCGAAAAAGAAGTCCAACTTTAGCCTGGACAATCTGTATTGGGAACGCAGTTCCGATGTAGAGGACGACGACGAGGATGTGTAAATAAAAGCGATACATTTCTCTTCGAGTCTCAGTCTCTTCTTTTTCTTCGTGCAACGTGTACGCACGCATCATGTCTTCCCCCGAACCTTTTCGTTTCCTTCATCCTTTTCGCTGTATCTTAAGCGGCCCCTCCATGTGCGGCAAATCTACGTTCGTTGCTAACGTGTTGAGGAACCTGAACGACGTGGTAGACAAGCCTCCGTCACAAATATTCTACGTGCAGAAATATGCTTCGCCGAGCATGCAGGACGAATTCGGGGACTCCGTAAAATTTACCAAGGAGCTACCACGAGAGTGGGACACGTCGCGCGCTACGCTGATCGTCGTCGACGATCACATGACCGACGCCGGTTCCTTGAAGGAGGTGACCGATCTTTTCATTCGGGGTTCTCACCACGCCAACGCGTCGATCTTCTTACTCGTTCAAAACATCTTTTTCGACAGTAGCCATTTTAGAACAATATCCTACAACGCCAGTTACGTCGTCCTGTGGCGCACCGTGCGCAGCGTGCACCAGATGGAACATTTTGGCCAACAGCTATTTGGCAGAAAAAGATTGGAGTATTTTCTGGACGCATATAAACAAGCGATGTCGTCGCCCCACGCATATTTACTCGTGGATCTTCACAACTATAAGCACGAGGATCACAGGTTGCGTAGCAATATCTTTCCGGGAGAACGTCAATATATCTACGCTCCGAAATGAATCTCCGCCCTCACCTCACTTTACTCAAAGTACTCTCCACTCTACCCCCTACACGCCGACGCGACGTCTTGAGACGTTCGTCCTCGTCCGACATGAAACACCTATCTGAAATTTGCCTCAATGTATTGAACGGAAAGGTGGCTCTAGCTCCAGATACGTTCGCGCGTTTGAAGAAGCACAAACGCTTTTTACGACGGCTCGCCTACAAAAAGATTCACAAGAATCCGCAACGTTTGAAGCGCTATCTGTCTCAGCAGCGAGGACAGGGCGTTCTTTCGTCGGTGGTTCCTCTCCTGCTTTCCGCCGTGTTGAACCTTTTCGCCAATGGCCAAGGGAATTGAAGTGACCACCTCCTCCTCCATCGGAAACATTCTTTCCTCGAAGGAGAGTGACGACGTCAAAGTGAAACTCATACTGCAAGCACTGTATCGCATACTCAAGCAGTACGGATTTGACCCCTACGACAATAAAAACAAGGCGTCCGACGCTACAAATGACTTTGACTATTCGCTCCTCTCTCCAGAGGTGGACGAAGAGGAAGCGGAAAGGGTCGTCTCGGAATTAAAGAAGGTTCTTTCCTGGGATCGCGAGGGTTGTGTCTCCGTGTCGGGCAAGCCCATCAGACACTCCTCCGTTTACGAACTCGTCAATTATTTGTTGCAACGTAAGACGGGAAAGAAACCTTCCTGGTTCCCCAAAGTCTCGAAACTATTGCGTCTGATTTCTCTACCCAAATCTCGCGAGCCTCAACAACAGCAGCAGCAGCAGCAGCAGCAGCAGCAGGCCTCCATTGCGTGGACGACTTATGGAGGGATATGAGAAACCAGAGGGTGGTTTGGGGTGGGTGGAACGTTATAGAAAAGCACATCACTTGAGCAAAAAGAAGGCTCTCACCATTCTCAGAAAGCTGGATGCCTACACGCTCCACCATCCAGTCAGAAGAAAGTTTAATAGGAGACGCATCATCGCGCTCAAGATCAACGACGTGTGGCAAATGGACCTCGCCGATTTTTCAAAATACAAGAGATTCAACGGTGGCTACCGCTACATTCTCGTGGCAATCGATTCTCTCTCCCGCTTTCTACGCACCCTCCCACTAAAGACGAAGCGCCCCGCCGAAATGAAAAGGGCCATGATAAGACTTTTTCGGGGAGGTAACGTACCTACACGCATCTTTTGCGACAGAGGCGGGGAATTCTACAACAAGACCGTCAAGGAGTATCTCTCACGAAAGAAGGTACACATGTATTCTACCTTCTCTCCAGTAATCAAAGCATCGCAGGCAGAGCGCGTCATACGCACTTTACGCGACAGAATATTCCGTTATTTTAGAGTAACGGGAAAATACCACTTCGTTTCCGCGCTTCCCAAGATCGTGCGCGACTACAACACCACCAAACACAGGACTTTGGGCATCAGCCCGTCCGAAGTCACGCCCGAAAACGAATTGGAGCTGTTCAATAAGATAAATGGGAAGCCCGTCGTACCCTCCGTGAAAAAGGAGCTCAAACTGGGGGATAAAGTGAGGGTCTTACTTCACAGAAAAGGTTTTCATAAGAGCTCGGAAAGGAGTTGGTCACCTCAGATTTTCACCGTCTCCCGCCTGAGAGACACCTCTCCTCCCGTCGTGCACCTGGAAGCTTACCGGGGTAAGGAAGTGGACGGATCTTTCTACCCGGAGGAGGTACTCGTCGTAACCCGAGACGCCAATCAGCCTTGGCCAGTAACGAAAGTGCTGAGGAAGAAGCAGGTGAACGGTCAGAGCTTCTCCTTGGTTCGCTGGTTCGGTTACGACAAAGAACACGACAGTTGGGTGCCGAGCAGCGACGTGGTCAAGATTGGGAAATGATGCCAGACATCTACGTCCACCTGCTCTCGAACGCCAGCATGGATAAGTTTCTCTCGAATAAACTCAACGCCTTCACTGTATAGCTTTCGATAGTCCGCTTCAGCTCTCGAATCGGTATAAAGTCGGTCTGATGGATCTCAGCATAAGTAACGATTTTTTAAATATCGGGTACGAAAGGCAAGATGCGAAAATCGAGGTTTCTTTCGAGGACACGGTGGAAGCCGGCAGAACTTTTCGTGTCACCTCGGATCTCGAGAGGGATTTGGGAAAAGCCCTTTCGGAATTCAACGTTTCTTTCGCGTACAATAAATCGCGATACGACTTCGTCTTACCCGTGGACGTGAAAGCCGTGGAATTGGACCCTCGGCTCGCACAGGCGCTCGACGCCTCGCTAGCGTCCCGCGAAGCAGGTCGTGCGGTGAAACCCCCCAAATTGAGCGAACGCGAAGCCACCTCCATCTTATTGGAGCACGCCGCACCCGTCGCTTTCGGCGACGTCACTCTGAATTCGGAAACCACATCCCTACGGAACACACTCAACAAGTATTTCCAGACGCACAAGCTGGACGCCTCGCTCGAATTCGCGGTTACGGGTTTAATAGTTGTAATATTGTTCTTCTACACTTCGTAATTCTATTTACAATTTATTCTTCAATTTTTCTCCTTCATAACTTGTGCAGCGTTAATACAAAAACGCACTCTCTTTCCTATTCGGACGGGTAGACGCACCACCGTCCAGATACCTCTATCCATCGTTACGTCATCGGAAGAATTGTAGCACCCAATCAGACGCCAACGCGGAGGTACACATAACGTTCTGCTTTACCCTCTTCAAGATGATGGTGGTGGTGGTGGTGGTGGTGGTGGTGAAAGGGCTTGCCGTCTTGCTTCAAGCTGAACTTCACTACATGGCACAGTCCTAGCCAACCATCATCCCGAATGACAACGTTCTCGTCTCTCATTTGTTGAAAACGGGAGGCGTAGCCCATTTTGTAGCCGTGCGTAATTCGAGGGTGGTTCCATAAGTTTCCGGCCCGACCAACTTTTAATAGTCATAGAGACGAAACAAGTGTATCACTTTTCGACATAGTGACCCTTAACTTCGATGCACTTTTGACACCTTTCAACAACCATTCTTATACTCTTGAAAAAATAGTCCGAAGTTTTGTCCGCAAAATCCTGGAAAACTGCCTCTTGCACCTCACTATCGTTTTGAAATCTCCGTCCTCTGAGATCCCTCGTCAAGTTTGAGAACAAGAAGTAGTCACTCGGTGCCAAGTCTGGACTGTATGGTGGGTGGTGGATTTCTTCGAAGCCGCACTCGTTCAGTGCAGCCTCGACAACAGAAGCCGTGTGGACAGGGGAATTGTCCTGGAGCAACCGGACACATCGACTCAACCTGCCGCGCCTCTTTTCCTTGAGCGCAGTCGGTGCAGGAGTGAAGCATAATAAGTCGCATTCATTGTGGTGTTCCTCTCTTTGAAGTCGATGAGGAGGATCCCGTGACAACCCCAAAATATTGTTGCCATGATCTTCTTTGTGGATTGTGTGACCTTGGCTTTTCTTGGATGTGCTTCTCCTGGTTTGCGCCATTCCATCGACTCATTTCTCGAAAGGGGATCATAGTAGAGCACCATAGTCTCATCCCCTGTGACAATTGACTTCAATATTTCTTCTTCGTTCTCTTGATAGAGCTCCAAAAACTCTTTGGCACAGACGATGTGTATTGCTTTTGAACTGACCAGGGAAGTCGTGACACCCATCTCGCACTGACCTTTTTCATGTGAAGGCCCTCGCCGATGATGCGAAAAACGGTTGTTTTGGAAAGCCCCAGCCTTTCTGAGATTTCCTTCACTTTCAGACGCCTGTCGCTCAGCACTTCCTCCTCGACAAGAGACAAATTTCCTTGTGTCACCACTTCCACTGGACGACCATCGCGTGGATCATCTTGAATGGACTCACGCCCCAGTCGAAACTGCTTAGCCCTATCTTTTACCGTTATGTACGACGGAGAGGCTTCCCTGTACACGTTGTCCAGTCACGCTTTAATTTCTTTAGGCGAAAGTCCCTCTTTTGTCAAGAATTTTACCACAGCGCGGTACTCGATTTTTTCCATTTTAACTGAAGCGTGCAACCTGGCGGTTTGAAATGCCGCTCTGCAACCGACAAAAGCATGGAAAGAGTTGAGGTGGTGCTCCGGCCCTACAACAGATGGCGCCACGCGTCCTTAATCGCATTTTCAAATTCGCGCGCATTTTCTACCTCGGGCCGGAAACTCATGGAACCACCCTCGTAGATACATAATAGGATCCGCCTCTCGTTATCAACAAACTCTACAAATCATGGGCGAGCACGTTGCCATTTGGGAAGGTGGTTGGCTAGGAGTGTGCTATGTGCTGAAGATACGCACCTATCTAATTCACCCATACAAAAGGTGTCACAGACAACACGTTGAAATCGCCGTTTGGAGCCGACACAGTCGGCGGGGTCGCTTGGTACAGTTCAGAGCTCCTCCTTTAACCCAACGCCACACGAAGCAGGTGTTTTATATTTTCCGTGAATTCTTGTTGAGAATAATCCTCCGCGATGCGTGTCTTGTGCGGCACATGAATATGCGCCCCGTGTATAATTTTCGGTATAAAGTTGGCCCTGGCAACTTTATACCCAAAATTGTCAGCCATTAGTGACACCCACGTCAAGTGATGCAAAAGCAAACTTGTGTCTCTCTTCGCAGAAACATGCAAACAGGCTCAACTGTTCCAAAGCACAGATCCCAGAGGCCAGTTGTCGTAAGGGGGGGGGGGGTATGTTTAATAGAATGAAAAAAAGAAAAAGAAAGGTTCCAGCGTTAACAAATGCATATTATCAATTGCGTGAAGCTTAGCACTTGAAATGTGAACACGGCCACCGGGTGCGAAGGTAATAAATTACAAGGTTTACAGAATATAAGCACTTGAAATATGTTCGAGATTTACATCTATAAGCTTTAAGTACATCGCAAACGTATGCGTATAGCGAATACATAGTGCTGCACGCGAGAAAGTATATAATGTTGTATAGCAGCCATCATCCGCCAAGGGGGGAGGTGGTATATGCTATAAGAAAGGGCATGCAGACAGGTTAATCACAAACAAAATAATGCTACTCTGCATGCATGGGTTGTTTGCAGGTGAGCCAGGTGCTATACGAAAATGAAAGCAGGGCTTAATTCTTTGTCAATTAACTGCTCTTAAAGGAGCATAGAAAGTGGGTAGAAAGAAAATTCTCTTGGACCGCGTTCAAATGTCGCACCACTGAATTATGTTTTTACACCATAAATACTGTCCTAGCGAACATATTACGCCCACGGCAGACGTTTTAATCCCCCGCTCGCGCGATTTCTCCGCTTTTCTGTGGAGGCCACGTGACAAGCAGGAGAACGCGCGTCACGATGTGACGAAGCACCTGCATCCACTCACAGGAGGGATCGCAGTGTGACGTCAGCCGGCATCATCAGTCAAACACGGCAGAGGTGGCGGAGGTCTGAACGTCGTCTGCTGCGTACGTTTCTCGTAGTTTCTTCAGATAGACGCTTGTGCTCAGCAGCTCGGGTTGCGGTGTAGGTGCTTATTCTTTCTTCTTCTTCTTGGAGGTTAAGTGAGGTCAGCAAATGTGCATGGCTTGCTTTGCCGTTTGCATTGCTCGCTCGCGTCAGGTATAGATTTATCGACGGAGCAAGACATCGCTTCAGATAGATTCAGAAGTCGGCGCCAACGGATTTCACGACGCTCGGTGGTGACTCGTAATCAGTCTCATTGATATGTAGACTGCATATTCGGAGTTTAGTGCCAGGTTGAACATCCTCGCGTTGAATCAGGGCAAGCCACCTACTTCTTGCTGGCTCATTTGCCGGAACCTGATGCATCTGAAAGCCACGCGTCCTTTTTGTTTTCGTTTGCGCAGCTTCGAACTCCACACAGCATCACTGCAGGCCTCCTCAATCAAGCACGTACACACTTGTGTAACATACGTGCACGGGTAATTATACAGGCTCTGTGCTCTACCTTGATTAAATGGAACAAAAACGAGAGATGCATCTAAACGCGAAGAGCCACATTGAACGCCGCCACATACAAGATGCCGATGCCGACGTACATGCGGTTCGTACTCTCTTCTCGTAGACGCAGGAAATTATGATAAAAGAACCACGGTAACGAGCCATCGGTAAACAAATACAATTTTCAAAACGTTTGTTTTCCTGTTTGATATCTTAGAAGGAATAGCAGTGAACAAGTATAGCACGTGGCTCTGTCGAGAGCAGACGAATATTTTTTTGCAGCGAATGAGGCGCACCGCCGGTGTGACGTCACAGGACTGCAGGAGTGGCCTGGAGATGGTGTCCGAAAACCTCCCGCCGCGGGAGCGTTTTTTACAATTAGATTGCGTTGTAGTGGGACCTTATTAAGCAGAAATATTTTCCGTGTACCCTCTTCATAGGCCATTTCACGAAATACCAGCGGTTTTCATACGGCTTGAGTACCCTTTCCATGCTCCTTCCATCACATTAGCAATCTATCATACACTCACACATGAAGGATCGGGTGCCAATGCTTTGGCGTTTGAAACGGCCGTCTCTCTCGAAATCGGCTTCGCTAGGGCATCGCGGAAATAATTAAATAACCGCCTGAAGTATTATATCGCATGCAGGGTTGTTAGGAAACGAGCCAGGTGCTATACGAAAATGAAAGCAGGCTTTAATTCCATGTTAATTAACTCCCTTTAAATGCTGCCATATCACAGTAGAAATTCTAGCTCACACACCCACACATGAAGGATGGGTGTCAAAGCATTGGTGTTTGAAACAGGCCCTCTTTTTGGAAATCGGCGTCGTTAGGGCATCGCAGAAAAAATTAAATAACCACCGGAAGTATTGTATCGCATGCATTGTTCTTTTTAATTGAATTATGCCAGTTGAAGGAATACATTCAACTGAATTACGCTACTGGGCGTTGCGCGTCTTGTGTTGTGTTTGTCCTATGTTCAATAGCCCCATCCGCTATAACGCTACAACATTGTTGTTTTCGCTGTATCACGAGTAGTTTCCGATTGTGTATAGGTCATTTAGCCTACCCTTATAAGTGCTTTGGGGTTCACATTTATCGACAGAGACATCATGGAACCGAAAGTGTTCGTCTGCATTATTATGTTCTTCTTCGGAGTGAGTGACTCCGCACTAGGTATGTTACCCCATGCTGCGGGTTGTTTTATTCTGTAGTGATATCAGGAATGAACCAACTTAGAATATTTATGGTCAAGTGCGGAGAATGGTTTGGTATATACAGCATACCTTTGAGGTCTTCACAATTGCGACAGAAGAGATTTGTGAATGTGAGAATAAACGGCACAATGGGCACTGTATGCTAGGCTCTCCTTTTTTTGTTGTTGTTGTTGTTCGACACCAAGCTTTTTGTAGTGTTTTATTTTCATACTCCGTCTGTGACCTGACTACTGTGGGAGTAGCATAACCTGACCGTGAACGAAGTGAACGTATCTCTCATTATATATATTTTTAGTGTTGTCTTATTAGCCGCGGAAGTTGCCCAAGTCGTTTCAGCATTGTTAGTCTATCAAGAATCTAATAAAACGACATCAACGCAGGCCAGCTGGTGATCATGGTGCATTTTCTAGTTGCTGTGCTCCTTACCCAAAGATTTATCTACTCCTGTTTCTTTAAAGTTCAGCGCTAGAACTTCTCGAGTATATACTTGACCGTGAACATAGTGAACAGAGATATCATCTCCGTCTCCGTCATATCATCTCCATTTAGTCTTGCCTTATGGTAGCGGCGAAAGGTGCCTAAGTCGTTTCATTGTTAGTCTGTCAAGAACCTAATAGAACAATATGAATGTAGGCCAGCTGGTGAATGAGATTCATGATGAAATCCGTGATGATGGTGCATTTTCTAGTTGCTGTGCTCCTTACCCAAAGATTTATCTACTCCTCTTTCTTTAAAGTTCAGCGCTAGAACTTCTCGAAAATCATTAGCTTTTCTTTGTTTTTTCTGTCCGGGTTGCGAGACGACAGAAGTAAATGCATGAAAATATAATTATCTCTGGTGATATATAATTATCTTGGTTGAAAATCAAATTTTGTGAACCTAGCACATGTTAGCACACAAACTGATGTATATATCAATTCCTAAGGTGGCCTTCCAGGGAAATGTGCAGTAACAAGAGCAACGTGCAAAAAGCGAAGTTTTCTGACAAGATACTACTTCAACGCGACAAAGGAACGCTGTTATTCTTTCTTCGCTTGTCCTGGCGAAGGAGACAAGTTCTACCCAAGGATGATGGAGTGTGTCAGAGACTGCAGACCAAGTGAGGCTCATTCTGTTTAAAAAGAAAGATTTCCTAATGCATGCAATGTTATTTTCCACGATCGAATTATTTCCAATGCACTGCGCAGGGAAGCAGCCCGTATAACTATCACCATCGTCTACCACCAGAACATTACATGTCTGCTCAGCTCGTTCTTTGAAGCTGTTAGAATATAACAATAAATTGAATACTGTTACATTGGAGTGTTTCTTGTGAAATGTATCAACGATCCGCTCATGATAATGTTTGTGTCGCTTCATTTTTCAGAACAAAAACCAAATAAGTGCTTCGATAAAAAGGCAGCAAGATGCAGAGGAGATACGTCTAAAGAGACAGCCTGGACGTACGATCTGAAACGGACGAAATGTGTAAAAGTTGATGACGCTTGTGTCGATACCAAGAACAAGTTTGTATCACAGGACCAATGTGCAGCAGAATGCTTGTACGTAAACAGCTGTACTCCTCTATTTTTTACCATGGAATTACTTTTAATCGATGAGCATGTTCAAATTTTCCCTTTTCGTGATGGCTTTTCGTCGCATCATTAATTTAAACGGCGAGAGATAAAAAAGGAGGAGAAGAAGAAAGATATGCGTTAAAGCACGCATGTTATAGAGCTAAAAAATTCATGCGCTGTATTTCTAGGTGGAATTACACCGGTGATCGCAATTATTCTCTAGCGACGTTCGCCATCAGGCGTCGTTGCAAATCCGGCAATCGTTGTTTGTTTCTCATCGTCAGCTAAGGACCTGGAATGGGGCTATCCAGGAGACGAGCTCAGTGGCACTGGACACTCAAATGGTGGAACAGGCGAGGGCACAAAGATGCACAACACATGTGCTGGTCACTCGAAACATGAAATGGAGGAGACGATGATGATACTCGATGCTGAGATCACGTACTTTGTTTAAAGAGCACGCCGGGTAGCCTGGAATACAGAAATGAAGCCTTTAGGCGTTTCCCTGCGGGGTAAACAGCAAACTGCGCCTTAAAGTGCCCCGGGAGCACGTGCGCCTGGGGCCGGTTCAGATCAGTGGCCAAAAGGACAGTAGTACTGCGTCCTTTAGCTGTGATATTTGGGCCTTCTTTTGAAATACCAGGCCGTGGAGTAGGTGAATGTGTGTTCTCTGCATGCGTCTTCCGTTTGTGGCGCCCTTCTGACCCAGCCTGTAACCGCAAGTAAGATGTTGTCACTTTTGCGAGAATGTTAGCCAACATGGGCCCTAGCCCTAGCCCTATTCACAACCCATCAAGCTACAGCAAGGTCGCAACCCATGAACATCATAACCCATCTTGCGACCTCAACTGGGTTCCTTGACCCATCATTAAACGTCAACATCAACATCGCCTCACACTATATGTTATCGCTCAAGTTCAACATGACATCACATCATTCGCCATGATGTGATGGTGAATCCGTGATGGCCGTCATGAGCGAACCTATGCCCCGAGTGGTCAGTTACCGTCCTTTTGAGTGGTCATAGGCCGCTGCCTCGGGCTGTTAGACATGTTGATGGTGTTCTGATTTTGTGGTGACAAGACACCCAGCACCTTGGTGTTGCTAATAACATTATCTTTTAAATATGGGAATAAGCGGCAATGGCTGGCGTTTCGGAAACCCTAAATTACGCGGCCGTGCATGCAGATCGCATCCAGACTCTCTTACGCGCCTTCGTGTGTCGCATTTCTCTTACTAAATGGCTTCTTATTTTAGATATACTCATATAGATACACTCCTCCTTTGGCCCTGAAGAACGGTCTCTGCTAAAAATATAGGCGACTCTCACCCTGAGGCTTCATCCCTTAACATTTTCTGCTTTCCTACATCCTTTGGTGTACATGTCGGCACACTTTACTTTGTATAGACGCAGTTATCGTGTTGTGCCTTCCTCTATATGTGTCCCTGTCTTTTTGCTGCATAATATCTGCTATGTTACTTTAGATCGTTGATATTACTGTCACTGCTTTTCCTCATACATTTTTTTTACTTAGCTTTTACCAAGAGTTTCCTTTGGGCGTGTTGGTACATACCAACTTCCGTGGTATAGCGCTAAAATATACGGAGGGCACCTTTTGGGGTGTGTGTGTGAGGGGTGTGTGTGTGAGAATTTATGTTAGGAGTAGCAGAAGAAGTCTGGAGACGAGTCCAATTTCTCCTCTTTTTTTTCCCTTACAAACAAACAAACAACAAACGAACACATGTACACAGGCCTATTCTTTCTCTAGTTTGCGCTCTCTGTTTTTTGTGTTTGCGTTTGAGCTCACCTGCATGCGTTGTATTTACAGTGGCTTTGACGAGAAAGGCCTGATGGCACAGTACAAAAACAAGAAACCATAGAGATAGAAAAGCCCGCTAACAGCGATGTATGAAGAAGGATACCGTGTGCTCTGTCTGAGGAACCATGGAAATGAGTCACATACTGATTGATTGATTAAAAAATAATACTAAAGAATAATAATATTTTTTGCTTCACTTCGGATCTTTCCCTGACAGTCCAGAATAAAGGTGTGTGTAGCACCACCATGTTGTTTCCGTTTCACTTCCAGCCCCACCTCTACTTCGGCAGTAGAAATAGATGAAGTTCGGCAGTGGAAGAAGACAACACTTTGAAGAGTGCTGCACGGATGGCGCAGGAGGTCAAACGGAAACAACATGGCGGCCTTTTGCCTCAGTGTCGATACTCTGAAGCGTAGCCTATTTAGTGACTATAACTGACAAGTGGCGTTTCGGAAATAAGTATTACAAAGACCAGACGCATTCGCTATTTTAATGGCTGTTGACGGAAGCGAGAAGAACCATTTCCCGCTGTTCGGGTCTTTTTGTTCCACATCAAGTTGTGCTGAGGCTGAACGTTCGCGAATACAGTCAGTTATTCAGGGATGATGCAGGGTACCGAGTGGGTCGAAGCGGGGTAGTCGGTTTGAAGTACATACTGAAGTAAAAGCTGCAGCGAAAGGACGCGGACAAGTAGGCTAAGACACACTAAACGATAAGCGATGCTTTATTGCAACTTCCACAGAAAAAACACAATCAGGGGAGCCCAAAAGCAGCACGAGGCTGATTGACAAGGGAATTACCCCTTTAACATGACCATCGCGACGGCATGCAGCAAGGGAACAAGATCATCTATTCAGTGCTAAATATTGTGGAAACCAGTGATTCCACAACCTCGGGGCGTCAGTTCGTCCGTTCCGTCACCGAGGAAGACACAGCAAGCAAAAAGGTTCGAACAACAAACAAGGGTGTATTACATACCGCTTTCGAACAGCCGGCAGCCGCCAACACTCCTTGAGTAACAACTCCCCAAAACTTCAGCCCCGCTTAAATCATTTACAAAAACACCATCAGCGCCCTCTTCCAGATGGGCGTACCCGGGAACGACGCCCTTATCGACACGCTTGGTCGACTTATTAAGTTCTATCGACCCAGCACCTGGTCGCGATACCCCCCCCCCCTCCCCTTTCAAAGTCCAAGTAAAATGACCTTCACACATAGCGCATGTCCAGCACAACATCATCCGGGATCGACGGGGCTCCTTCCTGTCTCGGGAGGAGGTCCGGGCGGTGCCGCTGGAGGACAGTCAGTGTCGCTGCTACGTACGATACTGTCCTCCTGCCTTCTCTCAGTGCGTTCATCTTGGCTCGATGTAGAGGGCCACGGCGGTGAGCAGCACGGTGAAGTTCAGGCACCCCGCAGACGGGGCACAGTAGACGTTTCTCATCCTCGGTGAGAGCAATTCTCATCCTCGGTCGGCGGGGTGCCTGTCCTGTAGCGTAAGTCCTCGAAACGGAGGAGGGACCTGGCTCGGGTCGCATCCGCGGAGTGGTCTGGGCTGAGAGGACCAGCGGGCCATAGACGCCCAAGAGATTGCACGGTTGTACGCCACCACCGTCCAGGTGGCAATGGAGGAAGACTTCGGCGTTGTGGTTGGTCTCAGATCTTGACGATTTCAGCGTCTTGTCAAAGCCGGCTGTTGCTGACGAGCTGCGCCGGCCTAACCCTCTGTGTGTTTTGTTTAGGGGCCATCACTGAACAAATGGAAAAACAGAGAAACCCTTAGGTGGAAGCACCTAACGGCGAAGGTATGGCAAGGTCCTCGTGCATATGTCGTGGGAAGCTAAAAACAGTAGTCACACGAACGAAACACTAAATCACAAGCACTAGGTTCTAGCGATGGAGAGAGTGACAGCTGCGTGCGCCGCGAACTGTATCGACTGGAAGGTCATGGAACGGGATCCCGGTCCAGGTCTTGAGGAGGAAGCTGACCGTCTGCTTCTTCGCCTTCGGGGTCTCGGAGGTGGTAAGTCTTCAGGTCCGAGATATGCACTGGCCCAGTTTCTTCGCCCGTGTCACAGCGACGAAGCCTGTAACTGAGGTCGGAGGAGCACGCACTCACCTCGTAGGGGCCATCACACCTATCTGCAAGCGAAGCTGTAAAGCCGCGTGCGGGTGAGTCCGTCGAAGGGCCAGGTGATAGACGCTGTAGGTGAGGTTTCGTCGTCCTCGGTTGTACTGGCGAGCCTGGTCCAACCGTGCGACGTCCAGATTCTCCCGAGCCGTCCGAGCTGCAACGTTCAGTCGACTCCGGAGGTCTCCAGCAAACCTTGAATAAGGAGGCTGGGTACTGCCATCCCGGAGGCGTAGAGCATACTTGGAAAAGGTGCCTCTCGTCCCAAGTTCAGGAACGCGGGGGTGAAGTCCGACAGATCTGTTTAATGTTGTTCGTGTAGCGAACGCCAGTTCAGCCAGGTGAATATCCCAATCACGGCGGTACTGACTAGTAAAAACAACCAACATCATTTTCAGTTTCCGACTATCCGTTCGGTAATCTTAGCCTGAGGGTGATACGGGGAGGTCTTCTTGAGCTGAATGCCTAAGACAGCGCAAGAATCTGAGAACACCTTACTTGTAAAGCAGGTTGCGTTATCTGTGATAAGCTGAGCAGGAAACCCGAACCAGCAAAAGGCGTCGAGTAGTCCTTCCCACACTCTCTGGAAAGTCAGCGTCCTGAGAGGAAACAGCTCAACCGATTTCGTGGAATGATCAGTAACCACAAACAAATGCTGGTTACCTCTAGGACTACGAGGAAAAGATCCAATCACATCACAAGCAAATATTTGCCAGGGCCTAGTGCTTTGAACAGGCTGTAAACACCCAGGGGGTAAACCACCACGAGGTTTTGCTCTCTGGCATACCGGATAAGTGCAAACAGACTTAGCTACATCCGCCTCATTCCTGGCCATGTCGCAACACGACACAACTTTTCATAAGTTTTCCTGCCATAAGTTTGCCTGGCCGTATCAGCGATTGCGTGAGAAATAGCTCGAAAGGATAATTCCTGCTCTTCTCCCCACTGCCAGCGTGTAACGTTGCGCAACAACTGGTTAAGCGGCTGTGCTAACTCAGCACAATTATACGAATGAATTGTCTGTAGAAACCAACCATACCCAAGAAACGCTGCAAGGCTTTTACGTTACCAGGAACTCCATGATCGCCTTTAACTTGTCATCGTTTGGACTGATGGTTCCTCCGTCCACCATGAAGCCGAGAAGGCTGATCCTAGGCGATGCCAGCTGCAACTTTGGGGGTTGATGGTTAGCCCCGCGTGCTTCATCCTTGCAAGGATGATTGACAGGTGTTCCAAGTGTTGCTGAAAGTTTCTGGAAAACACTACGACATCATCCATGTACGCCATTGCGAAATTATACTTCGCATCTCCCAATACGGTATCCATTAGCCGCTGGAAACTGGGAGAGTTAGACCGAAAGGCATCCGTAAAAACTCAAACAAACCACCAAACACGTAAAGGCTGTTTCCGGGACATCCTCCGGGGCAACTTGGATTTGCAAAAACCCTCTTCTACAATCAAGCTTTGAAAACACTATAGCGTTGCCCAGAGAATAGATAATAGACTCGATGGAGAGAAAGGGGTACGGGAAAGGGGGGAATGGGAGTCCCCTATACAGTTACTGCGTTCAGTCGACGGTATAGTCATCACGTAACCATCACGTTTCGGAGCGAGGACGACAGGAAATGCCCCAGGGCTCTGGGACCTTTGAACTGCACCGGTTTGGAGCATTTCATCAAGAGCAGCGTCTAACAAAGCACGCTTATGCACACTCAATGGTCTCGGATTACAACTCCAGGGCCTAGCGTTTCCCGTGTCTATCCTATGCTGCAACACAGACGACTTAACGGGTTTCTCCGTGAAGACACCGTCAAACTGCCGCAGTACTTGTTCAAGCTGACGGCGCTCCAGGACCATGGAATGACCCTAAGACAGTCGCGAGCGGGTACGGTTCGACGGACGTCGCTGCAGCGTGATTAGCTGAGCTGCTGTCCTATGCCACGGCGAAAGGAAAAAATCCTGACGATCCGTAGTAAACGTGTCCTCCATTGGGCAGGTCCAACACCAATTTCTGCCGGATGATGAAGTCTCTCCACAGGATAACGGGCACCGCCATGCCAGGAAGGTGGACGAAGCGCTGCTTTCGTCGTCTCCCATCAAAGCGAAGCAGGAGCACAACTGCAGTTAGCTGCTGGAATTGCGTCATTGGGAGCAGACGTGAAGCGACATCTGTGGATTGCAATTGCACATTCTGTGATACGCAGTGCTCGTAAACACAATCGCCGGTAAGGGAGGCTAGCTCCCCTGTCGATAAGGGCGATGCAATGGCTCCCCAAAATTCGAACAGCGATATGTTTACGCAGCAAGCAGCACAATGTAAGAAAGTCGAGTGCAATAGGGGTGGACGGGTAGGTGGAAGAGCTTGACCGTGAAACTAAAGAACATTGATAATGCTCTGATAATGCCATTGCTCTGATAATGCCATTGATAATGTTCTCTTAACAATAGAGAGTTTTAGTATACCGGCCATAGGCTACCGGTGGGGCCGGTATTGACGTCATGCCTTCTTTGCGCAAGCGCGAGCGGAATACCGGCCTCCCGGTCCTACCGGCCGCCGGTCGGAGGGGCGAAATACCGCGCAGCCTATACCGCCAGCGTACCGCTCGCTTCACCGGCGAGATCGACAGCAGCGCCGCCGCTCTCCTTCCCATCTCCGTGCGTCGCTACCGGTGAAATGTCGCGGTAGAGTCGCGCTATACTAAACGAGCCTGTTATACCGGAGCCGGGGACTGCGGTAAGCAAGTCCACCGGTAGCCGCGGTAGCCTACCGGGCACCGGTAGCCGTATACTAAAACTCTCTATTGACAAGACACATACCGACCACCCCCATTGCACTCGACTTTCAGTACATTGTGCTGCTTGGGTTGTCCTCGGTGTTACCTCGGACGGAAAAGGCAAAAGGAACTAAGGCGTCTGCTATTATCTTGCTGCTAGCAAAGCCGGCTTCTGAATCATCAGGGTCACGGATTGTAACCGTTCGTTCGCTCTTTCGGCAGATAGCCGACGTCGTTGAGCGATTGTTTACCGGCGTCAGCTGCGACAGTTTCCCGTTGGCACATTACGAGGGTTTGGTCTTTGCTGCGGACAGTCCAGACGAAAGTGGTCAGGGCTGCCGCACGTCCAACAGCCGGCGAGCATTATGCGTTGCTGCCGTGGAACATGCCGCTGCTCCTGGGGCCTCCTAGGGATTTGCCCAGCTGAATAGCCGGGTTGACCATGGTTATGGGACAGGACGGGTCTGCCAAGGCTAGTGCGGGGATCGCCCTCTGTTCATAACGAAAGGGATCAGGTGCTCGGCGTGATGGCTCCGCATAATAATTGCGGTTGTGCTCATCCCGTCCCACAACAGCTAGGCGCTCAACCGAGGCTGCTCTCGCTGACCACGCGCAGCACAGTTGTTAAGGAAAAGGAAGAAGGGGGGCTCGCGCACGCCTTCACAGACTGTACAGCTGTTCTAATCATCTGTTCATTAAAGCCTGTTCTGTTCCCATCTCTGGCGCCTCCTCAACAAATGGTGCCGAAACCCGGCCTGGGCTCGCGGGAGGTTCTTCGCCCAGGAAAAGAATCAGGAGGACCACTTCAGGCCAGAGATATCATGAAACCGGAGTTGCTTCTCGTGAAGAGAACCTGCACCCGTCGGAGGTTGACTGCGATACTCAGCGAGGCCGAATAAGTCATTGCAGAATCACACAGCAGTTCGGACCACGTCCCAGCAACGTCATCAGGTGTGCCTCTGCAGGGACTTCTATTAACTGGACTTGACGAGGAACGTGCACCAGGCCGCATCAGCCCTGCAGAGGCCACTGGGGCGGATTACTGGCCATTGCATCGGTGCGTCGGCCTAACGTGGCAACGCCCACCGTCGGGCAAGCGCGCGCTGCCGACGCACGATCTGAAGTGGTCAGCAAGGACACCGTCGTCCGCTGGATAGGCGAGCCTTGCCGGCGCGAGGAGCAATGACGCTACTCTCGGTGGCAGACTCAAGTCTGTCAAGCAAAAAGCCTAAATTTGACGACATTAACTTACTTTGTATTTACCTCTAACAAATATAAATTTTGTTACCGCGTGGAAAGAAACCTTCTTGCACATACTTCGCTAGAGGAGCACGTAATACACGAATCAGCCAATGCGAATGCAGTGCAGTATCGTCTGCTGCCGTCGCTGGCTCGAAGGGAATCCTTCGGCGCTCGCTCGGAGGTGTCTCTTTGTCTTTTCACTCTACACATGTGTTGAGAATTAGTTTCGTATTTTATTTTAGCATCACATTCGTAGAAGACGAGGACGGTGATCTGTGCACTATACGCCGCGTAGAAGATTGCTATACTGACGAGAATAAAGTTATTTGGTGGACTTACGGTGTGCTTGCTGAGCTTGTCGAGTGATCTCGTCCTCCTTTTTAGTTCTACAACTAAACTAAGCAGTGATTCGGGTAACAGCTCAGGACTACACAGACTGCTGGGGCTTCCAGAGAAATGCCGGCTACAACAAGCAGCCAAGCTCAAAATGTGCGGAGCGGGGGCAGATGTCGACGGAGGAGGAGGCAGGTGCCAACATCAATGTCCACCAACTCCTTGAAGAACGAAGGAGAATCGTGGAACAACAACGGCGGACCGCAGGAAGCATTGATCGCCTACATGCCAAGTATGCCCAATGAAAGAGTTACTAACAATACGGATAATAAAATATGTGCTGGCTCATTCCCGCAGGCACTGGCTCCAATATCACAATATTTTGCGCACAAGCTTCTGCAGAAAAGGCATACAAATGAATAGCGCTAGTATTGCTAGTTTTTTTTTACTGCTGTGTCCAATTATTTCATAAATAAAGAAATGTCATGCTTGTGCAAGACGGAGGTTATTTCACAATGGTGTGTTACATACACACGAACTCAGCTAATGCGGGTATATAACATTCCCTATATGGGGAACACTCGAGGTCATGTCAATGTTTCCATGTATATCCTGTATGTGTATACACGAGGCTTTGGACAGTCGGAAGAAGGAAACAAACTGCTCTTCCGACAACGACGTGAAGACATCCTTGTGAGCACGAAATGTCCTCGTTGACTGCACTGAAGTGGCTACTTGGTCTTCTAGAAACCCGTACACAAGCGCCATTTTCAACGACGAACATCGCAGCGTTTTGCGTCGGCTGACCTCCTCGCCCAATGGCTGCGAACGCCACACACCCGGCGATGGTGGCAGGCTGCGAGTAAGGTCACTTCTTCCTTCTCACGACGAAGCGGGTCACGTGCAGCACGCGTTACTATGGAGACGACGCTGCGCTACGCACCGACAAGTGGCCAGTAATGGCTGCGGAGACGACGACGGAGAAATCACCAGCTACTCTATTTGCGGATGCTGAGAACACACTTTCTCCACCTGAAGACGTGCTTCACAGTGAGAGGTCACTTACAGATGTTGAACAGAGGAAGGAGCTTGCACTGACGGCGTCGCTTGTTGATACGCAGCGCTTGACTAGGGAGAGCCATAGCACTACGGAAGCGCTGCAACGTAAACTGGAGGAGGCAACATGGAGCAACAGCTGGACTTTCGGAACACGTAGCGGCTCAACTTCGCATGGTACCGTTCCTCTAACCACTGAAGCAGGTAGCACTGTCTACATACGGAGGCTGATGATCAACCTTCTGGGGCTTCTGCAACAGAGACCGTACAGGGTAGAGACAATAAGGTCGCAGGCGCGTCAGCGCAACCTGTGGTGGAAGCTGTTAGTCGTCGTTTGCTTTCCACCCCTCTGGACACAGGACAGGAAGAAGCAATGGAACAAGGTGAGGTTGTGAAGCACGACGATAAGTTTGGGCAGTCTCTGGAGACAGTGGCAGCGCCGCATGCATCACCCAAGAGCCGATCGTACGATACGCCGGTAAGGAAACAACGCTATGAAATTGATGCGGAAACTGAACATAATTCATTGACGAGGGCGAACAAACCGGAAATGGCCGACGAGCCTCTTAGTTCGATAACGGTAACCGAAGTCTTGGAAAGCCCGCCTTCGGGCGCAGTAAAGCCATTGGAAAATCGTGAGATTCTGAAATTTGCTGCTCACGATGCCCAACAGCCTCCCGAACGAGGACCAGTACCAGGCGTAGCAGCAGCCATATCACAGCAAGCGGCGAACGCATTGGTGCGAGCCGGTGCGAGAGAAGTTGAAGAATGGGAAGAACACTGTACGCTACCCCATCTTGGGGAGAATAGACTTCTCGAGCGTTCAGCAGAAGACGACCCACCAAAGTGTGTAGAAGCTGGTCGTACAGAGCCTGAACGTGTTTCACCACGGAACGACGAAACTGATGTAGGAGGACCTATGTGGATGATAACAGAGAATGAGCTGGTCCAAATCACGGAGTACGAGACGCAGGCGTTGACAGGAAAGATCACAGGAAATACAGTGCACGGTATTGTATCGGCCACGTATGTGCCAGCAAAGGCCAACGACGATCAGAGTACGTTGGATGAGAAGCCGGAACGGAGTCTCACAACATATGGGCCTCACAGACTGGGAAATAGCGAAGCTGCGGAACTACAGAAATCAGCAGTCGAGCATGCACGTCAGGAAGACGGAGCATTATCGGGGTGTCAGCACGTGGTTGTTCCACCCATGGCTGCTGGCAACAAGGACATCAGAAATGACGTCACCGGATCAGACGACACGGCGGGGAAAAATAGTGAGCACGTAACAACCAAATGGGACCCTGGCGGAGAGAAGGAACCCCGCAGCGAGACTATACACGCACCAGCACCGGCGTCGATCGTGGACGCTAACAATCTTGTTACGACCTAGACGCCAGGCTCTCTGTCGGGTGTCCCTGCATGAGTCGTTCATCATCGATCGTCAGTACAAAGTCGAAACCATCTCATCAAGTCGCGGGCCGGAGTGTTAAGGAAAAGGAAGAAGGTGGGGCTCGCGCACGCCTTCACTCATTGTACAGCTGTTCTAATCGTCTGTTCATTAAAGCCTGTTCCGTTCCCATCAATGGCGCCTCCTCAACAACAGTTCTAACGCCAATTCAGGCGGCATTACTACAATGGCATTGTGTACAAAATAACAAGAAATTGAAATTCAGCTGTTGTCCCGAATATCAAACTACATAAACAACGATCTTAAGCAAGAAAAGGAGAAGTCATTGATATACACCTTCTAGGTATGAAAACTGTTTAAACCATACGGAAGGGTATAAGACAGGGACTAAGGGCCGTAGCTGGTCCTAAACCTGAGTATTGTCCATTTGTCACAGTTACGAGTATGCTGTGACAAATGTCGTAACACAAACAAGAATAAACATAAAATTACTATTTTGTCGTGTAGCAACTAGAAAAGACTTGAACATATGTTAGTTGTACATCTTGACTATCTTCATTGATTGAAACGATTGACAGACCCGCAGTTTGCTGTCTTAACTTGCTGCAGTTTTTAGTTGAGTATGATGCTGGGAGTGGCTCGATTTGGATGTAAAGATGCACATGGTGTTTTGTTTTTAATCGTTTACATAATTTTTAAAACAAGCGGTGAGGGCAGCACTGGTGCCAGTTTTGCGGGCGGATTACGCAACCATGCTGACGTCGTGTGGGAAAGAGCATGCATCTACTGGACGACTAACTACCTAAAATTCGTTAATTAACGTTTTTATGTTGATGTTTTCGAGACATGAGAATCGGAGGCAATTGTCATTTGAATCCACCTTCTTTCATAAAAATCCTGACGCGAGCAGGTACTTTGAGGTGTAAAAGGTCAGAGTGGTATTCAAGGCGAAACCATAACTACACAACCGAGCGTGGAAACGACGTCGCTTATCCGGCCCAGAAAGCAGTCTATCCGTCAGCGTTTCTTACAATCAGCTCAATCGCGTGGTCCCTCCGACGTGAACATATTTTCTTTCTTGTTTTTTTAAATTTCCAGTTAGCGCCGCGAAGCAACTGTGGCAATGAGCGGCGTACAGATGCGGACGGATGGAGAGTGGACAGCAGGAAGGAGTGGGGGGTTAGTATGCGTCCTGGGCCGACTTCAGGGGAAACTGTGCCGACATTCGTCTGAAAATCGGAAAACCCAGGGAAATCCTCATATAGCACAGCCGGTGGTAAGATTCGAAGCCACCACCTTTGCACGACTTTGGCTAACCACCAACGAGAGAGACGCGCTAACCCGCTCGCCCATGCCGCTGGTACATATTTTCTCTCCATCTTTTTTGCGCTCAAGAAGTGCGTGGTTTGAGTTTCGGCTCATTTGCATAGCAAACTTTCGCGAAGGATATCTCAAAGTGCGTGCTAGTTTCAGGATATTAAAAAAAATAATAAAACACACGATGGATTTAAATAATGGCTGAAACCAATTTTCCTGCATCGCATTTCCCCCGAAAACGTCTAATTAATAACTTACCTAACGAATTTACGTAACTGGTCGTCCAGTAGTTACGTTCTCTGTCCCACAGGATGTCTGCGTGACCGCATAACCCAGCCGTGAAAACCGCATCTAGGTATCTCTCACTGTTTTGTTTAAGGAAATTCATTGAGAAAAAGACGCCCTGTACACTTGTGTCTTCTTGAGTGAACTGCGTACAAACCCTGTGAAGGGCATATCCTGCAGGCTGATTTCAAAATGCGCATTTCAGTCGCAACAGGGATCAGTGTGCTAAGCGTCTATAGTAGTGTATAAGTCTGCAGTCGACATAAAGACATTTTTAAGGACGCCATAAAGCGCTAGTCCACTGCAAAATACCCGAAATAACACCTAATGTACGTCACTGTGTGTGTACGCGGTGCTGCCAGTAGCACCGCTCTACAACTGATGTTCTCTCTAGAGCAGTATCGATAGCACTTCAGTGTACGCTACACATTTCGGCAGCGGTGGTCCCTTCCTCCACGACCGCTGCTAGGTTCCATAAAATCAAAACGTGGGGCACAGAGAAAAAAGCGAGACACCACCGAAGCGGATCGTTTGTTAACGAAGGCTAATGACAAGTACAAGGAATAACAACACCGCAAAGTTGGCGATATGACTCTCAACTGTGTTGAATATGACAACGTGAGCATTGCTACGTTCAGGTGCGCACGACCAATTCAAGACGATTGCGCTGAATTATAATATCCCTTTCACATATACATAATCTTACATCATAGTCATCAACCAAGGGGGGGGGGGGTTTATTGGCAGAAAAATAGAAAAACAAAAAAGAAAGGGGAAAGGCCAGCTATGCAGCACGCCGGCTTGCTATTCCCTAAAAAAAGGAAAAAAATATAAACGACCAAGGCATATACGTTATACTGTCCCATTCTGCCAAGGGGTCCGGTGTCCTTCTCAACTAAAAACGAAAGTAAACTAAAAACTAAAGAAAAAGCTATATATTTTGTTTTGTACTATTATAAATACACGTCGGTTGAAGTCTCAGCACGCAAAGTATAAATGTCGGCGGCGAACACTTGGTCAACCTGTCTATTTTATAGCTCGTTTCACATATTCTAGCGAGCACTGATGATAATTGTATAGAAATTAAAGGTGCCGTCCGCACAAAAAAGAAAAAGAGGAAAAACGCATTGAACTGAAGGTGCGATAGGAACAAAGGGTGCCTGAAATACATGTAACCGGAATATTTCTAGCCATGTCACGTCGAGACTGGGAGGTACCCGGGTTCAAATCCCGGTGCCGGCTGTGCTGTCTGGGGTTTTTCCTGGGTTTTCCTCAGACGCTTTCAGACATATGTCGGCACAGTTCCCCTATAAGTCGGCCCAGGACGCACATTTTTCCCCAGGGCGTCAGTCGTGACGTTGCCCACATACGTGAGGCCGACAACGGCAAGCCCTTTCACCATCACCATCACCACCACCACCAACAACCGGAATATTTCGTTTTACAACAGTCGGAAACATTGGAAAGTAATAAATTTAATCAGATTCTGAAGCCGGCTGCGCGCTCCCGGTGAATTGAGATAACACCCAAGCAGCACAATGTACTGAAAGTCGAGTGCAATAGGGGTGGACGGGTAGGTGGAAGGCCTTGAACAGACCCGTAAAACTAAAGAACATTGATAAGACACATACCGTCCACCCCTATTGCACTAGACTTTCAGTACATTGTGCTGCTTGGGCAGTGTGCGAGCCGACGAGTCTGTTGCAGATTAAGTACGCAGCAGATAAAGATAAGCCAAGGACACGTCCGTACTCTATCTCTGGAAAAGTGAGTTGAAGGACCTTAGAGAGGCAAAGTACAGGGTGTGTGCAGAAAAACATGACCCGCATTTTTACATGTAACTCGTTGTCTACTTAGCCGAGGAACTTCCGGTGGCGCACGATGGTGTATTTATGCGTTCGAAAGCTACAAAAAAATCCTGGAAGCCATACTCAGTGTAAAAAAATAAACAGAGCGCGAAAACATGAGCTTCCATGCATTAGAATAGGGCGGTCATGATATTGCATGGTAGTGTATTTCGGTCTCACGAGAGTTATGTGCAGGCACCGCTAGGGGTACTGCCGATGAGCATCCATGTGGGACATCGTTTCGATTTAAGCACCGATAGCTCCCCTAGCGGGACTTGAACACAACTCTCCTACGTTCACCATGGTGCCCTTTCACATACACAATGTTGTCCACCATGTTGCCCTATTCTGATACACGGAAGCCGCCGTTTTGGTTGTTCCGTTTATTTTTTAAGCTGAGTATGGCTTCCACAATTTTTCTGCAGATTTCGCACGCATAAATGCGCCATCGTGCGCCACCGGAAGTTCGTTAGTTAGGTAGGCAACAAGCCATGTGCCTAAATGCGGGTCATGTTTTTCTGCACACACCCTGTATATCCCAGGAATGCGAGTGAACCAAGAGAAGGAAAGCCGAAGTATTTCCATCAGCCAGAAGAAATATATTGGAGAACTGTAAGTCAGTTTTGACGCCAATGGAGCATGGTCATGTAAAAGGAAGTGAAGTTTTACAAGAAGGAGAGAATGCAAGTCGAGATATTCTACCCTACCAGAGCCTCATAGGCAGTCTTATGTACCTCGTGCAAGGAACTCGCCCTGATATTGCATTCGCTGTAAATTACTTAAGCCGGTTTAACAAAGATTTCACGATACAGCACTGGAAGATGACTAAACGAGTGTTACGTTATTTGCAAGGAACGCGAAATGCTGGAATAACATACACTGCTTGCCAAGAACCTGTCATCGGATATTCAGATGCGAGCTGGAACGAGGCTAACTCAGGAAGATGAAGAAGCGATTACGTTTTCATAATTAATTTTCATAAAGTGGCTCATAAAGTAAAGATTTTTTTTTTGGGGGGGGGGGGACTTGTTTTCGAAAGTTACGGTGCAAGCGCAATGACCATGAGATGTGGCAATCAGTCTGCAATCGAGATGATTGAAAATCCGGTCCAACACCAACGGTCTAAACATATCAACCTCAAGTACCTCTACATTAGGAACCGGGTTGAGAACGGGGATTTTATGGTGGAGTATTTACCAACACAGGACATTATTGCAGACGGCCTAACGAAACGAGTCCCAAGAGGAAGGGACTTGTTTTGCGCAAACAGATGTGGTTTAAACGTACAGTAAGAACTATTTAACGCGAGTGGGGGCGCGTTAATATGGGTTATTATTCGCGCGTTAAACTTGTCCGTCTTCGTCATTTTACGCGTCCAGAGAAAAATAAAGTTTGCCGAATGACGAGCGTGAAGCTCGGGACATTCCTAGCCATCACGAGATAGAGTGTGCACGTGTCCTTGGCTTGTTATCTGGTATGTACTTAATCGCAAAAATAGTCCGTTATGAAAGGCTGTCTTCCGACTCGCAATTTGCTGCCGAACAGTCGCTAGACTCATCTCCGAACCTAGAAACATCTCCGTTCATGCTTTCGGTAGTATCGGATTGCAACCAGCCAGGCGACGTCGTCAGCTGAGCGATTGGGAATCTCACCTGCAATACCAATTACGTCACCGGAAGAGGCGAAGCAGGGAAGGGCCGTTCCAAACGGAAGCTGGCAGTTGGTTTCGAATTCGTCCTTTTTGACGTTTCATGAAAAAACACGAAACGAATTTTGCGAAATTTTTCGAGGTTCCCTTCTTGGAAGGCGTCTTGAAGTGGATATCACATTAACTTTATGACGCCGGATTCCTGGCGAAAACCACTTTTAAGTTATTCGCGAAGTAGCCTACTCCTTCAATAACGTGATAATAGCGTTCGAATAATCCTCTTAGAAATGCATGACGACTATTAGTTGGTGCAGACGAGACTTAACCCGGCGCCACACGAAGGATGTGTTTTATATTTTCCGTGAATTCTTGTTGAGAATAACCCTCCGCGATGCGTTTCTTGTGCGGCACACGAGCATGCGAGACATGCATCATTTTGGGTATAAACATGGCCCTGACAACTTTATACATGTATAAAGCAAACTTGTGTCCGTCTTTGCGGAAACCGACAAACAGGCCGAACTGCTCGAAAGCACACGAGAGGCCGCGGTTGTCGTAAAAGGTTCCAGCGATAACAAATGCATGTTGCGAAATGCATGAGGCGAAGCACTCGAAATGTGAACATGGCCACCAGGTGCGAAGGTAATAAATTACAATTTTACAGAATAAATATAAGCTCTTGAAATATGTACGAGGTTTACATCAATAAGCTTTAAAAACGTCGCAAACATATGCGTATAGCGAATACGTAGTGTCGCTCGCGAGAAAGTATACAATCTTGTAGTAGCGACCATCCGTCAAAGGACAAGGTGGTAAATACTATGAGAAAGGGTATGCAGACAGGTTAATCACAAACAAATACTGCTACTCTGCGTGCATGGGTTGTTAGCAAATAAGCCGGGTGTTACACGAAATGAAAGCAGGGCTTAATTCCTTGTCACTTTACTCCTCTTAAATGCTGTCCTATCACAATAGCAATTCCTCATACGCTCACACATGAAGGATATGATGCCAAAGCATTTGCGTTTGAAACAGGCCATCTTTCTGGAAATCAGCTTCGTAAAGGCATCGCGGAAATAATTAAATGATCACCTCAAGGATTAGATCGCATGCATGGGTTGTTAGCAAACGAGCCAGGTGCTACGAAATGCTAATGAAAGCAGGCTTTAATTCCAAGTCGATTAACTGATTTTAAATGCTGTTACAGCACAATAGAAATTCTATCTCACACACTCACACATGAAGGATTGGGTGTCAAAGCATTGTCGTTTGAAAGAAGCTGTCCTTCTGGAAATCGGTGTCGTTAGGGGAAATGTTTAAATAACCACCTGAAGTATTATATCGCATGCATTGTTCTTTTTAATTGAATGATAACCGTTGAAGCAATACATTAATTCATTCAATTGAATTACGCAACTGGGCGTTGTGAAACTTGTGTTGTGTTTGTCCTATGTTTAATTGCACCGTCCTCTACAACGCTACAATATTGTTCTTTTCCATGAATCACGAGTAATGTGCGATTGTGAATAGGTCACTCAGCCCACCCTTATAAATGCGTTGGGGTTCGCATTTATCGACAGAGACATCATGGAACCGAAAATGTTCGTCGTCTGCATTATTGTGCTCTTCTTCGGAGTGAGTGACTCCGCAAAAGGTATGTTGCCCCTTGCTGCGCGTTGTTTTCTTCTGTAGTGATATCAGGAACGCATGAACTTACAGACTTGTGAACGTTAGAATAAACAGCACAATGGGCACTGTTTGCTGTGTTCTCCCTTTTTTTTTTGCATCCGACACGAGTTTCTTTGTTTTTGTTTTTGTTTGTTCTTGACCAGACTGCTGTATGAGTAACATAACTCGACCGTGAACAAAGTGAACGGAGATATCATTTCCGTCCCCGTCATATCGTCCCCGTTTAGTCTGGCCTTAGTAGCCGCGAAAGTTACCTAAGTCATTTCATTGTTAGTCTCTCAAGAACCTAATAGAACAATATGGATGTAGGGCAGATGGTGAATAAGATTCATGATGAAGTCCGTGATGATGGTGCATTTTCTAGCTGCTGTGCTCTTAGCCAAAGATATATCTACCCCAATGTTACTAAAGTTCAGCGCTAAAACTTATCGAAAAGCAATACTTTTCTTTTTTTCTATCCCGGCTGCGAGACGACAGAAGTGAAATCATGAAAATATAATGATCTGTGGCGAAAATCAAATTCTATGATCCTAGCACATGTTACCATGGAAATTGATATACTGCATTGTTGAACAGACCTTCCGAAGAAATGTAGAGTAAAAAGAGGAGACTGCGAGGAAGCAAGTCTCTTGAAAAGATTCTACTACAACGAGACAAAGAGGCGGTGTTCCTCTTTCTTCACTTGTCCTGGCGAGGGAGACAACTTCTACCCAAGGATGCTGGAATGTGTCAGAGACTGCAAGCCAAGTGAGGGTCATTCCGTTTCAAATGAAATTTCCTACGGCATGCACTATTATTTTTCATGATAGAATTATTACAAATTAACAGGGACAATGCACTGCGAGAGAAGCAGAACATATGATTATAAATTGGTATACGACAAAAAAGAAAGAAAAAAGAAGCATCGCGTGTGTGCTCAGCTCTTTGTTCGAAGCTGTGAGAATACAGTAATGTAATAAATACTGTTGTATTGAAGTATTGCATGTGAAATGTATCAACGATGAGCTAGAGTAGGTTGTGAGATGTTTGCGTCGCTTCATTTTTCAGGACAAAAACCAGCAAAGTGCTACAAAAAAAAGCCGAGAAGATGCAGAGGAGATACGTCTGGCGTGACAGTCTGGACGTACGATCTGACACAGAAGAGATGTGAAAGAGTTGAAAATGCTTGCAAAGTTACCAGGAACAAGTTTCTATCACAGGAGGACTGCGTATTGGAATGCAAGTACGTAAACAGCTGTACTCCTCTATTTCTTACAATGAAGTTACTTTTAATCGATGAACATGTTCAATTTTTCTCTTTTCGTGATAGCTTTTTCTCTGAGCATGAATTAAAACGGCGAGGCTGAAAAAAAAAGAGAGAGAGAAACGAGGAAAGATATGCCCTAAATCATGCATGTTAAAGACCTCAACAATTTACGCACTGTATTTCAAGGTGGAATTACACCGGTTCGAAATTATTATCTAGCGACGTTCGCCATGAGGCGTCGTTGCCCACAGCGCGTGCTTTGATGATGATGATGATGATGATGATGATGATGATTGAAAGAAAAAAATGGGGATTGTAGCCCTCATCACAAGGGCCGGCTACCCCAGATCACCTAAGGAAAGGAATGCCAGACACATCCACCCACACCTACTGCAGATGTCGCGAAGGGGCGGCGAACGCCACAGACAGGGTTATAGCCCGTCTAACAGCTTGGCGTCCCTTAAAAACTGTGTAACGGCTCGCAAAGCTGGCAGTTGAGTGCTCGTTGGCCATGGGCCCAGCACCTTCTGCACTCCGAAGGGTCGATTGTCAACCCGGCCTAACGCGGCTACAAGTCTGTCACGACACTCAGAGTATCTTGGGTACATAACTATAACATGTTCGACGTCTTAGATTGAGCCACAGACTAGACAATTAGGAGAGTCCGCCTTCCCAAGCCTGTACAGGAGTCTTGCACTGTATGGTACATTGAGCCGGAGCCTGTGAAACAATGACGTAAGCTGCCGTGGCATGGATGATGGGAGGACCAGGGCTAGTTAGGGGTCAACCCGGTGCAGAAGGGAAGATCCAGCCTCGCTACAAAACCATTGATCTTTTGACAGCTTATGACTCAGAGACTTTAAGGCACTCTTGGCATCCGCCTTCGTGAAGTAAACACTGCCGAATGTACTATTTCCATGTGCTTTCCCGACGTTGTGATCGGCCGCATCATGTCCGGTGATCCCACAGTGACCAGGTATCCACCGGAAAATCACGTCATGGCCAGCGATCACTGCTTTTTGATGCGCTACTAGTATGTCATTCAGTACAGGAGCTGAGGTGTGGCGTGTACCTGGTGTAATAAGGGTCTGTAAAACGGCTTTAGAATCACAGAAAATCACCCATTTTCCCTGGGAAGGCGCGCACGAGATATGCTCTATGGCTAGAAGAAGAGCGTGTAGCTCTGCTGCTGTCGATGAAGTACGATGCGATAGTCGAGCAGTCTTGCGTGCTTTGAAAATTGCATTTTGCGCATCGTTGTTCGGTTCCCATCTTTACACTGCCAGCAACACCTTCTGCACCGTGACTGCCTCTGTCGTCGTCTATCCTAGCTTGGCTACGGCACTATGACACTGGCTACCTTACTGGGCCCCGTTCGTCAGTGGACCAAGTGGGCAGTCACCACTGCGTTTCTCCGCTTTCTCCACGCTTCGAACCTTGTCAACGCCTTGTGATTGTGTGACCGTGTGTGTGACTTTTCAGTTTTAGTTTTGTGTCCTTCCTTTATTTTTCTTTTCTTCTTTGTCTTTTCCTTTTCTTTTCTTTTCTTCTTTGTCTTCCCCTTTTCTTTTCTTCCTTTCCTTTCCCCTTTTCTCTTTCCACCTTTCCTTTCCTTCTTTTTCTTTTCCTTTTGTTTTCTTCCCCCATCTTCCATCTTTTTGGAATAGCAAGCCGACCTCCGTCTGGCTGACCTTTCCTTTTTTTTTCTTAATAAACATATCCCCCCAATCGTTAGTCGGGCGTCTAAAAAAGAGTATAGGTCTACCTCACGGCCATCGAACGCAACATACGTCCATATGTAGTGCCCTACTTCATGACAATACACGCCGGTCACAAATCTCAGTAAGAGGAGGCCGTGAAGGTAACCAGAGAACAACGCCAAATAAGGGCCCAAATCGAGGAGTCTAGGAGCCGAGCTCGTCGACCACCTGACACAAGTCTTAAATGGAGCAGTCCAGGACGCGAGGTCGAAAGCCACCGCACACACACCTGGAATGGGGCTATCCAGGAGACGAGCGCATTGGCACTGGACACTCAAATGGGGGAGGACGCGACGTCGCAAAGATGCACGGCATATATGCTGGCCACTCGACAGAAATATGAAGTAGCAAGTCAGCCCTAGCTTGCCTCTATAATTTCATAATAAAGAAAGAAAGAAAGGAAGAATAAATGGAGGAGGCGATGATGATACTCGTTGCTGAGATCACGTACTAGGGTTGAAGAGCACGTCGGGTAGGGCAGCCTGGAATGCAGGAATGAAGCCTTTTTAGGCGTTTCCCTGCAGGGTAAACTGCAAAGTCCTTATACTGCTCCGGGAGCACGTGTGCATGGGGGCGGTTTAGATCACTGGCCAAGGGATCGAGAGTAGTACTCCGTCCACTAGCTTTAGGCGACACTGCAGTCTTCTTTTGAAATACCGCACCGTGATGTAGGTGTGTGTGTGTGTTCTCTGCGTGGGCCTTCCTTTTGTGGTGCCCTTTTGACCCAGCCTTCAACCCCAAGTAAGATGTCGTCACCTTTGCCGTATGGTTAGTCAACGTAATGCGCTCTATTGACGACCCATCGAGCTACCACAAGGTCGCACCCCATGAACATCATCACCCATCTTGCAACCTGTACTGGGCTCCATGACCCATCATTAAACATCAACATTGCCTAACAGGATATGCTATCAACTTCAACATGTCGCGCCTTCGTGTGTCGCCGCTACCTTACTAAATGGCTTCTTATCTTAAATATATTCATATAGATACAGTCATCCTTTGGCCCAGAAGAACAGCCTGTGTTCGAAATATATAGGCGGCTCTTGTCGTAATGCTTCTTCCCTTAACATTTTCTACCTTCCTACATCCTTTGGTGCATATGTAGGCACACCTTACATTATAGACGCAGTTACTTTAGGTCGTTGATACTACTGTCACTGTTTTCGCCCATACATTTTGTTTTTACTTAGCTTTTACCAAGACTTTCCTTTGGGCGTGTTGGTACATATAAACTTCCTATTTAGCGCTAAAATATACGGAAGGCACAAGACGAAGACCGTATTATTTTTAGTCCGTCCAACTCCAAGACATGAGAAGGATTCCTGGACATATTCGCATATCCGACACATTCGGTAATGAAGCTGCAGATGAGATAGCAGACATATCGCACCTATCGTCAACGAAACACCCGGTGACATTTTCCAGGTCAGAGTTAAAACTCATGTTAAAATTGCTGACGGGAGACATATGCAGAAGGCAATGGTTGCAGTCGACAGACGGTCATCTTTACTTCTTCAGGAGGACCTGGAGCTGAAATTCCGTGTTCCGTCAAGCATACCACGACCTATATAAACACTTTTGCATCGGTTTCGCCTAAACGTTCCGTATGGTCAACAGTTTCTTCATCAAGTCGACAGGGCTAGTTCAGCAAACTGTTATTTGTGTGCATCTGTGGAAAGCACGAAACACATCGTTATGCACTGCACAAGATATGCATCCCAAAGATCTACACTGAAGTCTGCTCTAGACCGCTTAGATAATAGAACCTTCGATATTGTCAAGGTGCCGGGTGTATGGGAACCCTGGAAGAGAGATGCGGCGTTGTCAGCGTTTGTCAACTTCATACTGAGCAGTGATATAGAATCTGTATTTTAGGACAGCATTCTCACTCATTAGCAGCATTCGAGTTCACTGTTACTGTTAGCTTCTCTCAATTCATTTCACTTCGTTGGGGATGTAGCTACATATGGGCACGTACAGTTCGGTGATCGGGAGGGGTGATGTTTTTCAAATTTTATTTCTTCATCTTTTCATTTTCCTTTTTCCTTTTATTGAGGGGATCTTTGTGGGAGTAGCAGAGTTCGATCGTCAGGTGAGGAATTCAATATCGCCTTTTTTTCCCCCTATAATCAAGCTCAAACTCAAACTCAAGACATGAGAAGTACCTTTTTCGTGGGGCGCGGCGGGGGGGGGGGGAAGAATTTGTGTTAGAAGTAGCAGGACAAGTCGGGAGACAAGTTCAATTTTCACATCTTTTCTTCCTTACGAACAAACAAACAAACAACAGACGAACACCGTACACAGATCTCTTCTTTCTCTAGTTTGCGCTCTCTGTTTTTTCTTTTGTGTGTGTGTGTGTTTGAGCTCAGCAGCATGCGTTGTATTTGCAGTGGCTTCGACAAGAACGGCCTGCAGGAGCGGTTCAAGAACAAGAAGCCATAAGCGCCATAAGCGGTTCAAGAACAGAAGACATAAAATATGAGGAATGAATGAAGAAGGATACTGTAGTGCTCCGTCCAAGGTACCATGGAAATGAATCGCAGTGACTGATTCGTCACAATCACAATGAATTATTGAAAAATAATAATATTAAATCGTATTTTCCTTTTTTTTTTGCTTCACCTTGGATCACCCCCGACAGTTCAGAATAAGGGTGCATGTAAAACCTCCTACAGAACAGTGTGCAACGAACTTGTGCTCCTCCTGGACAGAACCGTATTCACGCCCACACGAAAGAAAACTTGGAGCTCTCGTTACAGATGCACTGCTGTATAGATTTGCAAGGTCCCGTTATACCTTCGACCGACAATATATGCAATTATCTGTTTTACTTAATAACGCACATGATCTCATCCGGAAAGTTAATTTTGGGTCTACGTGGTTTATGCAGTATTGTACGTAACGCCGTTAGAGTGAGCGATACTTTGTCTGTGTCGGAGTACGGATCGCGATACCTTTTTTTTCTAAATCGGTATCGGAAAACTATTTCCACTACAGAGTTACGGTAACGCAACCTCCGTATCGTTACCGATACCGATACTGATACCGTTTTAGTGTCCTACCTTTTCTTCGCTGACCATATTTCTTACTCTTATTCATTGTCACTGTCACGCCTAGCGCTCTACAAGAAGCATATGGTCACGCCTACGTGCTCCGTAACGGGAATTATACCGGACACATATTCACTCTTTTTTTCTTCAAACCTGGAGGAAATAGACACGTCGCTCTTAACAAGAGAGTTCAGGTCAACGAAATGAGGTCAAGTCCTTGACAGTGCGCTCTGGATTCCACTGCTAAGCTGTCGTGTCGCACTGAGTCACGCTGATATATACTGTGGTATCGTGACTTCGGATAGGTTTGCTTGGTGATTGGACTACACGATATGTGTGGGCCTGACACTAAGGTAATTGTCATATTGGCCTCTGTCAGCTGCCGGAGAGACCACGGCCTGCTAGGATGGCAGAAGACGACTTTGGGAACCCGCTATTGCTAAAAGGCAAGCAAAATGTCCGAGTTACATATTAAATATTCTGTCTTTTTACTGCAAAACTATGTTCTCCCAGTTTGCAGATGCAGCATTCACGTAAGCGAAATTTCTATGTTGCATCAACTTCGTATTTCCAACAAAAGTATCGAGCAACATATCGCGTTGCCTTTTTTTAGTAACTGTAGCGGTGTACTCCGTCGCTTTAAAAAAGAAGTAGCGATACAGGTATTTCGGTATTGGTATCGCAATACCTTATTTTGGTAACGGGTACAACTTAAAACAACACTTAAAAACAATAACAACAACGAGTACAACACCGGCATCATGTTACGTGCTTTATGACTTTAACAAAGTAGACGACGTGCTCGTTTCAGGATATTAAAGGAAAAAGCTAATGCATTTAAATAATGGCTGGCTTCAATTCTGCTGTCTCGCACTTTCCCGAAAACATCTAAAAAATAAGTTACTTAATGAATTTTAGGTAATGAGTCGGCAGTACAGTTACCTGCTCTTTCCCACAGGATGTCCGCCTGCTCCGCATAACCCGCGTGTAAAAACCGCAACTAGATATCTCCCGTAGCTTTGTTTAAAAACATCATTTGAAAAGAAAAAGAAAAGGTGCCGTGTATACCCGTGAGTGAACTGCGTGAACCACCTTGAATGAACTGCGTACAAACGTGTGAAGGACATGTCCTGCAGGCACATTTTCAAATGTACACTTCTGCCTCAACAGTGATCACGGGGCTAAGCGTCTATAGTTCACCATGTGTCTGCAGTCTGCCTAAATTTAGCGCTATTCCGCTGGGAAATACCCCCTGATAACACGTAATGTGCATCACTCTTGCGCACAGCGGTGCTACTGGTAGCACCGCTACAAATGCTTTCCTCTCTAGAGCAGTACCGATACCACTACATTGTGCGCTACACATTTCGGTAGCGGTGGTCCTTTCCTCCGCCATCGCAGCGGCTACGTTCCATAAAATGAAAACCGTGGGACACACAGAAAAAAAGCGAGACACCGCTGAATCGGATATTTTGTTAACGAAGGCCAACGACAAGGACAAGGAATTACACCACCTCAAAGGAGAAGACATGACCATCAACTATGTTGAATATGATAATGTGAGCATTTCTACGTTCAGGTACACATGACCAGAGTAGAATAGAAATAGAATGAAAAAAATTGAAACGTAGGTCGCACTCGTGCGACCAGTAGTTCCAGGACCTGCAGTTGCGACCAGTTAAAGACGATAGCGCTAAATCATAATATTCCTTCAGTTGTGCACAATTTTCCGTCATAGTCATCGACCGAGCCGTGTACGTTATACCGTCCCATTCTACGAAGGGATCAGGTATCGCTCTAAAAAAAAAAAAGTTATATATTTATATATGCGATAGTGATACGTCATATATTTTCTTTTGTACTATACTATAAATAGACGTCGGTCGAAGTCCCCGCACGTAAAGTATAAATGTGGGGGCGGACATTTGGTCAACCTGTCTCAAGTTTATAGCTTGTTTCGCACATTCCAGCCAGTGCTGATGTTACTTGTAGGTAAATTAAAGGTATGCGTTCGCACAAAAAATAATAAAAATATAGAGAACGCAGTTGAACTGGAGGTGCGATCGGAATAGAGGGTGCCTGAAATACCTGTAATTGAATTATTTCCTTTTGAAACAGTCCGAAACATTACAAAATAATGAATTTACCCGGGTTTTGAAGACGGCTGTGCGCTCCCGATTCAGTTCGGGTAACAGTGTACGGCCCATCGTCGCTGGAGTCCTTTATGAAAAACAAAAAACAAAAAAAAAAGAAGGCTGTCCGTCACAAAATGCGGCCTTCGGACTCGCAAAATGCTGCTGAACAGTTGCTTGAAACACCCGAGTTCGCACCTTCGGCGGTACACTCTAAAAACAGAGCTTCACCGCATAGCACGCTGTGCGCCACCCACTGCCACGAATGGTAGGGATATCTCCTCTTATTCGAGGAGAGAGAGGGGCGTACGCCGTTTTGTGACAATTTGGGTATATGGTAATGGGCCGTGGTTGGCGCAGAGAGTGCTATGCGGTGAAGTTCTGTCTTTAGAGTGCATAGGACTGCAACCAGCCAGGCGGCGGCGTCAGCTGAGCGATTGGGAATCTCAACGGCAATGTCATTTAAAGGAGTACGTAGGGCCTTCCAAAAAAAATTTCAGATTAAGACGCCCGACGAGAGTGTGTGTGTCATTTTACCGAATGGCCCTAAAGGTTTTTATGTGTGCAATTTGTTTCCCAGAAAAAACGAACTCACTTAAACATGGGTCCGCGCCTTCACCCTTAACTCGCCACTCCGGGTATTACGAGGAGGAGAAGGTATGATGGCACGTCACCGATGACGTTATGAGGGGGACTCGATGTGGTTCGCCGATCAGTGGGGGTCAGCGCCTTGTCCCTTTGCCACCGTAAGTCAGTTTTGCCAGTTCTCCCGGAGAATTAGGGATAGAAGGAGCGGCCGAATCATTACCGAGCCAGGAGAAAGGCTTTTTTTAGTGTCAATAAATAAGCCTTAGCTTATTTAGTGACTCTAGCTTTTTCATAACTCCGAACAGCCGAGTAGCAGACGACAGAGGAGCAGCAGACAACATTTCTCTAGACCAATCAGCGAGCGTTCTCCTTATAGCGTCAGCGCGGGTTTCCAGGCAGATCACAGGCTGGTACTGCTCGTCATCGCCGATGCCCACGGTCGCTTTTTGCGGCGTACTTTAAATCCAATTTCTGCGATAATTACGACTCTGTGGTGTGAATTACTTTCGCATGGTGCATCTTACTTGCCTACTTAACAGTTCTATAGGAAGAAAACAGAGTGTTAAAAATGACTTCGGCGCTACCTTAAGTCACCGCAAGAGGCGAAGCAGGGAAGGGTCGTTTCAACCGTTGAGGTGGCAGTTGGTTTCGAGTTCGGCGTTTTTGATGTTTTGTATACATATAAAAAAAAAGAATAAAGAAAAGAAAATGAGTAGGGGACGAATTTTGCGAAATTCTCCGGGGTTTTCTCCTCGGAAGGCACCTTCAACTGCATAACTGCAGCACATTAACTTTATAATGTCGTCTGCCTAGCGAAAATCACTTTTAAGTTATTCGCGAACGAATATCCTGCACCTTCAATAACGTGATGATGGCGTTCGAATATCGCTGTTAGAAATGCATGAAGACTATGAGTAGGTCCTGACTATAGACTTAACCAAACGCCACACGAAGCAGGTGTTTTATATTTCCGTGAATTCTTGTTGAGGGTAACCCTCCGCGATACGTGTCTTGTGCGAAACATGAGCGTGGACCCTGTGTATAATTTTGGGTATAAAGTTGGCCCCGGCAACTTTATACCCAAAATTGTCAGCCATTAGTGACATTCCACGTGATACCGATGCAAAAGCAAACTTGTGCCCGTCCTCCCAAAAACCTGCAAACACGCTGGACTGCTGTAAAGCACAGCTCCCACGAGGGGCCGCGGTTGTCGTAAAAGGTTCCAGCGATAACAAATGCATGCTGCGAATTGCGTCCGGCGGAGCGCTGGAAATGTGAACACAGCCACCAGGTGCGAAGGTAATAAATGACAATTTTACAGAATACATATAAGCTCTTGGTTTATATCTATAGGCGTTAGGAACATTGCAAACGTATGCGTATAGCGAATACGTAGTGTTGCTCGCGAGAAAGTAGATAATGTTGTAGCGGCCATCATCCGTCAAAGGGGAAGGTTGGTACATACTATAAGAAAGGGTATGCAGAAAGGTTAATCAAAAACAAGCGCTGCTACGCTGCATGCCTGTGTTGCTAAGAAATGAGCCAGGTGTTATACGAAAATGAAAGCAGCGCTTAATTCAGTGTCACTTAACTCCTAAATGCTGTCCTATTACAACAGTAATTCCTCACACATGAGGGATGGGGTGCCAGAGCATTGGCTTTTGAAACAGGCTTTCTTTCTGGAAATTGGCTTCGATACGGCATCGCGGCAATAATGAAATAATCATCTCAAGTATTATATTGCATGCATTGATTGTTAGCAAACGAGCCAAGTGCTATGCGAAAATGAAAGCATGGTTTAGTTCTATATTAATCAACTGCTTTTAAGTGCTGTCATATCACAATAGAAATTCCAGCTCACACATGAAGGATAGGTGTCAAAGATTTGGCGATTGAATCGGGCTCTCTCTCTGTAAATCAGCGTCGTTTGGGCATTGCGGCAATAATTAATTACCTGAAGTGCTATATCGCACGCATTGTTCTCTTGAATTGCCAGTTGAATAATGCCAGTTGAAGAAATCCATTCATTCATTCAATTGGATTATGCAACTCGGCGATATGAAGTTTGTGTTGTATTTGTCCTATGTTTAATTGCCCCATCCACTACAACATTGTAATTTCCCCTTAATCATGATTAATGACCGATTGTGAACAGGTCGCTCTGCCCACCCTCATAAATGCTTTGGAGTTGGCATTTATCGACAGAGACATCATGGAACCGAAAGTGTTCGTCTACATTATTGTCTTCCTCTTCGGAGTGAGTGACTCTAAACGAGGTATGTTGCCCCATGCCGCGCCCTGTATTCCTCGGTAGTGATATCAGCAACGAACGAGCTTACGATATTTACGGTGAAGTGCGGAGAAGGATCTTGTATGCAGGGTGTCTCAGTTAAACCCCCGGACTAAATAATTCGTGAACGGGTGCACCAATGGAAGAACTTTCCTTTTTAGAAGTATCCGTCCGATACCACCAACAAGCTGCGCGCCGTGCGAATGAGTGGGAGGCACGGATTATTTATAGAAAGATTCCTATGCGTCTCGTGAAAAAGCGTAACTTCTTTCACTCTCAACTTCTTTGTCTTTCACTCCCCTACCCACCAATGAGGTACCTCCTTACACCAGGAATTACGTCCTTTTGGGCTTCGACACGACCAGCTGCGACAAATATATGTGAACCGAAACCAATTAATTACTGCACCAAATGACCCTAATAAAATTAATTTGTAGTTAAATGATGAGCGCCTTCCGGTCATTCACACGATGCGCGGCGCGTAGGTGGTATCGGACAGATAGTCGTAAAACAAGAAAGGTACTCGATTGGACCACCCGTTCGCGAATTATTTAGCACCGGGGATTTAACTGAGACATCCTGTATACAGCGTGTACCACTGAGATTTCTCGCAATTGCGACATAAGAGATTTGTGAATGTTAGAATAAACGGCGCAATGGGCACTGTACGTTAGGCTGTCCTTTTTTTTCCTTCCGACATGAAGTTTTTTAGCGTTTCATTTTTATAACCGTTCTTGACCAGAGTGCTCCAGGGAGCAGCATAACGTAACCGTGAACAAGGTGTACGAATCTCTCATTATATTTCTTTAGTCTTGTCTTATTAGCCGCGGAAGTTGCCTTATGCTTCCATCTCTTCCAAAACTGGTCAGCCAGCTTCTGCCGATGTGTCCATCTTCTACTGACTACCGCAGAATTTGATCGTGGGACCACAGTTCTGGCAGAGACTTCAGTAAGCGAGTTTCTCCCGATCAGTAGATGTGCAGGCCTTAAGGCGCTCGCGCGGTTCGTCAGGCGTAGAGTGTAGATAAGTAAGTGATCGTGAATTGACCACTGCTTCCACTGCGCGAAGTAATGTAGTCATTTCTTCGGTTGTCAAACACTGCCGTCCGAGTACCCTTCTCGAGTAAGTTTTCACCGATCGCACCAACCTTTCCCACATACACCGCCCCACCATGCAGCTCTTTCGACAATGAATTTCCAGCTGATACGATCCTTGGCGGCGAAGTCTTGTGCATCCGTACTCCTAACAACAGCCCACAATTTTTTGATGTCCTGGGCCGCCTTCTTGAAAGTGAGCGCGTTATCACTGTAAATTGTACAAGGCGCCACGCGTCTTGACATCACAAAAGAGTTTGTTTGTCAAGTCCGCAACTATGGTTCGAGACAAACAGCTCTTGTTGTACGAATACGGATGCACAAGACTCCGCCGCCAAGAATCGCCTCAACTGGAAATTCATTGCCGAAAGAGCTGCCTGGAGGGGCGGTATGTGGGAAAGGTTGGTGCGATCGGTGAAAACTTGCTTGAGATAAGTACTCGGACGGCAGTGTTTGACATCCGAAGAAATGACTACATTACTTCACGAAGTGGAAGCAGTGGTCAATTCGCGACC
Organism: Ornithodoros turicata; assembly: GCF_037126465.1. Taxonomy (NCBI): domain Eukaryota; kingdom Metazoa; phylum Arthropoda; class Arachnida; order Ixodida; family Argasidae; genus Ornithodoros; species Ornithodoros turicata. The sequence goes on along the minus strand of NC_088206.1, from coordinate 66,223,743 downwards.
ACTTACTTATCTACAGTATACGCCTGACGAACCGAGAGCCTTAACGCCTGGACATCTACTGATCGGGAGAAACTTGTCAGCGCTTCCTGAAGTCTCTGCCACAACTGTGGTCCCACGATCAAATTCTACAGTAGTCAATAGAAGATGGACACATCCGCAGAAGCTGGCTGACCAATTTTGGAAGAGATGGAAGCATGACGTCGTTTTAGCATTGCTAGTCTATCAAGCATCTAATAAAAGAATATGAATGCAGGCCAACTGCTGCATGAGGTCCTTGATGAAATCCGTGATGATGATTCATTTTCTTGTTGCTGTGCTCCTTACCCAAAGATTTATCTACCCTTCTCTTTGTAAAGTTCAGCGCTAAAGGTTCACAAAAATCAGTATTTCTTTTAGTGTGTTTGTTTGTTCTGCCCCGGTAGCGAGAAGACAGAAGAGAAAGCATGAAAATATAATGATCTCTAGCGAAAATCAAATTCTGTGATCCTAGCGCATGTTAGTAGAAAAATGGATATAGTGTATTTTTAAACTGGCCTTCCAGAGAAATGTGCTGTAAAAAGAAAAGACTGCGATAAACCAAGTTTCCTCAGAAGATACTACTTCAACGAGACAAAGAGGCGGTGTTCCTCTTTCTACACTTGTCGTGGCGAAGGAGACAACTTCTACCCAAGGATGATGGAGTGTGTCAGAGACTGCAAGCCAAGTGAGGCTCTTTCTGTTTGGCAAAGGAAATTTCTTAAAAGCATGCAATATTATTTTCCACGATCGACTTATTTCCAACAACAGGGACAATGCACTACGAGAGAAGCAGACCCTATAATTATCAGTTCGTGTACGGCAAAAAAGAAAAACAAAAGGACGCATAACATGTGTGCTTAGCGCTTTGTTGGAAGCTATGAGAATACGGCCATAATTGAATATTGTTGCATTCAGCAAGGGTATTGAAGCGATGAGACGCCACATTCATCATCTTAAGCTGCTGTTGTTCTTGTTTTGTTGAAGTGTTTCTTGTGAAATATCGCAATGATCGGGTATAATAAGCTCGTGATAATGTTTGTGTGGCTTCACTTTTCAGAACAAAAACCAACAAAGTGCTACGATGAAAAGGCAAGAAGATGCAGAGGAGACATGCCCGGCGAGACAGTCTGGTCGTACGATCTGACAAAGAAGAGATGTGACAGAGCTGAAAATGTTTGCTACAGTACCAAGAACAAGTTTGTATCGGAGGAGCAATGTTTAGCAGAATGCTTGTACGTAAACAGCTGTACTCCTCCATTTCTTATGATGAAGTTACTTTTAATCGATGAACATGTTGGCATGTTCCCTTTGCGTGATGGCTTTTCGAAGCAACATCTCTTAAAACGCGCGAGTAGAAAAAAAAACAGAAAGAAATGCGGTAAAGCATGCATGTAAAACAGTTCAAAAATTCATACACTGCATTCCAAGGTGGAATTACACCGGTTATCGCAATTATTCTCCAGCGACGTTCGCCGGTAGGCGCGCGTGATTTGCAAATCGCTTTCCGCGCATCGTTCTTTGGTTCTCATCCTCAGTTAGGCGTGTAAGAAAGAATATAGGTCTATCTCATGGCCATCGAACAAAGCATACCCCCATAGGTAGTGCCCCACTTGATGGCAATACACGCCGGGCACAAATCTCAATTAGAGGAGGCCGGGAAGGTAACCAGAGAACAACGCTAAGCAAGGGCCCAAATCGAGGAGTAAAGGAGGCGAGCTCCACAACCACCGGACACAAGTAGCAAATGGAGCAGTCCAGGACGCGAAGTCGACTGCCACCGTACACGTGGCTATCTAGGAAACGAGCTCACTGATACTGGACACTGAAATGGTGGAGGAGGCGAGGTCGAAGAGATGCGCGGCATATGTGCTGGCCACTCGACGGAAATATGAAATGCAGAAGACGTTCGAGAGAAGATGATGATATTCGTTGCTGAGATCACGTACTATATAGGTTTCAAGAGCAGGTCGGGTAGCCTCCAATACAGGGATGAAGCCCTTAGGCGTTTCCCTGCGCACCTTATACTGCCCCGGGAGCACGCGCGCATGGCAACGGTTTAGATCACTGGCCAAAGGGGAGTTTTGTTGGTGCCCCCTTGACCCAGCCTGCAAACCCAAGTATAAGATGTCGGCGCTCTTGCCAGAATGTCAGTCAACATAACATCATGGTGCGCCCTATTGACAACCACCGTCACACTAGTTCACTAGTCACAGCAAGGTCGCAATCCAGGAACATCACAACCCATCTTGCGACCTGAACTGGCATCCATGACCCATCATTCGACGTCAACATCAACATCGCCTCACGCATACGTTATCGCTCAACTTCAACATGACATCACTTCATTCTCCATGATGTGATGGTGAATCCGTAACGGCCATCATGAGTGACCAAGGGCTCGGTTACTGCTTTTTGAGCTGTCATGGACCGTCTCCTCGGGCTGTTGCGCAGGATGATGGTTTGCTGATTTTGTGGTTACAGGACACCCAGTACCTTAGTCTTGCTACTAACATTATTGTTAAATAGGGCAGCGGCCATGGGTGGCCTTTCGGAATCCTTATATTAAAACAACAACATATATATTCTGATGATGAAGTGGGGAGGTTTTCCACTCTAGGACTGGAACCTACCCCGATAGCTAGGGGGTCTAATATGAATGGTGAAAATGGTGAGTGATGACGATGATGAGCGATGACGATGAGAGATGACAGGAATGATCGGAGCGGCGATTGCGATCCTGATCGTGATGGTGAGAATGTCCGAGAGCGCTGTTGGGGATCACAATGAGTCCTTTAGGCCTGTCGCCCCAAAAAAGCCAACTACATGACGTAAGGCCGCCCTGGAGTGGGCCGCGGTGTCCCAAGGCCCGAGGATGCTATCCATATAGTAAATCCTTATATTAAATTTTTATTTGTCTATCTATTTACTGTTGATACGTTAAGAGCTCGAAGGCAAATTGCGCAGCAATGCAGATCGCATGCAGACTCTCCAATGCGCCTTCGTGTGTCGCATTTATCTTACTAAATGACTTCTTGTTTTAGATATATTCATATAGATACAGTCATCCTTTGCCCCAGAAGTACAGTATCTGTTCGATATACCGGGTGTTTCAGTTAAATCACCGGGCTAAATAATTCGCGAACGGGTGCACCAATCCACGAACTTTCTTTTTTACAAGTATCTGTCCGATACCACCTACAAGCTGCACACCGTGTGAATGAGTGGGAGGCGCTCATTATTAAAATAAAAATGCAAATGAGTTTCGTAAAAAAACGTAACTTCTGAGGCAGGGCGCTGTCGGCATTAAAATGGGTACTACCCCTTTTGAGACCTTCAATGGACACCTTTTAGAGAAAAATCTGCCACCGAAGCGGGTCATTTGTTGCAGTAATTAATTGGTTTCGGTTTACGTATTTTTGTCGCGGCTGGTCGCGGCGCAGCGCAAAAGGACGCTCTTTCACTCCCTTATCCATCAATAAATTATGTCCTTACATTAATGAATTACACCAATGAATTACACCAATGAAATACGCCCGTGTGCAGCGGTGGTATCGGACAGATACTTGTAAAAAAGAAAGTTCGTGGATTGGTGCACCCGTTCGCGAATTATTTAGCCCGGGGATTTAACTGAAACACCCGGTATAGGCGCGGCTCTCGTCCTGAGGATTCTTCCCTTAGCATTTCCTTGCCCGTTTCCTGCCGGACTACGTTCTTTGGTGTTGCTATATGTCGCTAGATGTGTGGTATAGCACAGTTTACTTTGTAGATTGTTTAGGTCGTTTATATTACTGTCACTGCTTTTGCCATTACCGTTTTTCGTGTGTAAAACTTGGCTTTTACCATAGGTTTTTGGTCAAGACTTTCCTTTGGGCGTGTTGGTACATAAGAACTTCCTTGGTAACGCTAAAATATGCGGACGGCACAAGAAGACGAACACATACACAGGCCTTTCTAATTTCTAGTTTGCGTCTCTCTTTTTTGCGTTTGAGCTCAGCTTCCTGCATTGTATTTACAGTGGCTTCGGACGGAAGGGCCTGCTACAGAAGTACAAAAAGTCGAAGAAACCATCGACGCCAAAGAAGGAGAAAAAGTCCGCTAAGAAGGGTGATTGAAGAGGGATACGGGAGGGACTCCGTCTGAAGTACCATGGAAATGGAAATGTATCACACATTGATTGATTCACTGATTGATAAATAAAAAAATATGAAGATGTGAAAGTCGGGAAAGGGGGAACGTCGGGCCATACACACAGACTAATCTCCCTGTGGGCGTAGACTTTTCTATGTAATTTAATTTGTTGTTTGCTTCACTTTGGATCGTCCCCCAACAATGGAGAATAAAGGTGTGTGTAAAACGTCCTCCAGAGCGGTATACGACAAACTTGTGCTCCTCCTGGACAGAACCATATTCCCGCTCACACGTAAGCAAACTTGCAGCTCTCGTTACTGATGTGGAGCTGTATGGATTTACAGGGCTCCATTAGCTTCGAATGACTTCACACTCCCAGTCAATTATTTGATGATAAGTTCGTGTGTCCATATGCAATTACCTGTGTTATTTAACAACACGCATGATCTCATCCGGAAAGTTAATTTTGGGTCTACGTGCTAGCTTCAGGATATTTAAAAGAGCAGGATGACTCAAATAATCGCTGACCCATTTCTGATGTATGGCATTTTCCCGAAAACATCCAAGGGACCTCTCCCTGTTTCTAAAAAAAAAAATTACGTCATACTGTTCGAGAGCGCCACCAATTTGGTAGAGTTGAACTACGCTCAAAGCTGTGGGCGAACAAGGTCACGCCCGAAAGCCACGCTATTGAGGGAATTACCATGGTCTCTCAAAGGGACGCGACTTTGGGTCCTACTTTTTTCTAAATAGGAGGCAGTGAACAAGTGCCCATTCGTGGATTCCAGCCCTCCCATTCCGATTCTTTTCAGTTTCAGTGTGTCTACCAACGTCGTGATGATGTTTCTCGGGTAGGGATCTATTAATAAGTTACTTAAAACAGTTAAAAAGTTACTTACGAATTTAAGAAGAGAAAATGAAACTTTTTAAATGTTGGCTGCATAATGTTACAGAACACTGGGAATTAATTGCGTTGAACCGTTCGCTTTCTGTTTCGCCGATGCAAAAGAAGCGCCATTTTCATGTGTATCATGACGTCATCGCTCCATGCGCGGTGTGCGGCTCTCCAAGGTGGGGCACAACCGGTTTCAGTCAAGCTTAGCTGGACTTCAGGGGGATTTCGCAGTAAAGCCCCCATACTTCGTAAATGTATGGCGAACCTCCGAGGGCCCTCTCTCACGCGGTTAATGGCGTCTTGCCTCTTTCATTGTGCTTCCGCTAGCACGTGGAAAGGCCTTGAAGTCCTTTCAGTTTTGTCTAGCGCACACCTTTATTGCTTTTATGTAAGCTTACACATGCTTACACATGCTGTCGCCGTACACAGCTTTCATCGTCAACGCGTAACCGCCTTTTGCCTCCAGCTGCGCCACTGTAGTGAATTTTTGTTTGTGTTCAGGGCTGTTTCACGGATGGGTCACGCTTATGCGGTCAGTGAACACTGTGTGCATGCTTGAATTATTGAGAACGTAAAACAGTGTGGTGTATTTGACCGTACAGTATACCGTTCTCCTGTTTCTAATCCAGCACAGTGTCACTTATTGAAACTCCTGCGAGTGATGCGTTTTTTGACAGTTACTTTTTTGTTATCAACCACCTCACTTGAACCAACTCGTTTGAACCAAGCAAGGGTGCTGTTTGAATCGAGCGGCCTTTCAATGCGTTAAAAACATGTATGACATAAAGGGGACGTGTTATCGAAAATTGCATATGGAAGATTGCTGCAATAAGTCTGAATGACAGATGCTCCACTTCTCTTGTGGACAATCATGAAACAGTTACCATGACGTCACATTTACTATGACTGTTTGTGCATTGGATAACAAACACTGAACTAATGGAGGGCGATCCCGTATTATGCCCTATTATTTTTTCGTCAACATCAACATCTGAGCAAATGCCATTTACATTCATTGACGGCAGCACTATAATGAAAACTTTGGGTAATGGACAGTTGGCGTAGCACAGGGCAAACTGAGAATACGATTCAACGTACCGCAGATATTGAGATTTCCCAAACCACGATAACACTAGCAGTTGAAATGGTATCAAACCTGTATGATAGGGTATAACCGCAGATGCGTGACTATATAGAGGAGAAAAAACCATTACGAGTCAGTTCTCTGCCTGGCTGTCGGATGGAGCAGCCGCATCGTTCTGGGCTCCCCGTGACTGCTGTTGTGGTGGGCTGCTTTCCTTCTGTGCCTGATCCTTTTTGTTGTTAGCTATTGATGGTTAGCCTATTTACTCTTGCTTTCCCAGCCTCTGTATTATGAGTGTTTTTCTCCTTGCATGTCCAGAGCTGTCCTAACCTGCCCAGACGTGCCATGATGACGTCACAGCTGACGTCACAGGATGTCCAGAACTTGTGGTCACAGCTGAAGATGCTTTGCAACCTGCCTCTGTGCTCCGTCGCCCAGCGATGGTCAGCGGCCGTTCCGGACCACTTTCTTCAAGGTGGCGTCGTTGATCTTCAACTAAACCCCTTCTTTCCACTCTATCTCTATCTATTTTTTTCTTTTCTATCTATTTTTTTATTTTTATCAGCTCAAGTACTCGGCAACTCACACACTGAGTTGCCGGCTTCTTGAGCTGATCATATACTGCTTGATGCGAGTGTTGTGCGGCACATGTGAATGTGCTCCGTGTTCTGCACCGTTGGAAACACAATGAACAGTTTGCAGTGCTGTCCCTCCCAGCCTTATACCGAAGGTTGTCAGCCATTAGTGATATACCCACGCGAAACTGATGCAAAGGCGAACCTCTATCCATTCGTGTAGGGAACCTGCAAACAGGCTCAACTGCGCCAAAGCACAGATCCCACTGTTAACAAATGCATGTTGTGGATTGCATGAAGCGGAGCACTTTAGATGTGAACAGGGTCACCCGGTGCCAGGGCAATAAATTACTCTTTTATTTGTTGTCTTACTCTTACAAGTTTTGGAAATGTTTGGGTTTACGTCTAAGCTTTCAGAACATTATAAAAGTATGCGTGCAGCGATTACGTTGTGTTGTCCGCGAGGTAGTATATTATTATTACAGCCATCATCCGTCAGAGGGTGAAGAGGGATATATGAGAAAGGGTATGCGGTCAGGTTGGTCACCAAAAAGCACTGCTACTCTGCATGCATGTGTTGTTTGCAAATGAGCCAGGTCCTTACGAAAATGTAAGCATTGGTCTCCATAGCAATCAACTGATTTTCATTGATGTCTTATCACAATAGAAAGCTCATCGCTCATAGAGTCCGGGATAGGCATCAAAGCATTGGCGTTTGAAACAAGCCGTCATTGTGACATTTGACGCAGGGCATCGTGGAAAACATTACATGACAAAGCCACCAGAAGTATTATTATATCACCAGGCATTGTTCTTATACCAAATGATTAACGTCCGACTGTATAGGTGAGTTGCCTGCGCTATAAATGCTTTGGAGTTAGCATTTATCGACAGGACATCATGGAGGCGAAAGTGCTCGTCTGTATTCTCGTATTCCTTTTCGGAGTAAGTCACTCCGCCAGAGGTATGTCGCCCTGGGATTCCGATTCAGTAGCGATATCAGGAATTAACCAGCTCGCAATGTATATAGTTGAGCGCCCGGAAAGATTTTGTATGTGCAGCATGCCGTTGAGGTTTTTCACGATTGTGACGAGAGAAGTGCGATACAGGGTCTACACGTCTCATACTGTTACTGGACGACGTCTTTCCTCCTCTGATCGCCGCGCTCTTACTCGCGGCTTAGAGAGTGACGTCATGCAGTCGGAGCTTCTGCGGCCTCTGAAGCAACGCTGATCTTTAAAATTCGTTTACTTAATAACGAAGCACTTTAAAAAATCGCCTGGTATAGATTGTCTGCCAAGGCCGAACATATTGGTATCTGTTTCATAGATTCGGATAGTTCCGGATGCGACAATCCTTTTAATAACCGTCACATCCATGGGCATTGTATACTATGTTCTCGTTTTTTTAGTTTTTTTTTCTGGTCGGAAGTTTTTGTAGTGTTTTATTTCTACTACGTTTTTGCCCAGAGTGATGTGGGAGTAGCATAACTTGACCGTGGACGGAGTGAATTCTTCCATTTTTCATTTTGTTTTCTTTAATTTCTTTAAAAATTCTCGTCTTATTTACTGTGGAAGTCGCCCAAGTCGTTGTAGCATTGTTGAACGTTTGTATCAAGAAACTGATAACTGATGCAGGCGAGCTGATGGATGAAATTCATGGTGGAGGAAGCCTGAGCGTAGGCCATGTTCATGCTCTTATTGACCATTGCTACGAAAAAAAAAAGAAAGAAACTCTCAGCAAAGGTGCCCGGTCAACGTTATCGGATCCGATTTTTTTTTGTCGTCCAGTGGTAGTGCTTTGTCGAGCTGTCATTGTGCTTAACTCCCAATGTTTATCTATCCCTCTCTCTGTCCCTGAATGTTTTCTAAACTCTAAGATTTTTTTGTTATGTGTTGGTTGCGAAACGGCAGAAGTGAAGGCAGGAAACTCTAATTATTCAAAGCGAAAATCAAACTATATTACCCTAGCACATGTCACCACAGAAACGCATGTAGTGTACTTTTCAGCAGACCTCCCACAGAAATGTACAGTAAAACGACAAAACTGCGATCAACCAACTTTCCTGACAAGATACTACTTCAACGAGACAAAGAAGCGTTGTCTGTCTTTCTTCGCTTGCGCTGGAGAGGGAGACAACTTCTACCCAAGAATGGTGGATTGTGTCAAAGACTGCAGGCCAAGTGAGGCTCTTTTTGTTTTTAATGGGAAGTTTTGTAAGGTATGGGTTATCGTTTTCTAGCGATCCTATTTTCATTTCCAGTTTGCTGAAGCGTAGCAGCATTCGGGGGCAATGTATATATAGAGAAATAACCTGTTGTTGTTTTTAAGTGTCATCATCACTTCTTCATTTATTGTTGTTGTTGTAAGTGTTGAGAGAGGTCAGCCAATATTAACCTGTATAACCTGTATAAGTATCACTTCATCCAGGATTGTAAAGAAAAAAATATATTTGTCCTATGAGAGCCTTGTTATGATCATATAGCAATATGTCAGATACTGCCGTATTGAAGAATTTCGTATGAAGTGTACCAACGACCAGCTATAGAGTAGAATGGCGTTCATATTTGGGTCGCTTCACATTTCCTATTTTCATTTCCAGTTGTCTGAAGCGTAGCAACATTCGGGGGCAATGTATACATAGAGGAATAACCTGTTGTTGTTTTTAAGTGTTGACAGAGGTCAGCCAATATTAACCTGTATAACCTGTATAAGTATCACTTCATCCAGGATTGTAAAGAAAAAAAAAAATCTCGGTACTATAGGAGCCTTGTTATGATCATATCGCAATATGTTGGATACTGTGGTATTGAAGAATTTCGTATGAAATGTACCAACGACCAGCTATAGAGTAGAACAGCGGTCATATTTGGGCGCTTCACTTTTCAGGACAACGCCCACCAAATTGCTTCGCAGAAAAGCGAAGAGTGTGCACGGGAGATACGTTTGGCGAGACAGCCTGGACATACGACCTGAAAATGGCGACATGTGAACAACTTCAAAAAGCTTGCGGCGTTACCAAGAACAACTTTGTCTCACGGGAGGAATGCGTAGCAGAATGCCAGTATGTAAACAGCTGTGTTCCTCTATTTTTCACCGTGAACGTACGTTTAACGGATGAACACGTTCTATTATTTTGTTGTCTTGAAGGCTTTTCTCGCAGCTAGAGGCTTTTACATGTTAATTTCATTTCATTCTCAAGTCATTTCATTTCATTTATGTTCTTTCCGTAATATTGCCTTATACCACCACTTCATCATCCCATTTGTGTGTGTGTGTGTGTGCGTGGGGGGGGGGGGGGGGGGCGACTTATCGGTTTTCTACCGTTCTACATCCTCTGGTGTAGCTATGCAGGGTGTTCCAGAAGACGTGTCATTGAATTATAATAAAGAAAAAACGACATCACCTATAGAATCGTGCGGTCAACGGCATTTGTTCTTACTAGGTTATTGCCAGCTCCTGATGTGGATGTCATGTAACGCAAGTTTAATTATGTAAATTTTGGCGAACTGAACTCGGAAGTTTGCCTCGTACGGGTCACTTTTTGAACCCACCAAAGTGAAGAGCGTGCCGAATTTACTCAAATTAATGATAATATTGAGGAGCTATCGTATCGAAAAAAAAAAATAGCCGGAAATCAATGCGGAGCTCCTAGAGGATAGCGCGCGAGGAATATTTCAGCCAAATCATTGTCTGTCTGACCAATGGAGGTGTGAAACCCAGTCCACACCGGCACCGTAGAAAGAGGATAACACAGGCATGACCTATAGCGTCCGGCTTCCGCTGGGATCATGCCTTCCCCCTCATTATTTCTATATCACTTTGTGGGCTAGGTTTGCAAGCACAGGTGGCGCTTTATTTTTGAAGCGTGATGTGGGCAAGCTTACACTTGTCCCATCCTACATTTGGCAATACGAGGTTTGCAACTTCCTTTCGTCGGACTGACAGCGATTGCGCACAAAAAGTCCTCGCGTGATATGATCGAGTGCTCCTAAAAGAAATGATATCCGGCTATTTTTTCCAATGGGAAAACTCCCCAATATCACTGTCAATTATCCGGAATTTAAGTAAATTCGGCATGCTCTTCATATTGGTGGGGTAAAAAAGTGACCTTCACTCGGCAAATTACCGAGTTAAGTTCGCATATATTTCATAATGAAAATGCATGCTATTACATCACTAAGATCACCTGAAATTTTACGTAACGGCTGAAATTGACGGGTGTTAGGACATGCGGACCCCCCCCCCCCCCCATACCTAAATCCTAAATCCGCCCCTGATTGGTACAGATCAACTTCCTTGGATGCGCTAAAACATACGGCCGTCACAAGAACACGAACGCATGCTCTCGCACCTTCTGTGGTGCAATCGTGCCTTTTCCGTTTTTTTGGGGTAGCAGAATTCAACCTTCCCTTGTTATTTTACCAACCACCAACCCACGCATACACAGGCCTCTTCTTTCTCGAGTTCGCTCTCTCTCCCTCTGTCTTTTCCCCTTTTTTTGCGTTTGAGCTCAGCTGCGCGGGTTGTATTTGCAGTGGCTTCGACCAGAACGGCCTGCTAATAAAGTACAGAGAAGCGAAAGAACCATCAACAGCAAAAGAGCCCGCTAACAGGCGTGGGTGAAGAACGATACCGTGTGCACCGTCCGAGGTACCATGGAAATAAATCACCACTAATTGATGGGGCGATTGATCGAAAAGTAAAAATACGGAGATGTGAGCACACTAATCTTCCTTTGGACGTACACTTTTCTATCAGTATTTTATATATATATATATATATATATATATATATATATATATTTGCTTCACTTTGGACCACCCCCGACAGTCCAGAACGAAGGTGTGCGTCAAACCCTCTCAAGAACGGTGTGCAGCGAACTTGTGTTCCTCCTGGACAGAGCTGTATTCCTGCTCACACAAAAGAACACTATAGGAGGTATCGTTACGGACGTATAGCCCCATCGATATGCAAGGTTCAATTAGCGACCGACTAGCAACCCTGATACCACTTTAAGATGATGAATTCGTGTGTCAGTCTGCAATTACCTGTCACATCATCACACATCATCTGGTCCCGAAAGTTAATTTTGGGTATACGTGCTCAGACACATAGCTGGGAATACAAAGTAACTTCGTCGCTGCCTTATTCAGCACATGAAGCAACGCCTAAGACGTTATCGTTTTCCTTTTGAAATCGAACCTATAGGGACCTTGGGTAATTAGGTCCAGAAAGCAAAGAAAGTCGATATTCAGCAATTCTTAAAGGAACTTTGTCAGGTCGATTGACTGATTGAATGATTTATTCTATTATTTACTTATTCACATACCCCAGGACCTAGAAGACGCTTTTTTTCACACGTCATGCTTTCAATGTAACGCACGCTAGAGCACTGAGGTGGTGGTGGTGGTGGTGGTGGTGCGATGTTATAAAGCACTGAGGAAATAATTATTTTTGTATACGTCGAGCTTTGAAATCTGGGGAGCGCGAGCCTGGGCAGTTCCTATTGGTTCTTGCACTGAGCACGTGACCTTTGTCACTGGCGCCCGAATGCTCAGTTACTACAATTAAGTAGTTAATTAGGTAATTAGGTAGTTACTACTTCCCAGTTGCTACAATTAACCATTTATGCAACTATAGAGTCAGCCCTTCCAATTTTGTTCGAAAAACTGTCGGCCATCAGTGACGCTCATGCGGGACAGATGCAAGGACCAAATCTCCTTGCCGAAACCTGCAAGCCGCACTGGACCAAAACACAAAACCCACGGGAGGCCGGTTGACGTAAAAAAGTTCCACCGTTAACAAATGCATATTGCGGAATGCACATACAGGATCAAGCGGATCATTTTAAGTATGAACACGACCACCAGGAACCAGGGCAAATTGCTATTTCACAGAATAAGTAGATCTTTAAGCACTTTTGAGAGCATCGTTCGCGAAGTAGTATAATACTGTGCAGCCATCATCCATATTAGGGGAAGGGGTATTATATAAGAAAAGGTATGCAGACAGCTTGGTCAGACCTGTCAAGACAAGTCATGACAAGCTGAGCGTGGGCCACGAACTCGTGGCCCGCCCCTATTTTTCACGTTGCTCGGTAGGGAATTCCACATTCTCGTACCAAAGCACACGGTTAAACGGGTACCATATAAATTGTTTGACCTATACAAGCGTATTGACAAGTGGCCGCTCAACCTCCCGAAGATCCTCGACCGTGGTCGAAGGCCGCCCACAAGATGGAAGGCCTTCGTCTTCTTGCGGAGTACTTGTGCTCCACCGGTCTGGTGAAGGCTGTCTGAAAGCCCTCATCGTCAACCCCTTATCCGTTCCTAATGCGCAATAGGGCAGTGTGCTGCCTCAGCGGCGGTGAATCGCCAACGTCATCAACATCGAATGTATGTGTGTGTGTGTTGGCCTATACCAAAATGTAATCATGTAAAGCAACTCTTCGGTTGCTTCTCACGCCTTTTCGAGATATGCAGGTGTTGTAGGGCAGGTTACAATACGACAATACAATAGAATAGACAAGCAAGGTACATCTTTCACTAATAAGACCAGGAAAACGTAACATATTCGATGCGGTGAACAACGCAACACATGACGTTCGACTATTAGAGCATTGACAAATGATCTAGAAGAGATGATGACATGTCTCAGATATGCATATCACATTGTATCTTGTAGTTGTTTGTGAGAAAATACCCAAAAGTGCATCAGAATTTTTCGAATATGACGGAACAAAGACAAGAAGTTTCTGCAATCTGCTGTCATTCTCTGTCGACATATCTTTGGCTTCTTCAAGGTCATTGGACACACGCGACTCGTCAACACTACATAAGAATTGTTTAAAAATACAACCTTCCGGCCAAATGTCCTCTTGGTATACGGTCAAAATCGTTGACGTGAACGGTGATATAAACGAAAATATGTGGATACCTTGTGTTTAGCTGTTTGACGGGAGTATGTTGATGTTCGAGGGCAACGTCGACGAGGGACTAAACATCGTCTGAAGTTATGCCAGGCACAATCCTTGACAGGAACAACGATTTAACGGTGGAGCGCAGATCGCAGATTTCACGTTACCAGTTGTGCTCTTACCTACCACGACGGGAGTACGTTTCTTCCTTAGTACGGCCGTAAAACTGTCACTCTCGTCCACTGTATTTGCACAATCTTGTAGAGCATCCACATTCTCCAACGTGGTATTGTTAACGGGTGTCTTCAGTGAGAAATGACCGGGAGGTCAGTTTGCTGTCCCAGGTACATGCTTATCAGCCGTTATGTACTGTTGGGGACACGGTTGTCTAAAATCTCCAGCCCGTGGGCGAGCAGTCCCCTATCGGCAACGTCGCGCACGAAGGGACTATACCACTACAGTCTCAGAGGTAAGGCCGCACAGCGCCACCTGTCGGGAGAGAGTACCATCGCATTCTCAGCGTCGTCTGCTACGGAGAGCGGTTCAGCGCGGCCTCCCCTCGAGGAAGGTACTGGTATAGTTCCTTCGTGCGCGACATCGCCGATAGGGGATCGCTCCGCCACGGGCTGGAGATTTTAGACAACCGTGTCCCGAACAGTACACTCTGCAGACTGTTGCCTTCAAACTATAGTCGCGTGTAATCAGCTTGCCGAAGAATGCCAGGGAGGAACGCCAATCTTTTAGATACACGGTTTCACAGCGCTTCTTTTTATCATTTGCTCCGCTGCCATCTCGTCAATCACATGCTATCAAGTTGTGCACGGGGAATCAAGCAAACATCTGACGATACGTTTCACGGATTAAATATGTCGTCTGTTAGTCTGACTTACTTGTCTAACTAGCATCGTCGGAGAAGGGAATAGGTTGGTACCGGTTACGCCTACAGTGGTGAACACGAGGCACACATTTCCTGAGACTTTTCCCATTATTCACCGAAAATGGCACTTCCACTGTAGCTACATGGGCACAAGATAAATGAAACAGGCTTGCGCAGGCACAGGTGCAGATTTGCCACATCGGAGCAGGTGCCACACACGCGTCCTATCGGCGACGCCATCTTGTAATTGATGATGATGATGATGATGTGGGTTTTTATGGCGCATAAATTTTTACAAATGCATAAAACATTCGTGCAAAATTACAGAAGATTGACCAAAGTAATTATTTTGGTGTGTGTTGTAATTGACCCGATACAAACCTTGGAGGAACTTTGACGTCGCGCGAGCTTTGTGATCAGGGAAGTTCGACCCTGGACTACCTATTGGTTCTTTAAAGCATGTGACCTCTCATTGACCACCTCAGGGTATAGGTGCCAGGCTGAACAGTCTGCAGAGTCGGCTCTTCCAACTGCATGCTAAAAACAGTTGGTCATTAATGATGCTCAGGCGGAACGATGCAAACAGCACACGTCAGTGCAGAATCCTGCGAGCAAGCTGAACTGGGCCACAAACGCAGAATACCCGACAGATAAAGTGTCGTCAAACGCTGCACTGTCAACAAATGCATAATTACCAATTGCCTCAAGCGGACCACTTTAAATGTAGTCATGTTCATCAGGCGCGACAGCAATAGAGTACTATGTTAGAAACTAAGTAAAAACGCTGGAAATATGGAAGCCTTTGACTTAGCATGTAAGCACCGAAAAAATAAACGTAAACTATTACATAACGTTGTCGCAAAGTAGTAGGATAATGTTGTGGCAACGTTCGCCCGTGAAAGGGAGTGAGGGGCCGATGTAACAAAGGGTATTCAGAGAGGCTGGTTGAAAAATAATAATAATAGAAACAGAAATACCGGTACTGTGCATTCGTGCATTGTAAGGAAGTGAGCCGGGCGCCACGGAAAGGACGGCAGGGTTTCTATGTAAACAAATTGGTTTTAAATGCCGTCATATCACTATAGAAATTCAAGCTGTAGCACTTACACATGAAGGATGTGCGCATTACCGTCAAAGCATTACCGTTTTCAAGTGGCCGTCGTGGTAATCGATATTGTTAGGGCACCCTGTTACTTATCACATCAAATACCAACAAGAAGTGTTATATCACCATGTATTGTTCTGTTCACTCAATTATGAGTAATGTCCGGTTGTGTAGGTCACTTAGTGCACGCTCAAAAGTGCTTTGGAGTTTAAATGTTTTGACAGCAGCATCGTGGAAACAAAAGTGTCCATGACAGCAGGGTTTCCGTGTAAATCAAGTGGTTTTAAATGCTGTCATGTAACAATTGAAGTTCCAGCTCAAGCACTCACATACGAAGGATGTCTGTCAAAACATTAGTGTTTTCAACTGGCCGTCGCGGCAATCGATATGGTTATGGAATAACAACAACAACATCAAATAAGCGATGATAATCACATTAAATACCTACCGGAAGTATTATATCACCAGACATTGTTCTCTTGTCTCGATCATGACTAATGCCTAATCGTGTAGGTCACTTAGACCGTGCTTATAAGTGCTTTGGAGTTCGCATTTATCGACAGCAGCATCATGGAAGCGAAAGTGCTTATCTGCATTCTTGTTTTCCTTCTTGGAGTAAGTCACTCCGCTCGAGGTATGCTACTCTATGACACCGATTGTAATTTTTCTTTAGTAGTGATATGAGGAATGAACCACCTTACACATTTATAGTTGAGTTCCAGGAATTATTTTGTATGCACAGCATACCATTGAGGTTTTTTGCAATCGCGACGAGAGAGACGCGGCCTCTTAAACATTAGTGAATTTTAGAATAAATGGCACAATAGACATTGTAGGCTATTGTTTCTCCTTGTGCTATTCGATATGAAGTTTTCGTAATGTTTTACTTTTAGAATTTGTCTTTTACCAGGGTGAGGCTGTAAGAGTAGGATTTAACTTGACCACTGTGCGAAGTACATTCAGTTGTTATTTTTTATTAATCTTATCTAATCAGTCCAGGAAGCCACTTAAGTGGCATTGGCATGCTAAATGTAACTCTCAACATGTTAATAGCACAGCATAAATGCAGGTATGCTAGTTGATGAAATCCGTGAGAAAGGAATCCTGAACTTTGGTCACGAAGTCCTGGGCCCGTTCGCATAGAAGTTGAGTTCGAGTCTCATACTCAATCTCAATAGGTTTGGTAGCGCCTCCTGCGCGAGCAGCGAGCGCGTGCTCAAAGCACTGCTAAGGCTATTGAAATCGAGTCCGAGAGTTGCAAACTGAGACTTAGTTTTATGCAAACGGGACATGGCCTCCGCTGAGACTTCGTCATGGCTACCAAAAATACAGGTTCAGGTTTATGCGAAGGCGGCCAGTCAAGCGTTAGTGGATTCTCAAAATATTTTTGTCGTCCCATGGAGCATCGTTGTAGTTGCCATGGTCTTTAGTCCGCAGATCTACCACCCTATCCCCTCTTTCTTTCTGCTAGAAGATTTCCTCAGCTCTAAATTTTATTAGAAATCAGTAGAGTTTTTTCTCTGTCCCGGTTATGACGCCGGAAGAAGCATGGAAGCAATTATCCAAAGCGGAAAATATATTCTACTATTATATCACTTGTATGGAAACGGACAATGCATATAGTGTATTTTCAAACAGGCATTGCAGACAAATGTAGAAAGCAAAGGCAAAAGTGCCCTGACAAACACACTGCGCTAAGAAGATACTTCTTCGATCAGACAAAAGAGCGTTGTTCCTCTTTCTTCGCTTGTCCTGGAGAGGGAGACAACTTCTACCCAATGATGAAGGATTGCGTCAAAGACTGCAGGCCAAGTAAGGACCTTTTGTTTAAAATTGGCTATTTTGTACAGTATGCAGTATTGTTTTCTAGTCGTCGAGTTTCCATTTCCAGCTGTCATAGAGTAGGCAGCATTCAGGGCAATGCATAACAAAAGATGTAGCCTGTATAGCTATTAATCTAAGATGGTACAGAAAAAAATTATAACCTCTGAACTGAGCACTTTGTTCGAGGCTATGATAACATAGCAATATATTGAATACTATTCGAAGTGAAACTGCACTCTAGGTGGCGCTGCAGAGGAGCCCCATAATTCTTGCTTCGGCATGATCCGGTGCAACAGGTGCACTTTTTTCCACGTGGCGTTCTTCAAGTTTCGTAGTGTTTCTGGATGAGCTACCTATGCTTGCGTTTCGGCTATTGCGTGTTCTTTTTGTTTTTCTTTTGCGTGTACTAATGCGTTATCTCGAGCGCTGAAAAAGTTCTGAAGGTGCACAAGTTCAAGAAACTTGCTGCACTGCTAAACGCTGGAATCACGAAAAACTTTGAACACAAGTTCTCTGGCCTACACTAACCATCTGGCAGGGGCTTCGTGAATGAAAGTTTTCGACCAAGGATAAAGAACAGAAACAAAGGTGTTCGTATGAATGGCTCCTGGTACACCCTTAAAACAAAGCTTCACCATATAGCACGCTGAGGACCTATCATTGTACAAGGTGATACCTCTATCACTTTTGACTTGTGGAAAGCGCGAGGCGTACGCCATTTTGTGACAATTAACATGTCTGCATGAGTGTCACAAAAAGGTGTACGCCTCGAGTTTTCAACAAATCAGGGGAGATAACAATGTCACTCGGGATGATGGTCGGCTAGGACCGTGCTATGCGGTGAAGTTCACTTTCAGTGAGCCTCTCATCATCAGCACCACCACCACCACCATTTTTAATAGTGTAGAAAGAGCACTACCAAGTCATTCCTTTGTTGCAAGCGAATTTTCTTCCCAAGTCTTCCCATCTTAGATCGGGACAATAAAAGAGTAAGGAACCTCTCGCACCGTCCCTGAAACTCCTCTCTGCTCTAGTCAGTGTAACCTAAATACACAAGTGTGCAAGAACAAAACGCAACGACAGAACAGCCCAATTCTCACAGGACCATTTCGCTCTAATTCTTGCATCATCTTCATCATTCCACCGGTAGTGGTTGTTCAGGTTGTGTGACAGGTTCCGAGGTTTGATGTAGCATGTACTGCTCAAATAGGTCTCCTAAATCGGGTTTTCATGCCACGGCCTAAAAATGTGTTACGTGAAGACTACATCTCTGGTGTGAACAGACTTCCTGTGAGGTGCTGCTGGACAGATCACGATTATATAAACTAAGTTGTTCCTTCCAGCGGGCGTTGTGATATTAGGGGGCAGATATATTCTGTAACATAGCACGCGCTTGGAAATGCGGACGAAACATACGTACTTTGCCTGACCCATTTGCTGTATTTATTAAATGCGTTATACAAAATCTGCGTGAAACGTTCGGGGACGGCGATAACATATTACCTTGAAGGCGTGTGTCCAAATGGTCACATATGTGAAAGGAAAAAGTTCATCGTGTCCTATTGTCAGATTAAATTAGATGAGAAGCTTCGAATTCATACATTTCAAAGCAGCCATTCCGTACATGCATTCATTCATATATTCCGTACTTTCGAAAAGTTCAAAAGTTCGATCAAAGTTTTATACAACGCGCGGAGAAGATCGTAGTTGGGCATTCTGAAATGAGATCCACGTGCTCACTCACAGACCATTCTCTAAATGACGGCGATATGGCCAATGCCGAGGTTTCCCTCCTGGTTCGCATCCGATACCGCAGTAACTACACCTGCGCCCAAACTTTCTTCCTAAGGGCAGTGGACCATCACTGACGGCTCTGGTGCACAAAACTCTAGAACCAGAAGTGTGAGCCTTCCCCTACCCCCTTCCCCGAGCAACATGCCGCCCATCTAGGCAGGCAGACTGCTTGGACCCCTCCCCGGTGATATGGTTATACGTGTGATAAAAATATTATTTCCAGGGGACATTTTAGTAGACAGACGGAACAGGAGTGATAAACATGATAAAGAGTAGAACCTGCATACTGGGAGAAATGTTGGGAGAAATGTGTAGTTTTATTGCCTGCCATGGAGCCTGGTGCTGGGTATTTTGAAAATTCAAAAATATCTCCACTAGGCAATTTTCACTCTTTTAAAACGGTTTGAGAAACTCCATGCCCAGAAACACTGCCTTTCGCGCACGTCCCCGAACAAGACAGCCACAGTGAAAGCGCGCATCCACACTGTGGACAGTTCATGGAGCAGCAGTGTGGTGGCGACACTGTTCGATCTCGCGCCGAATAGTGTTGAAGTTTTTCTTGTGGATGTATCAACAATTGGCTAGAATAGGTACGTGCTCATATTGCTGTCGCTTCACTTTTCAGAACAACGCCAACCAAAGTGTTTCGAGAAAGAGCTAACAACATGCAGAGGAGATACGCCCGGCAAGACAGCATGGACGCACGTTCGGCAAACGAAGCAATGTAAAGAAGTTGGAAATGCTTGCGGTGACACCACCAAAAACAAGTTCACCTCAAAGGATGAGTGCGAAGCAGAATGCTTGTACGTAAACGACTGCGTTCCTCCATTCGTCATCACGAACATGCGTTTAATCTATGAGCCGTTTTTCTCTTATTGTGATGGCTTTTCGTGGAAACGTGGCTTAAAACAAGGAGAGTTCGACGGCTGTCGGATACAAATATGAAATGGAGGTATTCAGGGCAAAAACCTGGAATGTGGCAACCCAGGAGGGGACTTCAATGGCGACTGGGAACAAATATAAGGTGGAGCTTTCCAGGACTGAAGTTCAATGGCCAGTGCGGAAATACAGGAGGGCGATTCCATAGCACTTGACACATATGCCCGGCATACGTGTTTTGCGCTGGACACAAATATGAAACGGAAGGCGCGATGATGATGCTTATATCTGAGATCATGTACAGGGTTTGAAGCCCGTCGGGTAGCCGAGAATACAAGAATACAGCCTTTGCGCTTACCGGTGTAGGGCAAATTAATTTACATAACCTCATGGTGCGGCTTATTCGCAACCCACGACGTCATATCGAATTCACAACACATCAACATCGTATCCCATCGTTCGATCTGAACCGCAAGATCACGTCACCTCCATGGTCCATCATTCAGCTTCAACGCCAACATAACATGACGTTCAACTTTACACATCAAACACATTACATCATTCTCCATGATGTGATTGTGAGTTGCATCCGTATGTGCCACCATAAGCGAATTTACTTAAGGAAATTGATGTGTTACGAGGTTGGAACACAGTTGGACCGGTAAGCCAGATGATATGGGCTCGAGTCCTGCAGCTTACTAATCCTTCCCCCAGTGATTTCCTTCTTTCTTCGTTCTTCGAATTTACCTATACTCGTCCCAAGTTCTTTGTTACTGCCGTTCGAGTTGTTATAGTGCCGCTTCCACGGGATGTCTGACATGATGGTGGTGTGTTGAATTTATGTTGATAATCACCCAGTACTCTAGTGTTGCTACCTATATTATTGTTGGGCAGTGGCGATGGCCGGCCTCTCCTAGTCCCTATAGTAAATTGTGCAGCTATGCAGACTGCTTAAAGGCTTCTCTACTGCCTGTTCGTGTGTCGCAATTATCTTGCTGTTCACTGAAGGGCTTCTTATTTTAAATATATTCACACACACACACAGTCATCCTTTGACCCAGAACAAGGTCAGTCCTTGTTAGAGATTTCGGCGACTCTCGTCTTCAAGCTCCTCCCTCATCATTTCTTCGCCAGTTCTGAGCATTCTACCTTTCTATACATCCTTTTACGTATAACTATGTCGGTACGTTTTATTTGGTACACACGGCTACTCTACGCTGTTAATATTATTGTCACTGCTCTTTTCCCATACTGCCTTTTCTTTTCTATAGTCTAATAGTATTCTTTTTGTGTATGTGAGCCTCACCAGCTGCTTAGGCAAGGTCCTTGAACGTATGATACTGCACAGGCTCGAGTGGTGGCTGGAGCGAAGATCTGTTTTTCCTCAGGAAATGGCGGGTTTCGTAACTCCATGGATTCGGTGTTCGATTTAGTCTCTTCGGTCGAAGAAGCGAAGGCGCGAAGACAAATAGCGATGGCTGTCTTCCTGGACATCAAACGGGCGTACGATTCCGTAAGCCACCCTTGTGTTATTCATGGGCTGTTGCAGGCCCAGGTGCCTCATAGGGCGCTGACGTGGCTCTCCGACTTCCTCCATCAACGGAAGATTTTCGTCACTAAAGGCGAGGGGGACACGGAAAAGATCACTGTGCCACAGGGAGTTCCTCAAGGAAGTGTTCTTAGCCCCCTGTTATTTAACATTGTCTTGATGGGCGTCAAGGGGTGCCTTGCTCGGAAGGCGCATTTGTCCATCTATGCTGATGACATTTGCGTCTGGACGGTTGGCAAGTCCCGCCCTGCAATTCAGCGTCGGCTCCAGAGCTCACTTGATGCCATACATGCCTACTTCCTGAAAGCTGGGATGGACATCTCCACTGAGAAAAGCGCTACGCTTCCGTTTACCTGGAAAGAGATGCGCCGGTTCCAACTACACATCGGAGGATCTCCCTTAAGGCATGTCAGGCACCACAGGTTCCTCTGTGTTGTGTTGGACCGCAACCTGTCGTGGGCAAGACACATTGATTATCTCACTTCAAAGGCGCAACGTTGGGGAAATGTGATACGTCACTTTGCCGGCTTGCGCTGGGGATGTAGTGAGCGGGACCTTCTTGCACTCCACAAAGCGCTTGTTCGTGGCTCAGTAGTCTACAGCCTTCCTGCGTTGCACGGACTATCACGGACATCCGAACACAAGCTCCGTTGCGCCTTGGCGCGCAGCTTGCGGACCTGTCTTGGCGTTCCGCGTTGTGCTGAGACAAGGATGGTGGTAGCCGAAGCCAGGGAACTCCCAATTGGCGTCCTCCGCCAGAGAGAAACTTTCCGCCACTATTTGCGATTGTGCGCTCACCATCGCCGTCACCCACTGGTACAGAAGCTTCGTAAGCGGAACCACAGCAAAATTGCGCAGTGTGCGCAAGAACTAACGGACCATATACCTGCCTTCACTGTTGCCCCAACCGCTTCTTCAGTAGCACCATGGACCATGGACACTGCCGAAACCATCCATCTCGTCTCACATCCCGGGAATCAAGGGGTCGAAGAGCCAAACCCCTGCTCCAGTCCTCAAGCAGGCTACTCTGGAGTGGATGGACGCTGCGTACGGAAACCAAACCGCCCTATATACGGACGGTTCCTCCACTACTGGCGGCTCATCTGCGGCATTTGTAATTCAAGAGGAGTCAATTTCACGTGGGTTCCGCCTTTCGCACCGCACCTCAGCCACCTCTGCGGAGTTGTATGCCATCCTGTTATTCCTAAAGTCTATTTTGGATCACCACCCCCGCCTCTGGCTGGTTTGCACAGATTCGCGGGCGGCGCTGCAGTGCATAGACAACATGGGCATCCGAGGCTCCTTGGCCCCGGTGGTAGTGAACATCTTGACCACGCTCAAGGTTTTAGAAGACAGGGGCCACCGGCTGACCCTCCAATGGGTCCCTAGCCACATTGGAATAAGAGGCAATGAAGTAGCGGATCGGGCAGCTGCTGGGGCCCACCATCGCCGCTCAGCAGTCCCCATCATACTTTCGAATGGGGATACATGCTCCCTGTTGTCCGCATTGACTTCGTCTTGGGCCTATCAGGAATGGTGTCATGACATCACCCCGTGGTCGCTTCTGTATGCTGTTGACCCAACACTATTATTTGAAATGCAGGGCGGTTTCCCTCGCCTCTTTACCTCTCTCGTGCGTCGTTTACGACTCAGCGTTGCATTCACCCCTGCACTCCGGTATAGGCTGGGCCACAGCAACACGGCGCTGTGTACAACTTGTGGTGTCCCGGCAGTATCCGACACATTTTAGAAGACTGCAGCCAGTACGTATGCGAGCGACGGGCCTTTAAGTGTCAACTTGAAATGCTCGATCAGAGGCCATTCAACATCTGCAAAGTTCTCGGCCCATGGAGTAACCCTGGACATCAGTGCCGTGCACTTGGCGCTTTTCTTTCCTTTCTGAGTGCCACCGGACTCCTTCATGAACTGTAGGGATTTCCTTCCCTCGTCATCCTCTCATATGAACCTCTTTGGAATGGGGTAGGGTCCTGCACTCAACGCAGGGAAACATCCCACATCATCATCATCCATTCATCTATGTTGTTGTTGTTGTTGTTGTGTATGTGTGTATGTGTGCGTTCAATTCAGCTGCATACGTTGTACTTGCAGTGGTTTCACCAAGAAAGGCCTGCAAAAGAAGTTTAAACCCAAACCCCAAAACAAGAGGGGTGAATGAAGAAGGATACTGTGTATTCCCTCCGAGGAACCATGAACAGGAGTCACGCACTAAACTTCCTCTGAGTGTAAACTTTTCAATGTATTCTTTCCTTTCTTGCTGTACTTTGAATTACCTGCCGTCAGCCCTGAATAAAGGTGTGCGTAGAACCTCCACCACAACAGTGTGCAATCAATTTGGGTTCCTTTTTTACAGAACCTTATTCGCGCTCGAAGAAAAGTTGGGGCTCTTGCTTCAGATGTATAGGCGTAAAAGTGAGAGGTTCAATATTCTTCGAACGATTTCTCGCTCTGATACAGTTTTACGGTCGTCAGTTCGTGTGACAATATCGAATTATCTGTCTTACCTTTAACGCTGATCTCATCTGATCAGCGATCAGATCTCGCCTGGCGGCGATGGCAACGTCTATGGAAGCACTTTGGGTGCCGTCGCGTCGACTAGGAATTTGGGGATATCAGGTCGCAATGATGTCACAGCAGCATGAACCGCCGCGTTCCGTCTAGCGTGAAGCTTGCGAATCAGAGAGTGAAGGCGGGCTCCCATAGCCTCCATTTGAGCAGCAGCAGTAGAGCTACAGCAACACGAGCGGTCCCATAGCACTGGGCGAGAGCAGCAGCGCTGCCGAGCTGCAGAAATTCCCTGCTGCTCCCGTATCCGAATTTTAGGTTACTGTGCTGCCCTGTTGCTCTGCAGCCTCAGCAGCCGGTCTCGCAAGCCAATCAGGAGGTTACTTTGTGTTGTTTTCGTTCGACGGTGTTTGGGATTAGCAGGTCGGTGAGTGACGGTAGAAGGTTTGTGTCTGGTTGTTCTGTGATTTGTTTCTGAAGACCTGGGCACGCTTGTGATTGCCAGTAGTTTGGAGGGAGTGTTCAATCATCGGGACTGCGTGAAGTGCGCTTTCAGGACATAATTCAGTTCATAAAGTTCAATAAAGTGTTCGACCGAACCTAGACATATGTTCTGTACCAGAGTTGTAGCTAACATGTTCGCTTCCTTTCTGGAAAGTACCTGACAACCTGACACCTTGACCTGATAACGTACAAGCAAATTACTTTCACATTCATGCTGTGTGAAAACCATACCGACCACATTTCTTGTGAGGGTCGACGACTTGCGAGCTAGGTTGTTGTAAATGAAATTGACCCTTGAAAAGGGTTAGATAGAGATAGACAATGTTCAGACAACAGAAAAAAAGTTCGATAGGGATAGATAATGAACCCATTCCTTGTGAAAACAGGCAGAGAGCAGTGAAGACTGGCAGAAGGGGCCTTTGTTTTCGTGATACAATTTTATTTCATTAAGAGCAACGTACGCATTTGACAGTCACAGTAAAACAAAATATCGAATACTAGTAACGAGGCGTACGACAAAATCCCGCTGAAGAATCTCCATACAATACAGCAAGGACTGTTCTGCACAGCAGTGGGGCGAACCTACGTTGAATGTCACGAAACTGACTACACGTCAACGAAGAGTCAATCAGGTAATACGAGGCTCAGACCACCACCACACTCATCTCAAAGTCCACTTATGAGCTACAAATTCACAACATATCTCTCACACAAACGCCTTTCACCTAGGATTGCGTTCCTATAGGTGTGTGTACTAAGAGGCTTAGCTGCCGCGTACGTCTTCAGAATGTGCGAAATATAAACAATGCCGCAGTTGCTAACACGTTTTGTGTTTCCTAAGCCGCTGCTGCCGCTAATTCAAAACTAAGCTATGGGACACCTCCAGCAGCAGAGCAGCGGCAGCAGAAAGCTGCTCTGCTGCCATGTTGCTGCTGCCATGCTGCTGCTCGCATAAAGCTATGGGACCTGGCCATGACGGTTATGATGGGCACGTAGACGCAGATAGTGGCGTGCAGTTTCCCGAGCACGGAGAACCTCAATGGGGATGTCCCTGGCCTCAGCCACTACTAGACGGGTTTCAGCGCCTAGCGGGACTCCGAGACGTAGCCGAAGGCTTCGGGCGAGCAGGGCTCGAATCCTTTGTATCAGTGTCCGAGGAAGTCCGTGTAGGACGAGAAGACTGTACATCACTGAGCCTCGAACCAGGGCATTGTGCAGCATGAGGAGATCATTCTCGTCTCGCCCCCATCTCATACCTGCGGAGTGACGAATGACGTTGACCCAGCGTTAAACCTTCTTTTCAATAACGTCTATGTGGCGCTTTCACGACAAATTCCATGATAGAGTTACGCCGAGAAACTTGTGATGTGTCACCTGCTCCAGTGGGGGGGATATGGGCTTCCACCAATATACAGGCGACATCTATGCATGTCTTTGCGCGTGAAGGCAGTCCGACAGATATGTACCACACCCGTACCCTTGCACCGATGTCGTTTTAGCTTTTGTTGTATTTCTCAGTAAAAATGTTGCAAATGTCGACTCTTTGCTAGCCTCCCCATTTCCTTCTCCCCGAGGTCCAAATTACGTGCACGATGTGGCGTCGCTGCCAGGGAAACTTAAACTAAGAGCGGACTGGTCTGTCCCTACTAGGCCATCCCATCGGAGTTAGTGACGAACCGGACCACATTTCGTGAGAGTGTCACTCAGCAATTATCTGTCACATCACGCATCATCTGGTCTCGAAAGTTTATTTGGGGTCTACGTGCTCAGACATATAAGCGGGGAAAGCGAAGCAGTAACTTAGTCGCTGCCTTGTTTAGTACATAAAGCAACGTCTAAGACGTTATCGTTTTCCTTTTGAAATCGAACCTATAGGAATTTGGGTAATTAGGTCTTCCCAGAAACCAAAGGAAGTCGATATTCAGCAATTCTTAGAGGAATTTTGTCAGGTCGATTGATTGATTGATTGAATATTTTTTTCTATTATTTACTTATTCACATACCCCAGGAGCTAGAAGGTGCTTTTTTTTTCACTACACCATGCTTTCAATGTAACGCACGCTAGAGTACCGAGGAAATAATTATTTTTGTAGACGTCGAGCTTTGAAGTCTGGCGAGCGCGAGCCTGGGCAGTTCCTATTGGTTCTTGCACTGTGCACGTGACCTCTCTCACTGGCGTCCGAGTGCTCAGATGCTACAATTAACAATTTATGCAGCTATAGAGTCAGCCATTCCAACATTATTCCAAAAACTGTCGTCGATCACTGATGCTCAGGCGGGACAGATGCGAAGACCAAATCTCCTTGCCGCGGAAATCAAATCTTGAGATCGCGGGAGCTTTGTGGTCAGGCAAGCGGGAGCCTGGGCTTGCTATTTGTTCTTGAAAGCACCCCTACTGAAACATCCTATATGTAGAAATTATACATATGATGTTATTGGATATAGGACCTATAAGTGATATAGGTACCACAGGAGTTGTAAGTTTTATGGGAGCAATATAGGTATTATAGGAGATCTAGGACCTGTACAGTGCATGTATGAGGACACGGCATTGAATTTTGCTGTGAATTGCATTTTGAAAATACAAAAAATAGTACAATAAAATACCATCTACTTCCCTGCAGATTATTTATTAAAACCATTCACCATTTTTACATTCAAGGGCACAGCTGCCGTGGAGCAGATGACGGAGTTGCATGGGTGAGGCGTATGCCCCATCTGTTTCACAGTAAACACAAATCAGTGAAGAGCTCTGCAACGCACTTTGGCGCAACTTACTTGATGTCCTTCAACATTTCCGTGACTTACCTGTTCATTTTCCTACCTCGTGTGAGTGCTCGCTCAGCTGCGTTGTTCACCGAAATAAATCCGTGGAAAGCATCTGAAATTCACAGATTCGACATTAGTAACAGGGTCACTGGAGCATCACATGGGGCATCTTCACCCTGATAAGTGTTGGAGGTTTACCAATAGGGACACTGAGCTGACAGATAGAGGATAAGGTCATAGGAATCAAAAGGCTAATAATCACACTGAGAGCATGAATTAAACGTGATCTTTCACTAATCTGCTCGGGGTGCAGGAGCCATGGTGAAAAGTTAGGAGAGTCGACCCTTCCAACTTTGTGCCAAAAAATGTCGGCCATTAATGATACTGAAGCGGAACGGATACAAAGAGAAAACCTCAGTGCAGAAACCTGCACGCAGGCTGAACTACGCCAACACACAGGACACGCGACAGTTCAGCTGTCGTTAAACGTTGCACTGTCAACAAACGCATAATGACACTGCCTCATGCAGAACACTTTAAATGTTGTCACGGGCATCAGGCGCGAGTACAATGAATTACAATGTTACAAAATAAATAAAAACGCTCGAGATATGTGAAAGGATGTAAGCTTTTGCCTTAGCATATAAGCACAGCAAAAACAGACGTAAAGATTTATTACAAAATGTTGTCGCGAAGTAGTAGTATAATATGGTGGCAACCTTCGCTCGTAAAAGGGGGAGGGGTCGATGTAACAAAAGGGTATGCAGAGAGGCTGCTCGCCAAACAAAGACGACTCTGCATTCGTGCACTGTTAGGAAGTGAGCCGGGCGCCACAGAAAGGACAGCAGGGTTTCTGTGCCAGTCAATTACTATTATATGCCGTCATATCACAATAGAAGTCCAAGCTCTAGCACTCACACATGAAAGGATGTTCATTGAACCATTAACATTTTCAACTGGCCGCCGCGGTAATCGACATGGTTAGGAGATAACAACAGCAAATAAGTGATGATGATGGAGTAGAACCTGCTAATAATCACGTTAAATACCCACCGGAAGTGTTAAATCACCATACATTGTAAATTTCTCTGGATCATGTCTATGTAATGTCTGATCGTGTAGGTCACTTAGCCCACGCTTATAAGTGCTTTGGAGTTCGCATTTATCGACAGCAGCATCATGGAAGCGAAAGTGTTCATCTGTATTCTTGTTTTTCTTCTTGGAGTAAGTCATTCCGCTCCAGGTATGCTACTATATATTATATACTATTTATAGTTGAGTTCAGGGAATGATTTTGTATGTACAGCATGCCATTGAGGTTTTTCAGAATCACGACGAGAGAGACGCGGCCACTTAGGCATTAATGAATGTTAGAATAAATGGCATAATACGCATTGTAGGTGATCGTTTCTCCTTCTTTTTATGCGATGTGAAGTTTTCGTAATGTTTTATTTTTAGAGTATGTTTTTGACCGGTGTGGGATTTGTAAGAGTAGGATTTAACTTGACCACTGTATGAAGTAAATTCTGTCCTAATTTTCCATTCATCTTATCTAATCTGTCGCCTAAGTGGCTTTGCCATGCTAAATGTGACTGTCAACAAACAGAGAGCATTGTGTAAATGCAGGTAAGCTAGTGGATGCAGTCCATGAGAAAAGAATCTTGAACATTGGGCACACATTCGTGGCCTTCGCTCAGGCTTCACCATGGCTACCAACAAACCAGGTCTTTGTGAAGGCGGCCAGTCAAACGTAATTGGATTCTCAAAATATTTTTGTTGTCCCATTGTGCACTTCGTAGTTGCCGTGGTCTTCAAGTCCGCAGATGTATTGACCTATCCCCTCTTCCATTCTCCTAGAAAATTTCCTCAGCTCTGAAATGTGTCAGAAATCAGTAGCAGTTTTTCTGTGTCCCAGTTATGACTCTTGGACAAGCATGGGCAGAATTATCCAAAGTGGAACTTACAACCTACTATCACATCGTTTGTATGTAAACGGACAATACATGTTAGTGTATTTTCAAACAGGCACTACAGACAAATGTGAAAGTAAAAGGCAAGTGTGCCCTCAAGAACCAACTCTGCTAAGAAGATACTTCTTCGATGATACAAACAAGCGTTGTTCCGCTTTCTTCGTTTGTGAGGGAGAGAAAGGTGACGACTTTTTCCCAAGGATGGTGGATTGTGTCAAAGACTGCTGGCCAAGTAAGGCTCTTTTTGTTTAAAACTGGAAATTTCCTAAGGCATGCAATATTGTTTTATAACGATCGAGTTTCCGTTTCCAGGGGTCATAGAGTAGGCAGCATTCAGGGCAATACATAGCAAAAGATGTAACCTGTATGACTCCCGGTGTCCCTAACAATGTAGAGAAAAAAAATTCTTTGTGCTGAGGTCTTTGAGCGAGCCTATGAAAACATAGCAACACATTGAATACTATTCGCAGCGAAATCAAAGTGTAGGTGGAGCTGCGGAGAGGCCATAGTTACAGCCCCTATATTTCGTAAAAGTAGCGCGAACCTTTGAGGACCACCTCTGTCCACCTCTCTCACGCGGTCTACGGAGTCTTGCCTCTTTCATTGGGCTTGTGCTATCACGTGGTACAGAGCCCCTTTCGTAGACACCATTCCGGCTGCAGAAAGCATGAAAGACGTAGGGAGAGCAAATAGCAATCATTACGACTGCGCTTGTTTCTAAGACTCCGTATCAGTGTTTTTATGCAAAAATTAGTTGCTGTGCGTTCGGGTGCCATACCTGATATGGCGAAGGCAAGAACTTTTTGCGTTGCCTTTCATTGCAAGAGTATCCATAAGGGACCACCACCATCTCAGCTTTGCGAAGGAAAGGCATTGCAGTCCTTTGTGTTTTGTCAAGCACACACTTTTATTGCTTTTATGTTAGCTTACCCATGCTGTCGCCATCCAAAGCTTTCATCGTCATCGCGTACCCACATTTTACGTCCGTTTGCGCCGCTGTAGTGAATTTTTGTTTGTGTTCAGGTCAATTTCACGCATGAGTCACGCTTATGAGGTGAGTCAACGTTGCATGCAAGCTTGAGAACGTAAAACAGTGTTAAGTATTTGAACGTACAGTATACCATTCTCCTGTTTCTAAATCAACGTACTTCACAGAACAGTGTCGTTTGTTGAAATTCCTGTTGACGTGTGGTGCGCTTTTGACAGTTACTTTTTTTGTCCCCAACCACTTCACTTTACTGAACCAAGTTGAACAAAGCAAGTGCTGTTTGAATCGATCGGCTTTCAATACGTTAAAAATATGGCAGGCTGTTCAAATTTGAATATTTTCAAACTAAACCAAAGTATGGTTATCGGAGCTTGAATAAAGGACAGTATAATGACTTTAGCCATGTCCTACAACAGCTACTCCTACATCTATCCTTGTGCCATCGATATGTCTCTACTATGGGAAAGAGACGTTTTTTTCATAGTATATATGCTTTCTGAAACGACAAACAACTGAGAAGCAAAATAGAACAAGCAAACGAGTATTAGGGCGTCCTTTCAACCACATTCTTCAATGAGGAGTTTGTAAAAATTTATAAATAATAATCTGTCCCGCGGTCATCATCTACAATGCATGTGATGCCTTACTCCAGTGCATCTGCTCATTGCCACAAACACGTGGGCGCTTTATTTCATGCGTTTGTTCAATTAGTTTTCCCTAGACACTTAGTTTTCATAGCGGGACTGAATTTCACGAGGACATTCGACGAAGGCATATCCACACCGCACGAACAGAGCAAACAGCAACGTTCTGCTTGCCTGAACACATGTATAACACGGCTGTCGTCTACTACCGTGCCGCAATCCAGGCGGCGCCACTGTCGAGAGGAAGAGAGAAAACCACTGATATCTATAGTATAGGCTGGATCACGCATAGGGTGCTCCACAGCGTGGTCACCGGCCGCCATATTGGTGGGCCCAACGCATTCTGTCGTATAAACTAAAGGGCATGTCATGCCAGTTTAAAGCGTAATAAATACTGCAAATCAAATCGCTTCCCATTGTTTCCTATGGGAGCAGCGTGCGCCAGTGGTCCCTCCGACATGGCGGCCGGTTGCCGCACCTCTCCCACGCGCCCCTCTGTTTCTGGATGTTAGTGCTTCATATATTGCAGGTAAACTGTCTTGCGGGTTAAGAATGCATTACATCAAGAAATTGTGAAAGGTCACAAGTCCACGAAACATGCTGCACTGCGAAAGGCTGGAACCATTCGTGCTTCTTTCATGTGTGTGTGTGTGCCAGTGGAGGAAAGCTCAACTTGGACATAGCTTTATCTTTGAAGCGGACTCAGGCAGAGCTGGGGTCGATATGTTTATTTCAACGCTTCGGTCGAACTGTTGTCGAAACAGCCGGTGTAACCACGCGCCAACGAGCCAAGGTCAGGCGCTGGGGCCGGTCGTCAATGTCTTCACTTCCGGCCACTACAGTGGCCCCCCCCTGAAGACAGCGAGGATCTGTCAGCCTAGGTCTTCCGGGGCGTAGGGGAAGACGCAATAGACGGAGCGGCCGGGGGGCAGTTGACGGCTGAATGCAGGAACGGGAATGAGGGTTCAGCATCTAAGGGGGAGACGGGAGCCTCGACGTAGGCGGGGTTGAGTCTGTCGACTGTGACAGTGTCAACCTGGCCGTCGATCTTGGAAGGTCTTGTCAGACCGATGGAGGACAGGGTGCGGACCGAAGTGCGGCGGATGGAGCGCCTTCCTCACGGCGTCCGTCCCACAGACGTGGGAGGCCGTGTGGAGGTCTTGCGTGACGTGGGTGCGGCGGCTTGCATAAGAACGTGTGGGCACCGGGCGAAGAGTCGCGAAAGCATGGTGGAGGCGCTCGAGGAATTGTGACGGCTCCAGGGCTTGAGAAGGGGGGGGCGAAGAACTCAGCCGGAAGCCGGAGGGCGCAGCCGTAGACATGCTCGGCAGAGCTGCAGCCGAGGTCAGGCTTGAGGGCGGCTCGAATGCCCAGAAGGACGAGTGGGAGGCTGTTCACCCAGTTGGCGCGGTCGTCACAGGCGATGAGAGAGGACTTCAGGTGCCGGTGCAACCGCTTGACCAAGCCGTTTGATGCGGGGTGGTATGAGGTGGTCTGCAGCCTGGAGGTGCCAAGTAGCGTGATGAAGGACGCAAAAAGGCAGCTCTCGAACTGCCGGCCACGGTCGGTGGTAATCCGAGACGGCACGCCAAAGCGGGACACCTAGGTGGCCAGAAAGGTGGCGGCGACGGTCTTTGCAGGCATGTCTTCCATGGGCGCAGCCTCGGGCCACCTGGTGTACCGGTCCACGGCTGTCAAGAGGTAGCGGTACCCTGATGAACAGGGAAGCGGGCCGACGATGTCGAGGTGGACCGTGGTGAAGCGGGCATCAGGGGTGTCGAACGTGCCCAGAGGGCTGAAGGTGTGCCGGTGGACCTTGGAACGCTGGCAAGCGAGGCAACTTCGTACTCAGGCGCGGATATCGTGGTGCACGGAAGGCCATACGTAGCGCTCTGCGATGAGTCGCTGGGTAGGCTTGATGCCAGGATGATCCAGATCGTGCAGGGAAGAGATGACTGCACGCCGGGACGCCAGGGGAACGACTGGGCGTTGGCGTCCAGTGGAGGCGTCGCAACAAAGATTCAGCGTGGAGCCAGGAAGGGGAACGTCTTGCAGCTGAACGGAGGAGGACTGACGTTCTCGAAAGGTGCGCAAGTCGTCATCAAGTACTTGTGCAGAAGCCAGAGCCTCCGGCGAGACTTCGTCTGAGAGCGCAGATAGTGACGAAGGACGGTTCAAGGCGTCGGCCGGGCGGTTCTGTGAGTCCTTGACGAACTGTATGTCGGCGCCGAATTCTGCCAGCAAGGCAAGATGCTTGATCTCGCGTGGAGAATACTTGCTGCTGGCGGATCGAAAGGCGTAGGTCAATGGCTTATAGTCCGTCAAAAGGGTAAACTTGCGGCCTTCAAGAAAATGCCGGAAATGCCGAACAGCGAGAAAGGCACAGAGAAGCTTGCGGCCGAAGGTCCTTTACCGTTGTTCCGTGGGCTTGAGACTCTTCGAGAAGAAGGCGATGGGATGCCAAAAGTCGCCGAACCGTTGCTGGAGCACGGCACCAACAGCGAAGTTACATCGACATCGACCATAAGGGTTGTAGGGGCGTCATGCTTGGGATGAAAAAGCAGAGCGGCGGTGGAGAGGTCACCCTTAATCTTCTCGAAAGCCGGTGAAGACGACCGTCGACGAGCGCTGAAGTGACGGCTGCGGGAGCCGCGGCGGCGAGACTTTGTTGGAGAGCGGGATTGCCCGTGAGCTTGAGAGAGAGCAGCCACGCATTGGCGGAGCTCGGATACATCCTCAAGCAGCGCGTCTAGCCGGGAATTCAGGGAGTCTTATCGCGCACTCCGAGCATGCTGACGGGGCGGACAGGGTGAAGGTGGGTCAGTGAGGGAAGCAACGGCGGGGCCGACGACATCCGTGATCTTGTCCGCCTGCTGAGCCAGGTCTTGAAGTGGCAGGCTGGTGGCGGGGGCCAAGATCATCTGTGGCCTCGGAGGGAGACTCTGCAGGAAGAGCTCCGGGAGCACATTGGCGTCGAACGCGGGCGCGCGATCACCGAGCAGGGCTTCCATGGAGCGAAGTAGCTGGGTTGGGCGACGGTCGCCAAGCTCTTCAGACGTCAGCAACTGCCGTAGGCGCTTGCGCTCAGACATGGTGGTGCGCTCAATGATAGCTGACTTGTGAACCGGTCTTGAGCAGGAGGAGACTGGAGGACGTCGGAAACTTCCATGGCGATGTCGGGCGGCAGCGCGGCGACGATGTACCGAGACATCAGCTGGGGAAAGATACCGGCCAGTTGGAACTGGGTTTCCGGTTGGATAAACAAGATGTTGGGGTTGCGAGGCCAAAAGGGTGGAAGGCAGACAGCAACATGACCCATGGAGTACGATGGTGGGCACTGGGGCTCCGAAGGAGGGTTGCTGGCCTTTTGTTCGGGTCACCAGCTGAAGGTCGATATGTTTATTCCAACGCTTCGGTCGAACTGATCGGCGCGAAGCGCGAGTTTCTTTTTTTGAAACAGCCCGAGTAGCCACGCGCCCACGAGCCAAGCTAAGGCGCTGGGGCCGGTCGTCAATGTCTTTACTTCCGGCCACTACATCTTATTCTCATATCTCACATCTAATGTTTCGCGTGTAATGGGGTAGTGTACTGCTCTCCAGTGGTGAATCACTCCAGGTCATAGTCACGATTTATTTGTTGTTGTTGTTGTTGTTGGAATCCCGAAACTCTGAACAGAAAATCCCGGGTGTACACTAAACGTCGGCAAGAGCATCACGAAAGGCAATTTTCCACCAAGAAGAAAGAACAGAAACAAAGGTGTGATCTTGGTAGGAAGAGCACTACCATGTCGTTCATTTTGTTGCAAAGAGCTTTCTTCCCAAGTTTTTATCTTACATGGAGACAATCAAAGAATGAAGAAGCTCCCGTACCATTCTCGAAACTTCTGTCTGCTTTGTACCGTATAATCAAAATACACTAAAACAA
This sequence comes from Ornithodoros turicata, assembly GCF_037126465.1. Classification (NCBI taxonomy): domain Eukaryota; kingdom Metazoa; phylum Arthropoda; class Arachnida; order Ixodida; family Argasidae; genus Ornithodoros; species Ornithodoros turicata. The sequence continues at coordinate 66,188,774 of NC_088206.1, read as the reverse complement.
AACATTAGGACAGAATATCCCGATAGTTATTTAACCTCTTCGCTCTAATAGGTCATCGGTAATTTCGTGCGCAAATGACGTCAGTATCCTCGCTTCGGTGTCAAGCGTTTCACAGGTTGCGATAGGCAAGGTGCTTTGTGATCACTGGGTGTTTAAAATTGGATTCCCTGTCGCTTCAGAAGCAGTATGGGTGGTGGTTGCGCTGTTGTGAAGGGCTGACTCTTCCCTCCAGGAGTACAGTGCCAAGTACTGCATGTTGCAACCGTTGTACTCAATGTTACATTACGTTCGTGCTTACCGTCGGTAAAGTAGTTTATGTGCGCACACAGAAAAACACAGTCTATTAGTCAGGTTCTGACAGTCGCGCTTTACCGCTTCCTAAAGACGTTTCTAGAGCCAGGCACGTCCACCTCCAGCACCCATAGAGTGCGTCGCCTGGTAGTTGAGACACGAATTCGACCCTTTTCCCATGATTCAGAGAAAGCACGGGTGACCTACACTTTCATTGCCTATACCGGTAGCGGTTATTCAGGTTGCGCGAGAGATTTTGGTTTGATTTGCCATATAGTATACTGCTCAAACGTGTCTCCTGGAACGGTGTTAAAATATGTTACGAGATGACCACATCTTTTGTGCGAACCGACTTCGTGTGAGGTGCTACTCGACTTACTGTACATATGACGATTATATAAACTAAGTTGTTTGTTTCAGTGACTGTTCTGGAGCTAGGGGGCAGGTATCGTCTGAAACATGGCATTGAGTACGTGCTTAGATTGATCGACTGGTAAAAGAAAAAAAAAGGTAATGGTAGTCCTAATCCACTCCGGACTGGCTACTCCAGGACGCGTTGTTCCCGGCCCTAACTCACGTGCTTGGAAATGTGGACAAGACATAAGTGTTTTACCACTTCCATTCGCGGTGTTTATTAAATGTGTTATAGAAGTCCTACAAGGAACGTTCAGGGATGGTGATAGCATTTTACCTTGAATGCATGTGTCCAAAGGGTCACATTTGTGAAAGCAAGATGTCAATCCTGTCATGCTGTCAGATGAAACTATTTGAAAAGCTATGAATTCACATATTTCAAAATATCCATTTCATACATGCTTTCATCATATATCCCATGCGTTCGTAAAATTCAAGCATTCGATAAAAGTTATGTTCAGCGCGCGGAGAACATCGTAGCGAGACGTTCTGAAATTAGATCGACGTGCTTACACAGAGACCATTCTATAAATGACTGTATTATGGTTATAGTTGTGATAAAAAATTATTTTACACCATTCATATAAGCTCCATACATTTTCGTAGACGCACGGAACAGGAGTAACAAACAAGATAAAGAGTGGAATCTGCATAATGGAAGACATGCACGGTCTGCATTTTCCTTGCCTGCAAAGCATCCTGGTGCAAGGAATTTGACAAACTCAGAAAGACCTTCACTATGCTTTTTTCACTCATTTTAAAAAGATTTCAAAAACTCGATGCCGCGAAAAATTGCCTTTCGCGCATTATTTTGAGGACGGCAACCTCAGTGAAAGAGCGCCTCCAGTCACGCATCCACACAATGTACAGTACATGGTGCAGCCGTGTGGAGACGACACTGTTCGATCTCGAGGCGGATAGCATTGAATTTTTTTTGTGTGAAATGTACCAAGAATCCACTAGAATAGGCGCGTGCTCATATTTGTGTCGCTTCACTTTTCAGCACAAAAACAACCAAAATGCCTCGAAAACAAGCTAACAGAATGCAAAGGAGATTCGTCGGGTGAGACAGCCTGGACGTACGACCCGCAAACGAACAAATGCGGCAATGTTGGAAATGCTTGCGACGGGACCAAGAACAAGTTTTCCTCAGAAAACGAATGCCGAGCAGAACGCTTGTACGTAAGCGGCTGTGTTCATCATTTTTTCACCATGAACACACATTTAGTCTATAGCAGCACTATTTTTCTCTTGTTGTGATGGCTTTTCGTCGAAGCATGGCGTAAAACAAGGAGAGTTTGATGGCCATCGTGCACCAATCTCAAATGGGGTGTTGATGGCCCGGGCACCCTATTGGAAAAACGTTTAGAGGTTCCCTCAGAAATCCTGAGGTTACCTCAAGCTCTCTTGAGGTTCTCTGGGGTTACCTCAGAACTGCCTGTGGTTCTCTTGAGGTTACCTCAAGAAATCCTGAGCTCTTACCTCAGGACCTCAAATCCGACTGTGGGTCCTCTAAGGTTACCCCAAGAAATTCTTAGGTTCGGCCTTAGGACCTCAAACCTCGCTTTCGCTCTTTTGAGGTAACCTCAAGGAATTCTGAGGTTCAACCTCAGAGCCACGCACGCGGCTGTGGTTGTTTTAAGGCTCCGCCTCAAGACCTCTGACCAGACCATAGCTCTCCTAGGGTTACCTCAGCGGATCTTTAGTATCAAGATAGGGCCTCACACCTTGATACACCTTACAGCTCTGGGAACTTCGGTGGCTATTTCTCAGGGCTCTTTTCGTTGGAGAGGTTCGCAAGGTTTTTAGAGTAGAACTTACTTTGCTGACGCTAACCACATTAAATTGATAACGTTAACCAACCCTACACCACACCGTAACGCCAGAACGTTACATGAAATTTTGGATCATCCACATAGGAAGGCATAAATTCAATTATATTCTGTTATAAATTAAAGCTCTACTAGCACAGTAAACACAAACAACTTGTACATCTATTTTTAGTCATCTTGTTGACATCTTGTTTTTAGTCCGTCCAACTCCAACTCCAACTTGTACAACAATACGAATGTTACACAAAAATCACAATGAAGGAATTGCTAGTCATTATAATCATTATTGTCATATTATATATATTATTGTTATAGCCATTATAATTCATATTGCTTCATATTGCCATATATTGTCATATCATTCATATTGCTAAAACCCGAGACTATATACAGGAAACTACGAAAAGAGACGGATACTTACGCGAGTATCTGTTTTCACATCTCCTTAGTCTCGGGGGTTTTGATAATATACAAACCGAAATCACATTACTCGTGTGAAAAATACACTTCAGATTTTTGCACGAGGAATCATCTCAAAGCACAATAAGCATGAATTTTATAGGGTAAGCGGAAGGAGTTCACGCGTTAATTTTTGTTAGAGGCCAGAAATGATACATAAAGTTCGAAACAGGAGTTGTTTCAATACTTTCTGCTCCTATGAGCTCCAGGTTGGCCTAAAGTGTTGTATTACAATGAAATGTTGTGCAAAGAATCTACAAAAGATTGGAATATGTTTCGTTTCCGAAAAACAACGCGGGAAACATGCAACATCGGTGTCGCTTTTACAGCCGCACTTAGTTTCTCCGCTCGAGCGGGGCATCCCTCTTTCTCCCTTTTTCCTCGGTTCGAGAGGGGCCGTACAACAGATTCCGGCTTTTGTGGTTCTTGGAATCGCCTCCCCTCTGCATAGAGCAGTTGTACGCCGGCTTCCATGCCATATAGTCTGCGCTGCGTGTGTATTTCCTTCGTCCTGTGTGCCGCTTGTTAATAAGGTGCCATGATAACGTGTGTATATACGTGAAGTTCTTGACGATATTCGCGCTCTTGTTTCTGTGGAGAGCGTGATAGTTTTTTCTGAAGACAACGGTGCCACGGATTTTCAATCGGAACACGGAATATCCAGTGCACGCTATTTTCCCGAAGGATAGCGATAAAACGCGTGGAGGCTTCTTTCTGCAAGGTATGTGAAGGTTATTTCTTGCATATAGATTTGGTTGCATGCGTGCGCGTGCTTGCGTGTGTTTTGCGTCAAAGCAAACAATTTGCTTGAATATCTTGTAAATGAAACGTGACAGTTTAGAAGTCGATGCAACTTTGAAGTAGAATATTTGTGATACCGTATTTCCAGAGTCCCTGCGACACATTTCAGATAGACTACGCCGCTCGTGATGATGCCTGAGCCGGCAGCGAACGAAAGCGCATAGGAAAATCTGGAAAACCTCCAAGGCGTGAGCCGGAGCCGCAACAAATGCGGAATAAAGTCAACGCATATTGCATAACGCATAACGCATATTTGCATATTGTGACCGGTATGCTATCGCCACCGAATTTCTGTCCTTCTGTTGCTTTTCATATCATTCTTAGTATGCATAGAGTAGAGTTACTAAGCTTATCTGGAGACTCTTCGTATGCCAATGGTCAAAACACTCTGCGTTTTGAGTATTGCAAATTACCGCAATGGACTTTTATAGATTTGTTACTGTGGGAAGAAAATTACTTTCGTACATGCTCTCTGAATTTGGTAATCATTATTCGATATTTATTGTATTATTTTTATTATTTCTTTTGTTATCGTACCTGAACTGAATTTCGTTTCTAGGTGCATACCTCCAGTGCTTCAAGAGTAGAGCAGAGCAAGGCGAAGAAACCAGAAAGAAAATTAGGAGAGTCTGTGCGACACTGAACGACTAATTAAAGTGTCTGAAAAAGTATATAAAGCCTGATGACCTCAATCACAACAGAAAGTCTTTGAACACGAAGTGGTACTACGGGTGGTGGGTGTTGTTCATGTCTTGAGTCCCTCTCTGTGGAAACCTGAGGTAACCCCAGGGCCTCAAGCTCTGAGGTAACTCCAGGACCTCAGGCACTGAGGTAGCTTCCAGCCCGCAAGCTGTGAGGCAACATTAAAACCTCGGACATCCCATAATACCGAGTGTCTTTTTCAATTTTTCTTGCTTCTATTAATTTATTTATCTTTTTGTTATTTTCTTTTCTCTTGTTTATATTTTTCCTTTTTTTAGGGAATAGCAAGCCGGCGTGCTGCATGGCTCACCTTTCCCCTTTCCTTTTCTCTTATTTTTTTTTTTCTGCCAATAAATTCCCCCCCCCCTTATTTTGCGTTTACTTCAGCTGCATGTGTTTTATTTACAGTGGATTCGATGAGAACGGCCTGAAAATGAAGTACAGATCCAAACCCAGAAAGAATCAGTGAACGAGGAACCACGAACAGGGTTCATCCACTAATCTTCCTCCGAGTGAAAACATTTCCACGTATTCTATTCCATGTACATTCCACGTATTTCCCGTCTGCCCAGAATAAAGATGTGCGTAGAACCTCCACCGGAATAGTGTGCAATGAATTTGTCTTCTTCCTCAGCAGAACCTTACTCGAGCTGACACGCAAGAAATGTTGGAGCTCTCGTTTCAGATGTAGGGGTATAGATCTGCAAGGTTTCATTTTCTTCGACCGATTTCTCGCTCTGATACGGATCTGTAATCGTGAGTTCGCGCGGCAATACGGAATTGTCTCTCTTACCTATGACACTAATCTGATCTGATCGGCGATCAGATCTCACCTGGAAAGTTAATTTTAGGTCTACATTCTAAAAACTTCACTTCTAATAGAGGCATGTAATGTATACGCGTTTTTACATCTAAAAGTAAAAAGTACGGGATAACCTCTAACTGGTCAAATTATTCAATATATTCAGCAAAATCAAAAACGATCGAGCGTGCGGTGGTGACAAACGTTACCGATTTACAAGTAACAATTTGTTTAGAAGTTATATGAAGCGGAGGCTCTAACGATCGCCGCGGTCATGACAAGTGTTACATTAATGCGATGCACTTTACCGCAATGATGCGATACGATGTAGTTTATCCGCCGCAACTTTCCGACAGTTTCCCAGACGGTTTCGCATCGAGGTAATGTGTTTCTGAAACTATGGAATTGATGTACCGCCGTCACAATCAGCACTTCACAGCACCCCAGCTGTTACTGATGGCTCCCGACTACAGTGTTCCTTCTTTGAGGCCACCATCACAGGCCTTGGTAGACACGACGCATTCCCGGACACAGGATCCAAGCTCACTCTCGTGTCCCAGTCGCTTCTTCCCGCCCACATGGTCCCTCCATGGACCCAGCCTATAGGTGGTTCCTGAGTGCTACCCATAGGGACTGCCATCCTTGAGATCACCATCGGAAACGTCTCTACTTTGGTCAAACCAGCGGTTGTGACAAACAATGTGTTGCCCTTAATCATTGGTGAAGATTGGTTTGAAAATGCCAAAGCTCGGTTGATTTTCCAGCGACCCAAGCCAACCTACGTACAGCATGACTTCTCGGCACTATCGTACAAGCACGCCCAGGGTTACACCCCGCGTGGCCAATGCTGTTATCTTCCAAGGTTCTGCCCTTGCCTGCACTGCTGGTCCTTCCATTCCTAAAGACTGTCTGCAAACGGATCCCTTGCCTTCTGAGCAGGACCCTCCCTTCAACCAGGAAGTACCTTTCAACGTGCCCGAGACCAGCACAGAACCCCAGCCTTCAGCCCAGCCCACCGTTGTTATCTCTGTTGCAATTCATAGTGAGCTTCCACCAGCTGCAATCGGAGCTCGTCTGTCGCCAAGCCAACAATCAGAAGTTCAATACATTTTAAAAGGTCATCATCAAATCTTCTCCCGCCATGAAGATGATATAGGCCACTACACGGGCATTGAACATTGCATTGACCTTTTGCCTCATACCACGCATTGTAGCCGTATTGATGATGGAAATGATGACCGATGGCCGAAAATTTCTGGAGGAACAGACAAAGAAACTCCTGCCTCAAGACATTATACTATGCCATATCTATACGTTATGCCACAGGCCCCTGGGCGTTTCCCGTCGTCGTCGTCACCAAAGGCTACAAAATGCGACTTTGTGTGAACTATGTGCCTTTGAACGAACGTACTATCAGTGTTGTTCAACCTTTGCCTCATGCGGATGACATCATCCAAGACATTGCCGGATGTGGATTCTTCGCTTCCCTTCATTTAAAAATTGCCTACTGGCAGGTGAGCCTTCGCCCAGAGGACTATGAAAAGAATTCTTTCATTACCCATTTAACGTAGTACGAACTCTTCACTGTGCCACCAGGAGGACTTGGTCTCTTTGGAGAAGGGTGGGATGTGAGCACAGTACCTTCTCCCCCCCGGAAACCATTGGCAGCGCCCCGGTGCCAAGCCTCGCCCTCTCCCCTACTGCTAGCCAGAGGGTTCTCCTGCCTTGCCTCGCGCGCAGACGCACGCTCCCATTCGTCAATAAGTCAGTTATTATTATGTAGCCACAGTGACTCCAGCCTTATTAACCTTCATCATTCTCATCATCACTTCATTTCCCATCATCACCCCACGCTCACAGTAAAGATTGTGGGATTTGTTTTTGTGGTGTTGCCGACAGGCGTCGCGATAGATCGATGGCGCGTGTCGCTTGTCGGTAGATTAGGGGGCGGATACCGGAACAAGATCTGTCTTAAGATCTGTTGGCGGACCGCATCTGGTCGCTCTTCTTCTTGGGGAAAGCTTTGTGTTTAATGTTGAGGAAGGGCAAGGACGACAGACAGCAGGAGCAAGTAGACTTTACTGCTCGAAAGCGAAAACGAGAATGCTAGCTCATGCCCATAACGTGCCTGTACATAAGGTGCGCGAGAGAGGTACGCAGTAGCTTCAACTTCCTTAACACCTTCGCTTGGGCCGTTTTGAAAGTATGAAATAAACCCCCTGTTAATTGTTCGAACTTGTGTCTGCGTTCCTTACGCGGGCCGGATGAACGGGCGTGGTCCCGCTGGTGGGTTAACCGGAAGATTTCCCACAAGGTATTACGTAATGTTGTCGCGAAGTAGTAGTATAATGTTGTGGCAACGTTCGCCCGTGGAATGGGGAGGGTCGATGTAACAAATGGTATGCAGAGAGGCTGGTCGCAAAAAAATACCGGTACTCTGCATTCATGCATTGTTAAGGAGTGAGCTGGGCCCCAAGGAAAGGACAGCAGGGTTGCTGTGCCAGTCAATTGGTTTTAACTGCCGTCATATCACAATAGAAGTTCAAGCCCTAGCACTCACACATGAAGGATGTCCGTCAAAGCACCACAGATCTACCTGGCCGTTGCGGTAACCGACATGGTTAGGAAATAACCACAACAATAAGGAAGGGATGATGATGGGGTGGAACCGCGCTAACGATCACATTAACTACCCACCGGAAGTATTATATCACCATACATTGTTCTTTTCTCACGATCATGAGTAATGTCCGATCGTGTAGGTCACTTAGCTCGCGCTTATAAGTGCTTTGGAGTTTGCATTTATCGACAGCAGCATCATGGAAGCGAAAGTGTTCATCTCTATTCTTGTTTTCCTTCTTGGAGTAAGTCACTCCGTTCAAGGTATGCTACTCTATGACGCCCATCGTTATTTTCCTTCGGTAGTGATATGGGGAATGAACCAGCTTGCAACATTTACAGTTGAGTTCGGGTAATGATTTTGTATGTACAGCATGCCATTGCGGTTTTTTGCAACCGCAACGAGAGGGAAGCGCCCTCTCAAGTATTAGTGAATATTACAATTAATGGCATATTAAACATTGTAGGCTGTCGTCTCTCCTTTTTTATTCGATATGAAGTTTTCATAATGTTTTATTTTTAGAGTTTGCCTTTGATCAGGGTGGGGCTGTAATGGTAGGATTTAACTTGACCACTGTACAAAGTAAATTCAGTTGTAGACTTTCATTAATCTTATCTAGTCAGTCGGGGAAGTCTCCTTAGTGGCTTTGGCATGCAAAATGTGAGTGTCAACAAACTGATAGCATAGCATGAATGCAGGTAAGCTAGTGGATGAAGTCTATGATAAAAGAATCTTGAACATTGACCACGAAGTCGTGGCCTCCGCTCAGGCTTCACCATCGCTATCAAAAAACCATGTTATTGCAAAGTTGGCCACTCAAGCGTTATTCGATTCTCAAAATAATTTTGTTGTCCCATGGTGCATGATGTAGTTGCCTTGGTTTTTAAGTCCACAGATCTATCGACCTCTCCCCTGTCCCATTCTTCTAGAAAATTTGCTTAGCTCTAAAATGTATGTCCCGGTTATGACGGGCAAACAGCCAGAAATTATCCAAAGCAGAAAATATAACGTACTGTCACATCACTTGTACGTAAACGGACAATGCATATTAGTGTATTTCAAACAGGCATTGCAGACAAATGTACAACCAAACCGCAAGAGTGCCCTAAACCAACTGCGCTTAGAAGATACTTCTTCAATCAGACGAAAAAGCGTTGTTCCTCTTTCTTCGTTTGCGGTGGAGACAACGGTGACAAGTTCTACCCAAAGATGATGGATTGTGTCAAGGACTGCAGGCCAAGTAAGTATCTTTTTGTTTAAAATAGGAAATTTCCTAAGGCAACCAATATTGTTTTGTAACGCTCGAATTTCCAGCAGTCATAGAGTAAGCAGCATTCAGTGCACTGCATAGTAAAAGATGTAACCTGTATAAAACTGCCAGTTGATCTAACACTGTACAGAAAAAAAAGTTATATCATTATATTCTCTCTCCTGAGCTCTCGTCAGTGAGTGTCAACTGCCTCACAGGTTCCGATAGGCAAGGTCCTTTGGGATCACAGTGTGTTTAAAATGGGTTTCCCGGTCGCTTCAGAAGTAGTATGGGTGGGGTTGGGGAATATGTTTATTAAGAAAAAAACGAAGGAAAGGTTAGCGAGGCAAACAGCCGGCTTGCTATTCCAAAACAGAGGAAGAACAAAAACGGGGAATCAAAAAAGAAAAGGAAGGAAAAAGAAAAGGGGAGAAATGACTTGTTAAAATACTTGTGATAAAAATTATTTTACACCATAACATCAGCTTCATACATTTTGGTAGACACACGGAACAGGAGTGCAAGCATGATAATGGAATCTGCATAATGGAAGGAATACATGTCCTGTATTTTTTCTTGCCTGCTAAGGAGCCTTGCACAAGGAATTTGACAAATTAAGAAAGATCTACACTAACTATTTTTCACTCATTTTAAAACTATTTCAAAAACTCGATGCCCAGAAAACGTGCCTTTCGTGCACTTTTCAAGCACTGCAACCTCAGTTAAGGAGTGCCACCGGTCACGCATCCACGCTATGTAGAGTTCATGGTGCAGCCGTGTGCTGGCGACACTGTTCGATCTCTGCGAAGAATAGCATTGAAATGAGAATAGGCGCGTGCTCATATTTGTGTCGCTTCATTTTTCAGAACAAAAACAACCAAAGTGCTTCGACGAAAAGCTAACAGAATGCAAAGGAGATACGTCGGGCAAGTCAGCCTGGACGCACGACCCGAAAACGAAGAAATGCGGAAAAGTTGGAACTGCTTGCGGCGAGACCAAGAACAAGTTTTCCTCTGAAGACGAATGCCAAGCAGAATGCTTGTACGTAAACTGCTGTGTTCATCATTTTTTTCACCTTTAACATCATATTCATATTCACTTCATCGAAAATGAAGTGAATATGATTTTCCCTATGAATCATCTATGATTGATTCATGGATTCATTCATAGATGAATGAATCTATAAGCAGCAATACTTTTATCTTGTGATGGCTTTTCGTCTAAACATGGCGTAAAACAAGGAGAGTTCGATGGCCGTCGTGCGCAAATCTAAAATTGGGCGTTGATGGCTTGGGCTCGATGCCCACCGGACACAAATCTGGAATGAGGCAATCCAGAAGGCGAGGTCGATGGATTGTGGGGACACATCTCAGATGGAGCAGTCCAGGACGATAGTTCAATGGCTACCGGACGAAAACCTACAATGGGGAAACCCGGGGGACGAGCTTCTTGGCTTTTGACACAGAGGCTAGCAAGATGCTGACCGCTGGACGCAAATATCAAATGGAGGAGGCGATGATGCTACTCGCTTCTGACATAACGTAAGAGGTTTGAAGAGGGCGTCGGGTTGCCGCGAACACAAGAATGCAGCCTTTACGCGCATCGCTGCGTGGTAGTAGCAAAGCGCATCTCATACTGCTCGGAGCTTGTGAGGCTGGTTCAGTTCACTGGCCAAGGGACAATAGTATTCCCTCCGACATCTTTAAGTGACATTGAAGTCTGCTTTCGAAATCTGTAGTGTAGGCCGTGTGTGTCTGTTTAACTGTGTCCTGTGTGTGTGTAGTTAACATAATATCACAGTGCGGGTTATTCGCTACAGATTACATCAAGTTCAGAACCTATCAACACCGTAACTCATTGTTCGACATGAACCGTAAGATCACGTCATTTCATGACGCCTCATTCATCATCAACGTCAACATCGCATCGCACAGTACGCTGTCGCTCAACTTCAATAACTCATTATACATCAGCGATTCCTAGAGTTGTGATGCTGTAGAGGAGGTGGTGTCCCTCTACATGAGTCCTGACCGGCGATGATGGAATGTCCCAGCGGGCAGATGGTCGTGGCCTCACGCTAGGACGGTGCCGGTAGAACTGCCGTGCCAGCGCCGTAGCGCGTGGCAGCAGAGGCACGTCTTCGTCATCACACACGGGCCGCCACATCACTCCCCCCCTCAGACGCGGAGCGGTGTAGAGCTAGCAGTTGGGGTCCGCGTCGATACATGAAGAGGAGGAAGACGGGCGACAGGTGGAACAGGGACGGCTGGTCTTGCATCTTGTGCTGAGTGGGCAGAAGTGGCGGGATGAACGGTGCGGACAAGAGCTGGCAGTGTCTTGTATGGAAGCCTGGTGGGAAGGCGAGGCGGGCAGGGTTCTTGGACCGCAAGCGTAGCAGATGCGGGTGGGGCGGTCGACAGCGGCGTACCGCGACCGGTACAGGAGCGAGATGCACGGGAAGGTGCCGCTGGTGGAAGCCCGAGGAGTGCCATCACGAAGCGTGTGGCGACGTGACGTGGAGTGTGGGACCATTGCGACGTGAGCTGGGTAGATGGGTACAACCACGGTGTTTCGCGGCCGGGCGTTGCGATGAGTGGAGCCGCGTTGAGTTGACGTCGTCGCCTAGCGGTTCCTCGGTAGAACGTTGCACCGTACCTTCGGAGGTGGGCTTGCAGTAATTTGGGATGGTGCTTGGCCGAATTATGCCGAACATGGTGTTCGTTGTTCGGGTCACCAAATGTAGAGGAGGTGGTGTCCCTCTACATGAGTCCTGACCGGTGATGATGGAATGTCCCAGCGGGCAGATGGTCGTGGCCTCACGCTAGGACGGTGCCGGTAGAACTGCCGTGCCAGCGCCGTAGCGCGTGGCAGCAGAGGCACGTCTTCGTCATCACACACGGGCCGCCACATCACTCCCCCCCTCAGACGCGGAGCGGTGTAGAGCTAGCAGTTGGGGTCCGCGTCGATACATGAAGAGGAGGAAGACGGGCGACAGGTGGAACAGGGACGGCTGGTCTTGCATCTTGTGCTGAGTGGGCAGAAGTGGCGGGATGAACGGTGCGGACAAGAGCTGGCAGTGTCTTGTATGGAAGCCTGGTGGGAAGGCGAGGCGGGCAGGGTTCTTGGACCGCAAGCGTAGCAGATGCGGGTGGGGCGGTCGACAGCGGCGTACCGCGACCGGTACAGGAGCGAGATGCTCGGGAAGGTGCCGCTGGTGGAAGCCCGAGGAGTGCCATCACGAAGCGTGTGGCGACGTGACGTGGAGTGTGGGACCATTGCGACGTGAGCTGGGTAGATGGGTACAACCACGGTGTTTCGCGGCCGGGCGTTGCGATGAGTGGAGCCGCGTTGAGTTGACGTCGTCGCCTAGCGGTTCCTCGGTAGAACGTTGCACCGTACCTTCGGAGGTGGGCTTGCAGTAATTTGGGATGGTGCTTGGCCGAATTATGCCGAACATGGTGTTCGTTGTTCGGGTCACCAAATGTAGAGGAGGTGGTGTCCCTCTACATGAGTCCTGACCGGTGATGATGGAATGTCCCAGCGGGCAGATGGTCGTGGCCTCACGCTAGGACGGTGCCGGTAGAACTGCCGTGCCAGCGCCCTAGCGCGTGGCAGCAGAGGCACGTCTTCGTCATCACACACGGGCCGCCACAATGCCACCAACGGCAAGCTGTTACCGTCATCATCATCACCACCACAACGTCATAACCCATCATTCAACTTCGCACATCACACACATTACATAATTTTTCATGATGTGATGGTGAATTGTCTATATGAGTCATCACAAGTCAATTTACCTACATTCGTCCGAAGTGTTTCCTTACTGCCGTTTGGGTTTTTATAGCGCCGCTCCCCTCGGACTGCCCGACACGATGATGGTGTGCTGAATTTATGCGTACAATGCACCCAGTACTTTATTGTTTCTGCTGATATTATTGTTGGGCAGCAGCGACGGCTGGACGCCTTTCCGAGTCTAAGTTCCGCAGCTATGCAAATGACGTAAAGGCCTCTCTAAGGCGCCTGAATCTTACTGTTCACTGAAGGGCATCTGATTTTGGATATATTCACATAGATACAAACATATTTTGCCCAGAAGAACAGTCTCTGTTCGGCCGCATACCCACATGCGATAGAGATGTGCGCAACCACCTGCCGCTTGCCGCGCATATGCATGCCGCCTCAGCTATACTACCTCCGCCCGCGGCTCTCCACAGCGAACGACAGCGAAGTCGAGTTATTGACTGTAGTGAACGTTTTCGTTCTAACATCTGAGCTTTTGTGAAATCAACATCGCAGATGCAGGCTTTGGGTTCACTCACTGTGGCGATGGCGCATTGTTTTCTTGTGAACAGTGTTTAGCTTTCAACTTCCTGACACTATGGCCTACCACCACCTCCACTCCCAAATTTTATACCAGTGTCGGTAAAAAGGTAATTTTAATGCAACGCTCTATAATGTAGGCAGCAATGACATTTTATTTCCTTCATAAATTCGCCGGTTGAAAAACGTGAGCACCGCTGCAACGTACCTTCCAGTCAACGACGCCGTCAATGCGCTCCTTGCAGGAGGCCGGAAGAAAACAAGAACGTCACACAACTTCTGTTTACTTCCTGATTAGCCGGGCATGTGCGGATGCCGCTAAAAATCGTGCACTGCGCGATCGCCAAAAAGCGGTAAGCGAAGGTGGCGTTTCCCGCCCAGCGGCAAGAGTTTACCGCGCCACGTTCGCGTTTCCACGCAGATTCTCTGCATGTGGGTACGCGGCCTTCGAGGTATCAGCGGCTACCTCGTATTGAGGCTCCTCCCTTTTCACTTCTTTACGAGTTCTGAGTATTCTACCTTGCTATACGTGCTTTGGTGTAGTTATGTCGGTACATTTTATGTTGTACGCACAGCTCCTTCACACCGCTGGTGTTACTGACACTGCTTTTTCCCCATGTACTGCCCTTTCTTTCTCTTGTCTAGTAGTAGTGTTCCTTTTTTTGCGTTTAATTCAACTGCATGCGTTGTATTTGCAGTGGTTTCGACAAGAATGGTCTGAAAAAAAGGTACAGACCTAAACGCGGAAAGAAACAGGAAAAGGAATCTGGAACGAAACAGGGGTGAGCGAAGAAGGACACTGTGTGTTCCCACCGAGGAACCACGAACAGGATTCGCGCACTAACCTTCCCCCGAGTAAAAACATTTTCACGTATTCTTTCTCTTCTTGGTTTACTTTGAGTTATCTCCGTCTGCCCACAATAAAGATGTGCATAGAACCTCCACCAGAACAGTGCAATAGATTTGTGTTCGTCCTCGACAGAACATGTAGAGGTATAGATCTGCAAGGTTCCATTTTCTTTGATTGATTTCTCGCCCTGATACTGTTTTACGATCGTGAGTTCGAGTGGCATTATGGAATTATATGTCGTACCTATAACCCTGATCTCATCTGATCGGCGATGAGATCTCACCTGGAAAGTGAATTTTAGATCTACACTCTTAAAACGTTCACTTCTAATAGAGGCATAAAATGTATACGCGTTTTTACATCGAAAAGTAAAAAGTATGGGATAACCTCTAACTGGTGAAATAATTCAACATATTCAGCAAAGCGAAAAACGATCAAGCACATGGTAGTGAGAAACGTTACCGATTTATAAGTAACAATTTGTGAAGCGGAGGCTCAAACGATCGCCATTGTAATGACAAGCGTTACTCACTTACTAGTAAAAATCTGCTCAGAAGCCATGTAAGCGGGAGCAAAGAGATCGCTCCAGTTGTAATAAATGTCACCGATTTAGTCGTAACCACTGGGGGGAGTATATGTTTGTTAAGAAAAAAAAGAAAGGAAAGGTTAGCCAATCAAAGAGCCGGCTCGCTATTCCAAAAAAAGAAAAAAGAAAAGATGCAAAAGAAAAAGAAGGAAAGAAAGACAGGAAGAAGAACAAATACACTAGAACGTCAGATGCAGTTCACGAGTCCTGAGAGTCCGAGGAGAGTAGCAATGACAGCCTACTGGTTGGAATGCAGGACGGGGCCAAGGAGAGCGGCGAACGAAAAGTCGTTACAGTCAGTCTGGAGGAGACGGCAACGGAGGGTGCTGCTATGATGAAGGTGCTGCTGACAATGCAGGTGCTGTTGTGGGATGTCAGCTGCAACGCCACAGACACCGCAGTTTGGTAAATTTGGCCGACCCATCTTGAAGAGAAATGAGGGTGTACGGGGAACATTGAGTCGTAGACGGTGGAGAAGGGATTCTTCTTTACGACTGCGGTTGCAAGCAATGACAAGCTCCATCAATGGTTCGATAGACCATATAAATGGGTTGTAAGTCATAGTTTCAGACTGGAACTGCTGAGCACATGTGGCACACCGACGGCGAATATGTAGAAGGCATGTGGAGGCTGTAAGCAGCAGAGGTGCCAGGGCTGAAGTGTCATCATACCCCATAGCTGGGCGAACTCACTCATGAGGGCCCTCATGAGTGTCCCTCACCCTCACCTCACGCCTTTGAGGTGAGGGTGAGTGAGGGCAAGCCCGCGATCAGGCCATCCGTGAGTGCACTCATGAGGTTCTTACCCTCATGAGGTCTCCTGTGAGTGCACTCATGAGGTCTTACCCTCACGAAGTCTCCTGTGAGTGCACTCATGAGGTTTTGCCCCTCATGAGACCTCCTGTGAGTGCACTCATAAGGTCTGAGGGACGCCAGGTCTGTGTGAGTGAAGTCACTGGTGAGGCCTGAGGGGTGTGAGGTCAGTATGAGTGCATTCAGAAATGAGGTTAAATGACCCTTACGAGACATGGGCAAATTATGAAGGCACTAGTGATATGGTTCCAGCGATCCAACTACCGGCAGAGTGCACTTTAAAGGGCTGGTGTTCCCGTTTTTAGCAGTTTCATCTACGTCGCGCTGGGAACACAGCCAAGCGTCGTGAACTGACGGACTAGTTGGTGATATGGTTCCAGCGACCCAATTACACGGAGTGTGCACTTTAAAGGGCTGGTGTGCCCGTTTTTACAAATTTAGTCTATGTCGCGCTGGGAACACAGCAAAGCGTCCTGAGCTGACTGATTACTTGGTGATATCGATCCATCGACCCACCTACACGCAGTGTACACTTTAAAGGGCTGGTGTGCCCGTTTTTAGCAGTTTCGTATATGTCGCGCTGGGAACAGAGCAAAGCGTCTTGGCTGACTGATTACTTGGTGACATAGTTCCAGCGACCCAACTACTGGCAGGGTGCACTTTAAAGGGCTGATGTGCACGTTTTTAGCAATTTCGTCTACGTCGCTCTAGGAACACAGCCACGCGTCCTGAGCTGACTAATTACTTGGTGATATGGTTCCAGCGACCCGACCACAGGCAGGGTGTACTTTAAAGGGCTGGCGTGCACGATTTTACCAATTTCGTCTATGTCGCGCTGGGAACACAGCAAAGCGTCCTGAGCTGACTGATTACTTGGTGATATCGATCCATCGACCCACCTACACGCAGTGTGCACTTTAAAGGGCTGGTGTGCCCGTTTTTAGCAGTTTCGTATATGTCGCGCTGGGAACAGAGCAAAGCGTCTTGGCTGACTGATTACTTGGTGACATAGTTCCAGAGACCCAACTACTGGCAGGGTGCACTTTAAAGGGCTGATGTGCACGTTTTTAGCAATTTCATCTACGTCGCTCTAGGAACACAGCCACGCGTCCTGAGCTGACTAATTACTTGGTGATATGGTTCCAGCGACCCGACCACAGTCAGGGTGTACTTTAAAGGGCTGGTGTGCACGATTTTACCAATTTCGTCTATGTCGCGCTGGGAACACAGCAAAGCCTCCTGAGCTGACTGATTACTTGGTGATATGGTTCCGTCGACCCACCTACACGCAGGGTGCACTTTAAAGGGCTGGTGTGCCTGTTTTTTTGCAGTTTCGTATATGTCGCGCTGGGAACAAAGCAAAGCGTCTTGGCTGACTGATTACTTGGTGACATAGTTCCATTAGTTCCAACATAGACCAAATTGGTGAAAACGGGCACACCAGCCCTTTAAAGTGCCCCCTGCCTGTAGTTGGATCGCTGGAACTATGTCACCAAGTAATCAGTCAGCTCAGGACGCTTCGTTGTGTTTCCAGCGCGACGTAGACAAAATTGCTAAAAACGGGCACACCAGCCCTTTAAATTGCACCCTGTCGGTAGTTCGGTCACTGGAACCATATCGCCAAGTAATCAGTCAGCTCAGGACGCTATGCTGTGTTCCCAGCGCGACATAGACTAAATTTGTAAAAACGTGCACACCAGCCCTTTAAAGTGTACCCTGCCTGTAGTTGGGTCGCTGGAACCATATCGCCAAGTAATCAGTCAGCTCAGGACGCTTTGCTGCGTTCCCAGCGCGACGTAGACGAAATTGCTAAAAACGGGCACACCAGCCCTTTAAAGTGCACCCTGCCGGTAGTTCGGTCACTGGAACCATATCACGAAGTAATCAGTCAGCTCAGGACGCTTTGCTGTGTTCCCAGCGCAACATAGACGAAATTGGTGAAAACGGGCACACCAGCCCTTTAAAGTGCACCCTGCCTGTAGTTGGATCGCTGGAACCATATCACCAAGTAATCAGTCAGCTCAGGACGCTTTGCTGTGTTCCCAGCGCGACACAGACGAAATTGGTAAAAACGGGCACACCAGCCCTTCAAAGTGCACCCTGCCTGTAGTTGGATCGCTGGAACCATACCACCAAGTAATCAGTCAGCTCAGGACGCTTCGCTGTGTTCCCAGCGCGACGTAGACGAAATTGCTAAAAACGGGCACACCAGCCCTTTAAAGTGCACCCTGCCGGTAGTTCGGTCACTGGAACCACATCGCCAAGTAATCAGTCAGCTCAGGAGGCTTTGCTGTGTTCCCAGCGCGACGTAGATGAAATTGCTAAATACGTGCACACCAGCCCTTTAAACTGTACACAGGCAGTGGTTGTGTCGCTGTAACCATATCATCAGTGTTCATAATTTAATTTGCGCACGTCTGGTATGCGTCATTTGACCTCATTTCTGAATGCCCTCATACTGACCTCACATACCTGAGGCCTCACCAGTGACTTCACTCACAGGGACCTGGCGCCCCTCAGACCTCATGAGTGCACTCACAGGAGGTCTCATGAGGGGCACAACCTCATGAGTACACTCACAGGAGACCTTATGAGGGTCAGACCCTCAGGGCTTGCGTTTATGAGTGCCGTGAGGGTGAGGGCGAGTGAGGGCCAGTGCTCGTGAGGGCGGTGAGGGTGAGGGCAATTGAGGGCATGTGTCTGTGAGGGCCGTGAGGGTGAGGGCAAGTGAGGGCCTGTGCTCGTGAGGGCGATGAGGGTGAGGGCGATTGAGGGCATGTGTCTGTGAGGGCCGTGAGGGCGAGGGCGAGTGAGGGCATGTGCTCGTGAGGGCGGTGAGGGTGAGGGCGAGTGAGGGCATGTGCCCGTGAGGGCCGTGAGGGTGAGGGCGAGTGAGGTTTCACCAAAATGCCCACCTATGTACCCAGCACGTCTCGCTACTACGTCTGCTCGGGTATTTCCATACATGTCTACGTGGAAAGGGACCCATTGAAACGTGATGTTGTAACCAGCGGCTAAGAGTTGATTAAATTTCAGAAGTGTCACAGCATGCAAATCGCTTATTATGCTGGCGCGAGATGGCAACAATATATCTAATTATGCCTTGCGGTTGGTAAGAATGACCCACGTTGCCTCTCCCGATCCGATAATATGCTCCATTATTGCCAGGTTGCCAAGCAGATCGGCTTCTGTCGAGCACACTGCATAGGGGAGTTTGTAACCATGCCCCTTGTCTTCATCCGAGATGTAGAAAGCCGCGCTCGAACTATGATGTGTTACTGAGCCATCAGTGTATATACTGCGGATTAGTCGGTGTCTTGAGGCGAGATGCTCGAGTGTAAACTGGTGGGTGGGCCACAACTGTGGTGGCGTCTTTCTTTCGCTGGAGACGAGGAATGGGAGAGTAAATACGGGGTCTTTCAAGAATCCACGTCGCCACTGGCTTAAAAGTAACAGGAAGCTGAAAAGTAACATGCCGGAGGATGCCGCCCCACTTGTAACCTTTTAACCCGTAAGTGTTGTATAGGCACGAAACCGGCTGCAATGTGATCTAGCATAAAGATCATAGATGTTCACGATTAACATTAGATGTGACCATTTTAAAGGAGCATAGAAAGCCATCTAGAAACATTTTCAGTTCCAAACGTGTTGTGGAAGCAGGTAACTTAACTTGATGATTGACACACAAATTGTCTCTGTACGCAGTATTTGTTATCTGACGAAACAAAAACATCACACTAACAAATCAGACCCGCTCCGCAGAGTCGAACGAAAAGGGGGAGGAGAAAACATCATCGGTGATGTCTGCATCAGGAGCATGCATATGGCGAATGAGTTGAGCATCAGTGTCCAAATGGAGAGCTGTACAACGATATAACAAAAGTCTCCAAATTACCGTGGGCACTATGAAGATCAGCCAGACAAGTACCACAGAGTGAATCTCTCGCCACTGTCGCCCCAATCATCATAGCGAATTAAGTCATTCTCTATATTCTGAACGATGACAATGGCAGAAGAGCATTGACGACTTATACCCCTGGTGATGAAATTCCCCACTCATCAGTAGTATATCACTATTGCACACAACACCACCTTTTTCGAATCCAATAGAAGCCAGTTCCAATCCAGTTCCAAGCAAAAATCCTGTTCTGATACAACACAAGCCAATTCTAAGCCATTCGATCCGCCGATTGTAGCTCCGCCCCTTTACGCTAATGAGCTGGCTTGGCTCCGCCCACTTCATGCTGACTGGTCCAGCCTACTGATCGCTGATTGGCCAGTAATCAGTGATTCACCCAATCCGCGATCAGTAGGCTTGGAACGAACCAATCAGCGTGAAGTGGGCGGGCCCAAGCCACAATTAGCATAAAGGGGCGGAGCTACGATCGACCGATCGGATGACAGAATTGGCTTGTTTTTTTGTTTTTTAGTTCCGTCTTAGCGCCGCGAAGCAACTGTGGCTATGAGAGGCGTACAGACGTGGACAGATGGAGCGAGGACGGCAGGAAGGAGTGGGGGACAGGGGGCTTAGTACGCGTCCTGGGCCGACTTCAGGGGGAACTGTGCCGACATTCAGAATTGGCTTGTGTTGGATTAGAACTGAATTTTGGCTTAGAACTGGATTAGAATTGGCTTCTATTGGAATAGAAAAAGGTGGTTGTTGTGTGTGGTAGCGAAATACTACTCTCATAATCATTTAAATAAAGTTATTAACTGTATTGTGACGGCATTCATGGGTCTGACTCCGAATTATTATTATTATTAACCTGTGCGTAGGGCTGTCTCATGGAGAAAGCCCCTGCAAATGTTTCACGCAGAACACTCATGAGCATGGTAACTCATGCGCACTCATGCTGATTGTGACGAATGAGGTGAGCATGTGTGAGCAAACAGAAAGCTGAGCGGGGAGGTGGTGAGCATGAGTGAGCAAATGGTTAACTGAGCAAGAAGTGAGTGCACATGAGTGAGCAAACAAGGAGTTGAGCTGGGCAGGAGTCTCAAGTGCTGATCTCTGTCGCTCATTGGCCACCTCAGCACTTCCCGAGTCATTCAGGGTGCTGAGTTTCTACGCGTCGTATTTAAGATGTCGCGTTAGTCGTAAACGTTGTAAAACCCTATAGACAGACAGAAACCCTAAGGCTATTATCGGAACGGCTGTTACTTCACCTGAAGTTCAGCTATCATTACGAAACACATCATTCGCTGCTCTGATTTGTCAAAAACAAGAGGTCTACGCCTTTTTTGACAATTATGCAGTTCATAATTGCCACAAAAAAGGGGTACGCCCCGTGTTTTCAACAAATCTGGGCAGGGGAACGAGGTCATTTGAAATGAGGGTTGGACTATAGGTGAAGTAACGTTCGCTCCACTAATGAACTTAGGTTTGCCTTTTGACTAGGGTATGAGGCTACATTAACATCAATGCTGATAAACACCTCTTAAAATTGTCATAACCTGGGTCACAACGCCATTAAACGATTGTGCGGTGATATACGGTGACCTGTACCCCAAGAACACAGACAGTTCCCAGGACGTCCTCACAGAGTCATCGTGTCCTCGTCCTTCGTTTTGTGTTCCCAGAATGTCCTGAGTATGACACTCGTGGATTGTCTGTCAAGAGTCATTCAGGTACATCCTGTGCCAGTCCCAGCAGGTAGCTCTCGGGACGAGAAATACCACCTTGTTCAATTTACCTGCTAAGACTCTGCAAATATTGAGAAACACAATTGTTTTGTTTTATGGGCCGATACCAGGGGCTGAATGACAATCATCAGAAGAGGTCGCGGTCCTACGTAAAAGTTCTCTCCCTCCAAAACTGTGTCTGTCTATGATACCTGGAACATTTACTGCAGAAAAGACGGAAAAGCACGACTCTGTAGCTCTGCTTTTGACTTTTGAAGGTACTACCTGAATGTGTCAAACCAAAAGGAGTAAGAAACATAGACTTCGCATTGCGTGAGAGTTGACCCTTCAAACAATTCGTCACTTAAGTATTGTGTGTTTGCTAAATTTAATTAAACTTCGATGGCTCACCCTTCGTTTTGTGTCGGAGGCGAGGAGTACTCTCGAACCTACGGAGGATCGCATAACAAGCAATACATAGTGTCTGACTTTTCTTTGGAAGGGAATTCCAGTACCTTTCGAACTAGGTTTGTCGGCCTTTGTTCTCTGGGCAAGACTTCTTTTTTTTTTTTCACCTTCTATAGGTTTCTGTCTTTTTAAGTTGCCGTGCTCATTTAAGTTATGGAAAGTACTACACTTCATGCGGCAGTTTGTCAATATGAATTGACAGTAATCAATCAGTGAAACAGAAGTTGCAAAGACTTTGTGTGGTTCCTGACAAAATCAAATAAGGTACAATAAAACGATGCTAGATTATGTCCCTGCTGTATCATCACACTCTCCAACATCAGTCCTTGGTGACCTCCTAGGGGCAACCAAAACATCATTATAAGGACATGTGTGAGCCCCGTTTTAACGCATGAGAGATATTCTGAGGACCGATTTCGCCCACCGGCGGGCGTCTGTCTGTCCTTGTATGATAACTGTCAGATATCGCAGGGATGACAGTGTGTTCTTAGGGTATAGAACAGGTAAAGGTTGCTTTGTAATTTTCTATAACCAAGTGAACAACCTGGAACAAAACTTTGGTTTAGGAAGGAGTTTTAAACACTTACTGTATCTTAAGTTCCAAGCTACAATATAAATATTCGCCGTAAAGGTTATATCCAATGTTGACATGTGTTCAAATCAAATCTTGTTCTTATCTCGAAACAAACTGGTAACATTTGTTACTAGCACCTCAATTTCAATTTCAATCTATTGCTTTGAAGTACTGTTATGCTTCAAAAATGAGTGATGAGCAGGCAACAGTAGATCTAGCAGTATGCCATTAACCGTGCTTCGCAAGCAGTACAACATCTCTTTAAGTGGCATATGCTCATTGTGTTAATTCTATAAGAAATATCTATGAGTTATACGCTTTTGATCTTTTGTAGTAGTCAATCATACTGCAGAAGTGGAATACCTTCCACGAGGGGGACGAACTTATTGCATCTTTCACTCGTTTGTGGACAATAGACGTTGTCTGGTTATGATACGATGTACTTTACCCGCCGCAACTTTCCGGCAGTTTCCCAGATGGTTTCGCATCGAGGAAATGTGTTTCTGAAAGGTCGCATCTTTCACAATATTTATAGTTAGGTGTGGAGAATGAGTTTGTATACAGGGTGTCCCAGAAAACGTGTCATTGAATTATAATAAAAAAACTACGCCGCCTAGAATCATGCGGTCAACAGCATTTATTCTTATTAGGTTTTTGCCACCTCCTAATGTGAATGTCGTGTACTCCAAGTTTAATTATGTAAATTTTTGCGAACTGAACTCGGAAATTTGCCAAGTAAAGGTCACTTTTTTACCCCACCAATGCGAAGAGCGTGCCGAATTCACTCAAATTTACGATAATTGACAGTGATATTCACGAGCTATACCATCGGAAAGAATAGCCCAATATCATGCTTTTCGCGGCACCGGACCATAACGCGCGATGACTTTTTGAGCGCAATCGCTCTCAGTGCGACGAAAGGAGGCTCAGAAGCCTGCCCACAGAGTGATAGTAGAGAAAGTAACAGTTCCTAAAATTGGGAGAGGGAAAGCGTTATCCCAGCGAAAGTCGGATGTGATAAGCCGTGCCTGTTTTATCTCGTTCTGCGATGTCGGGGAGGGCTGGGTTTCCAACCTCCTTTCGTCGGACTGACAAAAATTGCGCTGAAAAATTCATCGTGCGCTATTTTGTGCGACCTCCGTAGAGCATGATGTTTGGCTATTTTTTCCGATGGGATAGCTCCTGAATATCCCTGTCAATTATCATTAATTTGACTAAATTAGACACGCTCTTCACATTCGTGGGGGTAAAAAAGTGACATTTACTAGGCAAATTTCCGACTTAAGCTCGCAAAAATTTACATAATTAAACTTACGTTACACGATATTCACATGAGGAGGTGGCAAAAACCCAGTAAGAACAAATGCCATTGACCGCATGACTATAGGTGGTGTAGCTTTTTATTATAATTCAATGACACGTTTTCTGGGACACCCTGTATACAGCATAGCTTTGAGGTTTTTCACGATTGCAACGAGGCAGACGCGGCGTCTTAAGCATGATTGTTAAATAAATGGCATAATGGTCATTGTAGGCTATAGTTTGTCTTTTTTTTTATTTGACATGAAGTTTTTCTAATGTTTCATACTTAGAGTTTGTTGACCAGTGTGTGGGGCTGTGGCTGTGGCATATAAACTGACCGTGTATGAAGTGAATTCAGTCCTTTCCTTTCTTTTTTTTAATGAGCATATCCCCCCCCAATTCAGTCATAATTGTTCATTAAGCTTAACTAATCAGTCGCGAAAGTCGCCAAGTGATTTTTGGCACGCTAAATGTGACTGTCAACAAACTGATAGCATAGTATAAATGCAGTTAACCTAGTGAATGAAATTCATGATAAAAAAATTCTGAACGTTAGCCACGAAATCGTGGCCTCCGTTGAGGCTCCACCGTGGCTACTAAAAGACCAGGCTTCTGCAACGGTGCCAAATCAACCGTTATTGGATTCTCAAACTATTTTTGTTGTCCCATGATGCATTTTGTGGTTGCTGTGATCTTTGGGCCTGTAGATCTGTCGACCTATCTCCATCTCCCTTTCTCCTCGAAGCTTTCCTTCGCTCTTAACTTTATCAAAAATCAATTGCGTTTTTTTTGTCCCGGTTACGACACGGGAACAAGCATGAAAGAAATTATCCAATGCGGAAAATATATTCTGCTATGTAGCACTTGTATGTCAATGGAGAATGCATATCGTGCATTTTGAAACAGGCATTGCACAATGTACAAACAAAAGGCAACAGTGTCGTGACCGAACTGCGTTACGAAGATACTTCTTCAATGAGAAAAAGAAGTCATGTTCTTTTTCCGCTTGTGCTGGAGTGAACAGAGACAACTTCTACCCAAGGATGATTGATTGTGTCAAAGACTGCTCGCCAGGTAAGGCACTTTTTGTTTAAAATGGGAAATTTCCTAAGGCATGCAATATTGTTTTCTAACAATCGAGTTTCCATCTCCAGCGGTCACAGAGTAGACAGCATTCAGGCCAATGCATAGCAAAATATATAACCTGTATAACTGTCAGTTCAAAGAGAAAATATAATATCTGCACTGCGCTCTTCGTTCGAGCCTATGATAACAGGCAATATATTGAATACTATTCGCAGCAAAATCGAACTCTAGGTGGCATGGCGGAGGAGCCCTACAGTACGGATCCGGCGCAGCAGAAATGCGCTTTTCCACGCGGTCAGCTTCATGTGCCGTAGTGTTTCTTGATGAATTGCCGATGTCAGTGCTCCATATACTGTGGGTAAATTTTCTTGCGTACTCAAATGCGTTACTTCGAACACTGAAAAAGTTGTGAAAGTTCACAAGTTCACGAAAAGTGCCGCTATGCGAATCGCGAAACTCTGAACAGAAACTCTCCGGTGGGGAGGACCTCGATATCCCCGGTTCCAAAATCCCCAATATCGAAATTCAGCTTATCGAAAGCAGGAAAATCAAGGATAATGCTCGATTGCTTCGTAAGATGATATGCCGTTGTTAAAAAAACGACGTGACTATTTAACCACTCAAATTCACGGGTTTTCTATGTGTGTCCAAGTAACATTTTAGCAGTTGTTAGGCATAGCAGGGCGGACACGACGGAACAGCAACACGTTGGTTAGTTTGTTATTAAGATAGTCGATGTTCGGTGTTTGCATTCATATGTCCAGGTTAGTCTAAGTTAATTACGACTTGCCAAGGGGCAAGTCGTAGGCTAGTCGTAGGCTAGTCGTAGTCGTAGGCCCGGTTTCACCAACGACTCTCCACAATTGAACAGAGATCGACAGTGCCTCAACTTAAATTTAACGCTTAACTGTGCTTCACAAACGGGAGTTATTGGTACTGCAACATTAATCACATCACCAAACAACGTTTACAAAAAGAATTGAGGGTTAACTTCGAGTTTTAACAAAGCTTGATCCCGGTTCAAAGTTAAGCAGCATTGGTGAAACCGGACCCTAGTCATGTAACATTTATTTACAGTACACTGTTAGAAGAAAACGTATATAAAAGGTATAAAAAAGGTATAAATAAGGTCGGGAGTACGACATTTATACCTCATCACCATTGTCTATACCCTGTTTAAACCATGTGTAAGGTATAGATCACTGATTCTATACCTTCCACGGCAGCTGAGGGTATAAAAAAAGTACTTCTATATTACGTTTATACCTTCAGCATTTTGTATACCTCTTCCCCCGCAACATCTGGGATCACATTAATTTGTGACGGCGACTATATCATCTCAGTTAAACAATAAGTTATTTTAAAAACATAGTCAGTAATACAGTAGCATTCTAATTACATTGGGTAGTGACATCTGGAAGCCAATTACTTGATCCCAAAATAAATAAATTTACACGCCCTCACTTCTTAAGTTGCTTCCCGGGCGAAGGATGGTCTCCACCATGTGTAGCCGCGGTGTGTTGTATATGTACCTATTCTCCAGCAAATGCCAACAGCTCCTGGAAATATTTTTCCTAATATTTGTTGGTGTCACTTCTTGGTTTCCAATTTATTGCTAATTGTTACTTAATTTCTTTCCTCTCTGATTCACATCCATGCTTTGTGAGTTTGTGCGCGAGTGTCTCCAGGTATTTTCTTTTTTATTATCGTTCCTTTGGTCTTTTTTTTTTTCAATATTTGTGGAAAGCTGCGCTGGGAAGCCGCCACTCGGATATGACGCTGAAACAAATCGAATATTACCATTTTCTTCAATTATACCACAAGGTCTTCAAAATATACCCTCTAGGAGGTATATGTTTATACCCTGTTGTGCAAATAATATACCTTCAGGGAGGTATAACGATAGTATACCTTGAGGAAGGTATAGCGTTTATACCTCAAAAGGTATACGCCCTGGGACAAGCCGTTTATACCTCAAAAGGTATAAATTTTTCTAACAGTGTAGTTTATTTTGCAAAGGGGATTTCGATTACGTCTACTGTACCCCTCCGGTGTACAGTAGACGTCCAGCAAGAGCATCACGAATGACAATTTTCGACCAATATGAAAGAACCGAAACAAACGTGTGCGTATAAAGGGCTTTTGGTAGGAAAAGGACTATCACGGTCCCTAGATAGATTTCTGGTCTTGCAGCTCCGTCAAAAAGTTGGCCTAGGGACAACGGGAGCCGGGGAACACGGGAGAAGGTCCCCCTCCGCCAAGTCATGGGAACGGCAGATGCAGTGTTGTTTTTGCGCTTTTCCAAACATCCTACAGGAAAATTATTTGTTGCGATGGCTTCCTGCTATGTTGCAGCAGGTATAATGCGAATAATCGTTTTCTAAGAGAGAACTACAAGAAGAACAACATCCTACAGCTGGCTAACCTTTTCAGTGACTTTCATCTTTCATCATTAATCGTTTTCTGTTCGACTTTATTTTATGCGGAAAGCTGCTGCCGATCACTTCGAGTGGCACGGATGTATTTTCGCGAGTCTCCTATTTTCAAGCCCTCAACCGGAGATTCTGGCGCTGTTTATGTGCATAGTGCCCGGCGGTACGACGACCTGTACTCTATTTAGCGCGTAGAGGACCTTCTACTCTTAATCGTAGACAATTTTCTGCACCCATGACGGCGTACTAATTGACGCGATCGGCCGATCGCAATCACACCGGTCTCTTTTACGTGGTACCAGATGACTCACTCTCAGTTGTTGCCGCAAAGCTGATGAAGACAAAAGTATAGATTCTAAGAGAATCTCGACTGACTCAGACATGTCACAAAATATACCCGCTGTGTCCTTGTTCATCTCTTGTTTTAGTCATCTCGTGTCGCGACTTCATTTCTTTTCCGAGGCTGATAGTAACCGCCATGTGTTCAACATGCTTGCGTGAATCAATCTCGAGCAGCATTTTTATCCTGCTATGCTAAACAACTTTATTAATGCGTACATCATTTACGCGCAGAGCACTTCCTACAGTTAATCGCGGACAGTTAAATGACCGCATAGTATTTGACGCGTTCGGTCGATCGCGATTACAGGAGTATTGCACCAGTTAACATCCCTGGGAGCCAAATCAGCTCAAAAGCCCCAGTTGCTTGAACAATTTACTTTAAGATTCTGTCCATAAAAGCATTGAGTAGTGAATGGGTTCTCATTGATTACGCAGGCGCAAGCCTCATGCTGAAGCAGTTGGGAGGCCCAGAAAAGGGCCGTTTTGTGTCTGCAGACGATGGCTTGGACACTGTGAAATTAACGATGAAAGATGAAAGTCACTGAAAAGGTTAGCCAGCTGTAGGACTCGAACCCACATCTTCTGGATTACCTGGAAGTCGCTGAGGAGGTGTGTTAGCTTTGCTCAATTGGTAGGGGCCTGGATCGTAATCCAGAATATGTGAGTTCGAGTCCTACATCTGGCTAAGCTTTTCGGTGACTTTCATCTTTCATCATTCATTCTGGGTTGAAATGTCACGACTCTATTAAGCAATTGTGGATGATATATATGGTGACCTATATACAACAGACGAAGGTTGCTTTGCAATTTTCCATAACCAAGTGAACAACCCCGGACATGATTGTGATTTTGGAAGAACTTTTATACGTTAATTGTATCGGAAGTTTCACGTCACAATATAAGTATTCCCCGTAAACCCTCGTGGTGAAGGTTATATTCAATGTTGATATGTGTTCAAATCAAATGTCGTTCCTCATCTCGCAACAAACCGGTAACATTTGTGACTATCACTTAAATTTCAATCTTAATCTATTGTTTTGAAGTACCGTTATGCTTCGAGATTGAGTGATGAGCGTTATATATGTGCGTTACAGGATGATGACTGCGGTGTTTCATCGCCGGGGTGTTTCTCTACCCATTGCTGGTGGTGATGGGGGGAATGAAATAATGAGCCCCTTCACAGATTGAGTGATGAGCGAGCAACAGTAAATATAGCGGTATGCCATTCACTGCGCTTCGCAAACAGTATGACATCTGTTCAAGTGGTATGCTCATTGTGTTAATTCTAAAACACAATAACCATGAGTCATACGCTTTTGATCTTTTGTGGTAATCAATCTTACTGCAGAAGCGGAATACCTTTCGCGTGGGGGACGAACTTATTACATCTTTCGCTCGTTTCTAGACAATAGATGTTGCCTGGTTACGATACGAAGCACTTTACCCGCCTCAACTTTCCGGCAGTTTCCCAGATGGTTTCGCATCGAGGAAATGTGTTTCTGAAAGGTCGCATCTTTCAGAAGGAAATAAACGACGTACCAGCCTCCATAAGCGTTGTTTGGTCAGTTTATTGGCAGTATTCCTGATATTCACCGATTCGTTCCAGCTGTGCTAATCAGTCAAGCGTTCAAGGACAAACAACATATTCCAGCACAGGATGCCAAGTAGTGTCCTCTAACTCGACCACCTATAATATAGAGCTTAATGGGTCGAACGTAATCCGTCGAGATAGGCGCAACGGCGGTGTACGATCCACTTGTCCAAATGTTCCCTCGTCGACCCAGCAAATATAATAGAATGACTTCACAGTGACGGATACCACCTGTATTTATTATTGAATGTTCCATGTCTCCTTTATGCTGAGAGCCTTTATATGACCCGCGTACGGTCTGTCACTCTTTTCCTGTTGATGGTTTCGGCTTCTTTTTCTTCTGCTTCTTTTCCTTCTCCTTCTTTTTCTTCTTTTCCTTTTTCTTCTCTGCCTTTCCAGTAGTGTCACTGGGGGCAACTGTCTGAGATGGCGCCGGGGTGGATACACGAGCGTTTGCGCTGGAATACAAACCTTAGTATTAGCAATAAAAAAGAAGAAAAACACTTTTCAGTGGATTATGGTGAACATAAACTTCTTGTTCACCATAAATGAATGTCCCTAATTCGCTTTCCGAAAACCTGGCATCGTTCTACATTGTTTCAGACATATGTCGGCACAGTTCCCTTAGAAGTCGGACCAGGACGCACACTTCCCTCATAGCCCACCTATGTCAGGCCGACAACGGCTAGCTCTTTCAGCACCAGTGTTTCTAACACGTATTTTTTTTACACTGAAAAAAATGGTTAGGAAGCAAGCGAGCTGGTGAAGATGATGCATAATGTAAAACCCCGAGACTAGGGAACACGAAGGGACAGACACAACACGACGTTTCAAGCTTCTCTTGAGACTTCGGGTTGTGTCTGTCCCTTCGTGTTCCCTAGTCTCGGGGTTTTACATTACGTATTTTTTGTATGCTGGTGTCAGCTACATCTCACCAGAGTGTATCTCTTATGGCAAAGTGTTGTTCGTGTGCTGTTTTATCCGGCCAAACGTCTCGACCAATACAAACAAGCCGGTGTAGTGGTAAGCTACGTGCACACGCTATGTCATCTAAAACGCGTCATACGCAGGGCTAACTTACACTTTTACACATACGGATGTAACACAGTAAGTGCACGTTCGATCACGTCGCAAAAGTACAAATGATCCGTGTAGAAGGCACAAGACAAAAAACTAAATAAATAAATAAATAAAAAGATAGGGTCTCTCAAGGACAAAAATAAAAAAAAAACTACGGGAGGAAAGATCAGCTAAACAGGACGTGGGCTTGCTATTCCACAAAGAAACAGAAATACAAGAAGAATAAAATAAATAAAAAGAAAATAATTAGGAAATAAAGTATAACTAACAAACAGTGAAAGAAGGATGAGATGGATTAAAGACAAATATGACTTTACAAACATGAGGTTAATGTGTTGAGGGTTAATGCGTGCGTTCCGTACAGCTTGGGACGAAAGTTTACGGACCGCGGCATCTGCGTATTTATTCATCGCGCTGCTCCCATACTAGTTTTCAGGAAGAGACCGAATAAGAAACGGGTGGTCGGCTATTCCTCTTATCTCTCAGTATGTGTGTAAACTCCTGTTCGCTGCTAGGTTGTCTCTCCATTGGACAAATGCGACACACACCGGTGTTCCGTAAACTTTTGTCCCAAGCTGTACGACTGGTACAACAGTAACGGCTACAAAAAAAAGGAGAAGAAAAAACACACAAATAACGAAACACCAGACTACTGATGTCTGTAAGTCTGAGGAGAGCTAGGCCCCATCATCTATTTCTGTGGCATTACCATGATTACTAAATTCATGCTGTCAATTTTGTCTTCTTGTAATCTCAGTGGTGCCTTTTAATATGACAGAACAACATTATTTATCCAATAATGAAAGGTGGCCTTTCCGGAAGAAATAACCAGTAGATCGCATACTTACGTGCAATTCTTGTGCACCTGACTACAGTCCGTCCATAGGGCGTAGGCGTGGCCTATAACGTGCACACATGCTCGCCATTTCCGGCACCGTTTGGCATCAGCATCGTATACGTATAGCTGAATCAACCTCCGAAAGGGATTATAGGGACATACCACAGTAGGCCTCAGGGAACAATTCGGCGTCGCTGTAAATGTAAACACACAAAAATTCAGCCTTATCAATTGGTCCTGCAGCTCGCTATAGGAGTAATTAAATACTTTCCGAAAGCAACTCCATAACGCAATGCGAATGTGCAACGGGCGTTATAGGTAAGAAGCCGGCAATATCCAGGGAGGCCAAGACGAAAACCAGACTTGTACTATTGCGCTATTGGACTTGTATTTGGACTACTGGACTTGTACTAGTGCCATACTTCAACCGGCAGGAAATGTGCCGCAAATATTTATGCTGCGCGGTCCCCCAGGCGACCACGGCAACGAGCGCCCATTTATGCTTGAAGAAATTTCCCTTGAGCATGAAGCAGTGGACAATGACAACATATTTGCCTCTGTTACCACAAGTCCAGGACAGTTTTTACCCTTGGCTTGGACTCCATGTGCCTATTACAACAGGGCCCGTTTGCACGAAATTTTTTCAATGCAACACTCAACGAGTGACGGTGATGGATAGAAGAAAAACAGTATTCCCGCTTAACCCTGAGGGATCCCTGCGCTTCCAGGGAACCTTCCAGCAGCTTTGGCAATGCATTGGGCGCTCGCTCGCTGACGCGTGCATAATTGAGTTGCAAAAGCCACTGGAAGGGTCCCTCAGGACTGAGCGAGAATACGCGGTAATCGGACTGGCTCGAGCCCTAGTGCTTGTCAATAGTCTTGAGTGAAAGACTCGCTGCTCTTGCACTCAAAGAGTTTCGTGCAAGAGGGGCCACGCGTGAAAGCCTCAAGAAGAGGCTCTGTCGCACTTAGTTCGGATACCTGCTACAGTGGCGCCGTCTACCTGGTAAACCGCGATCTGCCGCGGTCTTCTACAGGAAACAATAATTGTGAGGTATAACCTCAGTCCGCCCTGGCAATTGCGTGCTACAGGTTCCCCAAATTTAGTCTAAAGCGTTGTGTGCACCACTCGTTTACATAGATTGTCACCGGAGTTTCCAAAACAGTGGTGCAATAGTAATTTCGGGTACCCGTCGTCCTCGCACTTTTTATATCATGTACACGTACGAGAATTCATTGCTATTTAGGTAATTGCTATGGAACACAGCGTGCCACCCTTGGCTGCCGCCCCTTCAACTTGTCGACCATCCTCGGCCCTTGGGACACCGCGGCCGACTCCAGGGCGGCCTTATACGTCACGTGGTTGACTTCTTTGAGGCGACAGGCATAAAGGACTCATTATGACCCCAGCAGCGCCCTCGGACATTCCCACCATCACGATCACGTCCAGCATCGTCATCGCCACTTCGATCATTCCCGTCATCTCTCATCGTCATCACTCATCATTGTCACCACTCATATTAGACCCCTATCTATGGGGTAGCGTTCCACTCCAAGAGTGGAAAACCTCCCCACTTCATCATCACAATATATATGTTGTTGTTGTTGCTATGGAAGAATCCAATTCGTTCTTGAAAACAGCGATATTATAACTATGTGACATATTACCACATTTTCCGGGTCCGTCATTGAAAGACGTCGCCTCTATTTGGCCACGTATGGAGAGCGCCATTGCGGTAAGGAAATAAACTAAGGTCGAATAAAGCTTTCAGTAGGAGAGTCGTAAGGGTTTCACGTCTTGTGCAGTAACCCTTGGTAAATTTCCCATCATACAAAGCGTCAACCTCTTTCTCCGTGAACGTCCAACCTGTGATGACGTCGAAATCAAACCGCTATACTTTCATTTTACATTATACTCACAGTCGTTCTTCCCAAACGTCCTGATTATCCGTCCAACTCGAATGCCGATTAACTGTATGTTCTCCTCTGCTTGTATTGAAGCGAATAGCAGAACAACGACAACGCCGAGGTGCATTGTTTCCTCGATCCGATCGGTCTACATCGTACATCTTTTAATGCGGCTACCACTTCCCACGTTGACGGTGAAGAAAATGCCCGAGCGAACCAATGGCCTCAGATCGCAATCACGTGACATTCAGGTTGGAAGAAAACAATTCCGTGTAAAGTACCGATTGTTCAGACACGGAAGGGATCCACAGTAATGATGTACGAAGAGTGGTTTGCGCCCCGTCTGAGTCATCCATTAAAGATATGAAGAGAACTGCTTCCTGACGAGAGCCGCCGATATTTCGAAGAGAGACTGTTCTGAAAACTCTCTTAATACATTCCTTCCAGTTCGCCGGATGTCTACCCGTCTACGCCCAGTAAACCGTAGACGTCTATGAGATGTCCACCTGATATCCGAAATTGGATGTTTGGATATCCCATGGATCATTGCAGACAGCCCGCAGACGTCGCATGTACGTTTTGGCGACTATGGTTTGTCCCACTTTTTCCGCATTCCACGAACGTCGCAGAAACGCGACATCGGGATATTTGGATATTCACAGGACGTTCTCAAATCTGCACATATTATTGCTATAAATGTGTTCTTTCAGAAATATGTTTTGTATTGTGTATGTATGTATTGTGTAGTATGTATGCATTGTGGTGCCACACATTCTCATAAGATATGTAACAAGGTTTTATTTCGAGGGTAAATTATGGCCAGGTTTTTGGCACCATAAGCGTATTGTAGTGCGGTAAATGGCAGCCCAGCGACCTTTCGGCCATAATGCAAGACCGCCCGTTAATAAATGTGCTTTTGCCTTTCACCATATGAGACGCAGGCTCCCTTTTTGGCCCCTCCACCGCGTACGCGGATTTCAAGAGATACCAGAGCAAGTATATACTGAAATACAAATTGTTGGAGTACGTTCATCAAGTGTAGCGTGGCGTATCACATTTGCAACGGTGACAAGATCTTTACAGTTAGCTTGTGAGTCTCCAAACGACGTGAGCCTAATACTCGCGAACGTTCCTGACACCCCAACCTGGCATATATCGTGTTTTAACTGAAGCTACCGTCTATAATGTGATTACTTGGTAAATAGAGCAGCAAATCCAAAAATGTTCCCTTTCGCTTACGTCATGCCACTAAGGGTCACGTGTCGTAGGTGTCTCCGAAAAATTTCAAAGTCACATTGAGGACGTACAGGTAATGTCGCATAGACGTGACGGACATATGCGACTTATGCGACCTTTGTGGGACCTAGCTGGGATATTTCTGGTCTCCTACTGATGATCCGATGGCCTCAGGAGGTAAGCAACCCGCACTCTCTTTCTCGCCCAGAAGAAGAACAGTCTCTCTTCGAAATATCGGCGGCTTGTCCTGTCGCAATTCCCTTCATACTTCCCTACCGGTTCGCTGGATTTCTACCCGTCTACACCCACTAAAGATGTCGGACGTGTGCTTCCGGGGGGTGCGATGGGGGGGGGATATATGTTTATTTACGAAAATAGGAAAAGTTAGCCCGCGCTACAGCGGCTGCGTCCACCAAGTCACGTGGCAGGCTTCTATAGTGCGAGATATATGTGCTTTGTGGTTCAAGATTGACAGGACCCGAGGACTATTTTTTCTATGCCGTCTGCGGTTAGGCCATCATGAAAGTGACCATTATGAAACACGAAATCATTGAACGTCGTTTGGAGTCAATAGTCCAATCACTGTAAACTTTTTTATTTTCTTTGGAGGGTCCTAACGATGTCCATCGCAATATACCTGCACAACCAACGGTCGATACACTAGCCATATTCGGAATCAATCGGATATTCCGAAAAGTATGGAGATCGGATGAAGGCTTCTCTACGCTTCTTCCTGTAACACAACACAATCGCTATACTCTTGACTGAAAGGCTTCTTCTTTAAGACATAGTCACGTAGCTATAATCATCCTTTGGTGTAGTAATGTTGTGGTTTGGCAAAGTGGGACTGAAAAGGGACTAGAAAACCAGGGAGAGTCCGTCGACAGGAAAACCCCGCAAACAGGGTAGGGGGATATATTTATTAGAACAAAGAAAAAAATGAGGAAAGGTCAGCCAAAAGTGACGTAGGCTTGATATTCCACATAAAAAGAAATAGACAAGAGACAGGGAGGAGTGAAGAAGAACACTGTTTGCTTGCTTCACTAGGCTGTACGGTGTTTAGTCTTCTGTTCCAGGAACCACGGAAGCGAATCACAGACTACGTTTACTTCTACGTTTCTTTCTTTGCCAATAAACCTCTCTATGTATTCTGACTTCTTGCTTCACTTTCGATTATCTGCCGCCAGCAAAGAATAAAGATGTGGTGGTGGTGATGATAGGGCTCGCCGTTTTAAGAAAGGTCGACAAGAAAGTGTCCAATGACCTTGTATTCCTCTTGGACAGAATTGTGTGCCTTAGCCGCACTCAAATGGGCATCGTCACGACTATAGCAAAAAAAAAAAAAAAAAAAAAGGAAAGTGGGAGAGGGGAGTTGAAGACTTCAAAGTGATGCATAGGCAGGATGACCGATACTGATGGGACGGAGGCACACTGTAGGTGAGTGGCGCACTAGAGTGGTCTTTCTGCTAGGCCCGTTGTTTGAAGAAAGCGCACGAGGCCGCGAGTTTTTGAGAGTCGTTCCGCACAAGAACCTTCGGGGAAGAGGACGTCCGTCAGTATGCCAGGCCTGGCAACCACCACACACCACCACATAGCACGCTCCTAGCCAACCGTCAACCCGAGTGACTTTGTTCTTTCCCCTGATTTGCTGAAGAGGAGGCGCGTATGCCATTTTTGGGGGATTATGCAATTAATAATTGCAACAAAACGGAGCACGCCCCCCGTTTTCATGAAATCAAGTGACAGAACGTTGTCGTTGCATTTCTGCTAACGACCGATTGTCTTTGAAAACGTTTTAAGATTATGAGTTTGTGTGTAAATATGCAGTTATCTATCTTACCTATAAGGCACATGATTCCATGTGGAAAGCTAG
This sequence comes from Ornithodoros turicata, assembly GCF_037126465.1. Lineage (NCBI taxonomy): Eukaryota > Metazoa > Arthropoda > Arachnida > Ixodida > Argasidae > Ornithodoros > Ornithodoros turicata. Next base: position 66,152,681 of record NC_088206.1, on the reverse strand, counting down.
TTTTGGGTTCCCAGAGATGGGAACGCAAATGAATAACTTCAACGGTACCTTATTTAGCACATGAAGCAACACGTAATGAGTTATCGTCTTTATTCTTAAATCTTACGTGATGATCTGTTTGGGCTTTCCAGGAACCAGGGGCAGATGACATTCTCCAACCATTGAAAGGACGAAACCTCTTGATTAATAATCCGTTACTTCACGCACTTACTGAGTGCCAAGGAGAAAGTAATCATTTTCCTACGTGGCGTAATTGGCGTGATACAAACTTTTGAAGCAACTTCTACGTCATACGCTCTGACGTCACAGCAGCGTGAGTTTTGGCGATTCCTATAGGCTCTCGTGAGAACTTCTCACTGGCCTCTTGAGCGTCTGCCGTGTTTTCCCAGTAGAATGAGTTTCGACTGCAGACCGCAGAGTCTATACGCGTCTACTTGTGTCTCCTTCGCCGTAAAACGTGGAAGGATATACGCCCCGTGCAGCGCCTATAGGGGCGCCACAAGCGAATCCCCTAGCGGGTGGAGCGGACACTTTTCCTGGGGCTCGTAGCACACGTAGCGCACTCCGCGGTGTTGCCACTATGCGGCCTGCTGCATCATGCTTACCGTAAACCCTCGATATTTCGAACACAAAAGCAGCAAGCTATCCAGTTCGAGAAAGACTACGACTGCAGAGCGCAGAGATGTGGCACATGTACAGTGGCGTAGCCAGACCTCCAAGGTAGGGGGGGCTCGATACGAAAACTCGCCCCCCCCCCCCCCCCCCCCCGCTGATCGTGTGTCGACAACACACACATACTTGTGCACACTGCAAACTGAGGAGTAAAAAAATGAACGAAAATAGTTTATTTCGACGTTCACAGTACGATTACATGTATAGGCTGTAATGACCAATGAGGTGGTGTTCAGTATTTATTTTATATTGTAGGAATTAAAAAATCTGATGCAAGGTTCCTAACTTTATTCAAGAGTGTAACATGAACGCATGGCACACAGGGTTGCAAAAAATTGCGATAAAATCAAATAAATCGGATTTATTTCATTTTCCTCATAATCGTGAAGTACAACGATATCTTAATAATTCGTAGTGATTCACACATAGCATTAAATTTGTACCCCATGACACGTTGGTTTCCTTGGTGATGTATACTGTCCTATACTGTTAAACAACGGAGCTTGGCCCTATTGGCCTATTATATTGGAACTATTGGCCTTTATGTTTTTGGAATGACGTTGAAATACAAGCTGAGATTTTACGCTATACATTGTGGAGTCCTCTTCCAATGTCACAAAGCAATTTCCTTTCCAAGGAAAGTTATTTGGTAAAAGGCAATAAAATTGTTTAAATCACGTTTAGCATTATAGTGATTTAAATCGAGATTAAAATCAAGATGATACAAATCACGCAACCCTGATGGTACATCAAATGAAGAGCATGCTTATGTTGGGAATGTAAGACAACTTGGGTGTCAGCTGAGACATCGCCCACACGGTGCTGTGTTCTTAGTGAGTAAGTGTAAGCAAGGATCATTTGACTTAGCACCGTCCGCAAAATTGCGATTACATATTACAGTGTTATTGGTGGACATCCACGGCGAGCTATCTTTACTAAAAGAAACAGTGAACGAAGTTAAGTTCGCTTAGCTTCCCGACACTGTAAATACACCACTCAAAGCGAAGACGTTTCACTGCAGCGTTTTACTGCGATCCACTTCTCTCCTTTTCACGAGGCTTCCCAAGAAATGAATACAATTTCGTTCCAGGCGGTGCACTTCTATAGGTGAATGCACAATTCGCCACGCAACAATTGTGTTTTGACTTCTTCAGCGCAATACGACGTGCAGCAAACACACAATATCAACACGCTGGACGCTGCGCGCTACGGTCGGAGCCGCGGAAAAACTTTCCATGCTTGACGCAGGGCGGCGCGAGAAGCGCTCTGCACGACGCGTATAATTACTACAGGGGTGACACAAACCCGCCATTGTTGTAACTACCCTCAAGCGGGTGCTTTTGGCAAAACTGCCGTCTTGTCCTGGTCGCACGTCATAGAAAACGTCATTTTGAGGTCATGTGAGTTTGTTTACATGTCGTTTTGCCGCTTACCGACGTATTTTCGCCGTCATAACACCAAGAGATGACCGTATTTCGCCAGCGTAAACTATGCGGTGCTTCTTCCGCAACATGGTAGCCCATTTCACCTTAGTTTAAGTACATCGCATCGGCTCGGAAAGTCTTAACGCGCGGTCGTCATCACATCTTTGGAAGGTGTCAGCAATACGAGGCTTTATGTGTAAAATTGCGCGTTTTACTGCGAGATTATCGGATAGAAATAATTACCGTGATCGAAAAACATCCAAAACGTCGTCCAGAAACAAGAACCGCATTGTTTACAAACGGTTTGGCCGCCGATCACGGGCGCCGCCATCTTTAAGGTCACGTGTGCCTTGACGTTTGCTGTGGCGTGCGACCAGGACCTGTCCAGGATGCATTGCATTCGCTCAGCACGCTTTCGTCTACGGAGCAATACATTGGATGCCACCCCTGTGATAATTACGGTCCCCTTATGCCTACGGAAGACTGTAGCTGTATTCGCATCGATGCAAACAACAATTGTTTAACTTTGTGATAACCCGTAGCGAAATGTCGAGTGAGCTGAGACGTACGGTGATATAAAACAGGTGACCGTCGCTTTATAATTTTCTATAAGGAAGTGCATAACCACGGGAACGCAGATATTATTTTGCAAGAGCTTTGATACCTTGTATCTTAAGTTTCACGCTGCAACAACAACGATAATAATAACAATAATTTGATGCTTACTTTTCCTTGTACCTCTTGTGTTTCCTATTGTAAGTGTCTGCTTTTTATTTTTTATTTTTTTTTAGTGTTCGTCAATGGGTGTCTGTCCCGCTCACAAGCGTTTTAGGCTCACTTGTCACTGAAGGTCACTTGTATTTTTATTGCAGAGCCTCGCAATAAATTGAATTCCATTATTTATTAGTATTGCTATTAAATAATTAAATTCAATTTATCTGATTATATAATTTACTTAACTACAATGTACAATATAATTATTCCCCGTAAGCGCTTCGCTCGAACGTATAATATTCGATGCTGATAGATGTTTGAATCAAATGTCGTCGTCATCTGTCAAAAAATCCGTAATACGTATTTTAACTTACACTTGAATCTATATTGTCTCGACGCGCCGTCATGCTTTTATCTTAAGTGGCGAGCGGGCAACAATATTTCCATGCGTCATGCCAATAACTGCGTTGCGCAAACAGCATTCCGCATCTTGAAATGGTGTGTCCATTGTGTTAATTCTATAAGACAATTCCGATTGCCTATATGCTTTTGACCTTATCGGCCACTCAATCTCACTGCGGCAATTGAAAACCTTCGGCGTGGGGGACGACCCATCATTCTTCTATTCGTTTCTAAGCAGTAGTTGCCACCTAGTTCACTTTATCGTCCGAGATTTTCCCGACAGTTTCGCAGACCTTGCATCGAAGGAATGTGTTTCTGAAAGGTGGAACCTTTCAGAAGGAAAGAAACCACCAGCTTCGAGGAAAACAGTCCCTGTAACATCTTAAATCGATAAAATCGTAACAACCCGTGTAGGGCATAGAAAGGGACGAGGGACACACCACACCACGCACAGAACTGTCCATTAGGACACTAGGGATACTGTGAAATAAAAGTAAATAAATAAATAAACTGACAACCAAGTCTTCATTTTCCACAGCAACAAGCGTAAATATCCTGCAGAACATTCGACATTGCCTGCGGCAGGAGATATTTTTAAGATGTTCGACCGACCCGGTCAGCTTCTAACTCTTTTCATGTCTCTGGAACGTCACGCGTTATCAACTATTGACATGATTCATGTGCACTATCCACGGTTGCATTTTAACATCCGGGATCTTGTTATCACAACTACAGCGCGCATAAATATGTTATAAAATCTTCCGAAATACACATGCAACTATGCACTGGAAATCTTCGAAATATTCGGTAAAAATCTGCAATATATACAGTGTGTTTCATTGTTATTGGTACGAAAGGAATGCACCAAATGCCTATTTTATTAAGTATTTTTTGTATCTCATTAAGTATCTCATTATTGACCATACGGTAAAATAAAGGAGTCTTCGTTCTGCAGCACACAACAAAGAGTACTTGCGCCACATATATAAATTATGGAGCTGAACACATTCCGTTCGTGAGTGATGAAATAGTGTAAACGCAGGGCAACATGAAAAAACACGAACATATACGTATGTTTGTGTCTTCCACCGCATGAGGCTGAACGTTGCATTTACACCTGCCTTTCAACACCGTGTCGGCTCCACCTCGTCCTCCCTCTGCCCCACTTGTGGAGTGCACGGCGACCTCTACCACATCATCCTGACTTGGAGGCAGTATCACCACGAGCGTGCGCTGATCGAAGTTGCCATGCGACGTATTGACAAGCGGCCGTCCAACCTCGCGAAGATCCTCGGACCGCAGTCGAACGCTGCCCACCAGATGCAAGGCCTTCGTCTTCTTGCAGAGTACTTGCGCTCCAGGTGGCCAGCAGGTGGTGACGGCTCTCTGAAAGTGCTCCCCCTCCCCATCATCATCATCCCCTCATGCGTTCCCAATGCGCAATAGGGCGGTGTACCGCCTGCGTGACGGTGGATCACCCGCCGCATCATCATCCAATGCATGTGTGTGTTTTCCACGTTGCCCGTGATCAGGCTTGCTTCATCATCGCTTTGCGTTCGACACCGATGAAAACGGGAACGCAGCCCGCCTTCGTAACGGTATTGCGGCGAAGGTGAAGTACGACCCATCGGCCATGCACGCGCAGTTTAGTATGGAGCAACCAGGGCACGTGCTGAACACCGCATCTCACCGCACTCAAACATGGATTCGATCCCTACGAGAATTTTCGCGACAGACGACGACACCACACCGTCCGGATACCAGAAAAAATCTTCCATAAAAAAGAAGTAAGCTCTCGCACGTGAGAATGTTGCAAAATATGTTGTTTCGATGCGCTTTCGTGCGAAATATGCTACAACGTGGAAAACATGCTTTTATATGCCTCTTGATCGGCCAGAAGCCAAGACTAAAAGTGTTTTCTTTTTTATTGTCTACGAAACCATATCGAGGAATACGGAAGAAAAACCAACAACAACAACGAAATGCACTGGCATGTAAGTCAGCGCTTTAGTGACAACGTTTGATAATCAGTCAAACATTCAGGCGCAAACTATATACCTGAACGTAACATGGTAGTATTCGACCCGTAATTCGACAACCTGTTTATGAGCATCACTTCAGGAGATCGTACATCTCGCGTCATAGTTAACTTGAACGCCATTCCGGCCTACAGGCCATCGTCGTGCTTAGTAGAAACGACAGGCAGTGTCTTTTTGCAATTAGAGGGGTAACCCTTGTTATGAACGCGTTGTTTTTTGCTAGGCGCCGCCAGGGTGACGCTGTTTCCGTTTAGCACGCGGGAGGTGTGTTCAAATACGCTTTGACGCGAGCCGTACATAATTTGTTCACACAGTCGTTGGTGGTGGTGCTGGTGCTGGCGAAAGGGCTCACCGTTTCGGATGGGCAGAGATGGGCAACGTCACGACTGACGCCCTGGCTGAATGTGCGTCTTGGGCCGACTTCTAAGGGAACTGAGCCGACATAGGTCTGAAAGTGTCTCAGACATCACAGCCGGCAACGGGATTCGAATGCGGTTACCTCCCAGTCTCGACGTGACATGGCCAACACGCTAACCATTGAGCCGCTGGCGTATACCAACCATTTTCCCCATATGTTCCCTCAGGGCACCAGCAAATGAAATAAAAAGGGGTGTACTACGATGGACGTCATGTGTATTTATTATAGAATGTTCCATGCCTGGCTTTATACTGAGAGCCGTCGACGTTCACTGAGGCGCGTACGGTCGATCACTGCTTTCCCGCTGACGGTTTCGACTTCTTTGGTTTCTTCCTCTTTTCTTTCTTCTTCTTGTTCTTCTCAGCCTTCTCGCTAGTGACACTGGAAGTAACTGTCGTGCTTTTCAGAGTAGTGGTGGGTGCAGCGGTCGTCGTCGTCGTCGTGGGAGGTGGTGTTTCACTCGATATTTCAGCGTTTTTCCTGGAGTACATATTTTAATATGAAAAAAAGAAAGGAAAAAGCCATTGAATGTTCCTATTTGTACTCGCGTTCGGAAACCTGACGTCGTTCTACACTGTTCATTGCACGTACTTTTTACGTGCTGGTTGTGGAACGCTCTGACGAGGTTTAAAACGAAAGGCCCTGTCAAAACCGTCAAAACCAACACTCGGCTGTCAGCTGGCAAGGTGCTTGCAACTTTTTTTTAGGAACAGCGCGGCATTTCGCACACTGATTCTTTGCATGATCGTCGCACAACCAACGCTGTATATTAAGGTGAACTTTTGAGTGAGGTTAAACTTGCTTATCGCAGCAAAAGGTGTGACCAACCAGCATGCACAGTGATTCTCCTATGACAACACCAGACCCCACACTGCAAGTGTCAGATATATGCAAAAATTAAGGGAAATGGGCTAGATACTACTAGAATATCCTCTCTATATAGCCGTGACTTATCGCCTTATGACTTTCACCTGTTTGGGCCACTCAAAGAAGCTCTGGGGGTAAAAACGATTCGGCGGCGACGACGCAGTGGAGGAGTTTGTGCGCAACTGGCTGCTGGCACAATCCACTTCTTTTTATGAAGAGGGGATCAAAAAGCTACCGCCAGCCGGGAAAACTGCATTTCTACATCGGGATATTTTGTAGAAAAATAATGCTGACTTGGTTCATTTCCTACTACAAATTAAAAAAAATATATAAAACGAAAGTCTCGTTTATATTTGATTCACCCTCTTATATCTCACCGGAGGGTAGCCTTTATATTCCTGGCTGTGGTCGGGCAGGTCGAGCTGGGAGTCACAAATGACTGCGAATTCCCACCTCATTATCGTGCACGGACAGCACATGCCACAAGCCACTTGCATTCGAGTCGGTGCTGTTAACATCGCTGGCAGAGCTCTCACTGACAGAAACGGCCTCTGATGGACCGCAGAGACCAGGCAAAGACCAACAACCTCGAGCGTTGCCTCATCAATGTTCGAATTTAGTATTGAGTGCCGGATTTCACGTATGAGGATCTTTGGTAATCGTCCAAATGTGGAGGCACAAACAATATGCTGCAACGACAAACAATGTGGCTGTTGTCAAACGGTCAAAAACGGGTCTGCAGCTGGACGGCTGCGACACGGAGTGACAAGTGGCTGTCACGACACCCCCAGAAGAAGAGGGGCACGGCACTCCAGTTTCCCTGGAAGAAGAGGGGAGGCTGTCTCCCTTTTTCCTGTGTCTCAACTGCTTTTCCTGTTTTTTACTTGTTCGAACTTGGAGGTCTCTGGACCCCAGGGAAAGCCATCAGCCACCAGCATCAAACCTCGCTTAGCAAAGACATCTTTGTGCTACGTGTCTTCTTATCGGTCCTTTGTACCGGGCCAACGACAGCTTCACGGTATCATCCATATATTGTGTAACGAGTGGGATATCAAGGGGTGCAAGATATTCTTCCACTACAGAGGCACAAGATCTCTCCTGACCTTCCCCAGCAGCACAATGTACTGAAAGTCGAGTGCAATAGGGGTGGACGGTATGTGTCTTATCAATGTTCCTTAGTTTCAAGAGTCTGTTCAAGGTCTTCCACCTACCCGTCCACCCCTATTGCACTCGACTTTCAGTACATTGTGCTGCTTGGGTTAACTCGAGCAGCTGTCTCTGAAGCGCAAGTGTACGAACGGTTTCGTCCAAATATTCCGCGCCTGTGCACCAAATGTGATAAGACGGGTTTGCTGGGGCGCCTAGTTCGTACTCAGAGCCGTCAGCATGGGCAGCCATCTACATGAACATGGCATGCGGTTGCTCACCCCTTTCCTTTTGACGGTTTCGCCTTCTTTGGTTTCTTTGTCTTTTCACCTTTCTTCTTCTTCTCTGTTGTGGCCGTTGTGGGCAATGGTGTCTCCCTAGAACAAATATTTGTTTTACTACTATTAAAAATAAAATAAAAAAGATGTCGCCGATATCACCCTATCCCTACTTGTCTGTTGCTGATGACGGCTACAACGTTCCAAAGTACATTGTTTTAATCGCCAAGTATTTTTGTGTTTCGTTTTCGTTTATCCTATCGTTTCGCCTTCTATATAAACAAGACTCCTCAGCAATCAGATGCGATTATGTGGCGTACACCGTAGGCAGTTTTGTCTTAAAAGGGACATTATGTAGGGTGAATTTATCACTTCTCACATCGCAAAAAATAATTGATTGGAACTGGTAACTCACCTAGAACATCGCATACTGCTAGCCATCTCCCATAACTCCGCCTAACTAACTAACTAAGTCCCATTAACCAACTAACTTAGAGTCCCATATTCTGTTCAGCCGTTATTGTCGTGAACACGACTTAAGAAACAGCGAAATCTTGCCACATGCATTCGCATGCCCTATATCGTTCAAAGGTCGCCAGTTTCCCTCTGTTTGTTTGACTGCATGGCCCCATACTGATGGTTATTAATCTGCAAGCTTTGTGGTGAGTTAGACGCCATCTGGTATCTTTTTCGCCGTGATAACAATGTGGAATGGTTGCTAAGTTCACCCTGCGAATCTATAACCATTGCATTGTGTGAACATGTTTTCCATACCTACAATTCACGTGGAACTTTCAGATATGCCATCGAACAACATGATAGATTCGCTAATCTAAGGCGCCCGGTCATACCGCTTCCAGATAAGATAATAAATAGATTGCGTACTTACGAACAGTGCTTATTCGCTACTCTACAGTGCACCCACATGGAGAACGCGTGGGCTTGAACCTTTTCACATGCTGGCATTTGCCAGCATCGTCCCTCGTCAGCATCGTACACGTACAGCTGAGGCAAACCCCGGCTAGGGCTTGAGCCACATACCTGTCTAGGCTTAAGGGAACAATTCGCCGTTGCTGTAAGTAGAACGACACGAAGCAGCATTAGACATGCACTTGCAGTCAAGCAATCAAACGAATTTCGCAAGCTGCTCCACAAGGCATGGTTACAATACAAAGTGAATGTGCACTTATAGTTGCGTGACGTCATCCTCGTACCAGTTACTCCCGTTCTAAAACTAGACAATTCAAGACTAGAGGTGCTGACAGTATAGACTCCCAGTGAGTCTCTTCTTGATGCCGGTCGCTGGAGTCGATGAGATGACATACGATGACTCTCATACGTCACGAGTTGAATAACAACAACTACAATTTTATTTTAAGACGATCAGTGTGAAGCCTCATCGCCAGAGTCGATACTTTAGCCCATTCCTGGTGGTGATGTGGGAAATGAAATGATGAGCCCCTTCCCAATAAGCATCCAGCAGTCCGATTGTGTTCGGAAAGGTCAACAGTGCTTTGAACGCACAGCGTTGGTGGTCTGGATTCGTCCAGGGACCAAGCAGTTTTGATATGGAGAAGGGGCGAGAGTCCAGCCGACTAAGAGACCCAGAGAGTGCGTCTCGGGAAGGTTGGTAGTCTGGGCAAGTAAGAAGAATGAAGGGCAATGTGTTTGCCTTTGTTTATTCCGTGTCAGCGCCGCGAAGCAACTGTAGCTATGAGTGGCGTACAGATGTGGACGGATAGAGACAGGACAGTAGGAAGGAGTGGGGGATAGGGAGGTTAGTATGCGTCCTGGGACGACTTCAAAGGGAACTGTGCCGACATTCGAAGGGCAATGTGTTGGCAAGGAAGAACGAGTTGAATAGACGAACACAACCGATGTGAATCTCCGATTCCCTATACTTATGGGTAGGGAATTAAGCAGTTTTCAGTAAAGACAAGAAAAAAAAAGAACGAAGAAAGAAAGAAAGAATGGACAGATAAATAAAACGAACTTGTACTATCGAGTGTCATAGTCTAACAGGCAGTAAATGTGCCAGTCATCTCCTGTGGCGCCCCCAGACGACTACAACCATATGACACGCCGCTATACCTCCGCGTGCTTCGCACAACGACTGCTTAGTCCTATCGCCGAAGGACAGAGACCACGCGTTGGGAACCCATCTAGACCACATCTGGCCATTTGATGCGTTTCGCCATCGCCAACCAGGAGCTGTACGTGGAGCGAGACAAACCTTGTCCACGAGATCAAAACACACAGTAAGCAGCATTACATCACGGCATGGCGAGTTATATTAATGCGGCGTTGAGCTTTCCTGTGATGTGCAACACTCTGCTCGTCAGCATAGGGTTTCAGACGTCCGCTCTTTGTTTCCCTGCCTTGCCTGTAGGACGGTGAAGCGGTGGACAATGTTATGTTCTCAACCTCTCTTCATTTTGCCCTTAGCAAGTTCCACCAACGCGTCGAACGTTTTGTTGTCAGTGACGCAAGATTGGCAACGGCAAGGTTGCTGGAGGTTGAAAAGAAACATCTCTTTAACGCCGTATTGTACTCACAGTCTTCTTTTCCAAAGGTCCTGGCACCTGTATGTCTTGCAGCTAGTAGCAGAGCAGCGACAACGGTGACATGCATTGTCTACTGATCTGATCGATCCACGTCACCTATATGGACTTTTAATACTGCTAGCACTTCCTGTATTGAAGGAGGGAAATACCAGGCAGAATTAATGGACAGGATTGACATTACGCTGCATGTGCGTCTGAAGAAACCTATTCCGTATGAAGGATACCCATTGTTTAGACACAAAGAGTATTCGCTGCAACGACGTCCGAAATCAATAATCCGTTACGAATATATCATACGTGTGTTGCGCAAGTTACTTTTACTTTGCAGTCAGTTAGTACGGACCACTAATTTGCTGTTTCAAGATTGACAGGACTCGAACTATATGGTTTCTGTCTGCGGAGAATCAATTTAGTGCACTTGCAGTTACATTTCCATTTTTTTTTTCAATCACATGACATCAGTTGTATCAAACGCAGTGTTGTGCAATCAAATAACGCCATATGCAATTAAAATAACGCCAGCGAAAAGGCGAGAGAAAACATTACGGCTCGCTTGGACCGGCTCTTGACGGAATGTTTGCACGAACAAAGCGCGTTTATCGCGTGAAATCGTCTGATGTTTTGCAATGAACAACGTCATATGAACAAATGCTTATGCACCCCGCATCTTCTTATCCACCATCAATCATCCTTATTCAATCATCATCACAAAATGAAGTTGTTATTGTTGTTTCCTTGTGATATTCGAAATTCGTAGTCGGTTATTTCAATTTCAATTCGTTTTTATTAATATTATTAACTCAAAAAATTAAATTAAGAATTAATGAAATAGTAATTTATAATTATTTTTGTTAATTTATTAATTTTTATTATTATTTAAGTTCGTATTCGGTGTCGGTTACGTGATCACCCCATGCGTGCAGGTGGTTCGTCGCAGTAATAAGGGGCATACATGTGTCCGGGACCGTGGATCTAGGGGGGGGGGTCATTCCTGGAGCCCTTGCAGTGAGTTCCAACCTTCCGCGAGTCACTAAATAAGGTTCGTTTTCAGAGTGTCGACACTGAGGTCCAAGGCAGAGCAGGAGCGCCATCTTGTTTCCGCACCACATCGGTACCATCCCCCAGTTGAGGATCCTAGACAGCTAACACAATACTCGTTGTGGGATAAAGAAGCGCGTGTGATTGTTGCGCGATAATTCATGTATTGTTCACCAGAGCACCCCGAGTATCTCAAGGTGAGCTCAACGCCGTCAGCATCTTGCAAGGGACGGGGACATTTCACCAGCGCAAGATAGATGGCATCGTCCACTAAAATGCGCATGCGCGTGGCAACCGTGGCGCGAAAAGCAGGTGGCACAAGCTCGCTCTTGGAACTCAGTGTCACTACCCTGAAGCGAAGCTTATTTAGCCTTTTTATTAGCTTTAGCTTTATTATTCTTTCTTTTCTTTTTCGCTTATTTAGCTTTCGCTTATTTATCTTCCTTTTCTTTTTCTACCGATGTGAACAGCGCCAATGTGGCCGGTAAGCAAACTAAGTTTGGCGCAACTTCTACTTGGGTCTTCTGGGATTTTTGGTGTCCGCCTCAGCATTCGTCATACCATCCGAAGGCGTAGTGCACGGAAGACGCCTTTCACATCCAACCTCCTCCACAGCTGCGGAACTCTATGCCATGCTTTTCTTTCTACAACACATCGCTGATTTTACACCCCGGGAATGGGCAGTCTTTACAGACCCAAAATCTGCACTTCAAGCAATTGAAAATTCCGGCATACGAGGCCCATCCGTACCCCTAGTCACAGATGTGTTAATGGCTTACCACACTATCTACGCCGCAGGCCACAGGCTAGTTCTCTAGTGGGTTCCAGCCCATTGTGGTGTCGTGGGGAATGAGCAGGCCGACAGCGCCGCAGAAGCAGCACTCTCGTATCGGAAACGGACCCGTATTGTTCTGCTGAGAGGAGACCGCCGTTCAATTCTGCGACGTCTAGTGACACCCCTGGCTTCCCGCCAACGGACAACCGTCATTCTTCCCCCCTCTATGTTGAGCAGAGTTGATCCAACGCTCGCTTTCCGCATGCCACGAAACACCTCTCGTCAAGATGCTGCATTAATCCACCGAATGCGCCTCGATGTGGCCTTTATAGCTCAGTGGCGTTACCGCTTGAGACAAGTTGACTCTCCCACCTGCTGCCACTGTGGTTGAGGATCTGGAGCATATTCTTCATTGCTCTCACTACCAACCTTCCCGGACCACACTCTCCGAGTCTCTTCGTCAGCTGGACTCTCGCTCTTTCTCCCTATCGAAATTATTGGTCCCTTGTCCAATCCAGCCCAGCAACGCTCTGCGCTCAAAGCTCTTCTGACATTTCTGGACACCATCGGACTTCGATCGTTATTGTGAAGGTGCTCGTTATTTTATTCCCCCATTCCAACCAGCAATGGGGTAGAGTATCGCCTGTGGCGATGAAACTCCCCACTCTCCAAGGTCAAAAATAAAGTTGTTGTTGTTTGGTGTAATGCGCACATGAAGGCCTAGCCAAACGGTAAAACGGAAGAGAGGCGAATATATTGTCATCGTCTATTGGTTCACAATGCATTGGAAACTTCTTCAAGCATATGCGGCCATTCGGTCCCTGTGGTCGTCTGTGGGACGCCACAGCAGATGACTGGCACATTTTCTGCCTGTTCAATTATGGCATTGGCTACTGTAGTACAAGTCCGTCTTTTGTCTTGGCCGCCGTGGTTGCTGATAAACTCCTTGCTTGTGACGTTCGTTGCACATTCACATTGCGTAGTAACTATGCTTTGTGGACTGTAGGGTAACTTCTGAAACGAATTTGATCGTTCCTGCAGCTGCATGTGTAACGCTCCTTTGTGGTGTTACATTTGACTACTATGTCCCTACACTCTCGGGAAAATTTCAGATAGTAAGAGTAAAAAAAAAAAAAACGATGCGTTTTTTTTAACCTTATCCTTTTACCCTTATATGCAATTTTGTTGCATATATTCGATTCTGGAAGTAGTGCCCACTAATTGACTCTTAACAACTCGGAAATACGAAATTTGTAGTGATAGTGTGGTGATATAGGAATCGTTACAGCAGTCGCGGGCCGGCACATACGAGTAGTATAGCAGCCGCATACAGCAAGCCAATAAACTCATAACGCCTGTGAGAGAACGGCAGCATGGTCTCACTCTTCACTCTCTTCTCTGCCTCATCACCCTCTCTGTACCCGGAATCGGTGCCGGAAACGGTCTCCCAAGAAGGATAGTCTATGCACTGTTCTCTATAGTAATAGGCTGGATAGCGGACTGAGGGTGCGACTGTACGGTCACCGGCCGCCGTCTTGGGAAGCTCAAAAACATTGCCGTCCGCGACTGCAGCTGCACATTCTGCATGTGCCTTTGCGTAGCATTTTTATGGTGCCATGCCCACCTGCTGTGGTTATGGGTGTACTGCCCGTAGTGGCAAGGCACTGGGGACGACATTTCACAAGTAATTGACTTAGTTTTACAAAGAATTGTGACTTATTATTTCACGAGTGGGGTTACAAAACGTAGCTTTTGAAGCATATGTGCGGCACTTTGTGATTCGTATCTCAAAATCTAACAGTTAAACTTTAAGCGGTACGTTATCTGGATAGAGTCATTGTGATAGTCCAGACTTCCTGCAGTTCACTGATATGATCTGAGCATGCAGCAGGCGTTGAAGTGCGCTTGTCAGGCGTGGGATCTACCGCTGTGTTTGGCGATCACGGTATCGCCGATTGCTTGCAAGGATCAGCCTTATCATCCCTGCCGTAATTCATGGTATAAATTGTTCAATGCAGGTCGCGTAATGGGCTTATCATGCCATCTGACAATGTTGTCACCATTTGCGAAATTGCCGAGAAGCCAAGAAGCTGGTTATGCAGATGCTTAACATTTTTGATGGATCTTTAGCTCCGCATGCTCAGGTTGGGGAGCTTCTAACGAGAGCCGTCTTGCAACATATCTCATCAACATCACTGCTGCCCAGCATCTTCCCTAGTTTGCGACAACATATGTTTGAATGCAGCCCAAATGAAAACCATGTGATCCGTCTGATCAAAGAAGTTTCCCAGTGCTACAGCAGGATCAGGCTGTACCACCTTGCCAATCAATATACAGAGAAGGTCACGGCCAGGTCTCATCTCCGAAAGAAATTGTCAAGGTTGATCGTATTCAACAACCAGTAATGCACTCTGCTCACTTACCTGGTTGACTGCTTCAAACTTGCCTTTGCAACTGGACTTGTGATACTTTGGTGTTGGAGCTTTCACCACAAGACGTTGCTACTTAGCATGGCATATTCACTCAATACATCTAGTTATTTTGAACTGTCTTTACCGCCATTTAACTTCCTAGTGCACATTTTCCTAGTCGATATGTTTTTACCGTCATATAGCCTTTATACCACCTACTTAATCTCATTCTTGTCCTGTGGAAGTGCTTTACTGCCGTTTGACCCCCCCCCCCCTTTCATGTCATACCTAGTCATATCTAAACTTCCTGTGCAAAGCATAATGTTTATGCCCAAGCATTCCTAGGCATATTAAGATAGTTTCATAAAAAAAAAAAAAAAAACGTGCCAAACACTGAGCACTGAATGCCACCACTCAATTCTGAGAATACGGATCCCTAGCATTCCAGACTGCCGAACAAAAAGGAAATGGGAGAAACACGAGAAGCAACATGGCGCACACGCTGCAGACCACAAAGGAAATGTAACACAACAAATACAAAGCCACACAAGACGAGCAATTCACATAATAGAAGTTCAAAGTACAAAATTGAAACGACACGCGCTCACACCAGTACAAAACAGAAAGGAAAAAACACGTACGTGACGGGATTTCACACAAAAAACGTAAGGAACCCAATCACGAGGGATTTCTGTAGCAACCCGTGGCAAAATTCTAGCGAAGCAGCAGGAAGGGAAGCGCTCGCAAAGAGCAAAACATATCACAGCTTACATCCATTCCTATGGGCTGTAATCGCTATCTTTTGAGCACCGCAGTATGGCGGCCGGTTCGCGTACCCTTTCCCGCGATGCCCTCACCCACTGCCAATGCCGTTCTTCCCGCGTCAACAGTTGTACAAATGACGTCACTCGCGTGTCGTTTCCCGCTGTCTTCGTTTGTTCGCTCATACCGCTCCTGGGATAGTATATGGCGGACTAGAAGGTTACCATAGTATATTTCTTCTCTTCTCGGCATTGAATGCTCTTCTCCGCAGTATTTTTGCACTGCGGAATCGAGCAGTGTTTGTTTCTGTTTGAGTTCTGTGAGCTGGGAAACTACATCGCACACGAAAGGAAGTTGCGGCATAGTTTCGCGTCGCCGCCAAACATATCGGCTGCGTTCCAATACCCCGGTTAGTCGACTGCCTAGAGGTCTAACCGGAAGTGCCGCCATGTTAAGTCTCGTTCCAAATCTCGCCAAGTCCGCTATTCAGTCGGCTACCGCCTAGTGCGCATCGATGCAGTCTAATTATACGCCTGACCATCTGACAGCCGGGATGGCTGACAGCGGGAAACGCTAGTGCCTGCTGCGCTTGCGCCGTACGCATTTCTTGCGTGAGCAACGAGATGGCGCCACAGGCGCCTCGGCTAGGCAAGCCTCTTCCAATAGTGACAAGCAAAGGGGTCTACTCAGCTGCCTAGTCAGGCGGCTTCGCGGCCGCGAGGTATTGGAACGCAGCCCCGTGTGCTATCACTGGGGCCCGCTACGTGGCGAGGAGCCAGTTGGAGCGGAGAACAATAATAATTAATAATTGGGTGTTTACGTCACGAGACTACTGAGATAATAAGCGACGCAACAGCGGGCGGTCTGTGGATTGCTTTGCCCACTTGAGGGTTCTTTAACGTGCGATGAAAGCTCAAAACGTGTCCAAATAACTTGTAACCTGCCGCCAAGTACATGGCGCCCTCGGCCGGGTTCTAACCCGCGATCTCGGGATCAGAGGACGAACACGCTACCGACTGAGCCACCGAGGCCGGTAGGAGTTAACGGTAGGAGTTCAGGGAAACGACCAAATGGGTTGCTGCGAAACTGATTATTATTATTTATTTATTTTTTTTGCCATCATCAACATGTACATGAACATCGCGTGTGGTCGCTCAATCCTTCCCTTTCGACGATTTCTTCTTCTTTGGTTTCTTATCCTTTGGTTTCTTCGTTTTTTCATCATTTTGTTGTTTCTCCTTCTTCTTCTTCCTCTGCTTCTTCTTTGCTTTCTCTACCTTCTCAGTAGTGGCAATGGAAGCAACTGTCGTAGTTTTCGGAGCACCGGGAGGTGCAGTGGCCCTCGTGGACAAAGCTGTCACAGTGGGTCGAGCGTTTTGCCTAGAATAAACATTTTACTAAAATAGTAAATAAGTAAATAAATAAAGATAGACATTTCTGATTGTCCCAATTTCTACATTTCTGTTGCTGATGTCAGCTGCACGTTAGGAATTTCTGTTTTTATCGCGAAGTTTTTGTTTTTTCTGTTTCCTTAACGTCCCGGCTCATAGAAACAAGACTCTGCAGTGAAAAGATCCTGCCATGTGCAATACGCATAAGTCCGTTGTGTAGTTTAGAACGGATATCCCACACAGTACATCGGAATACAAGGAGATGGTACAAGATGGAATAGATAGATGGAATAGATAGATAGATAGATGGAATGGATAGAATACAAGGAGATGGTAAACCCACCTCAAACTTTGCAGATTGACAGAGCCCTGAGAGATTAGTAGGGACACACTTTGAGATAGAAGTGTGGCTTGCAAATGTACCCCGTGTGCCGTAATACATTCAGGTGTCATTGAACAACATTATAGGGTCGATTATCGAAGGCGTCCATCCGCTTCCTGACAAGATAAATAAACAGATTTCGCACTTACCCACAGTGCTCATGCGCCCGTCTGCAGTGCAACCATTCCAAGTACGCGTGGGGACAAACTTCTTTACATGCTACCATTTGCCAGCACCTCCTCACATCAGCATCGTACACATATAATCGGGGCGCATAGGCATGACGATGGCTTAAGCGACATACCTGTACAGGCCTCAGGGAACAATCCGGTATCGCTGTAAGTATAACGACACAAAGCCATATTGGACATGCACTTCCAGGAGCAATCAAATGGATTCCACAAAGCAAGGTTACAATACAATGTGAATGTGCAATTGTTTCAATTCATGGCAGGATTCATCAAGGCCAAGAAAGAAACAACAAAACTTGTGCTATTGAGTACCATAGTCTAACCGGCAGAAAATGTGAAAGTCATCTGCTGTGTCGTCCCAAAGTCGACTACAACGACGACACCTCGCTATACAGCCGCATGCTTCGCACACCGACTGCTTAGCCATATATGGGCAAAGGGCAGAGACCGCGGGTTCGGAATCTCCCTATATCTCACATCTGGCCCCGCGATGCATTTGATCATCGCCGACCAGGAGATCCGTATAGCGAGACTACCTCATCCACGAAATCAGCACACACGGGAAGCAGTATTACGTTACGTTATGAGAAGTTACAATGCTTCGTCCAGCTTCCGTGTGTTGCGGAACGCTCTGCTCGTCATCGTAGGGTCTCATACGTCGCCCTTTATTTCCGAATCTTGCCTATATGGAACTGTTTCATCGTGGGGCGCCCTGAGATTGACTCCAACGAACAGTAACGAACGCGCATTGAGCATGACGCCGGCTCACTGAGATCTTGTTTCGCCCAGAGCTCAAAGTGTAGGAGTCAGCCACTTTTCGGTATATGCGCACACTTTTTCTCAACAACAAAATAGAGAAGAAAAAAACGAGAATCAAAGCGTTTCTTGTCAGCGAACCTCAAGATTGATGTGAGGTCGTAACGAAACAACCATACTTCCACTCCGAATCGTACTCACAGTCGTTCTGTGTAAAAGTCCAGGCACTCGCTGCTTGTGTCACAGCTAATTGGAGAGCAACGACAAACGTGGCGTGCATTGTCTCTCGATCTGATCGGTCCACGTCACGTATGTTGTCCTTTAATACGCTATCATTTCCTGCATTGATGGGAAGGGGGAATGCCAGATAGAATTAACGGACAAAGATCGGCATTAGTTGCGTATGTGTCTGAGGAAACCAATTGCGTATGAAGTATCATATCGATTGTTTTGACAGAAAATCGATTAACAGGAACGATGTATGGACGGTGGCTGCACCCCAAATGAGCGATGTATTACAAATATGTAATGCGTGTGTTGTGCAAACTACTTATTTCGTTATGGTTAAAGATTGGCAGGACTCAAACTACAGCGGTGACTGCCTGCAGAGAATGAATTTTATGCACTTCGACTTTGTTCTACCAAGCGCAATGCTGCGCAATCCAATAACTCCAGCCACATAGCGAGACAAACGGCCTCTTAAAAGCCAGATAAAACATTACGGCTAGATTCGACCAGCTCTCGACAGAATTCTTAAAGGAACAATATGGTTTTATCGCCTGAAATTGTTGCGGCAGCCTGAAATCGCCAGATGTGTACTTTGCAACGAACGACAGCGTTTTAACAAATGCTTAGTCTGTGATCTGTGATCTCCCAAAGCCGCATCGCCGTTCCTTCCCGTGGTGATGCTCAGAAAGGGCCCATTGTGTCGACCACATGGTCCCGTCTGGCGTGCCTCATAAGCGTGTTTCTTCCTCTCTATACTCAACCTGATAGCGTAGTTGATATGTCGTACTGTCTCCATTGGAAGAACCACGTGTCCTCATCTGTGCACTCTTGTCTCTTGAACTTTCTTATATTTCTCTTATCTCTTGTGAACTTTGAGGGGGGAAGCATGATTCACAGAAAAAGGAGTAGGAAACATCGCAGGCGTTGGACATTCTCGAGGTAGACTTGGGATGCCCTCATGTCGAATAAAGTGAGTAAATAAGGTACCCCTCTGGGGCACCCTGTGCAGTGATCCCTATGCCGAAGTGCCGAGGTGTAAATGCAATGATGGAGATCACCCTCATTACACAAATGTATACACAGATGCTTACACACTCCTGTAGTATAGATTTGTCTCAAGAGATATGTACCCTTCCTTCCGTGGGAGCTGGTAAACCCTCGATGCGAGATCATCTAAGCGACAAGCCCCGTCAGGGCGACAAGCTCAAGGCGACAAGCACCGTCAACCATTCATCAGGGCATGGCTTTTCTTGCTTGGCTCTCGACTACTGGGGCCCTCAAAAATGGAGTTTGTTTGGATAAATGCAAACTGCTTTATATTTCACCGGCGGTATATGTTCACAAGTGTGTGTGTGGGGGGGGGGGGGGGGTACAGTCCTCAAGCTAAGCCGGAGGTTATTCTTTCCGCATGGCAGACGCGGAATCCACACTTCAAGTCAAGTGGACGTGCTCTTGCGCACTGAGGAGGGGGACATCGGGCAGCGCAGTTCTAGAAGCCGTGAGGTTGGTCCTGTGTAAGGCGTTTCCGGCGCGCCCGCCGTAGAAAGAGACGGAAGAGATTCTTCTGGAACCAACTAGAAGCCGCGCGCGCCCACGAGCTCGTCCCAGGGCAGGGCCCAGGGCCTCCTCTCCGGGCGACCTTGACGATGGAGCGCGCGCGCGGACGTAAGCTTCGAACGAATTTATGGTTGACATGTCTACGCCGCTGCGGCCTGACTTGTACTACCGCCTGCGCGAGCGCCGCCGACCCAAGTCTAACAACAGCCTCAATATTTGTGTCTCTTTTTATTATCGAGTATCGTTAAAATACACGATGCACTAAAAATGTATTTTCGATACCGATACTCCGATACTCTCATTTTTGGCACGCGATACCTAATACCGATGTACAAAATGTATCGAAAGATTGTATCGAAGGTACATCTATCTGCGATACTGCCCACCACTGCTGGAGACTCCTTGCCATCTGCTAGGACCAGGTATGTCTCTGTTGGTTTGGGAACACCCAGGCAGACGCGCAGGCTGCGGGCCATCTATGACAGCATCCGGCCCCCCACGCCAGCCTCTTGGAGTGTCCCACCAACAGTACTGTGGAGTACGCTGTCGTAAGCCTTCGGAACGTCGAGGAAGACAGCGGCGGTATGTAGGCCTTCAGATCGGGCTTGCTGCGCGGAGGAGGTGACGGCGATGACATTGTCAACGGCAGATCTATCTTGTCTGAATCCGGCCATCACCAGCGGGAAGAAGCCCGTACTTTCAAGGTACCAGGCGAGGCGCGAATGGACCATTCTCTCGAAAGTCTTCCCGATGCAGCTGGTAAGGGCAAATGAATCGATGTTGTGTGGTGATTTGCACGGCTTTAAGACAGGGAGTACCATCGCACATTTCCATTCTGTCGGGACGGAACCGGCTACCCAGGACGCGTTGAAAAATGCTCAGAAGAGACTGGCGCGTGCAAAGCGGTAGATTTCTGAGTGCCTTGCAAGACACATGGTCCGCGCCTCGCGAGGTATGCACGGGTGCATTCTCCAGCGCAGATTCAAGTTCAGCAAGGGAGAATGGAATGTCTAGGAGAGGTTCGCTCGACGACTCCAGAACTACGGGGATGTCCTTGGATGAGGCTAGTGAGTTGGTGGGGGCTGAGGCGAGGTGGTCGCAGTACTCCTCCGCTATTTCGAGTTCCTGACGCTTAGAGGCAAGCGAAAGCGATCGAAATGGCTGGCGCTGAGTGACGGTCACATGGAGCCCTTTGAGCACCGACCACAGCCGAGACAGCGGCGTGCGCGGCGACAGTCAAGTCGCAAAGTTCCACCAGTAGGTACGTGCCAGTTTGACCAGGTGCCTGTGGACAGCCTTCTGTACACCTCGCGCCTCAGACGTGTGTTCCGGCAGTGTTCCGGCGACGGGCGCGTCGTTCCGCGCGCAGCCTCTCGTACTCCGCATCGACGGCAGTGAACTTTTTCCGGTATCCGCGCAACGCTGGTGGAGGACTGCGCGGCACGGACGACTGCTTGACAGAAGTCCCTTTCATTCATCGGCATGGAGTCTGCGAAGTCGGTCTCCAGAGCAGATCTGTAGGACGCGCAGTCAGTAGGCTTGACGCACCGTGCGGAGCGCCGCTCCGTTCTGGAGTGCCGAATGTTGACCAGGACAGGCACGTGATCGCTGCCCATCGTGTCAGCGTCGACTTGCCACCTGGAGGTCCGCGCAATGGAGACCGAGGCCACAGTCAGGTCCAAGCAGGACGAAAGGAGAGTCGACTGCACAAACGTTGGGGAGCCGTCGTTTAGGATATGGAGGTCGCGTTCTTCAAACAGGGCAGCCAAGCGACCGCCACGTGTGTCTGTGCGCATACTTCCTCAGACGACATTGTTTGCGTTGAGATCACCACAGAGCAGGTAAGGGGGGGGGACGCTATCTAGTAGCGCCGCTATCTCGCGCATATTCTAAGCAACAGCCGGCGGTACGTACAGTGAGACGGCGGTGAACACAACCTCGCCTAGGCGAACGGTGCAACAGGCGTACTCGCCCACTCCTGTGCAAGGAACAGCTCTCTTTAGTGCCGATATGTCGGACCGGACGAAGAGTGCGGCACAGCTTGTCCTGTCCGGGGAGCGCGAGGTGAAGGTAATATAGCTCGACAGGCGGAAATGTCCATTGATGCCACACTCCGAGATACACATTAAAGGAAACTTGTGCCGCCATGCGAACTGGCGAGCAGGGGGGCATGGGTGGGATGAAGCGGGGTATAGTTGATTGGCGTACATACTGAAGTAAAAATCACCTTTACAGAGACTGTTCTTCTGGGCTGGACTGTTCGAAATATCAGCGGCTCTCGTCCTGAGGTAGTTCCCTTCATACTTCCTTCCCGGTTCGATGAATTATCTATCCTTCTATATACCAAAGAACAGATAGCTCGGGTGGTGTTGTGTGGCCGAGTTTCAAACAGGGAACCCCAATGTCCCTCCCCCGCCCCACACACACACACGCCCCTCAACTGGGAATGCGGGCCTGGCGGCGTTCGCCATGGTTATAGCGGTAAACGCATACGACAATTTCTCGACGGAAGAACGGCCGGACGAACCGCATGCACGGATTTCAACTGCGGCGGACGGTGGCGCCCTAGCGGGCGTTTCGTTAGTCCTTGTTAAATTTTGACATCAAATTAACTGATAAATATTTTGCTACACATAAAAAATTTATAGTGGCACACAAATGAAGTTTTTGCGGACAAAGTATATTCGCGAAGCAAGCGCAACAAAAGCGCCCCCAGACGGCAGCGTGCGTGCGACAGAATGCTTCCTAGTTCCCAGGTTGCTCATACGGGCATCCGTAATGCCCGCCACGTCCGCTCGTGGAACGATAGCGCGTGGAGCGGTCCTATTGGCTGCCGTCAAGCGGCCGCTTCCGCTCTTCGCCGGATTTTTCTGTCCACCGCTGTCGTCGAGAAATTGGTGAAGTTCCCGTTGCTCGCGTCGGCTGACCGGAAAAACGGTTAACGGTGGCCGGTTTTCCGTCGAGAATTCGTCGTATGCGGTTACCGCTGATGTCGAATAACAGCTTAGGCTTGTTCTGCAAACTTAGAAACTCTTAGACCGCACGTGGCGATCGACATGTGTTGTTTCTTTTTACTGGACTACTGTTGCCATTATTAAATTGTTCTATACTTGTCCGTGAAACAAAATTCCGAATGCAGTATGGGGGGACTGACTGTCTGCTGCAATAGCATTTTCTCGCACGTTTAATTTTATAGTAGCATTTCCACAGTTTTCTCACGGGAATATTTTTTGCTCACCCCTTTACTGTGCACAGGAATTGAGTTACTCGATTTCAGGTTTACGTTCATCTTCTGCTGCGTGTGTGGGTGCACTTGTTTGATATACCGTGTCACAGTGACCATGTCGATGTCAGCAACGTTCTCGTTTAATGGTTCAGAGAGGTGTTAGGGCCTTAAGCGCCCTCTTAATCTTTTTTCGTAGTTTTCTTTGGTTTCTTCTTCTTGTTCTTGCCCTTCTTATCCTTCTTCCGCTTCCCCTTCTTCTCTTCCTTTTTGTTCTTCTCCTTTTCTTCCTTCTTTTCCTCAGGTTCGGAACATGCGGTCACAGCTGGTGTCGAGGGTGTGATTGTCGTTGTTGTTGCAGGAGTGGTCGTCCGAGGAGCTCTGCAGACAAACGTCGCAACATGTAAAGACTCAAGTTAGGGGTGTAAAGGTACAGTCCCAAGTGCATAATTTGTACGATCATAATGTTGAACACATACAAAGCGTTGGGTCGTTTCGCTGAACTTTATTCGTGTCTTGACTAACAAGCTTCAGCGGAACGATTCTGGTATATGGAGAGAAGGCTATACTATTCGTATTTGAGTCTATACTGAACCATTTGTGCATACCTACTTTAAAGGCAAAAGTGTCGTATTTAGTTTCCGTTCAAATTGGTGAACGAAATAAGTATTTAAAAAGATTGAAACATTTATTTTATTGAAGAACAAGCTTTCGGACGGAGTCCGTCCTTCATCAGGTGAGGTGAAGGACGGACTCCGTCCGAAAGCTTGTTCTTCAATAAAATAAATGTTTCAATCTCTGTAAGTACTTATTTTATTCACCTGCGAGTGCTAGACTTCTCCCATTTTTGCCTGTTAGTTTCCAAATTGGTGAACGGTAAGACCTGCTGCTCCGATTTACTCCATATGATAAGTTTGCGTTGTGCTTCGCCCTTTAGCAGATTACAATCACTGTTTTATCCAGCTGCAACGAATCCTATGGCACCCTGCACTTGTCGCATGCAGATAATGTACAACAACATTTTATGTCCACAGCTTGACATTTTCACTGATTCTTAGTATCCGAGGAGGGTACGTCGAGGTCTTTTGTGTCAGCCCTATGTTGATCATTTTAAATCGTACTCTCTGTCTCGCTTGCCTTTGCTTTTTCATATGGTTTGCATATGTTTCCTTATGTTAACTGCTCATCGCTGATTTCCTTTGTTTTATGTAGCTGCACTGACCTTTAGGGTACTGCTGTCCGGGACCTTACTAAATGAAATAAAACGATCGAATGAGCTTGCGTGAACTACGACACCATTAGTACCTCTAATAACGTGTCATGAAGGTGTTCGCCAACGTCAAACGCGCACAGAAAGCTGACAGAAAACATTTAAGACATAATGTTGCACCTAGATTCGCTTCGTCCTAATGCTGGGAAATTGCAGTGTTGACTTTTACCCAAGCATTATGCTGCTGAAATCGAACACGTGCGGGGAAAGAAAAATCAGTAACAGTGGTATACCGTAAACAAGTTTTTCAACGGTTTACACAGTGTTGTGCGTTTCTAGATATGCCTGGTGGTTAGTTTCTTCCCGATAATGAGTAACGTTTGCTTATTTAATAAAACATGGGTGTGCCGGTATGCACTTGGAGGGTAAAAACGCACCGGGATAGAATGACAAAACGGCACACACCACTATGCACACTCACAACATTGTTGAATAATCGGGAAAGGTATATAAGAACGTGAATATATACATGGTCCAAGTAACCGAATTCCTTATCTGTCCTCTGTTCCGAGTATTAACTGTAGTGGGTGGTCAAGCAGGTCTTATTAAGTGTTTCATTCGAAGTACTTTACTTTCTTTGAATTGCGTCTCGGTTCAGTGTCCACTGTCCCCTCACTGAACCCCTTACATAACGGACATAAGCATAATGTAGATGAACGGAACCAGGCAGCATCCAGGTAGAAGCAACACAAAAGACAACTAACAATGAACACTACTTTTATGGGCACTAGCTTTCGTTTAACGGACTACACTTCTTCAGGTATAAAGGTACAACATATGATACATTAATATATACAACATACAAGATAACCATGTGACATATAAATGGTGAGAGTGCGGCGTTTTGAGTGTCAGTGTGTATTGTTTTCTCTTTCTGGCATTCTTTCATTCTCACACTTGTTCAATCTCACCACACACATGTCACATGGCTATCTTGTATGTTGTATATACCCATGCATCATACGTTGTACCTTATACCTGAAGGAACGTAGCCTGCTGCATGAAACCTAGTGTGAAACCCATTAAAGAAGAAGTGTTCATCAAGACTAACATCTCCATTTTTTTTCCTTTTACAAATCAATCAATCAAGTGTTCATCATCGATGGTTCTCGTTTGTATAAGGAACATAAGCGATGATATACTCACGAACAATGCTTGTGCGCTTTTTTGCACGAATACAAAGCTGAATAACCATGTTTCTCATACTGCGTGCATTCCCCGGATTGTTTGCACCTCTCGAGGTCGCGGGCGTAAAACCATCTTTGCCTACTCCCAATGCCTTTCTCTTCGCAAGGATTTTGCAGCAGGTCGCATGATGGTATCTCTGCAAAGACGAGGGTAATAGACCTCTACCTGTTTGTAAACAAATGACGTCATAATGTTCGACAGCGCCACGGGTTTGGTAGAGTTGAAGCACGTTCGAAGCCAGTGGCGAACAAGGTCGCGCCTGAAAGCCACGATCTTGAGGGGATTACGATGGTCTCTGAAAGGGACGCCACCTTCGGTCCTACTTTGTTTCAGCGAACAATTGCTCATTCGTGGAACCCAGTTTTCCCCTTCCGATCTGTTTTGGTTTCGGTCTGTCTACCAACGTCATGATGACGTTTGTCGGGTAGAGGTTTATTAACGCTGGAAGCAGCCACTGTGTCGCCTCCCTATGGTTGTCCCGGCACGTGAAGTAATGAATTGTCCTCATTGCGCAATGACATTGGAAGATTGGAATGCACGGCGACGTAATCTTAAAAGCACCGCAATGCAGATGACACGCATTTTATATTGGTGGAGCAGTTCCACGGTTTGTTGCTCGTTAGCCAGTTTGGCCAGCGCAACAAGTTATCCATGTGACAGGGCACTCTTAATATTACCCCAGTAATTTGCTAGCAAAATTGCACTAAAAGGACGCGGGGCGACGTCTGGCGGGAAGCAGTCAATTCTTCAAGCAACAGTGATATACGCGTATCCGAAACACCACCCCTGACGGCTACGTAGCCCGAACGTAGCCGACTTCAATCGTTTTAGCTCCAGTGTTATGGGCATGGAAGTTTTACCGCCGTGCTTGGCGTGCCGCGAACGTCGACATGATGTTGCCGGCGGTTTTGAATTTTAATTATAAAAAAGGACTATCGGGTGCGACTGCGACGAAAATTGGGGCTCAAGAGTAGTGTCGGCTCAGACTATCGAATAGATATTTTTTTAGCTTTCACGTCTACGGTTTTACCGTACTTTTACGGGGCTAGTACGCTCTCGTTTCTGCAACCACGTTCAACAGGGGAACTATATACGTTACGATGCAGTTGTTCCTACGAACATAGCTAAAATAAATTTAGTTGGGAAGGGAAGCCATCCCTGACGTCTAGCAGGAACATGGCCTGGTGGGTAGACAATACTTTTTAATGTATTGCTTTTGTGGTCATCTTTCCAGTGCCTGATGTGGTTAGAAAACCGAATCTAGATATTTTTTTATTTTTGAACAATCAGAGGTACAGTAAGTATTAATTACTGTCCCTTGTCATCTTCTAATTGCTTTCGAAACTCAGTTCGAAGAAAGGGAAGAATCATAGAGCAACACCAAAAATTTAACCTATTAAATGACTGAAAACGAATCAAAACGTCTTTCACGCAAATTGAACCATGCCGCCTATACGATTTAAAAAATGCACGGCTAATCCGATAGATGCTGGTGGGTGTCTCGCTCAGTAAACAATAAGGTACAGAGTACACGCCGCTGAAGGAACTCAGCTACGTGCAGTAAAGATGGAAGTAATTTCTCGTTGTTAAAACAAAAGTTTCAAACTTTTATACATAAGGGTTTGGTTACTGTGTAGCCGAACAGTTGTTTACCGAAAAGCTGGTCACATGCCACAAGTGTCGACGATACGCAGGCGGCACAGACGAATCACACAATGTTGATAATTAGTTGTCAAAGTGGTGGTCTACAGAAGCTGGCCCAGGAGTATCACTCACAAATCGCATTACTTTGTACTTAAAGACCACAACTCTGCGGTTTATGTAACTTTTGCTCTAAGTAGCGCGGCAAGAGGACGCGTGACGACACGAGCAAACGGGCTAATGGGAAAAGCGCTGACGAACGTACGGGAAGAGAAAAGGGAAGTTTGGATTTTGTTGCGTTAGCGGGCACGTTCGAATACACATCGGTGAAGCCCCACAGAATGACGGCAAGTGCGACGCGTAACAAGTCGAACGTGGCCCTGGTCGCTGTTCCTTTGTCTAGCAAAACGCGGAAGCGGCATACGACACTGCTGTTTTGGAGTTCCCGGCAAAACCAGGGGTTCCTCAGCGGGACAAGACAAAGATACCTGAAACTACCAGCGAAACAAAAGTATCTCCTTCGGATAGACTCGTGAAACACGCAATTATCTGTGCGGAAAAGCTAAAAAAAAAGCTCTCCGTATCAACCAGCAGAATTCCCTATAAGCCACTTCTGGTAAGAGAAACATACGCTTCGCATCCTCTTCTTTCCACCCTGCAAACGCCACAGGAAGGAAAAGCAGGAACAGGGCAGCAGTGTTCATGTCCATGCACAATCAGGACGGCAGTCCTTGCTGCAACACGCCGTTGTGCGATCCCGGGGCGTTAATTCAGTATATATGTAGCATTTAAAGCCTCCCTTTGCGCTGGAGAGACAAAGTGGAGTTCACCAATTGAAGCGCAACCAAAAACCCCTACGCATTACAGGTTGCGTCATATGGACACGCAGGCGCCTGTAGTTCGAAGGAATCCAATTACAAATTTTGTATCGCTTAAGACACAGACAGCGACAACAAAAGACACAGTCACAATCGTGTGTCTGGTGTTATTGATGCCAACTTCGCAAACAATACTTCATCAAGCTTCCAGTTAAGAGCGACGTGATGCGGATGCCTTTTTCAAATCGACGCCATCAATCTTCAGCGTCCGCAGTGAATTCCGACACTTCCATTCGTTCTAAACCTCTCAAGTAAATTAATTAGACTTAAGTAACTGATTTCGTAATACGAATCAGCTGTCGAAACTATAATGCTCGTGAAAACGCAACCTTCCGTGCCATTGAGGAGAAACTAGGCTGTTCTTTGCCATGAGCTGAAATCAAGTAAATGACGTGATGTTCAGATTAAACAGAAATTTGTTGGCCTACGGAATGGCCGTATCCTGCAGATGCGATGTCATATGCGTGTTACCTATGCAGTAATTGTTTTTACATCTTTCAGCATGTAAATGAACACCCTGTGAGAGGCCTTTGTTGGGGTGGTCGCTATGCGTAATGACACCCCTGAACACCCTTTTTATTCCGCAGACTCCTGTACATGGTGTAAAAACAATTTTGAGAATGATGTGCGCAAAACACACACGTGAAACTTTGTTTTAAATGGCATACACCACCCCTGAAATGGTACTTTCATTAGAATATGCCATTTGAAAATGTAGAAAAAATGGAAATGAACGGGATACAAAATCGCGCTGATTACTCGACTGAAGGAGAATCAGCTTCATGGTCAAGCTATGACGCTTCCCGCCATGTGTCAGCACGAGAGAATAACACGATGACCATCTTTTTTCCGCATACGCATTGCATAAACGTAGAGCAGTAGTATACAAAGAAACCGAAACCTTCAGATTGTCCTGACAACATGGCCGTCGGTGAGAGAAAACTGGCTTCAGCTTCTCCATGAGCGGTTTCTCCTGCAACCTGTCAATCACACGTCTCGTCCTTGCAAACGTGACCAGTCCCTAAAGGGCGACCCGCATAGAACGCCAAGCGCTCGGCATTTTTACGTTCAGCTCCACGAACAATAGCCGTCGAGCGAGGACGCCGACATCTGAGGTGAACAGATCGCAGCACCCAGCGCAGGAAGCGACGTGTCCGTGTTGACTAATCGCATGCTTGGCCGGAAACGACCGTCTCCACAGCCGCTCAGCTGTGTGGGCATAGACGGTGTGGTCGCGAAGTACGCGCAAGTGGAAGACAGAATGAAGTGGACCAGGCAGAATTGGCTAGAAATGAAAATGAATGCGGACACGGGAGCGACAAAACGTACGCCATCCCACTAGCCATTGTTCGATTGTCGTTTCCCTCTGGCCTAGATTTCGCTGCACCCGTAGTGTGTTCTGGACGGTCTTCTTCAATCCTTCTACCGCAACAGCTGTCGCTTTTAGGGAAGAAGCAGTTTTTTTTTTTCTTCTTTAACAGCAGCATCAATTTTAGCCTTTGGTCCATGCTGAGAGACGCGGGAGAACACCGGACGGAAGCGGAAGTACAAGCTAGAGATTTCCACGTTGATGGTCGGCGCGCTTTGGTTATTGCCTTTGGTTACCAGATATTGTATTTATACAAAGTAATACTGCATGTTTTTCAAGCGATATCTGTCGCGTATGTTATGCCAGCCTATAATAGCTCTTACTCATGACCAGAAATGCCGCCAGGGGCCTCGAGTACAAACTTTGCGCCGGCTCCTAGGCTGCGCCGAGAAAACACCGTTTGCGGGTGGGCCCGACGTTTCTCCATCGGGAGTTACGTCATGACCTCAAAGCTCGGCGTATCTGCGTCGAGAAAACGTCGTATGCGGTTCATCGTGTGAATCGACGCCTAGTCGTCAGCGACCGTTGAAAACGACTGCTTTGAGAAACGCGCGTAGCGCCTCTGTCAACCTCTAAAACGACATTTCTTTCCGTCCAATCATGAATCCAATGATGCTTGACAGGTTGACACGCTTGCTGGCGCTATACGCGCGTTTTTCAAGCCAATTGGCATCCACGGTCGTCGAATGGTGCCCGTGTAAGAGGGGCACAGCATGGGCATAACACGTTTATAAACGCAGTTTTCTCACTAGGATATTTTTCCACTTGTGCCTTTATTGCACAACAGGAAGCCAGTTGCTGCATTTAAAGTTTACGTTGTATCTTTTGTTTTGTGCGGCGCTGCACTCGTTTGCTATAAGGGGACATCATGTGAGCAGCATCCTCCTTTTTATAATCCTGAAAGGTATTTAGGTTTTATTAGGCTTTTGGGCACACTTATTCATCCACTTTCGTAGCTTTCTTTGGCTTCTTCTTCTTGTCCTTCTTCTTGTTTTTCTTCTTCGTCCTCTCCTTCTTTTCTTCCTGATTGGTTGTCTCGTTTCCTTGCTTCGTTACCGGAGCTCCGCAATCTGCTGTCACAGCTGGTGTTGAAGGCGTGGTTGTCGTGGTGGTTGTTGTGGCGGTGGTGGTTGTAGGTCGAGTAGGTCTGCATGCAAACATCACAAGAAGTAAAAATATATTCGTATCCCGGCACGCCGTATTTGCGCGCGCATGGCAGTGCGAGACAAATACAACCGGTGCCAGATCGTCAACTTGTCGTTGTCACATAAAATTTTACTAATCTAATTTAATAATTAATAATGCATTAAATGCATCACTACGCCCATTGGTGGTGGTGGTGGTAGTGAAAGGGCTCGCCGTTTTCTACCTCACCAAGGTGTGCAACGTTCGTACGTAGGTAGGCGGGTATTATCTGCGGCAAC
The DNA here is from genome assembly GCF_037126465.1 of Ornithodoros turicata. Lineage (NCBI taxonomy): Eukaryota > Metazoa > Arthropoda > Arachnida > Ixodida > Argasidae > Ornithodoros > Ornithodoros turicata. The sequence continues at coordinate 66,121,673 of NC_088206.1, read as the reverse complement.
GTCATCGGCAACGCATCGTCAGATCGGCAACGTCACGACAGACACACAGGGGAATGCGCGTCCTGGGCCCGTGGTGTTGGTGGTGCTGGTGGTGGTACTGAAATGGCTCGCCGTTGTCGGCCTCACAGAGGTGGGCAACGTCATGACTGACACCCTGGGAGAATGTGAGTCCTGGGCCGACTTCCAGGGGAACTGTGCCGACATATGTCTGAAAGCGTCTGAAGAAAACCCAGGAAAAACCCCAGACAGCACAGCCGGCACCGGGATTCGAACCCAAGTACCTCTCAATAATCCACCACGGGACTTGAGCGGGCTTACAAAAAGCGGCTGTGGAGCGCGCGAAATTTAAATATAGCGATTACTATCGCTATGTGAAAGTTTAGGATCGCGGCCTTGGTGCGGCCGTTCCTCTGGGCGTTATGTGCCTTATGACCCAGGAAGCAGATTATCCTGGTCCATTATTGTCGGGACACTGGAACTACCGGTCTTATATACAGGACCACGTTTGCCATTATTCTTCCAATAATCGTTGCAGCATGGGAATGTTAGTCTAAGGTTGCCATCAATCGGTCAATATTCGCTGGTCACGGGAAATGTGGTCGCCATATAGCCGTGAATCAGGGGATATTGACTGAACATGGGCAATATGGTCTACATGTAGCCGTCGGCGAAGGAATATTGTCCGAAAACTGGCAATACTGTTTACACATAGCCGTCGGCCAAACACTATTACGGGAATGTTGGAAATATGGTCTAATTGCCGGCGACCGAACAATATTCCATGAAAATGGACAATACTCTCTACATATGGCCACCGGCCAACGAATGTTGGCTGAAAACTATTAATATGGTCTAGGACCAAATACGACTAAATAATATTGGATTCAACTGGGCAATATGGTCTACATATAGCCGTAGAACAAATAACATGCCAGGCAGCACACAATATTGGGCTCATATTGGCTAAGCATTGGCGATACGGGTCCTATATGGGGCCAGTTCCGCATGACTTTCCCTATAGTGGCTCAAAGTTGGCAGTATGGGCCCATATGGCGAAGTTTGATCCAATATGCGCCCCATATTGCACATGTGCACCCGATATTGGCTGAAAATGCGGAAAATGGGACGAACCCGTGATGGGTACTTGCACCAAATGCCAAGCAACACGGCAAGATTGCACATTGAAGCGTGCGAAATACCCTACCCAATACGTCGTTACATCCAACAACATCCCGCAAACGATACAAATTGTTCGAAAGAGTGAACATCCGGCAATCCCACTGTAACGTGCACTGCAACTCAGCTTCTGAAGCTGATGCAAACAGCCGTCATCTTGCTTGGCAGTTGCCAATCGGTCGTAGCTGCGGAATAAAATGAAACAACTCAGAGCGTTTGGTCGTTTCAGCGAAATTGCGCGTCCTGCCACTCGTAATGCGCATGCGCGGCACTCGGATCGGTCCTTTTATTCGAGCAAAAATGTCGGTGGTTATGGTCTCTAATGACAATAGAAGCTGCAGGACAAGCAAAAAAGGCAATATCTGATCCGTTCAATAACGCAACGTGTCTTGAAGTTACTGCAAATGCAGTGCGAGATACTGAGGCGTATGTCCGTCAACGTCACCAAAGTGTTTCGCCCCTTTGTACTCTAGGAGTGGGCTGTAAGGTTTTGGTTCATATCGTACTGAGATCCCAATAAAGGCTTCTGAGCGATATTCCGTATGGGTACGGGTGTGTGTATGTGGGTATGAGTTATGGGCAAGCTTTCGCTTGTCCCATCCTACGGTTGGCAATGCGATTTCTTTGGGACTACCTGGATCCTAGAGCAAGACGGGCACTGCTCCTGCTGATTGGCAACCCTAATCCCGATTCAGCGTCGAGCTATAAGGCTTTGCCCAGCCGCCGCTCAGGAGAAGTCCACATTGATATCTGCGTGTAATGGTTGTACATCACACCGCATATGTCAGTCTTCAAGACTCGTCTAAGACCAACGTCTCAACAAAAACTGTCCAGTCTACGCAAAACTTGACATAATTTTTAGGATACTGAAGGCAACACGAGCGAATTGCACATACTGGTACTCACGAGCAAACATGTCGGTGTGCTGTGTTGCATGAAAGGGAATTTGAATATCCATGTATCTGATACTCATTGCAATCTCCGGATTCTTTGCACCTGCCGAGGCCTTTGGCATAAAACCACCTGTCTCTACTCCCAATGCCACTCATTCCGCAAGGATTTTGCGGCAGGTCGCACCTCGGTACCTCTGTATAAAGATTAACAAAATTAATTCACTGTCATTCATGTCACCCATTCTCGTAGTTGCCCTACGACGTAAACCAACGAATTATCCTTGTCATGCGAGGACGGTGGCGAACCCAATTAAAGCGGACCGGACGAGGAGCAATCGCATAAAATGAGTTCACTCAATAGCGCACGTCTCGTCAGGAGTTAAGGTAACAATTTTCGTCACAATCACGGACATATTTTATAGAAAATCCTAATTGAAAATTGCGTGCAACACTGCGCCAAAGTACACACCAACGACACCGCATTGTCCGTCATCGGGTCTAACGCTGCGTTGCGAAGCAAAGTGAGCGCTAGAAAAATGCCGGGTACATGAGCGCTCCTATTGCCCCCTAAAGTCAGGGTTGTCTCACGCCAGGCGTCGCCCCGAGCGATTTTATGCAGCTTTGCAACCAGTAATGCGAAAGATGGGAGTAATTTCGCATTCTATAAAACGAAAGCTTCATAGCCAAACACTCATAGACCTAATACGCAAGAACAAATCCGAACGTAGGCGACCTTGAATAAGAGAAGAAAATATTAGAAATGTCCAATACGAATTCCACTAGCCAATTTCCAGCGAGCACCGAATGCGCAACAGAGCAATGAAATCCAGCACGGAGGGATGGATGCAGACTCAGCAGCGAAAATACAAGCCAAGCCGAGTGTCTGGCACAAGTCTGAGAGTAGATGCGTGGTCCAGTCATCGCCGCTGCTATAGGCCTTAGAAAAAGACGCGAAAGTTACGACCCTGCTCTGTTGACGTTGTTGCAAAAGCCGGAGTTCTATTTTTTTTAGCGGAGGAAGGAGGGATCCGAAACTAGCAGCGAAACAAGCTTATCCCACTTGTGAAACATGCGTTCTCCATCGGGACGCAAAAGAACAAAATCTCGCCAGATCATCCAGGATACAGTCACTAGTTCAGTTCAGTTCCCCATAAGCCACTTCTATAGTATAGGACAAAGCATACGGTTCGCATCGTCTTCTCTCCACCCTGCAAATGCCACAGGAAGAAGAAACAGGAACACGGCAGCTGTGTTCATGTCGGTGCAGTGTCAGCAGTGTTATGAACCGCCGTTGTTCGATCCCGGGGTCTGAATTCTTTTTATATGAAGCGTACAAGCGTACAAGCCTCTCGCGTGCGCGGAGGAAAGCACGTGGAGCTCACCTTTTGAAATGCCACCAAATATTCCTACGCTTCATGTATTACGTGTTCCGCAATATAGACGCAAAAGTGTCTGCATTTCGAAATTATCCAATTACAAATTGTGTATTGTTATGTTTGACGATCAGCTTACAAAACTATACGCAATCGTATAGTAAATTACTTTGGTCCAGTGTTATTCAGGCCAACTGCGCACACAATGCTATACCAAGCTCCCCGTTGAAACAACAACAACAATACACTGTTGATGATGAATGGAAAAATCCGCAGCCGGGCGTTAAAAGGGGTACAATAGAGATACATTTTTCTAACCAACGCAATCATTCTTCAGCGTCATTAGTGAATTCTGACATGCGTTTCATGCGCTCCAAACATCTTAAGCAAATCAATTAGACTTACATGACAGATTCCGTAATACGAAGCAGCTGTTGAGCTTGGAAGCTCTAATTATCGGGAAACCGCGACCTTTCGTGCTATAACACGTAGCAACGATGTAGAAATGTTTGGTACGTGCTGAAATCAGGTAAATGACGGGATTTCAGAGAGGGGAAAAGGGAGAGACAGAAGAAAAGCATTATCCTTCCAGAGGGTGGCCATGAAGAGTCTCAACATAAATTTGTTGACCTATACAGAATGGCCGCATTGCGCAGATGTGAAGTCATGCGTGTCTCCTACGCGCTAAGAAAAGAATGAGTAAAACGGAGAGTAATTGCAGCTTCTACTCCCCTGCACTCTAAATCGTTTCACACATTTAAAGGTGTAAAATAGGTGTATTAACAAAGATCACACCCCTTTCACATCCTACAACTTTGTTTTGGAAGTTCCTGAGGGTGTAACAATGGTGTACTACATCCTGAGGTGAAATATGCATGGTGATAAGTGTGTCGCCTGGGTGTATAGAAAGGGAGAATGTTTATTTTCATTCACATGAACGAAAGTAAATATTTACAATAACAGGGAACGGCAAGTTACATTACAAAAGTGCATGGCGTGGATTTACAACACATCTACCATCTGGTAATGTATGCAGGTTTAGAATATCTGTTAAGATAGTGCTTAAATTTCTTCAAACACGTTGCTCCCCATTGGAAGACAGAACAAATGCAAGATAGTGCTCATCATACTCAACTGTAGTTAATGTTTGTATGAGAAAAATGGTATCAGAGTTAGTGACATATATGCCTGCAATCTCAACGAACACGGTAAGTCCTCCTAGGAAGATTCTTTGGCGACAACACAGCCAACAGCAAAGGTGTTATCATTATAAATCAACTGTACTTTTCACATAGACTATAGGTTCTGCTTGAATATCACGGTCATGAATTTAACTCTGGATTGCTTCTGGAGCATGTTGAAGTAGTATCTCCTTGGAACCATGAGTAGATGTAGCATTTCTGAAGAAGGGCTGCGGCCACACATACATTTGATAAAATAGATGGCTTCTTGCCAATGAAAGGGTAATGTTCTTAAAAATTTCGAGTTTTTCTAGCAACATCTTTAAATGATGGTGTTTCCCTTCGAAACGTATACACCATATAGCTAGGAGAGGACCAAACATCCTGATGAGCCGCGGATAATGAGCAATGTAATCCATTTTACAGGGGATATATATTTGTGGGTACAACACTGCAAAGCTTGAAGAAACGAATAAATGCAACGTCCTAGGTAATGAACATGCCCATGGGGGAGGTGCCTGCTCATGAGAAGGCTTACAATTTCACCAAAAAACAATATACAGCTGCCATGCTTCATTTTCAGGAGAAACAGTATGTCCAACGTACAGCGCAAGGTGTCGAAAGAGGCAAAATTTCTGTAAAGCAGTCTCTTTTATTACGCCCCCCTTTGACAACAAATGCTGGAAGACAGACTCAGGCTTGTTTTTATATGCAATATGCTAGTAATTGTGAATACACAGTTACCAGCATATTGCCACGAACCCAGCAGTTTTATTCGGCGTTACATTCTTTATACCCCAATTGCCATGAAGGTGTTAAAATACACCTTAAAAGGTGTGCGCCATGAACATTTTAATTTACACGCTTTAAGGTGTAAAACGATTTAGAGTGTAGACTGCAATTACAACACATTTTAGTCCCCTAACCCCGGCATTTACTCCCCAGGACTGCAAATTGTCACTGAACTTCGCGAATGGCCTCCTGAATGCAACAGTCTACGTAAATGTGTGTCCTTGGTCAATTTGATGGCATAAGGCTGTATAACTCAGCCAACATAGCAATTTTCCACCCACGCAGAGTAAGAAACAGTTAGCTCTTCTTTCTTCGCAGATTGTGCACTATACGTATGGCGCAAGATTTTATATCACTCGATATATGACGGTTGACGGTTTGCTTCAAAGTATTTTCGTGCATGCACACGAATTATGTACCTTGGACTCTTACAACAGAGCGTGAAATGCAGTCTCCACTCTGTGACATTCATTTACTCCCGTGCATTTACTCACGTTCACGCACGTCACTCAACGTAATGGTCATGTTCAGGCGAATGTACCAGATCACCTATGCTAATACACCTATGTTTCAAGTATAGCGCTGTTGAGGATACTAGAAGCACCGGTTCGCTCCTTGCGTATATGCGGATACTGTCGATGTTAACCGCTCCCTTCACTACTCGTACCTTGTCCAGCTACGTAAAGCAATGAATTATCTGATCATGCAAGCACGTAAACGTGGGAAAGGGCAGTGGCCAACCCTCAAGTTTAAGGGAGAGAGTACAAGTCACTGTCTAGAGGATCTCACACCACGTCCAGTTACATGATGGGAATTGATGTTATGAGTCTGGTACACAGAAGAAAGGACAACACAACAGACAAGCCTCAAATGCCAAAGAACAATGAAAGAAGGAAGTCATTGAAAAGTTAGCATTAGATGTGGGTTCGAGTCCTATAAAGCTGGCTAACATTTTCAGTGACTTCCTTCTTTCATTGTCCAGTTGCATGCACGCAGTAATGTGAAAGCAGTGAAAGTAATGTGGAAGTAGTTCGGAATTTCTTAAAATGAAAGTTTAATAGCCATTAATGCACATATTTAAAAATTAGTGTCAAAGTAACCGTTCCCGGAAGCTGGAGGACGGTGTTTGCACCGTTAATAGCACAAAGTCTTTGGCTCAGACGAGAACTATAGGCACAGACGCCGTGGGTTTCGTCAAACGATTAAGAACGTGTTGACACAGAAGATATTGCATGTACAACAGCAGCACGCTGACCAATCTAGACCAACGTTATGTAGACAAGTTAAAATGAACGCGAATGGGGCACGCGGCTCAGAACCAAAAAAGAAAATGTCTAGTATTGATGAATTCCTCTGGATGATCTGGACCGAGCCCGTCGGTACGCTGCAGAGTGATAAAATCAGGAACGGAAGGACCGAATTCGAATCCAGCAAAGATAAACAACAGTGAACTAGCCAAGAGCTTTGCAGAAGCCATAACGTAGATCTCATAAACTCAGCAACTCGGCTGCAACTAGATCGGCCTTTCAAAATGCGAAAATGACGAGGGTGCCCCGTTGGATTTCCTCCGAAATCGATGCTTCTCGGAGATGCAAGGAAGAGTGGCGGCGGAGGGAGTTGTAAAAAGGGGCATCCAAAACGTCCAGCGAAGCCTCTCCGAATTGAAGAGTGAAGCACGCATTCTTCGGAGTTTAAGTGAAATTAAGGGGGTGGGGGGGAGAGACCGGTCGTACAGCGGTTTGCAGTGGTAGTACAAAAATTTGCAGACAGACTTCAAAAGCAAAAAGCAGGAGAACGCCTGCATTGTTCATGTCAATGCACAACCAGAACGTCAGTGTTTGATGGAACATACCGCTGTTCCATTCCACATTCAATTCAATACACAGGGTGCTCATTTCTATCGGTTAGAGATTTCTGTTTATATGAAAAAGCTAAATACGTAAACGCAAAACAACAGGGACGTCTGTTGGAGGTGTTCTGCGCTTGCAAGGCGCAATAAAAACTGGGGTGAAACGAAAAGCCCATGTGCAGGGACAAATGGAACAAAAAGGACATCTTGACTACAATTACAGCCCGTCCTGTAATACATGACTAATTTGAATGAATACTGGCGAATTAATAAATACTGTGCTAATAATATGGCTTCTTTGAAATACTGGCTACAAAGAAACATCAAACCAGCTGTGGATTACAGCATGCAGGTCAGAGGACACCGGCTGCGAATGCGCCGTATGCAGATACTACCTGATGCAGCACCCTTAACGGCATTACAGATTATACATTCTCGTTCACTTGGTTCTAGCGTTGCACCGAGGGTCGATATCTTGGTTGTTCTGTGTAGAGAACTCGCCGTCATGAAAGTATACCACTTGCCTAGCTTTTTTTTTTTTTTCGTTTCTAATGGCACTGAACTGAAACAGCCTAATGTTAACATTCATTCGAGTGCGTAGAAGGGAAGGTTCACCTGTCTCGTGTTCAGTTCCAGGCCCACCTCGAGTTAGATCCGGGTTAGTTATTCCAGGATATTCTTCAGGGCCCAGTTGGAGTCTCCAGGCCCACTTCGGGTTAGATCCGGGTTCGTTATTCCAGGATATATTCCAGGAATTCGGATAGTTATGCCAGGTAGAATATTTTATTATCCTGTGTTAGGTCCGGCGAAGCAACGGTGGCTATGAGTGGCATACTTTCGTGAACAGATGGAGAGAGGACTGCAGGTAGGAGTGGGGAACAGGAGGGGATTTACTATGCGTTCCGAACCGACTTCAGGAGGAACTGTGCTACCATTCGTCTGGAAAGTTGAGCCCGGAGTCTGAGCCATTTTGAGTCTTGAGCCGGTGGTAGGATTCGAGCCCCACCACCGTCTTCCCACAGTCTTCAGCACCACCTTGGCTACCAGGAACGAGCATATGCTTTTGCCCCCCTCGGCCATGCCGTTGTTCCAGGTTGTTCCAGCTGAACACTAGAACAAGTACGGGCAGTTATTTCCACCCTATAGTGCTGCCCGCATGGCGCGTTTTTCTTGCGTAAAAGCTGAGTTTTCACGCCCAGCGCAAAATTTTGTACGTCGCAGCTACTCGTAGCGCGTGATTGACTGAATCAGAGCAAGTTTGATATTTCACGCAGCAGTCAGTTCACGGGCGTCCATGGCAACCAATCACGGCGCAGTAACTAGTTCCGGTCCAGCATCCTACTTCCTTTTTAGCAATGGGCGCTCTTACGAAAAAAGCTGCAGAAGGACATCTCCTCCAAGTAGAACAACTTTCGCTCGTGATGGTCCGTTAATCAGTTACAAAGGAACGCACACAAAAACAACCATTTCAGGAGGAAACAGCTAGGAGAGGAGAACGTTGCCAACACTTCGTAAAGCGCATGCGCCAAACCCGCTGTGCGCGCAGAAGTGGGATCTACGCCCCATGCGGTCTGACAGGCGTATTTTTTCACGGTGCGTGGCCATGCAGAGTTTTATGCAGTGCGATATTCACAGAAACACGCACCATGCGGGCCGGCCTTTATCCGTGGGCTTGAAACAGGACGTTGCAGTATTAACCAATTGACAGCTAGGTCCTTTGCTTTCCTCTCCCTCACTGACTCTCTCTGCTCGTCTTCTGCAAACAGCTATAAAACGTGTACCTGGGTGTGATTCCGTTACCTCGCATGTCACGTGGTCTTCCAAACTGGTTACTATTTTGTGCGCAGGCGCCTACCTCTGTCTACTCCGAGAAAAGCGACGTCGCAAAGGTGTGGAAAGGGCATTTTCTCTTACTCGATCACAACCCGTGTAGTAAAAGTGGCTTTTGCGCATCATGGAAAGCTATGAAGTGTGAAAAGACTAGGATTTTCCGCCTTACTCCTCTGTGACATGACACCTCACATGGAGTGCAAAGCTTCACCAAAAGCGTACGTTTATAACCCTCTATTTCACAACGGGCACTCCCTCCGCGTACAAGATGTGGTACCCTCCCGAATGTTTACTGTCCATTCATCTCATATTCAAGACTTTTTCACAGAACTATATGATCTCTACACGACTTCCTTTTTCGTCGGTACAGATAATTTGCCGAGTCGCCCATGGCAGGTAGGACACCCCATATTATTCCGTTGTACTGCGTGCACAATTTGGAAGCAAGGGGAATTGCAAGTGTGCAGGGTGAAAACATTCACGTCCAAAAACTCATGGCGGTGGTAGTGGTGGTGCTGGCGAAAGGGCTCGCCGTTGTCGGCCTCACATATAGGTGGGCAACGTCACGACTGACGCCCTGGGGGAATGTGCGTCCTGGGCCGACTTCTAAGGGAACTGTGCCGACATTTGTCTGAAAGCGTCTGACCAGCTCCCGTGGCACAGTGGTTAAGATGATCGCTTTCCACGCCGAGACTGGGAGGTGACACGGGTTCGAATCCTGTGTTCCGGCTGTGCTGTCTGAAGTTTTCCCTGGGTTTTCCGAAGAGTTTCCAGACGAACGACGGCACAGTTCCCGCTGAAGTCGGCCCAGGACGCATACTATGCCCCCTGTCCCCCACTCCTTCTTGCTGTGCACTCTCCATCTGTCCACGTCTGTACGCCGCTCATAGCCACAGTTGCTTCGCGGCGCCAACAAGGAAATAAAAAAAATGAAAGCGTCTGAAGGAAAACCCAGGAAAAACCCTAGACAGCACAGCCTGCACCGGGATTCGGCCATGGCGACATCATTAAGATATAACGAAACAACCAATAAGACTGAAATACGTGATTTTCGGAAACTTTTCGAACACAGCACAAGCAAGTCAGCTTCCCGTGTCAAATGAGTTTGACCTGCGCAAGTTCCCGCCCGTTGTACGGGATTGCAAATGCTCCTTTGTGTCCGGCTATACGACACGATATTGATAGCTCAAGCGGGACCCGGCGACTGAACACGAATTAACACAAACTTGCTCCAATCGGAAGTGCTTTGTTGCGATTGTCTAATATCCGTACATTATGTTGTTATTGCACGCACAGTGTTATTTGTTAGTTTCCGATGTTTTCATTCATTTATTTATTTGAGTGCGTCGACGATTGTGAGATGTTCCGTATCTGTGTATCGTTTATTTCTTCAAGGTTTTGAAAAGAAGTTGAAAAGCCCCCTCCCCCCCTCCCGCTTTCTTATTGTTCTCACTCCCGTAGTGGATTCGGCTTCTGCGTCTGATTCTTGTTCTTCTTCTTGTTCTTCTTGTCTTTTTTCTTTCCACCCTTTTCCTTTTCTGATTCGCAAGACGGTGCGGTCACAGTAGTTGCTTCTGTTGTTGTTGTCGTTGTTGGAGATTCTGTTTCTGTTGCGACGGTTGTGGGAACCATCGTCGTTGTCTTCTTCTTCTTGTTCCGTTTCCCAGAGCCTCTGCACAAAAAACACCACAAAAAGTAAAGGTACACAACATGGAACAGAGATACATGGCTTCGCTCACGCAAGTTTATGGTGCAAAAATTCAAATAGCACTACACGAACAGACAGGGTCGAGCGCCATGAGACAACTGTTTTTATTCTTGACAGACGTACAAAAAGCATTCCTGAACAGATAGCCCTAAACGTCCCCCCCTCCCCCCTCCCACCCCATACCCCACAAAAGCAAACCACTTCCAATTCCCTTTCTGAAACGCATGACATATAATTTTTAGTAGATCGGAAGTTGTTCAATTATGCGCGTGCATGCCTGCGTGTGTGCGCACCGGTGTCTGCTAAGACCAGATCAGATGCACTTTGAGTTCACACAAGGAAACGCCAGGAAACAATGCGTTACCTGAAGTGTGTATACATGGAACGTAACTCGAATAACCATGTTTTGTAAAAGTCCGAGCGTGAATGAGATCATTTCCTGTCGCAATGAACGCCGTCTAAAACTCACTTTGCACGTTCGCTGATCTCAACCAATGGTTCAACCAATTCAGCATTGTCCAATTCGCTTGGCGCCACTGCAAAGGTAAGAATACATGAACAAGGATATACGAAAGCTGAATAAAATCGTTACAGGAAATCATCCGATACCCTGCTTTCCGTATTAACTTCCTTGGTAAGCTCGCATCGGAGTAAAACGCAAACGTACAACAAAGGACGTGGACAATTTCTTTCAAAAGTATTACTCATTATTTGGTGCGATCATTACCGGAATGCCATGCTGGCTATCGGTTGTCATGTTCCCGCCTCAATGGCGATAATGAACAGGGTCCTCTGTACGTATTCGAGTACCATATGTTGTGAGAATAACTGACCTCTACACTACGTGGACGGCTACAAAGTTGAGTTTGGTCGACGCTAATCCTTTCAATGGATGTACCAGTGGAAGGTTGCCGGTGGAGTAATCATTGTCTACTCCTTCGGTACAAAGTGTGCGTGCAGAACCAATGGCGGAAGCGCGACACCATAGGACGGTAGAGAAGAGGAGAAGCGAAAAGTGAAGCTCTTTTCAGCAGATAACTAGGGGATACCAAATTGGTACTAGCTATTGGTACTCGATCGCTTGTGTACTTTCCATTTCTTCGTACTAGCTATGGCGAGCCGTCGTGAATGAGACGTCGCTCGCCGAACTTCCGTACTTTACTTGGTTGACCTGTTCGAGGGCTGTGTCATGCAAGCGCTCGAAGGGCGAAAGGGGTCTAAGCTTAGACTTTAGCAATTCAATTCTTCCAGGTGTGCCTAGAAAAGGCGATTCATGGGCAACCTTCAGCTCTTTCACGTTGAAGGCGCTGCGTTTGAATCGGTTCTTAGCACAAACCTCCTTCGGGAAATCTTGTTTTATTTTTGAAAACTGGGAAACTTTGGACCAAAAAGCTATAGCAGACGCAAAATACAGCTCATATGTTACACACACGTTAAAGCACTGCATGGAAAAGGTCGTGCACGGAACCCCTTTCGGACCTCGGGGCAGTTTCCAACAAGCAACATCGTTCGATATCGAAGTTCAGAGATATCAAAGAACGGATTCAGGGTAAATGTAAGCATACATGACGGCGATACCGATGTTGGTATCTTCTGGAATATTAGCGGAAGGGCATTACTTACGTTGAGCGTTGTCTTCTATCACCCAAGTGTACGCCAGAGAGACGAAAAGAAGGAACACGATAACCGTGTTCATGTTGATGTATATGATAGGGATGGCTGCAGTATCCGATTCCCAATATTATACTTATGTATACGTGTGCTGTAACACAGTCCGTCTAGGCAGGAGGCAATCGGGATGAAGTTCAGCCCCTCAAGCACCAGAGAGGAGTTGCAGTTCCGGTGACTATCCCTGCCAATAACCGAAGGAGAAACACGTTCGCAATATATTGCATTACAACAGAATGTCACAGGTACTCATGCCTATCAATCACTTTGTAAGAGGCACAATGAGAGCTCACAGAAGCAATTACACAATCCATTCGACCGAATTCGATTATCCACAGTCATCATATGTGACGCAGCTGTTTACTGTTTAAAGGAAGTCGTCATCAAACGCTCTCGATCAACAATTCGGGACCCTCGTGATTGTGATTTTCTGTGCGGTTCCTAGAAGTCGAGAATATCAAAGTAAATTAATCGTAATAGGCTAACATCGAACCGACATCGAGCAGGCATTCCATTGTGTTGAAATGGCACGCAAACGAGAAAAAAAAAAGAAAGAAACCTTCCAGGCGCAACTAGTCCTCGCGAAACTGAAATGAAAATACATGAGACTAAAAGAAAACGCGAGAATGAGAACTATACAAAACGCAGGCGGAGATTTCTAGGTTGCCTCCTAGACGCAACTGAACGCATTTCTCTTTATAACCGATGAACAACATGACGTACGAGGGCCAGTCAAAAAGGAACCTTGCAGGGACACTAAAACGCAAGAAAAAAATAGAAATGAAATAAAGAAAGGGTACTTCAAATTACGTTACACACCATCTCAATTTTGTACTTGTTATCATAATTCAAAAGTTTCATTCTGTTACGAAGCTACAATCGAAATTATACCAGACTCTTGCTTGCTTCGGCGCAAACCAGTGAACGACGCCTCAGCTCGTGCATCGGTGTTTTTAGCACGACCTACTAGATTTTAACGACCATGTCATAATCAGCAACCCCTATGAGGAGCCCGTCCGTACGATCCGCTAGGGGCGCTACTCATCGGCACGCGAGATCTGCATCACGATTGGACGATGGAAATTTGAATTCTGAACGCGCAGAAGCGTATATGTAGCAGACGACAGCAATAGCTCCTATGACAACGCGAAGAATGATGATGATAATCAACGTCAGAATGAAACATCTGTGGAATATCCACCGCTTGTACATCAATATTAAGGTAAGCTGAAGGACAAAGTATCTTAGAAGTTGAGGAAGCAATAACTGGGGCGATGAGTAGCACCACCGCTACCTTCGAGAAAATGCGGCGCTGGGAAGGGGTGCCTATGACATGGTCGTTATAATCTAGTAGGTCGTGGTTTTTATTCTATGCTGCAAGTGCACGCGCGTGCCACGCTATGGAGCAATCCCGGTGAAAAACATAGTGCCCGTTGCGAAGCAGATTGGCATCGCTGTCCGAAGGACATGAATATAAATGTTGTCACTGGAAATTCGCGAGAATTGTAGTGGGCTACAATTCATTAAAAAAATGCATTGAAAAGTTATTGAAAAATGCAGCCGTGTGCATCATGCCGCGCATATACGGCACGCTACGATTGGACCCATTCCAAATTCAGACGCTGACGTTATATAGGTATGGCCGCTCTTCTCCTGCTGTCTCATTGGATGCCGCCAATCTTTGCCTCCTGGAGATCCCATTCGTTGCCGCCGAAGACTACTCGATTTTCATTCAGTTTTTCTTCTAAACGGTACCGTTGTCCGGCATATGTAGCTTACTCGCACCACTTCTTTCACTCAGTCTTTCTTTCCATATAGTCATTTACCGCAAGACATAGTCGTTTTACCAACGCTCAGCGTTTCCATGACGTATTACATCACTATTTATCTGTATCGGTAAGATATATAGATTTATTATAATCCGAACGTTTGTTTTGTAGTTACTCGCACGCTGATTTCTAGCTTTTTGTGATCTGATTCCTCTGCTATAATGTTTTCTTTCTTTTTTTTTCTGTGTCCCTTTGCCTTGCTCACTATTTGATTATTAGTTTCCTGTAATAGTCATATATTATTCGATGTTGACTTGCCCGTAATACCAGGTGCTTCTGTTTTCTTTTTTTTTTTTTTTTTGCGTTCCCTCGTTTTTTCCCCTTGTGTAACGCGTCACGGACCCTCGAGGTGTACCGAAATAAATAAATAAATTAACGTCACCGATAGTAACGTAACAATTTAGACGTTGTGTAGCACACGAACGGACCTCATTCTAAACTCCATATTTGTGTCCGGTGACAAAGAGCTTTACAATGGGAACTTTTGTATTCTCGAGCAGTAAACTGTGTGAACACCAACATCACCAAGAAAAGCAGCGACACACACAAAACAGAAGGTAAAAACAAGATAAAATAATAATAATTTATCTGCCACGCAAACGAAATTTATTTTCGAAACAACGACGAAGTGAGACACACGAAAAGTAAAGGCTAAGGAATTTTTTTTTATTTTGTTAAAATTTCGTGTTAGCGCCGCGAAGCAACTGTGGTTATGAGCGGCGTACAGATGTGGACAGAGGACAGCAGGAAGGAGTGGGGGACAGGGGGGTTAGTATGCGTCCTGGGCCGACTTCACGGGGAACCTCAGACAGGACTGCCGATGACAAGAGTCGAACCCGTGTCACCTCTCAGTCTCGGCGTGGAAAGCGATCATCCTAACCACTATGCCACGGGAGCTGTATTTTCTTTTTCTTTTTTTTTCCAACGTTTATTATGCCACGGGAGCTGGTGATAAGGAACATATAACACCACATAAATTCAGCCACTAAGTGCAACAGCTACCATGCAACCGTACATACGAATACGTACAAGACACCACAACTACGACACCCAATACCACCTGACAAAAAAAAAAAAAAAATCTTTCAAGTCAATATTCAAGTCAGACCACATATATGGCACAAAACAATATTGATATTGTCAATATCAATATTGTTTTATGCCATATATTGTTCAACAGACTAGGGAGTTGTCGGGAGAAGCGGTGAAAACCTAAGCTAGTTCTGCGTTGGAGTAAAGAACATCGTCGTTTCTGACTGAGAGCAGAGATGCTGATTCCATCATTTGATAAGGAAAAAGCAAAAAGCGATTTTAATAGACAGTTGCCAATTTTTTTGTCTCGGATATAATAACGAATTAGACAGTATCGGTGCAACGAAGTAAATTTTAGGATAAGGTATTTCGAATATACAGAGGAAATATCCCAGAGATAACATTGGGTCGATCGATCAGCCATGTCCGCATCCTGCGCAGATGTCCTAGGGAAGTCCCATACCGATGTGAATATTCCCCTCTTCAAAGGCTGTGCTCAAGCTGTCCGGCGATGATCCGTCCAGGACTGGAAGCGGATGCACCTGCGCATTGTCACGTGGTCGCAACGGTCGTTGTACGTTGTACTGTGAAGTTCAATCATTGCGCAATCGAAACGCTACGGCAGGGTGTAATGTGTGTGCAGTTTGGGAATTGAAATTGTGGCGCCCGTGCGGTTTGACTGGCTTTCAGCAGCGATGGTGGAGCGGTCTCTGCGTCTGCCGTGGAACAACAACGTATATATTCTGATGATGAAGTGGGGAGGTTTTCCACTCTAGGAGTGGAAAACCTAAAAAAAGCCAACAACATGACGTAAGGCCGCCCTGGAGTGGGCCGCGGTGTCCCAAGGGCCGAGGATGGTCGACAAGTTGAAGGGGCGCAGCCAAGTGTGGCAAGCTGTGACTGCAGTGTACGCCTCTCGTTGATGCCTGCCGTGGAAACGCGGATTGGACGACCTGATTTTGAATGTACAGATTTTGAACCTATGTATTCCGGAATCCGCTTTTCAGTCTTATAATTGATGTGAGTTGTTTTCCGCTAGCATCCATGTTCTCTGTGACTGCGACTCCCCCTTGTCAGGTCATCTGTCTGTAGTGCGAAGCTTCAACCACAAAGAAAGGGACATACTGCAAAACTGCTAAGGTAAGATCAGTTTGGTGTAATGCTTTGTAGTGGTCAAGTTTATTCTGAACGCCTGCCTAAGTGGCCTGCCTTACACATCAGTTGCTGTCACTTATGCTGAACTTCATGCTGGTGTGCATCTTTTACTTGCTTCGATTTTCTTTGAATTTCTTCTATAAGATCATATTGCACGGCTCCTAATGCGCATGATTCAAGGGTACTGCGGAATGATTTTGGTGTTCATGCCAAATAGCGTCTCCTCACCCTTCACATCAACAGGCACACATGAAAACCGCATATCGTGGCATTATTTGAGTAACGCTATGTAACTAAGTTATATGCTAACGTTCCACCTTGGTGGAATATAAGTGTGCTTTAGATTTCTTAATGTGATTTGTGTGAATCTTCTTTCAAGGATGTATCTTGGGTCTCGTCTCATCTTGCGAACAGTTGTGACGCCTCCGACATAGCTGAGGCAAACGACTCTTCGCATCGGAAGCAACACAAGAAAACTTGAAATTTTTACACACTGAGTAAGTTAATTATGTCCCAATCTGCCACTTTGGAGGAATATAAGTGCATGTGCTTCAGATTTGATAATGTGATTAGCATGCATGTTCTTTGAAGCTCAATGTATCAACCATAAATGTGCAATCTCAAGCGCAGTCAGTCAACCTTCCTTTGATGTTTAGGCTGCTTTACCTGGCATTACGACAAGATTCCTGCACAAAGTAGAACGCAACGTAAGCCATCGAGCCGTGGTTTAAAGGATGCATCAGAACACCTGTCGAGAAAGATTTATTGCGTTACCTACAAGAAAGCATCATGCTGCACAAATTGAAAAGGCTGTTCCGTGAAAAGTTACTCATGTGTGATTGTGTGTACAGAGAAACATTCGCGTTGCACGTTGATTACCCCAATTGTTTTGCCCCATCCAAACATCCTTCGAATCGCTTGCAAGTGATTTATTTCTGACGAATTTAGAACACACTTTCGCGCGGGTAATTTTTGGTATATTTGGGGAATTGATGGTTAGGGTTTAGAATACATTTAGGATTTCATTTTCCCCAAACTGTTTTTGTCTCATTCAAGGGAATCAAGAGCATATACATGACCTAGCATAATATCAAGATTTCATCATTTGGAAGTGCTACGATTTTTTCGTTCGTTCTGAGTTAGCTCACATTACTCTTTTCACAGATTCAGTTTGGGATACGTTGAGGTAGGGTTTGCAGTTGATTATAATTTACTTCTTTACTGAATACTGTGGGACTGCAAAAGTATGTGACGCACTGAGTATGTGCTCTGGGAATATAGTTTTGCTGCTGTATGTTGTTCTGTGACTTGCCCGAGAGCTCTCACGCTCTAACAAAAGTCACAATCAAACATGGCTTTTTTATATTAATTATTCGATATTCTGTGGAGTTTGCCCAAATTTGGCATGTTACAGGGCTGTAATATTCGTGTAGCTATATCGTAAGCTCTCTATGCAGAACAGTGTAACTGTGTGAATAACTATACTCATGATTTTTCTAAAATGGAAATTTTCGAATCAAATTTACAACTCGTGCAGAAATAGAGTGTGCGGGTGCCCGCATGAGAATTTGCATGTTTTTTATCATGCATATATCGTGCATCTTTATAGTGATTTCTGTATTTTAATTATTATGATGACTAAAAATAAACAAGTTATTTCAATTTCAAATATGAAAGAGTATACTTCCGTCCGTCGTACGTCACGCATCCCGCACGTTCAAATGGGACCACCGTGGGAAGTCACTGGGATGTTCGATGAGCTGACAAAACGGTGTTCGTGGGGACGTCTTTTGTCCCGCCAGACCCGTTCCGCAGGATGTCGTGAGATCCCGTTTAAGACATCCGTGGGACCTCCGTGGGATCGATTTGTTCTGTCTGGGATAGTGCCTGTATAAGACAAATTTAGCGAGCTTCGAAGAGCTCTGTTCTGCAAGACTTGTATTTTTTGTTGATTTCTTCGGGATTTTAAAGGAGCTGTAAAGACATGGACGGACGGAAAGATATGCCGTAAACGACGTGCCGAACGACCACTCTTCAAGCTACAGTGGGTGTTATACCCAGGGTGTCGAACCGAACCCGAACCGAAAACCGTACCCGAACCGTTATTTTTGCCGGAACCGAACCCGAACCCGAACCGAAATTTTCAGAACACTGCTGAACCCGAACCGGAGAAGAACCATAAAAAATAATAGCGGTAACCGGTTCGCAACAAAACGGTTCGGACATAAAAGTCAGCACAAGAGTTCCTCTCCATCCCCGAACGAAGACACATCGGTATGATCATCACGCGCCTATATCATGGATTTCAGAAATTTTCACCTAGCAGTCAGACGACGACGTATAGTAAGTATACTTTCAGCATCTTTTTAACATGTTGAAGCGCAGTTGTCTTTGTGAGCGCCGCGGATGGCGCCCCACGCACGCGGTGATGCGGCGTCTACTCTTCAGAGACGAGGTGCCACGCGGACGAATGCAACAGGAATGGAGTAGGCCAGTTATGTAGCTCTACACGACGAATATGTGATCAAATAAGCGCCCAAGATTTCTTTTTACACCTGAGCAGTAAAAATTAAACAAGTTAGAAACATGAGAAGTGGAGAAGGAGCGTACGCAGAACGGTGCCTGTTTGATTGGTCGTGGTTTGAAAAGTAAATGTGGTTCTGCTTATTGGTAGTGCAGTTGTGTCGTGATACATTGCCTTTGTGAGGTTTTCCTCAGACGCTTTCAGACATATGTCGGCACAGTTCCCTTAGAAGTCGGCCCAGGACGCACATTCCCCCAGGGCGTGAGTCGTGACGTTGCCCACATACGTGAGGCCGACAACGGCAAGCCCTATCACCATCACGACCCCCCCCCCCCCCGCCTTTGTGAGGTGGATTAACATTAACTAGTACACTGCTGTGAGCTCAGACAGAGTAAGGCTGGCAGGCTTATTTTCGACATGCTTCAGTACGGTTTCAGATCGATTCACGCTGCGAAGGCAGTGTGCCGGCAAGTACTGTCGTCTATCTTACGCTGTCCATCTTATTAGGCTTCCTTTAAGTTTATCTTGCATATATAAGTTATCTTACTGGCACTGTGCGTGTGAAAAAGAGATTTTGGGAACAGAAAGTAGCGGGACAACACCGCTTCATCAGCGTGGACTCTATTTGCAATAAGTGTTCATCCATTTCTTATTTCTCTCACTAAAGACGTCAATGCAGACAACAGCAGTAAGCTATTAGCCACGCATTTCCTGATAAAAGCAGTTTTAGGGAACATAAAAAACGAAAGCGTTGAACCGGTTCGCGAACCGGTTCGGGGCTGCGAACCGGTTTGCCAACCGGTTCGGTTTTTGGCGTGGCCGAACCGGAACTGAACCGGAACGAAATCAAAACAACGCGAACCCGAACCCGAACCGAACCCGTATTTTTTGCGGTTCGACACCCTGGTTATACCCCAGTCGCACGGACTAATTTAGTGTCATTTCCGTGAAGTGCACTTCAACCAAGCGAATGTCACTTGCACTACGTGCTTGCTATATACGGCCTGAGTAAGTGCCGCGTAAGCGATGATTGCACAAAATATATATAAGAATAAATGGCATCAAAATGTCTAGGTGTGCGCCGGGGATGGAGCGAATGCAGCGACAGCTGTTGTACATATGTGATTATGCATGAAGCAATGATGCAGTAAGAGATTCTGCTTCCACGCACCTACAACAGCTTTGGCTACATTCCCCTAATTCCTTCTTTTGGCTATATTATCGGGTATGAACGCTCGCTTAATACTTGGTAGAAAATACTCAGACATTTTACACTCTGGAGAGTACCTTTATTGATGATTCCGGCATTAACATGTGATGAAGAGGCCTTTATGGACACTGAAATGGTTGGCTGCTGGTAGGACGTGCACGGGTTTCCATTTATCATTCGCATCTATGCACGATCCATATCGCATTCTTGTGTTGGTTGTGTCGTTCCGCAATTGCAGTCTCAATTCTTGTATTGTTGACTCTATGAGATGAGCCACAGGATACTTTGTACTCATCTTTCTGAACTTTCCGTAGCCGTTTAGTCTGCTCGTAACCGTATCTTGCCTATTGCACGGAGTCAACAACTGAGACGAGTTCTAAAATATCGACACATTGCTATCACACTGAAGTGCAGCACCCCACCGTATACTCAAGGAGTGCCAACACTGTTGTGCTTCACATTTAACCCCCACCCGCGCCCCACTCCCCGCACATCTCACCGATTCCCTCCCTAAAAAGCTTTAAAATGCTGGAGAAACATACTTATTGATCTTCTTCTTCATCTTCTTGTATTTCTGTTTGCGGTCACTTAGCATACGCAACAAAGTAGAGAGGGAATAAAGTGCGCCACCGCATTGGCGAGGCTCCAAGCTTTGATGTCAGTATGCGACCATCTCCTTTCTCTCTCGGACCTCTTCGGTCAAGGCAAAAGGTGGTGGTGGTGATGGTGAAAGGGTTCAAGGCAAAAACGAACGAAGAGCGAACCGAAGGACCAATGAAACGCGAGCGCGCAAGTTGGGCTGAAACGGCCCTGGGACATGCACGCTAGAGCCAGTACAACTCCTTCTGCTCCACACTCAGCTGAATTAGCTATAAAGCCGTTTCCTTATTAGACACCGCCAAAGACGGCGTGCTGACACACGACATTCGAAATTCGGGTATCTTTCGGTCTCAATGATTTCTCTCGTGGTTTTGTTCGTACATCTCGCTATCACTGTTTGGTTAAGAGACTATCATATTATCTCTTCCATAAGCTTGGCAAAAATTGTCGGCGGCATTACGGAACCAATAAATGCCACGGAATTTCGAAGCGTACGCGCGCAAAGACGCTCACCGCATGAGTCCCTAATGTCCGCCATTTTCAAACAAGGCAAGGTGAGGTCAACAAGGCGCCGTCTTGGGTGGCTTCAAATATGGCTGCCGGTTTATCTAACTATCACTCTATGTCGTTGAGCATAGACCATACGGTTACGCAGTTCTTCGTCGCTTTTCGACGTTGTAGGAGAAGCGGCAGCGCTCTTACTTGGGCTGTTCACACCATAATTTTTCGTTACGCGACTCCTGGGGGGGGGGGGGGGACCGGGGGGGATATGTTTCATGCAAAGTAAAAAAAAAGAGAGAAGGGAAAGTTATTCACGATGTGGGCTTGCTATTCCCAAAAGCTTTCAGACAAACAAACGAAGATACAAGCAGCTGAGATACAGAAAATTATCAAAAAGAACAGAAGAAACGGCTCCTCCACTAATCGTTGCGCATAGGGCGTATTAGAGAATGCCCAGGAGTTTAGATTCCCGAAGGCATCGTGTCAGCGCAGACGTGACTTCAGCGTGCTGAGCAGGGCCAAGTAGCACGTGAGCGAAAGCTCTCGGTAGCCTAGATAAGCAAGGCGGCGCCGGACACTCGATTGGTGATCTTCGTACCGCTGGCAGGCAATGAGGATGTGTCGCACGTCAGCTTCTACGTTGCACGTTGCGCAAAGAGTTGATGGAGGCTGATTCATCTTAAATAGGAGGAGCGGAGTTCGTGCCACATTCAGCAGCAGCCGATGAAGCAACGATTCCTCGATGCACGGTATGCGGCCAGGCACAACATTTGTCATTAAAGGGTCAATGGATTTAAGGAAGGCATTGGTTCGTATAGCTTGTTCCTGAGGGAGCTGTGTGCGGTTAGCAGTGAAGCGGCGGATTTTCAGCTGGCACATAGAGTGTGCAAGGGGAAAGACAGTTGGTTGCTCAGTGTCGCGGGCTTGCCGAACAAGAGCGTCAGCACCATCATTGCCTGAAATTCCGACATGGCTCGGAATCCACTTGGAACACCACTTCGTATCCCAGCGATACAAGTTCAGAGTACAGGGCGATGATCGTGGTGTGGGTGTCACTGATAACTGCGGCAGAGTAAGAGGCGAGTGCCTCTAGGGCCACTTTACTGTCGGTGAGGATCGTCCAGGGCCTGGGCGCACACGAGGAGACATGTCTCAAAGCGGTCAGTAGTGCGAATGCCTCGGCCTCAGCAGATGACATAAGAGGGAGCTTGAAGCCGTGCTCAGCTCCGTCTGTGGAGGTCGGAAAGAGAGATGCGCAGACCACAAGAGCCAGGGTCGAACTAAACGTTTATTCCACTGGGCGGCCCCAGGAAAACTATAGCGCGCTTAGCGTGCCGCGCGTAGGTGCGTAGCTGGCCGGCTTCATCGTTGTCGGCCGGCCGCAAAGCGGTGTCTGCTACAGGGCCCTCCCCCTAGACTCCGGAAGGAGCGATCGGACCAGGAGACCTTCTTGCGGGGAAGGGGGTGGGCTGGGATGGCAAGCGGCGGCGACGCAGAGAAGGGGACTGCAGAGCAGGTGGGAGAGACAGGTGGCTCGACGAAAGCGGGCTTGAGCCTGTCAATGCTCACGGTGTCAGACTTCCCGTTGACGTTTAAGGTGAAGTGTTTGCTGGAGCGGCTGATGACTAGGTGCGGTCCGGAGTATGGCGGCTGCAGGGCTTTACGCACGGCATCACGCCGCACAAAAACGTGCGTGGCGGTCGAGAGGGCTTGGGGCTCGAAGGGTGTGCGGCCGGGGCAAGTACGCGGCGAAGCTGGTCGGACGTCCTCGAAAATCTGGCGCAGCTTGTCGACGTATGTAGGCGGGTCGGTGACAGAAGCTTGCGACGGAACGAAGAAATCAGCTGGCAGGAGTAAGGTGGTGCCGTAAACGAGTTCGGCCGGGCAGCAGCCGAGGTCTGGTTTCGTGGTGGCGCGAATGCCAAGCAGGACGATGGGAAGGATGGTAGGCCAGTTGACGGCGTTTTCGTGGGCCATAACGGCTGCCTTTAGTTGACGGTGAAAGCGCTAGACCAACCCGTTGGAAGATGGGTGATAAGATGTGGTTCTGATTCTGCTCGAACCGAGGAGCTGGAGGAAAGCCGAGAAGAGCTTGGCCTCGAACTGAGCGCCACGGTCAGTTGTTATAAGGGATGGCACGCCAAAACGGGCGATCCAAGTGGCCAGGAAAGTTAGATGACGCGTCTCGCGAGGAGAGTAGCGGCTGCTGGCCGATCGGAAGGCGTACATAAGTGGCTTGTGGTCAGTCAAGATGGTGAAACTTCCGCCGTCCAAGAAGTGGCGGAAGTGTTTGACCGCAAGGTACGCTGCGAGAAGCTCCCTGCCAAAAGTGCTGTAGCGCTCTTCTGCTGGCTTCAGGGCTTTAGAAAAGAACGCAAGGGGACGCCAGTCGCCGTCGATGAACTGCTGAAGGACGGCGCCAACCACGGATGCGGACGCGTCGACCATGAGAGTGGTAGGCGCTCGGGGCTGGGGTGGACGAGTAGTGCAGCAGAAGACAGCAGGGTCTTGATTGTGTCGAAGGCAGCGGACGAATCTTCAGTCCACAGGAGGGCAGGAGATGTATCGGGGAGCTTGGAGTTCGCCGACTTACGACGCTTGGGACGTGGGGGAGCGTCGTCTTGGCGTAAGAGTGCTTCAAGTGGGCGAAGAACGTGGGCGCAGTGAGGTATAAATCGCCTATAGAAATTCACCAGACCCAAGAAACGCCGAAGCTGCCGAATGGTCTTAGGCTTCGGGAAGTTGTTGATCGCTTCCACCTTGTCCGGAAGAGGGGTGATGCCGTCGGCGGAGACTCGGTGGCCCAGGAACTCCAAGGATGGAACTGCGAACTCGCACTTCGCTACATTGATGACGATGCCATGCTCTGCTAGGCGTGCAAATAGCAGGCGGAGGTGGTCCTGATGTTGAGCGAGGTCTTGGCTAGCGACGAGAATGTCATCAATGTAGGCGAAGACGAACGGAAGGCCCCGGGTCACCGAGTCGATAAACCGCTGAAAAGTTTGGGCGGCGTTTCTAAGCCCGAAAGGCATTCGGATGAACTCGAAGAGGCCAAACGGTGTTGTAATGGCCGTCTTCGAGATGTCTTCCGGGGCGACAGGGATCTGATGATACGCCTTAGTCAGGTCTATCTTAGAGAAGCACTTCGTGCCGTGAAGATGCGCCGTGAAGTCTTGAAGGCGCGGCAAGGGGTATCTGTCGGGGACAGTGGCAAGGTTGAGAGCGCGGTAGTCCCCGCATGGCCTCCAGTCGCCCGTTTTCTTAGGGACCATATGAAGGGCAGAGGACCAGCTCGCGGATGACGGGCGAGCGATGCCTATGTCCAACATGTGTTGGAATTCGGCCCTAGCGATCTTCATCTTCTCTGGACCCAAAGGGCGCGGGCGACAGAAAGCTGGGGGTCCTTTCGTCTCGATGTGATGGACTACATCGTGTCTAACGGGCAGAGTCCAGTCCGGCGGCTGTGTGAGCGACGGGAACTGCCGAAGGAGGTCGTGGAAGGGTGGTGAAACGGTAGGGAGAGACGCTCCGATGAAAGGCTCGTTGGGTGGGGGAGCAGAGATCGCCCGGACAGATAGGTTGGTGCAGCCGTCGACGAGTAGGCGTCTGGAGACGTCAACAGAAAGGCGAAAATGATGAAGAAAGTCCGCACCAATGATGGCTTGAGAAACGCCGGCGACCAGGAACAGCCAAGGAAAGTCCCGTCGTAAGCCGAGGCTTACAGTCAGTAGCTTCTCGTGGTACACCGGGATGGCGGTGTACCACGAGATCACCTTCACTGCCATAAGATGAAAAATTGGGGCGCGTCGACGGTCTTGAGTGGTCGCAGGTAAAACGCTGACGGCAGCTCCGGTATCCACCAAGAAACGGATCTTGGAGGAGCGGTCCACAGCGAAGAAAAGGCGACTCTCTGCTTGGGTAGGGGAAACGGTGGTCGCCGTCAGCGATTCCCTTGATCGTTTCCCGACCATCCGCAAGGTCGTGTGCAGCGGGTGGCGGCGCTGCCGAAACGCTCGTGGTACCAGCAGGGAGGTGGAGTGGTGCCGTCGGTAGGGGAAGGGGTACGGCTATTGAACCTCCGAGGGGAGCGGTAACGGCGGGAACGACTTGAGGAACGTCGGCGTGGGCTTGGTCGTTGTAGGGCGGCCACTGATTCTGAGAGGCGCTGCATCTCTGCGCGCACAGATGCAAGCTCGACGCTGATGGCGTTGATGGCAGAGGGGGACGCTGAAGGGGATGGATGGCCAAGGGTCCCAGAAGGAGGCGCGTATGGTGGAGCCGTCTGATTGACTGCTCCGACCAATGCTCCCGGAACAGCGACTTCCAACACCTTGTCCGCGTGCTCCGCCAGCTGGAATAGGGGCAAGGTTTCAGCCGTCGCGAGAACCATCTGCACGGTGGTCGGCAGCCGCTGTAAAAACAGTTCTCGAAGGAATGCTTCGTCGATAGAATCGGCCCGGTCTGCTAGAAGGGCTTGCATCGCGCGGAGCAGCTGCGAAGGGCGCCGGTCGCCGAGCTCCTCGGCGCTTAAGAGCTGTTGTATCCGTTTGCGCTCTGACAGCATGGTGCGCTTAAGGATGGCGGCGCGCAGGTGATCGTATGGGGTCTGAGGCGGTTGGCCTGTGATGACATCGGCAACGTCCATGGCAATCTCTGGTGGCAACGCGGCGACGACGTGCCGGTACCTTGCCAGCTGCGATGTGACGCCAGCAAGGAGGAACTGCGCCTCGACTTGATGGAACCAGATGGCGGGGTTCCGCGACCAGAAGGGTGGTAGCCGGACGCTGACATGGGCGACTGTGGGTTGGGAAAGCGGCGGTGCGCCCGAAGGTAAGTCTGGTTGGTCGGGCTGGTCGCCAGCGGGATTCATCGGCGTTGGTGTTCGTGCTGGGTCACCAGATTTGTGGAGGTCGGAAAGAGAGATGCGCAGACCACAAGAGCCAGGGTCGAACTAAACGTTTATTCCACTGGGCGGCCCCAGGAAAACTATAGCGCGCTTAGCGTTGTTGTTGTTGCTCCTCAAGCGGGATGGCGCTTATCCGCTAGGGAGATTGGCCAGGACTACTGAGGTGCGGTCAACAGGATGTTAAAAAAGAGTTAGATCCACTCAGAGTTAGATCCTCTCAAAAGAGTTAGAATCGGTTAGAGCTGGAGATGAATGACATGATACTGTGGAGAACAGCGCGGTCCCTAACGCCATTATGGGAGGCTCCAAGGGATAGCAGAGATGTCAGGGAGAGCTGAGCACCGATGGAGAGAAGAGGGGGGACGAGAAGGCGACGACGAATGGTGGCGTAGGAGGGGCAGTCGAGAAAGAAGTGATGGACAGTCTCGGCTTGTCCGCAGTGCGGGCACGCAGGTGCCGATTCGAGGCCAGCACGGTGAAGATAGAAGTTCAATGGGAGGGAGAGGCACCGAGCACGCGTTACAGAAGTTTCGAACTCACGGCAGCCACAATGCTCAGGATTCCAACGGAATAAGAGGTGTTCATAGCCAGGACGTGGAGGGCGACGCCGCGCGAGTGAAAGGAAGCGCCTGTAGCGCGCCCGGACGATGTCAGCTATTGGAGGAAGGACATCCAGGATTGGCCCAGAGAGTGCCATATTAGCCAGGGTGTCAGCGGCTTCGTTGAGCGGGAGATCGCGGTGACCAGGAATCCAGGTGAGAAGGAGATGGGAGATGTGGCTAGGTGCAAAAGCAACTAAGGTGGCGAGCAAGGGGCTTGTAGGGCTCTCAAGGGAGGAAATCACAGAAAGAGAGTCAGAGAGGAGGAGCACCATTTTGAAAGCGATGGGAACCCTCATCAGCGCTAGGAGCATGGCTAGAAACTCACTGTGAAAGACCGGTGTGTAGTCCGGGAGGCGGACGGGACTGTGCAAGTCGAGCTG
The DNA here is from genome assembly GCF_037126465.1 of Ornithodoros turicata. Lineage (NCBI taxonomy): Eukaryota > Metazoa > Arthropoda > Arachnida > Ixodida > Argasidae > Ornithodoros > Ornithodoros turicata. The sequence continues at coordinate 66,094,464 of NC_088206.1, read as the reverse complement.
CGGAATGACAATGCCAACTCCCGCCCGTTCCTCAGAGACAGATGCGTCCGTGGCGATGACCAGGTGATTGGGAAACTGAGACATGTGAGTGTCAAGCTCTGCATTCAAATAAGTGAGAGGGGCATGTTTGGCATCCGAATGAAAGATGCTGAGAACCTGGACAGAGGCTGGCGCGGGAGGCACAACCGGCTGGGGGACATGGGCAAGCGAAACATTCAGGGGCGACAGGAGAGATTGGGCAAATAGCAACTGGGGAATATTGGATCTGCGCCACCGCCTGCTAGTCCAGGAACCCAAATCTCTGAACGATTCAATGTGGTGAGAAGCAAGAGGGCTCTGCGCCAGAGACAGGAAAGTGCTCACTGTTAAAAGATGAAAGCGGGCTTTCAGTGGGAGCACACCCGCCTCAAGATACAGGGCGTCGTTAGCAGTATACCTGGGAAGGCCGAGACACATGCGGAGCGCTTTCCTCTCTAAGACGAGCAGCTTGCTTATCCGGTAGTCTGGGAGATGAGAGAAAAGGACACAGCCATATTCGAGGATGGGACGGACATAGCAACGATAGACATAAAGGAGGGCATTCCTGCGCATACCAACACGAACGCTGGAACAACGCTGGATGCAACCCAGTGCCGCGGAGGCTCTTCGGCTGATGTGGTCAGTGTGGCGGCCCCAATCCATCCTGTGATCATACCACACACCCAGATACTTCAGAGACTCAGGTTGGTCGATGCGATCGTTGCCTATCAAAAGATTGAAGCTGGGCACCGCACCACGGAAGCCCACAGGCGGAAATAGGAGCACGGCACATTTCTGGACCTTTAGACTCAGATGAGCGGATGTGGTCCAAGCCACAATAGTGTCGATGTATTGCTGGGTCAGCGTGTACAACAAGTGTAGCGATGAGGCCGAGGCGAAAAAGGCGATGTCATCTGCGTAAGTGATTGTCAGAATATTCGCGTCCAATGGAAGGGAGCTCATGAGTATGTTAAAGAGCAGAGGGGAAAGGACAGAACCTTGAGGCACCCCTCTAAACAGCTGATGAGGGGAAGAGACGAGGTGGCGGTCCGAGCATTGGAAAGATCTTCCAGAGAGAAAATTCCTGACCCAGGAGAGAATATAGGGAGGGATACGGACAGCAGCCAGCCTGTGCAGCAGGACGCGGTGCTCAATGCTGTCATATGCCTGTGCAATGTCTAACGTCACCAGAGCTGAGAAGTCCCCATCCTCCTGTGCGCGGCGTATTTGGCTCTCGAGGTTGACGTGACCCATCCAGACGGAACAGCGCTGACGGAAGCCGATCTGGCTACAGTTGTAGATATTATTGGACTCAACAAAATCAGACAACCGGCGGTGAATCACTCGCTCCACGGTCTTGCACAGGACAGACGTTAGCGCGATCGGCCGAATATTGTCAATGGCAAGGCCCTTGGACGCAACCTTCTTCAACAGGATAACCCTTGTTACTTTCCAGTCAGGGGGGATCCAGGACGAGCTCAGAGAGGTGTTGACAATTTCAAGCAAGACGTTGGGGTGAGCAGACCACAGAAATTTCATCATTCGAGCAGATACGCCATCCGGACCGGGAGCAGATGAAGGGAGCGCACGGATAATGCAGTCCAATTCGTCCCATTCGACTGCTACGAATCCAGGATGCGGCGACACGGAGAACGGAGGAGGAGGAGGAGGAGGAGGTAGGGCAACAGTGTTATGGAAGCGCGCGGCGAGGCCCTTGGCAACATCTTCAAGACGAGACATGGCATCTGCATCGGATAAAACGTGGAGCTCGCCAGGTGAACATGAAGTCTGGCCCCGGAGAAACGAGATGTGCCGGTGAAGAGCCCTCCGTTGTTTCGGGAGAGATAGGAAAGAATTGTGCTCGTTGTGAAACGCACTCTTGGAAGAAGAGACAGTCCTCTTGAAAGTGGCCTTTAGGATCTGGTAGCGTGTCCAGTTGGCATAGCACGAGTTGGACAGCAGTTGCTTCCATGCAGCTTTCCGTCGCCTATAATCCCTTGTACAGGACTCATTCCACCAGGGAGCACAGTTCGAAGGTGAGCGTTTGCGCACTTGGAAAGAAGATGACCCAATGGCCTGGGAAATAATAGATACAGCAGCAGCAGCACGATCACCCATTGGCATGTTGTTGCAGGTCTGCAACAGCGCAGTAACTTTCTTTTCCTGGAGTGAGCGATTGTGGCGGATGACGAGGGAGAGACGTTGGGCTGCCGAAGGCACTTTGAAGAAAACAGGAAGGTGATCACTAGATGTTCCACAGGAGACAACTTTCCATGACAGAACCGGAACGCGTGAGCTGTACAGCGTGAGGTCGAGAACGGAGCGCGAAGAGCCGCGTGCAAAAGTCACTGACCCATCATTTGCAAGAGAAAGGTTATGGTGACAGATCCAGTCCCACAGTTCGCTGCCACGGGCATCAGTCCTGTTATCCCACATGACATGATGCGAGTTGAAATCTCCCGCAACAATATAGTCGCCGACCATCTTGGAAACCACATGATCAAAGGTAGAGGAGGACCGAAATCCTGCCGGACAGTAAACGTTGATAAAACACAAGGGGCGATTGCCCGGCATGCGGAGCTGCACCGCTAGTACCTCGCATTCTGCAGACATCACCTGCACAATGATACGCGAAGAGTGAACAAGCCTAGAGGAAATGAGGGTTAGCAGGCCGCCACCTCTACAGGCACGCCTGTCCAACCGAAAGGAGTGAAATCCAGGGAGAGAAAAGGAACGATAAGGAGCAAGCCATGTTTCTTGTAACAGTATCACATCGGGGGAGACAGAGGAGACTAAGGAATGTAAGTCAGGTAAAGCGGAAAAAACAGAGTAGCAGTTCCACTGAAGCACGCGGACGTTACTCATCCCCGAGGATAGACTGAGCAACCGCAGCCGCAAGGACATCGCAGACGCCTGTCTTGCCGCGGGTCTTGCTGTCGTTTTGACTGCCATTCTTATGATCGTGGTTGTCACCGTTCTTGCTGCAGTTCTTAATGTTGTTCCTGTTGCGTTTGCCAACGGAGGCAGAGCACAGAGGTGGTGAAGGAGAGGCACCGCGCTTTGAGGTAGAGGGAACATCATCATCATCCATCATGGAATCTGCGACAGTACAATCAGGCAGAGAGAGCGGAGGAGGGATGGCGACGGGGTGAGAGGTAACGGGTGCAGGAGGCGGCGGATGAACCCCGGTGTCCGCACTGGGAGAGGAAGGAACCTTGGGACCATCAGCCAGCACAGCCTCTGACAGAGTAGGGAACAGAGACGTGACCAGAGCAATCAATGGGCTGATCTCGTCCCTCAATTTGGACACAGCTGCCTCGACGGCGCTGGTGATCAGCTTCTCGAGGTTACCATCAACAGGTGTCTGAGCTTTTCGTGCAAAGCTGAACCCACGACCTTTCATGACAGCGGCAGCATCATACCGCGAGCAGTGACGCGTGTCCATGATTTCCAGCAGAGAAGTCTCTTGGTCTCGGCTACTGCAAGTCTCACAGTCAGCAAGGTGAGCTTCACCGCACAGGCAGCATTTCAGCGGTGACCCAGCAGGGCAGGAGGATTCGTCATGTTGGTCACCACAGCGTCGGCAGCGTACATCGGACTTGCAGCTCTTGGCAGTGTGACCGAAGCGAAAGCAGCGTTTGCATTGAAGAGGCCTGCGGGTGAAGGGGTCCACACGAAAGATGAGTGGCCAGGATTTGATCTCAGAGGGACAGCAATGACCGGCAAACGTCACAATGACCGTTTCAGTGGGGATCCGTCTCCCGTTTTCCATGCGACTGCAGCGAAAGGCTTCAAGCACCCCGATGGAGTCGAAGAGATCAAGGAGCTCGCACGCGTGAAGGGAAACATCGACGCCTCTCACGACGCCCTTCGTGCAGGCGAGATGGTGCGGAACGAAGGGTTGCACGGGGATGCCACCAAAACGGAGCGTCGACAGCAAAGCGTGGACAACTTCCAGGTTCCGGGACCTACACACGATACCGTCCTTCCCGTATTGCCGGACCTCTGTGATGTCCCGGAAGTCAGGGGTGACTAATTCAAGGTTGCGAATTAACGCCTTGGGGTTCTTGGAGCCAATACATGAACCGTTTGTTGGCCTCAGGACCACGGGAATGCTACCTAACCCGTTCGCAAAAAAATGGTCTAGTGGAAATGCAAGAATATCAACAGAGGCCGACCAGTAGCGATCAGGGTCGCCTATGGGAGGAGCCATAGCTCCTCCTCGCTGAGAACTGGCCAATCTCCCTCACCTCGAGCACAAGCAATCAAGCCGCAGAGCAGGGTAAAAGGGGTCCGTCCGAGATCGCCGAAGCAGAGCAGAGCTAAAAGCTCCACGAATGGCTCCTTTGCAGGAGCAAGGAGACACTAGAAACGTCCGAAGCAGCCCGTTTCCGATGTCTCACTGTCTTGTGGCAATTCACTGTGCCGCGCGTAGGTGCGTAGCTGGCCGGCTTCATCGTTGTCGGCCGGCCGCAAAGCGGTGTCTGCTACACGTCCTCTGGGATGCAGAAGACAGCAGACGACCCAGCTAGAGAAACTGAAGCGTCGGTGTATACTTGGGTTCGATGCTGGTGATGACTGTAGATGTGGTACAAGGTCCGTTGGCAGGCCACAACTGTTGGCACAAACTTGTTTTTCGTAAGGCCTGGAATTGACGTTTGTAGAGAGAGGTAGCGAAGTATCCACATTGGTTGGCGCAAAGGAGGTCCCGTTGACAGGTTGAAAGGTTGAGGTTGAGGGGATGTGGCTTCGTAAACGGCAAATAGCTTGACCGAATGCAGATGCGTGATAACGTTGCGCAATGTCACAGAGGTAATGGGCTGGATGGCGAGCAAGATAGCGTGTGTACGCGTGTAAGGCAACACTATCGCGAAGAATAAGCACCGATGGCTCGCGTGCCTCCGCCAAAACAGAGAAGGTTTCCGTTGTCTTTGGCACTCCCAAACAGGGACGGAGGCTTCTCTCTTGAATATTGAGCAGCTCCCGCTCGTGAGTGTTGGAGATCCCATAAAGAACAGGTAGGCTATAGCGCATAACACCAAGCAACAGGGAGCAATGTACACGATGGAGGTCAGCACAGGACCGTCCCCATGTCGATCCACAGAGGTGCCAGAGCACATTACAGTAGATGCGGGCGCTAGCAGAAAGGGAGGTGATCCGCCGCTACCATGTCAGTCCCCTATCAATGATGATGCCTAGGTACCGATGATGCGAGACGTAGTTCAGTCTAGAGCCAGCTAGCAGTAGGGGGTATTTTGTGAAGGAGCGGTGTGTGAATGCCATAGCTACTGTCTTAGCCGGCGAGACAGACAACCCACGGTCAGCAAGATGCGCCACAAGAAGGTCAAAGGCATGTTTCAGACGACGCTGAATGGCATCACGGCGCGCTGCAGAGGCCCATATGCAAATGTCATCGGCATAGATCGTGATATGGGTATGCTTGGGCAGAAGAGGAGGGAGATGCGCCAGGATGACATTAAACAGGAGCGGGCTGAGGACGCTCCCCTGTAGAACTCCACGACGCACAAAGTAGTTGGCACTGTCACCATCTGCTGTGTGCACGAGCAGAGAGCTGTCAGAGAGGGAGGCTTGCAACCAGGCAAGGGTACAGCCGCCCAAACCAGCTTTTTGAAGCGACTCGACAACAACATTATGGGAGAGACACCGCTTACCCATTGGAGTGAGCGCTTAACTGCTACCGCTGCAAAACTTACGTTACTCGGCATGTTCCAAAATCTTCGAGCTGTACGTGTTACAGGGTACCGGAACGCTATGATACCAGTGCAGCAGTACCTTTGTAGTGGTACTGTTGGCTGTCCCTCGTTAAACTTTCATTAATCCCTCGGTGTCTCAGTCGAAGACAATCGAAGCAAAAGTGGCCACAAGAAAATGTACTGTTTATTATTTTCATGTGCTACACTCCGCAGGAACTGTTCAGCTCGTAAAGCACGGCGCGGCATGATCATCCATCGTCGTCTATGCTTAGTCGCGCCGTTCAAGCTGTCTCAGACAGCTCTCAATTTTCCTGAAAATTTTAAGAGAGAATAAATTCCAACGAAGAACTCTCAGTGTTCTTCACCACATCGTGCAACCACGGATTAACTAGAATGTGCCTCCAAATAGATGAACAGCACTGACATGCCCCTGAAGGCAACGGAGAGCAGCAAAGAATGCATGCCGAAGCAATAGTGGGTTTAGGTGACTTCAGTTCTGATTACGGTACTTCACAGTGGGGTAGCCAGAGGTGGGTTTCGGGTGTTTCACCCCCTCCCTCACCCCCGAAATCGTACGTTTGGTAGTGCATGTGGAAGAGGGAAACGAGGATGAAATCCTCGTCTCCCACGTAAAGTCCCCATGGACCCCCCTCCCCCCCAGGAATATTTTTCTCGCTAAGCCACTGTTACTTCACATATTTATCATACATCTTCTAAACAGGGGATACTGCAATTATTTGACATCCAGGTTTCTTTCTACATGTAATGTGTTTCATGCTGCGCATGTCTGGTATTCATATTTAGTATTTTAGATAATTAGAAGAAAATGTGTTTCTTCACTTACTCGCAACGTTTATGTGCCTTGTTGCAATCTGTGGGACTTTTGAAAGCAAACGCCAGCAAGGCTGGGCACACTGGCGTTTTTACGCAACCCCGGGGTCGTTGGTATATGTAAAGCTCAGTCCAATATGTTCCAGTGCTGGGGCCACATACATCCACGACATTTTTCAAATCACAGTTCGAGTGCTCTATGAAAGAAGAAAGAACGTAACGTTATTTCAGCTCCAGTCAATTCCTTTCTTTATTTTTCTAGTCCCAACAGTCCCGTCGCGCATTCATCATGAGAAAACGGCATTGTCGCCTAATGTGGCCTTTGTGTGCATTGTCGCCTTAACCTCTGCAACATATATATATATATATATTTATAAACATTGGCACACACTGAACATTGAGTCAAACACGTTTATAGGAGCAGTGAGGTGACATCTAACATGGCTAGAAGCCCCGCCTAAACTGACAAGCTGTCCATAAGGAGTCACCCTTCAAAATATTCTCGCTCTGCGGTGTATTATAACTGCGGAATGAAATTTCCAAAAAACGGTCGGCGAAAGCAGCCGCGGACGGCCGACACGATCCTCGCGTAACGTGGAAAAGTCCCCGTGCCTTTTTTCTTTGTTTCTTTATACGTGTTTGAGCTGTGCCGCCGTACGTCACGAGTCACGTGCCAGGTACCATGTTATGTCACGACGTTCCCTCGTTCACTGATGCACTATTTTCACGAGGGGAAGATTTTTTAAAGGTGTGCGTAACAGAGGCCTAGCACGCTTTCTGTAGGTCACCTGCACTCGTCGTTCTTTCGCAGGAATTCATTTTATTCGTTGCAGAACGCGCCACAGCGAGAGAAAAAACTGTGGACACTTAGTGCTTTTTTAAATGCTGTAGCTTGAATAATAATTAGGGCTATACGTCGAGACAACGGTGTGTAGCCTGAGGGTACCGAAAAGTAGCGATCAAACAGCTTACATGTATATGGTGCGATGTAAGTGCTCGTTACCAACAAATACCGCGCGAACAGCGCAAACGTGATGTGCCGCTCTAAAAATTGAATTTGTTGCGAAAATTGCAAAACAAGTTGATCTGGGCGACGCCTGGTGAAACAACCGTCATTTAAGCGGACAGCATACTGACGCTCGTGTATCCAGCATTGGTTGCTGTGACTCCGGCGCAGAGCTAATATCGCTGGGTTAAGCCTATAGTGTTATGTATTTTTGTTATGTTGTTATGTATGTTAATGTATTTTTGGTGCCATATTTGACGGGCAACGCGAATTCGGCGTCTACTTTGGTCCGGTCTACTTCTATTGTGGTCCACAATTTTCAACACCTACAATTCCTACAGGCCAGCAGTCCAATGCTCAAATTGTGGTTAGCAGGTACGACGCTTTGTGCTATAAAAAATGGCGAACATGCTCTCTCGCGCACTTTTGTTCCAACTTCGACGTGTGATTTCTCTTGCAGCAGATATCCCTCATTATCATTCTTGGTATCAGTTCACTCAGCTTTTTATGCTCTTTCATTTGATATATCTATCGTGCGTATACCTCCGCTAGGTATATGCTGAAACAGGCAAATGTTTAGGCATATTTAAAAAAAAAAACATAGATTATGCGCGTTCGTTTCTCAAAAAGGCCACTTTTGGTTTCATTTATATTTGGCCAGGACATCGCCCGACGTTAGACCTTTCACCTGACGTAAAAACATTCTACTTCAAAAGGCATACACTGGTGATTAGCGCGTTATTACGCGGCCCTACTCTGCGTGCGTTCGTGTCGGAGCCCGGATGGCAATACCGCGGGATGGCGGATATCTGTCGATCTCGTAAAGAAAAAGGACGACTTTGTGTAATCAAAAGTGGTAGTTTATGTCGATATATTTAGAAGACTGCGAAAGCGGAAGTAGTATTTTGCAACATAACAGTGACAAACGATTTCACGCACTTTGAAAACGTCACTTTTCTGCATTCACTGTCCACGGTACGAGCTATAATTATTTCTCGGCCTTCACTTTCCGATGTCTTGCTTTGCCACGCATGCGAACCTTGTATACCACTTCGACGCGGTATCAATTTGCCCATTCCTTTTTGTTTTGCATTCTAGAAGAAGACACGTCCTCGGCGCGTGGATGGAGCAAATGGACGCTCTTTAGGTGTTTTTGCAAGCACGTTATCATATCTTGTGACCCTAGGATGACGTCTTGCTCGGGTGAAAGCAAGGTAGTTCCTAACGCTCGTCGCCAGTATCAATGTCCAGGCAGTGAGGAGACTGTTAACAGGAACGGAGTTTATTCCGCACCATACGTGTTGTACAAGCGAATATCGAACTGTCGCACGCGCTTCCCACGATGCCAGTGTGGCTGTCACGGAGCTCAATAAACCAGTATATAACAGTAGGTGTCCTGGCATGGTGCTTGACAAGTCACCGATCCTGTCACACGCACTTCTGTCGTTGTCTGTTCTGTGAACAGCCATGTCGCGCTCACAAAAGTGGATTTGGAGAGCTGATAGAGCGTATGCCGATTTTTAAAATGGCCCACTGCTCCATTTGACACGCAGATCATTAGCTGCAAGAGGAATATTCTCGTCAAGCCACTATTTTAAGAGTGAGGGTGCCGAATCGTGACACAAGTCTTCGCTCACCACAACAAAATGGTACGTTTTCGTGCCATCTGTTACCACGCATGTGGATATGAAATTTGTGTTTCCGCAGTGGCACGCTTGTAGCTCGCTAAGCATAGCTACTGTCCAGTTTTCAGCGAAATTGAAGTTCATTGTGTCCGTCTTGGAAGGTGGATTTGTATTTTTCTCCCGTATGGCCTTGCTCTAAGCGTCTCTTATGTAATTATGACAAATGTGAGAACCCGCCCACTTCATTAACTCTGAGAGGAAATGCACTGCTGCAACTCCAGCACAGAACACGCGCTTTGTGCTGAAAGCCCTCTGCATAACTTTGAAATGAAGTTAAGCAAGCTTCTTAGGAACTTGCGGGGTCCCTGGAAAAACAACTCCTAGCTCGATATTTATTTGTACCGTATGCGTATCACCGTGTACGCAGCTTGCAAGAGAGAGGTTTTACCTTCGCTGACCATTTTGTCGTTGGCGGCGTAGGATTTCATTCAGATGCTCTGTGGGAAATAACGAACTCCCAGGCGTGGAACAGTCAAATTTTGTCAACACATAGCTCAGGTAAGTCTACGGCCAGACAGCATTGCCCAAACCAAGGACGCATCGACAGGTGGCCTGCCATCCTGCGGTAACGCCAGCCGGGCTCCGACACGTACGCACGCAGAATAGGGCGCGTTCTAACGCGCTAATCGCCAGTGTATGCCTTTTGAAGCAGATTTTTTTTTTTTTTTTACGTCAGGTGAAAGGTCTAATATCGGGCCATTTCCTGGCAACCTGGACCAGACTACGTGGGTACACTGTGTATTTCACGGAAGCCAGAACCCGAATGCCAGCTGACTAGCGGCTGCTCACGAGACTTGCCAGTCTTCATCCTCAATATCGCTGCTGGTGGAACTGCAGCGCCACTACAATTTCCTCCCTTTAAGAGGATCCGTAGCGATCCGGTTTACAACGCGTGCGCGTTAGATATCGAGCTCCGAAAGTCTTTAGAGGGGCAGCAGAGTTTGCTAGAGGAACTGCAAAGTCTGCTATCGCTGGCACCGAGCACTGTTCGCTGTCGCCTTGAGGTTCAGTCGTCTCAGGAAACACACGAAGGAAGCCTTCAGAAGCATTGTTCCCTGGAGACTGCAATGGAGCTCTGTCGTGTTGTGGGACATGCGGGAGCCACGAAGTCGTTGATTCTCGCCGCTTTAAATGATCCTCGTGGAAACCCGGTGTTCTTTGCCGAACTCGTCTTTCGCAACATAGATCGTGGAGCCTTGCTTGTTGCCGATCGTACCAATTTTCCAATGGCATTTTTGATGGGGTCGAGCATCCGCACTTTCTGGCCGATTATGAACTGCGATCGCGGGTTTGAACGTCGTGGTTCCTCTTCTGTCTAGCACGGGCTTTTCTCGAGGACTCAGACGTGCTCAAGTCCTGAACCTTGTCCAGACACACCAGATCCAGCACCGATCGGTATTGGTTGCGATTTAGTAGTTCACATGGTGGACGACCTGTCGTTGCATGAGGAGTAACACGATATTTGAAGACGAAATCGCGCACTTGATCCAGTTCTGCTCCTTCCGAAGTAGAACGACGAACAGCTGTCTTGAACGTTTGTACAAAGTTCTCTGCGAGGCCATTCGATTTTGGATGGTATGGAGGGGCGAAGACATGACGGATTCCCTTTGCTCGCAGATAGTTTTCGAGAAACGAGCTGGTCAACGGGGGTCCGTTACCCGTAACAAGGACGCCAGGAAACCTGTTCTGGGCAAATACGTCGGCCAATGCGTCCACTGTCTTGCTGGCGGTGGTCTTGGACATGCATTTAACGTCAGGCCATTTGCTGAATGCGTCGATGACGATTAGGTAATTGACTCCTTGCAGTTCAGCAAAATCCGCGTGAAGCCGGACCCAAGGCCCGTCTGGAGGTTCCTACTGGTGTAAGGGCACCGGTACTTCTTGAGCGACCACTGCTGTACACGGGTCGCAGTGCTTTACGTTCATCTCGATCGCCTTGTACAACCCAGGCCACCAGAAATATGAACGTGCCAACGTCTTCATCTCAGTCTGTCCAACGTGACAGTCATGGAGGATTCTAGCATCGCTTCTCTGAAAGTAGGGGGAATAACAGTACGCAAGCCCCATAGGACACAACCCTTGTGCACTACCAGTTCTGTGTGCCGCTGAGAGTATGGAACTCAGCGGGAACACTTGCGGGCCAACTCTTCTCGATGTAGTCTACCACCCTGGAGAAGGACACATCGCTGGTCGTAGCTTTCGATGGTCGATGTCTTAGCTGGTCGATGTCTTCGGCGGTTATTGGAAGGATGGACATGCTCTCATCTTGGATGGCATCGACTTCTGCACAATGAACGCTGAAGATTTCCTGTTGTCCGGACCGGTCGAATTCTGCATCCGGGCCTTCCGGAAGACGAGGTAGACCATCTGCATTAGCGATGTCTTTCGTTCTTTTGAGTTTGATATCATACGTGTAGCTCATCAAAATAAGTGCCCAGCGCTGTAGGCCACTCGCTGTTCAGACTGATATCCCTTTTCTTATATCACCCAAAAAGGGTGGTCAAGGTCTTATGGTCGGTGGAGAGGACAAATCTCCTTCCCCATAGTTATTGATGGAATTTTCTCACACCAAAGATGATGACAAGTGCCTCTCGCTCTATCTGAGCGTACTTCGTCTCTGCTGGCTTAAGTGTCTTTGATGCGTGAGCTACCGGTCTGTCTTTGCCATTGATACGGTGATAGATGACTGCGCCGAGTCCTTTCGAAGAGGCATCAGCTGCTAAGAAGATGGGCTTCTCTGGGTCGTAGTGAGTCAGTACCTCCGCAGATGTCAACATCCTCTTCACCGTGTCGAAAGCTTCTACGCATGCGGTTGACCACTACCTTTCTTCAGCAAGTCATTCATCGGTGCGCAAACATCTGACAAGCACTTTAAATACTTGCAGTAATGTTGGACCATTCCTAGAAATGAACGCAGCTTCGACACTTGAGTGGGTGGAGGCATATTAAGGATTGCTGAAACCTTCTTGGGTGATGGTATAAAAGCCTCAGCATCCACAACATGGCCTAAGTACTCCACTTGCGGCTGGAGGAACGCGCACTTCTCTTTCTTCAATGTAAAGCCGAATTCCTGTAGTCGAGTGAAAACCTTGTTCAAGTTTTTGAGGTGTTCTGCGTCATTTCTTCCGGTGATGATCCGGTCAAGATATCAAGCTACCGATGACAGTCCAGCAATGACCTGCTCCATCGTGCGTTGAAAAACAGCTGGTGCTGAGGCGATACCGAAAGGCATCCTGTTAAACTGGAACAGCCCTTTGTGTGTATTGATGACGAGCATCTTCTTGGCCTCTTCGTCAAGTTCCATTTGTAAATAAGCTTCAGACAGATCTAGCTTCGTAAACATCTGACCACCGTTGAGGACTGCCAGTAGCTCTTCTTGTCGTGGCAGTGGATACTGTGTAGTCGCCAGTTGCGGGTTGACGGTAACGCTGAAGTCGCCACATACCCTTACGGCTCCATTTGGCTTCGGCACTACAACGGTAGACGTCGCAGATTCCGAGACCTCAACTGGGTGAAGTACTCCATTGTGCACTTGCCTCTGCAGATCCTTTTCAACGGCTTGCCTTGTAGCGAACGGAATGGGGCGAGGCTTGAAACATTTCGGTTGTGGCCCTTCCTGAAGTGCAGATGAACCAAACTTTTCGTACACCTTCCCAATTCTGGACGAAATAAATCTTGATACTTCTCTAGGGTCTCGGTCAGGGACGGTTCCTCGGAGCTTACACTTCCAACAAAGAGCGCATTCATGTCGATGCGAAGCGCTCGAATCCAGTCTCTCTCTAGAAGATTTGTGTGTTCAGTTCTTGTAATCAGAACTTGCAACTTCTCGCTGCGTTCTCCCAAGCATACCTGAAGATGTGTCTCACCGCGCAGCCCAATGTCGGCCTTGTTGAAGCAACGAAGTTGGTATCTTGGAGGACGTAACTTAGGGCTTCCTAGTTTGAGAAAAATCCTCTCATCAAGCAGGGTAGCGCGAGAACCTGTGTCGACTTGAAGTAGGACCTCTTCTCCTTGGATCCGGCAAGTCACAAACTGTCCATCTCGTTCTTCCGCTATGTAAACGTCAGTCACAAGCTTGACCTTGCGAGAGCGCCTTCCTCTTCTCGACCGGCCTGCCGACGTCGCTGAGGAGTTTCCACTGCGGCACATCTTCGCTATGTGGCCCTGCTTCCCGCAAGAACGGCAGTCTTCGGATCGGAAACGGCAGTCGTCTGCCGTATGGTTGAGGATTCCACACCGAAAGCACCGAATGTTGTCGTCAGGCCTCAGCAGGTGCACGGCATTCTTGGTTCACAGCTGCTGAGACTCAGTCGCTGCTGCCAAACAATTTTCCGCCAACCGCTGTGCAGAATCCAAGGTAAGGGCCTTCTCAAGCACAAGACGTGTCCGAAGTCGTTCGTCTCGCAGTTCAACGATGAACGCAGTTAGCAACGAGCAGGTCCGAAGATCCGTCTCGGCTTCGTACTCGCAGCGACCGACGATAGCAGATAGCCGTTCCCCCCCTCCCCCCCATGTAGTCCCTCACCGTTTCTTCCTCCCCTTGGCAGGTGGAAAACAACTTCAGCCTCTAGAATTCTCTAAATTTCTTCGGCGCATAATGTTCTGACATCGTCTTGAGAAGCTCGCTGAAGGGGACCTGGGCAACGTCGCGTGGCTGTAATGAATGGTATAGTCGCTTGAAGACTTCTGAACTCAATGCCGATATAAGTAGGCTGCTCCTGTCTTCGTCTTCAGAAATCCTGGCCACACGCAAGGCAGCTTCGAACCTCACGTGATAGCGGTTCCATTCCTCTTTGGCTGGGTCAAAGGTTCCTAGACTCCTGAAATGAGGTATGCCCTCGGCAGGCCTCGCGGCAGTAGGTGACGGAGGCGTCTACGGGAGAGACTTCACTGTAACAGCTCGTCGCCAGTTGAAGTGGACCAGACTACGTGGGTACAGTATTTATTTCACGGAAGCCAGAACCCGAATGCCTGCTGACTAGCAGCTGCTCACGAGACTCGCCAGTCTTCATCCTCAATATCGCTGCCGGTGGACCTGCAACACCACTACAGCGCCTTTTTGAAAAACGAACGCGCAAATTCCTTGTTTTTTCGAAATATGTCTAAACATTTGCAGATACATGTAGGAAGCGTACGCACGATAGATATATCAGATGAAAGACCATAAAAAGTTGAGTGAACTGATACCAAGAACGGTGCTGAGGGAGATCTACAGCCAGAGAATTCGCATGTCGAATTCGGAACAAAACAGCGCGAGAGAGCATGTTCGCCATTTTAATAGCACAGAGCGCAACAAAATTTGCACTCGAACTGCTAGCCTGTAGACATACTATAGCATAAAACAATTTCACTTCAATATCTTTGCAAACTTGGGAGATATACGCGTGCAAACACGGCGAAACTGAAACAGTCGAATTCAGGGCCGGATTTTCTTGATTTTTTTATACAAAACTATTCGGTAGAAATTATTCATTTTACAGCTTGTAAACGTGCGAACTCGAGCACTTCGACAAAACAAAAGCACGGCGCCAATCCGCCGCTTGATTCAGACGAGACCGGAGGCCCCCAACACCTGACTGATGTTTATGTAAACGGATACCACGTACATCCTCGAAAGAGGAGACTAAGTCGGACAATAAAGATTCTTCCGAGCAGACGTGCGGTTTCGACCTAGACAATCGTGAGTGAAATTGTCTACACGCGGTTGACCATCATGTACGATGAACTTCTAAATATAACAAAATATTGAAAATACAGGAGGTCCATGGGACCTCCTTGCATGAACTGACGTGAAATTGGCCTGTTGTACTCTTCTATTACAAGACCAGTTACGGTCTGCAGGACAAGCACAGAGGACTAGAAACATCATTCGTGGCAGCGACGTTTGCGTGACGACAGGGCCACGTTTTGTGTGTTTGTTGCTGAAGTAATGAAGATTGCCAGTAGTCAAACTTGTACAGCAATAGAGGAAATCAAATGAACCTGCAGCCGTAGCAGAGCGCCAGCTCGGAAACGAACGATTCAAGATGACTCACACACACGCAGGGGCGCGAAACAACCGATCAAGTACGTACTTACGAATGAAACATTATTCCCGTCACATTAGTGCATTCCGTTGAACGACACCCGCAGCCGTGGTAAGAACACGTTAACATAACGTTGTTTCTCCAATAGTGCGCGTGTGGCACCTAAATTGAACGCATTTCTTTTTCAGTTTGAGGTTGTGATTGCTTAGATTTCGAACAGAAGAAGACTCATTCATCTAGGCAAATTTCGCAAGAAAAATAAAATCATACGTGGAACCCTTGATCGTAACTGGTGAGGAAAGCGGCACGTCAAAAGTTAGAGCGCAGGGCCGAGCTAAAAGCGTAAGAGGGCAGTGAATATTTCATCCGTATGCAACCACCTTTCGCTTTTGTGCGCTAGTAATTCGAAAGGAGCTTTCACTGCCTAAGTTGCAATAAGATTACGCAGAGAAATGCGCACCTTGTATTTGTAGGTGCGCCCCTGCTTACGGCCTCTTTAAGTTGAACTCGACTATAGAAGGATTTGAACCCACCCCTTCCCAGTCTTCATCACGACCTTGGCTACCATAAACGAGCGGATGCGTTTACCTGCTCGGCCATGCAGCTGGTACTGTAGATTAGATTAGACAACACTTAGGTTAGATATTAGATTGGATAGAAAACAAAAACAAAAAAAGATGTTAACTCGACCGGTCAGGACTGGCTACTTCAATTCTCGTAGTGTTAACTAACAGCAAAGCGTCGACAAAGCATAACAAACAGGTAAGAGTCCAATCCAGACACTAATCCAATGCCCTAAAATATACATAACTTAGCCAATATTGATGAGGCAAAAGATATTCACTACTTACTGCCTCCTTGCCAAGGGTGGTCAGAGCCGGATGCAACTGCTACTACAGCAACTATCAGGACCATGTAAATCGCCGTGGCCATGTTGAGAACGGTAATTTCGCGGCGTTCCTCTGAGTATTTATACAGTGACGCTAGCAAATGACATCCTCTTGAGTGGTTGCTAATTCGACTTGCATGTTGCCTGTTGGGTTACCCAGTGAGAAGTTTGGGAAGCTGAAACGATTCAAGCGAATAAAACAATGTATAGTGAAATTCATAGAAATAGTGCGAATTTTCCTTCGATCAACGTTGATTGATGCTCAGCTCATACGATTCATTCTGATGTCAGTAGTAAACAGTAATTAACTCATTTCCTTTCGCTTTCGCTCACCGGTGAGTAGGCCGACGTCGACTTCCACGAATGTTTGTTTGTAACGGTAACATTATGCCGTCTTCAAATGTTCGCAGCCGGAAACAATTTTTTTGTTCTGCCAAGGGGGAAAAAAAATGACATAATTACATCCATCCTCATTTCAAGCAGTTGCATTACAAATTATCAGTTACAGAGAAGTTTAATATCCGGAGTAACGAAGTAACAATTGCGAGCAAGCAGCTAATTGCCAGTAATCTCATTACACCTCGACCATGTATCGGTCATTCATCAGACCACTTGCAATTGCGGGGCGTCAGTCGTGACGTTGCCCACCTATGTGAGGCCGACAACCAGGGAAAGGTAACAGAAACGGAAACGGGGGGGGGGGGGGGGGGGTATTATACCGGAAATATAGCAGTTAACGGTAACAGAAACGGAGACGAATATCGCACAGTCGGAATATCTGAAACAGAAACGGAAAGGACAATAATCTACGGTGATAATTCGGGTACCGCAGGACCCGAATTATTGCAATTCTTCACCATATCACGTAGATTAATTTATGAAAGAAACCTCAATGAAGCAAACTAAAATTAACTGAAGTACTAAAACTAAAATGAACGATCAAACTGGGGCATATAAGTAAGTAGTACACAGTAAATAGCACACGCACGCACATAGAGATGCGATGATGAGATGGGGCTGATGCCGGCCAGCAGGCTGGGCGCTGCCCCAGTGCCACTTGAACGTGATGAGAGATGATAAGGGGTCCGGTAATCAAAGCGGAGTGAAGAGGTCTGTTGATGACAGGAAATCACAAAGGTGACGCAGACCTTGGCGTGTATGAGCGAGACTGGACCATGGGCACAGCACCTTGCCTATGGTAAATGGGCGATGAAGGCGATGCGATGCATGGGAAATGCATGCAGTTCGTGCTGCAAGATCTCACGCTCCCGCTGGTACTCCGGGCAGTCCATAAGTAGGTGGTGCAGGTCTGCACGCACATTGCATGCTGCACAAAGGTCCGAGGGCGCACGGCCAAGACGCTGCATCATAACTGGTGTAAATGCAACATTCAGCCGCATGCGGTGAAGACGGGATGCGTAGTGTCGCGGAAGGCTATGAGGAAGCGACAGTGAAAGAGCAGGATCCACTGCGTGGAGCAGAGAGTAGGGTGTAATGTCATGCAGCCACTGTGATCTTGTCTTGTCTGCAGAGAGAGCACGGACGTGGGCCTGACGATCACCTTTGGACAAGATGATAGAGTGGGCTTAAACTATATGATGACCCCGCAGGGCTGCCCGGTCGGCCTCTTCATTGCCGCGTACGCCGACATGACCAGGTACCCACTGTAATACTATGAAGTGGCCCAGGTCCAGCAGCTCCTTGTAAGTTTCAAGCACGTCAGCAACAATGGACATGAGATGACCTCGAATGTCCATTGTTGCGAGGCATTGGATAGCAGCTTTCGAGTATGTGCAGAAGACCCATGGCCGGGAGCTGAACACTGCAGGATCTTGCGCATGGCAAAGAGCAAAGCATGTAGCTCAGCACATGTTGACGACGTCAGATGCGAGAGACGGAAGATACCAGTTATGTCTTCGGACGGAATAATATAGGCGCATGCAGAGCTGGCTTTTGTGGACGAGCCATCCGTAAAAACAGGAGTAAAGCCTGCATAGAGCTCCCTCATCATATCCAGTGTGAGCGCCTTGGACACACCTGCAGCGACATCATCCTTTCTCTGCACCCGGGAACGGATAGTGAAGCAGATGGTAGAGGGAGGGTCCAAGGTGGAGTTGAACGCGCCTGGCGTTCAACTTGAAAACGTGGCAGGTCATGCTTTAGCTGTTGAATGCAGGACCTGAACTTGTTATTCCTGCGACGGGAAAGCTTCAGCAGTAAAGGGTGCCGCAGGTGATGAGCCAACAAACGGAGATAGTGACGGCTCGTCTCATTAAAGCGCTGGATAGCAAGCGGAGTATCTCTCGCTTCTGCCATGACTGAACAAGTATCCATTGTTCTTGGCACGCCCAAACAGACACGAAGGCTACGTGCCAAAAGACACTGAAGCTTGGACTCGGAGGATGGCGAAATCCCGTGTAATACTGGAAGGCTGTATAGGAGCGGACCACGCACCAAGGCTCGATGAATGGCCAAAAGAGATCGCGCATCGCAGCCCCACGTAAGGCCAGCAATGTGTCGCATAGAAGAAGCATAGTTCTTATACGCTTTCGGTGACCTGGAAGTTGCAAGCGTGACTAACATTCATGGAAACCGTGTTTATATTAGCTGTTCACAGAAATCGGGTACCTATGAGGAACTACCGGCTTGATCGACTCTCTCTAAAACCCCGTCAGCGTCGTCAGCATCATCCTCATCACCATCCTCTCATTTTTCCCCAATAGCAATGGGGTAGCATTCTGCTCAATGAGCGGAAGTCATCCCCATATCATCGTCATCATGAATTTCTCTCTCTCTCTCTCAGGTACCTACATATGTGTATTTTGAATAAACGTTGTCTCTTGTATGCATGTATCAATGGAGTCTTCAAAATAGACTTCAGAACAGTAGAGGGATCAAGTTTTGTCACGGTCTCAATGGTCTTTTCTTAAAAAAAAAAAAAAGGCAAGAAAAGAAAGAAGGAAAACAAAAAGAGGGCTGGAGGTGGGGCGGTACCGAAAAGCGAAACGGAAACGTATCGGAAACGAAAGCAACAATGGTGGTAACCGAAACTGAAACAAATAAGGGCCAGTAACGGAGGCGGTAACGGAAACGAAAAAGACTCCATTACCTTTTCCCGCCGACAACGGCGAGCCCTTTCACCGTCACCACCACCACCACCACCACGTTCTTGTTCTGTGTTCTAAGTTGTCCCTGCTACATGACCTCACAGCAACTTCAATAGTACAAGCACAAAAGTTACAACAAACATTTAAATGTGATGTTTTACTTTTCGATTGAACTTTAGCATAAGTTTTGAAGGAAAATAGCGCATATAGTCTGACTATTATAGTCATTTCTTAACCACTTCATACTTACTCATACGTACCTCATACTTCATTAGTCAACTACTTCATAGGGCTTAAAGGAGCAATGAAGTAATTGTTTAACTTGGCTCGAAAGTCCGTTTCATTCATCATGCAGTTTGTCAGCAGCCGCCGTATACAATATTTGCGTTGTACCGTGTATTATCACTGCCCAATCAAGCTTACAGAATGACTGGAGATAACAGTCGGGACGGCCTGATTTCCTCACGTTACGTCAGGAGGTACATGGCGAAGCAGTAGCAGCACAGGGGTGACATTAACCCGTCATTTTTGTAACTACCTACAAGCGGGTGCTTATCGCAAAACCGCCATCTTGTCCTGGTCATACGTCGTAGAAAACGTCATTTTGAGGTCGTGTGACTGTGTTTTTTGCATGTCGTTTTAACGCTTGCCGACATATTCCCGTCGGTACAAAGCTACGTCAAAGCCTCCGTCACGTGACTGAAAAACAATCCGGCGAATCACGAAATTCGAACCACGGCAAGAACGCTGCTGCCAACGGCCACTACAGTCACCCCTGAGGAAGGAGCCGAACTGGCTCCGAAACGTCAGGTATCCCCGTCCTGTAACTTGGTTGGAGATTTTCGTTACTATCAAAGCCAAGAGATGAACGTATTTCGCCAGCGTAAACGACACGGTGCTTCTTTCGCGACATGGTAACCCAACAACTACACGGTAGGGTTTGGAAGTGGTCAGTAGTACGAGCCCTCATCTACAAAACTGCGCGTTTTACTGCGCGATTTTCGGTTAAACGGACAGAAAAATGAAAAATAACCCCCATATTTTTGCCCACTATCGTGCACAACATCATTATTTGATAACACACAGAAAGCATTACTCCTCAATTCGGCATATTTTTTACGTATAAATATTTTGAAGATTGCCGGAACATGGATGGTGCTACAAACGAACGGCGAAAAAGAGCAACTTGGGTTTCGGGTCCAGGGCTCCCAGAGATTGGTCAACCCTTACCACGTTTTGTAGAGAACAAAGTTGACGCACACTATCTTACAGCTAAACGCCATTTTAAAAATGACACTCACTTCTATAGTTTCTACATTAATAAAGCATTAATAAAGCATTCAGCTACTCCGCCGCTACGAGCTACGATCCGCCACGCCATCTGCTAGGCCGTCTGTGTTACCGCGTTTATTGTGGTTCATTGTCTACGTTGTGTGTGGTCATGCTGGTCGCGCGAAGCAGAAAATGGAAGTGAATGATATGTCTCTGGCTGCTGTGTCATGTATTCGAGAGACCACCTGGTGACACCGTAGTTTTGGTGTTCGGGGATGCAAAAATCATCTTCGTTCATCTTCGACGACGGGCGTTTCCTACCACAAGATTCCACAGGAGAGTGCGCGAAAAGGAATGTGGTTCCAAGCACTCTGCTATTAGATTCAGCAGTCGTGTCGTGTGTGCTGAGCTCATTTTGCTGCCTATGACCACGAAGATGACGTAGAAGGCGGATTGCGAAGACGTCCGTAGCAAACTGCCGTTCAGTAACCAGTGATTTTGCTTCATCGAGGTGACGAGTTCAACACAACCTCTTAGGTATGTACAGGTGTCACGCATGTATAAATTACAATATAGCAATTCCATTTAACTTATGTTATCGTACTTGTCCCGTACTGAGCGTTGTCATCAACAAATTTGATTTTAGGGGCCTTCCAGTGTTGAAGTGGCGCTTCGTGTGTGTGTAACCGAGGCACTCAAGTTGACATGACAGAAACAGCTGAAAGCAGGTAAGCAAAGTCCACAGATGGAATCACTACAACTATTACGTGTTGCAGAGTTCGTGACATTTTTGGAGTCCTTGGACAGGTGCAGAACATTAGTATGACATCAACAGCAGGAGAAGAAACCGATGTGGACTACTAGCTCCTTTGAAGGGTTGAGGACTACTTCCTGTTGAGGTACAGTTATGACTAGGGAATGTTATTAATTTTCTAGAGATGCATCCTCTACACTTGAATGCCAACTGAAACAGCGAAAGTTCATTGTATTTGAAGCCCCCGTACTGGAATTGTTCAAAGCGTGTCACAGCTGTGAGCCATACAAGGCTATATCATATATTGGTCCTAAATTTGCAGAGTTCCCCTATCTCGGACACAACGGTCATTTCTCATTATTGCTCTCCCAATCCTGCCTTCTCCTAGATTAAGGTAGTCCTGCGTTGCATGGGCACTGCCTTTTTGTACTTATGCTTTCAGTTTCTTGTTCTGTTGAGTAAATCTTCAATTGAGAGTTTGCAGCCATCACGCTGTCTATTGTGTTCGCCCCTCTGTGATATACTGTGCACGTGAGTTTTGGGACAGCCTCATCGTCATGGGGCAGGGAAGAGAATAAAGTGTGGAATGAGGAACGGGTGGTGGATGCGTACTTCCAACGATACCACAGGCTACCTAATTTGGCGACGATTGGAAAACTTCTCCTGGATACTGACTTTCGGCTTCAATTCTCCTGCATGTTCTCCGTTCACAATCTACAATGTCGGGATTACCGCACCACCGTTTTTTCTACCGAAGCCCGGCAAGCCTACGATGACGTGGCCATCGTGGAAGAAATTAGGTAGCCTGTGGTATCGTTGGAAGTACGCATCCACCACCCGTTCATCATTCTACACTTTATTCTCTTCCCTGCCCCATGACGATGAGGCTGTCCCAAAACTCACGTGCACAGTATATCACACACTCATCTATATTGATCTGCTATAACGGTATAGCGCATCAACATGCCGACAACTTCCCAATAACAAACAAACAACCTTGCCCAGTCCTACTTTTGGATGGCAACTACGCGATGTGGTAGCATCCACATATATAAAATTTTAGTCGATGTCGATTTTCTGTTTTCGTACAACCTTCATTGTAAATTTCTTTTGTCTTCCTTAGCACGCGTGAAGAAAAGTTCTCATCTTCATGAAGATGACAGGTCAGTGTTGGATCTATCTGCAGCATTATTGTTCCTGTAATTTTCTCATCAACAGAGAATACAAAAGTGCACACACGGTGAAACATAACTTGCTTGTTATATTGAAAAGGGAAAGACAAAACTGCTTATACTTCTCTTGTTAATTTTGTTGCAGGTTTTACAACTCTATCAAGTACGTCAAAACATCAGCGGGCAAGAAGTCCTACTCTGTTTCCTAAATCTCTGGACAATAAAAAGAAAGAAATAGTTTGAGTTGTGACAAAATGTTGCTTCTGCTCTTATATTATATTTCAATTAAATGTTACCATACATTTGTCGTGTACACTGAAGCCAGTTGCAGTTGGCGGGGCTGTCAAAAGTACTTTAAAAAAATGCATCTCAATTACGGTAAGAGAAAACTTATGCACTAAATTATTTCACCATTTTGGACTACTATGCACACCAATGCTGCATGGTTAACTTTGAACCCAGATCCGAAGGGTTGGTAATACTTGAAGTCAGCCCTCAAGTCCTTCTTTACAAATGTTAGTTGGTGACGTGATAATGAATCAGTTACAAGTACTCCTTTTAGTAAAACAGAGTTAATCAAGTGTTAAAGCCCAATAATGGTTCAAATATTAATTGGTATTTTGAAACGTGGTCAATGAGAAGTATATTAAAAGGCTATGAACACAGTTCAGCTGAATGACACTGATGAAAATTATCTTATTTACTGCTCATATATACAAGACATGAGTATAATCTACAAATACAGATTACTTAACCCTCAGGATCACTTAGCCCCCAGGTTACTTAACTAGGAACAAACTAATAATTATAATATTCTGTGACAGCAAAGAAAACTCAATGAGAAAAACTTGCAGCATGCAAGAAATGAAAATTTGCTGACATCAACATTTCTACAAGTCTGCGCACTGATGGGAAAGCATTCCTAATAGCATGTACGACGCAGATCGAGATCCAGTAGAGTACTTTCTATTGTATTCTCTCGGAGCACCCCATATCTTTCTTGTGAATGGCCGACAGGTGATATAGCGGAATTTCCTGCAGAAATAAGGGTTTTCCGTCCAATTTGCCGTTCAAGTAGCGCGTAAAGACCACACAGCGCTGCCGCGTATGTAGCAATGCTCTTCGGTTTTTCGGATGTATGTAAAAGACACTTGCAGTACTTCGGTGCCAAGGCACAGTATTTCGAAATATTCGTTAGTTGTGATGCAATTGTCTGTCTGCTTTCCACACGCATCCTCTACCTCTTGGCAGCAACAACCGTAGTATCCGTCGGTTTGCATTTCACACATGAACACCTGCACGACGAAAAAACAGCGCTTGTTTCAGCTTACACAAGTGCTTCTCCCTGATACATGGAAATTTCACAAAGCAGTCCATGTTCACGGCACGATGAGCTACTGGCGGAGACGAATGTGACTCCGGTTAATCTCTGGACGAGGAATCTTCGACTGCGAAGCCCACACCAGTGGCACACACTTTCCAGCACGCTGACGCACGAACAGAAGTTCTGTGAGCGACAGTTCTCGAGTGCGGAATTCCAGCGCACTCATGTTCAAGAGGCTCGACATTCTCGACGTAGAAAGTGGTCATAAATGCCCACTGCCATTTTCATTTTCGCCGGACTAGCGACCGGAAGCGCGCGTATTATATGCGTCCTCGACGGATGGCGCGGGGTCATGCAATTGTTGACAGACTGGTCGGTTTCCTACTATCCCTGGACATGCAATTATGAAAAATTCGATTACAGAAAAACCACAGCGATTTCAGCGGAGTTCTTTGATATTTGAACTTTTGAAGGTTCAAGCTTTTCGCAGAACATAAAGTTTCGATAGGTTTATATTCACTTTTCGGTCCCTTTAAAAATAATTAGACCGCGGTGAAAAGACGTCCAAAACGGCGCTCAGAAACAGAAAACGCGTTTGATTACAAAAGGTTCACAAGCGTGTGCGTTTGACGTTTGCTATGACGTGAAACCAGGACCTGCCCAGAATGCATTGCCTTCGCCCAGCACGCTTTCCCCATGGAGCAATACATTGGAGGGCACCGGTGCCCTCCAATGTATTGCTCCATCGAAAATGTGTCTAAGAGGCCTCTCAAAATTTCCTGAGAGGTCTGAGAGGACCTTTCAATAAATCTTGAAAGGCCTGGTAGGACCCTTTAGCACTTCTGAAGGGTCTGAGAGGACCTTTCAAGATTTCTTGAAAGGTTGGGTCTGGTTGGACGTTTCAGGCAGCACAGAGGGGTCTGAGAGGACCTTTTACAGAAAATCTGGAAGACGTTGTAGAATCATTCATGTAGCCCTGAGGGGTTTGGAGGGACCTCTCAGACAGCTTTGCGACAGTGCGTTGCAAGTTGCTAGTTGCCAGAGCAAGTTGCTAGATGTTTTCCGCGCCGCGGGACATGCTACCTCGTCCGCTTTGGAAAATAGTTCGCAAGATTTCACATGTTTGTGCATTATTCCTCCAAGAAACATGTGACCCTGACAACCCTGTATTACCGTTCCACCTTGAAGCTATTGTTCTTGCAATCCGTGCATTATTGCACTGCACGTAAGTCGAAGCGTTTCGGCCAGTCGCCAGCGGATCAATCAGTCTGTCTTGAAACGTTGAAGTGTGAGGACGTCGGCCGCGGATCTCAAGTAACTTGCGTTTTGTCTTCGGGATTCTAACTGTTTTTGAGGTATGTAGACGATGTGTCAAATATGCTTTTGTGAGTGACAGGCATTCCTGTCCACTTTACGCTTTTACCACTGTTCGCAGACACGCATTATGAGCGCCGATATAGGAAGATTACCAACCACGTTAGGTTACCAACGGCGCTTTGTGCCAAACGGTATGTTATATATTTCGATGCCTACACACTGACTTTCACTGACATCTTGAAATTGTATTTCTTACAGATGAATCTCGTACGAAGCGACAGGTGGTGAGAACCCAAGGTGGTGAGAACCCCATCTCGCCAGTTAGTTGGCGTCTTACGTAAGCAAGGGAAACTAGACGGTGCATCGCGAGTTCCCAAGTATACGTAAAACAGACGAACTTGATCACCGAGAAGCAGAGTTCCTCAAGAATATTTTTCATCGCCGCTGTACGGACATTGCGAATATGTGTCCCATGAGTTCACGCTTTGTAGAATATGACAATATGTGTTGACTGTATGCTTTCGTAGACATGTAACTGCTAAATCTAGTTTCTGTTGCTGCTATTTACCGTTTCGTGTAGTTTCTTGCGAGCGATCTTTCAACAAATATTAGATATTCACAATTCTGCAAAACATTTGAAATAACTGTTAGATAATCTGATGGCAGTGTGCATGCCTTGAGTGTATCTGTACAATCGATGGAACTCAATATATGTGGATTTTTGTGACATGTACTTGTCTGTATCTATCTCTGGTCATCGACGACATCTATCGACGACAGGTGCAGCGTAGCCAGCGAAATTGAACATTGATGTTCCGATGTCAGATCTGAGCATTAGCTTCTGAGAGGTCCTGTCAATCTGAGAGGTCCTCTCAGCCTGAGAGAGAGACTTATGCTGTTCATAATTGTCAAAGAAAAGGCGTACGCCTCCCGTTTTCAACAAATCATGGCAGGTAACGATATCATTCGAGATAATGATTGGCTAGGAGCGTGCTATGCGGTGAAGTTCATTTTTAAGAGTACAGGGGTGGCTGGTATATCCAAAGGCGAGGCCACAGTGATACAGCGCTGGACCCACATATATTCGTGGTACGTTCCAAGTCACAGTTCGAGTGCTCTGTGAAAGTAGAAATGACGTAACGTTATTTCAACTCCAGTCACTTTCTTTCTTTCTTTTACTTTTTCTGCTTCCTAGAGCCCGGTCGCATTCATCATGAAAGAACGGCATTGTCGCCATATCATTCTTGCATTTTTGCAGTGTGTTTAACATCTCAAGTGATCGATATCCATGCATATATGTACATTAAAAAAGCCGAACACTGCACATTGAGTCAAATGTGTTTAAAGGAGCAATGCAGTGACATTTAACATGGCTCGAAACACCATGCAAAATATTTTCGCTCTGCTGTGTATTATAACAGCGCAATCTAGTTTCTAAAAGCGGTCGGAGAAAGCAGCCGCGGACGGGCTCCATTAGTCGCAGAACGCGCCACAGCGAAAAAAGAAAAAGAGCTGGTCGCCTCAGTAGTCATTTATGTGCCGCAGCCTGAATAATAATTCTGTGCTCTACGTCTCGAGACAACTGTGTGTATCTTGAAGTTACCGAACAGAAGCAAGCAAACAGCTTACATGTATGGAGCGGTGTAAGTGCTGGTTACTTACAAATGCCGTGCGACATCACACAGGTGGACAACATACTGACGCTCCTGTGTCCAGCATTTTTTGCAGTGACGTCACAGCAAAAAATCCTGATATTGCTGGGTTATGCTCAGTGTTATGAGCACGCAATGTATTTTTGCTGCCATATTTGACAGGCAATGCGAATTCGGCGTCTACTTCCAACTAGTGTACTCAGTGGCGTATCTAGAGCTACCTGCGCCCATGGCAACATGGTTAACATGATGTCCTTGGGGATGCGTTTTCGTGTGGTCCGCACTAGGTTTCACACTACAACCTCCCTAATGGCGGGTGCTTTAGATCATTTATGAATGTGCCAGGTTGTGTGCCCTATCTGGGACATTCACACCCGACCACATACTGGCGCCCCTGTTCACCTGGCGCCCATGGCACCTGCCCACACCTGCCACACCCCAGATACGCCACTGAGTGTACTTCTATTGTGGTCCGCCATTTTCAATTTCGATTTCCTTCGTGAAAAACTATGAGGGTGGTTTAGACGAAAACTGTGACGTTAGGCTCCTGAGGGGCGTGCGCTATTGAATGAACTCATTTTATGAGATGAACTGATTTTGCGAGATGGTGCCTCAACTGATTTACGGCACCTTTAAAAGGGCAACCGCTGGCCCTAAATTTTCGGTGGTCTGCAATAAATGGTGGTGTGCCTTTGAAGCTATCGCTTTTAAAGAAACGTTAAATAACCACAGCCCATTTTATGCATCCGTTGTGCACGTACGTATTTATGTGAAAACTCGTTCGTACTACTACGTAGGCGTTATTCCAGAAGCACATGATCCGGTGGTCTTAGATGAAAAATAACTCTCTAATGACCTGAATCAGCCAACTACAGGCAAGCTTCGCTGACATTGGAGCACTGGAGTACCTTCCACAGAACCTAATATGCATTTCGCCACCTTCTAAAACGTTTACGAATGAATAAACAAATGAATACAACCCAAAATAACCGTGGAACGCACTGGTATGCAAATCACTGCAGTAAATTTAGCTCGTCGTAGAAAGTAAAAATTCAAATTCTATTTCGTACGTCGCCACCAGTTACAGGATCGTCTAATACTGCTTTGTTAGTCCAAAATGCTTTCTGCGCATTGCTGTGAATGGAAAACTGGATGACTACCCTGAACTGTGGAGCATAGAGGACGGGGTAGGGGTGTACATAGCATCACGATCACGTCCAGCATCGTCATCGCCACTTCGATCATTCCCGTCATCTCTCATCGTCATCACTCATCATTGTCACCACTCACATTAGACCCCTAGCTATGGGGTAGCGCTCCACTCCTAGAGTGGAAAACCTCCCCACGTCATCATCACAATGTATATGTTATTGTCGTTTGAAGTAGCTCCTTACCAATAACTTTTCCGTTATTTCGCTGGGTGGTTAGCGTGAGAGTAGCAGAATTCGTAGGGTGCGCGTCAACGTCTTCATATTTTTCAATCCAAACCCGTGGAGCATCGGCGAAGGGGCTTAACCGTGACCGTATTCCATTTGAATTGTACAACAGTTTCGGGAGATTCAAATAATAGTTAGGGCCTTCCCAAATATACATAAATTTCCCCAGCTTCCAGCAACATAACAATACAGGCTTCCCGCAACAAGAACAACAAATAAATCGTGACTATGACTTGGTATGATTCACAGGCGTCCCGCGGATAACTATATTACTAATCGCATAGCGTGATGGCTGTTTTTATTTATGTTTAATAGTTATTTTAGCATTAGATGATTGTAAAACAATAAGAGGGCTGTGCTTCATAGGGTTGAACTGAATTGACACACACACACACATAAATGGGATGATGATGCGGGGGGTCATTCTGCGCCATTATGGCGGTACACTGGCCCACTTCGCTTGCGGAAGATATGAGAAAGGGATGATGAAGGAAAGGTGTCCAATTAGAGTTCGTCCATTAGTCCAGTGCTGGAGAGGAACTCATCAATAACTAGCAGGCCTTGCATCAGATGTGAGGGGTCCGACCATGGCCCGAGAATTTTGGCTAAGTCGAATTGGCGTTGATCGACGCGTTGGGGAGCAGTTTCCATGAGGGCGCGCTCGCGATTGTACTCTCCGCAGACCAGGAGGATGTGATGGAGGTCACCGCCCACACAACACGTGGAACAGAGGCTGAACGCGCCGACACCGAGGAGGTGTTTGAAGGTCGGTGTAAAAGTCACATGAAGTCTGATGCGGTGGAATAATGTGGCATTGATCTCTTGATACAACGCTTTAGTGCTTCCCAACAGGTGTCGGATTTCGCGGCGTTTCCCTGAATATTTATACAATTACGCTAGCAAATGACATCCTCATAAGATAATCGACCGGTTGAGTGACGGGAATTCAACCCAAATGGAATTGAAGCTGAAATGATGATGAATGAAATTCATGGCAGTGGTGCGAAATTTCCTACGATCAACATTGATTGACGCTCATCTCATACCATCCATTCTGATGTCAGCAGTGAACAGCAATTAACTTCTTACCTTTATCGTTGGCACTCCACTTGCGAATATGCCGATGTCGACTTCCACGACTTTTTTTTTATGTAACGGTAGCATTGTATTCGGACGTTAGGAGCTGGAAACAATTTTTTGTTTCGCCAAATGAAAAAATGTGAGAGAGTCACATCACCTCCTGTTTCAAGAAGTTGCATTACTAATAATCAGTTAAAGAGAAGTTTAATTCGAAGTATAATTGCGAATTACAACGAGTAATTAAATAACGAAGTAACATTTGCGAGCAAAGAAATTTTGTCAGCAACCATTACTCGATCATTCATCTGGTTCCTTGAAGGGATATGCTGTGATGCAGTTTCTACCACTTCTGTTGTCTAGGTCGGCCCTGGTACAAAGCGATTTCATAGCCAAACAACAACAACAACAACAACTTTATTTCAGGATGACGGGTGGGGAGTTTCATTGCCGGGGCGATACTCTACCCCATTGCTGGTGGTGAAGCAGGGAATGAAGGAATGGGTCCCGTTACAATGAGGATCGAAGTCCTGTTGCGTCTAAAAAGTGCGTTGTAGCGCCCATCGGAAATCGGTATGGGTGATGAAAAAAGAACGTGAAGATACGGGCAAGGAAGCATAGGTCGGCATTTCGGGTCTCGAAACTCACGATCACAATCGGCTGATAAGGCGTGAGTTCAGCCGCGGCTGCGAACTCACGTGAAGGTCGACACGGCGTACGTATCGGTGGGCTCGATCATGCCGCGTGTTAGCACACTCACCAGATGATATCACACTTGCGCTGTTTGCAATTGTGATATTATACGATGAGTGTGCTAATATGCGGCATGATCGAGCTCACTAATACGCCATGTCGACCTTCCCGTGAGTTCATAGCCGCGGCCTTACGCCTTACTCATGCCTCCTCAGATGATTGTGATCAGGAGTTTCAACGCCCGAAATGCCGAGCTATGCAAGGAAGTCACTTTTAATTTCTGTCTAAAGTCTGTTTCATTCATCATATTCCGTGTCACCAAACGCCATAGACAAACAACAACAGCTTTTCTTTCTTATGGTGGTAATTGGGCAGTTTCATAGACAGGGTCAATATTATACCCCCTCCCCCCCCACACACACACATAAAGAGACAATGATGAGATGGGGGAGGGGGCTGGTGGTGACGTGGGAAATGTACGTAATAAGGAGTCGTCTCACAGTGAGGACCAAAGTTCTAAAAATGTCCAGAATGTCAGACGAGGTTTGATGGCTGAGCGTTGGTGTGCTGGATTTGACCATGAACCATGCAGTTTTGACAAAGAGAATGGGGCGAGAGTCCAGCTCATGGAGAGGTCAGGAAAGTGCGTTTCGAGAAGGTTGGTAGTGTGTGCTAGCAATTTGTTTGATTAAATAAAAATTCAATTGAATATTGTTAGTTGTCTTATACCGTAGTCGCCAGTATTCTTCTCGCTGTGCGTAATTACTTAATTAGATAGTCAAACTCCTTTATAGCGAACACCTTTTTAACAAAAATACCACTACAGCGAATTTCTTTGCGGTCCCGCTGGAGCCCTATAGGTCCAATAATGGACATCCTTTTTAACGAAAATACCTTTACAGCGATTTTTTTTGCTGTCCCCTGAGTTTCGTTGTAAAGGAGTTTGACTAATGCGAACTGGCGGTGGTGGTGGTGACGAAGCCGACTTGCCGTTGTTGGCCTCACTCTGTTAGAAGCTTACTACTTAATTTAGCTTATCTAAGTTGAATTAAGTACATGATTACTTCAGGGCATCACGTAGGTTGTGAACGATGTCACCCGTGTTTGCGAAAAGCGATCTACAGTAGTTGTTTTACTGTTTATATCTGAACCTCTATCGAGGTGCCGACACAGGGGTTTCCGCGAAAAATGAGCCAAGGTAAAAAAAGAAAAGCACAGAAAGGTACATCGCACACAAGAAAAGACGGTCTTCATAGTGTTACTATAGCGGTGTGAGGACATCCACACTATTTTTGTTTTTAAAAAGTGTGTTTAAAAAGTTTGAGCGTAGCACGCAATCCTGGCGAGCAAGGCAGCTTTGAATCTGGCGGCAGATATGCCCCCTCGCTCGGCTGCCAGCCGCTGACGTCATATGGCCGCGCCGTCTTTTTCTTTCTTTCTTGCGATTACTCCGGCGTCGCGGCGCCGGCAAGCCGACCGAGCAGGAAGCGTTGTTGTTCATCGGGCGCGTGGAAAGGACTGGTGATGACCTCAACACTCTTTAGGCGACACGTCTGGGGGGCTCTACTTGACAAAACGTTTTATGGAGTTGGAACCTAAGCTCCGCCAGCTTCGATTTGGCCACACGAATGTACCGGAGGCTGGTAAGTGATGCTGCTAAGTGTGAACGAACATTCGGATTGAAATATAGTGGTTCTTCTTGGTTACAAATGCATACTCGTGAAGACGCGGCGCAGTAACCAGTGTTTTCATTTGGAGAGGTCGCCCACCATCATCCGTGTTGTGGTCAACACTCTGGGCTCTGAACCGCATGAACACCGGCATCTCCGAAGCGAAAGAGCGGACCGATGAATACATAGCTGTGTAACATTATGCTACCATATCTGACTGGTACCAGGAGCGCAACGTCTCCACAAGCACAACAACATGGATACCAAAATAAAGTCAGTAGAGGTCATCTGCTAGCGATCTGTGGGAAACCCCAAAACACATGGCCAAATAAGCGTTTTCTTTTTTGAATGGCCATACGCAGCATACAACAATGGCACATGGAATAAATCTCCAACTGACGGGAATGTATTTAGTCGTATCATATATATGCTGCACACACAGGCACAATACTGTTCACTAATTAACGACACCTCAGCACAATCGGAACAGAAACCACAACCGCGTACGATCCACCTCAACCCGGGCCGTCGCGGCAACACAGAGGCCTAGCCACACCTTTTACACTGCCCGCAGTCTTGTTTTATGCAAAACGTACGAGACAAATCATGTAAGAACGCAAGTGAATGTCAAACGCAAACAAATAGCAACAGCGTTCCAGTCGGTACGTCGCCACGATTCCGGAGCTAGCAAACGATTCTGGCGGGGAGCGGACGCTTCCGGCAGCCAATGAAGTGGTCGGCCGCCTGACGTCACCACACGCCAGGCTCGACTTGGGGGAGACTGTCCCCGCGGAGCGCATTCTAGCAAACTAATTTTCTCAGGAAATTCGCGCTTTTCGAAGGAAATATTTTGCGTGACAGTTTATGAAGGTAGTATGTTCATATCAAGCGGTGAAAAATATATGTTCCAAATGATTTCCATGCCCCTTTAACGGCTCCAAAGAGTAATTTTCGGGTTTGCACAAAATCGACGCGGGACCTGTATACCGCCGCCACCTGTGTAGGTCCGAACCTAATGGAAAGACGAGACCAGGTTCCTCCTCAAGTCTTTCGTGCCCATTTTTATTCTCTGGTAGACGAGACATTTTCTAGCAGCATATACTGGTTGCGCATCCAGAAACAGCAAGTCTACTTCTGTATTCGTCATACAATCCCAAGGCGCGTAGTTCAACGACGACGATTTCGCATTCAACCTCATCAAAAGCTGCGGAACTGTATGCCATGCCTTCCTTTCTGCAGCACATCGTTGATTTTACCACACGGGAATGGGCAGTCTTCAATGACGCAAAATCTGCAATTTAAGCTATTGAAAATTCTTGCATACGAAGCTCATCGGCACCACTAGTGACAGATTACCACCTTGTGTACGAAGCAGGGCACAGGCTGGGTGGGTTCCAGCACGTAGACTCCAGCCAGTGGTAATGAGAAGTCCGACAGCTGCAGAAGCACTATATGTACTTTTTTTTCACTTCACCGTCGCTCTATGGCAGTATTGTTTACTACTGAGAGCGTCCGCCTATGAATGCGACATTGGATGAAGGTCACGCTCATCTTGAGTTGCTGGACTCAGACATGGTCCTACATTTTTTTTTTAAATATTGCAAGATAAACGCATCACAACGACGCACAAATTGCTTGTGTAGCTTGTGCGCGTGACACCGAAGCAGCACTTCGGCAAAAGAGTGTGCTGACAGAGCCGGACGGGCTCTCCTCCCGCAGCTCTGTACAGTCGTTCCATTACCGGAAACAGAAATGGAAACGTAACGGAAACCAAATTGAAGGGCTGGTATCAGAAACGAATAACCAAAACAAAAATATAGCAGTAACGAAAATGGAAACTGTAACGAAGATGCATCCGTTACCCTTTCCTGCTCTCAATCCCTGAATGTGCACATGCACACTTGTCTCCATGTCATGGATTCCGCAAATTTTCAACTAACAGTCAAACGAGGACGTACAGTAAGTGTGCTTTCAGGGCCTTTTTTAACACGTTGGAGAGCAGCTGTCCATGTGAGCGCAGCGGTTAGCGCACCACGCACGCGCTGCGGTGTCTGCTCTTCAGAGAGGAGGCGCCACGCTGACGCTTGTCAAACGCTGGGTTTCCACGCAAATGACGGTACCGTTCTCTGCTACAACTACTGTATTTTCGGCAAGGTGAGTGGCCTGCCATCGTCCACCAGATGAAGCAGGAATGGAGTAGTCCAGTTGCGACGCTCTATATAGGACGAATACGTGATTAAGCAAGTGCCCAACATTTCACTTTACAGGTCAGCAGTAAATATTTTACGAGTCAGAAACATGAGAAGTAGAGAAGGAGTATACGTAGAACGGTGCCTGTACGATTGGCGGTGGTTTGAAAAATAAGTAGTCCTGCTTACTGGTAGTACAATTGTATTGTGGATTAACTGGTACACTGCGGGAACGCTCTGTTTTATACTTCGCAAAATAAACTTCGAGAATAAACTCCTCGAAATAAATCACGAAAAATTCCGCGGTGTAAAGATAAAGCTGTAAAAATCAACTTTTGCGATACAAACACTTCAGATTCAAACTTTCAAAATAAACCGTCTATGATTGGTCGACAGGAACGACAGCCTCATACCAGCGAAGGCTTTTGGCTCCCGCGTCTCAAAGTAGTTCCCCGCAGGGTGAGGCTTTTTGCGGTGGGCTGGGAACGAGAGTACCGAGTCTGGACGAATCGTTTGCTGTATTCTTCGCCTGCTATCAGGATTCTGTTAACACTGCAGTTAGTGGTTTATTCTGCTGCTCGCCTGTCAAATTTGAGTATGTCGAACTCTGAATTCGTGTCTTGTCACCAAATGAGTTCACGGTGTTGGTTCCAGCTATGGTGGACACCTGCTATATTATGAACATTGTAGCGAACATCGCCATTCTCCTGCAGGGCTGCCTTGGTTGTGAAATCGTAGAGTTGAAAAGTGACGGCCGACGAAAAAGCCTGATTCCGATACCGTGTGGATGTGTTGTGTTTGTCCATCTGTATGTGTCTGTCTGTGTTCCAGCCTCAGAAACGAAGAATCGTGAAACTGGAACCTGCCAGTGGTTTTCCTTGTGAGCCTACGTTCTGATAAATGCAGGGAACAGGTACTGGACAGACTCTCGAAATGCATTTCTGCAAATAAGCTGCATATGAATGTGAAGAAATTGTTTGTTTGTTTGCAAGAAAAAACAATTTTCTCTCGGATGAATAACTTGAGTCAGCAGAGGTGCCCTAATTTTTTGTAACCAGCATACGGTAATCCCAAAGTGTAACGAAATAAGATTCTAATTTCAGGAGCATCCACATTGATTTGCGCACCTTCCTACACAATGATTTGCCATGCAAAAGCTGCAAGAGATGTATATAGACATAATACTTCAAGCATTTTGTTTTCACTGGTCTTTAAATACCCTGGAACCTAAGAATGCGATTTTCAGGGTCTTAAAAACCATGAAATTTTCTCACAGAAATTTTTGCATCTTTTTTATTCGCGTGGATATACAGTGCAAATTCTGGTTATCAGATGTCGCAACTGAAGAAAACCAAGCGCAATAAGTAACTGAATCAGAAGTGTGAGAAATGAATGGCACCCTCTGTTGTATTTGTTTGCCTTCCTTTCTCTCCTATGATCTTCACATTCAGAAATCCCCAAGTACGTTTATTAGCAGGTCACTCTTTATGCCAAGCACCCACGCAAAGAAGAGGTCTAAAATTTACGGTACCAGCTACTTCATTGTATGGTACCCTTGCACCTATTTTTAAAGCCTATAAATATTGTGCTAAAATATGAAATCGCTGTAAAACTTGCATCCTGCACGACATTGCATTAAATGTGCTGCTTGCAGTTCTGGAGAGTTGTTTCTTCCTCATGTTGAAGTGAAAAGGCAAAAAGAACGCTCCAAGACTTACTCTCACACAACCATTATTTCGGGGCCATGTCCTCGCACTAAATGGTCACGAGCATACTTTTGAATACTATAGCGGCACATAGGGAAACCGACGTTGCATTTGCAATAATTTCCAATCATTAAACGAGACCTAATTAATACATCCACTTCGGATGTAGAACACGTTATCATCCATTATAACTGCAAAAATATGATTTCTCTAAGAATAAAAATATCAGTCCGTGGACACGCTATATGCACCACACCTACTAGAAATTAACCAGTGGTTGCTGAAAATATACTGGTATTTGTGTTTTATGTGACGTACGGCTCACATTTTCTTTTTGACCAGCTATGCCAGTGTGAGAGCTCTTACGCCAGACTAGCTAATTCCTCCTCTTTGTCCTCCATGCGGTCACATATATGTTACACTACAAGGAAGCTAGCTGGTACCACAGTACCAAACAGGTGAATTAACATGAACACAATCACATAGCAGAGTGAATAACAACCACCATTATTGACTTAGTTTGCTTGGTCGATGGCAACTGAAGGTGGCATATTTCTTTCCTGATATTTATTTTTATTGGTTTGTTCCAGCTAAAACAGAAGCCATACACTGAGCAGCAG
Organism: Ornithodoros turicata; assembly: GCF_037126465.1. Classification (NCBI taxonomy): domain Eukaryota; kingdom Metazoa; phylum Arthropoda; class Arachnida; order Ixodida; family Argasidae; genus Ornithodoros; species Ornithodoros turicata. Next base: position 66,058,306 of record NC_088206.1, on the reverse strand, counting down.
GGCATAACGAAACCCTCCATAAGCATCACTTTGCCTCTTTGGCTTTTGCAAGCGTGGCTTTGCTTCCACAAGCGTGACTTTGACATAACTGCTTTGTGCCGTGATAAAGGGTACTATGACTGTGTTCGCAGTACCATTTAAAACGTTGGCACCTATAGGGCTAGATTGGAGCCCCCTATTGCATGCAGATATTCTGATGCCTGCAGAGCTGTAAGCTGTTCTTCCGGGTGAAAGAAAGCTTGAAGACTGCATAGGTTGTGGCTCACTGCCAAAGAGATACGGTTGGAGAAGAAATTACTGGACATAAAGCACAGTGAGGCATGCTCCACCCAGGCCACAAGGAGGTACTATTACTTTGAGCCGCCTTCTGTTAATGCAGCAAAAACACCTATTTCCACTGAAAGAAAGACTGTGGGCTTTTTTTCTGTTGTGGTTGAAGGGCACACGAGATTATAATAAATTGTTTCCAAAAGCTGTTACATCGCATTCTGACATGATCTGAGCCAATATGGTCAGCTGATGCTGTAAGATCTACAGAAAACACACGTCAGCAGATTCTGAACATGCTAAGGAGAGGGTATGCCCTTGAAATGATGATATTTGTTCACATTCCAGATTACTTCAGCTATGTGAAAACAATCATAAATGTTGACAAAGCTGTTATGAAGCAGCGACTGCAACTAATCTGTAGAACCGGGCAGAACGGTTGAATGCAAACTTTATTGAAAGTGTGCTATAGCGTCATATAGATGGGATATGAACGAGCTGACGAAACATTTTTCTTGCATAAGAACAGATACACCTGTAGGTTCTCAAAATGGAAAAGAAGAGCGTTGATTTTCGCAGGAGAGAGGGTGGTGACATGGTGACAATTTTTTTATTTTTTTAGAGAAAAATAACCCTGTAAATTTTCAATATGTTGCAGGAGAGGACTAGTTATACAAATAACGGAAGATTTCTTTGAGACGACCTGTATGTGAATGTACTATCTGAAAAATAGGTAATTTTTTGCAAGTGCTTGATATTCTCAAACACATGGTTAAACAACGAATATAGATCAGCTTGATATTTTTATGTGAAGCTAATCACAAGCAATCAGTTACAAGCATAAATAATCTGGGCCTCCTTCAAGAATGCTAATTTGTCAGAAATTTATTGTAAACTTGACCCCGAATGTGCTCCGTTCTTGAGTTCTCACCACGTCACCAGATTTATTCTCGTTCTATATACCCTTTGGGATGGCAGACCCGTGCTTCCCCTCTAACACCAGGCAAGGAAAGCGCACAAATGATGTATATGTAGATGTCAGAAGGAAGCTCGTAAGGGACAACTTCATATTTCGGCACAGTTTAATGTGCCCCCATTGTTCAAGAAAACAAAATGATGATTTACATTCGATATATGCATCGTCTAAAAAATGCACACAATTTTTTTCAGTGATATTCAAGAGAGTCAGGCTACATCCCTGGCTGGTTTTGGCTGCAATAGCCCAGGTAGACAGTTACACAAGCTGAGGTATGTCAGCATTGAAAATATAAAGGAAGAAAGGCAATTTCAAATGCCTCACTCAATTAACTACTTTTCATAGCTTACACCTTGACAAGTGTTTTTTTATCCTAAAATGGTTTCATTGCAAAAATCAACGAGAATGACAGTAGTATATGATCAGCTCAACTGGCCCACAACTCACACAGTGGCCTGGACGCCATTAATGAGCAATTAGAGCTAATTGGGACCCCCACATTAATCAGGATAACTCAGGGAGTCATTACACTAATTGGGGAGCGTCTAGGACGTGTCCAGACCACTGTGTGAGTTGTGGGCTAGTTGAGCTGATAAAAATAAAAAAATAGATAGAGATAGAGTGGAGAGAAGGAGTTTCGTTGAAGATCAACGACGCCATCTTGAAGGAAGCCGTCCGGAACGGCCGCTGACTGTCGCTGGGCGACGGAGCACGGAGGCAGGTTGCAAAGCATCACAGCTATGACCACCAGTTCCGGACATCCTGTGACGTCAGCTGTGACGTCATCATGACATGTCTGGGCAAGTTAGGACAGCTCTGGACATGCAAGCAGAAAAACACTCGTAATACAGTGGCTGGGAAAGCAAGAGTATGCAAACCATCAATGGCTAACAAGAAAAAACAATTAGTTACACAACAAATGAGCCCACCAGAACAGGAGCGCAGAACAATGCGACTGCTCCATCCGAGAGGCAGGCAGAGAACTGACTCGTAATGGTTTTTTTCTCCTGTATATAGCCCCACAGCTGCACCCCCTAGCGGTTACTTTCTCAACTAATCTCACCACAAAATTATTAAGAATCATGCCAGCGCTACTCCCGGTCCCAAGGCAGAAGATGATAGAAAATGGCGGGAATTCCCGGACAACAGCAACCAGCACCCGACGTGCACGGGCACGAAAATCGCAAACAAAGCGGGAACAAAGTTGGCGAAAGCATTAGTTACACAACAAATCACCTCACCACAGCAGGAGCGCAGACCGATGCGACTGCTCTCCGTGACAACCAGCCAGAAACTGAGCGAGCGTGGGGAGCGCACGTCTGCTTTCCGCGACAGCCGGAGAGAAACTGACTGGGGCGCCGCTCCGCGGCCGCTACGCATACGCGCTCCTAGCGCCCTCTGGGGCGACCACCTCCGATAGGCTAAGAGTGAAGAGCATTCCTGCGCCCCCTGCTGGCCGTTCTCATTGGTCGTGAGGCAAAGAGAGAAGAGCATTCCTGCGCCCCCTGCTGGCCGTTCTCATTGGTCGTGACGTCATCCTATTGTCTCAGGGCTACCCTGATTTTTTCCACTAATGCTCCTTTGGTCAATCTACAATGAAGCCACAGTATGACGTCATCATGCACCTGCGTGGCTCAAGGACGCGTACGCTCTAGACAGGGGACCTATTATTTATTGAATCACTATCCCATGATTATTTCCTTTATTCTTCTATAACGATTGAATAGGAAACTATTGCAGAAGAGCACCATGCATGAAAGCTGATCGTAGATCTTACTAAATGAGACTTGCAAAAGAACAAAATATCCTAACACGTAACTCCATCAATGACAAATAAGAGGACTAGGCACTCAACAAATCAACACAGAGTACGGGTAACCAGGAGCACAGAACTCAGGGCAGCACTATCGTCAAGACAACAATGTTCCTTGTCAAAAGAGAAAAAAATACTAAGCGTCAACAAAGGAAAGCATGCATATCGGGGCATGTCAGGACACGTCAGGACAAATCGTACGACTGCTGGGCAACAGAGGAAAACAAACACTTGAACAGAGTGGAAAAGGCACTCACCATCATTTTTCCCGTTCACAGCATTCCCTCATTGTAAATCCGCTCGTCACAAAATCCACCTGCATCGTCGAACACCATTCACCAGTGACGAACCACACATCCGCACCCCATCAGAGGCAGACAGACAGAACCCCACCGAAGCTACGCTCTTCCACTGACGGCCAACGCAATTACCAGGAGCAGAATTTGCGTGTCGAGACCCGTCAGTGTCCAAGAGAGAAGTGAATCCTTGCGCCCCCTGCAGGCCGTTCTCATTGGTCGTGACGTCATCCTATTGTCTCAGGGCCACAAAGTTTTTTTCCACTAATGCTCCTCTAGACAAGGTCAACCTGAAACAATAGTCTCTCGGTATGACGTCATCATGCAGGTGCGTGGCTCAAGGACGCGTACGCTCTAGACAGGGGACCTATTATTTATTGAATCACTATCCCTAGATTATTTCCTTTATTCTACTATAATGATTGCATAGGGAACTATTGCAGAAAAAAACTACATGTAGAAGGAAAGCATGTCAGAACAAGCCCAGGCATGTCAGCACATGTTTGTCAGACAAGGGGGGAAAAAGCGAAAAGAAACAAAGAAGGAAACCAGCATCAAACTATTTCTAAGCACACGCACTCCTCTTATTCAAAAACAATACTCATCATAAATCTGCCCAGGACAATACACACTATTTTTCTATTGCCACACTTTTTTCCAGTAACGGTCAATGCATTGCTACAGACTGCGTGACGTCATCACATCCAGTCTGAAGAAGACACCGGCAAAGACTCCTATTATTTATTGAATCGCAAGATTATTTCCTTTGTCCTACTCTTAATGACATTGATTCTCTCATTAAAATTCAACAAAAAAGCACCCCGCATATTAACAATTTTCACCCCAAAGGCTCATCATGGTCATTAGAATTACAGTAAACTGCCACTGCTCTTTTAAAATAATAAGTGAGACCACTCAACATCACCTCCAGGCTTATGTAATACATGACCCTTTCTATGCTCATACATTTGTTGTCTGAGGCTACACCTGCGAGCAAAAAGGCGCGAAAGCACAAGACAGAACGCCTTTACGGGAACATGATGGCATTCCTATACTATATTAATGATTATTGCATTGCAGTTTAGAAAAACTACAACTAAACTATAATTTTAGGAGTCCATTAAAATTCTACTTTCTATGGAAACTATAATTGCTCTATTACTTGGATCGCTATTAATGAAGCGCTCCAATTTTTTCTCTCTTCCCATTTCAGCCTTGTCATGCAGGGAAGCAGACTCACATCCAAAATAATTAATTTACACTGAGGGTGCCGTGCTTCAGGAATTCCTATCCTGCGCTCAGATGCAAGCATTTCTTCACGGATACCTTTAACAGCTGACTTCCTCAACATACCGAACACCCAACAAAATCAAACAAACAATCAGAGAAACCCTCTTCTCAGCTGTACCATGCGACTGTCTTTTTCGTAAAATCGGTGATCTGAGGAAGAGGGCAGCGAAAAATTGCGCGCACTTGTGCTTGACTTAAAAAACCTGAAGCATATGCCAATAAACCAAGAAAAAGAGACTCATGTCTGGTATCTGATAGTGCCACATACACAGACGCATTGCCCTTGCGTAAAGAAAGCACAGGACAGGGATACACAAATATCCTTAGGTGAGCAGGGAAAAGGCTTAAGACCTCAGGTCACCACACATCGCCACGCGGCTAGCACAACATGACACCAACAACATACTAGCGGCGGGAAGAACTGCAACACTGCTAAACAAGTCCAGACATGCCACGATGACGTCACAAATCAGGGGAAAAGCACACGCATGCACGCACAGAGGACAACGCATTAAACACACGGAGCGCTCAGGAATAATCGTAGCGTTACCGCACATCGCTACGAAGCTCAACGTCTAACACAAGACGGCAGCAACAAGATATTAGCGAAGGGTAAAAATTGCAACACTACTGAACAAGTCTAGACATGCGACATAAAATGCGAAAACACTGGTGATCGGGGAAAAGGCCTAAGCCTGCGGCGGATCATCATAGAGCATACACAACTTCATTTTTCTATTTTGCGTAAACTAAACGCGGTCTGCTTGGAAAACGACGTACAAATTTTCTTAGGGAGCAGAGAAATATATAAATTTGTACTCCGTGCTCAGATACCAGCATTTCTGCTCAAAAACCTGCAAAATTAAGCTCTGCTTACTTCGTCAAGGTATCGAACACCCAACAAAATCAAACAAACAACCCCACTTCCACTGGTAGAACACTATTCAGCTTTTACGCAGGAGGCTTTCTTCTACATAAAAAGTAGAGAAAATAAGAAAAGAGCAGCGAAATATTACACGCACTTTTGCTCGCATAGCTATAAGAGAAAAAAATAAATAAAAGAACGACGCACACGCTAATAAACTGTGACAAAGGCACCCATTTCTGCTATCAGATAATTATTGCATAATGCTAAATACTCATTTGCATTGGTCCTTCGTGAAGAAAGCACAGGACAGGGATACACAATCTATCTTAAGCGAGCACGGAAAGTCACTTCTACTCGAACAGCTTAATACCATAAAGTCTGAATTTTTGCAAAGAAAATAAAGCCTGAACAGCGCTACGAAGGTGACAGACACATACTAACAAACAAACAAACAAACACTTCTTCGAGTCTGTATTATCTTTTAAAAAATAACGAAAGCACACATAAAAAAAATCAAATCGGCTAGGTAGCCTACCAGACGTTGTGCCTTAAGAGGGGATACGAGTGAGGCGGCATCTCCGATTCACGATTTTTTCGCTCGTAGATGGCGCCACACGAACATACGGGTCTCAGCCTGGAGGAAGCTGTAACCATTACCCTTAGTACAAATAACTCACTCCTCCGCAGGATTGTGTAGTCCCAAAAACACGTGTGACCTCCTTGACTATTGAGATGCAGGGATCTCACGTCATGTTTGGGTTGCCAAGGTCAACTCAGCTACAAAGAAAGAAGGAGGTCCCGACGAAAGCCAATTCTTCCCTTTTGTCCCTTTGTGGACTGCATCTGGTGACTTCTTGATGTTTTGCTATCTTAGCTTGTCTGACTTTCTGGACGCAGCGCGGAGTCCAAATGTTATATTTCGTTGGCCCTCGCTTATTTATATTCACCTGCTGATTTTTCTTTGGCGCCGAGTTCTCACACTAGAACATTTTGCGGACGCATTTTGTATTTAACTGACTATTCTGATTTAGTGTATTTACCTTGCGTCTGTGTGCAAGTGAATCTAAATTTATTTGTCGCTACAAACATTAACCGAATAAGTCCTCCGAAACCTAGACAAGATAAGCCGTGCAGCAGACCTTTGCATTTTGTCTTCTTTATTTTTATTTTTTTTTCTCGGACAGCGTGGATGTGCAGAGATCCAAGACTGCAGATGCATACTCTAAATGAGGGGAAGTAATGTTTTGATTGTAGATGGGTAGAAATCCAGCGAACCGGTAGAGATGTAGGAAGGGAGTTGCCTCAGGACAGCAGCCGCCGATATTTCGAACAGAGACTGTTGAAGAAGAACCGAGTCTCTGAAGAACAGTCTCAGAAGAACAGTCTGTGTTCGAAATATCGGCGGCTTCTGTCCTGAGGCGACTCCCTTCCTAATGTTTTGATTGATTGGTTTGTAAAAGAAAAAAATTGAGATGATAGTCCCGAGCCACTCGGAACTAATGCTTTATATGCTGTTAATTTAATATGTTTTGTTGTACCATGGCGAAATTTCCTTCTTATAGTTTCCACAGACAAGCGGCTTTCGCACACATATGGATATCCGATTTCAGAACTTTCCCTTTAAATTTGCCGCCAGCAATGAGAAGGGTGCCCAGAAGAAGCACAGGCTGTCGGCTGCTCCCAACGCCAGGCCATATTCTTCAATATGTGTAATTCGTCGGATTGTACCCACTTTTCTGTTCAGCTGTGTTGTTCGTAAATGACAAAGGTCTTAAAATAACCAGTGGCCTCCCCTCTTCGGCTGAACAAAGCAAACAAATAAATAAAAAAGCAGAGGACACTGATTGCCTGCACCGTATGCTCGAATCAAAACTTACGGAAAAACAGGTGCGTACGACCCACTCCACGGAGCTTTGAACTCCTTTCAAAACAAACGCCTTTCCAACAAACGGCGTCGATCAAACGGCATTCGACCAAACGAGTTTCGATGAAATGGGCGGACACCCAGTTTTAGTTTATTTACTTTGCGCCTATGTGCAGGTGTACCTAAATTTGGTCCTTACAACATACATGTATCCGTCGAAACCTAGACAAGATATCAGAAGGTCGAAACTTAAAAGGCCGAAAAATTAAAACATCGAACGATCAGAAGGCTGAAAATTCAGAAAACCGAACTATCAGCAGGCCGGAAAGCCAGAAAACCGAATTACCGTAAGGTCGAAAAGTAAGGAAGCCAAGATACGTAAATTGTTATTCCAACTGCGATAAAAAATTAGCTCTACAAAGTAAGTAGGATAGAATTGTTGAGAATTAATACAGGGAATAAATCGTTTCACCAAACTTCCCTTTAGATAACGTACTTTCGATCACTTAGGCAGAAAACAAAAAGTAAAAGTAGAGATGACTGTGTTATTGTACACGACGACAATCACGTTCGGGTTGCCAAATATATAGAGCGACACCATCTCCTCTAAAATTCATTGAGTGGGTAGTACAAGTCATTCACTGACAATCACCCACCAGGCACTTTCTTTTTGTAAACATGTCTCCAAGAGTCTAGGCAGCTAAGACGCTCAGACTTGCAAATGCAGGTTGCAGTACATCAGTGCAAATAGTGCTCCGTGAATTTTGGGAGCAAGCCTTTTTTTTTTTTTCAGAACTTGCCATTTTTTTGAGTCAATATACCCAAAAAGCACCCTTCTTTTGGGTGTAATATGTGACACCCCTGTTACACCCATCATTGGACCCCGAGCCCGAGAACTCGGAAGACTGAACTATCGAAAGCCAGAGGCCACCAAGAAAGGAAAAATATATATTCGAAAAGTTACATCTGCTACATCAGGTAGATCCACAACGCTGTGCTCAGGACAGGTATTGAGAATTAATGTGTTAAATGCTTTTTATGCATTTAAAATAACGTTGTATGACCTTGTCCAGCGCATGCCACTTTTTGGCAGCATCCCTCGTGTACTGGGGTTGATCTTACAGCTGTGGATAGAGAAAGAGCTTCTTTTGAAAAAGTTCTGTTAAAAAGTGAATTTCTACGGGGAGTCTTTTTCAACGTTTTATTCATAAATTATTTATTTCGCAGACATCCTCTTGGAATTCCTTATTTTTCGGCCTTTCCATAATCCAGTCTTTGACTGTTTGATATTACCTCATTAAAAAAAAGAAAGAAAACTGTCTTCCAATTTCAACACATCGGGAGAGCGAATGATAACACCACTCGGTCTCATTGTGCCTCACCTCCCCTAACCCTACCGTTCTTTTTACGTGCATGCGATGCGAGACGAATATTGTGTGGCTGTGTAGCAAACCTTTCCTGGTCTATGCCGCCTATTCTCCCTATTCTCACTCAAGGCCTTCCCATTATTTTGCGACGACCTACTCAACGTGGATCTCTTCAGACAGGTTTCACGACCTCAATTTCGCGCTTCCGCTGCCGGGGAAACCCCTTCTGGGATAGGGTGCCAGAACAGTGACTGCATTCTGCGGAACTATATGAAGTTCTCTTCTGACCAGCAATGTGGCGCTACTGTACGATGGCAAGACGGGGCAGTTCACGGAGCCGTACATACCTTAAGTTTTTTCAATATTGTGAACAACTGGAGGCATGGACAGACATGACATGGACACGTAAATATTCAAGAAAGAATTCCGCGTAAATGCTACTGATTACATTTCACATATGTGCTACAGTAAACGAGCTACGAACTTCCAAAAGCGAGAGACCGAACTTATAAATTTTTTGCAGCTTTCGTGAGGTTTTTAAAAACTTCTGCAAAAAAAATTGCAAATGTCTCCAATGCGAATTTTTTGAAATTCTAAAATCTATCAAACAAGGCCATTTTGGTCCAAATCGGTTCAGTATTAGCTGCAAAAGATCGCATTGTTTCGCCCATAGAGAATACATGGGGCCGCCGGAGGTCGTATCCCCTCTTAAAGTTGGCTGCACGCAATGCGCGGAAGCATGCTGTGAAGCCAACTTGCGGTTTTGCTGGATGCACATGAAGTCCGATTCCAATTGGAAATCGCGCTAAGGACGTGCCAAACGTGGAATTTTCGCAAGATTAATCCCAATACCTGGAATTCTGTTCATTTTAGCGGGAATGCTGGCGCTTGTGCTCCATTATTCGAAATTTTCGAATATTCGAATTTCTCGATTATCAAATTTGCGAATACGAATAGGGTTCGAATATCAACGATATTCGAACAATATTCGAAATTTCGAATATTCGCACACCTCTAGTGAATACTGACACTCAACGATATATAACAAAAAACAAACAAATTTCATTCTCATGAACTCTCCTCTGCCGAGCGGCTTTCTCCTGCTCTACCTGGATGCTGACTTTTTCCCCCTCACCTACATTCTGAGTAAAAGCAGTGACAGAAGAAAAGAACCGCGAAAAATTACACGCATTTGTGTCACAGGACAGGGATACACAAATTTACTTTAGTGAGCAGGGAAAAGGCTTAAGTCGTACCGCTCAGGAATAATCGGAGAATCACCGCTTATCGCTACGCGGCTAGCGCTTGAACAGCGCTACGAACGTGACAGATACATACTAACAAACAAACAAACAACAGCAGGACCGGCGTCGGGCACTCATAAAATACCCTGCCCAAAACAAAGACTTCGCCAGGTTCGCGAGGCAATTCCATTAAAAACGCTCGTCCTATCCTACAGATAGCAATGCAAACGCGACTGCCCTTATTTTTTAAACCACTATTTCACGCAATAGTACATAAATGTATCACTCGTGCCACACGAAAAGGCAAACACTTACTTGTCAAGTGGGGTCCCCGCGCGTGCGCGCGCGCACACACACACACACACACTAATATTTTCACACTCACAAACACAAAGTCGATTTTCACAACCACATAAATCCATATTATTCCTCAGGTCAATAATTATCCTGCCATCGTCAAAAGACGGCACAGACATGTATGCTTACGCAAGACAATCGGTCCTCGTTCCGGATGTAATAGGATATCGTCACTCGGCCGGCGCGAACCAATAAAGAAAGAAAGGAATGCATGTTCGCTACGAAGAAAACGGTGCCGTGCTTCTACGCAGCGATCATTATACAGACGCGTAAATGTGAACATCATTCGCTACACACTGTAGCTCTCATCATTTTTAAACCAAACCGTGTTCATAGGTCTTCACTAAATAGGTGAGCCGATAATGACTCCAAATAAAATCAAATCAAATAATCATTCCAGCATCGCTGGCTGCAAGCTTGGGTACCCAACAGAGCAGCGCGCTCCTATCAACACGCCTTGGGCTGACCTTACACACCCGAAGCCTTTTCTGAATACATTCTGCCGGCGCTGGAATAAAAGATTTATCGCGAGGGTACTACGATGTCAGCTCTGTTGCTGTTTAAGTGATAAAACAGTGCGCTCACTCGGGGAATCGCGCGCGTCCAAACCGCGAGAACGGGTCCGCGTTGCACTCGCGCCGCGGGGAATCGCACGCGTCGCGAGTCCAAACCGCGAGACCGGGCCCGCGCGCGCGCTTCGCGGTTCGCAACAAGCAACAGAGCTGACATCGTAGTACCCTCGCGATAAATCTTTTATTCCAGCGCCGGCAGAATGTATTCAGAAAAGGCTTCGGGTGTGTAAGGTCAGCCCAAGGCGTGTTGATAGGAGCGCGCTGCTCTGTTGGGTACCCAAGCTTGCAGCCAGCGATGCTGGAATGATTATTTGATTTTATTTTATTTGGAGTCATTATCGGCTCACCTATTTAGTGAAGACCTATGAACACGGTTTGGTTTAAAAATGATGAGAGCTACAGTGTGTAGCGAATGATGTTCACATTTACGCGTCTGTATAATGATCGCTGCGTAGAAGCACGGCACCGTTTTCTTCGTAGCGAACATGCATTCCTTTCTTTCTTTATTGGTTCGCGCCGACCGAGTGACGATATCCTATTACATCCGGAACGAGGACCGATTGTCTTGCGTAAGCATACATGTCTGTGCCGTCTTTTGACGATGGCAGGATAATTATTGACCTGAGGAATAATATGGATTTATGTGGTTGTGAAAATCGACTTTGTGTTTGTGAGTGTGAAAATGTTAGTGCGTGTGTGTGTGCGCGCGCGCACGCGCTGGGACCCCACTTGACAAGTAAGTGTTTGCCTTTTCGTGTGGCACGAGTGATACATTTATGTACTATTGCGTGAAATAGTGGTTTAAAAAATAAGGGCAGTCGCGTTTGCATTGCTATCTGTAGGATAGGACGAGCGTTTTTAATGGAATTGCCTCGCGAACCTGGCGAAGTCTTTGTTTTGGGCAGGGTATTTTATGAGTGCCCGACGCCGGTCCTGCTGTTGTTTGTTTGTTAGTATGTATCTGTCACGTTCGTAGCGCTGTTCAAGCGCTAGCCGCGTAGCGATAAGCGGTGATTCTCCGATTATTCCTGAGCGGTACGACTTAAGCCTTTTCCCTGCTCACTAAAGTAAATTTGTGTATCCCTGTCCTGTGACACAAATGCGTGTAATTTTTCGCGGTTCTTTTCTTCTGTCACTGCTTTTACTCAGAATGTAGGTGAGGGGGGAAAAAGTCAGCATCCAGGTAGAGCAGGAGAAAGCCGCTCGGCAGAGGAGAGTTCATGAGAATGAAATTTGTTTGTTTTTTGTTATATATCGTTGAGTGTCAGTATTCACTAGAGGTGTGCGAATATTCGAAATTTCGAATATTGTTCGAATATCGTTGATATTCGAACCCTATTCGTATTCGCAAATTTGATAATCGAGAAATTCGAATATTCGAAAATTTCGAATAATGGAGCACAAGCGCCAGCATTCCCGCTAAAATGAACAGAATTCCAGGTATTGGGATTAATCTTGCGAAAATTCCACGTTTGGCACGTCCTTAGCGCGATTTCCAATTGGAATCGGACTTCATGTGCATCCAGCAAAACCGCAAGTTGGCTTCACAGCATGCTTCCGCGCATTGCCTGCAGCCAACTTTAAGGCACAACGTCTGGTAGGCTACCTAGCCGATTTGATTTTTTTTATGTGTGCTTTCGTTATTTTTTAAAAGATAATACAGACTCGAAGAAGTGTTTGTTTGTTTGTTTGTTAGTATGTGTCTGTCACCTTCGTAGCGCTGTACAGGCTTTATTTTCTTTGCAAAAATTCAGACTTTATGGTATTAAGCTGTTCGAGTAGAAGTGACTTTCCGTGCTCGCTTAAGATAGATTGTGTATCCCTGTCCTGTGCTTTCTTCACGAAGGACCAATGCAAATGAGTATTTAGCATTATGCAATAATTATCTGATAGCAGAAATGGGTGTCTTTTTCACAGTTTATTAGCGTGTGCGTCGTTCTTTTATTTATTTTTTTCTCTTATAGCTATGGGAGCAAAAGTGCGTGTAATATTTCGCTGCTCTTTTCTTATTTTCTCTACTTTTTATGTAGAAGAAAGCCTCCTGCGTAAAAGCTGAATAGTGTTCTACCAGTGGAAGTGGGGTTGTTTGTTTGATTTTGTTGGGTGTTCGATACCTTGACGAAGTAAGCAGAGCTTAATTTTGCAGGTTTTTGAGCAGAAATGCTGGTATCTGAGCACAGAGTACAAATTTATATATTTCTCTGCTCCCTAAGAAAATTTGTACGTCGTTTTCCAAGCAGACCGCGTTTAGTTTACGCAAAATAGAAAAATGAAGTTGTGTATGCTCTATGATGATCCGCCGCAGGCTTAGGCCTTTTCCCCGATCACCAGTGTTTTCGCATTTTATGTCGCATGTCTAGACTTGTTCAGTAGTGTTGCAATTTTTACCCTTCGCTAATATCTTGTTGCTGCCGTCTTGTGTTAGACGTTGAGCTTCGTAGCGATGTGCGGTAACGCTACGATTATTCCTGAGCGCTCCGTGTGTTTAATGCGTTGTCCTCTGTGCGTGCATGCGTGTGCTTTTTCCCCTGATTTGTGACGTCATCGTGGCATGTCTGGACTTGTTTAGCAGTGTTGCAGTTCTTCCCGCCGCTAGTATGTTGTTGGTGTCATGTTGTGCTAGCCGCGTGGCGATGTGTGGTGACCTGAGGTCTTAAGCCTTTTCCCTGCTCACCTAAGGATATTTGTGTATCCCTGTCCTGTGCTTTCTTTACGCAAGGGCAATGCGTCTGTGTATGTGGCACTATCAGATACCAGACATGAGTCTCTTTTTCTTGGTTTATTGGCATATGCTTCAGGTTTTTTAAGTCAAGCACAAGTGCGCGCAATTTTTCGCTGCTCTCTTCCTCAGATCACCGATTTTACGAAGAAGACAGTCGCATGGTACAGCTGAGAAGAGGGTTTCTCTGATTGTTTGTTTGATTTTGTTGGGTGTTCGATATGTTGAGGAAGTCAGCTGTTAAAGGTATCCGTGAAGAAATGCTTGCATCTGAGCGCAGGATAGGAATTCCTGAAGCACGGCACCCTCAGTGTAAATTAATTATTTTGGATGTGAGTCTGCTTCCCTGCATGACAAGGCTGAAATGGGAAGAGAGAAAAAATTGGAGCGCTTCATTAATAGCGATCCAAGTAATAGAGCAACTATAGTTTCCATAGAAACTAGAATTTTAATGGACTCCTAAAATTATAGTTTAGTTGTAGTTTTTCTAAACTGCAATGCAATAATCATTAATATAGTATAGGAATGCCATCGTGTTCCCGTAAAGGCGTTCTGTCTTGTGCTTTCGCGCCTTTTTGCTCGCAGGTGTAGCCTCAGACAACGAATGTATGAGCATAGAAAGGGTCATGTATTACATAAGCCTGGAGGTGATGTTGAGTGGTCTCACTTATTATTTTAAAAGAGCAGTGGCAGTTTACTGTAATTCTAATGACCATGATGAGCCTTTGGGGTGAAAATCGTTAATATGCGGGGTGCTTTTTTGTTGAATTTTAATGAGAGAATCAATGTCATTAAGAGTAGGACAAAGGAAATAATCTTGCGATTTAATAAATAATAGGAGTCTTTGCCGCTGTCTTCTTCAGACAGGATGTGATGACGTCACACAGTCTGTAGCAATGCATTGACCGTTACTGGAAAAAAGTGTGGCAATAGAAAAATAGTGTGTATTGTCCTTGGCAGATTTATGATGAGCATTGTTTTTGAATAAGAGGAGTGCGTGTGCTTAGAAATAGTTTGATGCTGGTTTCCTTCTTTGTTTCTTTTCGCTTTTTCCCCCCTTGTCTGACAAACATGTGCTGACATGCCTGGGCTTGTTCTGACATGCTTTCCTTCTACATGTAGTTTTTTTCTTTTTGTACAAGGAATATTCTTGACGATAGTGCTGCCTTGAATGGGAGTAGAGCTATTCTTAATAATCTTGTGATTCATTTAGTTCAGAGAGTAACCGCGAGGGGGACAGGTGTGTGACTTTATGTCTTGCTGAACCTTTTTTTTTTTTCCTGTACAGTAAGACTTTGGGAATGAAATGCTACAATCTCCTCTTGTCTATGGTGTTTTTCTGCAATAGTTCCCTATGCAATCATTATAGTAGAATAAAGGAAATAATCTAGGGATAGTGATTCAATAAATAACAGGTGCCCTGTCTAGAGCGTACGCGTCCTTGAGCCACGCACCTGCATGATGACGTCATACCGAGAGACTATTGTTTCAGGTTGACCTTGTCTAGAGGAGCATTAGTGGAAAAGAACTGTGTGGCCCTGAGACAATAGGATGACGTCACGACCAATGAGAACGGCCTGCAGGGGGCGCAAGGATTCACTTCTCTCTTGGACACTGACGGGTCTCGACACGCAAATTCTGCTCCTGGTAATTGCGTTGGCCGTCAGTGGAAGAGCGTAGCTTCGGTGGGGTTCTGTCTGTCTGCCTCTGATGGGGTGCGGATGTGTGGTTCGTCACTGGTGAATGGTGTTCGACGATGCAGGTGGATTTTGTGACGAGCGGATTTACAATGAGGGAATGCTGTGAACGGGAAAAATGATGGTGAGTGCCTTTTTCACTCTGTTCAAGTGTTTGTTTTCCTCTGTTGCCCAGCAGTCGTACGATTTGTCCTGACGTGTCCTGACATGCCCCGATATGCATGCTTTCCTTTGTTGACGCTTAGTATTTTTTTCTCTTTTGACAAGGAACATTGTTGTCTTGACGATAGTGCTGCCCTGAGTTCTGCGCTCCTGGTTACCCGTACTCTGTGTTGATTTGTTGAGTGCCTAGTCCTCTTATTTGTCGTTGATGGAGTTACGTGTTAGGATATTTTGTTCTTTTGCAAGTCTCATTTAGTAAGATCTACGATCAGCTTTCATGCATGGTGCTCTTCTGCAATAGTTTCCTATTCAATCGTTATAGAAGAATAAAGGAAATAATCATGGGATAGTGATTCAATAAATAATAGGTCCCCTGTCTAGAGCGTACGCGTCCTTGAGCCACGCAGGTGCATGATGACGTCATACTGTGGCTTCATTGTAGATTGACCAAAGGAGCATTAGTGGAAAAAAACAGGGTAGCCCTGAGACAATAGGATGACGTCACGACCAATGAGAACGGCCAGCAGGGGGCGCAGGAATGCTCTTCACTCTTAGCCTCTCGGAGGTGGTCGCCCCAGAGGGCGCTAGGAGCGCGTATGCGTAGCGGCCGCGGAGCGGCGCCCCAGTCAGTTTCTCTCCGGCTGTCGCGGAAAGCAGACATGCGCTCCCCGCGCTCGCTCAGTTTCTGGCTGGTTGTCACGGAGAGCAGTCGCATCGGTCTGCGCTCCTGCTGTGGTGAGGTGATTTGTTGTGTAACTAATGCTTTTGCCAACTTTGTTCCCGCTTTGTTTGCGATTTTCGTGCCTGTGCACGTCGGGTGCTGGTTGCTGTTGTCCGGGAATTCCCACCATTTTCTATCATCTTCTGCCTTGGGACCGGGAGTAGCGCTGGCATGATTCTTAATAATTTTGTGGTGAGATTAGTTGAGAAAGTAACCGCTAGGAGGTGCAGCTGTGGGGCTATATACAGGAGAAAAAAAACATTACGAGTCAGTTCTCTGCCTGCCTCTCGGATGGAGCAGTCGCATCGTTCTGCGCTCCTGTTCTGGTGGGCTCATTTGTTGTGTAACTAATTGTTTTTTCTTGTTAGCCATTGATGGTTTGCATACTCTTGCTTTCCCAGCCTCTGTATTACGAGTGTTTTTCTCCTTGCATGTCCAGAGCTGTCCTAACTTGCCCAGACATGCCATGATGACGTCACAGCTGACGTCACAGGACGTCCGGAACTGGTGGTCATAGCTGCGATGCTTTGCAACCTGCCTCCGTGCTCTGTCGCCCAGCGACAGTCAGCGGCCGTTCCGGACGGCTTCCTTCAAGATGGCGTCGTTGATCTTCAATGAAACTCCTTCTCTCCACTCTATCTCTATCTATTTTTTTATTTTTATCAGCTCAACTAGCCCACAGCTCACACAGTGGTCTGGACACGTCCTAGATGCTCCCCAATTAGTGTAATGACTCCCTGAGTTATCCTGATTAATGTGGGGGGTCCCAATTAGCTCTAATTGCTCATTAATGGCGTCCAGGCCACTGTGTGAGTTGTGGGCCAGTTGAGCTGATCATATACTACTAATGACCCCTCATCACATTAGCAAGTTTCAACTGTATACCAAGTAATAACAAACATGTGCTTACTTTTTCTGCAATCAAGATGTGAATTACATAGTTGAGTTGCAGGCTTCAGTGAAAAATCACTGCTTGTGATGTCACTGCTGAGTGAGTACGGCACTGCTAGTGACACAACATGTGATTCCAGTGTCTTTCACCCCACCCACGTTATTTCATGAGCAATTAGCATCAGAATCAATAAGCTTGCATGATGCACTTATGAAGGGTAATTTCATGTGTGCCGATAAACATACTGCAGTGCTAATTTACAATGTAGATTGTGGCTGTGGCTCTCATATTCAGTATGCCATGTGAACTAGAAGAGCATTTTCTGCCATAGACATTAGATGAGCGAAGACCCCAAAAATGTAAGCACTGTTTACGTGCATTTGACAACCTGCATTTTTATTACTGAGAGGCTCTCTTCGTAGCTAGAGGGAAAGGGTGCTGGCAATGTGGCACATGTTCATCAGATGTAGAACCAGAGACACAGAAAAAAATTGAAAGCATATCATGATCTCAATCATGTCATTGTGCCCGTGTTTCTGTCTCCAGTTCTGCATTTGTTAACCTTTTTGTGTAGTTGCTGGATTTTAGCCCAACAGCAGGGGTCAGCAATTAGAGAACATCCAGAATATGCAAGGCATACATTTCCTCATTCTCCGCATTCCTCATTCAGGTAGCGTTGAAGAAGTAACCATGCGAAGAAACAATACAGCAGTGAAGCTGGCTTCAGTACACTACAACATGTCACATGTAACAATATACAGCATGCCTCAGTGTTTCCCAAACCATGTGTCAGGACCCCCATTAAGGCCGCAACATCCCAAACGGGGCCCAAGAGAAAGCAGATGAAGTGAGCGCAATATGCCACAAAACCAAGGAAACTGTCTCTCTACGACTGCATTATATTGAAGTTGTTTTACAAAAATGCAAGTTCAGTTCAGCGCACAATCAGTCGGGAAACAACCTAAATCGCAACAACGCTTTCAATCAAGTGTGTCGCAGTATTCCTCACTGTGTCATGACGAGACCCTGGACCTACATCAGACGCTACTTGCACGCACTAGTATAACATTCATATTTATTTATTTATTTCGAGAACCTGAAGCGTCCGGAGGACATTGCATGGGGGGTGGGAACTGGAGCGTAAGATACATTTCCAACAACTAGATAGAACCAAACAAGCAAGCAAAAAAGAACAACACAATTAGCAGTAAATAAACAGCAAAATAAAGAAACGACGACAGTACAAACTTATATGAAAACAAGTATTAAAGCGTGAAACAGGGATCGTTCACATAAGTACAGATAATTAACAAATACAATAAGGGGGAGGAGAAAAATTTCGTAGCAAATGACATACAAGCGTGGTGGTCTTGTGGGTGGAGTGAATGGGAGACGGTGCTACAAAACACTGTATGCTCGATAATAGTTGTGAGAGGTGATGGGAGGTTGTTCCATCCGATGGCAGTTGAACAAAATAATGATCTGGATAATGCACTGGTATTACAATGAAAGCGTGTGACCTTATTAGTGTGGTCGATGCCAAGAAAAATGACACTCGAGCGGGTGATGGGCGATTGGTGCGGTGGCAAGATGAAAAAGAACCTATGGAAGAGGGCTAACTTGGCAAGACGGCGACGATGTTTGAGTGAGTCGAGATTAAGATTTGATTTTAATGCGGTTACAGAGGTACCGAATTACTAGTCGTTGGAAATGAAACGGGCAGCCCGATTCTGGATGGCTTCTATGGCGTCGCAGAGATAGCTTTGGGTAGGGTCCCAAATAGGTGATGCATATTCCAGCTTGCTTCATACAAGAGCCGTGAAGGCTAGGAGCTTAAGATGGAGGGCGCCAACCTGAGGGTGCGTCTAACAAAGCCTAGGGAGCGAGAAGCGTTAGTTATTATGTGGTTGATGTGCTCGTTCCAAGTTAGGTTGAAGGAAAGGTGGATTCCAAGATATTTGTAAGAATCTGCTGGGGTAATGTGATATCACTTAGAGTGTAGGGGAAGGGAGGAAGACAGGAGACCCGTCTTCGAGAAAACAACAAAATGCGACACTTTGCAATGTTCACAGGCATTTGCCACTCATTGCACCAACGCCGGATTAGTGAAAGGTTGCTTTGTAAGGTTAGTTGGTCTGAAGGAGAGAGGATTTGCCTGTACACTACAGAGTCGTCAGCAAAGAGACGAATCGTGGAAGATATGCCTGAAGGAAGGTCATTTATATAGATAAGGAAAAGGAGAGGGCCGAGGACTGAACCCTGAGGGACACCAGAAAGCACACGTACATTTGCAGATATGTGGTTGTTGCTTAGAGTGCGGCACCATATCGAAGGCCTTGCGAAAGTCTAAGAAAGCAGCGTCAGTCTGATGATTATTGTCCACGTGGAGAAAAATGTCGTGAACAAAACTGGCTACTTGAGTTTCACACGAAAAGAGCTTTCGAAACCCGTGCTGCAAGGTATAGAAGAAGCATATTTCTTCAAGGTAATTAACTACGTTGGAGAAGATTATGTGTTTGAGAATTTTACATACTATAGAAGTGAGTGAAATGGGGCGGTAGTTATTAACGATGTGGCAGCTGCCTGATTTGTGAATAGGGACAATCTTCGCCGTCTTCCAGTCCTGCGGTAAAGCAGAATCTCGGAGTGACTGAGTAAATATGCAACATAGAATCTTGCTGGAAATACATCACGTGTTGTGCAGAACCTTCGAGTTAATAGAGTCCGGACCAGCACTTGACGACAGCTTAAATGACTCAATGATTTTACAAATGCCATGAGTGCTGATATGAATGGGGACCGTAGGTGAGGAGGCGATTACTGATAATGGAGTTTGGGTGTACCCGTTATCGGTGTTGAGAACGGAGGAAAACAAGGAAGCAAAAGCGTTGGCGCAATCGTTGTCGGCGGGTGTCAGTTAGACTGATAAGGTAGGATTTTGGCGGAGATAAAATTTTCCAAAATTCTTTTGGTTTATTCGTCAAGAGAGACGGGAGGTCGATGGTAAAGAACTTATGTTTCACTTCCCTGATTGAGCGCCTGTATTCCCGTTCAGAGTAGTGAAATTTAGCCCATGATACGTCGTCGCCAAGACGCTTTGCCTTCCTGAATAAAGCTTTTTCTTGGTTAGAAAGATTTTAAGACTTTTCGTGAACCAAGGATTGTGATCATAAGATTTCACACTTATCTTTGGAACATGGTACTCGGTAAGGTAGTTTATGTTGTCACGAAAGAGGGACCAGTTATCCTCAATGGAGTGAGGCGAGGTGCCATGAAAGGAATTTTCATACAGAGCTTCAAGGTCCTCCTTGATGGCTTGAAAGTTAGCTCGAGCGTAGTCGTATATGGTCTTATCGTTGAATTTACGAACATTTGGACGACTTGAAGAGATATCGAAGAAAATGGCCTTGTGGTCACTGAGACCGTCAGTGACATGCAAAGAAGTGATGTGCTCAGGATGGGAGGTTGAAACCAAGTCAAGGGTTGAGTGTGTGGCATGAGGTATTCGGGTAGGATGTGGAACGACCTGCGATAGATTAAATGTAAGGCATAAATCCACAAACAGTGTCTCTTGTGAACTCCGGGAAAGATTGCAGTGGAGCAAGTCCCAATTTATTGACCGTATATGTATCAGCGTATATTGAAGGTATATATTACTGTTTATGTATCAGGGCAGATTTCAAGCTTCCTGAGCGCGCACGGACGGTGATCTCAGTTGTCTCGCGACGTAACAGACGGAGAAAGACACCGGCTGTCACACACACAGCCATCCCGAAGGCTATGCCAATCTTTGTTGATGCACCCACGAACCAACAGGAAGACTGCCGAAGCTCTCCCACTCGTATTAAGTACCTGTAGCTTGATCTACAAACAGTTTGGTGCACACTCCACAAAACGAGAACAGATGATTGCTGATTTCATGGGCGCGGCCATGCGAGCCGAGAAGGACAGTTCAACAGAGGAGCAATTTCAGTTAAGTTCGAACGTGACGCCAGTCGTCGGTGCAACAATTTCCAGAGTGAACCGAGCTCGATCAGCTCTTTTTCATTCTTTTTCTTTTTAGAATTATTTATTATTATTTTTGATTCATTTCCAATTCTAATCCCAATTCCTGGTCAACAGCTCAGCGCGCTGACACCAGTGCAACGTCTCTCGCTTCCCTAAGGAGAAGAGTACTTGAAGTATATTCGTGTTTTGTGATTTCTTTTCCCTCTCTACGTTCTAGAAACATACGGACGGTTTCCGAGCCAAGACAATATAGTTGCGAGCGCAGATGGCATACAGAAGTATCCCGTACCGTGAAGACCACCACCCGAAACGCGGTTGCCACGGTTTCGGTTTTGGCCCATTTGCATGTCAAAATTCAGGGATGGATATTTTAATACACGTACGTGTTTCAAAATTTTTAAACATGGTGTGAATTTTAACTAGGGCAGTCTCCCTTATCGGTATCTGGCTTTTATTCAAGACATCCTTATTAGAGTTAATTAATGAATTTAATTGATTAATCATCCTTATTAGTCATATTATAGTCTTTCTTGGAAAAGATACGCGCCCGTAGAACTCAACTGTGAAAATGACGGGCTGTCGTGACTTTTTTTAAATAAAAATTTGCCCCCCCCCCAAGCTGAAACACACACACACACAAAATAAACGGGGTGCCACAAAGTCATACTTCGTGGTCGTAGCCATTTTCGGGGGAAGGCGCTAAAACCAGACGGGTATCATTTGGGTGCACATACGTGCTCCTACGCGTTAGGTGCGGATGTATAGTTCACTGGTTGGCGCAAGTTTACAATTCTCACTCGACTGGTCCATGGCGTCGGTGTTCCTGCGTGTTGTGTGGTGTGATCTTTATTTCTCGGATCTTGTCGCGTGCAGGTAGGCAATCTTTTGACTTTTCGTGTTCAAGTTAAGCGGAATTCGTCGACGGGATAAGCGGGAAGAGTCGAGCTATAGTTACGATAACTTGAGAAATGATACCGTCAGGTTGTAAGAAGATCGGGACGTGATTGAACAGAAATGATACCCGTCAGGTTCTAAGCGTCGACGGAATTTACAAGGGAAAATGTCGAGCAGCGTGGTTGACACGTGACTATTCAGTGAATCGTCTGTTTAAATGTCTAAAAACTCATTTGTTATTCATACTACATTAAGTGGGAATTGTCTTCCCTCATCAGTGTCTACCATTGCTTGTGCCAAGAATTTTAATTTTAGTGCTGTATTACCCAGCCATCTTCCTTTTTTGCGTGTGTGATCATACGCAGTTTGTGTCTCTGTTTTGTTAAAAAAAAGACTTTGTATCCCATTCGCAGCTGCAGTGTTATGTGACTTGAGTGTATTACAAATAAACAGACAAATCTCATTTCCAGGTGCAACTACTGCCCCGCAGGGGGCACCGGCTTCAGCTGGTGTTTGGTGGGTGGCGCCACCACGGACCCCCCAGCCCCCAGTCCTGAGGTGTTATCCGTACCGTACCAAGGGGATGAAAGGCGAAGGGTAGAAGCCTTGAACGGTGGCGGTCGGGGTCTTGGTCAAGCCCCGGCCGATGGGTTTTCCTTAAAACTCCGGGACCTTCCCACATGTATGAATGTGAAGTGTGGGTGACCAATGGGAACATTCATTTTCTTAAACCTCGCATGGTAAAACATTCTTCTCCTCCCTCGATCGCGGGCGGCAAGCGCCCGTGGACCGAAGTCTTCAAACAGGTGTTTGACACCTTTCAAACATAAATATGTTGTCGTTAGTTGTGTGAGCACAGAGACTGAAAAAAGCACTCCACTCGGGAAAATGTCGCCATTCTTCATTGAGAAGGCGGTGGCGTCTCTATCAAAGAATGTGACTGAAATTAAGCGCCTTAGATCAGGTGACTTATTACTGAAATATACCTCTGAAGCTGATTGTGAGATCATACTGAACGCACAGCAGATGCTGGGAATCAAAATAACATCAAGCTTGCACAGGACTCTTAATACCTGCCGTGGTGTCGTGTCGTTAGCTGAACTCATTGATGTTCCTTCGGAAGAGATTCTTGAAAACCTAAAAAGCCAAAAGGTGATTGATGTAAGGAAAATAAAAATCAGGAAGAACAATGAGTACATAACGACACGGAACACAATTCTCACATTCGACTGCCCGACTCTACCAGAAAGACTGAAGGTAGGATATCTGACTGCAGAAGTGCGGCCATATATTCCTAACCCACTTCGATGTTTTAAATGTAACCGCTTTGGCCATCCTTCCGATGCGTGCAGAGGCTCTGCGTGCTGCGCTCGCTGCAGCAAACAGGACCACAACTCCAAAGAGTGCAGAGGTCCTGATCACTGCGTTAACTGCTCAGGTGACCACCCTTCGTACTCAAGGCGTTGCCCAAAGTGGAAGTTTGAGAAAGAGGTTATGAACATCAAAGTTACACAGAAACTAAGTTATCCAGAAGCCAGGAAGAAGGCATCTCCGTTCCTGTTTCAGAAATCCTTTTCATCTGTCATTAAAGAGAAACCAAGGATTATTTCATGTGCAACACAGACAGAAAAGACAACACAAAGTGAAGAAACACACACACTTCTCTCTCAAGCACCACCTCCTGTAACAGTAACCACAGTTTCACAATCCTCTTCCGTGGCGTCATTTTCACAGACGCCACCGTCATCGTCACAGACTGTGGGTGCAAGCTCCATGGAATGCGATGATGACACGAGCTCACAAGGCTCATTCACGAGCGTGAGCTCACAATCCCAAAGGAGGCCTAAGGGAGATATTTCACGGAGTGGCTCACTTCCTGATGTATCTCCAAAAGAACTAGCGGCTGCTCGGAAGAAAACTCCGAGACAGCCAATAATGGCCCCTAAGAAGAAATAATGAAACTTTCCTCAAACAGTACACTCTTCTTCATAGTGCAGACATGTCTTGTACACACCTCCCTCATTTTCTCTATTATGGCGATCCTTCAGTGGAATTGTCGAGGGCTCCTTTCCAATTTTGACGATGTCAATGTCTTTCGGACTGGTATAATGCACTCTGTTTTGCATTACAAGAGACCTATCTGAATCCACAACACACACATGCATTCCGACGATGGAACCTGTTCCGAAAAGATCGAGTTGGTGTAACACGTGCATCTGGTGGTGTTGCTATCCTCACATCAAAGACCATCCCTGCAAAACACCTTCCACTGAAAGCAACACTTGAGGCAGTTGCTGTTCGGGTATGTCTTCACGGGGTCCTAACCATATGTTCATTATATCTACAGCCGTCAGGCCTGGTAGGACAAAAACAACTCGAAAGCCTGTTAGATGAGCTCCCACCACCTTTTCTTTTATTGGGAGATTTCAATGCCCATAACTACTTGTGGGGCAGCACAAGGGCGGATAGTCGTGGCAAAATGTTAGAACGGCTATTACTCTCAAGGCCAGTGTGTCTACTCAATACTGGTACACCAACATATGTGAACGCTGCTACACAGACATTCTCTGCAATAGATCTCTCTCTGTGTAGCCCATCCATTTTCCAACTGCT